>NC_140940.1:59773851-64573851 GCF_014529385.1 Adiantum capillus-veneris | reverse complement strand
CATACAAGTTACAAATTTACACTTACAAGTGGGTCATTTAAACTCGATTTTTAGAAAATCTTAAATGTTTGTGAAGAAATAGGGCCGGTCAAAATGTGTAAAGGGGGGTTTTTATTGGGCTTTACTTGCAGAATGTCAAATATAACAAAAGAGAGGATGGCGGATATCAAAGTAGACATGATTGACACAATGATGAAGATTATAAGACATGTCAAATATAACAAAAGAGAGGATGGCGGATATCAAAGTAGACATGATTGACACAATGATGAAGATTATAAGACATGATCGACATGAAATTGGCATGATGGAAAAAGTTGCAAAAGAGATGATGATGGAGATCATAGTAGACATGATCAATACAATGATAGAGATCATCATAGTAGATATGATTGACATGAGACAAGGTATGAAGCCAAAGCGACCATGAAAAAAAGGATGAATATAGAAGGGACTTTTAGCGTTAAGACCCACAATGACAGAGGGAGAACCAACACGAGCTTGAGCACGAGGGTAAGTTGAAAGAAGAGGAACAACACATAAGTAGTGGTGATGGTAGACATGACAGCCAAAGTGAACACGAAAATCGGTATGATGGTAGAAGCTGCTAAAGAGATGATGGTGGAGATAGCAGGAGAGATTATTGACACCATGATGGAGATTGCAGTATGCATGATCAACCTGAGAGAAGGTATAAATCTAAAGAGATCATCAAAAAGAAAATTAATATAGAAGGGATGGTACCCACATGGATGGTGATTGATGGACTCCTAGACAACATGATGACCACAACAATAGATACGATGGATATACTAGTAGTGATGATGATGATGCACATAGAAATCATTGTATCAAGACAAAGGAGCTTGAAATTGAGCTCAATGAGGATGAACCAAACTTCTTAAGAGTTCAAACAAGGTACTCCACTTATGTGTCACCAATGAAAATCATGAGAAAATTTATGGCTCTTTTGATACAGCTTCAATGACACATTCTACTTAGCCAAAGAGAGGAGAGAGTGATGAGAGTAGTAGAAAACGACCATGGCTAATTCTATACCAAAGGATCTGATTTGTCTTTGGGAAGATCCCATGTGAGAAACAAGAGAGGATCATGAGAAGATTATTTATAGACTTAAAATAGAGAATGAGGCAGTGTGAACACACAGTTAAGACCAAAGATGATAGAGTGAGAACCAATAA
Source organism: Adiantum capillus-veneris (assembly GCF_014529385.1). Taxonomy (NCBI): domain Eukaryota; kingdom Viridiplantae; phylum Streptophyta; class Polypodiopsida; order Polypodiales; family Pteridaceae; genus Adiantum; species Adiantum capillus-veneris. Next base: position 64,572,649 of record NC_140940.1, on the reverse strand, counting down.
GAGCTTGAGCATGAGCTTGAGATCATGAGGCTAAATTGAAGTTTTCTAACTCTTATTTTCTAGAGTGTTGCAAGGTTTGGACATTGAATGAACTGTAACCGAAACAATCAAGGATACAACTACAATGCAAAATTTAGGTACAATTTCTTTCCAATAGAACATACTATATTCAATGCTAGTTTTCATTATGGAACGATCAAGGGATATAGTTTTAAAGGACGAGGCCATGTGGCTCTATATTTTTCTGAATAAAATTTGTGTGAGGACTTAGACTTGCACTCCACAATTATTTGTGAGTTGAATTGAGAAAGTTCATAGTAAATAATGATGGCGCACCGCTTTTGCCCGAGCCATCCACACTGCTTCTACCTCGAGCCATCTACACCGATACAAATGACTAGACACAGATTTTGGTGCATAGACAATGTTACTTAAGATTTGAGTCACAACAGAACGAGTGGGTTTAGCTAGGGTTAAGTGGATGTACGCTTTGTACTAAAGCGCCCTCTCATGGTGATCGAAACTCATAGCAAACATAGAAGAAAATATTTCTAGACTTTCTTTTTCTCATTGGCTCCTCTTCTTATATAAACGAAGAAAGAATCTGCTCAACAGAATTCTCTTTCAATTTTCAAGACTGAGCTTTCGGCCTTTTTGTTTTTAGGCAAGACTTTTACCCCACTGTCCTCGAGTGCAACTCATCAGCTCTAATATCAATGCAAAGGGGTCAAGAACCTAAAACTCTTCAGGACCCTATAAAAGCTCAAATACTTCATCATAAACATTACGAGTTTAAGGGTAATGCTTGTTTGATAAAGAATGCAGATAGGCTAGCTGCCTATAACATTTCGCATCAGAACGGATGGCGAGAGTCAAAATTTGGAGCATAGAAAATGTTCTTTAAGGGTGCATATGCACGGGTAGGGTTTGACCTCTGCCTATTGACGCCAGCCAACTACACTCTTTTTGCTCCACTCTGTCGATTTTGGCAAAGTTAGAAATTTCTTTTGCTACCCCCGTCAAGTGCTGCGAGCAAACAATTTGCGTACACAACGACTGTTGGTTTAAATAAGAAAACTCCGAAATAGCTGATGCACGGCAAGGGTAGCACCCCTCGCCCGTGCGAAATTGCTCTAATATCCTGAAAATCTTCAACCTTGAAAAGTTCAAATACTTCATCATGAAGGCTGCAAATTTAAGGGAAAGCAATTGCTTGTAGCCATCCGCGCCGGCGCGGATGGCTAGAGGCAGGTTTCATTCGGAAGCATTCGGCATCTGGACTCAGAAACCATAACAACATTCAAAGCTGAACTGCGCAGCGCCTGATGCATTGCCCACACCGCTACTAGATTTGCAACGATGCTCATAACCTTTTCTCTGATCGATGGCGACAATAGGTAGCTCAATTCAGGTCAGTGAATATAACTCTTGATGGCTTGTTAATGCCATGACAGTGATCAGACGCCGTAAAACCTCGCAGGCCACCATCACTGCAAAACCCTAAATAGAGGCAAACCGTCAGAACCCAAAGTCTAGCTTTCCGAGCTGAGATGAAAGAGAAAGGTGGAGAAGTCGCTTTGCTGTGGGGAAGAACACAGAGATCGGAGAAACAACTAGATTGTTGCCTTCATTGGCCCTGGGTGCAATAGGTCTTGCAACTCTGCCAAGTTCTCGCTTCTCATATTTCTGGTGAAGAAAGAAACTGCCTGTAGCTGTCCACGCCGGTGTGGATGGCTACAGACAGGTTCTTAATGGAAATCATGACTCGTATCTGTGTGGTGCTCAACACACTTAAGATTCAAAGCAGCCAAGTGATTCATATGGATGCTTCTTAAATTGCTTTGAACTTCAGACGCGGCCTCGTGCGCACGAGAGAGAGAGAGAGAGAGAGAGAGAGAGAGAGAGAGAGAGAGAGAGAGAGAGAGAGAGAGAGAGAGAGAGAGAGAGAGAGAGAGAGAGAGAGAGAGAGAGAGAGAGAGAGAGAGAGAGAGAGAGAGAGAGAGAGAGAGAGAGAGAGAGAGAGAGAGAGAGAGAGAGAGAGAGAGAGAGAGAACAACCAGACGACGTTCTGCAACATGGGAGCAGATCAGAAGCGGCACTCAAGAGCAGCCAGCTTGAGCAGGTGCAGCTCCTTGCTGAGATTCTTCAATGGCGGGTAAGATAGCTACGAGCCCATATGCACTGCAAATTTGTCGAGACAAAAGAAGGTGGCTACATTGCAGTTGGGAGGATCATCATCAAAGGAGCCCAAGAGGAATTTCTCCTTCTAGCGATCGTATGCGGGCAAGGTGAAGGAGGCCGTGGAGGCCGCCAAGAAGGGAAGCCCTCACATCAGCGAGCTCTTTGTAGGCGGCCAGCTCTTCCTGCACGTGGCCCCTCCCAAGCTTGGGCCCAAGCCTCACAAGCAGTCTTTCTCACCATCGGCTTTCTTCACATGGCCACCACCAGCACCATCACCTCCTCCTCCATGGACTCCTCCCTCCCTGACAGATAATATGTGGCAAGGATGCAATATGGACTTGGGTACAGATGCAGAAGAGATTGGCACCAGCTTGGAGCTCATGTATACAGCTTTCCAGTATTCAACTCAGTCAATGCAGAAGACAGATTCAGAGACTGGACATTGCCCGGCCACTCGGCTAACTGGTGGAATTCTCATACACAAGGGTTTTATGCTAAGCTATTACCCCCAAATAATATGTATCAGAGATGTAACAAGCAATGGGCTCTCAATATGAATGTAACATGGTGGAACAATGTACTCAGTAAAATCTGGCTTGTACCAAATCAATTTAAATTTAAATTCTTCTTGTGGAGAGTATGTACAGGTACTTTGGCCATTGCTGCAAACTTGAACAGGAAAGGCTTCACAAATGGAAATTGTTCTAGATGTAAGAAAAGGGAACTGTGAGACATGTTTTTTGGCATTTTAAAATTGTTGCAGAATGGTGGAAATGGGTTGAGTACATGTGGATTACATCTTGGGGGGTTCAAATAACAAAACACAAGCTCACTTTTGATAAAGTGAACACACAACAAGACTCTGCACTTCAGTTTGCTCTACAATCCTTCAGAATCTGGTTTCTGTGGTTCATTTGGTCAATGAGAAATATGCATATTTTTGAGAAGTATACAGGGTTCAACCATACAGTTCCTATGAAAGTCATCAGAGACAGGATTCTAGAAGACACCATGGTGTTGAAAGATAAAGACCTCAGAGATAGAGTATTGCATATCCTCAACAAACTCCCAGTTTGATGAGGAAGTATGCTAAATTGTAAAATGCTCTTGTAAATATAATATAGACTCTTTTCCCAAAAGAGAGAGAGAGAGAGAGAGAGAGAGAGAGAGAGAGAGAGAGAGAGAGAGAGAGAGAGAGAGAGAGAGAGAGAGAGAGAGAGAGAGAGAGAGAGAGAGAGAGAGAGAGAGATGAGCTACTTTGTCTTCTTGCAGTCGAATCTCTGCAGCAGTTCATGTTTATTTCGAATCTCTACAGCACTTCAAATTGATTACAAATGTTTGTTGGTCTTGAATAGAAGCTCCTCCCCCTCCCTAAGCGGTAGGCCCGCTACAAGTTTGTCAGCTTTGAGGAAGATAAAGGCTTATTTCTCCAAGAAGGAGTAACATAATTAGCCAAGGAAGGTTGAGCGAGCGGTAGCAGGTGCACTTGCAGCTTGCAACTCTCATATGGATATGGATGTTCTTTTTCTTATATGTGTAACTGCTGCCTGCAACAACGGGAAAAAGAAGGTCATGGACCTACACGGATTTGGTGTTAAGTACCATCAATAGGTTCGCCATGGTCTGAAGCACAAATTTAGACATTGGAAGACCTCCCAGTGCTACGCTGAAGCAATTCGACAGCAGCGCTGTCTGCAGATACAGAATTCGGCATCGTTCAAATTTTTTTCTTCTTCTTTTTCATCCTTTCACGCTCAATTAACAGTTTTAGGTCTTTGGTTTTTTTCCTTCAATCAAGAGGGATTTCACACCTATAAAGACTGCAATCTCAAGCGAAATCTCCATCATCAATTGCATTTCAAAACACTGTATTAAGACACATTTGTAAACGCTATGGAGTGTTGAAAACTCGACAAATTTGAAGTCCGTAGCAATTGCAGCAGACAACAAGTATAGTGTAAGCAGGCTAAGGCTAAACGACAAGCATTTCAAACACTCTCTCACTGCAGGATGATCTGGCCTTGCATTGTAATTAGAGTTGTGAAATGTGCTTTTGAAATATTTGCTTCAAGTTTTCTAAGCTTTATGTTTTTTAGAGAGAGAGAGAGAGAGAGAGAGAGAGAGAGAGAGAGAGAGAGAGAGAGAGAGAGAGAGAGAGAGAGAGAGAGAGAGAGAGAGAGAGAGAGAGAGAGAGAGAGATAAGAAGAAGTAGAAGAGAATTTTAACGTTGTAGAAAATATCCCAAGAGACCTTAAAGATCTATCCGACGAGGAGAGTTGAACTCAAGACCTATTGTTCAAGAGGGAAATGGCATAACCAACCTACCACACTTGGGTGATAGAAAGGTTATATCATTTTCCTCTTCGTATTAGCGCGCGTGCACACACACACACACCAGAGAGAGAGAGAGAGAGAGAGAGAGAGAGAGAGAGAGAGAGAGAGAGAGAGAGAGAGAGAGAGAGAGAGAGAGAGAGAGAGAGAGAGAGAGAGAGAGAGAGAGAGAGAGAGAGAGAGAGAGAGAGAGATGTCTAAATGGGCCTGCAATTTTCCCTATAATAATCTACTATTATTTTCCACATAAGTGCAAGGTGTGCACAGTGTCTTCCTTGGGGAGCATAAATATCTATTTGGATGATTCAATAGCAAGGGATCCTTGAATATTAAGTGGACAGTGGTATCTCCATTTATGTGAATGAAACCCCATGTCTTTTATTTGACCATGAAGGGATTGTTTTCAAAGTGGGCCCTTAGGGTTAAAGAGCGAGTAGCGTTATGACTACTAGTGCTATGATGGATCACACTCCACTTATTGGATAATTTGGGACCAATAGTAGCATGGAAAGTGGAAGTTGAATGGCTAGATCATTTGAAATAGAGATACCTTACTGGCATGGCATGGTTTCAAGACTCTGTGGATGCACCTTACTCTTTTGGGCCCTAGAGGGCGTTCTCCTTGGCCCCCAATGTTTATACACCCAATTCCAAACATTGTACGTTAATTCTTGGATCCAAAATTTGACAAACTCACAAATTATTTTTGTGAAACCTCATGGCAAGACGAAGAATGAGATAGCTACTCTGCACTCAAAATTGAGCTCGAAGGAAGAAGATTGAAGCTCCCCAAGTTAGGTGTTCCGCTATTGGCCCTTTACCCTACAAAGTGATGATTTCAAATCTTCATAGATATGCATGTAAGGATTTTTTTTTTAAAATGTTAGTAAATAAACCACATTCATGCCTTAAAATTTCCCTTGTTGTGTGTTTCTTAAGGTGCTTGGATTGGACTCTCAAGCTCATGGATTTTTATATCATCCTCTTTAACAAAGGCTGACTTGTCCGAAGGACTAGAAAATGTAAGGATGAATATGCAATTGTAGCATTGCACATGGGGGAGAGATTTGCATGGAATTAGAGTTGTGTCTTGTTGTATTGAGTAGACATTGCTTTTGATCTACATATAATTATATGGTGGGTCATCTATTTTGGCATATACCTATTGATATGCATGGATGTTTTGTGTCAATTCAAAGAACATTTTCGTGGTAGGTGTATTCTCTTAGAAAATATATTGTTAGTTTTCTATCAAGCATGGCACATTGTTAATGACTATTTTTTCCTTATAGTCTCTTTTTATCAATGTGTGAGACAAGTCTTGCATATGTTGGTAGGGTAAAACATGTGCTTATTGAAATTTTAGTTAAACTGCAAGTTTAACAACAAACACAAAACTTTGATGCTTTCTATAGGTTTGGAATGTGCTTTTGCAAGGCTATGTCTCTCTCCTCTTTATGGCATGCTGAGACACTTTGCTAGATTTGGCTCGGTCTTGCATTAGTTCGGAAAATTTTGCTCGGGATTTGGGATTCCTCCTTTTGATGGCCCTTATGATTTTTGCCCATCGTTTGCCTCAATCGAGCCTTAGGGAACTTAAGCAAGACCCAATCATTTTCTTTGAACGCTAAGGACCTTCTATGCTTGTCAGTGGTAGCTTTTTCCATTTGTTGAGAGATGGATATAGCCTCCCTAATCTTTTGAAAAGATTCTTGTAGGTCACGGCTATATTAATCGGCAGTGAAGATCTTCCCATGTACTTTAAGTAGCAAGGGACTTTTAGGTCTTCCCTCAATGATTTCAAAAGGTGCTTTTCCGTAGAAGTATGTACATTATTATTGTACGCATACTCTACAAGAGGTAAGTACTTTTCCCATTGTGAGCATTGATCTACTTCAGTAACATAAGTCATTAGTAGATCAAGTATCGTAAGATTGGCTATCTCACTTTGGCCATCCGTTTGTGGGTGATAGGCAGAAGAGAAATTCAATCTTGTACTTAGATTTTCAAAGAGACCTTTCCAAAAATTACTGGTCATTCTAGGATCTCTATCTGACATGATGGATGTTGGCAATCCATGGAGTTTGAAAATCTATGATATGAAGAGAGTTTCCATTGGTGTGTCTTAATAGTCTTTTTGACTGGAATGAAGTGTGCTTGCTTGCTAAACCTGTCGACTATTGTCCATCCTATTGTATACCCATGGATAGACTTGGGTAATCCAAAGATGAAATCCATGGATATACTCTCCCATGGTGAATTTGGGATAGGCAATGGCTGGAGTAATCCAGGTTTCTTCCCTCTATCATGCTTGGTCTTTTGGCATACTACACATTTTGAAACATACTCTTGTATGTCCACTTTCATGGTAGCCCAATAAAAGTATGTTTCTACTCCTCAGAGGTTAGGTTGAATGCCTCTTTGCCCCGCATAGGGAGGATCATGGGATTTGTACATAACTTTCTCATGAAGGGAATGGGTAACACATAGCCTATTCCCATGGAGGAGATAACCATCCTGCAAGGTGAATGAATCCTCTTTCTTCCCCAAAGCAAGGGCTGGCATTATGTCTCTGAAGTGAGGTTCAGAAGCATACTCTTCTATCATAGAACATAGATCATTGTGAGTAGCAATAGACACTACATTAACTTTTGGTCGTCGTCATGAAAGTGCATCGGCCACTTGATTGTGCTTACCAGCAATGTGAGCAATATGAAAATTAAATTGCAAAAGAAAATTTTCCCACCTCATTTTTCGGAGAGCTTTGTTTATGTTGGGAAGTACTTTAGACTTTGATGGTCTGTTGGTAGAATAAACGGAGTGCCCAATAAATAGTGTTTCCATGTGTCTAGGACATGTAGAACAACTAAAAGCTCTTTCTCATAAATGCCTAAGACTCGTTCATCCGTATTGAGCCTTCGGCTCTCATATTTGCTATGGCATGCCCTTCTTGAAGCAAGACTGCTCCAAGGCAATCACCACAAGCATCACATTGAACCTCAAATGGCTTTGAGAGATCCGGAAGCATGAGGACTGGTTGGGAGGTAAGCTTCTCTTTGAGCTTGTCAAAATCATTTTGCTCCTTAGCAGTCCATGAATACTTAATGTTATTCTTTGTTAAGTCATGTAATGGTCCTGCTATTTGAGAAAATTTAGCTATGAAGCATCTATAGTATGCACACATACCAATAAAGCTTCTTAGCTCTTGTAGATTCCTTGGATTAGGCCATGCTTTTATTACCTCTAGCTTCCATGACTCCATATGGATACCATCTTGAGAGATAATATGACCTAGGTATTGAATCTCTTGAAGGAAAAATTTGTTTTTCTTTTCATTGAGAAAAAGCTTGTTCTCCCTCAATGCTTGAAAAATCACTCGGAGATGTTGCTTGTGTTTCTCCAAGGACTTGGAGTAGATGATGATATCATCAAAGAACACTCGAGTGAATTTTTGGTAGGGTCTAAAGATTTTCTTCTTTAGACAATTGAACGTGGCTGGTGCATTAGTCAAGCCAAAAGGCATGACTAGATATTCATAAAGGGCAAACATTGTATGAAACGCGATATTTAGAATATCTTCATCCCTTATTTGATGATAGCCACTTTTAAGGTCAATCCTACTGAAGTAGTTAGATCCTTGTAGCTTATCAAACAGAACTTCTACCCAAGGCACAAAAAGTCTATTTTTGATAGTGATATGGTTTAGTGCTCGATAGTCCACACACATACGGTATGTACCATCTTTATTTTGCACTAAAAGGAGTGGAGAACAAAAGGGAGAAGAGCTAGGCCTCACTATCCCTTTGTCAACCAATTCCAGTACTTGCCTCATGATCTCCGCTTATTGAGATTGGGAAATTTGATAAGGAGGCTTGTTAAGCGGTGAGCTTCCTGGTAGGAGCTCAATTCGATGGTCATCATCCCCTCGTTTTGGAGGTAAGTCCATAGAGATTTCATCGATAAACACATCTTGGAATCCTTTTAGAAAATCAGACAAGACTAACTCTTCTTGATTCCTACCATTTACATTTGATGAAACATTAGGACCTTTTAGTAACAAAAATCATGTACGCAAAAACTGAGCTCTTCATTGATTTATCAAAAGCAGGAGGATTTACAAGTGGTATAGTGCAACCAAACTCACTAGCATCTATATACATGTTATTTCTTCTGTAGGTAAAGTAGATTCTCCTTTCAGGGAACTTCATATTGGCAACCATGCGGTTGAACCATGGTGCCCCTAGGATAGCATCCTCATGTTGGAGAGGAGAGATGAAAAAGTCTTGTTTGTCGACATAGCTCTGGACATGGAGCCTCAACTTCCCAATCAAGGGAGTAACGGAGGCTCATTGTCCCTTGAAAGCAGTGTCGGCCGTTACAACATCTCCCATCTGAAAAGCTTGAATGCCCAACTTGGTTGCCAACTCCATTGATATAAAGTTGTGAGTAGAGCCAGGGTCAAACAAGATGAAGGAATTGTGCTCTCTTACCTTTCCCCAGGCATAAGAGAGAGGTGCACCTTTGCAATGAGCATCCTCTTTTGGAGATTCGATGGTGGAAGCCCTAGGAGTCTCATTGCGAGCATTTTTCTTGAGGCAAGAACGGTAGCAATGTCCTTGATGCTCACACTTAAAACACTTATGGTCCTTACGAAAAGCTTCAAACTCTTCAGGAGAGAGTTTTCTTTTTACCTTTGTAAGCTCCCTTCTCCTTGGACTGATTGTTGTTGTTGTTAGAATTGCCTTGGGGATAATTTTGGGCATTGAATTTCCCCTTTGCATCATTTTTGTATTTGGTTTCCATGGGCTTGATATTTCATCTAGCCCCTTGTTGGAAATTGATACTTCAGTGATAGAACCAAGCCCTTGAGAGTTGACATGCTCAGCCATCTCTTCAGGTAATCCCACACAAAACTGTTGCTTTTACTTGGCAAAGTCTATCTTTTGGAAGACAGTACCCTGGAGATGTAAATCCCAAAACTTGTCTACATATTTGTGGATAGACTCATGAGAGAGAAGCTTTGGCCACATCGAATTGCTGGATGAAGGCCAACACTTTGTCAATAGACCAAAGGTGCCATCATAGGAGAGAAAAAAAATACTCTTTCCTCCCTCCTTGAACTTCTTAAGATTTTGTGACCTTTGCCATGCAGGGTATGATTTACGATGTCCTCCCCTCTTGTATTCTCTAGGAGAATAGCCATAGCTTTCATTGAAAGAGGAGAAAGATGAAGAAGAAGGAGAAGAGGCTGACCTGTTTCTAGCCCTTTTCTTCCTTTGTTTCCTCTCTTCCCTTTTGGAGTGATAAGGAGAGGGATTCTGGGTTGAATGTTTCCTCTTGGGAGGAGTTGGCGATCATCTAGACCGGCGGCGTCGTGGAGCCACATCTTTAGAGGAACTTAAAGTTTCATTGCTTTCTTGCTCTTTGGATTCCTCCTCTTGTATGGGAGAGAGTATTCTTTTGGGGGTCTCTTCAAGAGGCCTCCTAATCTCTCTCTCCTCTTGGAGAGGTAGGGTAATCCCGTAAGCGCAAAATTGTTGTGTAACTTTGTCTTGCAAAGCAGGGTTGCCGAGAGCTTGTTGCAACCTAGCGACAATATAATTGACAAACATGGGGGCATCATCATTAGCACCTTCATGTGCAAAATCAAAGCTATCAATGTTCATTCTACTCTCTTGATTATTGTCATTCATGTTAACAAAATTTGTGTACTTACTTAGTGTATGCTTTGGCAATTCAAAACCTTAGTTGCTACTTCTCTTAGCCATTGACAATTGGCGCTTAAGTATCTACACCCACGGCTCCAAGTGGTTAATTATAGAGAGTAGTGGAGTGGGTCTAATATTGCAGAGTTGCTGAGGGCTAGCTACTTTTGGACTTCTTATGGCTCAATAATAGAAAGTCTAAAAAGACCCCATTATTAAGTCCAAATCTCCCGAGGTGTGCACCATATTCCACATAATGGGCTCAAAAAAATCGATAATAGATCCCGATCCCACTTACCCTAATATAATTAACAAAATCAACCATTTATAGGCTACTTAAGGACCTCTCTTCTTACGCAAGAAAAAAAAACCAAATGCTCTGATACCAATGTAATGGAAATGGCCTATTAACTTTGAGAGTAGCAGAAATTAGAGAAAGTACTTTTGTGAAATTACTTTGTGAACATAGCGGGTGAACTTAATGGAAGGTAGCAAAATAAACATAGCAATTGGTTAACTTGGCATGAACAATACTTTTGCAAGAGAGAGAGTTTAGAGAACATGACAATAGTAGAGGACTGAATTTATGTGGAGCAGGTCCCCCCTCCAATAGGCATTTGTATTATAGTTTCTCGTTCTCCCATCAAGAGAGATTTGTTACAATACAATTTTTGTGTTCCTTCTGACCTAGGTGATGCAATGAAGATGGAAAGCTTCACGGATCACAAGCATAACATAAATTTTTTGGAAAGCATTAACTATCCCAAGCCTCAATCCCAAGGCCTCAAACACCTTCGAAGGTGGAGAGAGCTAGCGGGGAATGAGGGTAGGGGAGAGGAAGAAGAAACATTTCGTACAAGAAAGAATTAGTTCCTCACTTATCACTCTTCTTGCTAGCATACATAATAGCATAGTAATGAAGATGGAGAAGATGGCAAGCTTAAGCATTGAAGCATGGCTCTTGGTTGGATTTGCATTCCATAGCCAAGAGTGTTGGTGTAGGCTATCAACTTCTCAACTTGCTTGGAGAAGGAGATGTAGCTCTTGCATTTTGCACTTCACACAATGAGAGTGTGTGTGAGTGTGTGTGGGAGAGTATGCCGTGTAAGCAAGCCCCTAGCTTCCTTGTTCAACCCCCGTTGTAGCTCATGCTTGAAGCTCATTGGACCCCTCTGGGCCTAGCCAATCACAAGCAAGAGGCAGATCAAGAAAGCATGCTAGTCTTGGGACAAGTGTCCCCCTTTCCCTTTTGAGAAAGAGGACTTGATAAATGCAAAAAAAATTAATTAAATTAGTCACACCATGAGGGCAACATGAGAAGGAACTTGACAAGTGTCCCCCTTTCCCGTTTGAGAAAGAGGACTTGATAAATGCAAAAACAATTAATTAAATTAGGCACACCATGAGGGAAACATGAGAAGGAACTTGACAAGTGTCCCTTTTTCTTTCTATGTACCAAGCATGCCTTGTGTGAGTGTGTTCTCTCTCATCCCCCCTCTTGTAGGGCTCATTATTGACTTTTGCACACCTTATTCCCAAGCACCTTAGTTAGCAAGCATGACAAAGCACCTCAAGCTTGGGTGGTGTTCCCACAAGCACCTCAAGCTCCCTAGTCAGAAAGCACGACAAACACCTTAAGAACCTTAGTCATCAAGCATGACAAGCACCTCAAGCACCTTAGTCATCAATCATGACAAGCGCCTCCTGAGCACCTTAGTCATCAAGCATGACAAGCACCTCAAGCACCTTAGTCATCAATCACAACAAGCACCTCAAGCACCTTTATCTTGGGTCGGGTTCCCACCTCAAGCTCAGCCCTAGCTTACCTAAGGTCAAAGGACTTTTTATCACTAACCTTTGGAGTTCTTTAATGAAGCTAACCCTAAGGTCTTTAAGCTCCATTAGCCAGCTTGCTCTTTGACAGATCATCTCTCATTTGGGCCCCTTTACCATTGGCCCCCCTGTCGGGATAGACCCTGAAAGCACATACCTATATTCTAACCCTTGTTCCCGTTTATTCTCCCACACTAAATGATCAGTTTAATATGAGAAAATCATTTGGGTTGGTTATGAGTTTTTATGACATGCTTTGTGCGAGCATGAAAAACCGGGTTCCTTGCAACTGTCAAGGTGCCTAGGTGTTTGTGGCGGACGCTCTCAAAAAGTTTGATCTCTCTCTCTCTCTCTCTCTCTCTCTCTCTCTCTCTCTCTCTCTCTCTCTCTCTCTCTCTCTCTCTCTCTCTCTCTCTCTCTCTCTCTCTCTCTCTCTCTCTCTCTCTCTCTCTCTCTCTCGGTATCTCGCTCTCTCTCTTTCTCTCTCTGGGTTTAACCTACTTGGCTACATGGTGAGCGGTAGATACAACACATACTGCAATGAGGCCATGCATGGCACGGCCACTAGCTAGAGTTTCGGCTCTCTCTTCTGACCAACTGATGGGTCCCCACTTGAACACATTGGCACCTAAACTAGGCACAATTTTCAGAGGTCGAGCTTTGAAGGACTCCATCAGGTCCACTGCCTGAGTGATTTCATGCGCTTGGACCCCAGCAAGAAAAATGAAAACATGAATCCTTTTGTCGAGATGAAGGTAAGGTGCACATGCACTCTGACTGTCAGTGTAGATAGTGTTGACACTGTCATGTCCAAAACCCAAATCAATCAGAAGGCGTATGAGCCATACACACTCAATAGTAGCTGTGAAGACTTCCCTATACTTAGCCTCACAACTAGAAGTTCCCACAATAGGTTGCTTCTTGCTCAACCATGATATACATGAACTGCAAAGCATGAAACAAAAACCACTTGTGGACACTCGCATGTCAAAAACACCAGCCCAATCTGAGTCCAAAAAAGCATGTAATTATGGCGGCAATGACTTCCTCTTGACAGCCTGCCAATGCTTAGATCCTAGGCTATGCATAAATTTATTGGACTGTGAGACTGCAAACTGAATATCTCTCCTCATGTTGCATACATAAATGAGGCAACCAACAATAGTTTGGTAAAGAGTAACATCAACAGGATCACCAACATCATGAAGACTCAGTTTCCAACCTGTTTCCATGGGAGTGGCAATAGGTTTGCAATCCTTAAGTCCAAACTTACATAGCAATGTCTCTATGTAGCTTTTCTAACACAAGGCAATACCACCATCACACTGCTTAAACTGTATACCCAAGTAATGATGCAACAGGCCCAAATCTTTCATCTTGAAAGTATCATTTACATCAGCCTTAAATTCAGCAATGTGTCTTTCATTTGGTCCAGTGATCATAGCAAATCATCCACATAAAGAACCACAATGAGAAGTACATCACCCTCACGCTTTACATACAATGTGCTTTTTGTTGGACTGTTACGAAAGCTTTGTTTGACCAAATGAGTGTCATCTTTCTCATACCAAGCACGAGGAGATTGCTTGAACCCTTACAAAGCTTACTTACATCTGCACATTTTACCCTCTTGTCCTTTCTTGACAAAACCTCGAGGCTGTGCTACATAAACTTCCTCACATATTTCACCATTCAAGAAAGCAGTAACAATGTCTGATTTATGTACATCCCAACCAAAATGAGCTGCCAATGCACATTAGTCATACGAAAAGTGGGCGAAAAAGTCTCTTCATAATCTATGCCTTTTTGATGTGCATAACCTTTTGCAGCAAGTCGAGCCTTATGGCGATCAATCTCACTATCCGACTTGCGTTTCAAATTGTAAACCCACTTTGTACCAATGGACTTTTTTTCAGGAGGCAAATGACACAAAGTCCATGTGTCATTTTCTATAAGTGCATCATATTTTAATTGCATGGCAGCCATCCAGATTTTTGAATTCTGTGCTTCATCAAATGATAGAGGTTCCTCAATATCATGTAAGTTAGACACATCTAAAACATAACAATCTGATGCATAAGATGCATGGCAAGAACCTGTAGGAGTACGACTGGACAAAGGTGCATCCAATTTATTTTCACGCAAAGTATGCACCAATCATTAAGGCATACCTCTAGCCTGCTCATTCTTAGTCCTTTCCTCATCAAGTACATCATGTACATCTGCATCAGTAATAGGCCAATCTGTAACATTTTCAAAAACCCCCATAGGCTATACATTTGCCTCATTGGAATTTACATTTGAACTTCCACCACTGAAAAGAGGCAACAAAGTGTCATAAATGTCCTATGAGCTAACATTACTGTCTCTAGTACATGACAGCAAGGGCTGAATAGAATCTTCCACAAGCACAACATCCTGTGAGACCAAGATACACTTTGTTTGCGGATGATACAACATGTAACCTTTGCTTTCATCACTATAACCAACAAAAATACATTTGATAGCCTTATTATCCAATTTTCAGCATTGTGTTTGTCGCACCAAAGTATATGCCAAACAACCAAAAACACGCATGTGCTTAATTGAAGGTTTTCTTTCATGCCATGCTTCATATGGGGTAATAGACTGCAAAGCTTTCGTAGGACACCTGCTAAGTATATAAGTGGCACACATGATGGCCTCAAGCCAAAAAAAATGTGGTAAAGCTTGATTTTTGACCATACATCCTGTCATTTTTGTAAGTGACCTATTTTTTCGCTATCAACACGATTTTGATGAGGCGTATAAGGCACTATACATTGGTGTTTTATCCCACGGCTAGCCAAAAAATACATTAAATTCATGAGACATATACTCCCCCCTCGATCGAAATGAAAGGTGCCCATAGTACATTTGGAGATCCATAGCCAGAAATTGTTTGAAGCACATGAATACTTTGAACTTTGCTTTAAGAAGAAATACTCATGCATGCCTGGAGTAATCATCAATGAAAGTCAAGAAGTAAAGGTAATTGCCTAGTCTAGCAAGTGAAACTACAAACAAAAGATTCTTCTTGATCCGAGGTACATACAATGCATCAACAAATGTGAAAGAACTGTTAAGTATGCAGCTTGATTTACCCCTCGTAATTTTATGTGGTAAAAATGCACATTTGTAAGGCCCCCATTATGAGGAGAAGCCATCGTGCGTGAAGGAAAATCACTCGTCGGAAACCAAAATTTTCACGGCCAAAAATTAGGGGCAACTTTAGGGGCCTCAGGGGCGCCCCCGAGACTTTTTTTTCCCTCGCCGGAATATTCCTTTTCACCGGAATACAACCGATCGTTTGGCCGGTGGCCGCTGGTCGGTGGTCGGAAGTCAATGGCCGGTGGGCCGTTGGCAGAATTGAAAAGCGGATTTGTCTACACAAGGGCGGCCACACATGGGCGGATTGGAGGGTCCGATTTGGACTTATTCACACAAGGGCGGCTACACATGGCTGCCTCTCATAAGAGAGGGCAGCCCTTTTGGCCTATAAAAGGAGGTCATTTCTACACACATTTGATAGTGTGAAGTTGATGCAACAAGGTGGGTGTGAGGTGGTGAGAGTGAAGCAAGGCGGGAGCTCTATTAAGGGTATAATCCCTTTGTAAACTACTTCTTGTTTTGAAGTACTAAAGCCATTGAGTGGCTGCTTTCCCGTGGACGTAACCCACATTGGGTGAACCACGTATATCGTGTGTACTCTCTCTCTCTCTCTCTCTCTCTCTCTACTCTACTCTATAATCTCTTGTGTGTGAAATCTATCTCTCTCCATTAAGTAATCTACTCAAATATCTATTTAGCTACGTCTTATTTCCTAACAACTGGTATCAGAGCAAGGTTTGCTCGTAGCTAAGTTATCTCAAGGAAAGGATTCCTTGAATTGAGTGGGAGCTATGGCGGAGGAAGGGAAGCTTAAGATTGAGAAGTTCAACGACAAAAACTACCAACATTGGAAGATGCAGATTGAAGACTATCTCTACCAGAAGGACCTCTATCTGCCACTAGGCGGTCTTGCAAAGAATCCCGCAACGATGGTAGATGAAGCATGGATTGTCCTTGATCGAAAGGCACTGGGAACAATCCGGTTAAGCTTGGCGTCAGCGGTGGCTTTCAATGTTTCGGAGATGAAGACCACGGAGGACTTGATGAAGTCACTTGACGACTTCTACGAGAAACCATCAGCATCCAATAAGGTATTTCTTATGAAGCGCTTGTTCAATCTAAAGATGGAAGAGAATGGTTCAGTTGCAGAACACCTAAATGACTTTAACACAAACATAAGTCAACTTCGATCGGTGAAAATCAATTTCAATGACGAAGTGTGAGCTCTCCTTATACTATCATCTCTACCAGATAGTTGGGACAGCCTTGTGATGGCTAAGCGAGGAAATACGAAGGAGAAGCACAAGAGAATCATCAAGTGCTGCACTATTAGTGGAAACAAGAGGAAGGCCTAAGGAGAGGTTCAAAAACCAAAAGGGTCGTGATCGCTCAAGACGGAGCAAGTCACGCACAAAGTCAGTTCTTGAATGTTGGAACTGCGGCAAGAAGGGCCACGTCAAGAAGGATTGCTGGTCCAAGAAGAAGAAGAAGACTGAGTCTCAAGACAACAAGCCAACATCGGAGGCCAATGTGTCAGGTAAAGTAGAGCAAGATGCTCTAATTCTCTCATTAGACAATGTGTCTAATTCCTGGATAGTAGATTCAGGGGCTTCATTCCATGCGACACCACACAAGCAACATTTCCAAGATTACACCAAAGGTAATTTTGGGTATGTATACTTGGGAGATGATGAAGCTTGTGAGATTGTCGGCAAAGGTACAGTTTCTGTCAAAACTCCTAACGGAAATGAATGGAAGCTTAAAGATGTTAGGCATGTTCCTTCTCTTCGGAAAAATTTGATCTCTACAGGACAATTAGACGATGAAGGTCACAACATTGCATTCAGAAACAAACGGTGGAAGATCTCAAAGGGATATTTGGTGGTTTCCAAGGGAGAAAAGGTCGGTACACTTTACTTGTGTACTATGAGCACGCAACCTTCAGCTTGTGCAGCAACTACAGAAGTTGACAGTGCGGTGTGGCACTACCGGCATGGGCATATGAGTGCCAAAGGAATGCAAATCCTTCAAACAAAGAAGCTTCTACCAGGTTTGAAATAAGTGGACTTAGAGTTCTGTGAAGATTGTGTTTATGGTAAACAAAAGAGGGTAAAATTTCAAAAATCAGGAAATGAAAGAAAAAATAAAAAACTTGAGCTGGTTCATTCTGATGTTTGGGGTCCTGCAAGTACACCATCACTTGGTGGCTCATTGTACTATGTAACATTCATAGATGATGCGACTAGAAAAACATGGGTTTATGTCATGAAGAATAAGTTCGATGTATTTTCCATATTTCAAAGGTGGAAAGCCTTTGTGGAGAATGAAATAGGTATCAAGGTTAAATGCCTCAGATCCGACAATGGAGGCGAATATTGCAGCCAAGCTTTTGAAAGCTTTTGTGCTAGCAATGGCATTCGGAGGCAAAGGACAACCCCAAGGACACCTCAACAAAATGGGATTTCAGAAAGAATGAACAGGACAATCATGGAGCGAGCACGAAGCATGTGGCTTTATGCAGGCCTACAGCTTGAGCTTTGGGCGGAAGCTGTAAGTACGTCTGTGTACTTAATCAATCGGTCACCCTCAACGGCATTGGATGGGGGAGTTCCAGAAGAGGCATGGACAGGTAAACCGGTGAATTATGCATTTCTCAAAGTGTTTGGGTGTGAGGCTTTCATGCACATAGATAGAAGCCTAAGATCAAAGCTAGATGCAAAGTCCAAAAAGTGTTTCTTCATTGGCTATGGAGAAGGTGACTTTGGGTATCGCCTATGGAATCTTGAAGATGGTAAAATCTTA
This sequence comes from Adiantum capillus-veneris, assembly GCF_014529385.1. Taxonomy (NCBI): domain Eukaryota; kingdom Viridiplantae; phylum Streptophyta; class Polypodiopsida; order Polypodiales; family Pteridaceae; genus Adiantum; species Adiantum capillus-veneris. The sequence continues at coordinate 64,554,668 of NC_140940.1, read as the reverse complement.
AGGAGTAGGGATGTAATTTTTAAATATGTACAAAGATTACTTGGAAAGAAAATAAACAAAAGAAACAGGTGATGAGTACATGGAGCTTGAGGATGGTGAAGACTCAAGGATTGCAAACGGTGACAATGTGCAACAACGTCAACCAAATGAGGAGCCTCAACCTATTCCCCGAAGATCTACAAGAGCAAGTAGACCTCCAGAAAGGTTTGTGCCTTCCTTCAACCATCTCTTGATCTCAGATTCTGGAGAGCCAGAATCATATGAAGAAGCTATGCAACATGAATCCAAAGAAGAATGGGCGAAGAGCATGCAACTGGAGATGGACTCACTACATCACAACCAAACATGGGAGTTGGTTGAGTTGCCTAAAGGAAAGCGGGCACTTCAAAACAAATGGGTGTACAAGGTGAAGGAAGAAGAAGGTGGGAAGAAAAGGTACAAGTCTAGGCTTGTGGTAAAAGGTTTTTCTCAAAAGAAAGGTATTGACTTCAATGAAATATTTTCTCCTATTGTAAAAATGAACTCAATAAGGCTTATCTTAAGCCTTGTGGCTGCTCATGATCTAAATCTCGAGCAAATGGATGTAAATATGGCATTCCCTCACGGTGACTTAGAGGAGGAAATCTACATACTTCAACCAAAGAGGTATGAAGTAAAAGCTAAGGAGAAAATGGTTTGCAGATTAAAGAAGAGCTTGTATGGTTTAAAGCAAGCATCAAGACAATGGTACTTGAAGTTTGATCGATGGATGTGGGATCATGGATTCACAAGATGCAACTCGGATCACTGCGTCTACACGAAGAATTTGGGAGATGGGAAATTCATCATCCTAATGTTGTATGTTGATGACAGGTTGATTGCAAGTGCTAACATGCAGGACATCAAAGACCTAAAAGAGGAGCTGTCTAAATCTTTTTCAATGAAAGATTTAGGTGCTGCAAAGAGGATACTTGGTATGAAAATATCAAGGGACAGGGCGAAGAAGACAATAAAGCTATCTCAAGAAGATTACATCAAGAAGGTACTAGAAAGGTTTGCAATGCAAAATGCAAAACCAGTTTCTACACCTTTGGCTGGTCACTTTAAACTAAAGAAGGATATGTGTCCAAAGACACAAGAGGAGATAGCCTATATGTCTAAAGTTTCATATGCTGCAGCGGTAGGTTCTCTAATGTATGCTATGGTCTGGACAAGGCCAGACATTGCATATGCAGTGGGAGTTTTGAGTAGGTTCATGGACAACCCAGGTAAAGAGCATTGGCAAGCTGTGAAGTGGATACTTAGGTATCTAAAAGGGACAACAACAAATGCTTTGTATTTTGGAGGAACTTATATTTTTCTAGAAGGGTATGATGATGCAGATATGGCAGGTGACAAAGATACTCGAAGGAGCACTACTGGCTATGTCTTCACGGTTGGAGGCACAACAGTAAGCTGGGCCTCAAAGCTGCAGAAAGTGGTATCACTTTCTACCACGAAAGCAGAGTATGTAGCAATGACAGAGGCAAGCAAAGAAATTCTGTGGCTTCACAGATTCTTGGAAGAGCTTGGATTCAAACAAAACAATTTTGTCTTGTACAGTGGTAGCCAAAGCGCTATCCATGTTGCGAAGAACTCAGCCTTTCATTCAAGGACAAAGCACATTGAGGTGAGATATCACTTCATACGCACTCTTTTGGAAGAGGGACAGCTAAAGCTAGGAAAGGTGCATACAAGTGAAAATCCTGCAAACATGTTTACAAAGGTGGTCAACAAGGAGAAGTTGAGCTTTTGCTCATCTTCAATCGGCATTCAAGGATAAGAAGTTAGGATGGAAAGCAGTCACAGGTTTGGTTTGGATATCAGTCTCCAAGTGGGAGATTGTTAAGTATGGAGCTTGATTTACCCCTTGTAATTTTATGTGGTAAAAACGCACATTTGTAAGGCCCCCATTATGAGGAGAAGCCATCGTGCGTGAAGGAAAATTACTCGTCGGAAACCAAAATTTTCACGGCCACAAATCAGGGGCAACTCAAGGGGCCTCGGGGGCAGAAGCCCCCGAGACTTTTTTTTCCCTTGCCGGAATATTATGGCCGGACGGCTGCCGGCAAGTGGTCGGAAAATGACCGATCGTTTGGCCGGTGGCCGGTGGTCGCTGGTCGGAAGTCAATGGCCAGTGGGCCGGTGGCCGAATTCAAAAGCGGATTTGTCTACACAAGGGCGGCCACACATGGGTGGATTGGAGGGTCTGATTTGGACTTATTCACACAAGGGCGCCTACACATGGCTGCCTCTCATAAGAGAGGGCAGCCCTTTTGGCCTAAAAAAGGAGGCCATTTATACACACATTTGATAGTGTGAAGTTGATGCAACAAGGTGGGTGTGAGGTGGTGAGAGTGAAGCAAGGCGGGAGCTCTATTAAGGGTATAATCCCTTTGTAAACTACTTCTTGTATAGAAACATACAAGCTTGGTGGGCCTGGGCAAAGTGGCTAACTCAATTTGTCATAAAGGGGCTATTGGTTGAGTTGGTGGCATGTGTAGTATCCTCATTGGAGAAAACACTTTGTGGGATAAAATATCACCAAAAAGTATTCTTTTGGTGAATTGAAAGCAACACCTTCTATCGTCATTGACAAACTTTCTTGCAGGAAGTGGATGATTTGTCATTTGTACACACGACAAACTTGGCAAAAACCAAGCATGCCAGCTGGTTAACATGCAAGGGAAATAAAGAGACGTTGAGCTTATATGATGCATGCGTGTCCGACCTATCTAGTTCGTTGCTCCAAAGTGTGAAGATGCTAACATTTGTGGAGGGCAAGTATCATGGAGCTGGACCCTGTGCGGAGAACTTGGCTCATCGAGCAAAGCGAGGGCGAGCCTCCATGCCAGCGGTTATTGCAAGATAACTGGCTGAACATCTCAGGGGGAATCCTGTTTATCAACATCTAATTGTCGAGGGGGATAATGTTACAGTTTCCAAGAACACAAAACAAACAGGTCATGTAAGCTATGAGGAAGCTAATGCTTCGCATCGTCCGGAGTATCTTACACAAAATGTTGCAAGGAATACTAGAGGTGTGCAAGCAACGAGCGGGATGGGAATTCATCAATGCAATGAATATGAAGAGGGATTGATGGTAGAGGAGTCTAAAATACATAAGACAATGTGGGGGATTTGTCAGATCACGAAAGGTAGTAGGGTGCAATGCTAGGGATGGTTGGGTGCACAAGGTAGAAAGTGCAAAAAGAGCATAAAAAATACCAATGAAGGTACGCCATCTCCCTTGTTTTGGGGGATTAGAACTTGGGATAACGGAGTAGATAGTGTCTATGGAAGAGGCTCAGAGGTTCAATTTATGTCATTTTGCAATGACAGTGTGGATCTCACTTGGCACATTTGCAACAAAATCACACAGTGTCTTGGTGGAGTGCCTACCATATGGCCCATAGAGAAAGGAACAAACTTGACCAGTAGTGAATTGATAAATTTGGAAGCTGTGGGATACACAGTCAATTAGGCGGCAATTACAAAATTAGCAGTTGCAACGTCGAAGTGAATTGACTGAGTAGTTGCAATAGGGACTCGAATAGTGGTTCACATTGTTGTTAAGCTAAACTTGCATAAACTTTTTTGTGGTGGAAACATCTACCTTGTAGGTCTGAGAAGAGTTTTATGATTTGTACAGTGGAGACTTCACATATCGCATTCCACAGAGCAAACCATACATGGCTTGCAAGCACATTCACTCTCTCTTCCTTCACTACTTTGGACTAGATGTGAATCATAACATGTTTATCCATCAAAGAAAGCTCAACAATGAGGATTTTCTTTGGGTGTTCAACTGTCTTCATACAGTGTATTTGAATAAAATGAGCAACCGTACTGCAGGCATGTGCTGTACTGCCTGTATCTGAGCAGAGCTATTTCGTCATTTTCTGCAGAATTTCTGTCAGTGCCGTTTTTTGCATAACAGGTGCCTTATAGTCTTCTACGGTTTGTGCTATATAGCACAGGTTGTTCCCGCTCCGTTCCTCCTATTTTTGGGCAGTTTTCACATCAGGTGCAACATTTGCCATGGTTGACAACAACAACACAGATGTGTTCAAGATGTTTGCTGCTGAGGACAGGTTGGATGGGGACAACTACCCTATGTGGGCTTATATGATGCAACATGTTCTTGTGTCAAAGGGTGTCTGGAACATTGTGCAGGGCATTGATGTACGTCCTAGTTTTGAGGATGTAGGCGATGTTGAGGATGTTGTAGGTCTTGCTGCAAGGATTGCAGCTGTTAGAGTTGTTTTCACTACGGCAGAACAAGCTCGTTGGGATGTTAAGGATGCGCAGGCTCATGCATTGACTGCGTTGTCTGTGAAGCGCACCATTGTTCCTCACATCCGTTCAGCAAAATCTGCAAAACAGGGTTGGGATATTCTAGCAGGTCTTTATGCAAGCCGCAATGAGGCTAAAATTGCTTTGCTGCGTAAAGAGCTGGAGTCGAAGATTATGCATGAGGAAGATGATATGGACACTTTCCTTGCTAGTGTCAAGGATATCAATGAGCATCTTATTTCTGCAGGTGAAGTCATTTCAGACAGTTCCCTTGTGCAGACTGTTCTTGATGCCTTACCAGATTCCTACCAACCTTTTGCTAGTACTTGGAAACTGATGACCCAAGGAAATCCTGAAGTTGTCAAGTTTGATGCATACAAGGTCATGGGGTGGACAACAATGGATGCACATGTGTACGATCTTGCATAAGTATTTAACATGAAAAAACATACCATTTTTTATCCGTCTACATCATTTAAGGAGTGTACGTCACAATTATATAGGATTCAAGAAATGAAAACCATTGCTATATGTGAGATGAAAGAAAAAGATACCCAAGCACAGATCATGTTTTGGAAAATGATGAATGCCACGCCCCTTGATAATGGACATCTCGCAACTAATTTTAGCGTTTCATGGCCGATGAGGCAGGACGAACTAGCTTCACCATATTTAACTGTGAAGTACTAAAGCCATTGAATGGCTGCTTTCCCGTGGACGTAACCCACATTGGGTGAACCACGTATATCGTGTGTACTCTCTCTCTCTCTCTACTCTATAATCTCTTGTGTATGAAATCTATCTCTCTCCATTAAGTAATCTACTCAAATATCTATTTGTCTTATTTCCTAACAAGAACTGCACTGCCATTTGCAACAGTAAGCACAATCTTTTCAACTCCCTGAATCGGATAAGAGGCATTGTTGGCACAAGTGTCTAAATTCCCATGAGGGACAAAATCAAGAGAGGTGAACAAATCACGATGTGAGGTAATGTGCTTTGTAGCACCACTGTCAAAATACCACACATGTGAAGCTGTATCAACTCACATGCATGCATCATGGATAAAAGGATTATAGGTACATTCTGCACTAAAAGCCCATTGTGCATCAACGTCAGCATCACAGTCTCCTTTCACAGAAGACTCAACAATAGCTGCATTTGTAGTGGAACCAGCATTAGTAGTGGAACCATCCTCTTTCTTCTTAGCCTCTTTGGCCCTTCAACTTAGGACATTGCTTGATCAAGTGATCATTAGCTTTACAGTATTGGCAACGCATCTTCTTTTTGCCCATATCACCAGAATTACCAGGCGAATTGCTATCAGTAGAAGCATTAGAAACAAGTGAATTTCCACTCACAAAAGAACCATGAGAAGTGGTCGCATTATTGTTACCACCTTTTCTTTGAGCAGCAATAAAAGCATGTTCAACTACATGCTGTCTAGTCCTATGTTTTCTAGAAAGTGGCTCTTGCAACAGCAATGTGCACAATGAATCAAACTTGACAACTTCAGAATTTCCTTGGGTCATAAGTCTCCAAGTACTAGCAAAAGTCTGTTAAGAATCTGGCAAGGCATCAAGAACAATCTGCACAAGGGAACCGTTTGAAATACTTCACCTGCTACAAAAATAAGTTACTCATTGATATCCTTGATATTAGCAAGGAAAGTGTCCATATCATCTTCCTCATGGATAATCTTCGACTCAGCTCTTTACGCAGCAATGCAATTTTTTCCTCATTGCAACTTGCATAAAGACCAGCTAGAATATCCCAAGCTTGTTTTGCAGATTTTGTTGAACACAAGTATATTGAGTAATAGTGCGCTTCACAAAAAATGCAATCAATGCATGAGCTTGCGCATTTTTTACATCCCAACGAGCTTGCTCAGTTTTTGTAAGCAAAACAGCTGTAAGAGCATTAAGAACTGTAGCATCCTCAACATCGTCTCTATCCTCAGAACCAAGATGTACATCAATGCCTTGCACAATGTTTTAAACTCCCTTCAACACAAGAGCATGTTGCATCATATAAGCCCACATAGGTTAATTGTCCCCATCCAATTTTTCCTCAGTGGCAAACATCTTGAACACATCTGTGTTGTTGTCCGCCATGGTAAAAGCTGCACCTGATGTGAAAACCACCTAAACAGAGGAGAAAGAATGCGGGAACAACACATGCTATATAGCACAAACCGTAGAAGATTGTAAGGGATCTTTTATTTAGAAAACGGCACTAACAAAATTTCTACACAGAATGACAAAATAGCATATGTAGTATTGTTTGTAGTGGAAACAGAGGCCGAAATGAGATCGAATCAAAACTCTGAGCAGACTCAGCTCTTCGAGCTATCCAGAAATATTTTTCAACCTTCGAATGCTCACCAAAGCTCACTGAATTCGGAGAAAGTGAGCATGCATGTGCTGGAGTTGCTTGCGTCTAAGCCCGAGAGGACACAACCTGCTCTGATACCAATTGTTGGAATTAGGGTTGTAGGAAAACACACACAGCTTGGAGAAGATGAAGGAAGCTCAAGGCACACAATAGAGAGTGTATTACTTAGTGTGCAATGGAAAGATAGATAGCCCTAGAACGATGAACGTATATACAATGCACGGGGGAAAAGTCGGGGAAAAAAAACCTCCTAGTGAGGGGAAAAATGCCTCGGAAATCCTAAGTGTGTTCACACACATCATTACCACATGTATATGGTAACACTAACAAGCCAAATGGTATCGTCTATGTGAGCTAGTACATATTGGTGCAAAGCAATCAATGTATGGATTGATGGTTATATTTATCCGGGCAATCCTCTAACCAATGGATCACCATAATTTCAAAATGTCACTAAGATATTGTGTTTTGTAGGTGATGGAAGAGAAGGCTGATTTGGCTATTGCAAGATATTATATCTATGTTCTTCGATGAAATGGAAGCAAGAAAGTCCAAGAGGAAGCCAATGAGAAGTCGAAGTAGCTCAATGCAGAAATGGCCAAGCTCACACAAAAGTTAAGCCAGCAAAAATAGGAGCAAGAGCTACGATTGGACAATTACGTTCAACTCCAGCACATTACCCGTAATATGTAGCATCAAATTGATTATCTCACACACACATTTCCCTTGGCCTCCTAGTTTGCAAAAGTAAGAGACAAGTGATGTCAGTGCTATCTTCAGGTGAAGGAGCATGAAAAAAACGTATCCATGTATAGACAGTGGTGCATGCTTTTTGACATGTATTCCATAACTTTCTCATGCTATTGATAAACTTCATTTCAATTTGCAAGCATTTTGCATACATGATGATGGGAACTAATTGCGTTGATCAAGCAAAACGGACACTATTGCAACACATCGTCAAGCCAAGGAACTTGTGGAGCTATTGGATGACCAATCCAATTCTAGCGTTGCCAAATTTTTGCACCATAATTATTTTTTTGAATTGAATAACATTGCATTGCCTCAAGAATTGATGGAGCTATATGACAATGCGGGGATAAGTTTCAAATCATATGAAGTCTTTTGCAAAGCTGTCATGATAGGGCACAAGGAAAAGGGACTATTTAGATTGATACCAACAACTTACAATGTGAGCCTTGCAAACAAATGTGTCAATAATGATGTTGCCAGCTAATTACATTGTTTTATTGTATGGATTGTGTCATGTCCATAGAAGACAAAAAAATCCTTCCACTACAATTAGTTCAACAATGTGTATGTTGACTTGTAAAAGCTTCCAAAGTCAATGATTAGATTTTATGGATTACAGGAGGAGTGTGAAGGTAAATTTGTTTTCATTATATAGCTCGATGAGTGTTAGGTTTGAATGATCAACATCTTGAAAGAGTAAGCATTACCTTGATGAATAGGGCTGTGTTGGGTATCGATGTTGAGCTAAATGCCAAACAAGGAGGAAAACACGTGTTTTGGGGTTTAATTGGAGAAGCATCTTTGGTGGCGAGTAGATTTGCGTCTCTCGCATGAGGCACATGAGTCCCTCATGAGGTATTTCAATCGCACTCAAATTGTGGATGTTATTCGACAACAACACAAAGAAAAAAATTACAGGTGTCAGGTTTGGGTCCATTCCAAGTTGAATGGCACTTGGCAAGAGACTTGAAAACTTTGAAATGTATGTTAGGGTGCAAACAAGGTGCTATGACCCTCTTTCCATGCATACATTGTTATCACAGTAAAGTGCTAATGGCCACTGAAGGCAAGAGTGCAAAGGCCAACAAGTCAAAGGCTAGAAAGGGAAATGGTGACAAAGGTGAAGCCAACTTTGTGAAAGGTGTGTTGGCTGTGCAAACAGTGATGAGTAAAGAACTATAGCAATGGTTTCAAGGTATGCTTAGTTGTGACCAAAGTGTATCCCCTAATCAGGACACAGAAGACCCAAATTGAGATCTTATTCTAAAGATTTCATTGGCAAACATGCATGTGTGCACCCTTCATGCACGTCTAAGAATTTTTGACAAGTTGCTAATGCTCCACATTAATTTTTCTTGGAATATAGAGCTTGCAAAAAGAAGGGAAGGGTATATATGAGAACGTTAGGCCATTCTATCAAGTGTCAGTCTCCATGACAGTGCACTTGACCTAACAAAGGACAAGAAGGAATCAGCAAGCACACATGATTGGCCCAATAAAATATGTATGGGTGGTAGTAAAGTGAGGCATCTGCTTTTGACTCTATTCTAACTCCCAAAGTCCCAATGAGTTTAAGTTGTGGAACAAAGTGTATGACATAACCACCTATAAAAGCAACAAAGTATCTCTTGGACTTAAGTGTGCTTGCATGCAGTGGTCATTTGATGAGCTATTTAGTTTACTTGAAAAGGAAAAACTAACCTCTGATGAGCTCTCCACTTTGAAGTTTGAAATCAACACTTTTACATCCCAAATGGTTGATGCCCCTAGGGAAACACACATAACACATTACATGGTGGGAAAAACACTCAGATTTTATAGTCAAATTGCTTGTGGGTTTGAACTAAAGTCGGCTATATTTATTTGTAGCACATACTTTTTACACATGGTGCATTTTTCCTTGACACATATAGTTCATTGGGAATTTAGAGTAGCCAAGGAATGGAGCGCTCATGCTATCAAGAAAGATACATACATATCTCGCTAAAGTGGCATTCTCTCAAGTAGTCAAGGAAATAATGGAATACAATGGTTCAATGGAAAAACCCACTACCCTAATGGCACTATAGGACGTCTCAAAAGATATACTAGTACAGGTATTTCAAGATGGCGTTTCTTGTATGGTGCACACCAAGAGGTTTTTTTGAAGAACATTGATTTAGCCCTTGTCATCAACTTACAAAAAGAGGGGTGCTTGAGCCAAAAAAATCATAATCTATGGGTCCATGTAGCCTCTTACTTTCTTTAATTCAAACTTTTCTTCTTCAAACAAAAAGAAAATCTCCATGTAGCCACTATTTTGAGAATTGTAATCTTGTCATATCATATCAAGGACTCCACTTCTCCCAATTTTTTTATGAATGAATTTGTAATTGTATATTCAAGCTGTTTAATTTAAGTGATGGTGTGGCATGGGTTGTTTTTTATCATGCATTTTTGGAACAACTTCACAAAAAATCTCGACCATAGGGTCGCAGTCTAGGTACTTGAACGTGACAATCGGGTAAATTTTTGTCAAAACAAGACCGTAGAGGACTAGATGTAGGGTACGGGGACCGACGGCATGCCATAATTCCTAGTAGAGACGGACAAAGCAGAAAACTCCCCTATGCACCACGGCATGCACAGGTCCATTCCGCCATGGTGTACATGGGTTTTCCTGCCCCATTTGGCCCTGTCGACCATCACGATGCATCATTGGCCCCATGTGGCCCCCATGTGGCCCCCATGTGGCCCCCATGTGGCCCTATTTTGACAAAAAAGTTGCCAGATAGTGGTCCTTGGGCACCCAAACTACGACCCTATGACTCAGAGTTTTTGTAGAAGCCGTTCTAAACACCTGTTGTCTTATTCGAGTTTGTACAAACAAAATGAACTGATTAAAAAATATATAGTGAAAAACAAAATAGGTTGCACCACTATTACTATTTATCTGAATTTACATTGTTCCCACAACTCATCGGCCATTTGGGCATCCAAGTCCAAACCTCTTGATGTATAGTAGGAGGTTATGGTTGTTTTACTAAGAGCGTTTCCTTTATGTCTCTCATATTGTGTTGAAACTCCTCATACTGTTTTGGGGATCTTAAACCATTTTTGTGTTTTGACACCCCATCCAGGGTAAAACTCCCCTCCCAAGTCTCCTAGTGATGTCAGTTTTCTCAAATTTGTTTTACCCTATAGGAGACTCATGTCATTTTCTGTATCCTATTACATTTCACCAAGACTTACGCCCTTGGGCTTGGAGAGGATAGCTGTGAGAGGTCAACACCTCAAAAAGTCACCAAAATTGAAAGGGCTAAAATGATCTGAGCTAATTCATTTGTTGCTCTTAGCAAGTTTGGCAATTTTTTGCAAGGTTGGGTGATAGAGCTTAGGGTGGATATAATAAGGTAGAATTCATGGTTAATACATGTGATTAACAAGATTAATTAGATGCTACTACTTGAGAGAGAGAGAGAGAGAGAGAGAGAGAGAGAGAGAGAGAGAGAGAGAGAGAATGTGTGTATTAATGCATAAAATACACTTAGATAATTATGCATAAAGATGGTACATAGCACAAGCACTTTTGTACAATTAGAGAGGATATTTGAGTTGTCACACATGCAAGTATTCTAGGTGTCTTATTTCACACCTTACATAGGCATACACATGGGATAATTCTGTAAGATCCCCAATTTTTGGGTCTCTTGTAAAAATAAGAAAAATAGCTTTCAATATCTATTTTGTCAAATTTTACTTTAAGATGCTTGATTGACAATATTGAAAGTTTCTAAAGTAAAAAGCAAGTTCGTTTCCATGTTCCAGTAGGTAAGACGGACGCTTGGTGCAGTTTTGAAAAAAATTGCTATTTTCAGCTTTTTCATGCTTTTATGTGCTTTGTTTCAAAAAGCAAGGTTGGATCCTTAATCTATGTGTTCCAGGGAAGCTATGGTTCAATTTTGTAAAAATCTGCTTTTCGAGTGCTTTTCACGCTATTTTTAGATTTTCATGATTTTTAGTGCTTTTTAGTGAAAAGCGAGTTCGCTTTCTTATTCCAGTGGACGAGGGAAACCCGTGGTTCAATTTTAGATAATTTTATTTTTAAAAAAATTTTATGCTTATTTTAGCGTGCTTTTTGGCGTTTTTTAAAAGCAATGTACTTTTTATGTTAACCTAAACATAAAAATATTAATTTTAGTCTCCGTCAGATTTGAAAATGATCACCCAAAGAAAAAACGGGATTATTTTTATAAAAAGCGATATCGTAAATATGTCGGGGCAGTACGAGAAAGTCATGATTATGTCGGGACATCACGGTGCGGCATAGTCTAGCTAAGGTTCCATTAGTTGGCCGGATACTGTTCAATTGGTCAAATTTACTGTAAAAATTGGATGGTAAGTGGGAGAGTTGACCACCAAAAGCAAAGGCATATTTTTAGGAAAGTTTCCAAAAGCTATTCAGACAGTATCTTGGCAGCAATGGTAGGAATAGAGTATGCATCCTTCTCCAAGCAAGAGTGCATCTTGCTGCAGTTGGACCTCGACAAAGCCTATGATAGGATAGAATATTCCTATATAGAAGAAGTCATGGGAGCTCTAGGCTTTGGGCCTCGCCTTTGTCACCTCATACGCACACTAGGCGGTGGCAGTCAATCAGAGATCCTGTTTAAGGACAGAATTGTGGGATCTTTTGAGGTTAAAAGGTCTATTAAGCAAGGATGTCCCCTAGCCCCCTTGTTGTTCGCCATCGGGTCGCATCCTCTCATTACAATGCTCGAAGCCAGTGCTGTGCGGGGAGAGATTCAAGGTCTGGCATTGCCGGGCAACAACCAGCTACTGGCCAAAATGTTCGCAGATGATTCGCTCCTATTCTTGAAGGCGTGCCCTCAAGTTGTCAGGAGAGCTCTGGAGATTGTGCAAACATTTGCCGTGGCCTCGGGATCCAAGTGCAATATAGAGAAGTCAAGACTAATTTCCCTGTTGAAAAACGACTCTTTTGACCCTGCAGTCTGGACAGGAGATATTATCTCAAAAGGGAGTATATTTAGACACCTAGGAGCCCCGTAGGGGTAGACGTAACCCACAGTCAAAGATTTCAATGGGTCATTGAAAAAATAAGCGCCAAAATGAGAAGGTGGGAGTTTGTTCTCCTACACTTCCAAAGCCGGATTAGAGTGATCAATGCGTTTATGATCCCGTATATTGCTTTCCTCAGTCCTGTGCTCAATATGGCTAAGTGTAACTGGAAAGAATTCCTAAAACCAGTGAAAAAGTTTCTTTGGAAGAACAACACGAAAACCTCCCGGCCCTGGAAGTGGGCTAGATGGGAGGTAGTTGCTCGCCCGGTAGACCAAGAAGGGCTCGGCATTCTTAACCCGGTATCTCATGCTGAGGCCCTTTGTGCCAAATTTTTGGTCTCATTGGCTAAACAAGACCAAGCTTGGGCTATGATGACCAAGGAAATGCTTGATGCAACAAAACTGGGATCTAAAGGGGGAAGTGGAAGGGGGTTGTGATGCACGACAAACTTCTCACCCCGAAGTGGTCTTATCTTAGATTTGGTGGACTCTCAGTGGAGCTGATGAGGAAGTGCAAAAGTGTTGCTGAGGTTCTAGAATGGGGGGAAGTATCCAGATACTTTAAGAACTCCATATTGCATTGGTCCCCTTGGCTCTCTAAAATATTGGGGCCGCTGCAAAGCTCTTACTGGATAGAAATGGCCAGGAAGGTGAATAATAAGGGGCTCGTTCGACTAGAGCAATTCTGGGATGGCAACAGGAAGTGCTTGAAAATCTGCCGACTCTTTAGTCATCCAATTTCAACTGGATGGCCTTGAGATCTTACTAGTCTATAGGGTGATTAAAGAGCTTGGTAAGGTGGTGATGCCAATTTGTGAATCCAACTTTGAATGGGACGCTTGGAGATGGCCGGGGAGTAGCCTCTTCTGGAAACCACACTCTAAAGGCATCTACCATGCATAAATGCACGAGGCTAATTGGTGTAGCCCCCTCAACAAATTATGGAAGAGGCACTGGACCGAAAAACGGTGGGAGGGAGTCATGGAGAACATCTGGAAGCCAAGATGGCCTCAATATATGAAGATATTTCTGTGGAAAGTGATATGGGGTGCTCTACCGACAGGCATAAAGATACAAGAAAGAGGCATCGGGTCCGATCGTTGCTCGGGGTGCAGAATAGCCAGTGAAGACCTAGCCCACCTTTTCATGGAATACCAGGCAATCGTGGGCATGGCTGGGAAAATATGCAAGTGGATTCAAAGAATTGAGTCGGATTCGGAAAGGTTCGAGGGCAAGTGCAAGGCGGCCTGCAAGTGGGCAGCGCGTGAGATCAGATCGTGTGTGTGTGTTACAAAAATGCCAAACCAAAACCACCTGCCAGAGCGGCCTTTTGTGTGTGGGAGAGTGATTTGCTAGTGCCAAACTAGCCAGAGTAAGCATGAGCATTCTTTTATTTATTTATTTATTTGGTTAAAATTCATCTTGGGGCTTGTTCCCATGGTCAACAAGAGAAGTATTTGTTTACGAGATGTTCCTTCAACGAACCATAAATGGCACCGTGCCAATGCTACATACTTCCAATGCTACATACTTGTCTAGCTATTAGTAATGTTTATGCAATAAAATTGAAGTGTCAAACATTAGTGACTTTCCTTGATCAAAAACATGTTCGATGCTTTCAATCATGCACCAAGGCATCCCACAATTCGACTTGAATTCGATAATTTTAAACTGTAGCCCATCTTGGTTTCTCGTGACATGCCAACATGAAACCTTCACCACAACTATGCTCACTTAGTCAAGCATACCAATCAACCCATGCATATTTGAAAATCGGTCAAATATTTTGCACATTATCTCGCAAACCTCATTAAAATTGCTTCAATTTGATGCATCTTCTTGAACACATGCATTGGAAATCCAAATGTGCATTCAAAATTGAATCAATTTACATTTAGTTGTTGGATGATGCACACATGCTTAACGAGTACACATCTCTCTTCATTAACCCAAATCCAAGTTGTACTCAATTCTTCCATTGATTTTTTTTTTAATCATTCAAATCCAATTGGATTTGTCAATTGGTTTTCGTGGCTATACACATTTGATAATAGCATTTGCAAAGGCACAATTCAATGAATATTTTTACCAGTTCCCATCAAATTGGTATACACGACATTGGTCTTTATCTAATCATTTTCAATTGAGTATCAATTGAATCATCATGAATCACTTAATCATACATAAACCAATCTTATAGGACTTTCAATCATCATAATTGGTAATTGCTCCCAATTATTCATCCCTAATTTGGATACCAAATGCCATTGAGTAGACACACACACCCAAATTTAGATCGAAATCATATGCAAAAATTACATCGATTCCACATTGCAATGCTCAAATTTCGCACTCAATCAATTATAAGTGAATGCATACATGCTCATTTTCTAAAAAATTAACACTATTTTGACCCAATCAAGCTATTCACACACTAAAAAATTAAGCACAAAAGATCAAATGTGGCTCAATTGACATTGAATTTAAGCTTA
Organism: Adiantum capillus-veneris; assembly: GCF_014529385.1. Lineage (NCBI taxonomy): Eukaryota > Viridiplantae > Streptophyta > Polypodiopsida > Polypodiales > Pteridaceae > Adiantum > Adiantum capillus-veneris. Next base: position 64,539,655 of record NC_140940.1, on the reverse strand, counting down.
TACCTAATCATTGCACACACTTTTTATGATCATTTCACAATAAAAAATCATTTAGGTGCCCTAATTGACCATCAATCATAAAAAATCAAGTGGTCTTGGATGGGCACACACTCAAATTTTGCCCGAATTTTTTGGCATTTAGGCCTATCCAATGTTTGAATTAGCCTCACATACTCATCATTTACATGATTGCATACTCATTTATCATCAATTCCAATTCCATCACTTTATATGCATGCACACACTAAAAATTAGGTGCACACACATTTGAAATTTTTGACAGTTTTTTCCCTCTTTGGTATGTGCACACACACTATGCTTTTTATGCACAGACATGAATTCTTGATGAGAATTAAGAATTATTTGGATACACACAAAGTTTATTAGTCACAATTTGACTATCAATTTCATTCAAAGTGTATCAAATTAGGTGCAAAGTGTAGGTCAATTTGTGTTACACACCTAATTTTAGAAAATAATTAGCAAATTGAATCACATTGATCAATCAAAAATTGACATAACAAGTGAGTGAACTTACATCATAATTACACTCCAAGCTATTCCTTTGCTCCACGCGAAGTCGCATCATTGCACACACAAGTGTGTGCACTATCAAATCGGCTCCAAAATTGACCATTTGTAGGCAAATCAAACACTCAAATCATCAAATTAGGCATAAATTGGTACAATTAACTTGATTAGAGTAATGATTCCACCTCTTGCAAGGGGATTTCACTTACTTTACACTTCAATGTTAGTGGTTAGGTTAGCAAGGTTAGTCAAAATTAGTAGAAATTAGCATGAAATTAGTAAAATTATCATGGAAAGAAGCAAATTAGCAAGGGTTAGCATGAAATTAGTGAAATTGGGGGTTTGGGGTATTCATTCTACACATTCTAAACTCACTAGCTTAGGTTATCGATCCTTGGCAACGGCGCCAAATGTAGGGATGCGTTGTAGCACGACCTAATCGCAACCGACAAAATTGTCGGCAACTTGGATAGGGCATGGAAGCACGAGCTTAAGATGTATAGACATAGAGGATTCAAAGGATCCTTCTACTCATCATAGAGAGAAGCCATGGAAAGGGCTTCCTCTAATCAACAACACATTCCTACTCACTAATCACTTGCACACAATCATGTGGTTGAAATTAACCTCTCACATCAATCACTCTTATTCACAACTCTTAATCACAACTACACAAGCATGCAACTAATATACCTACTCCGCATTAGTGTGTCCATTCCGGCACAACCCCTTAATACGACTACATATGCACACACACTAACCACACCTTGTAGAGAGAGATGAAGAGAAGGAATGCACAACCCTCACACACCATGGCCAATGGTATGGATAGAATAGATTAACTCAAAAAAGGGATTAGAGATCTACCATCACACTAATACAATCTCAGTCCACATAATCAAGCAAAGAAGACTAATAAAAAAGAAAGAGTAATTGATTATTATAAATCAAAAGCTAAATGGCCATGGAAAGCCCATGAGCTTCATGAACATCCACTCTACAAAGAGGAGAACTCACCCAAGCATAGGGCTCTTTTATAGCTTTGGGCCTGAAACCCTTCAACTATGGGATACAGTTGAGCTCTCTACCCTAGACTCATACAACTTTGGAACTCCTAAATGAGCCCAAGACCTATACAATAAAAAGGAAATATTGTGCACTATGGAACATCCACAGCTTGGTGCATAATTGGTGTAGCTTGTGTTAGCTGCTGCTAACAAGCTCTCTCGACACTGACTCCAAATCCCCAAAGCAAGAGAGGGAGATAGCAAATAAGTTTTGCGGCCGAACCCAATATCAAAAAACAAACCCCACATCACTTATCAATTGCTCATAGAGTGAGAGCGAATGAGAGCATGTGAGTTGTGTGTGTGTGTGTGTGTGTGTGTGTGAGAGAGAGAGAGAGAGAGAGAGAGAGAGAGAGAGAGAGAGAGAGAGAGAGAAAGCAAGCTGTGTGAGAACACAGTGTGTTCGTTGGCTACATGCGGCGAGTAAGCCCAACATCACCGGACATTAGCCCATTTCCTCTGCATTCTCCTCGGCATCGGAGACTCTCGTCCGGGGGGGCGGGAGGCGACATCGGCATCAATTTTTGATACTTATTCGATGATTTTCTCGCGTTTCCCCTCCACAACTTTGAGCACCTACCATTGGTGCTAGTTTATGACATTGATTCAGTGGCTCGGCTTTAGCGGTTCTCCTTGACGTTTCGCATCGACTCGACATCACTCACATTGCGACGGATTTCGCGATATTCGACACGACATCGAGTTCGCACGAACTACATTTTCCCACGATTGACAGCTCTACTTGACATACGCATGGGTGAGGTGCCTCTACCATAGAGGAGTGACACCCGACATTGACATCGAGCGCATTGGTCGCGCTGAACGGCACGGTTTTTGGCTACGACACCTTTGGCGGCTATTCAACTAGCATATTTCTCTCCGACGGCAGAAATCGGCACATAGCAACACTGACATGCAGGTTACAGGTTAAAGGGGGTTTTTTAGCTTGTTCACACACAGATTCTCCAAGTTTCTAGACATAGCACTTTCATAGGCGATTTGGCAGTCATTTTGACAGCAGATTCTCTACGGACAGATGCGTTGACAGATGCACTTTTTGTGTGAGCACACCTAATCTACTGAGCTCTTTTGAGAGCAGATATCCCTATAGGGATCACTTTTATTGCATGCAACAGTTCTTGGTGCCTGTTTAAGCACAATTTTACTTATGTACATTGAGTTGCGGACACTGCCTACTATACTACGTGTGGAGCCAATATTGGCTATTTTGGCAGTTTTTCCCTGCCGTTTTTGAGATTCGGATCGAAAAATCCCTTTCTGAGACTATGGCTAGTCCATTTGTGTCTGCATTAGCCTTTTGGAGGGTCAATAACGTGAGGTTTTCTTTGAGCTAGGGTGTGCTCGAATGTTGAGACACTTTCGGTGATACAGGTAGCTGGAGTTCCCCTTTACGGTACCCTCGCCATAGGATATGTATCTAAACAGTTTTTTGTGCTTTTGATGCTGAGTTGGTGGTCACACAGTAGTGGTTTTGTGCAGTAGATGCCCAATCAGTGCAGTTGGCATATTCATGCGTATTTTGACTTGAGTTTTGACTCCTCATACAAAGGAGACTCTGCCGGATTTACTTCCCGCAAGTTGTGACTTTCATTGTTGGCACTTTTGAGCCTATTTTGGTTGAGATTTTACTCCCGGTACAAAAGTTACTCTACCAAAATTTCTGCAGCTTCTCGCTATAGTTTGGAACCTCTCAAAACCTCTTGTCAGACGATGGCTTCTTCTTCAGAAAAGGAGGAGTATTTCATTCGCAAGTTTGATGGCAACAACTTCACCATGTGGAAAGAGTGCACGAAAGATGTTTTGACAAACAAAGGCCTATCAGAACCATTGAAAGAGCGTGCAGAGGATGATGACTATACGCAAGCTCAGTGGGAGCTTTTGGATGCGAGAGCCATGGCTACGATACGTCTATATCTAGATGCTTTGGTTACACATGAGGAGGTTTATGTACAAAATTGGATTCTTGATTCTGGTGCAAGTTTTCATGTCACACCGCATAGAGAGTGGTTTTCCTCTTATGCATCCATGCATGGCATAGTCAAGCTTGTTGATTCCTATGAGCTTGACATTATTGGCATTGGTGATGTGAAATTTCAGATGCATAATGGCACTACTTTTGTGTTGCAAAATGTCAAACATGTGCCCAAGTTTACAAAGAGCTTACTTTCTATAGGGCAATTGGATGATCTTGGATACACTACAGTCTTTGGTAATCGTTCTTGGATGATCCGCAAGAACAACCTTATCAAGATGAAAGGTCGTACAAATGGATCCCTATACTCTATGTTTGTTTCGAGTGTCGATGAACACTCTATCTATGTTGCTGAGCTGCTGTCTACTGAGTTGTGGCATAGCCGGCTAGATCATATTAGCCAAAAGGGAATGAAAATACTTCAGGGTTTTGTCTACTTACCTATGTTAGATTACATGGACTTTCCATTGTGTGAGCATTGTCTATACAGAAAACAGACTAGGTTGACATCTTCGCCATTGAACAAGAAACTATGCAAACCCCTAGACTTAGTGCATAGTGATTTGTGTGGTCCAATGCCACATAAAAGTTTGGGGGGGCAAACTACTTTCTCACCTTCATAGACGATTCTACCGGGAAGGTGTGGGTGTATCTCCTTAAGCGTAAGGAAGAGGTCCTTTCAACGTTCCAAAAATTCCTCGCCATGGTTGAGAACCAATCAAGAAAAAATCTCAAAGATTTTCACACGGACAATGGTGGAGAATATGTCTCCACGGAGTTCAATGATTTTTGCAATCAAAGAGGCATTCGTCGGCAGTTTACTGCTTCATACACACTTGCAAAAAATGGAATAGCTGAAAGAATGAATCACATGATTGAAGAGCGAGTTATCTCTATGATGACTATGGCGAGTCTTACTCCAAAGTTTTTGGGGGAAGCTATTCTAACAGCAGTGCACACCATCAACAGGTCACCTAGTTCTCCTTTGAATTTCAAAATTCCAGAGGAATTATGGTGGGAAAACACCTATTTATGAGCATTTACGTGTATTTGGATGTGAGGCATATGCACATGTGTCCAAAGAACTTTGTAGCAAGTTGGATCCCAGGTCACACAAATGCATTTTTATAGGCTATGGTGCAAATGGAGAGATGGGCTATTGTCTCTGGCACCCAGAATCCAACAAAGTCATTCCTAGCTCACACGTGATTTTCATTAAATCAAAAATGCACAAGAAGCCCATTAAAGAAGTTGAGTATAGACGCGTTTGTTTTAAGGATGTAGCCTCCAAATCAACTCAGTTCAGTAGTGTTGCACCTAATCCTAAAGTGCAAAATACTACTATTGCTCGGGCGAGGGCAGAGTCCAACAATCACACACTGATACGCTCTGTAAGAGTATCACGTGCACCCGAGCGGTTTGAGCCGGGTATACACCACATTTTGGTCATTGACAGTGGAGAGCCAACATGCTACAAAGAAGCTATACAAATGGACGATAGCGTTAAGTGGGAGCATGCTATGCAATCAGAATACAATTCGATTGTGGCTAATGAGACATGGGATTTGGTTGAATTACCAAAAGGAAAAAATGTTTTACCTTGCAAGTGCTATACAAGAAGAAGTATACAGCGGAAGATCCCGACCTAGGTACAAGGCTTGTCTAGTTGCCAAGGGTTTCAAGCAGCAAAAAGAAGTCAATTTCGATGAGATTTTCTCTCTAGTAGTCAAGATGACTACACTTCGCACCATGCTTGGCTTGGTTGCTATCCAGGACATGGAACTTGTCCAAATGGATGTGAACACAACATTTCTTCACGGGAATCTAGATGAAGATGTCTACATGAAACAACCAGAGGCAAAAGCCAACCAGGGCAAAATTGGTTTGTAGACTTAGAAAGGCACCCTATGGCCTCAAGCAACAAAAAATTGACAAATTTATGCAGTCTCAGGGTTACATAAGAAGTCAAGAGGATCACTGCTTATTCACAAAGAGGTTGAATGATGGTTCTTTAATCATCTTGATCTTGTATGTAGATGATATTCTTATCACAAGAAAATCAACTGATGAGATCAATCAGTTGAAAAAGATGCTAAGCACTTAGTTTTCCATGAAAGATTTGGGAAATTCCAATCACTTTCTTGGTATGCAAATCAAGAGAGACAGGTACCGTGGAATTCTTGAATTATCTCAAGAAAAGTACATCCACAAAGTCTTGCAGTGTTTTAGTATGCAAGGGAGAAGTCACTGAGTACCTCAATGCAAGCATACTCCAAACTTAGCAAGGACGATTCTCCCAAGACAGTTGCTGAGAAAGAGAAATGACGAAAGTGCCATATCCTTCAGCAATTGGCAGTTTGATGTACGCTATGGTAGCCACAAGAACAGACGTTTCACATGCAGTGGGAGTGGTTAGTAGGTACATGGAAAACCCTGGCAAGAAGCATTGGGAAGTAGTGAAGAAAATCCTCAGATACTTGAAGGGTACAACTAGCAAGTGTTTACGCTTCGAAAACAGTGATGCATATATTGTAGGTTACACGGATGCGGATTATGTGGGCTGCATGGATCGTAGAAGATCCACATCTGGCTATGTGTTCATGTTTGCTGGAGTAGCTATCTCTTGGAGATCGTGTCTCCAAGACTGCACGTCTTCATCTACCACTGAGGCAGAATATGTTGCTGCGTTCGATGCAAGCAAGGAAGCCATATGGTTAGCTCGTCTAGTGGGAGATTTGGGCATTCATGAGGTTCCAATACTGCATTGTGATAGTCAGAGTGCCATTGCTTTGGCGAAGAATCCGGTGTTTCACTCAAAGTCAAAACACATAGAGGTCAGATACCATGTCATACGAGATGCATTGGCTGGCAAGCACATCGAGCTTGTCAAAGTTCACACTGATGACAACCCCGCAGATGCTCTCACGAAGAGCCTAGCCTCGGAGTGATTTACACATTGCATAGAACTTATGGGTGTACGATGAAGGCTAGGCGATGCTCCATCAACTTTGTTCAGACTAACTATACTGGTGCCACTATTGGCCACCATGACCTTCAAGTGGGAGGTTGTTAGGGTGTAGGCCAGGTGGCCGTGGAAAACCACCCTTACTCACTTTTCTTCCTAATCAATATAGGGAGAGAAAGAGAGAAAGTTGATAACTCTCTCACTTTCCTCTCCAATAACTTAACTCTCTGTGCAACTTCTTCTTTCCCAATTCTCTTCCCCCTTCTCTTGCATCCTTCCCTCTCTAGCACACTCACGCACGCACACTCCGACCACATCATAGTGCGCACACTCCATCGTGTCGGATAGAGATCCTAGAATGACTAGTAATTTCTTGAAAGGTCTCTTTGAAAATCTAGGAACAAAATTGAATTTCTCTTCGGCCTATCAGCCACAAACGAATGACCAAAGTGAGATAGTCAATCTTACAATACTTGATCTACTAAAGACTTATGTTATCAAAGTAGATCAACGCTCACAATGAGAAAAGTACTTACCTCTTGTAGAGTATATGTACAATAATACTGTACATACTTCAACGAGAAAAGCACCTTTTGAAATAATTGAGGGAAGACCTAAAAGTCCCTTGCATGTCATAAAAACTAATACCTAACCAATCCAAATGATTTTCTCATATTAAATTAATCATTTAATGTGGGAGAATAAACGAGAACAAGGGTTAGAATATAGGTATGTGCTTTCAGGTCCCGACAGGGGGCCAATGGTAAAGGGGCCCAAATGAGCGATGATATGTCAAAGAGCAAGTTAGCTAATGGAGCTTAAAGACCTTAGGGTTAGCTTCATTAAAGACCTCCAAAGGTTAGTGTTAAAAAGTCCTTTGGCCTTGGGTAAGCTAGGGATGAGCTTGAGGTGGGAACCCGGCCCAAGCTTAAGGTGCTTGAGATGCTTGATGGCTAAGGTACTTGAGGTGCTTGTCGTGCTTGCCCACTAGGGAGCTTGAGGTGCTTGTGGGAACACCACCCAATCTTGAGGTGCTTTGTCATGCTTGTTGACTAAGGTGCTTGGGGATAAGGTGTGCAAAAGTCAACAATGATCCCTACAAGGAGGGGGCGAGCCCTACAAGAGGGGGGATGAGAGAAAACACACTCACACACTCACACAAGGCATGCTTGGTACAAAGAAATCAAAAGGGACACTTGTCAAGTTCCTACTCATGTTTCCCTCATGGTATGCCTAAAGCCTATTGGTTGGCCTCCCAAGGGGTCCAATGATAAATAAGGTAATTTAATTAATTATTTTTACATTTATCAAGTCCTCTCTCTCAAAGGAGAAAGGGGGACACTTGTCCCAAGATTAGCATGCTTGCTTGATTTGCCTCTTGCTTGTGATTGGCTAGGCCCGGAGGGGTCCAATGAGCTTCAAGCATGAGCTACAAGGGGGGGTCGAACAAGGAAGCTAGGGGCTTGCTTACAGAGTATACTCTCCCACACACACTCACACACACTCTCATTGTGTGAAGTGCAAAGTGCAAGAGCTCCATCTCCTTCTCCAAGCAAGTAGAGAAGTTGAGAGCTTACACCAACACTCTTGGCTATGGAATGCAAATCCAACCAAGAGCCATGCTTCAATGCTTAAGCTTGCCATCTTCTCCATCTTCATTACTATGTTATTATATATGCTAGCAAGAAGAGTGATAATAATGAGGAACTAATTCTTTCTCGTATGAAATGTTTCTTCTTCCTCTTCCCTACCCTCATTCCCCGCTAGCTCTCTCCACCTTCGAAGGTGTTTGAGGCCTTGGGATAGTTAATGCTTTCCACAAAGTTTATGTTATGCTCATGATGCATGAAGATTTCCATATTCATTGCATCACCTAGGTCACAAGAACACAAAGATTGTATTGTAACAAGTCTCTCTTGACGGGAGAAACTATAATACAAATGCCTATTGGAGGGGGGACCGTGGAGGGGGGACCGGCTCCACATAAATCCAGTTCTCAACTATTGTCATGTTCTCTATATTTTCTCTCTTGCAAAAGTATTGCCCATGCCTAGTTAACTAAATGCTATGTCTATGTTGCTACCATCAAGTAAGTTCACCCGCTATGCTCACAAAGTAATTTCTCAAAAGTACTATCTCTAATTTCCACTACTCTCAAAGTTAATAGACCATTTCCATTACATGCTACTCTCCGAAGCCATCATGTATCACATAAATAGTTTTATGCTTAGCCAATGGACTCGAAATCAAACCATTAGACATTATGTATTGACCTTACATATGGAGAAGCAACTAAGTATGCTAATCTCAGCCAAAGGGAAGAGAAGTTATCACTATGTATGGATTTCAAATAGGCACCTATGTATATTGAACTGGTTGAGCAAAAGTTATGGATGACAAAGCTTCAATATGACGCACCATTGGAAACTAAATAGGAAGATTTAAAGAAAGTTATTTGTTCTTGTGTTGAAGTATGCTATGCCATAAATCATGTCCATGATATCAACAAAGATAAATTACACAAAAGGTGGTTTGATAAAGAATGTCAAGATGTTCGAAAGTCCTTGATGAAGCTTAATGGAACTATGGACAAAGTCAACTATCAATGTCCCTTGCATACAAACAAGGCATTGATTCAAAAGAAGAGAAGAAGATGGGAAGTAAAGCATCAAATTTTTCAAGTCTAAGAAAAGGCACGTGCATGTAGAAGATTTTGGAGAAACTTGAGGGGCAAGCTGGTTTAGAGTTTTGGTAACTTGAGTCTTGTGGATATGTACACACATTGTAGGCAACTATATGAGCAACCAAATGCTAGACAAATGCCATTTTATGGTTCACTCTCATGTATGTCCTCTTTTTTTGCTGTTGAGGATGTATGTAGTGGGCTCAAAAAGTTGGCCACTCGCAAAGCGGGAGATATTCAAGGTATCAAGCCATAAATGATTAAATGGATGGGATATTTTACGCATAAGTAGATGTGTGATATGTTCAACCTTGCACTTCAAGATGGTATGCCTTATGATTGGAGTACTAATTGGGTTAAGCCTTTGCATAAAGGAGGGGATGTAAACAATGTAAATAACTACCGGACTATAATGATTGGATCTCTTATGGGGGCGAAGTTGTTTGGGTGCATAATGAAGATAAATTTGATTGATTGGGATGAAAAGAATGGCATGCAGGAAAAAGAACAAGCAGGATTTCGTCCATTGATAATCTTGTCACTCTTTGTGTTCTCATGGAGGAAAGTCGGTTGAAAGGCAAGCGATTGTATTGTTGCTTTGTGGACTTTAAGAAAGGGTTTTATACGATTCCACGTAATAATTTGCGGAGAAGGATGGAAGAAATCCATGTGCTAAGTGAGTTTATACTTGCGGTTTGTTAAATCTATGAGAAGGTGATGTGTCAATTGCACATGTGAAGAGGAATTTTATAAAATTTTGCAAGCACTACTGGGGTTAAACAAGGATGTCCGTTGTCACCAACTCTCTTTGGTTTATGCATCGATCAATTGGAACAAATGGTACTTGACTTTATGCAAGAAGAAGGCATTGAAGAGGTCACTATTTGCAATGCGGTAATCATGTTTTTGTTGTATGTGGATGATGTAGTGCTTCAAGCACACACTTTAGAGTATGCACAAAAGCTTATGGTTGTCCTTGAGAATTTTTACTTGCATAGTGGGCTGATTGTGAATGAATCCAAAACAAAGGTTATGCTTGTGAAAACCAACCATAAGGAGAAGCCTTGAAGTACAACAATGAGATACTTGGAGTTGTCGAGAGCTTTAAGTACCTTGGCCTTGAGGTTCCGGCCAATCACAAGTGGCATAAATGTGCTATATTGTGTCATTTAGAAGCAGGAAAGAGAGTGTACCATGCATTTGAGAACATGTGCAATGCGGGAAACATCAAGTGTTGGGTTCTACCTTTTTTACGCAATTGGTGACACTGGTTCTTTTTTATGGAGTCGAAGTTTTGGGACGGGAGCATCTCAAAGTCTACTTGGAAAGAGTTTGAAAATGTCCAAAAGTGTTTTCTTACAAACTTTCTCCAAGTTAAGACATAAACACCATACTTCTTGTGTGAGTATCTCCTCCAATTGAGGTTATGGGCATGGAAAGGGTTGTGGAGTACATAATAAAGATGCATCGAAACCCCTCACATCGACTTCCTACAATTGCATGGGAAGCAAGTAAAAAAGTTCAAAAGAAGCATAAAAGCAAGATCTTGAGCATGGGATGGATGCAATGCATAAAGAAGTGGTTTGGGAGATGAGATGCATTACACTTACTACATGATGCCTCAATTGACTCCCAAGTGAATGAAGCTTTTCTACAACGCCAATGTATTTCGACTTGGGAGGAAGTCGGTGGGTCACACTTCATACATTACACCACGCATATTGTCCCCAACTACAAAACCATGTTCTTCACTGAAAGTGGAAACCGTATTCACCCTTATATGCTTGAACCTATTCCTTTGTCAGCGATATGCACTATCACAGCCATTTGGCTTAGCTCCCACTTCCTTCGATGTGAGACAGGGTGTTGAGCCAATAGAGAAGAGTCAAATCAATTGTGCATATTATGCTCACTGCAAGTTCGAGAGTCTGAGTACCACACACTACTAGAGTGCTCAGCTTTTTGTCACATCTGAACTTGCTTCCCTCAAATTTTTAGCCACCATGACTTAGACCTACACACTTTCCTCTACCAGCCATAGTGTGGGGTCTCCATTGCGACTCTCATCACCACAATTTTGGAGCATCGAGAATCACTCATCAGCCACACACATACTACATCACATGTAACTTTGGTCCCATAGGTCATATTTGACCTCCGAGGATGATAATAAATCTCTCTCTCTCTCTCTCTCTCTCTCTCTCAATGGATGTAATGCAATTCATTACAAGCTAAACTACGAAATCACTAGGTAAAATCCAAATGCGAATTAAATTGGCACGTTGGTTGAAAAGAACTAGTAAAGTTTTTTACACATTTTAGTGTAGCAACGACAAAAGCCTTCAAAATTTGTGGCAAAATCAGAAAGAATTTTAATTGGCCTTTATCACAATGGTTGGAAAACTTTCATTTTGCGAATTCTGTTTGTATCTCCTCCTATTTCACTAACTCACTGCAAATGGATCTTGTGAAACACTCTACATTTTGAAGTCCTCTGCTCTTAAGTTTGATCGTTCGGACGGTGTACGTACACTGATGTGCGGAACGATGCTCTTTAAGAACGTTCTGATTTCAAAACGTCCGCATTGCACTAGCGAAATCAAAGGGCTATGGGGACCTGCTATCAAAGTAAGAACACTTGTGTGTGCGCGCGTTTCTTCTGTTTTTTTTTGAGAGAGAGAGACACTGTTTTTCTTTCCACAGAGCTCCAAACTACCTGACACCACTGTGGGACAAGCAATATTAGCTAGAAAATCCAAACATGGAGAGGAAGAGAACGAGAATGAGGAAGTACAGATTCTCTCATTTGCTACCTCTCTAAGAGCCTGTGCTGAGCAGAAGGATCTCTACCAAGGCAGTAGGATACATGCCTATATTCGCGATAGTGGTTTACTTGAGAAGAATACTTACTTAGGGAATATGTTGGTGTGTATGTATGCCAAGTGTGGTGCACTTGTCGACGCTCAACAAGTCGTTGATGAGCTTCCTGTGCGGAATGTTGTCTCTTGGACTACGCTTATTTCAGGGTATGTCCAGTATGGGAAGGGCAAAGAAGCTCTAAATTGTTTTCATCGGATGCAAAGTGAGGGCCTCTCTCCAAATGCAATCACCTATGCTTGCACCTTGAAGGCATGTGGCATTATGCAAGAAGTTGACATTGGTGAATATATCTATGGTGAGATTATTGGTCAAGGGCTCTTGGAAAAAAATGTCATTCTTTGCAATGCTTTGATCGACATGTATGTCAAGTGTGGTGTACTTTTGAAAGCACAAAAAGTCTTTAATGAGCTTCCTGTCCGAGATGCGATCTCTTGGAATGCATTGATTGCGGGATATGCTCAACAAGGCCGTGGCCAAGAAGCACTGAGTTGTTTTCGGCAAATGCGGAGTGAGGGTTTCTCTCCAGATGCAATAACCTATGCTTGCATCTTGAAAGCATGTGGCATTACGCAAGAAGCTGGCATTGGTGAGCAAATGCATGGTCAGATTATTAGTGAGGGGCTATTGGAAAGAGACTTTGTCCTTGGTAGTGCTTTGGTTGACATGTATGCCAAATGTGGTTTTTTCACAAAAGGACAAAAAGTGCTTGATGAGCTTCCTTTCCAAAATGTTATCTCTTGGAGTGCGTTGATTGCAGGATATGCCCAACAGGGGCAGGGCCAGGAAGCTTTATGCTGTTTTCAAAGGATGCGAAGTGAGGGCTTCTCTCCAAATGCAATCACTTACGCTTGCATCTTGAAGGCATGTGGCATTACACAAGATGTTGTCATGGGTAACAAACTTCATGAGGAGATTGCTAATCAGGGGCTGTTGGAAAAAGATGTAGTGCTTTGCAATGCTTTGGTCGACATGTATGCCAAATGCGGTGCACTTGCAAAAGCACAAAATGTTTTTGACGATCTTCCTGTCCGGGATGAGGTCTCTTGGAATGCACTCATTGCAGGTTATGTCCAACAGGGGAAGGGTGAGGAAGCTCTAGGCTGTTTTTACCAGATGCGAAGGGAGGGCTTCTTTCCAGATGCAATCACCTATATTTCCATCTTGAAGGCATGTGGAATTCTGCAAGAAGCTGACATGGGCAAACAAATGCACGATGAGATTGTTAGTCAGGGGCTCTTGGAAAGAAACGTTGTGCTTGGCAATGCTTTGGTTGACATGTATGCCAAATGTGGCGTACTTAAGAAAGCACAAGAAGTTCTTGATGAGCTTACTGTCCGGAATGTCGTCTGTTGGAGTGCTTTGATTGCAGGATATGCCCGACAAGGGCAGGGTGAGGAAGCATTGGGCTGTTTTGAGCGCATGTGGAGTGAGGGATTCTCTCCAAATGTAGTGTCATGGAGTGCACTTATAGGAGGATATGCCCGTCAAGAGCTGGCTAAGGAAGCTTTGGAATGTTTTCAGTGGATGCAACAAGAAGGCATCTCTCCAAATGCAATCACTTTTGTTAATGTGCTCAATGCATGTAGTCACTCAGGTCTAGTGGATGAAGGCCAAATGCATTTTGATAACATGAGACAAAAATATGGGATTACACCGGACAAAGAACACTACACCTGCATGGTTGATCTTTTCGGACGTGCACGGATGTTTGACAAAGCCATGAGGGTAATTATGATGATGCCATCGTCTGATTATCTTCCAGTGTGGTCTGCTCTTCTAGGCGCTTGTCGAAAATGGGGAAATGTAAATCTTGGAAGATTTGCATTTGAGTGTGCAGTACAATTAGATGGATATAATGCTGCAGCCTATGTCTTGATGAGTGGTATATATGTGGCTGCGGGCATGAAAGAGGAGGCCCAAAACATTGAACGCATGAGAATGGAGATCGCCAATTTGAAGCAGTCAGGAGATAGCCGCTGGGTTGATGTGGGTGTACATGTTGGGGGTACCGAGCATCTGTAAAGCATGCAACTCTATATGAAGTTACAAGGTCATGAACTTCAATTGCCTCAACAAGGATATAGCCACCGTTGACATTTCTTGTTGATCTTGCATTGATGTGATATCAATAGATGTCCATTGTGTTGAGAGGTCCTGCTGATCTGCCTGTCCATATGCCAGCCACTGTTTGCTGCTAATCCACAAGGGCCCAGTGCAGAATGCGTGGTAACCTCCTGCAAAGCTTGTGTCGTGTTTGATTGCGTGACAATAACACCATATTCTGACAGTGCAAAGGAAGTCTCTTGCTCAATTTCCTTCCACGTCCTTCCAATTCACACTGGACGCAAAGGAAAAGCTGACGGTCACAGCTGTGACTGCTGCGATTCGCCATGTTCAAGTTTTCTGCTGAAAAGTTCATGGAAGGGTGACCTTCCGAGGGGGGCAAGGCTGCCCATGCTGAGGTGGGTTCGGCAGGCTTCTCTTCCTTTTCCACCAATCTGCATGTGCCAGCAGGGAAGAATGCCCCTCTGGATTTTTCTTCAGTTGTGCAGTCTGGACTTCCCCTTATTGCCATTCGGAATCCTTGCCACCAGCTAGCCTCTCCATTACTTATGCCTTGCACAGTTGCACTACCATTTTTGTGCTTGTTTTTTGCGATAGCTAGCCAGCCACCAGTTAATCTTGCCCCAATGCACCCTCTCAATGTCGATGTCGATGTTGTAAGCACATGCAGGTAGATTCACACTTGATATACATGCCAATCAAAGCATTTCCAACCATGGCTGCGTTTTCAGCAGCCCCTGACTAACAACCTTTACTCAACCTTGTCAGAGCCTTGCATAATGCTAACCAGAAGCCGCTCTGACTATTACTATCATCATGAATCCATGTCCACATTTTTGAAGATGCTACATGCCTTCAAAATGCAATGAATGCACATGTTCGACATACTCTACGATTGAAGAAGATCAAGAGACAACATACACCATAGGAAGCTTGTCAAGATGTCACAAGTTAGTGACATGGCAACAACAGAGGGTTAGGGTTTTAATAAATTTGATCCTAACCCTCCCAACTTAAGATCACCGGTTGAGGGGCCTAAGAGGGCTCCCCCATAGACCCTCTAATGGTGCTATTAGGGGGCCCTCCAAAAAAATTATTTGTGCCTCATAGGGCTCCCAAAAAATTAAAGGCCCTTCACCTAAATTGTTGCACAAAAGTTTTAGGGGGTCCTACCACCCCCTACATTTCAATAACGCCATTATAACTTGCTATAGGAGGTTTACAAGTCAAAAGGGGTGGGTGTGCTCTGAAATTGTTGATACAGGCGACTGGGAGCTCCCTTTTAAAGAGCATATGGCGCACAATAAAATTTTAAAAGGGCCCTCCAAACTTAAGAGGGCCCTTTTCTAAAATGTTGCTTTAATGGGTGTATGAGGGAGCGCTCTAAACCCTTCAAGAAAAGAAAATTGTGTATCTTGTTGACATGGCTAGCCGTACGGACAACGTGGAAATCATGGAGCTGTTGACGTGGCACCTGTACAAAAATTCTATGTTTTGCGGGACGGCCCTCAGGGTGCAAGCTTTTGGGGTTTGGAGCTTTGGAGACCAAAGATTTTCACCTTGTATGCTTTTACGCCAAGGGTCTAATATATTGACAGGGCCTCTCTTGGGAAAATAAACTTGGGAACATTGTAGAAAGAGGATCTTCGGACATTGTACCTTGTGAAGCATCAAAAAAAGAAAGAAATATTGAAAGGGGTGCCAGTTTTTAGGGCTAGTGTATTTGGAAGTAGAACTCCGTCACTTGTGTCGACTCTCTCTCTCTCTCTCTCTCTCTCTCTCTCTCTCTCTCACACACACACACACACACACACACACACACACACACACACACACACACACACACTCAGTTCAATTGTTTGTAGTTTTATCCCACATATTGCTTTTTTGTTACCATATACATGTGGTAGTAATGTGTGTGAACACAGTAGGACCACCGGGGCATTTTTTCCCTCTTTAGGAGGTTTTTTTTCCCGTGCAGTGTATATATACCCATCACTCTAGGGCTATCTATCTTTCCATTGCACACTAAGTAATACAGTCTTAGTTGTGTGCCTTGAGCTTCCTTCGTCTTCTCCAAGCTGTGTTTTTTCTTGCAACCCTAATTCCAACAATTGGTTTCAAAGCAGGTTACATCCTCCCGGGCTTAGTCGCCAGCAGCTCCAACACACGTCTGCTCGCTTTCTTCGATTTTAATGAGCTTTGGTGAGCGTTCGCAGGTCGACAAAACTTTTGGGTGGGCTAGTAGAGCTCAGTCTGCTCAGATTTCTGAGGCTCATGTCGGCCTCCGTTTCCACTACAGGCACCTAGGTCTGCACATGCAATTTCGTCATGTAGTGTAGAATTTTTGTCCGTGCCGGTTTCTGCATAATAGGTCCTATACAGTCTATTGCGGGTTGTGCTATATAGCACGTGATAGTCTCACTCAGTTTCTCTTCATTTCGGGTAGTTTTCACATCAGGTGCATACATTTTCCATGGTTGACAACAACACACATGTGTTCAAGATGTTTGCTGCTGAGAACAGGTTGGATGGGGACAATTACCCTATGTGGGCTTACATGATGCAACATGTTCTTATGCCAAAGGGCGTCGGGAATATTGTGCAGGGCATTGATGTACGTCCTGGTTCTGAGGATGTAGGCGATATTGAGGATGTTGCAGGTCTTGCTGCTGTTAGAGTTGTTTTGCCTACGGCAGAACAAGCTTGTTGGGATGTAAAGGATGCCTGGGATACTTATGTACTTACCATGTGTCCTATGGAAGCTTTGCAGTCTATTACTTTATACGAAGCATGGCATGATAGAAAGCCTTCTATTGAGCACATGCATGTTTTTGACTGTTTGGCATATGCTTTGGTGCCACAAACACAGCGCAAAAAATTGGATGATAAGACTCTCAAATGTATTTTTGTTGGTTATAGTGCTGAAAGCAAAGGTTACAGGTTATATCATCTGCAAACAAAGCGTATTCTGGTTTCACGGGATGTAGTGTTTGTGGAAGATTCTGTTCAGCCCTTGCTGTCATGTACTAGAGACAGTAAGTAAGCTCACATGACATTTATGACTCTTTGTTGCCTATTTTCAATGGTGGAAGTTCAAATGTAAATTCCAATAAGGCAAAAGTACAGCCTATGGAGGTTTCTGACAATGTTACAGTTCAGCCTATTACTTATACAGATGTACATGATGTACTTGATGAGAAAAGGGTTGAAAATGAGCAGGCTAGAGGTATACCAAAATGGCTGGTGCATACGTTCGTGACAGTAAATTGGATGTGCCTTTGTCTAGTCGTACTCGTTCAGGCTCTCGCCATGCATCTTATGCATCGGATTGTTATGCTTTGGCTGTGTCTAGCTTACATGATGTTAAGGAACCTCTCTCTTTTTATGAAGCACAGAATTCAGAAAATTTGATGGCTACCATGCAATAAGAATATGATGCACTTATAGAAAATGACACATGGACTTTATATGATGATTTCTATATCATGCCGCTCGAGGGATTTTGGGAGTACCTTGATTCCACAAGAACCATGTCGTGGTCGATTATTGGGCAAGGAAAGCAACATTGAAGAATGAGAAAGACAGAGAAATTATTCTAGATGTAAAATTATAGGGCAAATCCATCCCACTTGTATTGGCTTCAGCCATTTCCAAATTAATGAAATCCAATCTTTTTTTTAGGTTGATCTATTTGAGAGAATTAGACGAACATAACAAATCAAATTTGTTAGAATTAGAACAAGACCAACAAGAATTTTTGCAAGCTTAAGCTGACTGTTTCTCTGAGGGTTTTTGAAAGGGCGGTGGTAATGCGTGTACTAGTCTCTACCCAACCGTGCTATCTTATAGCCTCCCCCTAGCGTACACATTGTCCGGCCATGCCGGTGGCCTTGCCCATAGGACCCATGTCCTTATATTACCCCCCCCCCCCCCCCTTGGAGAATCGTTTTCATCCTCGAAAAAGAACGTAACAAAACGTTTCTTAAGTGCGGAGACATTCTCCCATGTAGAACCTTCTTCAGGTCTATCGAGCCATTTTACCAACACCTGTCGTCTGACATGATGTCTGGTGCGAAGCTTATGAGAATCCAAAATCTTTTCGAGCTCATGAGGAATGCTTGGCGGTGCGATAAGGTCAACCAACACACCTGTGTCAATGACATTATCATTCTGTCCTAGCTGTTTTCGTAAACGGCTAACATGAAAAACTGGATGAACTCGTGAGTGCTCTGGAAGAGCTAACTTATAGGCCACTTGACCTATACGTTTGAGAATGGTAAATGGTCCACAATAGCATGGTGAAAGTTTAGCCACTTTTCCCGTCTTCAGACTTTCTGAATGCTCCAGAACTTTGAGGAAAACCTTGTCTCCTTCTTTGAAAGTAGCAAGACGTCGATGCTCATCTGCGTACTTCTTATATCGATCTTGAGCTTGCTTAACATTCTGTCGAGCAACTCGAAGCATGTCAAAATGGTCTTGGAGAAAATCCTTCGCTTGTTGTATCTTCTCCTTAGCCAACCCCACAGTAACGGGTGATCTAGGTTGAAATCCATACAAAAGCATAAATGGACTAAACCCTGTAGTCACATGCTTTGAACTATTATAAGCAAATTCCAATATAGGTAAGCAGTCTTCCCAATTGGTTTGCTTCTTGCTAACGTATGCTCGTAGCATATCCTCTAGCACTTGATTAACTCTTTCGATTTGACCATCTGTTTCTGGATGATCAGCCGTACTTAGATTAAGTTTAGTTTCCAACTTTTGGAACACAGATCTCCAAAAGTGATTATCGAACTTTCGATCTTTGTCGCTAATGATACTAGCTGGAACACTGTAGAGTTTATATATATGATCTACAAATAGCCTGCTAATTCCGATGTCTTAACCGTAGTCTTAGTGGGAATGAATCGACCCATCTTTGTGAGACGGTCTACAATTACCCAAATGGCATCATGGCCACGATTTGTAGTAGGTAGTCCTACTACAAAATCCATAGAGATACTCTCCCACTTATCTTGTGGAATCTCTAAAGGATATAAAAGGCCACCTACCTTGAGGCGCTCTGCCTTATTAACTTGGCACCGTTGGTAGTTTAGTACGTACTCTTGAACATCATGATGTAAGCCCGGCCAATAAAATTACCGTCGAACTAAGACATACGTCTTACGGATACGTGGATGACCAACACTTGGACTATCATGACACTCAAATAAGATTTGGCGCCTAGTGTCTGAGTCCTTTGGTACACATACTCTACCTTTGTGGAGTAAGTAGCCATCATCAATGGCAAAATTCTTCCATCGCTTAAGATCTTCCTGAGTAGGGGTGGAGCTCTGTGTGTTGGAGTTTCTATCTGCGCGTGCAGATACATGTTGATCTGGCTGTTTAGAGACATGTGAGTGTGAGGGATCCCTTTTTAAAACTGCACTCCACACTTGATCTTGTGCATACTTGCTACGTAATGACTCCAAAAACCCACTCTTTAGTTCTAGCAAGTGAATTAATATGAGGCGTCCGATTTAGTGCATCCGCTACTACATTATATCGCCCCTTGTGATATCGTAGCTTACAATCATAATCTTGAAGGATTTCTGCCCATCTAGCTTTATGGCCCTTCAAGTCTATTTGAGTAGTAAACCATTTGATACTCTCATGGCCAAAAACTACTTCAAACTCGGTACCATATAAATAGTGTCGCCACTTTCGTAAAGCGTGAATTATGGCATAGAGCTCTCTCTCATAGACAGAATAATCCTGTTGAGCTCTATCTAAATTTTTACTTTCAAAGGCTATAGATCTTCCCTTCTGGAGAAGTACCGCACCGATGGCTTTATCACTAGCATCAGTCTCTACCACAAACGGCTTAAGTGGTCGACGATTGCTAGGATGGGAGCAGTGGCTATAGCTACCTTGAGCTATTCAAAACTGGATTTTTGGGCTTCTTCCCAAGAAAAGGTCTTATCTTTTGCTTTAAGTTGATCCATCATAGGAACAATGATTTTGGCATAGTCACGGATATACTGTCGATAAAATCTAGCCATGCCTAAAAATATTTGAAGCTCTTCAACCGTGTTGGGATGTTGCCATCGAAGAATGGCAGCGACCTTGTCAGTGTCCATCTTGATGCCAAAATAAGAGATCACATGACCGAGGTAATGTATCTCTGTTTTAAAGAAATCGTACTTGCTTTGCTTAGCATACAACACGTGAGATCGTAGCTGTTCAAACACTAATCGTAAGTGTTCTATGTGTTCATCTTCAGTCTTACTGTAAATGAGAATATCATCAAGGAAAACCACAACAAATTTTCCAAGATAGAGACTTAAGACACTATCCATGAGTGTCATAAATGTAGCTGGAGCAATGGTTAGACCAAAAGGCATAACCAAAAATTCAAAATGCTCGAACCTTATTCTAAAGGCAGTTTTGGAGATATCTTGCAGTAGGATACGTACTCGGTGGTATCCTGAATGAAGATCTATCTTTGTATAGTATCTTGCCCCATGGAGTTGATCAAACAACTCATCCACTCGAGGCAGAGGATACTTGTTCTTGATAGTTATCGCATTTAATCCACGATAATCTACACACATGCGCATAGTACCATCTTTCTTTTTTACCAATAGAATTGGTGATGCCCAAGGCGAAGTGCTAGGTCTAATGGAACCACGAGCGAGGTAGTCAGCCAACTGACTCTCAACCTCCTTGGCTTGTTTAGCACTCATACGATAAGGTGGTTTACTCACCGGTTTAGTGCCTGGCAAGACATCTCTGCCATGCTGCATATCACGTGTAGGGGGTAAACCCGGTGGTAAATCACTTGAGAACACATCACTATACTTCGTGAGTAAGTGAGTCAACTTTTGCCGTGCAAAAGGAGAAAGTAAACTAGAGTTATGTTGGGATGGAGAATCTTGTAATTCCTGTAATGTTTGTTTTACAACAGTTGCACGTTGCTCTACAGAATTAAAATTGAGAGCACTTTGCTCGTTAGATTTGTTAACACTTTGTTTATCAAAAGTTTTCATTGCACTTTGCATACCATTACTAGAATTCATTGCACTTTGCATATCATTACTAGAATTCATTGCACTTTGCATACCATTACTAGAATTCACCTCACTTTGCTCTTGAGAATTCACGAGACTTGGAGACAAGCAGTAACACAAAAAGACTTCATCCATTAAATTTTCTTTCTGCAAAATAGAAAGCTCGATTGTACATATAAGAGGTGCAGATGGTCTATTTTTCTCACCAAGCAAAAGCACATGTTTACCATTGGCCATAAAGGATAAGGAGTTGTGTTCATAACTAGTGTGCAATGTGTTTCCTAAACCATACAGCCACTCCTGTCCTAAAACTACATCAACACGGTCCATGTTCATAACTTGGAAGTCAAGGGTCATCATATGATCTTGAACAATAAGCTCAACCCCTTGAACTACCGTGTTCCATACGTCTTTATCATTCCCAGACATCTACTCCACCACATACTTGTGAGAGCAGGGAGTCTGTGTAAGCTTCAATTTTTTGACTAGCTTATAGTTTAAGAAGTTATGAGTTGCACCATCATCCAATAAAATACGAACACGTTTTCCATTAATAGTGCCATGCATGCGAATGAAATCATGGGGGCCAAAGGTGGGCTGCCACATTGAAGCAGGCACACAACACTTGTGCTTTTCTTCCATATGAAGAACCTCTACAACACAATATTTAGGAGATGAATCTAATGTGAGGCGTTGCACCGTGTGCATGGCCTTTTTTTTGCCTTGCAAAAGAGGAAAATCTTTCTTGTTATGTTGGTCTGAAAGACATCTAAAACACAAATTGTGTTTCTTTGCACGCTCAAAATCAGCAGTGCTGAGAGACCTACGCGGAGTATCTCATGATTGCTTAGGCTTCTTAGCATCTTATGGGCGTGGAGTGGTAGATTGTCTCTTATTCCTCTTGGAATGTGTGGGAGATCTACCTCGCCATTGGTTCTTAGCCACATTGCTCTTAGTAAAAGTATTCTTAGAGTAGGGAACATTTCCTTTCCTCTCTAGGTCATCATCATATCTTTGTGCATGACTAATGGCTTCTTCCAAAGTTTTTGGATGCTAGGTCTTGACATGAAGATGATAGTCTTTGTCAAGACCCCTATTAAAACCCCGTATCTTTTGGAATTCATCTAGACCTTCTAGTTTTAATATGATTTCTCGATACTTTGAAAGGTACTGTGTGAGAGAGAGGCCAGACATGCGGCATGCATCCCATGTTAACCAATTCTTATCTTCTTCATTGGAGTCCAAAAACTCTTTGGAGAAAGAAGCTTGAAACGCAGCCCAAGACGGAGGACGAGCATCTATTGGAAATGTCATCCACCACTTATAGGCCTTGCCTTTAAGAGATAGACTTGTTTCCATAGCCGTCATTATATCCGGGGTGTGTCTCAATATATGAATATCACTCCATTTATGTAAGAACGTATTGACCGCATCCTTGGTTCGATCACGCTCTTCCCCGTGAAACTCAGGAATGGTGATATTCTTAAGTAATGCATTGCTACCTTCTACAACACTCGTCTCTTGGACTCCTTGAGTCGTGTGAGATTGGTTTCCTTGAACCGTGCCACTTGTGGCTCCTTGAGTTATCTGTGAATTCATAAATTTCACAAGTAACTCTGTAAGATTGGTAATATTTGCATTGAGTGCAAAGAGGTTTTTTTCAAGTACGCTTTGGTGATGTTCCAAAGTCTTGAAAGAAGCCATATCTACAAGCCCATGATCTCCTAGATCATCATCATCATGCATATTAGGGTCAACAGCACCAGTGGTGCCCTGATTTTGATCTACGTGCTTAAAATCAAACGTGTGTGTAAGTGGGATATCCTCACTGGCCATGGTAAACACACACTAATGCAAAGAGAGAAAAAGAAACGACAACTTGTACCTTGAGAAAATGAAGTCTTTGTGTTTTGTATGCTTCGCGATTTGCGTTTCATGCAAACCTCGCCTTGCGGGAATTTGAGCGCTTCACTTGTCGTTCCTTGTAAGAACACCTTTGGTGATTCTTCACAAAAACTTGTCCGATTTTGTGAAGGCTTTTCTTCACTTTGAAGCTACCTCCTTGAGGAAAAAATAATTTTTGGAGGAAAACTTGCCTTCCTCCAAGAAGTGAAAAGGAAGGGTAAAGCTACTTCCTTAAAGTTTGAAGCTTTCCCTTTCCTTCTAGTTTTCCTTTCAACACAAGTAGACTATCTTTTCTTGTTATACAGAACAAGGGCCAATAGCTTGATGGTAAAGTGTTGGCCTCTTACCCTCATGGGGTGGGTTCAACTCTCCTTCATGCAAGGGTTGCACGGGCCTTCCAACGCGTGCAACCAACGGAAGCATTCGGAGCCTCAGAGCCTCGGTGCCGTTGAATTTGCCTTGGTCACTTGTTGTGGAGGGCAACGTGGGTAGGTCAACTTGTTGACTGCGTCGCATAGAAAACTGTGCCTGTTTTTCTTTTTGCTGCACAGCGGAGATGGCGATGTCTGCGGAACGTGGGAGAGAGGTTGGGTGTCACACGCACATGCAAGCCGCTTTTAGCCTCCTCCCAAAAATAGCTCGGATACCAGTGAAAGGACGGTGGTGATGCGTGTGCTAGTCTCCACCCAACCGTGCTATCTTATAGCCTCTCCCTAGCGTACACACTGTCCGGCCATGCCGTTGGCCTTGCCAATAGGACGGTGGCCTTGCCCATAGGACCCATGTCCTTACAGTTTTCATGGAGAGCTACCTCTCCTGAAAGACCTGAATATCACACAATTGATTTGATACCCGGCAATATGCCATCGAACCTCTCTCTCTCTCTCTTGCATTCTCTCCCTTCTCATTGTCCACTTCTGTATCATCAACTTTGACATGGTATCAAAGCTGTTGGATTTACAAAAGGTACACACGTTGAAGAAGGAGGAGTTGCATTTTTGTGCCTCGGACGGGAATTTCAAAATGTTGGAAGGAAAGATGGTCAATAATTAGCAATAGTTGTCCCTAGTAAAATGCAATAGTACATCAGCTTTGAAGGCTTACCAAAACCACTCATAGGCTTCATCAAGATCCAGTTGAAGTAGGATACACTCTTGTTTAGTGAAAGCGGCATATTCAATGCCGACCATTGTTGCCAAGTTGTTATCATAGATTGACCTTCCCTTGATGAATCCATGCGGGTGGGGGGTGAGAACTTTGTCGAGAAGGGGGGAGAGCCTGAGGGCTACAACTTTGGCGATAATTTTGTAGGCTACAATCATCATCATTATGAGGTGCCAATGCTTAAGTTGGGAGAAACAAACTTGTTTGGGGATAGGCTTAATGAGGCCTCATTTGATGCTTAGGTCCATAACCCCCTCACCAAGGGCTTGATTAGCCATTCTTGTGATGGGAAACTTAAGATCATCCCAAAATTCCTTAAAGAGCTCACTTTCAACCCATCCCAACCAGGGGATCTTTCTTTGCCTAGAGCGTGCATCGCAAGGGAGCATTCGTCCTTGGTGAACACCTTCTCTAGGAGGTTGGCTTCAGAGAGGGATATCGTTCTTTTGATGCTCCCAAGGAGAGTCAATCTAGAAACATCTACCACATGGGGCAGCGAGGCTCAGGCTGGCCGATGATCTATTGCAGGTGGTTGAGCATTATGTTGGAATTAGGGTTGCAGAGAAACACACACAGCTTGGAGAAGACGAAGGAAGCTCAAGGCACACAATAGAGAGTATGTTACTTAGTGTGCAATGGAAAGATAGATAGCCCTAGAGTGATGGGCGTATATATAATGCACGGGGGAAAAAACCTCCTAAAGAGGGAAAAAATGCCCCGGCGGTCCTAGTGTGTTCACACACATCACTACCACATGTATATGGTAACAAATCCCCCCTGGAGTGATGCGGTGAACGAGAGCTGGCACATGAGTAAAGGGAAGTGCCATGCCCTGAGGACAGGATCAGTCCACAAAGGGGAGTAAGCCCAAAGCTTTGCGGAAAGCTTCAAGCTTCTCACGAGACAGTGCCTTTGTGAAAAGATCTGCAAGGTTGTCCTGTGTTGGCACATAAGACAAGCTGATCTCTCCTGCTGAGAGCCTCTCCCTGACATAGTGGTAATGCACCTCAATGTGCTTTGTGCGAGCATGAAAAACTGGGTTCCTCGCAACTGCCAATGCGCTCTGACTGTCACTGTAGATAGTGTTGGCAGTGTCCTGTCCAACACCCAAGTCATCCATAAGGCGTCTGAGCCATACACACTCAATCGTAGCTGTGAAGACTACCCTGTACTCAGCCTCACAACTCGAAGTGGCCACAGTAGGTTGCTTCTTGCTCAACCATGATATACATGAACTGCCAAGCATGAAACAAAAACCACTTGTGGACACTCGCGTGTCAAAACAACCAGCCCAATCTGAGTCCGAAAAAGCATGTAAGTCTGGCGGCAATGATCCCCCCTTGGGATAAAACAAGCCAAGATGTAAAGTGCCACTAAGGTAGCGGAAAATCCTCTTGACAGCCTGCCAATGCTTAGACCCTGGGCTATGCATAAATCTGCTGACCTGCGAGACTGCAAACTGAATATCTGGCCTCGTGTTGCATACATAAATGAGGCAGCCAACAGCAGTTTGGTAAAGAGTGACATCAGCAGGATCGCCAGCATCATGTAGACTCAACTTCAAACTTGTTTCCATGGGAGTGGCAATAGGTTTGCAATCCTCAAGTCCAAACTTACATAGCAATGTCTCTATGTAACTTTTCTGACACAAGGCAATACCACCATCACACTGCTTCAACTGTATACCCAAGTAATGATGCAACAGCCCCAAATCTTTCATCTTGAAAGTAGCATTCAAATCAGCCTTAAATTCAGCAATATGTCTCTCATTTGGTCCAGTGATCAGCAAATCATCAACATAAAGAACCACAATGAGAAATACATCATCCTCACGCTTTACATACAATGTGCTTTCTGTTGGACTGTTACGAAAGCCTCGTTTAACCAAATGAGTATCAGCTTTCTCATACCAAGCACGAGGAGATTGCTTCAACCCATACAAAGCCTTCTTACATTTGCACACTTTGTCCTCTTGTCCTTTTATGACAAAACCGCGAGGCTGCGTTACATAAACTTCCTCAAATATGTCACCATTCAAGAAAGCAGTAACAATGTCTGATTGATGTACATCCCAACCAAAATGAGCTGCCAATGCACATAGAAAACGCACAGTAGTCATACGACAAGTGGGAGAAAAAGTCTCTTCATAATCTATGCCTTTTTGTTGTGCATAACCCTTTGCAACAAGTCGAGCCTTATGGCGATCTATCTCACCATCCGGCTTCCGTTTCAACTTGTAAACCCACTTCGTACCAATGGCCTTTTTGCCAGGAGGCAAATCACATAAAGTCCATGTGTTATTCTCTATAAGTGCATCATATTTTGATTTCATGGCAGCAATCCAATTTTCTGAATTCTGTGCTTCATCAAAAGACAGAGGCTCCTCAACATCATGTAAACTAGACACAGCCAAAGCATAACAATCTGATGCATAAGATGCATGGCGAGAGCCTGAACGCGTACGACTAGATAAAGGTGCATCCAATTTACTGTCACGCAAAGTGTGCACCAGCCATTTTGGCATACCTCTAGCCTGCTCATTTTCAGCCCTTTCCTCATCAAGTACATCATGTACATCTGCATCAGTAATAGGCTGTTCTAAAACATTTTCAGAAACCCCCATAGGCTGTACATTTGCCTCATTGGAACTTACATTCGTATTTCCACCACTAAAAAGAGGCAACAAAGTGTCATAAATGTCCTGTGAGCTTACATTACTGTCTCTAGTACATGACAGCAAGGGCTGAACAGAGTCTTCCACAAACACTACATCCCGTGAAACCAGAATACGTTTTGTTTGCGGATGATACAACCTGTAACCTTTGCTTTCAGCACTATAACCAACAAAAATACATTTGACAGCCTTATCATCCAATTTTTTGCGCTGCACTTGTGGCACCAAAGCATATGCCAAACAGCCAAAAACACGCATGTGCTCAATAGAAGGTTTTCTATCATGCCATGCTTCATATGGAGTAATAGACTGCAAAGCTTTCGTAGGACACTTGTTAAGTACATAAGTGGCACACATGATGGCCTCAAGCCAAAAAGAATGCGGCAAAGCTTGACTTTTGACCATACATCGTGCCATTTCCGTTAGTGACCTGTTTTTCCTCTCAGCAACACCATTTTGCTGAGGTGTATAAGGCACTGTACATTGGTGTTTTATCCCACGACTAGCCAGAAATGCATTAAATTCATGAGACATATACTCCCCCCCTCGATCGGAACGGAGGGTGCCCATGGTACATTTCGAGACATTTTCAGCCATAGCCAAAAATTGTTTGAAGCACATAAAAACTTCGAACTTCGCTTTAAGCGGAAATACCCATGCATGCCTGGAGTAATCATCAATGAAAGTCACGAAGTACAGGTAATTGCCCAAGGACGGAGTTTGCATGGGCCCACAAACATCACTATGCACAAGCTGCAACCTGCATGTGGCCCTAACTGAACCATCCTTTGGAAACTTAGAACGCTGCATTTTACCCAGAATACAGCCTTCACAAACATGTTTGACAGGTGCTTCAAGAGGCGGCAAAGAAGCAACCATATCAGATTTCTGCAAATGCAACAAACTGCCAAAATTCAGATGACCAAAACGTGCATGCCAAAGTTTTGCATCTAAAATAGCCCTTGAATCTGTAGCAGCATTTGCAAAATTTTGTCCACACTTGTCATCAAAAGTGAGCTTATACAGCCCACGGCACAAAAGCCCAGATGCAACAATTTCATCACCAAAACTGAGATCATGAACTGTACATCTGTCATCCACAAATTTGACTACAAGTCCAAGTCTAGCAAGTGCGGATACAGACAAGAGATTCTTCTTGATCCCAGGTACATAAAGTGCATCAACAAGTGTGAAAGAACTGCCATTAGCTGCAGTAAGCACAATCTTTCCAACTCCCTGAACTGGATAAGAGGCGTTGTTGGCACAAGTGACTGAATTCCCATGAGGGACAGACTCGAGAGAGGTAAACAATTCACGATGTGAGGTAATGCGCTTTGTAGCACCACTGTCGAAATACCACACATGTGAATCTGGAGCAACTGACAAGCATGCATCATGGACAGCAGGATTGTAAGTGCACTCTGCGCTAAAAGCCCATTCTGCATCAACATCAGCATCACAATCTCCTTTCACAGAAGACTCAACAATGGCTGCATTTGTAGTGGAACCAGCATTTGCAGTGGAACCACCCTCTTTCTTCTTAGCCTCTTTGGCCTTCAACTTAGGACACGACTTGATCAAGTGATCATTGGCTTTACAATAATGGCAACGCATCTTCTTTTTGCCCTTATCACCAGAATTGCCAGACGAAGTGCTGCCACCAGAAGCATTAGGAACAGAATTTTTTCCACTCGCAGCAGAACCATAAGAAGTGGCTGCATTACTGTTACCACCCTTTCTTTGAGAAGCAATAAAAGCCTGTTCAACTGCACGCTGCCTAGTCCTGTTTTTTCTAGAAAGTGACTCTTGCAACAGCAATGTGCATAATGCATCAAACTTGACAACTTCAGGATTTCCTTGGGTCATCAGTCTCCAAGTACTAGCAAAAGTCTGGTAGGAATCTGGTAAGGCATCAAGAACAGTCTGCACAAGGGAACTGTCCGAAATGACTTCACCTGCAGAAATGAGTTGCTCATTGATATCCTTGACACTAGCAAGGAAAGTGTCCATATCATCTTCCTCATGCATAATCTTCAACTCTAGCTCTTTACGCAGCAAAGCAATTTTAGCCTCATTGCGGCTTGCATAAAGACCTGCTAGAATATCCCAAGCCTGTTTTGCAGATTTTGCTGAACGGATGTGAGGAATAATGGTGCGCTTCACAGACAACGCAATCAATGCATGAGCCTGCGCATCCTTAACATCCCAACGAGCTTGTTCTGCCGTAGGCAAAACAACTCTAACAGTTGCAATCCTTGCAGCAAGACCTGCAACATCCTCAACATCGCCTACATCTTCAGAACCAGGACGTACATCAATGCCCTGCACAATGTTCCAGACACCTTTTGACACAAGAACATGTTGCATCATATAAGCCCACATAGGGTAGTTGTCCCCATCCAACCTGTCCTCAGCAGCGAACATCTTGAACACATCTGTGTTGTTGTTGTCAGCCATGGTAAATGCTGCACCTGATGTGAAAACTACCCGAAAATAGGAGAAATGGAGCGGGAACAACTTGTGCTATATAGCACAAACCGTAGAAGACTATAAGGCACCTGTTATGCAGAAAACGGCACTGACAGAAAATCTGCACAAAATGACGAAATAGCCTGTGCAGTACTGCCCGTAGTGGAAACGGAGGCCAAAATGAGCCCAAATCAAAATTCTGAGCAGACCAAGCTCTTCGAGCTTGCCCAAAATATTTGTCGACCTGCGAATGCTCGCCAAAGCTCACTGAAATCGGAGAAAGTGAGCAGGCGTGTGCTGGAGTAGCTGGCGACTAAGCCCGGGAGGACGTGACCTGCTCTGATACCAATTGTTGGAATTAGGGTTGCAGAGAAACACACACAGCTTGGAGAAGACGAAGGAAGCTCAAGGCACACAATAGAGAGTATGTTACTTAGTGTGCAATGGAAAGATAGATAGCCCTAGAGTGATGGGCGTATATATAATGCACGGGGGAAAAAACCTCCTAAAGAGGGAAAAAATGCCCCGGCGGTCCTAGTGTGTTCACACACATCACTACCACATGTATATGGTAACACATTAATACATCCATTTCATCAGGATTTTCAATGTCATTTCCATCCGCATTTGTGAGGGAGAGGACCTAGCCCCGACTTCTTTTAACTTTGAGGGACCTGAAGAAGTGTGTACGGTTGGCCTCCTCCGGCTAGAGGAAGGTTTCTTTGGATATGATTCTGGCCTTCCTCACCTCCTCTAGTTGGAGATCGATTAATTTTGCTTTAGATTCTAGCCATCTTTTGTGCTCTACCTTTGAAGCCAGGCCTTCCTGTTTTTTGGTGGTTAAGATCTCAAGTTCATCAATGAGCTGATTGGTTGTTCCTCTTGGTTTTTCTTTCTTCTAGGACTTGCAATTTTGATGGCTTTTTGAATTCTCTTGGTGAAGATATCCCAGGCCCTAGGGCTTCCTGAGTCCACATCTTTCTGAAGCTTTGCTTTCTCAAAGCTTTGAGGGCCAGGCTTCTGAAGAGAGTGTCTTTGAATAGGTGGGCCCCTGTTGAGAGTAACTTTTTAGACCCTTGAGGGCAATGACCAACTCCTTTGGTTTTTAAAAGTTTATGCTTAATAGGTGATGTGACAAGCTATGTGAAGTTATCACCTATATTTCCAGCCATGAAGGTAGTCAATCAACCTGGTGAGAGCAGTAGCAACGGTCCAGCCGGGAAGCCGTGTTGGCATATTGCAAACTAGTGTATGTGAATCCCAACATGCTGCTCAGTGGGCCTATTTCCCACATGTCCACCAATGCCCACTTCTCACACATGCTTACCAATTTGGATCGTTCAGATCTAGCTAACATGTTCGATATGCCAGTTCTGTCCCTTCTTTTCTCCACCATATTAAAAACACCTACCAAGAGCCATTCCCCTTCAACATGGATATCTTTCAGGTGATCCCACAATTTGGCCCTTTCCTTCGCTATACTGGGCCCATACACATTGATTAACATGACAACATGATCAACCCATTTTATCTTTATTCTCAGAGCCCTCCTAGAGGAATGAAGGCAGACTATCTTTGGCTCAAGATCCTTGTCCACAATAGAGAAGACACCACTATATCCATCGACTCCCTCTCCATAAAAGGCCAATTTTTTACCAAGTGTTTGCTTTCTTTTGCTTGTGGCATCTAGGTTATGCTCCTGGATAGCCCAAAAGCTAATTTCATTGCCTCTTCTGACTTCTTCCCAAAAGAGTGAGCTCTTCTTTTGGGTTTTGATCCCCTTCACGTTCCAAGAATGGTGGATCGTCTTTATTGAGAGAGGGGTACGGACTCCTCAACTTCAAGGACCTCTTCTTTAGTGGCCTCTTTCATGCTATTCTCTTTTATTAGCACACTTCCATGCCCCTCAGCTAGCTTGAAGTTTTCAGGGTTATCATCTCGAAGAACCTTAAAGATATTATCATATATGATGGAGGGTTTAGGAGTGTGCGGTGGGGCTTCTTTCAATTGTCCCACTGCCCGCGCCTGGGATTTAAAACACTTACAAGAAATTTTGATACTTGGTGCCATCCTTCTTCTTGCTTTCTAAACGTGGGAGACAGAAAAATCTTCTGTACCAGTGGGGTTGTTGGTTTCCTCTGTGTAGTGGATGTGAAACAATAATTGGGGGTGGCCTTACTGTTGCTATATTAGGCCTTGGTGGGTTTCTCTAAATTCCCTTTGGTCGCTTGGTCAAGTTTCAACTGCCTTTCTTCATGTGTTTCCATTGTACAATCATGTGTAGTCTTCTCTTTCGTTTCCATTCATCCCGTTGTAGATTCGACTTTATCACTCGCAATAGGGCCTGACGTCACTGCTGTAGCATCTGTACAAGCCCTAGCAAAATGTCCAAATTTGTTACACTTGAAACAGGCCCCAAAGAAGGTGCCAAAGTTCAATGGAATGACCTTTAGGCCATCCCCAACATTCACTACAAGATTCTTGGACTGGGCCTTTCTAAGATCCCACCATATACACATCCTATTGGTTGCAGTGCCCACTCCTCTATTAGATGGTACAAAGAGAGGGGTACCTAGGGCTGATGCTAGGTCTTTTAGATTGCTTCTTATCCACATTGGGAGGTTTACGAACTCTACCCATAACGGATACATGTCTTGGAAAGCATGAGGAGACTCAAAGGGGATCCCAAGAAAGCACACAGACCGGCAATCGAGAGAGAGAGAGAGAGAGAGAGAGAGAGAGAGAGAGAGAGAACCATCGGTTCTACATGCAGTCTAGTAGTTCTCCTTTTGTGTTTTCCAAAAAGTGAGAGCGCCATAAATTAAAATAATATGAGAAGATTCTATTCACATTTCTTTTTCAAAAAGCGTACGACATACTTGCTCAACTTTCAATTCTTTATATGAAATCTACACAAGATAATCCACCCACTCTCCATTTCAAAGGCTACACGAAACCACTCATAATTTCAAATCTCATTATTTGAGCTCACCACGTTGAAATTATAAGGGTCAAGCTAAACCACTAGGCTACAAGACTAGGGTGGCTCTTGTGGTGGCCTTAAGCAAAAGGGACTAACGTGTGCACGCCCTGCCTCCTCCCCCCTCCCCTTTTCTTTTCCTTTCATCCCCCTCACCCTTCCCCTTTACCCCTCAAATTTGAAAAATTTCCAAAATACCCCCAACATTTTGTCATAAATTCCCAGAATGTCCTTCAAATTTTCCAAAATACCCCTGGTTGTGAGACATTTTGTCATAAATTCCCATAATGACCTTCAAATTTTCCAAATTATCCTAGAATACCCTTGGTTGTGAGACCAATTTGTGCAAAGATTAAAAAAAATTGTAGCTTTTCATAAGAAGTTTGATTGTCTATCAATACAAGACGCTAAAACTAGAATTTGAGTTTGCTCTGCAGACTTTGGAGATGAGTGACTTCATTATTTTTAGACATAATTTCCCTTTTTTGCGAGATAATTCGCAACAAAGTACATCAAAAATGGATCTCAATTGCCAAAAACGTTGGGGCATGCAGGGGTTGGCTACTTTTCCCTCTCGATTTTTAATTTGAAGCTTCTGCCGGTAATCGCACTAAAACTTGTGTAAATTTCTTAGCTCTCTTAAAGGCAAGATCAAACTTTAACCGAGATTTTACAATTTGAGTCAGTTAAAATACACTAGACCTCGATTTTTTTTCTAGCTTGTCTCCACCTCTCTGTGCTTACTTTGTCGTCGCGTGTGAACCCCCCCCCCCCCCCTTCCCTTGTCAAAGCAAAGTCTGCCCTTTCCTTTTACCTTTCTCCTAGGGCCAAGGGATCTTTCAAGATTCCCACTAAAAAGACCTTCCTTGTCAAAGCAAAGTCTGCCCTTTCCTTTTCCCTTTCTCCTAGGCCAAGGGATCTTTCAAGATTCCCACTAAAAAGACATGGGTAGATGCAAACAATTTAAAAGCAACCAAATTCAACCATGTTCCCTAAAAGTAAGTGAATGCATGCAATGCCACATATAACTTGTGTGCGTTAAATTGTATGTATGCGTTATTTCTACATCAGTGCCCTTGAGAGAGAGAGAGAGAGAGAGAGAGAGAGAGAGAGCGCTTAATACTTAAATTCAAAGGGGTTAGACTTAAACTCTTATCTAAGGTGCTGAATTACATGCTTGTTCACTTGCTTAAAATTTCAGCTTGGTATCTAAATACACTAATGTTTACATACTAAAATATATCAAATTCAACACATGCAAAGTTCATTGCAGCCACGGATTATCATCCATCAAAAACCACCAAGGTCTCAGCTCGATCTGAGAACGTGAGCTGGCAACACAATTCAGGTTGCCAAAGCCTGCTCTGATAAAATTTATTGAAAATATGTCTACAAGAGTAGACATCAAGATGGAGAAGATGTAGGAGAAGCTCAAGAGCACATAACACCAGAAGTCATATTTTTGAGTGAGGTGATACAAAGAGAAGGCTTGCACTATAGCGATGGGTGTATATACAAGCAGGGGGAGAGAAGTGTCTCGATAGTCCTAAGTGTGCTCACAAACATCGCATTTATCACATAAATTGCTTTAAAATAATATACATTATGAGCATTCCCTAGATAGTTGAATTGTGGAAGAGGATGTGGTGCCTTATGTTCAAGGCTAGGGTATGATCAAATAGAGACACACAGTGGCGTATGTTAGTGGATTTGGCTATATTTAGATAAAAAGTCTCATTTAGTAATCAAAATATAGATTTTGCGGCGATGTTTCATAGCGCCAATTGTCCCAACAATCTTTTTTTCGTTTGTTTTCGTAAGAATCTCCATTGATGCTGTTCGAGTTGAGGGAAAGAGAGAGCCTTTTACTTATCCTCCCCAAGAAAATTAATGCATCTCATTTTTTAGCTAATGAATGGAACCAAACGAAAGTTTTCTGTCTTTGTCTCCACCTGTCAGCATGCAGATATTTTCGCTTTCTATCTTGTTTTATCTGCGATGTCAATTATATTTCTGATCGCGTATAATTCACAAGGCAGGCATGGCATGATGGCACTATGTGCTTCGTTGCGTCTGGTTTTGCCCATGCGCAAGGCGCAGATGGAGAAGCTGTCGAGGGAGCTGTCGGCAGTAGATTTGCATGCAATAGAGATCGTTGTCTCTCTCTCTCTTGCTGCAGAGTCTGTCGGCACTGCCATTTCCCCATCTTGGTTTTGGTGTGCAGGTGAGGGGCGGTGTAACACTGGCGCTCGTCTGCAAAAACTTGCCATGCTAGCACATCCCTAACGATTTTCATTGCTATCTCATCCTGGTTGCACGCGCACCTTGTGAACTTTGCATGGCATTTGTCTGCAATTCTTTGGTATACAGGTTCGTTATCCCCCATTTGAATGGGTGGAGATGTAAGATGAAGTAATGGTGGGAGAGGAGAAGGCAGGGATGGGGTTGAGCAGTGGATGGTGGTGCAGAGGAGAGCAGCAGGTAGGGTCGATCTTTGTGGCCACTCTCACACTGGGATTGAGTGTCTTTACCGCTGTAGGAATGTTTGGATATGTCACAAGACTACGGAGCGGAGCGGGTCCGAACAAGACAGTAGAGCGTGTGCATCGACTCCAGTTGAGTGCTAGTTTTAAAAGTTAAGGGGTTGTGGGAATCTTGTTAGAAAATTAATTGATGAACGCGTAAGACCCAATGTGAATCTATGATGCCTTCAATCAAGATAATTTTGGAGTGAAATGATGATGGATGAAAGTAGTGCAACTATAGTAGCATGCCCCTGCAAAATTTTACTACTCTTAATCAGTATGTCGCCGCAATTATAGTTATGATAGAATCTCAATATTATTTATTGTTTTTGAGCAAAGGCCTCTCACAAAGAGGATAGTGTATGAGTCTAGGGTAAAGGGGCCATTAAAAAACCATGTCCTGTGCTGGGACCCATGGCCCCCCTCAAAGAAGATCACTTAGCTCGAGTTTTGGGACGTGATGAGGCGAACGGTGGGCTGGCTATTGCAAGAGGTGTTGCGATTTCAACCGTTCGATATTGAGTTCAAGCCTCGTTGGCATGATGACGCTTCTTGCACCCCTCTATCTTTCTATTCAAGGTTGTTTTTGTTACATAGGGATCTTTGTTTTGCGTCGTGCATCTTGCGTGCTTCACCCTTCACGATGCGGCCCCTATCTCTGATAGCCTTTGCGCTCAGCTCCTGAATGCACACTCCCATGCTGAAAATAGTGCAATAGAGTGGCGATAGTTCGTCGCCTCTCTTAAGTGGCTCTATATTGGGGGTTTTACCCTAGTGTCTTCTATATATCAGCAAGCCTATGAAAGGGTGTGATCAGGGCTAAAAAAATACATTTTTCCTAACCAATCAAAATAAGGGGAAACTTGAAATTCTAGGTCCAAATTTGAAGCTTTTGCCGGTAGTTACACTAAAACTTGTGTAAATTTGCCGGTTTTCTTAAAGGCAAGCTCAAAATCTAACCAGGATTTTATAATTTCAGCCGGCTAAAATACACTAGACCCCGGTTTTTTTCTAACACTGGGTGTGATGATCAAGCCCCACCAAAAGCTTTTCACTAGCTAGAAACATAATGGACACATTTAAGACTCTCCCGGATTTGAGATTAAAATTTGGAGGACTTTTTGGTTTTTACATCAAAACAAGTGAAACAATTTTGCTGGTTTTGTTTAAGGCAAGCTGGGGATCTAGTCGGGAGTTTACAATTTTAGCTAAGTGCAAAATATAGTTAAGGCCAGTTTTTCGTGAACACAAGCATGCGCGCACGATTTTGATTAAGAAGATTAAAAAAAAGCTTTGTGGCGAATTTGTGCGTTCCTTTTTTTTTTTTCTCATCTTCCAAATTCATATCAATTACATTTGTGATTTTACAAAAAGTTCACCAATGAAATGACAACATAAAAGATGGAGAGATGAGAAAGGGTTGTTGATCTAAAAGAGCTCAATGGGAAATGTATGAGGGGTAGTAGTGGTAGGTAATATGATTCTTGCATGAAGTGTAGTAGCTAAGCTACAAAGAGAAAAGGGAACGCAAGTGGTGAGGCTGAGGTGGTTAAATAGAGTAGGAGCTAAAGGGAGAGTTGTGGGTGGTTTATGGCGAGTTTGAAGCCAAGGAAAGGGTTGAGTCAAAGATGGCCAAAATCAAAGGTCTTTAGAGGCCAGAATTGTACCAAACTTGGGCTATTGTAGGCCAAATTTGTGAGGAGGTTCACCATTAGGGTGGAATGTGGCTTGAAGCACAACAAGAAAGGAGGGTATTGTTTGTAGTGAACGTTGTTAGGAGCCTTGTAGCGACGAAAAAAGCGTCGCTCTAGGCCAAAGTCACTAAGGATATTGTAGGGGGAAGTTGTGGTGGGTATGTGTGTTGTAGGCCAAAGTTGGTAAGGATATTGGGGGGTGAGGTGGTTAAATTTTGAAGCAAAGAATGTGGAAGGTGGAGGTGGAAGGCGAGGCAGAGTTGATATGCCCAGCTGAGGAGGAGACACCACGCAAGGGGCAAGTCATGTTCCTCTCAAATTTGGACCAAGTGGTGCTCTATCCCATTGAGACGGTCTACTTCTATCCTGTCCATGTCCAGGATGACGTGGGCAGTAGTAAGGCGATCGCGCACAGGATGAAAGAGGCCCTGCGTCGCCTTCTGGTTCCCTACGACTTCATGGCCGGTCGCCTTCGCCTCAACCACCAGCTCTTCCGCCTTGAGCTCCTCTGTAACAACGCCGGCGTCCTCTTCGCTGCGGCTTCCGCCAACGTCACCCTCGCCCACGTCGGCGACGTCACCTTTCCTAACCCTAACTTTACTAGCCTCGTCCTCCAGGTTCGCCACCCTGCCTCCCTTGCTCACCTTCCCCTCACCACCGTGCAGGTTCTCTCTCTCTCTCTCTCTCTCTCTCTCTCTCTCTCTCTCTCTCTATGGCCAATTTTGATATTATATGGGACTGCATGCACAAGAAGGTTTGGATAAATTAATTCCCACATTGTGACTTACCTCAACATCATGAGCTTCTGCGAGGGAGGCACCGTATACCTAGCTAGGTATGCAGTGCCTCTCGAGCAGAAGCTCATTATGTTATGCATTGTATCTGTTTTCCTACATGAAAAAATTTCTAATTCCTTGCAAAAGTTTACATTTTCATGAAATATGTAGGTGACAAGATTCAACTGTGGAGGCTTTACAATAGGATTCTCGTCGAATCATGTTTTGTTGGATGGGATTGCAGCAGGGGAGTTCCTAGCAAACTATGCTTCCATGGTGCGAGGCGAGGGGATGTGCCTCTCGCCGACGGTGGAGCGCACAATGTTCAAGGCACGATGTCCTCCCCTTGTAGAGTTTGAGCATCATGAATATGTATGGTTGGCAGGAGAGCCGTTCAGTGAACAATTGGAGCCAATGTTGAGCTACACGGAAATGGATGCATTGGCCGCCGCCACATCGCAAGGGCACCCATTGGTGGACTATGCCTATAAGGCATTCCATGTGGATGGAAACTTGCTAGGAAAATTGAAGAAGCAAGGGATGGAGTATGTGTCAAATGGAAATGTTGATGTGGCGAATCGGCCATGCACATCATTTGAAGCGTTGGCTGCCCATCTCTGGCAGTGTCGAACGGCGGCCACGCGTATGGAACAATCGGAGTACTCAACATTTCTATTTGCAGTGGATTTACGCAAGCTTATGAACCCACAATTACCATGTGGGTTTGCAGGGAATGCAGTACTGTCTGCATGCGCACGTGCAAGAGTGGATGAGTTGCTAAGCAAGCCACTGTCATATGCTGTGCAAAAGGTACAAGACGCAAGAGCTCGAGTGACCGATCACTATGTGAGGTCTGCGATTGATTGCCTTGAGAAGAACAAAGGGGTGCCTCTAACTAGCTCTGGCTACTATGTGTCTGCTTGGACTAAGGTCCTCCAACACCAGTGCTTGGACTTTGGCTGGGGGCCGCCAATTCATGTGGGTCCTGTCGTGAGTGCATTAGTGGACTTTGTGCTCTTTCTCTCCGATGGAAGCTCCCCGGATGGCCTCCTTGTGCTTGTGGCCATGCCCCCTGATCACCTCTCCAAGTTCCATAGCCATTTCTTGCACTTGGGTCCCAATGATTCCTTTTTTCCTCATGTATGACACTCTTTTACACCATCAAATATGCAAATTGCCAACCTAAAAATAACCACATACCTAGATCACGCACATTATTTCTTATGTTGGTCTTCTGTTAACAAAGAATATTAATGATGTGCACCAAAGGCTCGTTTTTAAATGAAACTAAAATTGAAGGTTGAGCTGCACACTAAATCTTCTTGCATCAAGAATGATGGTTTCATTTGTGCAATTACATAGAGGCATTTTACAAGAATGGTGCTAGTTGCTTAAACATTTCTCTTAAATGATAGTAGCCACCAAAGGTTCTTTTGCACTCCATGGCTTTGTATAGTACTTACCATGGAGGAAAAGAGTAATCACCATATATATCAAGCTTTCAAAACAGACATTACCTCCTTGGCATCATCCACCTCAGCTATTACCTTATCCTGCAATGTGAGTTGACACCCATATCATAAGAACTAGTGCAATCCGACTCCAAGAAAACATGTAAATCTAAAGGAGATAATCCCACCTAGGAATTAAACAACCCAGGACGTGCAATGACACTCAAGTAGAAAATTATTGACCCAACCTCTTTCCAATCTCTCTCTCTCTCTCTCTCTCTCACACACACACACACACACACACACACACACATTTTGTGACTGGATAAAATGTATCTTGTGGAAATTGAGGGGTTTTCACCATATTCTTCTTGAAGAGATGAGGCTTTGGAAGGAAGCTTAGAGTCGACATTTCCATTACCACATGGAAATGTGGGGGATTTCTCCACATATCTAATCATTATGGAGGTTTTTTTTAAAACTCCTTGGCACTAATTTGTCATATGTCTCCATAGCCATACATGGAAACAATGCTGGACAAAGGTTGTTTTTGTCAACATAAAAGAAAGGATTTCTTGATGAACATGCTCCATTTAATTAGGAGCTGCATGTATAGTGAAGCAAGAGTATCAAAGAATACGTCATTTACAAGTGCGTTGGTGTAGCCAAGTGTGTCGACCCTAGTAGAGGGAACAAGCAGTGGTGGGTATGCTAAGAGGTGCGTGGCAGAGGGGAAGAACCTGGGCAGGCAAGTGGTAGCTCTGATGTATGCATAATTTGGTTTTTTTAGACCAAAAGGGCTCCAGAAAGGGTTTGACAGGGTGGCATGTGCAGGAAGTCCAAAGTGCAGGTCTTTTGCTTGAGCATGTGAAGCTTGAAATGTTGAACAAGCTGGTCTAGACAGCTCTTCAAACTGAGTTATAGGATGAAAGATATGACTGATCAAAGTTGGAGCGCTTTGCAGGTTCCTGACGGTTAGGGCAGGTGGTTTCAGGTGGTCAAAGCAAGTCTGAGGTTATAGATGTGTAGTGCTTGATTTATGGAGCCTTTGTCAGTCTTTTCAAATCGGCAATCTAAGTCCTGGATGCCAAGTTATAGTGGTTTGAATTTTTACCGGCCAGTTTGACAGCTTGGGAAAATGTGCCATTAGAGGTTTTTTGAAGCTTAAGGGAGTTTGCACGAGTAGTGGACAACATATGGAGCTAGTAGAAAGTGAATGTGCATTAATCGGAGTCTAGATCGGTCAATTATCCAGTTTGAAGTTGACGATGATGGTCAGCCAAGAAAAATCTTTTTTTTTTTTGCCAAGTTGGGACACCCAGTTCAAGGCCATGGTCTGAATGTGGAGAGAATTGGTGAATTCAGGATCGGATAGGCTAGGTTTGAGTTGGATTTGACGGCTGGGAGGTCCAGTCATCACGGAGTAAACTGTAAGTGCTTGAAGGCAAGGAGGAAAGCATGATTTTTTTAATACTTTGGGGGGTTTTGTGGAGGAGTTTGGAGGGGCATCTCACCTTGGACTGCCATGTGGCATTGGTTTAGTCCCATATGCAAAACAAGAAGCCATGGACACACAGTATTTATGCAAGAACATGAGTCAGTTGGGGGATGTGTGAAGTGAGATAACAACTTGTTAAGTATGGAGCTTGATTTACCCTTTGTAATTTTATGTATTAAAAACGCACATTTGTAAGGCCCCCATTATGAGGAGAACCCATCGTGCATGAAAAAAAATCACTAGCCGAAAACTAAAAATTTTCATCGAAATATTCCTTTTCGCCGGAATATTATGACCGGGCGGCAGCCTGAAAGTGGTCGAAAAATGGTCAACCGATAGTGAATGGCCAGTGGCCGGTGGTTAGAAGTCAATGGCCATTGGCCGATTTCAAAGGCGGACTTGTCTTCTGAAGGACGGCCAGACATGGGCAGATTGGAGAGTCCATTTGGACTTGTCTACACAAGGGCGGCTACACACGGCTGCCTCTCATGAGAGAGGGCAACCCTTTTGGCCTATAAAAGGAGGCCATTTCTCACACATTTTGGAGTGTGAAGTTGATGCAACAAGGTGGGTGTGAGATGGTGAGAGTGACGTAAGGCGGGAGCTCTATTAAGGGTATAATCCCTTTGTAACCTACTTCTTGTTTGAAGTACTAAAGCCATTGCGTGGTTGCTTTCCCGTGGATGTAGCCCACAAACTTTGGTTGTCTCCTTGAGCAAC
This sequence comes from Adiantum capillus-veneris, assembly GCF_014529385.1. NCBI lineage: Eukaryota > Viridiplantae > Streptophyta > Polypodiopsida > Polypodiales > Pteridaceae > Adiantum > Adiantum capillus-veneris. Next base: position 64,498,564 of record NC_140940.1, on the reverse strand, counting down.
AGTCCCACTCTCACGTATGACGGTGTGAGAGGGTCTATTCTCAATGAAGAGATTAGATGCAAGTCTAGTGGAGAAGGTGGAAGTTCTGCCTACAATGCAAGAGGTAGAAATCAAAAGCGTGATGCGGACAACATGACTCAAAATAGAAGTAAGAGCAAGACAAAAGATAAGGATGTCACATGCTATCAATGTGGCAGAAAGGGTCACAAGAAACCCGATTGCAGGTATTTCAAGAAAGAGCAGGAAAGGAAGAAGGAAAGAAGAAGAAAGATAAAGAGGGAAAATCAGTAGGATTCCTCCAGGGATGCTGAGAATGCAAATGTATCCTCTAGTGTGGTCATTGAGGTGCTTATCTCAAAGAAAGATGTCATTGATGCATTGATTAGTGCTAATGATGGCCTATCCCAGTCATGGATAGTGGATTCTGGTGCTTCATTCCATGTGACTCCATCTTTGGAGTGTTTTGCTACATATGGTGCAGGCAATTATGGCAAGGTGTACCTTGGTGATAATTTTTCTTGCAATATTGAGGGAATGGGTACTATGCATTTGGCTCTTAACAATGGTCAAGAGCTTGTGTTGCATGATGTCAGCTTTGTACCAGGCATTAAGAAAAGTTTGCTATCTGTTGTCCAGTTAGATGCACATGGTTCTACTACCATCTTTGCTGGGGGTCCATGGAAGTTGCTTAAGGGCTCTATGCTTGTTGCAAAAGAGTCTAAAAGAGGTACTTTGTACTATCTTCGATGCAAAGCTTTGCCTGGAAAGTTTCTTGCTATTGCTGAAGTTGATTCACACACAGAATTGTTGCATAAGAGACTTGGAACCCAAGGGATTAGAGGTGAGAACCCCCATACTAATATGGATGCCACACAAGCCACTTGAGGTACACAATCTAGTGTGACGGTTGCTCGATCAACCATCAGGTCCACTTCTATCCATTTGCTAGCATTATTGACAAGAAGGTAAAGAGCTTATGGAACCACCAAGCATCACAAAGGAAGAACGTGCCAGAGTCCTCTATATCACACACTACTTCCTTTGTTGTGAAGTCATCCCTACAAAAATAGAGTTGGGAGAGATGGCCTATGATTTGTTTTGTTGGTGAGCTATATTAAATAGATTTGATTCTAGTTTTGTCTGCATGTAACAATTTTTTAAAGCATATCATTTTACACAATGGTTGTAGGGTCCCAGTACCAAACTTATATTGATACTCTTCTTGTTGATGTCACCCAAATTGATAGATTTTCCCTTGGTATGTAAACACAACAATCATATAGCATTGCATCATCATTACCATATAAGTATATGAACATCCATATGCTTTTGGAAGAGCATCAACAAGTTTTTTGTGACTCAAAAGATGCATCTTTACAACTAAGATGGAGTGCCATGTAGAGAGGTAGCTCAATTGATATTTGTGGCTTCCCTACAAGTTTGCTAGTGGATGGTCTTGGTCCCATTCCTTGGGGTGAGTGTCTTTTATTCACATCAATGGATTACTTGATGTTGTACATTGCCTATTGAAGCTAATGTTTCTTTTAGAGGGCACATGACTATTCCCAAGTGGAACACAATGTCATGGTGGCATCAAGGGTTGTATGGAACTTGCTTAAACATTTTTCTTAAATGATAGTAGCCACCAAAGGTTCTTTTGCAGTCCATGGCTTTGTATAGTACTTACCACGGAGGAAAAGAGTAATCACCATATATATCAAGCTTTCAAAACAGACATTACCTCCTTGGCATCATCCACCTCAGCTATTACCTTATCTTGCAATGTGAGTTGACACCCATATCATAAGAACTAGTGCAATCCGACTGCAAGAAAACATGTAAATCTAAAGGAGATAATCCCACCTAGGAATAAAACAACCCAAGACGTGCAATGACACTCAAGTAGAAAATTATTGACCCAACCTCTTTCCAATCTCTCTCTCTCTCTCTCTCTCTCTCACACACACACACACACACACACACACACACACACACACACACACACACACACACACACACACACACACACACACACACACACACACACACACACACACACACATTTTGTGACTGGATAAAATGTATCTTGTGGAAATTGAGGGGTTTTCACCATATTCTTCTTGAAGAGATGAGGCTTTGGAAGGATGTTTAGAGTCGACATTTCCATTACCACATGGAAATGTGGGGGATTTCTCCACATATCTAATCATTATGGAGGTTTTTTTTAAAACTCCTTGGCACTAATTTGTCATATGTCTCCATAGCCATACATGGAAACAATGCTGGACAAAGGTTGTTTTTGTCAACATAAAAGAAAGGATTTCTTGATGAACATGCTCCATTTAATTAGGAACTGCATGTATAGTGAAGCAAGAGTATCAAAGAATACGTCATTTACAAGTGCGTTGGTGTAGCCAAGTGTGTCAACCCTAGTAGAGGGAACAAGCAGTGGTGGGTATGCTAAGAGGTGCGTGGCAGAGTGCTAGAGCAGAGGGGAAGAACTTGGGCAGGCAAGTGGTAGCTGTGATGTATGCATAATTTGGTTTTTTTAGACCAAAAGGGCTCCAGAAAGGGTTTGACAGGGTGGCATGTGCAGGAAGTCCAAAGTGCAGGTCTTTTGCTTGAGCATGTGAACCTTGAAATGTTGAACGAGATGGTCTAGACAGCTCCTCAAACTGAGTTATAGGATGAAAGATATGACTGATCAAAGTTGGAGCGGTTTGCAGGTTCCTGACGGTCAGGGCAGGTGGTTTCAGGTGGTGAGAGCCAGTCTGAGGTTATAGATGTGTAGTGCTTGATTTATGGAGCCTTTGTCAGTCTTTTCAAATCGGCAATCTAAGTCCTGGATGCCAAGTTATAGTGGTTTGAATTTTTACCAGCCAGTTTGACAGCTTGGAAAAATCTGCCATTAGAGGTTTTTTGAAGCTTGAGGGAGTTTGCACGAGTAGTGGACAACATATGGAGCTAGTAGAAAGTGAATGTGCATTAATCGGAGTCTAGATCGGTCAATTATCTAGTTTGAAGTTGACGATGATGGTCAGCCAAGAAAAATCTTTTTTTTTTTTGCCAAGTTGGGACACCCAGTTCAAGGCCATGGTCTGAATGTGGAGAGAATTGGTGAATTCACGATCGGACAGGCTAGGTTTGAGTTGGATTTGACGGCTGGGAGGTCCAGTCATCACGGAGTAAACTGTAAGTGCTTGAAGGCAAGGAGGAAAGCATGATTGTTTTAATACTTTGGGGGGTTTTGTGGAGGAGTTTGGAGGGGCATCTCACCTTGGACTGCCATGTGGCATTGGTTTAGTCCCATATGCAAAACAAGAAGCCGTGGACACACAGTATTTATGCAAGAACGTGAGTCAGTTGGGGGATGTGTGAAGTGAGATAACAACTTGTTAAGTATGGAGCTTGATTTACCCTTTGTAATTTTATGTATTAAAAACGCACATTTGTAAGGCCCCCATTATGAGGAGAACCCATCGTGCATGAAAAAAAATCACTAGCCGAAAACTAAAATTTTTCATCGAAATATTCCTTTTCGCTGGAATATTATGACCGGACGGCAGCCTGAAAGTGGTTGAAAAACGGTCGACTGATAGTGAATGGCCAGTGGCCGGTGGTTAGAAGTCAATGGCCATTGGCCGATTTCAAAGGCGGACTTGTCTTCTCAAGGATGGCCACACATGGGCAGATTGGAGAGTCCATATGGACTTGTCTACACAAGGGCGGCTACACACGGCTGCCTCTTATGAGAGAGGGCAACCCTTTTGGCCTATAAAAGGAGGCCATTTCCCACACATTTTGGAGTGTGAAGTTGATGCAACAAGGTGGGTGTGAGATGGTGAGAGTGAAGTAAGGCGGGAGCTCTATTAAGGGTATAATCCCTTTGTAACCTACTTCTTGTTTGAAGTACTAAAGCCATTGCGTGGTTGCTTTCCCGTGGATGTAGCCCACAAACTTTGGTTGTCTCCTTGAGCAACAGTCCCACTCTCACGTATGACGGTGTGAGAGGGTCTATTCTCAATGAAGAGATTAGATGCAAGTCTAGTGGAGAAGGTGGAAGTTCTGCCTACAATGCAAGAGGTAGAAATCAAAAGCGTGATGCGGACAACATGACTCAAAATAGAAGTAAGAGCAAGACAAAAGATAAGGATGTCACATGCTATCAATGTGGCAGAAAGGGTCACAAGAAACCCGATTGCAGGTATTTCAAGAAAGAGCAGGAAAGGAAGAAGGAAAGAAGAAGAAAGATAAAGGGGGAAAATCAGTAGGATTCCTCCAGGGATGCTGAGAATGCAAATGTATCCTCTAGTGTGGTCATTGAGGTGCTTATCTCAAAGAAAGATGTCATTGATGCATTGATTAGTGCTAATGATGGCCTATCCCAGTCATGGATAGTGGATTCTGGTGCTTCATTCCATGTGACTCCATCTTTGGAGTGTTTTGCTACATATGGTGCAGGCAATTATGGCAAGGTGTACCTTGGTGATAATTTTGCTTGCAATATTGAGGGAATGGGTACTATGCATTTGGCTCTTAACAATGGTCAAGAGCTTGTGTTGCATGATGTCAGCTTTGTACCAGGCATTAAGAAAAGTTTGCTATCTGTTGTCCAGTTAGATGCACATGGTTCTACTACCATCTTTGCTGGGGGTCCATGGAAGTTGCTTAAGGGCTCTATGCTTGTTGCAAAAGAGTCTAAAAGAGGTACTTTGTACTATCTTCGATGCAAAGCTTTGCCTGGCAAGTTTCTTGCTATTGCTGAAGTTGCTTCACACACAGATTTGTTGCATGAGAGACTTGGAACCCAAGGGATTAGAGGTGAGAACCCCCATACTAATATGGATGCCACACAAGCCACTTGAGGTACACAATCTAGTGTGACGGTTGCTCGATCAACCATCAGGTCCACTTCTACCCATTTGTTAGCATTATTGACAAGAAGGTAAAGAGCTTATGGAACCACCAAGCATCACAAAGGAAGAACGTGCCAGAGTACTCTATATCACACACTACTTCCTTTGTTTTGAAGTCATCCCTACAAAAATAGAGTTGGGAGAGATGGCCTATGATTTGTTTTGTTGGTGAGCTATATTAAATAGATTTGATTCTAGTTTTGTCTGCATGTAACAATTTTTTAAAGCATATCATTTTACATAATGGTTGTAGGGTCCCAGTACCAAACTTATATTGATACTCTTCTTGTTGATGTCACCCAAATCGATAGATTTTCCCTTGGTATGTAAACACAACAATCATATAGCATTGCATCATCATTACCATATAAGTATATGAACATCCATATGCTTTTGGAAGAGCATCAACAAGTTTTTTGTGACTCAAAAGATGCATCTTTACAACTAAGATGGGGTGCCATGTAGAGAGGTAGCTCAATTGATATTTGTGGCTTCCCTACAAGTTTGCTAGTGGATGGTCTTGGTCCCATTCCTTGGGGTGAGTGTCTTTTATTCACATCAATGGATTACTTGATGTTGTACATTGCCTATTGAAGCTAATGTTTCTTTTAGAGGGCACATGACTATTCCCAAGTGGAACACAATGTCATGGTGGCATCAAGGGTTGTATGGAACTTGCTTGTGAGTATTTGACGGAAAAGGGATTCTTGGTCACTATGTACTTATCTAAGCACATATGCAAGTTTATTGCAAATGAAACAAGCGTTGGCCTTGCAATTCACCATACTTGGACACTCATGTGTGAGTCCAAAGCATATCGACATCCAGTGAAAAGAGATGCGGCAAGATGACTATAGTTTGAAAGATCAGTGCTTCATTTAAACAAATTTTGTGTCATATTCATTAATTAACAAGAAGAGTTTATACATTTGTCATTTGCATTCTTGAATAGGTGCTTGATCTTACCATGTGCCTTTAGCATTGCATTGGTCATAGTGCGCTTTGCTACGATAGAGAAAGTGGGGAAAGATCAATGAGAGGTTGTTTCTAGTGTATCATAGCTACATGCTTGATGATTTTGTCTTTCCCGTAGAAATTGATGGTGTTATTGTTGGAGGTGGTGCAAACAGGAGTGATCTTTTCTATCGGCGAGTAGTGTTGTATGATGTTGTTTCACTACAAGAGGCTATTCATATTAGCGACGCTCACACAGCGACGCTAAAAAAAAAATTCCCGGCGTCGCTATGAGCGTCGCAAATTTCTTTGTAAATTTGCGACGCTCATAGTGACGCCGGCTAGGCTAAAAAAATAACAGAGCGCGCCCAAAAACTCAGATCTGAGATCTGAGTTTTTCGGCACCCTCAAGCAAGGAGCAGGTAACGCTCTCCCTCTCTCTCTCTCTCTCTCTCTCTTTTTCTTCTCCACACACACACACACACACACACACACACACACGAGGAGAGGAAGGAGAGCCAGGTATGCTCCTTCCCTCTCCTCACTCTCATGTTCCCTTCCCCTCTTTCTCTCTCCCTCTCTCTCTCTCTCACACACACACATACACACACACATAGTGTTTTTGAGAGAGAGAGAGAGAGAGAGAGAGAGAGAGAGAGAGAGAGAGAGAGAGAGAGAGAGTACAAACATAAACAAAAACGCACACACACATACATAAACAAAGAATGCACACACACATTGAGAGAGGAAAAGAGAGAGAGAGAGAGCATGCATAAACAAAAAACGCACGCATTGAGAGAGGAAAAGAGAGAGAGAACATGCATAAACAAAAAACGCACACATTGAGAGAGGAAAAGAGAGAGAAAACATGCATACGATCCAAAAAAACGCACACACATTGAGAGAGAAAGAGAGAGAAACTAATTTAACGTCGTAGGAAACTAATTAAAATTAAAAGACCTAAAGATCTAGCCGACGAGGAGTTGAACTCAAGACCTATTATTCAAGAGGGAAATGGCATAACCAATCTATCATACTTGGCATGGGTGATAGAAAGGTTATACCATTTATCTCTTTTTATTGGCACACACATCCACACACGCGCACACACACAAGAAGAAGAGAGTTATAACGTCGTAGGAAACTATCCTAAAAGACGTTAAAGATTAGGTTAGATGTAGACTTGCGTTAAATTAGATTTAGGTTTATTTAAGTTAAATTAGATTAGATTTAGGTTTATTTTTAATTAGATTTACGTTTATTTATGCTAGATTTAGATTTACGTTATATTAGATTAGATTTAGGTCTCCATAGACTGCGATGCCTGCATGAAGCGGGTGAAGAAAGCCCTCAATGGAATATAGGGTATTGCTGCCTTCACTCATGGTGGGCTCCGTCGATCCAAAAGTACTGGTGAAATTTCTTCAGAAGATAGGGAAGAAGGTGGATCTTCAGGGCGGCAAGAGTCACTACATCCCCGACACAATGACCATCTAGACAACCTCTAGTCATTCAACAGCAACTTCAAAGTTAGTAACAAGAGCAAGAACGGTCTAAAGGGCAAATTGCTGTCGTCAGATGTGGATGGAGATGAGGCAGCTTCACCGCCGGGAGTTAACTCTCACATCGTTAGTGATGAGAATGCCAACTCTTGCCGAGTTATGTGAAAAATTATGTGTTAAATCAGTTTTAAGGTTCTTATAATCCCTGTTAGTTTAGTTCTTTGTTTTTAATATAACATAATTTACGTTAGATTTAGATTTATGTTATATTAGATTAGACTTAGGTTTATTTAGGTTTACCCACACACACACACACACACACACACACACACACAAGAAGAAGAGAGTTTTAACGTCGTAGGAAACTATCCCAAAAGACGTTAAAGATTAGGTTAGATGTAGACTTACGTTAAATTAGATTTAGGTTTATTTTTAGTTAGATTTACGTTTATTTAGATTTACGCTTATTTACGCTAGATCGAGTCCACGCAAGAATTACTTACGGTTTAGGGTTTAGAGTTAGATGAACAGTGAAAAGATCTACTGTGAAAAGATGTTAAGATGCTGTGAAGTGCTACAGCTAGAGAAGAGGCAAAGGGGTTTTCTCCACTACATGCAATATCATGTAGACGTGGGTCTGTAGATTTCTTGTACCCACAAATATAGGTATTGACCAATAAAGACGAGATTATAACCCGGTGGTTCTGATCTCCGTGCACCTCTAGACCGAGGTGTGCGGGGATTGGACATGACTAGAGAATGTGAGGTAAAGAGAGAGAGAGAGAGAGAGAGAGAGAGAGAGAGAGAGAGAGAGAGAGAGAGAGAGAGAGAGAGAGAGAGAGAGAGAGATAAGACGAAGAATGCCAATAGAATATTAAATTTGTTGTCCAGGTTATAAGATTTTTATCCTCATTATGAGTAGTGACGAGGATGTGGGACCGTCCAACTGAAACACCTATCTCTCAACGAGGGTCTTATGTCCTTGTAATCAATGCAAGCATGCTGTGCGACGGACAAGACGTGTTTCTTTGCAGCACGTTCGCGAATTTGGCGAGTTCAATCCATCTATTATAGATCGAGTTGTTGCCAATTATAACTCGTCGGACTCTGACGCTGGCCAACAAGCAGCAATCTTGCAACCCAATAGACGTGTTCGCAGGCGCTTTGGTCAAGCAGCATATGTGAGGCCACAAGATGTAGCCTCTGACAGCTCGGGGGATGATCATGCAGAGCACATTCCCAACGAGGCAATGTTTGAGCCCGAGATTGATGAAATGATCGAGACGATCATGGATTCAGAAAGGCTTATCTATGATGATATGAAAAGTGAAGCCGATACGCCATTGTATAATGGAGCATGTATGTCTAGATTGAAAGCACTCCTGGTTCTTCTCAACATGCAGGCAAAGTTTGGATGGAGTGACACTAGCGTCACAGCGCTTTTCAGGTGATCTATTACAATTAGTTTACTTTAATAAAACTTTAAATGTATAATGATCTGATAGATTTTTACACGACTGTATCGTATTTTTATGCTCACATATTTTGATTGAAAATTCTAAGTTTTCGACTTGCCTCTTCTATCACTCAATTCATTGCGTCATTGTATTTATATGCGTCATTACGTCATTGTATTTAATGGTCTTTGCGTCATTGTCTACTCTATTCATTCAATATTAAGTTTAAATATTCGTGTGTTTAATGCAGGTATGGATGATGAGGAGTTTCTTTCTTCTTTGTCACCGCAGCAGAGACAGTGGTACGTGAAGCATCATCGCTCTGGCGCAGCATCGCGCGTTCCTACTCCATCCGCATCTCCCTCTCTTTCGGAGCATTCGGCGCACTCCGAAGCTTCGGCGTCGACGAGACGATCTTCACACTCGTCTAGACACCGGCGCTCTAGTGGTGGCGGTGGTGGTTGTTGTGGGGATTCCGCCGCCGATGCCTCCACACCGCCTCGTGTTCGACGAGGCTCTTTACCCTCCCCTTCTTTGCCCGCCCCCACACCAGCCACAGCATCGCAATCTATGCCAGGTTTTGCGCGGCTGACTGTTCCTAGCAGGTACACACCTCTACCTACTCCGCCAGGAGCCACCCCACTCGACACTCCTCGCTTCGGGGCCCAGACGCCGGTGGAGACACCTGACGTCCGTACCCCCATCGACACGCCGCTAGAGACCCCTGCCGGGACACCCAGGTTCACGCGTCACCGGCCAGAGGGCTTGCCTTACTCCGTCGACTTCAGCGGCGGCATCATCATGGATGATGACGGCAAGAAGGTGATCTCGCGCATGCGTGGTCTTTGCTCTCAGCTGTTTAGAAACTACATACTAAACAAATGGAGTGAAGTACCAAGTGATTTAAAAAACAGAGTCATCAGCATACTTCATGATGAGTTTCCTGTTCCAACACGGGATCAACGCTTCAATGAAGACCTTATGAAGATTCGAATGCGCGAATACTGCAAACACAAGTGTTCCGAAGTGCAAAAAGCAATCAAGAATGGGTGGAACAGGCCAGATTGGTTGGCCAAAGAAGATTGGAAGAATGCGAAGAAAGCAGCGCGCGAGAATCCCGACAAGTGGAAGCAACAAAAGGATGCAGCCAGAGCGCGAGTAGAGGTAGGGAGCTCGCACCACTTGGGGAGCGGTGGATGGGCATCATTTGAGGCCGATTTTGTAAGTGTTTTCGCATTGCTCTTTATGTTCGATAGTTTAGGGTTTATGAGTTTTTTAATTCTAACATAATGAAATCTTTGTATGTTTTGACAGTGGTTGATGACAGGACCTGATCCCACACCGTACGAGCGCGAGTACGCAGGCAGGAAGGGCTTAAACGCCCTGATGGACATTCTCAGTTCTCGCGGCGACATGGTTAGTATTAGGGTTTACTCTTTTCTATTTTTTGTATTGTTTTATAAATGTCGCTATATGTTTATACTTACTGAAAGCTGTCTTATTGTATTTTTTTACAGAATCCGACAAATACGCCGCTTGGACGCGATGAGACGTCTGACTAGACGACGTCAGTTTAGCCGTAGCTAGATAGCATTAGTTTAGGGTTTCTCATAGCTTATGTATCATGAGACGGATTTTATACGTCTTTTTGAACCATGTATATTATTACATTTGTCACCGCAGTTCCTTTTGCCAATCAATTCTTTATGCCTATGATGTTGTACAATTGTCATTATTACATTTTCCAATCAATTCATTTTGCCTATGATGTGTACAATTGTCAATATTGACGTTTTATACGTATAATTTTTGTTATATGGCCGTATAAATGCAATGCAGATCACTTCTTGATTTTATCAAACAAAAGATGTGTATATCTGTTTGTCAGCTAACATGTTGCGGCTTGTAGGTTACCTTGTTGCTGCTGGCAATTTGTTTCTTTTATAACTTGGTCAAACGAAATCAGAACATAGACTTCCAGGTACTCAAAACGGCGGGAACAGGTTTGGTCTACAAGGCTATGCGGACAGAATTGCGACAAACGTCTTTCTTTGGCTGAAAACTTATCTTTTAGGTCGTGACTCATAAAAACCCTATTTTTGGTATTTTACGCTTGTCAATTTTGCAAACAATGCGTCTTGTGGGTGACTATTTTGGGTCTATTATCTACCCTTGCACTTTTTTTAAAAAGTGAATCAAGTACAATATGGTTGATGGGTGGCACCATATTGATGGGTGGCAGGGCATTCAATGCCCTGTCACCAAAAAAAAATTCTCTCGGGCGTCGCTATAACCGTCGCTATTTATGGCTCTGTAGCGTCGCTATGAGCGTCGCTATAGTCTTCTGTGTAAACGTCGCTATAACCGTCGCTATGAGCGTCTCTATATAGCGACGCTTATAGCGACGCATTTAGTGACGCCTATAGCGACGCTCGTAGCGACGGTTTTAGCGACGCCGGGGGTTATAAAAACCCAGTGTATTTCCGTCGCTAACAGCGTCACAAGAGCACACAACCTCTTGTAGTGTTTGTTGGATTATTTCCAATTGCATGAATAATAAGATTTTATCTCTTGGTTGGAAAAATTTATAAGTGATTGTTGGCTACATTCACTGATGATAATTGTGACTATGTCTTGGATGTGTTTGCAAGGTGTGGTGGTTTGGAAAGTGCTAGTGATGAGGAGATGAGACATTGCATGTGTTTAGAGCTAGATGATGTGCTCTATGAAAGGTGTTTTTCTCCCATCGTGTGAGTGTTATGGAATTGATATTTTATTATTTATTGCAGCTGTGATAGGTGGAAAAGTCTTGACCGAGCTAGGCTATTGCAAAAAGATATCATATATTATGTACATTTTATTATTCAAGTGCTCTTTATGAGCTTAGGCCATTTATGACCAGCCGGCCAGTTTGTAACCAATTTGACCATTCAAGAATTCTATATAACAAATACGTGCAAGAGGAAAATGGTCCCTCTTGCACGGGGGGAGATTGCACCCAGTATCTGTGTACTTCTCCCCTCTCCCCTCTTCTCTCTCGCCGTGCCGGCGTAGCACTCCGCTCTAGGAGGTGCGCCTGCACGTGCTCTCTCGTTCTATCACACTCTCTTTCTCTCTCTGCTCGTGTACAATGTGGATTAGGCGTCGTGTGATTTGAGGTATGCAGATTCACTCGTTTATGTCTCGCTATGTGCTATTTTCAAGTATTTTGCAGGGCAGCCAGGTGATAGCGGATTTTTTGAGATGGGGCTCAACTCAAGGCTCCCACCAGACAACCACTCCGTGAGACCCTACACACGCATATTTCTTAGGGGCACCACCCTCTTTTATGGAGAAAGAAGGAAACGAAAAACAAACCATATACAACACACACATACACACACACACACACACACACACACACTCACACCTTCCTTATGTGCTTCAACACAAAATTCCCTTCAACCATTCAACACACACTCCTTAAGCAATCCCTTTGAACACTGCACAAACTCACATGCAAAGATTGACCTTCACCATATTAGTGCTCATATACTTCTAAGAAAAGCAAGCACAAAACCTCAAAAACTCAAAACACCATAATGCACAAATACTTGACAACTCCTTTCCTTTCCCAAAAGAAGAGACTACTTACACACATAAGGCGGCATGCATAGAGAGCTCTTCTCCATCTATGCAGCCCCAAGACTTACTTACACACAACATAAGGAGAGAAGCCAAGCAAATAGACACCATGGTGCACAAAAGCTTTCTCAACAAACAAGCAACCCAATGAGCACAAAATATGAGAAGCTGCCAAGATATGCTTACCAATTTTACATGCGTTTAGAGCAAAAGTGTGACGACGACACCCCAATTGCAACAATTTGTTGATCAAACCATGAGATAGATCATTGAACTTGATATCCTTGCTCTCATATAGAATCTATAATCCTTATTTAGGGATGAGTATGGTAAGAGAAATGTTTGCAAGAGAATGGTAGCAATAGCATATTGATGCTCTCTCTATGGTGCCGCTTATGATAGCGAGCTTAGGAAATGGATAGGGAGACAAGAGGAGAGAGAGATTAGGGCTTCCCTAACCTTAGAGGAGCTTATTTGTAGCAATGGAGTAGGTGTGTGTATTTTTGTGCTTGCCAAAGGGCCTTTTTATAGCTGTACAAGACCTTGGGTTAGGTTAAACTTGACTAGGGTAGGTAATTAACCATAGTTAGGTTCCCTTTTGACCATTCGTTCAATTATGCAAATAAGGGACTTATTTTTTCATTAAAAATAGCCTTTTAAGTCGTGGAGGCTCCATAAGGGTTGATAATGTATGTGGGCCCCACCATGATGTCCCTCCAGTGGCTCCTGCAGAGTGTCCCCATCCTGTTTGTTGTGTCTCTGGAAGCATCTTGAGCCGACCCCTCCACATGCAAGTGGTTTTTAACTCCCCATTGATATTTTAGAATGTTGGAGAAGTCAAGAAAAATTTTCACCTTTGTGGTTTACCTGATTGTAACTTTGACCTGCAGTAACAGTGTCCGCAGCACCTTGTTTTCACCATAACTTTCAGCCTGTAACTCAGAATTGGGTGTTGTAAAAGGCAAAGTTGACCTTCTCAAAGCGTTTAAGATAATTTTGGAGTGCTTCTCAAGTATACCCACGAGCTAAGGCGTTCAAGATGCATCCAAAACACCTTTTGAACCAAGTCTCCTTGTAGGGGGCCCTTTAGCATGCATCCAAGGTGTAGCATGCTTTTTCAAAAGAGAATCCACCTTAAACAAATGAGGTAGGCTCCAATAAAGTTTGATTTATTGGGGATATACATTATATTTAAGATTTGTTGACCAACACAAGTAAATGATCCAAGAGTTGGGTCACATAGTGGTGGGGAAGGGAAGGCCTACAAGGTTAACCCTACCCGTGAGAGAAGATGGGTAAGATAAGTGCCCATAAATTATTTATTTACAAATTATGGGATGTAGATAGCTATTTAAATTAGTAAAGGTAATTAGTTAAAAGAATATGTAGTAAAAAAACTAGGAGAGTAGAATTAAGTTTACTATTTACATTTAGGATGAAGAGAGAAATATGATGTAAATGCATAAAGATCTAAGAAGGGTAAGGTGTTTGTATGGAAAAAGGCTATTACGGAAAGAGAGAATGAACACTAGATTAAAACTTTGATAAAAAATATATACATTTGAGTAGAAATGTAGTTCAAATGCAAGGTTACCATTTAACGCTACTCATATTAGCCCTCCCCCTTCATCTAGGATCATTCATGCTCCTAGATGAAACAAAAGAGTTTTTTCCTTTTTCTTTTTCTTTTCTTTCTTTTTTTTTTCTTCTTTTTTTTTTCTAAAAACAGGAGGAGTGATATACACTCTTTTACTCCATTAGACCTGCTTTTCATTACCTCAATCTCATAAATCGGAGATGGGAGGGTTGCCTTGGGTATGTTGAGATTCCAAGGCTGGTTCTTCTTTGCACATCAAAGCTTTAAAAATAGGTGGAGCATTTGCCAAGCCGAAGGGAGCCATGCCAATTTGGAGCTTAGACGATGTAGGTAGATGACTTCCTATCAACGGATTGATACGTTGAAAGTAGGGCTTTAATCTCCATCCGTTGACTCTGGTCTTGTGGAGTTTTCCTGATAAATCTGCTAATCTGTAACTACAATTCCCAAACTTTGTTTTTATCATGAAAGGTCCCTCCCATCTTTGCAAAAACTTTTTGTCAAGTCGAGTATCAAGTCGGTTATCATAGCGAAGAACCAACATACCTTCCTTCAATCCTTTCCCCTTGAGCTTCTTGTTAATTTTGTCCCTTTGGCTTGTGGCTTGGGCAATGTAATAGTCGATGGACTCTTCTCTATCAAGCTCAAGTCGTTGAAGATCTAAAATTCTTTCCTGCAAAGCTTCTTTTGGCCTCTTTGCTCCCCGTGAGAGAATGTGTAGGCTTGCAATCTCCACCTCAATAGGAAGGAGTGCCTCCTGTCCATATACCAAATGAAAAGGAGTGAATTGAGTGGATACCTTGAAAGATGTTCTGTATGCCCATAGAGCTGTAGTCAAATGACGATCCCAGTCATTTGGTCGATCTGCAACCTGCTTAGAAATGATATTACATATCATTCCATTCACCTTTTCAACCAACCCATTGCACTGAGGGTAGTAAGGTGTAGAATGCAAATGTTTGACTTTTAACTTTGCCAAAAGATTATCTAGGAGCTCTGCTCTAAACCCTGGACCACAATCTGACAAAATCTCTAATGGTGTGCCGAATCTACTGCATATGTGATCAAAGATAAATTTTGATACCTCCTCGGCTGTAATTCGTGTTGTACTTGCTGCCTTCGCCCATCGTGTCATGTAATCTACTCCCACAATGATGAAGACCTTCCCGGTAGATGTGCGAGGTAAGGGGCCTATTGCATCCACACCCCACTTCTCAAAAGGACCATACAAAATTATTGAAACTCGAGGTTCGTAAGTGAGTCGTCGATCTCCAGCAATCTGACAACCTTTGCATGACTTACACCAATGCTGGACATCACGGTGTAGACTTGGCCAAACAAACCCTGCTTGCAAAATCTTCCTGTTTGTAATATCATGAGAAAAATGACCCCCACAGGCATCATCATGGCATGTAAAGAGGATTCTCTCTATTTCTTGAACAGAGGGCACCCTTCTTAGCACCAAATCTTTCCCTTTATGATACAGATCATCTCCTATGAGTTGGTAAGGAGTTGCCTTTTTTACCAACCTATGCCTTTGCACTTTATCCAAGTGTTTAGGGCACTCACCAGTTTGGAGGAAAAATATGATATCCTTCAATTCCTCTTGGCCTTGGTACTTTGGTTCGTAGAGCTTCACACCTCCCACCATGATCTGAAGTTTCTCATTGGCGAGATAATCTGCTTCCTTGTTGAGGGTTCTCACAACATGCTGTACCTGTGTAGCTTCAAAGTTCTTTATCAAATCCTTCACCTGTCTAAGCCACTCTACTAGAGTAGGGTTCTTGCACTTCCATATCCCTTGGATTTGCCTAATAACTAGTAAGGAATCACCTCTTATTATAAGTCTTTCGATGCCAAGTTTTCTGCATTCTTCAAGCCCCAACTTTAAGGTGACATACTCAGCCTCATTATTAGAATGAACATTTTCCAAGGTGATACCTTTCTTAACAAGAACTTCCCTTTGTGGACTTAGAATAAGAACCCCCCCTGCTGCCTGATCGTGTTGTCGTCGGTAAGCTCCATCAAAGCACAAAATGTGTGCATTGTCCATCTCCTCCTCATTATTTTGTGGTGTAGCTTTGTCTCCTGCCTTTGGTGACTCTTTCCTTTCTCTCACTTTGTACGTGAGAATGTCTGCAAGACCTGCCCTTGTGCTATCTTCCACAAGAAAAGTGTATTCAAACTCTTGAAGTTCTAGAACCCATTTGGCTATCCTAGATGAGAGGCTCATGTGTTGCACAACATATGGTAAATTGTTTTCCATGGTGAGAATGACAAATGGTGCAGGTAAGAGATATGATCGGAACTTTCTTACCGCAAACATAATTGTGAATACCACCTTCTCCATATCGGTGTAGCCCTTCTCTGCAGCGGTCATGACTTTGCTTGCAAAGTATACTGGCCTCATGTAGCATGTTTTTGGGTCTTTTTGCATGAGAACTACACCGATGGCCTCCATTCCTACACTTGGCGTGATGTAATATGTATCCTTTGGATTTGGTGGCATTATTGTTGGAAGAGAGTTGAGAATACCCTTTACTTCAGTAAAGCATAATTCGTGTTCTTCTCTCCATTCAAATGTGGGTTTGTTTGCTAGCTTGTGCAAAGGTGCAATAGCTTCCGCTAGAAGGTGAATGAAACGAGACATGTACCTTACTTTGTGGTTGAAAGTCATGAGCTCCTTGGTTTTCGTTGGTGGTTGTAGTGACAAGAGAGCATTTACTTTTGATGGATCCACTTGAATTCCTTGCAAAGAAACCACATGACCTAGCAATACCACTTGTGACTCTGCAATGTGACACTTCTCAGGGTTAAGCTGTCCCCCAAATTGATGAAGCCTCCTAAGCCCCTCCTCAACTTTTTGGCAATGAAGTCTTTAGCTACTATAGATACAGAAGTCATCCATAAAAACCCTAATTGACTTTCCAAAGAAGGGCTGAAAGACAAGAGTTGTAAACCTTATAAAGGTACTAGGAGCATTTGTGAGCCCAAATGGCATCACTCTATAGGCAAAGCAACCCCAAGGTGTGATGAAAGTGGTTTTTAACTGATCTTCTTCTGCTATTCTGATTTGAAAATACCCTGAATACCCATCACACACTGTGTAACATTCATAGCCGGCTACTTCGTTTAAGATTTCATCTTGGAAAGGAAGAGGAAAATGATCCCTCTTTGTTGCAGCATTGAGCGGTTTGTAGTCAACACAGACCCTCCATTTTCCGTTCGTTTTAGGGGTTACTACAATTGGGGACACCCACTCAGAGTTAGACACAGGGTAAATGAAACCAGCTTTGAGGAGTCGGTTAACCTCTGTCAAAAGTGTCTCTTGTTGTATTTTTCCTAGGCGCCTTAGCTTTTGAGCCACAGTTTTAGTACCTGGTTTTAATTCTATGCCATGATCTATAACATCCACACCTCTAATTTGTGAGTAATCAGTGATAAACAAATTGGGATACCTCTTGAGCATATCGATGTAGGACCGCTTCTCCTCAGGGGTAAGATCTTTTGCAAGCATCCTCTCAAAGTCTTCAAAGTGCTTGTGGTCACCTTTGTCATCCTTTGTTTGCTCCTTTGTTGGGTCAACCTCTATTGATGGAGTTTTTGATGTGTTGAAGATGATTCCCATTACCTTCAAAGATGATTCTTCTTCGCTATTGGATGTAGTGGTTGAACCTTCCTCGTCACTTGAGCCAAAACTCTCTTCACTTTCTTCATCAGCCGTGGTCTCATAGTTGATGTCGAGCTGCTTTCCTTCATGCCAATCGTATACTACATGTTGCCCCTTTTTGAGAATCAATTGTCCTCGTCCCCATTTTTGATCTGCATTCACAGCAATGAGCCAAGGCCTCCCTAGGATGATGGGATAGCCCTCCCCCTTGGCTGGCATAACATACATGTCCACACGTGCATCTATATTACATAGAGAAACTTTTACATTCTCGATGATCCCTAGGCACTTCACACTTGCATTGTTGGCCAGCCTAGCTTGACAATTAGAGGATTTAGTGATTTCAAGCCCTAGTCTATTCATGGCTCTTTCCGTGATCACACACATTTGTGCTCCACCATCAACATACACATTGGATACCTTCCTACCCCTTACATAAGAATCTACAATAGGTTCCACATCTTGTTGTGGCTTTGAAGTCAATGCCTTTACTGTCACCTTTTCTTTCTTTCTTGGGAGTCTTGTGCTTACAAGTTTGGACCAGTGCTTTCTCACCTTGGGTGATAGATGTAGGAGTTGAGGCCAAGAAATATTGGGCTTTTGAGTTTGCAAATCTTCTAAGATGTTGTAGGGTTCCATATTCTTTCCTAATGGAAAATCGTTGATGCCGATCTCCCTTCGCCTTGACCTCTGCTTCTTGCCTCCTTCCTCCTTCTTTGACTTTTTCTTCCTCTCCTTCCTTGTAGGTTCCGACTCTTCATTCCTTGTGTCTTCATCCTTGTTGTGTGCTCTTGTGCGCTTTTCTGCTGGCATAACATCAAAATGTATAGGGCTCACCTCTATCTCCTCTTCCAGCTTTATGACATTTACTCCCCTCTCTTCCTCCACTGGTGGGACAGGAGGGATGTTTGCCACTGGAGGTGGTGGTGGTCGACGAAGAATTTTCGGGGCTTGAGCATGCTCTTGCTGCACCATGAGCGGAGGGGGTCTAGGAGGGTATATGTCCCCTGGAAGCCTTCGAGGGTGAGGGCAATTATACATGCCATGACCAACTTCGTTGCAATTCCAGAATCTCAACTCTTGTGCTTGACGTCGTTGATTGTGATTCCCTTCTCTTGGTTGTCGTTGTTGGGGTAGGCCCTGCACTAGATTCAAGGTGAGACTCTCTAGTTGTTGAGTTAATCTTTGCAAGATCTCTTGTTGTGATCCTTCCCCTATTTGTGAAGTTTGGGCAAGAGAGCCCCTAACTTGTGCTCCCATGCTTGGTGAAGAATCCCTCTCAATGACTTCATTTAGGTCCCTTGTTCTATGTGCTTGAAAATTTAACTTCTTGAATTTGACCATGGCCACCTCACGTGCTTCCTCAAATGTTGATGGGAATTTTAACTCTACCTTGGTCTTCAAAATTGGATACAAGCCAGCCATGAACCTATCTTTCTTTAGAAAGTTTGGTGCACCACCTTGGTTTTGTAAGGTAGCCTCCCATCTATCCCATAGGTTAAGGAAAACGGCCTCATAAGATGGGTAGTCTTCAAGGAATACCTGTGTATGTTGAAGTAGACAATTCCAAAGACCCTCTGTAGTATCTCCTTGCCCAAATTTGGCAAGAAAAATTGCACGTAGCCTCTCCCAATTGGTTTTGTTTTGAGGTTGCAAGGCCTCGTACCATGCCTTAGCCTCCCCTTTGAGAACGAGTGGAAAAGCACGCAGCTTTACCTCTTCTTGATCTCTCCCAGAGATGAGGTGTGCCATCTCCAAATTATCCAGAAATTCTTGTGCATCCTCACCATTTTTAGAATGAAAGGTAGGAAAAGTGCTTGACATTTTTACAATACAAGGAGGTTTGTGTACCACAAAGTTTTGACTACGATGAGTGATCACATCAAAATGAAAATATATACATCAAGTGTTAGTTCATAATTTATCATAGGCAAAATAAAAGGGTGATTGAGGCATTAATTTCATTAAGGTGAGTGGGTCCAAAAATTCTCCTGATGGTTGCTTGAAATCTAAATTTTGTAGCAATTATGATGTGCACAGATTGACGAGCTATGGGTGTAAAAGGAGAAGCAGCTCCAGGTTGGTTCATGTGACAATGTGTTCTCCTTTTTCTTTCTCTTGAAGAAAGTTTCCTTTGAGTGGATCGCTATCTAAGCGCCTCTTGTCCCTGCCTCAAAACAAAATAAAAACATGGACATCAAATGAATCATCATAATTAATGAATGGAAGAATGATGGGATTTGGAGATGCCAAGATTTCACCAAGTCTTTCTGCTCCAAACATAAAAACAATGCGTTGTTGGTAAAAAAAATATTCCGATCTACACAAATGTTAATTCTGATGCGTTGTGAAAAATGAAAAGCATATGGTGCAACTCTATTGTTCATGAGGAGAATAGAAGGCAATTAGGAAAGTTCCTCCGTGGGGGCACCACTTTTATGAGAGCGGATTTTTTGAGATGGGGCTCAACTCAAGGCTCCCACTAGACAACCACTCCGTGAGACCCTACACACGCATATTTCTTAGGGGCACCACCCTCTTTTATGGAGAAAGAAGGAAACCAAAAACAAACCATATACAACACACACACACACACACACACACACTCACACCTTCCTTATGTGCTTCAACCCAAAATGCCCTTCAACCATTCAACACACACTCCTTAAGCAATCCCTTTGAACACTGCACAAACTCACATGCAAAGATTGACCTTCACCATATTAGTGCTCATATACTTCTAAGAAAAGCAAGCACAAAACCTCAAAAACTCAAAACACCATAATGCACAAATACTTGACAACTCCTTTCCTTTCCCAAAAGAAGAGACTACTTACACACATAAGGCGGCATGCATAGAGAGCTCTTCTCCATCTATGCAGCCCCAAGACTTACTTACACACAACATAAGGAGAGAAGCCAAGCAAATAGACACCATGGTGCACAAAAGCTTTCTCAACAAACAAGCAACCCAATGAGCACAAAATATGAGAAGCTGCCAAGATATGCTTACCAATTTTACATGCGTTTAGAGCAAAAGTGTGACGACGACACCCCAATTGCAACAATTTGTTGATCAAACCATGAGATAGATCATTGAACTTGATATCCTTGCTCTCATATAGAATCTATAATCCTTATTTAGGGATGAGTATGGTAAGAGAAATGTTTGCAAGAGAATGGTAGCAATAGCATATTGATGCTCTCTCTATGGTGCCGCTTATGATAGCGAGCTTAGGAAATGCATAGGGAGACAAGAGGAGAGAGATATTAGGGCTTCCCTAACCTTAGAGGAGCTTATTTGCAGCAATGGAGTAGGTGTGTGTATTTTTGTGCTTGCCAAAGGGCCTTTTTATAGCTGTACAAGACCTTGGGTTAGGTTAAACTTGACTAGGGTAGGTAATTAACCATAGTTAGGTTCCCTTTTGACCATTCGTTCAATTATGCAAATAAGGGACTTATTTTTTCATTAAAAATAGCCTTTTAAGTCGTGGAGGCTCCATAAGGGTTGATAATGTATGTGGGCCCCACCATGATGTCCCTCCAGTGGCTCCTGCAGAGTGTCCCCATCCTGTTTGTTGTGTCTCTGGAAGCATCTTGAGCCGACCCCTCCACATGCAAGTGGTTTTTAACTCCCCATTGGTATTTTAGAATGTTGGAGAAGTCAAGAAAAATTTTCACCTTTGTGGTTTACCTGATTGTAACTTTGACCTGCAGTAACAGTGTCCGCAGCACCTTGTTTTCACCATAACTTTCAGCCTGTAACTCAGAATTGGGTGTTATAAAAGGCAAAGTTGACCTTCTCAAAGCGTTTAAGATAATTTTGGAGTGTTTCTCAAGTATACCCACGAGCTAAGGCGTTCAAGATGCATCCAAAACACCTTTTGAACCAAGTCTCCTTGTAGGGGGCCCTTTAGCATGCATCCAAGGTGTAGCATGCTTTTTCAAAAGAGAATCCACCTTAAACAAATGAGGTAGGCTCCAATAGAGTTTGATTTATTGGGGATATACATTATATTTAAGATTTGTTGACCAACACAAGTAAATGATCCAAGAGTTGGGTCACATAGTGGTGGGGAAGGGAAGGCCTACAAGGTTAACCCTACTCGTGAGAGAAGATGGGTAAGATAAGTGCCCATAAATTATTTATTTACAAATTATGGGATGTAGATAGCTATTTAAATTAGTAAAGGTAATTAGTTAAAAGAATATGCAGTAAAAAAACTAGGAGAGTAGAATTAAGTTTACTATTTACATTTAGCATGAAGAGAGAAATATGATGTAAATGCATAAAGATCTAAGGAGGGTAAGGTGTTTGTATGGAAAAAGGCTATTACGGAAAGAGAGAATGAACACTAGGTTAAAACTTTGATAAAAAATATATACATTTGAGTAGAAATGTAGTTCAAATGCAAGGTTACTATTTAACGCTACTCACCAGGCTTCCCGCTTGTAGCAGTGGTATCAGAGCGTGGGCTACGCTCCAAGACTAAAGATTTTTGTCAAGTAGCAGCTAAGTGTTTTGTTTCCTTATGCTTGTAGATTTTGTTAATTATTTCAATTTATAATAATTAGTGACGATTGTATGAGATAGATAGTGATCTTTAGAAAATTGAAGAGAACCCTTTCTTTATTATGATGATATAATGATTATTAGTATAATTATGTTAATTAAACATAATAATAGAATGGATTAAAGTAAATTATACGAGGACATTAGAGAGAGCGAGAAATTTCGTGGACTATGAAAAGGAAAGATTTGTAGAGCTGCAAACTGAGTGCGATCTTGGGTGTGTGATCATTGTCGGACGTCTTTTGCACGTAGCCCATATCCATTGTCGTCAAATGGCAGCGACTGATTATATTATCACTTTCCACAGCTTATGAAGACAACGACAGTAGCTTCAAGTTACGGCTTTCAAGAGCATTGGAAAATGGCGGTAGATGAAGCATGCCTTCGAAGTTTCATCACAAAAACTACATGTGTAGGCTACAAAAACCTACCTAGCATGCCCTCATGTAAGCCTCGCATTGCAGTGTTCCTATCACCAACAAAATTGGGGCCTTGCAAGCCTACCCTACCTTGCAGTCCTCCTCCCCACTCCATGGAGCCTCACAGCCACACGACTCTCAACCACCAGGCAGATAACTGCCCATGCAGACGGATTACTCGTGCACAAGCTCTAGCCACTAAGAATGTAAAGTATCGCTGTTGCGCCCTCTCCTTCTTAGGTGGCGCACCATAGCGACCACAGAATTTGGTGGTTCACCTACAATTGACTATTTGTAGTAGTGGTAGGCTGGCAACCGGTTGCTCTCAACCGCACGCCTCACCAACTACCATGCAATCTTTTTGACTCTCTATCGGCCAACAACAACAGGCTTCCGAGCCCTCATGTACAAGTGGCCTACAACCATGCACGAGCGGCCACTGCATGCTATGGTGGTGAACCCCCAACAAACTCTCTCTGTGGCACTGTTGGACGGCCATGCAGCCAATACCAACCAGCTCTTTCACTCTCTCTATCTGTCTCTGAGTCAATATCTCTCCCCCTCTCTTTTCGTCTTCAACTACCCCAACCGCCAACAATCGACTCCCTCACAAAAACTAGTACGTGACTGCAAATCATAGGCACTCGCAGCCTCCCAAGGCTCATCGGCTAAGAAATTGCATCATTTTCTCTCTCTCAATCTCTCACTTTCTCTCTCTCTCTCTCTCTCTCTCTCTCTCTCTCTCTCTCTCTCTCTCTCTCTCTCTCTCTCTCGCGCGCTGACTGCAGTTCAATTGTCTCATCATCAACCCCCCCCCCCCCCCCCCCCCCCCCCCCCCCCCCTCTCTCGTCATCATTGGCAGCCATCACTGACACCCACAACAGACTAATGGTTTGCTTTCGCATGCAACTGGTGTTTCTCACACCATGCATAACTTGTAGCAGACCTGGGACACACATCGCATCTGGTGATGATGATCATGTATGGATACAACTCTCATCCATGAGCAGGCCGCCATGCACTCAACTCTCTCTGTATCCCATGCAGACTTCCCACCACCAAGTGTCTGCCCGCTCTGCATGAGGAATCATCATGCTTCGTAATGAAAGCTGCAGCTTCCTTCACTCTTCGGGGGTGCTTCCAGCGAGACGATTGACTCCTGTAATAAGGAGGACTGAGTTGTCGACAGGTTGGATGTCCCCAACACGATTTTCCTAGCATCAATTTTTGCCGAGGTGGTTACAACGACCTCATTAGTCATTGCAACATTTTTTTGTCATTATATTTTTTGATATTTTGGGTGTGCCATAGACACATCTATCTTCGCTAAAAAGGTCACTTGATTGGCATCTCATGTTTAAATCGGGAAGTCTTCTTCGTATCCAAGTTGACTCGTTGATATTGAGCCTTGTCGCATCCAAACCTAAGAAATCATAATACTGAGAATCGTGTGATTTCAAGGGACAGTCAAGACACTGCAGATGCTTGCAAATCTTTTGCCACACACAATTTGGGAGGTGACTGTTTAAATGGTTTTGTGAGCAGTCACAATGTCTTGTATACCCTCGGTATTGTGCACACTTTCTCTTGGTGCTAGTAGAGCATTGATGAAATCCCTTGTGGCAATTCATTTATGTACACAAAATCGATGTGGCATTATCGACATGCACCCTCTTCTCAAATCCCTGCTCTCTGATGCCCCTATTTTTGATAAGCTAACAAATTTTATTTTATTTTTGGGTTGTCTCCCACGAACTAAGAATCTCATGCAGAGTTTACCTTCACCCTTGCGATGCAACAGTACTTGGTCTTCATACTTACCCTTAGTTACAATTGCCTATGGACGGGCCAATGCTTCTCAAAAGGAGATTCCGCCCCTTTATGTCTTGACTCGGGTGTTCTACCAAGTTCAATCTACTGTTTCAGTTCAACTGTGGTATTGTTCCTACTCTCTCTACCTTCCCCCTCCTAGTACGACTACTTACAGAAGCAGACATCAGCGACGCTCTTCAACAACTTCTGTCATACTTTTTTCGACAATGGCCGCGGCCTAGCACCCTCCGGCATTAATGACGATGATGATGCTGATTTTTGGCTTTTAGGTTTCGTTTCACAATTTACTTCATTCTATTTTCGTACCAAGACATTGTATTCGATCCATAAGAATTGTCTGCATTTGGTCCCATAGGAAGATGGTCAAGACTGGTTGTGTAGGGAGGTTCGCTTACACACACTTCTTTAAAATGGCTAGGTCGCTCCTCCCTCATACACTCACATCCATGTTCTTTCTCTTGCCACGCATGCTGAGAATTCAAAACAGAGGACCAATTTGAATGATACTTTGCTGCATCTGTGGATACTACAAAAAAATATATATATTAGTTGAGCTACCAAATCACGGACTACTCATTAGTTGAATAATATTTTGTACTCCACACAAAGTGTCAACAATTTTCAATTGTCATTAGGGCCAAAAACGACTCAAAAAGGGCTGTTTGTTAATCTAAGGATTAAGGAATAGTCCAATAGTTATTTGACACGTATACAAAAGTATGGCACTCTTGTCTCCTCTATTGTGGGTTTTGGTGGTCCTATTTTGACGGAGAACCGCTAAATGTCTTGATCACAAGGCTGAAACTGCTATATTTAGGTGCTTTCAGCGAGAGAGCTCATTAAATTTGCGGCTCAAAGCAATGAAGTCTCGTCTTTTATTCTATTTTATATTTCACAAAAGCATTGTCAAAAGATACGAAATCTATGTCAGAAGGCTCTCAAAACAAGAGCATTAATGACAAATCACCTACTTTTTTCAAACGTATACCTTTCTCGCTCTCTAGTTTGTGAGAGGTTTTAGTTTCTCTAGTTTCCGTCTATACTTTCTTTCTTCTCTAATCTCTGAGTTTCCATGGCGTCTTTTGCACGTCGCCCTTCACATAACATAACTTCTTGTGACTTTCATAACGTTAGAGAGGATGGTCTTTGGAAGTCCATATCTTTTCGTGTGAATGACTGGGTAACATTGCTTCCTTCATGCAAAGGTGTACACAGAGTGAAGAGAACTAAACGCGATAAAGTAAAAAACCATTGGAAAGGTCGTGTTCTTGCTTTCAAAGTGACCGACAATGGCTGTCTAGCTAAGGTTCAACATGTGTACATGGCCAAGGATATGGTGTTAGACTGGGAAGAACATCCCACACTGCATTCTTACTGTAAGTACAAAAAAAAACTATTTGATACAATGAATTTTTTTCATTATCCCATTGTTTTTCTCATTTTTTGATTCCATTCCAGATATATTTCCTTCAACAGCTGTGGAATGGCAGCCTGTGGAGAGTCTGAGTGGGACGTTCAAAGCAATGCATAAAGGGATTGCAGATGCTATGTATGTTGACAAGCCACCTTCCTTTTACAAAACAATGGATTTGTTTGTCTATTTTGCAGAATACAAAGTTCCATCATGAGAAGGTGCATATGGAGAACTACATCAGTTACCCGTTCCCACCATAAGTTCACTTGATTGGGAAGCTCCTGATGCATGTACTATATCAAGCTTCAAATCCAAGATCAAAGAAGACATCCTTAAAGCTATGTCTCTGGGCAGGATATCAAGAAGGATTAAAGTTCAATGGTTCTTGCCTATACATGTCTTTGTGGCATGTTTCAAAACAATGGATTTGCAGAGAACAAAGATGATGTGGCTTAATAGAAGACTTTCTATGACTGAACTTGATAATGTTCTTGGAGACGGATGGAGCATCAAAGAAACTTTCCATATTGGTGACAATATTAGTTGTAGAGTAAGCCCAAATTCTATGTCTATCTCATATCAACTATGTCGTCAATCATTAGTTCTGGGCTACGACTATAGGAGATGGAGAAGCAAATTAGGTAGCTGGGTTCCTCTCGACTCTGAGGAAAATTGTCCAGAGTTTGAACTAAAGGTCACAGTACATCCACACACCGAGTATAGAAGCCTGATAGTAACAACAAATTGGAGACTAAATGATGTTAGAGAATCTCTTGAGTTTCTTGATGAAACATCTCCCGAGTATAGATTCAAAGTGGATGAAATTGTGGTGAGCACAAGGATGGAGAATTCAACCTCTTGCATCACATGCCTTCCCCCAAAAAGAGTTGTATTTGAGCCACTTGCAAGGACTTGAAAAAACAAGTTCAATATTGTAATCATTTTGCAAATATATTTATCTTTTCTCTACTTATGTTGTTTTAAAATTACATGACATCATGATACACATTTAAGAATCAACAGTTGCATTAAGTATTTGAAGTACAAAATTATGAATCACCACAGGGTATATATATATATTCATATGGAAAAAATGAACAAAAGTGTACATAGCTTTTGTGGACTATTCAATCATGAAATTCCACTTTTCTTTTTTCCTGAGAGGATTCTGCATCCTCAGAGACCCTTTTCCTTTTGTGTTCAGAAGGGGGTGAAAGTTCAGGAGTGGGTGGTGGTGGTGACTTGGCAGGGGTTGGTGCTTTGGGCTCCTTAGGACTGGCTGTCTTGGGTGATTTGGCAGCTTTCTTTGACAACATAAATGGTAGCTTGAAAGGTGAGCTAGGTGCCTCCTCCTTATTGTTCTTAAGTGTACGACGCTTTTGAACCTTGAATTTCAATGGTGAGTGGAATGGATGGCCCTTTGTATCTGCTCTTTTTTTTCAGGGCTCTTAGTGGGACTCTTTCCCTTGGCAGTCTTCTTAGTGGGACTCTTCCCCTTGGCAGGGATCTTCTTTTTGGTAGGACTCTTCCCCTTGGCAGGGATCTTCTTCTTGGGACTCTTCCCCTTGGCAGGGATCTTCTTCTTGGGACTCTTCCCCTTGGCAGGACTCTTCACCTTGGTAGGACTCTTCTTGTGATCCTTTTTCTTTGTATGGATCTTTGCAGGACTTTTCTTCTTTTGATCCATTTTCTTTGCATCCAAACCTTTGGTGGCTCTACCTTTCTTTGGTGGCAAAGGAGAATCTGGATCATTTGGATTTATTGATCTTTCCAAAACCATAGAAATAGCCTTCTCTCTCACCCACGTGACCCAAGACTCTGGATAGTCATGCAACTGAAAAAAATAGAAAAAGGAACTAAAGGACATGACATACATACATAAAACATCAAAATAAATACATGAACCACACTTACAATGAGTGTAGTCATCCGACACCTTGACTGAAGATATCTCCATGCATTTGCATGCACCCTCCATCCACAAGATGTTGAGTCTGTTTGTAAAGGCACTTTTTGATTGTAGTACTTGAAAGCTTCTATATTGTAATCCTTGTTTGTGGTACTCAGGTGACCAACAATAAGTTTGGCAGCACTGCAAGAAGACATTGAATCAAAAAGCTACTAATAGAAAACAATGGGCCATCATCAAGCATAGATTATGCTTCATACTTACAGTTTACTTTTCCCATGGATACTTGACAATGAATTCATAAATATAATATCTTTCTCCAAAAGATTGAAGATAATAAGACTCCAATGTCCTCTACAAAATAAAAAACAAATTAGCTAAGAATACCACAAAATGTTAAAAATAACATGTAAGGAGTTAAGAATTACCCTTCAACATAGGGGTATAATATGTAATTGCAGGTCAGCATGTTAAAATCATCAAAAAAACTTGAAAGGGTTCCTTGCTTGTTGAAAAGGCACTGTGTCACTAGAGGGTCAAGTATGGCAATTTGCATAGCTAGAGCCTCTGGAAGATCCCTCATAAGACACGTGGAAAAGGAAACACAAGCCACAATAAGCCCCTTGTGCCTGTCTACCATGCACATGCACATTATAATAATTAGCAAAGCAACACACCTGAGAGAGATATAGAGCACAGTGTCACCAAGCTCAATGTTGGGATTTACAAGCATACTTGTGTCTTGCGGGAATATGTCCAAATATGCCTCAGTATCTCCAAACAAGGAGACATCCACCACCATTTGGCCTGTGACTTTTTCATAAATAAGAGAGTTGGATGCTCTTAAAATTTCAGCTTGCTCTTTAAGGATAGCATCCTCGGATATCATGTCTTGCTCCCTCTCAACTTCCTTTCCTGCTTTAATATCCTGGGACTTTCTTGTCTCGTACTCATGTGTAACATCCTCAATGACAACCCCAGAATCTTTTTGCTGCCTGGAAGGAGGGATGTTTAAAATTTGGAAGGCTCTAAGATCCTCACTAGGAATGAGCTCAAGAGCCTTATCAAACTTGTACCTTAGCCTTGACACAAGCACAAAATCTTTGCTCATAAGTGTGACCCTGTGAGCAAATGCAGATGCAATGTAGCTATCATTCATAAAGTCTATGAGAAAATCCTCAGCAGCTTCCTGAAGGCACATCACAGCTTGAGACTGCCACCTTACCGAGACAAAAGTTTTGATATTCATCATGCTTACAAGTCTATCAGATATCTCTTTCACAACCCTCATGAAAGAGAGATTTCGAATTAGTAGACAAGTAGACTTTTGTGCTTTTCTTATTTCTCTTAGGGACTTCACCTGATAATTCAATCTTTTTCTGGCATTGGGCCTCTGACGAGGTAGTGGAGGGGGTGCTTTCTCTGCATCTTTCTCAGCATCACCTATTTCTGGATCAGTTGGGGCTTGGTAGACCTTCCTTGCAGTTTGCTTAGTCCTGGCCATTTGGGTAAAAGAACACACCACGCGACAGAGGGGTAGGCCACAACCTTCAAGATGTTTCTATCGCGCCGTGTGTGAGGAGAAGGGTAACACGACGCGATAGAGGGGTGACCCAAGCTGTGGAATAGGTCCATATCGCGTCGTATGTGACCACCGGAACATGCAAAAAGAATCTCACAAAACTCCCTGTACGACACAATAGAGGGCGCAACCACACCTTAGAACATAGCAGTATCGCGCTGTATGCGAGGTGAAATCTTAAAGCCGAGAAAATCCCCCGCACGATGCGATGAGAGCCCCACCTAACAGTTGCAACATACTCTTATCGTGTCGTATGGGAAGCCATGAGTATTTCAAGAAAGAGACTTCCACAACACGGTAGAAGGCACACAAACACCTTAGGACATGGTATAGAGCCTCGTATGCGAGGTCAAATCTTTATGCCGAGTCGATCCCCCGCACGACGCGATGAGAGGTTCACCGAGACTCTGGAACTTGCGCCTATCGCGTCGTAAGGGACGCTTAGAGTATAGGAAGCGGTAGAAAGTAGAAGGTGCGCCCACATGCCCAATAGTTCCGGTCACGTCGTTGAGAAGAAACTTAGCTTGGCTTAGTGGACGGATGACTCGAAGTACAGGTAGTTGAGGACGACACGACGCGAATGTCGAGTATAGAAGAAAACACAAAATGAGCATGTGACAAGGGTTTATATACATAAGGCTGTCCGTACGACGACCGTTGTACGCAGGCCACGTGGCACATGTGCATGGATGACACGTGTCACTAACGATCATATATCGGATATTCTCGAATTTTAAAAATGTTGCACGTTCACTTGTCGCATACGACGCGAGATATCGTCTATTTTTGTGTAATCCTTTTGCCTCGCACAATCTCATCTTTGCAAATTGCACATTGGTGGACCCTATCGCTTCTTGTTTGCGTTGTCTCGTACGACGCGCAGGGAAGAAGTTCCAAAGGTTGGGTCCAACGCCTATCGCGTCGTTTGGTGTTGTTTTACGGTTTTGTGTGGCTTTGTCCCGCACGACGCGCAGGGAAGCAATTCCAAAGGCTAGGTCCAACGTCTATCGCGTCGTTTGGTCCATTTGGTGTTTGTGTGGCTTTGTCCCGCACGACGCGCAGGGAAGCAATTCCAAAGGCTAGGTCCAACGTCTATCGCGTCGTTTGGTCCGTTTGGTGTTTGTGTGGCTTTGTCCCGCACGACGCGCAGGGAGGCATTTCCAAAGCTTGGGTCAAGCGTATATCGCGTGGTCCGGGTTCGTTTTGCTGTGGTACATTGGCACTAGTACATTTGCAAATGTTGGAAGTATTCCCGTACCCTGTACCTAGCTTCACCTGTCGACTTTTCCTCTACCATGATTGAAGGCCGGGATGAGATTTTGGAGGAGAGTCCAAGTGAGAAACTATTGGTGGCTGTGATGGATGGTGGTGACATGGAGGTGTACACCAAAGCATATGAAATATTTAATCCTGTGTTTGATCTTGCAACTTTGTTAGACCATTTGAAAGACTTCTTGGCAGAAGAATTCAAACAGTTTGAAGAAGCAGTTGAAGGCAAGTGTTTGGTTTTAGATGGGAAGGCTTATTGTCACCTAACCGAATATACTACAAACTCAATTGAGAAGAGCAAAGTAACAAGGAGGTTTGGAAGATTTTCTAAGAAGACTTCCTTTGTTTGTCCACCTACCATTTCTTGTCAATTACATTTGAAACCTTGTAACCTTGTTCCAAAAGAAGTTGCTTTTATTTATTTTTTGTTCCTTAAAGTTGACATGCAAGGCAAAGTTGATGAAGTGAAAGATACAGATGAGGCAACAAATAAAAATGTTTCCATAGTTTTGCAACTTGAGAAAAGTGAAATTCTAGAAGAGGAGGAAGTTGATGTTGCAGCTGAAGAGCAGGAGAGTGCAAATTTTGATGTTGCTCAATTTAGAGCTAGTACTGTCATTGATGAGCCAACAGATGAGGTAGAGGTATCTGAAGCTTCCCTTACTATTCCAAACCTTCCCTACTTGTTTATCAATGGGAAAGAGTATATTCGTCTCCATCATATCCAGTGTTTTCTTAATATGAGGGAGGACTACTGTATTGCAACCATTTCTGAAGCTTCTGAGGTGGCCAAAGATTTTATTGACACAGAAGAAGAGTCAAAAGAGGAGTTTTTGGCACTTGATCTTGATACATCCAATAAAGATTTTTTGCCTGCTCCTGATGCACTTGCTCTATGCATGAGAAGAGTGGAAGAGGAAAAACCTTCCCTCAAAGATGAGGATTTTGAGAAGAGGCTTGTTGAGCTTGGCATCCAATCTTTTGGCAGAGACTTTAAGCTGAAAAAAATTGGAAAGGAAGTTGACATAAGAGAGATGACCGGATCATGCAATCTCCTTCAAGAAAAAGTCATTGCCGAAGATGAATTGCAAAAGGTGATCTCCCTACTGAAATCTTTCTTTTTTTTCAAGTTAGTTTTAATTACTCATTGTCTTGTTTTGCAGATTGAACTCCTTGACAAAGACAATTTTCTTGGGAGAGCTAAAGGCTCAAGAGGGAAAGCAATAGAGGGCTCTTCAAGAAGGGATTCCTCCTCTCTCATGCACTACATGCCTACATTGGATAGTGCCACCTTCTGTGCTTTCCACATGCAGTATTCTGAAGATCCTGAGTTGCCAATGTTTGCACTGAAGATATTGTCACGGTTTTTAGGGTACACTCCCCTTCAAATCAATGCAAACAAGATTATGCTACTTGAGAGAGCAGCAACACTTCGAATGTTTGGATATGCTGCAGGATTCAATGCCTCAAGAGCAGGATACTTTCTTTGCTACTCTAGCTATGCAGCAGCAGCTGAGGAGACAAATGTCAACCTTCTTGGGGGCTATAAAAGAAGAAAGTTTTTGAGATATAGGGGTGACATGCTTGGAGATATAAAACAAATCAAAAACTGATGTAAATTTGACAAATTTTTGCACCAAAATATCTTTTTTGAATTTGGGTCTCATTAGAAAGATTCAGTACAAAGTTTCAAAGTGAAGCATTAATCTCAAATCTGTGGTTGAGCAGCATGGTTGTTTGATCTCATCCGTTGTAATTGCCTCCTATAGAACCAATTGAATAATTCCTTTAGTGCATTGCTCCTTCTTTGTCCACCTCCCTTTCTTGTACATTTGAAAAAAGAAGTCCTCGCTTGATAGTGAGATTTTTCCATTCCCTGAGTATTCCATGTTACAAGGGGTCCTTGTTTTGCAAAATATGGTCCATGCAGGTACAGAATATGCTAAAAATAAAAAAAAAGTTAGTTGAACTCAATAGGATGCAAAGTAAAATACTATCCAGACTTTAGAAAGTAATTGAATACTCACCAAGTAATAAGTGATGTCTTTTGCTTCCCAAGCATCTATAATAGCAGTTATTAAAAGCTTTATTGTCTTTTTAAAGTCATCTGCATAAGTAGCAGAGCTAACTTGTTGTCTCAAAACTTTCAAAAAATTGTCGAGCTTCTTTCACACTTCCATGCGTTTGTTGGCTACATCTGGTCTACTTTTGACATTGGTTGTTATAACACAAAGATCCTTCCAGCAGTTCCACATAGCATCAAATTTTTTGTTGTCATGGTTACTCAAAAATCTTCTGGCTTTTGCTCCACCCATTGAAACATCTTGCAAAACATCACCGGTTCCTTTTGAAAGAGTGGGATCTTTTTTTAGATGCACTTGACCACCATGAAAACCCATTTGAGAGAGCAAAGCCTCGCATTTTTCTATGCACTCGTCTGCAAGTTTAGTTGGCTTAATAGAATATGCATAGTCAAGATGGAGTCGAAGCAATTTGTCCAAGATTCTAATCTCTGCATGCATTGTGCATATATATACATTTTTTAAATCTATTGTTAGAATTGGATCCCAAATCATAGAAGACGATGGGTAGTCGATGACGTTAACACTATTCCTCGATGGTGCTTTTCCAACCTCGTGTTCTGCAAGCCATCCTTTTGTTCCAATGCTTGCCATGCAATATAGACATGGATACTTGGTATTGGCACCTCCACATACACCAAACATGCACTTTAATGCTTTTAGGTCGGCACTCAAGTGCCATTCTACAAAAAAGTCACCCATGCCATCTACACAGAGTTTTTCACATGCATTTTGGTCCTGTATAACAGAAGGGATATCGGTCTGCAAAAACAACCATTTCAATGTATCGTGATTTTCTACTAGTATTTGAGCTGCTCCGATCCACCAAAGTTCCATTTCTGATTGAGTTTTGTGGTATGGGGAATCAAGCTTACCCTAGCTATAGTCCAATGCTCTATTCATAAGGGATATGGATACTCTTTCCATTTTTTGACATTTTTGAATTTGAGCTTCATCCAATTTTAAAACAAATATAAGTTTTCCTTCACAATCTACTTCTGGCATATTATAGTATCTCACCATAGCAGATTGAACATTTTTTATACTCATCCAAATGTTATTAAAAACATTATACTCAAAAGAAGATTTTTTTTTCTGTTTTTCATATGGCATCGTTCCTTCTATATGATAGTACTCTCCAAAATGTTCGGATATTTCTTCGTTTAATAGAGTCATAACTTTCCCAACATTATGAGGCCTAGGCAACCCAAAAGCTTTAATCTTGTAATACTTTAAAACTTGAAACCGGGTTTTAGAGATGGCCCTGTAACCCCTTCTACTCACCCCCACTGTGTCACAAACTTCTTGCATTTGAGAAGGTTGGACCAGTAAACCCATATCTTTCAGTAAACTTTGAAATACCAATTTTTTCTGAGTTTGATTTTTAGGAAGTTTCAAAAGTTTAAGAATATCACTTTTGTTCATTACCTCATTCAAAAATCTCACCCTTTCTTGACCATTGGACATATCAAATCCTAAAAGACTAGTCACATGTTCTCTAGTAATCTTTAATCTTTTTTTTCTTTGTCCAGAACCTTCTGTTAAGTTTACTACATCTCTCATTCGTTTTACTCGTGCTCTTAATCCTATTGGAGTTTCTTTTAAAGTCCGAAGTTGGTGATTTTCTTGTTTTAGAGATGCTATTTGGTTTTCAAGTTCTAAAATTCTTACTGCATTTGAAGACAAAACAGTTTTGAGATATTGAATGTAATGTGTATGATCAATGTGTAAATGAGATAACCTAGAACTATATCCTAGTGAGCCATCAACCCCATCACCAACAAATCTCATCAAATCATGAGGTGTGTTAAAAGATGGATACCTTCCAGTGCTAGGATCCGGTGGATACAAGCTCCCATCTGTCCATATATCAATGTGTTTCTTTCCCTCGTTGCGAAGTTGTTGTGCTTCATTTGCAGTTGTAACTGGTCTTTGATAGACACTCCGCGTAGTAGCATATTCTTGGCTTAGCTTAATGTTCAAGTGAAACTTGCGGTTATCACTAATGGAAGATGTATTAGTCATTGTAAGTAATGAAGGAGCAGAAAGTATAATGAAAATAACGTAGCAGCAGAACAAGGTGCATCAGAGAAGAAGAGAAAAAGCTCGCGAAAGGTGAGAGAAAAAAGAGAGATTCAAAAGTGGAAACAACTATTTTCCGTCAAGTGAAGTAAATGAAAACAAATTTCGAGGTGAGCCACAAAGGAATGTGAAGAAAACGATATCTTTTTGAATATTTAGAGATATGTACCTAGATACGCTTTAGATTGCGTAGATATGCTTTAAATGACCAAAACGGACAAATTTGGAGCCGTTTTGACCACAAACGGCTCTTCTAATTAGTAATTTAACCAATTCCTTACACAACCCTTTTTGAGTCGTTTTTGGCCCTAATGTTACATCTGATGATACTCATAAATACATGAATAAATATTAATTTTTCACTCATGGGCATTTTGGTCTATAGTTAACATTCCATTCTCCTGTCATCTATAGCTCATGATAGTAGATGATGGTCTAACCATGAAGAATAATGGTAAATTTTCTATTAGATGCTAGTTACTTTTAAGGGCACATTATATGGTAGATAATCAAATTTTCCTTTAATCTTGGACCTTTAACCTTAGC
Organism: Adiantum capillus-veneris; assembly: GCF_014529385.1. Classification (NCBI taxonomy): domain Eukaryota; kingdom Viridiplantae; phylum Streptophyta; class Polypodiopsida; order Polypodiales; family Pteridaceae; genus Adiantum; species Adiantum capillus-veneris. Next base: position 64,463,136 of record NC_140940.1, on the reverse strand, counting down.
CTTCTCGATGACCTGGGCGCTAGAAGCCCAACATCTGACGGGGACCTGGGTGCTAGAAGCCCAACATCTGATCCTAGTATGAGAAATTCTCACAGTAAGCACCACATGTCTTTCATACATTTTGGGTAGGTAGGATTACTGATGCATAAGATTTTGAAAAAAATGAGACCACTATTCTACACTTGGACTAGCTTAACATGAAAAATAATGATAATAAATACTATTCTACTATTCTAATTGGAACCACCTGTCGTAACTAGAGACTTCTAGGAATTACTTTTGCATCGGTATTTATTGGACCAATACTGTCTGTCCTTTGGTCTTTACATGATTTACAAGATGTACCCTCGTGATATTATGACTAAACACTAGTCAATGCCTTTTACACAATAAATAAAATAAAATAAAATAAGAATAAAGAGGACTGCTTGATTTATTCCAACAAAACAATCGACAATATATCAATTTCATCTCACTTTCTAATTGATCCAAGGCATCATAGTAGATGTTTGTAAGTAATCAGTATAATTTTGACTCTTACATTGAGCTATACACTCAAATCGAATCTGGTTCGTACATTTTTTCTTCATGGCTCTACTTTATCTATGCTATTAAGTTTAGAACTGCGAATTTTTTTTTCTTTCCGCTCAGTTGTCTCACATTTGTCTCAGTTGTATACTAATCCCCTCTGCAGTTGTCATTGCAAGTTTATGTCTAATTATTAACTCCACACTAACACATTTTGGCTCTATTAGCTATACTTTGGTGTAAGTTTGCTAGTTGCAGCACTTGTACCCATTTCTCTTTTCGTATTTCATTTCTATGCATTGTACAATGTTCTAACTTGAATATTCAAACACTGATAAGGTCATCACTTCTAATTATATTGAAAGGAATTTTTATTGAGATGATTTGTCTATAAGCTATGCAACTACTCCTGTGAGCTACGGTACTGAACAACAGTTTGTAAGTACCCTCCTACTCAAACATTTTCCAAATTGGTCTCACACATGTGATAAATGTTATATTTTTATGCTTAGCCTTGTCCATTGGTCACGGATACACAGATTCGCCGATTTAGGCAGTGTGTAAATACTCATCTTGGAGCAGATCCGCCGATCTAGGCAGCACATGGATACATTGCAAATTCCTAATTTTAAAACAATATCAAATGCAGATTCGCTGATTTACGCAGCACATTGATAAATTGCAGATTCATGAATTTTAAACAATATCAAATGCAGATTCGCCGATTTAGATAGCATTAGTGCAGATTCGCCGATTTAGGCAGCACCTCTTATTGGTGTAGATTCGCCGATTTAGGCAACACCAATCACAAAATCATGCTGCAGTGGCTGGCCACCACTGCAACTAGTATGATTTTGTTACTCGGGTACATAATGAAAGTGCTTTTGGATTTGAAACGGGTATATGTTGGTAAATATTTGGACTTGAATTTTTGTGGATTGTTGCAACAATATTTATGGAATTGGATTGAGATTGATGCGAATTGATTATGATAAGTGTGACCAATGATATCCTGATTCATCAGGGTATGACATATACTGCTTATTCTAGTGGTATGGGACACTAGAATAGGTAGTATGTGGATGACGACAGGCATAAGCTAATGTTGTTTAGTTTCATAAATTTTTCTTTTATTATATGATGTTTTTTACACAACATACTAATCATTGTTTTTGACAAGTATTGTTTGCAGATTTTTATCTTCGCAACTAAGGACAGTTGCTTTCCAACGGAGAGGTATGTTATGGAATTGATATTTTATTATTTATTGCAGTTGTGACAAGTGGAAAAGGCTTGACCGAGCTAGGCTATTGCAAAAGGATATCATATTTTATGTACATTTTATTATTCAAGTGCTCTTTATGAGCTTACGCCATTTATGACCGGCCGGCCAATTTGTAACCAATTTGACCATTCAAGAAATCTATATAACAAATACGTGCAAGAGGAAAATGGTCACTCTTGCACGGGGGGAGATTGCACCCAGTATCTGTGTACTTCTTCTCCCCTCTCCCCTCTTCTCTCTCGCCGTGCTGGCGTAACACTCCACTCTAGGAGGTGCCCCTGCACGTGCTCTCTCGTTCTATCACACTCTCTTTCTCTCTCTGCTCGTGTACAACGTGGATTAAGCATCGTGTGATTCGAGGTATGCAGATTCAATCGTTTATGTCTCGCTATGTGCTATTTTCGAGTATTTTGCAGGGCAGCCAGGCTTCCCGCTTGTAGTAGTGAGGACCCGTACCATGTTGAGGGATTATTGTGTTTTTTGGGAGACTCTAGACATTTAATTTTGTTGATCCTTTTATATGCGGATCATTTACTTTTTTGTCACATTATTTTCTAGGGGGAACTATGTGATTATATGGCTTGCATGTGACTATGTTTGGCATGTATGTTTGTTGGTTTGGGAAGTATTAAGAAACCACTCTGTGTGACACTCTTGAGGTAATTGGCATGTGAGCATGTTGGTTTATTTTTGGTATGATACCTCTGCCTTCAAGTCCATGTGGATGCCCTAGCCTGGGTGGAAGTTAGGTTTTGTTGAAAAAGTCGTTTGTAAAAAGGAAACTGTAGTATAATGCATGCATGCACTTGTTTCATTACTTCTTAAGAGAGCATATAATATGAGTGGATGACTAGTATGTGATATGGCCTTCAAAATGCTTTGTATTGGATTCAAAAATCTATTTTTTTGTCTAGCATTTAAATTTGATTGCAAAAGCACAAAAATGAAATCTCTCATTAAAAAAAACATATGTGGGGATAGGGTAGTCAATGTCAATTTGGAAATATCACTAGGGTAACTACATGTATAGGCTTGGACCCAAATCCTAGGTAGGGAATATGGTTGTCTTTTGAGAATGCAAGCTAGACCTACGGGTTCATCGGTAGTCCATGACAGAGTGTGAGAAGAGGCTTCCCTGCACCATGAACCCTTGTAGCAAGGATGTTATACTCATCCACAGGGAAATACCTTGATGCATTGAGGGAAACTCAGTTGGGCCAATTAATTGATGATTTGTGATTTTTATTTATATTTTTTAATGATTATTATTTTTTTTCTTTATATATGCATCAATGCTATAAATAGAATCTTTTAAATGTCTGCACTACATAAGTATAAAAGAAAATGTTTTAAGGCACCAAGAATATTAAGCAACCTAAGGAGTTCATTGTCGTATCATGCATATGTGCAAACTTGTAGTAGTTTTAAAAACTCATAGATTACTTTTTCTCATTGGAAAGAGGGTGGTTGGGTGGACCCAAGTACACGGGTGATTTCCTTAAGTGGTTTAAGCAATTTCTCAATGTAGAAAACAAAAAGAAAACAGTAGGGGAAGGCTTGCTACTACTCGTGTGCCATTGCTCCCCCCCCCCCGCCCGCCCGAGCCAATGCCCTGACACTCTCGCCACACTCTTTCCCACCCCCACCTTAGTCATTTGGAAAATTTTTGGCACACGACTTAGCAGAGGTGGGGTTTAGGACCTACTGTAGGCCCGACTCCTCACAGATTTGGGCAAGATCATTGATTTGCAAATTCTTGTAAAATTCACTAACCAATCTTCAGGGTCTTCAGGGAAGGGGAAAATCAACACAAATTGTACAGCAATGATGGCTTAACTCATGAAAAACACCATGTACATGATAGCTCCAAATCGGCACACCCTCGGCAAGATCAGAACAATAATCTGGCAGCCCTTTGGCTCCGTGATGGCACCATAGCCGCACCTCGACAAAACCTCCCAGCTCAACGCTCTTCGGTGAATATCTCCTCTCTGAGCTCCCCACAATCTACCCCAAAAACTCCAAAAAATGCCCCCCCCCCCCCAGGGAATGTGAAGCATCCCCTTTTTTTGGTTAACTCCCTTCTATTTTTAGCTCGGACTCCGCATGGGTCCCAAGGATTCCTACTTATGGAAATCTTTGGCCCCAAGCCACTGCATGTGTGCACCCTCTTAAGCCCAAGGGAACAGTCATGATGCCCTGACTGTCCCTTTGGTGGGCACCTTCTCCTTATTAAATAAAGTTGGCCGTTAAGGGCCCCGTGGGAAACCACCCCACTATAATGTAACATCATCATTGGTGCAAAACACGGCCAACGGCCAATGGCAACACACGTGCCACCATCTCTGGCCATAGGCAGCATCGATGAGAACATCATCACATGGAACCACCATAGCTCACAAGCTCCAAGATGTTAAGTATGGAGCCTGATTTACCCCTTGCAATTTTTTGTATCAAAAACGCACATTTGTAAGGCCCCCATGAAAGCGCGAAGCAGAAGGTACCGGTAGGTGCGCGTCGCGATGTAGTGCAGGATTGGGGCAAGAAGCAGGAGGCGGAGTGCAGTAGAGAGGAAGCTCTAGGGATCGAAGCAGAGAGAGGGAGAGAGAGCTCACGTTTTTGGAAAAACTCAATAAGTGAGTTTTGGATTCTCCCACTTTTATTATAAGTGACTTTAAAAAAATGTGTCCAGGTTCAATATGAACCTGGACAAAGTATAAAAATGTACAATTGCAAAGCAAAAGGTACCGCTAGGTGCGCGTCATGTAGTGCAGGATTGGGGCAAGAAGTAGGAGGCGGAGTGCAACAGAGAGGAAGCGCTAGGGATCGAAGCAGGGGGAGAGAGAGAGAGAGAGCTCACATTTTTGGGGAAAAGTCAGTAAATGAGTTTTGGGTTTTCCAGCTTTTATTATAAGTGACTTTGAAAAATGTGTCCAGGTTCAATATGAACCTAGACAAAGTATAAAAATGTACAAAAAGGGGTTATTTAGGCCTTTAACCCAACAACCTTCCACTTAAAGGCATAAATGACGCCGTTAAGTTAACCAACTCCCACCAGCTGTATGCAATGCTCATGTTGATCCTTAGCAAGACTCTTGGTGAGAACATCTGCAGGGTTATCTTCTGTATGGATCTTAGTCAAGTTGACTAGACCATCCTCCAATACTTGTCGTATGAAGTAGTACCACACATCTATGTATTTGGTACGCGCATGAAACATGGCACTTTTGGCTAAATAGACAACACTCTGGCTATCACCACCCAACACGGGTGTATGAGAAGGCATGCCAAGTTCTTTTGCAAGTCTGCCCAACCAAATGGCCTCCTTTGAAGCCTCTGTAGCTGAAATATATTCAGCCTCAGTAGTACTCAATGCCACAATTTTCTATAACCTAGAACACCAAGAGACTGCACCATCAACAATAGCAAATACATATCCACTGGTAGATTTTCTGGTATCCATGTCACCTGCCATGTCTGCATCACAATATCCCTGCAACTTTAAGTCACTTTTGCCATAATAGATACACTTTGATTGTGTACCTTTCAAATATCTCAGAATGCATTTGACAGCTTCCCAACGTGCTTTGCCAGAATTCGACATGTATTGACTAACAACTCCCACTGCATAAGCAATGTCACGACGAGTGGCAACCATAGCATACATAAGAGAACCAAAAGCTGATGCAGAAGGGATTGTTGTTAGGAAATAAGACGTAGCTAAATAGATAATTAAGTAGATTACTTAATGGAGAGACAAATTTACATACACGAGATTATAGAGTAGAGAGAGAGAGAGAGAGAGAGAGAGTACACACGATATACGTGGTTCACCCGATGTGGGCTACGTAGACGGAAAAGCAGCCACTCAACGGCTTTAGTACTTCAAAACAAGAAGTAGTTTACAAAGAGATTATACCCTTAATGGAGCTCCCACCTTGCTTCACTCTCACCACCTCACACTCACCTTGTTGCATCAACTTCACACTCTAAAATGTGTGTAGAAATGGCCTCCTTTTATAGGCCAAAAGGACTGCCCTCTCTTATGAGAGGCAGCCATGTGTAGCTGCCCTTGTGTGAATAAGTCCAAATCGGACCCTCCAATCCACCCATGTGTGGCCGCCCTTGAGAAGGCAAATCCGCTTTTGAATTCGGCCACCGGCCACCGGCCAACCGACCGGTTGTTTTCCGATCACTTGCTGGCCGCCGTCCGGCCATAATATTCCGGCAAAAAGGAATATTCCGGCGAAGGAAAAAAAAGACTCGGGGGCTTCCGCCCTCGAGGACCCTAAAGTTGCCCCTAATTTTTGGCCGAGAAAATTTTGGTTTCTGGCGAGTGATTTTCCTTCACGCACGATGGCTTCTCCTCATAATGGGGGCCTTACAAATGTGCGCTTTTACCACAGAAGATTACAAAGTAAATCAAGCTCCATACTTAACAATCTCCCACTTGGAGACTGATCTTAAAACCAAACCTGTGACTGCTTTCCATCCTAGCTTCTTATCCTTGAATGCCGATTGAGGATGAGCAAAAGCTTAACTTCTCCTTGTTGACCACCTTTGTAAACATGTCTACAGGATTTTCACTTGTATGCACCTTTCCTAGCTTTAGCTGTCCCTCTTCCAGAAGAGTGCGTATGAAGTGATATCTCACCTCGATGTGCTTTGTCCTTGAATGAAAGGCTGAGTACTTCGCAAGACGGATAGCGGTTTGGCTATCACTGTACAAGACACAATTGTCTTGTTTGAATCCAAGCTCCTCTAAGAATCTATGAACAAAATTTCTTTGCTTGCCTCTGTCATATCTACATACTCTGCTTCCGTGGTAGAAAGTGAAACCACTTTGTGCAGCTTTGAAGCCCAGCTTACTGCTGTGCCTCTAACCGTGAATACATAGACAGTAGTGCTCCTTCGAGTATCTTTGTCACCTGCCATATCTGCATCAGCATACCCTTCTAGAAAAATATCAGTTCCTCCAAAATACAAAGCATTTGTTGTTGTCCCTTGTAGATACCTAAGTATCCACTTCACAGCTTGCCAATGCTCTTTACCTGGGTTGTCCATGAACCTACTCACAACTCCCACTGCATGTGCAATGTCTGGCCTTGTCCAGACCATAACATACATTAGAGAACCTACCGCTGGAGCATATGGAACTTTAGACATATAGGCTATCTCCTCTTGTGTCTTTGGACACATATCCTTCGTTAGTTTAAAGTGACCACCCAAAGGTGTAGAAATTGGTTTTGCATTTTGCATTGCAAACCTTTCTAGTACCTTCTTGATGTAGTCTTCTTGAGATAGCTTTATTGTCTTCTTCGTCCCGTCCCTCGATATTTTCATACCAAGTATCCTCTTTGCAGCACCTAAATCTTTCATTGAAAAAGATTTAGACAGCTCCTCTTTTAGGTCTTTGATGTCCTGCATGTTAGCACTTGCAATCAACATGTCATCAACATATAACATTAGGATGATGAATTTTCCATCTCCCAAATTCTTCATGTAGACGTAGTGATCCGAGTTGCATCTTGTGAATCCATGATCCAACATCCATCGATCAAACTTCAAGTACCATTGTCTTGATGCTTGCTTTAAACCATACAAGCTCTTCTTTAATCTGCAAACCATTTTCTCTTTACTTCATACCCCTTTGGTTGAAGCATGTAGATTTCCTCCTCTAAGTCACCGTGAGGGAATGCCGTATTTACATCCATTTGCTCGAGATTTAGATCATGAGCAGCCACAAGGCTTAAGACAAGCCTAATTGAGTGCATTTTTACAATCGGAGAAAATATTTCATTGAAGTCAATACCTTTATTTTGCCAGAAAAACCTTTTACCACAAGCCTAGACTTGTACCTTTTACCACAAGCCTAGACTTGTACCTTTTCTTCCCACCTTCTTCTTCCTTCACCTTGTACACCCATTTGTTTTGAAGTGCCCGCTTACCTTTAGGCAAATCAACCAATTCCCATGTTTGGTTGCAATGTAGTGAGTCCATCCCCACTTACATGCTCTTCGTCCATTCTTCTTTGGATTCATGTTGCATAGCTTCTTCGTATGATTCCGGCTCTCCAGAATCTGAGATCAAGAGATGGTTGAAGGAAGGAACAAACCTTTCTGGAGGTCTACTTGATCTTGTAGATCTTTGGGGAATAGGTTGAGGCTCCTCATTTGGTTGACGTTGTTGCACATTGTCACCGTTTGCAGTCCTTGAGTCTTCACCGTCCTCAAGCTCCATGTACTCATCACCTGTTTCTTTTGTTTGATTTCTTTCCAAGTAATCTTTGTACATAATTTGTTCGTTAAAAATTACATCCCTACTCCTTAAGATTTTACCATATTCAGGATTCCATAGGCGATAACCAAAGTCACCTTCTCCATAGCCAATGAAGAAACACTTTTTGGACTTTGCATCTAGCTTTGATCTTAGGCTTCTATCTATGTGCATGAAAGCCTCACACTTTGAGAAATGCATAATTCACCGGTTTACCTGTCCATGCCTCTTCTGGAACTCCCCCATCCAATGCTGTTGAGGGTGACCGATTGATTAAGTACATAGACGTACTTACAGCTTCCGCCCAAAGCTCAAGCGATAGGCTAGCATGTAGCCGCATGCTTCGTGCTCACTCCATGATTGTCCTGTTCATCCTTTCCAAAATCCCATTTTGTTGAGGTGTCCTTGGGGTTGTCCTTTGCCTCCGAATGCCATTTCCAGCACAAAAGCTTTCAAAAGCTTGGCTGCAATATTCACCTCCATTGTCAGATCTGAGGCATTTAACCTTGGTACCTGTTTCATTCTCCACAAAGGCTTTCCACCTTTGAAATATGGAAAATACATCGGACTTATTCTTCATGACATAAACCCATGTTTTTCTAGTCGCATCGTCTATGAATGTTACATAGTACAATGAGCCACCAAGTGATGGTGTACTTGCAGGACCCCAAACATCAGAATGAACCAACTCAAGTTTTTTATTTTTTCTTTCATTTCTTGATTTTTGAAATTTCACTCTCTTTTGTTTACCATAAACACAATCTTCACAGAACTCTAAGTCCACTTCTTTCAAACCTGGTAGAAGCTTATTTTTTTGAAGGATTTGCATTCCTTTGGCACTCATATGCCCAAGCCGGTAGTGCCACACCGCACTGTCAACTTCTGTAGTTGTTGCACAAGCTGAAGGTTGCCTGCTAACAGTACACAAGTAAAGTGTACTGACATTTTCTCCTTTGGAAACCACCAAAGATCCCTTTGAGATCTTCCACCTTTTGTTTCCGAATGCAATGTTGTGACCTTCATCGTCCAATTGTCCTGTAGAGATCAAATTTTTGCGAAGAGAAGGAACATGCCTAACATCTTTAAGCTTCCATTCATTTCCGTTATCAGTTTTGACAGAAACTGTACCTTTGCCGACAATCTCACAAGCTTCATCATCTCCCAAGTATACATACCCAAAATTACCTTTGGTGTAGTCTTGGAAATGTTGCTTGTGTGGTGTCGCATGGAATGAAGCCCCAGAATTAGACACATTGTTTAATGAGAGAATTAGAGAATCTTGCTCTACTTTACTTGCCACATTGGCCTCCGATGTTGGCTTGTTGTCTTGAGACTCTGTCTCCTTGTTCTTCTTGGATTAGCAATCCTTCTTGACGTGGCCCTTCTTGCCGTAGTTCCAACATTCAAGAACTGACTTTGTGCGTGACTTGCTCCGCCTTGAGCGATCACGACCCTTTTGGTTTTTGAACCTCTCCTTAGGCCTTCCTCTTGTTTCCACTGACAGTGCAGCACTTGATGATTCTCCTGTGCTTCTCCTTCGTATTTCCTCTCTTAGGAGAACACCCACAACATCATCAAACTTAAGAGTATTTGTGCTAGAAATAGAATTACTTACAGCCATCACAAGGCTGTCACAACTATCCGATAGAGATGATAGTATAAGGAGAGCTCGCACTTCGTCATCGAAATTGATTTTCACCGATTGAAGTTGACTTATATTTGTGTTAAAGTCATTTAGGTGTTCTGCAACAACTGAACCATTCTCTGCCATCTTTAGATTGAACAAGCGCTTCATAAGGAATACCTTATTGGATGCCGATGGTTTCTTGTAGAAGTCGTCAAGTGACTTCATCAAGTCCTCCGTGGTCTTCATCTCCGAAACATTGAAGGCCACCATTGACGCCAAGCTTAACCGGATTGTTCCCACTGCCTTTCGATCAAGGACAATCCATGCTTCGTCTACCATTGTGGCGGGCTTCTTTGCAAGACTGCCTAGTTGCAAATAGAGGTCCTTCTGGTAGAGATAGTTTTCAATCTGCATCTTCCAATGTTGGTAGTTTTTGCCGTTGAACTTCTCAATCTTGAGCTTCCCTTCCTCCGCCATAACTCCCACTCAATTCAAGGAATCCTTTCCTTGAGAAAATTTAGCTACGAGCAAACCTTGCTCTGATACCAGTTGTTAGGAAATAAGACGTAGCTAAATAGATAGATGAGTAGATTACTTAATGGAGAGAGACAAATTTACATACAAAAGATTATAGAGTAGAGAGAGAGAGAGAGAGAGAGAGTACACACGATATACGTGGTTCACCCGATGTAAGCTACGTCCACGGGAAAGCAGCCACTCAATGGCTTTAGTACTTCAAAACAAGAAGTAGTTTACAAAGGGATTATACCCTTAATGGAGCTCCCGCCTTGCTTCACTCTCACCACCTCACACTCACCTTGTTGCATCAACTTCACACTCTAAAATGTGTGTAGAAATGGTCTCTTTTTATAGGCCAAAAGGATTGCCCTCTCTTATGAGAGGCAGCCATGTGTAGCCGCCCTTGTGTGAATAAGTCCAAATTGGACCCTCCAATCCACCCATGTGTGGCCGCCCTTGAGAAGGAAAATCCGCTTTTGAATTCGGCCACCGACCATTGACTTCCGACCACCGGCCCACCGGCCATTGACTACCGGTCACTGGCCATCGGCCAACCGACCGGTTGTTTTCCGACCACTTTCCGGCCGCCGTCCGGCCATAATATTCCGGCAAAAAGGAATATTCCAGCGAAGGAAAAAAAAAGTCTCGGGGGCTTCCGCCCTCGAGGCCCCTAAAGTTGCCGCTGATTTTTGGCTGTGAAAATTTTGGTTTCCGGTGAGTGATTTTCCTTCACGCACGATGGCTTCTCCTCATAATGGGGGCCTTACAAATGTGCGCTTTTACCACAGAAGATTACAAGGTAAATCAAGGTCCATACTTAACAATTCCCTTCATTGCTTTCAATGCCACCTCATCCTTTGGGCAATCTGCTTTGCTAAGCTTAGTGTATGGTTGTAAAGGTACCCCAAGAGACTTAGCATTAGCCATATTAAATCTGTCAAGTACTTTTGCAATGTACCTTTCTTGAGATAAAAACAACAATTTCAGCTTTCTATCTCTTTTAATACGCATGCCCAAAATATGCTCTGCATCACCCAAATCCTTCATAGCAAATGATGAATTTAGCTTACGTTTTAGAGCATCAAGACTAGTCTTATGTTTCCTGGCAAGCAGCATGTCATCAACATAGAGAACAAGTATGATGGGACTACCATCTTCATCCCTTTTCGTATACAAACAGTGATCTGCATGGCTGCTTTAAAGCCTTGAGACAGCATAAAAGTGTCAAACTTCTTATACCACTATCCTGATGATTGTCTCAAACCATACAGAGCCCTTTTCAGTTTGCATACAAGTTCCTCGTGTGTAGGAACTACAAAACCTTCAGGTTGTTTCATGTATATGTCCTCTTCAATGTCACCATGCAAAAACGTTGTCTTTACATCCATTTGATTCAATTCCAAATCAAGCACCGCAACGAGAGCAAAAAGGACACGTAAAGTTGTAAGCTTTACAACAGGAGAAAAGATTTCTTGAAAATAAATTCCTTCTTTCTGTGCATATCCTTTTGTAACCAATCTTGCCTTGTACTTGAATTTTTCATCCACTATCTTAATCTTGTATACCCATTTGTTAGGAAGAGCCTTTCTCCCTTTAGGCAATGGAACAAGATCCCAAGTATCATTTTCATACAAGGATTTCATTTCCTCTTGCATCGCAAGCTCCCAGTTATTACTGCTTGACTCACATGATTTGGCCTCTTTATATGTAAGAGGTTCACCCTCATCTGTCAACATTACATGATCCAAAGAGGGGTTAAATCTCTGCGGTTGCCTTCTAAACGAGTTGACCTACGTACCCAATGATCTACATTCTCAAGCAACGGTTCTACATCAAGGCAACTCATTTTCAGCTCTATCATGTTGCTGAGAATCATTTTCAGCCAATTGAGGTGGCTGTCCATCCTCATTAGGAGCATCAAAATCATATCCTACCTCTTCTGGCTCAAGGTTAACCGGCTGATTATCAATTTCAGCTTGTGGTAATGCATCATGAGGCTCTTTTTCAACATCGATGGGTGGCACGGAAGGCTAAAATCTGACTGTTTTCTTGTCAGCATCATATTTTGTAGCATTCTTAAGCAATTTTGCCTCATTGAACACTACATCTCGGCTGCGTATTACCTTTCTAAATTGTGGGAACCACACTCTATAGCCCATTTCACCTCCTTTCCCATAACCTAGGAAGACTCCTTTAATGGACTTCATATCATGCTTTGTTCTCAAGTCATTGCGTACAGCTTCGTAGCCAAATACTCTCAAATGATCATAAGAGCCAGGTTTGCCAGACCAAAGGACACATCCGTGATGATGCCTCTTGCTCTATCGTTCACTTTGGAACACACCCTGAACATGATTTTATGCTTACTTGCTAGCTACTGTATGGTGAGGCCAATGAATTCTTTGTTGCATGCCTCCTCGTAGGTGCCATTATCGAAATCACCTAAGAGATTCCTTTTCGGTTATATGTCTCACTCTTATCTTTTTTACGGGGCCCTCTCCTATTTTTTACTTCTCATAGGTCTATCCCTTTCTCTATCATTTTTAATATTTTTTGACATTTTAAACATTATTAACAAGAAAATTCTAAAAACTTTAATACAGTTTTGTTTGTTTTAACAATATTTTTTTAAAAAGAATACAGTAATCCATATTTGGTCAAAGGCCTCACAATAGAGATTAAGGACCATCAAAACTGCAAATAATAACTACAATTGATCGGACAAATTTTAAAACTATGACATTTTTACTCAAACCTAAACTCTGCACCATATAATTGGTCTTGTAAAGTGCAAAAAAAGACGGGTCAAAGCCCACCCAATATCCGCATAAACTCAAATGGTGGGGGGCTTCGACCATCCTTTTTTTGCATGTAAGAGAAGAGTTACATGGTGCCAAACATGGTCACTATACAAATTCAATGTTGTTTTATTTAAAGGAAATAATAATTTCAACCAATTTTTATCAGTCTTTCTCTTGAACAATGATGCAAAATCTTCCACCATGATGAAAAAAAGGGGGGATGGAGCGCCCCCCCGCCCCCCCCCCCCCCAAAATCATTCGTGCATGTGAATGATCAAGGGGGTTTGGCACCTTTTTTTCCATCATTGTGGAAGATTTTGTATCATCGTTCAACATTTGCAAATCACATTAACAAAGAATTTTCAATAGATTAGCTTTCCTTGAAGGCACTGAGCTTCACAAAGTCAGAGAAAGGGGGTGGGAGGGTTTAAAGACTCGGCAGCATGGATGACCAGAACCCCCCCCCCCCCCCCCCCCCCCCCTTCCCTTTTTTTTTCCTGGTTTTCTGAAGCTCAATGCGCTCACGGAAAGCACTTGGTAATGGCTTACCTTGTAAGCTTAAAAAATTGCAACAATGCTTGGATATGGTGGTAGACAATGTTGGGGATAGGCGATTGAAACGAGGGCTCAACAAGGGCTTTAAACGACGAGGTGGAAAGTCTTTGTATGACGACCGTAGACGACGGGCCGGCGGAGGGGATTCTCAGTAGAGTGGTTGGCCTTGAGAGCGATTTCAAAGGCCTAGATGGGGAGAGATAAGGAGGTGGCTCTACAATAAGAGAGGCACACAAGGATTTGGGAAAATCGTGTTTTGGAGAAAACAGTAGGTTTTGTTGAAGATAGGGATCATACGTAGCCGGAAAAACTACTTAAGACACAATAAATAAGATTTTACTTTACCATACTTTAAGTTTGTAAGCAGATGTCTTTTTTAGCTTCACCGTGTATATATATATACACACACACACACACACACACACACACAAAATATATTAGTGTTTAATAGTAAAATAAAACTACCCCACATAAAAATCTATAAAAATAAAAAATAAAAAATATTTGGTGAATCTATTGTATTTATTAGTATGAGTATCTTTGTGTGTGTGTGTGTGTGTGGGCTGATAATTAAATTTTCCTTCTTTCTTTTGATGGCCACAAGTTAATGCTCATTAGTCTGTATTCCTGTTAGGCAATCACTCATTGTTTTTTGTGAGATCCTCCCACTCATTTTATTCTATTGTGTTGTGTTTTGAGTTTGTTACAAAGTACATTTTTGTTTCTACTTCTCACGCAGTTTTTTTGTCCTCCCTCCATAGCTAAAATCTATCACTCACAAGTGCCTTAAGCTCTATGTTGCTTTCTTGGTGCATTGTTGGTAACACTGTCACACATGATAGTCCCTTGCACAATATTAAGGTATTGCTGTGCTGAACTCACACTATCTTCAAAGTCTATTATGTCGGGAGTTGAGGCTATGGAGGATGGTGCTTTGAAGAAGGCATGGCAAGCAAAGATGAGGTTAGATGAGAGAAGTAGACACAGCAGAAAAAGAAGGCACGTTATTGATTAATAGACAACATTTACATATATGTAAAGTAAACGGCTTTAAGTGACACTAGCCATTCTTTTTCTCATGCAAACTCCGAAACAACTTGAGCTATGTCTGCATGCTATAAGGGACTGTGCCCACCATGGGTATGGACGACCGAACCGGGCTTGCAAACCCAATAGCCCCCCTCTCAAGCCCGAACTAGACAGACCCTTTCATGATACCTTGAGTTTTTGGTATACTCGGCAACCGTGAGTTTTAGGTTCTCTCACAACCAAGGATTTTTGGTGTATCCATAACCTGGTGCTATGATAAAACCCCCCCTTAAACATATAGGGTGTAGGTCAAAAAATTAGCTACCAATAAATGGAGTTTGTGGTTCACTGCCAAACCTTGGGTTTAAGGTGTACCCAGTAACCTCATGAGAAGCGGTAACAAAATAGGACTTGAGAACAAAAACTTATAATTTGGGAGGTCTTACCACTCATGTGTGGTAGTGTCTATAGCCCATACAATTTATTTTAACTAAAAAACAAAAACCATGAAAAGAGTTGAACTAAAAAGCTTCATTGTCAACATAATATATTGGAGGTTTGGTATCTCCCTCAATCATATGAATTTGGTTTTTACCCTTTTGAAAATATCTATTTGACGGATGATTTGTTTCACCACAGTGAACACAAGGATTCTTCTTGAAATAGTCTTTGTCTGATGATTGTTGCGCCCACAAATGGCACAAGATATGGTACCACTGAATGGTCGAGATGAAGCTGAAGTAGCAGCACAATTAGTGACTGCATAGGCACTGAAAGTATCAGAAGAACTGATGGGGGATACTGCATTGGATACTGTATATGCACCAAGAATAATAGGAGAATTGGTACGGGGTACCCTTTGTTCTTCTTCTTGCAATGGATTGATAATAGCATTCAAGGAGGGCAGCAGATCTTTCTCCTTTAATAGAGTAACAATCTGATGGAATTTATCAAGAAAACTTTTTAACAAAATGGCCATGAGATCTTCTTCTTGTATTGGGGCTTCGACATAAACAAGTTGAGTTTTAATACTCTTCAGCCAGTTAACTAAAGATGTAATATTTTCATCATCATGCATGCGAAGAGAATATAATTCCATTTTTTAACTCATTTTTGAATACTTAGCTTTGGCACCAAAAAGCTTCTCTAACTCTATCAGGGAACACTTGAAGAATCAACATCATCCAAATAATGAATAAAGTCATCTTCTAAGGAAGTTAGAATGATACCAAAAGCTTGTTCATCTTTCCTTTGTTGCTCTGTAGAGAGGACTTGAGTTACTGCAGCTGAAGTGCCTGCTTTGTCGGTTGCGAGAGGCTTGACCACGTTCTATAGGTTTTTCCGCATCAAATAACCTTTGAATTTGATTTGCCAAGTATGAAGACCGGAACCATTTAACTTGTCAAACTTTGATGCCATAATGGAATCTTGCGGTTGCTTGTTTAAGGGCTATGATTTTGACCAAAAACCTTCCCTTTTTCAAGATTTCAAGATTGTAGATTTTGTTACTTCGAAGTTCGAGGCCAAAACCTGTGTGAAGGGTCTCTTATTGCTTAAATAGGGATGCCATTATTAACTCCCAATGTGAAAACAAGCGTAAAAAATCTCATGAATTTTTGTTGTAGCTTGACGACGACAAGCCAGGGAGTATTTTGATTGTTGTGATTAGTAGAGCCTAAATTGAGGATGCTCAAGGTGTCAAAATTTGACCAGCAGGCCAGGGCGCTACTGTAGTTGTTGGTTTGGGTGAAAATCATGCAGGTGGATGCAGCTCTTCTCTGCTTGTTAAGCGGCTGCTCCCGCCCAGTCTTCGAGTCAAGCACAAGCCATCCCGAGCTCTAATACCAGTTGTTGGGAGTCGAGGCTATGGAGGATGGTGCTTTGAAGAAGGCATGGGGAGCAGAGATGAGGTTAGATGAGAGAAGTCGACACAACAGAAAAAGAAGACACGCTATTGATTAATAGACAACATTACATATATGTAAAGTAAACGGCTTTAAGTGACACTAGCCAGGTCATGTTTGTTGTTTTGGTCTCCATTGGAAAAAAAATGGTGATTGGTGGATTAGTGGGTTGGACTCTGGAATCCATGTATACTTGGGTTGAGTTGATGGAGAGTTGATCCTCTGTGTGGATGTTTTCGGCCAAGTATAATTTCTTTTAGTTGTTGTGTTTCATTTTGACTATTGATGGGACTAAAGTGGAAGATTGACTTCAACTTATGTGCTTGAGTTGCCATATATGCTTTGGTTTGGTTTCCATTATTGATTTCTTTACCCAAACTTATGTGACTTGTTGCCAATGATTTTGTCTAGATGGTTCTGGTTTGAGGTTCAATGCTGGCTGTACTAGTTGTACACTACAAATATTTGTAGTGTACTAGCTGTACACTATAAATATGATCTATATGTGCCAGGGGAAGGACATACATCATGCCCATAAGGTTGTACTTCAGAGTGTCATCTTGCAAATTTGGAACAGTTTTATAAGTTTGCATCTATGAGACTCTTAAGATGATTGATTTATTTATATCTGTGTCTGCCATGACATGGAATTGATGTGGGCATTGAATGCGGTCAATATTGATTGATACATTGACTTGTCCTAAGCTAAAAATTGTCCCCTTGTTGGATGCTTTGAGCTTAATTTTATATCATGTCACTTTGATAGGACAAGATGGTGTTTTTAGATGTTGAATTGGTGGAACTATGTTTTATCTTTCTTTGCGCTTCTGAACCTGTAACTTTGCTTTTGCTTGGCATGGTCTTGGATAGATATAGCTTTCTACTTCCGTTCCCTTGCTTAATGAATCTTGTCGAGCATGTTAGTAGTGAGAGGTAAATGGTATTTTTTAATTCGCATCCATTGATTTAGTTAGGCATCACCTCTCCCTGTAATGTTGCTAGTTTTATGTCTCCGCTAGGTGATAATTCATTGATCACAAATGGGCCATTACCTTACCTTTTTATCTTTGTTGGAGTGTTGCTTTGAGGTATAGACTAATACATATTCACCTTTTTAGAACTCCTTTTTGACATGCAATCCTTGAAAAATACATGTTGGAGGTTATATGTTGGGTTTGCAAGCCCGGTTTGGTTGTCCATACCCATGGTGGGCACAGTCCCTTATAGCATGCGGACGTAGCTCAAGTTGTTTTGGAGTTTGCATGAGAAATAATATGTACATATGAGTGTAAGTAATTTTCTTTCCTTATTAACCTAACAAGGATCAAAACTTAATAAACAGAGCCTAAAGAGTTGGAATTAAGTTCTCAAAGCAAACGCTAAATCCACAAAGCAAGAGCTTCAAATTTGGAAGGATTTGTCACAAGTCAAAATTCGGGCCAACTTACGACGGATCAAAATTGCAAAATCGAGGGAAATTAACAACTAAACATCCAAATGATGAGCTATCTGAGCTGTAGGTGGTATGCTATGGAAAATACGATCAAATAAGGTAAGTATACACTCATCACTTGGGTAGGTCAGACACATATACAAAAAATTGGGAAAATCAAACCTCATTTGTACTGTATCAGAGTCATAGATAGATAGAGAGAGAGAGAGAGAGAGAGAGAGAGAGAGAGAGAGAGAGAGAGAGAGAGAGAGAGAGTGAGTGAGTAGGTGACTAGGCCTAGATCTTCAATATACCATTTAGAAATTCTAAAACTTTTTTGTTTTGAAAAACCATGACACAAATAAGAAACCCACAAAACTTCTTTGGCCATTTTTATTATTGGAGTTAATACAAAGGTGGATGTTCCCAGAGAGAAAGATTTGGAGGCTAGGTGATTTTGGTGATGAATATTAAAAAAGAAGACTTCTTCTATTACCTACCCCATCACCAAGAATGAAAACATAAGAATGTTAGTATTTATAGGTGAAATACAGAAAGAAATCTACTTGTTTATTGTTGTCATTTTAATAAAAAGCACAAAAAAATATGTGACCTAGTTAACCTGGGTAGAGGGGTCCATGAGTGAGATGGTTGAGTGTAGAGTAAGTCAAGTTTCTTCTAGGTGAGATATCCCCTTCTTTGTTTTACCCTTCATCTCAAGACACACACCCTTTTTATACCCTATGCTACAAGTCCCAAAATCAAGGGATCCCAAGAGGTTGAACAATTCGGGAAGAGAGGAGTGGGTTGAGTGGGGGGTCCCATTTAGGTCGTGGAGGGAGTTGGGGTAACCTCCACATAACTTTTTTCCCAAAAAGGGGTAAGTATCACACAAGATAGACCTTAGGGAGGGATGAATATTTTATTTAGAGAGGTTCCCATGTAGCATATGACAATGGGGCTTCATGTGAGCAAGAGAGACCCTCCTCCACCCACACTAGGATTGTAGTCCTTCTTTGGGAAACTAGGCCCCCAAAGGGGTCCTAGTGCCCTCCAATTTTGAGATGCTCTAAAAGGAAAAATGGGTTGCGTGTATGGGGAGAAGCTACATGTGCTTTAATGTACCCTCTAACCAATCTCCAAATTTTTTCTCTCTCAAAGCCATTATGACAAAAGGCATTGACTAGATTCCTTATGTCTTGTGTAGCTTCTGCAATGTTTGAGTTGCAAAAGAAATTCGATTTGAGTTGGGAGATTATGACCTTATTTGCCCAATCGGAAGTTCTATTTCTTGCTCTCTTCAAGTATATGATAGGTGTGCAAGGGAAACTCTCTTCCTTATGGGCAAGAGTTTTGTAAAGTTTCCCATTGTTGATCAAGAGATGTAAGTTGAGAAACTTGGTAAGCTTATTATGTTCAACTTCGATTGTGAGGCAGTTGGGGTAGATTTTTTGTTGTTCCATGAAGAATGTAGGGTCTTGCAAGTTGATGAGTAGGATATCATCAAAGGAACAAAAGGGTAATCCAAGTTTGGATAGAGTGAGGTTAGGTTGTGGTTGGTTGAGGGTCATAGAATGTAAGCTTGCACCATAATGGTGAACATGAAAGCTCCATTAATATTCCATTTACTTGTTGGTAAACCTTACCCATTTCACACACACACACACACATACACACACACACACATAGAGAGAGAGAGAGAGAGAGAGAGAGAGAGAGAGAGAGAGAGAGAGAGAGAGAGAGAGAGAGAGAGAGCTTGCGTGACCTAGAGCTGATTGCCGGATCTCTTCCTACTACAAATCCTCAGGACCCTCTTACCTCACCAAATTTTACACGTATGAGCCTTATCTATGCAAGATCAATTTTATATAGTCTAATTTGCATTCCAAATGCACCAATCTAATCAAATGCGGGAATTTTGCAAACTTCCAGAGACCCATTGGGGCACCAAATGAACTCAAAAAAATAAAAATAAAAAAATCATAAGTGGAATCCCAGTACAAGGAAAAATTTACCCATGTGATCATAGTTGAAAAAGTTGGTGGAACATGGATCACGATCCATGTTCCCTCACCTCCAAATCTAGAGATTTTTTGTGAAAATTTATCCCCTTCAAAGCGCTTTAACATTGCCCTAATCACAGTTTGAACATGTTTCTGAACATGGATTGCAATACATGTATCCCAACTTGCTAGACAATGATAAAAAGTGGATATACAATTAGGTATGACCTGGGGGATGTGCCCATCAAATTTGGGAGAAAATGGACTCATGATCACGCCCAAAACCCTTGGGAAAATGGAAAATCTGTCTGTAAATGGTCATTTTGACCCATGAAGTGTAAAGATGATCCAAATTCAAAAATAGGTTGACCAATAGCCTAGGGAACATGCTCAAAGGCATCCGACAAAGTATGGTCAAATTTGGTCGCCAAACATGGATCGTGATCCATGTACCCTCATAGCAAATTTGTCAAGAGTAAGTGAAAATTGGTTGTATAATTCAATTATGAAAGAACATGTCATTTTTTTGATGTTTGGATGCATAAAGTGGGCCATATGGCAAAGCTAAGCAGTTTCAAAGTGCAGTTGCAAGAGTCTATGAATTTGGTCAAGTTAAGGTATTGAAGGAGTTGCTATGCTCTGTGTATCAAAAATAGTGCAAAAAATGCTTGCCAAATGGGCCAAACTTGTCAATAAGTCTAAGATGGTCAAACAAACCCCAACAATTCTAAAATGGATAGACAAATAGAGTGGAGATTGAGCTTCAACTTCAAATCATCACATCAAAATCTCAAGCTTTACAATCATAGGGAGATATCAAAGCTTATAGGGAAAAGCTTGACTTGATCGGTCCATGAACTGGGAAATTGGGTAAACTTACGAAAAACTTGTTCGAATTTGAAAAGATTTGAAAATATTTCATCAGTGCGCTATAGAAACATGTGTGACAAGTTGTCCAAATTTGAAAAGATTTCACCAGTGTTCTATAGGAACATGTGTGACAAGTTTTACCCCAAAAGGCTGCTAAACATGGATCACGATCCATGTACCTTTTCCCACTTTTCCAAGCCATAACCTAACCATCATGTTTTAATTGCCAACAAATAAAGCCTAACCCTAAAATATCAAATAATTTGGAAACTAAAACCCTAGCCAAAGTGCCAAAACTCTCTGAGTTTGGGGAAATTTTCCAAGAACTAGCCTAATACCTAAGAAAGTGGTCCAAATCCAAAACATTTTGGGCCATAGCATCCCCATATTATACTCTATGAGATGGTATCATCAAAAGTTTCAAATGTGTTCCAACATGGATCATGGTCCATGTACCTCTAACACAAATCTAACTTGTAACCAAATGACCTAGTGCATGTAGTTGTCCTAGATGCAATGGTGAAGTTTGGTCAAATTTGGACTTATTTTGATCAAGTTATGCTCAACTTTCATTTTATGGTCAAGTTTGCATTTTTTTGACTTTCTCAACAACCTTTTAACCAATTCTTGGAGCTAACCAGTTGGTCTTTTGATACTAGAATGCCTCCAAGAAGAGCTTGGAAAGATTGGGAAGCAGCCCCTTGTGAAGTCATTGACATATTCTCAAATGAGAAGGAATATGTTTTTGAGTTTCTTTGAGAAGCAAAAATCCTCGGGCATACAAAATAAGCACACATGTCAAATGACTTTGAATCAATGTGAGAGGAGTTTGCAAAGATTCCAGCAAATGTGTTTATATGCAAGTTCTAGGTTACATATGGCACAAAAGTGAAGACTACAATCTTTCCAAGGAATCTATGGACTCTACAACAACAAACAGAGGTGATTGAAGGCTCTAGGTATCTAAAACTTGACATTCTCTTTTGAATCCTGCCTTGGGGCACTGACTTCCAGAGAGCCCATGAGCTCATGAGCTCCATACAAAACAATGGAGAAGCCACTTTGACAGACAAAGACGGTGTGAAAATCAAAGTAAGAATCATTGATGAACTCATCAATCAAGAACTCCACATACCAGCTAGAAACCACAACCTACTATGTAAAACAAAAGCTATGAACAATGACAAAGCCTTTATCAAGCAAATTCACTTATAAATATTTGATCTACATAGAGACCAAGCTATCACCCAGGTTGATTTCCCAACACCTCAAGGTCCAAAAACTACCTCATTACACCAAGCCAAATCTGCATATAGCAGTGGACATGACCATGGGATTGGCTGAGCAGAGAATGATTTGATGCAACCTAGGAAATTATATTTTGGAAAATATGGTCAAATCAAACCTAAAGGAAAGTGAAAGGAACAAAGTTGATATGAACATAGGCCTTGTGCTCACAAGAATTGCATATCAAGCTCTTGGTGTGATTTACCAATTGCCGCCAGCACAACCACAATTAAATTTTTTACATAAAGCAAATCATTGAGTCCACTAAGTTGGAAACTCCTCTACTACCCTAGCCAAAATACGGACAAGTGGACAAAGCTCCAAGGCAACTCATGATAGTGAAGCTATCGAGTCTAGCATGGAATTCAACGGAGAGATCAAGCTAGGAAACAAAGATTCACCTTGGAAATTCTAATCCATAGCAGATGATGAGGATCAGGATGACATCAGAGTCCCCCTGGATAGAAACATGCACAAACCAACTGACCAAATCTAAAAAACACAAACTTCAAGATTTATGGAAGAGGCCCATTAGTTGCAAGAAGAGAGGCAAATATTAAAGTGGAGAAGAAAAAGATGGAAAAAACGCGCTTCGATGCCAATGATGAAGATGATCTTGAGCTTGACAAGAAGCTAGAGAGAAGAAAAGCAGAGAAGATGGAAATAATAAAGCAATAATGGTGAAAGAAAGCTATAGAGGATGTTGAGCTAGCAGGAACCTTTAGACAACACATACAAGAGGTTCTCAAAAGGAAGGAAGAATAGCGGGAAGTAGACAATGCCAAGAGGCATAAAAAAAAAGAATCTCTGTTGGACTCTCCCAAAGTCCATGATACACAAGAAGAACCTTCAAGAGATGAAACTGCTAGTGATCAACAACAAGAAGTTGATGTAGAGACTGGCCAACAATTCTTACCCAAGCCTTCCACACCATCTCCTGCTGGGTCTATACAAAGAGGAAACAAAATAGGACCAAGGAATTCAAGGGCAAGCTAAAGTAGATTTACAATAAGCTCAAAGTGGAAAAGACTCCGTAAAGAGCAACCAAGATCAATTAGAATAAAAACAAGAGCATGCAACCGGACAACAAGAGAGAAAAGAGTCAGTGTCAGGGACCTATTGACAATAAATGACTAAAGATATAGGTCTAGTTTTACCACGTTCAAGAGACACCATTGAAGAAGGCAATAGGCTTATCTAAGAATTCAAGTTGGAAGGTCGTCTAGAATGCATAAGGATCCACTTCTAGTGCCAAAGGGCCGTGTCTCAACTAAGAGAATTAGATGCTAAGGAGGAAAGGAAGGTAGCACTCACGCAAAAAAAATGAAAATATGCAACAACAAATTGGTAGCCTCCATGAAGACAAGAAAATCCATCAAGATTCACTCAAATAGGCAAAATGAGAAGTAGAAGCTTTCTACCTAGCTCTACAAGATCAAATTGTATCCAACAGTGAGGTGCAAGTGGACCAACAACACCTGTAAGAAGAGCTAGTAGGAGAACAACATAAATGTGAGAAACTAAGTGACTCATATGATGTTGTAAAGCATACACTTTCTAAGCTCTTATCCATGCAAGATGTTCTTGCTCTGGTGTCCACTTCTCAAGCACCAATAGCCATACTAGACAAGATCAAGGCTTTAAAGGTGGAGCTTGCATAGGAAAAGTATGTCAGACAAGTGATTATTGACAGCCATATGTCCATTAAAAAACAAGTGGACCAAGAAGTCAGCAAGCTAAATGAACAGTTGGCCAAGGATCCAGAAGATTTAGCCACCCAAGCTGCACAACATGCACAAGAGCTACATAGTAAAGAGATGGCAATCAGTGCCATCAAGACTAAATCCTTGGTACCTTCTCAACAAGTAACAATATCCACCATAGAAGTTGAAAAACTAGACCTATCCCCATTGGACATACCAATTACATCTATAGAGGATGATGGTCTACTGGAATTTGAAGCGGATGGTGATCTACTAGAATTTTAAGAGGATGGTGGATTACTGGAATTTGAACAAACTATAGAACTAACAGATGCCTAGGAAGAGCTAATAAAATGGATTGTAGACATTCTAGACCCCTCTCACAAAGACCATGATATACAAGCTCAAAGTATTGGAATCTATAGATTTACTTATGGTCAAGCCAGATGAAGCGGTCAGAAAATTTGGCCACAAAATGATTTCACTACCATTTGAGTCTGTTACTATCGCATCGCCACCATCACCCTTGCCTTGGCCTTTTTGTGATCTTGCTCTCATCCCCTCTTGCAATCTTGCTCTCACTGACCTCCAAAGCTTTGAGACTGTTACTGTAGCATCACCATCCACCTCGGTGCCATTGGATATTGTAGAGATAGTATCTCTCTCTCTCTCTCTCTCTCTCTCTCTCTCTCTCTCTCTCTCTCTCCCCTCCCCCCCGGGTTGCTCTCCTTTGCCTGTGTGTTTCACCTTTGTATGCACCAAAGCCACTGCATCACGGGGTCACGGCACAAGGGAAACAACACTTCAAGGGCGGAGTTGTTAGGGTTAGATTAGAAGGCTTGGAGAATGCTAATGTTGTGGTCACACAACAAATCATACCAATTAGTTGAGATTCTCCATTCATAATTGTGAAGATTAAGGCATAGTTGGAATAATAACTCCTTGTGTGATTGTGCAAGGCTATGGTTGTTCATTTAATGCCATTTGGGCTAGTAGTGAGTGAGTGGGCTTAGATATATATTATCGATAACATTTAATGCTATGTTCTAACCCATAGTTGATGAATGGAAATTGGTACAATGTGAATTCTACTGACGTTATCACTTGGGTAAGAACCAAGCAAATAGGGTCCTTGGGGGATTCCTCAAGCCCTTCTTCACCTGGTTCTGACTCTCATCACATGACATGTGCTGAAAGGACATGGATATAGTGTGAATTGTACTGACATAATCACAGGGATCAGAACCAAGCAAATAGGGGCCATGGGGGATTCTTTAGGCCCCTATTCGCCTGGTTTTGACTCTCGTCACATGACTTGTTATGTTCTCCTACAAACGCATTTGCAACAATATGAAGTAGTCATTTGTGACAATCCCTTGAAAATTGATGGCATGAGATATGTGCACCCAACTATTTTGAAGAGTGCCTTGTATCCCATCTGACTCTCATCAAGTATTGCTTGCACTTCCATTGGTTCCAACTGGTTCTCCTTCATGAAGGAGGTAAGGAGCCTCCCTTTCAATTTATGAGTTTTTCTTAGAGTTATCATCTCTTCATCTGCTTGTTTTGGAACTAGATAGTTGTAATGTACTCCGCTATGGGAACCTACTCTATTTGAGTTTGGATGTAGCAAATATCTGCAAAGATAGCACCATTCATGATAAAAAACAAGAAACTGTTTCCCATATATAGGATACAAAAGCAAAAAAAAACTTCAAGCTACCTTAAAGCTCGTATTCATTTTTTCAAGCCACCACTATCAATCTTCATATTCTCTATGTTGCATAGATATCGTTTTCTTTTTTGACTCCCAAGCATGGTGTCTTTCTCACGCAAACTTGTGATCTTCTTCTCAAGGCTTTGGATTGTCTCTCTCTGTTTGATAAAATCTTTTGAGTGTATGCCTTGTTGATTTTCTTCAGCTGCATGTTCTCCATTGCTGGCAAGTCTCTTTGCTTTTTTGCATTCAATCCTTGCATTTCCAAATATTGAGTATAGCCCAATAGCCCATAGTTGCCATTGCATGTGAAATATAAAAGGTTAGTGATATTAGCAAAGGTAGGTGGGGCATTTGTTGGAGGATCCTTTGGGTAAATAGACCAATCGGTCCACAAATCCAAATGATGTTCCTTGTTTGTCCTTTTAAGTTCTTTCTCCCGTTGAGATAAGAAAGGCTCCCTCCTACATTTCTGCAATGGTGCATACTCTTGCAATACATCAATGTGAAGATGATGTGTGTTCTTTGTTTGGGTAAGTGTTGAAGATGAAGGGGTTGATTATTGCAAGTTCAAATTGGTTTTTTCATTAGAAAAATAAGCGTTCTCTATTCCTAGAGTTGATAGAGAGACACACAGACACTCGAGACTGACAAAATATCTCATGTTTTGGGAGGAAAGGTTGTAGTCCCAAGTTGAGAGTTGATAGAGTTCCTGTAGCATAAGTTTTTGTAGGGAACGCTTGTAAGTTTTCATTTCAAATCATTGGTCATACAATTAGTTGGATTCGTGATAAGAGAATGAAGGATAAGAAAATAAAGATGGCAGCTACCTAGAAAAGAATGTCATTTTTGCTTTTTGTTGGAACAAAAAAGTATCACATATGTACTATTTAACATTTTTATTTTCTCTCTCTAAGTTGATGTGGAACTTCTTACATGGCCCAAAAGTGAGTCCAAGTTTCTTCTAATGTGTCTTAGATCTCCTCCTAAAATTTCATTGTATTTTGAGTCCGTCCAAATGCCGAAATGGCGTGATGACCTAGAGCAGTGAGAAAGAACATAGGCCAATTTCCTGACCTTTGAGTGGTGATTTTCTTGTTGTGTTGGTATGTTTTCTTTTTAGGTTCACTTCTTGAGGACTGAAAACCCATCCAAATCACTTTCCTGAGTATTGACATTATGTTAGTGTCAGATAGCTATGATATAGATGTTTGTCGCGGTGACCCGCTAACAATGTCTATAATTTGCAAGTGACTTGGAAACTATTCCTTGAAGGTCACTTCATTGTTATTTAACACTAAGTGCTAACACTTAGCTTTTACAAACATAAAAAAGAACATCTCTACAAAAAGATATACAAAATTTATGATTTTTTTGAAATTTTACTAAAATTTATGACTTAGAACTTACCATAATTCTCTCCATATGTCTTGTATTTTGATATGGAGAAAAATCCAATGTTTTATTTCTCGCATAACCAACCTATGGTAGAAGAAAGGAGTAAAAAACTTCTTTCTAGCTTGATAAATAAATTGCCAAAAGTTGGAAGAAAAACAAGACACTTTAGTGTGTGTCCAATTACAGAACTAGTGTTAGGGGTAGTGTGTATACCCTGGGCTATAGAGAGGTATTTTCTTTGTGTTCTATGTGTGTATCCATTTTCCCCTCTCCATCTTCTATAGCCCCCACGGAGGAGCACACTGATTGCTCTTGATTTGGTGAAGAAGCATAGTTTTTTTTGCATTGGAGATGGGGCTATGGTCCAATTTTGACAGGCTAGGAGAATCCCAATGAATGGATTATAGATTTGGAATTGTATAGGTTATGATTGCATATACCTAATGAAAATAGCAGGATGAAAACCTTTCCGTTGGTGATTCGTGATAAAGCTAAAGTATGGTATGGAGCATTGTAAAGTGAGACAAGGCATGAATGGATGGCTTTACGTGCGTGATTCTTGCAATATTTTTGGAAGGAAGCATCTTTGATCGAGATGGATGCAAAGCTTAAATACCTTGAGAAAGATGTAAGTGAGGATTTCAATTTGTTTTCATATTGTTTTGAAGCATGCTGGGTAGAGTTTGCGACATCCATGCAGTTGGCTAATGGAGACTATTTCAAGTTGGACAAATTCATGGCGTGCCTGCATCCTAAAGTTAGAGAATAGATTGATTTTGAAAGTTCAAAAAAGTACAATGGTGCAATGGAAATTGCACAATCAAAAACCAAGAAAATAAATAAGAAAATTGAACAGGGTGCAATAAACTATGAGGCAGTGGCTCCTACCCAATCTCATAGCCCGCAGAAGCTCTACAAGAGGAGGACCATGGTAACCGGGATGTAGCAATTATGCCGCAAAACTGGGTATGAATGGTCTAAGACTTATCTGAGAAAATGCAAGAATTAAGGCTAAAGGGTGATGGATATGGGACAACTAAGAGGAGAAAGAGACAAGGTGAGACTATTGCCTGGCCGATGTTACAACTATGGAGAAGAGATGCACTACGCACCGAATTTCCCCTAGGATCCAAGAGAAAAGGGAGGTATGTAATCACTATTTGGTAGAGGTAGAGGGCAAGGTCATTTCAATGTCCAGAGAGAGTAGTGCAACCACCCCTGGCTCACAATAGTGAGATCCCTAGGGTAAATATTATCGGGGTGGATAAGCAGGAGGTTGACGTCTTGGCCAACAAAAGGGAAATGGGTGAAAGGGAAATAGAGACCAAATGGGAAACCAAACCTTGCAAAGGTAAAGAGAAGGTATACAAGGGTAGAGAGTAGCTTGAGACTAGCAAGAGAAGGCACTGCAAGTTCAAGAAAACAGATTTTTGGTTAGGGTGCGTCTACCCCAAGTATGATCTAAGTGATGTCCAAGGTCTTAAAGCCAATATTAAATTCGGGTACTTGTTGGCTTTGAACCCCAAATTGAGGAGGTAGTGGTCCATGAGTGTCAGCACATGACTACCAAGAGATAAAGGCAATGTGCTAGCAGTCCAAAATATGGCCTTAGTGGTGGATAGTCTGGTTAATGTTCTACCCCTTGTGGATGTGGTCATTGAGAAGCGAATGCAAGTACATGCTTACATAGATGATGAAGTGCATGTTTGTGTTATGATAGAGGTATCCATGAAGGAGACCGAGATAAAGGCATGAGGATAGCCATGCTAAAGCTAGGTGTTTGGGCGTGGCTCACGAGGTGTGGCTCAAGCCGCGAAGGTGAAGGTGATGGGTATAGAGTGTTTAATTGGATTTTTTGTTATGAAGGTAGGTGATAATGCATACCCTATCATTTTGGGGAGGCTATTTTTTGTTATGAAGGCAGGTGATAATGGGGACCCTATCATTTTTGGGAGGCCATGGTTTTTGGAAATTGGAGCCAAGTAGGATTGGGAGAGTGGGGTTAATACCTTGCTTAATAGGCAGAAAGGAAGGACCTGGTAGATAGTGTTGGATTTGAGGGCCAAAAAAATCCATGCCCATCCTATTGCAACAAGAGATGAAGAAGATACCACAAATAACTATGAGTATGAGACCAAGACTACATACAATGAAGGCTACATAGATACCAAGTAGGACAAGAGAAAAAGAAGATACCATAAATAACTATGAGTACAAGACCCAGACTACATACGATGAAGGCTACACAGATACCAAATAGGACAAGAGATGGAGAAGATACCACAACTAGCTATGAGTATGAGACCAAGACTACATACAATGAAGGCTACATAGATATTGAGCAGGAAGAGAGTGAAGATGATATGCTGAATATTGATGCCAATTTATTTGGTGTCAAGATGGAAAGTTCTCATGTGAAAGAGGAGGTGAAATCACATGTTCATGGTATAAGAGATGAGGAGATGACATGTATGGTGAGCGAGGATCTAGCAAAGCAAGAGAAGGAGGGCTATGTGCAACTTTGTGCATCCTATCCAAATCTTTTTGCAATGGAGTACAAAGATCTACAAGGTGCAAATGGGGTGGAGCACAAAATTTTTCTCAAGGAGGGATACAAGCCAAACACACAAAAGCTAAAAATACTAGGGGACATATACAAAGAATCCCTTTGGCAGGATATAAACAAGCTGTTGGATGCATGTATCATCTACCCTATGAAGGAGTCAGAGTGGGTTTCTCTAGTGGTCATCACTCCAAAAAGGAACAAAAAGTGGAGAGTATGTGATGACTACAAACCATTGAATGTAGCCATGAAGCTAAACCACTACCCACTGCCATTCTAGGATGAGATCTTGAATAAGGTAGCCAACCATGAAATGTATTCAATTATGGATGTATTTTTAGGATATTTCCATATAGGGATCACGCTTGAGGACCAATTCAAGACTACATTTATCTCTCCATGGGGATGTTTTGCGTACCACGGGATGCCATTTGAATTGGTAAATTCTTATGCTAATTTGCAAGACTAGATGAGCAAGGTGTTTAGTCCCTACTTTATCAGGGTATTCATGGATGATATTGACTACAATAGCTCAAAAGTGGAGCTTTTATCAAAGTTGTAGTTGTGTTTTCAAAGGCTGGATGAAGAGGGAGGTTAGTTGAACCCAAAGAAGTGCAAGCTAGCACAACATTAAGCATCATTACTACAAAATGGAATTGAAGCGGATCTAGAGAAGGTTAGGGCCCTAGTTCTAATGAAACCTCCTTCCAGTGGACAAGGTTTGGCCTCGTTTGCATGTTTTCTAAGAGCAAGGTCATAAGTCCTTGAGAGATTACCTATACTGAAGCTTAGTGGGTGATGGATTTAGTATTTGCTTGCAAGAAGTTCAAAAAGTATCTCATTGTTCATGAGTTTTTTGTGTTGTAAACTAACAATCTATTGCCTGAAGTGGTGCTGCACTTGAATCCAAGGAAACGGATTATGAAGTGGGTTATAGAGCTATAGGAGTTCAAGTTTGAGTTCATGCTCAACCATACGAGTCGATTGCAATTGGAAGATATTTTGGTGAATAAGGATGTTGAGTTTCCAGTTTATCCAAGGGTCATGTGAGATGAAGCTAAAGAAGTATTGACCTTGGATGGGGCATTTACTATGTGGTTGGATGATACATACATGTGGGTGATATAGAATCCTATGGCAAGGAGATGAGGTTTGATGAACCTGAACTAGTAAAGGTAAAGCTTCCTTATTATGTGTTTGATGATATGGTGATAGCCAATGTTCAAGAAGAGCAGAAAACAGAGCAAGCCATTGTGCTTGATGAAGACCAAGTGAAGCAGTCTAGGCCTATAGGTGATGCAGTGGAATGTGCCATGGTAGTGCAACATGTGCAGAGTTTTGCTAGGAGGGATGGAGCAGCCGTGCCTATGGAGGGAGACGACAATGATACAATAGAGAACAAATTTCTCTCTTCCTTGTCAGAGTAGATGCAGCGGGAGAGATTCTTGAAGAGAAGGTGGTTGAAGCTGATACGCAGGTGGTGCTAATCAACCTTGAAGGGCTAGTTGACGAGGAGGAGCTCGATGATGCTGTAATTGAGTGTGTGTCCAAAGAGGAGGTTGTGTTGCCAAAGACGGTGAAAATTCAGATGTAGGAGACATTTCCACTAGTGGATAAAGGAGAATCTCAGGCAGTGGATTTGCTTCCATTGAAGGTATGTGAGCTATGGTTGATGAATATGATGGTAGATACAACTATGTGGTGTATGGTTCAGCAGGTGCAAGGGTCTATGGTTGAGGCCTCCACTTTATTTGATTGAGAGGGAGGGTCAGAAATGTGTTTAAGCTATGTACATGTTTTTTTGATGGTGATATGCTTGGTGCTGCTTGGTATGGAATAGATAGTTTGCAGAGGGATGCTTGGAGAGTTGAAGCCAGGCTATGGCAGCTTATATACTTGATGGGCTATGTATTGGGGTACAACACTATGGTGAACAATTACAGATGGGTGAAGGAGACCAATGGCAAGTGTTTGATCCAGACGGAAGCTATTGACGGGAGCAAAGAGAACCCCGAACCCCGACAGCCTCTAAAACACCGGGGACCGAATGGCGCGCCTCGAGCCTGTCATGGTAAAGCAAACAGGGGGCAACACCTAGCTTTAGTGGCTAGGACGTAAACAACACACCACCATATCAAATTCTTCATCCAAGAGAGATGGATGCTTGGGAGTAATGATGAAGAGGAAAGGGAATGAGATCAAGTGAGAGAGAGAGAGAGAGAGAGAGAGAGAGAGAGAGAGAGAGAGAGAGAGAGAGAGAGAGAGTGAGGGAGGGGGTATAGCGGCTTAGTACTTAGGCACCACAAAAGGATGGCGAATCCGCACACCCTTCACACATACACAAGCTCACTCCAAACACAAGACTAGGTGGCGATTCCGCACACCTCACATGGGTAAAACATTGCAAGAAAACATACTCACAAGATTCCCCAGCCTTTATTTAGAGAATAAGGCGATGAAATGGGGAGCATAGGGTAGGGGAATGAGAAGGGAGAGCGTGGTAGAGCACATGGCGGATAGGTGGGAGTTGATGGCGAAGACTCGCACGAGGGTTATGGCCATCATCCTTCATTTAGCTGCCCTTCATCTTCCATAGCCCAAGGGTGTAGAGGTCATGCTCAAGACGAGCATGGTGATTGCGGTGATGGTGTGGGTGTGTGTGTGTGTGCACTAGGCACACACAATGCATAGTGTATTCTTTGGTGATGTTGTGTGTCCTTAGTGTGATGGTGACCCCTCTTTATATAGGGGAGGAGGGGGGAGAAATTCTAGAATTTAGAAATGAAGAAATCATTATCTACATAGGCCATGTGACTGTGGGCCCCACTTGTCTGGCTGTGTGTATATGTGCCAGAACAGCAGTCTCATGAGAGAGAGAGACTAAGAGAGAGAGAGATGGGTTGATGAAAAAAAGTGAGAGGTGACATGGAGAATAAAGTAATTACAAGAGGGGAGAGAGGGGAGTGTGTTCAGAGGTGAATCTGTGTGCAGATGTGTGTGAACACAAGAAAAATCAGGTAACCACCGGGTGGGGATGGGTCTGTGGGCACCTTTTTCAGTGAAACTGAGTGTGTGTGAGTGTGGGGGAGGTTATTTAGCTACAAGACAAGAGACATGGCGCCCTTTAGAGAGAGGGGGGGTATTTGGGTCATGGGATATGATAGGAGAGAGAAAGAGGGGGTGGGGTATACTATTTTGGAAGATAGGGTAAGTTGCATGTGAGTTAGGGTGAGTTATAATGCATTATTGGTGAGAGGTGGGTTAGCTTGAGGGGAGAGAGAAAGGAGAAAGGACAAGGGGAAGAGAGAGGGGGTTGACCTTTTGAGTGGAGGAGAGGAAAAGGGACAGCTGGTGGGGCAACAGTGAAGAAAAAGGACGCAAGGTGGGGATGGGCTACCCCGCAGGCATGAGGTGGCCTATTTTACCTTTCTTATATATTTACATAATCATACTTTATTTTTTTCTTACTTTTTTCCAATGCCTTTTATCACTCCCTCCCTAAGAGGGGGTTTTCATGGGGTGGGGACGAGAGAAGAGGGGTATGGGAGCTTGGCTTGTGAAAAGCCCCCATCACTATGTGATGCAAGGGGTGGGGTAACCCACTTGAAGGTTTGGCAGTAGGCAGAATAAAACTATGTATATATGGTTTTGGTTTTCTTATAGTGTGTGCTAGGTTTTGCAGTAAGATGTGGAATAAAGCTCTTTTTTGGTTGAACATAAATTTTCAAC
Source organism: Adiantum capillus-veneris (assembly GCF_014529385.1). NCBI lineage: Eukaryota > Viridiplantae > Streptophyta > Polypodiopsida > Polypodiales > Pteridaceae > Adiantum > Adiantum capillus-veneris. The sequence goes on along the minus strand of NC_140940.1, from coordinate 64,429,910 downwards.
TAGGGGGTGGAAAATGATGGTGCAGCCAAAGTTGGTCGACCACAGAAGATGGCATGCCTAGGCATGTGTAAGCTAGCAAAAGCATGGCAAAGTGCTAGAGCACCTACAAGATATTGGGCAGGCAGGTAGCAGTGGATATGTTGGCTGATGCGGTTTACAGGCCAAGAAAGGCTCCAAGAGGGGCTAATTTGAGGAGCATATGAGGAGGTTCAAGATGCAATCTTTGGGCCTAGAAATGTAGATCTTGCAGTTGTAAAGGAGCACGTCCAAACGGCTCATCAAACGGAGCTACGGACGCCAAGATATTTGAGTTTGAAGGTGCAGTGCATTACACATCCTCGCTAGGTAGCACAGTTGGGGACATGTGGCCCAAGTGGATGTCAATGCATAGGTGTGTAGTGCTCAATTTATGGAGCATACTCGTCTTTTCAGATGGGCCCAAGGCCGGTCAAAGGGAAGTAAGAGGTAGTTCTAGAGAGAGTCTAAAGGGGCAGTCCCGCCACAAAGGGCAATGAAAGAGAGACAAAGAGAGAGGGCAAGTTCAAAGAGCAATTGGGCGGCCAAGCCGGGCAGACAAAGGACAAAGGGAGGAGCCCCCCATGCAATTGTTTCCAAAAAAGAAGTGAACCAAGTGTGTGCAATGCAAGGAGAATTCTAATGTGAGCTCAAGTTGAAGTGTGCGATCTAGAGAAGCTCTCTTTTCTTCTTTTGGGTCCCTTAGCCACCCATATAAAAGGATGACAATGAGCGTGATATTGAAAGGGCTCTTTAGCCATTGTTCTTTTGCCATCATGCTTTTTGGCTATTGTTTTTTTGCCGAGGGTTGTGCCGATAGGGAGCTGATTGTAAATGTGGTGTGTGTATGGAAGGAAATCCATCATTGTTGTCTCTTGGCATCAATTCCCCCTTCCCCCTTCTCTTCTCTGCTTGTGTGCGTGTGTTAGCGTGTGTGTCCCCCCAAGGTTTGTAGTGCAAAGAGAGCTAGAGAGAGGCTGTGTGCGTGTGCAAGGCTGTGATTTGAGCAGAGTGGAATGATTGGATCTATTTGGTGCGTTGCAAAGCGTATGTGCGTATGGTCGTGTGTAGGTGGTGGTTTGCTTACAGATAGTGTCGAGTTTTGAAGGTGAGATCTAGTGGATTGGGGTATTGTGTATACCCTGGGCTATACTAAGGCATTGTGTTGTGTGTTGGGTGTGTCCCCCTTTCCCCCTCTCAAGCGTGTCCGATGCTAACCAAATAGAGAAAGAGAGAGAGAGGGAGAGAGAAGAATAACTTCAAAATGATTCCTCCATACTGCTGACAATGCCTGGGTTTAATGAAAATAGCCTGTAGCCATATTTACACTTGTTGTGTAACTGTCTTCATATCGCGCATGGTGCTAATATAATACAATGTAACATGGTAGTGCATGCATAGATTGTCAACATGATGGTGGAGTGCTATAACATAGTACCACTAGTATACACCTCATGTGCTTTACTGAAATGACCCTCCCCTCCTATTCTTGTGCTCAAAATCTTGATATGGTGTATTCTTGCACTGTTTTCATGATCTTGTGTTGCTCTCCCGTTGTGTTTTTTGTCCTTGAGAGTGACCTCTAGACCCCTTTATATAGTAGAAGAGAGGATATTTACAGAGAGTATTTTAGTGCAGATCTTTGCTACAAATGGATGCATGGAGTCCCTACAAAATTCCTCAAATAGCATGATAAACATGACAAAAAACTGCAAATATGCATACCTCACAAATCACACGAATTGTACGAGCATATAATTTAGAGCAGTCGTAGACTAAAAGAGATAGAGAGCAAGACATAGCACACATTCACGGCCAGTGAAACTCTAAAGCAGAGTGCTACATCGATACGGGGAGAGAGAAGAAGTAGGAGGAGAGAAGAATAACGTGGCAATTTTATTCCCATTGCAAGGCAAAAGGTGCACATAATTTTTATTACTAAGTTGCAATTTCAACGAGTAATTCGTAGAATTTTGGGCCCTCTTAGGTTGGCCGAGATAAACGCTTCAGTAAATCCTTTTATTTTGCCTCTCATTAGGTACGACCTTAGTTTGGACTTCTATATTTTCGCTTTGTTTTAAGCATTAGGTCATGCATAGACCATGGATAATGGCCCAAGAATAGAGATTTTCCCATTTCATTTCACTCCACACATTAGAATAAACATTGCAATTAGTAGAAAAATCCATTTTCAACAATGTATGGTGTTCATGTTTGGTGCCCAAAGAGTAGGAGAAATTATCGCGTCACCAAACCCTGTCATCCTACCTCTTATTGATTATCATAGGTCATTTAATGTGAATATTTTATTTTGTTGTAGAATAGATTGCAATTTAGAAAATATTATTGTGTAAATACTTTTAAGAAAGAAAAATAAAAACGTGTTCACTTTGAAATTGATTCAATGGAGGCCCAACGCCAAATCTGGATATCCTCTTTTCTTTGGAGATCTTGGAGAGGATGCATAATTATTTTTAGAGAATTTCAAGATGTCTTGCCGTATCAAGAGAATAGTAACTGATCAAGACATGTAGAAATGTTTGAGGTGGTCCTTAGGAAAGATGCTAGCACTTGGTTTTACTCTTTGCCTGAGGAAGTTAAAGGAAATTATAGGGAAGTTGTGAATCATTTCAAGAGATACTTCTTGGATCCCCAAAACACTCAAAAGCTATGGCAAGACATTGTTTCTCACAAACAAAAAGACTTAGATGACTACTACATGTATAAAAAAGAGTTTCTACGTCTTTGGGCTGTATGGGTGAGAAATGTTACTAACCCTGGTGATGGTGCAAAGTTCCTAAAGAAGGAGAGGTTTATAGCCGGTCTCTTTCCCACACTCAAGATAAAAGTTGAGGCGGGTGTACCTGCTACCTTTGATGCAGCTAAAACTAGGGCTGTTGAGAAGTATAGGAAACTCAAGTGTCTAAGAGGAGAGGTTCCAATAGAGGGTCCTAGACCTAAGGGAAAATTGCAAGCATCAACATCTAGAGATATTCCTGAGGTAACAGAAGAGGTAATTGAAAAGTTAAATGAATCCTTAAGTAACTTTTCAATCCACCTTGCACAAGCTGTAGGTCCAAAGGGACAAGCAAAGAAGTCTGAAGAGCGAGAGTAAGAACTAGGAGAAACTAGACTGAAGATCCTCCTCCCAACCTCCCATTGTATAGGCGGGCTCCTAGCCTCTTACCCTAGACGGATCCTCTATCCACATTGTCTAGCCCGACCCTTGGCCGTAGTCCATGACCATCCTAGTTCTTAGGTTACAGGACCCTTGTCCTGACATTACTCCCCCCTTAAGAAAAGTTTTCATCCTCGAAAACAAAAGTGGGAAACTTCTTCTTAAGAACACTAATGTTTTCCCAAGTGGCACCTTCTTCAAGTCGGTCTTACCACTTGATTAAGGCTTGTTGTCGTACGTGATGTCATGTACGCAACTCATGATAATCCATAACACGTCTAGGTTCATGCGGTAAGGTAGGAGGTTCAATCTAATCAACCAAAACCTGTTGGTCAATGACGTTGTCATCCCCATGTAACCGCTTTCGTAGACGGCTTACATGAAACACCGAATGAATACAAGAATGTGATGGTAGTAATAGTTTGTAGGCACGATCATCGACTCACTTGAGTATTTTGAAAGGCCCACAATATCGGGGAGATAATTTAGGTGTCGGTTCAGTTTTTAGACTTTCTGAATGTTCTGGCACACGTAAAAATACTTCCTCCCCTTCTTCGAAGCTAACTTGCCAGGTAACTTGACGATGTTTCTCATCAGCGTATTTCTTATACCGATCCTGTGCTTGCCGGACATTCTGACGAGCAAGTTTCAGCATATCCATGTGGTCTTGGAAAAAATCCTTAACCTGTTGGAATTTTTTGGTTGCCAACCCCACCGTAACTGGTGACCTGGGTTGAAACCCATACATGAGCATGAAAGGACTAAAACCTATTGTGACATGCTTAGAACTGTTGTAGGCAAACTCGAGAATAGGTAAGTATTCTTCCCAGTCTGACTGTTTTTTGCTAGCGTATGCTCTTAGCATATCCTCTAGCACCTGGTTAACCCGTTCCGTTTGACCATCCGTTTTTGGATAATTAATTGTACTGAGGTTGATTTGTGTACCCAATCGTTTAAATACAGCTCTCCAAAAGTTGTTGCTAAACTTGGGATCACGGTCACTAACAATGTTACTTGGAAACCCATACAATTTGTATAGATTGTCCACAAATAACTTTGCTAGTTCCAGTGTCTTAACGGTTAATTTGGTCAGAATAAACTTACATAGTTTAGTCAACCTGTCTACCACCACCCATACTGAGTCATGACCTCGTATAGTGGTTGGTAAACCTACAATGAAATCCATAGAGATACTTTCCCATTGTCCATTGGGAATTTCCAAGGGATGTAAGAGTCCTCCTGCTTTTAGGCGCTCTGCCTTGTTCACTTGACATTTTTGGCAATGCAAGACATAAGCTTGAACAAAACCATGTAGACCTGGCCAGTAAAACTATCGTCGTACCGGAGAATAAGTTTTTATAATCCCTAGGTGCCTTGCACTTGGACTATCATGACATTCATAAAGAATTTGGCGCCGAATGTCTGTGTCCATCGGTACAGAAACTCTCCCCTTGTGGAGTAGGTACCCATTGTCGATGGTAAAATGATTCCATCGCTGAAGTTCATCACTTGATAAAGGAGAACTAGGTGTGGAGGTTAATTGTACACTACCTACATTGGAGTGAGAAGGATCCCTCTTTTGAACATGGCTCCACACTTTGTAATATGTTTCATCATGCTCATATTTTCCTTTGAGAGAATCTAGAAATTCAGTACTACGAAGTTCCGTGAACAAGAGCGAATTGATCTCTGGCATTCGACTGAGAGTGTCTGCCACTACATTGTATTGGCCTTTGCGATACCTTAATTTGGCGTCATATTCTTGAAGGATCTCAGTCCACCTGGCTTTTCGACCCTTGAAATTTTTTTGTTGTGTAAACCATTTGATGCTTTCATGGTCAAACACAATCTCCAACTGAGCACCATGCAGATAGTGCCGCCATGTCTTTAAGGCAGACACTATTGCATAGAGTTTGCGTTCATAAGCAGAATAATTCTGTTGAGCTGCATCCAGCTTCTTACTTTCAAATGCAATCGGCCGTCTGTCTTGTAACAAGACTGTTCCAATAGCACGATCACTGGCATCTGTTTCCAAAACGAATGGTTTCAAAGGATCTACAATAGCCAGTATAGGAGTTGTACCTAATGCGTCTTTGAGTGTTTCAAAATTGTGTTGTTGAGAGGAACCCCACTGAAAAGCTTTACCTTTGCCTTTTAGTTGGTCCGTCATAGGGACAACAATGTGAGCATATTTTTTAACAAACCTTCGGTAAAAACCGGCAAATCCTAAAAAGATCTGTAATTCTTCCAGATTTTTAGGAGGTGGCCATTTCCGGATGGTATCCACTTTGGATTGATCCATGTATAGGCCATTAGCTAAAATAACATGCCCTAAATAATGAATTTCCTCCTTGAGAAAATCACATTTAAATTCCTTGGCATGTAACTTGCAAACACTTGCCTGAGATGTTGTAAGTGTTCTTCTTCAGAAGCACTATAAACTAGAATGTCATCGAGGAACACAATGACAAATTTTCCCAAATATGGCTTCAAGACACTATCCATAAGTGTCACGAATGTTGCGGGTGCATTGGTTAACCCAAAGGGCATCACCAAAAACTCGTATTTTCCAAACCGTGTTCGAAATGTAGTCTTAGGTATATCGGCAAGCCGAATACGGACTTGGTCGTCAGGCTCGAGGGAAGTCGATATGGCTTACTTCTTGCACCGAGTACGGAGGTCGAGGCTTGTGGGAATTGCCTTGCTTGTGGGAAGGGCCACCAAGAATGGCCAAGGCTCAATATTGATTGTCAATTGGCCTTTCTATGTGAAAATAATGCAATTTCTTGAAGGCAAATAACGCAGGCAGCGCGAGCAGATAGCGCAAGCAAGGATAAACTTGTGTGCGGTTTGCTCAGTAGTGGCGACAAGCTCTTGGAAGCACACCCCCTTCTCCAGGGTGCTCCTGTCAAGCCCAAGATGGCGGAGTTTTGTGCACCACACCTCCCCTTCCAAAACAGAAAAACGTGTCCGATTTAGGCAGTCCCCTTACTAAATTTGGTAAAGGCCCTACAAAAGCCACGGTTCTCACCTCAAGGCCCTATTTTTAGGAGCAAAAAGTAACCACGCCTAGAGAGAGAGTGGAAGAGAGTATTCCTAGCTAACCTAAGATCTGATCCCATTGTAAGAACTAGGGGAAAATAGACTGAAGATCCTGCTACCAACCTCCCATTATATAGGCAGGTCCTAGCCTCTTGCCCTAGACGGATCCCCTGTCCACATTGTCTAGCCCGGACCCGTGGCTGTAGTCCATGACCATCCTAGTTCTTAGGTTACAGGACCTTTGTCTTGACACGAGATCCACGACCTAAGAGAGTCTTGCAATGTTGGAATTGCGGAGAGTCTGGACATGGGATGTATAATTGAACTTGGCCCTGTGGGGAGCCAGGGAGGCCTAACTTGAACTACCCAGTGATGAATGCAGGTGAAGGAACTAGTCAAAAACAACGACTTCTACAAAGGCCAAATGGAGCAAGACCGCCTCCACAAGGAGTGGAAGGAGTTCCACCTTTTCCAGACCCAAAATGTGCATGTGGTAGAGGTGAAAAATTCCAATGAGGTGGACATGGAAGCAAATGGCATTAAGCGTGGCCGTGGAAAAGGTAAGGAGAAAGAAGGAGTCACGTCACAAAGTGACCATGGACGAGAAAAGAAGGCAAAGGAGACCAACGAAACCAAGAGGACTCGACGTCGTATCAACCTCCAAGACTTCCCTCTTGGACATGGTATGGGTCCTTGCAACTTGTTGGAAGACATGAGAGGTAAGGGTCCTCATATCTCATGGCCTCAATTTCTTGCATTATGTCCACAAGTTAGAAGGAATTTAACAAGGGCAGTTAGCACTAGGGGAAAGGTAAAAGAGAGTATGCCTGTTGTAAAAATTGCACAAGCTGAAATGAATGAGGGCATTACACCGGTGCTAGACTGTTACATCAAAGGAAGATTGGTTAGGAAAGGTCTAGTGGATGGGGGTGCACAAATTTGTATCATGACAGAGGGACTCATGCAAAGACTAGGCATGCACATCCATGAGACACCTGAAATCAAAGTCAAGATGGCAAACAATAGCAATGCTAGGTGTGTAGGCATTTGTAAAAATGTCTTTGTAGAGGCCTTTGGCATTAAGAAGGTGGTGGATTTTTATGTTATGTCGACCAAGGGAAGTGGTTATCCATTTATCTTAGGAAGACCATGGCTAATGAAAATGCGAGCTTTGCAGGACTGGGAGAGTGGAAGATTAATTTTCATGAATGACAATCATAAGAAAGGTTGTCTTTGACATGAAGGAGCAACGCAAAGAGGAGCTCCATGAAGAATCATCTCAAAGTGAGACGGAAGAAGATTACACCGATAACACTTCAGAAGAAGAAAGTAGCGGTAGTATTACTGAAGAGGAGTCTTCCATCGAAGTCATGGGGGTAAGGTTTAAGCCAACCAACCAAGAGACCTCTTGTCAAGGTTTGGAGGAGGTAGGTTCCCAAGAGAACCAAAATGTGGAAGATGAAGGAATGTTAGAAGGTATGTTGTCTACAACACTTACAAAGGATGAAAGAGAGGAGTTCAAAGGTGTGTTAAGGAAATTTCCTAAGCTTTTTGCTAAAGACTACACCGACGTGCGTGGAGTAGATGATGTTCAACACAAGATCGAGCTAAAGCCAGAGGCCAAACCTAAAGCTCAAAATCTACGAAGGCTAGGAGTCAACAAGGAGCAGGCTCTACTCAAGGAGGTAAGAAAGATTCTAGCAGCAGGTTTCATTTATCCAGTGGAGAATTCAGAGTGGGTCTCTCCCATTGTTGTCACTCCCAAGAAAAATGGCAAGTGGAGGGTGTGTGTGGATTACCGTCCACTCAATGAGGCAACAAAAAGAGGTCACTTTCCCCTCCCATTTCATTATGAGATACTAAATGAGGTATCTGGTAATGAGAAGTACACTGTGTGCGATGGCTACTCAGGTTACTTTCAAACAGGGATTGCATTGGAGGACCAATTGAAAACAACCTTCATCACTCCTTGGGGTTGTTATGCTTTTAGAGTTATGCCTTTTGGCTTGACAAATGCTCCTGCAACTTTCCAACGTTTCATGAACATGGTGTTTCAAGCATTCTTTGGAAAGTCCATTAGGGTTTTTATTGATGATTTTTGCATTTATAGCTCAAAATCATTACATCTACAAAGGGTAGAAGAAGCTCTATGACATGGGAGGTCAACTCAACCCCGCAACAAGTGCCACATAGGTGAGGATGAAGTGATCTTGCTTGGTCACAAAGTTTCTTACAAAGGCATCGAGGTGGATCCTTCAAAGTCAAAGGCTCTTATTGAGTTACCGTCACCGAAGAGTCTTAAGGAGGTCATCTCATTCATTCAAAAGGTGAGTATATGTCACGGTTCATTTACTTAGCCTCGGAGTTACTTCACCACTTGCAAAAATTGACACAACAAGTCGAGTTTGTTTGGTCTGATGAGCTTGAGAATATATTTGTAACATCAAAGTCATTCTGTTAGAGCTACCAACACTTATGCCTCCTTGTTGGAAGTACACATTCTTTGTTAGCTCTAGTGTTGGAAAAGAAACAATTGGTGCTTTTTTGCTACAACAAGATCCCCACAGTACTAGAATGCGACCCATCTACTTTGCTAGTAGGGTCATGAATGCTTTGGAGAGATGCTACACGGAGGTAGAACTCATGATGCTTTCTCTCATGTTTGCGGTGAGAAAGTTTAGATCCTACTTGCTACCAAAACCTTTTGTAATTCTCACAGCAGAAAATTTGTTCCCTTGGGTGTCATCTCAAATGAATCTTAGTACTAGGATCTCTAAGTGGATTATGGAGTTGCAAGAGTTCCAATACTCTTTCAAGGTAGAAGATAGTGTGCGTGCACAATTGGCAGCGATTCTCACTTATAGGGTACATGAGAAGGAGATTAAGGTACCTGAAGTAAAAATCCTACCAATGCCACCACCTAAAAGTATTCATAATGCTTTTACCTTGTTCTTTGATGGAGCTTTTTAACAAGTCACAGGAAAAGCAGGGGGAGGGCTAGTGTTGTTCAACCCAAGTGGAGAGGTGGTCATGAAAGATAAGGTCAATCTACCAGGTTCAACTAGCAACAATGAAGCAGAATACGACAGACTACTTCATGGTTTGAAGATGTGCATTAGTCAAGGTATACAACGTTCTCAAGAAGTAGGCGGTCTTGCCAGGAAGGCACCGGGCCTCTTGCTGTGAGAGTTTGTGAGGAAGCTCAAGGGTTATGAGAAAGAGCTAAGATGTAGATAACATAGCTTCTAGAGCTAAAGAAGAAATGTAGCCAAAGAAGCCGCTCACTTTTCCTTACAAACACACACGTGATGGAAAGAGCTCATGAAAGATAGTCAAAACAAAACAAAAATGAAAACATCGATATTATGATCATATCGTATCATGGGTAGGATAAAAGGGTTAATGGATGAGTTAATGATATTTAATCTTTGTTGTCCAAATAAGTTGCGGTTTGCTCTTTGGAACTGTAGCTTTGTGCTTACTATAATGTATATGTTTTGTCTAGCGATTGGGATTAGTTGTGAGTACAAATCCTCTTGATTCATAATAAAATAACGACATTCACATCAAAAGAGAAGTCATAGTCAATAATAGGTAGTATGATGGGATCTGGTGAGAGAAGTATTTCGTTGAGCCTTTCAGGACCAAATAGAAACACTACGTGTTGCTGAAAGTGAATCTTTCGACTAATCTAAATGTTGACCCTAATAGATTGCACTGAATGGAATTGAAAGAAGTTAACTCTATGTGGATTATGGTTAATCATCAATGATATACTTAGTATGTTCAAAGATAAAGGTGTGAAAGAAGTGAAAGGAGAAGAAGAAGAGAGTTTCTCTCCAAAGCCCTATTGTTGCCCTTAGGCAATAAGGATATTGCAGGGAGAGAAGTACCTTGTGCACATAATTGTTTCCCGCAAGAAGGTTGTACCCATTACATTGACAGGGTTATTGCTTGAATACCTTTCAATGAAACAATTAGGACACAACAAGAGAGATGAAAGGAGGAGTAAGATAGAATTAGAGATAGAACTAAGTGTGGTGGTGGTATTAAAGATAGATAATGAGAGATAGAGATAGAGTTAGATACAAGTATTGGACTAGATATACAAATGAAAGTAAAACTAGCAACATATATCTTACATGAGAGCAATCGCCACCACCTTAACACTAGAATGGTAACCTAACAGGACATAAAAGTGTCCTTTCAGGGTTTTGGGAAAAAAATCCAAAACCATAGTAGATCCACTCATTATGAAAAATCCTTTCATGAGCTTATAGTTCAATAACTACTACATATGGAAAAAATGAGAAACTTGTAATTTTTCTCATCCCTTGGTCACTACAAGCCTCCAAAGTTGATAGACCAGTGCATTTTGCCCAAAACAGCAATTTCTTACGGTTGATTGCATATAAATAAGAGTGGAGATTTTTGTAGGACATGAGATAAAATGCCCCGTTAACTTCAATGGGTTGGTGACCAAAACATATGGTTGCTTTTACCTCACTAATTTTTTTTTGGGCAAAAAAAAAGGTACAAAAAAGTTGCTTTTTTGCCATTCTGCGGACCTATCATCAAAGTTTCTATAGTCATGCTCAATACAGATACTATATACATGTTTTCTTAGTTCCCTTTGGGCCTCTAGATTCAAAAGGAGCCATGAATAATATCAAAAGGATAATGGATCTCTTACAATTGGAACCTTGGGGGCAATGATAAAGTGCTAAATACAGCAAACATGAAAAAACTGGGTTTAGTGTTATGAGCTCTAGAAACCCATAGAAACTACTCAATATCTAGCCAAGTTTATAGTCTATGATTAGATATGGTCACTACCTACAAAATACACACAATTGGCCTAAGAAACTAGCAATATTGAGAAAGTTATACTTGCTACTCTAAAATGTATCGTATTCTTCAGCAATCAAAAAACTCAACCATCATCATATACTATGCTATATAGCATATCAGGTCCCCCAAAACTCAAGGAAGATTAGCTTTATGTTATACATTACACTTACACAATCAAAATTGAATTTGAATATCAAGAAAGCCACCAAAAAAATCATAAAAGTGCTAATTTTGGCCAAAAAACAGGATTATGCAATTCTTGTAAATTGGTCATAACTTTCAATTTTAACACTTATCTCTCCCTACAAGCATCAAAACATGTTGAGAACTATGAAGGCCTAACCTCTAGCCATCTAAACCTCACAAAAACATGAAGTTTAGAGTGGTATAGTTGCCAAAAATTGAAAAAAAGCCAAAAACAGGACCCGTTTTTTCACACAATTTAGGTTCAAAAACGCTGTGCAAGAGTAAGGTTAATGGTGAGATCGATACTCAAAAAAAATGCTAAGTTTTTTTCAGCTCATAAGGCAACTTTGTGGATATATAGCACCTACAAATTCATTTTCATACTCTTCAAATAATTCAAGAAAAATGGTCACTTAACAGGACACAAAAGTGTCCACAAGGACATAAAAGTGTCCTGTTACCATTCTAGTGTTGAATGGAGAGAGAAGATGAGGCAAGACTTCAGCCTTTCTTCAAGAGAAAGTGTGGCACTAAGATGAGTGTGTCACGATGGAATTGAGCTATTCTCCCTCACTCATAACTTGCCCCAATGAAGAGAAGGCTGCCCTTTTTATAGGTGAGGGAGCCATGTTTTACATAATCACTTGATTAGGTTAAAGAGTTAGCCCAAATAAAATGTTCTTTGGATATTTCTTAAAATGGGCAATATTAGGACTCAAAATATCATGAAATTCAGCATCTTTGGTCGTTGAGGCTCCATGTGGGTGCATGATGTATGTGGGCCCCACCTAGGCATCTTCTGTGTGGCTCCAGCAGGGGGTCCCAACTTGTGTGTCTTGTCCTTCAAGGCATCTTTGAGGTGTCACATTCACATTCTTGTGTCTTTTATCCTCCAAATATCTTATTTTATGAAAAAATACCAAGATTGCTTCTTTTCACTTGATTCACCTGTTTACCATCTCTTCTTGTAGTGTAGTTGTGAGAGCATTTTTCACTCTTTTCCCTGTAACTTTTGACCTGTAACTCGGATTGACATGCTTCAAAAGGCAAAATTGGTATACTAAAAGAGCTTGACTTGGTTTTGGCCTTTTCTTCACGCCCTTAGGTCGGAATTTTCAAATTGGGATGGTCCAAGAAGCTTTGGATCTTCCTTTTCATAAAGTCTTGTAGCAGGCCCTTCCCTCTTGTATGTATCCAAGAAGGTATGCATTATTGAAGGGTTATATTATTAAATAAATGTGAAAAGAAGAAAATAATTTATATATGGTAGGGTATAGCTGAGATATTAGAATAAATATACAAATGATTTTCCCCCAGACAAAAAGAGGCACAATCATTGATACTTCTCTTGCAGTACTTTCTAATAGTAATGTACATTTATATTACTTCAAAGGTAATACTAAGGTATGGTAGAAAGCTTTTATTTATGCATATGAGTATTATATGAATTATAATTATGCATCAAAAAGTCACAAGATAAATCGTTTAATGTCCGTTCCCACTATATACGTGCCACAACACGACAATGTCTCATGGTCAAGGGGGATGCACTTCTCATTGTGAAGAAAATCTTAGGCATTTGGGCATGCAAGAATGAAAGCCTCAGTACAAAGGTTCATGCCATTTGTAGGTTGTTTAATCAGTTTGAAGAAGTGCAACTATATCTTATTCCTAGGAAACAAAATGAAGATGCCGATTTACTTGCACAACAAGCAGTTACATCTGTTGAGGAAGTAGTGCAGGTCATCATGGTGGTAGCAGCTGTCAAGCAACCGAGATACCAAGGATTGGAGTCATTGGCTCCCATTATTGGCTACATTTTGGAGGGCGAGTTTCCACAAGACTTCACAAAAGCTCAAAAGAGGAGACTCATGAAGAAGGAAACTTTCTATCTCTTCCTAGAAGGCTCCCTCTATCAAAGAGGGAAGAATCAAGTGTGCAGAAGACTACCAACTATCGAGGAAATTCTAGCCATTCTAAAAGGTTTGCATGAAGAGGGATGTGGTGGTCATTTTGCCCAAGAATTAACTGTGAAGAAGATTTTGCTTGCGGGGTATGCTTGGCCAAGCTTACATGTGGATGTCCAACATTGGTATAAAAGTTGTCACAACTGTCAGGTAAATGGAAATAAAAGGGTGGTGCATGGTCCAAGGCAAATAGTGCTTGCAAATGGACCCTTTGAAAAATGGGGCATCGATGCTATCTCCTCTTCCTAGAACAAAAAATAGTAAACTCTACATCCTAGTGGCTGTAAATTACATGACTAGGCGGGTAGAGGCTCAAAGTGTGGCAAGGGTAAATGGAAAAATAGTGAGCAGGTTTTTCTACACTAATATTTGTTGTAGATTTGACACACCTCTGGAGATTTTTTCTGATAATGGTTTAGGGTTCAAGAAGGGTTTACTCACAGAAGTTTGTGAAGAGATTCACATTCTACATCGTCATAGCACACCCTACTACCCACAGTCAAATGGTTTGGTGGAGAAGGCTAATGGTCTCATTGCAGGCATCATTAGGAAGATGGTGCAAAACAAGACAAAGTTGTGGGATGACTTCTTGGATGGTGCCTTGTGGGCATATCGAACCACATATAGGGAGGCAACAGAGTTCACACCATTTCACTTGGTGTATGGTCAAGAGGCTCTGCAGCCTATCGAGCTCAACATCCAACAATGCGGCTTCATGGTAGAGGTGCAAAAGATGATCAAGATGTATGGATGGATCGACTTCTTATATTAGTGGATCTTGAGTGGAAAAGAGAAGCAGCTTACGAGTGCTACAAAAGGAAAGCTATACAAGCAAAGGAGAAGCTTGACAAGAAACTCAAGGACAAAGGCATCAAGGAAGGAGAGCTTGTGCTAAGGTATGACAATCGACTAGAAAATCGTTTTGATGTCACGTTTGAAACTAGATGGCAAGGGCCATACATAATGAAGAAGGCTTTCAATTCAAGTTACTATCAGCTTATGGACTTGAATGGTAAAGAGCACTCGAGGAAGGTAAACGGTATCACCTGAAGCCCTATTTGAGTCGCCTTCTACCAAAGGATCTATCAAAGGACTCTCAAAAAGCGACTATCTCATGTAAGTTTTGTTGCATGAAGCATGAGTGTGACAAAAAACCACACAATGAAAATCATGTCAAGGGACCAGATATCATAGAGGACTCAAAAGCACTCTCTTTGCAAAAGATTCTTTATGATGGTACATGAATATACCATCATCCTGGGGGAGGGCTAATGATAGACATTTTTTGGCTCTCCGTAATTGCCATAGTGAGATACCTCACCCTACCAAAATCACCTAAACACTGTGGCTATTCTTACCTTTTCATTGTACATAGGCGTGTGTGGGTTAGGGGACCTTTCCCATATCTTCTTAAAACCCTCAGCTAGCTAGTCAGTGGGCTAGTTGAGCCAAAAATAAATAAAAAATATATGTATATATATTATGGCCCATTTGTGTGTAAATATTTCATTGTACATAGGGCCTAAATATAGAAAATTTTTATAATTATTTTGATATTTATTTAAATATTTCTACCTAGGTGTGCGTTATTTTCCTTTGTATGCTATGTACATTGACTCATCATTACCACAATTTTTCTGACCATTTTTCATACTCTTTATTCCATATAGAAATATATTCATGCAAGATTCTCTTATTTTTGGTGAGAATCCACTCCAAGGAAAAACCTCAAAAATACCTTTCACCATCAGTCATTGCCTTTCACTAAATTCCTATTTCCTAGAGGTATTTTTTCTTATCTCTTGTATTTGATTCCTTATATTTTCATATATCTCTTTTTCCCATTTTATATATAGCTGACACTATTCTAGATTCCATGAATAGTTTATATATACTAGCCTGTTTTTTCCCATCGTATCCATGTATTATATTTATGCATAATCCACAACCAAGCATATTTTAATACCCCTAAGAATCAATTAGGTCATGCTCTCATGCCAGGAGGGGCTCACCTTTGGAGCCATATGAAAATTCAACAAAAGGGGGGCCACTGAAGACTTTGTTGTGAAGAAAAACATGTATTTTGGTGGGATTTTTTATATCCATTTCCACTCCGAATTTGAAGCTGTGTAAAAGATAAAATATGGACCAAGAGTTGAATAATCACCTCAAACATTTTGGTAATTTTTGGAGCAACCACCGGTGAGCTAGGAGTTTTTGAGTGGACCCCAGTCTACCCACTTTTCTCACAAGTAGCCCATAGTGTTCTCTCACCTCTTTCCACACTTCTACACACACACACACACTCATTCCTCTCAATCCCTCACTCAAACCTACACCTTTCATGGTTTTTCTCACCTTCTTCACCATTAACCTCCCCTCTTACTCCCATAGCTCTCATATGAGTTCTCCATGTACATACACCATCTCTATGCCTCTCTCTATTACTTCCAAAGTACAAATCCATCTTACCCCTTCTCTATATACATAAAATTCAGCATGTAAACCATGCTTAACCTCTACAAAGTGAGATATCTCATCAACCAAATTGCCATTTTCATCGCGATAATCAACCTTGGCGGCGGTGGCGTAAAGAAGAGAAGATGAAGAAGAGGATCGATAATCATTTTGAGAACCTACACAAGTATGTCCAAAACTTCTTCAAGCTTCACCATCACAAGGATTTCCTCACTTCATTCAACCATCCACCTCATTCTACCCATTGTAAACATAACATTAACTTTCTAGTGATTACTAACACTAACCACTAACATACTAACACAAAATAGCCATTGACCTAACCATAAAAGACACCTCACCTCAAACATGTGCATAGTATAACTCTCTCTCTCTCTCTCTCTCTCTCTCTCTCTCTCTCTCTCTCTCTCTCTCTCTCCTTAAAACTCTACTTTCACCTTATCTACCATCAATAATGCTCTCTTTTGAGCTCACATCCATGACTCAAGCAGACAAAGAAGGCCCGCAATGCTTTGATATTCAGAAAAAATCATAATCCTAATTTGTTAGCTTGTAAATAGGATTTCCAATAATCTTAATGAGGGGTCTCCAACCTATAAATAGGCCCCTCTCCTTCTTGTAAAACAACCTCCAATATCTCACATAGCACCCCAACACTCTATGCATGAGGAGAGACTTAGGTGTAGCAACCACTTTGTGAGCTTCACTCTTGGTGTGAGAGAAGCTTTCAAGCTACACATTGCAAGTGAGAGAGAGTGAGTTCAAAATCTCAAAACCACTATTGTATATGTTCCTCCATCATCAATAAATTGAGTTTTGGTGCATCAAAGGCATGATTCGACGTTCAAATCTTCGTCCTTCCACTTTGGCGATATGGTTTAGTGAATTCAAGGTGACTTGTGTATTTTGAGTTCTATCATTTGATCTTTTTTTAGAAAGTGTTTTAGTGTGTTTTCATTGCCAATTTTGTGTCCATTGTAAGAGGGTATTGTGGTGAGAGGTCTCCCACACCCTAAGATAGTGTGTGTGTGTGTGTTGGCAATGTTTAGCATTCACTAAGCATTGAGTGAGTTTTGTACAAGCTCTATGATAGCAACATAACGAACCATCTCCATTTGTAAGTCACAAATAAGGTATTATGCAAGATCCATTCCTCTCTCTCTTCCCTTTTCTCTAGCTCTCTCTGGTCCATTTTGTGTGTGTCTTGACGTGAGGTTGCTTGTGTGTGTTTTGTGACGCATCTTCTTGGTTGTGCCAAAATCTCTCTTTCGTCCTAGTTCGCATACCATAACTAGGTGGTGCCCCTTCACTTGTTTGGTTGTGGGTTTGTTGTTTTTGTTTCTTGCTTGTGGTTGCCCCAATCCCAATTGAGCTGCACGGGAGCCTTGAGAGGTGTTTAGAGGTCGCCTCTCTTGTTCCCCGCCCCGGACCACCTCAATACAATGCTCGGGGGAAAAAACCTCCTAAAGAGGGAAAAAATGTATCGGCGGTCCTAGTGTGTTCACACACATCACTACCACATGTATATGGTAACAAATCCCCCTGGAGTGATGTGGTGAACGAGAGATGGCACATCAGTAAAGGGAAGTGTCATGCCCTGAGGACATGATCAGTCCACAAAGGGGAGTAAGCCCAAAGCTTTGCGGAAAGCTTCAAGCTTCTCACGAGACAATGCCTTTGTGAAAATATCTGCAAGGTTGTCCTGTGTTGGCAAATAAGCCAAGCTCATCTCTCCTGCTGAGAGCCTCTCCCTGACATAGTGGTAATGCACCTCAATGTGCTTTGTGCGAGCGTGAAAAACTGGGCTCCTCGCAACTGCCAATGCGCTATGACTCTCTGTGTAGATAGTGTTGGCAGTGTCCTTTCCAACACCCAAATCAGCCATAAGGCGTCTGAGCCATACACACTCAACCGTAGTTGTGAAGACTGCCCTGTACTCAGCTTCACAACTCAAAGTGGCCACAGTAGTTTGCTTGTTGCTCAACCATGATATACATAGACTACCAAGCATGAAACAGAAACCACTTGTGCACACTTGTGTGTCAAAACAACCAGCCCAATCTGAGTCGGAAAAATCATGTAAGTTTGGCGGCAATGATCCTCCCTTGGGATAAAACAAGATAAGATGTAAAGTGCCACTAATGTATCAAAAAATCCTCTTGACAGCGTGCCAATGCTTAGACCCTGGGCTATGCATAAATCTGTTGACTTGTGAGACTACAAACTGAATATATGGCCTCGTGTTTCATACATAAATGAGGCAACCAACAACAGTTTGATAAAGAGTGACATCAGCAGGATCACCAGCATCATGTAGAATTAACTTCAAACCTATTTCTATGGGAGTGGCAATAGGTTCACAATCCTCAAGTCCAAACTTACATAGCAATGTCTCTATGTAACTTTTCTGACACAAGGCAATACCACCATCACACTGATTAAATTGTATACCCAAGTAATGATGCAACAGCCCCAAGTCTTTCATCTTGAAAGTAGCATTCAAATCAGCCTTAAATTCAGTAATATGTCTCTCATTTGGTCCAATGATCAGCAAATCATCGACATAAAGAACCACAATGAGAAGTACATCACCCTCACGCTTTACATACAATGTGCTTTCTGTTGGACTGTTACGAAAGCCTCATTTGACCAAATGAGTGTCAGATTTCTCATACCAAGTATGAGGAGATTGCTTCAACCCATACAAAGCCTTCTTACATTTGCACACTTTGTCCTCTTGTCCTTTTATGACAAAACCGCTAGGCTACGTTCCATAAACTTCCTCAAATATCTCACCATTCAAGAAAGCAGTAATAATGTCTGATTGATGTACATCCCAACCAAAATGAGCTGCCAATGCACATACAAAATGCACAGTAGTCATACGACAAGTGGGAGCAAAAGTCTCTTCATAATCTATGCTCTTTTGTTGTGCATAACCCTTTGCAACAAATCGAGCCTTATGGCGATCAATCTCACCATCTGGCTTGCGTTTCAACTTGTAAACCCACTTCGTACCAATGGCCTTTTTGCCAGGAGGCAAATCACATAAAGTCCATGTGTCATTTTCTATAAGTGCATCATATTGTAATTGCATGGCAGCCATCCAATTTTTTGAATTATGTGCTTCATCAAAAGACAGAGGCTCCTCAACATCATGTAAGCTAGACACAGCCAAAGCATAACAATTTGATACATAAGATGCATGGCGAGAGCTTGAACGAGTTCAACTAGACAAATGTGCATCCAATTTACTGTCAAGCAAAGTGTGCACCAGCCATTTTGGCATACCTCTAGCCTGCTCATTTTTAGCCCTTTCCTCATCAAGTACATCATGTACATCTGCATCAGTAATAGGCTGATCTGGAACATTTTTAGAAACCCCGATAGGCTGTACATTTGTCTCATTGGAACTTACATTCGTATTTCCACCACTGAAAAGAGGCAACAAAGTGTCATAAATGTCATGTGAGCTTACATTACTGTCTCTAGTACATGACAGCAAGGGCTGAACAGAATCTTCTACAAAAACTACATCCTGTGAAACCAGAATACGTTTTGTTTGTGGATGATACAACCTATAACCTTTTCTTTTAGCACTATAACCAACAAATATACATTTGACAGCCTTATCATCCAATTTTTTGCGCTGTGTTTGTGGCACCAAAGCATATGCCAAATAGCCAAAAACACGCATGTGCTCAATAGAAGACTTTCTATCATGCCATTTCCGTAAGTGACCTATTTTTCCTCTCAGCAACACCATTTTGCTGAGGTGTATAAGGCACTGTATATTGGTGTTTTATCACACAACTAGCCAGAAATGCATTGAATTCATGAGACATATACTCCTCCCCTCGATTGGAACGGAGGGTGCCCATAGTACATTTCGAGACATTTTCAGCCATAGCCAGAAACTTTTTGAAGCACAAAAAAAATTCGGACTTCCCTTTAAGCAAAAATACCCATGCATGCCTAGAGCAATCATCAATGAAAGTCACGAAGTAAAGGTAATTGCCCAAGGACGGAGTTTGCATGGGCCCACAAACATCACTATGCACAAGCTGCAACTTGCATGTGGCCCGAACTGAACCATCCTTTGAAAACTTAGAACGCTGCATCTTACCCAAAATATAGCCTTCACAAACATGTTTGACAAGTGCTTCAAGAGTCGGCAAAGAAGCAACCATATCAGATTTCTGCAAACGCAGCAAACTAGCAAAATTCAGATGACCAAAACGTGCATGCCAAAGTTTTGCATCTAAAATAGCCCTTGAATTTGCAACAGCATTTGCAAAATTTTGTCCACACTTGTCATACGAGCTTATACAGCCCACGGCACAAAAGGCCAGATGCAACAATTTTATCTCCAAAACTGAGATGATGAACTGTACATCTGTCATCCACAAATATGACTACAAGTCCAAGTCTAGCAAGTGCGGATACAGACAAGAGATTCTTCTTGATCCTAGGTACTTAAAGTGCATCAAAAAGTGTGAAGGAACTGCCATTTGCAGCAGTAAGCACAATCTTTCCAACTCCCTAAACCGGATAAGAGGCACTGTTGGCACAAGTGACTAAATTCCCATGAGGGATAGACTCGAGAGAGGTGAACAACTCACGATGTGAGGTAATGTGCTTTGTAGCACCACTATCGAAATATCACACATGTGAATCTGCAGCAATTGACAAGCATGCATCATGGATACCAAGATTGTAAGTGCACTCTGTGCTAAAAGCCCATTCTCCATTAACATCAGCGTTACAGTCTCCTTTTACAGAAGACTCAACAATAGCTGCATTTGTAGTGAAACCAGCATTTGCAGTAGAACCACCCTCTTTCTTCTTAGCCTCTTTGGCCTTCAACTTAGGACAAGACTTGATCAAGTGATCATTAGATTTACAAAAATGGCAACGCGTCTTCTTTTTGCCCTTATCACCAGAATTGCCAGAGAAAGTGCTGCCAGAAGAAGTATTGGGAACAGAAGTTTTGCCACTTGCAGCAGAACCATAAGAAGTGGCTGCATTGTTGTTACCACCCTTTCTTTGAGAACCAATAAAAGCATGTTCAACTCCACGCTGTTGAGTCCTTTTTTTTTTTTTGGAAAGTGACTCTTATAACAGCAATGTGCATAATGCATCAAACTTGACAACTTTTGGATTTCCTTGGGTCATAAGTCTCCAAGTACTAGCAAAAGTCTGGTAAGAATCTGGTAAGGCATCAAGAATAGTCTGCACAAGGGAACTATCTGAAATGACTTCACCTGCAAAAACAAGTTGCTCATTGATATCCTTGACACCAAGCAAGAAAAGTGTCCATATCATCTTTCTCATGCATAATCTTCGACTCCAGCTCTTTACGCAGCAAAGCAATTTTAGCCTCATTGTGGCTTGCATAAAGACCTGCTAGAATATCCCAAGCCTGTTTTGCAGATTTTGCTGAACTGATGTGAGGAACAATGGTGCGCTTCACAGACAACACAATCAATGCATGAGCCTGCGCATCCTTTACATCCCAACGAGCTTGTTCTACCATAGGCAAAACAAATCTAATACTTGCAACAAGACCTGCAGCATCCTCAACATCGCCCACATCCTCAGAATGAGGATGTACATCAATGCCCTGCACAATATTCTAGACGCCCTTTGACACAAGAACGTGTTGCATCATATAAGCCCACATAGGGTAATTGTCCCCATCCAGCGTGTCCTCAGCAGCAACAAACATCTTGAACACATCTGTGTTGTTGTCAACCATGGTAAATGCTGCACTTGATGTGAAAACTGCCTGAAAATAGGAGAAACGGAGCGGGAACAACATGTGCTATATAGCACAAACCGTAGAAGACTGTAAGGCACCTGTTATGCAGAAAATGGCACTGTCAGAAATTTTGCACAAAATGACGAAATAGCCTGTGTAGACCTGCCTGTGGAGGCCGAAATGAGCCCGAATCAAAAATCTGAGCAGACTATGCTCTACGAGCCTTCCCAAAATATTTTTCGACCTGCAAACGCTCACCAAACCTCACTGTAATCGGTGAAAGTGAGCAGGCGTGTGCTGGAGCAGCTGGCGTCTAAGCCCGGGAGGACGTAACCTACTCTGATACCAATTGTTGGAATTAGGGTTGCAGAGAAACGCACACAGCTTGTAGAAGATGAAGGAAGCTCAAGGCACACAACAGTGAGTGTGTTTCTTAGTGATAGCCCTAGTGTGATGGGCGTATATACAATGCTCGGGAGGAAAAACCTCCTAAAGATGGAAAAAATGCCCCGGCGGTCCTAGTGTGTTCACACACATCACTACCACATGTATATGGTAGCACTTACTTGCAAAGTGTATTTCTTGTAATGCAATGGAACACGCATGACTTACTTTTTGTCACTTTTTCTGACTCCATATCAGTGGTTTAAACTTCTTTTAGGGTTTGTTTTTGTTTTTGACATGGAAGGTTCCTTTTCTTTTGCTTTGCTAATTTTTTGAGCTTTTGATTTGGTTTCAATCTATTGTTTTGAGTTTCTTTCTTTTTTAGAGATGTGGCATATGCAGATGATTTTTTCCTTGATACAATGTTCCTCTCAGTAAGAATCATCAAAAGATACTTCTTACCCTTGATTTTTGGCACATTTTTCTTTCTTTGCAATTTACTCTCCTATTTTTTCTTGTACCTCTCTTCTTAATGAAATCAGATACCAATCTGATTCAATTGTCATAGTTATTTTGTCTAAATTTTGTCTTAGTTAAAGCTTGATCTCAACCAGTATTGCCAAATCAAATAGTCTACTAGTCAGCAATTAGCTACAAGTATGCACATCATAAGCTAGCGAGAATTTTAAGTCCTTAATTTACAAAAAAAGCCAAAGGATCAATCTGCAACAATCAATTTCTATTAGCAAAAAAATGTCCAAATGACTCTTAATTTTTCAAGCTATCTGTGTGATATGCTCTACCTTTGGCAACCAAAAAGTTTCAAAAAATCCTTCTCTAGTAGTTGGCAAGAGATAAAAAGCACCATTATTCTCTACTAGCACATAAAAATATCTTTTTTATTTTTGATAATATTGACTGGCTAGATAGGTGTTCAAAGAGATTTGAATCAATTTTTAAAGATATTTGGATAAGTTTTGTACAAATTTCTCAATAGTTTCAATGTTTGGCATATTTTGATGCAATACAAGTAGCAAAATCAATCAAAACTTTTTCAAATAACTTGAAATTTGGTACATGCATTCCATTAATATCATAGATCAAATCCCCAATTTACCTCTAATCCCCTATTTTGATGCAATACAAGTAGCAAAATCAATCAAAACTTTTTCAAATACCTTGAAATTTGGTACATGCATTTCATTAATATCATAGATCAAATCCCCTTCAAGCAAAATTTAAAAAGTCAAAATTTTAGGGCAAGAGATAATAAGCTTGAAATGAGGAAAATTATCCACTTTTTGTATCTACACGAGATGCACATACTATAGACAAGTTTCATGAGGTTTGGATCAAATTTCAAGTTTCTAGGCCAATTTTTGTATCTGCATTGGACTTAAGAAAGAATCGGGTCCATATGACACATTATGAATCCAAATGACTCCAAACTTCAATTAAAGGCTCAATACACTATGGTCTAGCCTCGGGTATACCCAAATGATGAAAAAGTTACAGTTTCAAGACTAGAGATGTGATTATTAATCCAAAGCCCAAATTTGAAAAACTTTAACTTTTGGTGATTATCACAGTTAATACAAAGTGTTTGAAGACTTTTCAACACTTTTTCCTCACTTTGGATTGGTGTGCTTACCTTCACTTTGGATCAATTTTGGTGTACTTACCTTCACTTACCTATTGATTAGAGGTGGAAGTAGATCTGCTTGAAGTTTATACATGATTGATCTCAAGACTTCTAGATCCTACACAAAATTGTTTATACTTCACCTTGAAACAATACTCCTAAGCTTAAAGTCCAATTTCAACCTCATACAAAAAAGTGATTATTATCTACATGCGCGAAGTTACATTTTTTTGCAATTATGGTGTCGTTCAGGTCTTTTATTACAAGCACTCTTAGCCAAAAAAAACTCAAATTTGCATGTATTAATCAGAAAAGAGATAATAATCTCTTTTTTAGCCAAAATTTGAACATTTTCCTTTAAGGATGGTTTTGACTTACCACAATGTTTACACAACTCTCCCAAATTCACTGTTTGATGGCATTTTAAGCTTACCTTAAGAGTCCAAAAACTAGAAACTTTGAAATTTCAAAAAAAAAACACCTCAGTGATGATAGTGTAGAGAGCAACAAAGGTAGGAAATCCACTGCGTTATCTACTTTATTAACACTAGATTGGTAATAGAAGACTTTTATGTTCTTGGACACTTTTGTGTCCACTTAACTCATCAATCTCCTAGAATTATTTCTTGAGATTCCAAGGAGGTTCTAAAGTGCTATATACCCACAAAGATAGCTTATGACCTAAAAAAACTTGGAGTTCTTTTGGGCTATTGATTCCAACTTGAGAGTTGGGTTATAGATTTTAAAACCTAACTTGAGCCAAAACAAAGTGTGTATTTTTCATGAGATTGGCATTAGATTTCCCTAAAACACAACTTAGCAAACTTTAAAGTGCTAGATTGCTATCATAGATAGTTCTAAAGGTGCTATTATGCTTCTAAAATATGGAAAGCCTATGTATTGGAGGCTATGGACCATATATTAAAAAATCCCTATGTTGATTTTTTATGAATATTTTGAAAGTATTTTTGTAATTAAAAAATCAACTTTGAGTGTTTTTAGGGAGTTCTCACTAAGTAACTCTTCTTTCTTGAGTTTTGGGGCACCTAATATCCCAAATTAAAAACAATACAAAGGTGGGAGTGATTTTTCATTTTACTAGAATCGGACTTATTTTGAGTTAATACTATGTTTTCTTCAAAATTTCTTAATTTCACTCAACAAATATGGTACATTTCAAGCTTAGGCCCAAATATAACGTACAATTCCTGTTTTGTGCCAACTTGATAGGTTTGTATGCCATACAAAAGGCCACATTATGGAAGCTATTTTTTTTGTCACTGTAGTTTTTGTACTTCATAGGTGCGTTTCAAATTGTCTTATGGATTCCTCTTTTGAACCTTTTGGTGCTATACGTGCTTGAACAAGAAAGTAACAAACCAAATTGTGTAAAGTGGAAGCATTTATAAAGATAATGATAGGTGTACACATAGAAACATTAATGATAGGTCAAGAGAATGTGAAAAATGCACTTTTTTGAACTTAAATCTATGTTCAAAAGCAACTTTTTGGGCCTACAACAACCATAGACTTTGGTCAAGAACTTAGTGATATTTACTACTCTTTGGATAATTTTTCACCTTCTATACAATAGGGTTCACCTAGAAAATATGTTGTTTTTGGTCAAATTGATCACTTCTTTGGCTTTGAGAGCTCCTCATGACGATATAGTCAAGATTTGTGAGTGTTTCTTATTTTTTCCACATTGAATGTGGTGTTAGATTTGAGTTAAATTAAGGACCTCTACAAAGACATACATATTGTGCGCCTATGTCGCACGTGTCAATGCAAGAAACTTGCCAATACACCGTGTGCGAGGCACAAATGGCTCCAAGCACACAACAAGCCTAAACTAGTAAGCTTAGAGATGGCGTTGGTGTGTCACTCACTGCTCTACGCTTCCTTTCGTGGAGGATTCCTCGCCGCGAAGAAGAGGGAGCGCCGCTACGTTGCGCTCAACCGCCTCGCCGTCGTCGTGCCGCCGCAATGCTGGATCGCTCTCTCTCTCTCTCTCTCTCTCTCTCTCTCTCTCTCTCTCTCTCTCTCTCTCTCTCTCTCTCTCTCTCTCTCTCTCGCATACACACACACACAAGGAGATGAAGAAGAAGAAGATGGAGATTGAGCAAGAGCACTCTTCAAATGAGAGAATGAGTGAATTTTAGGTTTAATTGACTTTTATATGAGTTTGCCCCATTCACACTTGGGCGCCCATGCTTAGCCAACTAATCCCTTGAATGTTCCAGTTAGAGTGCACCTTTCATCGGCGATCACTCTTACCCTTTTCCTATTGGACCGACAAGCCCGGTACCTGACTCTACCAAATAAATAATACAATGTCTGTCATAGGTGATAGGAATGTGCGTGAGGGTTAACACATACGATAAGAGTATTTGATTTTTTTCCTAAACCTGGAAATGACACTTTTATGTCTTTGTATAGGTTATCAAGCTAGTGTTGACATACTCCTAGTGAAAACAACACAGAGGCAATGGAAGGTGTCCACAAACATTGATTTTTATCTTTCTTTTTCTTGTTTTTTTATGATGAGTGCTAAATATCATGACATGGTAGAACTCAACAACCACTCGAAAACAACCTAATATGTGCCTAACGTCCTCGACAATGGTACAACTACTCCCAAGACACGTCTACAGAGCTAAAGATGACACTCCTCAGCTATACAGTTTCTAAAAGCTGGTCTTTTGTTGCAAGTAAACCTAACAGAAGTGATAGAAAATGGTATTTAAGCGTTAAGGTTTTCCCTAGTTTAAGACACCTTGTCCCCGCCAACATAACCAATGTATGGAGTTGTTGAGCCTCACTCTAGCTTATTGTAGACATAGCAAGAACCACATACATAAATGTCAATATATGGGATGTAGCTGACATGAATAGTGCATGGAGGCTACAATAGGTTATTAATCTCTTGGAAAACACACTCAATCTCTATCTACTCAATGAAACACTAAACTAAATGTTGGATAGAAAATGTCAATTATTACATCGGTAAGCAACTCTTGATGGTTCACCAAGAAAACCATCTCCAAACATCACCGAACTCATACTATCAAGTAGATAGAGTCTAAACACAAGTGCCTAGGGTCTCAAATAAAACATTTCAACCACTTGCAAAAAAAAACACTTATTATCTATAGGGATGATTTGACCTAATCCATTTTGTCTCACAATGCACTCAAAAAGCTTAGCATTGATGCCCCAATGTCCCTTCTATAGCTAAAATGTAGTTTATATGCTTATTTTGTGAGTTATGAGCTAATTAGCAAGAGGATTAGCAATAGTAATTTCAAAGGACCATTGCAAAAATCTTGTCTCGTTACGTAGAGATTTCACATCTGAATGTGTAGAAGTAGATGGCATGTCAAACGGACAATCTATTGAGGGAGATTTGAGCATCAGAAGAAAGAAGGAGAGTACACAATTCTCATTATCCAAAATTGAAAAGTTTTTTTACAAAAGCTAGCTTTTACATCTTAGCTAAGGTTTTCAAATGACAAATTGACTCTAATTTGGGCTAGTGAGGGACCTGAGATCATATATGGGTAATGTTTAATTATAAACCGAAAGTTTGACTTTACAAATATTTGAAAATAATAAAAGATACAAGCTTTGGCATGATGGGTTTTACATTAAAAAATGAGATGAGATTACAACATTTAGGCAAAATCACCTTCCAAAACAAAATCACCAGAAACTCAAAATTGTTAAAGTGCAAACCCATGAGTGTTAAGAAAATGCATACCCCACCACACTTGTGTGTCATTTAAAGAAGACTAAACCAAGTAAGCAGGTAGAAGGAGCAGAGCTCATGCTGCTTGTTGGTTAGAAAAAGAAAAGAAACTATCCATAGGTTTGATTTTTAATTGCACACACCAAAATGCTTGAGCATAGCCTCAATACATACTAGAGAAATGCAGCATTACCACTCAAAAGTGTGCTTGAGCATAGCCTCAATACATACTAGAGCAATGCAGCATTACCACTCAAAAGTGAAACTAGTAGGTATTTTGATGAAGCATATATGAGTCAAAAAGTGTGAATCAATTTCAAAGCAAGAAAAAACATGTAAAATAGAATCAAGAAAGATAAAAGTAAACCTGAGTAAAAACATTCCAATGTACTCAAAACCAACCATGTAGGCCAATAAACTAGAATAAACTAGACCAGCAAGATCCCAAAATGGATTCCATCACACAAAGATTAGAAAATATCTTCTAGGTGTCAATTCAAAACTTTTAGATTTCAATAACCACATGGTGTTATAGCTGAAGTGAAAACGGAAACCATTTTATAGTATTATCTTGATGATCCCAAAAATATATGCAGAATTGTATCCCAAATGTGAAGCATCTATCTAAAGCATGTTTTTTAGGAGAGACCAAACCAAATAGCTTAGTCCAGCAAGCTACTACCTCTTTTCAAGTGGTAAAAACCAAGAATCAAACTAATGCAAGTGCATTAAGTCATCATGCTCAGTTTTTGAGATAGGAATCAATTTCTTTGTAACGTGGATCAGGATGTCTATCAAATGGAGTAAGTTCCTAGCCTAGTAAAATGGATTGGGGCCAAGAATACTAAGAAGAGCTTAAGACAAAATAGTCTAATACAAACCAGTCATCTAATCAAGATATATGACATACCATGTTAGAAACAGCCAAGTTTCAAGGCCTCTTCAAAATCCTTAATGCATTGTATTGAGTAAAAAGTTCAATAGTATTTATAGTTCCTAGAAGCAACATATTTTATTTCAATACCAATCAACGAGGTAATAATTTTGCTAGAAAACCTAGTAAAGTGTCAACTTCGAGCCCTTTTTATGCAATGCTTTTCCATTTTTTCACAAAAATAAAAATGTATAGCTAAACATTGTGCTACTAGAATCAAGTGTCCACAAGCAAAATAGTTCATAAGTATGGACCTCTGAAGAAGAAGATCCCTCCACAATTTTCAAAATTTCAATAAAAGTAGAGTCTAAAGTACCCAGTAGTTTGATGGCTCCACCAATAGAGTCTAAAGTACCTAGTAGTCAACAAGATGGCTCTACCAATAGGCCTTTTATCTCATTCTCTCTCACTTTCTTTTGAGGAATTGAGTAAAAATTCAAGGACTCGCTCTACTCATAACTAATCACGATCATTGGACACTACCTTTCTTGTTATAAAGAGAAAAATGGAAATTACTAAATCTAATTGAGGGAAGACCCTCACCTTTAAATAGAAGGAGGAAATAGCAGAGGACATTGTTCACCTCCTCAAGATAGTCTTTAGCAAGCTAGGCACTTAAAATAATTCCATGCATCCAAGTTGATACCTATAGGTAGGAAAGAATAGGAAATACCCATTGATAGGCACAAATAGGCCATGCTACTATCACATGGTACAAAATCACTCAGAACGCCCTATGTGCAATACCTTGAACAAGGCATGAGAAGTATGCCTAGATCTTTCAAAACCTAGTTTGGTCCAATGCATTGGAAGACAACCAAATGCACCTTATCACATCCATGAGAGAGCATTGGTAAGCTAGATCAATAAGATAAGATGCCCACAATGCTATGTGTATATAAGAATCAAGGAGACATGTACAAATAGTAACTCATCCCCATAAGAGAGAGTACCATCAACACTACACAAGGAGCACAGGTTGAAAAGGAAAGATCTAGAGAGACAAAGGACCTCGTTCCAAAGATGGCGAAGAGAGAACGTGGCAACCAAGGTGGTGGTTAAGATGGGTTAAGGTCCAAATTGGAGGCTCAAAAATCCCATTTTTTCACTAAGCGAAGAGGAAACCGTTAAAAAGTTCCACTAACATGGGGAGGTTCCCACCATAGTTAGGAAATTAAAACATCAAAGGGGAACCTATCCCATTTAAGTCAATGGTATGAGTGGAAACAAAAAGGCACTTACTTAAATGATTTGTTAATGCATTGCCAATGTCAAACCTCATCTCAGAATTGGAAACGTGGTTTAGAGTGTAGTATAAGGAAGGGATACCATCAAATTAAGCAACTCCATTAGGAGTTGAGGGTGTCATTAAAATAGGTATAGAAAATAAAGAAATACCTAAACACAAAGCAGTGGAGTGTTTGTCAAGAAAAAGAAACTAACAAGTACATCACCGTCTAGAAATAACTTAGGCCAATACAACTCTTTTAAGCCAATACAAATCTTTTAAGAGCCACAAGAACCTATAATCAAGAGTAGCGTCTGAACAAGGAGTATCCCAAAAACAAAAAGTAGGGCTTAAATCTATGCATACTAATAGAGTGTCTTCTATGGACAAGAGTCAAAAACTAGAACCACATGTGGTAAGCCTTGAGAGAAGAAAGATCAAGGTGGGTAAAACAAACCTATATTTTACTTGTGTGGGTGGGTGTGTGTGTGTGTGTGTGTGTGTGTGTGTGTGTGTGTATGTATGTAAAGTGTCATCTATGGCATGTTTGAATGTATGTGTGGTGCGTTGCTATTTAACATTAATAAATATACACAAAAGAACATGAAAAAAAAAGCTAATTGTAGACAAGTGACAATGGGTAGCACAAAAACAACTCAGCCTTTGAACTACTTTTGTACATAGTTATATGAATGAGGTCTCATTTTAGTATTTATATACAATGGGTACTCTAAAGTGGTCTTCTCTCAAAAGTAGCAAGAGTCTGGTAAAATAATGACGAACAACAACTAGGCCAAAAAAAATCCAAGAAAGGATAGAGTCATCATCTGCATCCATTCAAACAAGACAACAACTTTGTTAGCCTTGAATGCATACACTCACTGTTGTGTGGCTTGAGTCTCCTTTGCCTTCTCCAAGTTGTGTGTGTTTTCTTGCAACCCTAATTCCAACAATTGATATTAGAGCAGGTTGCATCCTCCCGGGCTTAGTCGCCAATAGCTCCAACACACACCTGCTCACTTCCTATGATTTCAATGAGCTTTGGCAAGCGTTCGCAGAGGTCGACAAAATTTTGGGTAGACTCGAAGAGCTTAGTGTGCTTATATTTCTGATTTGGGCTCATTTCGGTCTCCATTTCCACTACAGGCAGTACTACTCAAGCTATTTTGTCATTTTGTGCAAAATTTTTGTGAGTGTTGTTTTTTGTATAACAGGTCCCTTACAATTCTACAGTTTGTGTTATATAGCACGTGTTGTTCCCACTTTGTTTCTCCTCTTTTTAAGAAGTTTTTACATTTACCATGACTGACAACAACACAAATGTGTTCAAGATGTTTGCTGCTGAGGACATATTGGATGGAGACAATTACCCTATGATGGCTTATATGATGCAATATGTTCTTGTATCGAAGGGCGTCTAGAATATTGTGCAAGGCATTGATGTACGTCCTGGTTCTGAGGATGTAGGCAATGTTGAGGATGTTGCAGGTCTTGCTACAAGAATTGCTGCTGTTAGAGTTGTTTTGCCTCCAGCTGAGAAAGCTCATTGGGATGTAAAATATGTGCAGGCTCATGCATTGGTTATGTTGTCTGTGAAGCACACTACTACTCCCCACATTCATTCAACAAAATTTGCAAAACAATCTTGGGATATTTTGGTTGGTCTTTATGCAAGTCGCAATGGGGCTAAAATTGCATTACTATGTAAAGAGCTAGAATCAAAGATTATGCATGAGGAAGATGATATGGACACTTGCCTTGCTGGTGTCAAGGATATCAATGAGAAACTTAATTTTTGCAACTGAACTCATTTTAGACAAGTCGCTTGTGCACATTGTTCTTGATGCCAAATTCTTACCAGACTTTTGCTAGTACTTGGAGACTTATAACCCAAGAAAATCCTGAAGTTGTCAAGTTTGATGCATTATGCACATTGCTATTGGAAGATTCGGTTTCCAAAAAAAAAAGGACTAGACAGCGTGCAGTTGAACCAGGCCTTTATTGTTGCTCAAAGAAAAGGTGGTAACAGGAATGCAACCACTTCTCATGTTCCTAATGCTTCTACTGGCAGTAATTTGTCTGAAAATTTTAAGGGCAAAAAGAAGATGTGTTTCCACTATTGTAAAGATAATGATCATTTGATCAAGTAGTGTCCTAAGTTGAAGGCCAAAGAGGCTAAGAAGAAAGAGGTTGGTTCCAACAAATTTAGTCTAAGATATCATCAAGACCAAGCAAGTGATCGCGGTATCATTCTTTCCCCCTCCACCCCTTCTTTTTAATCAAAACTAATACAATATCCCTTTCCTCTATGTCAAACAAGACTCAAAAATTATTGTGTTATACATCACAAATTTACCTCCTATTTAGCTTAGTCATAAACACAGCTATTGACATCTTGTAGGCCCGTTTTGAGAACAAGCCCGAGGTTCCTTTAACCCCTTAAAAAACATTCCCAAGCCCAATGCCTGGATGCAATATGGTAAAGTTGCCCTATACATTATGTAAAAAACTAGAAAAAAAATGTTGAATATAACGCGAGCCATTTGGGTTGGTCAAGTACATATAACCAATAAAATAGGATGCCAAGCACTCCATTCTCAATCAAACCTTAATAATTTTGTTACAGTTTTCCAACTCTACCCAACTTCCTCGAAACACACCGCAGTGCAATTATTACCAACCATTCAAACGAGCAAGTGTAGATCAATGAAAACATATGTAGTAAATAAAAAACCAAGCAAGTTTGAGTAGGGTACCAACCTGAGAAGCACGCTCATGCTCCACAAACTACACAAAAGACAAGGCTAAGTGAGGGGCATAAGCAACCCTCACCTTGTTTATATAGTGATACACCTTTGGTACATTCACCGAGTGGCACCTAGCATGGAAAATCCACTCCTGATCAGCTCATCAACGTGTCAAAATCTCGAGGTTTATGTTAACAAGTGGCAGTCACCATGGTCACTCCAATGGGAGGGGGGTGGAACCCTATACGCAGAAGAGGTGCACAGGCATAAAGAGAATCATCTTGTCTATCAGCAGAAGCTAAGGGGCATAGAGTGAGGTAGAGAGTGGGGTTTGATGCCTTAGTAAAGTTTTCACACGCGCCATGATGCATTAAAGTGAGTGTCACATTGCCAGTGGGAAATGAGCCATGCACCCCTGTGTGTGTGTGTGTGTGTGTTGGGGGGGGGGGGGGGGGGGGGGGGGGGGGGGGGGGGGGGGGGGGGGTGGAAGAGGAAAAAATCACACGTGGATTTAACCAAAAGAGGCCAAGCGTCCATTGAAGGGGCATGTCACACATAGGGTATCGATAGATACCAAAGTGGTGCAACTTGATACCATGGAAAGGCATGGGTAACCCTGAGTTGGAAAATGTGAACAAGATAAGTTAATGATAAATGATGTTGTAATGTTCTAGGTGTCTAATGTGTACTAATAGGCCAGTTTGACGAGCTGTGATAGATTTGCAGAGGTTTAGGTTAGGAGAATAGTGCAGGTATGGAAAAAGCAATGTATGAGAGTGTGTGAGTGTGTTTCAGGTGTGGAACAGTCTTCTAGCTACATGTAGTACCAAGCAGTACGTGTGTGTGTGTGTGTGTGTGTGTGTGTGTGTGTGTGTGTGTGTGTGTGTGTGTGTGTGTGTGTGTGTGTGTGTGTGTGTGTGAGAGAGAGAGAGAGAGAGAGAGAGAGAGAGAGAGAGAGAGAGAGAGAGAGAGAGATAAAGGGGGTAGAAGGTGTGTGTGTGCATGGGGGGCGGGGTGGGGCAAGAGAGAGGGAGAGAGAGAAGGCGGGAAATCAAATAAGAAAGTGAAAAGAATAAGATAATGGATGGAGGAGCATACAAGAGATGTCATTGAATATGACGAGGAGTGTGGAGATATCAAGCGCAATGAGTGGTATACCTAGAAGACCTTGCATAAATTTATGACTAGCACGAGATAGTGGACACAAAGATTATTGCATATTGTACTACAATTCATGGACTTCACAAAAATGGTCTACCTACCGAGAGTGATGGCCACTTATCTTGATAACTCACTCAATAGCAGCTTCCCATTTTCCATTGTACATAGTTCTATTATGTTGTATTTTCCACTTATGATTATAGATCTTATCATAATTAATTTAGTAGTGAAGAAGAAGGAATGAGCTTCCACCTCCATCTTTGATGTGTTCTCTGTTTGTTGTTGTTGTTGTTGTTGTTGTTGTGTGTGTGTGTGTGTGTGTGTGTGTGTGTGTGTGTGCACGCGCGCGCGTGAGCTCAAGTTCTCCCCCCCTCTCTCTCTTTGCATATTTTTGTCATTTGCTATTTGTAGTGATTTTTTTCCCAAATTTGTTGCCATTAGCATATCTCTCTCTCTATACCAGCATTCTAATTCATCCATCCCCTTGTGCATAGGGCCAAGGTTGGTATGAAGGAGGAGGCCACACTTAAAGTGTTTATAGTTGGCCATATGAGTCGAGTAGCTACAAGTGCAAGCAAGTGGGCTCATGAAAGGGCCCAATTCATGGATAGATCCAGAAGTGGAAAAACTAACACTCCATGATTGTCTTAGTTTTTGGCCGTTTTCATGCATCTTCTCATGCCACCTTACATAATACAAAATCTCTAATAATTCTTTTTTGAAACTTTTTTATAACGTTGCCTAATTTTGAAATTCAAAAGAAAATTTGTAAACTAAAAAAAATATCAAATTAGTGTGAAGACGAGATCACAATCTGATTGCCCTCCAATATGATGCAATAATAAAGATTATGGTTGTGTGTGGATAGTGAGGTGCCCAAGTTGTTAAGCAACACTACTAGTGACTTATGGCTCACAAGAAGGATTTCAATCACCCGAGCAAGAAAAATCAAGCAAAGTAGAATTTTGAGCGAAGATGGCCAAAACTTTGATATTGCACCATCATAAAAGAGATAAAAACAATCACAAAAAGCATGCTTG
Organism: Adiantum capillus-veneris; assembly: GCF_014529385.1. Lineage (NCBI taxonomy): Eukaryota > Viridiplantae > Streptophyta > Polypodiopsida > Polypodiales > Pteridaceae > Adiantum > Adiantum capillus-veneris. The sequence continues at coordinate 64,395,548 of NC_140940.1, read as the reverse complement.
AAACACACAAAGATAAATCACAAAAAGCATGCTTGAAACACACAAAGATATGAGAGACCTTGTTGTTGCTACAAAAAAGTGTTAACAAGACAATGAAGAGAGAAGACATAGAATGGAGTTTTGATTCAAAAAAAAGTGAAAAGCTTTAGAAAGCCTTTGTTTTAGCCTAAATTTCTTTAGAGCTTGAGATTTGACAATTTTGATCATGTCGATGCATCCAAAATGCCCAAAAACCCTTTAAAAATTTATTCATATGTCCAATTTTGCGGTTGTTTATGTTTGCCCTCTCCAAGAGAATAGCAAGGTCTACCCCTTCATCTCCTCTCAGGAGGCTTTTATTTTGGACATTCATTTCTTCAAAGGTCCCTCTTTTTCCACTTCTGGTATCCTCGATACCCATTGTCACCCAAAAAGCCTCAATTCCTACAACTATATCCCTTGGAGATCTTGGTATCCTATGCACCAAAAGATTGCTTTTATTCTATAAAGTATATCGTTAGAAAAACCTTCCTTTTAGGATTTATCTCTATATGTAACCTCTTCTTAGCTAAACTAAGGGCAAAAGGTCATTTTGTCAAGCATGCTTCCTCTACATCTCCTATGATTCTAGACCCTCTCTCCTCCAAAAATTGCATAAAACCAAACCCTCCACTAACCATTGTCAAGGTTCCTTTCTCACATCTAACCCGCATTCTCAACCTACACCATTCCCTTAACAAACCTCTCACAAAAGTTCTTAAAGCCAATCTCGAGCTCGCACACTTGCCTAAATCTATTGTATGTTGGTTGAATGCACCCAATACTGGAACTCTTCTCTCAAAAGGTCCCTTCCCTACTCTCATTGTATCACCTTAAGAAACTTGTTTGTTAAGACCTACCTCAGCTTTTAATACATTGCCTTGACAAACTTCTTGAGACTAGCTTTGTCCCCTACCTCATTCACATGTATTACACCCCTAAAATCCATGTGAATGAGGTAGGGGACAAAGCTACTCTCATTGTATCACCTTAAGAAACTTTTTTGTTAGGACCTACCTCAGCTTTTAATACATTGCCTTGACAAACTTCTTGAGACTAGCTTTGTCCCCTACCTCATTCACATGTATTACACCCCTAAAATCCACCATATCCTTGTACTTTGACAACCTTCATTACCTCCTTTTTTGAAAAGTCCCTCTTTTGTACACTCTTAGATCCTCACACTAATTACCACCTTTTCCCTCCCTTTTTTTAAGTACCCATTTAAGTTTGGATAATAACCCATCTGAAAATTTGGCCTCCTCCCCCTTGAATAATGTACCTTGTATGGGTTTTTGAACTATACCTCTTGATTTATACCCTAGCTATCCTTCTATTTTTACACCAATTATAAGCTAATTAAGGGAAACATGTTTGGTGTAAACTTGTGTCACTTTTCCTCCCCAATTGCCCTTTCACATTTTTAACTCTCCCTCTTTTCCTTTATCATATTTCCAAAGCAAGATTCCCTCTCTAAGATTTTTCATTTATTTAAGTTTGTGTGTGCGTGTGTGTGTGTGTGTGAGAGAGAGAGAGAGAGAGAGAGAGAGAGAAAGGGGGGGGGGGGGGGGGGAGGGGAGATAAGGAGGTAAAGAAAATGAGGAAGTGCAAAGAATGAGAGAATGGGTGGAGCATACAAGAGATGTCATTGAACATGATGGGGAGTGTTTAGATACCAAGCTCAATGAGTGGTATGCCTAAAAGACCTTGCCTACATGTATGACTACCACAAGAGAGTGAACACAAGGATCATTGCAAGTTGTACTACAATTGGACTTCACCAAAATGATATACCTACCGAGAGTGATAACCACTTATCTTGATAGCTCACTCAATAGAAGCTTCACATTTTCCATTGTACATAGTTCTATTATGTTGTATTTTTCACTTATGATTTGTAGATCTTATCATCATTTTGAAGAAGGAACTTTCAACCTCCATCTTGGGGATGATAAAAATGTGCGCTTTTCATTTAGAGTTTTTTGTTAGAGATTTTTTTATTACGAGCTTTATTTTACCTTTTCCACCTATGTAAGGTATTTATCTCCCATAAAAATAAATTTTAATTTCAAGATTCAGTTCACTTTTTTACCCATGGAAAATATTCATCTCCCATAACATTACCTCATGTGGCTATGTTGTTTACAGAACTATGATAGGGAGACATATAAATTTTCTCCAAAAGAATTGAAACATGCCGTACTACATATGGTGGCATTGATTTTAGTTAATGTGTTTTGGCCTTCGTGCATCTCGTAAGAGACAATATTTATAGTATCTTTAATCATATGTTTCTTTAGATCAATTTAATTTCATGACTTTGGCAATGATACTTAAGGTCTTTAGAGATTGCTAGTTGCCAAGCATTCTTGGTGTTACAACAAGAAAATTAGTGGAGGACTCAAGGAAAAGATTGAGTGGCATTTTGAAGGTTTCACTGTTCAACAATGCATCTATCTCTGAATTGAGGATTAGATAGCGTGAGAACATACTGGTGCACCTTGGAAAGAATCAAGGAGTTCGAAGAGGGGATGGAAGCATCCAAAAATGTAGCTCCATCATATCTCGTGTAGTTTCAAGCATTCCAAATATATCATAAGAACCACACTCTGAAAGAATGCAAGCAAAATAGTTGTGCATCATCCAATGACTATAAAAACCCAAAAGTAACCGAAAACATAGTAAATTTGATCCTCGAGGACTCATTCCACCAATGCTTGAACCATTGTCACCATTCAACAACCTGCTTAGAACTCTACAACAGTGGCGCACAGTCTCTGGTCTTTGAAATAAAAAGCATTATCCATTGCCAAAACCTTTTCTTGCCTGCAAGGCGACAATGGGGAGTGCCCCACTAGTAACTTTCCATAAAAACATTTTCATCTCTCTCTCTCTCTCTCTCTCTCTCTCTCTCTCTCTCTCTCTCTCGTCACGCCATCTCTCTCTCACACACATGTTCTTGAAAACTTGAAAGTCTGCAACCTTAGAAGGACAAATAATTGGACTACAAAATTGTACAAAACTGAAAACTTTTCTTGAATCAAGCAATATAAACCTACATCTACATCAAATTGGCGACAAAACTCATAAGCTTTGTTGTAAAGCTTCACATCTATACCATATTCTACATTCCAACCAACCCTAGCTGGTGCGAAGATGTTGCATGGCCACTTTCCAAGGTGGTGCCATCTTCCTTGCAAATCGCAACCATTCTCATTTCAACGCCATAGATTAACTGCCCAACGTTCCCATGACATGTAAGGAGCCAGAAGTTCAAAAACAAGGGATCGAGGGGTAGCGGAGCTCTCACAACTATACGATAGTGCCAAGCTGCATGAAGGGTGACGACGTCGATGCCATCACCATGTCATAATGCGCAGCTTCTGATCACTCCTCTCTCTCTCTAGTCTCAACACACATATGCAATAGTACTACGTAGAGAGAGAGAGAGAGAGAGAAAAGGGGGACGGGGGGCATGCATGGCGTCAGATTTCCATGAAGAATGCAGGCCTTTGCTTATAAAGGCTTACTGGCAAGGTAGGGCCGCCAGTAGAGAGAGAATGGTTGACGAAAGAGCATGCCACTGGAAGAGCACGATGAGGGACACATTTGCATCGCACAGAATTGAGAGCCTGCGTGCCTTCCTCATCGGTTTGCGACAAATTAGCTGTAAAACTCCGTCTTTCTGTTGAGAAATAGAAAAGCAAACGACAGTTCGGGGGTAGTTTTCTTAAATTCTAAGCCAAGAAATGAGCACCTTATAAAGCTCCTATCTCCTTTTCTATTTTGAACGAAAAGGCCCAGTTCTCTAGCTGATTTTCTCAAATTGTAAGCCAAGACATGAGTACCTTATGAAATTTGTCACACATATGAATTTAAAAATTCCAACCAAGAGCCCGAAGATCGTGTGTGTGCATGCGGATGGTTAGCGAGCTCCTAATCCTTTTGTATGAATTGAAAATTCAAGAGTTTGTTGATTGTCCATGTGGGGGGAATGGTTAGCGAGCTCCTAATCCCTTTGTTTGTATTAAAAATTCAAGTGCATGCAGACAATTAGCGAGCTCTTAATCCCTTTCTTTGAGTTAAAAATTCAAGAGTTTGCTATGTGGTGGGGATGATTAGCGAGCTCCTAATCCTTTTGTTTGTACTAAAAATTCAAGAGCTCGTTGATCACTGCGTACATGCTGACAATTAGTGAGCTCCTAATCCCTTTGTTTTGAACTGAAAATTCAAGAGTTTGATGATAGTCCACATGGGTGAGGATAGATAGCAAGCTCCTAATCCCATTGTTTGTACTGAAAATTTGAGAGTTCATTGACCGTTCGTCTGGACACGAACGATCAGTGAGCTCTTGACTCACTTGTTCCCTTTGTGTTATAGACGAATAATATTTTCAACTCCTCTATTAATCTCCTTATCACCTTTTTTAATTAAAAAATAATATTCTCATTTTCCATATTCACGTTCTAGAAAATGACAATGATAATTTGAAAAGCGTGCATAACAATACGTTAAGAATAAGTGCGTGCAGGGGGGGGGGGGGGGTTGGATGGATGGATGGGCAATGGACCAAACACATTTCACTCTTCATAGAGAGCTCATTAATGGTTGAGAGGGGATAAGAGTTGCAAGAAGGCAAGGAGAGAGGGGGGTTTGAGTAGGATGCAGCGAGGAATTTCCAAGACAAAAATGAAGGGGGGGAAGGGGGGGTTGTCAATGGGGGGATGAACGGATGGGGGGATGGACCAAAGGCATTTTGCTCTTCATAGAGAGGTCATCAATGCTTGTTGGAGAGGGGATAAGAGTTGCAAGAAGGCAAGCATAGAGGGGGGTTTAAGTAGGATGAAGCGAGCAATTTCCAAGACAAAAATGAAAAAGAGCGGGGGGGGGGGGGGGGGGGGGTTGGTTTACTTTAAGTGTGAAACATATTTGAGGGGTGTAAGGTAAGGTTCATGAGGGATGTGTATAGGTTAGTGTCAAGGTTCAAAGTATGAAGGACAAGATCGAGGAAAAGTGGTTTATGGCAAGTGCTATATAGGGAGCAATTTAAGTTTCATCAAATTATATTTGACAATGATGGGTGGAGAGAGAGAGAGAGAGAGAGAGAGAGAGAGAGAGAGAGGGCAAAGAAGGGGAAGAAGTAAACTCCAAGTGCTCTAATGTAGGGGGAGTATAGTTTATTATAGGGTAGAAAAGATTGGGCATCATCAACTTGGGTGGGACATTGACAATGTAAAAGCATGATTTACGATAGTGGAGAAAAAGATAGTGATCTATTCTAGGGGAAGGGGTGGGACAAAGGTGGTTTTGTAATGGGTGGAGTAGTCTGGGTGCTTCAAGTGGATAAACAAAAAGGTTGGATAAGAGTCGAGGTGCCTCAATTGGATACAAGAAAAGGTTGGGTAAGAGTCCTCTTGAGATCATTGGTAGGCATCCTTTTGACTTTATTAGTGGGTCTGTAGAAATAAACAAGATGATGAGAGGTACGATCAAATTAGATTCTGTGATTCTTTTAATGAGTTAGGAGGGAGGGGAGGTTAGGTCCTGTGGTCCAACAAATGGTGGTTTTATCCAAGTGTGAAAGAGAGGGTGTGCGAGAGAGGACTTGATGAAGAGGTTTTTCAATATTAAGGAAGGGATTTAATCTCCTTGTTTTTGGTGTGAATGGGAGTTTACAAAGTTTTGGAGGGGGGGGCGGGGGTGTTATTAAGGGAGGGTTTTATAGTAAGGAGTGATTCTCCTAGGAGATTCACTCTATATACAAAATGGGACGCCACCACCTACGAGCGGACAACTTTGATAAAACCCCTATATACGACTCATATTAGGGAATATGACCCCCCTTCCTACGTTTATACGATAATCAATGCAGAAAACTATCATACCCCTATCTTACATATAAACTTTAGGTCTCAAATGATCTAACTGAGTAAAACTAATCAAAGAGTGTGTAGCATAGTGATTAACAACGTACAAAGGAACCACTTCTGTTGATAACTAGATGTACCCCCAATATGTCTTAGTTTGACTTTCAAACTATGTGCCCGTTCAACCTGCACTCTAGCTACTCATCCGATGTGGAGCCATCTTAATTATTACTCAAAAAACATGGTTATAAAGTTGTGTTAGGTTCTGCGTGTAAATTTGCATCTATACAAGCTCTTTATAGCTTTCATCCCTCAACAAATGAACTATAATCACAAAACAAGCAATTGATACAAAGCAGTGTAAGTTCCTCCATGTATCTTTGTAGCTATTGACTCACAAGTTTGAGGGAAGACTCTTTTGGGAAGCCATGATTTCAAAACACAAAAACTTCCTTTCATTTTTCCCTCCCCTCCCTCTCCCCCCCATAAATATGATACCCCCTCCCTCATTCGTAAGCTTGGGAGATAGATTATTGGGGGCCTGCCCCTAACTTATACGCTTATGTAACTTGTAGAAACCCCCCCTCCTCTGCACTTACGTGGGGTGGTAAGTTTTCCATGGTGAATCCCTCGTGGTGCTTCTCTACTAGAGTATGTGATAGAGTAGAAAGTTTTTTGAAGGAAGCTCCTAGGATACGGCCCTCTCTTCCTTAGTCTAAGGAAGAAGAGATTCCTAATGTGTAGGTAGGAGTCAATAGTGATGGCTCTTAGGATAAACCTCTTGACCACAGACTTTATAAAGGCTAATTTTTATGGGTTGGGTGCCATGAGATACAAGGAATATATTGGTAGGTTTTGAGTGCTTTTTGATGGCAATGGGTGCCCAAAATACCCCGGATTTGGAAATATTTCCCTTTGAAGAGGTGGATGTCTAAAATGATGGCTTCAAAGTGAGACATGAAGGAAGTTATTTTGATATGATCATATAATGGTCATGTATAAGTATCAAGCATCTAGGTAAGGGATTCAAGGGAGCCTATCCATACAATGCCCAAAGAATCATCAATGTATCGTCTAAAGAAAGCTACATGTGAATGGTGGACACAAGTGGATTTGGATTCCAAGTGGCATAGAAAAAGACAAGCACATACCACTGCAAAATTTTATCCTATTGGAGTACCTTTGATTTGTCTCCACACCATATCTTGAAAGGAGATATAATGGTGTGTAAGGATAAGGATAGTCAACGAGATAATGAAGAGCAAATATCAAATGTGAAGAGAAGGCTATGGGGAGGGAAGGGTAAGTTATGCAAATCCCTAATGAGGGAGATCAAGTATTTGAGGTGTTGATGGTGGGGAAGGAGGAAACTACATAGTGAATCCCCCGGGGCGGTACCGTTCAATGCTATGTGCAACCCCATATTTCAAGATGCTTTAATGAGAACAGCCAGAAAAAGGTTTGTGCTTCGTGATTATAATAAGATGTGCACATAGTATCTAGACAAAGTGAAAGACAGTACTGAAGCCATCCTCAAGCACACGGTAGTAGACTTTGTTCCTGCATATGGTTACACCATAGTGTTGGATGGATGGACCAACTATCACAAGAAGCCGCTCATCAATGTGATGCTTATCAGCCTTAGAGGGTCCATGTTCATAGAAGACATTGAAACGTCTTTGAAAGAGAAGACAATGATTATCTATAGTAAGGATATACAAGAACGCCATATCAAGGGCAGGTGGGCCACAGAATGTGATCGCAATTGTCACAGATAATGCATCCAATTACAAGGCGCAAGGAGGGCTATCCAAGTTAAGTACCCAGAGATTACTTGGGTACCAAGTGCAGCGCATACTCTTAATTTTCTATTAAAATACATTGGTAAAATGGTTGTTATGAAAAAAACGCTATTGATGCAAATCATGTGGTGAAATTTACAAGAGAGGATCAATTTTTGTATTCTCTTTATTCAACAAAATCACCCAATAAAACTTTACATATATTTTGTGCTACAAGTTTGCAATCGCATACTATGTTCTTGCCACCTTGCAAGAAGTGAAGCCTTCTTTGATTGAAATGGTAGCCAATAGACAATGGGATGCTTGGCTCATCAAGTATCCTAGCTACCGAGAGGCAGCCACAAGATGTGCACAGCTTGTGAACTCAACAGTGTTTTGGCGCAATGTAGAGAGAATCTTCCCTTTGGCCAGACCATTTGTAGATCTTTTGGGAATAGTCGACAAAGACTCTTTTGTCTTTGGTTGATTTTATTGGTATATGTCAGAGGAACTACACAAAGTAAGAGAGCATGTTGCTTTGGTGCAAAGGACAAAGCTGCCATAATCACAGCTTCCAACAAGCGATGGGTGCAATTTCATACGCCGTTGCATGGTGCTGCATTTGTATTGAATCCCAAATTCCAAATGCATCAACAATTGGCCAATAAAGAATTCATGACCGAGTTCAAAACAATGTGCTCTCAACTATTTGGATAGGAGGATGGGAAAATTTCTTTTCATTACAACGAGTTGATTATGCTAATAGAACTGGTATTTTCAAAGTTCCATTTCATATAGATTCCATCGCACACACAAGTGCGGCTCTATGGTGAAAGGAGTAGGGTGGGGAGAAATTGGAGCTGGAACAAATTGCAATTAGGGTCCTATCTGTTGTAGCATCAAGTGGAAGTTGTGAGAAAAATTGGTTGGGATTTGACTTTATGCATACTAAGAAACAAAATTGTCTTCACCCTAAACAAGCTGCTGATTTGGTCTATGTTTTTTGCAACATGAGACTTATCCATAAGCCAATAAACATTGCAATAAGAGCAGCACAAAAGCACTACGATGTCTTTCAAACCCATGAAGCTTGCGAAAGTTGACGAGCGATGACAATGATATGGAATGGGAGATAGCTTCAGAATGCTTTGATACGGATGAAATAGATGATATGGTTGGTGTGTTTGATGGAGACAAAGATGTGTGACTTAAGTCCTATAAGTTTTTCTTGGTGTGATTACGTGAAAATTATGAAAGATCGCCATGCTACACTACATGATGTTCATCTCTCTCTCTCTCTCTCCCTCTCTCTCTCTCTCTCTCTCTCTCTCTCCCTCTCTCTCTCTCTCTCTCTCTCTCTCTCAAGTTACTTTTATAACAATAAGACTCATAATTACAGCTAGATACAATACAATTTCAAATCAAGAATACAAAAAGGGAAAATTGAGGGGGTATAGCACTTTGTATTCTCTTCTTAAGAAAATAGATAGGGGTAAAGTGAGTGAAGTGCTCAAGCCAAAGATTGAGTCAGCTTGTTGAGTAATTCATCTATGTTGAACTCAGTACTTTCAGCGTGGGAGATGGGTCTGCAAGTCCTTGTTGCGAAGGACCAGCCTGGGCCTTCTGAAGCACTAAATAAGGTGACGAGAGAGAGTGTGCACCCTAGCTAATGCCTCTTTAAACACTCCGTCAAAAGTAGTCACAAACATTGACTTTGCCAAGTGCCCTCATGCAACAAACTTAATCCAATGGTCCACAATAGTTGCCCAAGTTCCTGAAGTCTAGTATTAGTATTAGTTTTGAGGCCTCATCACAATGTTCAAGGCTCCGCGTGAGCTTGAGGTTGTTTTGTATGTTTATGGTGTGTTTAATACTATTCACTCACAAATTGTGAGTTTTGCAAAATAAAAATAAAAATATTGTATTAGTATTGAGGCCTTAACACAATGAACTTGCATGTGGACCTATTGATTGAGCCAAATCCTATGGTCCACAATTGTTCACAACTAGTTTAACACAATGGCTGAGAGTTGCTCCCATAGTCAACTAAGCACTATTTGGGAAAAGTGCGTGCTTTGAAATAAAGGAAAAATCCAACTTAGATTTACGGAAAACTGTGTAGACTCAAATTTTCAACATTTTTCTTGTTGGAAAAACCATGAAAAGAAATTGTGAATGCTTGGAAAAAATGTTTTTCCCAAAGGCCCTATTCTGGCAATGGTCCATATAGCAATGCATATTGTTGCATCTCGGCTTGGGCCTCTGATAGCTCTATCTCAAGCTCAAGGATTCTGCTTTGCAAAATGTCAGGTGTTTCTCCTTGGCTTGCAAGATCTTTCCCTTGGCTCGCTAATGTAACAAGCATCTCTGATTCTTTGGAAATTAGAACTATGGGACGTTTGTAGCCATTGGATTATAATTGGTGTTACTTGCTACCACTTTCTCTGCAATCCGACCATGCCTAATGCTAGAATTATTGGGGGGGTGTGCCTCCCAAGGATTTCGTAAACATAGCACTGTTGTATAAAGTAGAGTGCCATTTTGGTTATTGTTGTTATGGAATTGATATTCTACTATTTATTGCAACTGACAGGTGGAAAAGGATTGACCGATCTAGGCCTATATTACAAAAAAATATATATTTTGTACATTTTATTATTCAAGTGATCTTTTATGAGCTTTTGCCATTTATTACCAGCCCGGCCAGTTTGTACTCAATTTGACCATTCAAAAAATCTATAAATCAAATACGTGCAAGAGGGAAATGGTCACTCTTGCATGGGGGGATATTGCACCTAGTGTTTGTGTTATTTTCATCTCCTCTCCTCTCCTCTCTTCTCTCTCTCACCATGCCAGCGTAGCACTCTGCTCTAGGATGTGCGCCTGCACGTGCGCTCTTGCACTGTCTCGCTCTTGCTCTCTCTCTGTTTACTTACGGCTTTGATTCTGTGCTACAAGATCTATCAGATATGTTGATTAGTCTGTTTTATAGTTTGCAGTGTGCTATTTTGGGTATTATGCAGGGCAGCCAGGCTTCCAGCTATAGCAATGGTATCAGAGTTGTGGTTACGCTCTTGGGCATAGAACAATCATGCCAAGAGGCTTAGGAAATCGGCGGCCCGAATAAAAGCCAAGGCATTAAAATCAATTAATCTCCTTGTGATGCAGTTTGGATGTAGCTATAGAGATCAGCTAAGTATTTTATTTTATTTTATTTTTGCTACTTTTATTAATTGAATCTACTATGTCTACACGATTGTTTTCAAGAGGGTACTTAAGTCTAAATGTTGAGTATAGGAAGCATTTGTTTCAAGAGAAACAAATAGAAATTTGATTAATTGAGGTCTTTATATACGTACGATAATTAGTAGCTAATAACAATTTAAGAGTATGATTTAGCAGACGGAGTAAGAAGCAAGAAATAGAGAAGAAGGAATAGGATGAAATTCTTTTCTATCATTGTAAGGCAAGTTGTAGAAGCATTAGAAAAGCTATGAGAACATGTAGGTAAAATTTGAGAAAAAAAATTCCTCGAACCACCTCCTTGGTGGCAATTTGAGCAGGCTTTGGTTTCCCAAGCTCTGCTTTCTAGTCCCTACTCATTCCTCTGCCTCAGATATAAACTAGTGCAGAAACGAGCTTGGGCTAGAACTTGGATGTGCACATTATCATTGAGCTTGGGCTAGAACTTGGATGTGCACATTATCATTATGTAACATTTGTGGAGAGTGCAACTAATTACCTAGACGTGCAAGTAGCATTTAAAACTGGTCGATACAATTTTCTTCCCTCTGCTCCGAATATGAGTTGGTGCTCATGTCCATGGCAGAGAAGAGCGAGATAAAATTTGAACATTGCTAGGAGTCCGCAAATGATAGGATGTTCCTTTCTTTGCTTTTGTAGACAATCTATGGTTGGAGAGGAGCCAAGTTCAAGCATATGCAGAAGTCCTTGGAAGAGGACTTTCCTGGTATTGGGTATTGGTATTATCCTTACCGCAGGTTTTTGGAGGTCAACCTCTCCATGCGGTTGCTAGCAGCCACCCCCCCTTTAACCACCAACCACACCCTCTCTCTCTCCCTCTCAATATCTGTAGTCGTTGTGACGTACCTTCTCTCTCCCATGCAGCAGCTAGAAAATTGTGAACAACCAGTTTTCTCTCTATGCTCACTACCTACCAACTGCCTATCATTGGTCATATACACCACACAAAAAAAGGGCGGCTTTTCTCAGTTCAGCCGATGAAAATTGTAGCACTCTCCCTCATCTGCATGGTGCCCACAATCACCAATCAAATATTGCGCGTGCCGGCACACACACTACTTGACCTTGTAGACTGTAGTGCACGTCCACCACATGCACTGACTCTCTTTCTCTCTCTCTCTCTCTCTCTCTCTACCCCTCACTGCTACAATAAAGGTGCATACACACCCACTCCCACCGCCACCAACAATATGCATGCAAGTTTCCTATGCTCGCTACCATTACTTTGCAGCACAACTGAACTTTCGTTCAGGCCTCTGCCACCCCTCCATCTCCTTCCCCATATCTATCTTCATATTGTTGCACCCCTAGGTCCTTGATCCTTGTACGGCTTGTTTTGATACTGGCTTTCGCTCTTTGTTATTGACAATGCACTCAAATGGGGATACCCTGTGTTCTTTATGTAATACCCGATTATTATTTCATGGAGCCTTTACTGGAGAAATCAATGTTGAACAGCTGAAGGACATTGGCTGTGAATGGGTAATTCTTGGCCATTATGAGCACAAAACATTCTTGGCAAAACAAATGAGTTTATTGGTAACACAACGCTGCTTTTGCACTGTCACAGAACCTAAAGGTTATTGCTTGTGCATGGGTGAGTAGAAATTGGAAGAGCGTGAAGCTGGGAAGACGTTTACTATTTGCTTTGAGCAATTGAAAGCATTTATTGATGCGGTGTGGAGATGGGACAATGTTGTGATTGCTTATGATCTGGTGTGCGTGATTGGCATTGGCAAGGTAGCAACAGCTCTACAAGCTCAAGAAGTCCATGGAGTCATCCATGTCATCCGTGGTTGGATGGGGGAAGAACGTTTCTTTTGATGATGCTAAGACTGCTCGTATCATTTATGGTGCTACTGTGAATGGAGCTAATTGTGAAGAGCTTGCAATGAAAGAAGATATAGATGGATTTCTTGTTGGCGGAGCCTTGCTTAAGGGTCCAGAATTTTCCACAATTTGCAACTCGGTGACAGCCACGAAAGCAGTTGTTCAATTATTTCCAACATGGTTTATGGCCACATTTTCTGAGATAATGAGGAAAATGCTCTGTAGACCAATTGTCTTCTTGCATGAAGCATGTAGCAGTGTGCAAAAAGTTGAGACCATATTGTGTGCATCTCCTCACCACTTCTACACACTACTATCCTTAGTGGGAGTGCCATTGTGCAGGAGGAGGTGAATTTGCCTCCTGATTCTTGCCACTTAGATAGGAGGTGGGTTGTCCTGCAGACTATCAAGTCCCTTGATGGTGCTACAATGTGCAAGCCTGAGTGTCTGCATGCGGATGGTAAACCGTCAGAATATGCACATCCATTTCTATTCATGTGCCATGTTAAGGCCATTTTCAACAAGCATACCCTTTGATAGGAGCTTTGTGACAAGAAGCCAAGCATAAAAACTTGTATTCGTTTACGATCGTTGTTTAAGCATGCCCAAGTATCATTATAATCCTTGTTCTAAAATCTCCAACTTCATCCGCAATCCCACGCTTACCATGATCATTCCTGACCCCGCTTGAAACAATTGCCAACAGTACGTTTTCTTTTACCTAATCTTTGGCTCACATGAGGCAAACCTTCCTTGTACATTGGTCCTCGGCCGGTCAATTTTATGTCATGTGTCCATTGTCTTTTACAAGTAAAATTCTGACATGTCTTATATAAATAGCCTTTTTTATCCACATCTGTAGTATCTGTCACAGTTGAAGGGATTAGGTGCAAATTTCACTGGTAAAGAGGATGGACATGGTGACCCTGTGCAGTTATAGACCAATAATTTTTCTTCTCATGGGTCCTATTGTCTCTTAGTTTATTTTACTACTTTCATGCCCTAAATCGTAAACACCGTGGATAACCATAACGTGCTAGGGTCAAATTTTCACCGCCAAGATACATCAGCCCTTAATATTCTAGCTATGATTACCATCGGCGAACTCTGACAAGGTATACTTTTAGCTACCAACACCCCAATTGCATATTACTTGAATTATTAAGCAATTATCAAGCATAACCAAGAAAATCCCTCTCACATCATTATTTGCAAGAGATATTATCCCCACAATGTAAGTTTATACCCATTAGCAATTATGTAGTGTAATTAGCTTTTCACTTTGATTGCTCTACAAAATGTCTTACATGTTACATATGTCCGTCAAATTGTTGTTGCATATTACTCAATATTGTTCCATTTATTTGCTTTTGCACCACATCCCTCCCAACGTTTCCAATACTCCTTCAAAAAGGACTACAATTACTAACAAATACTTACCTCTATGTCCGAATTTGCGGCCAACTACTTTCGGAGACTTGCTTTTGACCTATCCTAACATTCATCCATTGAGTGTGGCCTCACTTAATCTGAAGACCGATATCCACCGTTCATCCCAATCTTGCAAACCACCCTGTCAATTTAGATAACACCTCTCTTATCCGCTCATTTGTACTTCAAGTTGTCTACTTTTATTCTCTTTTCTTGGCAAACAAACACTGCATCAAATTTTTTCTTCATGGTGTTTCGAATGTTAATGCATTTGATATGCAATTATTAACGTTGTGAGCGGGATGGAAACACACAGAACGCCTCTATAACGACCCGACACACACTCTTGGGATGATACACACACACACTATGGGGCACCACTCGGCTTACACAACACACCTGGCCGAGACAGGGAACACACCTATGGAGTGACAGGAGAGAGACTACCCGTTTGCCCACTCCACACAGACACACACACACACACACACACACACACCCAAAAAACTCAGATCAAAAGAAGATAATTTTTGATGTTTAGATACAATTGAGCTTGGGCCAACACCAATGGGGCAAATAGCTCACACAATATGGGTAAAATAAGCCAGATACAATCACAAAGTAGAGCAGAGACTTCGCTCATAGGAGAAACTTACAAAGCCAAAATAGCAGAAAAAGAGGGAGTAATTTGGCAAAATGGACAGTGCCATCGCGTCCGGAACGGCTCAAAACCCCAGTCTACAATGTCAAAGTACTCAAATCCGACCTCGGATGAGCAGTTTACGGCCAAAACAGGCTCCAAAAACACCAAAAACACACCTGCGACTGTTCCTCCTCTCTTCTCCACGTGTTTTCTGGTCTTCTCTCAGTTTTTTCAGTTCTCGCACTTAGCTTTATTAGTTGGGCACCCTTGGCCTTTTAGATGACCTCAAACGGACCCCGAACAGGCCAAAAACTGACCTCGCAGTGCATAGTTGTCACCTTTTTTGCATCATCCGCACACCTGGCACTCATTTCTTTTCAATAATGTGTCTCGCAACCACGTGAAGTGGCCCAAAAAGTGGTCGTAATGATGACCTTTCTGCATAACTCTCACAAGAAAACACCCACGTTGTGTCCGTCCTCATCCGTGTGCAAATATTGACCCCGTTTGCCCTCCTGACGTCACTAGATGCCATCTGACGCACCTGCATACCTCATGTCGTCGGCCCGCGGATAGCTTCCTCGAGAATTTTTACGCGCTATAAACTCCTCATTATTATAGAGAAAACATACTGGTACTGGTGATAGTGAAAATCGATGCACTATGTACATGCTGTCCTATCTGTACACATGTGGGCCCCACGTAACAACCTGGCTATGGAAATTGGGCAATCCTTTATTCGATGCACCATGCATGTGTATGTACATATGTGAAATTCCTTGCTCCAAATAACTCCTGACATAATTTGCCCATGCCCTAGCCTGCTAGATCATTCATGATCAGCAGCAGCAAAGAGAGATATGAGACTCGCCGCATCACAGGTCTCCTCATCCTTCACAGACATCACTCGCTCTTCAGAAAACTCATCTTGCTCCACCATCATCAACCTGGCATGATACAACTTAAGACGCAATCCATTTACCCTTGACTTATGTAAAATCCCATCCAGGTTAGCCAACTGATATGTACCATTCGGGAAACACTCCACTACCTTGAAAGGGCCTTCCCACTTAATTTGAAACTTCTTTTGGAAGGTGTTGTCCAGTTTGCTGTTGTAGCGCAAAACCAAGTCATGCTTCTTGATACCCTTACTTTTGACCTTTTCATTTATCTTTGCCAAAGCCTTATCCTGCATCTGCCCATAATGCTCCAATGCGCTCATCCTATCCAACTGGACCTCTTGTAACTGCAAGAGCCTCTCTTTGAATGCATCACTAGGCGGCCCAAGCAACTTCTCTAGCATCTTGACTGCAAGCAACTCTACTTCCACAGGCAATAGTGCTTCCTTTCCATACACCAAATGAAATGGAGTAAACCCTGTACCTGTCTTCACCGAAGTACGGTAAGCCCATAATGCACTAGGCAATTCGAAATCCCAATTCTTTCCTTGGTGCTCTGTCACTTTAGAAAGAATTTGTACCAACTCACCATTGAATCTTTCATTTAAGCCATTACACTGCGGGTAATAAGGAGTGGTATGTTGGTGCCTAATCTTCATCTTCGCGCATAAAAAATCTAGCAGTTTAGCTCTAAATCCAGGCCCCTTATCTGAAAGTAGCTCCAGTGGCACCCCAAACTTGCAACATATTTCATCATACACAAATTTTGCCACATCCTTTGCAGTGATCTGTTTTACTGCTATAGCCTCTGCCCATCTAGAAAGATAGTCCACTGCCGTCAAAATATAGCTTTTGCCCCTGCTTGTGATAGGTAACGGGCCTATTGCATCAATCCCCACTTTTCAAACACATCAAACGCCATAATGGTTTTCGTAGCTCTGGCTTCAACATTCTCTTCCCAAATGCTTGACACCTATTGCAAGACCTACACCGATGGTGAACATCCTTGTGCAAACTAGGCCATACATACCCCTCTTGCAAAATCTTATGCAAGGTGATCTTTAGAGCAAAATGGCCACCACATGCGCCTTCATGATTCTCTTCCAACACTCTGTAAAGCTCCTCCCGCCAAGGTACACGCCTCAACACGAGATCAGCCCCTTTCATGTATAAGACATCACCAATCAATTTGTACCTGTATGCTCTACGCACAAATCCATACTTCTTAGACTTCTGAATCTCCTTTGGAATGATTCCAGTTAGCAAAAACTCCTCTTCTTGATCCAAACTTTCCCGGCCATGATAAAGAGGTAAAGTGGTCCTCAACACAAATAGCTCCCCAATCATGCCTTGAGCTGCTTCATGTGCCTCTCCATTTAGAGCATGTTCAATGTGTCTGATTTTGCATGCTTCAAAATTTTTTAACAGGCCTTTAATTCTGAAGCACATTTCCTTCAATGCGGTGTTCTTGCTCTTCCACACACCCAACACTTGCTTCACAACTAACAAGGCATCACCTTTTATGCTCAACCTTCTAATCCCATGCTTCAAACAAATGTGTAATCCAGCTTCCAAAGTAGCATATTCAGCCTCATTGTTGCTATGAGCATCCAATTTGAACCCTCTCTTGCATACTAGCTTCCCCTCTGGATCATAAAGTGTTATACCCCCTGAAGCCGCATCATGGCTCTTTCTGTATGAGCCATCAAAGAACAAAACATGTGCATTGTTGATCTGTGGCACTTCTTCAACTACCATTCTCACCACCTCTTCCTTAACAATAAGGGGATTCTCCTTGTAAGTCAACAAATCGGCTGGGGTAGCCCTTGTACTGTCTTCCACTAGAAAAGAGAACTCAAACTCTTGCAGCTCAATTACCCATTTCTTCACCACATTTGACATGTTAGTACCATTAATTAACTGTGTCAAAAAGGCATAACTCGTCATGAAAACAAAAGGTCGTGGTAGCAAGTAATGACGAAATTGTCGACAAGCAAATATTACACTGGCCATCACTAGCTCTACTTCCGAGAACTTTCTCTCTGCTACCAACTTCACTCGACTTGCACAATACACTGGCCTCATATAATGGCTGCCCTTCCGCTTTTGCAATAGCATGGCTCCAATGGCATCATCCCCTACTAATGGATTTACATAAAAAACTTTCTCCCAATCAGGAGCCTGCATGGCTGACAACCCCTCTAACACCTCTTGAAACACTTCTTCACACTTGTCATCCCATTGCAATGGATCATGCTTTGCCACTTGTTGTAATGGATAAAGAATCTGAGAAGACAATGGAATAAACCTTTCCATGTACTTCACTTTGTGTATAAAGGTTGCCAATTTCTTCGTGCTCGTAGGTGATGGAAGGAGGATAATAGACTTAACCTTGTTTGGATCAGCCTCAATGCCATTTTCTGACACAATGTGGCCCAATAACTTCACCCTTGGCTGTGCTAGATGACATTTCTTTGGATTTAATTGTCCTCCACATTCATCATATCGAGCCAATACCATCTGCAGCTTCTCATGGTGTTCAGCCCTACTACTATAAACACAGAAGTCATCCATAAAAGCTTTAACACAACTACCAATGAATGGTTCCAACACCCAATTTGCTCTCTCTTGATAGAAGGAAGGTCCATTTGACAACCCAAATTGCAATACTGTGTAGCAATAGCAGCTCCATGGCGTAATAAAAGTTGTCTTTGTGCGGTCTTTAAGAGCAATCTTCAATTGAAAATAGCCTGAAAAACCATCACACACATTGTACCTCTTATAACCTGCCACTGAATCCAAAATCTGATCGATGAATGGAAGAGGATATGGGTTCTTCTTAGTGGCTGCATTTAAGGGTTTAAAATCTACACAAATCCTCCACTTCCCATCCTTCTTTGGACTGACTACTACTGGACTCGCCCATTCTGTGGTCTCCAGAGGGACTATGAACCCTGCCTTCAATAGCTTGTTCACCTCTTCCTGCAAGGCTTCCATTTGCTCTTGACCCATCCTTCTTAGTCTTTGCCGCAATGGCTTAGCACCTTCTTTCAGCTCTATATGCATCTCTTCTCCCTTAAACCCTCTAATCTCTTCATATGAAGTAATAAACAAATCAGGAAAACTAGCCAGCATGTGCAAATATATCTCCTTCTCCATACCTGAGAGGTCTCCACTGATCATTTGTGTCATCAATTCCTGCTTCTTTGACAAATCAACCTTGGTTTGCATCAGCCCTTCAATCACTTCATAAGGCCCTTCACTTTCATCTTCAACTTCATTCGCAAATGCGACTAAACCACACTCCTGGATTTCTTTATCCATCAAAAGAAATGCAACATCAGCATCCTCATCACTGCTGGTAGTGCCATCACTGTCCTCATCTGTCACCGTGGAAGAGTCTTCATCACTAGACTCATCCTCATCTTCATAAAGCTCCTCTAATCGTTTCCTTGTGTCCATATTATAAAGCTTATTGGTACCTGTCTTTCCATAGAGGCTAATCATACCATGTCGCCAATCTTGAACAGCTCCCACTGCACGTAACCATGGTCTACCCAGTATAATAGGATATGCTCCCAACCCTGCTAGCATCACATGAAAATCAACCACTGTCTTTGCATCATACGCTTCCACTTCTAAGCTCTTTACAACACCCAAGCATTTTACTTTTTGATGGTTTGCCAATCTGATCCGAAAACCTGACACCCCAGCCACTGTGAGACCCATCTTCTCAACGCATGAGTGTGTTATGACGCATATTTGGGCTCCTGCATCCACATAACCTTGTCCCAAATTTTTCCTTTTATGCCACACATCTACTATTGGGCAAATGTCTGATAGCTCATCCATTGCCAATACCTTCACTGAACCTCTCTCTGACTCTTTCTCCATTGGGTTAACCATCTTCTTCCACTGTCGCTTTAGTTTAGGAACCATCTCTATGAGCTGCCCCAAAGTAACATCTGCCTTCCTGCTCGTCAGATCCTCCTTCAAGTCATAGCTTAATTGCCCATCCCCTAGTGGAAAATCTGAAACATGAAACTTTCGACGAGCTCTCCTTTTCCTCTTGGCCTTGACATCCTCACCCTCATGGCTCTTTCCTTTCTTCTTACTAGGACCTGGGGCACTTCTTCCTTCCTTATCCTCTGTGGTCCTCTTCCCAATAGGCATCACTAATGTATCCTCTAGCTTTGATGCCTTCTCCAAGGTGACTACACTTAGCACTTTTGTCTTTCCCTTTTCCTCCTGGGTCAGTCCACTGGTTCCTTCGTCTCCCTTAATTTCGATGCCATAATCATTTGACCTAGTTAGCACCTGTCTTGGCAATGGATACATGTCTCCCCCCATCCTTGGTGGCTTATCACATTGAGGGCTGATGTGACCCAACTCTCCACAATTATAACATGTGGGCGTCTGCCTCCAGTACCTACCTTTGCTTTGTCCAACACCATTCCTAGGCCTTTCTTCACCTCTTGGTTGATTTTCAAACCTCCCTCGACCTCGATTATTTCCCACTTGACCTAGCATGTTTAGGCTGAGATTCTTCATCAAATCTACCACTTGCCTCATGTCTTGCCTTAGCCCATCATCTTGCACCGATGTAGTGACCACTGCTGGCATAACCTGAGTAGTAAGAGGAATCACTGGTTCATGATGAACCCCTGACATGCGACCTTGTAAAGACTCTATAGGCTGAAATTCAGACCTCATTGGCAAAGACTCCACCCCTAACTGGCTCATTTTCCTCAACTTCCACTCTTTGTTCCTTGCTACCTCTAGTGCATCTTCATATGTCCTAGGCTTCTTTAGCTCCACTCTCCAACGTATATTCTCCCAAAGACCAGCCAAGAACCTGTCCTTCTTCATCATGTCAGGCGGGGGTACTTGTGGTGCTAAGACCTTGCACATTCGCTCCCATGCCAATGAAAACTTACGTATGTACGCATCTACTGGCTCACCTTCCTTTTGCACCAAAGCCTGTACTTCTTGCCACACTTTGTCAGGATCTTCTATCTTCACAAACTCCACTTCCAACCCATGTCGTAGATTGTCCCAACTCAACCTTACAGGTGGATCCGCTGCACGGAACTCCTCTTCAAATGTTTTGGACCAAACTCGTGCATCACTCTTCAAACAAATTTGGAGAACACGTAACATCTGCGCAGGGTCATGAATCTGGTTGCTAATGCAGGCAACCTCCATCTTTTCCAGAAAGTCTTCCACATCTTCATCACTTCTTCCATGAAACTCCGGATAAGAGAAAGCCATGGCTACCCAAGTTTCAATGCTTTGAGAACCCCTTTGAACACACGTGCAAGAACCCAAAACTTTTGACTACCCAATCCCCAAAAACTTCAATGGAGCTCAACTTTAGATAAGGACAAACACATGCACATCAAATGAGTTTTCATAGTTGATCATCGGAATTACAACAGGCAAAGGACATTCCAAGATCTCTCGTAATCTTCTTGGCCCGAACATAAAGACTATGCGCTGCTGGAAAAAAATCTTCCTGGACACATGAACATTTATCTGGATTCTTTGAGTTAAATGAAATGGAGTGAATTGAGGGCCATTTTGATCATCCATTAAAGCCAACCATGAAGCTCCCAAGAAGACACACCTGACTTAACCTCTGATTTTGCCAAAATTTCAGCAGCATAACAGCTTAAATGGCTCAAAAGACCAAAAAACCAGCCATCATAACTTGGAAAAATTTTGGCAGAGTTTCCCCAGAAATAGAGCAGTAGGAACTCAAAATATAGACTGTATATGTATGCATAAACTGTCAACAATAGAACCCGAGCATCAAGTAGGACTCACTAGTACATAGCCTATGGCGAGGTCACAAAAAGGGTGCTCTAGCTACCTGTATCACCGAAAGGATCTCTACATTTGAGAATCCCCCAGCTCAATAAAAACCTCACGCTATCGACCCTCACACGAAGGCAAATGCAAATCGCGTATAGTCAAGTCTCAGAAATGAATATCTTCCAGACCAAGTCTCAGAAATGGCTGGGACTACCAAATACAACCAAGTATGGCTCCACAAATGCGTACAATGGCAGTTTCCACAAGTAACGTACAACCCAGTAGACAATGCGCTCAAGCAGGCGCTAAATAATGCATACCCACAACTGCAAGTGACATCACTGCTAGTATATCACTGTACTCCAGCTACCTATAGCTGTGTGAATCACCTGTACCTGTACCTATCCCTGTAACCTGTAACCTGTAATCTGCAACCTGCAACCTGCAGCCTGTAAGCCCGAATCTCGAAGCTGGAAGCTCGAAGAAGATCCTCCGTGGGGGCGCCAAAAGAATGTGAGCGGCATGGAAACACACAGAACGCCTCTATAACGACCCGACACACACTCTTGGGATGATACACACACACACACACTATGGGGCACCACTCGGCTTACACAACACACCTGGCCGAGACAGGGAACACACCTATGGAGTAAGAGGAGAGAGACTACCCGTTTGCCCACTCCACACAGAGACACACACACACACACACACACCCCCAAAAATATCAGA
Organism: Adiantum capillus-veneris; assembly: GCF_014529385.1. Taxonomy (NCBI): domain Eukaryota; kingdom Viridiplantae; phylum Streptophyta; class Polypodiopsida; order Polypodiales; family Pteridaceae; genus Adiantum; species Adiantum capillus-veneris. The sequence continues at coordinate 64,373,272 of NC_140940.1, read as the reverse complement.
TCAAAAGAGGATAATTTCTGATGTTTAGATACAATTGAGCTTGGGCCAACACCAATGGGGCAAATAGCTCACACAATATGGGTAAAATAAGCCAGATACAATCACAAACTAGAGCAGAGACTTCGCTCATAGGAGAAACATACACAGCCAAAATAGCAGAAAAAGAGGGAGGCATTGGGCAAAATGGACAGCGCCATCGCGTCCGGAACGGCCCAAAACCCCAGTCTACAATGTCAAAGTGCTCAAATCCGACCTCGGATGAGCAGTTTACGGCCAAAACAGCCTCCAAAAACACCAAAAACACAACTGCGACTGTTCCTCCTCTCTTCTCCACATTTTTTCTGGTCTTCTCTCAGTTTTATCAGTTCCCAGACTTAGCTTTATTAGTTGGGCATCCTTGGACTTTTAGATGACCTCAAACGGACCCCGAACAGGCCAAAACTGACCTCGCAGTGCATAGTTGTCACCTTTTTTGCCTCATCCGCACACCTGGCACTCATTTCTTTTCAATAATGTGTCTCGCAACCATGTGAAGTGGCCCAAAAATTGGTCCTAATGATGACCTTTCTGCATAACTCTCACAAGAAAACACCCACGTTGTGTCCGTCCTCATCCGCGTGCAAATATTGACCCCGTTCGCCCTCCTGACGTCACTAGATGCCATCTGACGCACCTGCTTACCTCATGTCGTCGGCCCGTGGATAGCTTCCTCGAGAATTCTTGCGCGCTATAAACTCCTCATTATTATAGAAAAAACATACTGGTACTGGTGATAGTGAAAATCGATGCACTATGTACATGTTGTCCTACCTGTACACATGTGGGCCCCACGTAACAACCTGGCTATGGAAATTGGGCAATCCTTTATTCGATGCACCATGCATGTGTATGTACATATGTGAAATCCCTTGCTTCAAAAAACTCCTGACATAATTTGCCCATCCCCTAGCCTGCTAGATCATTCATGATCAGTAGCAGCAAAGAGAGATATGAAACTCGCCGCATCACAAGTCTCCTCATCCTTCACAGACATCACTCGCTCTTCAGAAAACACATCTTGCTCCACCATCATCAACCTGGCATGATACAACTTAAGACGCAATCCATTTACCCTTGACTTATGTAAAATCCCATCCAGGTTAGCCAATTGATATGTACCATTCGGAAAACACTCCACTACCTTGAAAGGGCCTTCCCACTTAATTTGAAACTTCTTTTGGAAGGTGTTGTCCAGTTTGCTGTTGTAGCGCAAAACCAAGTCATGCTTCTTGATACCCTTACTTTTGACCTTTTCATTTATCTTTGCCAAAGCCTTATCCTGCATCTGCCCATAATGCTCCAATGCGCTCATCCTATCCAACTGGACCTCTTGTAACTGCAAGAGCCTCTCTTTGAATGCATCACTAGGCGGCCCAAGAAACTTCTCTAGCATCTTGACTGCAGGCAACTCTACTTCCACAGGCAATAGTGCTTCCTTTCCATACACCAAATGAAATGGAGTAAACCCTGTACCTGTCTTCACCGAAGTACGGTAAGCCCATAATGCACTAGGCAATTCCAAATCCCATTTCTTTCCTTGGTGCTCTGTCACTTTAGAAAGAATTTGTACCAACTCACCATTGAATCTTTCATTTAAGCCATTACACTGCGGGTAATAAGGAGTGGTATGCTGGTGCCTAATCTTCATCTTCGCGCATAAAAAATCTAGCAGTTTAGCTCTAAATCCATGCCCCTTATCTGAAAGTAGCTCCAGTGGCACCCCAAACTTGCAACATATTTCATCATACACAAATTTTGCCACATCCTTTGCAGTGATCTGTTTTACTTCTATAGCCTCTGCCCATCTAGAAAGATAGTCCACTGCCGTCAAAATATAGCTTTTGCCCCTGCTTGTGATAGGTAACGAGCCTATTGCATCAATCCCCACTTTTCAAACACATCAAACGCCATAATGGTTTTTCGTAGCTCTGGCTTCAACATTCTCTTCCCAAATGCTTGACACCTATTGAAAGACCTACACCAATGGTGAACATCCTTGTGCAAACTAGGCCATACATACCCCTCTTGCAAAATCTTATGCAAGGTGATCTTTAGAGCAAAATGGCCACCACATGCGCCTTCATGATTCTCTTCCAACACTCTCTAAAGCTCCTCCCGCCAAGGTACACGCCTCAACACGAGATCAGCCCCTTTTATGTATAAGACATTACCAATCAATTTGTAACGGTATGCTCTACGCACAAAGCCATACTTCTTAGACTTCTGAATCTCCTTTGGAATGATTCCTGTTAGCAAAAACTCCTCTTCTTGATCCAAACTTTCCCGGCCATGATAAAGAGGTAAAGTGGTCCTCAACACAAATAGCTCCCCAATCATGCCTTGAGCTGCTTCATGTGCCTCTCCATTTAGAGCACGTTCAATGTGTCTGATGCTCCATGCTTTGAACTTTTTTAACAGGCCTTTAATTCTGAAGCACATTTCCTTCAATGCGGTGTTCTTGCTCTTCCACACACCCAACACTTGCTTCACAACTAACAAGGCATCTCCTTTTATGCTCAACCTTCTAATCCCATGCTTCAAACAAATGTGTAATCCAGCTTCCAAAGTAGCATATTCAGCCTCATTGTTGCTATGAGCATCCAATTTGAACCCTCTCTTTCATACTAGCTTCCCCTCTGGATCATAAAGTGCTATACCCCCTGAAGCCGCATCATGGCTCTTTCTGTATGAGCCATCAAAGAACAAAACATGTGCATTGTTGATCTGTGGCACTTCTTCAACTACCTTTCTCACCACCTCTTCCTTAACAATAAGGGGATTCTCCTTGTAAGTCAACAAATCGGCTGGGGTAGCCCTTGTACTGTCTTCCACTAGAAAAGAGAACTCAAACTCTTGCAGCTCAATTACCCATTTCTTCACCACATTTGACATGTTAGTACCATTAATTAACTGTGGCAAAAAGGCATAACTCGTTAAGAAAACAAAAGGTCGTGGTAGCAAGTAATGACGAAATCGTCGACAAGCAAATATTACACTGGCCATCACTAGCTCTACTTCCGAGAACTTTCTCTCTGCTACCAACTTCACTCGACTTGCACAATACACTGGCCTCATATAATGGCTGCACTTCCCCTTTTGCAATAGCATGGCTCTAATGGCATCATCTCCTACTGATGGATTTACATAAAAAACTTTCTCCCAATCAGGAGCCTGCATGGCTGACAACCCCCCTAACACCTCTTTCACCTCTTGAAACACTTCTTCACACTTGTCATCCCATTGCAATGGATCATGCTTTGCCACTTGCTGTAATGGATAAAGAATCTGAGTAGACAATGGAATAAACCTTGCCATGTACCTTACTTTGTGTATAAAGGTTGCCAATTGCTTCGTGCTCGTAGGTGATGGAAGGAGGATAATAGACTTAACCTTGTCTAGATCAGCCTCAATGCCATTTTCTGACACCATGTGGCCCAATAACTTCACCCTTGGCTGTGCTAGATGACATTTCTTTGGATTTAGTTGTCCTCCACATTCATCATATGGAGCCAATACCATCTGCAGCTTCTCATGGTGTTAAGCCCTACTGCTATAAACACAGAAGTCATCCATAAAAGCTTTAACACAACTACCAATGAATGGTTCCAACACCCAATTTGCTCTCTCTTAATAGAAGGAAGGTCCATTTGACAACCCAAATTCCAATACTGGGCACCCTTGCCCTTTTAGATGACCTCAAACGGACCCCGAACAGGCCAAAAACTGAGCTCGCACTACATAGTTGTCACCTTTTTTGCATCATCCGCACACCTGGCACTCATTTCTTTTCAATAATGCATCTCGTAACCACGTGAAGTGGCCCCAAAAAGTGGTCCTAATGATGACCTTTCTGCATAACTCTCACAAGAAAACACCCACGTTGTGTCCGTCCTCATCCGCGTGCAAATATTGACCCCGTTCGCCCTCCTGACGTCACTAGATGCCATCTGACGCACCTGCTTACCTCATGTCGTCGGCCCGTGGATAGCTTCCTCGAGAATTTTTACGCGCTATAAACTCCTCATTATTATAGAAAAAACATACTGGTACTGGTGATAGTGAAAATCGATGCACTATGTACATGATGTCCTACCTGTACACATGTGGGCCCCACGTAACAACCTAGCTATGGAAATTGGGCAATCCTTTATTCGATGCACCATGCATGTGTATGTACATATGTGCAATCCCTTGCTCCAAAAAACTCCTGACAACGTCCTCTTAAATTTAACAAGCAATTGTTTTTGGGCGAAAGCATGTTAACCTGTCGCGCTTTTTGTGCTAGTTAGCAGTTTCAAGTTAGCACATCTTCGAAAAGTTGGGCGTCTGGTAAATTTTTTACAAATAATATCAAAATTTGTCGGAGGTTGTACATTTGGATTCCTTGTTTCAAGTGTTTTCTATTGATATATCATATGTCATAGATCTTGGAGATGTAGCTCAAGTTATTGTACTAGTTAGCATATGTCAAAATTGTTCTAATTAGCATTGTCCGGGACATGAAAAAGCATGACAGGTTAACATGCTTTCACTAAAATTAGTGCTTTGTTTTTTTAATATAATAAGTTTGCAGATAAATCTACATACAATGTTCTCATATCAGGTATGACACTCCTTAATGCATTTTGATAATACCCCTCTTGAAACATCATTTCAATTATCCCTGATCAGTAAGATCTATCTATGTATCTTTAGACCTAAAAGTAACATTAGTATATTCTAGATAGGAGAAATATTATTTTATTTCATGGCAAATTATTAACACAACATTCACACATTTTTTATTTATTAACTGTCCTTTGGTGAACGTTTGACAGTCATCACAGCTTTCTGTTACTTGTACCTCTCTCTACATGCACACACTGGTGTATACATTTTTAAATACAGTCTATTATCCAGGTAAGTACCTCCAAGACTTGCTTTCTCTTTTCAAGTTATCTTATGAGCTATCAACCTAGCCATCTCTCATATAAGGGCTTAAATTTTGCAATGAATGGAATTTTTTATTAAGGTCATTTAATATTATAGCTCCTCACATGAGCTAAGGTGTTTTCCATCATAAACAAGAGTTTGTAAGTACTTTGCTATTCCACTATACCCCAAAGTGGTGTCAACCAAATAGTAAATATTTTTCTACTTTTTTTTTGTCTAGTCCATTGGTCACGTGCACACAGAATCACCGATTTAGGCAGTGTGTAGACTTGGTGCAGATTCGCCGATTTAGGTGGCACATTAATAAATTGCAGATTCATGAATTTTAAACTTATATCAAATGAAAATTCACCGATTCTGACAGCATTACTGTAGATTTGCCGATTTAGGCAGTACGTCTTATTGGTGTAGATTCGTCGGTTTAGGAAACGTCGATCACAAAATCATGCTGCAGTGGCTGGCCACCACTATAACCGGTATGATTTTGCTACTCGGGTATAGAAAATGAAAGATATTTTGGATTTGTATTATATTTGGAATTGGAATTGGCGTGGGATTCTCTATAGGATGATTTTCTGTGGTGACAATATTATTGAATTGCAACTGATATCGATGAGAATTGACTTATTAAATGATGAGTGTGCATTAGGAAGAGAATGGAGTCTAGGAGGGCCTCTTTATTTGGTGGTTTAAGGGAGTCAAACCTTTAGTATTAAGAAAGCAATCAAAGGACAGCTTTTGAATTCAAACAGGCACAACAGTTACTTTATTTGAATTCAACTTTTCCTCCAAAATGAGATTTAAAATCTAGTGGACAAAAGTATATCATGTAACATATCTATGGAAAGAGCTTGTCATGTAGATTCTAGATTTATAATCTCTGCTCAAATCGGAGATCATATGTAGGAGTTATGGAAGGACAAACATCATAAAATTTTCCACCTCTTTTTTAAGGGGAAAGAGTGCATCCTTTGACCACTCTTACACCTGTCTTACACACCCACCATTCTTGCACACATGGCTTGCATCTATTTGTCAAAATGGTAATCACCTCCATAATCTCATGGCGAATAAAGAGGCCCTCCTAGACCTTATCCTCCTCCTAATGGACCAATGATATCCTGATTCATCAGGGTATGACATATACTGCTTATTCTAGTGGTATGGGACACTAGAATAGGTAGTATGTGGATGACGGTAGGCATAAGCAATGTTGTTTAGTTTTTTTTTCTTTTTCTTTTACTCTGTGATATTTTTGACACAGATTTCTAATCACTATTTTTGACAAGTATTGTTTGCAAATTTTTTATCTTTGCAACTAAGGACAGTTGCTTTGCAACAGAGAGGTATGTTATGGAATTGATATTCTACTATTTATTGCAGCTAATAGGTAGAAAATGATTGACCGATCTAGGGCTATATTACGAACAAATATATTTTTTGTACATTTTATTATTCAAGTGCTCTTTTATGAGCTTTGGCCATCTATGACTAGCTAGCCAGTTTGTACTCAATCTGACCATTCAAGAAGTCTATAAATCAAATACGTGCAAGAGGGAAATGGTCACTCTTGCACGGGGGGAGATTGCACCTAGTGTCTGTGTTATTCTCCTCTCCTCTCCTCTCTTCTCTCTCTCGCCGTGCTGGCATAGCACTCTACTCTAGGAGGTGCTCATACACGTGCGCTATTGCGATGTCTCACTCTTGCTCTCTCTCTATCTCTGTTCGCTTACGGCTTGAATTCTGTGCTACGTGATCTGTCAGGTATGTCGATTAGTTTGTTTATGGTTTGCAATGTGCTCTTTTGGGTATTATGAAGGGCAACCAAGCTTTCATTTGTAGCAATTGTTTAGCATGACTCTCTCCCATCGTGTGAATCTTCAGGGAAATACTCGTGCAATCCCTTTGTGTTGCAATCTGATAGCTTTATGGGAGCTGATTCTTTTGTATTGCCGCTGATTCAAAATAATTGTTGGCGCACAAAGTGGTTTGGACATAGCTTCCTGCACTCTTGGAGGTTGAGAGGCTTGCCTTGCAACACGGACTCGTCCACTTTGATTCTAGCAATAGATTTGAGGTCTTTCTCTTGGACATTGCACTCTCTCTCTTCTTTATAGATCACCTATGCTTCAGCAAAGTTAAGTTCTTCTTCCATATCTACAAATCAAGTGAATATGTCATCATTAGAAACACTTATTGTGACATTAGCAAGTCATCACATTTAAAGCGCTTATTGAGTATTACTTATAATCTTGAAAGAAAAAGACAAGATAACTTAATCATGCTGCAAGAAAGAGACAAAATATCCATCACCATGTCGTTGGAAAGAGACAAGATAGCTTGCTTAATTATATAATTTACATTTGTAACTAGAGAGAGGACAATAATCAAATCATCACTTTAATCATCAGCTGGTCATAGACCAAAAATCATTACAATGTCATAGCCCACTCTATGGGCATCGTTTAGACAAAGAGAAAGATCAAAAGCGTTAGGTCAGGTTGAGTGATTGTTTCGCTTGCCACTCTCAAGGTGGGTAAGTACATTGCTTTAAAAATCCCTTTTGTTTTTCTCTTGAGGCACTGACATGAACTTTAAGAGTCCTTTACAAGTATGACACATGGAAAAGATATCCATGGATTTATTCCAAGGAGGGGGATTAGTAGATATGCATTCTAGGGAGTCCCATGGAAAATATCTCTTGTCGTGCTTTCTAGTTTCTATTTGCAAGTCGCGGAGAGGAGGAAAGCATGCCGTTGTTTTGGTCTTTGTACATGACCCCCAATCCACAATGCCTGCATAGACCCCCTTCTGTCCAGAACAAAGCATCATGTTGTAGGAGTGTAGGTCATTGTGGAGATAGGCATGTGCATGTAGATACTTTAGGGTCTAAAGAAGAGTGTTTATTATCTATAGAATTTTATATTGGAACAGTTCTATTGTTACTTCAATGGTCACATAAATGTGAATGGTAGGTTGACTGAAATTTGCATTGTACTCTTTTATCCACTGCTCTACATGGCCACCATTCCAAAAATGTGAAATGAGCATTGAACTCTCTATGTGGTGGACCATGGAAAGTGGATAAATAATGTAGTGATGAGTGATGTCCAAAATCGTGGCTTTGTATTTAACCTACTGATCCATTGTGGGTCCATGCAAGTGAGTTTTGAAGATCTTCACTGCATACAATAGATCTCTAAATGCAGGATGGATGAAACCTACACCATGCTTCATGTGTGCCCATCTCCCTAATCCCAGTTGTGGATTCTGTATGTTGAATATCTCAATATCTGGTAGAAGCTGCAATACAAGGGGGCACTGAGACTGATCCAAAGAGAGGGTGGCACTAGTAGCAGACTCTATTCTAATGGTTGCTCCTGGCTCTTGGTAGCACCAAACAGATGGCTTCCACTCTCGTTCACTTTGCTGCTCTTTCCAGCTTCTCCTTGCTCTTGAACTCAGTATACAATTGTTGCACAAGTTATATGTGAGTAGTTATGCCTGGCAAAGTAATGAGTTTGAGATTTTTTAGATCCTAAAAAATCTTTGTGATCTGTCCAATAGACTTCTTGAACATGTTCAATAATGAACCTGATGTCATTAGAGATATCTCAAAAGCAACGGGCGTAAATACAAGCTAGAGGTGCTCAAATACAGACTTTTCTAAGGCCTCTATGAGCTGGTAATAATGCTTCGGAGGAGAAAGATTTAAGCAATGAAGAAGCTCAGGCTCTAACATGTGATGAAAGTGACGTTGGAGAGGGGGAATGGGGGACGACACCCGGCACAACTGACGATGCCTCTCTATAGCCTAGGGACAACACAACACCCCAATCCACTCGAAGACACCTTCAAAACGACAATCTGCACATAATCCGCTTCACTTGCACAATTCCCAAGCGCACATGCGCTTTCCAAGATTGCAAAATGAGTCCACACCTCACTGCACACGCTCTACCTCCCTCCACACACACACTTACTCTCTCTCTCTCTCTCTCTCTCTCTCTCTCTCTCTCTCTCTCTCTCTCTCTCTCTCTCTCTCTCTCTCTCTCTCTCTCTCTCTCTCTCTCTCTCTCTCTCTCTCTCTCTCTCTCTCTCTCTGCAAAGCACCAACGATCTAGGCGTACACACGCTTCAATAGCACCGCGGCTGGCATCAGACGAGACGGCAAAGAGAAAAAGGGAAGGGGGAGCGACACGGCACAATTGGCCAAGAGGGTTGTCCATTAATAGCTTCAAAACCCCATTACAATGCTCCTATGAGATTCTCACTCTCTCTCTCACTTGCTCTCTTACACGTACACTGCAAAAAAAACAAAGAGCCCCGATGTTACAAAAGGTTTTGCCACTTTATTAGGGTCGTTTTTGAGTTTTTAGGCATTTTTCATGGTCAGCCGACATGTGGCACTCTTCTTGGGAGGATTGACCTTGATTTGACCAATTTGAACACATCCCAAGGCCTCACTTGCACACTCACATGTGAGAGCCCTTTAGGGAGCAACGACGGCGCTGTCATTGCTCCTAAGGGCAAGTTTGCCTTCAAAAAACTTTGGGCGGGGTGCCACGTCATCACCTCCAACTCGCCGCCCGCACGGGTGGGCGCCTCCTAGCTGGCCAAAATCCACCGCAGAGCACCGCCACAACAGCGCCATACTGGGCCACGCCACTGACACCATAGCCATGAGCTCCAAAGGAGCCCACTTCCCTTCACACAACTCAAAAGGGCTCACGCCCTGGGATACATACCCCGCTCCCAACAGGCGCGTGCCCGCATGTCGGATATCCCAGCCTACCACGTGGCGGCCCACAAGGTGACGGCACTTGGGGCTCCCCAAAACTGCCCATTTACAATTAGAACAATGTTCTTTTTGGCCTTTTTCTTCAGACCTCCTTCCACTACTCCAATGTCTGATGACTGGGTCGCAAAACCGTGTTGGATCTCCACTGAGCTGGATTTGAGCCGTGCGAACCTCGCCATATTTTGACTTCTTTGAGCTAGCTATCTGAGGCCGCCAAAAACTGAGAAATGCATCTGCATGCCTCTCACTGCCAAATGATACCAACTTCGTCTCGCTGTATCTGACCAACCGAATATTCGATTGATGTACCCTTGATTTGTGTTGGCTCCTCATGGCGCGCTGTCATGCTGTGACACGTACATAGTGGGAACGCATGCTACAAGATCTATCTTGTATTTTTTTTAGATACATAATTATATTTCCTATAGTGTACATATGCATATTTAAGTATAATAATAAGCCTTCTATCTCATCCTATTATTTTTCTCAAGGTTAACATATCCTTACTTTACCATCAGAAAATACTATGGGAAAAGCATCAATAGCTCCGCCTCTTTAACTTGGGGCAAAAAGCATTGATTCTTTATTTCTACTATTTCATTATCATCTCACACCCTAGCTAGATCCTATATCTAGGGTAAACTCCAATATATATATATTCTATGTATTTTTTATACTTTTCTTATATTTCTTTTTAAATAGCTACTAGGAGAGAATCAAATCCTAGTGGGACACTAGGTGGCATTATTTCAAAGATACACTTATTTTAATGCATTATTGCAAGCATGATTACAAAACTTTGTCAAGGAGCAATGTCATGCTTTCATATGGCATGAGGTGTCCTTTGGAATTGAATGAAAGTCTAGGCTAAGGAGACCACATGAAGACTTTTGCTGCCATAAATGGACCCTATTTTGATGAATTTTTTACACAAGGTTCCAATCCGAATTGGAAAACGATTTTAAAATGAAAATGGTAGCTAATGAGCTGAAGTTTTTGCCCATATTTTTACTTTTTTTATTTGGAGCCACGGTTGAGGAGATATGATCAAAATACTGGACCCTAGTCTGCCCACATCATGCAGGGACAGCTCATTTCCAACTTTTCCAATTCCTATTCACATTGGCTCCTCTCTTCTTGTGTAAACCCTTGGGGGTTCTCTTCACCTATAAAAGGGGACCTCTTCTTCCTTGGAAGGAACTCAAGCATTCAAGCCATTGATGAGAGGAATTATCGAGGGAGTGAGTAGTAATGCCTAATTGTACTTAGCCATTAACATAAGCCCAAGCCTACACTTTCTCCTAGAGGGAGACTAGCCATTCTTACAGCAAGCTAACTTTGGAAGATCAACTCTAATCAAAGAAGGTCTTGCACTTGGTGTATCAATCAAAGTGGAATTATCCACTCTTCTTCTCTCTCCCATCAATAATGGTGCCGAAGGGTTTCAAGTAAGATGTGTTCTACATTGATGTTTTCTTGATTTCTTGTTGTTTTCATTTTCATCTCTAATCCAACATATATATATATATATATATGTATCTAATCTCATCTCCTTAACCAAACCTATCTCTCTCATTCTTAGTAATTCATCCTCTCTAGGTTCTCTTGCTACAGGTACATATCTCCCCGCAGTATCCTTATTGCCTACGGGCAAGAATAGGGCTTGGGAGGGAAACTTCTCATCTCTTCACTTCTCTCATATCTACATTTCTCACATACTATCCTAGATGAATAACCCACATGATGATCATTTCTATCGCTTTCACTCTGTACAATCTATTAGAATTAACGTATGGATTAGCCGTAAAATACACTTTCAACAACGTATAGTGTTTCTCTTTGGCCCTGAAAGGCTCAATGAAATACTTCTATCACCGGATCCCATCATACTACCTCTCATAGACTATAATTTTTCTTTTGATGTAAGCGTAGTTATCTTGCTATGAACCAAGAGGATTTGTACACACAATTAATCCCAATCACTAGACAAAATATATATATTATGGTAAGCACAAAACTACAATTCCAAAGAACAATTCGTAGCCTATTTGGTCAGCCAAGATTGAATGCCATTAACTCATCCATTAACCCTTTCATATTACCCATGATACAATATGACCATAGCCTTGATGTTTTCATCTTCGTATTGTTTTGACATTCTCTTTTGCGTTCTTTCTTTGTGTGTGTGAATGCAAGAGAGAAAGAGTGAGTCTTCTTTGATTGCACTTATTTCCAAACCCTAGTCTTCATGGCATCTATGGTTTAACTCCTTCATATAGTTTTTGTTGAGTTCTCTCACAAACTCTCACAGCCATAAGCCCGGTGCTTTCCTGGCAAGACCGCAAATTTCTCGACATATTTTTGGTGAACCCGACGTGAATCTGCTAGGGTGAGAGTTTGTGGGTAACCATGGGTGATCATGTTGAACAACAGGGTATGCATTTTGACCCAGCAACAATGCAAATGTTTCAAGCATTTCCAATGTTCATGCAACAACAACATGCTACTGAAAGAAGAGAGATTTCAGCAACGAAGTCCATACAAGCGGTCGTCAACAGAATGGATCAGTTCAATGGCAAAGATGTAACCAAGTACTTACGCGAGTATGTGAAGGAGATGGAGCTGCATCGTGTGTCAGAAGGTGAGATGATTCAAAGCTTTGAGCTAGTTGTTGCTCCAGAAAGTAGGGAGCATGTTAGGGCAATTAAAGATGGGCATGGGAGAAATTGGGAAGAACTCAAAGTAGCTTTAAAGGAGGAATATTTCATGGAGGACTCGGAGAGAGTGACCAAAAGGACATTCTTAGAATGGGTAGACAAGCCAAAGCAAGGACTATCAATAACAGAGCTACTTAGGGAATTTGAGCGGTGCTATGCACAACTCACTAGGACAGAAAGGGCCACACTAGATACAGAGAAGACAGATCTTTTCTTACAAGCTGTAGGTAAAGAGTTTCAAGAAAAATTGGAGCTTCTTCTTGAAGATAAAGATGCTGAGCAACGACTAAAGACCGACTGGAATGAGGTTGAAGGTGTTGTCTCACTGCTTGCCAAACGACAAAGAAGAAGGGACAAGATGGTAGTAAACACTACAAGTCCTTCCACCTCAACTTCTGACAAAATGGTAAAGCCTACTTTTATCGCTCCTAAGTTTGATGAGTCCATGCTAGATGAGCTTGTGAAGGGAATGCGTGACTTGAAGGTGAAGTTTGCAAAGCTTGAAGAAAAAGGCCAACCATCAGGGCCACTTCCTAGGCAAAGACAACATCCCAAAGAAGGGTTTGTTAATAGATGTATTTGGTGTGATAGTACAGACCATGTAAGAAGGGATTGTGATTATTTTAGCGATGCTTTGTCAAAAGATGTTGTCTTTTTTAAGGATGGTAAAATACACTTAAGAGAGACAGGTCTACCCTTGAGAACTAACTTTGGGAAGGGGGGAATGCAAACCTTAGTTGAAGATATGGCAACCAAGCATGCCACCTCTTCAGTTGAGGCAGCTACTTATGGAGTAAAAATTGAACATTTTTGTGATGAAGAGGTGAGTGACCATCATGGTCAAATTTGGCCAAATGTCATGCAATTAGCTAAAAAGGAAAAGCTTACAAAAGAGATTCTACATGAAGCAGGTGATTGCATACGTCTAGAAACAGGATGGAATGATCTAGTGGACTCATTGTCAGTGCATGCCTACATTACAAAATACCAACAAAATGAGGCAATTGTAGAAGAGAAGCGCAGACGTGAGAATGCTGATGAAGGACCATCAAAAAGAGCTTCTAGAAGTGGGGGAAGAAGCGACTCAATGCCTTCTCAAACACCCTCAACACAAGGAGCATCTCCACCTGAAGTACTCATGGAGGAGTCTACAACAGGAAAGAAGAAAGAGCCAACGAAAGGTAAGACAAAAGGCCCAACTTATAAACTACAATCTGATATTGAGGTTGCTACAGATTTAAAGAAAGTCTTGGAGGAAAGGATCTTGAATAGCAAGATTGAGTTTAGTCTGGGAGAAGTTCTTGGCATTGCAAAGCGTGAATTCCATGAGGAGATCATTGACATCATCAAGAGAAAGAGGCAAACCCTTGTTGAAGTTTCTCGTCCACAGGTTGAAGGGGAAACCTCAAAGACACAAGGGATGCAACTGCAAAATAAGGAGAATGATGGAGCTGTGGTAGGATGCTACCAATCTAGTGGGAGAGTGAAGCAAGTGTATTTCTCAAATGATGATGAAGAAGTTGAAGATATTCCTAGGAGTTACTATTCACGAAGTCATTGGGCAAGGGCTACTACAGAAACTTTGGTCAAGGTAGGTGATCTTGAAGAGCCATTTGTTGCCTTGATTGACCATGGTTCAGAAATAAACATAATGTCAAAGAGTCTCTACAACAAGTGCAAATGGCCGGTGGACACAGATCATGGCTGGATGGTAAAAGTGGCAAACAATTCATCCGGTGAATTGTATGCAGCATGTCCAGGTGTGAAGGTAACAATAGGTGATGTAAAGATTGACCCAAACTTCTTTGTACAGGATACATCTTCATATCATCTCATCCTTGGACAACCCTACATTGTGGGAGTTCGAATGGAAACAAAGGCAATGGACGATGGTTCAGCATATGCTAGAATACGTAGCAAAGATGGTAAACGAGCTGTCCAATTTCTCACAGTCTGTGTAAACCATGAAAGAAATCGTGACAACCTCAGAGAACATCCTCTACCAAAGGTAAGCAAAGAGTTTCATGATCATAGAGAAATGATGGGTTTTGGCCAAGTACCATTGTAAAGCGGGATTGCAGTGGTACAGAAAGAAAAAGGGTCTCGCTTGATCCAAAAATAGGTGAAACTTTCTCGATGAGCTCCTTGGTAACAAGGAATGGATCAGTATGTTTTACAAAACTTGAAGATTTGGAGAGATATGAGAGGCAATATGTGCATAATGTACAAATAGGCATGAAAAAGAGTGGGTTGCTAAAGCCTACTGAAAATGTTTTGGGTTTGTGTGAACAAGTTTCTTTTGTAGATACTATGGGTGAGCTTGATGCTATAATGAGGTCTAGTTTGCATCTTGAAAATGAAGTTGTGGAAGTTTGCTCTATGGAAATGTATCAAGTAATAGAAGCCTTTAAAGAAAGCCAAACAGTTGGCCCAGAAGTCCATGTTGAAACTAAATACAAGAGTGTAGCAAAGAAGGTGAAACCAGTAGCTTCACCCTTACCACCCAACAACAAGGAAAAGATTGAACATGCTTCTTTACAACCAAGTTTGCGGAATCCTAAAAAGATCGGGCATACCTTCACAAAGGAGTCCTTTCAAGAGTTGCAGATTGGTTGCGAAGAGTTTCTAACACAGGAGGAGACAAAGTGCTTCAAAAAAATGCTTTCAAAGCATGGTAAGGCTTTTGCATTTGAGCCATATGAGATAGGATGTGTTGATCCTTATATTGTAGCTCCTATGGTAATTTTCACAATACCTCATGTGCCTTGGAATCTGCGGCCTATTCCGGTTCCAAAGGCTCATTTGCCAAAGTTAGTAGAGCTACTGAATGAGAAAATCAAAATGGGAATCTTGGAGCCTTCTTGTGCTCCATACTCAAACAGGTGGTTCACAGTTCCAAAGAAGAATGGTTCTCTACGCTTCATCCAAGATATGCAACCAGTGAACAAGGTGACAATTAGAAATGTAGGTACAGGTCCAGTTGTGGATGAATTTGCAGAGGCGTTTGCAGGGAGGGCAATCTACTCAATGGGGGATCTCTACTCAGGGTATGATCAATTTCAGCTTGCAATCGAAAGCAGAGACTTGACAACCATGAGGACACCTTTGGGTTTGGTAAGGATGTGTACCTTGCCACAGGGAGCAACCAACTCGGTTGCACATATGATGAATGGGATGAATAAGGTCTTACGTGACTTTATTCCTCAAATCACAATGCCTTTCATTGATGATTTGCCTATCAAAGGATGTGAAGAAAGTGACAAAGATGAAGCTTTGGATCTCAATGGATGTCGCAGGTTTGTGGTAAATCACATAAATGATTGTGATAAAATTTTGTCTAGGTTGGAAGAAGTGAATCTTACATTGTCAGGGAAAAAGTCTATGTTTGGTGTCAAAGAAGTGCTCATTGTGGGGCACATGTGCGGGCCATATGGTAGGAAACCTTGTCCATCAAAGGTAGATGCCATCCAAAGAATGAAAGAAACATGCACTAGCATCACTGAGGTTAGAAGGTTTCTGGGAGCATGTGTTTTCTATGTTATTTGGATTCCACATTATGCACATGTAGCTGATCCTCTTTATCAGCTGCTTAGAAAGAATCAAAAGTTTAAATGGACAGAAGCACATGTAAAATCCATGAAAAAGCTAAAGGAGTTACTCCAGTCAGCAACGACTTTGAGAAAGGTAGACTATGAGTGTCAAAGGCCAGTGATTGTGACAGTAGATACTAGTCCTACAGGGATTGGATGGGCAATAGGGCAAGATGACAAAGAAGGACACAGATATGTGGTAAGATTTGGAGCAAAGGTACTAAGTGCTCGCCAAAGAAACTATCCACAGATAAAGAGAGAGTTATGGGGTATGGTTACAGCCTTGAAAAGTGGGAAAGAGTACCTAATTGGTGCATGTGTGGTTGTAGAAACAGATTGTCTACCACTTCTTGGGATGATTACAAGCTGCTCAACACCAGACATTGCTATGATGTGGTGGATTTCCTACATTAAGTCCTTAAATCCCGAGTTTAAGCACATTGCAGGTAAAGACAATACAGTGGCAGATATGCTATCAAGGGCAAGGTATGAAGATGAGTCACAAATGATTGATGAGGGAGATGATGTAGGCACAAAATTCTATTCTATCTCTCATGTCAAAGGTAACAATGTCTGCATGACTAATTCGCTTGAATTGTTCTTGAAAGATCTTTATGAAGGTGATTGGCTTTCTATTGGAAGGTACTTGAGTACTCTAACAAAACAGGATGATTGGTCTGAACAAGAATTCAAGAGGATACGCAGGAAAGCATATGGGTACTTTTTAAGGGATAGTTTGCTACACCACAATGGGTTATATGTAAAAAAGAGACTCAAGTAAAGCTCATGCAAGAGTTTCATGAGAGTCTATGGGCTGGACAGAGGGGTGTGTGGGCAACCTTCTCCATGTTGAAAGAAAAATACTGGTGGAAGGGTATGTATAAAGATGTATCTCAGTTTGTAGAGTCATGTGTAACTTGTCAAATGTATTTAAATGTTCGACATCGTGATGGATTGCACCCTACATATCCACTAGCCATGCACTATAAATGAGTTGTGGATCTAGTCACGATGCCTTTAGGACTTTGGCAGATGAGATACTTGGTTCTTGCACGAGAGGACCTAACTAACCAGGTTGAAGGAAGAGCATTAAGAGCTAAGACCACAGAAGCTGTGTGCAAATTCCTTCTTGATGAGGTGATTTGCCGTTATGGTTGTGTGGGAAAAATCACTGCAGATCGAGGTGAACTGGATGCCGAAGAAGCAAGGGAGTTCTTTTCTATATTAGGGATCAAGCTTTCTCTTACTACAGCTTACAACCCTGAAGGCAATGGAAAGAGTGAAAGAGGGCATCCTCCTATCATCAAAGCTTTGGCCAAGGCTTGCGAAGGAAGAGTTGGTGAGTGGCCAAAATTGTTACCATATGCTTTATGGGTTGATCGTACAACACATAGCTCAGTAACTGGCTACATGCCTGCGGAGCTAATGCATGGTCAAAAGCCAGTGATGCCGATTGAGAATACAATTCCCACATGGAATGTACTACCTTGGCAAGAGGGGCTAGTAGGGAATATCTCCTTGCACTGCGTATAAGGCAGCTAGAGAGAAGACCTGGAGACATTGAAGCTGCAAAAGAACGACTCAAAAATGCAAGGTTGAAAAACAAGGACTATTTTGATAAGCGACATCGACTCAGGAGCAAAGCAATTGACAAAGGTGACTGGGTTTTAGTGTATGATAGTAGCCTTGATAACCAGCACACAGTCATGCGTAAGTTCTCAAAAAGATGGTTTGGACCATATGTTGTAAAGCATGTGCATGAAAATGCTACTTACAGCTTGTCTGAACTAGATGGTACAGAAGTAAAGATTCCCATTGCAGGAAAAAGGATTAAAATGTTTAGGAGAAGAGGAGACAATGATCTAGAAGATATGGATGAGGAAGAAGAGAAAAACACAGGTGAAGATCAAAGTGAACATGAAGCTCTGGAATCATCCAGTGAAGAAGAAGACAAGGAAGATGTACAAGAGGTCTAATCTTACAAAGAGACAATCTGGCACATACCGGAGGATGTGCAGGTTAAGAGGGGGTGGATGTCGTGCTGTGACACGTACATAGTGGGAACGCATGCTACAAGATCTATCTTGTATTTCTTTTAGATACATAATTATATTTCCTATAGTGTACATATGCATATTTAAGTATAATAATAAGCCTTCTATCTCATCCTATTATTTTTCTCAAGGGTAACATATCCTTACTTTACCATCAGAAAATACTATGGGAAAAGCATCAATAGCTCCGCCTCTTTAACTTGGGGCAAAAAGCATTGATTCTTTATTTCTACTATTTCATTATCATCTCACACCCTAGCTAGATCCTATATCTAGGGTAAACTCCAATATATATATATTCTATGTATTTTTTATACTTTTCTTATATTTCTTTTTAAATAGCTACTAGGAGAGAATCAAATCCTAGTGGGACACTAGGTGGCATGATTTCAAAGATACACTTATTTTAATGCATTATTGCAAGCATGATTACAAAACTTTGTCAAGGAGCAATGTCATGCTTTCATATGGCATGAGGTGTCCTTTGGAATTGAATGAAAGTCTAGGCTAAGGAGACCACATGAAGACTTTTGCTGCCATAAATGGACCCTATTTTGATGAATTTTTTACACAAGGTTCCAATCCGAATTGGAAAACGATTTTAAAATGAAAATGGTAGCTAATGAGCTGAAGTTTTTGCCCATATTTTTACTTTTTTTATTTGGAGCCACGGTTGAGGAGATATGATCAAAATACTGGACCCTAGTCTGCCCACATCATGCAGGGACAGCTCATTTCCAACTTTTCCAATTCCTATTCACATTGGCTCCTCTCTTCTTGTGTAAACCCTTGGGGGTTCTCTTCACCTATAAAAGGGGACCTCTTCTTCCTTGGAAGGAACTCAAGCATTCAAGCCATTGATGAGAGGAATTATCGAGGGAGTGAGTAGTAATGCCTAATTGTACTTAGCCATTAACATAAGCCCAAGCCTACACTTTCTCCTAGAGGGAGACTAGCCATTCTTACAGCAAGCTAACCTTGGAAGATCAACTCTAATCAAAGAAGGTCTTGCACTTGGTGTATCAATCAAAGTGGAATTATCCACTCTTCTTCTCTCTCCCATCAATAATGGTGCCGAAGGGTTTCAAGTAAGATGTGTTCTACATTGATGTTTTCTTGATTTCTTGTTGTTTTCATTTTCATCTCTAATCCAACATATATATATATATATATGTATCTAATCTCATCTCCTTAACCAAACCTATCTCTCTCATTCTTAGTAATTCATCCTCTCTAGGTTCTCTTGCTACAGGTACATATCTCCCCGCAGTATCCTTATTGCCTACGGGCAAGAATAGGGCTTGGGAGGGAAACTTCTCATCTCTTCACTTCTCTCATATCTACATTTCTCACATACTATCCTAGATGAATAACCCACATGATGATCATTTCTATCGCTTTCACTCTGTACAATCTATTAGAATTAACGTATGGATTAGCCGTAAAATACACTTTCAACAACGTATAGTGTTTCTCTTTGGCCCTGAAAGGCTCAATGAAATACTTCTATCACCGGATCCCATCATACTACCTCTCATAGACTATAATTTTTCTTTTGATGTAAGCGTAGTTATCTTGCTATGAACCAAGAGGATTTGTACACACAATTAATCCCAATCACTAGACAAAATATATATATTATGGTAAGCACAAAACTACAATTCCAAAAAACAATTCGTAGCCTATTTGGTCAGCCAAGATTGAATGCCATTAACTCATCCATTAACCCTTTCATATTACCCATGATACAATATGACCATAGCCTTGATGTTTTCATCTTCGTATTGTTTTGACATTCTCTTTTGCGTTCTTTCTTTGTGTGTGTGAATGCAAGAGAGAAAGAGTGAGTCTTCTTTGATTGCACTTATTTCCAAACCCTAGTCTTCATGGCATCTATGGTTTAACTCCTTCATATAGTTTTTGTTGAGTTCTCTCACAGCCATAAGCCCGGTGCTTTCCTGGCAAGATCGCAAATTTCTCGAGAGCGCACTATCATCGAGAACTTTGGCGAGGCTCAAACGACACCAGATGGCACATTTCTCCGTGCAGTCAAATGAGCTCAAGCTCGGCCCCCGAAAAATCTTCAACTGACCTTAACTTGCTATCCAGAGCTCTGATTAGCGATCCGAAAAGACAGGCATGCTCCATACTGTGAGCACTACATGTGTATGCATTCACCTCACCCTTTTCCAACCACCTGCGCTTGGCCCATCCACCGAGGATCTAGAAGCCGCTCTTACACAAAAAGCCCCATAACTTGCTTTCTAGGGCTCCGTTGGACGAGCTGTTCTAACCGGCCTGGAGAGCACACTGAAGACCACATCTTGGCACATGCTTGCAGTCTTCTGGATACCTTTGACTACTAGCCCTGTTAGCCCCCGTCTGGAGGCTTCTTAGCCTAAAAAAACCGCATTGGACATACATTCCCGCTTCCACTTGGCCACAACAACTTTAGACACATGCCATAGCACCATCATGTGCACCTGCATGCATACATACCCTTGCACGAGCCCCTATCTGGCGTCGACATGTTTTGGATGCACCATCATTGCCCAATCCTCTTGTTGAGCATTCATGCTCAACTAAAAGCACACTTTAAAACTGAAAACTGCAACACTCGACAAGCACGAAATGAGGCAAAAAACCATAGCTGTATGTACATGCTATGTACAAGTATGTACAAGGTGGCCTCTCTCTTCACAAGCTCCCTCTGTCTAGGTTGGTTGCCCAACCCCCGTAGCTACAATCTAGTGTACGAAAGGCACTAACCCCCTGGAAAAGTATAGTTTGAGCCGCACACCGTTCACCCTATGCCTCAAATGCCTGCCATTGGCTCTCACCAGTTGATAGGTCCCATTCGGAAAGGCTTTATGCACTTTATATGGACCCGCCCACTTCTTCTTGAACTTCTTCTGGAAGGTAAAGTCCAAGTAGCTCTCATACTTCATCACCAAATCTCCCTCTTGAATCTCCTTGTTTGGCAAGCTCTTGTTGAACTTCGCCACTCGCTTATCCCTCTGCTTCACATAAAAGTCTGCCGCAGCCTCCCTATCCATCTCTAAAGCCTCCAAACTAGTGATCCGATCCAGCAACACGTCCTATTGAGTCGCACTGACATGCCACATACCCTTCAATGCACCTAGTTGTGCATGCACTGGCAAAACCGCCTCTTTACCATAAACCAGATCAAATGGAGTGAAGTTTGTGGCCACCTTGTAGGATGTGCGGTAGGCCCACAAACACTTCTCCAAGTTCACCTCCCACTCTGTCACCACCTGCTTATAAACATACTTGGTCAACATCTTCACAATCTGCCCGTTGGCACTCTCTACCAGACCATTGCACTGCGGGTGATATGGCGAAGAGAAGCGGTGTTGGATACCCAGCTTTTCCACTAAAGCCGGCACCAATTTGCTTCGAAATCCTTGGCCTCTGTCATAGATCAGCACCCATGGAACACCAAAACAGCAACAAATGCTGTCAAACACGAACTGAGCCACCACATTTGCATTTACCTCTTTGATAGCCTTGGCCTCGACCCACCTGGTAAGGTAGTCAATCGTCACTACAATGTATTTTTTACCGCTTGCCGACTTCGGGAGTGGACCAATGGCATCCAAGCCCCACTTCTCAAAAGCATCTTGGGCAATGATAGCTCCCTGTGATTTGGCTATCATCCTCCTCTCGCCCATAGTCTGACATTCATGGTAGGTTTTGCACCAATAGTGCACGTCACGTACTATCGATGGCCACCAAAAACCCGCTCTCAAGATTCAAAACAAAACCTGGTCTTTACCTTGATGCCCACTTTCCTCATGACATTGTTGCAACACCATACCGATTTCTTCCTTAGAAAGTACCCTTCGCAGCACTTCATCCCGCCCATAGGTCATAAGATCCTCCCTTATCAGTGTAAACTTGCGAGATTTCTGTACTACCCTCTGCTTTTGTAACTTCGACAATCTTTCATAGCACTGACCAGTATCCAAAAAGTCTTCAATCTCTTTCAAAGGTCTCACGACCAGCATAGGTGGCTGGGGCCACATATATACATGCAACCTGCACTTGTACTTTGCTGCTTGCAAGCTGATCTGCTTCTTGGTTATGTATATATGTGGCTGGGGCCACATATATACATGCAACCTGCACTTGTACTTTGCTGCTTGCAAGCTGATCTGATTCTTGGTTCTGCTCTCTTCTAACATGCTTGAACTGAACCTCCTCAAAAAACTTCAACAACTTCTTGATGGCATAGAACCAATGCTTTAATGAATCCCGTTTCACCTGCCATTGACCCAATAACTGCTTGATGACTAACAGCGCATCACCTTTGACCACCAACCTCGATATACCAAAATCGACACACTGTTCCAAACCTAAATGGAAGGTAAGATACTCCGCCTCATTATTGGTATGAACATCCTCCAGCTCGTAGGCTTTTGAAAAGATCACCCTGTTACATGGATCTCGTATCACCACACCTCCACCTGCTTTTTGTATTACCCTTCTATATGCTCCATCAAACCACATGGTAAAAGCTTCCGCTAAGTCAGGCTCCTCCTTGGTTTCATCCCGCACCACCCTGGGATAGATCGGCAAATCAACCGCCTTGCTGACTAGAATATCTGCCAGGTGAGATCGACTTGTATGGTCAACTTTGAATTCAAACTCAAATTCTTGTAGCTCTATGACCCACTTCATGATCCGTTTCCCTGGCTTCAAGTGTAACACTACTTCTGGCAATAAGTTATTGGCCGTTAGCACAAAAAACTTTCGCATGATGAGATACACCTTGAACTTCCTGCAAGCAAAAACTAAGGCCATCACCCACTATTCGGCTTCAGTGTAGGTTGCCTCCCCAGGACTTATCACCCTACTTTCAAAATAAATAGGTTTATAGCTCCTTCCCACCTTTTGCAATAGTACTGCCCCAATGGCTACAGTGCCTACCGTCATGGCAACGTAAAAATCATCTTCATGATTGGGAGGACACACCGTAGGCAGTTGACACAAGATTTCTTTCACCCTGTCAAAAGCGACTTGAGCCTGTTCATCCCATTTAAAACCATGCACCAGTTGCGCCCTTTTTTGAAGGGGGTATACATACTGCGACAACATCCAAAAAAACCTTGACAGATACTTCAGCCTGTGCACAAACGATGCCAAAGCCTGTGCACTGGGAGGAGGCTCCATCAAGACTAGAGCCTTGACCTTTTCTAGATCTGCTTCAATCCCATTTTGTGACACCACATGGCCCAACAATGATGCTTGGGGCTGTGCTAATTTGCACTTCTTGGGGTTCAACTGACCTCCCTCTTCATTCAATCTCTGAAGACATAGTCGTAGCTTTGACAAATGATCTGCCCTTGAGCTATAACATCCAATGTCATCCATGAAAACTCTAATGAACCTGCCCAAATAGGGACCAAACACCCTATTCATCCAGTCTTGGAAGGTGGCATAGGCATTCACCAAACCAAATGCATCCTGCGATAGGCAAAGCAACCCCATGGAGATATGAATGTCGTCTTCAATTGGTCTTCAAGAGCAATCCATATTTGAAAGTAACCTGAAAAACCATCCATAATGGAATACCTCTCGTAGCCAGCCGCCTGATTCAAAATCTCATCCTGAAATGGCAATGGGTAGTGATTCCTCTTGGTCGCAGCATTCAATGGCTTATAGTCGACACACACCCGCCATCTCCCATTCTTTTTAGGAGTGATAACCACCGGGGAAACCCACTCTGATTTCTTTATGGGATATATAATACCTGCATCCAGTAACTGATTGATCTCCTACCAAAGGGCTTCCTTTTGAATTTCACCCAATCTCCTTAGCTTTTGCGCCTTAGGTTTATATCCTTCCTTGAGGGCTATTTTGTGCTCAACACCCTTGGCTCCTCTCAAATCCTTATACTCCTTTGCAAATAGGTTTGGAAAAGATGCACACAACTCGACATAGCTTTGTTTCTCCTTCTTGGTCAAGTCTCCACTTAGCATATTGACCACCTCTTTAGTACCCATGGCATGCACCTATGCTTGCACCTCCTCTTTCACACAAGGTTCTTCCACAGTGACCCCAAACAAGTCAGCATCAATCTTGAGCATGTCATCCTCGCTTTCTTCTTCCTTTGTATCTGTATAGCCCTCATCATAGGCCGTTTCAGTCTCGTACTCATAGCTGGTGGTGTCCTCTTCGTCTCTAGCCGCTATTGGATGAAAATGGCTTTCCTTGGTCTTCAAGTTTAGCACCACTTGTCTTCCTTTCTCTTTATCAGGTAGGGTAAACACTTTACTTTCCCAATCCTGTTTGGAACCTATTTCCAACGGCCACGGCCTACCCAAGATTATAGGATACGCGTTATCCCTAGCTTTCATCACAAAGAAGTCGATCAGGCACTCTATGCCCATTACTTTCACTCTCACATTCTAGGCCACTCCCAAACACCTAGCTTTAGCATGGTTAGCCATCCTCATGCGTACGTTCGACTTGGATACCGCCTTGACCCCTGTTTCCTTCATCGCATCTTCTGTCAAGACGCAAACCTGTGCTCCGCCATCTATATAGGCTTGAACCTGCATCCTTTTCTCGATGACAGCATCCACCAAAGGAATAACATCCGTTGGGCTACCTACCCTGATATTTTGCACCGCCTGCACATTGCCTTTACCCCTTGGTAGCCTAGTGCTAACACTAGTCGACCACTGTCGCCTCAACGTTGGGTTCAATGCCAACAACTGTCCAAAAGTAATATTAGCTCTTTGACTTTGGACATCACTCACCAAATCATACTCTGGATGGCCACGCCCAAGCTGGAAATATGTTTGTTTAATCCTGCGACGCCTTCTTTTCTTTCTAGTTTCAGGCTTCTCTTTCCCCTCGTATACCTTCTCTTTGCCTTTACGAGCTCTAGTCTCCCGCTCGGTTTCTGTCTCCCTTTCAGCTCTAGCTCTTTTGTTAGCCAACACTTCGACATCCTGTTTATCCACCCCAATGATGTTCACCCTAGGGACTTCACCACCATCCGTTTGAGCTTGCTGCACTGGATTCTCGACTACCTGCTCCCTTGGGCCATTAAACTGTGCTTGGCCTCTCTCTCTGCCAAATAATGGGTAGATACCACCTCTTTCCCTCACCGGATGGGGACATTCGGGTGCATAATGTCCTTCTTTGTTGCAATTATAGCACCTTCCAGGTAGACGCCTTGCCCTACCCCTTGCTCCTCTCGGCTGTCCCCTGTCCATTACACTCAATCGAAGCTCTTGCATCTGCTCTGATAGATCCTGAACCGTACGTATCCACTGCTGTGGAATAGCAACTGTAGCCTTATTCCCTTGATTTTCCTCTTGAGTCGACTCTGGAGGGCTTTGTGGTTGAACAGGTGCCATCGCTTCATAACCTGCTACGCCCTGCTCTACCTTTTTTTTTATTTTTCTAATTTTTGACCTTGCAATTGCCACTGCCCCATTGTAGTTCTCTGGGCTTTCAAAGTCCACTTTCTCTCTCACCTTCAGATGTAAGCATGCCATAAACTTATCCAATTTGAAGTACTCACCATTGGCTAGCTGCATAGCTGCTGCTGACTCTGCCCAACATGCTTCAAAACGATCCAAAAACAAGCTGAATTCCTCACCTACATCCTGCTTTAGAGCTTTTAGCTTCGCATCCATCTCGACTAGAGAAGATTCTTTATATAAATCATGCAAAAATCTTGCCCGTAGAGCCGGCCATGCCTGTCTCGGCTCAATCTCCAGAGCTTCGAACCACAATTTGGCCTTTCCGCGCATCACTAAAGGGAAGGTTTGCATCTTGCTGTCCTCATTCGGCATTCACAAAGACAACATGTACAATTCAAAATCTGCAAGCCTATTCGTCTGGATTCTCTTCACGTGTAAAAATCGGACCGTAACTTCGAGACGCCATCCTTACCTACATGAAAACGTGTATTTTCCTTCACTGACAGGAGCAATCAGCGTGCTCCTCCGTGGGGGCACCAGAAGATGGAGAGGGGGAATGGGGGACGACACCCAGCACAACTGACGATGCCTCTCTATAGCCTAGGGTCAACACAACACCTTAATCCACTCGAAGACACCTTCAAAACGACAATCTGCACATAATCCGCTTCAGTTGCACAGTTCCCAAGCGCACACGCGCTTTCCAAGATCGCAAAATGAGTGCACACCTAACTGCACACGCTCTACCTCCCTCCACACACACACACTTACTCTCTCTCTCTCTCTCTGTCTGTCTCTCTCTCTCTCTCTCTTTGCAAAGCCCCAACGATCCGGGCGTACACACGCTTCAACGGCACCGCGGCTGGCATCAGGCGAGACGGCAAAGAGAAAAAGGGAAGGGGGGAGCGACACGGCACAATTGGCCAAGAGGGTTGTCCATTAATAGCTTCCAAACCCCATTACAATGCTCCTCTGAGCTTCTCACTCTCTGTCTCACTTGCTCTCTTACACGTACAGTGCAAAAAAAACAAAGAGCCCCCATGTTACAAAAGGTTTTGCCACTTTATTGGGCTCGTTTTTGAGTTTTTAGGCATTTTTCATGATTTTTCATGGTCAGCCGCGACATGTGGCACTCTTCTTGGGAGGATTGACCTTGCTTTGACCAATTTGAACACATCCTGAGGCCTCACTTGCACACTCACATGTGAGAGCCCTTTAGGGAGCAACGACGGCGCCGTCGTTGCTCCTAAGGGCCAGTTTGCCTTCAAAAAACTTTGGGCCGAGTGACCTCGAGGTCCGCACGGTGGGAAATGGCCCCGATCCTACGGGATGCCATGTCATCACCTCCAACTTGCCGCCCGCACGGGCGCACGCCTCCTAGCTGGCCAAAATCCGTCGCGGAGCAGCGCCACAGCAACGCCCTACTGGGCCGCGCCACCGACGCCATAGCCATGAGCTCCAAAGGAGCCCACTTCCCTTCACACAACTCAAAAGGGCTCACGCCCTGGGATACATACCCCGCTCCCAACAGGCGCGTGCCCGCATGTGGGATATCCCAGCCTGCCACGTGGCGGCCCACAAGGTGATGGCCCTTGGGGCTTCCCAAAAACTCCCCATTTACAATTAGAAAAATGTTCTTTTTGGCCTTCTTCTTCAGACCTCCTTCCACTGCTCCAATGTCTGATGACCGGGCCGCAAAACCATGTTGGATCTCCACTGAGCTGGATCTTAGCCGTGCGAACCTTGCCATATTTTGACTTCTCTGAGCTAGCTATCTGAGGCCGCCAAAAACTGAGAAATGCATCTGCATGCCTCTCACTGCCAAATGATCCCAACTTCGTCTCGCTGTATCTGACCAACCGAATATTGGATTGATGTACCGTTGATTTTTGTTGGCTCCTCATGATGCGCACTATCATCGAGAACTTTGGCAAGGCTTAAACGATGCCAGATGGCACATTTCTCCGTGCAGTCAAATGAGCTCAAGCCCGGCCCCCGGAAAATCTTCAACTGACCTTAACTTGCTGTCCAGAGCTCTGATTTTCGATCCGAAAAGACAGGCATGCTCCATACTGTGAGCACTACATGTGTATGCATTCACCTCACCCTTTTCTGACCACCTATGCTTGGCCCATCCACCGAGGATCTGGAAGCCGCTCTTGCACAAAAAGCCCCATAACTTTCTTTCTAGGGCTCCATTTGATGAGCCGTTCAAACCGGCCTGGAGAGCACACTGAAGAGCACACCTTGGCACATGCTTGCCATCTTCTGCATACCTTTGACTGCCAGCCCTGTTAGCCCCCGTCTGGAGCCTTCTTGGCCTTAAAAAACGCATTGGACATACATTCCCGCTTCCACTTGGCCACAACAGCTTTAGACACATGCCATAGCACCATCATGTGCACCTGCATGCATACATACCCTTGCATGATCCCCTATCTGGCGTCGACATCTTTTGGGTGCACCAACGTACTATAACTTCGAACGCAAACTTTTGTTGATGTTTCACTAGCTTAGTGTCTGCCATATCTGTAGGATATAATTTTAAAACATAAACGCTATAAGATGAGATAGCAAACTATCAAAATTGTGTCATGACCCTAAACCTTAAACAACTGCTATAATTTATAGCAAAAAAAGATATATTATGATGGCAAACCATACACTGTACAATAAATGATTGAGAATTTAAGAAATAACAAAGCACACACAAATGATGATGTGACCTGATCTAAAATTGAGAAACCTATAGTCACTCTAAAGTGAGAGGCATAGTATCATGCCTACTGCACTCCACGAGTCGACCACTAAATTATAACTCAGCTTTTTGGTGAGAGATATACTACTCCACCGGACGAGTGAGAATCTAATTCTGTCCTAGAACCCTTCCCTGCAGCGAACCAAGTGGCTGCACAGCACGAGAAAAGCAACTATATTCTACTCACTTCTTGAGTGATCCGGATGGCTACACACCACGAAGTGGCCTATAACCTGCAAGCCAACTGTGTGTGAGAGAAAAACTGCTACACCACAGGAGTCTGGCACAACACAAAAAAACAAGTTAGTATACATAAACAAGTGAAAAATTATACCTCAATAGTCTCTATCTGTCAGTAAATGTACTATAGCTCTCCAATTGGGCACTCTCTCAAATCCTAGCAAGGTAGCAAGCATTCGTTGGGTTTGATCAAAATCGGTGATTGTCTTTAAATAAGCAGTTTTTTGATCGAAAGATACTTTGATCAAAATATCTTTTGATCGAAAGGAAAAAATACGGCTATTCGGTGATTATTCGAGATTTTGGCATATAATAGCATTTTATACGTATAATTTTTTGGTATGGGCGTATAAATGCAACCCAGTCCAAGCTAAGTTTTTGGATTTCACTTGCAGAAGTGATTGATGGGCATTGCTAGCACCTTCTCGCTGCCAAACACATGTAGAACCAATGTTGATGACCAAAATTTGGCTTGATCCTTGGTTGCTCCTACAGACATCTATCACGATAGATGATTGAACTGCCATTTCTACCCCTTTTGTTCTTGATGACCAAAATTTGGCTTAATCCTTGGTTGCTCCTACAGACATCTATCATGATAGATGATTGAACTGCCATTTATGTCCCTTTTGTTCTTGTCAGTACTGTTAGTCCCTTTTGTTTGTTAGGATTCATTAAGTCACATACAAGAAAGAAGATTAACAATATAAAGATCTACTTCATGTATACGACCTTGTAGTTGCATGAAGTGTTTGGTTGGAAAATTTACACGTGATGGGTGCATTTGTTTAGTCGTATCACCAACTTCTTTTGTCCTTGAAGGCCATCCCAGAGTTTTATGACCATTCTCAGTAATTTTTTGCCTCATATTTTTGTCAAAGGCTCATCAACACTCTTTCTTACCTTTGACATTATAGCATTGTGCATATGACTTTGGAGACATACCTCATGAAGTTTCGTCATTTTCCTGTACCTTCTTCTCTTTGTACTGCACATGCATCTCTTCAATATTTTCTTCATTTATATTATGGATTTTTTCCTTGTTTTTCTCAAGAAAATCTCAAAAAATAACTAAATAAAACCAAAAATCAACTCAACAAAAAGAAAAACCAATCAACTAAAATTATAAACACTATGTACACTGTACACATGTCCCTAGGGGATCATATATGTCTTTTGTCCCAGTACTCCTCTTATAACGCTAATATGAGGGCATGTACTCTGAATTTTGTCAAAACATTATCGCAATCAAATGCAAAAATTCAATGCAGCTCACAAAACATTGCCCTCTAATATTCATAATATTAGGTCCACGTTTAGAATGCCTCCCCCCCTCCTATTTGGAGTCCTCCTTGATGACACGATATTGCCAAGGCTATGTGTTGTGCTTGGGAAGTTGAAAATTATGCCAATGTAGGCCTTGTAATGTAGCCCTATTATGCATACATAGTCAATGCATGTTAAAAAATTAGGTTGTGCAAGATGTGGGTATTAGCAATTTGCTTATTGGCATTTGTTGACGAGGCTTCCTATTCTAAGCAATGTGATTATTATTTTTCTTCCGAGATTTTCTTGTGCATTCATTTCATCTCCTAATCTGTAATCCTTGTGCAACATGAAATGGTGAAGTGAGCAACGCAATCTCTTATAAGTGTATTGTAACCGTAGAAGGAATTGAAAGAATTCAAGCGGTGGTGCACTGACAATAGTTTTATTGGTTTCCTTTGGGACCCATTTCTTTTTTATTCTGGGCTATTTCATTGGTGCTACTTGTTTGGGAACCCATACTTGTCCCTGATTTCTTTGTGTTTGAAGAGACTTCTTTTGGATCCACTTGTCTTTGTGTGAGTCAGCGGCGGTCTTTGCTTCAACCTTCGTATGCTTGGTTGGCAACGTGATACAGACTTTGGGAGTTGATACTTTAACCGTGTTGGAATCCGATGTGTGGATCTTATATATGTGGTAGTTTACAAAGAGAGGATTGCATATTAAACCGAGTGGTAAACGATGTTGAATATGTACCTGAACCATTTTTTGAGCATATGTTTGAACCATTTGAGTGGACTCAAATTTTGGATACTATGGATGTATACATTAACGAATCCACACCCACAAAAATTTTTGAAAATAAATAATACGATGTAGTTCCTATTTAGATAGTAACTATTAAACTCACCGAGGAGCAACAAGTTTTCTATGATCATTATTATGATGCCATAGATGAGTTAGAGGAGGAGACACAACGGAGGAAATAGATTCTAAAAAAGAACATGTAAGAGCCAAAATGCTTCTCAAGGGAGGAGAAGAATTTTTTATATATTTTTTGAATTAGCATTGTAGATTCCAACAAAGGTATCGTAGAAAATGAGATAATAAAATCAAAAAGAGGTTAATCAAAACTAGCAATAGAGAGAAAAATTCAATTCTTGACAATGCTAGATGCATTGGATTGCATCAAGGACAAAATAACGAGAAGATATCCAACCAAGTAAAACACGGATAGACAAACCAAAACAGAACAAAAATCAAGTAAACCTGACAAGACCAAAGGAAAAGAACCTTTGATGAGTAAAACAAAGCACAAAGCAAAGAGTTGAGACAAACCTTGAAAGAATTTTGGACCATTGTGATGGAGTCAGAGAGCGATAAGCCGGGGACAATCACTGTTCCTTCACAGTACAAAAAATACACTTTGCAAGATCGACAAATCATTGTCGAGAAACCACTGTGATAGCCAAAAGGACCAGAAAAATCCAATGAGGGACCTGAGGGATTCACCATGGAAAACTTATTGCTCCACGTAAGTGCAGGGGAGGGGGGTTTTTTTACCAACTACATAAGCACATAAGTTAGGGGCAAGCCCCCATAATTTATCTCCCAAGATTAAAAGTAAGGGAGGGGGCTATCATATTTATGGTGGTGGGGGGGATCATATTTATGGTGTGTGGGGGGGGGGATCATATTTATGGTGTGTGTGTGTGTGGGGGGGGGGGGGGGGGGGGGGGGCACCAGGCCCGGGTTGATTACTTGTAATGATTGGTCACCGGTGTGTACTAGAACTTGGATGAATTTTTGGAAAGTTTTTTAGCAGGTCACACATCAATCTTGCATCAAGCCGGTCATAGATAAGGGCTGATTTGGACCATGTCAACGGTTGATTTACCCCAGCTTTGGATGGGTCAAAATTGGACAAGTAGCTAGAGTGCAAGTTGATCGGGCACATAGTTTGAAAGTCAAACTAAGACACATTGAGGGTACATTTAGTTATCAACATAAGTGGTTCCTTAGTACATTACGAGTCACTCTGCTACACACTCTTTGACTAGTTTTACTTAGTTAGATCATGTGAGACCTAAATTTTATATGTAAGATAGGGGTATGATAGTTTTCTTCATTGATTGTCGTATAAGTGTAGAAAGGGTGGTCATATTCCCTAATATAAGTTGTATATAGGGGCTTTATCAAAGTTGTCGCTCGCAAGTGGCCTCCCATTTTGTATATAGAGTGAATCCCCTGGGATGAGGGACCAAAAAATGTCAAACAAATTGACCTAGCAGAGCTGGGAGAAGACTCAAAGCCAACATACATAGCTACATATTTGTCTCTATCCTGAAATATGTCAGCATACTATCCCTAGGAGAGATGATGATAAGCCAAGAAAACAACAACCATACACCTACAATGAGACCTTTGCTAGGAAGATCAAGTAAGAGATTGAGAAGCTTAAGGAAGCTAAATTCATCCATGAAATAGAACACATTGATTGGGTATCACCTATTGTGGTAGTGCAAAAAAATAATGGCAAACTCAGAGTGTGTGTGAACCTCAAGAATGTGAATGTAGCTACCATATGAGATAATTATCCCCTCTCAATCACGGATCATTTTATAGAGACAATAGTTGTAAAAGAGTCTTATGACATCCTGGATGGATTATCCAGTTACAATCAGTTAGCCATTGATCCCAAAGATCAACACAAAACAGATGTTTCCACTGAATGGGGAATTTTTGCTTAGAGGGTCATGCCTTTTGGACTGACCAATGCACAAGCAACATTCCAGCGAGACTGATGATCTATGCTTTGAAGGAATATTTATAAAATTTCCTATACATTTATATGGATAATCTTTGCGTGCATTCTAAAAAAAAGAGAGCGTAATTTTGAACACTTATAGCGTGACTTTGAAAAATTTCGTCTGTATAGGATTTTCTTAAATCTGGAGAAATGTGTATTTATGATGACATGGAAAAATTATTGGATACATTGTATCAAAAAATGGTATCTCCATAGATTAGGAGAAAGTAGCAGTACTAGATCAACAAATGTCAAGGACGTTCAGACATTTATGGGGCATTATGGCTATTATTGTAGATTCATCTACATGTATACAATCATTGCAAAACCCATTTATGGCCTTATTACTCATATTGAATGGATGAGTGAATGTGAGGAGTCATTCTAGAAGCTTAAACAAGCCTTGATATCAGCACCAGTACTGAAGACTCCAAATTGAAACAAAGGTTTTGATGTGCATGTTGATGCTTCAAATTTTTCTATTGGTTGCATATTAGCTTAGCTAGGAGAGGGGACGATGGATTTTCCCATCTCCTATGCTTGAAAACAGCTAAAAATTTAGCAAAAAAGAACCACACCAACATTGAAAGGGAAGGCCTTGAAATAGTAAGATGATTTATAATCCTACTTGAGTTTGATTTCAAAGTGGTAGTCAAGAAGGACACCACACACCAAAGAGAAGATCACCTATCTTGGATCAGTTTGGGGGAAGCACCTAAAGGGGTTGATGATGGTTTTCCAGATGTTCACATGTTCTCTGTGGAAATGGTTTTGAGATGGTTAGAGGACCCTGTATAGGCTAATGACCATAGCTCAAGTAGACTCACAGATACCACTTCCCATCACCCCAATATTGATAGAGCAATCTGCCTTGTATCAATTGTTGTCTGGAGGGTTTTATCAAAAAAACAAGGATGGGATTCTACTTTTGTGCATTGGCCCTGAGGAGCATGAAAACTATTTGAGTCAAGCTCATACGATGGTTGTACCACTCCACTTTGTGAGAGACCAAACCTTATGACGAATAACTTGGTTAGGGGTTTATTGGCCTACCATGCGGAGATACATTTATGTTTATGTGAGCAATTGTTCTCAATGTAAGGAAAAGGCTATCATACCCCGTGCCACATTATTCCAGATCTTTGTGACACCACAATGGAGTAGACATTTGGTAGGGTATTTGACCAATAGGATGTTCCCTAGAGATATGATTAAACAGAGATAGAGAGAAATTGAGAAGGAAGCAACCAACTATGTGATCATAGGACATCGACTCTATCAATGAGGAGAGGACCAACATCTCAGACTATGTGCCAATGAGAACGAATACCTTCCTATCTTGGAACAAGCACATGCTAGTCTTGCAGGAGGTCATTTCTCACATGAAACTATAGCTAGAGCTATATTGATGGCTAGCATCTAGTGGCCAACTCTATTTGCTGATGCAAAAGAATTTT
The DNA here is from genome assembly GCF_014529385.1 of Adiantum capillus-veneris. Classification (NCBI taxonomy): domain Eukaryota; kingdom Viridiplantae; phylum Streptophyta; class Polypodiopsida; order Polypodiales; family Pteridaceae; genus Adiantum; species Adiantum capillus-veneris. The sequence goes on along the minus strand of NC_140940.1, from coordinate 64,339,149 downwards.
TTTTTATGATGTGACTCATGTCAATGATCAAAGATGCCAACCAAAATCAACAGTATGCCATTGCAACCTATGATGGGAGCAAGTGCATTTGCCAAGTGGGATATATAATTTTTCAATCCAATAAAACCACTAGCTTATAAGATTCATGCACAATATCTTATTGTGGCCACAAATTACTTAACCAAATGGGTTGAGACAAGGGCCACTAGAAAGAACGATGCTCGAACCACTACAACATTCCTGTATGAGTGCATAATCATGCAGTACAGACTTCGTATTGAGCTTGTAAGTGATTGAGGATTGTATTTTCTTAATGAGGTCATAGAAACCTGTTGAACAACTTTATGGTCATCCATAAAAAATCTACACACCTTCATCCTCAAGAGAATGGTCAAGCCAAACATACAAACAAGATTCTAAGCTCAGTGCTTACCAAGGTTGTTAGCTCGGGAAGAACTGGTTGGGAAATGCATCTTCATTCATCCTTGTGGAAAATGGCATTGAATGCAACTCCCTTTAACTTGGTCTATAGACTAGACACAATATTCCCCATGGCATTCTTATTACCCACTCTTAGAGTTGTGCATGAATTGGAATGGAAAGGTCACAAGTTGTCAGAATGACTAGAGGACTTAGAGTGATTGGATGAATAGAGGCTAGCAACCATATCTCATATATATGAGCAAAAACAGAAACAAAAACAGCTTTTTGACTCACATTTGTTAACAAAGATCTTTAAACAGGGGATCTGCTACTATTTTACTCCCTAAAACAACACATTCCCAAATTCAAGAAGAAGATACATGGTCCTTTTGTCATTGAGAATGTTTTGCCGAGTGGGACTATTAAACTAGCTACCTTAAATCGAGAGCTTATGGAAAGCTGAATTAGTGGATGTCGTTATTTGAAATATTATCTACCATTAACTAATGAAATCTTGCAAAAGTTTCATGCAACAAAAGAACACAAGCTCAAACAACAACAGGTGATTGAAGGAGCTCAAGAAAAGGCATGCATTTGGATTCTGAAGTGTAAAATGGAAATGCGACCAATCCCTGAAGTTTTGCCACTCAATACAATTCAAATTCACCATCACTACTTTACTCAACCCCTAGTTGATGATTAAGTGGAGACAGATGATGAATGGCTAGATGGATTAGGTATGAGAATAATAGTGAGCTTGAAAGATGAATTCAACGTGAAAGCATTAGCTGACATGGGTGCACGACTCGATGATGTCAACTATTCGACGTACAAAAGAGCGACAACCCAACCTCTGGAATACTACTAGGCTAAATTCAAGGATTATCACAAAGAAATACACATCAGCATTGGGTATGATTAATTTCACATCTTTCTACATGGATTTCTATTCCTACATATGTTTATTTGTATTCTTGATGAGCATATGAACGAATATATTGTACTAGGAGTTCCATGGATGCAAACTTATAGAGCTTTCTAGGATTGGGATGCCAAAGTTCTTGAATTAACACTCAATGGTGGACAATTACATGTACCATTTTCTTGTAGCCAGCATGAAGAGTGGAAAGCTGCTCTAAACACTCCACAACTACCAAAAACCATGAGTAGCTCAAACTCAATATCCACTACTCGACACTAAATCCATCCTCATAATGCCAACATGCAAGGAGCCAGGAAAAAATTATTGACCGCACAAAGGAAGACATCAGTTACTCCACCATATCAACAGCAACAATGGACACCAAAGTCACATCCAGTTCAATGGGTATGAAACTCAAGCAGCAACCAGACGCCAAGGCCACATCAAACATTGCTTGCAAAGGGAAAATCAAGGCCACGGGCAGCTATGTATAAATGGGTACTAGAAATTCCACGCTTACAAGAAACACCATCCACAACAATGCCAAACGCTTCCAACACCACGGTAGTGGAATGTGCACACAACACTATTGCAATATTTTCTCTTTAAGAGAGTTACCCAACATGATACTTTGCCATCAAAAACCCTTGAGTATATCGCTCAAGACCCACCTCTTGCACATCATAATGTTTCAAGAAAAAAGTAAAAAACCTCCGAGAAGAATTTTCACTTTAACTTTTCTTGTCTATTTCCCTTTTTCTCTCTTTTAATTTAGTCTTGTTCTACTTAGGAAACCCACCAAGCCTATGTGGCGTCAAGGACAACCAATGTTGTATCACCATCCCTTACTTTTAGCCTGATCAATGGCCTCCTCTGATCTCTCTTTATCTAATCTATTTTTCTTGTTGATTGACGTCCTTTGATCTCTCTCTCTCTCTCTCTCTCTCTCTCTCTCTCTCTCTCTCTCTCTCTCTCTCTCTCTCTCTCTCTCTCTCTCTGTGTGTGCGATAAACTTGAGTTGCCCACGTGGATGGGCTAGCTTTGACATAAGTACATGAGCACTCCAATCTTTGCAGAGACAATACTCAATGTTTGTGTTTTTGTTTTAGTGTCTCTCTCATGCACGCATGTGCTCACACACACTCATAGCAAAAAGAAGATTACTTATGGGAGAGAGCTAGCATGTTTGCTCAATGCATGGATTTCCATAATTTTTCAAGCACTTTAAGAAAGAGTATAGAAGTACCACTTTAGAGTTAACTTTTTAAGGTTTGAAATACCAGTTTGCATAAATATCATAAAAAATATGAATAGTCATCTTGAAAAAATCCCTTTGAAAAGAAAAACCCAAATATACTTTTAGAAGTCAAAAAAGCAGTGACTAACAAAATCCCATCTAAAATTACTTTTTTTGTGTGGTTCATTTAGACTGGTTCTTTTTTTTTTGTTCATTTAGACTGGTTCTTTTGACTTTCCATTGTTACAAGCCTTTTCATTTCCTACAAACTTATCATTTACTTTTGCAATTTTGATGTTTTGGAAGCTTTTCTTCGAGGTGACCCAATATGTTGTCGGAGTGCGTAGTTCTCGGGGTGGACCGGGAAGGCATAGGGCCTTTGGATTTATTCTAAGTGATGACATTTTGGATGGAAATCCATCGAGCATTGCTTCCCTGTGAGCACCACATTTGGCATATTTATCCACAATGTGTTTCCAAGCACAACCATGCTACATTTTTTATGAATCGATGCACTCCAAGTAATGACATTTTAGATAAGAATCCCATCAATAACTTCATTTGCTTTCTTGTGGCACCACATTAGGCATGTGTTTTAATTATGGCCGTGTTGAGCACAACATTGTCCACCTTCTCAATTATTTTTTGCTACTCTTTAATTAGCCTTGATCTACTTTTTAATCCCTATTTACCACCTTGGAAGCGGACTGACAAGACAAATGTGATGAGCTCTCAACATTTTCTCAAGCTCTTTTATAAAGTGTATAGACTAAGATTAATAAGTGCTACCATGTTTTCACTTAGTAGAACACAATCCAATACTTGTGATGAGTTTTACCAAATCCCCATCAAACGTTTTTGAGAACTAGCGAACCATACATCTTTCTAGGGAAAATATTGAATAAAAAGTTTGAATAGTTTACATGTTTATTAATAAAACATGGTGTATTGAACACGATTTTAATTTATGCTCATACTAAGTTGCTTATATCCACAAAAGTGGCTCATGTTCACACAACCCTAGTGTTAATAATCAAGACGGTTATATAACCATATCAGAAGGGCACTCTCTATATATGTGATTGTAATCTTTCTGCAATTTTTATAGGGAGAATAGAGATTTTGTAATGCATGAATGGACCTATATATTCCACTACATCTATGCAATGAGCATACATTATATAAGGTTTTCTACATTTATATAGAAAGCTTGATCTCATGTTCAATGTATAGGAATGACTAGGCCTTATGAAATCAAAGACACACCACATAGACTTCCAATCTCTTCCAGTGAATGACAAGTAGAAAGTTTTGTGCTTGGATTAGCAAGCCTTCACCTTGAAATTGTATGCTTGTAATGCATGAGCAGGCATCAGGATTTCATCACTTGTTTGTCTTGGAAATTGCTCCCTTCATCCTACTTGAAGCCCCCTCTCTCCTTGACTTCTTGCAACTCTTATCCCCTCTCAACCATCGATGAGCTCTCTACTATGAAGATCAAAATGCGTTTCGTCCATTTCCCATCTCCCCCCCCTCCCCTAGCATCCCCCATGTTTGGTTTTTAATGTAGTGTTATACATGCTTGACAAAACAAACATGATTTGAAATTTTTAAGAATGTACATTTATGACACTTCTTTTAAAAGATGAAATTGGTGCCAGTGTACAGAGGAAACTATCAAATTAGCGTCATCATACAAAGGAAACTATCAAAATTTGAAAAACCGATAATTTTTACAACTTGTATATATCTTACGGAGGGGATCAAGTAAACTATACAAGCATCGTAGAAAGGGGGGTATATGGGTTCTTTAGAATTTGTAGATATTGGGTTGGAAACATGTTCTCTTGGAGAAGTAGTTTTTGGGGTTTGGGCATTATTTAGTCAAGGAGAGCAGTACACCAACTACTCTAGTGTTAAAGAGTCACTATTGGAGCCAATGTATACTCTTTGCATCAACGACGAGGAGTATGATGTTGTGACCATGGCCAAAGATTTTTTTTTGTATCGTGCAATCAAATGCATTTGTTTTAAATAAGATGACCAAGTAATAGACATCTTCTCATTAGGCTATGGGACTAAAGAGGCACTACAACAACAAAGAAATGTGATATCAATTGCATGTACTAGTGATCAAATGATGCAATTGGAAGCTCTTTGCCATTTCATAGTGGATGAAGACCTTGATTTTAGAAGGTGGGGCAGGTGTGGATACCATAGAGAAAGTCAATCCCAAGGATTCAAAGAAAGAAGAAATTGAAGAACCATTGGATGCAAGTGTTGATGCCATTCTAGAAATTCTACAGAAAACATGTTTAAAATTTCTACAAGAAATAGGTTTAGAATATAATCTTTATCATTGTAATTTATTTGTCTCATCTCTGATCCACACATGATGTTCAAAACATTGATGTTTAGTTTTTTTTTCTCAATTTTTTTTCTTTGAACAAAGACACTCCTATTTGGATGTATGGAGCTTCAAAAAACGGAAGCTTAAGACGAGAAGAATGTATCCTAAAAAGGGACTGCACAGACGAAGCCTACGTACCTGAACCCTTTTCAGAGCATTTATTTGAGCCATTCGAGTGGACGTGTGAATACATCTATGCCTACTCAATTTTGCAAGGAGGATGGCTACGACATAACTTCCAACCAAATGATGTCAATCCTCAACATTGAAAACAAAGATGAGGAACCCAAGGACTTAATGAAAGCTCAACAAGTATTTTCAGACCTCTATTATGATGCAACTGATGAGTTAGATGAACACTCAGATACCTTAGAAGATTCGGAGTCAAAAAAAGAACACCTCAAAAAGGTATTATAAAAATGTAGACTTTATAGGATTTGCTTAAATCATGTAAAGTGCACATTCATGGGTAGACAAGGAAAAATTCTTGGACATATAGTGTCTAAAAATGGCATAGCTACTGATATTGAGAAAATTAATGTCATTGCTGAATTACCTAGACCAACAATAGTAAAGGGGGTACAAGCCTTCATGGGACATTGTGGATATTACAGACAGTTCATCTACATGTACGCTATAATTGAAAAACCTATGTATAGCTTGATTATGCACTTTGAATGGACCGTGGCATATGAAGAATCTCTCATGAAGGTTAAGAAAGCTCTCACCTCAGCTCCAATATTGAAAGCACCAGATTGGGATAAGGCATTCCACGTACATGTAGATGCTTCTAATTTTGCTATTGGTTGTATACTAGCTCAACCAAGAGATGGGAAACTTGACTTTTCTATTTCTTATGCTAGCCGATAATTGAACATAGCAGAAAAGAATTCCACCACCATCGAAAGAGAAGGACTAAGAATGATCTATGCCGTTAAAAAGTATAGACATTACCTATTAGCCAACAATTTTGTGTTCTTTGTGGAGCACCAAGCTTTGTTGTATTTGGTCAACAAGCCATGTAGCAGAGGGAGAATAGTGAGATGGTTCATCAGTCTTCTCGAATTTGATTTCACTGTGGTTGTAAAAAAAGGTACGACACATCAACGAGCAGATCATTTGTCAAGGATTGTTTCAAGGGTATCACCTAAAGGGGTAGACGATGATTTACCAGATGCCTATTTGTTCTCCGTAGAAATGATACCTAGATGGTCGGAAAACATTGTGTCATTAATGACAATAGCCCAAGTGGTTTCACAAATACCACTTCCTATCACAATCGGCTATGTATCAACTACTAGCTGGAAGGCTATACAAAATAAATCGGGACGGGATACTTCTCTTATGCATTAACCCTGAAGAAAAAGAATAGTACCTAAGTCAAGCACATGTTACCATAGTAGGACTTCACTTTGCGAAAGACCAAACTATGCAATGAATCTTAAGACTTGGAGTATTTTGGCCGACTATGAGGAGAGATGTTTGTTCTTTTGTAAAGGATTGCCCTTAATTCCAAAAACAAACACCCATTCCTCATGCAACATTGTTTCAAATGTCACATGTTTCTAAGTGGAGTAAGTATCTGGTTACTTACTTATCGAGCCGAACATTTCCTGAGGATATGAGTAAACGCCGTCAAAGAGAAATTGAAAATGAAGCAAGAGACTATGCACTTATTGGGAACCAATTGCATTGGACAGGTAAAGATCAACATTTGCGTCTTTGTATAAATGAAAACGAGTATATTCTGATTATAGAACAAGCACATTCTGGATTAGCTGGAGGTCACTTTTCTAGTGAGACCACCGCAAGAGAAATCTTGATGGCAGGCATATGGTGGCCAACACTTTTTTCAGATGCCAAAGAATATGTTTGAAGATGTGATGCTTGTCAACGAGCAAAAATGCCAACGCGAGTAGATAGCATGCCCTTAAGACCAATGATGGGGATTAGAGCCTTCGCAAAATGGGGTATAGATTTTCTTGGACCGATACAGCCACCTGCTTATAGAACCCAAGCTCAATATATCATTGTAGCTATGGACTATTTGACCAAGTGGGCCAAGGCTAAAGAAACTCAAAAGAATGATGCCAGAACCATTGTTGCACTCTTATATGAGTATGTATTCACGAGATATGGAGTGCTAATAGAGATTGTCAGTGATCGGGGAACTCATTTCCTCAATGAGATAATAGAGTATTTGTTTAATGAGTTTATGCTCATCCATAACAAATTAGCTCCCTATCACCCACAAGCAAACGGACAAGCTGAGCATACAAATAAAATTCTTAGCTCGGTGCTGACTAAAGTGGTTAGTTCAGGAAGGATAGACTGGGAAATGAATCTCCATGCTGCTCTATGTGCTTATCGAGTTTCATTCAAGACAGCTCTAAATGCTACACCTTGTTTATGGTCTTGATGCCATACTGCCAATAGAATTTATATTGCCGACATTAAGGGTAGCACAAAATCTTAAGTGGACTGGACATGAATTGTCAGAAAGACTTGAAGATTTGGAAAAGCTAGACGAGCAAAGGCTAACTGCTGTAGCTCATATCTATGCACAAAAGCGAAAACAAAAACATTTTTTTGAATCCCACTTAATCACAAAGATCTTCAAGAAAGGGAACTTAGTTCTATTCTATTCCCTTAAGCAACACATTCCCAAGTTTAAGAAAAAGGAAAACGGACCATTTATCATTGAAGATATATCTCCAAGTGGAGCAGTAAAATTGTCCACCTTAGATGGTGACCCAATGGCTAATTGGATTAGTGGATGTCGTTTAAAGAAATACAATTTGCCACTAACAAATGAATTGCTAGAGAGAATGCATGCAACCAAACAAAGGAAGATCAAATGACAGTAGGTTATTGATGAATCCCAAGAGGAAGTTAGGCTTCGGGTACTCAAGCGGAAAGCTGCTCTCAAGAAGCAACAGATACCGATTCCCATCAACACTTTGGAAATAGATGATGGACAATGGGAATTACCTAAAGACACAGTTTCAACAGATGATGACTGGTTAGATGGAATGGACCTGCACATCAAAGTACAACTCAATAATCATAGCACCAATGCTTTGGTCGACACAGGAGCTAGAGTAAACGCAGTCAGTATTTCACATACAAGAAGGCCACAAGTCAAGCATTGACGGCAACAATAGCAAAAATCAAAGGATGCAACAAGAACCCAACTCAAACATTGGGAGTACTCAACTTGAACGTGATAGTACATGGATGTTCATGTCCTCATCAGTTTGTATGCTTGCCAGATAAACACATGAATGAGACGATGATTGTTGGAATTCCCTGGATGCGTACATACAAAGCAGTACCAGATTGGGATACAAATCATTTAAAGCTATCACCTAAAGCAGGGCAACTCGTTGTTCCAATTGCACCAAGCAAGGAGGAATGGAGAAGAAGCAATCAGCAGACCAATCCACAAAGTCAATCTTATCCATCCCCTCGACAATCAAATGCTACATGTAGCATGCAAGGAGTTAGGCAAATTTGGGTACCAAAAGCACAACTTAGGGATAAGACGATTAGAATCTGGGTGCCTAAAACTTCACCAACGAAACAAAAGAAGGTTCCAAGGGTTCAAAAACAGAGACAAGCATCTTCGAGGAAGGAACCTGACATGGAAATGGTTTGGAAGAAAAAGGAGCACTTATCTTCTCCACAATGCGCGAAACCAATCAAGCAATGGCGAGTTAAGTCTCAACAGACTCCACCACACCATGCAGCACCATGCCGACCAAGCTACCAATGGCGAGAAAAAGCTTGACAACAGTCGAAAGTGCTACCAATAGCTCAAGCAATCAGTGTGCTAAAGCACCCTGATGGTACAATCAAACAAAGAGCACACAAGCTACAAGATTTGCTCTTTGGAAGACATCAGCAGCAAACCTTGACATTGGAAATCCTTGAGTTAATTACTCAAGACCCAGCTCTTGCACAACATATTGGTTTGAATTGCATTGATCTTCATATCATGGTAGAGCCAACCACGGCTATGCATAGACACGGTTGTTCAACCCATGGACGCAGTCGTCCCGGAGTACGCCATCTAGGAGGGGTGGAAGGGCACTAAGTACTAAGTAATTAAGGACGATGTTTGAAGAGGGAGGAAAAAGTTTGATGTTAACGTGTGATTTTTTGCAAAATTACCTAACAATTTCCTTATAATTCATCGTTGAGGGAAAATTCACTGATAATATCTTCCCGATGAGTGTAAATAGTGTATATTCTATCAGAAAATCATAAAAAATAGTCATTTTTTGAGTATTTTTCATCATTTTTGTTGATAATGAGACTTAAAAATAGAGAAATCCAACCAAAAAAATAAATCTGTGTTTTTCAAGGGATTTGCTTAATTATTGGATTTTTACGTTACTTTTTTATATCATTTTGCTATTTTCTTTGATTTTTTCAAATAAACAGGTCAAAATTAATAATAAATAGCAGGGAAGCTCAGATGGAAAAATGAAAGACACGATGGTGATCAGAAAGACAAGGCGGACAAGCACAAAAAATTTGAATGAAATCAAAAGATGGAAGCGGGAAGCTTATATTAGGGGGCCATGCCTACTTTTGCAAAATTCTTGCAGAATGAGCTACAGGAATCCGATCAGGGAAATTTTTGAGTCTAACATAGATTTCACGGCCTAATAGGACTAACTGGGGAATCTGGGGAAAACTGGTTCGGGAAGTCCAGTATAGATATCCAAGGTATGCTAAAACCACCTCATTTCCACTTGGAGCCTTTGCAGAGAGAGATTTCGGCCTCTTTCGCACGACTTTTTTGGAGCCCACAGTTGACCATTTTTAGCGCCGTCTCACACGAGACATGAGGGGTAAGTTCTTTATGCGACAATGATCCATTTTGTATGGCCGGTAGCTAGTCTAAAGCCCTAGAAAAAACCCTAGAAACCGAGCAGTGCACGAAGATCTACGACCTAAAACTGACCATAGCGGCCTGCCAGCTTGACCAAATCGGATGAGATTTGAACCATAGCATGTCCTAACATAATAGAACCTTTCTATACCATCAGATGGCCGTTCGGCTGGGGTCAAGGGGGTCCCCAGTAGAAAAGTTAGGTTTTTGGCAAATGCTAGAATTTCGACCTGACTCCACAGATGGCTTGCTAATGAGGTCCACATACAATGTATATGATTGGTTTGGTGAAATCCATCAAGCAAATCCCTCGAAAAGCAGAAAACGGCTCGAAGGTTACAAAGCGTCAAATTCGACATACAAGGTCAAACTGACTCCAAATGAGCTAGAATTGGACCGGTTGCTTCACGACTATGTTACGGACAAGTCCAAAGCATCAAAGTTGACCGACCAACCCAACAGACAAAGTAATCACAAAAAACGGAGATTTCAGAGTCGACAGAGCACAAAGTGATGTCGGCATGACCAAACTTGACCAAATTCAATTTAGGACTTGTATTAGGTGTATGAAACATGTCTAGGTCAAGATTTATAGGTTTTGCAAAGTTTTTGTCACTGTAGTAAATAATCGTAATTATTTACTTTTGCATCAGTTTTGCTTGGAAATTGTCAAATCACCTCACCTATCATGAGTACACACCTATTACATACCAAAAATCAAGTATGAGCCAAAATGATCACCCATTACTTGTAAAATTGCCAAAAAACGCAAAGAAGTCTTTGCAAGCCAAAATTTGGGTTATGGACAACTTTTCTTGATCCAAATCACTTCATATCTCATATACAAGGTCTATATAATGCCTAGAACCTATTTGTACAAAAAAATATCAATTCTGGAAGAAAAATTAATAATCGCGATTATTTACTTTTTGGTCAAAATTGGGGAGTTGTGATATTTTGCCTTTTTACATCCAAAGGGGGATTTAACATTTGAGAGTTTTTCATTTCAAGTTTTTTTGACAATTTTAGCAATCTTTAGAGTTTTTTTAACCAAACGTGTGTCATAGCATAAAGTATCTATTTACTATAATTTTCAATCATCATAAGACTCCACATATGTGTGGTTGACGGAGAGAGAAAGTATAAATTCTAGAGAGATAGTTTCTATGCCCATTACTGTTGGAAGAAGAGATCATAAATCCTTGAGAGAGAGAGTGACTTCTCTTCTAAAATCTTTAGAGAGAGAAAGTAAAATTCTAAAGTTGTATATCACTACGCAGAGAGAGAGAGAGAGAGAGAGAGAGAGAGACCGAGAGGACATAATGACGGGAAAATGTAAACAAAAAAAATCACCATTTCACAACTTTTAGATGACGGAGGCAGTTTCACTGGTGGAGGCAGTTTCACTAGGTGGGAACTAAATTTTGGAAAGCCGAGCAATAATTATTCAGTAATTACCATGACGATTACCACAGTAACTCCAAGAGGCTATACATAGGACCCATTACATTGTAATTGGGTTGGCAATTGTTGGCTGTACTTTTGGGATATTCTATCTTTTGACTTCCTACTCTTACTGTGTGGTTGTAATCCTGAAGCTGTTCCTAAGCTACATTATCCCCACTTGTACTTTTACTCTATAATTCCTAATATAGTAGTTGAGTATACTCCAGCCAGATATGCTTTGTATCCATTCCTTCTGAATTTGAATCTAAATTGAATCTGAACTGAGAGGCAAACCGTAGGCTGGGACTCAGGCATTTCTATGAGCAAGAGCCTTGCGGGGTGGATTTTCAGAAAGCTTACGAGCTTTTATCCACCATTAAAGAAGATGGAACTGCACAGGTCACTGACCCCCAAGGGAACACGGTCGAAGTAGTGATAACTAAAGATATAGTGGTAGAGGCACTCAGACTGCCCACTGAAGGAATGACCATGTGAGCAAGGGGCAGGAAAACAATCGGAACCTTTACGAAAGAGACGGCCGCAGCTACATTCGCCGATCTTATCCACAAACAGGTGGAAGAGCCAGCCCGTTTGTACCATCAACACTTACATTTTCTAACAAAAAGGCCACCAAGGTACACTACACCAACCACATTCACTCAGGTTCTTAAGTCGACAACAAGACAGCCCGTGGACCACGTGCAGCATGTCTTGACAACCTTGAAGGGCACCAAGAAGGAAGGAAAAATCGCGTACTTGGGTGCACCAGAGGTGTTGACTAGAATAGCATATCATGCCATCGGCATGGCCGACAACCTGCCACCTGCTCAGAATACATGGATCTTGGCAGCACAACCCTCTCCACGAGCTACAAGGTTAGGTAAAAGGTCACATAAATGTGATGATGAGTCAGCTAACAGCTCACCGGAATGGCACAGCAGCCAGAGCTCTGACAACGAAGAGAAGAGAGCTTGGAGAGAAGAGATGAAAAGAAAAGCTGTGGCCGCACACCAAGAAGAGCCAACTCAAAAACAAGCGCACTTTGAAAGAGAAAAAAAGGCGTACCAACGTAGTAGGCAAGCACAAGGGAAGGACCCAAAAAAATGGGTACATGTCGGACTTAAAGGCCCTCGAACAAAGCATCATACAAGAAAGGAGGCGGATGATCCAATAGAATATTTAGAAAGAATGTACCAAGAGGCCGAAGACCTAAAGTTGAAAGAGGTAGAAGATGCTGCAGAGAAAGCCAAGGAAGCGGAAGACCAAAGGCAAGCCGAGGAAATGGCTAGCCAAGAGCAAAGTCATGGATCTCCCCGACCCATCTCACCGCATACAAAACAACAAGACCATCACATGCCTAGCCCACCACCATCACTTGCAGGTGAAGACACCAATGAAGAAGCAGAACCTGAGAAAGAGAAAGATTCCGAGTCCACCCAACAAACAGAATCTGCACAAGAGGCTGACCACCTCGACAGACACAAAGAAAAAGAAGCCGAGCCAAAACCGAAAAAGGCAACAGAAGATACTCAAAAGCCAGAAGAGGAAAAGGCAAGTGGATTTGAACAAGAGACCAATAAAGAAGCATGTGCAGGAAAAGATTCTACCACTGCACATGAGATAGAGCCCGAGCCAGAAAAGGAAGAAAGGCCGACACCTGAAGAGGCAACAAGGGTTGAGACAACACCCTCTACTTCTACTCAGGTAGAAATTGCCGAGGCATCAAAGCCTCAGGATGGCCAAGAAGAAGATCGACCATCTACCTCTACACAAGAACCACCAGCAGTTACAACGCAGCAAGAAGCAACACACAAGGCTGCAGGCACATCCCAGCTGGCACGATAGGAGGAGTGGCAGCCAAACGAAGAAGTAATAGTACAGGTAAATGAATATGCACGTCAGATGCAAGAAATGAGGGAGAGACTCCGTTTAGCAATATTAAACCGTAGCACAAAGACCAAGAAAATGGAAATGGTGATCGACGCTCTTCAAGGAGAGCTAGAAGACAGGATGACTGTCATCACTGATCTCCAAAGGCAGGTGCAAGAGCTGAAGACAGAAGCAGAATAGCAACAGTTGGCCAGAGATAAGCAACAAAAAGAAATGGAGGAGTTAGGTGTTCTACTCACTAAACTGTTCGATGTCTGCAAGGCAAAAGATGAGCAGCTAACAGAAGTTACGAATGAACTTCTTACGACCTGTCTGTCAGCTCAAAAACTTCAGGTGCAGTTAGATGTTGCCAATGCTTCTCTGCGAGATTCTGAATAGAGGATCAATGATCATGCCATTTTCTTACAGCAAATCAGAGAAAACCCAACCGTGGCGCCGATCAAAGGAACTGATGAAGTGTACAAGGCACTTGAAAAGAAAAACAAAGACCTAGAATTGGAATTAAAGTTAGAACAATCACAGCGCGAGGACCTGGCATTGATGTGGGTTCAGAGAAAGGAGGAGCTTCTAAAGGAGATAGCAGAACTCAAGTGGATGAATCAACTCCTTAGAGATGGAAAACCAGACACGGAGGAAGAGGCAGGTACTTCAGAGCCGCCACCACAGATAGACATACCCTCGGTCTCGTTTGCTGAGTTTGAGACACACTTAACAGCAGAGCCAAGTGGTAATGAAGAATCTCAGATTAACATCACAGATGAAGACTCAGTGCCAATGGTCTAGCTATCAAAAGCTGAAGAAGACGCATTGAAGGAGAAGATCACCCTAGAAGAGGATGAGCAGTGGAAAGCTGCAATGGATTGGGAGTTGAGAGTTTTACACTCTGTCAACGTCACTCAACTCGCTCCCAATCATATCAACACTCAATGGCACCAACAATCCCTGCCGTACACTCTGTGGAAAGCTGCAATGGATTGGGAGTTGAGAGTTTTACACTCTGTCAACGTCACTCAACTCGCTCCCAATCAGATCAACACTCAATGGCACCAACAATCCCTGCCGTACCCTCTCATCAAAGTAGAACTATTACAGGTGAAAGAAAGGTTGTACAAGGATATGCAAGAAGATGGCATAGATAAAGACCACCCAAAGTGGAGGTTAAGCTGGCTGAACAAGAATACAAGATACCTAATTCTGTTCACAAGAGCACCTGCAACCCTTCAAAGAGATCCAACATTTTGTCATGTACCTAGAGTAAGGACATGGCAAGTGCATGAAACACTGCAAAAGAAGAGTCCAACTTGGCTCAACTTCCCTAGGATACCAGCTCCAGAGAGAGGCCAAGCAACGGAGGAATACATGGTGAAAACCCTAACGGGTGCCATGTCTTTCTTCAAGAGTCTGCCAGATCTCTCATGTGCCATGTTGTATAAAATCTACAGAATGTTGCTAACATGTATACAAGTTTTTAATGAGCGTGAGCAAATAGGAGCCCCATGGTTATCATTCAAGGAAGGAAAGAAAGGCTTATGATACGACCTGAGTGGGAAACCTTCAAAAGAGGTCCTTTACGGATTCTATACCAGATGCATGTTCTTGCCATTGAATAATATGTTGGCCTTTGAAGAAGCTTTCTACCCTGGATTCTTCACTTGACGAACGAAGATATTTGCGCCGGTGATCAGCAATCTAACATCCAAGTTTGTAGGCTACTCAGCGGTGGAGCTGAAGAATCAAGTCACAATGCAATTTCCTCAAGTGCCCGACAAAGAACGAAGAATCAGATACCAGAAGGCACTGGATGCGCTTAAAGAATGCCTCGCCAGCCGTCAATTAGAAGACTATTTCAGCCCATAAAGCTGTATCAAGGAACGACACAGGCGAGGAGGGGGGGAATGTTAGCAGCAAGCTAACACGGACACCATTTTTCGAAGTTCTCTTTGTAAAGCATTTATTATTTTAATGAATTGGGAATATTGTAACTCCTATTTTCTCAGATAAACTTTGTAATGAATGAGCCGGGGCTACAAGCTTCCAGATTCTATCAGCCAGTCATTTCCCAGCTTTGGTAGAACTCTTGATTATTAGTTTTGACCACCCAAAAACCTTGGCTAAGGTATAAAAGCCAATTTTTGTAAGTTTTTATAAGTTTTGAATAAGAAATACACAGCATGAGCTAACGACGCTCACTTCTCTCCTTCTCACGCTTCCTACTCCCTCTCTGGTTGTCACATTGCGATTGCGTTTGTTGCATTCCAACCGCTGGTAAGAGCTCTACGCATTGACATAAGCCATTCACAGTATTTCGTAGCTTTTGGTGTCGCTGACCCGCGGCCTAATTTCATCATAACTAGGAATTTACACTTTTAAATCAAAAACTAAGCATAGGCGGGGTATTGGGGCATCATTGCTAAGCATTTAGATGCATTTTGGGTTGAAAACGACTAGGTCAAAAATCCACTGCTGTTAATAATCACGATTTTGGAACTTGACCTAAAGTTGGGTATGAGACCATATGCATGTGTGCTTAGCTCTTATAAACTTGTCCTAGAAGTTCCGCTACGTTTGGATGTCATTTGATGCTGTAACGGATGTGATTTGCTTATCAATGAGCGATTGGCTTTTGGTGATTTCAGTCACTTGAGTGTAGCTTGAGTTAGATACGAGTTGTTAGTTGTTTTCCAAGAGATTGACAACCTCCTGTAGCCTCTATGCACTAGTCCCATGGCTTGACAAATTAATCGTGGTTCTTGCTAATACTGCAATAAGATAGGATGGTGAGGTTAAACATGCGTCCCACAAACTCCTAAGTGCTTCTAATGCTTTGACATGCTTACACACAAGCTCGGCTATGAGGTCACCTAGTTTCACATCTTCCTAGATTGGTGCCAATAGTTTTTCGTGCAATACTACCCTTTTTCACACGCCATCAAGGGAGCAAAGCTTTCCCTTGTTGATCATATTCCATGTCATAGTGGCACAATCATGATCTTGGTTCAATATTGCCACCAAAAACTTGGCACATTGGGTCTTCGCATGAATAATTGGGTTCAATAGTCCAACTTTTTTATGCTCCTTGGGTCTAGCAACCCACTCCCATTTTCCCCACACTACGGTGTCCCAACTTTGAAATTGTGTCATAAGATCTAATATCTGACTTTACCAAATTATTTTCTCATATTAAATTGATCATTTAATATGGGAAGATAAAAGGGGAACAAGAGTTAGGATATAGATATGTGCTTCTAGACCTATCTCAACAGAGGATAAAAAAGAGAGATGATTGCATCTCAATAGGGGTCCAAAAGAAGATGGTCTACCAAAGAGAAATGTGAAATACATGCTTCTAAACTTATCTTAGCAGGGGGCGGAGAGATGGTTACATCTCAAAAGGGGTCCAAAAGGAGATAGTCTATCAAAGAGCAATGTGTATCTAATGGAGCTTAAAAGACCTTAGGGTTAGCTTCATTAAAGACCTCCAAAGGCTAGTGTTAAAAGTCATTAGACCTAGGACCTTTAGGTATTTTAGACCTTATGCAAGATAGGCATGTGCTTGAGGTGCTTGTCATGCTTAATGACTAAGGTGCTTGAGGTGCTTGATGACTAAAGTGCTTGAGGTGCTTGTCATGCTTAATGACTGAGGTGCTTGAGGTGATTGAGGCTTGTCATGCTTAATGAATGAGGTGCTTGAGGTGCTTGTCGTGCTTGATGACCAAGGTGCTTGAGGTGTTCAAGTCAAAGATGAGCCCTAAAGGTAGGGGCATGAGAGAGAACACTCACTCACACACACATACACACACTCAAGGAAAGACCAAGACTCAAGAGGCATTAAGGCCACATGTTAGACCCCTAGCAATATTGCCCTCATAATGTGCCTGAATCCTATTGGATGACCTATAGGAAGGTCCAATGAGAAGTTAGATTCAATTAAATAATTAAGATATTTCTTTCAAAGGGGGATACTTGTCCAAATGCCATGATTAAATAATTAAGATCTTTCTCTCAAAGGGGGAAAGGAGGACACTTGTCTAAATGCTACACCCCTTGCTTGTTATTTGGTTGGAAAAATACTACGTTAGGGACGTTTTTGAATGAAAGTCTTTTGAAATGACTAATTGTGGGTAGGAGTAATTTGGGTGTCAAAATTCTTCCAAACTTGATGTAGGATTTTGATAACATCCTTGAGCTATGAGTGAAAATAATTTGTGGCCCAATTTGACACGGTAGATAATAAGGCTGATTATCTAAGGGCACTTTTTGAAACTTTTTTGCAAATTTGGTTTGACAATGTATGACCATGGTGTAATAAAGCACTGGATGTGATTTTGGTGAAATATTGGATTTTTCATGTGTCCCCTTGGGCTAAATTATGGAAAATAGAGGTTTCATTATGTTGTTTGATATGAGGGAAAAGTGAAAATGACTTTTCTTAAATTTTTCTTGGTATATGCGATCAACATAACATGTACAACCAAGCTGTCATGGGTTGTGCAAAGATGGGTCAATTTGAGATACATTGATAATAAGCATGATTATTATCTATACTTGCAAATCTTTGTGAAAAATAACTTTTGAAGCTACAAACATATTCAATGAGCTAAAATTTGCTGAGATGTCAAGCTCAATATATACAACTCCTAGATGACTACCACCGACAATCGTTCATCACTGGTGCGCCTTGGTGGATACACATATCTTTGCCAGTGATACTAAAACTCTACTACATTGAGCTGGTCTACCTATCGGAGTGATGACACACTTATCTAGTTACCTCACTCACTAGCGGTTTACACTATACCATTGTACTAGTTCCTTTTTATGTACAACATGTACAACCAAGCTATCGTGGGATGTGCAAAGATGGGTCAATTTGAGATACATAGATAATAAAAATATTATTATATATACTTGCAAATCTTTGTGAAAAATAACTTTTGAAGCTACAAACATATTCAACAAGCTAAAATTTGTTGAGATGTGAAGCTCAACATGTACGACTCCTAGAGGACTACCACCAACAGTCGTTCATCACTGGTGCGCCTTGGTGGATACACATATCTTCTCCAGTGATACTACAACTCTACTACATCAAGCTGGTCTACCTATCAAAGTGATGGCACACGTATCTAGATACCTCACTCACTAGCGGTTTACACTATACCGTTGTACTAGTTCCTTTTTATGATGAATGTTCCCTTATGTTTTGTATACCTTTTATCTTGAGTTCATGAAGAAGAAGAAGTATAGTATTTTACCTCCATCTTTTTGTGTGTGTTGTGTGTGTTGTGTGTGTGTGTGTGTGTGTGTGTGTGTGTGAGAGAGAGAGAGAGAGAGAGAGAGCGAGAGCTCTTTCCTTCTCTATCTTTTAACATGGTATTAGAGCCTAGTTGTGTTTGAGAAGCTTGGAGCAGCAAGTAGGAGCAGCCTAGGAAGCGGATTTTGTATTCTAGGGAGCCATTGGCAACGATCTATGATTGAGGTGATTCCTTTAGGAGAGTGTGCATCTCAAGGTTCTATGTGGTGCTTTGGACTGCAACTATGCAGCCATATTTTCATTTTTGGTGCGTTTTGACCCCCGTTTTGGAGTCAGAGTGCATTCACATGCAAAAACGCTAAAGTTTGAGATTCTATTTATCTGCATATCGGTGCTGGAAAAAGATTTGGTTTGGTTGCAATGTGCATAGGCACTATTTAGCATAGTGAAACAAGTGTATGTATGCACATTGTGGTTACAGGTGGTAGATGACTATTTTTAGTAGGCTACTCAAATGCTTGGAAACATGTCGTCCAACAATGATGGGCTTGACCAAATTGTGAGTGAGAAGCTAGACAAGTACAACCTCCATGCTTGGAAGCTCAAAATTATGAATTTCCCAATGGGTAAAGGAAGTTATTGAGATTACATTGATGGAGAGCATGCGACATCACCACCATTACCAGAGTAAGGTGCAAGTGCTGAAAAAAAAGGTTTAAAGATTAGAACCAAGGAGCTCAAAAGGTCATGTATTGGATTTTTGTGAGTGTGCATGACACTATGATTGGGAATATACAAGATTCTCATAACCCTAAGGAGGCCCTAAACACTCTATTGTCATTGGATATGACCAACAAGTTGAAGACTAAGCTGAATAATATGCAGAAGAAAATCCTATCTATCAATGACTATTTGCTGAAGATAAAGAACGTATGTGAGTCACTCGCATTGATTGGTGTTACAGTCAATGATGATGATGAAGTAGAAGTCCCTTTGTTGCAAGGTTTGGGTCCAGAATACAAACATTTTAAAATTGATATCCATCTTTGAGATAATATTCCCTCGTTTATAGATTTGGTGTCCTTATTGATTGTGGAAGAGAAGGAAATTGAGGAAGACTCCTCTACACAGGGTGGAAACAATTTTGAACAGGTTCTTTTCAACATAGAGGAAGATAAAGAGGATGTGTTATAGGTCGTGATGAGGCCAAGGAACAAGCAACCATAGGTTGCTCTCTATTTTGATGAGAGATCCTATGGCATTAGGGCCATGTGGTACCAATGTATAAGCTTATGGTCCATAGGTTGCCCTCTATTCTAATGAGAGATCCTATGGCCCAAGGGACATAGAGGTGCCATGTTGCCCATGTGGTACCAATGTATAAGCTTATGGTCCATAGGTTGCCCTCTCTTCCAATGAGAGATCCTATGGCCCAAGGGACATAGAGGTGCCATGTTGCCCATGTAGGTGCCCTTGAATTTCCTAAATACACTTTGAGAGATTTTACATTGACTCCTAAGCCACCCTTTGTCCCTAGGTTTCATTCTATTCTAATAAGAAATCATATGGCCCTAGGGTCATAGTGTGCCAATGTATAAGCTTGAGGGCCATAGGTTATTCTCTATTATAATGAGAGATTCTATGGACTTAGGGCAATACGGATGAAGGGCCATAGGTTTTCCTCTATTCTAATGAGAGATCATATGACCCTAGGGCCTTATGGTGTGAATGTATAAGCTCAATGGCCATAAATTTACCTCTATTATAATGAGATATTCTATGGTCCTAGGGACATAGGGATTCCATGGTGACCATGTGGGCACACTAGAATGGCGGTAGGGTAGCCCAAATGCTTATGTGCCCTTTTAGAGATTCATGTCATCACCCTATGCTCGTAAGGTTGTAGGGTAGCTCAAATTATTTTGGGGGATCCTATGGACCTAGGGCCATAGAATGCCATGTCTACAAAAAACTCTATGATCCTCAATTCATAGGATGTTCTGACAAAACCTCTAGCTTTATCTGACTCACTATAAATGAGTTATAATAAACATCATATGATCACTTAACTTTAAAGTATTACATAATATATCTTATGACAATATATATGTAGGATGCTATTTGCCACAATATGTCCATATGATATCATACTCTTAAGGCTAATTCATTTATTGTGAAAAACCTCAAACTCACATGCACCCTTTTGTGTGTGCAAGCCCGTGCTCCCACCGGTGCCCTCGACCACTCGAGTACCCAACACCCGCTCACACACACCCGAGTCAAAGAGTGATAGAGAGAGATTTTCTCACCGTGGGAGAGCAAAGCTGTGTGTGTGTGTGTGTGTGTGTGTGTGTGTGTGTGTGTGTGTGTGTGTGAGAGAGAGAGAGAGAGAGAGAGAACATGGCTTCGACATCGACACCTTATCATCGGCATTGGAGACTCTCATCCAATGGTGGGAGGTGGCCTTCGCATCGGCAATTCACCATCGACCTCAGCGAGAGCGGATCGGCTCTTGGCTAGTCTCTGAAATTGGCTCTCAACATTAGAGTCATTTTGACACCGACTTCAGGGAATTTTGACATTGACGATTTACCCCAGCGTTCTTCACAACACCTCTCATTACGAGGTAGATTTTCGACATCCGACCTTGACACTAGCCCGCAGACAAGCATTTTTCTATGGACGGTTGTGCTTGCGACCTGCATGGGTGAGGTACCTCTATCATAGAGGAGTGACACCCGGCATTGGCACAGAGTGCACCGATTACGCTCTACAACATAGTTCTTAGCTTTGACTTCTTTGGAAGCTATTCGATTAGCGCATTTCCATCCGGAGACAAAAATCGGCACCGACATTCCCATTCTACACCATGCAGGTTTACAGGGGGATTTTTAGCCCATATACACCAATTTCTCTAGGTTTTCAGATGCTTACAAGCAGAGCGTTGTCGTGCATTAGAATGTTGTTGGCATATTAAGCATGTCTCCACAAGCTGAGCCACATCTTTATACATGCCTTTGCACCAGTAACGATATTTAATCTTGACAAAAGTTTCCCAAACCCCTCTGTGTCCTGCCCATAAAAATTCATGAAATTCTTTGATAACCTGCTGTTGAGTCGCTTTATCACAAACAACCTGTTGTGATACCCCTCTAGAGTGCTTTGGTTGCTTCCATAAATGTCCATCCTTCGAAAAATAGTTGTAAGCCTTCTTTCTAATCCTTTTATACTCTTGATCCGTCCACCCTTCATGCTTAGTAAGAGTGCTAATGTAGCGACCGATCAAAAGCCATTCTCCATCATAGAACTCCTCAAAAAATACCTCAAAAGTATGAGCAATATTACCGCAATTTCCATGTAGATAAGAAGATGTATAGAACTTCAAGCCAGCATCATCACTCGTGGTAAGCATCTCTTCTTCATCTTCAAATCTAGCCCTTGATAACATATCTGCAGCAGGATTATCTCTTCCTACAATATGACAAAATTCAAGGTTAAGAGACTTAATATAGGCTATTCATCGCAGCGTAGCAATATCCAAAGTAAAGCAGTTTGCAATCATCCCTATCAGTGGCAAGCAATCTGTCTCTACCATGACTGAAGCTCCAATACAGTATTCTTTATCAGACCTTAGAGCAGTAGCAACGCCCCAAAGTTCTCTCTTAACCTGTGGGTAGCCTCTTTGGCAAGCATTAAGCACTTTTTTTCCAAAAAATCGAACTGCATACATGTACCCTTCTTCATCATCCTGACCTATAGCCCATCCAATACATGTTAGGCTAGTGTCAACTGTTAAAATTACTGGCCTATCGCATTTGTAGTCGAATTTCATCAAGGTCGGAGCCTCAAGAAGCATCTTCTTTAATTTCCTGATAGCTTGTGTGTGAACTTATTCCCAAAAAAATCTTTTACCTTTTTTCAGCAATTGATAAAGCACTTCTGCAACATGAGCAAAATGTGACACCCAAATAAGATAGAATACACATGCACCCAAAAATCGACGAACTTTAGTAACCAAAGAGCACGTTTCCTTCATCTTTTGAATAGCTTCAACTTTAGCCGGACTTGGCCTTCTACCTTCAGGATTGCACATATGCCCCACAATTAGAACCTCTTTAGCACCAAAAGTTGATTTTTTCCCTGAAAGTGTTAAGTTAACTTCTTCAAGCCTAGACAAAATAGCATCACAGTCAGCAATATGTTGAGCAAAAAACTATCGGCACCTCCTTTCATGTTTGACCTCATCTTGTGAGCTTTCCTCACATCCTTTAATTGGTAGATCATCAATGAAAGGCATAGTAATATGAGGGATATTGTCCCTTAATACCTTATTCATGTCGTTCATCATATGAGCTACAGAATTAGTAGCACCCTGTGACTGAGTGCACATCCTTACCAACTCGAGAGGTGTACGCATCGTAGTAAGAACCCTGCTCTCCAAATCTAACTAAAATTGATCATATCCAGAGTAAAGATCACCCATAGAGTAAATTGATCTACCTGCAAAGGCCTCAGCAAATTCATCCACTATTGGGCCAGTACCCACATTGCAGATTGTTACCTTGTTAATCGGCTGCATTTTCTGTATGAACCTTAAAGTACCATTTTTCTTTGGAACTATGAACCATCGATTGAAGTATGGCACACACGATGGCTCCAAAATTCCCATTTGTATCTTCTCATTATGCAAATTGATAGGCTTTGGCAAGTGAGCTTTAGGAACTGTAATAGGACGTAAGCTCCATGGCATGTAAGGAATAGTGAATATAACCATAGGTGAAACAACACTTGGATCCACACACCCAATCTCACTTGGCTCAAAAGAAAACGCTTTACTGTGTTTTTTGAGCATACCTTGAAAGCACTTGATTTTTTCTTCGTTGAGAAAACCATCTTCTCCAACCTTCAGATGCTACAATGTCTCCTTAGTGAATTTATGCCCAATGTTCTTTGGATTCCTGAGCGTAGGCTGTTGAGAATCTTCTTTAATCACCCCATCACTTCCTTCTGGTATAGGTGTAGCCACTGGTCTCACTTTCTTTGCAATTGTTTTGTACTTCGTCTCTACTTGTGCTTCAACTACTTTACCCAAGTCATCCTCAATATGCATAAGTGCCTCGTATATGTCCAACTCTTCATACATGTCCATTGAGTGCACTTTAACAACTTCAGTTCCACTATCTAACCTATTTTGCCTGATATCCTCAAGCTCTGACATAGTGTCAACATAAGAAATGTCTTCGAAGATTCTTGAAATCACATCATCTCGTTCCAGCACATCACATCCCTGCAATTCACTTTGAATACTTGAAACATATTGTTTCTCCCACTTAGGTAAATCATTAAATTTTTTGTAAGATACTGAACCTATTAGGAAATATGACGTAGCTAAATAGATATTTGAGTAGATTACTTAATGGAGAGAGATAGATTTCACACATAAGAGATTATAGAGTAGAGAGAGAGAGAGTACACACGATATACGTGGTTCACCCAATGTGGGCTACGTCCACGGGAAAGCAGCCACTCAATGGCTTTAGTACTTCACAACAAGAAGTAGTTTACAAAGGGATTATACCCTTAATAGAGCTCCCACCTTGCTTCACTCTCACCACCTCCGACTCACCTTGTTGCATCAACTTCACACTATCAAATGTGTGTAGAAATGGCCTCCTTTTATAGGCCAAAAGGGATGCCCTCTCTCATGAGAGGCAACCATGTGTAGCCGCGTTGTGTAGATAAGTCTAAATCGGACCCTCCAATCCGCCTATGTGTGGCCACCCTTGAGAATACAAGTCCGCTTTTGAATTCGGCCACCGGCCATTGACTTCTGACCACCGGTCACTGACCATTGACTACCGGCCATCGGCCAACCGGTCGTTTTCTGACCACTTTTCGGCCGCCGTCTGACCATAATATTCCGGCGAAAAGGAATATTTCGGCGTGAAAATTGGTCGAGATTGGTCGTGAAAATTTTGGTTTTCCGAGAGTGATTTTATTTTTCGGCGAGTTATTTTTCTTCACGCACAATGGCTTCTCCTCATAATGGGGGCCTTACAAATGTGCGTTTTTACCTAAGAAACTTACAGCGGGTAAATCAGGCTCCATACTTAGCAGAACCCTCATATGTCAATCCCAAAAATCCTGAAGAGAAGATTTCTCTTTGCAAGAAATTCTGCTCACTTGTACCATCATAGTCCCGCTTTATAGTGGCACCCCAAGAAAATCATGAGCAAATCTTTGTTCTTTGAACTCTTTGCGTATCTTCGGCATTGGACATCACGTAAATTGTCTTTGTTCCTGGCATGGTCAACACAGATAGTTAAAAATTGAACCGCTTTCTTACCATCCCAGTTTCAAACCCTGGCATAGGCCGAGCCATCATCTAGCACCTTAGTTTCCATCCATACAACCATAATGTAGGGCTGTACCAAAATCAATGGGTAGGAGAATTCTCCTGTATAAAGAAGTTTTGCTTATCACAGACATCCCCAATAGTTATCTTGACATTTGCATATGCACAGTAAAGATCACCCGAAAGCATGTTAGTAGCTCAAACCCGCCACCCGTGGTCCACATCAATCGGCCACTTCCCCTTCTGGTGCAAATTCTTCACCATCAAATTGATTTATGAACCATGGTCTATAAGGGTTAAGACTGGCTCCTTAATGTCACCAAGATTTACCACAGTCTCAGTCGTTGCTCTTCCCCAATGAGTCCTTGAAACGTGACTCTTGGGTATAGTTTCTTCATCTTCCCCATCATTAAAATGCATATTTCTTACCTCGGGTACAATCGGGTTTGAAACCACCACAGGCTTTTACTCTTCTTCTTCAAGATCTGCTAAATATTCTTCATAATCATCCAAAATTGCTTCAATGTGACGAACCACTTGGCTCTTAACTGATTTTGGCTCTTGCTCACTCGGTATCTATCACTTCCTTTTTATAATTTGATGATCTCCTCATGGAATGCACATTTGGCAATTGCTAGAATATCCCCCAATGTGAGCACCACTTTACTATTCAGGATACACTCTTCAAAAACCTTCTTCAGATCTGTAGCCAATTCAATATCAGATTTAAGTTTATACGAGGGTCCCTTAGGCTTACCTTGTTGTTTTTCCTTCGGACCCTCCTTCATAACCACTTCAGGAGCAGGCCCTTCTTCTTTCTTGTTGTTGGATCCCGTTGGCCTTTTCAACATTCTAGCAACCTCTTCATCCCTTTTCATCTTCTCTTCCACCATAGCTTCATTCGCTTGAGCTTTAGCAATATATGCGTATATTGAGAGAGAATCTACTGGACCCAAATTGAATTCCCTACCTGTTGTAGATTCCCATACGTTACCTTACCTGCTTCTGCTATCTTTAAAAAATACGGCCACAGCTGGCCCTTTGCACCAGTACCTTCATCATCTCCCTTACCACAAACCTGCAAGCCACTGTGTAGCTACTTCCACAAGAGCAACATTATGTTGTATTTCTTGAACTAGCTTCTTCATGCCACCCTTGCCAAAGTTTAAGCGGAGCATCTCTCCTGTTTCCCTGAGATGAATCTTCCTGTCTTTCCAGAAAACACACTCTTTTTGTAAGCTTCATCAAACTCATCACACTCTTTCACATACCTATGGTCTTCACTATCGCACCACATGCATCAATTATCCCAGTTTTTACGTGGTAGCTGTTGCTGCTTAGGTTCGGAAGTAGACGCTTTTGCAGCTAACCCTTCAAATTTAACAATTTTGAAATTTAAATTTAGCTCTCAAATACCTTTTACCAGATCATCGAGAACGGGCCCCTCCACCTTGGGTACTATCGAGGTGATTTCTTTTTACTTTCTTCTACAGCATCATCTATTACCTTGACCATGATCTGCTTGTCAACTCGCTTCTGTCATTTTACAATCATATTCACCGCTTCAGAGACTAATTTCCAATCTGATGTCAACTCAAGTTCTCCTGCCAGGTCCTCCAATAATAGCACCAAATTTTGAAGTCATGGATCATCACCTTAAATAAACAAATTCACCTTCTGATCCTTCAAAGAACATTGTTCTGCTGATGAAAACTGATCAAACTTCTTTTTAAAATCTCATAACATTCTTGTGTAGATAAAGTTTTACGCTTCTTCTACACCAACTTCATAAAACTCTATCTGGTCACCCTCTAAGAATCTTCCAGAAAATATTCCTCTTGCAATTCCTTCTTGAAGTCCTACCAATTCGGTTCTTGAGCCGCCTGAATTTCTTTAATCCAGGCCCTAAGTTTCGGCACTGCAATCAGATGAAATCCTTCCACTCAGTCCTCATCTTCAATTCCATTATCTTCCATAGACTACTCATAAAGATTGCAAAATTTTGAAATATCTTGGCCTCCAAACCACTGCAACTTCTCTATAAAAGTTTGTCGAGCTTTACAAATTCGCTCTTGTAGATTATGTTGTTGTTGGGTAGCATGTTGCTGCTGCATGTATGCTGCAAATTGCTTCATCATTTGTTGCATGGCTGCCTCTTGCGGTATACACATAGGCTTCAACTATTTTCCCACCCCGATTCGGTTTCATGTCAGGTTCACCAGGTTACTGTCATATACAAGGACCCAATTCCCATCTTTAATAGCATGAGGTCGTAGTCTGTGCTTACCATCAAATGCTACTTTATTCTTCAACCTTGCTTCCTTAAGCTTTACTTTAGCATGTTCAATATCTTCTTGACGCCTCTCAAGTTGGCGAATGCACAAAGCAAGAAAATCTTCTATAGACATTCCTTCTTCCCATGGCATTATGGTCCAAGAAATAACCACTTCCTCTGTAGGCATAATGGGTTTTTGCTCGTACATTAGCTCAAATGGCATAAAACCTGTAACAAAACTATGTGTAGTTCGATCAACCCATAAAGAAAATGGTGGGAGTTTATGCCAATCACCAATATGTCCCTGGCATGCCTTTGCTAAAGCTTTAACAATAGGCGGATGCCCTCTTTCACTTTTACCATTACCCTCTAGATTGTATGTTGTAGTGAGAGTAAATTTAATGCCCAAGCGAGCAAAGAAACCTCAAGCTTCATTTGCATCTAGCACTCCTCTATCGGCAGTCATTCTACCAACACATCCATACCTAGAAATAACATCCTCAAGCAAGAACTTGCATACAGAACTGGTATCTTTGGTACTCAAAGCTCTGCCTTCTACCTGATTAGTAATATCTTCTCTGGCAAGAACAATATACCACATCTGCCAAACACCTACTGACATAGTAATCAGGTCCACCACGCACTTGTAGTACATAGCCAGTGGATAGGTGGGGTGCGACATCTCCCTCCTTTTCCACACTAAAAAAACATTTTCTTTAAGTGGGTGGCCATCCCATGGGCGGCCCCTCCCGTTGAAGTCATGGGCAATCACTTCTCACCTTGGGGCGCCCTGCTCCATTCTTGCTTTGGGTGGCCTATGCTTCATATAGTGGAACCACATTTGGTAGACATGTCGGCCAAGGTAATGCTAGGCACTCCATGTAGGTCACCACATTTTGTATACATATCGGCCAATATATTGCAAGGCACGACATATTTACACAGTAGTCCTTGATTAACAATATCATCATGAATTCTGTTGCCCTCTCCAGCATCTCAGATAATGCCATGTCTTTAAGATGCACATACTGGTGATTACATTTGCCAAAAGGTGTTCCCTTTGCACTTAGTGAAAATAGCTCAAAGCTCTTTGCCGCAGCCGTGTTGGGCATTCCCCGCAACCAATGTGCTCCAAAAGACACCGTTGTGAATTCTTCCTACCACTACCATCTATAGCCCACCAATTTGATGACTAAGCCATCATCTTCTTTTGGAAGCCACCGTCCCAAACTTTGTGGGTCCACTAACTGAGGTTGTCAAATCTGCCAAAAGTCATATGGTACCTCATCATCGGTCATTGTCACCGACTTCAAGCATCAATTTCTTACACCTCCGTACTCCGATTGGCAATCTAAAAATTCCTTTAGCCTACACTCATTAGATAGTCTCCATACAAACCTTTTCTAGGCTGTAAAATTTTCAGATGGCACACCGATCGAGGCAATCAACTGGTACAAAACTAGTCCCCCGATGAAATTTAATCTAGCGATATCTTGCTAATCGTAACTCCGATCACACTAATCTAAAAATACCAACGCACTCCACAAATTGATCACTTTAGCCCCATGCATTCACTTCATATCTGTCCCCTCATCTACACTTGCCCAATCCGGTATGGATCTACAATTGACTCAAACTTCAAACTGTGGTAACTTTTTCACCGTAGCTCCAATCGACGAGTCGTAAAGACAAGCCAGTAGAGAACTTCAAGCAGTGCAATTCTAGATCATAAACTTCCATCTGTAATCACGTCAAGCATATTCATTTTCAGCATCATTAAGGCCTTGGTTGGCCCTTTAAAGTCACATCTCGCATACATTAATCATTGAACTTGGTCGGTTAACAAGCCCTGATCACTGCTCAATGAATGTGTAGGATTCAAAGAAGCTTAGCTTGCATTTGTTTGCTCTTTTTCCCGTCATGGAAGTGGAGCTGCACGACAGAGCCTTTCAGGCAAGTTTGGTAGTCATTTTAACAGCAGCTTCTCTATGGATAGATGCGTTGATAGATGCATGTTTGTTCAAGCACGCATAGTGCTATTGAGCTCTTTTGAGAGCAAATATCCCTGTAGGGATCCTTTCTACTGCACGCAATAGTTCTTGGCGTCTATTTGTGCGCGGTCACTCATGTACGTTGAGTTGCGGTTACTACTATTGTACTTTGTGTGGAGTCATTTTTGGCTATTTTGGCAATTTTCCTAGCCATTTTTGAGACTCAGACCGAAAGAGACCTTTCTAAGACTATGGCTAGTCGTTTTGAGTCTACTTTACCCTTTTGGAGGGTCATTGCATGAGGTTTTCTTTAAGCTTGGGTATTCTCAAATGTTGAGATACCTTCGGTGATACAGGTTGCTGGAGTTCCCCTCTTATAATACCCTCACCATAGGATATGTATCTAGTCGGACTTTTTTTCTTTTGACACCGAGTTGGCCATCACACGGTAGTGCTTTTGAGAAAATTATTCACAGTGGTTGTTTTGAGCAGTTTTTATGCGCTTACTTTTGTCCTGTCGGGTGTGAGAGTTTGCTCCCCGTATGGAGGAGACTTTGCTGGATTTTTTTTTGTGGGTCCATTTTATGCGTTCTTGGCACCCTTAATTGTTCTTAGATAGTGATTTTACTACATTTGGTTTGAGTTTTTGCTCCTATTTTAGGGGAAACTCTGCCAAAATTATCCCAAGAAATTTGCCATAAGTTTTTGGCCACATTCTCTTGAGTCATGGCTGTGAGTAGTGCTTCCGAAAGAGAAGAGTACTACATCAAAAAGTTTGATGGCACAAACTTTGTTGTTTGGGGCAATGTATGCAAGATGTTTTGATGAACAAAGGCTCGATAGCACCCTTGCATGAAAGAAGAGAGAATGCGTACATAGATGATCAGTGGGAGGACTTGAATGAGCATGACATGGCGACCATTTTCCTGGACCTTGGTGAATTCATTTACTTTACCATAATGGATAAGACCAATGCCAAAGATTTATGGTATGCTCTATGTGCAACATGGGATTGCAACAATGCCTCGAACAAGGTTTTCTTAATGAAGAAGCTTATGCACATGCACACGAAAGAGGGCACTGATGCTAGTTCTCACCTGAACGAGTTCAACAACATAATTTCACAGATTACTTCAAAAGGTCTCAATTTTGGTGATGAAATGAAGGCCATTTTCTTGGTATGTTCGCTACCATTGTCATGGGATACCTTCAACACAGCCATAAGAAATTTTGTACCTAATCACTAGTTTTTAGCAATGTTCCTAGTGCATTTCTCACTAAGGAGATTCGACATCAATCTCTTGATGTGAGTGGGCATGGTGATGCATATGTGGCTAGTGGCAATCGTGACAAACAAAGACAGCGTGGTCGTAGCCGTGGTTGTTCTCAGGATCGCATGCAAGGTCGTAGCAAGAGTCGCGGCAAAGACATGAGAAATGTTGAGTGTTACTACTACCATAAAAAGAGACACTTGAAGAAAGATTGCCGTGCATTGCAGCGTGACAAGGTCAAGAAGAAAGCAAAGTTTGACAAACCTAAAAGCAACATGAAAATTGAAGAGATTAATGTGGTTGAGTCTCTAACCGTTGAGACGGTTTTTGACGTGCCAAATGATGCATTTATTTTCACATCAGATTTGAGTCCTCCTGCATTGTTAGCTCTTGACATTGAATATGTGCAGAATTGGATTGTGGGGACTCAGGTGCTAGCTTTCACGTGAATGCTCACAAGGAGTGGTTTTCTACATACACTACCACACATGGCACAGTGAAGCTATGAAACTCTTATGAGATTGATATATGCGGTGTGGGTAGCATCAAGTTTTCTATGTATAATGGCACTGAGTTTATGCTGCAAAATGTCATACATGTACCCAAAATGACAAAGAGTTTGATGTCTGACAGGTGGATGATTTGGGTTACACTACCATATTCTCTCGTGGTTCTTGGATTATCAAGAAGGGAAATCTGGTCGTGCTAAAAGTCCAAACGTCTGGCTTATTATACTCACTTTATGTCTCTTCAATGAAAAATAATTCTATTTGTGTGGCCAAGCTGTTGTCTATAGAGTTGTGGCATAGCCAGCTAGTTCATATGAGTAAGAAGGGAATGAAAGTCTTGCAGCGTTCTCGTTATATCACTATGTTGGATTACTCTAGCTTCTCTTTATGTGAGCATTGCATCTATGGCAAACAAACTAGGTTGACATCAACGCCTTTAGACAAGGAGTTGGGAAGTCCTCTAGATCTCATTCATAGCGACTTGTGCGGACCTATGCCAGTCAAGTCTCTAGGGGGAGAATTGTACTTCTTGAAATTCATAGATGACTCTACTAGAAAGCTACGGGTTTATCTCTTGAAGAAGAAGAGCAATGTCTTTACCCTGTCTTTAGTGTCTTTTAGAAGTTCGTAGCCTTGGTAGAAAAACAATCGGGTAGAAAGATTAAAGCTTTGTGAAGTGACAATGGAGGTGAGTACATATCCTCTGTGTTCAAGGACTTTTGTAGTAAACGAGGCATTAGAAGATAGTTTACCACGCCTTACACACCTACCCAATATGGTGTGGCTGAGAAAATGAATACAACCATTCAAGAACGGTCACTTCTATGTTGTCTACGGTCAACTTACATCAAGAATTTTGGGGAGAAGCTATTATGACTGTTGCTTATTTGATCAACCAATCACCTAATACACCATTAAAGTACAAGGTTCCACAAGAGATGTGGATGGGAAAATAGCCCAATTATGACAGGTTACGTATATTTGGGTGTGAGGCATTCTCACATGTACCAAAAGAGCTTAGATAAAAGTTGGATCCCAAATCACAAAAGTGCATCTTCATTGAATATGGTGTGGACGGAGAGATGGAATATCATCTCTGGCACCCGGAATCTAAGAAGGTTGTATGCAGCACACAGATGATATTAACGAGTCTAACTGAAAGACATTGAGCATTGTAAAGTACGGTTTGAGGATGTTGTCTCACCATCAGTTACACAGAATGTTGGACGTGCTAGTCATGCACCTTCCACTAGTACACACACCCACACATGTTTCTCCAAAGAGAGCGGAATATATCAGTCAGGCACTTCAAAGATCTGCGCGTACACCTCGTGCACTTGAGCATTTTGAGCCAGGATTGGCCTATTTACTATTCACTAACTATGCTGAGCCCTCTTGCTACAAAGAAGCCATTCAAATGGACTATAGCGTGAAGTGGGAAGAGGCTATGCAATTTGAGTATAGCTCGATCTTAGCAAATGAAACTTGAGAATTGACATAGTTACCTTCGGGTAAACAGGTAGAAGGTAACTCTGTTATAATTGGCAGAGTTACCTTCAAGTAAACAGGCATTGCCATACAAAAAACTTAGCAAACATGATTTTCCCAAATTAGATGCTGAAAAGGTGTTGGAATTAGGGTTGCAAGAAAACGCACATAGCTTGGAGAAGACGAAGGAAGCTCAAGGAACACAATAGAGAGTGTATTACTTAGTGTGCAATGAAAAGATAGATAGCCCTAGAATGATGAGTGTATATACAATGCACGGGGGGGGAACCCTCCTAGTGAGGGAAAAAATGCCACGACGGTCCCAAGTGTGTTCACTCACATCATTACCACATGTATATGGTAACAAATCCCCCCCGGAGTGATGCGATGAACGAGAGCTGGCACATAGAGTAAAGGGAAGTGCCATACGCTGAGGACATGATCAGTCCACAAGGGGGAGTAAGCTCAAAGCTTTGAGGAAAGCTTTGAACTTATCACGAGAAAATTCCTTTGTGAAAAGATCTTCAAGGTTGTCCTGTGTTGGCACATAAGCCAAGAGATCTCTCCTCGTGAGAGCCTCTCTTGGACATAGTGGTAATGCACCTCAATGTTCTTTTTGCGAGCATGTAAAACTGGGTTCCTCGCCATTTCCAATGCACTCTGATTGTCAGTGTAGATAGTTTTGGCAGTGTCCTATCCAACATCCAAATCAGCCATAAGGCATCTGAGTCATACACACTCAATCGTAGCTATGAAGATTGCCTTGTACTCAGCCTCACAACTGGAAGAGGCCACAATAGGTTGCTTATTGTTGAACCATGATACGCATGAGCTGACATCTGCAGGATCACGAGCATCATGAAGACTCAATTTCAAACATGTTTCCATGCGAGTGGCAATAGGTTTGAAATCCTGAAGTCTAAACTTACATAGCAAAGTCTCTATGTAACTTTTCTGACACAAGGCAATACCACTATCACAATGCTTAAACTGTATACCCAAGTAATGATGCAATAATCCCAAATCTTTCATCTTGAAAGTAGCATTCAAATCAGCCCTAAATTCAGCAATATGTCTCTCATTTGGTCCAATGATCAGCAAATCATCCACATAAAGAACCCCAAACTAGACAAAGGTGCATCCAATTTATTGTCATGCAATGTATGCACTAGCCATTTTGGCATACCTCTAGCTAGCTCATTTGCATCCCTTTCCTCATCAAGTACATCATGTACATCTGCATCGGTAATAGGCTGATCTAGTAACATTTTCAAAAACCCCCATAGGCTGTACATTTGCCTCATTGGAATTTACATTTGAACTTTCACCACTGAAAAGAAGCAAATACACTTGACTCCGGTGCTACATTGCGATAGTCAGAGTGCGATTGCAAAGAACCCCGTATTTCATTTCAAGTCAAAACACATAGAGGTCAAGTATCATGTGGTACGGGATATTTTGGCTAGCAAACGCATTGAGTTAGCCAAAGTTCACACGAATGAAAACCTAGCGGATGCTCTAACAAAGAGCTTGGCCTTAGAGCGGTTTGCACATTGCATAGAGATGATGGGCGTAGGGTGAAGCTATGGTCATGCTTCACGTTTGTACAATTATACATACTAACCCCTACATTCTTTTTCCACTTGGGCCACGTTGGCCTTCAAGTGGGAGATTGTTAGGTTTTAGGCCAAGTGGCCAGTGGCCGGTGGCCGGATGCCCATTCTAATCATTCTTTGGTTATAAAGAAACAATAAGGAGTGAGAAGTACTTCTTCTCTAAGCTCCACCAAATAGGCTATGTTCTTCTCCTTCCCCCTTCTCTCCTTCCCTCTCTTGCATCCTGCACTCACCGCATCTCCCCACGGAAGAACCCTATTTTGAACCCATTTTAAGATCTTCCTTGCCAAGCCTAGCACTCTTTGAACAAGTAAGGGAGGTCCTCACGAGCCGTTTTGCATCTCCAACATCTATTAGAGTGCCAATACCTCTAGCTAGAATCTTTGCTCCTATTGGCAAAGTCCCCCCCGTAACACCTTCCATAAAATGATCGTCATCGCTAGTGGTCATTATGTATTCCAAATGTTATTTGCTATGCCATCCACCTTGTCTCCGGCCATTGCTTTCCCCATTGTTTGTTAAGGGGGGGACAACCAATCAATTAAGATCATTAAAGTGTGGTAGACATCCTTCAACTTGTGGTTTCAAGAAGTGTCTGCTCTTGGGCCATCACCAAGGTTTCCACTCGAACTTAGACTCGCACACAGGCATACAGTATTTTTCAAGCCCTTCAACATTTGACTAGCAGTCTTTTAGGCCCATTGAGGTGGAACTGGGTAGCTAGTTGGTATGTTCCTTTCCAGCTCCTATTGTGGCTATCCCAAAACTGGGCTAGTTGTCTGAGCCTTTGTTGTTTATCTTTCTGGTAATTACTCTCCAAAATGGGTTCAAAGAGGGGCTTCCTGCTTTCAAGAGCCTTGAGGAAAGTGAGTTATGGAATTTGAAAAGACCATGTCAACTCTCCCCACTCCAACACCTCCAATGCTCTAGTGCACTTCTATACTAGCTCTCCGATTATGCCTCCAAGTCTGAGGCTGGTCCATTGAGGGGCAAGCTCTAAGTCTTTCAACTAGCCTCCTTGAGAGACGAATTTTGCCTTGTCAATCATGTCCTTTGTCATAATATCCCATGCCTCATCTTGCTTGGTGATTGACGTTCAAAAGTTTGGGCACACGGGGCCTCTGCATGGATAACAAGGTTGAGAATCCCGATGCCACCTTGCTCCACTGGTCTCACAACAGACTCCCATTTGGCCCATTGCCATGGCGGACGAGTATCTAGTGTTATTTTTCCATTGGAATATTTTCACCGTTTTCAAGAAATCCTTCCAGTTACAAGAACCTGTGAAAGCTATATACATGAGCATAAACGAATTGATTACTTTAACTCTGCTCGGGAATGGAAGGGAAGATTTTTTGTAACCAAGGACGCCGCAGGGATTGACATCATGGAGCGAGAATGTACATTCTTTTCTGAGAAATACACCAGTACCAATCATGGATTGATGCTACTTGAGATTGCTACCCTCATGACTAAATAACACCTATATTTAATGTGGGGCCAAGTAATCGGATCGACGACGAGGAAGTTCACGCACGAAGATCGAAAAGCTCGCAACCGTAGATGTCTACTCAAAAACTAAACCTGGACACGCACTAAACCTGGACTGCTTAAAAACTAAACCTAGACAGGCACTAAACCTGGACAACGTGACCAATGCACCCCGAACTCACAAATATTACAGCGTCAAAACGGTTTGGGATACACAATGAGCGCGTGGGTAAGGTGGTTAGCCCGCTTGACCCCCAAATGTGGACCCCGGAGGTCATGGGTTCAAATCGCGTCGATGTGCCTCATTTTTCGCGTTGGCCCAATTTAACGCCCCCCCATTTTTCCTACGATGCGCCTCATTTTTTGTGCTGGCCAGGTTTAGTGTGCCTCGAGATCCGTCCCAACCCCGACCGTCGATCCCATTACTTGGCTCCGCATTAAATATAGGTGTTACTTAGTCTCAAGAGATTGCTACCATTCACGATTGAGTATCGCCCCAAAAAAACATTTACTAAAAAATTGGTTCCTTATCATGTAAACTTTTAAAATCAATTGTGTAAAAACTTGCAAACTTGTTCATGTTTTCACTTGAAACTAAGAGAATTATCACAAGAAAATTTAGAAATTTTCTCCTGTAGGAAAACAGAGTCTTTTTCAGTGTTTTTCACACAATGCAAAACGTCATGAGCTTCTGCTCGAGAGGCACCGCATACCTAGCTAGGCACGATTGGGGGCAAGGGACCACCGGCCCCCCCACCGGGCCGGCGGTCCCCTACCCCCAATCATACCTAGCTAGGTATGTAGTGCCTCCCTCACAGAAGCTCATGACGTTAAGGCAAGTCACAATGTGGGAATTATTGTGAGAATTTGTCCAAAACTTCTTGTGTGTGTGTCTTTTTTCTCGCTAGTCAAAAACTGAGTTCTGACAAATGCTAATTGCAACATCATCTGAATGATGATTTTGTAGATAGCATATGTGTGCATGTACGTTTGGTGCACACGGCATAGTGCTTTAGCACTTGTTAAATGTGCTAGTTATTGTGGATGATCGGACACAAGCTGGACTAAGTGCCCATCTAGGAGAGGTAGATAGCCAGATAAGCAAAAAGACAACACATTATTTTTCTCCCTTGGCTCAAACAAACGTTAGATACTTTCATTTTGGCACGATAAGTACTATGATGCCTCTCATAAATAACAACCAATCAAATCAAAAGGCTTGCGAGCAGCCTAGCTCTGCTCCGCCTCGCGTTGGCTCTAGCGTGCTCCGTAGGAGTTGGGAGGGCTCTCGCTACGGTGGAGGATCTTCTCCTGCACGGTTGGGATATGCTCGATAGATGGGCCAGTGTTGCTTCGGGAGGGAGGCGCATGGTAGCCCTCGCTCGACCCCATAGGGGTTTCATCTCTTATCTATTTCTTGATTAGGGGCTGGGTGGAAACCCCCACTTCATCCTGAAGACATTCCTCCTTGCCATGGTTCCTTTGGTGGGCCGATATCCATCGGTTGCAATTGCTACAAGTGCTCATCCCTTAAAATGCACAACCAGTCACGTCCACCTGGCTACCTAGTCAATAGTTAACCATTGTCGTAGGTGAACAAGGGTCTACACGTGTAAGTGATGCGTACTCGTCTTATCTTGGGATTTTTCTACTTGTTCTTGGGTTATGGATCGAAGATTCAAGAGTACGTTTATAGCAAAACCAAAAAAATTCACCATGGTCAAAAACTTATTTCTCCATGTGTGTGTAGTAGACTTTTTAATGCATTTTGCATTCTTGGATTCCAAATTAAGGATTCGTCGTAGCTTCAAGGACATATTTTTCTAGCGGAATATGCCTGGAATATGCCCCCCCCCCCCCCCCCCCCCCCCCCCCAAAAACCCCCCTCCTCTCCTCTTCTCTTCCTCCTCTCTCTCTCTCTCACACATTTATAAAAAAAAGATGATTTATATGTTTTGCAAACACTATAAGAGGTACTTCACATTAGCGAAGCTCGCAGTGCGACGTTCAAAAGTGAAAATCCACGGTATCACTATGGGTGTCGTTTTTTTATTTGTTACATAACGACGCCCATAGCCACACTGATAGCGACGCCAACATCAGTAAAAAATAAGTCGAGAGCACCCAAAAACTCAGATTTCATATCTGAATTTTCAGCGCTCAAGCAAAGAGATAACTCACACTCTCCCACTCTCTCTCTTTCTTTCTTTCTCACACACACACACACATACACGAGGAGAGGAAGGAGAGCCAGGTATGCTCCTTCCCTCTCCTCTCTCTCATGTTTTCTTCCTCCCTCTCTCTCTCTCTCTCTCTCTCTCTCTCTCTCTCTCAAAGACATGATGTGTGTCTTTGAAAGGGCCAGGTATGCTCCTTCCCTCTCCTCTCTCTCATGTTTTCTCCCCCCCCCCGCCCCCCGCCCCCCCCCCCCCCCCCCCCCTCCCCTCTCTCTCTCTCTCTCTCTCTCTCTCTCTCTCTCACACACACACACACACACACACACACACACACACACACTGTCTTTGCGAGAGAGAGAGAGAGAGAGAGAGAGAGAGAGAGAGAGAGCACATGCATAAACGAAAAACACATACACACACACATGCATAAACAAAGAATGCATATACACACACATTGAGAGAGAGAGAGAGAGAGAGAGAGAGAGAGAAAGTAAAGAGAGAGAGAGAGAGAGAGAGAGAGAGAAAGATATAAAACAAAGAGAGAGAGAGAGAGAGAGAGAGGGAGAGAGGAGAAAACAAAGAGAAAGAGAGAGAGAGAGGGAGAGAAATCAAAAAAGAGAGGTAAAGGGAGAAAACAAAGAGAGAGAGAGAGAGAGAGAGAGAGAGAGAGAGATTTTAGGTTAAGATTTAAATTAGATTAGGTTAGATTACATTTAGATTTATGTTTATGTTGAGTTTAAAATTAAGTTAGATTTAGATTTACGTTAGATTAAGATTAGGTTGGATTATCTCATAGATGTTGCTCGTCCCACCACTAGATCTAGTTGATCGGGTGAAAGAGACGCTAAGAAGCACTACTACTGCTTCTTAGCGTCTCTTGCACCCGATCGACTAAATCTAGTGGTGGGGCGAGTAGCATCTATGAGCAAAGACGGATCGACTAAATCTAGTGGTGGGGCGAGTAGCATATATGAGCAGAGACGGATCACCTTTGCGATTGCAGCTTCAGTTTCCATCTCACTCGGAGCGCGGTGCTTTTACAAATTCACAAGAACTTCAACAAAATCTCTTTACACAGAAATCCCTCCCCCTTTATAAGTCCTCTCTCTCTCTCTCTCTCTCTCTCTCTCTCTCTCTCTCTCTCTCTACTTGTCCATGTTTTCTTCTCCACTCATTCAATATTAAGATTAAATGTTCGTGTGTTTAATGCAAGTATGGATGATGATGAGTTTCTTTCTTCTTTGTCACCCGAGCAGCGAAGGTGGTACGAGGAGCGTCGTCGCTCTGGAGCACCATCACGTCGTTCTACTCCTTCAGCATCTCCCTCTGTTTTGGAGCATTCAGTGCGCTCCAAAGCTTTAGTGTCGACGAGACGATCTTCACACTCGTCTACGCACCGACGCTCTAGTGGTGGCGACGACGGCGGCGGTTGTTGTGAGGATGTCGCCGCTGATGTCTCGACACCGCCTCGTATTCGACGAGGATCTTTACCTTCCCCTTCTTTGCCCGCCCCCACACCAGCCACGGCATTGCCATCTACTCCAGGTTTTACGCGATTGACGGCCGTTCTTGGCTACACACCACTACCTACTCCTCCGGGAGTCACCCCAGTCGACATTCCTTGCTTCGGGGCCCAAACTCCAGTGAAGACACCTGACATCCGTACCCCCATCGATGCACCGCTAGAGACCCTTGTTAGGACACCCAGGTCCACGCTTCACAGGTGAGAGGGCTTGCCTTACTCCGTCGACTTCACCGGCGAAATCATCTTAAATGATGAAGGCAAGAATGTGATCTCGTGCATGCGCGGTCTTTGCTCTCAGGTGTTTAGACACTACATACTAAACAACTGGAGTGAAGTACCAAGTGAATTAAAAGACAGAGTCAACAGCATGCTGCATGACGAGTTTCTCGTGTCAACACGGGATGACCACTTCAATGAAGACCTGATGAAGGTTCAAATGCGCGAATACTGCAAGCACAAGCGTTCTGAAGTGCAAAAAGCAATAAAGCATGGGTGGAACAGACCAGATTGGCTGACCAAATAAAATTGGAAGAATGCGAAGAAAGTAGTGTACGAGAATCCTGACAAGTGGAAGCAATAAACGAAGGCAGACAAAGCGCGAGTAGAGACAGGGAGCTCGCACCACTTGGGGAGCGACAGGTGGGCATCATTTGAGGTCGATTTTGTAAGTGTTTTTGCATTGCTCTTTAGGTCTGATAGTTTAGGGTTTAGGGGTTTTTAAGTTTTAACATAATGGATTCTTTGTATGTTTTGAATAGTGGTCGATGAGACAGGACGTGACCCCACACCGTACGAGCACGAGTACACAAGCAAGAAGGGCTTAAACGCTCTGATGGACATTCTGAGTTCTCGCAGCGGCATGGTTAGTATTAGGGTTTACTCTTTTCTATTTGTTGTATTGTTTTATAAATTATATGTTTATACTTACAGAAAGCTGTTTTTTTTTTTTTTTACAAAATCCGACAGATACGCCACTTGGATGCGATGAGACATTTGATTAGACGACGTCAGTCTAGGGTAGCTAGATAGCATTAGTTTCCTTTTGTCATAGCATATGTATCATGAGATTACGTGTATATGTCTTTTTGTAACTATTGGAAAACCATGTATATTTTCTCAATAATGACAATGGTGTTGTAACTATTACATTTGCAAAGCTTAACAATCAAGTGATTTTACCTATGATGCGTATAATTGTCATTGATTTACTTTCATCAATTTACTTTTGTCAATTTTGTATCTTTATTCTACAAACAATACTATGGATAATGGAGTATCTTTAATTGAACATATTGGGTCTACGATGCAAACATTAATTAATTAAAGCTGGAGATTCGTTATGTCACTCTTCCCAAATTAAGAGTGCGACTTTCGCCCCAGTTCTCGCGTCCATATCCGCCTTAGTGCCTCCATGTCCCATGCTTGCAGTCTATATAGCGCAGTGGCTCAATCCTACTCTCGCCTCCAGCTCCCAAGTGCCATCGCAGCCTCCCTCTCTCTCTCTCTCTCTCTCTCTCTCTCTCTCTCTCTCTCTCTCTCTCTCTCTCTCTCTCTCTCTCTCTCAACACGCAGCGCTGAAACTTGTGTGTCCATGATGCACCGCTCACGAGTCTTCTCCAACAAGCCCCCTCTGCATCTCGAACCAGGTTTTCACTCAGTGAATGAAGAGAGAATGAAGCGGGCTGCACAGTGCTCATGGCCTCCCACACTCGTGCAGTGCCGAAAGCGAGCCAGTCGAAAGCGAAGCATGGCAAATAAAAGCATTGTGACGACCATGCAACAGCTCATTTCTCAGTCTAAAAAAGATCACCCCACGGCGTATTTCCTAGTCGCACGTGGCCTCTCTCTCCCGGCACGTCACTTTCAGCCTACTTTTGCTTCAGTTTTCAACGGTATCCCATAAGATACCCAATAATTCGACATGCTTGCAAAATTAGGCACACATACTCGTTATATTGTCTTGTGGGTGACTACTTTGGGTCTATACCTAAGCTTGCATTTTCTTTCAAAGGTGAATCTGGGCTTATCTTGGATTCATTTAGGTTTACTCTATCATTGAAACATTCAATATGGTTGATGGGTTGAATGTCCTGCCACCAAAATTTTTTACTCTCGAGCGTTGCTATATAAGGCTCTGCAACGTCGCTATAAGCGTCACTATAGGTAGACTAAGCGTTGCTATATAGCAACAGTTATAACGACGCTCACAGGGACGTTTTCGTATCGACGCTATTAACGACGGTCTTAACGACGTCAGAGAGTATAAAAATCCAATGTATTTCCGTCACTAAAAACGTCACAAGTGCACACAACCTCTTGTAGTGAAAAGAACTAGCCATGCTCTATACATCTCATGTATGAGCACACCTTTTATTGTTGCCTTTATGGTCAACTTCTGGGGTTTGCTTAATCACAAAGAACAAGAAGAATAATTCTTGACTAGAATTTTATCAACAATGAAAGTACTTTTATGCAAAGAAGAAAAAATATTATATGTTAGAAATTAAACTCAAGGTCAATTGGAAAATTTGAGTAGAATCAAGGGTCAAGCTACTATATATTAATGAACTATTACTCAATGGTCATTCCATTGAAAAGAGGTGGTGAGAGTAACTTCATGAGAGAGACATAGCAGTTTAGACCATGGATGCTGCAATTTATGACCAAACTGCTTAACATTTTCAGTTAAGAAAAGTCTTTAAAAGAAGGAACCAGTAAAATGTTTTAAAAATAGTTTGAAATATATAAAATCGATGGCAAGTAGTTTTCAATTTTTTTTAGAGATATATTGTCTAAGGAATCATGCAAATAAAATAGGCATGTTTAGGGACGTGACTTCTCCCAAGCACAACCTTGAATCGTTCTTGAAATGTATTTGAACAAAAAAGCAATAGTTATTTATCCAAAAGGGTATTTTGCATTGAAATATGTTTAATAGTTTTTTTTTTTTTTTTTGGCAAGGATGGACTAAGTTTGGTACCTTTTTTTTTACCTGCAACTCGTTAGCACGTGGGATTTAGCTCAAAAAATGGAAACCCCCGAATGTTGGGAACTCCACTGTTCATCCCATCCAGTAGAAAGCTTCGCAACTCTACAAATAAGGTATGCATCGTTGAGACATTGCAAAGCCCCAACCAAAAACTTTGGTCATAAATGTGGGGGTCTGCCTTTAGATAATTCTGCGTGAATTCAACATACTCTTTGGAGCATGCTTTAAATGCAATGGTTTTGGGAATTTTGCAAGAGCTTGCCTAGGTAGCCTAACCAAATTGGAAAGTCCTAAGAGAGGAGAGAAGGCCCCATAGAATCCTCTCAGGAAAATCCTAAGACAGGAGAGAAAACCCCAGCAAAACCCTCTCAGAAAAATATGAAACTTAATAAACCCACTCAGGAGGAAGGTGACCATTCAGAGAAGGGTGGTATTGGCAAAAATATTGCCCCAAATTTTTGGCTTATATATTCTGTCTACTAGAAAATGAAAGCTTCAACAATACAAAAGAATCTTCTCTCACCAAGCTTTAGAAAGG
Organism: Adiantum capillus-veneris; assembly: GCF_014529385.1. Lineage (NCBI taxonomy): Eukaryota > Viridiplantae > Streptophyta > Polypodiopsida > Polypodiales > Pteridaceae > Adiantum > Adiantum capillus-veneris. The sequence continues at coordinate 64,296,442 of NC_140940.1, read as the reverse complement.
AATATGATTGGTGGCAAAAAGGCTCCTTTCCCAAATTGAGGTTGCACTGAAGGACCACAAGGAGGGGGAACTCTATCTCATGGAGGATGACACCCAAAAAGAGAATACAGAGGAAGTCTTCCTTGAGGTGGTGAAATTTATACTTCTCTCTCAACAATGAGGAAGAAATGAACTATGTAGACATGGAATGTGAAGGGCATAATGTCATGTAAAAAGCATGCTCTTTTTGGGATGTGGTAATAATGTTAACTATTAGCTATCCGAGAGCGTCACTTGGATGCCACAAGTAGCAAAGAAACAAGCATCAGAAAAGAAACTTTTGTTACTTTGTGGACTTCCTTTTGGACCATCCTGACAAACTCCATGAGTGAGGCTTCCACTTCTCGTGCTTTCACAACAAGAGCTTGACTCTCCACTTCTTGTGCATTTTCGAGATTTTGTAAGTGTTGCTTGAGGGTGGTATTTTCCCCAATGAGCTCATGGATCTAGGCCTCAAGTGTCGAGATTCTAGCTTCTTGATGTGCGAGAGGGTCCTTCCGGGTGCGATTGCCATGGCAAGAAATCTCTTGCACGAACTAGGGACCGATGTGCCTGGGATGGACATGGTGTCACCGGTTTGTAGCACCTTTGTAGTCCATTGGCTTCCCCTTTGTACATCTCATGTAGACCCACATCCGACAACTTAGTCTTGTGTGAACGCCTCTTGTAGACGCAACTTTACGGCTCTCATGTGTCTCCTCTATCAATTGAGCCCCAAGCTGCTACAATAATCTGCACTTCCACTACTCAAATAAACCCTGGCTACTCAAATTACATGTGTCAGTAGCATTAAGTTCTGACATAGATGGGAAAAGTGGCCAAAAACTATTCTTTTTTCCCTCACGTCTCTCTTTTGTTTTTACCATACTCATAATTGTGAGCGGAGATGTTAATTGACTCACAAAAGAATATACAATCAACCTCAAGCACTACGTCTTCCCTTGAGGGGGCATCATTTCAAGAAAGGGGTTGTACACATATGCAACACGATATTGACAAAGAGCTATTAAGTGTTACCACTCGACTGGCTAGTGTAACAAAGTGCATGTTTCCATTCTTTGGCATTAGCCGCAACATTTTTTTCCTTAGAGACCCAAAAGTTCCGAGCTTTCCATATATGTTTCAAAAAATCTCTTGGTAAGGTCTCCTTCTCAAGCATCCCTTAACAATAAGCAAGCTCTACTAAAGTAAGAAGTCAATCCTCGGAGAAGGAGAAGAGAGGAGGGGGGGGGGGGGGGAGCCCACCCTTTAGGTGAACTCCACCCTGACTCTTTGGTCTAGGGAGTTATAATTTGAATCCCACACAACTAAGCAAGCTCTACTCAAATGAGAAGTAGCCCGCCGGAATTGAATCCTTTTGTCAAGTTTTGATGATCAAATGTAGGCGCTGAAAGTCAAAAAAGTGGGCACAAAGTCTTTTGTTCCATGTTTGTGTCATCATTAGCATTAGCAATACGTTATGTTAATGACCACACCCAGAGTTAGATTTAAACTTTGGGCTGAGAGGAAAACAAGAACGTCTATAGATTGCAAGCTATTTCACAAATGCTATGCATTTGTTCTGATGAAACATTGATCAGATAACATGTTTACGGAAAGCTACATTGGAGAAGGCCTGTGATGTAGTTTCACAAAAAGGAATACGTTTGTGTGTTTTGGTGTAGGCTTCATGCACAAAAGTGTGATAGTATGAGCTAGGTGGTCCATGGTAAACTTCGATTTCCAACTTCCAAGTCAATGAGTGGACAAGAAAAAAGATGGTTTCTGGTTGGTTACATCTTCATTGGGGCTATCTTCAGTGTTGGTGTTTTTTTTATAGTGCCTTGAAGCCAGATCTTTAGCGCTGCCTATCTTCGGTGTTTTGTATGTAACCCCTTGGGTCCTAGAAGCCCCCCCCCCGGCCCCCCCCTCCCCCCCCCTCTCTCCCTTTTCCCCTTTTGCGTTCTAGGGCTTTACTTCGTCGCACCCCTTTTCATGAAATCGGAGGTTTTGTCGATAAACGAAGACATCAACAAGTTCTTGAAAATGTTAGCGGCTAGGCAAATGCCGTCGAAGGATGAAGTTGCTCCAATGGACGAAGGGGAGGACTTGGCTCCGCGAAAGATGTCCTTATGAAGGATGTAGCTCAGGTAAGGGATCCGACACGCCCTCAAGGCGGGCGTGCCTAAGGGTTGATTTGTACGGAGGTGAACAAGGGGTCAACCATTTCTACTGCTATTAGACCAGGTATCTCATTCGCAAGCATCCTGAAGAGTCCTAACTCCAAAGACTGCGTTGGATCCACAACTACAGAGATATTATGTGAGGCAAGTTAAGGGAATCTCAAGAAAGCTAAAGACCATCTCGAACAGGAGCTAAGAGAAATAAATAGAGAGAAGGTGGCCCCAACGATTGCAAGAGAACTTGTTCCCAAGTTGAATGCAATGGGCAGTTTGAAGAAGGCCTCGCGGATCGAGCATTTAGCGCTCTAAAGAAGACTCTACCACAACAAGTGGAGGTAATAGAGGCCATCATTGTTGTCACGATCCCACCAGCACTTGTTAAAAAGCAACTAGCCATGCAAGCCAAGCTTATGCTCGTGTTTGGCTTCAATGGGAGAGTCCCTAACAGATTCGAGTTGATCTAATGGATTCAAGGACCACAAATTCTTGGACATGGGGGGGGGGGGGGGGGGGGGGGGGGGGGGGGGGGGGGGGTATTGAAAGCACTACATATCTTGCCAAGGGATTCTGCTCAGTCCGATTTAGGGAGAGCTCTGACTTGTCCAAGATTTTGGATAAAGGTCCTCGGTATTTAACAGGACCACTATGTGTGGTGTGCCATTGGAACCAGTGTTTGACTTGACAGAATCCCTTCGAAGTATGCATTCTGTCTGGGTTGAGTTCGTGGGTCTTCCTAGCTGGCTGTGGGATAACATCAAGCTACTTGCTAGTCAGCTGGGAACCCCAATGTTTGTTCCTAGCAAGAGGGGGCTTGGCAGATCCTCGAACCGAGTTTGTATAGTTTGGTATATCTCTAAGTCACCTCCCAAGAGCATGGTGATCAATATTGGAGTTGGGCTTATTACGGTTCCGCTTAATTTCGGGACTTACTTTGGTGCGTGTCTTGAGTGTAACAATTTTGGGCACTTTGCTAAAGATTTCCCAAGAAATCTAATGAGAAGAACAAGCCCTTAGTGCAGAACTCAAATGTAGGGCTTGACAACTAGGTCCCTATTAAGAAAGCAGTTATACAAAAGAGAAGGAGAAACAAATGGAGTGCAACTTAGTGGTATGTGGAGTGGAGGAAAAAGAGGCTATGATGTGCGATAATCTACAGGCAAAGTCCATGGAAAAGCGAAGTCTCACAATGCAAAGTCCCGAAGGCCCATGCAAGGATAATTAGGTTGCCTTTCATGCTTCTTCACCTAAACTTATGGTAGTTTCAAGTGCTTTGGTTGTCCAAGTCCCAGGACTAAAGAGATTCAAAAGGGTGAAGTCGATGGCAAGGGAATCCACATCATGGAAGGTCATTCGAGCCTTCAAAGGGAAAGTCGCCTCTCCCCCCCCCCCTCGCTCAATTGAAGGGGGGCACTGGTACCCTTCCGCTTCACAATCCCTTTGAAGCGTTGTAGGTGATGGAACACCGAGTTGCAAGAGAGCCCCCTAACTCTCCTATATTAGAGATGTAGAAACGAGGCTCGGCCAGCAGACGTGGAGGAATTCGTCCCTCTTTCCCAATGATGAAATTTCAAGCTTTGCATTCATGGAACGTGAAAAGGATTGAAGGATGTTAAATGTTGGGCCATACAAGAGCACCATCTGGATGCTCGCAACAAAAGAAAACAGGTTGTGGGGTGGAAGTTAACATTTTATGGAGAGGGAGTGGACGGATTTAGTGGCATCCTGTCTATTGTTGACAAGGACCTGGAGCCCAAAGTGGTCCTCGATCACCTCTCTGGGAGAGTCTTAGGAGTGAGAGTTATATGGGTTGATCAACCTATCACCATAGTGAACATCTATGGTCCCTGTATAATGCAAAGGATAAGGCCAAATTGTAGATGCATCTTAGGGACTTCCCTTTAGAAGGTGAGTGGCTTTTGATAGGAGACTTTAATATGGTGGAGAAGAGCAAGAATAGAAGAGGCTCTGCCAATTTGTTGGCACGCTCTGAAAAGAGTAAATGGCTCGGTTTTTGTGAGAAATGGGCTTTGATGGACCTATGGGAGATGGGTCCCTAGAACAATATGCCATGCTTCACATACACAAGCCTCCAGTATGCTGGCACGGCGTCCCGGATTGACTGATGCTACTGCTCTCACCAAGCTGACCGGATCATGTTCGCTACTTGAGATAAAGGTGTTGACAAGAAAGAGCCTCTCATGCAATCTTCCCTTACACTTAGAACTCAGGAAAGCCAAAGGGGATGGGAAGACCCCCAGTGGGAGTAAGAAGATGCTGGTTACGGGGGCACATTTCTTCACAGACCCTTTGTTTAGAAGTCTCACGAAGAAAGCTATGTGCAAACTCACTAAACATATTTGCCTAGAAAAACCTAAAGCTTGGGACCTCTTTTCTCAAAGTGTCCAAAAAGCGATCAAAAGCTTGAGCTCGAGTGATAAAGGCCCGTGAAGAGCATGTGAAGCAGCTTGAAGAGGATGTTGATCATCTTACTTCAAAAAAAGCTTATGGGCTTGCCTCCGATGAAGATCACAACAGATGGTTGGAAGCTAAAGCCAACTTGTCCGAGCAACAGCTCGAGGATGTCGGATGGCCAGATTGGTATCCATGGAGACCTTCCTTCAACCTGAGGCCTTTAATCAAGTACATTTCTTTAGAGCCTTGAAAATCAAGAAAAGTCTGGCTCTATCCACTCGATGACAAACGAGAAGGGGGATGCTACGCAAGATCAGGATGAAATGGCTAGGATGATGCTGGAGCATTTAAGCAAAATCATTGGCCAGCTAGAGATGCGCTCTGAAGAAGTGGATGAGCACAGAGCGATCTTGCTTGAGAGTATCAATAGGAAAATACACCAACTAGAAGCAAATTGTCTTGAGCGGGCCTTCCTGGAAGATGAGTGCACACTTGCATTACATGCTCTTGGCAAGGAGAAATCCCCTGGCCGGGATGGTCTGACTACTAAATTTTTCAAGGAGTTCTAGGATGACCTCAAGAACCCGATCACATATATGGCTAACCAAGTTTTTTTCAAGGGGTGGTTGGATCCTTCTATGAAAAGAGGGCTCATTAAGCCTATCCCTAAGCAGGTATGTTGCTTGCATCTTAAGCACTAGCTCCCTATAACTATGATGTTTGTGGCATATAATGTCATCGCCAAAGCAATCTCTTTTAGAATTACTCCCCTCTGAGGTAGGGTAATCTCTCCCAGTCTGCACGGGCTCATCAAAGGGAGGTTGATATATGACAATATCTTGGCAGCAATGGTTGTCATTGAGTATGCGGCTTCACGAAGCAGGGGTGCATCTTGCTTTAGCTCGATCTAGACAATGCATATGATAGGACTATGTGGTCCTTAATTGAAGATGTCATGAAAGCTATGGGCTTTGGGCCTCGCCTTTGTCGTCTTGTTCACACTCTAGGCATGAGGAAGAAATTTGAGCTCTTGTTCAATGAAAGAATTGTGGGCTCCTTTGAATCTAGGAGATCAATCAAGCATGGATTCCCCCAACACCTAACACATATTTAGAAAAATAGGGAAAAATTCACAAATTTGGGACGATCCTTTGTGTCTCATGGACTTAAGGTAAGGTTCTATTGTACTAGGTTGTTGTACATATGAAAACTGTGATACAATGTTTAGTGGATGCTTATGAGTCTGCAAGATCCAATATGGTCCATTTTCAAAAACCATAATATACACTAGAGTGTTTTTGCACATGATAGTTTAGAAATACACACACGCACGCATGCTCACGCACCCAAAAGAAATTTTTCTTCCCACACATGCTTCATTTGATAAAACAATTAAAATGTAAGTTGCAAGAAAAACTTGAGCGACTAAATTGAAAAAAACACCATCCATATTGAATAAGATTTCTTGAACTTTTACAAAGGTGGGATGCCAATATCAATGTTGATAATGACCCTAGATATGGGTGGTAGAAAAATACAAAGGTGAAAGGCCAACGCTAAGCAATAATTAATGGTGCCTCATGTTCATCAAGTTTCAACTCACTCTCTTTGGCCTTGAGGATTATTGCCTCTGGAATCTTGATTTTTTCAGGAATTCGTCCACCCTTGGGCTTCCATGCCCAAATGATGCAACTCAGCGTTGAGGATCATTGATGTTCTCTTTCCAATACTTGTTCCAACAATCCTTGTAAACCTCCACATCACTTGCATTCTTTTTCTTTGAAATTGGTGCCCAATATTGTATCTTCACTTGAAGGTAGGTTGCCGAGTCATTGTTCTGATCAATATCTGTTGTTGTCACTCCTAACCAAATTGGGTAATTTTTATCACAAGGTTGTACAAGTACAAAGTCTCCATTTGCCACATAAGAGTTGGGTTGAACTCCTCAGTAGGTTTGTTGTGCATTGGACCACAATAGTGGCCCTCGATTACGTCATGTACTTCATCTAGACCATCTTCCAATGGAACTTTAAGAGGATGATCTTGTTCACATATACTCCTTGGCCAGAAGTCATCAAAGAAAGTGTTTTCACTTTCTCCAGTGTTTTGCATAGCTTGCATGAGATTCTCCCAGTACATAAGAACTGTTCTGATCCACTTAGCATACTCACTTTTGTCTCCTTTCTCTTGCAAGTGCTCTTTCCACCAACTAACATACTTCTTTAATCCTTCCATAACTTTCTCACTATCTTTAACATACTCAAAAGGTGGTAGTACTTTTGGAACACCTTCAAGAAGCTTGGCTCCTCCTTGGTCATTTCTCTTTCATAACTCTATACCATTTTTGGGTAACCAATCCACATTTTTAGGGTGTACTTTGAACTGCATCAAAGGTATTGCATCACTCATATAGAACCTAAATTTCAATGGCTTTGAATGACCCACTAAGCTATCTGCTCCATCATGTAAGAACCCCTACACAAATCCTTTAAAGTCTGCCACATTTTGTAGGAGAAAAGGTGTTGGATGCATGCTAACACACTCATTGAAGATTTTCATCAAATGTGGAAATGTAAAAATGGCTTGTTTTCTAAGCTTCTCAGAAAAGTGACTAAACAATGCATCAATGTCTTCATGAGTGTGACCAACCATAAGAAAGCCAGGCTGCATTGTGCCAAATACTCCTCGTGCAACCAACAGTGATAGGTATGCAAACACATATAGATTCTTATTTTCTGAACCACAATTGTCAATTTGCAACAACAATGCTCTTGGCAACCTCTTGAACCCAAATACATTGTCATCCTCCTGTACATGTGCATTAAAAAGATTTATTGCATCCTTGGACAATCATTTACCTGTCTAGAAGTAAAATTCTCAATGTCCACATTCACATTTGTGATTAGATCAGTCTCTGCCTCTTCATTTTGAACACTCTGTTCCTTGCAGTAGTGGTTTTTCTCCTTAAGCACTTTCATATGGTGATAGAGAGAAGTGGTAGAAAAAACATAATAAAAAAGATTTGTTCATGGTTCTACACTTGAGTTTTCTAAGCTCAAGTCACCAAACATGTGTTTATCTCTTCTTTCTAAGTTTCTTAGACATTTTGAGAGAGATGCGTTGTGAAGTTGGGATCACTCTTCCATAATCCCAATGCAAAGTGACCATAAGTTGTTTGTCCATCTCCATGAGTGAGCATTCCTTTCAAGGATATTGGAAGCCTCTCAACTCCATTGAGAGATTTTGGAACTGGTTTAATTTGTGGTATAGTAATCTTACTTTGGTCCATCTTGTCATGTATAATGCACAAGAACTTGGTTGGATTCATTTTTGAAGAGCTCCTCCAAGCATAATAAAGATTTCTATAGCTCATTTGCTACAACATGTGTGCTCTGTGCCATGTATCTAGCACGCTCCACCTGATTTTTGGTAGACTGTTGCTTGACCTTTATTGATGTGCAAATGTCACATTTAGAGAATGTGCTTGATTTTGATAAAGTGACTATCTTGAAGACTATGTTCCACTACCTTGAGAATGTGTAGGCTGTGACAACGTTTTGTATTCCATTGTGACAAGTGTGTCATTTACTTCTCACAAAATGTCCACTTGTTTGTACATCATTGGTAGAACACGTTGAGTTTCCCGAGTGCCATGCATGGTTGTCCTTGAGTTATGTGGCATTTGATTAGAATTATTATCTATGAAGCTTTGTGTGAGTGATTTTTCCATCTCAACATGTGTCAAGCTCTTCCTTATTATTCCAGTGTTTCCGTGATTGCCATTGCATGCTCCATCCAAGAATTTCTTGCGCAGCCTATAAATTGTTGACTTTCCTATTCCATGCATTACATACCATGCTTTATTACATACCTTCTTTCCATCAAAAGTAAACTCAAAGCATCCCTCTTCTTGATCTTTTCTATAAGCCATGCTCATACAATCCAAAAAAAATGTGCATTGGCTAGTGTAGCTTTGTCCCCAAAAGTCTGCCCTCGCTTGCATGATTTTGGATATGTTTCCAATCTGACAGCATCGCATCTCACGACAATCAATTGTTGCAACTTTGTGAATGTTTGCAGCATCACATTGTTTGTTGAAAGCATGAGCATTACTTGCTTTTTTTGCTAGGCCTAACTCTATGTACATAACTCCTTTTCTTACTTGTCCCATCTCTGCTATCATAGTCACTGACAATGGCATCCTGCTCTCTATCATTTTTAGTATGAAGAAGAAGACCTAGTTATGTACTAGTGACACCTTCTTCAAAACTAGTTTCAATGTTGTTATCTATGCCATCATCCTCACACTCATCACTAGAAGCAAATAAGTTGTCAAGGGAATCTCCCATTTCTTCCATGAGGGGAACTTGAATACCCTCAATGGCACAAAAGAAGATCATGTGTCTTTTATCAAGGGCTCACCATTCTTAAATGTGAGCTGCCTAATAGGCCAGCTTATCAATTTTAAACTTGAAATATCACTTTGATGTGGATGCATCGACCCTTCCACAATGACACCCAAGCTACTCTCACCTAGTTCAGTACACTTTATAGCCTCATATGGGTGGACCATCAATACCACTCCATTACCAAGTTTTGTAGATCTATTGTTAGCACAAAGGATGACTCTTTTCTCTTTCCAACTCGCTCTATCTATCAAGACATTTTCTTGACCAACAAGAAAATCCTCATCTATTGTGTGAGATTTTCCTCTATCTATAACAATATTATGCAATGGCCATTTGATGATGCTTCCAACTGCTTGAGACATGGTTCTTGCATCCATTGTGACAAATGGAATCAAGAAGGTGTAATCCAAACTTTTTAGTACATGTATTGCCTCACATGTTGTACCAATCAATTTAAAACCACAACGTTGAGATGCATCAGTGGAATGAATAACCCCGTGAACCTTCCTTGCGGATCCATCAACAAGAAACACTAAATCACCGTGTTTTGGACCCTACAATTTTTGAGAAAATCAAGAGATGTCAGTAAAATTGTATGTTTGAACATAGAAGTCAAAATTTAATGCATTCCGAAGATACACTAACAATTTTTGCAAAAACTTGCATCCCATTTAATTAAGCAAATCTACACTGAGTCAATCCATGGAGGATGGTAGGAGGCTCGAGCTCAAGTTTGAGCCTATATGTACATCTTAGTGCTAGAAATCTAAAGCTGACAAGAGATGCAAGATAGGGACTATGTTACATTGCAGAGGCACCCATGGAGTTCGGTAGGAGGATGGAGCCTTTATGCACATCCAAGCGCTAGAAATATATAGCTCACAAGGGTTGAAAGATGGATCTCAAGTTATATTGAACCCATGTGGGATGGTAGGAGGCTTGAGCTCAAGTTTGAACCTAGATGTACATCTAATTGCTAGAAATATAAAGCTGAAAATAGGTCCAAGCTGGGGCATGAGTTACAATGCAGAGGCACCCATGGAGTTTGGTAGGAGGGTGGAGCGTAGATGTATATCTAAGTGCTAGAAATCTATATTTGAAAATAGTTGCAAGATGGATCTCAAGTTATATTGAGTCAACCCACGAAGGATGGTAGGAGGCTCAAGCTCAAGTTTGAGCTTAGATGTACATATAAGTGCTAGAAATCTAAAGCTGACAAGAGTTGCAATATGGAGCCTAAGTTACATTGAGGCACCCATGTAGTTTGGTGCGAGAGGCTTAACTCATGTTGGAATCTAGATGTACATATGTGTTAGAAATCTAAAGATGACAAGGGTTGCAAGATGAATCCCAAGTTACATTGAATCAACCCATGGAGGATGGTAGGAGGCTCTAACTCAAATTTGAGCCTAGATGTAGATCTAAGTGCTAAAAATTTGAAGATGACAAGAGTTGCAAGATGGATCCCAAGTTACATCGAGTCACCCATGGATTTTAATGGAATGTTTGAATTGATGTTGGATCCTAGATGTACATCTATGTGCTAGAAATCTATAGCTAGCAAGAGTTTCAAGATGGAACCCAAGTTACATTGAATCAACCCATGGAGAATGGTAGGAGGCTCAAACTCAAATTTGATCTTAGAGTATTTCTAGCACTTAGATGTCCATCTAAGTGCTATAAATACCTAGGTAACAAGAGTTTCACAAAGCCAAAGTTACATAGAGGCAAGCATGGAATTTAGTAGGAGGCTCGATTTTAAGTTTGAACCTAAATGTACATCCAAGTGTTAGAAATCTATACTTGTCACACAGGTTGCAAGATGGAGCCCAAGTTACATGGAGGCACCCATGGAATTTGGTAGAACGCTCAAACTCAATTTTGAGCATAGATGCACATTCAAGTGTTAGAAATCTACAAGCAGCAAGAGGTGTGAGAAAAAACCCAAGCTATGTTGAAGTAGCCTTGAATTTGGAAGGAGATTCAAATTGAAGTTTGAGCTGCATTATACATTTAAAGAGTTGTAAGGTGGAGCCAAGGTAATGATGAGCTTTACATCAAACCTAAGTTTCCTTGAATGACCTATCTAAAGAGTCGGAGCTTACAAGAAGGTGAGGCTTCAAAGTAGTTGCATGAGTGGCTCAAACTTAAGTTCGAGCCTAGTTAGTCATATAGTTTTCTTTTAGGATAGAACATTAGGTAGCCTTGGGGATTATGCTATGACAATTGAGCCTTGATGGACATTCAAAATACATTGGGTTTTTTTCTTAGTTGTTTATGTGTAAATCAAGTTTTGGTGATTATAGTCCTGGTGTTTTACGTGTTGTAGCAAGACAATTTTACATGCATAAAGGTGCCAAGAAATCGGTTAAGCAAGAGGGTTGGTGGAGGTGGGTCCCTCACTCATTGATCTTAAGAGGTTTTAGCCAAGGGAAGTCAAAACTATGTCCAACTTGTGAGTATTTTTTGACCCCTTAAACATCGTTCTTTTAGAACTGTTCATAAAACCTGTTGTGCAACAACACTTTTTTGAGCAAGGTTTGTTCACAAAAGCGTAGAGCCGCTCTCAAGCTATAGGCTCATTAAAAAAAAAATGCAATCTTTTCCACTTCTTTTAGCCATTATGAAAACCCATTCGTTTTGGTCCACACATGTGCGTTTGCTAATCTAACCTTGGTACAATTAGTGGGAAAAGCTATTAAAGCCTTTGCAATGCTTTTGAAACCTTCTATGTTATAATAAGTTCGGATTTTTGTACACACGGTGACGAATTGGACGACGGTGCGACAAGTGAGATTCTTTACTCCTGCGTCTCCCTGCCCTTAGTGCATCTGCTTGAGGCCCCACAAGGCTCTTTCTCACACGTCTATATCAATTCTCTCTCTCTCTCTCTCTCTCTCTCTCTCTCTCTCTCTCTCTCTCTCTCTCTCTCTCTCTCTCTCTCTTCTACAATAAAGTAGGGTTTGGATTTTCTTGCAGACTGTAAAAAAACCAACGACGACATGACAATTAAGGTTCTTTACTTCCGCATCTCCCTCTTGTCTATGTATCTATTGGCAGTTCCAAGAAGCTCTTTCTCTCACGTCTACATTAAATCTGTGTGTGTGTGTGTGTGTGTGTGTGTGTGTGTGTGTGTGTGTGTGTCTGTCTTTCTCGTTTTTATTGCAGGTGAAGATATGTTATAGTAGTGGTTTCCATATTTGAATTTTGAATTTCAAATTTGAACGGCTTATTTAGGTGCACCTCTCTCTCTCTCTCTCTCTCTCTCTCTCTCTCTCTCTCTCTCTCTCTCTCTCTCTCTCTCTCTCTCTCTCAGGTGTGTGTGAGATATCTTCTTCTAATCTTTTTGTGTAATTACCCTCAGCTCCTCTTAATCACTCCCTAATCTCTTCTAATCTCTCTGTGTAATCTCCCTTGCCTCCTCTTAATCATTGTCACCCTTCCTCTTAATCTCTCCTAAACTTGCACTAATCATTATTTCATTCTACTAACCATTGTAACTTGTCTTCTAAGATAACATTCACGGGTCCTAAACTTCTACTCTCCTCTCAGATACTAACCTTTTCCTCTCCTCTAATCTGTTGTCCTTTTTCAATTCTGAATGCATCTCAAAATTCACTTTTCAATCTCATTCGATTAGTTTCTAATCTCTATTTAATCCTCTTCATTAATGACTACATACACTCATAATTATTTTCTACCACCCCCTTGATACACCTTGTAAACTCTTTTACTAAGCTAATCAAACTATAGCTATGTCTAAAATCATGCTCTATAAATTGAAAGTAAGTGACTATTCTCTAATTAGAGTACTTAATCAATAAGTACTTTAATTAACTTTTTTAAAGCTCTTATTAAGTACTTAATCAATAACCACTTAAAGAAAAAGATAAATAAAAACACTTACTTGGTTGGGTACTAAGTGTAACATTGCCACTTGACGTAGATTCTTTGCTTCTGATATTTAGCTCATTTTTGGTGCCTTGTTTCCTTGTTGAGAAACTAGAACAATGAACTGATGTAGCTTAAACCTCACCTTCTAATGTTATCAAAGCACTAGCATATTTTTTTGGAATTAGGGTTGCAGAGAAATGCACACAGGTTGGAGAAGACGAAGGAAGCTCAAGGCTCACAATAGAGAGTGTGTTACTTAGTGTGCAATGGAAAGATGGATAGCCCTAGAATGCTGGGCATATATACAATGCACAGGGGAAAAACCTCCTAAAGAGGGAAAAAATGCTTCGGCAGTCCTAATATGTTCACACACATCACTACCACATGTATATGGTAACAAATCCCCCCTGGAGTGATGCAGTGAACGAGAGTTGGCACATGCGCAAAGGGAAGTGCCATGCCCTGAGGACATGAACACTCCACAAAGGGAAGTAAGCCCAAAGCTTTGCGGAAAGCTTCGAGCTCCTCATGAGACAATTCCTTTGTGAAAATATCTGCAAGGTTGTCTTGCGTTGGCACATAAGCCAAGCTGATCTCTCCTGCTGAGAACCTCTCCCTGACAAAGTGGTAATGCACCTCAATGTACTTTGTGCGAGCATGAAAAAGTGGGTTCCTCACAACTGCCAATGCGCTCTGAATATCAGTGTAGATAGTGTTGGCAGTGTCCTGTCCAACACCCAAATCAGCCATAAGACATCTGATCCATACACACTCAACTGTAGCTGTGAAGACTACCCTGTACTCAGCCTCACAACTAGAAGTGTCCACAGCTGGTTGCTTCTTGCTCAACCATGATATACATGAACTGTCAAGCATGAAACGAAAACCACTTGTCGACACTCGTGTGTCAAAATAACTAGCCCAATCTAAGTCCAAAAAAGCATGCAAATAAGGTGGCAATCATCCCCCCTTGGGATAAAACAAGCCAAGATGTAAACTGCCACTAAGGTAGCAGAAAATTCTCTTGATAGACTACCAATGCTTAGACCTTGGGCTATGCATAAATCTGCTTACCTGTGAGACTGCAAATTCAAATATCCGGCCTCGTGTTGCATACATAAATGAGGCAGCCAACAGCAGTTTGGTAAAGAGTGACATCAGCAGGATCACCACCATCATGTAGAATTAACCTCAAACCTGTTTCCATGGGAGTGGCAATAGGTTTGCAATCCTCAAGTCCAAACTTACATAGCAATGTTTCTATGTAACTTTTTGATACAAGGAAATACCGCCATCATATCGCTTAAATTGTATGCCCAAGTAATGATGCAAGAGCTCCCAATCTTTCATCTTGAAAGTAGCATTTAAATCAGCCTTAAATTCAGCAATATGTCTCTCATTTGGTCCAGTGATCAGCAAATCACCTACATAAAATACCACAATGAGAAGTACATCACCCTCATGCTTTACACACAATGTGCTTTTTGTTGGACTATTACGAAAGCCTAGTTTCACCAAATGAGTGTTAGCCTTCTCATACCAAGCACAAGGAGATTGCTTCAACCCATGCAAAGCCTTCTTACATCTACACACTTTGTCTTCTTGTCCTTTCTTGACAAAACCGCAAGGTTGTGTTACATAAACTTCCTCAAATATGTCACCATTCAAGAAAGCAGTAACAATGTCTGATTGATGTACATCCCAACCAAAATGAGCTGCCAATGCACATAGAAAATGCACAGTGGTCATACGACAAGTGGGAGAAAAAGTCTCTTCATAATCTATACCTTTTTGCTATGCATAACCCTTTGCAACAAGTGTAGCCTTATGGCGATCGATCTCACCATCTGGCTTGCGTTTCAACTTGTAAGCCCACTTTGTACCAATGGCCTTTTTGCCAGGAGGCAAATCACATAAAGTCCATGTGTCATTTCTATAAATGCATCATATTCTGATTGCATGGCAGCCATCCAATTTTCTGAATTCTGTGGTTCATCAAAAGATAGAGGTGCCTCAACATCATGTAAGCTAGACATAGCCAAAGCATAACAATCTGATGCATAAGATGCATGGTGAGAGCCTGAACGAGTACGACTAGACAAAGGTGCATCCAATTTACTGTCACGCAATGTATGCACTAGCCATTTTGGCATACCTCTAGCCTGCTCATTTTCAGCCCTTTCCTCATCAAGTACAGGCTGATCTATAACATTTTTGGAAACCCCCATAGGCTGTACATTTGTCTCATTGGAATTTACATTCGAACTTCCACCACTGAAAAGAGACAACAAAGTGTCATAAATGTCATGTGAGCTTACATTACTGTCTCTAGTACATGACAGCAAGGGCTAAACAGAATCTTCCATAAACACTAATCCCGTGAAACCAGAATACGCTTTGTTTGCGGATGATACAACCTGTAACATTTGATTTCAGCACTATAACCGACAAAAATACATTTGACAGCCTTATCATCCAATTTTCTGCGTTGTGTTTGTGGCAACAAAGGATATGCCAAACAACCAAAAACACGCATGTGCTCAATAGAAGGCTTTTTATCATGCCATGCTTCATATGGAGTAATAGACTGCAAAGCTTTTGTAGGACACCTGTTAAGTACATAAGTGGCACACATGATGGCCTCAAGCCAAAAAGAATGCGGCAAAGCTTGACTTTTGACTATACATCGTGCCATTTCTATAAGTGACCTGTTTTTCCTCTCAGCAACACCATATTGCTAAGGCATATAAGGCATTATAGATTGGTGTTTTATCCCATGACTAGCCATAAGCATTAAATTCATGAGACATATACTCCCCCCCTCGATCGGAACGAAGGGTGCCCATAGTACATTTTGATACATTTTAGCCATAGCCAAAAATTATTTAAAGCACAAAAAAACTTTGAACTTCACTTTAAGGGGAAATACCCATGCATGCCTGGAGTAATCATCAATGAAAGTCACAAAGTATAGGTATTTTCCCAAGGACGGAGTTTACATGGGCCCACAAACATCACTATGCACAAGCTGCAACCTGCATGTGGCCCTAACCGAACCATCCTTTGGAAACTTAGAACACTGCATTTTACCCAAAATACAACCTTCACAAACATGTTTGACAGGTGCTTCAAGAGGCGGCAAAGAAGCAACCATATCAAATTTCTGCAAATGCAGCAAACTGGAAAAATTCAGATGCCCAAAACATGCATGCCAAAGTTTTTCATCTAAAATAGCCCTTGAATCTGCAACTGCATTTGCAAAATTTTGTCCACACTTGTCATACAAAGTGAGCTTATACAGCCCACGGCACAAAAGGCCAGATGCAACAATTTCATCACCAAAATTGAGATCATGAACTGTGCATCTGTCATCCACAAATTTGACTACAAGTCCAAGTCTAGCAAGTGCGGATATAGACAAAAGATTCTTCTTGATCCCATGTACATAAAGTGCATCAACAAGTGTGAAGGAACTTCCATTTGCAGCAGTAAGCACAATCTTTACAACTCCCTGAACCGGATAAGAGGCATTGTGGCACAAGTGATTGAATTCCCATGAGGGACAGACTCGAGAGAGGGGAAGAATTCACAATGTGAAGTAATGTGCTTTGTAGCACCACTATCGAAATACCACACATGTGAATCTACATCAACTGAAATGCATGCATCATGGACAGCACGATTGTAAGTGCACTCTGCACTAAAAGCCTCTTCTACATCAACATCAACATCACAGTCTCCTTTCTTTCTTGTATCATTTTAAGTCTTTTGACCAGGGCTTTTTTCTTGTCGTATGATGCAGGGAGCCAAGGGTGTGTTTTTTTGGGGCTTCTTTGTGTAGAGAGTGTTCGTAGAGCCCAAGGAGAGTGAGTGAGTGTGTTTTTTCTTGGAAACCAAGTGGGTGTGTTGTTTGTTGTGGAAGAGCTTGGCGTGCACGTTGACTCAATCGCATGGAATTTTCACATACATCTAGAGTGGTGGAAATGTGTTAAGAAGATTTTGACCAAAACAATGTGTTGGGTTCTAGTATTCCAGCCAAAACAATGTGTTGGGTCCAATTATTTGAACATGAACCAAGTATGTACACTTTTATATTTCATCAACTAGATGTTATTCAACCTTGCAAAATAGTTCTCTCTTTATCTTTGTGGTTGGAGCTCTTTGTACAAGATTTCTTTTATATTGAAGAAAAATATTTTCTTTTGTTCCTTCTCAAGGTTTAAGTCTATATATATCATGGATAAAATAAGTAATGTTGGTGCACAGTGTGTTAATTGAAAATAATTTATCTTCCATTGACCATCATGCCTTTTTTTTTGAACAGGAAATTTTGAAGCATATAATTTTGATTTCAAATGTACAAAGCATTTACTATTGAGGTGGCACATGTCATTGAGGACTCATAGGCCTAGAAGGAAACTGATTCCACCACCCTCAGATACTATACAAAAACAAAGAAGAATATTGATCCTTGAACTCAAAGGTGTTCTACTTAAGACCATTGAAATGCAACATGATGATGTATGCCCGGATTGGGGAAAACATATGCATCTCGTTGAAGAGAGTACAAATGTCTGGCATTTTATTCGCAAAGATGCATTCACTTTCCTTGATTTTTGCATGCAATGGTTTGAGGTGTGGATTTGGAGCACTAATAGATTGCAAAGGACTCGTCGTATTCTTGAGTTATACTTTCTACAACACCATCAAAATTTAATGTCATAGCAGGACAAACAGCATGCCAACAGGTAAATCTTTTAATTGGATATCGATTTGTATACCACAAGAACTTGGATGTAGCATGGAGAAATTTTCATGATTTGGATGGAAATAATACCTTAATTTTTTATGATACCCTTTATAGTGTAATGTGGAATATGCCCGGAACCTACTTGATTTTTCCAAAAATGTGGAATCAATCAATAGAAGAGCTTGAAAGTTTTTTGAAGAGAACAATCACTGCATGGTTATTCGGCTAGATCTATGCAAGGGACAAACGAGAGTATACGTTGAAGGCAAAGTCGGAGTTTGAGTCGTTTCCCTTCACCAGACCTCTCCTCATAATTGCCAAGCGTAATTGAAAGGAGTTTTTGAAACCTGTTAAAAGATTCTTATGGAAGAACGTCACTAAAGCCTTGTCACCAGTCTGGTGGAATCAGTTAGCTTTAGGCCGGCTTTGGCCGAGTTTCTCCTCTCTTATTTGAGATTCTCCACTCTTGCATCTAAATCTGCATCATTAGACTCGGAGGAAGAGGACACTTGTTGGGATTCTATGGATTTCATCTATTCCTCAACTTTCTTTGCTAGATGCTCTTGTCTTAACCGTTGAGCGTCTTCCATAGATCTCTAAACTTGTGTTTTGGCAAAACTTTTCTCCTATAGTGGTTTTTTTCCTAATTAGATTTTTATCCACATCCTGTTCTTCCTTTGTTGATTGGTACTTTGATGCTATGTCTTATTTTCTATTGATTTCTTTGTGAAGCTCAAAGTCTAATTTCGTTGTTTCCCTCTTATGTCACTCCATTGGCACAAAATGATCATATGTGGGAATAGCCCATCACTGTAGATCCATAGCTAGTGATGAGACCTATGCTTGTACGACACTTCAAAAGACAAACCACAAGGTAGGTATGAGTGAAGCAGTCAATCATGGCAAACAACCCTAAACAGATTTGGATACCAAAGGCCAAAACTCTTCATGTGGCAACCCAAGCAAAGCGGAAACATCCTCCAACAAAATCTCAAAAACCTCGACACAATTATACTTGGAAGTGGCAACCAAAACAACATCAAAGACATAAAGCAAGCTCAGCCAAGTATCAATGGATTCCAAAACGTACACAACCCAACCATCTTCCCGACCACCAAAGACAACTTGGCAATGGAGACCAAAACAACCAACTCAACAACCAGCTCAATAGTCTCCACCAATCAAATACACATGGGTACCAAAGAAGCCAAAAACAATGGAAATCACGACAACGGTACTCCTATAACCCACAATCAAAGAAAGAGCATGACATCTTCTATCGTTGTTATTTGGACCACGTAGTATAGATGGAGCCTCGACATAAAAAACACTAAACAATCCATTTAGTACCCACATCTTGCACATCATCATGTCTTCCATTTGCATAATAGGACCACATTACACGGCCTTGCATAGACACCGTGTTACCGCACATGCACATTGCGCAATCTTTCGTCCGAGACGTCTCAGAATAGGAAGAGCGGAGTAGCAGCCTTTTGCAAGATCATGAGATCTAAGATGATGAGACTTCATGTGTATAATGTAAAAGTGTGTTTTTTGCTTTATTTTGTTTTTTATTCGGTTTTCACTTCTTATTAGGCATATTAATAAGCCATATTGATAAAATTGCGACAATCATGACACCTAGAGTGAGAGTATGTATATACGAGTGTGAGCAATAATTTTGGATATCTTTTGGACAAATAATAATAATTTTCTTTAATTTTTAGCTAATAAGGATTAAAAAATTAATAAAATTACCTAAAACATTCAAAATTGAGTTTTGAAAGCAAACGTCGGATCAATAGAGGAAGAGCTTCAAACATGTCAAGTTTTGAAAGATTTGGTATAAATCAGATTTGGCCAACTTATGACGGATAAAATTCACAAAATCAAGGGCAAACAACTCGGATGTCCGAATGACGAGATGTTTGAGCCGTAGGTGATATACCATGAGCAATCAAGACAAAGGAGGTAAGTGTGCACTCGAGTTCTGGGTAAGTCGGATAATTATATCCAGGTCTGGCAAAACAGGCCTCATTTTCATTTGAGAGAGAGAGAGAGAGAGAGAGAGAGAGAGAGAGAGAGAGAGAGAGAGAGAGAGAGAGAGAGAGAGAGAGAGAGAGAGAGAGAGAGAGAGAGCTTTAGTCTCTTTGCAACCTAGAGCACGAAACAAATTCTTGCTTGCTACGAGCACTCAAAGCTACCATTTGTCACCAGATTCGACATATATGATCTACTTACCTCCTTTGACAAGTTTAAGTGAGCAACACAGCACAAACAACACCAAGCAAACCACACCAATCAAAATCAAATTCAAGATTCAGTAAATTGTCTAATGCTAGTAGAGGGAGTAAACATGCTCCAAATTCACAAAGATTTGGTCACAATACTCAGCAAGCCAAGAACTTCCAGGCCATGTCATCAGAGTCCAGTTTGGTGGTGGAACATGGATTGCGATCCATGTACCCCGACCTCCAAATCATAGAGAATTCACCAATGGGCATGCCACAAACCGCACCTAACAACTTCTGCAAGAACATTATAAAAAATTTCTCCACCATGGATTGCAATCCATGCCCCCCAATAGCTCATAATGGGACCAGCAATTGCTAGCATCTGGATTGGGGCTTGGAAAGGTCAACCTTGAAATTTGGGCAAATTGGACACATTATGACCACAAAACACCACATTCTTGGAAATCAGTTTGGAAATGGTCATTTTGACCCATGTCAAGGGAAAATGTTGCAAAACCCCTAAAGTCGATCACTGATCACCTTAGGAACATGTCTAGATGCTTTCCCATAAGTTTTGTGTGAATTGGGTTCGAAACATGGATCGCGATCCATGGCTCCTAGGTGCAAAAAATGCCAGTTTTGAGATCACACGTGTATTATTGTGTCAAAGGCATCTAATGTGTGATAAAGTTCAGGAAGATGGGGAATATGTATCCAAGGATTTACACCTCAGAGTGTCAAAGTGTCAGCAATTAGAGTTTTGGAAAAAAGGACCTTAAAGTGAAACTTGAATATGATAATTTGCACAAAGAGTCAAAGTATAACCAACAATGCTTATAGAAATTATAAGATTTGACAACAAGTGCAAAAGGACAATTTAGAGCCAGGTTGCAGTGAAAATGGAAGAACAAGTAAACATAGAGGTGATATTCAACATTGAGGCATCAGATCCACAAACACTAACACCTATTCAGCGCATGAATGCATCAAAGTGGGCTCCAAAAAATAGATATGGTCAAAGTTGAGAGAGCAGGGCCATAAACTAAGAAATTGGGTCAACTTGGTAAAATTAGATCTAAATTTGAAAAAATTCCACCAGTGTACTAGGATTAGCTATAGGAACATACTCACAAATTCTTGCCCCAAAATGTGATTTACTTCATTGGGAAGTTCCAAGCATCAGACTGAACGAAAGTAAAGGCCACTATCTTTCCCAAAGAACTATGGACACTCCATCAGAACCTAGAGGTGATGGATTGTGCCAGATGTTTAAGCTGGATAGCTTCTTTCGTCTACCACCATGGGGAACTAATTTCTAGAGATCTCATGATCTTATGAGAAACATTCAATACAATGGCAAAGCAACACTCATTAACAAAGATGGAGTCACTATACAAGTTAAGATCACAAGCAAAATTATATGTCAAGCACTCCTTCTACCAATGGCAGTCACAATCTGCTCCAAAAAACCAAGGCCATTGACAATGACAAGGCCTTCATCAAGCAATAGGGGCACAAGTTGAAGTACAAAGGCTTTATATACTCAAAGATAGAGCTTCCTCTCTGACTAATCTTACAATAGCTTAAAGTACAAAAGATCTCCTGCTACATATTGAACCTCTATTGCACTTAGCGGTGGTCATGGAAATTGGCATGTAAGAGCGTTGAGTCATCAAATGTGACCTCGCGGTTAGATTCTTGAGAGTTTGGTTGAAACCAATTGGAAGATCAGTAAGAAGAATAAGGTTTATATGAATTTGGACCCATGTTGACGTCCATTGTCTATCAAGATTTGGGCATGATCGAAGATCTACTGGAGGTAGAGTCGCAATTGGATCTCCTCCACAAGTCAAAACACATTGTTAAAGGTATGGGAAGTACTACAACAACACCTACCAAGAGGAAAACATGTAGCTTTCTCGAGCATCGATGATGGATAGTTCGGTACCAAGAATGAACTTAAATGCATCCTCTTGCCAATATGGAACTGCTTTGTACGTCCCCATCTAGGGAACACCTGGGATGACTACTTTGTTGAGATTTGTGTCTGCCATCACATAAAACCGGCGTGGACATTGATGGCCATCAATATTGATTAATAGATCTAAGTTGGCCATCTTTCCTTGGTTTGTAGCATTGAGATCTATTTGATTTTTCATTAATGGTACATCTATCATCTTCTTGTATATAGAGGACTTGATGGCATTTACTCGGGCTCCAATGTCCATAACTGCTCGCTCTGTCAATCCATCTAGAAGTTGTATTTTGATGCATACATTCATACCTCCAACCCAATTTTCTTTCTGGATTGCTTCTATTTGAGGAGGTGTTGTTGCAGATATTGAAATTTGTGCATTGTTATGTCGTTCCTTTCGCTTTAAAATTTGCAAGTTAGCTTCCTCTTGAGCATGTGCTTGTTTCTTCCTTTCTACTGCATTGTGGATCTTCTCCAACATTTCAATGGTTACTAGAAAATGATACTTCTTCATCCTCCTGCAAACAGTCACTAATCCAATAATCCAATTGGGCATCTCTTCTCTCTCTAATGTTGAAAGATTTATGGCTCCATTTGATGATATGTCATGAATCATGAATGAGCCATTACCTCGCTTTTTTAATTTCTTGGAGTGTTGTTTTAAGGTGTAGACTAATACATAGTCACCCTTTTTGAAATTCTTGTTGATTACATGTTGATTGTGTGAAATTTTTTCATGCATCTTTTTCATGCATAGATGCCTGCGACAACTTGTAAGCATGTCTCATCTAGCTGTTTCAGAATATCTAGCCTCTCTAAAATCTTGTGAGCATATCCACATTAATTCCTTGCCTACTCAAAGTGTCAAGATCAAGAAATATATGGGTAACATGGCATTAAATCCAAACACCAAGTTGAAAGGTGTCATTCCATATGCTATTTTGTAAGCTACTTGGTATGCACATAAAGCTGAATGGATCTTTTGGTACTCATCGGCTCTTGATTCACTTATTATCTTTGTGAGAACCGTATAGGATTTTCTTTGTGCTCTTAGCATGTCCATTAGCTTGAGGGTGAGAAGGTACTGATTTGCAATGAATTACCATGAAATCATTTAGCAAGAATTCTATTACTTCATTTATAAAGTGAGGCCTTCTGTCACTATTGATAGCCCATATCTTGTAAAAATGTTCTCATAGAATAATTGTGTTGTCGCTTTTGCATTGTTCTTCTGTGTAGCTTTTGCTTTGACCCATTTGGTCAAATAGTTTGTGGCCAATATAATATACCGAGCATGTGTGGCAATAGACCCTACAAAATCAATGCCCCATTCGGCAAATGCTCTTTCCCCCATCATAGGTTGTGAAGGTATTTTTTCTCATTGCATAGATACTTTTGTTTGTTGGCATTCATCACATCTCTTCACATACACTTCAACATCCATGAACAAGTTAGGCAACCAAATTTCTATAATAAGAATTGATTTTGTCTGCAACAATTATATATGCCTGCTTGTCTAGCATGAGCTTGCTCTAGAATCAGAATCTCTCTCCGTGGCACACATCTATAATTGATCGTCCTTTCCTCTCTTGTAGAGGTGATCCTTTATCAACACGTTGGAGAGGGGCAATGGGGGATCACACCCGTCACATAACACAAGGCCTCTCTATAGCTCAAGGCATTCATAGCACCCTTATCCTCTCAGGAACACCTTCTACTTCCACTAGTAGAGCACCGTCCACACACACATTAATGCACATACATGCTCACCACAAGAAAATCACCACTCGGTTGTACACCACACTCTCATACTTCCTGAGACTAGCTACCCAGACACATTTCAAATCTCATTTCAATCCACACACCACTACCTCAGACAACACCTCTCTCACACTCTCATTCCACACACAAAATGACTCGGGGGGCACACTGTTAAGTATGGAGCCTGATTTACCCTTGTAATTTTATGTGGTAAAAGCGCACATTTGTAAGGCCCCCATTATGAGGAGAAGCCATCGTGCGTGAAGGAAAATCACTCACCGGAAACCAAAATTTTCACGGACAAGAACCAGGGGCAACTTTAAAGGCCTCGGGGACGGAGGCCCCCGAGACTTTTTTTCGCCGGAATATTATGGCCGGACGGCGGCCAGAAAGTGGTCGGAAAACAACCGGTCGGTTGGCCGGTGGCCCGTAGTCAATGGCCGATGGCCGGTGGTCAGAAGTCAATGGCCGGTGGCCGGTGGTCGGAAGTCAATGGCCGGTGGCCGGTGGCCGAATTCAAAGGCGGACTTGTCTTCTCAAGGGCGGCCACACATGGGCGGATTGCAGGGTCCGATTTGGACTTATTCGCACAAGGGCGGCTACACATGGCTGTCTCTCATAAGAGAGGGCAGCCCTTTTGGCCTATAAAAGGAGGCCATTTCTACACACATTTCATAGTGTGAAGTTGATGCAACAAGGTGAGTGTGAGGTGGTGAGAGTGAAGCAAGGCGGGAGCTCCATTAAGGGTATAATCCCTTTGTAAACTACTTCTTGTTTTGAAGTACTAAAGCCATTGAGTGGCTGCTTTCCCGTGGACGTAGCCCACATTGGGTGAACCACGTATATCGTGTGTACTCTCTCTCTCTCTCTACTCTATAATCTCGTGTATGTAAATCTATCTCTCTCCATTAAGTAATCTACTCAATTATCTATTTAGCTACGTCTTATTTCCTAACAACTGGTATCAGAGCAAGGTTTGCTTGTAGCTAAATTATCTCAAGGAAAGATTTCCTTGAATTGAGTGGGAGTTATGGCGGAGGAAGGGAAGCTCAAGATTAAGAAGTTCAACGGCAAAAACTACCAACATTGGAAGATGCAGATTGAAGACTATCTCTACCAGAAGGACCTCTATTTGCCATTAGGCGGTCTTGCATGGATTGTCCTTGATCGAAAGGCACTGGGAACAATCCGGTTAAGCTTGGCGTCAACGGTGGCCTTCAATGTTTCGGAGATGAAGACCACGGAGGACTTGATGAAGTCACTTGACGACTTCTACGAGAAACCATCGGCATCCAATAAGGTATTTCTTATGAAGCGCTTATTCAATCTAAAGATGGCAGAGAATGGTTCAATTGCAGAACAAATAAATGACTTTAACACAAACATAAGTCAACTTCGATCAGTGAAAATCAATTTCGATGACGAAGTGCGAGCTCTCCTTATACTATCATCTCTACCGGATAGTTGGGACAGCCTTGTGATGGCTGTAAGTAATTCTATCTCTGGCACAAGTACTCTTAAGTTTGATGATGTTGTGGGTGTTCTCCTAAGCGAGGAAATGCGAAGGAGAAGCACAGGAGAATCATCAAGTGCTGCACTATCAGTGGAAACAAGAGGAAGGCCTAAGGAGAGGTTCAAAAACCAAAAGGGTCATGATCGCTCAAGGCGGAGCAAGTCACGCACAAAGTCACTTCTTGAATGTTGGAACTGCGGCAAGAAGGGCCACGTCAAGAAGGATTGCTGGTCCAAGAAGAAGAAGGAGACAGAGTCTCAAGACAACAAGCCAACATCGGAGGCCAATGTGGCAGGTAAAGTAGAGCAAGATGCTCTAATTCTCTCATTAGACAATGTGTCTAATTCCTGGACAGTAGATTCCGGGGCTTCATTCCATGCGACACCACACAAGCAACATTTCCAAGACTACACCAAAGGTAATTTTGGGTATGTATACTTGGGAGATGATGAAGCTTGTGAGATTGTCGGCAAAGGTACACTTTCTGTCAAAACTGCTAACGGAAATGAATGGGAGCTTAAAGATGTTAGGCATGTTCCTTCTCTTCACAAAAATTTGATCTCCACAGGACAATTGGACGATGAAGGTCACAACATTGCATTCGGAAACAAACGGTGGAAGATCTCAAAGGGATCTTTGGTGGTTGCCAAGGGTGAAAAAGTCGGTACACTTTACTTGTGTATTGTTAGCATGCAACCTTCAGCTTGTGCAGCAACTACAGAAGTTGAGAGTGCGGTGTGGCACTACCGACTTGGGCATATGAGTGCCAAAGGAATGCAAATCCTTCAAACAAAGAAGCTTCTACCAGGTTTGAAAGAAGTGGACTTAGAGTTCTATGAAGATTGTGTTTATGGTAAACAAAAGAGGGTAAAATTTCAAAAATCAGGAAATGAAAGAAAAAATAAAAAACTTGAGTTGGTTCATTCTGATGTTTGGGGTCCTGCAAGTACACCATCACTTGGTGGCTCATTGTACTATGTAACATTCATAGACGATGCGACTAGAAAAACATGGGTTTATGTCATGAAGAATAAATCCAATGTATTTTCCATATTTCAAGGGTGGAAAGCCTTTGTGGAGAATGAAACAGGTACCAAGGTTAAATGCCTCAGATCTGACAATGGAGGCGAATATTGCAGCCAAGCTTTTGAAATCTTTTGTGTTAGCAATGGCATTTGGAGACAAAGGACAACCCCAAGGACACCTCAACAAAATGGGATTTCGAAAAGGATGAACATGACAATCATGGAACGAGCACGAAGCATGCGGCTACATGTAGGCCTACCGCTTGAGCTTTGGGCAGAAGCTGTAAGTACGTCTGTGTACTTAATCAATCGGTCACCCTCAACGGCATTGGATGGGGGAGTTTCAGAAGAGCCATGGACAGGTAAACCAGTGAATTATGCATTTCTCAAAGTGTTTGGGTGTGAGGCTTTCATGCACATAGATAGAATCCTAAGATCAAAGTTAGATGCAAAGTCCAAAAAGTATTTCTTCATTGGCTATGGAGAAGGAGACTTTGGGTATCGCCTATGGAATCCTGAAGATGGTAAAATCTTAAGGAGTAGGGATGTAATTTTTAACGAACAAAATATGTACAAAGATTACTTGGAAAGAAAACAAACAAAAGAAACAGGTGATGAGTACATGGAGCTTGAGGACGGTGAAGACTCAAGGACTGCAAACGGTGACAATGTGCAACAACGTCAACCAAATGAGGAGCCTCAACCTATTCCCCGAAGATCTACAAGAGCAAGTAGACCTCCAGAAAGGTTTGTTCCTTCCTTCAACCATCTCTTGATCTCAGATTCTGGAGAGCCGGAATCATATGACGAAGCTATGCAACATGAATCCAAAGAAGAATGGACGAAGAGCATGCAAGTGGAGATGGACTCACTACATCGCAACCAAACATGGGAGTTGGTTGAGTGGCCTAAAGGTAAGCGGGCACTTCAAAACAAATGGGTGTACAAGCTAAAGGAAGAAGAAGGTGGGAAGAAAAGGTACAAGTCTAGGCTTGTGGTAAAAGGTTTTTCTCAAAAGAAAGGTATTGACTTCAATGAAATATTTTCTCCTGTTGTAAAAATGAACTCAATTAGGCTTGTCTTAAGCCTTGTGGCTGCTCATGATCTAAATCTCGAGCAAATGGATGTAAATACGGCATTCCCTCACGGTGACTTAGAGGAGGAAATCTACATGCTTCAACCAAAGGGGTATGAAGTAAAAGGTAAGGAAAAAATGGTTTGCATATTAAAGAAGAGATTGTATGGTTTAAAGCAAGCATCAAGACAATGGTACTTGAATTTTGATCGATGGATGTTGGATCATGGATTCACAAGATGCAACTCGGATCACTGCGTCTACACGAAGAAATTGGGAGATGGGAAATTCATCATGCTAA
Organism: Adiantum capillus-veneris; assembly: GCF_014529385.1. Classification (NCBI taxonomy): domain Eukaryota; kingdom Viridiplantae; phylum Streptophyta; class Polypodiopsida; order Polypodiales; family Pteridaceae; genus Adiantum; species Adiantum capillus-veneris. Next base: position 64,268,889 of record NC_140940.1, on the reverse strand, counting down.
TGGTGTATGTTGATGACATGTTGATTGCAAGTGCTAACATGCAGGACATCAAAGACCTAAAAGAGGAGATGTCCAAATCTTTTTCAATGAAAGATTTAGGTGCTGCAAAGAGGATACTTGGTATGAAAATAGCAAGGGACAGGACGAAGAAGACAATAAAGCTATCTCAAGAAGATTACATCAAGAAGGTACTAGAAAGGTTTGCAATGCAAAATGCAAAACCAGTTTCTACACCTTTGGCTGGTCATTTTAAACTAACGAAGGATATGTGTCCAAAGACACAAGAGGAGATAGCCTATATGTCTAAAGTTCCATATGCTACAGCGGTAGGTTCTCTAATGTATGCTATGGTCTGGACAAGGCCAGACATTGCACATGCAGTCAGAGTTGTGAGTAGGTTCATGGACAACCCAAGTGAAGAGCATTGGCAAGCTGTGAAGTGGATACTTAGGTATCTAAAAGGGACAACAACAAATGCTTTGTATTTTGGAGGAACTGATATTTTTCTAGAAGGGTATGCTGATGCAGATATGGCAGGTGACAAAGATACTCGAAGGAGCACTACAGGCTATGTGTTCACGGTTGGAGGCACAGCAGTAAGCTGGGCTTCAAAGCTGCAAAAAGTGGTTTCACTTTCTACCACGGAAGCAGAGTATGTAGAAATGACGGAGGCAAGCAAAGAAATTCTGTGGCTTCACAGATTCTTAGAAGAGCTTGGATTCAAACAAGACAATTGTGTCTTGTACAGTGATACAACCAGCCCAATCTGAGTCCGAAAAAGCATGTAAGTCTGGCGGCAATGATCCCCCCTTGGGATAAAACAGGCCAAGATGTAAAGTGCCACTAAGGTAGCGGAAAATCCTCTTGACAGCCTGCCAATGCTTAGACCCTAGGCTATGCATAAATCTGCTGACCTGCGAGACTGCAAACTAAATATCTGGCCTCGTGTTGCATACATAAATGAGGCAGCCAATAGCAGTTTGGTAAAGAGTGACATCAGCAGGATCGCCAGCATCATGTAGACTCAACTTCAAACCTGTTTCCATGGGAGTGGCAATAGGTTTGCAATCCTCAAGTCCAAACTTACATAGCAATGTCTCTATGTAACTTTTCTGACACAAGGCAATACCACCATCACACTGCTTAAACTGTATACCCAAGTAATGATGCAACAACCCCAAATCTTTCATCTTGAAAGTAGCATTCAAATCAGCCTTAAATTCAGCAATATGTCTCTCATTTGGTCCAGTGATCAGCAAATCATCAACGTAAAGAACCACAATGAGAAATACATCATCCTCACGCTTTACATACAATGTGCTTTCTGTTGGACTGTTACGAAAGCCTCGTTTAACCAAATGAGTGTCAGCTTTCTCATACCAAGCACGAGGAGATTGCTTCAACCCATACAAAGCGTTCTTACATTTGCACACTTTGTCCTCTTGTCCTTTTATGACTACTGTGCGTTTTCTATGTGCATTGGCAGCTCATTTTGGTTGGGATGTACATCAATCAAACATTGTTACTGCTTTCTTGAATGGTGACATATTTGAGGCTGCGTTACATAAACTTCCTCAAATATGTCACCATTCAAGAAAGCAGTAACAATGTCTGATTGATGTACATCCCAACCAAAATGAGCTGCCAATGCACATAGAAAACGCACAGTAGTCATACGACAAGTGGGAGCAAAAGTCTCTTCATAATCTATGCCTTTTTGTTGTGCATAACCCTTTGCAACAAGTCGAGCCTTATGGCGATCGATCTCACCATCCGGCTTGCGTTTCAACTTGTAAACCCACTTCGTACCAATGGCCTTTTTGCTAGGAGGCAAATCACATAAAGTCCATGTGTCCTTCTCTATAAGTGCATCATATTCTGATTTCATGGCAGCAATCCAATTTTCTGAATTCTGTGCTTCATCAAAAGACAGAGGCTCCTCAACATCATGTAAACTAGACACAGCCAAAGCATAACAATCTGATGCATAAGATGCATGGCGAGAGCCTGAACGAGTACGACTAGATAAAGGTGCATCCAATTTACTGTCACGCAATGTGTGCACCAGCCATTTTGGCATACCTCTAGCCTGCTCATTTTCAGCCCTTTCCTCATCAAGTACATCATGTACATCTGCATCAGTAATAGGCTGTTCTAAAACATTTTCAGAAACCCCCATAGGCTGTACATTTGCCTCATTGGAACTTACATTCGTATTTCCACCACTGAAAAGAGGCAACAAAGTGTCATAAATGTCCTGTGAGCTTACATTACTGTCTCTAGTACATGACAGCAAGGGCTGAACAGAATCTTCCACAAACACTACATCCCGTGAAACCAGAATACGTTTTGTCTGCGGATGATACAACCTGTAACCTTTGCTTTGAGCACTATAACCAACAAAAATACATTTGACAGCCTTATCATCCAATTTTCTGCGCTGCACTTGTGGCACCAAAGCATATGCCAAACAGCCAAAAACACGCATGTGCTCAATAGAAGGCTTTTTATCATGCCATGCTTCATATGGAGTAATAGACTGCAAAGATTTCGTAGGACACCTGTTAAGTACATAAGTGGCACACATGATGGCCTCAAGCCAAAAAGAATGCGGCAAAGCTTGACTTTTGACCATACATCGTGCCATTTCCGTTAGTGACCTGTTTTTCCTCTCAGCAACACCATTTTGCTGAGGTGTATAAGGCACTCTACATTGGTGTTTTATCCCACGACTAGCCAGAAATGCATTAAATTCATGAGACATATACTCCCCCCCTCGATCGGAACGGAGGGTGCCCATAGTACAATTTGAGACATTTTCAGCCATAGCCAGAAATTGTTTGAAGCACATAAAAACTTCGGACTTCGCTTTAAGCGGAAATACCCATGCATGCCTGGAGTAATCATCAATGAAAGTCACGAAGTACAGGTAATTGCCCAAAGACGGAGTTTGCATGGGCCCACAAACATCACTATGCACAAGCTGCAACTTGCATGTGGCCCTAACTGAACCATCCTTTGGAAACTTAGAATGCTGCATTTTACCCAGAATACAGCCTTCACAAACATGTTTGACAGGTGCTTCAAGAGGCGGCAAAGAAGCAACCATATCAGATTTCTGCAAACGCAGCAAACTGGCAAAATTCAGATGACCAAAACGTGCATGCCAAAGTTTTTCATCTGAAATAGCCCTTGAATCTGCAACAGCATTTGCAAAATTTTGTCCACACTTGTCATACAAAGTGAGCTTATACAGCCCACGGCACAAAAGCCCAGATGCAACAATTTCATCACCAAATTTGAGATCATGAACTGTACATCTGTCATCCACAAATTTGACTACAAGTCCAAGTCTAGCAAGTGCGGATACAGACAAGAAATTCTTCTTGATCCCAGGTACATAAAGTGCATCAACAAGTGTGAAGGAACTGCCATTAGCAGCAGTGAGCACAATCTTTCCAGCTCCCTGAACTGGATAAGAGGTGTTGTTGGCACAAGTGACTGAATTCCCATGAGGGACAGACTCGAGAGAGGTAAACAATTCACGATGTGAGGTAATGTGCTTTGTAGCACCACTGTCAAAATACCACACATGTGAATCTGCAGCAACTGACAAGCATGCATCATGGACAGCAGGATTGTAAGTGCACTCTGCGCTAAAAGCCCATTCTGCATCAACATCAGCATCACAATCTCCTTTCACAGAAGACTCAACAATGTCTGCATTTGTAGTGGAACCAGCATTTGCAGTGGAACCACCCTCTTTCTTCTTAGCCTCTTTGGCCTTCAACTTAGGACATGACTTGATCAAGTGATCATTGGCTTTACAATAATGGCAACACATCTTCTTTTTTCCCTTATCACCAGAATTGCCAGACGAAGTGCTGCCAGCAGAAGCATTAGGAACAGAATTTTTGCCACTCGCAGCAGAACCATAAGAAGTGGCTACATTACTGTTACCACCCTTTCTTTGAGAAGCAATAAAAGCCTGTTCAATTGCACGCTGCCTAGTCCTGTTTTTTCTAGAAAGTGACTCTTGCAACAGCAATGTGCATAATGCATCAAACTTGACAACTTCAGGATTTCCTTGGGTCATGAGTCTCCAAGTACTAGCAAAAGTCTGGTAGGAATCTGGTAAGGCATCAAGAACAGTCTGCACAAGGGAACTGTCCGAAATGACTTCACCTGCAGAAATGAGTTGCTCATTGATATCCTTGACACTAGCAAGGAAAGTGTCCATATCATCTTCCTCATGCATAATCTTCGACTCTAGCTCTTTACGCAGCAAAGCAATTTTAGCCTCATTGCGGCTTGCATAAAGACCTGCTAGAATATCCCAAGCCTGTTTTGCAGATTTTGCTGAACGGATGTGAGGAATAATGGTGCGCTTCACAGACAACGCAATCAATGCATGAGCCTGCGCATCCTTAACATCCCAACGAGCTGGTTCTGCCGTAGGCAAAACAACTCTAACAGCTGCAATCCTTGCAGCAAGACCTGCAACATCCTCAACATCGCCTACATCTTCAGAACCAGGACGTACATCAATGCCCTGCACAATGTTCCAGACACCTTTTGACACAAGAACATGTTGCATCATATAAGCCCACATAGGGTAGTTGTCCCCATCCAACCTGTCCTCAGCAGCAAACATCTTGAACACATCTGTGTTGTTGTTGTCAGCCATGGTAAATGCTGCACCTGATGTGAAAACTGCCCGAAAATAGGAGAAATGGAGCGGGAACAACTTGTGCTGTATAGCACAAACCATAGAAGACTATAAGGCACCTGTTATGTAGAAAACGGCACTGACAGAAAATCTGCACAAAATGACAAAATAGCCTGTGCAGTACTGCCCATAGTAGAAACGGAGGCCGAAATGAGCCCAAATCAAAATTCTGAGCAGACCAAGCTCTTCAAGCTCTCCCAAAATAATTGTCGACCTACGAACGCTCGCCAAAGCTCACTGAAATCGGAGAAAGTGAGCAGGCGTGTGCTGGAGCAGCTGGCGCGACTAAGCTCGAGAGGACGTGACCTGCTCTGATACCAATTGTTGGAATTAGGGTTGCAGAGAAACACACACAATTTGGAGAAGACGAAGGAAGCTCAAGGCACACAATAGAGAGTGTGTTACTTAGTGTGCTATGGAAAGATAGTTAGCCCTAGAGTGATGGGCGTATATACAATGCACGGGGGAAAAAACCTCCTAAAGAGGGAAAAAATGCCCCGGCGGTCCTAGTGTGTTCACACACATCACTACCACATGTATATGGTAACATGGTCAACAAGGAGAAGTTGAGCTTTTGCTCATCTTCAATCGGCATTCAAGGATAAGAAGTCAGAATGGAAAGCAGTCACAGGTTTGGTTTGGAGATCAGTCTCCAAGTGGCACACTGTTAAGTATGGAGCCTGATTTACCCTTGTAATTTTATGTGGTAAAAGCGCACATTTGTAAGGCCCCCATTATGAGGAGAAGCCATCGTGCGTGAAGGAAAATCACTCACCGGAAACCAAAATTTCACGGACAAGAATCAGGGGTAACTTTAAAGGCCTCGGGGGCGGAGGCCCCCAAGACTTTTTTTTCGCCGGAATATTATGGCCGGACCGCGGCCGGAAAGTGGTCGGAAAACAACCGGTCGGTTGTTCGGTGGCCGGTAGTCAATGGCCGATGGCCGGTGGTCGGAATTCAATGGCCGGTGGCCGGTGGTCAGAAGTCAATGGCCGGTGGCCGGTGGCCGAATTCAAAGGCGGACTTGTCTTCTCAAGGGCGGCCACACATGGGCGGATTGGAGGGTCCGATTTGGACTTATTCACACAAGGGCGGCTACACATGGCTGTCTCACATTTCATAGTGTTGAAGTTGATGCACAAGGTGAGTGTGAGGTGGTGAGAGTGAAGCAAGGCGGAGCTCCATTAAGGGTATAATCCCTTTGTAAACTACTTCTTGTTTTGAAGTACTAAAGCCATTGAGTGGCTACTTTCCCGTGGACGTAGCCCACATTGGGTGAACCACGTATATCGTGTGTACTCTCTCTCTCTCTCTACTCTATAATCTCGTGTATGTAAATCTGTCTCTCTCCATTAAGTAATCTACTCAATTATCTATTTAGCTACGTCTTATTTCCTAACACACACTTGCTCACGTGCCAACACCACAACACAAAGCAAAAGAAATAGAGAAGGGGACAAGAAAAATTGGCACTCAAAAAGTGGCTATGGAAGCTCGATCACACCAAAAAAAAACCATAAGCTGTTCTACAACAAACAAAACACCCACTTGGTTTCCACGAAAAAACACACTCACTCACTCTCCTTGAGCTCTACGAACACTCTCTACACAAAGAAGCCCCAAAAAAACACACCCTTGGCTCCCTGCATCATACGACAAGAAAAAAGCCCTAGTCAAAAGCCTTAAAATGATACAAGAAATGCCCTTTATAGGGGTTCCACTCATTTTTGGTAGCTACATTCCCGTTGGTCCACTTGGCATCCAATTTTAGCAACTTTGGGGAGAGGGCGGTGCCCTTGCTTGACTTTGCTTCAATTGCTCCTTTCACTTGAGTGGGGGTAGCACTAGCGAGGTCACTAGTGCCCCTTGGCACTTTATAAGCTTTGGAGTTCATTATCTCTCTCTCTCTCTCTCTCTCTCTCTCTCTCTCTCTCTCTCTCTCTCTCTCTCTCTCTCTCTCTCTCTCTTCTCTCTCTCTCTCTCTCTCTCTAAATCCTTCGCAAACTCACCCTCCCTCTCCCTTGCACTAGTGAGGTCGCTCGGGGGGGGGGGAGGGGGACTCTTGCCTTCAAAAACGTTTTGGGCCCTTAGGTCTGTGTGAACGGGTCCTTTGTGAGCACCCTTGCCATGTCAGCATCATCGTTCAACGATCGAAAGCAACCACCAGTCGACTACGTTGACCAGCGCTGCCATCATACACCACAAACCATCGCTTGGCCGCCCAGGACTATCACATGTGCAACACCCCAAGGTACCTACCATAGCCCACACAAGAAGAGCACTCTCTCTCTCTCTCTCTCTCTCTCTCTCTCTCTCTCTCTCTCTCTCTCTCTCTCTCTCTCTCTCTCTCTCTCTCTCTCTCTCTCTCTCTCTCTCTCTCTCTCTCTCTCTCTCTCTCTCTCTCTCTCTCTCTCTCTCTCTCGCTCGCTCTCGTGCAGCCGTTTTTTGACCTAGTAGATAGCATTTCACTCGTTTGATCATAACTTCTTCTTCTTTTTTTGCAAAACTCACAATTGTGAGTGAATTATTGAACAACCCAAAAAATTACAAGGTCTTGTCATGCTCTTGTTGAGCCATGACATCATCCAGGGACTATAATTACCTCGGCTATCAGGGCAGCCACCCCCACCAACCCGCCCCCTCCTCCTCGATACACAAGGTCCATAAACGTGTCCTTATGAGATCTTTTATTTACCGAAGGCCAAGATTTTCCCCCATCCTAGGCATTCCATCTGCTGGCAACAAGGCACAAGTAGTCCTAGACCAATCCTTCGAGTGTTGCTTGCACCCGAGCGTCCATATAAGCACTTTTATTTCTTGAGTAATTTTTGCGAAGCTTGCCACTTCAAAACCTCCTTCAAACACACGGCGGTTCCTTGTCTGCCATACATTATGTAAGAAGAAGTATCTAACAATTTGAGTGCTGACGAGGAGGGCAGGACTTCCTGAATTCTTACCTCCAAGGAATAGGTCAGTCTTGAAATAACTAATTTTCCATGTTCTTTGGACCCACTTGCATATTTTCCCTATGAGGCCTTTGATAGTTGGGTTGATCTGAGCATTGATCTGACCCCAAGCATTGATCTGACCCAATCCCTCTCTCTTGAGTCTTCACCCCCGTCGGTAGAGCACCCCACATTACCTTCCATAGAAGAACCTTCATGTGCCGCGGAACCTCTGGCTTCCATATGTTCTCCATTACTTGGTCCCACCTTTCCTCTGGCCATTGCTTTTTCCATAGCTTGTTAAGGGGGCTAGACCAATTCTTCTTATGCATCATTGTCTGATAAATGCTTTTAGGATGGGGTTTCCATAAGAGATTGCTTCCGGTCCATTTCCAGGCATTCCAGTCCAGCTCCAAATCATAGATTGGCATCACTAAATTGTCAAGCTCTTTCATCACTTTGTGGACAAGCAAGACCTCCAAGCTATTGAGTTAGTACTGGGTAACCAGAAGGTCAATGGTTTTCCAAATCTTGTTGCCACTGTCCCAGAAGTGCTCAAGTCGCTTCAGACCCTTATTATTTAGTTTCCTGGTTGTCTCAATCCAATAGGGAGTTTGTGGCAGATCCACAACTTTGGAGAGCCAGGGGGACCAATGTAAAATGGAGTTCTTGAAGTATCTGATTTCCTCCCCCCACTTTAAGACTCCTGCTACTCTATTGCATTTTCTTATCAATTCTCCTGAGCTGCCCCCCAGTCTTAAGGTAGACCACGCCGGGGCTAACAGTCAAGCTTAGATGCTTCTATCATATCTCTGACCATGACAGCCCAAACTTGATCCTGTTTAGTCAAGAAAACAACAAACTTGGTGCAACAAGCTTCTGCATGGGCCACAGGGTTGAGAATTTCGAGGCCTCCTTGATTCACCGGCCGAGCAAATGATTCCCAACGGGCCCATTGCCATGGCTTGGAGAATTTCGTGTTGTTTTTTCATAAAAACCTTTTTACAGGTTTTAAGAACTCTTTCCAGTGACACTTAGCCATCTTGAGAAGCGGGCTAGTGAAGGCAATGTAATGAATCATAAAGGCATTCATCACTTTTATCCGACTTGGGAATGGGAGAAGAGCATACTCCCACCTACTCATTTTTGTTTTGATTTTTTCAAGCACCCACTCAAATCTTTGCTTGTGAGTTACGTCCACCCCCAAGGGGGCTCCGAGATGTCTGAATATATTTGTGACAATGTCCCCCGAATAGACAGAAAGGTCAAATGAGTGATTTTTGATAGGGAGATCAGCCTTGACTTCTCTATATTACACTGGGATCCCGAAGCTACTGAGAATATTTGTACAATCTCTAGAGCTTTTCTGATGACCTGGGGGCACGCCTTCAAGAACAGGAGAGAATTGTCTGCAAAAAGTTTTGCTAGGAGTTGGCTATTTCCTAGCAAATCGAGGCCTTGCAACTCTCCGTGCTCCGCACTAACTTCTTAATCCAAACTCCAATTTGAGTGATCTATAGCCTCAATTGAAGAGCACAATGCCCTCAATGCATTGATGTAAATACAAAAAAATTCAGAGTTATCGAGGGTATTTCTGTAGCATCATTTCTAAAGTGATCAGTTTTAGGAAAGTTGACTCTCGTCTCTTATTTTACATACAATGTCTTCCAGCATTCGCAAGGGTTCTTCTTCTTCAACAAGGTCCACAACTATTGTAGAAAATGATCCAAAACCTCATAAGTGTGGAGACAGCTACACAACCACTCAACCAACTTGAAGAGGAAGTCAAGGAATGTAAACGCTCTTTTATGGACTTGAATGCTTCAAAGCAGCACATGAGCAGAGTAGAGCATGACCATGTATCAAACGAGGAGAAATTTGACACCATGAGCGGGGATGTATGCGACATGAAAAATGTATGCACAAACAAGTCTTGGATTGATGTATGTGGTAGCAATGTTGTTCCTAATTCCTCCCTCATGCAAGCTATGGCTCAAGCAAAGAATGTTGAGAATGTGGATATGGAGTAGTTGAAGGAACATGAGCGACGTTCCAATAACATTTTTATTCGTGGAATTTCCAAAGAGAAGTTAGAGACGTCTCCTTCTCCTACTATTATTACGGAATATTTCTTCAAAACCCACTTTGGCATGTCCAAAGTTATGGTCTTTGGAGCACATAGAGTGGGTAACCAAGGAGCTCCTCGCTTAGGAGAACGGCCAATTGTATGCACCATGCCGGATGAGACCAAATGAAAGATTATCCTTGATAATAGGTGGACCTATTTGAGGGATACAAAATGTTTTGTATGTGAAGATTGCACTATTAAGCAACAAATTATTCATCGCAAGGCATATGAGGAAAAGAATAAGAAAAACAAGGAGATCTCTCACAAAGAAAATGTGCCCAAGGAGGAGGCAAGTCCCTCGAGCAAATAGGGATGTGCAACCTATGAGGCCGAGTTACGATTGAAAATATGCTTTTGGAATTGCAATGGATACTCATGGAATGTGGGGGTTGGCATTGATGAACTAACAAGAAAAGCCGATGTTGTACTTCTTGTTGAAACTTGGGACTATGATACACAAAAGGATTAACGGCTTGGAGGATTACAATTACATTCATTAATGTGGTCAAATAATCTCAAGCAACGAAGAGGGCAAAGAGGGGTAGCATGTATGGTTAAGAAAGGATTGGAAGAGTTTGTATCAATTGTGAAAGATGACAAGTACAAACATTATGTATGGCTAAAAATTATGACACCAAAAAGAGCACCCATTTTTGTAGTCGGTTGCTACATTCCTCCTCATGATTTTCCCTTTTATACTTGCATGGATAGAGATCAGCCATTTTTTTAATTTAGAAAAGGACATTGCTTATTTCAGAGGCAAAGGTGATGTTATTGTATTTGGGGATATGAATGCTCACACAAAAACATTGCAATATGATACTCAACAATTTGATATGCCATACATTTCAAGGGAGTTGGAGAAGTTCACTTGTATGATCGTACTTCAATGGATGAGAAAGAGCCGGATCACTATGGAAAGTTACTTTTACACATGTGTAATAGCACGTGTATGTTCATTGCCAATGGTGTATCTTTGTGGAGTGAATTGGAAGTGGCCACAGTAGGCTGCTTCTTGCTTAACCATGATATGCATGAGTTGCCGAGCATGGAACAAAAACCACTCATGGACACTCGCATGCCAAAACAACCAGCCCAATATGATTATGAAAAAGCATGTAAATCTGGTGGCAAAGATTCCTTCTTGTGATAAAAAAAGCCATGATGCAAAGTGCCACTCAGGTAATGAAAAACCCTCTTGACAACCTACCAATGATTAGACCCTGGGCTATGCATAAATCTGCTGACCTATGAAACTGTAAACTGAATACTAAACCTCATGTTGCATCTATAAATAAGGCATCCAAAGCAGTTTGGTAATGAGTGTCATTGACAAGATCACCAACATCATGAAGACTCAACTTCAAACCTGTTTCCATAAGAGTAGCAATAGGTTTGTAGTCCTCAAGTCCAAACTTACATAGCAATGTCTCTATGTACCTTGTTTGACACAAGGCAATACCACCATTACACCGCTTAAACTGTATGCCCAAGTAATGATGCAACAACCCCAATCTTTCATCCTGAAAGTAGCATTCAAATCAACCTTAAATTCAACAATATGTGTCTCTATGATCAACAAATCATCCACATAAAGAACGACGATGAGAAGTACATCACCCTCACACTACATAGGAGATGGCTTACAACTCTCTGCACTCTCTTATTCATTCGGTTTTTCATGTAAATCATTTATGTAAATGCTTGCATCGGGATGACAATGCCATTGACCAATAGATTCAACCTAGCCGCATGAATTTGAGCGCATTCTTGAGTATCATGATTTACGAACTCACCATCATGTGCATCGTCAAGAATTGGTCAAGTTGAAAGACATACCTAAAGAAGGTGCCACTTGGAAAAACATTAGTGTTCTTAAGAATTGTTTTCAAGGATGAAAAATTTTCTCCAAGGGGGGAGTAATGTCATGCCAAGGGTCTATTCTAAAATTGTAGCTCAGGGTTTGCCTATAAAAGGGGCAAGAGGCTTGAAGGAGAGAAAGGATTCATAGACCAAGGCCTCGCAATCATGCTAGCTTATCAAGTGTTTCAAGGACTAGAAAATGTTGGAAATAGGGCTGCAAGGAAACACACAGAGCTTGGAGAAGACAAAGAAGCTCAAGGCACGCAACAGAGAGTAGTAATGCTTAGTGTGAAAGATTAATATATACCTAGAGTGATGGATGTATATACAATGCACGGGGGGAAAAAAACTCCTAGTGAGAAAAAAAGGCATGACGGTCCTAAGTGTGTTCACACACATCACTACCACATATGTATGGTAACAAATTCCCCCTAGAAGTGATGGTGAATGAGAGATGGCACATCATGTATAGGGAAGTGCCATGCCCTGAGTGCATGATCAATCCACAAAGGGGAGTAAGCCCAAAGATTTGCGAAAAGATTCAAATTCCTCATGAGGCATTGCCTTTGTAAACATATATGCAAGGTTGTCTTTTGTTGGCACATAAGCCAAGTTGATCTCTCCTGCTGAGAGTCTCTTCCTAACATGATGATAATGCAACTCAATGTGCTTTGTGCGAGCATGAAACATTGGGTTCCTCACAACTGCCAATGTGCTCTGGCTGTCAATATAGATGATGTTGGGAATGTCGTGTCTAACACCCAAATCAGCCAGCGTCGTCTGAGCCACACACATTCAATCGTATCTGTGAAGACTGCCCTATACGTAGCCTCACAACTAGAAGTGGCCACAATAGGTTTCTTCTTGCTCAACCATATATGCATGAGCTGCCCAACATGAAACAAAAACCACTCATGGACACTCGCGTGCCAAAACAACCAATCCAATTTGAGTATGAAAAATCATGTAAATTTGGCGACCATGATCCCTTCTTGGGATTATAAAAGCCAAGATGCAAAGTGTCACTCAGGTAGCAAAAATCCTCTTACAACCTACCAATTGTTAGACCTTGGGCTATGCATAAATATGCTGACCTGTGAGACTGCAAACTGAATATCAAGCCTCATGTTGCATACATAAATAAGGCATCCAACAACAATAGTTTGGTAAAGAGTGACATCAACAGGATCACTAGCATCATGAAGACTCAACTTCAAACTTGTTTCCATGGGAGTAGCAATAGGTTTGTAGTCCTCAAGTCCAAACTTACATAGCAATGTCTCTATGTCACTCGTTTGACACACTACAATACCACCATCACACTGCTTAAATTGTATGCCCAAGTAATGATGCAATAGCCCAAATCTTCATCTTGAAAGTAGCATTCAAATCAGCCTTAAATTCAGCATTATGTGTCTCATTTGGTTCTATGATCAGCAAATCATCCACATAAAGAACGACAATGAGAAGTACATCACCCTCATGCTTTACATACAAAGTGCTTTCCGTTGGACTATTACGAAAGCCTCGTTTAACCAATTGAGTGTCAGCTTTCTCATACCAAGCACAAGGAGATTGCTTCAACCCTTAAAAAGCTTTCTTACATTTGCACACTTTATCTTCTTGACCTTTAATGACAAAACCGTGAGGCTGCATTACATAATTTTCCTCAAATATGTCACCATTCAAGAAAGAAGTAACAATATCTGATTTATGTACATCCCATCCAAATGAGCTGCCAATGCACATAGATAATGCACATTAGCCATACAACAAGTGGGAGCAAAAGTCTCTTCATAATCTATGCCTTTCTACTATGCATAACCTTTTGCAACAAGTCGAGCCTTACAGTGATCAATTTCACCATCTGGCTTACGTTTCAACTTTGTAAACCCAATTCATACCAATGGCCTTTTTTCCAAGAGGCAAATCACATAAAGACCATGTGTAATTTTCTATAAGTGCATCATATTTTGATTGCATGGCAGCGATCCAATTTTCAAAATTCCGTGCTTCGTGAAAAGACAGAGATTCCTCTACATCACATAAGGTAGAAACAACCAAAGCATAACAATCTAATGCATAAGATGCATGGTGAGAATTTGAATGAGTAAGACTAGACAAAGGTGCATCCAATTTATTGTCACGCAAATTGTGGCACTTATCATCCACAATATAATTTGCCAGATGCAACAATTTTATCACAAAACTGAGCTTATGAACTGTACATCTCATCCATAAATTTCACAATAAGACCAATTCTAGCAAGTCCAGATATAGACAAAAGGTTCTTTTTTATCCTAGTTACATACAATGCATCAACAAGTATAAAAGAACTGTCATTTGCAGCAGTCAACACAATCTTTCCGACTCCCTTGATTGGATAAGAGACATTTTTGGCAGAAGGGATTGTATTCCCATGAGGGACAACCTCGAAGGAGGTAAACAAGTCACGATGTGAGGTAATGTGCTTTGTAGCACCAGTATCAAACTACCACACAGAGAATCTGTAGCAATTGACATACATGCATCATGGACTGAAGGATCATAAGTGAATTTTGCACTAAATGCCCACTCTACATCAACTTCAACATCGACATCACAATCTCCCTTCACAGAAGATTCTACAATAGGTGCACTTGTAGTGGAACCAGTCTTTTTCTTCTTGGCCTCTTTTGCCTTCAATTTAGGACATTGCTTAATCAAGTGATCATTGGCCTTACAATAATGGCAAAGCATCTTCTCTTCACCAGAATTCCCAGACAAAGTGTTGCCAACAAAATCATTATGACCAGGCGATTTACCACTTGTAGAAGAAACATGAGAAGTGGCTACATTGTTGTTACCACTTTTTCTTTTGAGCAACAATAAAGGCCTGTTCAACTGCATGCTCTCAAGACCTTTTTTTTTTTTCTGAAAGACACTCTTGTAATAGCAATGTGCATAATGCATCAAACCTTACAACATCAGGATTTCCTTGGGTCATAAGTCTCCAAGTACTAGCAAAAGCATGGTAAGAATCTGACAAAGCATCAATAACACTTTGCACAAGGGAACCATTTGAAATGACTTCGCCTTCAGAAATGAGTCACTCATTAATATCCTTCATACCATCAAGAAAAGTGTCCATTTCATCTTCCAAATGAATAATCTTCGACTCTAGCTCTTTACGCAAAAATGAAATTTTAGCCTCATTGCGACTTGCATAAAGACTAGCCAAAATATCCCAAGCCTGTTTTGCATATTTAGCTGAATTTCCGCCTTCAGAAATGAGTCACTCATTAATATCCTTCATACCATCAAGAAAAGTGTCCATTTCATCTTCCATATGAATAATCTTCGACTCTAGCTCTTTACGCAAAAATGAAATTTTAGCCTCATTGCGACTTGCATAAAGACTAGCCAAAATATCCCAAGCCTGTTTTGCATATTTAGCTGAATGAATGTGAGGAATAATAGTGCGCTTCTAGATAACTCAATCAATGCATGAGACCACGCATCTCTAACATCCCAATGAAATTGCTCAGCCATAGGCAAAACAGGCATGGCAACAAAGCCTGCAACATCCTCAACATCACCTATATCCACAAAACCGGGATGTACATTGATGCCTTGTACAGCATTCCAACTCCCTTTGATACAAGAACATGTTTGTTAACCCTCGTGGCTCACGGACACCCTATCGCCTACGACGGACACTGTAACCGTATTATTTATTTAAGTAGAGTCAGGCACCGGGCTTGTCGGTCCAATAGGGAAAGGTAGAGTGATCGCTGATGAGAGGCGCACTCTAACACGAACATGCTAGGGTTAGTTGGCTAAGCATGGGCGCCCAAGTGTGAATGGGGTGAGCTCACATAAAAGCCAATTAAACCTAAAATTGAGTCATTTTCTCATTGTGCAATAGAAGCTGCTCTTGCTCCATCTCCACCTCTCCTTCACCATCTCCTTGTGTGTGTGCGTGCGTGTGTGTGTGTTTGTGTGGGTGTGTGTGTGTGAGAGAGAGAGAGAGAGAAGGAGAGAGAAGAGAGAGAAGGTGAAGTGTGTGTGTGATCGAGCGTTGCGGCGGCACGACGGCGGCGAGCGGTTGAGCGCGGCGTAGCGGCGTCTCCCTCTCTTCGCGGCGAGGAATCCTCTACGGAGGAGCATAAGGCGGTGAGTGACACACCTTTTGCTCTTGAGCTTGCTAGTTATGCTTGTTGTGTGCTTGGAGCCATTTGTGGCTCGCACACGGTGTATCGGCAAGTCCCTTGCTTCGACAGTGCGGCAAGGAGCGCACATTTTTGGCGCCGCTGCCGGGGAATAGCCCTGCACTAAGCCCAAGAGCACTTTGTGCTTCTTGTATGAGTGGTTTGCATAGGAAAAAGGGAGAGGAAGGCGTATTTTTCTGCAAGTTGTTATTCTGTTTTTCTGTTGCGCACAGTTTGCATTTTCTGTTTTTCTCTGCGTACATTTAGTATTATTAGACAGTTAGCAAAATTCTGTTTGTTTCTGTTTGCACACATTAGCATTAGCCACACAGTTAGCATTTCTTGCGTTTTTTTGCATTTTCTGTGTTTTCACTGCACAGTTCTGTCAAGTTTCAATTTCTGCATTTTCTGCGTTTTCTGGATTGTGCACAGTTAGGCGCACAGTTAGTTAATTAAGTAGGTTAGTAATTAGGTGAACCACTGATTAGTAGGTCAGTAGGTAGGTGGGACAGTAAATAGTCAGGTGAGGTCAACGCGCACCAAAACGCGTACCAAAGAATATCTCAAAAAAAAAAGAAAAAAAAAATTTGTTTTCAAAAAAAAAATAAAAAAATCCGAAAAATAAAAACGTGAGCGAGGGGGAGGTTAGATTTTCGAAAATAAAAACGTGAGCGAGGAGGAGGTTAGATCGGGATCGGGATCATTTCCCCAACCCCAACCCCAAGCCCAGGCCCAGGCCTCAGACCTCGGTCTTATGATATATACTAGACTCACTCTTATATATATACCCTACCTCCTCAAGAGGGAATGAGAGCATGTGGGACAAGTCCTCCACTCTCCTCCCTTCTCTTCCCACTTGCACCCTTAGACTTTCTAGTTTGGACCTAGTTCCCATTAGAACACGAGCATATGAGGGTGCCTCTGTTCATACGGACACCCATTACCCATCCACGATAGGCTCTAGACCCTCAGCGGGGACACAAGGTAGCACCACCCAAGACCCTAAAATAGCCGCTAGTGATTCCTCCTCCGACTCAGAAATCATGGAAGCATACCCTACCCAAAACACTGAGAGAGAAGGCCATGCACCTCCCGAAGCTCCACAGCCTAGTACTAGTATGTTTAGCCGTTTCATGGAAACATTAGGTAGAGCTACTCGCTCGGAACCTGATGCAAATGAAGCACACGAAGGGGGTGGGGAAGTGGACTCTCCTTTCACATCGCACGTGGACCCCACACCCCCAAAGAGTGTCCATGTGGATATCCTACCAACTTCTTACCAAGAAGGCCCTGTTGAGCTGCCTCCTTCAGAAGTTCCCTCTAGAGTACCGTTGGTGACAAGTAAAACCACGGGGAGCAACATTGCTTCTACCTCACAAGAAACCGTTAACACGTCGACTCTAGAAGGATTGTTCATTAATGATCATTGGACATACGACCTCCACACTGAGGTGTTGACGGATCTACACTCTGGCCACGCCTACCATGTAGGATGGATAGAGATTGTACAATCCACCTCTAGTGCCACGAGCATCGAAGATCAACAGAAAATGATCTGTAATGTTATCCATGGCATTATTCAATCAGAAAGGCAAAACCAGGGGTAAATATACTCTCAACTGGCCCCATGAGATTTCTGGATACGAGCAAGGCTCAACAGCCTACTCTATCACAAATGGAGACTCCTCTAATGAGCCCCATGGACCCATCTTACGTCATTTCACCTGGGGTCTCTATGCAATCTGAGCCTCCGAGCGACAACTTTAGCTTCCCTAACTTGGCTCAACCCTCTATTAAGGAAAACACAGTGCTCACTCCAGGGATAAGCCTGACAGAGAATGTACCGATGACATCTACGGTTAGCGCAGTGCCACTACCTAGTGTCGTAGTACCTAATATGGGGCCTCGACCGTATGTGCCTCTAGCCCCTTATGCACACATGGCCCCCACACCTCCAATTGTACCACTTGTTTATGCTCCTCGAGTGCCGCTCCCTAGCCCTTATCCGAGTGGACCTATGCCGGTTATGTTCCATATCCTGCATCATCCACACATATGCCAAGACCGGTACCCGTCCCTCTCCCACATATGATTCCAAGAGTACCTCCACCGGCCCTGCCTCCTCACATAGGTGACTTGGCAGCGTTTGCTCAAACCATAGGTCGATCTATCGCGGAAAATATGCGTCATGCATCTGATAGAGAGCCTAGAAGTAAGGCAGTACAAATTGCCAAACTCACGCAAAAATTCAATGGGGACGAAGATGCTAGAAAACACATTGAAGTGTTTGAACAAGTATGTGATTCCTTAGGGGAACGCAACGAACTACATAAGTGCAATGCCTTAAGCTTGACATTAAGTGGGAAGGCTGGAGATTGGTATAGAACCCTAAGGGTGGACGAGAAAACAATCTACCCTACCCTTCGAAGGTTGTTTCTAAAGGAGTACATACGAGAAGGTGTGCTTTGGGGTGTAGCATCTCAGCTACAGAAGGCCGAACGTAAGGAAGGAGAGTCAGTAAGGGACTTCATTAGTCGTCTAAAGCACTTAAACTCTCGCTGCCCTGTAAATGAGCGCTTCAACAATAACCAACTGCTTGATCGATTCATTCGAGGGTTGAGGAATGAAGGAATCTATAATGGACTAGTGATTAGAGGTATCACAACCTGGGAAGATGTCACTGCCAATGCAATCCAATTAGAGGACAACTTGATGATAGCAGGCATGAGGGTGTCTACTGACACGAGATCCACTAGCTCACAAGCCATTGAGTATGAACCCATGACTGCAAAGCCCATTGCCAATGAGCCAAAGGTATTTGAGACATTCTTGACAGACCTCACCAAGGCAATCCAAGAGTCTCTTAAGGATAATCGACCCCCTCAAAATAGTCACATGTATCCAAGAAGGGAGCAACAATGGTGTTCCATTTGCTTAGGTCCACATAGCACTAGTGAGTGCCCTACGTTTAGAGTAAAATTTAATGGAACTTGCAACGCATGTGGTAGGTATGGTCACCAAGCTAAGGATTGTTTAATGATCAAACGTATGATGGCAAATAGACCACCTGTAGCCTGGACGGATGCACCTCGAGCTCCTGTATTGATGCCTGCTCCACCTGTTGAGCAACTACCGCAACACATGGTCCCTAGATCTCAAAATGTTGTACAAGCTACACCGCTACCACCTCCTGTGCTAGGACCGCAGCCCCGCATCCAAGAGTCGCCCCTATGAACCAAGTGGGTTGCGAGCCATCAAATGCTTATGCAGATGGCTGTGAGGAGGAAATAGACACTAGTATTGCCTACGGACTTGATACATTGGAAGAGTGTCCTATATACTACATGGAAGATTGTTGGGGGCAAGTCAAGCCGGTTTATCAAGCTGCTGCTCTCGCATCCAGAGGTCAAAATATCAACACCCAGGCTAGGAGGCCACCTCTTCAATGCTACGAGTGTGGTGGACCACATCGGGCAGCGGAGTGCCCTATTAGGCTGCAAAAGAATGCTGCACAGATGCAAATGAATCAAGGGAGCACGTCTGCAATGCCAATACTCACATGTAATCGTTGTGGCATAGATCACTTGATTGCCCAATGCCCCTATAACCCAAATGCGCCTAAAATCACACCCCTAAATTTGGTCGAAATTGCTAGTGTGACATCGCCAATACCACCCGTCGCACCCGCTTATGCGATTACACGGTCCATGCTTCAAGGGCCAGGCCATATCCTCGAAGAGAGAGATACCGCGTCAGTTATCCAAGCAAAGAAAAAGAAGACACGAAGGAAGAGGTCGCAGAATACGGGAAATTCAAAGCCAAGTTCCAAAACAAACATAGGAACAGGAGATGACCCCGTGTATATGAATGACCTCGAGGATGATTCAGATTCAATCGAGACAATGGAGACTAGAACCAATACCACAAAGGGAAAGACCGACAAAGAAAACCGTAACATGGAACCAAATGAAAACCGAATAAGAGAAAACCATAAAGAGCCTCTGAAAACACCACAAGTGTTTCCAAATCCAATCCAAGACCCCCAAGATAAACCGCAGGGGCAAAAAGGGAAGAATCGTAAAAAGAAGATTGGGACGTACCCAAACCCAGTAGACGAGATTGAGCAGGTGAAACATCTAAGAGGTTTAGTGGAGGAGACTCAAAGGAAACTAGAACCAGAACCCATGCATGTCAAAATTCATGACACAGTGTTTCCCACGCAAGTTCATCCACCCCACATGAACCATAGACCGTTAGCCATATCTAGTATCATCCAAGAAGGGAGTGAGGACGGGACATCAGAAAGTGAGCATACACCTTTCTTGTTGGAAAGGATGTTTAACGAAGGAATACCTGATCCCATTGAGGAATATGAGATTCCATCCTCACCAGTTCCTAGTCAAGGACCTACACCCTGCAAAATGCCAATGAATGTTGCCAAACTAGTGGACTTCATGTCTTCTGAGGTCCGAACCACGATCATAGCAAAGCTGTATGGAGATCCTGAGTTATTCCTTGCACTTCGAGCATTCCTTAACGGAGAGCTACGAACGGGATTACCGCAGTTTGCGCAACCAAATAGGCCTGACTCGATTATGATTGATGAGGAAAATCATGTGCAATCACTTGACTTAGATGGACACGAGTCTGTGATCGAGGTACCCATTAACGAATTAGGGCAGTATTTTGAAGGCGACGAGTCTAATGCGACCCTACCCATCACTACCAAGGGATTAACTATAAAGGGAATTCTTGATGGTGGTGCGGGAGTTAGCATCGTTAGATTGTTGGGAATCCATGGGAAAACCCGCCTCAGTGTTACTAACATTGTGGTAAAGATGGCAAATGGTACCATAGCCAAACCTATGGGGATGCTCAAGGATCTTAAGATCAAAGTTCTAGGACACAAGGTACGACATACGTTCATTGTAATGGATTTCTCTAAACACCTTATGTCATATGAAATGATTTTAGGACGACCATTCATGAGGGAAGCACAAATGGTTCATGATTGGTCTAAAAATCATGTCTATTTGCAATTCCAAGACTCTGTCCTTAGAGTGGATTTGGTGACTGGTAAGGTACACCCCTTAGGGAGTAAAACCATTATTGATCATCGCTCTGACACCACAGTTCACTCGGCCCCACTACAATATTGTTACACTTGTAAGAAGGATACAGACATTGGCCAAGATTCTCCTTACATGGATGTGTTACCGGGTATGACGGAATCAGACAACGTAGACTGGGTACACCTAGCTGCAACCATAGATACCTGGGGAAATAGAGGAACCACTTGGGTCACACCAGAGGGGGAAGAGGTACCACAAATTGCACCTCTGAACATGATAAGTGCCATACATGCATCTTCTAAGGGCAAGGCAATTGTGGACCAATCTGACAGTGACACCGATAGCTCAATAGAAGACTTTGACCAACACGACTTGGACACTGACTCCCAGAGTGAAACGGATTTGAATCTCATGAATTAGAGAGTGGAGCAAGTTCAGAGTCAAAACATTCGGAAGGACCGAGTACATCAACCGATGATAGCTCCCCCGAGAGTGAAGAGGACACCAACGAGGACTCCTTTAGTGAGCCAGATCTAAATGCAAATCAAAAGCAGGTCTCAAATAAGAAAAAGAAAAACCTTAAGAGGTGTCGATATCGAGCCAATGTACGTGCTAGGATAAAAAAGAAGAGATCCTCAGCAGAACGGCTCAGTTATATAGGAGCATGTGATGCTCAAACAATTAGGGTGAATATCTCCAAAATGTTATGTGGTGTAGACCACGACCCCATGACATAGCCCAATTAGAGATCATAGACAAGCCAAAGTTGAGCCGCACTGCAAGGAGGCGTCAAAACCAAGAGTTAGCTCGACAACACAAGAAAGCAGAAATGGAAGCACAAACCAAAGCACAACCAGAATCCATAGACTTGCATCCTGCACCAGAACATTTCAAATCTTACACCACAGGGGAAGCAAAGGTTGTGTACACAAAAGCCCAAAGAATACCTATCGATGGGAATAATGGAATCTATGATGGTCCGGCAATAGTTAAAGAAATAGAATTAGCTGACCTCGATGAAGAATCAAAACCTGTTTTTATTGCCCAAGACCTCACAGAAGTTGAAGAGGCGGTCCTCAAAGAGCTTCTCAAGGAATTCAAGGACGTATTCGCTTGGACATACCATGATATGAAAGGTGTTCCACCTTCTGTGGTCCAACATACAATCCCTATGATTAGCACTGCGAAGCCCGTACAACAAAGACCCTACCCGATGAATCCTAAGTACGCAAAGATCATTCAAGAAGAACTAGAAAAGCTTATCAAATGTGGGTTCATATATCCTATTGAACACTCTGAATGGGTGTCTCCAATAGTTATCGTGCCAAAAAAGAATGGGAAACTCAGGGTGTGCGTGGACCTCAAAAAAGTTAATGCAGCTACTAGAAGAGACCATTACCCCCTACCATATTCCGAACATGTACTCGAAAGAGTTGCAGGCAAGGAAGCTTATAGCTTTCTAGATGGGTACTCAGGCTACAACCAAATCACGATAGCGCTAGAGGACCAAGCTAAAACTGCCTTCATCACAGAATTTGGCGTGTTTGCATTTCGTGTGATGGCTTTTGGCTTAACAAATGCCCCTGCTACATTCCAACGATTAATAAACACTGCTTTTAAAGAATATTTGAGAGAGTTTTGTGAAGCTTTCTTAGACGACCTTTGTGTTTACTCTTCTTGGAAAGAACATCTATCATGTTTGCGGAAGGTGTTTGAAAAGTGTAGGTTATATCGTATCTCATTGAACCCGTTCAAATGCCAATTTTGGGTCAAGCATGGAGTTATTTTAGGGCATATAGTATCCAAGAATGGTATCTCAACCGATGAGAGCAAAATTAAAGTGATTCTAGAGTTACCACCACCAACCAATTACAAGGGAGTTCAAAGGTTCATGGGACACGTGGGTTATTATCGACGGTTTATTTTATTTTTCGCTGAGATAGCACGTCCTTTGTACAAGCTTCTCATTGAATTTAAATGGACTGAAGAGTGTGACCAGGCCTATGAACAATTGAAGAAAACACTAGCAAGTGCTCCGATTTTAAGGACACCTAACTGGGATGTCATTTTCCATGTGCATATTGATGCATCAAACTTTGCTATTGGGTGTGTTCTCACTCAACCAGGAGAACATAAATTGGACTATCCCATTAGCTTTGCAAGCCGTCAATTGAACGATGCTGAAAGGAACTACACCACTACAGAGCGAGAAGGTTTGGCAATGGTTTATGCAGTAAAGAAATTTCGCTACTACCTTCTGGCAAACAAGTTTGTATTTTATGTGGACCATCAAGCGTTGCTGTATCTGGTAAACAAGCCATGCTCCACAGGAAGAATCACACGATGGTTGTTAATTCTTCTGGAGTTTGATTTCACGATTGTAGTGAGACCCGGTAAAAGGCACGTCATGGCTGATCATTTGTCTCGCATACCCAATGGTGAAGCCCCTACAGGAGTTGATGATGAATTACCCGATACTTCCCTATTCATAGTTGAGACTATGCCTGAATGGAGTGAGAACATTGTTAACTTTTTAGTTAATGGTTTTCCACCCAAGGAACTTCGTAAGGATATCGCTCGAAGGCTAGTAAAAGAATGTGAACCCTATTGTTTGATTGCCGGAACTCTGTATAGATTAGGCAAGGATGATATTCTTAGGCGTTGTGCCCGCGAGGATGAATATTTGTATATCTTGCAAGAAGCACATATGGGCATAGCAGGAGGACATTTTTCAGGAGACCTGACTGCTAGAAAGGTGCTGCAATCAGGCTATTGGTGGCCAACTTTATTTAAGGATGCATCACTTTTTACAAAAGGGTGTGATGAGTGCCAACGTTACAAGACCACACAGCGCAAAGACAGAATGCCCTTACATCCTATTAAAGTAACCCAACCATTTGAAAAATGGGGCTTAGACTTTGTAGGTCCAATTAGTCCCGCAGCTCGCAACACTCAATCTCGATATATTCTAGTTGCTACGGACTATGTAACAAAGTGGGCTGAAGCTAAGGCTTCACAAAAAGCTGACGCGAGGACAACAGCTAAGTTTCTTTTTGAGAACATTATCACAAGATTTGGTTGCCCTTTTGAAATTGTTAGTGATAATGGTACCCATTTTATAAATGAGGTAATAAGAGAGCTTACCACGACCTTTATGATATCCCACCATAAGTCTACACCTTATTACCCGCAAGCTAATGGACAAGCCGAGAGCACCAACAAGACTCTAATCTCTATTTTAACCAAGACGGTAGAAGCTCATCGCACTGATTGGGATTTGAAGTTGACATCTGCTCTATGGGCTTATCGTACTGCTTATAAAGTGGCTATTAATTGTACGCCATTCAAAATGGTATACGGCCAAGAAGCGGTTATGCCTTGGGAGTTTGTCATTCCTAGTCTTAGGGTAGCTTCGCAAGAAGGATGGAATGGTAACCCCTTAACCGAGCGTTTGTATATCTTAGAAAAACTAGACGAAGAGAGACAGTTGGCTGTGCAAAATGCTCTTGTGGAAAAGGATAGGAGAAAGAAGTGGTTTGATCGCCATGTGAAGGACAAGGACATCAAAGTTGGTGATAAAGTCCTTATGTATGGAGTACGTAAAGAGAAGAAAAAGTTGAAATATGCTGGTAAAGGACCATATAGAGTATGTGAAATTACCCCACAAGGTACCCTTCGTGTGGAAACTCTTGATGGAGTTGAAACCATTGGATTCCTCAATGGGAGTAAATTCAAAAGATATTATGATCCTTTAAGCCAAGAAGAACTACGGGCCATTCATCAAAAGAAGGCCGCCAAAGCACAAACCGAGTTAAACAAGATACAAGCTCAAGCTGAGGCTAAGGAGCGACAACAACGTATAAGACAAAAACGAGAGGCTAACCTTGGAGTCACAAATGCATTCCACGTGGAAATCGAAGAGGATGGGTTGGACTCTGACACACCTCTACGATACCCTATTGAGTTAAATAGTGCCTATGGAAAAGTGCTATATAACGCCTTATTGGACACGGGTGCTAAATATAATCTGCTATCCTATGGGGTGTGGTGTCAGTTAGGGAAGCCACCTCTATCTGAGAGTATTATCCAAGTCAAGGGTGTCAACAAGAAAAAAACTACGGTTTTTGGAATCTGGCACACTTCTGTCAGTTATGACAATGGAATTGTAGCTCAAGACTTTTTGGTCATGCCTACTGGAACTATGGAGGGTAATATAAACCTAGGCCGCACGTGGATGATAGCCACCAAATGCACTATTGATTGGGGGACTGGGGGTGTTACAACGCAAAAACCAACTCTTAGCCCTACCACTCAAGCCATAGTCCCTGAGATATTGCCTAAGGAAATAAAACCCAAGACATTGCATGTCCAGGAGGTTGAACCATACGTCCCCATAGCCCAACTCTCTAGAGCTTCAACTGATGTAGTTGAAAGAAAGCTTGAGACACACAAGAACCATCCTAATATAACAGAGAAAACATACAAGTGGGTCCCTAAAGCCTCTGTAGTGAGCATGGTTGATGCAAAAAAACGGAAACCTAGTAAGAACCGTCCCACTCACTCCTAGAAATGTAAAGAAACATTGCGTTGGATTCCTAAATGACTATTGGAAGCCCAAGGATACTATGAAGGAAATGATCAAATCTGGGTGCCCAAACGTAAAGTGTACTCTTACCTGTCACCTGGCCCATGTAAACCCAATCCTGTGGCTCCAAAACAAATTGAAAATCGCGGAAAGAAAAAAATCATGGAATGTTACACACCTGATCTAGAGCTAGTTTGGGTACCAAAGAAAGAACGATTTGTTCCACCTAGCTCAGGAATAGGAAAATCAAATGAAGCTTCTTGCTCTTCATGTAGTTCCTATACGCAAATAGAAGCTTCGACACAACCTCCAGCTACCACTGTACATATCCATACAAGCACGAAAGAGTTTGCACCTCCCGGGGTAAGTTCACCACCTACAACAACGTTGCAAATAAAATCATGGGAGAGTACCTTACCACCCTTGCAACTAGATGAAACGCATAGGGCGGTCGAAAACTATTGGTTAAAACCTTCACCCATAACAACTTGGAACAATTGGTTTCAAAAGGTGACGACCTCATTCCAAAAGGTATGATCTACCCAAGGAAGGGGGGAGTGTTTGCTAACATCAATCATTCACTCGCTCCCCTCTCAACCTTCCTCCCTGACCTCTCAATTCCAATCTTAGGGAATGTATATATATAGCCTTATACTCACAAAAAACAAAAATAGTAAAGAGCAAGAGCGACTAGCAACGAGAGAGCACCCTATCAGATCTTCCTCCCTGACCTCTCAATTCCAATCTTAGGGAATGTATATATATAGCCTTATACTCACAAAAAACAAAAATAGTAAAGAGCAAGAGCGACTAGCAACGAGAGAGCACCCTATCAGATCTTACATATAAGTCCAAATTCACCGTGTCAATTCAAGCAACACACAAAAACAACTCTTATGTTTTAAAGGCCTAACCAAATCTATCTGTCTTGTCAGAAATGGCTACTTCACCAGAGGCATGCACTTCTATTTTTTATGAAAGGTACCCTTTGTCTTTTCCTCAAGTGTTCTACGTATGCTACCCTATACTTTCTTGCGAATGGGATTTGATAGAGAGCCTTGCATGTGAGAGAAATTTTGAGGAGTTAGAATGGCTGATACGTCTATGGCTAACTAGCGATCCCTACCCAGTAGCGAATGTGTCTCCAATGGCACATGCTTATTCTTTTGCACAAGATGAGTATCCACGCATCGCGAGGTTCTTGATTAGCATGCTTGCACAAGAGGATGATGAAGAGGAACTAATAGAGACCGAGGAAGACTATGGCCTCACGGACAACGATTTTATTTATCTAGATGATGAGGATAGAGGCCTAGCCTAAGGGTGGCCACCCGGTTTATATAATATCATCTTTCCTTGATTCTAAAAGGGGTGACATATAGGTAGGTTAGGGGTCTAGATTGTGTTTTGAGTTTGTTTTTTAGGAGTTTTAATTTTTCACACTGACATGCCTCCTAGAGGTATAGTGCCTGTTTTTGGATGTGTTAGGTAGGACTTATATGGATCTCCATCCACATGGCTGAGGACATCTGCTTCAACGAAATGAGCCACTCCATACCTCCAGGTGTACTACTTTCCATGATTCATGTTGGTGGATATGTGTAATTGCTAATAATGATTTTTCATTCTTTGTTTGAGTGCAATAGTTATGATTGTTATCTGCCATTATAGATGTATAAATTTGTCTTTGCTTAAGATTGATTGAACTCCAGTTTAATCTTATGGATGAGCTTGGTGATTAGGAGACCGTGACTTTAGGTTAACTCATTTACTTGACCACTAGGCCTAGCTAATAAAATTATCCGAGTATTTGAGACCTTAGGAATGTTTTAGGCAGAGAAAGGCTTGCTCACTCAAACAACAAAAAACACTAGTGAGAATACCAAGGAAATGGAAGCAAACAAAAAAAAAAAACATAAGTGCCACAAATGAAAAATCTTACGCTGGAAGAGAAATCCTGGCTTGAATTGGTACTTCACTCACATGTATTGTTTATGGTACTAGAGCCCTAGAGGTTCCCAGTGTGGGCGCTTTTCCTTGAGAAGCAAAAAACCCCGAACATACAAAATAAGCACACACGTCACATGATTGTGACCCAAAGTAAAAAAGTATTAAAAAAAAATAAAAATTAAAAAAATTAAAAGACTTCCATTGAGCTTACAGTTAACATTTCAAGCTTTTGTTTGCAGTTGTGAGAGCGAGTTGGCTAATCAAAGCTGAAAAGCATAATTAGGGAATCTTGCATTTAGATAATCTTCTTAGCTTAGCTAGTACTAGAGTAGTTGTTTTAACTTTAGTCATAGCTAACTAATTGATAGACTCATCCATATGCTCAAAACTCTTGATTAATTAATTTACTCAAAGTGCAATTTATTTGTCCTTAATGGCAGTCTAACATCTCATAAATCTTGCATTTACTCATTTCCACATGTACTTTACATTCCCCTCATGATTTATGGCAATATAATTCCGCTTGCTAAAACAATGACTTTGCCTTGCAGATTCAAATCTAGATGCTCTACAACATGGACATACCAAGCTTCAACTCAATAGCTTCCGAGGACGGAATCTACATCAAGAAGGGGGGCAATGTTAACCCTCGTGGCTCACAGACACCCTATCGCCTACGACGGACACTGTAACCGTATTATTTATTTAAGTAGAGTCAGGCACCGGGTTTGTCGGTCCAATAGGGAAAGGTAGAGTGATCGCCGATGAGAGGCGCACTCTAACACGAACATGCTAGGGTTAGTTGGCTAAGCATGGGCGCCCAAGTGTGAATGGGGTGAGCTCACATAAAAGCCAATTAAACCTAAAATTGAGTCATTCTCTCATTGTGCAATAGAAGTTGCTCTTGCTCCATCTCCACCTTCTCCTTCACCATCTCCTTGTGTGTGTGCGTGAGAGAGAGAGAGAGAGAGAGAGAGAGAGAGAGAGAGAGAGAGAGAGAGAGAGAGAGAGAGAGAGAGAGAGAGAGAGAGAGTGCGATCGAGCGTTGCGGCGGCACGACGGCGGTGAGGCGGTTGAGCGCGGCGTAGCGGCGTCTCCCTCTTCTTCGCGGCGAGGAATCCTCTACGGCAGGAGCATAAGGCGGTGAGTGACACACCCTTTGCTCTCTTGAGCTTGCTAGTTTAGGCTTGTTGTGTGCTTGGAGCCATTTGTGGCTCGCACACGGTGTATCGGCAAGTCCCTTGCTTCGACAGTGCGGCAAGGAGCGCACAATGTTGCATAATGTAAGCCCACATTGGGTAACTATCCCCATCCAATTTATCCTCAATAGAAAACATCTTGAACACATCCGTGTTGTTGTCAGCCATGACGAGTGCCTACACCTGATGTGAAAACTGCCCGAAAAGAGGAGAAACTAAGCGAGAACAACACGTTCTATATAGCAAAACCCGAAGAATATTGTACGAGACCTGTTATGTAGGAAATGGCACTGACAGAAATTCTGTCCAAAAGGACAAAATTGCCAATGCAGTACTGCTT
Organism: Adiantum capillus-veneris; assembly: GCF_014529385.1. Classification (NCBI taxonomy): domain Eukaryota; kingdom Viridiplantae; phylum Streptophyta; class Polypodiopsida; order Polypodiales; family Pteridaceae; genus Adiantum; species Adiantum capillus-veneris. The sequence goes on along the minus strand of NC_140940.1, from coordinate 64,239,888 downwards.
GTAGTAGAAACAGAGGCCAAAATGAGCCCAAATGAACATTCTGAGTAGGCCCAGTTCTACGAGCTATCCTGAAGTACTTGTCGACATGTTTATGCTCACCCAAGCTCATAGAAATATGAGAAAGTGAGCATGTGTGTGCTAGCGATGCTAGCAATTAAGCCCGGGAGGACGCAACTTGCTCTGATACCAATTGTTGTTGGAAAAAGGGTTTCAGGGAAACACACACAGCTTGAAGAAGACAAAGAAGCTCAAGGCACACAAGAGAGCGTAGTATTGCTTAGTGCACAAATGAAAGATTAACATATCCCTAGAGTGATGGGCGTATATACAATGCACGAGGAAAAAACCTCCTAGTGAGGAAAAAAATGCCCTAGCGGTCCTAAGTGTGTTCACACACATCAGTACCACATATGTATGATAACAGAAAATAAAAGGGTTAATGATGCCCCAAGAATGCCCAATTAGGGTGCAAGTCATTGAGATTCAAGTGGCTCAAAGAAAAGCTTCTTTGAAGACTCTAAGTGCAAGAAGAATGGAGATAGAATAGAGCACATGGTAGTCCTCCTAGATCATGTAGACTTGAAGAGGGGGAAATTATGTGCAACAATTGATGTATAGCTATTGTGTGTCTTACCATTATGCATATAGGAAAGATTATGAAGGATTTAAAGACCACTTGTTTTGAGAATGCTGTTGGAAATACAAAGTCGGAGCAAGCTATGCATGAACAAATGGTTTCCTTTTGTGCAAATGAGACTTGGGACTTGGTGCCCTTGCCCCAAAGAACAAATGTGATTGGGTATAAGTGGATCTACAAGATAGTGCAGATGCGACAATGAGCATGTACAAAGCTAGAATGGTAGCAAAAGGTTATGCACGGACTGATGGGAATTATTACCTAAGGTGGCCACTCTTCAAATGTGTACTATGTCATGTCGTTAATCAGAGGAGATTATATATGCTTTAAAATTTTTACTTTATGTCCAAAAGGGGCGCTCGAGGGTTTTTAAAAGATGTGCATAGTGCAAATATATTAGGTACATGTGGGTATTGCTAATAATATCCTAAACGCATGTGATATAGGGAACTTTTGATGAGTGACCACACCGAGATTTATTATGAGAAGACATTCACATTTATTATGAGGAGACATTCACCTTCATAGCTAAGATGGATCCCACCCATGGGTATTGGGTGTGTCAAAAGCTTAGATTTTGCATTAGATGGAGGTAAAGAGCTTAACATGGTGACTTTCAAGAAGAGTTGTGCATGGAGAATCCAAAGGGCTATGACAATGTGAAAGTTGAATCACCCCAAATATGTATGTAAGCCTAAGAGGACACGTTATAGGATGAAGCAAGCACCTAGAACTTAACATGCAACCATATTGGGTGACCATTGGTTTTGTCTGGTTCATGTAGAGCATGCATTGTATATGCAAAGGAGAGATGCGAATATTGTGGTAGCTTGCATCTGTGTGGATGGTTTAGTGGTTGGAGCTAGTCATAGGCTAATGCGGATGTAAGGATTCTCCAAAATTTAGTTGTTGGAGGTAGTCATTAGGTAGAAGTGGATGTAAAGATTCTTAAGGAATTTGACAAAAAAGTAGCGATACTTTTTGTTCATGGAGAGTATTCACATGCGAGAGGGCATATGGCTCTCATAGAGGCAACACACACTAGATATGTTGTCAAAGTATGGTATGGTTGATTGTAAGCCTATTGCTATGCCCTCGGGTCAGAATTTGAAGATGAGAGCTAAACTGGGTGAAGTGCTTGAGGATGTCACCATGTATAGGAAGATTATACATAGCTGATCTACTCGATTATCTCATGAACAGATGTGAGTTGCACAACTCGATCAGAGAGTCAATTTATGCCGCTTCTCAAGAAACCACATTTAGTGAAAGTAGGCGTTGGGAAGGTATTCGTAAAGGAGGCCTTTAGGGTTTCTTTCCAAAATCTTGGCAGAGAGAACACGATGTGAAGAAGGACAAGGGGAGTTAGGTTATGGTCACACGAGGCTTAGTTATCGATTATAGATAGCTATGCTAAAGATGCCTAGACACATCATTATATGAATAACTAAGCCTCTTGCATGGTCACACAAGGCTTAGTTATTCATTCAACCTCCCAACTATGCCTTGAACTTCACAACTATGCCAAAATCGGCATAATTACAAAGGGTAGGCATAGTTATTCATTTAATGCGAATGAGGCTTAGCTATCCGTTCAAATAACTGATAATTAAGCCTCGTGTGCCCATAGCCTTATTGGCAATCTGAGAGGGTGTTTGGGGGAAATGCTGATTGGGACAGGGGAGGCCATGCCAAGAAGGGGGGGTGTCTTGCTAGAAGAGACATTTGACGTGAAGAGCTCACACGACACTAAAAGTTTGCCATGGATGCTAGGTCTAGTCTTTGTCTCTATTTCTCTCAGCTCTCATAAGAATTATCATCGTGATTCGTGTTACATTGCTGCTCCCGAGTCCGAGGTGAGAGCGGTGGCTTAACAAGCCTTACTTGATGAATGATGGGAGGAGAATGATGAAAGAGGCATATAATGCATGCAATTGGCCAGTCTTCCTTCAAACGTTCAAAGGCATGGATTTGACATTTTCTTCCAAGTTATGAAAAGTCACACTCACGACCAGAGGTAGGACCTAGGGTATGGACTCTGAAGGCCAAGGGCGGCCCTCTCTTAATAATGGCGAATAGGCAAAATCTACACAACGGGTAAGAAAGTGGCGGGAGTTTTACCGATAATGGGATGCTTAAGCCCCGGGTTGTACATATCTGTCGCCATTGCACCTTGCCAGACACAGAAAGAGAGCGCCTGAGAGAGAGAGAGAGAGGGAGACTGAAGCTCTCGTAGTCGCCCGCCTGCCTTTCATTGCTTTCCTTATCTTCTTCACAATTATCGCTCTTCAGGCCAGCTTCCATACCTCCACGGGCTCCATATTTCTGCGTGAAGGATCTTCAAGGTATGCCGCCATTACTTCTGTTGATTGTGGCAGAGCCTTTTACACAGGAAGGTCTGTGTTAAATCTTGCCGGCATTTTGCTCGATCTTTGCTTCGGTGATGACGGAGAAATGCGCAAGCGTTTTAGCAGCGAAAACGTAAACCTTTTGCGTTCCCAAGGTCCCGTTAATCTTCAGCTCAGCTCTCTCTCTCTCTCTCTCTCTCTCTCTCTCTCTCTGTGTGTCACACACACACACACACACACACACACACACACACACACACATCCAAACGCGCACGCCCGCACACCATCAACAAACACATTTCTCCTCGTATACTCTACGGCAATCTCACTTGTTGAAATCCACTGTGCGTGCTTGCTTATGCTGCACTGTACTTCCCTTTAGCAACTAGCCCTTTGTCAGTGCATGGAGATGATGTGATCAAATGGCACGCTCTGTGCCTCCATCTTTTCGGTGTCCCATCTCTTTGGAAGTGATGAAGGATCCGGTCACCTTGTCTACTGGTCTTACATATGACAGGGCCAACATAGAGAAATGGCTCAAAGCGGGCAATAAAACATGCCCTGTTACCATGATGCCCTTGCAGGATGCTTCCGTCATACCAAACGTGATTGTGAGGCGCCTAATACAAGCATGGTGTGCAGATAATGGCTGGAAGAGGTCTTTCAAAGGTGAGAACATCATACCATCCAATCGTGTAGATACTCGAGATTGTGTGCTTTTCTTTCTAAAGGAAATTGCAACAGGGCAGAATGTGCAATCAGCTGTTAGAGGCCTCAAACAGCTTGCCAAAGAGAGCGAGGAAAATCAGCAGTGCATTGTTAGTACTGGTGGTCCACTGCTTCTGGTGTCTTTGCTCTGGGTAAATGGTTCTGACCTTGCTCATGAAGCTTGTGAAGCTTGTGAGGATGCCCTTTCTGTCCTTGCCCTGCTATGCAGAAATAACTCAGAGACGGAAAGTCTAGTCATGGAGCCACAAAAGCTCTCATGGATAATATGGCATCTCCAGCATAGCTCTACAGGGGCAAAGCTTGCTGCTGCGACGCTATTTAGAACTCTCTTTAAGCAAGACGATTCAAGAGAAGTCATTGGTAAAGCAAAGGGTGTCTTTGAAGGGTTGGTAAATTTACTTGCAGACAATAGCCTGAACAGCAAGGCACAGAAGCGGGTAGTCAAAGTGATGGGAAGTGCATGCGAGTCTAGAGCTAACCGAATGAAGGCTGTGGAGGCTGGAGCAGTGGTTGCCCTTGTGAATTTACTCAGAAGATGCCAGAAGCCATGCATAGAAAGAGTGCTAGCAACACTCGAGCTTCTTTGTGCCACAGTGGAAGGCAAAGATGCTGCTGCTAGTCTTCCAGACTTCTTTCCAGTTTTGATTGAAAAAATGGTGAGGGTATCGGATATCAGCACTGAATATGCCACTGCGTGTGTACTGGAAGTATGTGCTTCGAACAAGATTGAAACCCTGCAGTTAGCTTTAGAGGCTGGCATATATCCCCAGTTGCTACTTGTGTTACAAAGTGGTGGCTCTGCTCGGGTCAAGTGTAAAGTGCAGGAGCTCCTCAAGCGTCTTCATTCAGTTCGTGATCAGTGTTACCTATAATTATAGATGATGAGGCTCTGCCTTTTGGTCGATGTTTTATATTTTTTTGTGTAACAAAGAGTGTATGAGAAAGAAATGTCTTGTTGTAAAGCTTCATGGGTCTGCTATATTTATTTGATGATGGTGGCGGACTGACTGTCAGATCTGAGGCTCAACTTGCTAGCATCTGTGGTATGCTGTTTGGATTTCTCTGCGTAAGGGTCCACCAGAGAAGCAGAATACCTAACAGTGAGCTTATTCTTCTTGAAAGTACATGTACAGCAGTGCAATCCAAAAATCAAATCATGAAAGCAGTAGCCAGTTTTTGTGAATGTCAGTAGCTCCGTTGCTCGAGGGTTTTGTAACTATTCGGCTTGGTTGTCAACCATGTTCTAAGGTCCCAACATGGAAGATTAATGGTAAGGCTAACATATTCTTGCGTATTACTCATTCAGCTAAAAACTGTAGCATGGCATATCACCCAATGTGTAACACAAGTCTTTGAAAAGCCTAAGAGCCTTCACTTTTGTGAAGAGCCTAAGCTGGAAGTTTAAACTGTGATGGTTTTCAGAGTAGTTCAGGTAATAGTCAAGGAGTTGGTTTAAGACTTGATTTGTATGAAGAGCCTTATCGAGCATATGGCAATGTCGTTGCGATTCCAGGGGTGAGAAGGTGAAGCTTTTCCCTGCAATTGTGCATGCATTGTCCCTGCACCTCCAGTGCCAAGGTGAGGGTTTCCCTGTAATTCCGTACTCAATTACCTACTGGATAGTGTATAGGGTTTACGCCTCAATACTTACTTTTGTTGGAAAGTAAGTGAAATTCACCTCTCCATATTTGTTTACATCTCTTTGTTATCTATGTAAGAGGTAGAGGAGAATACCATATTTGTTTATATCTCTGTGTTATATATGTAAGAGGTAGAGGACCATAGTTACCAGGAACAGAAAATTAGAGTGTGGAATGGCAAACAGAAACGGAAACCACTCTGTGTTGTCTTAACACTGATCGAGTATTTGGAATTTGAACGGGAACGAAAGCCTGAAAATGGCCAATCCCCTGAAACTATGGTACTAGAGGTTAACAAAGAGATTGGCTTAACATTGAGGCAGCTCAGAAGTAGAAGGCCATCTGGGGTTGGGACTCGTTTCCTCTTGGCTTTATTTTACCCTTCCTTTCTACATTGAACGGATTGGTAATGGGGTCACAAGAGCAGTTAAATCAGCATTAGTCAGCTCCGTTGCAAATCATTCTCGACATTGTGCATGCACTTCTTTAAAAAATAGATGGGTGGGTGGGGGCTGTAGGTGTCTATCATTGTTTATGGTTGTCATTGCTCTATGGCTACCCAAGAAAGCTGTGGGTGCCTATCGTTGTCGTTGCTCAATGGTGACTGCCCATGAAAACTGTGGGTGCAGAGTCACTTTCATTCACGCTTAAAGACATGGTCTATTGAAGGAAAATAGGTAAAGCTCGTGAATGCCCCTCGACTTTGAACGGCGACTACTTTTGATTTTGACCGCAGTAAAGAAACTCCCTTTTTCTTTCTACACAAAAATGAGAAGGGCATACAATTATCTTCTAATCGCCTACAATTCTTTTCAAGGGTAGCATTTTTGAGCTCTTATCTACCAAGGGTCAAACTCTCTTCGAAAGATGTTGCTGCCTTATGATTCTGATTTTAGGGTTGAATGGAATATTGTGTCATACAAACAAGCTTCCCCTTGGAAGTATGCCAATGTGAACTTATAACTTGACTGTGTCCAAACACGAATATAGCATTCCTGTATTGTGTGAGATAATGGGGAATTCAACCAGCGAGGAAGTGTATGTAGCAGGCTCGCTTTGCAAAATGAAAGTGATAAAGAAGGTTTGTCTCATTGGTGAATCATAGTAAAGAGGGGAGGGGGGCTTTCAATATTTATAAATTGTGTGTATCCCGTGTGTTCAAGGTCTATTTTTAAAACTTCTTGAAAACATCAATGTTTTTGTAAGAAAATCAATGCTTCTTTAATTTAAACTTGCATCAGGTGAACTAATACATGTGATACTTATCAAAGCTGGTACTCATAGGCGGAACTATATATTGGTAGCAAATGGTAAATTGGATGATTGCAATCCATATTTTTGTAAGAGATTGTTCTTTGGGCCAAAAGGAATCTCTAACTATTTCTCATACTCGTAGTGGAGTCTACCTCAAACCAGACACTTGACTTGAGCAAATTGATTGCTCAAGCGAGATGCTCGATTTGAGAATATTGATTGTTTCCATGTTGTAACTGATTGCAGAGCCTATCTCAACGAAGATGCTTGAATTGAGAAAATTGATTGCTTTTACGTTATAATTTCAGAGCTAATGTCAAGTGAGATGGTCAAAATGAGTAAATTGATTGCTCTTTATACTATAGTAGAGCCTATCTCAAGCTAGACACTTATCTCAAGCTAGACACTTTAAGTAAGAAAACTTATTGCTCCTTTTCTTAAGAAATTCCTTGACAAAACTAGAATGCTTCTTACTAATGTTAATCAGCAAGTGATGAGTAGTCGGATTTGCTTGTAACACGTAATAAAAGGCTGGCACCTTGTGTCGAAGTTTATGGGTCCATTTACCCTCGACATGTAGAGTAAATATTGTTTTTCACTAAAGAAGAAGAGCTTTCTGTGGAGTATCCTTGCTAATGTATCAACTCCACAATACGATGGATGCAAGTGTGCCCACTCATGGTTGCACAAGAATTGCATCTATATTCATCTACTTAAAATTGTGCGCTCGTACGGCTTCTCATTGCTTCTAACTTGAGTAGCTAAGCATGATCTTAGATATGAGCATTGATAACTTCACACTCGTAGTGGTTGGATAGAGTGACTTCAGATTGGGTTTTTTGCATGCTCCCAAGGCATTATACTTTGATTGATGCACATTGCCTCTAGTTTGAATAGCAAAAGGTGACTTGAAACGTAATCAAGCTATTAGCAGATGACACACTCTTAGTATTCTAAAACAAAACTCAAATTAGCCATAGTTCATACTTGCTTGTAGCCATATATACATCATAATATCCTAAAAAAGAAATATGAATACTAAAAACTAAACAAGAAACAAATCTATTGCACACATGTAGTCTTTTTGTAGTGAGCACGAGGCTTGAGGTACACTTACTCCAAAGTGTTATCCTTTCATGACACATCATACCATCTCCTGGAGATACCATCTCATAGACATAGTGGTAAAACCTGTCAACAGAAATATTGATAAGTAAAACTAGAAGCACACTTTGTATTTTCTCTTAGTAGTGGGATATACTACCATAGGCTATAAATTACTAATTGTGATTGTACATATGATCAATGGTAACAAGAAAAACTACACACTTAATAGTGTTTGTATCACAATTGCACATCCCGTCGATGTCATAGAGCATCTTTGATGTTGCAGTCAGAGAAAAATTGGAGAAGCCGAGCTCTGCTTTTAACCTGTTGACCTGCCTAGACGACTTTAGTCCATAACTACATACTTCTGTATCGTTGCATATATATGGCATATCTGAATGTGAATTGGCCTCAAGTCGACTATTAACCAAACAATCGACCATAATTTGATCAATGATGTTGTATGACAGTGTCATACGCCGTAGTGAAAGTTGTTGGCTCCATTAGCTACTCGAAGATTGTGGCTTGCCGTGTAGCTCGAAAACGCTCCAACAGCTTTCCATGGCTCTTGTATACTCGTGCTTTCCTTTCATTGTGTACTTGGGAAATCCTTGTGGCTTCATATGCATCTTGTGCATATGGTGCCTCATGTAAAATGCCTAGGAAAGTGGGCGTAAATTCCCTCTCATGCATGCTTTTTGCATGATCTATGTTGAAATCACACCATACACATGCACGCATTGCATGCTTTTTTTCCTACTTGTAATTTATGGCTTAGTCGAATGGGAAGAAATCACATGCACTTTCACGTGATTCAAACAGTCCAGAATGCCAAAGCATAGCGTGTTGGTCGTACAATATTGATCTATTCGACTTTGTGGATGCTTTAATGGACATCCTACCTCTGCATGCAAAGGAAATTTGCAACCATGTGCTTAGAAATTGGCACGGTTGCTGTGAGAACTTGCACTTGCAAATATGGAAAGGAAGCATCCCAAAGACCTTTGGTTGCTCCACATGTGTGAATGGCCGCTAATGCCATGCCTAATTTGGAAAGAAGTTCTAGAAACATAAATGGAGAATTTATATGCTTTTTGAAAGCCTTGCAAACTTAATTTTCAAATGGTCTTGCTTGGTGGGGCTGTGTTGAACATGATTTGATAAATTTTGGAGCGCAGTTGGTTACTTGGTTAGTTGGTTGTGATTGCTGTCACCTCGGGTTTTGTTGTGGGACACGAACAAATGAGTAGAACCAATTGATAGGCACCAATAATAGCTTAGCTTGGGACTTGACGAGCATTCTGAAGAAGCAAGTTGTACAACAAAGGGCTACTTAAGAGGGTAAGTGAACCGAGCAAAAGGGTTGCAGCTTTTAATAAATTACTTTGGTAGTTGTTTGCAAATTGCCATTCAGCCTAGTTATATTGACCATTTGGTCTCTAGAACGTGGACCTCTCTTTGAGAAACCCATCTTATTCTCAATCAAGCGTAGTCAATTTTCTTTTATTTCTCGTAGAACATGAGAGAGAGAGAGAGAGAGAGAGAGAGAGAGAGAGAGAGATTGTCATAGTCAGAGGGAGAAAGGAATCTTGGTTGTCGATCGAAAGAGCTGGTGCAAAACATTTTTGAGGAGGAAAATGCTGGGCTAAAGGGTTGTCCTCGTGCTCCAAAACGGTTATGCAAAGGAAAACGGGTTGCAATATATAAGATGCTTTTCCAAACCAAACAAGGACATATGTAGATTCACATCAATCACCTAGGAATGAAGCAATGAACATGTACAGAGTGTATTGAGTATTCCAATACATAAGTTGAATTGTCGCACTGTGAGACAAGAAGTGGGTGTTTATTTGATATATAGACATGATGATCGACATTGAGCATGCACTCGTGAGGAAAACATGTGACCAAATTAAACTTACAAAAGCTTTGACAAACTCAAAAAATACAGAAAGCATCAATACACTGTAAAAATTGAGTTGCACTACCGACCTGATAATCATGTACGAGTGTCGTCCAATTGTGCAAGTCGGAGGACAATGTTTGAGTCAAGCTACAGAAAAACAATGTGAATAGTTAAACATTTTGTCTTGCACTCAGGTGCAAAGGTGAAAATGCTAGTTATATAGTGCACGTCATGCAGAAGTGACATACAAAAGTATGGTGGAGAGTTGGCAACAGTGTGGTCTCTCCAAAAATTATAAGAAATGGAATCTATGCCTTGCTTCATAGCATTTATGTGTTGCGCCAAGTAAACGCATAGGCATGGAAAATTGCATGCATATTACAAACCTTACAGTGTTGTCGACCTGGAGGCATGGTTGTGCAGTCAAATCATCCACTGTTATGAATATATGTCCTTTTTGTCACACACAAAATAGGAGTTAATATAAAAATCACTACCTTCATCATGTGCGTGTCCTCAGTAGCAATCTACAATGGCGTATTGGCGCTTGCATCCCATTGGTTGAGCTTGCTGGTAGCGGCACCTTTTAGCGAGCGTAGAGTAGGCTATGGCCCGTTTGCCACACTTTGACACGAGAACCCTCCTTGGAACAGACCGCTTCACTTTGGAAGGCGTGAATAAAACGCAACAGAGCTCTGCTTTTGTTCACCTAGGCGATCGGATTCACACTTTCGCACAGTTGGCGCCCCACCGTGAGAAACAAAATTTCCAGCAATGCCGTCCGACAGAGTACTAGTGTCGACTAGTTTGGAACTGCTGCTTTCCTTGAGATCCATCCTAGCATCGTTGACGTCTAGGTCTGCACCAGCAGATGGCCAGGCAAGCGCAAGTTATTGCACTTGACGTTGCATGATGAGTAGAAGCGGGCACCGCTCTTCAATTGTCCACTAAGCACTGTACTACTGGCAACGCCAGCATGGCGTTGACATTGTCATTCACCCAGCACCTAAGCCGATGCAAGAATTGCAGCACCGTGGTGAGGAGCGTGAGAATGTCGATGGCCAGCTTGTTGTAGCCCTTCAGCTGCGCCTATAGCCCTGCCAAGGTCATGCTCACAAGCACTTTCAACTCCTCCTCTGGACTCTGCAAGGGCAGCACTCAGCTCCTGCAGTGCGTGAGATACCTTTGCTCGAGTAGCACCTCCATGGGCGACATCACCTCTGTAATATCCACCACACAGAAGAAGTTCTTCTTGCTCTTCACATGCAGCAGGCGATTGTTGGAGACGATAAAAATCACCCGCTGCTAGAACTTCTCATGAGTTATATAATATTTTACAGGAGCCTGCCAATCTATCTCGGCTGTCAAAAATTGGTCAAAATCCTCCTGTAGCTGCACATCGTCTACCCATGCAGTGCGAGTACCAGCGGACTCATGACCCGCTAATTGATTTACCACGTCCCAGGGCAGGAGCGTAAATTTTGATGGGACTCACTGGCTCGTAGTGGGTAAGGTTATGGAAGGTCTACATACCTGCATTTGCATCTCCCATGATGCATGTATGTCAATTGCTGCAAATTCTCATGTGTGGTAGTTTGATATAGCTGCTACAAAGCACATTACCTCACATCGTGACTTGTTCACGTCTTTGAGGTTGTCCCTCATGCGAATACAATCCCTTGTGCCAACACTGGCTCTTATCCAATCAAGGGAGTTGGAAAGATTGTGTTGATTGCTACAAATGGTGATTCTTTCATACTTGTTGATGCACAGTATGTGCCTAGGATAAAAAGGAACCTTTTGTATGTATCTATACTTGCTAGAATTGGTTTTGTTGTGAAATTTGTGGATGAGATGTACAACTCATGAGCTTAGTTTTGATGATGTTGCATTTGGAAAATTATATTGTGGACTCTATAAGCTCACATCGTATGACAAGTGCTATAATTTGCGTGACAGTAAATTGGATGCACCTTTGTCTAGTCGTACTCGTTCAGGTTCTCGCCATGCATCTTATGCATCAGATTGTTATGCTTTGGTTGTTTCTAGCTAATGTGATGTAGAGGAACCTCTGCCTTTTGACGAAGCACATAATTTTGAAAATTGGATTGCTACCATGCAATCAAAATATGATGGATGCACTTATAAAAAATGACAGATGGTCTTTAGGCCATTGGTACAAAGTGGGTTTGGAAAGTTGAAATGTAAGCCAGATGGAGAAGTCAAGAACGTGGCCAAATCTAGGCTCAAATAGCCAAAGAAGGATATTAGCTATCATTATCATTAATATCTACAGCCCGTGCAATACTAAGGATAGAGCCAAGTTATGGATGTACCTTAGAGATACTCAGATTGAAGGTGAGTGGCTCCTACTCGGGGACTTCAATATGGTGGAGAAGTTGAAGGGCAGAACATGCTCCTTGAGTTTTCTAGCTGGCTCGGAAAAATCTAAATGGATGAGCCTCTATGAGAAATGGGCTCTCATGGACTTATGGGAGGTGGGCCCATGGAATAGTACACCAGGATTCACATATGTCAGCATGCAGTATGCCCGCACAGCCTCTCGGCTTGACAGATGCTATTGCTCTCACAATGCTGATTGGATCCCATCGCTTTTTGAAATGAAGGTTGTAACTTCACAAAACCTCTCAGATCACTTGCAAGGCCAAAGATGAGGAAAACTTTCCCAAAGGAACTAGGAAGCTTCTCACAGGGGGAACATCTCTTTAAAGAGGTCAGGACACCGGCAAGGCCGGACTAGACAAGGGCAAGGTCGGGCTAGGCAGTGTGGAAAAGGAGTCCAACTAGGGCAAAGGGGCCAGTGGCTATGCTATATAGTGGGTGGTTGGGTGGTGGACTCCTGGGTTCTAGTTCCCCTTGTCTAACATTGGTATCAAGAGCTTGGTTCTTTTTTGGGAAAGGCACAACCGTGGAGGAGGGGAGCCACACAACCTTGCATGAGCAAGTTGCATGTTGGGGTCACCAAACCGTGGAACACCTCTCTTGTGATGAGGAGGATGACAAGCAGGAATTCCGTGGGCAACCCCCCTTGCAAGGAGGAGCCGCCGAGGCGGACCTGCACCAAATTCACCCCTTGCGGGCTCTACGGCATCGCGCCGGGCGGGGGAGCGTTTCACGACCCAAGGCCGAAGCCCCTTGCTCAATACAGTGGCCGCCATGGCCCCCTTCCTTGCTCGCGTGATACTGTAAGCGGCCATAGCCGCTGAGTGTTCGTTTTTTTCCACATTACAAGGGCGCCCAACCCCTTGGGGGTTAGTGGCCACACCCTTTTTTCAAGAACAAGGGACGGTACCCACAGTGGGATACCCCACCCCCTCTCTCGTGTGCGGATTCAGCAAGGTCCGACAAGGCACGACATCTCGACACGACCGGCACAAACTTCGAGTACACAATTCTCTGCGTATTACAGGCAGAAACTCGGAGATTTAAGAAAAGCATTCCGATGGGAGTTCAAAGTACAATTACCTTTCAAAATCAATTAACGATTGTTGTAAGCATAATTGATTCGGCTACCAAGGAATTGCGGAATTCCCTATACGGCGGACAATTCGGATCGATTTCCACCGGGATACTATTGATTTTGACGGAATTATCAAGGCTAATTATTCTTTGCAAGTGCTCTCAATCTCATGTATTTTTTTTGGCTATTACTTGCACCGTACTGTGTCGCCATGGATTCATATATCAATATGACATTTGATTTTGAGCAAAGTACGTCTGATCCTGCCCATGATGGCCCACGGCCGGAACCTCTCAAGGAGAGTACCTATGACACTATGGCAGGTGATGACACTTACAAATTGCTCAATATTCAAGAATTTTGTGCACTTCAGACACGCATGACAGTCATGGATGAAAATTTTAAAGCTTTAAATACAAATGCTACTAAACTATCCACATTAGTGATTCAATTAATGCAATAGTAGTCCAAGGGTCCTGCTGACCCGCACATGCATGAGCACGTTGCTACACAAGGGCAAGGCCCAAATGCTGATACGTTGCATACTCTCACTACAAAAGAGGTGGATGAATTGTTGAAAAACACCAAACCACCGATTTTTAAGGGAGAAGACCAAGACCACAATAAGGATGCAGTGAATATCTTTCTCAGCAAGTGGGATGGAATTCACGCCTTACGGCGTACTCCGGACGTAGTCAGAGCTCTGCAAACGAGCTTAACTCTGGAAGGCAAGGCCTAAAAATGGTGGATGTCTCTCAAGGAGAAGAATATCATACCACAGAGTTGGGCAGCTTTTGAAGCTATGTTTAACAAATAAATTTTGCCTACAAATGAGGCAGATTGGAATTGGATGGCTTGGACACATGTTCCATGCGCCAATACCCATCATTGCTTGAATATATCTCCCACTATTGGGATGTTATCCTCAAGTTGGAAGGCTTAGATACCTTTCAACAAGTATGGGGGTTTATACGAGGTCTGACACCAGAGCTTAAGAAGTACGTCAAGACCCAAGACCCTAAAACACTTGAGGAAGCCACAGTGAAAGCACATATTCATGATGATCCATATGAAAAGAAAGCACATAATAGTCACGTGCCTTCTAATACACATGGTAATACACGTACGGAGTATGGGCACAATAAAAGAAAATTTATAGTTGCCAATTCAGAGGTATCTAAAAAACCCAAGGGGTTCACGGGTCCTCTCTCTCCTGAGGACTTTGATAAAGCTAAGAAAGAAAAATTATGTTTTTAATGTTTAGGAAGCGGTCATTTCAAAAAGGATTGTCCCAAGGGAAAATCTACTGCTCATGGCAAGGAGAAAGCAGTATACGGTGCAACTGCTACCTCTTGAGTCTTTCTCACGCTTCTCTACAGTGGAAGTAACACACACATAGGTGGTATATGAATGTTGTCTCACAGCTTCCATGTGGCAACAAACCTTTGGACCACATGAGTACGTATGCACGGATCTCTGCAAGGCCACAAGGTGCGCATCTTGGTAGATGACAGTGCTACTCACAATTTCATCAATTATGGATTGGTGAAAAAACTCAAATTGCTTCAAACTCCGAGTACCCACCGCTACAAGGTAGCAATGATGAATGGACATGATACCGAAATCTGGGATACTCAATGCCGAGTTGTTCCGTTGGAAGTACAAGGTTACTCCACATTGTCGGGGGATATGTATTCGCTATGTGAGCCGGGTAAGCGCCGAGCCTCTGGCTGTGGGAGGTGTGAGAGACTAGATGCCAAACACAAAGCAAAAGAGTCTGAAAACACCTTAAATGCTTAAAAATTGACAAGCGGAATGTGCCAAGTTGCTAATGATTAGCCGAAGTGAAATTCGATTACAAATGTTTGCCGTTAACGGCACTGATGGAGTTAAGAGAGTTTAATGTTCTCGAATTAGACCAAGACTATAAAGTTCCACTTATGCCTGTCGTTAGAGCCTTTATAAGCTGATCAAGACGTACATATCTAGTGAAATTTCCAGCTTGATGTCCTTGTAATTCCCAAATACAGTAGAGAGAGTTTATCCTCTCTCCTTGCTTACTCGAGAGCGAGTTTTGACTTCCCTTGGTTTGCTTGTCCCACCTTGCTTCTTTGTCCTTGATTTGCTTTAATCACTGCACGCTTTGCTTGCACGATTTAACCTCGACAAGCATCTCTTTTCTTGCTTGATTGGATTGGAGATCGAGAGAGAGAAAAAGCTCGCCTTCTTGGCTTGGTTTCGATTGATGAGAGAGAGATCCCCTTTTGCTTGGATTCGATTGAAGGTCAAGAGAAAAAAAACCTTGCTTAGCTTCCCCTCTTGCTTAGCTTCGATGGCAATCAAGGAGAAGCTCTTGCTTTGATGGAGATTAAGGGTGAGAGCTCCTGCTTCCTTTCTTTCCTTCATTCTTCCTTCGTTAACTGTCCGCTCCTTATGCATGCCCTTCTTTGCTTCGCTTCCCCCCCGTGTTATGCCCTCGTTGGCTTGCTTACTCATGCAAAAGAGGCCAAGCTATTAATAGCTTGCCCCTCCCTTAACAGTAACGCCGCCGCTACTGACGTGGCACATGAACTGCCGTTATGACGTGGCATGGCGGATTTCGAGCAGCACCAAAACTCGCGAGCAGTGGCTAGAAAAATGAGCGCCCTGGAGTGCTGAGCGTTTTTCCTTTCTTGCTCGGCGTCATCCGACCACTGTGCTGGCCAGCGCGAGCAGTTCTTGCCCTGCGTAGCTGCTCGCTGCGCCTGCTCGACTTGAACTTTAAACTGCCATAACTTCTTCATCGTAGCTCCAATCGACGAGCCGTAAAGACAAGCCGATAGAGCACTTTAAGCACTGCAATTCTAGATCATAATATCCCATCTGGGCTCACTTCAAGCATACTGCTTTTTGGCATCAGTAAGGCATGAATTGGCCCTTTAAAGCCGCATCTGGCATACATTAATCATTAGACTTGGCTTGTTATCAAGCCCTCATCACTGACCATTAATCAAGTAGACTTCAAAGAAGCTTAGCTTGCATGTCTCTGCTCTTTTTCTTATCATGGAAGCGGAGCTGCACGACATCCACCTCCTCTGAACCTGCACAGCCTCCGGTCTGTGCCAACTGCACTTCAATCTGTATCTGCTAAAGGTACCTTAAGTTCTTTCCATCATCAGACTCGCGTAACTAGGAAACTTACCCAAAAAAAATGAAATAAGGCTTATACCCTATCATCAATGTTCTAGCTTAAGAATTAGGTAGCTGCTCATCAAAAATCTTTGAACTGTATCTGCCGTATCTTCAAAGCATTCAATCATGGATAACTTGCTTAGTGAACCCCGCCATACTCAAGTGCTCCAGTTAATGATGCACATGGCTTGACCATTAAGTTCTCTCTTAAGGAACCCTGTCAAGCTCAAGTATGCCTTACTCTCTCTGCACACGGAATGGCCGTCAAGTCCTTTACTTCAAGTTCTGTTAGCAAAACCAACTCAAAAGATGTGAAGATACTTCATTAATTGACCAAAGAAGTTAGTTGGAAGCCAGCCATGTTATCTTATTGAATGCATGACCAAACACTCTTCTAACTTGGCATAATCTAGAAAAAAAAATCTTGCATCTTGCAGCGTGCAGCGTGCTACATCAGGCATGTGGTATCCTCTGCATCTGCAACTTGCACTTTAGTAACCCCCAGGATCAAATGGAATAATAAGGAATTTCCCACTCACTGGAGCAACATAATACCCACATGAGCATACATTGCCTATATCAGTCAACATCAAGCATTTTTGGTGCAAATATTCTACCCTTGGTTCAAATAGCACGCAATTACTATGCATACTGATCAATATCCATCCATATTGAATCTGCTTATGAATATCCTTAGAATCTCCCAGATCAAACACCATCGAGATCACATAGCATTGATGGGCTCCGCAATATACTACAGCTTCACCTGAAGCATAGTGCAGCACCCACACCCCCTCTAGCTTCATAGCCATCACGAAAAACCTTGGGAGTCTCTCGACCTGTATCATAAGACGAATTTTCACCTGTTGGGATTTCATCTTGATCATGCAAAGCAGCTTTATCTTGTAGATCTTCATCCATAGCATCCTCGAGAAAATCACTCTTAGAATTCTCAACATTAATCAAAACTGTAGAAGTTATCTCCTCATGCAGTTCATCTACAAGCATAGATGTAAAATCCGTGCCGATAACCTGTTCACAATCAGCATGATCTAGGCAGTCTTCATAGTCATCCATATCATCCTGTGATTCCTCATCTGCACTTAGAAATACATTATAGAACTGTAAAGGATCATCTGGCACCCCCTCTGAAGAGGTATATGCATCAGAAAGCTCTTCTATATTGTCATAAACATCTCCTTGAGATCTAGACAAAAATTCATCGATTATAGCATCCTCTTCTGTGATAGCAACATCTGCAACCATATTGTTCGTAGCAATCGTAGGTTCATTGACATCCTCAAGCTCATCTTGTGCTGGGTCCACAATCTTGGTCACTTCATCAGCTACTACTGTGTATATATAGCTTTATTTATGCAATCATCTGTAGCGAACATGTTGTCTTGCTTGCTTATAGTGCTGAGAGGTTTAGAAATATCATATAGAGGCTCATCTGCTTGATGAACTCCTTTAGAATAACCCATGTCAAGGTCAACAGCTTGCGAACCGCTTGTTGCACAGTCTATGTCTTCGCTGGAACCATTATTAGAGGCAGCGTCCATGCAAGCAATCTTTGAAAAAAATTCATATAAATCTGTTCCAGCATTAATTTCATCATTTACCTTGTCTTCGTTGCTCAAAATAAGCTCCTCTGAAATTGAATCTGCTACTTCCAGCTTAGCATTCTCTTTGGCTTACTTCTTGTAGAAATATGCTCCCAGAATTTATCATAGTTGAGGATCTGCATCTGATCCCCTTCACCTTTGCTGAAGACAACCTTATTTAGTTCAGCAATCTCCTTTATATCCCGATCTAGAATCTTTGAGCTTTCATAAATAAATTCCTCTGCAAAATACTCCCACTGTGTGGGATATTCTTCTGCCAGTTCTTGAACCTGCTTTTTAAAATCCGAGTTTACAACCTCCTCAAAAGCTGCAATCATCCGATCTTCTGGAACATTTCGGCTCTTCATCTCAGCTTCGTAACATGCAATAAAACCTTTTGGATCATATCCCTGAAAATTATAATACTGCTCCCGAACAACATCAAGTGCTAGCTCTACAACATCATCAATCTGCTTTTTTATCTGCATGATGTTTGCTTCTTGCAGATATCCCTGAACCAATTCCATCATTTTTGGCAAATCTGCAACTTCTAGATTTTTATCAAATCCATTCGCACTGAAATCTTCAATAAACTGCTTTAACTGTTCTGGCATCTCCATCTTTACCTCCCACCCCGGCTTGTTTTGCGTCGGGTTCACCAAAGATGTCGAGGGCTATGTGTTCGCTACGTGAGCCAGGTAGGCGCCGGGCCTCTGGCTGTGGGAGGTGCGAGAGACTAGATGCCAAACACAAAGTAAAAGAGTCTGAAAACACCTTAAATGCTTAAAAATTGACAAGCGGAATGTGCCAAGTTGCTAATGATTAGCCGAAGTGAAATTCAATTACAAATGTTTGCCGTTAACGACACTGATGGAGTTAAGAGAGTTTAATGCTCTCGAATTAGACCAAGACTATAAAGTTCCACTTATGCCTGTCGTTAGAGCCTTTATAAGCTGATCAAGACGTACATATCTAGTGAAATTCCCTGCTTGATATCCTTGTAATTCCCAAATACAGTAGACAAAGTTTATCCTCTCTCCTTGCTTACTCGAGAGTGAGTTTTACTTCCCTTGGTTTGTTGTCCCGCCTTGCTTCTTTGTCCTTGATTTGCTTTAATCACTGCACGCTTTCCTTGCACGATTTAACCTCGACAAGCATCTCTTTTCTTGCTTGATTGGATTGGAGATCGAGAGAGAGAAAAAGCTCGCCTTCTTGGCTTGGTTTCGATTGATGAGAGAGAGATCCCCTTTTGCTTGGATTCGATTGAAGGTCAAGAGAAAAAAAAAACCTTGCTTAGCTTCCCCTCTTGCTTAGCTTCGATGGCAATCAAGGAGAAGCTCTTGCTTTGATGGAGATTAAGGGTGAGAGCTCCTACTTCCTTTCTTTCCTTCGTTCTTCCTTCGTTAACTGTCCCCTCCTTATGCATGCCCTTCTTTGCTTCGCTCCCCCCCCCCCCCCCCCCCCCCCCCCCCCCCGTGTTATGCCCTCGTTGGCTTGCTTACTCATGCAGAAGAGGCCAAGCTATTAATAGCTTGCCCCTCCCTTAACAGTAACGCTGCCGCTACTGACGTGGCACATGAACTGCCGTTATGACGTGGCATGGCGGATTTCGAGCAGCACCAAAACTCGCGAGCAGTGGCTCGAAAAATGAGCGCCCTGGAGTGCTGAGCGTTTTTTCTTTCTTGCTCGGTGTCATCCGACCTCTGTGCTGGCCAGCGCGAGCAGTTCTTGCCCTGCGCAGCTGCTCGCTGCCTCTGCTCGACGCCATGCTCCTCCCTTTATTTATTTTTTACTTCACTCCCAATTTTAATAAGGGTGGCCATTGACCATGCCCCTTAATTGGGCGGCCAATTTACTTGCCCTTGGGCAGCCGTGCTTTGTGAAGAGCATCACATTTGGCATACAAATCGGCCAAGGCATTTCATGACTGAAGAAGTCAGCATTGATGAGAGGAATCGCATTCCAGCAGAACCACCCAGAAAATGATCAACTTATCGACCAAAGCACTGCCAAGCACGACATCTCTTTCGAGCAATCTTTGACAACAGTCTCATCATGGATTCTCTCCCCTTGGGGTCAATCCCGCAATCAATGCATTCCAAGAGACAACATTCCGAACACGAAGCTCTCCAAGCACTTTTTGCACTTTATGAGACGTACACCACATTTGACGTACACGTAGACTATTATAGTACTACTGCTGGCAATGTACGCTGCTATCAATGCACTGTAGGAGAGAGCATTTCGGACAAGATTCTCATCGAGCACTTACTCTGTTGCTCTCCAAAATCCGAGCGAGGGTCAAAATCTCCCAGATGGCACTCCGATCGAGTCGATTGGTCTGGCACGGAACCGGCCCCCGGCGAATCTTTAACGGCCAATAACTTGGCGACCGGAACCCTAGATCTGATTCCTGATCTGAAAAGACCGAGGCGCTCCACAAAGTGAGCACTTCGGGCCCGTGCATTCATTTCATTTTTGTCACCTCAGCTGCAGTTGCCCAATCCGGTACGGATCTGCAATCGACTTGAACTTTAAACTGCCATAACTTCTTCATCGTAGCTCCAATCGACGAGCCGTAAAGACAGGCCAGTAGAGCACTTTAAGCACTGCAATTCTAGATCATAATATCCCATTTGTGCTCACTTCAAGCATACTCCTTTTTGGCATCATTAAGACATCAATTGGCCCTTTAAAGCCGCATCTGGCATACATTAATCATTAGACTTGGCCTGTTATCAAGCCCTCATCATTGACCATTAATCAAGTAGGCTTCAAAGAAGCTTAGCTTGCATTTCTCTGCTCTTTTTCTTATAATGGAAGCGGAGCTGCAGGACATCATGCTTGGATTTTCAGGTTATGAACATGGAAAGGACAGACGTTGTTCTTGGTAGGGAGTGGTTGCATAGCCTAGGACCATCATTGAAGTGTAGCTATGAGGACAACAGCTTGATATTTGAATCCCATGGCGCACATGTGTTGTTGTTAGGAGAGAAGGATATACCTTTATCACCATTGATTTGTACCACTGAGGTTATGCAGCTCGTTTCTGATAATGAAATAGATCAAGTTTTCTTGTGTTACTCACTGTCTCATTTTCTTTCTAACATTGAATCTATTGAACATTCCTCAACGCCGCATACTTCTCTCTCATCTCTTCCACCAATGGCTAATTCTAAACAAGCAAACGTTGCTAGTGAGTTACATAAATTATAAAAGGAATTTCAAGATGTTTTTCCTAGTGATTTGCCACCAGGATTATCTCCGACACGATCGGTGCAACATAGCATCGACGTGGCTGCAGGCTGTAAACTTGTTAGTAAACCGCCTTACCGTATGAGTTATTCTGAAACTGCCGAGGTGGAAATTCAGCTTGCTGACTACCTTAGTAGCGGGTATGTACAAATCAGTTCTTCACCATGGGCCTCTTCTATCCTATTAGTGAAGAAAAAAGACGGCAGTATGCGCATGTGCGTAGACTACCGTGGCTTAAATGCGGTTACGGTTAAGAACAAATACCCATTGCCCCGAGTAGGTGAGTTGTTTGGTAAACTCACTCATGTTCGCATTTTTACGAAAATAGACTTGCGGTTAGGATATCACCAAGTCCGTATTCGACTTGTTGATATACCCAAAATTGCATTCCAAACACGGTTTGGACACTACGAGTTCTTGGTGATGCCCTTTGGGTTAACCAATGTGTCCGCAACATTCATGATGCTTATGGATAGTGTCTTGAAGCCGTACTTGGGAAAATTTGTCATTGTTTCCTCGACGACATTCTAGTCTACAGTGCTTCTGAAGAAGAACACTTACAACATCTCAGGCAGGTGTTCGAGTTGTTACGAACACACAAATTATATGCCAAGGAATCTAAGCGTCATTTTCTAAAAGACGAAATTCACTATTTAGGGCATGTTATTTCAGCTAATGGGTTATATATGGATCAATCCAAAGTGGATACCATCCGGAAATGGCCTTCTCCTAAAAATTTGGAAGAGTTACATATTTTTTTAGGATTTGCAAGTTTTTACCGCAGGTTCATTAAAAACTACGCTAATATTTCTGTTCCCATTACGGATCAACTAAAAGACAAAGGCAAAGCTTTTCAATGGGGATCCGCTCGACAGCACAATTTCAATACGCTCAAGGATGCATTAGCTACAACTCCCATACTGGCTATTGTAGATCCTTTGAAACCATTTGTTTTGGAAACGGATGCCAGTGACCGTGCTATTGGAGCAGTTCTATTAGAAGACGGACGGCCAATTGCATTTGAAAGCAAGAAGCTTGATGCAGCTCAGTAGAACTACTCTGCTTATGAGCTTGAACTCTATGCAATAGTGTCTGCTTTAAAAACATGGTGGCATTATCTGTATGGTGCTCAGTTTGAGATTGTGTTTGACCATCAAAGTATCAAATGGTTTACACAACAAACGGATTTGAAGGGTCGAAAAGCCAGGTGGGCCGAAAAGCCAGCTAAGATATCGTAAAGGTCGATACAATGTGGTGGCTGACGCTCTAAGTCGTATGCCAGAGATCAATTCTCTCTTGTTCACAGAACTTCGTAGTGAATTTTTGGATTCTCTCAAAGGCAAATATGAGCACGATGAAGCATATTCCAAATTCTGGAGCCATGTTTAAATGAGGGATCCTTCTCACTCCAATGATGATAGTGTAACATTAATCTCCACACCTAGTTCTCCTCTATCGAGTGATCAACTACAACGACGGAAGCATTTCACCATCGACAATGTGTACCTGCTCCATAAGGGGAGAGTTTGTGTACCGACGGACACAGACATTCGGCGCCAAATTCTTTATGAATATCATGATAGTCCAAGTGCAGGGCACCTGGGTATTAGAAAAACTTATGCTCTCGTACGACGACAGTTTTACTGGCCAGGTATACATGGCTTTGTTCAAGCTTATGTCTTGCATTGCCAAAAATGTCAAGTTAACAAAGCAGAGTGCCTGAAAGCAGGAGGATTCTTACATCCTTTGGAGATTCCCAATGGAAATGGGAAAGCATCTCTATGGACTTTATTGTGGGTTTACCAACCACTGTACGAGGTCATGACTCGGTATGGGTGGTCGTAGACTGGTTGACTAAACTATGTAAGTTTATTCCAACCAAATCAACGGTTAAGACACCAGAACTAGCCAAGTTATTTGTGAACAATCTATACAAATTGTATGGTTTGCCAAGTAACATTGTCAGTGATCGTGATCCCAAGTTTAACAGTCACTTTTGGAGAGCTGTGTTTAAACGATTGGGTAGACAACTGAACCTCAGTACAGCCAATCATCTAGAACCTCAGTACAGCCAATCATCTAGAAATAGATGGTCAGACTGAACGAGTTAACCAGGTGCTAGAGGATATGCTAAGAGAATACATCAGCAAAAAATAGTCAGACTAGGAAGAATACTTACCTATTTTGCCTACAACATTGCTAAGCATGTCACAACTGGATTTAGTACTTTTGTGCTCATGTATGGGTTTCAACATAGGTCACCAGTTACGGTGGAGTTGGCAACTGAAAAACTCCAACATGTTAAGGATTTTCTCCAAGACCACATGGATATGCTGAATCTCGCTCGTGAGAATGTCTGACAAGCACATGATCGGTATAAGAAGTATGCTGATGAGAAACGTCGACAAGCTACCTTTGAGGAAGGGGAGGAAGTATTTTTACGTGTACCAGAACATTCAAAAAGTTTGAAAACTGGGCCAACACCTAAATTATCTCCCCGATATTGTGGGCCTTTCAAAATACTCAAGCGAGTAGGTGATCGTGCCTAAAAATTATTGCTACTTGCACATTCTTGTATTCATCCGGTGTTTCATGTAATCCGTTTATGTAAGCGGTTACATGGGGAGGACAATGTCATTGACCAATAGATTTTGGTTGATTTCATTGAACCTCCTACCTTACCACATGAACCTGAACGCGTTCTCGATTATCATGAGTTGCATACACGTCATCATGTACGTCAACAAGCCTTAATCAAGTGGAAAGACCGACCTGAGGAAGGTGCCACTTGTGAAAACATTAGTCTTCTTAAGAAGAAGTTCCCCACTTTTCTTTTCGAGGATGAAAACTCCTCTTAAGGGGGGAGTAATGTTAGGACACCGGTAGCAAGGCCGGACTAGACAAGGGCAAGGCCGAGCTAGGCAATGTGAAAAGGGAGTACAACTAGGGCAAAGGGCCAGGGGCTATGCTATATAGTGGGTGGTTGGGTGGTGGACTCCTGGGTTCTAGTTCCCCTTGTCTAACAAAAGACCCTCTATTCCAAAGCCTAACCAAAAAATCTCTCCATAAACTGAACAAAGATGTTCACACACAAAAACCCTAAAGCTTGGGAGCTCTTTACCAAGAGCATGCAAAAATCAATCAAGAGTGTGGGCCGCCCCAAAATGAAAAAGGCTCGAGATGAGATATGAAGCATCTTGAGGATGAAGTGGCTCTTCTGTCCAAAAAAACAAATGGTGGGGATGGATTTTGAAGATGAACACAAAAGATGGCTGGAGGCTAAATCTGACCTTGCTGGCCATAAACTTAAGGAGATCAGGAGGGCTATAGTGCTCTCTAGAGAGACCTTCCTTCAACATGAGGCCTCTAACCAAGAACATTTCTTTCAGGCCTTGAAAATCAAGAGGAATAGGGGCCGTGTCCAATCACTTATTGATAGGGATGGGAATGCTACACACAACCAGGATAAAATGGCCATGATGATGCTAGAGCATTTGAGCCAAGTTATAGGCCAACTTGAGACACAGTCTTAAGAGGTGTATGAAGCTAGAGCCTCTCTGATCTCTAATGTCAGTAAGACGATTTCTCAAGTTGAAAACAACCTATTTCATGAGAAGGTGTTCATGAAACATAAATGCTCGCTAGGGTTACAAGCTCTCAGCTAGGAGAGGTGGGCAGAAATGTTGGGTTTGTCAGTTCCTAATTTCTAGGGGTCAAACTTGGAGTCTAGGCTTTTCTTTTTTGTAAATGGACAGGAAAATTGCAAAATCTTCAAAACTAAAATATTTTGGCCTATTTTTTATTCTAAATTGTGATGGTTGGAATAAATGGGCCATAAAAAGTGGCTTAGGCCCAACCCCCCCCCGCCCCAATCATTAATTTGACATCCAAGTCTACTTTTCCCTCCCTCTACTCACTTATTCTCTCTCTACATACCAGATATGACCTCATCTCTTTAGAACCAAAAATCTCATTTTTCACTCTCTCTCCTATTGGAAGAGTACCTTTCTCACCTCCTCTCTCTCCAATCTACCTTCCCCTTCTCTCCCAAGCTTAGTTATAAGTTTTGGCTCCTTTTTGGCTATGGTGAGCTTGTAATTCAACATTAAAATCTCAACATTAATGCCCGAATCTCCCACTAGACGAGCAAGAAAAATAGCTTCTTTGCAAGCTTCAGAGGCGGCCACATATTTTTCCTCAGTGGGAGCTGATTGAGCAATGCAATCTTGCAAATGAGATCTCCATGATATTGCACCCCCAACAAATGTGAATGAGTGCGCAGCGTGGAAGGGATGCAAGGGCTAAGAGATTGGGGTTGAGAGAGAGAGAGAGAGAGAGAGAGAGAGAGAGAGAGAGAGAGAGAGAGAGAGAGAGAGAGAGAGAGAGAGAGAGAGAGAGAGTTGTGGTGGAGCTTCTTATCACACTATGTGTGAGCTCCTTATTGTTCTATATTATCAATAAGAAATAATGAGATAAGGGTTACTGGAGCGGTTATCTTGTGATGGTATTGGCCTAATGGCCTTTATCCCCAATAGAAACGGCTCCGTCAACCAACATGTTTATGGTGGTGAGGCACAAAAGGCATGTGGGCATCAGGATAGGCAACCACATGATCCCTTATTGCTACTTCCCGGATAACTTGGATCCCGTGAGTAGATTGATTGGAGAAATTGAGCGAAGTAACCATATTCAAATACAAAACCAACACAAGCTTAAAATGTCAAACACAAAATTGCATTGCCAAACATAGATATGATAATTTCATTGTCAAAATAGCTATATAATAAAGTTGGCAAAGATGCTGGCTTGAGAAGTTACAACGGCTTTCCTATCTAGGTTTTGCAAAATCAATCATCACCATGAAGGCAAAGTGCTAAGGACATATCTGTGGGCTTAATAGTCACACGCTTAGCACGAGCCATTTCCAAAACTGTGTCTTGAAAGTGGGATACAATGATATCCTCTACTCCTTGCTGCAATGCAAGTAGTGCCATTGCTTGCACCTTGGTCACATTGTTTGAGTACTCATTCATAATCTCTTTCACGAGCCATGAAAACAGGGCCTTAGGTATTATAAGCTTTGTACTCTTCTGATACTTGTGGATTTCATGCAATACACATGTGAAAGGTCTCCAATAAGAGCTCACCTTGAGAGGGTCATTTGACAACCAGGTAAACTAATTTAAATTTATTACATTTTCTTGAAATTCTTTACAAAAATCATAACTTTTGAACATATTTTGGATCCCAATTTGTACTCGGCTCCCTTCTTGAGGGGATGGTATTTCTATCCATGATTTTAAAGAAGTTTTATCAGATGAACTTTGTACTACTAACTCTCCATGGAGTTTTCTCTATTTGTAAGTTGCAAAAATTGCACCGAGAAGACAGTGGAAGAATCCACTAAGCACATGTCTGTATTTGAAGCCATTTGGATTGGCTAACCTCCAATAGTCAAAAATAGGTATCTTAAAATTTTATGCTGACCTTGGGTAATGTATCTCTTTCTTTCTTTTTCATCAATACCAAAACAAGGAAACCGGATTGTGGTGAGTCTAATCACATTCCATGTCGAGTGTATGTCTATGAATCTAATTTCTAAGTTTCTCTCCTTTCTATCTCTTTATAACAAAATTTGCTAACATTCATTCATGGTAATAATCATTTTGCTATTATTTATCCATCATTACTTTACAACTACGGTTTATTATTGATAGCTCCATATTATATATTTTTTCAATCAGTATTTCAACTCAATTTGAGAATAAAGACAAAACTTGTGTGCCTAATGCAATACACCACTATTTGCATTGAATTATTTCCCTAAGAAGTGCAATTCAATAAGAAAATAGGGTACTGCATATTTTCCAATTCTCTTTATTGTAACATTGGGCTATTAGCCCCATGAGGTACTAAATGTTTGGGTGAAGTTTTTCTTTTCCGATATTCAGCCTTGTTGCCACTTTATGTGCCACCTTATATGGTTTTAATTCAAGATATGTTGGGCAGGAGGACTGTTGTAATTTTGTCCATTCTCCATGTCCTTAGCTCATGTTTGGATAGTCACTATATTCTGAATTATGGTGGAATGCCCATGCATTAAATAGGATACCTAACCTTGTAATATATTGTCATAAAATCTAATATCTAACCAACCCAAATGATTTTCTTATATTAAACTGATCACTTAATGTGGGAGAACGGGAACAAGGGTTAAGACATAGACATGTGCTTAGCTTATAGATCTATCTCAACACGGGGCCAGTGGTAAAGGGGCCCAAATGAGAGTTGGCCTATCAAAGAGCAAGGCTAACCAATGGAGCATAAGACCTTAGGGTTAGATTCATTGAAGACCTCCAATAATGTGTGTAAAAGTCCTTTGACCTTAGGTAAGCTAGGGATGACCTTGAGGCGGGAAGCCGACCCAGCTCGAGGTGCTTGTCCTGCTTGATGATTGAGGTGCTTGAGGTACTTGAGATGCTTGGTTATTGAGGTGCTTGAGATTCTTGAGGTGCTTTACATGCTTGAGATGCTAGGGTTGCACTTGAGGTGAGATGCTAGGGTTGCACTTGAGGTGAGAACCCAACCCAATATTAAAGTGCTTAAGGGACAAGCTTGTGGTGGGAACTGGGCCTATGCATGAGGGGCTTGAGGTGTCAAAAGGTCAAGATTCAATCCCTACAAGGAAGGGGCGAGCCCTACAAGAGGGGGGATGAGAGAGAACACCCACACACTCACACAAGGCATGCATGGTATAAAAAAAACAAAAGGAACACTTGTCAAGTTCCTCCTCATGTTGCCCTCATGGTGTGCCTGAAGCCTATTGGTTGGCCACCCAAGGGGTCCAATGATAATTTAGGAGATTTAATCAATTGATTTTTCATTTATTAAGTCCTCTCTCTCAAAGTGGAAAGGGGTACACTTGTCCCAAGGATACCCTTGCTTCTTGTAATGCCTCGTGCTTGTGATTGGCTAGGCCTGGAGGGGTCCAACGAGCTTCAAGCATGAGGTACAAGGGGGGGTCGAGCCAAGCAAGCTAGGGGGTTGCTTAGGGGGTATACTCATCCACACACACACACTCACAGACACTCTCATTGTGTGCTATGCAAAGTGAAAGAGCTCCCTCTCCGTCTCCAAGCAAGTAGAGGTTGAGAGCCTACACCAACACTCTTGGCTATGGTGTGCAAATCCAACCAAGAGCCATGCTTCAATGATTAATATTTCCATCTCCTTCTTCTTCATTACTGTTCTATTATGTATGCTAGCAAGAAGATTTATGATAAGTGAGGAACTAATTCTTTCTCCTATGAAATGTTTCTTCTTCCTCTTCCCTACCCTCATTCCCTGCTAGCTCTCTCCACCTTCGAAGGTGTTTGAGATCTTGGGACTGAGGCTTGGGATAGTTAAATGTTTCTTCTTCTTCTTCCCTATGAAATGTTTCTTCTTCTTCTTCCCTACCCTCATTCCCTGCTAGCTCTCTCCACCTTCGAAGGTGTTTGAGGTCTTGGGACTGAGGCTTGGGATAGTTAAAGCATTCTTCAAGTTTATGTTATGCTTGTGATGCATGAAGTTTTCCATCTTCATTGCATCACCTAGGTCACAAGGAACACAAATATTGTATTGTAACAGGTCTCTCTTAATGGGAGAAATCATAATACAAATGCCTATTGGAGGGGGGACAGGCTCCACATAAATCCGGTCCTCAACTGTTGTCATGTTCTCTAAATTCTCTCTCTTGTAAAAGTATTGTTCATGCCAAGTTAACTAATTGCTATGATTATGTTGCTATCTTCAATTATATTCACCCGCTATGCTCACAAAGTCATCTCTCAAAAGTACTCTCATTAAATAGGCCAATTCCATTACATTGGTATCAGAGCATTTGGTTTCTCTTTTCTTGCTTAAGAAGAGAGGTCCTTAAGTAGCTTATAATGGTTGATGTTGTTAATTATATTAGGTTAAGTGAAACTGGGATCTATTATCGGTTTTGTTCAGCCCACTATGTGGGATATGGTGCACACCTCGAGAGCTTTGGAGTCAATAATGGAGTCCTTTTAGACTTGCCTACGGATTTACCATTATTGAGCCATAAGAAGTCCAAAAGGAGCTAGCCCTCGGCACTCTGCTACGTTAGACCTACTCCTCTACTCTCTATAATTAACCACTTTGAGCCGTGGTGTAGATACTCAAAAGACGATTTTCAAAGGCTAAGAGGAGTGGCAACTAAGGTTCTGAATTGCCAAAGCATACACTAAGTGCATACATAAATTTTGTTAACATGGCTGACAATAATCAAGAGAGTAGAATGAACATTAATAGCTTTGATTTTGCACATGAAGGTGCTAATGATGATGCTCCCATGTTTGTGAATTATCTCGTCACTAGGTTGTAACAAGCTATGGGCAACCCTGCTTTGCAAGCCGAAGTTACAACAACTTCGTGCTTATGGAATTTCCCTTCCTCTCCAAGAGGAGACAGAGCTTAGGAGGCCTCTTAAAGAGACCCCCAAAAGAAGACTCTCTCCCATTCGAGAGGAGGAATCCAAAGAGCAAGAAAGCAATGAAAGTTTATGTTCCTCTGAATATGTGGCTCCACGAAGATGGTGGTCTAGACGATCGCTCACTCCTCCCAAGAGGACAAAATAAAAAAATAGTCCTTCTCCTTGTCACTCCGAAAGGGAAGATATGAAACAAAGGAAGAAAAGGGCTAGGAAGAGGTCACCCTCTTCTCCTTCTTCTTCACCTTCCTCCTCTTCCGACGAGAGCTATGGCTATTCTCCTAGAGAATACAAGAGGGGAGGACCTCGAAATCATTTCCTGCATGGCGAAGGTCACAAAAGCTAAAGAAGTTCAGGGAGGGAGGAAAGAGTATCTCTTTTCTCACCTATGATGGCACCTTTGGTGGTACCGACAAAGTGTTGGCCTTCATCCAGCAATTTGATGGGGCCTTTGGGACGAGGGCTTCAAAGAGTCCTCCAAGCTACGCCATGTAGCTATGCACTTCCAAAAATCAGTTCGTCAATGGTGGGCTAGCCTTCGTGGCAATGGTGAAGCCCCAAAGACATGGAAAACTCTAAGAGTTTCCACCATGAAGCAATTCCTTGCAAGCGATGCGAAGGACAATACCGAATGGCGCAGATTGAAGCTTCTTTCTCATGAGTCTATCCGCAAGTATGTAGACAAGTTTTGGGATTTACATCTCAAGGTTATTGTCTTTCAAAAGAAAGACTTTGCCGAGCAAAGGTAGCAATTCTGTGTGGGATTACCTGATGAGATGGTCGAATACATCAACTCTCAATGGACTGGTACTATAAGCGAAGTAATCCATCACACCATCATCTTGTTTGACCCTGGCTCTACTCACAACTTCATATCAATGGAGTTGGCCACCAAGTTGGGCATTAAGCTTTTGAGATGGGAGATATGGTAATGGATGACGCAGCTTTCAAGGGACAACAAGCCTCCGTTACTCCCTTGATTGGGAAGTTGAGGCTTCATGTCCAAAGCTATGTTGACAAAGAAGACTTCTTCATCTCTCCTCTCCAACATGAGGATGGCTGTCAACATGAAGTTCCCTGAAAGGAGAATCTACTTCACCTACAGAGGAAAGAACATGTATATAGATGCTAGTGAGCGTGGTCGCCCTACTCCACTTGTAAATCCTCTTGCTTTTGATAAGTCAATGAAGAGCTTAGTTTCTGCGTACATGATTTTTGTCAAAGAGTCTCTTAAAGATCCTAATGTTTCATTTAATGTAAATGGTAGGAATCAAGAAGAGTTAGACTTGTCTAATTTTCTAAAAGGATTCCAAGATGTGTTCATCGATGATATCCCTATGGACTTACCTCCAAAACAAGGGGATGATGACCATCGCATTGAGCTCCTTCCGAGAAGCTCACCGCCTAACAAGCCTCCTTATCGATTCTCACAAGCTCAACAAGAGGAGATCGTGAGGCAAGTACAGGAATTGATAGACAAAGGGATGGTGAGGCCTAGTTCCTCTCCCTTTTGTTCTCCAGTCCTTTTAGTGCAAAAGAAAGATGGTACATACCGTATGTGTGTGGACTATCAAGCACTAAACCATATCACTATCAAAACAGATTTCCCGTGCCTCGGGTAGAAGATCTGTTTGAGAAGCGACAAGGCTCTACCTACTTTAGTAGGATTGACCTTAAGAGTGGCTATCATCAAATAAGGATAGTGGATAAGATATCCTAAAGATTGCGTTTCAGACAACGTTTGGTCTTTATGAATATCTAGTCATGCCTTTTGGCTTGACTAATGCACCAGCTATGTTCAATTGTCTAATGGAGAAAATTTTTAGACCTTATCATAAATTCACTAGAGTGTTCTTTGATGATATCATCATCTACTCCAAGTCTTTGGAGGAACATAAGCAACATCTCCAAGTGATTTTTCAAGCATTTAGGGAGAATAAGCTTTTTCTCAACCAAAAGAAAAGTGAATTTTTCCTTCAAGAGATTCAATACTTAGGTCATATTATCTCTCAAGATGGTATCCGTATGGCTCCATCAAAGTTAGAGGTAATAAAATCATGGCCTAACCCAAGGAATCTACATGAGCTAAAAAGCTTTATTGATATGTGTGCATACTATAGACGCTTTATAGCAAAATTCTCTCAAGTAGCAGGACCACTACATGACTTAACTAAGAAGAATGTTAAGTATGTATGTACTTCTAAGGAAAAAAATGCTTTTAATAAGGTCAAAGAGAAGCTTACTTCCCAACTAGTCCTCATACTTCCGGATCTCTCAAAGCCATTTGAGGTCCAATGTGATGCTTGTGGTGATTGCCTTGGAGTAGTTTTGCTTCAAGAAGGGCATGCTATAGCATATGAGAGCTGAAGGCTCAATACTGATGAACGAGTCTTGGGCATTTATGAGAAAGAGCTTTTAGCTGTTCTACATATCCTAGACACATGGAAGCACTACTTATTTGGGACTCCATTCATTCTACAAACCGATCACCAAAGTCTCAAGTATTTCATGACGCAAACCAAGCTTTCCAACAAACAAATGAGGTGGGAAAATTTTCTTACGCAATTTATTTTCATATTGCTCACATTACTGGTAAGCACAATCAAGTGGCCGATGCAATTTCATGAAGACCAAAAGTTAATGCGGTGTCTATAGCTACTCACAATGATCTATCTTCTATGATAAAGGAGTATGCTACTTACCTTGACTTTAGAGACATAATGTCAGCCCTTGCTTTGGGGAAGAAAGAGGAACCATTCATCTTGCAGGATGGTTATCTTCTCCACGGCAATAGGCTATGTGTTACAGATTCCCTTCGTGAGAAAGTTATGTATGAATCCCATGCTCCTCCATATGCGGGGCATAGAGGTATTCAACCTACTCTCCGAGGAGTAGAGACATACGTCTATTGTCCTACCATGAAAGTGGACATACAAGAGTATGTTTCAAAATGTGTAGTATGTCAAAAGACCAAGTATGATAGAGGGAAGCAACCTAGATTACTCCAGCCATTGCCTATCCCAAATTCACCATGGGAGAGTATATCCATGGATTTCATCTTTGGATTACCCATGTCTATCCATGGGAATACAGGAATATGGACAATAGTCGACAGGTTTAGCAAGCAAGCATATTTTATTCCTGTCAAAAAGACTATTAAGGCACATCAAATGGCAACTCTCTTCATATCTCAGATTTTCAAGCACCATGGATTACCCACATCCATCGTGTTAGATAGAGATCCTAGAATGACCAGTAATTTTTGGAAAGGTCTCTTTGAAAATATATGAACAAGATTGAATTTCTCTTCGGCCTATCACCCATAAACAGATGGCCAAAGTGAGATAGACAATCTTACGATACTCGATCTACTCAAGACTTATGTTACCGAAGTAGATCAACACTCACAATGGGAAAAGTACTTATCTCTTGTAGAGTATGCCTACAACAATACTGTACATACTTCTACAGGAAAAGCACCTTTTGAGATTATTGAGAGAAGACCTAAAAGTCCCTTGCTACTCAAAGTACATGGGAAGATCTTCGCCACCGATGAGTATAGCCGTGACCTACAAGAATCTTTTCAAAAGATTAAGGAGGCTATATCCATCTCTCAACAAAGGCAAAAAGATACTTCTGATAAGCACAAAAGGGCTTTAATGTTCAAAGAAAATGATTGGGTCTTACTCAAGTTTCCTAAGGCTGAATTAAGGCAAACAACGTGCAAAAATCCTACGGGACATCAAAAAAATTATGCTAAACTAGCAAAAATATACTATGGTCTTTCCAAATCTTGAAGCCCATCAATGAGACAGCTTATCAACTCAAGTTGCCCAATTATTGGCTCATACACAATGCCTTTCATGTAAGCCTACTTAAGACCTACAAAGGAGAGCCACCAAGTGAACCAATTATTGAAGACCCTCCCGAAGTTGAAGACCGAAAAGAGATGCTACAACCCGAAGCTATCCTTTGGCATGAAGACAAGCCACTAAGACATGGTAAGATTATCCGACGGTATCTTATTAAGTTCAAAAATTATCCTTTTGAAGATGCTAGATGGATGCAAGGAATACAGCTTAAGGATAGTATGAACCTTGTCAATGCTTACAATGCTACATTAGAGTGATGATGAAGCTCCTTCTCCAACATTTTCCTGGTGGAGACTCATCAAACGCAAGAAAAGATACCAAGAAATTACCCATTGTACTACCTACTGTCCACTGTAGAGCCATATGAAGTGTAAGCCGATATAGGAGAAAATAAAGAAAAGTGGGAAAGCAGAATGAAAGGGAGGGGGGGGGGGGGGGGGGGGGGGGTCCGAGTGTCGTTAGCCGTCATTGTCTCCCAAGGGGGCTTCCACAAAGGATGAATGTATCTTGGTCAATTAAGCAGCATGTGGAGGGTAGGAGGAGAGTAGCTACATCTCATGAGTTGTTACATCTTTCCCCAGAAAAATTATATAGAATGCTAAACAAAAAGGAAAATTTACACTCGGTCAATTAGAATGTGAAGAGTAGCTATAGTGTATGAGTTGTAAGACCTTTCCATAGAGTTAGTAGCTAGAGCAATAAGTGATGCAAGATGCATGTATCAAAGAGATCCAAAAGATCAAAACTTTATCATATGCATTTACATGTCATTGTGGAATAGAGGAGAGCAAGATTTCCATGAGCAAGGTATACCTTCTTCTTAGCCGCAGCAACGTGCGGGTCACATACTAGTTATTTCTTAAAACAAGCAAACGTCCTAGTCTCCAAGCAGATAATCGGGCATATAATAATGCAAAATGTTTGTCCCATAGGTCATATTTCATCTTTTAGTCGATAGTATGATCTCTCTCTCTCTCTCTCTCTCTCTCTCTCTCTCTCTCTCTCTCTCTCTCTCTCTCTCTCTCTCTCTCTCTCTCTCTCTCTCTCTTCCTTTTGGCCTGGAAAGGAAGGACTATATGGTGGGACACCTCTGTCCAGAGTGCTGATGTGCGTTTTTTTACAAAAAATAACCAACAAAGCGAGGTAATTTATTTTAAAGGGAGAAATATTTATACATCTAATCTCTTGTTGCAAGGATGTAGAAGAGTTTTAAAATATATATATATTCTTCGAAGACTTTTGACCAAGTGTCCATGTGATTGCACTCTTTAATCATAGGTACTTCCATACATTCCAATAGCCTAATCATCCATAATTTCTTTCGGTTCATAACCCTTGCAGTTTGATCTAGATAAGTATCCACATCTTCTATCTTCAGGTTGAGAAGGTGGACTTCTTCACAAGCTTTGAGATCCAAGTTATTGATTTTATGCAATAGTGGGAGGTACTTCATCCCCTGGTGACCCTCAGGACTACGTAACACGGGGTATTGAATGATGTGGGAGCTGTGGGATTGACGGGCGAGAAGTGAGACACGAATATCAAAAAGGCGCTCAGCCGTTTGATGTGTCCGAGTTTACTTTTTATGTCCTAGTTTACTTTTCAGCATTTTTGTTTAATTTATATATTTATGTTTTCCTATCTTGGACAACCAAACGCTTGCGTGCATGTGGTTAGAGCGTGTGCCTCTCCCCGCGGCCGCCCGGGTTCAAATCTTGCTCGCAACCCCACGTTGACCTTTTGTCTGTCGTCCGCCGTCCTCAAGATCCCCCCCACTCAACCCCATCCGCCAATCGCACCGCTCGGGGTCATTCAAGGAGATTGGTAAATCATGTTAGAGCTTCGATTTGGTGTCTAGGAACTTGTTGTACTTGGCGCCTTGGTCTACACAAAAAAGTCAACAAATAGTTGAGAGGCTCAAGGGCTCGGAACCTAATGCTCCTCCCAACCATCCTTGCCTATCTTTATGGCAAGCCCCTATGCTAGTTTCCCACTGGCCTGTGTCCGACCCTTGGCCTCACAATACTCCCCCCTACTCCCCCCTTGGAGAAGTCCTAAGAAACAAAAATCAGATTAAAAAAAAAAGAACACTAATGTTTTTTCAAGTGGCATCTTCTTCAGGTCTACCTTTCCACTTAACCAATGCTTGACAACGCACATGATGACAACTATGTATATCATAATACTCGAGGGTGTGCTCCGGTTCATGCGGCTAAGTGGAAATAAATTGACAAAAACTTGTTGATCAATTACATTTTCGTTTCTATGCAAGTATTTACAAAAATGACTTACATGAAAAACCGGATGAATACAAGAATGAACATGTAAAGAAAGTTTGTAGACCATATCTCCAACTCGCTTGAGTATTTTGAATGGGCCACAATATCTAAGAGATAACTTAAGCATAGGATCAGTTTTTAGATTTTTTTAACTCTCTCGGAACACATAAAAATACCTCTTCACGTTCCATGAAAGTGACTTATCGATGTTTCTCATCAGCATACTTCTTTTATATGTCATGTGCTTGTTGAACATTTTGAAGAGAAAGTTTCAGCATATCCATATGGTCTTGGATAAATTCTTTGACTTGCTAAATTTTCTCAGTATAGCCAACACACCGCTATTGGTGACCTAAGTTGAAAAATGTACATAAGCATGAAGGGACTAAACCTACTATAAACATAATATGCACTATTGTAAGAAAAAATAAAAAGGGGATATAATCTTCCCAATTGGATTTCTATTTGCTAATAATGTCTACTCTTAACATATCCTCTAGCGTGTGCTTAACTCGTTCAGTTTGATCATTCATCTCTAGATGATTTCTTTTTGCTAATAATGTCTACTCTTAACATATCCTCTAGCATGTGCTTAACTCGTTCAGTTTGGTCATTCATCTCTAGATGATTTACAATACTAAGATTGAGTTGTGTTCCCAACTGTTTAAAGACAAGCCTCCAGAAGTAACGGTTAACCTTGAAATCACGGTGACTCACAATATTGCAAGGCAATCTATATAATCTATAAAAATTTTCAATAAGTAACTTGGGCTGACTTTGTAGTTTTAATGGTGGACTTGGCCAGAATAAACTTATAAGGTTTAGTCGACTTATCTACAATCACCCATACCCAGTCATTACCTCATACGGTGGTTGGTAGAACCACAATTAAAACCATAGAGATACTCTCCCATTTACATTGAAAATGTCCAAAGGGTGTAAGAGACCTTCTGTCTTTAGGCCCTATGCTTTGTTAACTTCACAATTTTTGCAATGTAAGACATAGTCTTCAACAAACTCGTGTACTCATGACCCGTGTACTCATGACCATTAAAACTATCATTGTATGAGTGCATTTAAGTCTTCTTTATGTCTAGGTGCCCTGCACTTTGATTTTCATGACATTTATAAAGCCAAATGTTTATGCCAGTCAGTACACAAACACTCCGCTTGTGGAGTACGTACCCATCATCAATGAAAAAAATTCTTTCATCTAGTTAGTTCATCACTTGAAAGAGGAGAACCGGGTGTGGAGGAAATAGACACACTACCATCACTGGGAATGAGAAGGAAACCTCTTTTTTACAACTCCACACCTTGGAGTATGCATCACCATGCTCACATTTTTTCTTAAGAGACTCCAAAAACTCACTTTTAAGTTCTGTGAATAAAAGAGAGATAATTTTACGCATGCAACTAAGAGCATCAGCTTCCACATTGTATTGTTCTTTACAATACTAGAGGTTTGCGTCATACTCTTGAAGAATTTCAGTCCATCTCGCCTTTTGACCCTTCAAATACAATTGTTGTGTAAGCCATTTTATAGTTCATGGTCAAATACTATTTCAAACTCAACTAATGTCACCACGTTTTTGGAGCATACACTATTGCATACGCTCTCTTGCATAAGTTGAGTAATCTAATGTGAGAATCAAGTTTCTTGCTTTCAAAAATTAATTGGCCTTTCTTCTTGAAGAAGAATTGCTCTAATAGCTTGATTGTTGGCATCTATCTCAAGCATAAACGGTTTCATTGGATCCACAATAGCTAGTATGGGCACAATAGTGAGAGACCTTAAGTGCATCAAAACTTTATAGTTGATCTTCTCTCCAATGAAATGCTTTGCCCTTAGCTTTTAGTTGGTCTGTCATACAGACATCAATTCTTGTATAGTTTTTAACAAACTTGTGATTAAAAACCTACAAATCCAAAGAAAGTTAGGAGGCAATTTACAGATGGTGCCTACTTTGAATTGATCCATATGACGGTGGTAGTAGAAATTATATGCTCCAAATAGTGAACTTGGGTTTTTAAAAATCACACTTGGATTCTTTAGCGTACGATTTGTGTTGCTTAATAAGATCAAACAAATATTGTAAGTGGTCTTCCTTAAATGCACGATAGATTAGAATAATATTGAGAAAAACAATGGCAAACTTGTCTAGATACAAATTCGAAACAATTTTATCGATGATTATCATGAAAGTACCTAGCCCATTGGTTAAACCAAATGTCATAACCAATAATTCATAATGTCCAAAACTTGTTCAAAATGCAATTTTAGGTACATCAGCAAGTCTAGTTCCTAAATGGTGATATCCTAATTGCAAATCTATATTTATAAAAATACGCACATGTGTGAGTATATCAAACAACTCATCTACCCTTGGCAATGGATCACCAACAGAATGGGAGATGCCCATGAGAGGAACTAGGTTGAATAAACCCTCTAATGAGGTAGTCGACAAGCTAACTTTCACTTCAAAAACCTCAGAATGACTCAATTTGTAAGGTGGTTTACTAATGAGCTTACCAACTGCAACCACATCTATGTCGTGCTACTTAGAACATGTCGACAATAAACCCATGCACTAAATCTTGTGGAAAAACATTCCATGAAGAGTTCCTTCAATTTGTTAGCAACATTTGCTTGTTGCAGTGATAGAGAAGTAAGAGAACAAAGAGAGGAAAGAGAAGCATGCAACACTAAGGAATCCTCAAACATAACAAAACCATTATCAATGTTTGATAATAAATGACACAAAGAGTATGTAATAGGCTATATATACTATTGAATATGGTTCAAAAGATTGTTGAATAGTTCATTAGGTAGAGAGTATTAGTCTTATGCAAATGAGTTCAAGATGTTGAGAGAGAAAATACATTCTCTTCTTTTTAAACTAATACATTAAAGATGTAATTAATAATGATTAGTGAATAAAGGATAGTTTCTCTATAGATAGTAAAGTTGAAATCTAAAAAATGTAGTCATTACTTATGTTTTTATTCATATCAATGTTTTGTTTTCAAGTGTTTTAGCTTAAAAATACATGGATAAGCTAAAATAGATTAAAAAAGTTGTGGAGACCTAAAAATAGACTTTAAATGTAAAGCTACGTCTTTCATCAAACTAAGATGGTTTTCGCTATTCCACCCACGTTGCCTTGTCGATCAGATATATTCCCATTGTTTTTACTTGAAAATCTATACTTTGGGTTAGTTTGACAAAGTTATAATAGAAACAAATTGTCAACAGTAATAGTATAGCCTACAAACGTGAACAATATAACCTACAACTAGATATATACAGGCGTTGAAGAAAGCAATGCAACATTCAATCAACGAAGTGAAGCAAAACCTCTACAAGGTTTCATAAGATTGAAATTGTGATCATGATTGCAATCCATATTATGATTGTTCTTGCCATCCAGAGATTGAGATTGAGATTATGAGTGGGATTGTGATTGTAATTGCAAGTGTATGTGATATTGGGAGTGTGATTGAGAGTTAGATGTGATCAAGAGTGAGATAGCTCGAGGGTGGTTGCGAGGTTATGATACAAGATAAGCTCTTCTTATATACATCAAGTCAAGTTCTCTATTTCATCTATTTATTCTACGCACTTTATCAATTTCTTGGTTGTCAATGTATTCAGAGATTGAGGGAACAAGTCGAGCTTATTTGATGGCTCACTAAAGATATTAATAGTCATGAGAAAGCTGACAAAGAAAAGGAAATACCCAATGCAAAAGGTGGAAGTGGAGGAGAAGGTGGAAGTGGAATTTGGGTACAGTTGCCAAGCGGTGGAAAAGGTCCATCATCACCTCCACAACAAGGGAAAGGATCAAAGAAAAAAAAGCCAAAGAGAAAGCATGATGATGATGATGCAGAGGAAGCAGCAATCAAACAAGTCTTCAAGAAGGCTAACTGAATAAATTTGATAGCATAGGAAAGACGGGAGAAAATTTGGAGGCATGGATTGAAGAACTCAAAGAATTCTTTGCCTTAATGAAGAAGGAAAGGCAAAGATTCGTATCGTGCAACTTCCTAGTGTTGCAAAGCTATGGGGGAAATTGTACATGCAGACTCGTACCGATGAAAGTGTTTCGTGCACAAGCTAAAAAAAGGTATTGTTCTCCTCACTATAATATGGAAAAAAGATGAAATTTTATGGTTTTGAGCAGCATGGTCGACAAACCAGTTTGATTATGGATGAGTACCAAGAGAAATTTTTGTCTTTATACAAATATGCTCTAGAGGTAACGGGAAAGTAATGAAGATGAAGTTTATGAAGGGCATGCAAGACATGTTGAAGTTTTAAGTCAAGGATGCAAGTTGTGTTGATTTCCTAGATGTTGTGGCAAAGGCAAAACATTACGAGAAGTGGGACAAATTAGATCATACTAGGAGGATGATTTCAACATGCCATCATTCAAATAATGATGCAACAAATCCTCAAAACTTGCCAAATCAATTTTTTTCCTAATCGGCAAGGTAGCATTGCAAAGCAGTGGTGGCGACGAGGACTATTTCCTAATGGGGGAAATAGAAATAGAAACAAAAACCAAAAGAAGAAATCTCCATTGCATTGGCAGCAAGACTCGGCGTTCTCCTCAAAAGAGCTTGAAGACTTGGATTATGCATTCCATGTGGAGAGCAAGGCCAGTGGACCTTTGAGTGTCAGAACCAAGTGATTGATAAAATAGTACATGCCAATATAGCTATGGTGGAGAGTATTGGTGATGTAGATAATATAGGTAATTCATTTAATCCTCCTTTATGATGATTTATACATTTGGTGTGTCATTTAAAAGCTTTTGTGATTTGAAGAGTGCACAAATGCGGTGTGTGTGCGGGGGGGGGGGGGGGGGGGGGGGGGAGAGAGAGAGAGAGAGAGAGAGAGAGAGAGAGAGAGAGAGAGAGAGAGAGAGAGAGAGAGAGAGAGAGAGAACACAGGATGTGGGTCACAACAACTCACCACAATATGTAAGAGAGAGCCCCTTATTCTTCTATCTAGAAAAGAATAAGGTGTGTATAAGTGATGGGAGGCTGGACGCCTCTAGCGGGTCCAAACGGAGTAAGAGGCACACTGCCTGTACCCCAACAATCTCCCACTTAAAGGTGAATGTGCTGAAAGTGGTAATAGGACCTAGTAGTATGTACAAGAGATATAGGGAGGAATCTTGTCTCAACCTATGTCCATTGGCTCTCTTGAATTCGGTGCATGTCGGTCGTATAGGCTGAGTAGTGTGCAAAAGCATATACCTCTGCTAGAATCAACATTCATGCCCTATAGATACCATGTAATGACCTGCAGTTCTCTATGATGCATCATGATAGTATCAATCATCACACGACTAACAATTCCAACTGTAAATGCTCCCAATATAGGTACTATGTTGGGTCTCGACACTAAGCGGCTAAATGGTTGTACACGAGAGTCTCAAAGGCTGATGAAAATGATAATCTTTTCCAGTATATCTATGGAAATTGCATCAACACCATGTGTAGAACAATAGATATCTCAATGCTCATTGCATCACTACTAGAACTAGTCATGCATGGATGTGTCAATCCTGATTCCAGGGTAGTCGTGACTTACTCATCTTCCATAGGGGTTGTATCCACATGTCCTAGCATCACCATATCAACCTCTAGCATGAGCATGTCAAAGAACATATTGCTCATTGCCATGGTGGGAAACATCTCTATCCTAAGAGGATCAATCTGTTGTATCTCACTAGAGCATGGCTGCTCTAACTCTGCATCTACAAACAAATCATCCACATCACCTTGGAGCTCACCTCTAAAAGATAAGTGTTTAGTCTCTCGCTCGCATGACTGTACTACAATCGAGACTATATTGTATGGCACTTTAGATACATGCATAGGTTAAACAAGCCAATCCAGACTCCTCTGGAAATGGCTAACAAACCACAATGCATCTAGAATAACTACTCTCTAAGCAAGCATACTGTCTGGCACCTTAGATACATTCATAGGTTAAACCAAGCCAATCCAGACTCCTCTAAAAAACCACAATGCATCTAGAAGAACTACTCTATAAGCAAGCATACTGTCTGGCACCTTAGATACATGCATAGGTTAAACCAAGCCAATCAAAACTCCTCTAGAAATGACTAACAAACCATAATGCATCTATAAGAACTACTCTCTAAGAAATACCTAACATCCTTTGTCTCTCAACTATCTTACCAAGATCAAACTATGTGCCATCTCAAGAACATAACACCCATGTCGTAGCATATAAGATGCACCACTAGCTAATGACAAGCATACCTCTCCAACGCCCTCATGTCATATTCTAGTCCATCAACTAGATACACACAACCAAGGCTCCCACTAGTAAAAAGTGCTGAAACACTCACGACATGATGTGATGTGAAATGTTGTATACTAATCTAGTATCCAATCAGAGCAACTAGAATCTTTGTTAGACATAAAAGCAAGAGAAACACTAGAGGTAAATGTGACATCACCATTACTAGCATGCAAAGTCACCTCTTTAGTTTGTGTCAAAACCATCTTTACATCACGCATACATCAGCATAGTTGTCTCATGCGTCTAAAGCAACAATGTCTAATGTGCCATGTGTGACCGCAATGCCAACATCTCAAGTGTTGAAATGAACGAGGCCATTGTATCATATGAGTCATCATAGCGGACTCAAAATTGCCAACGTATCAACTGCCATAAGTGAATGTCAACGTAGGGTAATCAAGAGCTATGTCTCTACAACATGTACAAGGGCAATGTGCATAAACTAATGCCAAAGAGAAGTGCACCAAACATAGA
This sequence comes from Adiantum capillus-veneris, assembly GCF_014529385.1. Taxonomy (NCBI): domain Eukaryota; kingdom Viridiplantae; phylum Streptophyta; class Polypodiopsida; order Polypodiales; family Pteridaceae; genus Adiantum; species Adiantum capillus-veneris. The sequence goes on along the minus strand of NC_140940.1, from coordinate 64,197,291 downwards.
ACACAAGGAGACACTTTCAAAAAAGCTCACCAACACGAGTAGTTCTCAAGCACATCAATACATAAAATCTCTCGCAGTGTGTAACTACAGTGTGCTCTACAATTGTCACACTAATGCAAGTCTCAACTTCCAAAAGTACATGTAACCTATAACTACATTGTGCTCTACAATCATCACACCGATGCACGTCTTAACTTCCAAAAGTCAATGGAACCTGTAACCAATGACTGTGCATAGATTGTATGCAGTGGACTCACGATCGAAATATTCATCAATTGCAAACAATGCATACCATAAGTCTACATGTAGCCATTGTGAGTATACATACATCTCACTCTTTTGAGAGTGGATGTAAGAACAACAATCCGTGTCCAAAAACAACCATACGCCTGTCAATGTGGGAGAAAAGTCGACCACAACAAGAGAGAATCATTGTCTCAATCCGATGACTGCAAACACATCAAAAGAGTGTATGGAAATCAAGACAAAACTATGGCAAGAAATCTAGGGAAAATTGAACAGAATATCCTCTACAAGATGAGAAAAATCTCAAAGAAAATCTCAAACATAAACCACATCCAAGATGCCAAAATGGCTACACAGTATGCATATAATTGCAATCCACAGTCAATGTACACAAACAGAGTGACGGTGCATAAACAAGCACCAAAATCATATAAAATTTTTCAACAATGATTATAAATTAAAGCACTGGATCAATGCCAAAATGTCGTACAAAACTCTTTGCAAATTTGTGCACCACTTTCGTCGAAATCGGCTCAATCAGATGAGCCAACACGCATAACTAGTGATAATCCTGAATTGTGAGAGTCCACAAGAGTGCATACATCAACCAAATGTTCTTAATTTATGCACATAAGTTTGCTAAAATTTTCAGCCCATATCACTTCATTGAGAGAAAATCATAAATGCACAAAACAAGTGAACACCCAAGCTCAGTCCGAGCTCTCTGGATGTAGCAAATCAGCTCCAAAATCACCCTAAATCACCATGATATGCATACATGGTCTACATATTAATCTATAACTTTTAGAACACCCTGCGTCGGTCAACCAATATATCCCAAACAATTCAAAATTTGTAAAAACTTCCTTTTGAAGAGTTGTAGATCTTAGAAAATGGTCAATAATCATAGGAATGGACATGAAACGAGTTGTTTTTACAAGTCAAAACAAATCCGTAAAAAAATTACAGTTGTCTATCCTCAACTTGTAAGTATTCTACCATACGTACAACAAAATTGATGTTGAATTTGAAGAAACTTTCAACTAGAAATTTTAATACATGACATTTCCGATAAGGAACGCGAGAATCAAGCTAAAAATTGACCTTTTACTCATTCAAAATTTTGTTGCAAAACAGTGCTGAAAATTTTGCAACTTCATCGCATTCTCCCTCCATGATGTTGCAATGATGCAAGGCCACTCTGGCTCTGATACCGATTGAAGAGTGCACAAATTTGGTGCATGTGTGGAGAGGCAGACGAGGGGAGAGAGAGAGAATGCAAGATGTGGGTGGAGCAACTCACCACAATATGGGAGAGAGATACCTTTAGTATTTTATCAAGTAAAGAATAAGGTGTGCACAAGTGATAGGTGGTCAGACGCCTATGGGGCATCTAGCTAGGGTAAGAAGCACACCGCCTTTCTCCCAACATGACATTTTTGGATAAAATAAAAAATCAAAAATTGAATTTCTTAGTTGATATGGGTAGTACACATTACTTCTTGTCCTCTAAATTGGTAGAGAAATTAAACCTGTAATCAACTTGAGAAATTAAAAGATCTGTGGAATTAGCGAGCGGTATAAAAGTCTCATGAAAGGGCTAATTGAAAATTTGTCTTTTTCTTTGAATGGTCAAACCAGAAAGGTAATTTTTATGTCAAAGACATGGGTGTGCATGATATAATTATTGGCATGGATTGGATGATTGAAAATTATGTTTTGATAGATTGTGAGAAGAAAGAAAAATATTTTTTAAATCTTCTGATGGGGGTAACCACACTCTCCATGGGGAAGAAAGGGATTGCAAGTCTATTCTAGTTTCGGCTATGAAGTTGATAAGAAGACTAATACAGGGGTGTGAGACCTTTATAATTTTTGCAAATGAATTAAAAGTTAAACCTGAAAAAGAAAAGGGAAAATATTCATTGCATGTGGAAAAGCTTCTTGATGAGTACAAGGACATTTTTCCTAATGACGTGCCTCCTCCTTGATCATTTGACCATGGAATAGACCTATATCTAAGAACCAAAACCTACTCATGAGCTCCATACACATTCAACATAGATGAACTTAAAGAACTACAACTCAATAATTGGTTGCTGAAAGGGTTAAACAGACCTAGTGTATCTCCTTGGGGCGGCCCTATTCTTTTTCAAAGGAAGAAGGATGGGACATATAGGTTGTGTATTGATTACAGGAGACTGAATAAACAAACCATTAAAAATAAATATCTCCTCTCGCACATCGATGAGTTGTTAGGTCAACTTAGTGGTGCACAAGTGTTTTCAAAGCTTGATCTATGATCTAGATACCAACCAGATAAAGATTAAGGAAGGAGATATTTTTGCGACTGCTTTTTGTACATGATATGGGCACTTTGAATTTACAATTTTGGCTTTTGGTTTGACTAGTGCACCTACAACATTCATGTGTTTAATGAGAAGTATATTTTATCCTTATCTTGATGAGTTTATTTTGGTATTCTTAAATGATATTTTTGTTTATTCTAAGAATGAAAAGGATCATGAACTGCATTCAAGAAAAACTTTTAGAGTATTGTGTGAAAATCACTTTGTATGCCAAATTGAGTAAGTACTTCTTTGCTAAGGAAGAAATTTTATATTTGGAGAGTGAAACCTCCAAAAAAATTTATATGTGGATAGGGTAATCTCCAAAGAGGACATTCATATTGATCCAAATAAGGTCAAGGCAATCATAGAATGGTCGACACCAAAAACTTTGAGGGATGTGAGAAGTTTCATGGGGTTAGTACAGTATGAGCGAGCGTATATTAATAAATTTTCTAAGATTGCACGTTCTCTAACTAAACTAATGAAGAAAAAAGGAATGGTTATAAACTCATCTAGCAAGTGGTTTATCACTTGATTCAAGAAGTGAGTACCCTTGTTGCTTACTATCTCTTAATAGGCAAACCATATCCTGTAAAGACATAATGATACAAAAATAAAGCCATCAACCTTGCATAATTCTTTCTCATGGTCTTTGTTTCAACCCACTTTTTCAAATGGTATGTGGCTACAACGATGTCTTGATTCTTGTGATTTTATGTTGGTTGGTGGTTGAATGGGTCCTACAAAATCTATGCTACCTTTGGCGTTGAAAAACTATGAACCAAGGACAAGGAGAAAAGGAAAGAGGCTTATCTAGCTTGTCTCTTGAATATGCAAATACATGACTATGCCCAAATTGAAGTATGTACCAAACACGTAAGGTTGAATGCATATTTAAATCCTTCAGTAGATGTAGATTAGTGGAGCACTAGAGGGTGATCACACCTGAATAAAAATTCAAGACATGACTTTTGTTTAAAGGTGCAAGAGTTGCTGAGCAACGACATAGTTAAAACAAGGCATTGACCAAAGAGAGTTGTCAGCAAGGATTGTGCTTTGTGAGATGAGGAGATCAAAGTGTCTTTTTGGGATTCATCTCAAGTCTATCACTGAGCTAAGTGGCTAAGTAGGCTTATACAAAAACCAAACCAAAGACATCATTATGTTTGGATAACTGCGCAAATTCTAGAGGCAACTCATGTCTAGAAGGAAAAGGGCAGTCCAAAAGTTAGAAAAGGAATTCAAAAAAGGGGTAGAATATGAAAAGTTTAAGTAGCACTAGAGCTGAAAGAGTTATAGAAGAATAGGGTTGTGCCAAGGTAGCAACTTTTGACTAACATGGGAAAAACAAATGTCTTTCATGGGAATGCACAAACAAGGTAGGTCGATAGTATGAGCCAGAGTGAAAAAGTAACATCAAGAACCAAATGCAAGAACTACATGAAAGTATTGGGGTGTAGGCCATTTTTTATGTATATTGAAATCACATAATACCAAAAGGTATTGGACCATTATCAAGAGACTTGAAATAAACAAAGGGGGTAGGAGCTCTAAGGAAGCACACATAAACCTTCCAAAGGATGATGAATTGAGTAGTTGCATCCAACAAAAACCAATGAGGACTTCCTCATTAATCTCTTGTTGGGCATATCCTCTGAAGGAGTACGAGCGGAAGTGCGACGCGAGAGAGAGTGCGAGAAGAAGAGCACGACGATATGGTGAACTCGCTCTACTGTAATGTGTAGAGCATAGTGAGTTCTTATTAGGTTTTTACAAAAGAATATGTGTACATATCTGGCGGCCCGCCCACTTACCTGGGCGACCACATTGGGGTTTATACCCCAACAACCTCCCACTTAAAGTCCAATGTGGTACTTTAAGTGTGACAGAAGCTACTATACAAGCTAATATACAAGAGATGTAGAGAAGTGATGTACTACCCTACACCTAAGTGCTTGCGAAAATGCGCAAAGCTCTCTGAGGGAAGTCCTTTTGTAAGTAGATCAGCAGGATTTTCTGTGGTGTGAACTTTGACAAGCTGAATTTGCTTATCCTCGAGAATTTCCCTGATGAAATGATACTTCACATCCACATGCTTTGTCTTTGAGTGATAAACTGGATTGCAAGCCAATTGTATAGCACTTTTACTATCACAATATAACACAGGCATCTCTTCTTTGATTCCCAAATCTGTTACTAGTCGATTAAGCCAAATTGATTCTTTGCATGCCTCTGATGCTGCAACATATTCAGCCTCTGTAGTAGACTGAGTAACACAATCTTGTAATCTAGAACGCCATGATACTGCTCCACCAGCCAATGTAAATACATACCCTGACGTAGACCTTCGGTTGTCTAAGTCACCTGCATAATCTAAGTCTGTAAAACCCTTTACACTTAGCTCCTGACTCCCATAGCATATACGCATACTCTTTGTAGCTTTCAGGTATCTCAATATTCCTTTCACTGCCTACCAATGTTTCTTGCCTGGGTTTGACATGTATCGACTTACTACTCCCACTGCAAATGCAATGTATGGGCGAGTAGCAATCATTGCATACATCAAACTACCCACTGCAGACGCATATGGAATCTTATCCATTTCAGCCCGTTCTTCCTCAGACACAGGACATTCTTGTTTGCTAAGTTTCACATATGGTGGCAATGGAACACTCAGTGCTTTTCCCTTCTCCATATTGAAACGTTGCAAAACCTTGTCAATATACTCTGTTTGAGATAACCAAATCAACTTCTTTGATCTGTCTCTCTCAATGCGCATACCAAGTATATGACTTGCCTCACCCATGTCTTTCATGTCAAACAATTTTGCCATCTTTGACTTCAAATCAATCAACATGTCATCCACATACAAAATAAGGATCAGCCAACTACCATCCTTAGCCTTCTTTGTATATAGACAGTGATCGAACTCACTACGTTTGTAGCCTTGAGAAAGCATAAACTTGTGGAATTTATGGTACCATGCCCTCGGTGATTGTTTTAAGCCATAAAGACTCTTTAACAACTGGCATACCCAATCTTCCTTGCCTTTCTCAACAAACCCTTCTGGCTGCTGCATGTAAATTTCCACATCTAAATCACCATGCAAGAACACTGTCTTGACATCCATTTGGTGCAACACCAAATCTAATATGGCAACCAATGCAAGAAAGCATCTCAATGTAGTCATCTTGACCACCGGAGAGAAGACTTCATCAAAGTCAATGCCTTGTTCTTGCTTAAAGCCCTTGGCAACAAGCCTTGCTTTGTACTTTGGCTGACTATCATGAGCGGTGATCTTATACCTGTAAACCCATTTACAGGGTAGAGCCTTTTTGCCCCGTGGTAATTTAACTTGATTCCATGTCTGGTTTTTATGCAGAGCTGTCATCTCTGACTGCATGGCCAAATGCCAATTCCCAGAGTCCTTCATTTGCACTGCTTCCTTGTAAGATGAAGGCTCATTGCAATCAGTCAACATGACATAGTTCATAGATGGAACAAACCTATGAGGAGGTCGCGTGACACGTCCAGATCTACACACAATAGGTGGCTCAGGCTCGGCCACAGCCTGTGGTTCCACTCTATCCTATCCTTGCTCCTCTTGAGCCCTGACATTTTGTCTTGCACGTGCAAGTCCATCTTCTTGGAAGACAACTCTTCTAATCTCCTGAACCCTCTCTGGTTTAGAATGATATTTGGATTCATTAAAGTGGACATCATTGCTGTGGACAACCTTTCTGGATTCGGGATCCCAAAGTCTGTACCCCATCTCACCAGAATTACCATAGCCTAGAAAGATGAACTTTCTACTCTTTGGCTCAAGTTTGTTCCTAAATTCCTTTGGAACGTGAGTATATGCCTCACAGCCAAAGACTCTGAGATGCTTGTATGAAGGCATTTTGCCTGACCATACCATCTCTGGCACTGAATCCTTCTGCAAAACCTTGCTAGGAGATCTATTTACAAGATGAACAACTGTTGATACAGCTTCAGTCCAAAACCCATTTGGCAGCTGTGCATTAGACAACATACTTCTGACCTTCTCTTGTATGGTCCTATTCATCCTTTCAGCAACACCATTTTGAGGAGGATTGTAAGGAATAGTAAGTTCACGTTTTATACCTTTTGACTTACAAAAGTCCTCAAAGGCCTTTGAAACATACTCTCCACCATTGTCAGTGCGTAAGCATTTAAGCTTTTTGCCACTCTGATTCTCCACAAGTGTCACAAACGTTTTGAAAACACTAAACGCTTCATCCTTGTGCTTGATAAAGTAAACCCATACTTTCCTCGAGTAATCATCTATAAATGTCATAAAGTAAGAAGCTCCCCCTAGAGATAGGTTAGGCATAGGTCCACACAAATCACTATGAACAAGTGCCAACTGTGTATCTCTTCTACTGCTTCTATGCTTATGTGGTTGTTGTATTTGCTTACCATACAGACAATGTTCACAGAATTCAAAATCATTAAATGAAAAGCCAGGCAAATAACCAGAACGAGACAAGATTTCCATTCCCTTCTTGGACATATGTCCTAACCGGCTATGCCACAAAGAAACGTTCGGCTGCTCGGTTACATTGATTACATTTTCAGAGACATTTGATACATAAATCATGTAAAGTCCTCCAGACTTTACTCCATGTGCTATTGTCATAGAACCCTTGGATATCTTCCACATGTTCTGTCCAAAAGTGGTGACGTAGCCAGCATCATCAAGTAAACCTGTGCTGATCAAGCTCTTTGTAACTGCGGGAACATGTCTCACATTCTTCAGCGTGAAAGAAGAGCCATTCTGAAACTTCAATTGAACATCTCCAACACCTAAGATCTCACATGTCTGCCCATTGCCTAGCCGAACATGATCTTTAGTGGTCACATAAGAGGTAAACCACTCCTTGTTTGGAGACACATGAAGTGATGCCCCTGAGTCTATAATCCAGTCACTCAGTGTATTTCCATCAGATTCTGTAAGAAGAGCTGAGTCCATTGTATTCTTCAAGAAGTAGATGTCTCCTGACACTAGACTGTCATCCTCTGCAACAGTGTTTGTCACATTTATTTCTTGAATCTTCACTGAGGACTTGTTCTTCTCACCATGGTCTTCAGCTTTCTCTTTGCCTTTTTCTGCTTTCCATTCTCTGCAGTCTCTTTTCATGTGACCCTTCTTGCCACAATGGTAGCATTCTATGTCACTCTTGCCTTTAGCACTGCGGGACTTGCTACGAGACTGATTCCTCTTTCCACCTTTGTACTTTTCTTTGGTCCTTCCCCTGACAACTAAGGCTGTTCCTTTGCCTTTGTCCATTGTCTTTATATTGGTTTCTTCAGTAAGCAGACTTCCTTCTACACCAGCTATGTTCAAACCATCTGGAGGTGCAGAATTACTCAAAGCTGTGTGAAAAGTGTCCCAACTTTCCGGGAATGTGATGAACAGGAACATAGCTCTAACAGGTTCATCAAACTTGACACCTTGAGCTGACAACTGACTATAGATTGTGTTGAATTCATTCAGATGATTGGACATAGGGGTCCCTTCTTTCATCTTCAAGTCAACAAGATTCTTAAGCCAGTATACCTGTGAAGCTGCACTCTGCTTCTCATAAAGATCACTCAGCTTTATCCATGCTTGATAAGCCAACATCTCGTCTGCTACATTGAAGTAAACGCTTTCTGCCAAAGTCAGCATAATGGTAGAAAGTGCCAATTCATCCATTTCGCTCCATTCATCTTCGTCCATATCTTCTGGTTTTATCCCCTTGAGCTTTATAGGTTTTATCTGCTTCTTTTGTACCAACACGTGCCAAATCTGCTTTTTCCACAATGGAAAATTGGTTCCATCCAGCTTCTTGATATTGTAAAGAGCAGTGTCTTGTGATCCAGCCATAGCTACGCTTCACAGTGGTTTACTTTCCTGGGAAAAATTCGGCAGAGTTTCCCCTGTAAACTGACCTCTGAACCAATATCAACCTGTCAAATGAACCAAGAAAGCTTCAGATTCTGCATAAATTTTGGCAGAGTCTCCTTTGTAAAATGGCTTTGGTGTACTAAAAAACAGACCAAAAACAGCTCAAAAAACACTGTCTCTCTGACACTGTAAGCTGCGGGTAAACCTGTCCTGCACCTGTACTGTCTCTCACTGTCCTGTCACTCTCCTGTAAGCATAGACTGCAACAATGCCTCAACGGCAGTAAAGCAAAGATGCAATCCCAACTGTCTAACTCACAGTCAATACATCCTAGCTGCCTATCTAAGGGTGCTCGAGGGATCGCTCCAAGACCTGTATCACCGAAAGGATCTCAACATTCGAGAATCCCCCAGCTCAATAAAACCTCACTCGACCCTCAACAAAGGCTGCAGTAAATCTGACAGTACATAGACTTCCCACAAAGTCATACATCCACAAATTTCCCACTATATGCTGTAACCGCTGCGGCGGTTGTTTGCTGCGTGACTCACAGCCAGCAAACCCTCAACAGACATACATCATCTGTGACAATACATCCCATGTGGAAGTACCTGCAATGTCACGATGAAATCTGGAATATCAAGCAGCAAACACAAGGTACCTGATGAACTAGTGGATGTTGCCTACAGTCTGTGTGTAGATGCGCCCGTGTCGTATCTGACATGCCTCCAAGAATTGTGAGCCGTCCTTCGATGTGTAGATAGCCACAAATCAACACTCTGGGAGTGTCGATATCCTCAGCACCTGCAATCGTAGGCCGAAAAACCCCAAATTTGCAGAGTTGGATCTGCACCCGCTGAGACCACGTAGTCGAAAATGGCCTGCGCAGACCTTTGTCGAAGCCTAACGGTGGCCGAGATGACCTCAGAATGACATTCTGAGCACACCAAGCCCTATGGCCGCTCCCACAAGATTTGGGGCCGTGTCTTTGCCTGTCGAATTTCACTCCAATCTGAGCTAGTGACTCTAGCCTCCTGCAGTGCTGCCTCGAGCCTCGATCTGAGCTCTGATACCAGTAGAAGGAGTATGAGCGGAAGTGCGACGCGAGAGAGAGTGCGAGAAGAAGAGCACGACGATATGGTGAACTCGCTCTACTGTAATGTGTAGAGCATAGTGAGTTCTTATTAGGTTTTTACAAAAGAATATGTGTACATACCTGGCGGCCCGCCACTTACCTGGGCGACCACATTGGGTTTTATACCCCAACATCCTCCTACAAGAGGACTCCAAGAGTTTGTTCAACAAGAAACCCTCACTTCATAGCTGCCCAAAGCCTTCCACGGTCATGTTGGGCATACCTTGCACTCAACGCGTTCCAAGAGGAAACATTTCACATAGAAAGCTCATCAAGAACCTTTTGTGCTTTTTTAATGGCAGCACGTTTGGCATACATGTCAACCAAAGCATTGCCAAGCACAACATGTTTCTTGGACAGCCTTTGAGACTAGCAATCTCAATCTCATCATGAAGTCTTTCATCCATGTGAAGGCATTGCATAAATCCTCCTCCCCCCTTCCCCCTCTCCTCCCTCACTTTGAGTCTCTTCCGTCCTCTAACCCCACTCTCTCTCTCTCTCTCTCTCTCTCTCTCTCTCTCTCTCTCTCTCTCTCTCTCTCTCTCTCTCTCTCTCTCTCTCTCTCTCTCTCTCTCTCTCTCTCTCTCTCTCTCTCTCTCACTCACACACACACACACACACAGACCTACCTACTCCCATGCATGAATCCAAAAAAAATTATACAATGCCACTCACACACAAACACACTCATCCTCTCTCCCCCCATCTCCCTTCCTCTCTCATAGACACCACCATACATGCTATCTATCTCTCTCTCTCTCTCTCTCTCTCTCTCTCTCTCTCTCTCTCACACACACACACACACACACACACACACACACACACACACACACACACACACACACACACACCTACCTACCCCATGCATGAATCCAAACGAAATTATGCAATGCCACTCACACACAAACACACTTATCCTCTCTCCCCCCATATCCCTTCCTCTCTCATATACACCACCATACTCTCTCTCTCTCTCTCTCTCTCTCTCTCTCTCTCTCTCTCTCTCTCTCTCTCTCTCACACACACACACACACACACACACACACACACACACACACACACACACACACACACACACACACACACACACACACCATATATGCTCCCGCTTTGTGAGTCAATCTTTTCCAATTGAGGTTGTGGGCATGGAAAGGGTTGTGGAGTACATGATAAAGATGCATCAAAACCCCTCACATCAAGTTTTTTACAACTGCATACAAAGTCAAGGTTGAGAAGAAGGGATCCTTCATCCTTGCTTGGTCTCCGAGAACAAGATAAAAACATCCCCTTGCTTCATGCTTTCCCTCTTCCAAGATCTTCTTCTTGAGTGTCCTTACTACTTATGGCCGGGAGCTGGAGAGAGAGCCTGAGCTTCACCTTATGTTGCTAGCAAGGACGAGAGGACGAGAGAGAGAGAGAGAGCTTGAGAGAGATTTCCCTTAGTCTCTTCCCCTTCTGCCGTCTTCTTAGCCTTCCTGAGCCCTCCTCTCCACTTTCCTTCTCCCCGGTCCTCTTCGTTGATAGCCTCCTCTTTCTTGCCGAGCATGAGAGCGAGAGAGAGAGAGCACGCTATGCTCCGAGGATGAGAATGAGGGAGAGGGAGCTTTGCCTCTCTGAGTCCTCTTCCCCCCTTGCCCTTCTCTCCTGCTCCTCCTTAATTGCCTTGCTCTTGTTCCTGCTTTTTTCTCGTTACCCTATTATTCTTCTCCCTAAGCAACTCGTTGTTTTTTAATTTATATTGCTGAGCCCGCTATATCTTTTTTTATGCAGCGACGGCGCCGTCGTTGCATAAACCGCCGCTAGTGACGTGGCATGCCGTCCCTGACCCCCGCAGAAAATGGCGTAGCTGCTATAAAAAAGGGTCGCCTCAACCTGCTGGTAAGATTTCGCTTCATGCTTGCCGGATTTTGCGTGCTCTACAAGCCGCTGCAAGTGCTCCTCACCCCATCGTCTCCTTCACGCCATGACTTCTTTCCTCTTTGTTCCCACTCAATTAAATCATGTGGACGGCCTTTAATTTGGTGGGCGCCCGGTCTTAGTGGGCTGCCTTTAAGTTATGGCTATGGGCGACCTTATGAGGGCACCACATTTGGCATACACGTTCCCACTCAATTAAATCATGTGGAAGGCCTTTAATTTGGTGGGCGCCCGGTCTTAGTGGGCTGCCTTTAAGTTATGGCTTATGGGCGGCTTTATGAGGGCACCACATTTGGCATACACGCCGGCCAATCAACACACTCCATGAGACGACATTTTGAACAATGAGCTCATCAAGAGATTTTTGTGCTTTCGTAACGGCACCACATTAAGCATGCTTATCAAGCAAGGCATGCTTTCGTAAAGGCACCACATTTGGTGTAAACATCAACCAATATTTTGCAAGGCACAACAAATTTCTCTAGTAGTAGCCGATGTTGAGCAATCTCATCATGAGTCTCGTTGTCCGTATCGAGGTCTTGAACAGCAAGAGACAACCCTTAAAAGAAAAAACCCACTCAAGCACTTATTGTGCACTCTGAAGTGCATCACATCCGGCATACATCTCAACCATAGCACTGCTACCTCGAGCACTTATTCTACTGCATTTGAAACCCTGGCTGTAGCTAAAAACTCCAAAATGGCACACTGACTGAGCGGACCGGACTGGTACAGAACCGGCCCCAGGTGAATCTTTAACAACTAATATCTTGGCAACCGTAAATCCGATCACATTGATTTGAAAAGACCGAGACGATCCACAAAGTGAGCACTTCGAGGCCGTGCATTCATTTCATTTCTGTCACCTCAGCTGCAGTTGCCCAATCCGGTACAGATCTACAATCGACTTAAACTTCAAATTGCGATAACTTCTTCACCGTAGCTCCAATCGACGAGCCGTAAAGACAGGCCGCTAGAGCACTTCAAGCACTGCAGTTGTAGATCATAAACTCCCATCTGTGGTCACTTCAAGCATAATGATTTTTAGCATCATTAAGGCATCAGTTGGCCCTTTTTAAGCCGCATCTGGCATACATTAATCATTAAATGTGGCCTGTTAACAAGCCCTGATCACTGACCCTTAAATGTGTAGGCTTCAAAGAAGCTTAGCTTGCATTTATCTTCTATTTTCCTCTACATGGCAGTGGAGCTGCACGACATCCACTCTCTCTGAACCTGCAGAGCCTCCGGTCTGTGCCAACTGCACTTCAATCTGCATCTGCTTTAGGTACCTTAAGCTCTTTTCCATCATCAGACTCACATAGCTGGTAAACATATGAAAAATGAAATAAGGCTTATACCCTATCATCAATGTTCTAGCTTAATCATTAGGTAGCTTCCCATAAAAAATCTTTGACCTGTATCTCCCGTATCTTCAAAGCATCCAATTATGAAAAACGTGTTTAGTGAACCCCGCCAGACTCAAGTGCTCCAGTTCATGATGCACATGACTTGACCATTAAGCTCGCTTTAAGGAACCCTGTCAAGCTCAAGTATGCCTTACTCTGTCTGCACACGGAATGGCCGTCAAGTCCTTTACCTCAAGTTCTAGTAGCAGAACCAACTCAAAAGATGTGAAGATACTTCATCAATTGTCCAAAGAAGTCAGTTGGAAGCCAACCATGTAATCTTATTGAATGCATAGCCAAAACTATTCTGACTTAGCATAATCTAGAAAACAAAACCTTGCATCATGCAACCTGCTACATCAGGCATGTGGTATCCTCTGCATCTGCAACTTGCACTTTAGTAACCCCCAGGATCAAATGGGATAATAAGGAATTGCCCACACAATGGAGCATCATAATATCCACATGAGCATACATTTCCTGTATCAATCAATATCAAGCATTTCTGGTGCAAATATGTTGTCCTTGGTTCAAATAGCACGCAATTACTATGCATACTTAACAACATCCATCCATATTGAATTTGCTTATGAATATCCTTAGAATCTCCTGGATCAAACACCATCGAGATCACATAGCATTGATGGGCTCCACAATATACTAGAGCTTCACCTGAAGCATAGTGCAGCACCCACATTTCCTAAACTGTTGGCAACTTAATCTCGTTACCAGAAAGCATTAAAGAAGTCTGACTCCCTTTTACTGGCAGCCAAGACATCATTGACATAAGCATCAATAGGAATAACATCCAAATCCAGCTACATTTGGCACATTTCCCAACTAAATGAAAAACCCTGTGCACTTTATGCAGTATCAAGGATGATTTAGCATCATCACCCCCTCTAGCTTCATAGCCATCACGAAAACCCTTGGGAGTCTCTCGACCTGTATCATCAGACAAAATTTCACCTGTTGGGATTTCAACTTGATCATGAAAAACAACTTTATCTTGTAGATCTTCACCCATAGCATCCTCGGGAAAATCAACCTTAGAAGTCTCAACATTAATCAAAATTGTAGGAGTTATCTCCTCATGTAGTCCATCTACAAGCATAGATGTAAAACCCCTGTCGTCGTCGATAACCTGTTCACAATCAGCATGATCTAGGGAGTCTTCATAGTCATCCATGTCATCCTTTGATTCCTCATCTGCACTTAACAATACATTATAGAACTGTAAAGGCTCATCTAGCACTCCCTCTGAAGAGGTATACACATCAGAAAGCTCTTCTATACTGCCATAAACATCTCCTTCAGATCTAAACAAAAATTCATCAATTATAGCATCCTCTTCTATGATAGCAACATCTGCAAGCATATTGGTAGTAGCAATCGTAGGTTCATTGACATCCTCAGGCTCATCCTGTGCTGGCTCCACAGATTTAGTCACTTCATCAGCTACTGTGTATATAATAGCTTTATTTATGCACTCATCTACAGCAAACATGTTGTCCTGCTCGCCTATAGTGCTGATAGTTTTAGAAATATCCTGTAGAGGCTCATCTTCTTGATGAACTCCTTCAGAATAACCCATGTCAAGGTCAACAACTTGCGAACCACTTGCTGTACAATCTATGTCTTCAGTGGAATCATTATTAGAGGTAGCGTCCATGCAAGCAATCTTTGAAAAAAATTCATATAAATTTGTTCCAGCATTAAATTCATTGTTTACCTTTCCTTCGTTGCTCAAATTAAGCTCCTCTGAAACTGAATCTGCTACTTCCAGCTTAGCATTCTCTTTGGCTTTACTTCTTGCAGAAATATGCTTCTAGAATTCATCATAGTTGAGGATCTGCATCTGATCCCCTTCAGCTTTACTGAAGACAACCTTATTTCGTTCAGTAATCTCCTTTATTTACAGATCTAGAATCCTTGAGCTTTCGTAAATAAATTCCTCTGCAAAATACTCCCACCGTGTGGGATATTATTCTGCCAGTTCTTGAACCTACTCTTTAAAATCCGAGTTTACAACCTCCTCAAAAGCTTCAATCATCCAATCTTCTAGAACATTTCTGCTCTTCATCTTAGCTTTGTAACATGCGATAAAACCTTCTGGATCATATCCCTAAAAAATATAATACTGCTCACATACAGCATGAAGTGCTAGCTATATAGCATCATCAATCTTATTTTTTATCTGCATGGATTTGGCTTCCTGCAGATACCCCTGGACCAATTCCATCATTTTTGGCAAATATGCAACTGCTAGATTTTTATCAAATCCATCGGCACTGAAATCTTCAATAAACTACTTTAACTGTTATGGTATCTCCATCTTTACCTCCCACCCCAGCTCGTTTCGCGTCGGGTTTACCAAATATGTCGGGGGATATGTGTTCACTATGTGAGCCGGGTAGGCGCTGGGCCTCTGGCTGTGGGAGATGTGAAAGAGAGAGAACAAGAACAACACGTGAAAAAGGCTCGGTCAATCACAGTAATCATCAATTAATTGATTAATTCTCTAAGTACAACTTAATATTTAACCAAGGGGTGTTGTTAACATCATCATCACTTAGATCGTCTGCTAACTAGGAGTTTAAGCTCGCGCTTTACAGAATTGACCGGGCCGTTAACGACACCGGACTTAACAGAATGCTAAATCAATTTCTAGCTGAGGACGGTTATGGAAATTTTTCTCTGTCGCTTTATCTGCTTCTTCTCCTTTCAAGATATTGCAAACCTCATGTAAGTTCACTCTGTCATTCATTATGCTTCAATTATTACCAACTATGCTGCAACTCTTTGCTTTGTGCGCTTTGCCACGTCTTAATTGCCGCACCCACAATGGGGTACCCCCCCCCCGCCCCCCCTCTTGTGAAGCTTCGATGAAGCTCGGCATCCCAGCACGGTCGGCAAGTACATCCACCACACATATTCTCTGTGTATTATCGGCAGAAAAAAGTCAAAAATTTAATCAAGAGGAGTTCAAAGTGATGTTGAAGTTATCAAAGTGACGTTATCTCTCAAAATCAATTACAATCGAACACAATTCTACCCATAATCGATTCGGCTAAAGAGATTAAGGAATTCCCTACATGGCGGACATTTCAAATCGATTTTGACTTGGATAATATCGACTTTGACGGGATTAGCAAGGCTAATTAAACTTTGCAACTGCTCTCAATCTCAGGTATTTTTCTAACTATTCCTTTCACTGCACTGTGTCGCCATGGATTCAGATATCAGTATGACTTTTGATCCTGCCCATGATGGCCCACGGCCGGATGCTCTCAAGGAGAGTGAACGTGATGCTACGGCAAGTGACGACACTTATGAATTGCTCGGCATTCATGAATTTCGTGCACTTCAGACACACATATCAGTTATGGAAGGAAATTTTCAATATTTAAATGAAAATGTCACTAAATTACCCACATTAGTGATTCAATTAATGCAACAGTAGTCCAAGGGTCCAACTGTTGATACTTTGCACACTCTCACTGCAAAAGAGGTGGATGATTTGTTAAAAAACACCAAACCACCGACTTTTAAGGGAGAAGACCGAGACCGCAATAAGGATGCAATGAATATCTTTCTCAGCAAAGTGTGATGGAAATCACGCCTTACGACGTACTCCGAACGCGGTCAAAGCACATGGTGAAACTGATGCCTCTTGAGTCTTCCTCACAATTCTCTACAGTGGAAGTAACACACACCGAGGTGGTGCATGAATGCTGTCTCACAGCTTCCATGTGGCAACAGACCTTCAGACCACATGAGTTAGTGCGCATGCACGAATCTCTGCAAGGGCACAAGGTGCACATCTTGGTAGATGACGGTGCTACTCACAATTTTATCAATTATGGATTGGTGAAAAAACTCAAATTCCCTCAAACTCCGAGTACCCACCACTTCAAGGTAGCAATGATGAATGGACATGATACCAAAATCTGGGATACTCAAGTCCGAGATGTTCCATTGGAAGTACAAGGTTACTCCACATCCTTGGATTTTCAGGTTATGAACATGGAGAGGGCAGACGTGGTCCTTGGTATGGAATGGTTGCATAGCCTACGACCATCACTGAAGCGTAGCTATGAGCACAATAGCTTGATGTTTGAATCCCATGGCGCACATGTGTTGTTGTTAGGAGAGAAAGATATACCTTCCCCACCATTGATATGTACCGTTGAGCTTATGCAGCTCGTTTCTGATTATGAAATAGATCAAGTTTTCTTGTGTTACTCATTGTCTCATTTTCTCTTTAACATTGAATCTGTTGAACATTCCTCAACACCGCATGCTTCTCTCTCATCTCTTCCACTAATGGCTACTTCCAAACAAGCAAACGTTGCTAGTGAGTTACAAAAATTATTAAAGGAATTTCAAGATGTTTTTCCTAATGATTTGCCACCAAGATTACCGCCGACATGATCGGTGCAACATAGCATCGATGTGGTTGCAGGCTGTAAACCTGTCAATAAACGGCCCTACCGTATGAGTTACTTTGAAAATGCTAAGGTGGATGTCAGCTTGTGGACTACCTTAGCAGAGGTTTTATACAACCCAGTTCTTCACCATGGGCTTCTCCTATCCTATAAGTGAAGAAAAAAGATGACAGTATGCGCATGTGCGTAGACTACCGTGGCTTAAATGCGATTACGGTTAAGAACAAGTACCCATTGCCACGAGTAGATGAGTTGTTCGACAAACTCACTCATGCTCACATTTTACGAAAATAGACTTACGGTCAGGTTATCACCAAGTCCGTAATTGACTTGTTGATATATCCAAAACTGCATTCCGAACAAGGTTTGGACACGACGAGTTTTTGGTGATGCCCTTTGGGTTAACCAATGCGCCCACAACATTCATGACACTTGTGGATAGTGTCTTGAAGCCGTACTTGGGCAAATTTTTCATCGTTTTTCTCAATGACATTCTAGTCTACAGTGCTTCTGAAGAAGAACACTTACAACATCTCAGGCAGGTGTTCGAGTTGTTACGAACAAATAAAATATATGACAAGGAATCTAAGTGTGATTTTCTGAAAGAAGAAATTCACTATCTATGGCATTTTATTTCAGGTAATGGGCTTTATATGGATCAATTCAAAGTGGATACAATCGGGCCATGGCCTTCTTTTAAAAATCTGAACGAGTTACAATTTTCTTAAGGATTTGCAGGTTTTTACCGCAGGTTCGTTAAAAACTATGCTAACATTGTTGTTCCCATGACAGATCAACTGAAAGGAAAAGGCAAATCTTTTCAGTGGGGACCCACTCAACAACATAGTTTTGATACACTCAATGATGCACTAGCTACAGCTCCCATACTAGCTATTGTAGATCCTTTGAAACCATTAGTTTTGGAAATGGATGCCAGTAACCGTTCTATTGGAGCAGTCTTGTTACAAGACTGACGGCCAATTGCATTTGAAAGCAAGAAGCTTGATGCAGCTTAGCAGAACTACTCTGCTTATGAGCGCAAACTCTATGCAATAGTGTGTGCCTTAAAAACATGGTGTCATTATCTGTATGGTGATCAGTTTGAGATTGTGTTTGACCATGAAAGCATCAAATGGTTTACACAACAAACCGATTCGGAGGGTAGGAAAGACAAGTGGACCGAGATTCTTCAAGAATGTGACGCCAAGCTCCGGTATCGTAAAGGTCGATACAATGTGGTGGCTGACGCTCTAAGTCGTATGCCGAAGATCAATTCTCTCTTGTTCAGGGAACTTCATAGTGAATTTTAGATTCACTCAAAGGAAAATATGAGCATGATGAAGAATATTCCAAAGTGTGGAGCCATGTACAAATGAGGGATCCTTCTCACTCGAATGATGGTAGTGTAACGTTAATCTCCACACCTAGTTCTCCTCTATCGAGTGATGAACTATAGTGATGGAAGCATTTCACCATCGACAATGGGTACCTACTCCATAAGGGGAGAGTTTGTGTACCGAAGGATACAGACATTTGGCGCCAAATTTTGTATGAATGTCATGATAGTCCAAGTGCAGGGCACCCGGATATTAAAAAAACTTATGCTCTCGTACGACGACAGTTTTACTGGCGAGCTATACATGGCTTTGTTCAAGCTTATGTCTTGCATTGCCAAAAATGTCTAGTTAACAAAGCAGAGCGCCTAAAAGCAGGAGGACTCTTACATCCTTTGGAGATTCCCAATGGAAAATGGGAAAGTATCTCTATGGACTTTATTGTGGGTTTACCAACCATTGTACGAGGTCATGACTCGGTATGGGTGGTAGTAGACCGGTTGACTAAACTATGTAAGTTTATTCCAACCAAATCAACGGTTAGGACACAAGAACTAGCCAAGTTATTTGTGGACAATCTATACAAATTGTATGGTTACCAAGTAACATTGTAATCGTAATATTACAAGGCACCCGAATCAATCTGGTCTACAACTTTGCAGAAGAAACTCTTTTAAAATAATGCACTGATTTTGAGTTATTGTTCGCGGACTACGTACATGTCTGAAAAGCAACTTTTGCTTTTTGTTTTCGATCTGTCTCTTAATTGAAAATGATTTTGCACAAACGGATCACAAGAGGCATTGAAATCAATATGGTCTACAACTTTGCAGAAGAAACTTTTTCCAAATTCTGCACAGATTTTGAGTTATCGTTCGCAGACTGCGTACATGCCTGAAAAGCAACTTTTGTTTTTTGTTTTCAATTTTTCTCCTAATTGAAAACGATTTTACAAAAACTATTGGCTACAGCCACCGGAATCAATGTGGTCTACAACTTTGCTGAAAAAACTTTTTTCAAATTCTGTACAGATTTCGAGTTATCGTTTTCGGACTGGGAATATGTCTGAAAAGCAATTTTTGCTATCTGTTTTTTATTTTCCTCCTAATTATAAAAAATTTTGCAAAAAAAGACCCATATGAACCACTGGAATCGATGTGGTCTACACCTTTGCAGAAGAAACTTTTTTGAAATTCTGCACAGATTTGAAGTTATCGTTCCCAGACTTCGTGCATCTCTGAAAAGCAACTTTCGCTTTTTGCTTTTGATTTTTCTCCTAATTGAAAACAATTTTGCATAAACGGTTTTCGTGAGCCACGGGAATCAATGTGGTCTACAACTTTGCAGAAGAAACTTTGTCTAAATCGATTTTGGATTATTGTTCTCAAACACAGCGAACACATCTGAAAAAGAAATTTTGCTTGTTGCTTTTCATTAGGAGAAATTTGGACTCACTTTTGGGCCTTTCAGTTCTAGAGAGAGAGTGGTGCTGGACCAATGAGGAAGAGGCTAACGTTACGTTGAAAATCAACATTTTGGAGTCAAGCTCTTTTTTTTAAAAGGGAGGAAATATTATTTTTGTTCATCAAATTGCACAATTTCACGCTTTCAAGACATAAATGCCGTAAGTCGTACTAACTCTGTACCGAGGAATTTTGAGAACTTTCATTGAAGACTCTATTTAGTATCTTTGTTCCCGCCCAAATATGACTTTGAGTAGCTCTACTTCCCTCTCAAAACTTCTTCCCTTTTTCATATTTGTGCTAACCTTTCTGTGTATTCTAGTGCACACCATGACTATTTCTCGAAGGCCTAGCACTACCATTGACTCTGTTAGCATTTTTAACAGTTATACTACAGATGATCAAGCATGGATTCCATCTCGAATAACTAGCGTAAGTTGGGTTCTACTGCAAACTAGGAGGAGGAAGAGGAGGCAACAAGTTAAAGAGTTTAAAGTTAAAGACAAGTTAAAGAGTTTAAAGTGTGTGCACAAAGCAAGCGGGTAAAAGAGGTCCTCATATAACATGCTTTCCAGCATGCAGACTTAAGGTTGCAAACATCTCCTCCAAGTTTTCCAAGGCATCGACCCAACTGTAATTTATTTTGAGCATCTCGCTTAGTGCATGATTATATTCGAAGGTTAAGTGGTGGATATCATCTTTGGTATGTTTCAGATATTTATTCATCGAATAGGACAGATTGGCAACCAGTTGTGAGAGCATAGTTGGGATTTTTGATGCTTTCCATACATTTATTGGTGAGCAAATGTACCGAGGAAGACAACACAAGGAACTTGCAGATAATGGAATATTTTTTTATGATATGTCATATGTGGAACCGAGAACTTCCATTGGTTGGGGTCGTGTAGCTCATTTGTCATTTCCATCCTTTGACAGCAAGGATTGGTCTTTGCCAGCTTCACAAACTAGTGAAAGCTTTATGAATAAGTTATTTTAGGATATACAAAAGTCCCTCAAGTATTGAATTGCCACAAAAATAGTTCGGCTCGCACTATTTATGCCTCTTGAAGTGTTTGTAGATTTTTCCTTCGATGAGCAAATAAGAACTACCGCAACAATGTTCATTTGCAAGTCTGAGAGTTGTTTGGACTTTTTAGATGATATTTGGGATAGGAAACAATCACAGAGCAAAATATGTATTTTGCAAAAGAAGTCCATAATTTGCAAGTTCATTATAAGCTCTCAAAATTTCATAGTGTCGTTTTACTATATTAGATATCATCTTCTTAGTGGCAGCTTATTCCACTCGACCAAGATACAGAGTATAGCCTCAAGAACAAACCTTTATCAATGGAGCTCTACGTTCGAGACATCCTACTTACTGTGATGGAGACAATGTCAAGCACAACTCTTCCACAGCTCAGGGTAGATCTTACATGTGAAGAACTTCCACTTTTGGCGGAATTGTATGCATCCAGTCTCAACAATAGAAAGGTGCTTACTAAATGGTGAATTTTGATTGTCTTTAATACATTAAGACATAATCTAACTTTTTCTTCTTTTAAGATTCCAAGACGCAAGGAGAAAACAACACTGTGCAAGGAGTCACTCAAAAATACACTTCACTTAATTGCTTTCACCAGAAGCTAGGTTACATACCTTGTGCACGCAAAGAGCTTTGATTCCATGCAAACCATGATGTAAGACCAACTGAAGACGACATTCATCTCTCCATGGAGATGCTTTGCCTATCACAGGATGCTGTTTGGTTTAGTGAATGCCTACGCCACCTTCCAAGACTAGATGAATAGGGTGTTTGGTCCCTACTTGGGTTGGTTCATTAGAGTTTTCATGGATGTCATTGGATGTTATAGCTCAAGGGCGGATCATTTGTCAAAGCTCCAACTATGGTTTCAAAGGATGGACGAAGAAGGAGGTCAGTTAAACCCTAAGAAGTGCAAGCTAGCACAACCTTGAGTGCAATTGCTAGGCCATGTGGTGTCACAAAATGGAATTGATGCAGATCCAGAGAAGGTCAAGGTGCTAGTCTTGATGGAGCCTCCCTCTAGTACTCTTCAAAATAACTAATGCAGAGATATTTTGTGGCGGTCAAACAATGTTTAAAAAATGTACATTTTCATTTTCTCAAAACTTTACATGTTGTGTTGTTTCTGTCAAGATTTATACAAGTTATTGCTCCCTTTCCTTGCTACTGTCCTCTCCCCCGGTTTGTGCCACTGGTCCCCTGTCCTCTCCCCCGGTTGTTGCTGCCACTGGTCCCTTGCCCTTGGCTCCGGTTGCTGCTACTTCTGCCTCTGGGGACGCTGGTCTCAGGCATCCTTTCACGTTGCTCAAAATCATGGACCTCTTCCATGGCTTCCCATGCATCTTGCACCTGTGAAGCTTCCCTCTGTTCTTGCTCTTGCCGTCGACGTGTAGCCCATTCCTCTACTTCTGCGGTGTCCGCATAATATTGATTCATTGCTTCTTGCATATTTCAAACATCTTCTTGAGTCTGATTGTAGCGCTGTGTCATTTTGTTAACGGGATTCTGTTCAAACTCCTCAGCTCTCGCCCCTTCCTCTCTCGTGTGTCTGTTTACCGAGATTATAATGTGCTGGATGGACATTACAGAAAAATGTCACACATTGTTGGGGGTGTAGTTATGTAATTGAAGTTCCTATAGAAGCGTGATAATAGGAAAGTAAGTAAAGATGTTGCTTCATACAAACGTTGCAACAAACAATGAAACAACAGGATTACTTACGTTTGGTACATCCAAAATTTGACTGAAGAGCAACAGGGCATTCAAACAAGTTTGCCAGCCATAGCTATAGTCATCAATATATGTGGGCACGGTTACCCATTCATGTCGGATGGTATTTTCTAGATCATGTTCTAACAAAACATACTCTCCACAGCATACAAGTTTTTTTGTGGCATTACATACATAACCACTTGAGTCAGCAACACATGACAAAGAGACACTACTTCCAAATGTACCCAGATGGGCCTTACGTTTTTACATGACCGTGAAATGCCCTGCTTTTCCTGGAGTTTGAGTAGTAAACAATCTTAGCTTCAATGTAAAATAACATCAGACTCCAATGATCACTCCACCAAAACCATCAAAGATGAGGAGAAATATTCTAAATGCAAAATGGTTTTTACAAGGCAAGAAAAAACTCACGATTGATTGTATGCAGTGACCAGAAAGCACGCTAGATCAAAGTTGACTCTGCTAAACCAACTCATCATAGCCAAAAAGGAAACTCCGTTGTTCTGCAGCATAGGCGATATTAGCGGACCTATTATGTTGTCATGCAGCTCCGCTCCCATGCTAAGAAAGATGCCATAAAAATATACATCAAGCTTATTCAAAGCTTACTTGATTAATGGTCAGTGATCAGAGCTTGATAACAGGCCAAGTTTAATGATTGATGTATGTCAGATGCGGCTTAAAAGGGCCAATTGATGCCTTAATGATGCTAAAAATAACTATGCTCGAAGTGAGCACAGATGGGACTTTATGATCTAGAACTGTAGTGCTTGATGTACTCTATCGGCCTATCTTTACGGCTCGTCGATTGGAGCTACTGTGAAAACGTTATGGGATATTGAAGTTTGAGTCGATTGCAGATCCATACCGGATTGGGAAACTGCAGCTGAGGTGACAAAGATGAAATTAATGCACGGGCCTGAAGTGCTCACTTTGTGCAGCGGGTCGGTCTTTTCAGATCAGTTGATCGGAGTCTCGATCGCAAAGATATTAGCCGTTAAAGATTCACGGGGGGCCGGCTCTGTACTAGTCCGGTCCGCTCAATCGGAGTGCCATTTGGAAATTTTGACCTGCAGCCAGGGTTTTGGAATGCGGGAACAATAATAGTTTGAGGAGTCTCATGTTCGGGATGCCATTTCATGTATTGCTTGGGTGGCAATAGTCGTGATTGGCAATACTTGGCTAGCAGGAACAAAACGATGACACTTTTTATCGAATGTGATGGGAAGGCCTTACTTCAAATGCAATCACTCATGCTAGCATCTAACAAGCTTGTGGCACTATTCAAGACCACTTATGGGCACAAAAATTCACGGTGATATTACTAGTCAGGGGGATGTTGGAAATGATGTTATGCAAGGCATTGCCTTGGCCGACATGTATGCCAAATATGATTTCCCTTACAAAGCTTGAGGCCAAAGGTGGTCTTTCTTACAAGGCTTAAAGCCGCCTAATAGGGCCGCCCAAGGCAAATGATAGTGGCCACCCAAATTAAAAGATCCATTCAATGGCCGCCCAAAATGGGTTAAGTGAATGTGAAGAGAAAGAAAGAAGGGAGGTATGGCAGACGAGCAGGAAAAGGCAGCGTGAGGGAGAAAGAGGGCTGCGCTGGCTGCAGCGTTGCTCCGATGAGCATGATGGAGAGACGAGAAACCTGAGGCCCAGTCTTTTAGCGAACGGCACTGGTAAACATTCACACCCCTAGCAACGACGGCGCCGTCGTTGCTTAGGGGGAGAGGGTTTTATAGGGCATACAGGAAAAAAGAGTTGAAGAGGGGGAAAATAGGGAGGCATTCGAAGCATAACAAAAGGAGAGAAGGGAGGAACCTCGAGCATAGCTCTCTCTCTCTCTCTCTCTCTCTCTCTCTCTCTCTCTCAGTGGGGGAGACGAGGTGTGCTCTCTCTCTTGAAGATTGGAGAGATGGCGTGATCTCTCTCTCTCTCTCTCTCTCTCTCTCTCTCTCTCTCTCTCTCTCTCTCTCTCTCTCTCTCTCTCTCTCTCTCTCTCTCTCTCTCTCTCTCTCTCTCTCTCTCTCTCTCTCTCTCCATCGGGCTTTTGCATGAGAAGAAGCCAAGAAAAGAGGCAAAAGGGAGTCGAAAGGCGAGAAGGGGAAGAAGCTCGAGGGTCATCCTCGACAAGCAAAGCTCTTCCTCTCTCTTGCTCTCGTCATCAAAACAAGAAAAGCTTGGAAGGAGGAGGCCTCCAAGGGAAGAAAATCTTGGCAAGGAGTGAGGAAGATCTTGGAAAGGAGTGAGGAAGGACCGAAGAAGGGGCGGAATTTCAGAAAAGAGGTGAGGCCGGGAGCTCAGAAACAAGGAAGCTCACTCCTTCTCTCTCTCGACATCAGCTACCAAAGCAAAGGCTCTCTCCCGCTCTCTCTCTCTTCTCGTATCGATGATACAAAGCAAGGCTCTCTCTCTCGGCCCTTGAGATGCTTGAGGGAGATGAAGCAAAGGGGATTCAAGAGCTCGAAGAAGTAGAAGAGGGAAGCTTTCTCTCTTTTCTCGCTCTCGTTCTCGGATAAGCTTGAGAAGTCGAAGGCAGTCTCTCTCTCATGCATAAGCAAGTGACTCAACCTAAAGAAGCAAGAGAAGGAAGTAGGAGAAGACGTGCACTTTGGTAATAACTGAAGCTTGATGATCGAGGCAATGAACTGAATTGAAGACAGCGGAATCCACGGGGCATTTGAAGCAGATAAAGCGACAGAGAAAATTTTCCATCATCGTCATCCGTTAGAGATTGCATTAGCATTTTGTTAAGTCCGGTGTCGTTAACAGCCCGACTAATCCTATAAATGGGAGTTTAAACTCCTAGTTAGCAGCTGATCCAAGTGACGATGCTGTTAACAGCCCACCTTGGCTAAGGACTAAGCTGTAGTCGAAGTAATATTCAATTAATTGATGATTCCGGTGATTGCGAGAGCTGTCAGTGTCTGTTGTTCTTATTCTCTCTCTTTCACACCTCCCACAGCCAGAGGCCCGGTGCCTGCCCGGCTCACGTAGAGAACACATATCCCCCGACATCTTTGGTGAACCCGACGCGAAACGAGCCGGGGTGGGAGGTAAAGATGGAGAATTTAGAGTAGATGATGAGAATGATTGCAGAGTTATGCGCAAATGGTTTTGATGATAAATCTACAGTTCTAGACTTTTCGAAGATGCTTCAATTGGTTCAAGGATCTGTGCTTGAAATAGAGACCGTAAAGAAGAAAAATCAAATCGATGAAGCTTTAGATGCAGTATATGACGAGAGACGACTCTTTGATGGATACGATCCAGAGGGATACCTAGAGTGCTATGAGCTGGAGACCAAGGTAAGAGGGATACCAGAAGAGTTGATGATCAAATCTTTTGAGCAGTTAATGAGTTCAGATGTGAAGGAGCAGATTCAAGAAGTTACCAAAGCTTGCAACAATGACTGGGAGTATTTCAAAGAAGCTATTGTGCAAGCATGTTATGAGGAGTATGAAATCTATCAAGAACAGAGTTCAAGTCTACCAGACTACGCAGATATCTGAGGACAAATATGATCAAAGTTAGAAGCTATTATTGATGAGTTTATTGTACAGGATGCTACCTTCTTACAGGCTAATGATGAAGACATAGTCAAAGCTGTGTATGAGAAGTTGGGGTTTGTAGATGCCTTGTATGAAGTAGAAGTCCTTGAGGGTGAGTCTCTATATCCTCAAACTACGCAGGGTGAGTTTTTCAAAGAACATGTACCTGTAATACAGGAAGAAAAGAAATCATGGGATCAAGACAATGAATTGGCTAAAGCTCAGGAAGATGTGCAGGTGAATGAGTGCAGCCATATTCAGGTAGACATGCAGAAAGATTCAGTTATAGCTGATACTTTTGCTACTGAATTAGAATTAGAGCAAATTTTTTCTGGGGCAGATTCTACCATAGACGTGATAGAAGATACTGGTACAGGTTTTGCCAAAGAGTTGATTAATGATACAGATGTTATAGGTCAAAGCAGGGCTACTGTTGAGAGCAGCAGGACAATGGTTTTTGATATACCAGATTTACCGAATTTGGATGTACCAGATTTTGAGGATTTGGCTAAGCAAGAGTATGTGCTTGATTCAGAGGGGGTGTAGACTCCTTCATTGACAAGCTTTTGTGAAGCATGACTACCAAATTGGAAAAGTGATCTTGAATACGATGATTCAGAGAGGGTGCAGACTCCTTTGACACGCTTCTGTGACCTAGAGCTACCAACCTGGCAGACTAATCCTTTATTTGATGATGGTGATTTAGAGAGGGAGCAAACTTCTTCTCTATCGAGAATCTGTGACACAGGGCTCACACTATGGCAGAATGATAATGAACTTGATGATGTTGATTCAGAGGGGGTGCATAGTGAAATGCAATCTCTTGTTGATGAGTATAATTGGTTTCATTGTGCCGATGATACAGACAGGGCAGTAGATAAAATTTTCAATGTGCATGCTGAACTTTGTGCTCTAGAAGTGCAAAGATATCTAGCTGAGGGTGAAAGACTTGAAGAGTAGTTTACTGCAAATGCGTTTAGTATGCATGTCATATGTGAAAATCCTCGTTTATTGCAGCGCCAGCAACCTTAGATGTGCAGGATTGAGGAACCTTCTCAAGCGGTGGACCTAGACCTTATGTTCTTACTGGATGACGCATTAGAAGGGTTCTCAAACACAGATGCTAAGGATACTAATCAATCCAGATTCATGCATGAGCCAGTTTGTTCAGATGCAGTAGATGATGACCTTATGCAGTTGTTAGATGATGCACTACTTGATTTTGAGCCTCTACGAGATAGAGGATTGTTTTCAGATGCATCTTTTGAGCCTAATGAAGAGGATTTTACTAGAGACTTGATGTATTTAGATATGCATGATTGGGATTCCAATACTAGTGAGAGTGAAGGTGCACTACGAATGCTTTTACTTGTGATTGATGATCGACAATTGGATGAGCCAGTTGCACAGGGAATATGGCAGTATCTGATGCTACCTGATGCTATATGGAATCTGATGCTACCCTATGATGTAGGGGATTTTGAAGTATCTTTTGACCCAGGAGGTGACAGATATATGCATGGTCCGGGGCAATTGACGTATATGCCATATGATCTAGGCGGTCTGTATGAAGATTTGTGGGTTAATGTATGTTTATGTTGTAATGATTGGAAATTTTTGTATATTCCCTATGATCCTGGAGGATGGTGCAAAATTTTTAAATGAATGCTCACAATGGGACAAATTATTGAGTTTCCATTTGATCCTGGGGGCTATTAAAGTGCAAGTTGCTGATTTGAAGAGTACCAGTTATGTGTTGTAGCAGGTTGCATGGTACAAGATTTTGTTTTCTAGATCTATGCTAAGTCAGAAGAGTTTTTGGTTATGTAGTCAATAAGATTACATGGTTGGCTTCCAGTTGATTTCTTTGGACAACTGATGAAGTATCTTCACATCTTTTGAGTTGGTTCTGCTACCAGAACTTGAAGTAAAGGACTTGACGGCCATTTCGTGTGCAGACAGAGTAAGGCATACTTGAGCTTGACAGGGTTCAGAGCTTAATGGTCAAGCCA
The DNA here is from genome assembly GCF_014529385.1 of Adiantum capillus-veneris. Classification (NCBI taxonomy): domain Eukaryota; kingdom Viridiplantae; phylum Streptophyta; class Polypodiopsida; order Polypodiales; family Pteridaceae; genus Adiantum; species Adiantum capillus-veneris. Next base: position 64,168,729 of record NC_140940.1, on the reverse strand, counting down.
TGTGCATCATTAACTGGAGCACTTGAGTCTGGCGGGGTTCACTAAACAAGTTATCCATGATTGAATGCATTGAAGATACGACAGATACAGTTCATAGATTCTTGATGGACATCTACCTAATGATTAAGATAGAACATTGATAATAGGGTATAAGCCTTATTTCATTTTGTATATGTTTACCAGTTATGTGAGTCTGAGGATGGCAAGAGCTTAAGGTACCTATAGCAGATGCAGATTGAAGTGATGTTGGCACAAACCGGAGGCTGTGCAAGTTCAGAGGGGGTGGATGTCGTGCAGCTCTGCTCCAATGCTGAGAAAGATGCCAAAAAAATATACATCAAGCTTATTCCAAGCTTACTTGATTAATGGTCAGTGATGATCAGGGATTGATAACAGGCCAAGTTTAATGATTAATGTATGCCAGATGTGGCTTAAAATGGCCAATTGATGCCTTAATGATGCTAAAACTGACTATGCTCAAAGTGAGCACGGATGGGAGTTTATGATCTAGAACTGTGCTTGATGTCTTCTACCAGCCTGTCTTTACGGCTCGTCGATTGGAGCTACGGTGAAGAAGTTATGGCATATTGAAGTTTGAGTCGATTACAGATCCGTACCGGATTGGGCAACTGCAGCTGAGGTGACAGAGATGAAATGAATGCACGGGCCTGAAGTGCTCACTTTGTGGAGCGGGTCGGTCTTTCCAGATCAATGATCGGAGTCCCAATCGCCAAGATATTAGCCGTTAAAGATTCACCGGGGACCGGCTCCATACAAGTCCGGTCCCCTCGATCGAAGTGCCATTTGGAAATTTTGACCTATAGCCAGGGTTTTGGAATGCGGGAACAATAATAGTTTGAGGAGTCTCATGTTCGGGATGCCATTTCATGTATTGCTTGGGTGGCAATAGTCGTGATTGGCAATACTCGGCTAGCAGGAACAAAACTATGACACTTTTTATCGAATGTGATGGGAAGGCCTTACTTCAAATGCAATCACTCATGCTAGCATCTAACAAGCTTGTGGCACTATTCAAGACCATTTATGGGCACAAAAATTCACGGTGATATTACTAGTCAGGGGGATGTTGGAAATGATGTTATGCAAGGCATTGCCTTGGCCAACATGTATGCCAAATGTGATTCCGTTACAAATCTTGAGGCCAAAGGTGGTCTTACAAGGCTTAAAGCCGCCCACTAGGGCCGCCCAAGGCAAATGATAGTGGCCACCCAAATTAAAAGATCCATTCAATGGCCACCCAAAATGGGTTAAGTGAATGTGAAGAGAAAGAAAGAAGGGAGGTATGGCGGGCGAGCAGGAAAAGGCAGCGTGAGGGAGAAAGAGGGATGCACCAGCTGCAGTGTTTCTCCGATGAGCATGATGGAGAGACGAGAAACCTGAGGCTCGACATGGCGCACTTATCTGGGTCCAGTTTTGCCGCGAATGGCGCTGGTAAAGATCTGCCACTGCCATGTCAGCGAGTGCATTCACACCCCTAGCAACAACGGTGCCGTCGTTGCTGAGGGGGAGAGGGTTTTTTAGGGCATAAGGGAAAAATGAGTTGAAGACGAGGAAAATAGGGAGGCATTCGAAGCATAACAAAGGGAGAGAAGGGAGGAACCTCGAGCATAGCGAGCTCTCTCTCCCTCTTGAAGTGGGGGAGATGAGGTGTGCTCTCTCTCTCTCTCTCTCAGCTTGGAGAGACGGCGTGCTCTCTCTCTCTCTCTCTCTCTCTCTCTCTCTCTCTCTCTCTCTCTCTCTCTCTCTCTCTCTCTCTCTCTCTCTCTCTCTCTCTCTCTCTCTCTCTCTCTCTCTCTCTCTCTCCATCGGGCTTTTGCATGAGAAGAAGCCAAGCAAAGAGGCAAAAGGGAGTCGAAAGGCGAGAAGGGGAAGAAGCTCGCGGGTCATCCTCGACAAGCAAAGCTCTTCCTCTCTCTTGCTCTCGTCATCAAAACAAGAAAATCTTGGAAGGAGGAGGACTCCAAGGGAAGGAAATCTTGGCAAGGAGTGAGGAACGACCAAAGAAGGTGCGGGAGTTCAGAAAAGAGGCGAGGCCGGGAGCTCAAAAACAAGGAAGCTCACTCCTTCTCTCTCTCAAAATCAACTACCAAAGCAAAGGCTCTCTCCCGCTCTCTCTCTTCTCGTATCGGTGATACAAAGCAAGGCTCTCTCTCTCGGCCCTTGAGATGCTTGAGGGAGATGAAGCAAAGGGGATTCAGGAGCTCGAAGAAGTAGAAGAGGGAAGCTTTCTCTCTTTTCTCGCTCTCGTTCTCGGATAAGCTTAAGAAGTCGAAGGAGGAGAAGGCAGTCTCTCTCTCATGCATAAGCAAGTGACTCAACCTAAAGAAGCAAGAGAAGGAAGCAGGAGAAGACGTGCACTTTGGTAATAACTGAAGCTTGATGATCGAGGCAGTGAACTGAATTGAAGACAACGGAATCCACGGGGCATTTAAAGCAGATAAAGCGACAGAGAAAAATTTCCATCATCGTCATCCGTTAGAGATTGCATTAGCATTTTGTTAAGTCCGGCGTCGTTAATAGCCCGGCTAATCCTATAAACGGGAGCTTAAACTCCTAGTTAGCAGCAACAACTGATCCAAGTGACGGTGCTATTAACAGCCCACCTTGGCTAAGGAATAAGGTATAGTCGAAGAAATATTCAATTAATTGATGATTCCGGTGATTGCCAGAGCTGTCAATGTCTGTTGTTCTTGTTCTCTCCCTTTCACACCTCCCAACACATATACCTTGATAACGTATACTTTGTTTTGAACCTCAAGGGACAGAATCGAGACAATGTGCCTAACATGAATCGATGGCACAGATTAGACTTAAGATATTTCAGCAGGCTGTCACTGCCACAAACCCATGAGTCAATACCGAGTGAGTGGGGCAGCTATCGAATTCCATAAGCCACTGACTCGCTTGGTATTGACCCATGTCTTAATGGTAGTGAGCCATTTAATGAATCAAGCGTGACTTATAAAGAAAAACTTGACGACTACCGTGAAGAAATGGGTCAATACCGAGCTAGTAGTATCACTATCCAATTCCATAAACCACTGTTTTGCTTGGTATTGACGCATGTCTCGGTAGAGAGCCATTTAATGAACCAACCGTGACTTTTAAAGAGCATGAGAATTACCACAAAGCAATGTTGACGACCCCATCCGTTGCGTTGGAGTTGGTGAAACTACACATGCACAGGAAGTCTTGTTGATCTAGGTTGAAAATGTAGGCCTCCTCTAACCTTCCAGGCAGTAGTATCTGTGCATGCAGATGCGCTGCACTGAGCAGAACTTACAACTCCTCTTCGTTATCTTCGTTGATTTGCTCTAAAATAATTGACTCATCTGATAAAGGCTCCTCGTTGGATGGCCCTTGTGATGCAGAGCCTTGCCCTTGCCTTTCTTGGATGGTCCTCGCTCCGGATCATTTTCCTTCAATATTGGTTCCTCCATAAATGCCTCGGGTCCACCCTGGCCTGCTCTTGCCCCTCATCAGCCCTTACTGGCTCCGGATCCTCCATGACTTGCTCATTTTGGTGTCTAGCTAGCTCCTCCATAACTGTCTCTGTTTCTTCCATGACTACCTCGAGGTCCACTCTGGCTTTCTCATGCCCCTCTACAGCTATCTCACCCTGCCCATCTGTGCCATTTCTCTCGACCCGTAATCGTGTCCTTCTACTATTTATTTCAGCCCTAGACGGCTCTGTCTGTCGTGCACGAGGATGGAGAGGGGGATGGTTACAATATCCATGGTTCTACTATCCCGGATAGGTATTGGCTGAAGCAGCCCATCCTAGCGGAAATGTAACCTCCGAAAAGTATCAAAATCTCGTGGCATGATAGTAACATGGTGTGCATGGGCAGCCAGGATATATCCATCACTGAAGAATTCAACGAGGTAGTCTTCTGCAACTTCTTGAAGGCATAGTAGTGCACTGCTGGCCCATTGCATGACGACTCTCCATTGTTCGCAAATCTCTCGCACTACTCGCTGGAAAGGGAGACGTGGAATAGCCGGTTGAACGTGTCATTCTATCCTTCATAGCTCTTGCAATACACCTTTATGCGCCTCATATCGGCGTCTTCTTGCTTGAGCATTCAAAGATTCACCCGTTTCCCTCCTAGGCCTGGCCTTTGACGAGGCATCTCTACAAATAGCATAAGAGAAAATGACATTTCATTTGTAAGCACAAGGAACTTAAGATTTCAAAAAAGGTCAGTACCAAGCGAACAGGTGCATCGGATAGAGTTTGCCTTCCCTTATTCGTTTGGTATTGACCTCAGAACCGTGTAATAGCAGACATCACTTATATTTTCTGAGGTCAGTACCAAGCAAACAGGTGCATCGGATAGAGTTTGCCTTCCCTTATTCGCTTGGTATTGACCTAAAAAAAAAGTAATAGCAGACATCACTTATATTTTTTGAGGTCAGTACCAAGCGAACAGGTGCATCGGATAGACTTTGCCTTCCCTTATTCGCTTGGTACTGACCTCAGAAAAGTGTAATAGCAGACATCACTTATATTTTTTGAGGTCAGTACCAAGCAAGCAGGTGCATCGAAAAGAGTTTTCCTTCCCTTATTCGCTTGGTAGTGACCTCAGAAAAGTGTAATAGAAAGCAAACAGGTTTGCATCCCCTCCAACAAAATACCAATGTGAAGGAGACGTTTAAGTCCATGCTGTCCTAACTGTCATGCCGTGCCCTCCCATCACCTCCCCTAATCTAGGGGGGGTGGTACCATTGCTTCTCCCTCCCATGTCTACCTCTCATGAAAACGCATGGCGGTACCACCGCCTCACAGACCCCTCATCAGCCAGAACCCGGGCCCTACTTTTCAGGCATGTCCATCTAGTCTATTTAACCAGCAATTTTTTCAGAACCTCCCTCAAGGTTTCGCAGAGCGACGACAGGAAGCTTAGGATAGTGGTGATGCCTCTCCAAGGGATACTCCCGCAACGTTAGCAAGACCGCATCCGGGCCCTCCTCATGAGGTGCCCCCTTGGCCCTCCCCCCATGGTACCCTTAGTGTTCTCGACCGACACAGCCCGGGAGTGGATGCTGTCAACATGGGAGTTAATCCTCGAGGTAAGCCACTGGTAATTCTTTCCTTTTTGTTCCCAATTTCCTAGCTCCTAGTTTGAAGATCTTACTTGCTAAATGCTCTGTGCAGGATGCTAGCCTCAAGCTGGAACAAATGAGGATCTACAGGCATAGAGTCTAAATCCTCAAAGACTCTCTGGAAGCAAGAAGGCCTGAAGACCTGCAGTGATTGCTCGTCGAGATTGGCTCTCTAGACGCTATCTATAATTGGCTATATGAGATGAAGGATGAAGTGCTTGAGCTAGCCAGTAAATATGAGGAAGCCCTGAAATTTGCCAACAAGCTTCAGGAAGAGATAATCTGGCTGTGAAGGAAAAGGATTAACTTCTAACTGGTTATTTCCAGTTGTATCCCACCATTATTAGTAGGCCACTTTTTATAAAGTCTGAAACTTGGCCATTGCGCCTGTTCCTAGTGTTTTCTAACTCAAAACCCCCTACATGGGTGTTAAGTTGTAATTTTGCTTCTCCCTTACAATTTCAAAATGCCTATTTGGTAAAAACAAACCCTAAACCCACAACAAACAGGGTTTACCTTCCCCTTATTTGCTTAGTATTGACCTCAGAAAAGTGTAATAGCAAACAACATTTATATTTTCCGAGGTCAGTACCAAGCGAACAGGTGCATTGAACAAAGTTTTCCTTCCCTTATTCGCTTGGTACTGACCTCAAAAAAGTGTAATAGCAAACATCCTTAATAAAGACAATGGTCAGTACCAAGTGAACAGGTGCAACAAACAGGGTTTACCTTCCCTTATTTTCTTGGTACTGACTACACAAAATACAAGTGCACAAAAGTTTAGTAGCATACCTCTTCACTGTTTGTAGAGTTTTGCGTCACTAAAGCACTACAGAACAGGATTAAGAGAATGATGCACAAAAAGGAGGAGCACTAGAGAGTAAGAGGAGATGCGCAAAAAGGGTTGGGATGGTTTGCTTACCGCGTAGCGTCGATGGGGGTAGAGTCAATTAAAATGATGGGTAGTAGAGGACGCGAAAAGAGACAGAAGAGCACTCATCTGGGGCGAGGGTATAGTTGAAATGTTTGGCGGGGGTACTATCTCTAAACTTAGAATGCTTACCTTGGTGAGGGTGTCAAGCTCAATTCCTTCAATTGCAATCTACCTAGGAGGGAGAAAAGAAAAACATTTTGAGACTTTTGGAACCATATCAAGTAAAGAAGTTTCACTTGACGAGCTAAGTCCCTGTTGAAATCTTTTTACAGCTTCCAGAGCCACGTCATCCCTGCAAAAAAGGCCTTTAGGAGCCTTAGCAATATCGAATGATTTAGTGGAAGCAAAACATGAAGTGAGGCCACATAATTTTCTGATAAAGTTAGATAGGTCGGCTCCCTTAGCTGAGAATTGTAGCAGATCAGTTTTATGACTTATTTCAATAGCAGATAGATTGGAAGCCAATCTCTGTAGATGAAGTACCCCTTCCTTTGAATCAGCAACCAGGTTGGCGAGGATCAAAACCCAGTCGTTGAAAGTTAACAAATTCATGATCGAATCATGGGCCTCTGTTACTTTTGATTGTTGATTCAGGAAGGAAATGGCTAAAGCATCTCGGATTAGTTTAATCACGAGCAGGGATGCCGGTGAGAAGGGCAAGGTAGAAAGGTCAAGGGTAGCAGAGATAGGGATAATCTGAAGCCAGAAATAGGAAAAAATTAGTAAGATCCAGAAGAGGAGTTGGTAAGTATTCCATCTTAACGACAACCAAGACAGAAGGTCATAACGGTTGTGTTGGATACTCCCTATCCCGGAAAATATGGTTGCAAGCCATATCTTCTGAGGATAAACATCCTGTAGACTAGGTCTTGGTGCTTTAGGGCAACCCGAGGGCTGAAAAGCACCCATGTGCTTAAGGAGAGAGAGTTTTAACTATTAATAGTATACATAACACATGAGATATTCTACAGAGACCTTGGCCTACAGATAAAGTACAAAGTCATGTATTTCTTTCGACAGTTTATCCAAAGAAAATACATCATAGTAACAGGCCATTAAAGGGTAGGATGGTCCTGTTATAGTCCAATAGTTACAAGTACAGCACTTCATCTTCTTAATCAATTGCCAAGGAGAGGACACCCTTACCTACATCCACAATAAGAAAACAAACTATTCGTTAGCTTCCAAACAGCATTGCGGGTAATTGGGGTGACCTAGTTGTCATCCATGTCACCAAGGTATCAAAAAAAGAAAAAATCATGCTGCTAAGGTTTAAAGTGATTAGTAATATTTTGTTTCCCTAAACTAGAATGGAATTTTAAAACAACTTTCCAGTTTCAGTTCAAGTAAAACTCCTTCCTTCCGTACTTTAAAATTTAGTTTTTATCGATCAAAACAGTGTTCATGCTATATTAGTTGTTTTGTATGTTACTGTGAAGTCAGGTCTTAGTGTTTTTCATCCAAATTAATCAATCATTAGCATGGATGTCTGCCTCTACTAGTATTTCCACCATCAAAAATATTTCAGAAAGACTATTTTAATGAGTTAAAGCAATCTTTGAGTCACAGCTTTTCTTTAAAAACCAAAAACCCAAACAGTAATGATCCGAGATTTTAGTCAACAGACAAAAGAATTTTTTACCACACCAGCCTTTTTATCGTCCGATTATGCTACCATTTAATCATATAGAGAATAAATAGAAATATATTGCAACCCCACTCATTCTGGTTGAACAAGGGGCCCATATCCCTCATGTGTTTCCAAAATAAATCCCTAAACCAACCATTAGACCAACCCATGTTATGACTACAGCCTGCTGCTGTCGGTTTATTTCTCCGCAACAGAATGCTCAAGTGTTAGTATTTTATTGCTTTAAATAGCCTACAAAATAGAAGTCAGTCGAGGGAAAAACCAGTCCGTTCCCAGACCAATGTCATCCAGCCGTTCGAAACACACGTTGTATCGACTAAATAGTATAGATTTGTAAGAGCCAGTCCCAAGGTCATGCAACCCTATCCCTATAAATGAAAAAGAGCATATGTATACAATCACTCAATCAAGCTAGTGTGAGAAAATGCATCAGCACGAACAACCTCCTAAATCCAGATAGAAAGAATATGAGCATATGCATACATTCACATCCAATCCAGTCATTCAATTGGTATTTCTCTCAGGCCAAAAAAAACCAAAAGCTCCTAGCTAGTACAAATACTTGTATGTAAAATATGGCTTTTAGAAAAACAAATAATTGCCATAGCTACTAGCCAGTAAAAATCAGAGAAAAAGAGTATGGCTCCGGCACCAGCTAAGACCAGCAAAGGCCATTAAACAATTTTCCACATAGAGTGGGGAGCCTTTAAGCCGTTCCGTTCCCAAACCAACTCAATCACCAGAATATGCTTCAGCCCTAAACAACTCATTAGGTCAGTCCATCCTATTCGTCAATCGCTGCAAGAAAAACTTAATACTTAAGTTTAAGCATCATAACTGTATATACGAGGCAGCAATTTAATAAACCAGCAATTCAGTCAGAAAAACCAGTCATCCTATCCAACATACCACTACCAGATAGTGCCTAGAGTCAAGGTAGACCAATCCCAAGAGTCGGCAGCAATGAATATAACCAGCAAACCAGTCGGCAAAAATAACCCCAAGACTAAGAGAGGATAGCTTACCCTACCATATATCAAACATTGGCAAGGATTCTCACAAAACAACTCATTAGTTCAGTTCAACCTACCCGTCAAAAACGCTGCAAGATAGACTTAATATTTAAGAGTAATCATCATAGCTGTATCATATTAGGCAGCGGTTTAATTCACCAGCAATTAGTCGGAAAAAAACCAGTCATCCTATCCAACATACCACTACCAGATAGTGCCAAGAGTCGAGGTAAGCCAATCCTAAGAGTCAGCAGTCGTGAGTAACACCAGCAAACTAGTCGGCCAAAACCAGCATAGGATAGCTTACGTTACCATATATTTACCAACGGCAAGGATCCTTACATAGTCCACAATCAATCTCAGTCCATCCACTGATTAGAAACATCACTACCAGATAATGCCAAGAGTCAAGGTAGATCCAGCCCAACCCCTCAAAATGAGAGAGAAGAGTAGTCCAACAGCCCGAGACTACACCTTGTCTCAAAACCTTACTCCTTAACGGATATACTGAGCCATGCAATAGCCCGAAATAGAAGCTTAAGCTTTTGTAAGATATCCATAGAAAGAAAGACAACTCAGTCTACAAAATAGCTAGGACATTATAAGAAAGCATACATTACCCCATACCAAAAACCGGACAGGATACAATCCATCCTTTTATTCACCACATTCAGTAGAACACCTGAACAGTGTCAACCACTACTCCGATACAAGGCCAGTACAACCTTTTAAACACATTGGATTACCCAGCACGATCCATTGAGCTATTGTGAGAAACCCAATCATACCATATCCAAAAAACCATAGAGTGAGCCTTGCTACAGCCCGAACCACGAGCTTCCATGTTCCCCATTAGAGATAGAAAGCATATTTAATTATTTTGCAAAGTTTAAACCGAAAATGGTGTAAGCAACATCAGTGAATTACCCAGCAGAAAAACCTTCATTTCAAACCGTTATATCAAAGCATACCATGCCCAAAGTGCCATTCAATATTAAAATCACGCAGGGTACCTCTGTAGATTCGGCCAGCGATTTCTTGTTAGGAGCCATCACCAAAGGACTTGCAGAGATGAAGCCACTCACAATCTCAACAGTATTGAAAAAGACAGAAAGGAAACACAATGTGGAGTGGAAGCTAGGTAAGCTTAGGCTCACCTTATATAGTATTGCCAAAGAAAGTCCGCAGTCGCATTCAATTGGCCGTGGAGCCCTCTTCGGGGCAGATGGAGAGGCTGGCTGGAAGCGCATTCGATTCCTCCCCCATCCGATGCCGGGCGGTGCTTTGTGCATGCAACCCAAAAATAGTAAGCGACGCTACCTTCTGCCATTGAAGTTGATATGATGTGCTGTCACGCCTCATTATGCAATGAGATATTTGGTTAGAAAAATGAAGACCCTCAAAAAAGTCCAAGGCGCCCAAGAAGTCTTCTTTTCACACAATAATATCAATGGGTGAAAGAAACCCCTGGTAGTTACCATGGATGAAGAGTCACCAATCCTTTAGAAGGATACAAAGAGAGAGAGAGAGAGAGAGAGAGAGAGAGAGGAGATGGGGGGGGGGGGGGGGAGAGTTCTCTATTTTGGGGCAAAATTTCTCCTTTTCCCCTCGCCCTCAACCGACATTTCTGAAATTGAAAACGACATCTATATACTAAAGATAATGGGGGAGGGAAATCCCCCCCCCCCCCCTGGCACAGGGCAGCATGACGTTCATTCGACAGACACAAAGGCGGGCTGAGCACGAAGAGAGAGAGAGAGAGAGAGAGAGAGAGAGAGAGAGAGAGAGAGAGAGAGAGAGAGAGAGAGAGAGAGAGAGAGAGAGAGAGGGAGAGAGAGAGAGAGAGAGCAGACTCAGTAGAGGCGGCCGGGCGCGGACACAGAGATAGGTAAAAATTTACCCTTGCCTTGACTGCGCACATCGCAAGAGAGAGAGAGAGTAGACTCAGTAGAGGCGGACGGGCGCGGACACACACACACACACACATAGAGAGAGAGAGAGAGAGAGAGAGAGAGAGAGAGAGAGAGAGAGAGAGAGAGAGAGAGAGAGAGAGAGAGAGAGAGAGAGGGAGCAGACTCAGTAGAAGCGGCCGGGCAATGCTCTCTGAGCGCGAACACACACACACACATGCGCACACACACACACACAGTTGGAGAGAGAGAGGAGGAGAGAGAGAGAGAGAGAGAGAGAGAGAGAGAGAGAGAGAGAGAGAGAGAGAGAGAGAGAGAGAGAGAGAGAGAGAGAGAGAGAGAGAGAGAGAGGGAGAGGGAGAGCGAAACACAAAGCTTTAGAGAGAGAGAGAGAGAGAGGGACACTGGGGAGAGAGAAAGAGAGGGGAAGAGGGAGAGCGAGACAGAGAGCTTTAGAGAGAGAGAGAGAGAGAGAGAGAGAGAGGGGGGGGGGGGGGGGGAGCAGACTCAGTAGAGACGGCCGAGCAATGCTCTCTGAGCGCGAACACACACACACACACACACACACACAGATAGATAGATAGATAGATAGATTTTATTAACGTCCTCGGAGGTCAAATATGACCTATGGGACCAAAGTTACATGTGATGTAGTATGTGTATGGCTGATGAGTGACTCTCGATGCTCCAAAATTGTAGTGATGAGAGTCGCAATGGAGATCCCACACTTTGGCTGGGAGAGGAAAGTGTGTAGGTCTAACTTATGGCTGAAAATGTGAGAGAAGCAAGTTCGGATGTGATCAAAAGCTGAGCACTCTAGTAGTGTGTGGTACTCAGACTCTCGAACTTGCATTGAGCATAATGTGCACAATCGATTTGACTCTTCTCCATTGCCCCAACGCCCTATCTCGCATCGAAGGAAATGGGAGCTAAGCCGAATTGCTGCAATAGTGCATATCGCGGACAAGGGAATAGGCTCAAGCATGTAAGTGTGAGTACGGTTTCCTCTCTCAGCGAAGAACATGGTTTTGTATTTGGGGGCAATATAGGTGGTGTAATGTATGAAGCGTGACCCACCAGATTTCTCCCAAGCCGTAATACATTGGCGTTGTAGAAAAGCTTCATTCACTTGAGAGTCAATTGAAGCATCATGTAGCAAGTGTAATGCATCCCATCTCCCAAACCACTTCTTTATGTCTTGCATCCATCCCGTGCTCAAGATCTTGCTTTTATGCGTCTTTTGAACTTTTTTTCTTGCTTCCCATGCAATTGTAGGAAGTCGATGTGAGGGGTTTTGACGCATCTTTATCATGTACTCCACAACCCTTTCCATGCCCAGCACCCTCAATTGGAAGAGATCCCGACTCAAGAAGTAGGAGCATATATGGTGTTTGTGTCTTAACTTGGAGAAAGTTTGTAAGAAAACGCTTTTGGACATTCTCAAACTCTTTCCAAGTAGACTTTGAGATGCTCCCGCCCCACACTTCAACTCCATAAAGAAGAACCGGTGTCACCAATGCATCAAAAAGATACTTCTTGAGAACCCAACACTTGATGTTTCCCGCATTACACATGTTCTCAAATGCATAATATGCTCTCTTTCCTGCTTCCAAACGACGCATAGCACATTCATCCACTTGTGATTGGATGGAACCTCAAGGCCAAGGTACTTAAAGCTCTCAACAACTTCAAGTGTCTCGTTGTTGTACACAATGCATGGCTTCTCCTTATGGTTGGTTTTCACAAGCATAACCTTTGTTTTGGATTCATTTACAATCAGCCCACTATGCAAGAAAAAGTTCTCAAGGACAACCATAAGCTTTTGTGCATCTTCTAAAGTGTGTGCTAGAAGCACTACATCATCCGCATACAACAAAAGCATGATTACCGCATTGCAAATATTGACCTCTTCAATGCCTTCTTCTTGCATAAAGTCAAGTACCATTTGTTCCAATTGATCGATGCATAGACCAAAGAGAGTTGGTGACAATGGACATCTTTGTTTAACCCCAATAGTGCTTACAAAAATTTCTGAAATTTCTCTTCCCATGCGCAATTGACAAATCACCTTCTCATAGATTCGAGAAACCGCAAGCATAAACTCACTTGGCACTTGGAGTTCTTCCATCATTCTCCACAAATTGTTACGTGGAATCATATCAAAGGCTTTCTTAAAGTCCACAAAACAACAATACAATCGCTTGCCTTTCAACCGACTTTCCTCCATGAGAACACGAAGAGTGACAAGATGATCAATGGTTCTATGGCATCGACGAAAACCCGCTTGTCCCTTTGCACGCTTGTCATTCTCTTCAGCCCAATCACTCAATTTCATCTCCATTATGCACCCAAACAACTTTGCCATAAGAGACCCAATCATTATAGTCCGGTAGTTGCTTACATTCTTTACATCCCCTCCTTTATGCAAAGGCTTAACCCAATTAGTACTCCAATCATAAGGCATACCATGTTGAAGTGCAAGGTTGAACATATCACACATTCACTCATGGGTAAAATCTCTCGTCCATTTGATCATCTCCGGCTTGATACCTTGAAGATCTCCCGCTTTGCAAGTGGCCAACTTTTCAAGCCCACCGCATACATTCTCAATAGTAAAAAAAGATGGCATACATGGGAGTGAACCATAAAATGGCATTTTTTCAGTATTTACTTGCTCATATAATTGCCTACAATGTGTGTACATATCCACTAGACTCAAGTTACCAAAATTCTCAACCCGCTTGCCTCTCAAGTTTCTCCAAAATCTTCCACATGCATGTGCCTTTTCTTGGACTTGAAATTCTTGTTGCTTTACTTCCCATCTTCTTCTCTTCTTTTGAATCAATGCCTTGTATGTATGCAAATGACTTTGATAGTTGTCTTTGTCCATAGTTGCATCAAGCTTTATCAAGGACTTTCGAGCATCTTGACATTCTTTATCAAGCCACCTTTTGCGTGATCTATCTTTGTTGATACCATGGAGATGCTTTATGGCAAAGCATTCTTCCGCAGAAGAACAAATAGCTTTCTTGAAAGCTTCCCATTTAGTTTCCAATGGTGCATCACATTGAAGCTTTGTCATCCATAATTTTTGCTCAACCATTTCAATGTACATTGGTGCCCGTTTGAAATCCATACATAGTGATAACTTCTCTTTCCTTTGGCTGAGATTATCATGCTTAGTTGCTTCTCCACATGAAAGGTCAATACATAAGGTGCGATGGTCGGATTCCGGGGTTCATTGACCAAACATAAAACTCTTTATGCGATACATGATGGCTTCAGAGAGTAGCATATAGTCAATCGCACTATCCCCATTATGTCTCCTACATGTAAATCCATTGGTTCCACTCCACAAAGATACACCATTGGCAATGAGCATACCCGTGCTATTACACATGTGTAAAAGTAACTTTCCATAGTGATCCGGCTCTTTCTCATCCATTGAAGTACGATCATACAAGTGAACTTCCTCCAACTCCCTTGAAATGTATGGCATATCAAATTGTTGAGTATCATGTTGCAATGTTTTTTTGCGAGCATTCACATCCCCAAATACAAAAACATCCTTCACCTTTGAAATAAGCAATGTCCTCTTCCAAATCAGAAAATGGTTGAAGATGCACTGAAGGAAAAAATTACACAAGAGGTAGATGAGCAGTGGAAGGTAGAAATGGATTGGGAGCTGAGAGTACTTCATTCTGTCAATGTCACACAACTCACTCCCAATCAAATCAATGTGCAATGGCACCAACAATACCTGTCCTACCCTTGGATTGAAGTGGAGTTGCTGTAGGTAAAAGAAAGGCTTTACACGGACATGAAAGTCGAGGGCACAAATCAAGACCACCCAAAGTGAAGGTTTAGCTGGTTGAACAAGAATCCAAGGTACTTGATTCTGTTCACAAGAGCACCTACGACCCTGCAAAAGGATCAAACCTTTTGTCGTGTACCAAGAGTAAGGACCTGGATAGCACATGAGGCACTACTGAAGAAGCGGCCAACTTGGCTGAACTACCCCAGATTGCCTACTCCAGAAAAGGGCCCACCGACGAAAGAGTACATGGTGAAAACCCTAAAGGGTTCCATGTCATTCTTTTAAAGTCTACCATATTTATCTTGTGCTATGCTGTATAAAATCTGCCGAATGCTGCTCACCTGCATCGAAGTGTTCCATGAGCCAGAGGAAGCAGGCACCCCATGGATGTCATTCCTCAAGGGCAACAAAGGGTTGTGCTATGATATCAGGGACAACCTTCCGAAGAAGTCCTTTATGGCTTATATGCCAGATGCATGTTTTTACCTTCTCACCATATGCTCGCATTCAAGGAAGCATTCTACATAGGGTTCTTCACTTGGCAAACGAAAATATTTTGGCCAGTGATTAGTAACCTAACATCATGGTTTGTAGGCTACTCAGCAGTGGAGCTGAAGAACAAAGTCACCATGCAATTCTTGCAAGCTCCATATAAAGAAATAAAGATCAGATACCAAAAGGCACTTAATACACTTAAAGACCGCCTCGTCAGTCGCCGCCGTCAACCCGAAGACTACTTCAGTCCATAAGCTGTGTCAAGGGACGACACAGGCGAGGAGGGGGAAATGTTAGCAACAAGCTAACACGGATATCACGAATACCATTTTTTGGAGCTCCCATGTAAAAACACTTATTATTTTTTATAATTGGGAGCTGACTAAATATAATTCAAATAAGAATTATAAGCCACCCGATTGTTAAGGCCAACAATTCTTTGAAGGTAGGCATGAGGGTGCATAGAGGATACATCACATGGTTCTACTCTAGTGGACATGGATATTTAGGTTTCAATGTCCACCACTTGTTTAGGTTAAGATCCATTGAAACATTAAGAGAATCAATAATAACCATCTATCCATGTCACTCTAAGTGGGAAAATAAATAGTCCATCTTGGTGTAGCAGCAAGGTAACACGGATACCATGAATACCATTTTTTGAAGCTCCCATGTAAAAACACATTATTTTTTATAAATCGAGAATATTGTAACTCTTATTTTTCGGATAAACCTTGTAATTGATGAGTCGAGGCTACAAGCTTCCAGATTGTATCAACTTGTCATTACCTATCTTTAGTTAGAGCTCCCAGATTATTAGTTTTGACCACCAAAAACCTTGGCTAAGGTATAAAAGCCAATTTTTGTAAGTTTTGGACAATGAAATACAGCGTGAGCTAACGGTGCTCACTTCTCTCCTTCTTGCGCTTCCTACTCCCTCCCCGGTTGTCACATTGGAGTCGGGTTTGTTGCATTGCGACCACAGATAAGAGCTCTACGCATTGACGTAAACACGTCACAATATTTCGTAGCTTTTGGCGTCATCGATCCACGGCCTAATTTCATCATAAGTAGGAATTTACACTTCACAATCAAAAACTAAGCATAGGCGGGGTATTGGAGCATCATTGCTAAGCATTTAGATGCATTCTGGATCGAAAACGACTAGGTCAAAAATCCATTGTTGCTTGGGTCTTACAAACTTGTCCTAGAAGTTTCATTATGTATGGATGTCATTTGATGCTGTAACGGATGTGATTTGTTTGCCAATGAGCGATTGGCTTTTGGTGATTTCAGTCACTTGAGTGTAGCTTGAGTTAGATGTGAGTTGTTAGTTGTTTTCCAAGAGATTGACAACCTCTTGTATCCTCTATGCACTGTTCGACTTAGCTTCATCCCATGGATTGACAATTTAATCGTGGTTCTTGCTAAAACTGCAATAAGATAGAATAGTGAGGTTAGACTACCGTCCCACACTTGGCTACTATAACATGAGGATTTTGGTTTGAGGGTCCCAATGTGTACTTGATTGTAACATTGAGAGAAGCAAGTCCACTACCACTTGACCAAGATAACATAGCATTGGTGAACCTCTAATCAATTTCCATGGCTAGCTTAGAGAAATGGTGGACCTTCAAAACAAACTTACACAATACAACATGTAATAGATTGAGGATGTGGAGGGTCGTACTTCTTTATACTTTTTTCACTAAACTATCTTGGACAAGTGGTGGACCTTCAAAAAAAATCCCCATAATACAAAATTTCATAGGCTGAAGAAGTGGAGAGGCTTACTTCTTTATAGCTTTTTATTTAGACTAGCTTTAACAAGTGGTGGACCTTGTATCAATACCCCATTCTTAGCTTGGACAAACGATATCCCTCAGGGAGGTCACTTCCAAGAATATGTCATCACATAAGTAAATAGATGGAAATATAAAATTATCAAAAGTTATAGAAAATTATTTACATAAGGATATATTTTATCCAAATTTGGGAAAAAATGTGGAGTAGGGTGGGTTTATTTACATTCCAAATCCATTGATTTGGTGTTTTCAAAGGGTGCATTGAGCACATGTGGTAATTTTTTGTATAGTTAACACCTTTAGTGAAAGCCTTAGTTCCTTGTATGTTTCAATTGGAAGCTGGTATTAAGAAGTATTGTAACTTGTTTCTCTCCATGATTCATTAAAACCTAACGTAGACAAGTGGTGAACCTTGTATCGATTCCCCATAACCTTGAAACCAAATCCCGAGTCCAAGCTAAGCATGGAGAATTGATACAAGGACCATCACTTGTCCAAGCTAAGGGCCATTGAAGCGTAGAGAACCACAAGGTCCACAATCTAAGCTAAGCATGGAAAATTGATACTAGGTCCACATATCCAACCTATGATAAATCTAAGCTAAGATCCATTGAGACATAAACATCCACAAGCTCCACAAACTAAGCTATGAATTGATGCTAGGTCCACCAATTGTCCAAGCTAAAATCAATTGAAGCATAGACATCCACAATTTTGTAGCTTAAGCTAAGCATGGATAATTAATGTAAGATCCACTTGTCCAAGATAAGCCAATGAATCACAGATAGCCACAAGGTCTATAGACTAAATTATGTATGAAGAATTGATACAAGGTCCACCACTTGTCCAAGCTAATCTCCATTGAAGCATAGAGAGCCACAAGGTCCACCACTTGTCCAAGCTAAGCTCCATTTAAGGATAGAGAGTCATAAGGTCTACCACTTGTCCAAGATATGCTCCATTTTCTCCATTGAAGCATAGAGAGAAAGAAGGTCTAAAGTATAAGCTAGGCACAAAAGCTTTATGCAAATTCCATCACTTTTTCAAGATAATCTCCATTTAATCATATCTAAGCTAGGCATGGAGAATCAATGCAAGGTCCACCACTTGTCCAAGCTAAGCTTCGCTCAAGCATAGAGAGTCAAAATATGCACCACTTATCCAAGCTAAGCTCCATTGAAGCACAGTCAACTAGAAGGTTCACATTTTAGGAGGCTAGCCATGGAGAACTGATGCAAGGTCCACCACTTGTCCAAGCTAAGCTCCATTGAAGCAAAGATAACCACAAGGTCCACACTTATCCAAGATAAGGTCCATTGAAGCATAGAGAGCCACAAGGTTCTATCCTATATCTAAGCTCCACTAAAGCATAGAGAGATAGAAGGTCCACCACTTGTCCAAGCTAATCCCCATTGATGCATAGAGATCCACAAGGTTTACTGTCTAAACTAAGCATGGAGACTTGATAAAATATCCAATACTTCTCGAAGCTTAACTCCATTGAAGCATAGAGAGCCACAATGTCCCTAGCTAAGCCAAGCATGGAGAATTGTTGCAAGGTCCACCACATCTCCAAGCTAAGCCTCATTGAAATATCCATTGTCTAAACTAAGCATAGAGTCTTGATGCAAGATCACAACACTCAGCTAATCTTAACTTCATTGAAGCATAGAGGGCCACATCGTCTATAGAAACAGCTAAGCCAGGCATGGAGAATCAATGTAGGTACACCACTTCTCCAATCTAAGACTTATTTAAAAAGAAAGAGCCACAAGGGCCATAAGCTTATCCAGGCATGAATAATGATTGCAAGGTGAATCATTTCTCCAAGACAAGATCCATTGAAGCATAGAGATCCACAAGTTCCACAATCTAAGTGAGATTTGGGGAATTTATACAAGGTCCACCACTTGTCCAAGCTAAGCTCCATTGAGCCATAGAGAGCCACAAGGTCCACACTTGTCCAAGTTAAAATCCATTGAACCACAGATAACCACAAGGTCCACCACTTTTCCAACCTAGGCTCCATTGAAGCATAGAGAGCCATAAGGTGCCCCACATTTTCAAGTAACTTCCATTTAAAGTATAAAGAGCCAAAGGTCCCCCACTTCTCAAGTAAGCTCCATGGAAGTAAAAAGAGCCACAAGGTCTACTAGTTGTCCAAGCTAAGCTTCATTCAAGTATAGAGAGCAACAAGACAAGGTTCATAGTTTAAAGTTAGGTATGGACAATTTGTGTAAGTTTCACCACTTATCCAAGAAAATATCGATTGAAGCTTCATTTGTCCAAGTTAAGTTGTACTAAGCCATAGATATCCACAAGCTCCAAAATATAAGTTAGGCATGGGGAAGTGATGCAAGCTCTACCACTTGTCCAAGCTAAGTTTCACTAAAGCATAGAGAGACACAAGGTCCACCACTTATCCAAGCTTGGATCCATTGAAGCATAGAGGGCCATAAGGTCCACCACAAGTCTAAGCTAAGCTCCATTGAAGCAGAGAGAGTCACAAGGCCCATAGCCTAAGCTAAACATAGAGATTCAATTCAAGGTCCACCTCTTCTAAAAGTAAAGCTCCATTGAAACAAAGAGAGCAACAAGGGCCATAGTTTAAGCTAGGCATGTATAATTGATATAGGATCTATATCTTTTCCAAGTTTAAATATCCACAAGATCCACCACTTGTCCAAGCTAATCTCCATTGAATCATAAAGAGACACAATTTAAGCTAGGCACGGAGGATTGATGCAAGGTCCACCAAGTGGCCACCACCAAAGCTAAGCTCCATTAAATCATAGAGAGATACAAGGTCTATAGTTTAGGATAGGGATGGAGAATTGATGCAAGCTAAGTTCCATTGAAGCATAGAGAGCAACAAGGTCCAGCATCCCTTGTCCAAGCAAGCTCCATTGAACCATAAAGAGCCACAAGATACATAATCTAAGTTATTCATAGATAATCATTTCAACATCCATTAGTGGTCCAAGCTAAGGTCCATTGACGCATAGAGAGTCACAAGGTCCAACACTTTTCCAAGATAAGCTCAATTGAAGCATAAAGAGTCAGGCATGGAAAATTGATATAAGGTCCAGCACGTGGCCACCAAGATAAGCTCTATTGAATCATAGAGACCCACAAAGTATATAGTCTAAGCAAGGCATGGATAATTGTGCAAGCTAAGCTCCATTGAGGTATAGAGAGTCATAAGTTCCAGAGTCTAATCTAGACATGGAGAATTGATGCAAGGTTCATCACTTTTCCAAGCTAACCTCCATGAATCATAGAACTCCACAAGGTCCACAGTTTAAACTAGGCATGGAAAGTTGATGCAAGGTTCACCACATGTGCAAGATAAGGTCCATTGAAGCATAGAGAGCCACAAGGTCCATAGTTTAAGTTAAGCATTAAGCATGTAAAATTGATACAAGGTTTACCATTTGTCTAAGATAAGATCCACTTATGCTATTTTGTATTATGGGGGTTTTGGTTCAAGGTCCACCACTTGTCTAGGCTAAGATCCATAAAGTATTATTTCTATGGAGTAAGACACTATTGTCTCAATGGAGTTGAACACTAGTGAGTAATAAAATGCAATCTTCATATCTTTTCACCTTCTCAACAAGTAATGAAATCATGGCTTCAAGGTCCACCACTTGTTCAACCTAACCCCAATATGAGACATGGAAACAATAAGTAAGGGGAGCATTCATTTAACAAATACTATTAATAAAACCAAAATGGCATGACTATTTTTGCAAATAAACAAGTATGATCTATTGTGACAAATTTATGATTGACAGTCTTTTTGTGCACGACAAAAGATCATGAGCTAGTAAAAGAAATATAATTTTCTCTCTAATTTGGCAATTACAAATTGAGAAAAATAATCTCAAGAAAATGGCATCAAAAACTTCATTATATTGGGTTTATGTCTCAAAACTTCTAATGATTGAGCTGCTTCTACCAAATCCTTTGTGAAGGTCCTACAAGAAGCCATAAAATGGGAGGTTGATTAGATACCATATAAATGACTGTTCAAGCATGTGTGTTGAGATTTAAAACACATTTGTATTACCTTAGGGATTTTTGCTATCCATCCTGAGAAGCTTGTTCTCATTAAGCATCCTATTTATGTAAGCCTTTGCATTAGTTGCCTTCAAAGCTCCTTTTGTGGTACAATACAATATCCTAGCTAAAGAAATCAACTGTGATGACTTCATGCTTTCAATGGGTGTACCTTCCTTTGCCAATATTCGTTTTATTTCTGCTTTTCTTGTTTCACTTTGGTGGCTTGCATCCCTTGTTCAATCCAGTTTGTCTTCAAGGATATTTTCACCTCTATCAACTTTTGTAGGTGGTGTTCTTTTTGTAAAAAATACCTTAGCTGATCAAGCATCATTCTTAGGCTTCCAAAATTCCATGACTTCTTTATATTTGCTATCATTTTCCATTGCATGTTGTCCATAATGCTTAGAAGCAATTAACTCATGCACATCCCTGCTCTCATCAAGCTGACACAAGTAGAGAAGAAGTTCCTCCAAGAGCATATTGTCAAATTTGTTATCAACATCAAACTGTGGTGGAAAAATGCAATTGTTTGCAAGTGACACACATCCCTTGTAAGTAGAGTCATCAATAAGCATTGTCCTTTTAGGATCACATTCAAATCCATGGCAATTTTGGATAGAGGTTTGAACATTGCCTCAAAATCTGGGTTGTTAGGTCCAAATATTTTTTGGCTTTGAGAGATAAAGCAACCATCTTGACACCAAATTGCAAAAAATGATAATGTATCTCCAGCTAAGTTGTCAAGTTCTCCAAGGATTTGAAGCACATTATTCCTAGTGGCTGTTGACCAAATTGCCACATTAAACATTGTAGTACAGTTTTCAAGAACATGATGCAACCTGGCCTGAGTATAATGTATCTCTTTGAATCTAATTGCACTGAGTTGTGTTGTGAAGATGGTTGTGGTGTACGCTTCAATAGTAGATCATTTAAATCCATTGTAATTGTAAGAATGGATTCCTTAGTATCTACCCCACATGAAGCGAAATCTGGTGCAGGTTGTTAGTCTCTTTTGATATATATTGCATTGTTGAAGCACTCTTTTCTTCATTCTCATCAAGATGCACACCACTAGCATCTTGCATGGAAATGTCATCCATCTTGGGGGCTTTGAAAACAAGAGGCTCATTGGATTCTATAATTGTTGATTGAGCCATAAGAGCTTTGTTCATCCCAATTTGTGAATCTAAGAAACCCCACATAAATTTTATCTTGTAATAATTACTACATTATTATAATATTAGGAGTCTAACATAAGGCAAAGATATTAAACTTTTAAACAATTGTAACAAGGTTTATGTACATTCACTATTAAATGTTTAAACAATTGTGACAGGTTCACTCATATTCAGTTTGGAGATGACATTGTTAAGTCATTGGCCCTTAGGTTTGCGTATATTCACTTTGGAGATGACACTATTAAGGCATTGGCACCTAGGTCCACCATATGTCCAAGCTACATTCTCTTGAGAAATACATAGATTCGTGGGCCACCATTTTCTCTAGCTAGGCTCAACTTAGGCAACTGATGTTAAAAGTTCCACCACTTTTTCAACCTAAAAATAAAGGATTGGGTAAGAATGTGAACTAAAGTCAAGATCTTAAGTCCAAGAGTATTAAAAAAAAACATAATGGCATTAAATTCTAGCTAAGCATAAACAAAACATAAACTACACAAAATTCAAATCATTGTCAAACCTCCTTTCATTTATTTTTTGGAAACAATTAAATTTCAATGTTTTTAAAAGCTTAGATCCATTGAAACATTTAGAGAAGCATAGTGCACCTCTTCCTTGTATTAGGAATGGGAATGGAAACAAGCTTCACCACTTGTCCAACCTATGCTCCAACCTAAACTACATTATGTTTTAGCATGGGGAGATTGTTTTAAGGTCCATCACTTATGTAATAATGATTCCAATGAATTATGGAGAGAAGAAAGTTCTACCATTTGCACAAACTAAGTTCCATTGATAAAAATACATAATCTAAGTCCATCTAAGAGTGAGATACTAAAGCAAGGTCCACCACTTGTCCAACCTATGTTGTTAAAGCATGCAAGAAGTGAAGTATGGGAGAAAAATTGTTCCATGCTAGTCATTGGGTATAAATATAAGGTCCACCACATGTCCAACCTCCACTTCACTGATTCTTGGGGAGAATCAAGGTTGACTACTTGACCATGCTATGCTCCATTGAAATTTCTAAATAAGGAAGATTTACATCTTCTCTATACTAGGCATGGAGAATGGGGCGATTCCAAAGAGCGAGCAAGATTTTCCAAGCAAATAATAAATCTAGCAAACTAATCCATGTACAGCTCAAGGAACTTATGTACCCATTTCACCTCTAATAGCATTTTGGACTTCATTAAACATCAGAGTCTCTCAGAGAATTCATCCTAAGCACACCCATATAGAAGCCATCTAAAATAAAGTTTGAGTAAGAAGGAATGCACAAATCAACATGTTAGAAAAACAAAATAAATTTCCATTTTAGAAATCTCACTTAGTTGTACAACCATGGTCCACACTATGTAGTATTTTGTTCATCAACTCTCTATATTCTAGATGATGCCTCTAATGCTAGTGCATTATGGTTAGGAACACAAGCACAACTAGAAGACACATGTAAGTTGTCAGCAAAGAGAGCAAAGAAAGGATATCTTGGTAGAAATTTGTCGGGATGACACCTTCTCTCTCTCTCTCTCTCTCTCTCTCTCTCTCTCTCTCTCTCTCTCTCTCTCTCTCTCTCTCTCTCTCTCTCTCTCTCTCTCTCTCTCTCTCTCTCTCAATAACGCCAAGCATTAATGAATTCATAAATTACATATCTAAAGTGTACAAATAATTAAACTATTGCGATGAAACCACCGATGCTTTAAATGATGGTGGATTATAGCAACCAAAATAATGGTGCCACTCCAAAGCAACATTGAGGTTTGAATTTAGCATCGTTTAACTTTTACACCTATCAAAAGCACTACTTTGAGAGCATCATCCTCACAAATTTGTCGTAATTTACGTGTCCATCTCTCCCTCAAATCATTCTGTCAACCTATTCATTTGTCAACTTCTTTTTCAGATTTGCCATCACATGGCAAAGCTATGCAGCAAAAATAAACCCATTATAGTCCTTATCTTGAATACTTTTTTCAACTGATCTTCCTCAAAGTTAGTATACTTCACCTTGCGAGCCATCGAATTCAAGAACTCGAGGAAATCGATCGCTCCATTTCCATTTGCATCCACTTCATGGATCTTCTCATGTAGCTCTGCTTCATGGAGTGTTTTTAAAGCAATATATGCCTATACATTTCTAGGTGTTGAAAGTTTCTTTAGGCTAAAACTATCGAGGAAATGACCAAGGATTTTCCTCAATTCATAGGCATCAAGGAGGTTACAGTATGAGTGGGTTGATGATGACAATAATTTTGCTAGAAGACATTGGAACTTTGACAATCCAAGGAAACATTTGATAGCACATGTTATGAAGAGAGAGGTTTGCATACTCATACACTTTTTCATATCTCAACACATGTTATGAAGAGAGAGGTTTGCATACTCATACACTTTTTCATATCTCAATCTTTTAATATATATTTTTCATATATACTCGCAATTGTGAGTGGGGGCCCCATATCTCAAACTACTTAATAGAAGAGTTCAGCTCTATGTTTATTGAAATTGAGGAAATGATGGAAAGGTGGACTCGTGAAGAAAGGAGAGAACCACCTTGGAACCGCTCAAAGATTTGAGGCTCATCTTACCTTCTCATGGTGAGGGAAACCCTTCGTATAACAAATCAATAAAAGGATACTTTTGTCTTTGGAAAGGTTTGTAGACACAAGACACTATTGAAGGCCATTTAGGTGCCACAATCTACTTAGGACAAAGGTGACAAGGAAAGGAAAATACCCTGTCAGGTAGAAAAGGAGCTTACAATGATTTTTACCCTCCTATCTAGGGTTAGAAAAATACATTTTTCCTAACGGGTGAAGACAAGGGAAAACTCAAAATTCTCCCAAATTTTAGGTCAAATTTTGAAGCTTTTATCAGTAATTACACTAAAACTTGTGTAGATCTCCCGGTTTTCTAGAAGGCAAGCTCAAAATCTAACCAAGATTTTACAATTTTAGTCGGTTAAAGTACACTAGATCCACCCCAATTTTTTTATAACACTGCAGGCTAAGTATCCTATCTCTATCTTGATGAAGAATGAAGAGTCATGAGGAGAAGGACTCTGTCTCCCTCAGTGCTTATGGTTGGAACTTGGGGTCCTTGACTTTACTCTCTCTCTCTCTCTCTCTCTCTCTCTCTCTCTCTCTCTCTCTCTCTCGTCCGTGTGAAAGAGGTCCAAAAACTCCCAAAAATAGTCCACGATGCCGCAGACTGTTTTTGAGGAGTTGTTAAATGATTGTAAATCATGTGAAGCAAAAAAACTCCAGGTGATGCACAAGCAGTGCCAGCAATTCCAAACAGAGGGGCCACAGTGCAAGAATTAAGGTTGCTTGGAGCATGAGGGTCTAGCTGATCATCACATGTACTGGGGCTCAAAGGCTATGGATAAATGTTGGCTAGCTTGCATGCGTGTAGGTAAAGCTGACCTGCACAGCCGATAACGGCGCTTTTTGGGGGGGCACCACAAGCTTTTAAAATATGAGGTGCAGGCGTCATTGACATCGCAAGCGCACGCACCTGGCGTAGCGGTGAGGGCCTCTCATCCTGGGCTAGAGGTCCTGTGTTCGACCTGGCCGTGTGCAATCCGTGTTGACCTTTTGGTCAAACCTTGCCAGCCGGTTGAAAACAACCGGCAACCGACTTCAGTTGCTTTGCCACGAGGGCTAGCAGGCCGAAATTTAACAAAAACTGGGGCTCAAATGAGCTGAGAAGCCATGGAAGCGGTAAGATTTTCCCTCTTGCCGCAGCTAGCTGTTATCCTTTCCCTGTTACCCCTAGTTGCTTTCTCCAGGGTTCTATGATAGGAAATTCCGTATGATGGTGCATACAGATGTTAGTATCCACGGTCTTCCCTTGCGTCCCTCATAGCAGCCCCTCATGACCATTAATTGGCATGACTTTGGCACTCCCGATAGCTGAGAGTGAAAACCCTTGCGACTCACAGCATCAACCCAGCAGCAGCTGCAATCGCATCTACCACTGAAGCAGATTCCAAAAGCCCAAGGACGTGATGACGAGCAGCATGGCCATGCATGGTTCTTGGTCACCTCAACAGTGTTGAGGTAGTGTGCCCTGGCACTCACCTGCTGCCTGGGTCTTAATGACGGCCAAGGGATGAAGCATGGCGGACACACCAGAGAAGAGAGTCTCACCCAGGACGAAGAAACCAGTTCATAGCTCCATAATTTTTTTGTTGCATGAGGCTGCATATTGGGCTAGGAGCTCCCAAGCCCATCCTCTCCTGACAAAACTGCTCCCTAGCTCTGCCTTTGACTATTTGGCAGACACAAAGGATCCCATGCAATGACAACAGTGCGGCAACCATGTCTTGACTAGCTGATTCCCTGGCTAGCATGACGCACAAAAACCATCAAGTGATCGTATATCAATCGTTCTCGCGTAGGCGTGCATGTTTGAAAGAGATCAAAAAACTGTCAAAAACAGTCCGCGGCGCCGCGGACTGTTTTGAGGAGTTTTTGAACGATTGCAAATACACTATACTCCTCTTTGCTTGGAAAAACATGACTACAGGTCACTGTCTGCAACATAACACCTTCAATCAACAGGCATGGTACACGTCCGCTTTCATGCATTGCCAAGCTGCAACACTTTTAAACAAAGCAAGACTCGCGAGTTGCGAGTCGCATACAACAAAAAAGATCCTTTAAAATAGCAATTGTGCATCACTTGGAATTTATTTATTTTTTTAATTAATTTCCTAGAGCGGGTACCCCCTTTAGGGCACATCTACATGGGCAAGGTTTAACCCCCGATTGTTGACACGAGCCAACTACGCATTCCTTCCTCGCCTACTATTGCGAGCGAATGGCCTCCGAAGGTGTCAACTCTCGCTTTGATTAGGTAAGCACCAAAATAGCTTACGCACGATTTAGACGTAGCACTCCCACTGTGAAAATCTGCTCTTACTCGTGATTGGTTTCTTATGCAGTGTTGCTACAAGCATTCAAGGTGCAAGCTGTGACTCGTCTTCACCTTGCACCAGCTAAAAATAGAGGCCTATTTTGAAAAAAGCACATTCATTCATGGTGAGAGACATACCTCTATTTTGAGAGAGAGAGAGAGAGAGAGAGAGAGAGAGAAAGAGAGAGAACGAGAGCTTAGAGAATTGATCAAGATTCTTGCTAAATGAATAAAGCAAAACACTTTCCACCAACTGAAAATAGATGCCTATTTTTAAAAAAGCACATTCATTCATAATTAGAGAGGATCATTCATACCTCTATTGAGAGAGAGAGAGAGAGAGAGAGAGAGAGAGAGAGAATCAATTACGATTCTTGCTAAATGAATAAAGCAAAAACATCTCCAAAGGCTATGTAGCAATGATTACTAAAAGGTATTAGGTCTTCTTAAGCAAGCTGCAACAATGTTCTAAGAGTAATCATCTTTCCCTTTCAGAAATTTGTCTTCATGTGTACCTTCATAATAATGTCTCTCTCAAGATGGATTCAAAGGTAGTGACGCAGCTAAATAGTAAAAGGGGTCTTCACTGGCAAGCCAAACAAATGAGACTGCGGGTTCAAGTGTATTTGGGCTTATCCTATTGCCATCAAACATAGTTGCCTTATGTGGTTGATTCTTCGTCAAGGAATATGGATAGGAGCCAAATCAAAGAAGTTAGGGATTTCATATGGGATCTGCCACAGGTGCAAATTTGATGAAGATTCCATTACCCAATGTAATCTTCCTTTCAAAATTGAACTACATTAATCTCTACACTTAATTGAAAATCCCTTCTCTTGGGGTGAATGCAGGTTCATGGGTGTTCCACTTTGGACGACTTTGGACTTCCCTAAGAGGTTAATTTGTGTGGAAGACTTGCATAGAGATAAATAAAGCAACTCATGGGGCAAATCACTCTTCATCTTGAATTCCCTTGGCCATCAATTTTAGAGGTATCATGAAGTATTGTCTTCGTATGGTAAAAAAAACTTCAAGCACTGAAGTAAAGGAAATACAGAAAATCATAAGGTGGAAAAGATGTAGGCAACAGATCTTTTCCTGTATGAATCCTCAAGGATTTCTTTGATTGTTAGATATCTTTCCCTATGATGTATTTCTCTTCACTCCTTTGTGGTCTATTTTCTTACAAATGGGATAGCGGGCCCTTTCCCTCCTAAGGGGTAGTTGTATTTTTCTCACTTTCCTTTTAATTTAACTCTTTTCTACCAAAAAAAACACTACAAAAAATGTACAAATTTTGGTTTTGAGTTTTAAGCTAGTGATAATATCTTAAAGATTATATTTTTAAAAAGCTCGAGTTAACAACAGTGGTGGATAGACCTAAACAAGTTGCCAATAGTTTTCATGTGGTATAGTGTTCCTTTTGAGTCTTTGTATAGATGTGGAATGGTTGCATTAGGCATTTGAGCCTTGGAGGAGAGTCATAGGGAATGTGTGTGATGTTTGCGACTATTCTAATCATAGTGGCTCCATAAAAAAATCAAGCAGAGGGATGGCTTGCTAGTTCAATTACTTTGAGTGTTCAAACTTTGTGGTGAATCTTGCTCGGGTTTACCATTCGCTCGATAAAGTTTGCTTGGTGTATGGTAAGACTGGGAGAATGGATACAAGATTTTCCATTTGTCCACCAACATGTGCTCTAGTGTACAACATGTTATGTTTTAGAATGAGTTCTTTGTTTTTAAGGTCCAATTGTTTTTTAATATTGACTTTATTTGAGCATGGAAAGAAGCAAGGTCCACCATTCATAAAATCTAGGGTGCATTAGAACATAGAGAGATTTAAGGTCACAACGTCTTCAAGCTAGAAGTGGAGTTTTGAATGAGGTCCACCACAATTGAATAGTCCACTACTTGTCCAAGAAAAGTCCAATACTTCTTCAAGTTATAAGTGGAGCTTTGAATGAGGTCCACCAAAATTGTATAGTTCACTACTTGTCCCCGACACTTCTTCAAGAATACAATGCTTCACCAAAACTAGCTTTTTGGCTTCCAAACACTAAAAATCTGACATGCCTTTCTCTACTACTTGAAGCAAAGAACTACGAATCACCATGGGATATTGCTTTGATCTTGTTCTTAGCTCCTCAAATGCGTTGTCTTTTCCCAAGAAGGCAACAACTGCTAGGAATTTAAATTCTCCTTTGCAAGGTGCTAGTGGAAACTCATGCAATGCATCACAACAATGATAGCTCACATTATCCCCCATACTTCAAAAATCATATTGCAACTTTGCATGTATAAGGAAGTCCACAAATGCAAGAAAGACAAATCCGAGAGCTATGGAACCTCCGGCAATAGCTAAGATCCCATTCAAAGCATTACTAAATGTCTCCTTGCTCCACTACAAACTACCTCCACAATGCTTTGTCAAATCTAAATTGCATAGTCCAATAGGTGTTTCATTGTTAAAGTGCCACTTCAAATAGAGATTTCCTTCCATCAGGAGGCTAACAACATAGATTAACCACGAAAAATCTCTAGACTCGGTTGTCTTCTTTTGAAGGTGAATTGCCCACTTCATATATTCTATTGCCTCACTTGGAAAAACCATTTTCTTTGCTCCACGCTTCAGACTACTTCTGAGCCATTCCTCGCACAAGGTTAATATTGTGCTATAAACTACATCATTAATGTTATATGTCCTAGCTACTTCCCCCCAGTTTGCACATGGTGATGACTCATTCAAAGTGTTGAATCCGTCAACAAGTGCATCTTGAACTAATTTGTCTTTCTTCAACTTCTTAATGCGATCGTACATATCGATCACATTTTTGCACTCTTTGATAAGACCATCTTCTGATCTATTACTTCTTCTTGAATGGATTCCACCTCTGATTCCTCAAGACCACAAAGATATCTAAATGCAGTTGTTCTATTATCCTCCTCTAGCTTTTCAATGATTTGTATCCAACAATTGTAAACATCATCAAATATGTGACCATGTGTGCCTGTTTTGCAATCCAACTTGCTCCTCTAGTCACTTTCGCATATCGTAAAAATTCTGAATTTAAATAAAAAATTAAAGATTATACACTACTTTCAAGAATTTAAACAAGATCACTTACATCCCAGCATGAGATGCATTTCCCTCTACAACTCCAGTTGCAGCCTTTTGGTGGTCGTCCCAAGAAAACCCATTGACTCCGTAAATGTTTCAATGTTTGACTATATGGCAGCTTCACATACAATGCCTTAGCCTCCTCATGTGCAATTGCAGATATACCAATTGATACAAATGGAGAAGCATTGACAAGAATACGAGCTTTTTTAAGTTGATACACATCAATTAGCCTTTGAATTGTCTCTTTGTTTTTTTGCTCATTATAGAGTAAAACTTTTGCCGCATAAATAGAATGTTGCCCATCGATAATCCAATACTGATAGTCTTTCAATTTTCTCTCTTCTATCCTCAAAGGAGTCCCTTCTCGCGATTTTGCATTTTGAACAGGCATTAATTATGCACATGCTGCAGGCTTGGTTGTATATGTGTAAATCCACATAGAAAAATCTGAGAATGTCTTTGATTAAATTGACATGAATTGTAGTGATCAAGAGCAATCCAATAGTTTTGAACAGGAATATCAAATTCTCTATATTGAAATGGAAAGAACTCTATGTACTTATTCATCCCACCTTTATCTTTTTCTTGTCCTTTTATGGCCTCAGCCTCTAGAATATCTGGATCCTCAATTCTGAGCTTTGAGGTTGACCCCCCCATTGAAGAATCTACAATTACACTATCTACGTCCAAAATAGAACCTCTCTTTGGAGCTATTTTTTGTACTTTGGCCTAGTTCTTTGCTGGTGGTGGCAAGGCTTTTACTTTTTTCCCTTTAAGTGTAGCAATAATAGAGTTTTGAAGCTCATTAGCATTGAGATTTGAATTTGCTTCTTCAAACTTCCATCCCTGGGAAAACATTGTCGCTTCTTTGTCCCTAAACATACTCTCAAATGCATATGCCCCTGGAGATAGCTGATATTCTTGGTTCCCCACTGCAAGAATATCAATGCACTCTACCTCTGGATGACTATCAACTACAGAGATAGATGCTTCCACTACTTGTCCAATGTCTTCAAATACACTATCATCTTTTCCCGCAATGAATAGATGAACCGTATGAAATCGTGCACCCTCTAATCCATTAATGTCCAAGTACCACTTTCTTAACTCATTGCAAGTATAATCAATTGACACAGAAACTCTTGCAACATTGCTTTTGGGAGACATCTCTTCCTATGATATGTAAACTTGAATCAAGCAATAGTACAATGTAATATACTTTTGGTATTGGATTAAACTATAAAATATGTATGGTTTCTTACTTGTTTGATCCAAATACAATCAAAGAGATTTATTAAGAATTAAAAAGAATCAAGATTCACCAATTATCATCGATTATCTAGTTTGAAGATCCACCACTTGTTTAACCTATAGTTTCAAGATCCACCATCTGTCTAACCTATAGACCATTGTAATATGCATATTTATTGAAGCATGGAGAGACACAAGGTTCCTCACTTGTCCAAACTAAGCTCCATTGAGGCACAAAGAACCACAAGGTCTAGCACTTGTTCAAGCTAAACTCCAATGAAGAAGAAAGAGACACATGATCTACCACTTATCCAAGCTAAGCTCTATTGAATCATAGAGGTCCACAAGTTCCACGATTTAAGTTGAGTATATAAAATTGATGTAAGGTCCACCACTTGTCCAAGCTAAGACTCATTGAAGCATAAGAGCCACAAGATCCACCACTTGTCCAACCTAATCTCCATTGAAGCATAGAGGGCCACAAAGTTCACAATTCAAGCTATGCATTTAGAACTGCTGCAAGGTCCACCAATTGTCCAAGCTAAGGTTCCTCCATTTAAGCATAGAGATCTACTTCATTGAAGAATAGAGAGCCAGAAGGTCCACCATTTATCCAAACTAAACTCAATTGAAGCATAGAGTGCCACAAATTCCACATTATAATCTAAGCATGGAGAAATGATGCAAGGTCCACCACTTGTTCAAACTTAAGCTTCATTCCACCATATAGAGCCATAGGGTGCACGATTGTCCAACCTAATTTCTATTGTACCTTAGAGAGATGAAATTTCCATAGTTTAAGTTGCATATGGAGAATTAATGTAAGGTCCACCACATATCCCAACTAAGGCCCATTGAAGCATAAAGAACCATAAGGTCTACCACTTGTCCAAGCTAAGTCTCATCAAAGCAAAGAGGGCCACCAGGTCTACAATCTAAGCTACCCATGTAAAATCAATGTAAGGTCCACCACTTGTCCAAGCTAAGAATCAAAGAATAGAGAGTGATACTTTCCACAATCTAAGCTATGCATGGAAAAATTGATGCAAGGTCCACCACTTTTCTAAGCTAAGCTCCATTGAAGCATAATAGAGAGCGAAATGGTCCACCACTTGCTCAAGATAATCTCTATTGAAGCATAGAGGGACACAAAGTCCACAATCTAAGCTAAGCATTGAGAAATGATGGAAGTTCATCACTTTTTCAAGCTTAAGCTTCATGCAAGAATAGAGAGCCACAAGGTCCACCACTTGTCCAACCTAATCTCCATTGTAGCATAAATACCTATAATCTAATCTATGCATGGAGAATTGATGCAACATCCAAGATAAGACTCATTGAAGCCTAGAGAATTTTTGTAACGTCCACCACTTGTCCAAACTAAACTCCATTGAGGCACAGAGAGCCACAAGGTCTAGCACTTGTCCAAGCAAAACTCCAATGAAGAAGAAAGAGACACATGGTCTACCACTTTATCCAAGCTAAGCTCTATTGAAGCATAGAGGTCCACAAGCTCCACACTTTAAGTTGAGTATAGAAAATTTATGTAAGGTCCACCACTTGTCCAAGCTAAGACTCATTGAAGCATAGAGAACCACAAGGTCCACCACTTGTGCAACCTAATCTCCATTGAAGCATAGAGGGCCACAAAGTCTACAATTCAAGCTATGCATGTAGAATTGCTGCAAGGTCCACTACTTGCCCAAGCTAAGCTTCCTCCATTTAAGCATAGAGACCTACTTCATTGAAGAATAGAGAGCCATAAGGTCCACCATTTATCCAAGCTCAATTGAAGCATAGAGAACCACATTATAAACTAAGCATGGAGAAATGGTGAAAGGTCCACCACTTGTTCAACCTTAAGCTTCATTCAAACGTATAGAGCCACAAGGTCCACCACTTGTCCAACCTAATTCCCATCGTAGCATAGAGAGATGCAAGGTCCATAGTCTAAGTTGCATATCTAAAATTAATATAAGGTCCACCACCTATCCAAGATAAGTCTCATTGAGGCATACAAAACCACAAGGTTCACTACATGTCAAAGCTAAGTTTCATCAAAGCAAAGAGAGCCACAAGATCCGCAATCTAAGCTACCCATGGGAAATTGATGTCAGGTCCACCACTTGTCCAAGCTAAGCATCATCAAATCATATAGCACCAAAATGTTCACAGTCTAAGTTATGCATGGAAAATTGATGCAAGGTCCATCACTTCTACAAGCTAAGCTCCATTGAAGCATTGAGAGCCACTCCATTGAAGAATACATAGTCAAAATGTCCAGCACTTGTTCAAGATAATCTCCATTGAAGCATAGAGAGACACAAGGTCCACAATTTAAGGTTATCATGGAGAAATGATTGAACGTCCATCACTTGTTCAATCGTAAGCTTCATGCAAGCATAGAGAGCCACAAGGTCCACCACTTGTCCAACCTAATCTCCATTCTAGTATAAATATCTACAAGGTCCATAATCTAATCTATGCATGGAGAACTGATGCAAGGTCCACCACTTATCCAAGCTAAGACTCATTGAAGCATAAAGAACTACAAGGTCCACCACTTGTCCAAGCTAATCTCCATTAAAGCATAGAGGGCCACAAAGTCCACAATTCAATCTATGTATTTAGAATTGCTGCAAGGTCCACCACTTGTCCAAGTCAAGCTTCCTCCATTTATTCATAGAGACCTACTTCATTGAAGAATAGAGAGCCACAAGGTCCACCATTTGTCCAAGCTAAACTCAATTGAAGCATAGAGGTCCACAAAGTCCACATTATAAACTAAGCATGGAGAAACGATGTAAGGTCCACCTCTTGTTCAAACTTAAGCTTCATTCAAGCATATAGAGACACAAGGTCCACCAGTTGTCCAACCTAATTTCCATTGTTCCTTAGAGAGATACAATGTCCATAGTTTAAGCTGCATATGGAAATCAATGTAAGGTCCACCACCTATCCAAACTAAGGCCCATTGAAGCATAAGGAACCATAAGGTCCACCACTTGTCCAAGCTAAGTCGTATCAAAGCAAAGAGGGCCACAAGGTCTACAATCTAAGCTACCCATGGAAAATTGATGTAAGGTCCACCACTTGTCCAAGCTAAGAATTAAAGAATAGAGAGTGATAATTTCCACAATCTAAGATATGCATGGAAAAATTGATGCAAGGTCCACCACTTCTCTAAGCAAAGCTCCATTGAAGCATAATAGAGAGCGAAATGGTCCACCACTTGCTCAAGATAATCTCCATTGAAGCATAGAGGGACACAAAGTCCACAATCTAAGCTAAGCATTGAGAAATGATGGAAGTTCATCACTTTTTCAAGCTTAAGCTTCATGCAAGAATAGAGAGCCACAAGGTCCACCACTTGTCCAACCTAATCTCCATTGTAGCATAAATACCTATAATCTAATCTATGCATGGAGAATTGATGCAACATCCAAGATAAGACTCATTGAAGCCTAGAGAATTTTTGTAACGTCCACCACTTGTCCAAACTAAGCTCCATTGAGGCACAGAGAGCCACAAGGTCTAGCACTTGTCCAAGCAAAACTCCAATGAAGAAGAAAGAGACACATGGTCTACCACTTTATCCAAGCTAAGCTCTATTGAAGCATAGAGGTCCACAAGCTCCACACTTTAAGTTGAGTATAGAAAATTTATGTAAGGTCCACCACTTGTCCAAGCTAAGACTCATTGAAGCATAGAGAACCACAAGGTCCACCACTTGTCCAACCTAATCTCCATTGAAGCATAGAGGGCCACAAAGTCTACAATTCAAGCTATGCATTTAGAATTGATGCAAGGTCCACTACTTGTCCAAGCTAAGATTCCTCCATTTAAGCATAGAGACCTACTTCATTGAAGAATAGAGAGCCATAAGGTCCACCATTTGTCCAAGCTCAATTGAAGCATAGAGAACCACATTATAAACTAAGCATGGAGAAATGGTGAAAGGTCCACCACTTGTTCAACCTTAAGCTTCATTCAAACGTATAGAGCCACAAGGTCCACCACTTGTCCAACCTAATTCCCATCGTAGCATAGAGGGATGCAAGGTCCATAGTCTAAGCTGCATATGTAAAATTAATATAAGGTCCACCACCTATCCAAGATAAGTCCCATTGAGGCATACAAAACCACAAGGTTCACTACATGTCAAAGCTAAGTTTCATCAAAGCAAAGAGAGCCACAAGATCCACAATCTAAGCTACCCATGGGAAATTGATGTAAGGTCTACCACTTGTCCAAGCTAAGCATCATCAAAGCATATAGCACCAGAATGTCCACAATCTAAGCTATGCATGGAAAATTGATGCAAGGTCCACCACTTCTCCAAGCTAAGCTCCATTGAAGCATTGAGAGCCACTCCATTGAATACATAGCCAAAATGTCCACCACTTGTTCAAGATAATATCCATTGAAGCATAGAGGGACACAAGGTCCACAATTTAAGGTAAGCATGGAGAAATGATCGAACATCCATCACTTGTTCAATCTTAAGCTTCATGCAAGCATACCACTTGTCCAACCTAATCTCCATTGTAGCATAAATATCTACAAGGTCCATAATCTAATCTATGCACAGACAATTGATGCAAGGTCTTCCACTTGTCCAAGCTAAGACTCATTGAATCATAAAGAACCACAAGGTCCACCAAATTTCCAAGCTAATCTCCATTAAAGCATAGAGGTCCACAAAGTACACAATTCAATCTATTCATTTAGAATTGCTGCAGGTCCACCTATTGTCCAAGCCAAGCTTCCTCCATTTAAGCATAGAGACCTACTTCATTGAAGAATAGAGATCCAGAAGGTCCACCATTTATCCAAGCTAAACACAATTGAAGCATAGAGGGCCACAAAGTCCACATTATAAAGTAAGCATGGAGATGCAAGGTCCACCATTTGTCTGGCCTAATTTTAACTGTAGCATATAGAGATGCAAGGTTCATAGTCTAAGTTGCATATGGAAAATTAATGTTATGTCCACCACCTATCCAAGCTAAGGCCCATTGAGGCATAGAGAGCCACTGGGTCCACCACTTGTCCAAGCTAATTTTCATCAAATCAAAGAGAGTCACAAGGTCCACAGTCTATTCTATGCATGTGAAATTGATGTAAGGTCCACCACTTGTCCAAGCTAAGCTTCATCAAAGAATATAGAGTGAGAATTTCCATAATCTAAGCTATGCATAAACAATTGATGCAAGGTCCACCAGTTCTCCAAGCTAAGCTCCATTGAAGCATTGAGAGCCACTCCATTGAAGAATAGAGAGACAAAATGTCCACCACTTGCTCAAGATAATCTCAATTCAAAGCATAGAGGGACACAAGGTCCACAATTTAAGCTAAGCATGGAGAAATGATGGAAGGTCCATCACTTGTTTAAGCTTAAGTTTCATTCGAGCATAGAGAACCACAAGGTCCACCACTTGTCCAAAACCTAATCTCCATTGTAGCATAAATATCTACAAGGTCCACAATCTAATCTATGCATGGAGAACTGATGCTAGGTCCACCACTTGTCCAACCCTAAGCTCTATTGAATCATAGAGATTCACAAGGGCCATCAATTTTCTAAGCTAAACTTGTTTCTAGCATAGAGGCCCACTCTATTGAAGAATATAGAGCCAGAAGGTCAACCACGTGTTCAAGATAATCTCCATTGAAGCATAGAGGACCACAAAGTCCACATTCTAAGCTAAGAATGGAGAAATGATGCAAGGTCCACCATTTTTTCAAACTTAAGCTTCATTCAAGCATATAGAGCCTCAAGGTCCACCACTAGTCCAACCTAAATTCCATTGTAGCATAGAGAGTCGACAATTTAAGTTAGGTATGGAAATTTTATGCAAGACCCACCACTTATCCAAGCTAATCTCCATCAATGCATAGAGAGACACAAGGTCCACAATCTATGGTATGCATGGAAAATTGATGTAAGGTCCACCAATTGTTCAAGCTAAGCTTAATCAAAGAAAATAGAGCTACAAGGTCCACAACCTAAGCTATGCACGGAAAATTGATGCAAGGTCCAACCACTTCTCCAAGCTAAGCTCCATTGAAGCATAGAGAACCACTCCATTGAATAATAGAGAGCCATAATGACCACCACTTGTTCAAGATAATCTCCATTGAAGCATAGATGGCCATAAGGTCCACAATTTAAGCTAAGGAAGGAGACATGATGCAAGGTCCACCACGTGTTCAAGCTTAAACTTCATTCAAGCATAAAGAGCCACAAGATTCACCACTTATCCCACCCAAATCTCCATTAAATCATAGAGAGTCACAAGGTCCACAATGTAAGCTATGCATAGAGAATTGATGCAAAGTCCACCACTTTTCCAAACATAAGCTCTATTGAAGCATAGAGATCCACAAGGTCCACCACTTGTTCAAGCCTAAGCTCTATTGAAGGATAGACATCCACAAGTTCCACCACTTGTCCAAGCTAATCTTCATTACATCATATAGAGCCACAAGGTCCAACCAAAGCACACAGAGCTAGAATGT
The DNA here is from genome assembly GCF_014529385.1 of Adiantum capillus-veneris. Classification (NCBI taxonomy): domain Eukaryota; kingdom Viridiplantae; phylum Streptophyta; class Polypodiopsida; order Polypodiales; family Pteridaceae; genus Adiantum; species Adiantum capillus-veneris. Next base: position 64,130,918 of record NC_140940.1, on the reverse strand, counting down.
GCACAATCTAAGGTATGCATGGAAAATTGATGCAAGGTCCACCACTTCTTCAAACTAAGCTCCATTGAAGCATTGAGCATCACTTCATTGAAGAATAGAGAGCCATAATGTCCACCACCTATTAAAGATGATCTCTATTGAAGCATTGAGTGACAGAAGGTCCACAATTTAAGCTAAGCATGGAGAAATGATGGAACATCCATCATTTGCTCAAGCTTATGCTATATTCAAGCATAGAGAGCCACAAGGTCCATCACTTGTCCAACCTCATCTCCATTGTATCATAAAAACTTACAAGGTCCATAACTTAATATATGCATGGAGAACTGATGCAACGTCCACCATTTATCCAAGCCTAAGCTCTATTGAAGCATAGAGATTCGCAAGGTTCACCACTTGTTTAAGCTAAGATTTATTCTAGCATAGATACCCACTCTATTGTGGAATAGAGAGCCAGAAGGTCAACCACTTGTCCAAGCTAAGATCCATTGAAGCATAGAGAGCCACAAGGTCCACAATCTAATTTAGGCATGAAGAATGGATGCAAGGTTCCACCACTTGTCTAAGAAAAGTCACATTAAAGCATAAAAAGCGACAAGGTCTATGACTTATCCAAGCTAAGGTCCAGTCAAGAATAGAGAGATGCAAGGTCCACAGTCTAAGTTAGACTTATTTAATCTAAGCCCTATCAAAGCATAGAGAGCCACAAGTTCCACCAGTTGTTCAAGCTAAGCTCATTTGAACAATACAGAGCCACAAGATCCTTAGTCTAAGCTAAAATGATGCAAGGTGTGCTACTTGTCTAAGCTTAAGCTTCATTAGGAAGAATGAAGAGCCACAAATTCCACCACTTGTCCAAGTGAACCTCCATTAAAGTTGCTAGAGCCACATTTTAAGTTAGGCATGGATAATTGATGCAAAGGTCCATCACTTGTGCATGCTAGGCCCCATCAAAGCATAGAGGGTTAGAAGGTCCACCACTTGTTCAAGCAAGATTCATTGAACCATGAAGAGCCACAAGGTCCACAACCTTGCATTGATAATTGATGCAAGGTGCACCGCTTGTCCAAACTAAGCTTCTTTGAAGCATAGAGAGCCACAAGGTCCACCACATGTCCAAGCTAAGCTCCATTCAAGCATGGATATCCAAAAGGTCCAGAATTTAATTTAGGTATGGTGTAAATTTGATGCAAAGTCCATCATTCAAACATAGAGAGCCACAAGATCAACCACTTCTTGAAGCTTTTGTAGCATGTAAGCTCCATTGAAGCATAAAGCTCCATAAGTTTTTCCAATTGTCCAAGCTAAGCTCCATTGAAGAATAAATAACCATACAATCCAAATATTACGTTAGGCATGATAGAGAATTGCTATAAGGTACACCAGTTGTCCAAGATAAGTTTTAAGAAGCATATAGAGCCACAAGGTCCATCATACGGTCTAAAGACTAAGTTAGGATAGAGAATTGATATAAGGTAAACCAATTGTCCAAAATAAGCTTCATAGAAGTATGTAGAGCTATGCATGGAAAATTGATGCAAGGTCCACCACTTGTTCATGTTTAAGCTTCATGCACGTATAGAGAGCCACAAGGTCCACCACTTATCCACGCTAAGATCCATTGAATCATTGAGGGCCATAAGATCCACCACTTTTCCAAGCTATGCTCCATTGAATCATAGCAAGCCTTAAGGTCCACCACTTATACAAGCTAATCTCCATTGAATCATAGAGAGACACAAGTTTCACCACTCATCCAAGCTAAGCTCCATTGAAGCATAGAGAGCCACAAGGTCCATTGTCTATTGCTATGTATGGAAAATTGATGCAAGGCTCACTACTTGTCTAAGCGTAAGCTTCATTCAAGCATAGAGAGACACAAGGTCCACCACTTATCCAAGCAAATCTCCATTGAAGCATAGTGGACCATAAGGTATAGCACTTATCCAAACTAAGCTCTACTAAATCATAGAGAGTCATAAGGTCTACCACTTGTCCAAGATAAGCTCCATTGATGCATAGAAAGCCATTAGATCCAACACTTGTCCAAGCCTAAGCTTCATTCAAGCACAAAGATCTACAAGGTCCACCATCCCTTGTCATGGCTCAGCTCTATTTAAAACATAAAAGCTCTATTTAAAACATAAAATCCTCTAGGTTCACCACTTATTGAAGATAAGCTCCATTGAAGCATAGAGGGCCATATGCTCCATGAATTTTCCAGCTTAAGCTCCATTGAGGCATAGAGAGCCATAAGGTCCAAAGTCTAAGTAGGCATGGAGAACTGATGCAAAGTTCACCACTTGTCCAAGCTAGGCTCCATTGAAGTATAAAGAGTCCATTGAAGTATAGAGAGCCACAAGGTTCAGCACTTGTCCAAGCCAAACTCTATCATTGAAGCAAAAAGAGTGACAATCTCTGAAACTTATCCAAGCTAAACTCTATTATTGACACACAGATAGCCACAAGGTCCACCACTTGTCCAAGCTAAGATTCACTAAAGTATAGACAACCACAAGGTCTACAATCTAAACTAGGCATGGGGAATTGATGCAAGGTCCAACACTTGTCCAATCTAAGCTCCATTGGAGCATAGAGAGCCACAAGGACCATAGTCTGAGCTAAGCATAGAGAATCGATGCAAGATCCACCACATGTACAACCTATCATCGGCTATTATATCTAGCAGCATGGCACATAAATATTTATTACCGATGGATGCACCTACAGAAGTAGGATAAATAGAGCAAGAATTAGAAATTTGGATTTTGTGTATATGTATGTGTGAGAGAGATAGAGTATCTATGTAAATATGTGTGATTTGGTGTGTATGTGGGTCTGTATGAGAGCAAGGACGGTGAACAATGTGAAGGAAAGGATTTTTTATCATGTTTATGTATGGGTTGTGTGTGTGTGCAAAACATCCATGTATATGTGTGTGTAAGAAGGCAGCACAGAGAAAGAGAACCATTTGTGGGTTTCTTGGAGAGCAAAACATAAAGACAGAAACCTGATGTAGATGAAGAGTCACAGAGAGAGAGAGAGAGAGAGAGAGAGAGAGAGACAGAGACAGAGGGAGATGAAATGCACCTTGTCAAACGCTTTCGCTTTACACAGTAAAAGATTTTGCTTTCTATGATGTCAAAGCCCTAAGTGTGATTGGCTTGTCGTGTTGTTCACGTTCTATTTTTCACGTGATGTGGTCCCTTGTGCAAGCCAAAAGTCCCTCTTTTGAATGCGATGTCGCCCCTATCATGTTGTGCACATCCTGTTTTGCATGCGCTATGGTTTCCTTGTGTGCGCGAGCAAGAAATCCCTATGTGCATGCGAGAAAGAATCTCCCCTGTTTTGTCTATGTTTCGCTTGGTTCGCTGTGTGTTTCTGTGGTAGGGTTATCTAAAATGCCACATGTACTTTAAAACTTAAAAATCATCTATCTTTTGAGAGATTTGCTTTCGTCTTGACCAACCAAGTTTTTTAAAAAATAGCAAATTTGACATACCATACAAGTAAAAATTCTTGTGTCCTAATCATGTTAAAAAGAGATAAAACCTCATTGATTTTCTACATTAAAAGCTTCTTGTTTTTTTTTAAAGGCGCAGGGCGCTGCCCCCCCCACACTATCTCGCACGGGCATGCTCAAATGGGATCGACAGCTTAGGTGATCTGGGCCGTCAGATGCGCATTTGGTAAATTTAGGGGTGTTTGGTAAATTCAAGGAGAAAATTAAATTCGGGTAGGCTTGTAAATTCAAGTCAATCCGCACCCCATGTCTTGAACCCCCGACCTCCCCACCATGAGCCATGTGCACTAACCACTACGCCCTCATGCGTACGTTAAAATATAGGGGATTCGAGTATGTCATATTGTAAATGTGGGCTGATTAGTAAATTTGGGACAAATTTGTAAATTTGGGCAAATTGGTAAATTCGGGGCAACCTCAGATCTGACGGTCCATGATTGATGCACCCCACATTTTCCACCTCCACCATCAATCCCATTTGACCATGCCCGTGTGATATAGTGATGAGGGTCCCCTCGACCCCGCCCGACAATCGCGTCGAGAGGTGACAAGGGGCTGTTGCCCCTCGACCCTTCTCGGGGTGTTGCCTCAAACCCTAGAGGGGCTACCGCCCCTTGACCCCACTTGGGGCGCTGTCCCAAACCCCGCGGGGGCTGCCGCCCCTCAACCTCGCTCGGGGAGTTGCTCCAAACCCCACATGGGCTGCCACCCCTTGACCCCGCTTGGGACACTGTCCCAAACCCCGTGGGGGTTGCCGTCCCTCGACCCCGCCCGAGGTGTTTCTTGAACCCCACAGGGGCTGCTGCCTTTTGACCCCTCTTGGGGCGCTGACCCAAACCGCTGCGGGGGCTAGTGCCCCTCGACCTTGCTCGGGGCGTTGCTGTGAACCCCACAGGGTTGTCACCCCTTGACCTCGCTTGGGACACTGCCCCAAACCCCGCGGAGGGTGGCTCCCCTCAACTCTGCTCTGGGCGTTGCTCCAAACCCCATAGGGGCTGTCGCCCCTTGACCCCGCTTGGAACGCTGCCCCAAACCCTGGGGGACCCCGCTTGGGGTGCTACAACAAACCCCAATCTAAACTCTTGTTGCACCACCCTATTCCACTTTGTCAATTGTGGTCTAGCTTAGATAAGCTATGTATCTAAAACCTAGTCTCTTTCCTTGCTTCACAACTCACCAAGGACAATCAACATAAATAAGTGGTGGAAAATGACTGTATTTTGGAGCTCATAACTCAAAATTTTCCGTGGACACTGACCAGATCCACAACATGCCTAAACTATGCTCAAAGCTATTCTCATCATAGCAAGCTTCAGGGTTTTTGTTTCAAATTTCTCCAATTGTCAAATCTTGCTTATCAAGAGAAGCAAGGGCTAGGTCATGCAATAATTCACCTTGGACCTGGCCCCAAATCTTGAGTCCACCATAGTTCCAAGCCATAATCTAATATAGCAAGGTGTCTTCTATGTGAAAACCCACCACTTGGTCCACCACTATTCCAACCTTGTAGTCATTCAACTTTGACATTACAAAGCAATGTTGCTTTCTTGTAGTACACCTTTTCCATTTCCCATCAAAGCTAGGTCCACCAATTGTCAAAGCAAGACTGTTACATAGGGAAGGGGTTTTGGTTTCAAGATTCACCACTTTTCCTTGTTGAAGCAAGTATTTCTTTGACTTTAGAAAGCTACTAGCTCATCTAGTAGTTCACCTTCAGCATTGGCCATTAAAACTACGTCCACCACTTCTCCAAGATTCCATTGAAGAAAGCAAGGGCTGCTCAGACATTGAGAAGAAAGGACCTACTATAAACCTTGCTTCCATTGAAACAAGCAAGGGCTACTTAGACATTGGGAAGTAAGGCCTTGAAATTGTCCTATATTTTCCATTAAAACTTATAGGTCCACCACTTGTCCAAGCTATACTCTATTATAGTTGGTCCAATATTCACTACTTCTCTAACCAGTGGACCAACTGCTTGTAGTTCACCTTGAACCTTGGCCATTAAAACTAGGTCCACCACTTGTCCAAGCTACCCTCAAATAAATGAGGGGGGTTTTTGTTTCAAGATCCACCACTGCTCCAATTTTTTTTCCATTAAAATAAGCAAGGGCTACTTGTACATTGAGAAGCAAGGCCCTACAATAGTTCACCTTGGACATTGGTCATTAAAACTAGGTCCACGACTTGTCCAACGTTTACTATCATTTAGAAAGGGACTTTTGGTTTCAAGATCCATTACATGTACAACCTTACTTGCATTGAAAGAAGCAAGAGATACTTGGACATTGGGAACCACGATCCTACACCACCTTGGACACTGACCATTAAAACTAGGTCCACCACTTGTCCAACCTTTACTCTCATATATAAAAGGGACTTTTGGTTTCAAGCTCCACCACTTGTCCAACCTTACTTCCATTAAAAGAAGCAAGGGCTACTTGGACATTGAGAACCAAGGCCCTACAATAGTTCACCTTGTACATTAACTAGGTCCACCACTTGTCCAAGCTTTACTCTCATATAGAAAGGGACTTTTGGTTTTGAGATCCATCACTTGTCCAACCATATTTCCATTGAAAGAAGCAAGAGATACTTGCACATTGGGAATCAAGTTCCTACAATACCTACCACCTTGGACACTGGAAATTAAAACTAGGTCCATCACTTGTCCAAGCTTTACTCTCATATAGAAAAAGGGACTTTTGGTTTCAAGCTCCACCACTCGTCCAACCTTACTTCCATTGAAATAATCAAGGGATATTTGGACATTGGGAAGCAAGTTCCTACAATAGCACCTTGAACAATAGCCATTAGAACTAGGTCCACCATTTCTCCAAGCTTTACCTCATATAGAAAGGGGCTTTTGGTTTCAAGATCCCCCCTTGTCCAACCATAATTCCATTTGAAGAAGCAAGAGATACTTGTACATTGACAAGCAAGTTCCTAAAATAGCACCTTGGACACTAGCCATTACAACTAGGTCCACCACTTGTCCAAGCTATGATCTAATATAGCAATGTCTATAGAGTTATAGTATTCACAACCCTTATGTAATGTGTAATGTAACTTATACATTTTTTCTCAAAGAGAATTTATCTATAAATATGAACTTAACAAGGTGTTTCTTTTCAACTTACAGGATGGACTTTGAATATGGGGAGAAAGTGCATATGGTACTTGATAATGAAATTGTTGGTATTGGTGATGTGTGTAGAATAGATCGTGATTCCACTTGTGGTGGTACAAAGATAGGGCAAGGAAATGTATCTATACTAGTGGAGGAATGTTTGAAGGATGTAGTCCTCCCTTTTTCTACAATGGATACTACATCTCTCCAAAGCTCATTATGGAGTGTTGTTCGATGGCCTAAGCTTCTTTTGCAAAAATCCATAATAAATGACAACGTAATTGACACAAATGAAAGCTACAGTGGTGATGAATGAACAAGGGGATCATCTTGATCCTCTAGTTACAGATGCAATACCTATTACAAGCTCAGAGTTTGAAATATCAATACGTGAATCTTGGAGAAATCAAAGGGTCCTTTTAAAGGACGACACATTGATGCACACTGTGAATGAAGGGACCATCTTGTATGTATTTCCACATGATTATGTCAATTTTCACGTACTTGGTGATGACTTTTTGGGCATAGGTATTGAAAGGGAGAATGCAATCAGTGAGAATATGCCTGAAGTGGGAAGCATTACTATTGCTAAAGTGGCCCTTCCAACAGACAAACATGTTGGCACTACAACATTTTGTTCCTATTGATGGGATGCATACTAGACGTGAGATGTATCCAATGATGACAATGCTGGGAAAAAACTTGATGGTAGTGTTGATGCCCCTTTACTAAGAAAGAGACGATATAGTTTCATCAACATGACTTAAAAAGTGCAAGAAGCATCAGCTTCTACTTTTTATCTTTCTATTGAGTCAATTCAAAGGGTTTCATGCATTGATTGTTGTGGAAAAAAATGTTGTCAGTTTGCAGATCGTGATTTGGTGACAAGATTACGGCAAGAATTTTGGGGAGACTCTCAAAAAGCACACAAAAATCATTTAAATGATGTTCTATCTATATGCTATCAGAAAGATGAGAAGATGTGATACCAATTCAAGATAAATGGCTCTATTGTTTGTTGCAGAGCATGGTATGAGCTACATGGAATACCAAAGACATCATTTTACCGCTACAAGGAAAATTTTGAAAATGGTGTGCACCAATATATGCATGGTAACACATGTACATTGAGAAGAGGACTTCAACATAATAATTTAGCAAGAGCACTATTAAAGGAATTTGTGGATAACAAGTCTGAGAAGATGCCACATAGAAGCAGAACACTACTAAATGGCTTAAGAGAGACTTAATTAGTGATTCCATCAATGTACAAACAAGTTGAAATTATAAGCAAAATCAACACAAAACTCGACCAAATGGGCTATGAGAAGAAGTTATCTCAATCTTCTTTCGGTAGAATTTGGAACAAAGAGTATCCACATGTAGCTTTAACAAAGACAAATGAGTTCTCTAAGTGCAATGTCTGTAGTTCAATCAAGGCAAGGCTAGAAACTAAACCTTCTCTTGAAGAGAGAGCTCTTCTCTTGAGAGAAAGAGAAGCTAACATGGCACAACAGAAGAGTTGTAGGAGCTTATATTATGCATGGCACACATATTCAGAAACTCAACAACAAAAGTATGTTTGTATAATCCATGATAAGATGGATCAAAAGAAGACTGTCATTTCTAGATTATGCATTGTTCGTAAGGGTGTGGATTCAGGATACAATTTGCAGGTGGCTTTGATAGGTATGATCACTCATGGACATGGAGAAGGTCATTATGGTCACTTTGTCTAGAATGGCTTGTGGCCAGCTAATCCAAATCTTACAATTGGCTCAATTGCTAATTGTTTACATAACTTAGAGAGGATAGATAAGCATCCTCTTGGTGATCTGGCAACAAATGGACTACCAAGAAGTAGTATCTCTCTACTACATGCTTTGAAATCAAGGGATGCTTTAGACCACCACAACTTGAGTGATGGAAAAGAGCCCATTGTGCAACCATCAGAAGCTACAAAATCAGAATTGGGGTCAACATTTTGCAAGTTGCCAGAGAACTTGTTACTACAATTGGATGCAGGGGAAAACAAAAATCGATACTTATTTGCCTATTTGTCAATGCATGTTGCAAGGGGTGTTTTCAAAACCATCCAACTAGGATTTTTGATGGTTGGGCATACACATGAGGACATAGATGCCATGTTCAGTAACTTTTTAGAGAAATTGAGAGTTACACAAGCATATACTTTGCCACACTTGATGGATACATTACGAAATAACAGTAGATGCAATTCTTTGGTCACGGAGACCCAACAAAGAAGAACCATTTTCTAAAATTAAGATTCCAGAAAGGCATGCTCTAAAAGCTAACGCAAGTCTTGCTCATGCACATCAACCACGCTTGGATCAAAATTTGGATATGGCATCAAATTTGGAGTAGTTTATGCGGAGCTTCTATTGTGACTATAAGAGTCAATTTTGTAAACAAGATCTCTAGCTGTATCAATCTTTCTTTCTTTTATTTAATTAACAGAGTTTCTTCAAATTCATGTTTTGTTCATCCTCTTGAATTTTGGTGTTTATCAACACCACAGTCCAATAAGATTTTCACTCTATCTTATCAACAAGTTTGTCTCCTTTTTTCCCACTTTAAGTTGGAAATTCCCAAATTACATGAATTTGGTCAATTGGAGATTCCCATAATGCAGGATTTCTACCATAATACCTAATATGGTCTTAACAGTTGAGGACTGGATTTACAGCTTTGTATTATAGCTTATCCCATCAAAGGATACATTTGTACGATACAATCTTTGTGTTCCTTAACAAAACTAGTTGGTGCAATGAAGATGGAAGCTTCATGCACCAAATTATCCTTGAAAAACACACCTAGTGTCCCTAGCCTCAGTCCCAAGACCTCACACACCTTTAAAAATGGTGAGAGCCAGCAGGGAATGAGGATAGATTGAGAGGAAAAAGATGTATCTTACAAGAAAGAAACATTCTCCTCACATAATCACTCTAATAGCATAGCTTAGCTTAGTAATTAGCATGGTAGAGGAAATGAGCATGCCATTGAAGCTTGGCTCTTGGTTGGATTTGCATTCCATAGCCAAGAGTTTTTGGTGTAGGCCTCTACTTCTCAATGCTTGGAGAAGGAGGAGGAGTTCTTCTTGCACACATGAGTTGTGTGTGTGTGTGTGGGTAGCAATGTGTAAGTCAAAAATGCATCCTTCTCTCTCTTCTTGGTCGACACCTCTTGCAACTTACTCATACTGGCTTCCCATTGACCCCTGCAGAGCTTAGCCAATCACAAATTAAAAGCATAATTGATAGCCTTGTGACATGTGTCCCCCTTTCCCCTTTTGTGAGAGCTTTAGGTAATTAAATAATTCAATTAAACTCTCATTGGACCTCTTAATCTTCTGGCTAATAGGAATCAGGCAAGCCATTGGGCTGTTGGATGTTCATTGGACCCCTTGGTAGACTGTCCAATAGTCTTCTAGGGAGCTTAATTTCTATTGGTTCTTTTATCAAGCATTTCTTAATTGATTAGACTAATTTTACTCTAGCCTAATTCTCATTAGTCCGCCTCTATGGCCATCCAATAGGATTTGAGGGAAGATTGGGGGCAACTGACCTAGGAGCCTGGCATGTATATTCACTTTGTGTAAAGGGGGAGCTTTGGAGTGTGCGTGTGTGTTTCTCTCTCATCCCCTACTATTAGGGCTCGCCCCTTCCTTCCTAGGGATGTGGGAAGACTTTTTAGTCTTCCCATGACCATTCAATTTTCCCCTACTTTGGCCTTTGGACATTTGAATTGAATTTAGGAACCTTAGCCTATGGAAGTCTTAATGGAGCTAAACCTTAGGTCTTTTAAGCCCCATTGAAGCAGATTGCTCTTTTGCAAACTGTCCCTCTTTGGATCCCTGTAGAGACCGGTGTGGCAGCCTTACCAATATTCTAGCTTTTACTCCCCTAGTACTTTCCCAAATTAAATGATCAATTTGACATGAGAAAATCATTTGGGAGAATTAGATATTGGTTTTTATGACACTAAAAAAGGTGGCTGCCCATTGGAGGAAGTAGAGGAGACCATGATAGCCACCATGAATATGGAGACATGCTACATGCTAATGAGAGTTGAAGTTGAGAAATGGAACCGAGCCTATCGTTGATAGCTGTTTGTCACCTGGTGGCAATAGTCGATATAATGGGGGTTTTATAAATGAGATTACTGCCAATTTCTTTTACATGTAAAAAATTCCCAAAGGTGACCCAATCAAGTAATGCGCTATAGGTAGCATGGGGGCACGTGGGCAGCCATGTAAAAAGGGTGATGACCAGGGCAAGAAGAAGAAAGGGCAACTTGTAGGGGGATGTGTGCAAAGGAGAATCATTGACAGTGTACCAACTAGAAAGGAAAAGCTCACGAGATGCAAGGAGGATGTTTCAGGGGCTAAGGTGCAAAACACGTTCGAGAGAGCTAAGAAGTATCACACCAAAGTAATGATTTGGAATAGCACCAAGGGAGTGCCGAGAGGGGGCTGATTTAATAATTTGGGGGAAAAGGGTTGTAAGGACACGGGTCCTACGGGCAAGCCCGGCACGGCCGACAGTGTCCATACTAGGGGGAGGCTATAAGATAGCTTGGTTGGGTGGAGACTAGCACATTGCACTACTCTCCTCCTTTTAGTGGTATCCAAGCTATTTCGAGGAAGAAGAAAAGCGGACTTCATGTGCATGCGACACACATCTCCTCTCCCATGATCTGCATGCAATAGGCGGGGAAGACGACAGCCCACAACGTAAGCAAAGGGGAAGATAGGTCCGCACACAACTAAGGCAGGCGACCTAGGCAAACTCTACCGGCAACTCGATCGGCATTGAGGCTTTGTTGGCACCGTTGGCTATGCACACAAAAGGGCCCTCTAAACCCTTCAATGAAGGAGGGTTGAACCCACCCCATGAGGGTAAGAGGCCAGCACCCTACCACCCAAGCTATATGAGACTTGTTGTATACAACAAGGAAAGATAGCACACTTGTGTTGACAAAGAGAGCTAGAAGGAAAGGAAAGCTACCTCTCTCAATGAAGTAGTTTCACCTTTCCTTTTCACTCCTTAGAGAAGGCAAGTTTTCTTCCAGAATTCCTTTAACTTCAAGAAAAAAGCTTCACAAGTGAACAAAATCCTTCACAACAACCACTAGTTTTTGTGAATAATCAACGAAGGTGGTCTTATGAAGAACAAGACGTGAAGCGCTACAAATTTCACAAGGTGAGGATCGCATGTAATGCAAAAATCGCCGAGCATAACAAACACAACGACTTCAAGCTTTACACAGTAGAAGTTGACTTTTTTCTCTCTCTACATTCGCGTGTGTTTACCATGGCTGGCGAGGATATCCCATATACACACACTTTTGATTTTGAGCACGCGTATCAAAATACGGCAACCAGGGGCACTGTCAACACTAATATGTATGACGATGATGCTTTAGGAGATCATGGCCTTGTAGATATAGCTGCTTTCAAGCCTTTGGAAAATCGCCTAGTGTACTTGAACGCAACCTCTCTGCATTAAATGCAAATGTTAGAAACCTTATTGAGATACTTATGACATTTATGAATTCATAGACAGCTCAAGGAGCCTAAGCTGGAACGATTCAAGGAACCCAAGCTCGCACGGTTCACAGAACTCACCTTCTCACTACTCAAGGAGTCCATGAGGCAAGTGCTTCAGAAGATGCAGAAGGTAGCAATGCATTACTTAAGAATATCACCATTCCTGAGTTTCATAGTGAAGAGCGTGATCACAACAAGGATGCATTCAATACGTTCTTACACAAACGGAATGCTATTCATAGGCTGAGACACACCCAGATATTAAGACAACTGTGGAAACAAGTCTATCTCTCAAAGGCAAGGCCTATAAGTGGTGGATGACATTTCCAGTAGATGTTCATCCTCAGTCTTGGGCTTGTTTCAAGATTCTTTATCCAAAGAGTTTTTGGACTCGAATGAAGAAAATAAGAATTGGCTAGCATGGGATGCATGCCACATGTGTGGCCTCTCTCTCACTTGGTATCTTTCTAAGTATCGTAAAATCATATTAAAACTAGAAATTCTAGATCAATACCAAAAGATATGGGGTTTCAATAGGGGTCTTGACAAAGACTATCATCTTCATGTCAAGACCCAACATCCAGAAACTCTAGAAGAATCCATTGCTCATGCCCAAACGTATGATGATGACCAAGAGAGGAAGGAAAATGTTCCCTACTCTAAGAATATCTTTGCTAAGATCAATTCATCTAAGAGCCAATGGCATTTTCTGTGGTGTGAACTTTGACAAGCTGAAGTTGCTTATCCTCGAGCATTTCCCTAATGAAACGATACTTCACATCCACATGCTTTGTCTTTGAGTGATAAACTGGATTGCGAGCCAATTGTATAGCACTTTGACTATCACAATATAACACAGGCATCTCTTCTTTGATTCCCAAATCTGTTACTAGTCGATTAAGCCAAATTGATTCTTTGCATGCCTCTGATGCTGCAACATATTCAGCCTATGTAGTAGACTGAGTAACACAATCTTGTAATCTAGAACGCCATGATACTGCTCCACCAGCCAATGTAAAGACATACCCTGACGTAGACCTTCGGTTGTCTAAGTCACCTGCATAATCTGAGTCTGTAAAACCCTTTACACTTAGCTCGTGACTCCCATAGCATATACGCATACTCTTTGTAGCTTTCAGGTATCTCAATATTCCTTTCACTGCCTCCCAATGTTTCTTGCCTGGGTTTCACATGTATCGACTTACTACTCCCACTGCAAATGCAATGTCTGGGCGAGTAGCAATCATTGCATACATCAAACTACCCACTGTAGACGCATATGGAATCTTATCCATTTCAGCTTGTTCTTGCTCAAACACAGGACAATCTTGTTTGCTAAGTTTCACATATGGTGGCAATGGAACACTCAATGCCTTTCCCTTCTCCATATTGAAACGTTGCAAAACCTTGTCAATATACTCTGTTTGAGATAACCAAATCAACTTCCTTGATCTGTCTCTCTCAATGCGCATACCAAGTATATGACTTGCCTCACCCATGTCTTTCATGTCAAACGATTTTGCCATCTTTGACTTCAAAGCTGAAATTTCTTCCAAGTGCTTGCCAGCAATCAACATGTCATCCACATACAAAATAAGGATCAGCCAACTGCCATCCTTAGCCTTCTTTGTATATAGACAGTGATCGAACTCACTACGTTTGTAGCCTTGAGAAAGCATAAACTTGTGGAATTTATGGTACCATGCCCTCGGTGATTGTTTTAAGCCATAAAGACTCTTTAACCACTGGCATACCCAATCTTCCTTGCCTTTCTCAACAAACCCTTCTGGCTATTGCATGTAAATTTCCACATCTAAATCACCATGCAAGAACGCTGTCTTGACATCCATTTGGTGCAACACCAAATCTAATATGGCAACCAATGCAAGAAAGCATCTCAATGTAGTCATCTTGACCACCGGAGAGAAGACTTCATCAAAGTCAATGCCTTGTTCTTGCTTAAAGCCCTTGGCAACAAGCCTTGCTTTGTACTTTGGTTGACTATCATGAGCGGTGATCTTATACCTGTAAACCCATTTACAAGGTAGAGCCTTTTTGCCCTGTGGTAATTTAACTAGCTTCCATGTCTTGTTGTTATGCAGAGCTGTCATCTCTGACTGCATGGCCAATTGCCAATTCCCGGAGTCCTTCATTTGCACTGCTTCCTTGTAACATGAAGGCTCATTGAAATCAGTCAACATGACATAATTCATAGATGGAACAAACCTATCAGGAGGTCGCGTGACACATCCAGATCTACGCACAATAGGTGGCTCAGGCTCAGCCAAAACCTGTGGTTCCACTCTATCCTGTCTTTGCTCCTCTTGAGCCCTGACATTTTGTCTTGCACGTGCAGGTCTATCTTCTTGGAAGACAACTCTTCTAATCTCCTCAACCCTCTCTGGTTTAGAATAATATTTGGATTCATTAAAGTGAACATCATTGATACGGATAACCTTTTTGGATTCGGGATCCCAAAGTCTGTACCCCATCTCACCAGAATTACCATAGCCTAGAAAGATGCACTTTCTACTCTTTGGCTCAAGTTTGTTCCTAAATTCCTTTGGAACGTGAGTATATGCCTCACAGCCAAAGACTCTGAGATGCTTGTATGAGGGCATTTTGCCTGACCATACCATCTCTGGCACTCAATCCTTCTGCAAAACCTTGCTAGGAGATCTATTTACAAGATGAACAGCTGTTGATACAGCTTCAGCCCAAAACCCATTTGGCAGCTGTGCATTAGACAACATACTTCTGACCTTCTCTTGTATGGTCCTATTCATCCTCTCAGCAACACCATTTTGAGGAGGATTGTAAGGAGCAGTAAGTTCACGTTTTATACCTTTTGACTCACAAAAGTCCTGAAAGGCCTTTGAAACATACTCTCCACCATTGTCAGTGCGTAAGAATTTAAGCTTCTTGCCACTCTGATTCTCCACAAGTGTCACAAACGTTTTGAAAACACTAAACGCTTCATCCTCGTGCTTGAGAAAGTAAACCCATACTTTCCTCGAGTAATCATCTATAAATGTCCTAAAGTAAGAAGCTCCCCCTAGAGATAGGTTAGGCATAGGTCCACACAAATCACTATGAACAAGTGCCAACTGTGTATCTCTTCTATTGCTTCTATGCTTATGTGGCTGCTGTGTTTGCTTACCATACAGACAATGTTCACAGAATTCAAAATCATTAAATGAAAAGCCAGGCAAATAACCAGAACGAGACAAGATTTCCATTCCCTTCTTGGACATATGTCCTAACCGGCTATGCCACAAAGAAACGTTCGACTGCTCGGTTACATTGATTACATTTTTAGAGACATTTGATACATAAATCATGTAAAGTCCTCCAGACTTTACTCCGTGTGCTACTGTCATAGAACCCTTGGACATCTTCCACATGTTCTGTCCAAAAGTGGTGACGTAGCCAGCATCATCAAGTAAACCTGTGCTGATCAAGCTCTTTGTAATTGCGGGAACATGTCTCACATTCTTCAGCGTGAAAGAAGAGCCATTCTGAAACTTCAATTGAACATCTCCAACACCTAAGATCTCACATGTCTGCCCATTGCCTAGCCGAACATGATCTTTAGTGGTCACATAAGAGGTAAAACACTCCTTGTTTGGAGACACATGAAGTGATGCCCCTGAGTCTATAATCCAGTCACTCAGTGCATTTCCATCAGATGCTGTAAGAAGAGCTGAGTCCATTGTATTCTTCAAGAAGTAGATGTCTCCTGACACTAGACTGTCATCCTCTGCAACAGTGTTTGTCACAGTTATTTCTTGAATCTTCACTGAGGACTTGTTCTTCTCACCATGGTCTTCAGCTTTCTCTTTGCCTTTTTCTGCTTTCCATTCTCTGCAGTCTCTTTTCATGTGACCCTTCTTGCCACAATGGTAGCATTCTATGTCACTCTTGCCTTTAGCACTGCGGGACTTGCTACGAGACTGATTCCTCTTTCCACCTTTGTACTTTTCTTTGGTCCTTCCCCTGACAACTAAGGCTATTGCTTTGCCTTTGTCCATTGTCTTTCTATTGGTTTCTTCAGTAAGCAGACTTCCTTCTACACCTGCTATGTTCAAACCATCTGGAGGTGCAGAATTACTCAAAGCTGTGCGAAAAGTGTCCCAACTTTCCAGCAATGTGATCAACAGGAACATAGCTCTAACAGGTTCATCAAACTTGACACCTTGAGCTGACAACTGACTATATATTGTGTTGAATTCATTCAAATGATTGGACATAGGTGTCCCTTCTTTCATCTTCAAGTCAACAAGCTTCTTAAGCCAGTATACCTGTGAAGCTGCACTCTGCTTCTCATAAAGATCACTCAGCTTTAACCATGCTTGATAAGCCAACATCTCGTCTGCTACATTGAAGTAAACGCTTTCTGCCAAAGTCAGCATAATGGTAGAAAGTGCCAATTCATCCATTTCGCTCCATTCATCTTCGTCCATATCTTCTGGTTTTATCCCCTTGAGCTTTATAGGTTTTATCTGCTTCTTTTGTACCAACACATGCCAAATCTGCTTCTTCCACAATGGGAAATTGGTTCCATCCAGCTTCTTGATATTGTAAAGAGCAGTGTCCTGTGATCCAACCATAGCTACGCTTCACAATGGTTTACTTTCCTAGGAAAAATTTGGCAGAGTTTCCCCCTGTAAACTGACCTTTGAACCAATATCAACCTGTCAAATGAACCAAGAAAGCTTCAGATTCTGCAGAAATTTGGGCAGAGTCTCCTTTGTAAAATGGCTTTGGTATACTAAAAACAGACCAAAAACAGCTCAAAAACACTGTCTCTCTGACACTGTAAGCTACGGGTAAACCTGTCCTGCACCTGTACTGTCTCTCACTGTTCTGTCACTGTCCTGTAAGCATAGACTGTGACAATGCCTCAACGGCAGTAAAGCAAAGATGCAATCCCAACTGTCTAACTCACAGTCAATACATCCTGGCTGCCTATCTAAGGGTGCTCGAGGGATCGCTCCAAGACCTGTATCACCGAAAGGATCTCAAAATTCGAGAATCCCCCAGCTCAATAAAACCTCACTTGACCCTCAACAAAGGCTGCAGTAAATCTGACAGTACATAGACTTCCCACAAAGTCATACATCCACAAATTTCCCACTATATGCTATAACCACTGCGGCGGTTGTTTGCTGCGTGACTCACAGCCAGCAAACCCTCAACAGACATACATCATCTCTGACAATACATCCCATGTGGAAGTACCTGCAATGTCAGGATGAAATTTGGAATATCAAGCAGCAAACACAAGCTACCTGATGAACTAGTGGATGTCGCCTACAGACTGTGTGTAGATGCGCCCGTGCGTATGTGACACGCCTCCAAGAACTGTGAGCCGTCCTTCGATGTGTAGACAACCACAAATCAACACTGTGGGAGTGTCGATATCCTCAGCACCTGCAGTCGTAGGCCAAAAACCCCAAATTTGTAGAGTCGGATCTGCACCCGTTGAGACCACGTAGTCGAAAATGGCCTGCGCAGACCTTTGTCGAAGCCGAACGGTGGCCGAGATGACCTCAGAATGAAATTTTGAGAACACCGAGTCCTTCGGGGTTGCCCACAGGATTTGGGGCCGTGTCTTCGCCTGTTGAATTTCACTCCAATCTGAGCTAGTGACTCTAGCCTCCTGCAGTGCTGCCCCGAGCCTCGATCTGAGCTCTGATACCAGTTGAAGGAGTACGAGCGAAAGTGCGACGCGAGAGAGAGTGCGAGAAGAAGAGCACGACGATATGGTGAACTCGCTCTACTATAATGTGTAGAGCATAGTGAGTTCTTATTAGGTTTTAACAAAAGAATATGTGTACATACCTGGCGGCCCGCCCACTTACCTGGGCGACCACATTGGGCTTTATACCCCAACAGGTTCTATCACCAAAGTAATCCACCACACTATGGTTGCTTCACGCATCAATTTCCAACAAGGGGCTAGAAGGAATGCCAATCCCATGGAAAGCAAATACAAAAGTGACAGAAAGGGAAAAAACAACGCCCAAAATTCTTCCCAAGGCAATTCCAATAACAACAATCAGTCCAAGGAGAAGGGAGTTTACAAAGGTAAAAATAAACTCTCTCCTAAAGAGCTTGAAGCTTTTCGTAAGGACCACAAATGTTTTAAGTGTGGGGAGCAAGGACATGACTATCGTTCTTGCCCCAAGAGAAATGCCCGCAATGAGACTCCTAGAGCTTCCACAATCAAAGCTCAAAAAGAGGATGCTCATTGCAAAGGATTACCTCTCTCCTATGCTGGGAAAAGTAAGGGAGCATGATGCCTTCATCTTGTTTGACCCTGGCTCTACTCACAACTGCATATCAATGGAGTTGGCCACTAAGTTGGTTATTCAAGCTTTTGAGATGGGATATATTGTAATTGCCAATGGAGCTTTCAAGGGATAGGAAGCCTCCATTACTTCCTTAATTGGGAAGTCATGTCGAAAGCTACATCGACAAAGTAGACTTCTTCATCTCTTCTCTCCAACATGAGGATGTTATCCTAGGGGCACCATGGTTCAACCACATGGCTACCAACATGAAGTTCCCTGAAAGGAGAATCTACTTCACCTACATGGAAAAGAGCATGTATATAGATGCTAGTGATTCTGTTCGTACTATACCACTTGTAAAATCACCTCCTTTTGATAAGTCAATAAAAAGCTCAGTTTTTGTATACATGATTTTTGTCAAAGAGTCTCTAAATGATTCTAATGTTTTAACAAAGCAAAATGTTAGGAATCAAGAAGAATTAGACTTGTCTAATTTTCTAAATGGATTCCAAGATGTGTTCATCAATGATATCCCTATGGACTTACTCCAAAACAAGGTGATGATGACCATCGAATTGAGCTTCTCCTAGGAAGCTCACCGCCTAACAAGCCTCCTTATTGAGATTCCAAGCTCAACAAGAGGAGATCATGAGGCAAGTACAAGAATTGGTAGACAAAGGGATGGTGAGGCCTAGCTCCTCTCCCTTTTGTTCTCCAGTCCTTTTAGTGCAAAAGTACATACCGCATGTGTGTGGACTATCGAGCTCTAAACCATATCGCTATCAAAAACTGATTTCTTGTACTGTAGATTGAAGATTTGTTTGATAAGCTACAAGTTTTGACCTACTTCAGTAGGATTGACCTTAAAAGTGGTTATCATCAAATAAGGATAGTGAATGAAGATATCGTAAAGACCGCGTTCCATACAGCATTTGGTCTTTATGAATATCTTGTCATGCCTTTTGGTTTAACAAATGCACCGACCACATTCAATCGTTTTAGAAAATCCTTATACCCTCCTACAATTTTTTTGGAGTGTTCTTTGATGATATCATCATCTATTCCAAGTCCTTGGAGGAGCATAAGCAACATCTCCAGGTAATTTTTCAAGCTTTGGGGGAGAACAAGCTTTTTATCAATCAAAAGAAGAGCTTTTTCCTTCAAGAGATTCAATACTTAGGTCATATTATCTCTCAAGATGGTATTCGTATGGATCCATCAAAGCTGGATGTAATAAAAGCATGGCCTAATCCAAGGAATCTACATGAGCTAAGAATCTTTATTGGTATGTCTACATACTATAGATGCTTCATAGCAAAATTCTCTCAAATAGCAGGACCATTGCATGACTTAACAAAGAAGAACGTTAAGTACTCATGGACTACTAAAGAACAAAATGCTTTTGAGAGGCTTTTGAAAAGCCCAAAGAGAAGATTACCTCCCAACCAGTCCTTATGCTTCCGGGTCTCTCAAAGCCATTTGAGGTCCAATGTGATGCTTGTGGTGATTTCCTTGGAGCAATTTTGCTTCAAGAAGGGCATGTCATAGCATATGAGAGTCGAAGGCTCAATGCCGATGAATGGGTCTTAGGCATATACAAAAAAGAGCTTTTAGTTGTGCTATGTGTCCTAGACACATGGAAGCACTATCTTTTGGGGACTCTATTTATTTTGCAAACGGACCACCAAAGTCTCAAGTACTTCATGACACAAACCAAGCTTTTGGACAAACAAATGAGGAGGGAAAATTTTCTTTCACAATTTTATTTTCATATTGCTCACGTTGCTGGTAAGCACAATCAAGTGACCGATGCATTTCCACAACAACCAAGAGTTAATGCGGTGTCTATAGCAACTCACAATGACCTATCTTCTATGATAGATGATTATGCTACTAACCCTAACTTTAAAGATTAATGTCTGTGATGGAAATGGCCTATGAACTTTGAGAGTAGTGGAATTAGGAAATTAGATGAAGCACTTTTGTGAGATTATTTTGTGAGCAAAGAGGGTGAACTTAATTGAAGGTAGCAACATAAACATGGTACTTAGTTAACTTGGCATGAACAATACTTTTGTAAGAGAGAGAGTTTAGAGAACATAACAGCTATTGAGGACCGGATTTATGCGGAGCCCCCTCCAATAGGCATTTGTATTATAGTTTCTCCCATTAAGAGAGACTTGGTACAATACAATCTTTGTGTTCCTTGTGACCTAGGTGATGCAATGAATATGGAAAGCTTCATGCATCATGAGCATAACATAAACTTTGCAAAAAACATTAACTATCCCAAGGCTCAGTTCCAAGGCCTCAAACACCTTCGAAGGTGGAGAGAGCTAGCGGGGAATGAGGGTAGGGAAGAGGAAGAAGAAACATTTCATAGGAGAAAGAAATAGTTCCTCACTTATCATCACTCTTCTTGCTAGCATACAAAATAGCATAGTAATGAAGATGGAGAAGATGGCAAGCTTAAGCATTGAAACATGGCTCTTGGTTGGATTTGCACTCCATAGCCAAGAGTGTGGTGTAGGCTCTCCACTTCTCAAAAAGCTTGGAGAAGGAGATGGAGCTCTTGCACTTTGCACTCCACACATGAGAGAATGTGTGTGTGTTGTTAGGAAATAAGACGTAGCTAAATAGATAATTGAGCAGATTACTTAATGAAGAGAGAAAGATTTACATACACGAGATTATAGAGTAGAGAAAGAGAGAGAGAGAGTACACACGATATACGTGGTTCACCCAATGTGAGCTACATCCACGGGAAAGCAACCACTCAATGGCTTTAGTACTTCAAAACAAGAAGTAGTTTACAAAGGGATTATACCCTTAATAGAGATCCCGCCTCGCTTCACTCTAACCACCTCACACTCACCTTGTTGCATCAACTTCACACTATGAAATGTGTGTAGAAATGGCCTCCTTTTATAGGCCAAAAGGGCTTCCCTCTCTCATGAGAGGCAGCCATGTGTAGACGCCCTTGTGTAGATAAGTCCAAATTGGACCCTCCAATCCGCCCATGTGTGGCCGCCCTTGAGAAGACAAGTCTGCTTTTGAATTTGGCCACCGGCCACCGGCCATTGACTTCCGACCACCGACCATTGACTACCGGCCACCGGCCAACCGGCGGTTGTTTTCCGACCACTTTCCGGCCGCCGTCTTTTCTCCTTACCTTTTACTTCATACCCCTTTGGTTGAAGCATGTAGATTTCCTCCTCTAAGTCACCGTGAGGGAATGCCGTATTTACATCCATTTGCTCGAGATTTAGATCATGAGCAGCCACAAGGCTTAAGACAAGCCTAATTGAGTTCATTTTTACAACAGGAGAAAATATTTCATTGAAGTCAATACCTTTCTTTTGAGAAAAACCTTTTACCCACAAGCCTAGACTTGTACCTTTTCTTACCACCTTCTTCTTCCTTCAGCTTGTACACCCATTTGTTTTGTGCCCGCTTACCTTTAGGCAACTCAACCAACTCCCATATTTGGTTGCGATGTAGTGAGTCCATCTCCACTTGCATGCTCTTTGTCCATTCTTCTTTCGATTCATGTTGCATAGCTTCTTCGTATGATTCCAGCTCTCCAGAATCTGAGATCAAGAGATGGTTGAAGGAAGGAACAAACCTTTCTGGAGGTCTACTTGCTCTTGTAGATCTTCGGGGAATAGATTGAGGCTCCTCATTTGGTTGACGTTGTTGCACATTGTCACCGTTTGCAGTCCTTGAGTCTTCACCGTCCTCAAGCTCCATGTACTCATCACCTGTTTCTTTTGTTTGTTTTCTTTCCAAGTAATCTTTGTACATATTTTTCTCGTTAAAAATTACATCCCTACTCCTTAAGATTTTACCATCTTCAGGATTCCATAGGCGATACCCAAAGTCACCTTCTCCATAGCCAATGAAGAAACACTTTTTGGACTTTGCATCTAGCTTTGATCTTAGGCTTCTATCTATGTGCATGAAAGCCTCACACCCAAACACTTTGAGAAATGCATAATTCACTGGTTTACCTGTCCATGCCTCTTCTAGAACTCCCCCATCCAATGCCGTTGAGGGTGACCGGTTGATTAAGTACACATACGTACTTACAGCTTCCGCCCAAAGCTCAAGCGGTAGGCCTGCATGTAGCCGCATGCTTCGTGCTCGCTCCATGATTGTCCTGTTCATCCTTTCCGAAATACCATTTTGCTGAGGTGTCCTTGGGGTTGTCCTTTGCCTCCGAATGCCATTTCTAGCACAAAAGCTTTCAAAATCTTGGCTACAATATTCGCCTCCATTGTCGAATCGAGGCATTTAACCTTGGTACCTGTTTCATTCTCCACAAAGGCTTTCCACCTTTGAAATATGGAAAATACATCGGATTTATTCTTCATGACATAAACCCATGTTTTTCTAGTCGCATCGTCTATGAATGTTACATAGTACAATGAGCCACCAAGTGATGGTGTACTTGCAGGACCCCAAACATCAGAATGAACTAACTCAAGTTTTTTATTTTTTCTTTCATATCCTGATTTTTGAAATTTTACCCTCTTTTGTTTACCATAAACACAATCTTCACATAACTCTAAGTCCAATTCTTTCAAACCTGGTAGAAGCTTCTTTGTTTGAAGGATTTTCCATATGCCCAAGCCGGTAGTGCCACACTACACTGTCAACTTTTGTAGTTGCTGCACAAGCTGAAAGTTGCATGCTAACAGTACACAGGTAAAGTGTACCGACCTTTTCTCCCTTGGCAACCACCAAAGATCCCTTTGAGATCTTCCACCGTTTGTTTCCGAATGCAATGTTGTGACCTTCATCGTCCAATTGTCCTGTAGAGATTAAATTTTTGCGAAGAGAAGGAACATGCCTAATATTTTTAAGCTTTCATTCATTTCCGTTAGCAGTTTTGATAGAAAGTGTACCTTTGCCGACAATCTCACAAGCTTCATCATCTCCCAAGTATACATACCCAAAATTACCTTTGGTGTAGTCTTGGAAATGTTGCTTGTGTGGTGTCGCACGGAATGAAGCCCCAGAATCTACTATCCAGGAATTAGACACATTGTCTAATGAGAGAATTAGAGCATCTTGCTCTACTTTACCTGCCACATTGGCCTCCGATGTTGTCTTGTTGTCTTGAGACTCTGTCTCCTTCTTCTTCTTGGACCAGCAATCCTTCTTGACGTGGCCCTTCTTGCCGCAGTTCCAACATTCAAGAACTGACTTTGTGCGTGACTTGCTCCGCCTTGAGTGATCAGGACCATTTTGGTTTTTGAACCTCTCCTTATGCCTTCCTCTTGTTTCCACTGACAGTGCAGCACTTGATGATTCTCCTGTGCTTCTCCTTCGTATTTCCTCACTTAGGAGAACACCCACAACATCATCAAACTTAAGAGTATTTGTGCTAGAAATAGAATTACTTATAGCCATCACAAGGCTGTCCCAACTATCCAGTAGAGATGATAGTATAAGGAGAGCTTGCACTTTGTCATCGAAATTGATTTTCACCGATCGAAGTTGACTTATGTTTGTGTTAAAGTCATTTAGGTGTTCTACAACTGAACCATTCTCTGCCATCTTTAGATTGAACAAGCGCTTCATAAGAAATACCTTATTGGATGTCGATGGTTTCTCGTAGAAGTCGTCAAGTGACTTCATCAAGTCCTCCGTGGTCTTCATCTCCGAAACATTGAAGGCCACCGTTGACGCCAAGCTTAACCGGATTGTTCCCAGTGCCTTTCGATCAAGGACAATCCATGCTTCATCTGTCATTGTTGCGGGCTTCTTCTCAAGACCGCCTAGTGGTAAATAGAGGTCCTTCTGGTAGAGATAGTTTTCAATCTGCATCTTCCAATGTTGGTAGTTTTTGCCGTTGAACTTCTCAATCTTGAGCTGCCCTTCCTCCGCCATAACTCCCACTCAATTCAAGGAATCCTTTCCTTGAGATAATTTAGCTACGAGCAAACCTTGCTCTAATACCAGTTGTTAGGAAATAAGACGTAGCTAAATAGATAATTGAGTAGATTACTTAATGGAGAGAGACAAATTTACATACACGCGATTATAGAGTAAAGAGAGAGAGAGAGAGAGAGAGTACACACGATATACGTGGTTCACCCAATGTGGGCTACGTCCACGGGAAAACAGCCACTCAATGGCTTTAGTACTTTAAAACAAGAAGTAGTTTACAAAGGGATTATACCCTTAATAGAGCTCTCGCCTTGCTTCACTCTCACCACCTCACACTCACCTTGTTGCATCAACTTCACACTATGAAATGTGTGTAGAAATGGCCTCCTTTTATAGGCAAAAAGGGCCACCCTTGTGTAGATAAGTCCAAATTGGACCCTCTAATCCGCCCATGTGTGGCCGCCCTTGAAAAGACAAGTCCGCTTTTGAATTCGGCCACCGGACATTGACTTCCAACCACCGGCCACCGGCCATTGACTACCGGCCACCGACCAACCGACGGCTGTTTTCCGACCACTTTCCGACCGCTGGCTGGCCATAATATTCCGACGAGGGAAAAAAAAGTCTCGGGGGCTTCCGCCCCCGAGGCCCCTAAAGTTGCCCCTGGTTTTTGACTGTGAAAATTTTGGTTTCCGGTGAGTGATTTACCTTCACTCACGATGGCTTCTCCTCATAATGGGGGCCTTACAAATGTGCGCTTTAACCACAAAAAATTACAAGGGTAAATCATGCTCCATACTTAACATGTGTGTGTGTGGGAGAGTCTTTAAGCTCCATTAGGTAGCATTGCTCTTTAACAGACCATCTCTCATCTGGACCCCTTTTAACCTTGGCCCCGTGCTGAGACAAGTCCGTAAGCACATGTCTATATTCTAACTCTTGTTCTCGTTTATTCTTCCACATTAAATGATCAGTTTAATATGAGAAAATCATTTGGATTGGTTAGATATTATATTTTATGACAATGTCAGCCCTTGCATTGGGGAAGAAAGAAGAACCATTCACCTTGTAGAATGGTTATCTTCTCCATGGCAATAGGCTATGTGTTACCCATTCCCTTCGTGAGAAATTTATGTATGAATCCCATGCTCCTCTCTATGTGGGGCATAGAGGCATTAAACCTACTCTTCGAGAAGTAGAGACGTACTTCTATTGGCCTACCATGAAAGTGGACATACAAGAGTATGTTTCAAAATGTGTGGTATACCAAAAGACCAAGTATGATAGAGGGAAGCAACCTTGATTACTCCAGCCATTGCCAATTCCTAATTCATCATGGGAGAGTATATCCATGGATTTTATCTTTGGATTACCTAAGTCTATCCATGAGAATATGGGAATATGGACAATAGTCAAGGTTTAGCAAGCAAGCACACTTTATTCCTATCAAAAAGACTATTAAGGCACACGAAATGGCAACTTTCTTCATATCTCAAATTTTCAAACACCATGGATTGCCAACATCCATCATGTCGGATAGACATCCTAGAATAACCAGTAATTTTTGGAAAGGTCTCTTTGAAAATCTAGGTACAAGATTGATTTTCTCTTCTACCTATCACCTACAAACGGATGGCCAAAGTGAAATATCCAATCTTACGATTCTTGATCTACTAAAGACATATGTTACAGAAGTAGATCAACGCTCACAATGGGAGACGTATTTACCCCTTGTAGAGTATGCGTACAATAATATTGTCCTTACTACCATGGGCAAGGCACCTTTTAAGATCATAGAGGGAAGACCTAAAGTCCCTTGCTACGTAAAGTAGATGGGAAGATCTTCGTTGCTGGTCATGATTATAGCCATGACCTACAAGAATCTTTTCAAAAGGTTAAGGAGGCTATATCCATCATAATCACTTATGGAGAGCTACGTTCCAAATGATTGGAAACTACACTTAATCTTAGTACACCTGATCATCCACAAACAGATGGTCAAACTGAAAGGGTTAATCAAGTGCTAGAGGATATGCTATGAGCGTACGTTAGCAAGAAGCAAACCAATTGCGAAGACTACTTGCCTATATTGGAATTTGCTTATAATAGTTCAAAGCATGTGACTACAGGGTTCAGTCCATTTATGCTTTTATATGGTTTTCAACCTAGATCACCCATTACGGTGGGGTTGGCTACGGAGAAGATACAACAAGTGAAGTATTTTATCCAAGACCATTTTGATATGCTTTGAGTTGCTCGAGAGAATGTTAAGCAAGCTCAAGATCGATATAAGAAGTACGCAGATGATCATTGTCGTCTTGCTACTTTCCAAGAAGGAGACAAGGTTTTCCTCAAGGTTTCGGAGCATTCAAAAATTTTGAAGACGGGAAAAGTTGCTAAACTTTCACCACGATATTGTGGACCATTTACCGTTTTCAAATCTAGGGGTCAAGGGGCATATAAGTTAGCTCTTCCCGAGCACTCATGAGTTCATCCTGTTTTTCATGCTAGCTGTTTACAAAAACAGCTAGGACAGAATGATAATGTCATTGACAGAGGTGTGTTAGTTGACATTATAGAACCACCAAGCATCCCTCATGAGCCCGAAAAGATTTTGGATTCTTATGAGCTTCGCACCAGACATCATGTCAGAGGACATGTGTTGGTAAAATGGCTAGATAGACTTGAAGAAGGTTCTACATGGGAGAGTGTCTCCGCACTTAAGAAACACTTTCCTACGTTTTTTTCCAAGGACGAAAATGATTCTCCAAGGTGGGGGTAATGTAAGGACTCGGGTCCTACAGGCAAGACCACCGACACAGCCGCAGACCGTGTGTACGCAAGGGGGAGGCTATAAAATAGTACTTGGAGAGTGTGTTAGGAAGGGCAACCATTTGAAGAGAGAAGTTGGGGTCACACAATTGAGAGGGTGTTGAGAGGAAATTGTGGAAGAGACAGCTCGGAGAAGGGGTACTCTCTTAACGGTTCTACGAGCGGTGCCATTGGGAGGTTTTAGGTTTAGAGCTCGCTAGTCTTATTAAGAACTTGCTACAAGTATTTATTTCAACAGTGGTTTACCTATGTACCTACATGATGAAGCTATACAAAGAATAGAAAGCGTCTTTTATTTCTTCTTCTCCATTAATTTTGTACGAGAGAGAAAGAAAGAAGAATGAGTATTTTTAGTGTTGTTTTCAAAGCGAGATGGAGTTCTTTGCTATAGAGAGGTGAGATTGTAAGTGTGTGTGTGTGTGTGTGTGTGTGTGTGTGTGTGTGTGTGTGTGTGTGTGTGTGTGTGTTTCCTCTAATATTTCATCAGCATGTTGAAGAAATCTAAGCAGCATATGGAGCCACTTGGATGGATTTTAAGAAAGCTTTGGAAAAGGAATATTTCATAGAAGACAAAGAGAGGGTTACAGAATAGAGTTTTATAAAATGGATTCAATGATGGAAAAAAGTTTGTTTGCACCAAAATTGTTAAGGAAAATTGAGAAGATGTTTAATCAATTGTTCACGGTTGAACAAAGATCGTTGAATCTAAAAAAAGCGGAGCTTTTTGTGTAGGCATCATATCAAAAACTTTAGAAGAGTTTGTTTGATCTTTTAGAGGATGCTACACGTGAGTTTCCGATAAAATTAGATTGGAAGGATGCTATAAACATGATTGTAAAGAGGCAAAAGCGGGTGGATAAATTGATTGTTATAAGTACAAGTGATGAAACTACCATTGAATAATTTTTTGTTCGACTTAAAGATAAAGGCTTGAAGGCTAATGAACCAGTTTGGATGAGCTTATCAAGGGTATTTAGAATTAAATTTGAATTTAAGGATTGTCAGGTTTGATGAAAAGGGTTCTACAACGGGGTCAACAGCCACAACATCATGATAGTGGCAATTTATGTTACATGTGGTGCGATAGTCTTGGTCACATTCAAAAGGATTGTGATGAGTGCAATGATCCTATAAGCCAAAACTTGATGTTTTAGAAGGACTAGCTTGACTCTTGCCTAGATCATTATCCCAATGGCTTAAGCTCAGGCCTACATATCAATTGTTTGATAATTTACAACCATATTGGATGTACATCTTAAGCAATGCATAGGCATTTTAAAAATTAATGTGATTTCACAAATTTCATGCAACAAAACCTCATAAGTGAATGAATGCAATCTTTGGCATACAATCCGAGCAAACCTCGTGTCTTTGATCACCAATACCAAACCATAGTCGGAGCAACAAGCCAAAATGGAATCTTTTTCCCACGTTTTAACATGTGCACACAAAGCAACGTGTTTTAAGAGAACATTGGAGTGTTTATTTGTTCCATGAAACACTGCTATATATTGTGTGTTGTTTTTGGCTTCAAGAGTGTGGATTTGGCTATTTGGTATTTTGAAGAGCAAGAAAAAAAACTATGTATCATTTGAAGGGTGAATTTGTAAAAGTGACTTTCATGAAGAAGGCCAGGTTTTAGGCTAGACCTTCTATACAAGGTTAGGGGGAATGTTACAAAAAATAAATAGTGCTTGGAGGTTACTCTCTTAGGCCTTCTATAGAAAGTAGGAGACAATGTTGCAAAACTGAACACTCTTTGAGGGTTACTCTTTTAGCTTAAAAAGTAATCCCTTGGCGAGCACTAATTTTCTTGAAAAAAAACCCTCTACACAATAGTAAATGCTCAACAAGGTCCATGTGGTAGAGGGCTTTCCATGGTGCATTATATAGTAGAGATTGATACGCTAGAGGTAGGTGAGCCTGGTTTTGACTTATTTCCAAGTGACGGGAATAAGTTGAGATTCTACAAAGTACATGCATACGATTTGGATTATAGGAATCTGTTGGAAGTGTCGAAAATGACATGCGATTTGGGGGTGGGATTTTCAAGAGGGGACGATAAGAATACATTGGAAGAGGAGTGAAGGGCATCGTCTATTCATGGACATCGGGAGTCACAACCAAGGCTTTCACATCTCTCTCTCTCTCTCTCTCTCTCTCTCTCTCTCTCTCTCTCTCTCTCTCTGAGCACGATGCCCTCTACGCATTGATGTAGAAACAAAAAAATTCAGAGTTATGGAAGGCGTTTTTGCAGCAACATTTTTGAAGTGAATAGGTTCAAGGAAGTTGACTCTCATCTCTTATTTCACATACAGTGTCTTTCGGCACTCACAAGGGTTCTTCTCCTACAGCAAGGTCCACAACCATTGTAGAACATGATCCAAAATCTTCTAAGTGTGGAGATAGCAACACAACCACTAAACCAACGACATCGAAACCCATGATCATGGCATACTTGGCATCATTGCAAACGACCGTAAACAAACACGGTGCCTCATCAGATAGATCTTTAAGGTCTCTTGGGATAGTTTCCTACGACATTAAAATGCTCTTCTTCTCGGGTCTGTGTGTGTGTGCGCTAATAAGAAGAGGAAAATGGTATAACCTTTCTATCACCCAAGTGTGATAGATTGGTTATGCCATTTCCCTCTTGAATAATATGTCATAATAATCAATATCTAATTCTCCTAAATGACTTTCTCATGTTAAACTGATCAGTTAATATGGGGGAGTGCCAGGGGAGAAAAAGCTAGAAATTGGTTAAGCTAGCAGACCGGCCCCGCAGTAGGGATCCAAAGGAGGGAAAATAGGGATCCAAAGGGGGGGGCATCTGTAAAAGAGCCATGTGCAACAATGGGCTTAAAAGACCCTAAGGTTCAGCCCATTAAGACTTCCAAAATGCTAAGGTTCCAAAATTCAAAGGTTGTGTCCAAAGGTCAAACATGGGGGAATTGGATGCTTTGTGTGTGTCCCAAAAGTCTTTATCAGTCCCTACATAGGACGGGGCGAGCCTTGCAAGTAGGGGATGAGAGAGAAACACACACACACACACACACACACACACAAGCTCCCTTTACACAAAGGGAATGAGGGACACATGTCGGCTCCCTAGCTCAGATGCCCACAAGGTGTACCCAATTCCTATTGGATGGCCTTGGAGGTGGACCAATGAGAATTAAGCTATAGTAAATCTAGTTTAATTAACTTAAAAACACTTAATAAAAGAACTGATAAGAATTAAGCTCTCTAGAAGACTATTGGACAGTCTCCCAAGGGGTCCAATGAGCATTCAGCAGCCCAATGGCTTGCCTGATTCCTATTGGCCAGGAGGCAAATGGGTCCAATGAGAGTTTAGTTGCATTTATTAATTACCTAAAGTTCTCAGAAAAGGGGAAAGGGGGACACATGCTAGAAGATTATCACTTATACTGCTTAATTCCCATTGGCTAGGCCTAGGAGGTCCAATAGGGCTGTAGCATGAGTAATTAGCAAGTGAGGTCGACCAAGAGAGAGGGGGATTGATTTCTGCAAGGATTATCACACACACACTCACACAATATCATGTGTGAAGCAAATAAGATGCTCTCTCCTTCTCAAGCTTTAATGGAAAGCTTACCACCTACTCCAAGCTTGTGAGAAGGGAGGCATACACCAACAACTCTTGGCTTTGTGATGCAAATCCAACCAAGAGCCAAGCTTCAATGCATGCTCATCTCCTCTACCATGCTAATTACTAAGCTAAGCTATGTTAATATGAGTGATTATGTGAGGAGATGTACATCTTTCTCGTAAGAATACTCCTTCTTCCTCTCAATCTACTCTCATACCCCGCTAGCTCTCACCATCTTCGAAGGTGTGTGAGGTCTTGGGTCTGAGACCGTGAGGGAATTGATGTTGTGTTTGATAAGTGTTTTGCTTAGTGCATGAAGTTTCCATCTTCATTGCACTAGCTAGTATTGAAGGAACACAAAGAATTGTATTGTAAAATGTCTCTCTTGATGGGAGAAACCATAATATAAAGCCTTTTGGAGGGGGGGACCGGCTCCATGCAAATCCGGTCCTCAATTTTTCTCAATTGCTTAATTTCTCTCTCTTTTGAAGTATTGTTCATGCTATCTAACTAGGTGTTATGCTTTTTGTTGCTCTCTCCACCCAAGCACTATTGTTAATCTCATTAGGAATCTATTCTAAAGAAATGCTCACTATCTTCAAGCTATTTTCCGCTACACACAAGTTACTAGACCATTAAATGTTACATCGGTATCAGAGCACAAGGTTTCTCTTTTCTTGCTCAAGAAGGGAGGTCCTCAAGCTAGCTATAAATGGTTGGTACTATTAATTGCATGTGAATAAGTAGAATAGCGATTTTTCAGCCTTGCAGTGCGCCTACCTTTGTGCAGTTAATGGAGCATCACCGTCGAGAGCTATGGTCTTAATAGTGGAGTCTTATAGGGCTTGCCTACAAATTAACCACTATTGAGCTATTAGAAGCTTGACAGGAGCCGGTGTTGTTTTGGTGTTGAACGACCCTCTCTTCTATTCCTTGCAATTAATGGTATTCGAGCAACGGGTACAGTAGCTTGAGTGCTTTTTCTAAAGGGGTAAAGAGGAGTAGCAACTAGGGCTTGAAGTGCCAAAGTACACCTAAAAATTTTACACCTAAAAGTTATTAGAATGGATGACAATAGTAAGGAGAGTGAAATTAATGTTGATAACTTTGATTTTGCTAATGAGCAAGCTACTAATGATGCCCCAATGCTTGTTAACTATCTTGTTTCTAGGCTTTAACAAGCCATGGGCAATCCATCCCTCCAAAGTAAAGTGCAATGGCAGCTCCGTGCTCATGGGATTCTCCAAGCTCCCCACCATGACGAGAGAGCACCTAGGAAGCCTCCTTGCGAGACTTCCAAAAGAGGTCTCTCTTCGATTCGGGAAGAAGAAGAGGATCCATATCAAGGGCTTAGAAATTTTCTCCTTGATGACGCATCTCCTTCTCAAAGGAGAACTCAAGAGCCTCCATCGAAGGAACTAGAAAGAAGTGATTCTCCCTCCACCTCGGCGGAGATGGCTCCACGAAGGCGGCAGGCTAAACGCTCTCCATCACCTCCAAAATGGAGAAGACCATCTCATACTTCTCCACACCATACTTCAAAGAGGGATGAAAAAAAGCAAGAGAAGAAAAAGGGAAGAAAGAGGACACCCTCTTCTCCATCTTCATCCTCTTCCTCTTATGAAAGTGATGGTGAAGACAATGAAGATCGAGGCAAGAAAAAGGTGAGAAAGAGGTCACCCTCTTCTCCATCTTCCTCAAATTCTTCCCCTTCTGAAGAAAGTGATGGTGCAACTTTTGAACCATAAAAAAGAAGAGGCCATAGGAAATCCTATGCCGTGAAGAGGTCATCCAAGCTCAAGGAATTCAAATAGGGAGGGAAGAGCATCTCTTTCCTTACCTACGATGGAACTTTTGGTGCTACGGACAAAGTCTTGGCCTTTATCCAACAATTCGATGCGGCGCTTGGAGATCAGGGCTTCACGGAGTCCTCTAAGCTATGCCATGTAGCTATGCACTTTCAAAAGTCCACCAGGCAATGGTGGTCTAGCCTACGGGCCAACGATGAAGCTCCACGAACATGGAAAGCTTCAAGAGCTTCCATTATGAAGCAGTTTTTGGCCACCAATGCCAAAGACAAAGTACTCACCGAATGGCAAAGCTTGAAGCTCTCTCCCTATGAATCCATCCACAAATATGTAGACAAGTTTTGGGACCTACAACTCAAAGCCACTGTCTTCAAAATGTTGGATTTTGGAGAGCAAAAGCAACAATTTTGCGCGGGCCTAACAGAAGAAATGGCAAAGTATGTCAACTCCCAAAGGCCACGCACCATATCGGCGGTAATACATCATACTATGGTGGCCTCTCGAATCAATTTCCAAACAGGGGCTAAGAGAAATTCTAAGCCCCCTGAAAACAAGGGTTCCAATGAGCCTAAGGGGGAGGACAATGTCCAAAAGTCTCCTAAGGGCAATTCCAACAAAGCTAAGGAGAAGGGAGTTTACAAAGGCAAAAATAAACTCTCTCCTAAAGAGCTTGAGCATTATCGCAAGGATAACCGGTGTTTCAAGTGAGGCAAACAAGGGCATGCGTACCGCGCTTGTCCCCAAAAGAATAACCGACATGATCCTCCTAGAGCTACCTTGGTCGAAATCCAAGAGGAGGAAACTCACTGTTGGAATTAGGGTTGCAGAGAAACACACACAGCTTGGAGAAGACGAAGGAAGCTCAAGGCACACAATAGAGAGTGTGTTACTTAGTGTGCAATGGAAAGATAGATAGCCCTAGAGTGATGGGCGTATATACAATGCACAGGGGAAAAAACCTCCTAAAGAGGGAAAAAATGCCCCGGCGGTCCTAGTGTGTTCACACATATCACTACCACATGTATATGGTAACAAATCCCCCCTAGAGTGATGCGGTGAACGAGAGCTGGCACATGAGTAAAGGGAAGTGCCATGCCCTGAGGACAGGATCAGTCCACAAAGGGGAGTAAGCCCAAAGCTTTGCTGAAAGCTTCAAGCTTCTCACGAGACAATGCCTTTGTGAAAAGATCTGCAAGGTTGTCCTGTGTTGGCACATAAGCCAAGCTGATCTCTCCTGCTGAGAGCCTCTCCCTGACATAGTGGTAATGCACCTCAATGTGCTTTGTGCGAGCATGAAAAACTGGGTTCCTCGCAACTGCCAATGCGCTGTGACTGTCAGTGTAGATAGTGTTGGCAGTGTCCTCTCCAACACCCAAATCAGCCATAAGGCGTCTGAGCCATACACACTCAACCGTAGCTGTGAAGACTGCCCTGTACTCAGCCTCACAACTCGAAGTGGCCACAGTAGGTTGCTTCTTGCTCAACCATGATATACATGAACTTCCAAGCATGAAACAAAACCCTGAT
Source organism: Adiantum capillus-veneris (assembly GCF_014529385.1). Classification (NCBI taxonomy): domain Eukaryota; kingdom Viridiplantae; phylum Streptophyta; class Polypodiopsida; order Polypodiales; family Pteridaceae; genus Adiantum; species Adiantum capillus-veneris. The sequence goes on along the minus strand of NC_140940.1, from coordinate 64,096,725 downwards.
GTGGACACTCGCGTGTCAAAACAACCAGCCCAATCTGAGTCCGAAAAAGCATGTAAGTCTAGCGGCAATGATCCCCCCTTGGGATAAAACAAGCCAAGATGTAAAGTGCCACTAAGGTAGCGGAAAATCCTCTTGACAGCCTGCCAATGCTTAGACCCTGGGCTATGCATAAATCTGCTGACCTGTGAGACTGCAAACTGAATATCTGGCCTCGTGTTGCATACATAAATGAGGCAGCAAACAGCAGTTTGGTAAAGAGTGACATCAGCAGGATCGCCAGCATCATGTAGACTCAACTTCAAACCTGTTTCCATGGGAGTGGCAATAGGTTTGCAATCCTCAAGTCCAAACTTACATAGCAATGTCTCTATGTAAATTTTCTGACACAAGGCAATACCACCATCACAGTGCTTAAACTGTATACCCAAATAATGATGCAACAGCCCCAAATCTTTCATCTTGAAAGTAGCATTCAAATCAGCCTTAAATTCAACAATATGTCTCTCATTTGGTCCAGTGATCAGCAAATCATCAACATAAAGAACCACAATGAGAAGTACATCACCCTCACGCTTTACATACAATGTGCTTTCTGTTGGATTGTTACGAAAGCCTTGTTTGACAAATGAGTGTCAGCTTTCTCATACCAAGCACGAGGAGATTGCTTCAACCCATACAAAGCCTTGTTACATTTGCACACTTTGTCTTCTTGTCCTTTTATGACAAAACCGCGAGGCTGCGTTACATAAACTTCCTCAAATATGTCACCATTCAAGAAAGCGGTAACAATGTGTGATTGATGTACATCCCAACCAAAATGAGCTGCCAATGCACATAGAAAACGCACAGTAGTCATACGACAAGTGGGAGCAAAAGTCTCTTCATAATCTATGCCTTTTTGCTGTGCATAACCCTTTGCAACAAGTCGAGCCTTATGGCGATCGATCTCACCATCTGGCTTGCGTTTCAACTTGTAAACCCACTTCGTACCAATGGCCTTTTTGCCGGGAGGAAAATCACATAAAGTCCATGTGTCATTTTCTATAAGTGCATCATATTCTGATTGCATGGCAGCCATCCAATTTTCTGAATTTTGTGCTTCATCAAAAGTCAGAGGCTCCTCAACATCATGTAAGCTAGACACAGCCAAAGCATAACAATTTGATGCATAAGATGCATGGCGAGAGCTTGAACGAGTACGACTAGACAAAGGTGCATCCAATTTACTGTCACGCAAAGTGTGCACCAGCATTTTGGCATACCTCTAGCCTGCTCATTTTCAGCCCTTTCCTCATCAAGTACATCATGTACATCTGCATCAGTAATAGGCTGATCTGTAACATTTTCAGAAACCCCCATAGGCTGTACATTTGCCTCATTGGAACTTACATTCGTATTTCCACCACCTGAAAAGAGGCAACAAAGTGTCATAAATGTCCCGTGAGCTTACATTACTGTCTCTAGTACATGAAAGCAAGGGCTGAACAGAATCTTCCACAAACACTACAGCCCGTGAAACCAGAATACGTTTTGTTTGCGGATGATACAACCTGTAACCTTTGCTTTCAGCACTATAACCAACAAAAATACATTTGATAGCCTTATCATCTAATTTTCTGTGCTGCACTTGTGGCACCAAAGCATATGCCAAACAGCCAAAAACACGCATGTGCTCAATAGAAGGCTTTCTATCATGCCATGCTTCATATGGAGTAATAGACTGCAAAGCTTTTGTAGGACACCTGTTAAGTACATAAGTGGCACACATGATGGCCTCAAGCGAAAAAGAATGCGGTAAAGCTTGACTTTTGACCATACATCGTGCCATTTTCGTCAGTGACCTGTTTTTCCTCTCAGCAACACCATTTTGCTGAGGCGTATAAGGCACTGTACATTGGTGTTTTATCCCACGACTAGCCAAAAATGCATTAAATTCATGAGACATATACTCCCCCCCTCAATCGGAACGGAGGGTGCCCATAGTACATTTCGAGACATTTTCAGCCATAGCCAGAAATTGTTTGAAGCACATAAAAACTTCGGACTTCGCTTTACGCGGAAATACCCATGCATGCCTCGAGTAATCATCAATGAAAGTCACGAAGTACAGGTAATTGCCCAAGGGCAGAGTTTGCATGGGCCCACAAATATCACTATGCACAAGCTGCAACCTGCATGTGGCCCGAACTGAACCATCCTTTGGAAACTTAGAACGCTGCATCTTACCCAAAATATAGCCTTCACAAACATGTTTGACAGGTGCTTCAAGAGGCGGCAAAGAAGCAACCATATCAGATTTCTGCAAACGTAGCAAACTGGCAAAATTCAGATGACCAGAACGTGCATGCCAAAGTTTTGCATCTGAAATAGCCCTTGAATCTGCAACAGCATTTGCAAAATTTTGTCCACACTTGTCATACAAAGTGAGCTTATACAACCCACGGCACAAAAGGCCAGATGCAACAATTTCATCACCAAAACTGAGATCATGAACTGTACATCTGTCATCCACAAATTTGACTACAAGTCCAAGTCTAGCAAGTGCAGATACAGACAAGAGATTCTTCTTGATCCCAGGTACATAAAGTGCATCAGCAAGTGTGAAGGAACTGCCATTAGCAGCAGTGAGCACAATCTTTCCAACTCCTTGAACTGGATAAGAGGCATTGTTGGCACAAGTGACTGAATTCCCATGAGGGACAGACTCAAGAGAGGTAAACAATTCACGATGTGAGGTAATGTGCTTTGTAGCACCACTATCGAAATACCACACATGTGAATCTATAGCAACTGACAAGCATGCATCATGGACAACAGGATTGTAAGTGCACTTTGCGCTAAAAGCCCATTCTGCATCAACATCAACATTACAGTCTCCTTTCACAGAAGACTCAACAATGGCTGCATTTGTAGTGGAACCAGCATTTGCAGTGGAACCACCCTCTTTCTTCTTAGCCTCTTTGGCCTTCAACTTAGGACACGACTTGATCAAGTGATCATTGGCTTTACAATAATGGCAACGCATCTTCTTTTTGCCCTTATCACCAGAATTTCCAGACGAAGTGCTGCCAGCAGAAGCATTATAAACAGAATTTTTGCCACTCGCAGCAGAACCATAAGAAGTGGCTGCATTGCTGTTACCACCCTTTCTTTGAGAAGCAATAAAAGCCTGTTCAACTGCACGCTGTCTAGTCCTGTTTTTTCTGGACAGTGACTCTTGCAACAACAATGTGCATAATGCATCAAAATTGACAACTTATGGATTTCCTTGGGTCATAAGTCTCCAAGTACTAGCAAAAGTCTAGTAAGAATCTGGTAAGGCATCAAGAACAATCTGCACAAGGGAACTGTTTGAAATAACTTCACCTGCAGAAATAAGTTGCTCATTGATATCCTTGACACTAGCAAGAAAAGTGTCCATATCATCTTCCTTATGCATAATCTTCGACTCCAGCTCTTTACGCAGCAAAGCAATTTTAGCCTCATTGCGGCTTGCATAAAGACCTGCTAGAATATCCCAAGCCTGTTTTGCAGATTTTGCTAAACGGATGTGAGGAACAATGGTGTGCTTCACAGACAACGCAATCAATGCATGAGCCTACGCATTCTTAACATCCCAACGAGCTTGTTCTGCAGTAGGCAAAACAACTCTAACAGCTGCAATCCTTGCAGCAAGACCTGCAACATCCTCAACATCGCCTACATCCTCAGAACCAGGACGTACATCAATGCCCTGTACAATGTTCCAGATACCCTTTGACACAAGAACATGTTGCATCATATAAGCCCACATAGGGTAGTTGTCCGCATCCAATCTGTCCTCAGCAGCAAACATCTTGAACACATCTGTGTTGTTGTTGTCAGCCATGGCAAATGCTGCACCTGATGTGAAAACTGCCCGAAAATAGGAGAAATGGAGCGGGAACAACTTGTGCTATATAGCACAAACCGTAGAAGACTATAAGGCACTTGTTATGCAGAAAACGACACTGACAAAAATTTTGCACAAAATGACGAAATAGCCTGTGCAGTATTGCCTGTAGTGGAAATGGAGGCCGAAATGAGCCCAAATCAAAATTCTGAGCAGACCTAGCTCTTTGAGCTTCCCCAAAATTTTTGTCGACCTGTGAACGCTCTCCAAAGCTCACTGAAATCGGAGAAAGTGAACACACGTGTGCTGGAGCAGCTGGAGACTAAGCCCGGGAGGACGTGACCTGCTCTGATACCAATTGTTGGAATTAGGGTTGCAGAGAAACACATACAGCTTGGAGAAGACGAAGGAAGCTCAAGGCACACAATAGAGAGTGTGTTACTTAGTGTGCAATGGAAAGATAGATAGCCCTAGAGTGACGGACGTATATACAATGCACGGGGGAAAAAACCTCCTAAAGAGGGAAAAAATGCCCCAGCAGTCCTAGTGTGTTCACACACTCACTACCACATGTATATGGTAACACTCACCACAAAGGATCTCCTCTATGCCATGCTTGGGGAAAGGTAAGATGACATGATGCTTTTATTCTCTTTGACCCCGGTTCTACTCACAATTTTATATCTATAGAGCTGGTCACCAAGCTAGGCATACAAACCTACAAGATGGGAGATGTCCTACCCGCAGACGGTGCTTTCAAGGGGCAAGAAGCTTTAGTCACTCCCTTAATGGGGAAATTGAGGCTCCATGTCCAAAGCTATGTGGACAAAGAGGACTTCTTTATCTCTCCTCTCAAGCATGAGGATGTAATCCTAGGGGCACCACGGTTTGATCGCATGACTGCCAATGTTAAATTCCCTGAAAGGAGAATCTCCTTTAAGTTCAGGGAAAAAGATATGTATATAGATGTTAAGGAAATGGGTAACACTATACCCATTGTACATACACAAGCTTTCAACAAGTCAATAAAGAGCTCTATTTCCGTGTACATGATTTCTTTAAAAGATTCTCAAAATGAACCTAATGTTTTAGCAAAAGAAAATATACACAATCAAAAAGGAATTAGAGTTATTCAATTTTCTCAAGGGGTTTCAAGATGTCTTTATTGACGACATCCCTTGTGAGCTACCTCCTAAACGAGGCAATGATGACCATGCAATTGAACTTCTTCCGGGAAGTTCACCGCCTAACAAACCTCCTTATAGAGTTTCTCAGGCTCAACAAGAGGAGATTATGCGGCAAGTGCATGAGTTAGTTGAGAAGGGCACGGTTAGGCCTAGCTCATCTCCATTTTGTTCTCCTGTGCTACTAGTGCAAAAGAAAGACGGCACATATCGTATGTGTGTCAACTATAGAGCACTAAATAGGATCACTATCAAGAATAGGTTTCCCGTTCCACGGGTAGAAAACCTATTTGATAAGCTACAAGGGTCTACCTACTTCAATAGGATTGACCTAAAAAGTGGCTATCATCAAATAAGGATAGTTGATCAAGACATTGTAAAGACCGCATTTCGCACTATGTTTGGTCTTTACGAACACATTGTCGTGCCTTTTGGCTTGACCAATGCACCAGCCACTTTCAACCGCTTGATGGAGAAGCTATTCAGGCCTCACCCAACCTTTACTGGAGTGTTCTTTGATGATATCATCATCTACTCTAATTCAATAGACAAACCCAAGCAACACCTCCAGGTAATATTTCAAGTTCTAAGAGAGAATAAACTTTATGTTAATCGAAAGAAAAGTGAATTTTTCTTACAAGAGATTCAGTATTTAGGTCACATTATCTCTCAAGATGGCATCCAAATGGATCCATCAAAGTTAGAGGTAATAAAAGGATGGCCCTAACCAAGGAATCTTCATGAATTAAGAAGCTTTATAGGTATGTGTGCATACTATAGACGCTTCATAGAAAAGTTCTCACTAATAGCAGGACCATTACATGACCTAACAAAGAAAAATGTTAGGTACACATGGTCTGCCAAGGAGAACAATGCTTTCAAAAATCTTAAAGAAAATCTTATCTCTCAACATGTGCTTACACTATCGGATCTCTCAAAACCATTTGAGGTCCAATGTGATGCTTGTGGTGATTGCCTTGGAGCTGTTTTGCTTCAAGAAGGGCACGCCATAGGCTATGAAAGTCGAAGGCTCGACCCTGTTGAGCAAGCTCTAGGCATATATGAAAAGTAACTCCTCGCAGTTCTACATGACTTAAGACTCATGGAAGCACTATTTATTGGGGACTCCTTTCATTCTTTGAACGGATCACCAAAGTCTTAAGTACTTCATGACGCAGGCCAAGCTCTCCGACAAACAAATGAGGTGGGAAAATTTCCTTTCGCAATTTCATTTCCATATTGCTCACATTGCTGGCAAGCATAATCAAGTAGCCGATGCACTCTCAAGACGGCCGAGAGTGAATGCGGTTTCCATAGCAACTCACAATGATCTATCTTCTATGATATGTGAGTATGCTATTGATCCCGATTTTAGAGATGTGATTTCAGTCCTTGCACTAGGGAAGAAAGAGGAACCATTTAATTTACAAGATAATTATCTTCTTTATGGCAATAGACTATGCGTTACTAGCTCACTACGTGAGAAAGTAATGTATGAATCTCATGCTCCTCCTTATGCATGGCATAGAGGGATTCAGTCTACCCTAAAGGGGATTGAAAACCTATTTCTATTGGTCTACCATGAAAGCAAACACACAAGAGTATGTTTCTAACTGTGTGGTATGCCATGGATTTTATCTTTGGATTGCCTAAGTCTATCCATGGGAATACGGGAATATGGACGATAGTAGACAGGTTCAGTAAACAAGCTCATTTTATACCTGTGAAAAAGACTATCAAAGCCCACCAAATGGCAACCCTCTTTATTTCACAAATCTTCAAGTACCATGTTGTGCGCTCCTTGCCGCACTATCGAAGCAAGGGACTTGCCAATACACCGTGTGCGAGCCACAAACGGCTCCAAGCACACAACAAGCCTAAACTAGCAAGCTCAAGAGAACAAAGGGTGTGTCACTCACCGCTCTACGCTCGCCTTCGTGGTGGATTCCTCGCCGCAATGAAGAAGAAGCTGCAGTCGTGCCGCGCTCAACCGCTTCGCCGCCATCGTGCCTTCGTAATGCTCGATCGCACACACACTCTCCCTCTCTCTCTCTCTCACACACACACACACACGAGGAGGTGAAGAAGAAGAAGATGGAGATGGAGCAAGAGCACTCTTCTATTGCACAAATGAGAGAATGAGTAAAAATTAGGTTTAGTTGGCTTTTATAGGAGCTCACCCCATTCACACTTGGGCGCCCATGCTTAACCAACTAATCCCTTGAATGTCCAAGTTAAAGTGCGCCTCTCATTGGCGATCACTCTACCTTTCCCTATTGGTCCGACAAGCCCGGTACCTGACTCTACCAAATACATAATACACGTCCGTCGTAGGTGATAGGGTGTCCGTGTGCCGTGAGGGTTAACATGCCCCCCTTCCTGATGTAGATTCCGTCCTCGGAAGCTATTGAGTTGAAGCTGGTTCGTCGAGGTGGAAGAGCATTTGAGATGAATGTCCTTAGCCTTCTTCAGTCACTGCAAAATCAAACAACATTGGCACAGTAATGGCATTCTCATAAGTGATTAAAAAGCATATGCAGTTTTAGGTAGACACATTGATTGGTCAAAGAATTTCAAACAATTTGTTAGCAATGAACATTAAATTGCAATGTAATCAAATGCATAAACAGATGTAAAGGTAGAAAATTAAACAAGTCTGGGGTCGCTAATTTGACGGTCGAAAGGCACTAGAGATCGAATATTAATACCATGGGTAAGCTTCTTAATTATCTGTGGTCAATTAAGTTGTTTAATCGTGAGAGCCAAGTATTCATGTTCGAGGGCTGATTAGAGGCTATATCTAGAAAACCTTGTAGTTAAGCTACCATAAAAGGAATTTCTCATGAAATCATCGCCTGACTGATTACCTTTTCTTTGACCCCCCAAAGCCTTTTCACATTGATTCAATTTGATGTGTGTGCTTATTTTGTATGCCTTGGGTTTTTTGCTTTTCAAGGAAAAGCGCCCACAGTGGGAACCTCTAGGGCTCTAGTACCATAGGCGATACATGTGAGTGAAGTACCAATTTAAGCAGGGATTTCTCTTCTAGCTTAAGACTTTACATTGTGGCACTTTGATTTTTTGTTTGTTCATTTTCAGCATTTTAATTTTGTAACTTTGGGGGGTCATATAACACTGTTACCCTCCCCAGGCTCATCACATTAGTAAACTCCCTTTATAATACGTAAGCTAAAGGTCAATAGGGTTAAGCCCACTAGAAAGCCCTAGTACATTTCATACAATGCTGCCTAAATCAGATTAAGAACCTAAGTAACCATTGCTTATTAGGAAGGCATTCCCCATGGTATTAAGAGAAGATTTCTAATACCTAGCTTGGTCAAACTAGCTTAGTCGGACTGCTTGATTTTTAAACCTAAACAAGTGATTATGACAAAACATTACATTGAATTAAATGTTTGATACTAAGCCAATGCGCTGAATATTATGCTACCAATCACAATCAAAGCAGACAAACATGGATGCAAAAAGATAAAGGGCAATGCTAATGGACAAGAAACACCTGTTTGTGTTGATGGTCGCGCTTGATTTGAAGAGTGAGTCGAGATAAAGATTCCATGAAGGTCCAAATCCTATCAATAGCAACACGCTCCTGTACACACTAGGAAACAAAAACAATACCTCTAGGAGGCACATCAGTGGGAAAAGAGAACTTTTCTAATCACTCAACTCTAAAACAGAAACACTCCTATCGTACTAATCTTACCTACCCTCCATCACTCAAGTGATGAGGATCAAAGGTGTTTCATGGCATAGGTTTCTGTTTCACTGTACCAGATGTGACATGTGTAGGTCTGAGTCAATGTCTTGACTTTAATGTGCATACTCGTTTGCTAATTGCTCTTGCTCTTTATTTTTTGTTTTTTGTGAGTATAAAGCTTTATATGTACATTCCCTAAGATTGGAGATTAAGAGGTCAGGGAAAAAGGTTGAGAGGGAAACAAATGAATAATGGATGTCCACAAACACTCCCCCCTTCCTTGGGTAGATCATACCGTTTGAAATGAGCTTGTCACCCTTTGAAACCAATTGTTCCAGTTGGTAATAGGTGAGGATTTTTGCCAGTAGTTTTCTATTACCCTAGGTGCCTCGTCAAGTTGCAAGGGTGGTAAGGTACTCTCCCAGGATCGAACTTGAAGTGGTTCATCAGGTGATTCTTGAACACTGGGAGGTGTGGATTCTTTTGTAGCTTCATGGAGGTCCACTACTATAGATGGAGGCTGTGTAGAAGCTTTTACCTCTATGGATGTATTACATGAGGAGCTAGAATCTTCATGGGACTCCCCCCTTCCTGAGCTAGGTGGAACAAATCGTTCTTTCTTTGGTACCCAAACTAGCTCGGGAGCGGGTGTGTAGCATTCTGTGATTTTTTTCTTTCCACGATCATTGATTCGTTTTGGAGCTACAGGATTGGGCTCACTTGGGTCAGGTGATAGGTAAGAGCACAATCTACGTTTTGGCACCCACATTTGATCATTTCCTTGATAGTAGCCTTGGCCTTCCAATAGTCGTTTAGGGATCCATCGCAACATTTTCTTACTTTTCTTGGAGTGAGTGGTACGTTTCTTACAAGGCTTCTGTCTTTTAGCACTAGATATGGTCACTAAAGAAGCTTTAGGGACCCACTTGTATGTTTTCTTCGTTACATTAGGATGAGTCTTGTCGGAAGCGATATGCATTGCTTGTAGCATATTTAAGGGTATAGGCATTTCATCCCCCTCAGGTGTTACCCAGGTCGTCCCCCTATTTCCCCAAGTGTCTATGGTTGATGCTAGGTGGACCCAATCCACATTGTCCGACTCAGTCATCCCAGGTAGGATATCCATATAAGGAGAATCTTGGCCAATGTCTGTATCCTTCTTACAAGTGTAACAATATTGTAGTGGGGCCGAGTGAACTGTGGTGTCAAAGCGATGATCAATAATGGTTTTACTCCCTAAGGGGTGTACCTTACCAGTCACCAAATCCACTCTAAGGACAGAGTCTTGGAATTGCAAATAGACATGATTTTTAGACCAATCATGAACCATTTGTGCTTCCCTCATGAATGGTCGTCCTAAAATCATTTCATATGACATAAGGTGTTTAGAGAAATCCATTACAATGAACGTATGTCGTACCTTGTGTCCTAGAACTTTGATCTTAAGATCCTTGACCATCCCCATAGGTTTGGCTATGGTACCGTTTGCCATCTTTACCACAATGTTAGTAACACTGAGGTGGGGTTTTCCCATGGATTCCCAACAATCTTTTGTAACGATGCTAACTCCCGCACCACCATCAAGAATTCCCTTTATAGTTAATCCCTTGGTAGTGATGGGTAGGGTCGCATTAGACTCGTCGCCTTCAAAATACTGCCCTAATTCGTTAATGGGTACCTCGATCACAGACTCGTGTCCATCTAAGTCAAGTGATTGCACATGATTTTCCTCATCAATCATAATCGAGTCAGGCCTATTTGGTTGCGCAAACTGCGGTAATCCCGTTCGTAGCTCTCCGTTAAGGAATGCTCGAAGTGCAAGGAATAACTCAGGATCTCCATACAGCTTTGCTATGATCATGGTTCGGACCTCAGAAGACATGAAGTCCACTAGTTTGGCAACATTCATTGGCGTTTTGCAGGGTGTAGGTCCTTGACTAGGAACTGGTGAGGATTGAATCTCATATTCCTCAATGGGATCAGGTATTCCTTCGTTAAATATCCTTTCCAACAAGAAGGGTGTATGCTCACTTTCTGATGTCCCGTCCTCACTCCCTTCTTGGATGATACTAGATATGGCTAACGGTCTATGGTTCATGTGGGGTGGATGAACTTGCGTGGGAAACACTGTGTCATGAATTTTGACCTGCATGGGTTCTGAATCTAGTTTCCTTTGAGTCTCCTCCACTAAACCTCTTAGATGTTTCACCTGCTTAATCTCGTCTACAGGGTTTGGGTACGTCCCAATCTTCTTTTTACGATTCTTCCCTTTTTGCCCCTGCAGTTTATCTTGGGGGTCTTGGATTGGATTTGGAAACACTTGTGGTGTTTTCAGAGGCTCTTTATGGTTTTCTCTTATTCGGTTTTCATTTGGTTCCATGTTACGGTTTTCTTTGTCGGTCTTTCCCTTTGTGGTATTGGTTCTAGTCTCCATTGTCTCGACTGAATCTGAATCATCCTCGAGGTCATTCATATACACGGGGTCATCTCCTGTTCCTATGTTTGTTTTGGAACTTGGCTTTGAATTTTCCGTATTCTGCGACTTCTTCCTTCGTGTCTTCTTTTTCTTTGCTTGGATTACTGACGCGGTATCTCTCTCTTCGAGGATATGTCCTGGCCCTTGAAGCATGGACCGTGTAATCGCATAAGCGGGTGCGGCGAGTAGTATTGGTGATGTCACACTAGCAATTTCGACCAAATTCAGGGGTGTGATTTTAGGCGCATTTGGGTTATAGGGGCATTGGGCAATCAAGTGATCTATGCCACAACGATTACATGTGAGTATTGGCATTGCAGACGTGCTCCCTTGATTCATTTGCATCTGTGCAGCATTCTTTTACAGCCTAATAGGGCACTCCGTTGCTCGATGTGGTCCACCACACTCGTAGCATTGAAGAGGTGGCCTCCTAGCCTGGGTGTTGATATTTTGACCTCTGGATGCGAGAGCAGCAGCTTGATAAACCGGCTTGACTTGCCCCCAACAATCTTCCATGTAGTATATAGGACACTCTTCCAATGTATCAAGTCCGTAGGCAATACTAGTGTCTATTTCCTCCTCACAGCCATCTGGATAAGCATTTGATGGCTCGCAACCCACTTGGTTCATAGGGGCGACTCTTGGATGCGGGGGCTGCGGTCCTAGCACAGGAGGTGGTAGCGGTGTAGCTTGTACAACATTTTGAGATCTAGGGACCATGTGTTGCGGTAGTTACTCAATAGGTGGAGTAGGCATCAATACAGGAGCTCGAGGCGCATCCGTCCAGGCTACAGGTGGTCTATTTGCCATCATACGTTTGATCATTAAACAATCCTTAGCTTGGTGACCATACCTACCACATGCGTTGCAAGTTCCATTAAATTTTACTCTAAACGTAGGGCACTCACTAGTGCTATGTGGACCTAAGCAAATGGAACACCATTGTTGCTCCCTTCTTGGATACATGTGACTATTTTGAGGGGGTCGATTATCCTTAAGAGACTCTTGGATTGCCTTGGTGAGGTCTGTCAAGAATGTCTCAAATACCTTTGGCTCATTGGCAATGGGCTTTGCAGTCATGGGTTCATACTCAATGGCTTGTGAGCTAGTGGATCTCGTGTCAGTAGACACCCTCATGCCTGCTATCATCAAGTTGTCCTCTAATTGGATTGCATTGGCAGTGACATCTTCCCAGGTTGTGATACCTCTAATCACTAGTCCATTATAGATTCCTTCATTCCTCAACCCTCAAATGAATCGATCAAGCAGTTGGTTATTGTTGAAGCGCTCATTTGCAGGGCAGCGAGAGTTTACGTGCTTTAGACGACTAATGAAGTCCCTTACTGACTCTCCTTCCTTACGTTCGGCCTTCTGTAGCTGAGATGCTACACCCCAAAGCACACCTTCTCGTATGTACTCCTTTAGAAACAACCTTCGAAGGGTAGGGTAGATTGTTTTCTCGTCCACCCTTAGGGTCCTATACCAATCTCCAGCCTTCCCACTTAATGTCAAGCTTAAGGCATTGCACTTATGTAGTTCGTTGCGTTCCCCTAAGGAATCACATACTTGTTCAAACACTTCAATGTGTTTCCTAGCATCTTCATCCCCATTGAATTTTTGCGTGAGTTTGGCAATTTGTACTGCCTTACTTCTAGGCTCTCTATCAGATGTGTGACGCATATTTTCCGCGATAGATCGACCTATGGTTTGAGCAAACGCTGCCAAGTCACCTATGTGAGGAGGCAGGGCCGGTGGAGGTACTCTTGGAATCATATGTGGGAGAGGGACGGGTACCGGTCTTGGCATATGTGTGGATGATGCAGGATATGGAACATAACCGGGCATAGGTCCACTCGGATAAGGGCTAGGGAGCGGCACTCGAGGAGCATGAACAAGTGGTACTATTGGAGGTGTGGGGGCCATGTGTGCATAAGGGGCTAGAGGCACATATGGTCGAGGCCCCATATTAGGTACTACGACACTAGGTAGTGGCACTGCGCTAACCGTAGATGTCATCGGTACATTCTCTGTCAGGCTTATCCCTGGAGTGAGCACTGTGTTTTCCTTGATAGAGGGTTGAGCCAAGTTAGGGAAGCTAAAGTTTTCGCTCGGAGGCTTAGATTGCATAGAGACCCCAGGTGAAATGACGTAAGATGGGTCCATGGGGCTCATTAGAGGAGTCTCCATTTGTGATAGAGTAGGCTGTTGAGCCTTGCTCGTATCCAGAAATCTCATGGGGCCAGTTGAGAGTATATTTACCCCTCGGTTTTGCCTTTCTGATTGAATAATGCCATGGATAACATTATAGATCATTTTCTGTTGATCTTCGATGCTCGTGGCACTAGAGGTGGATTGTACAATCTCTATCCATCCTACATGGTAGGCGTGACCAGAGTGTAGATCCGTCAACACCTCAGTGTGGAGGTTGTATGTCCAATGATCATTAATGAACAATCCTTCTAGAGTCGACGTGTTAACGGTTTCTTGTGAGGTAGAAGCAATGTTGCTCCCCGTGGTTTTACTTGTCACCAACGGTACTCTAGAGGGAACTTCTGAAGGAGGCAGCTCAACAGGGCCTTCTTGGTAAGAAGTTGGTAGGATATCCACATGGACACTCTTTGGGGGTGTGGGGTCCACGTGCGATGTGAAAGGAGAGTCCACTTCCTCACCCCCTTCGTGTGCTTCATTTGCATCAGGTTCCGAGCGAGTAGCTCTACCTAATGTTTCCATGAAACGACTAAACATACTAGTACTAGGCTGTGGAGCTTCGGGAGGTGCATGGCCTTCTCTCTCAGTGTTTTGGGTAGGGTATGCTTCCATGATTTCTAAGTCGGAGGAGGAATCACTAGCGGCTATTTTAGGGTCTTGGGTGGTGCTACCTTGTGTCCCCGCTGAGGGTCTAGATCCTATCGTGGATGGGTAATGGGTGTCCGTATGAACAGAAGCACCCTCAATATGCTCGTGTTCTAGCACCCGCCCAGAGCGTAAGTGCATGTGCTTTTGATACCCTGAGGTGTCAAAAAGCTGCTCTAGGAGGCCTTGTGACTAGTTTTTAGCGTGTTTTTTGTTTGTTTTTTTACTAGATTTTTTAGAGAGTGTCGTGGAATGGGCCGTGTGATAGCTCGAAACGAGCGTATCGGTCAGAGGGTCGTGCCGTGCTTTACAGCCCTCCGTTTGGTCACTCTATGCCCTCGGAATCCCTAAAACTGTCAATTTCCAGTAGGGAGCTAGGCCCAAACTAGAAAGTCTAAGGGTGCAAGTGGGAAGAGAAAGGAGGAGAGTGGAGGACTTGTCCCACATGCTCTCATTCTCTCTTGAGGGAGTAGGGTATATATATAAGAGTGAGTCTAGTATATATCATAAGACTGAGGACTGGGCCTGGGGTTGGGGTTGGGGTTGGGGTTGGGGTTGGGGAAACGATCCCGATCTATCTTTTATACAAACCAACCCGTCCGTTTTAAGAGTCACATTTTTTATTTTCGAAAAATTTCGCCGCCCGCTCACTCGCGTTTTTAATTTCCGATTTTTATTTTTTTATTTTTTTTAAACGCAAAAATTAAAATTGCAAAAATTGAAAACGCAGAAATTGAAATTGCAGAAATTGAAGATGCAGACCTTGAAAACGTAGAAATTGAAATTGCAGAAATTGAAGATGCAAAACTTGAAAACGCAGAAATTGAAAACGCAGAAATTGAAATTGCAGAAATTGAAATTGCAGAAATTGAAATTGCAGAAATTGAAATTGCAGAAAATTGAAAAAACGCAAGAAATTGCAGAAAATTAGAACTTGACAGAAAATTTAACACAGAAAACGCAAAAAATGCAGAAATTGAAACTTGACAGAAAATGCAGAAAACGCAAAAAACAGAAATCTCCACACACTCCTTCCCTGCCTTTCCTATGATAGAAATTGCACCACAAGGAAGCATAAAGTGCTAACCGAGCTTAGTGTAGGGCATATCCCCGGCAACGGCGCCAAAAATGTGCGCTCCTTGCCGCACTGTCGAAGCAAGGGACTTGCCAATACACCGTGTGCGAGCCACAAACGGCTCCAAGCACACAACAAGCCTAAACTAGCAAGCTCAAGAGAACAAAGGGTGTGTCACTCACCACTCTACGCTCGCCTTCGTGGTGGATTCCTCGCCGCGATGAAGAAGAAGCTGCAGTCGTGCCGCACTCAACCGCTTCGCCGCCGTCGTGCCTTCGTAATGCTCGATCGCACACACACTCTCCCTCTCTCTCTCTCTCACACACACACACACACGAGGAGGTGAAGAAGAAGAAGATGGAGATGGAGCAAGAGCACTCTTCTATTGCACAAATGAGAGAATGAGTAAAAATTAGGTTTAGTTGGCTTTTATAGGAGCTCACCCCATTCACACTTGGGCGCCCATGCTTAACCAACTAATCCCTTGAATGTCCAAGTTAAAGTGCGCCTCTCATCGGCGATCACTCTACCTTTCCCTATTGGTCCGACAAGCCCGGTACCTGACTCTACCAAATACATAATACACGTCCGTCGTAGGTGATAGGGTGTTCGTGTGCCGTGAGGGTTAGCACATGTCTTGCCAATGTCCATAGTTTTGGATAGAGATCCTAGAATGACCAGTAATTTCTGGAAGGGTCTCTTTGAGAATTTCGGAACAAGGCTAAACTTCTCTTCGGCCTATCATCTGCTAACGGATGGCCAAAGTGAAATAGCTAACCTAACAATTTTTGATCTACTAAAAGCCTATGTAACGGAAGTAGATCAAAGATCCAAATGGGAGAAGTACTTACCCTTAGTGGAGTATGCCTACAATAACACTGTACATACTTCCATAGGAAAAGCACCTTTTGAGGTAATTGAGGGAAGATCAAAAAGTCCCTTGCTACTTAAGGTACACGGGAAGATCTTCGTTGCAGATGAGTATAGCCGAGACCTACAAGAATCTTTCCAAAAGATTAAGGATGCTATCTCTATCTCACAGCAAAGGCAAAAGGCTATTGCTGACAAGCACAGAAGAGCCCAAGCGTTTAAAGAAAATGATTGGGTCTTACTCAAATTTCCCAAGGCTCGATTAAGGCACACGACGGGCAAGAATCCTACGGGACACCAAAAGTACTATGCTAAGTTAGCAAAAAGGTACTATGGTCCTTTCCAGATTCTTAGGCCAATCAATGAGATGGCCTATCAACTCAAGTTGCCCAGTCATTGGCTCATACACAATGCTTTCCATGTGAGACTATTTAAGCCTTTCAAAGAAGAGCCACCTCAAGAACCAACGATTGAAGACCCACCGGAGATCGAGGACCAAGAAGAGGTGTTGCAGCCCGAGTCCATTCTCCGACATGAAGACAAGGTACTACGAGGCGGTAAGACTATCCGACGATATCTTATTAAGTTTAAAAATTATCCTTTTGAAGATGCTAGATGGATGCAAGGCATACAATTAAAGGATAACGTAAACCTTGTCAATGCTTACAATGCTTCCCTAGAGTGAGAAAATGTACAAATGTTAAAAGTGAACAAATTTTTGGTCTTATAAGACTCTCTTTTTCTTTATATGTGCACAAAAATGAAGTAGTATGCATGCTTAGATCAAGTTTGTGGAGACGACGTCTCCCAAACACCAAGTAGAGCTTGTCACTCTACTATGGAAGATTGATAGGACTAATGTGCAGACATGCTTGCGAGGCAGCTTAGGCTCTCAAGCGCCAAATGGACTAGTCATCCCATTCTTTTTTGGCATAATCACTATTGGAGACCCCCATTCTGAGTGCTCAATAGGGTATATGAATCCACATTTCACAAGCTTTTCAATCTCTTCTTGAACGATTTTTGCATATATAGGATTCATTGGGTAGGGTCGTTGTTGAACTGGTTTAGCCATGCTATTCATGGGGATTGTGTGTTGCACCACAGAAGGTGGAACACCTTTCATATCATGATATGTCCAGGCAAATATATCCCTGAATTCCTTGAGAAGTTCTTTAAGTACACACTCCTCAGTCTCTATCAGATCTTGGGCAATGAAAATAGGTTTGGACTCTTCTCTTGGGTCTGGTAACTCTATTTCCTTAACTATCGCTGGACCATCATAGACTCCATTCTTCCCATCGATAGGTTTTCTTTGAGCCTTTGCATACACAACCTTACATTCCTCTATGGTATAGGATTTAAAATGTTTAGGTGTAGAGTGTAAGTTTGTGGGGTCCTGTTGTTCTGTGGACTGTGATTTCGGGATCCTCTACCCGCTAAGAAAAGGACTAATGAATATGCTTTATCTTCTCTACCCCATAGTCGAGGACGACTATGATTTCAAGAGAGGTAATGTCATAATAATCAATATCTAATTCTCCTAAATGATTTTCTCATGTTAAACTGATCATTTAATATGGGGAAGTGCCAGGGGAGAAAAAGCTAGAAATTGGTTAAGCTAGCAGACCACCCGCAGTAGAGATCCAAAGGAGGGAAAATAGGGATCCAAAGGGCGGGGCATCTGTAAAAATTCCATGTGTAACAATGGGCTTAAAAGACCCTAAGGTTCAACCCATTAAGACTTCCAAAATGCCCATTAAGACTTCCAAAATGATAAGGTTCCAAAATTCAAAGGTTGTGTCCAAAGGTCAAACATGGGGGAATTGGATGCTTTGTGTGTGTGTCCCAAAAGTCTTTATCAATCCCTACATAGGAGGGGACGAGCCTTGCTAGCAGGGGATGAGAGAGAAACACACACACACACACACACAAGCTCCCTTTACACAAAGGGAATGAGGGACACATGTCAGCTCCCTAGCCCAGATGCCCACAAGGTGTACCCAATTCCTATTGGATGGCCTTGGAGGTGGACCAATGAGAATTAAGCTATAGTAAATCTAGTTTAATTAATTTAAAAACACTTAATAAAAGAACCGACAAGAATTAATCTCTCTAGAAGACTATTGGACAGTCTCCCAAGGGGTCCAATGAGCATTCAGCAGCCCAATGGCTTGCCTGATTCCTATTGGCCAGGAGGCAAAGGGATCCAATGAGAGTTTAGTTGCATTTATTAATTACCTAAAGCTCTCACAAAAGGGGAAAGGGGGACACATGTTAGAAGATTATCACTTATACTGCTTAATTCCCATTGGCTAGGCTTGGGAGGTCCAATAGGGCTATGGCATGAGTAATTAGCAAGGGAGGTCGACCAAGAGAGAGGGGGACTGATTTTTGCAAGGATTATCACACACACACACACTCACACAATCTCATGTGTGAAGCAAAGAAGACGCTCTCTCCTTCTCAAGCTTTAATGGAAAGCTTACCACCTACTCCAAGCTTGTGAGAAGGGAGGCCTACACCAACAACTCTTGGGCTTTGTGATGCAAATCCCAACCAAGAGCCAAGCTTCAATGCATGCTCATCTCCTCTACCGTGCTAATTACTAAGCTAATCTATGCTAATATGAGTGATTATGTGAGGAGATGTACATCTTTCTCGTAAGAATACTCTTTCTTCCTCTCAATCTACTCTCATACCTTGCTAGCTCTCACCATCTTCGAAGGTGTGTGAGGTCTTGGGTCTGAGACCGTGAGGGAATTGATGTTGTGTTTGATAAGTGTTTTTCTTAGTGCATGAAGTTTCCATCTTCATTGCACTAGCTAGTATTGAAGGAACACAAAGAATTGTATTGTAAAATGTCTCTCTTGATGGGAGAAACCATAATACAAAGCCTTTTGGAGGGGGGACCGGCTCCATGCAAATCCGGTCCTCAACTGTTGTCAATTGCTTAATTTCTCTCTCTTTTGAAGTATTGTTCATGCTATCTAACTAGGTGTTATGCTTTTTGTTGCTCTCTCCACCCAAGCACTCTTGTTAATCTCATTAGGAATCTATTCTAATGAAATGCTCACTATGTTCATGCTATTTTCCGCTACACACAAGTTACTAGACCATTAAATGTTACAAATAGGTCTTGAGTTCAACTCTCCTTGTCGGCGGATAGATCTTTAAGGTCTCTTGGGATAGTTTCCTGCGACGTTAAAATTCTCTTCATATCGGGTGTGTGTGTGCACGCTAATAAGAAGAGGAAAATGGTATAACCTTTCTATCACCCAAGTGTGGTAGATTGGTGATGCCATTTCCCTATTGAATAACAGGTCTTGAGTTCAACTCTCCTCGTCGGATAGATCTTTAAGGTCTCTTGGGATAGTTTCCTATGACGTTTAAATTCTCTTCTTCTCGTGTGTGTGTGTGTGTGTGCGTGTGTGTGTGTGTGTGCACGCACGCACGCTCGTGTGCGTGTGTGTATGTGTGTGCGCGTGCGCTAATAAGAAGAGGAAAATGGTATAACCTTTCTATCACCCAAGTGTGATAGATTTGTTATGCCCTTTCCCTCTTGGATAACAGGTCTTGAGTTCAACTCTCCTCGTCGGATAGATCTTTAAGGTCTCTTGGGATAGTTTCCTACGACGTTAAAATTCTCTTCTTCTTCTTCATCTTCTCTCTCTCTCTCTCTCTATCTCTCTCTCTCTCTCTCTCTGCAACCTCTACAAAGGAATCCTAGAGAGAGATAAGGAATTGCGAAAGGAAGGAAGAGGGGGGGGGGTTCAAATGGAGATGGCTAGCAAGGGGCTGTTGCAAGAGTAGGTGGGCAGAAGACTGCCACCTATGCAAGAGACTTGCAAGAGGAGGAAGCGACAAAAAGAGAATCTCACTACTTATTGAATTTTTTTGAGATAGAGATAGAGAAGAGATTAGTTTGTTATCTTCTTAGAGACAAGTGTGCGGCCCTTCCTGCGGACATGTGTGTGTGTGAGTGAGAGAGAGAAAGAGAGAGAGAGAGAGTGGGAGATGTGGCAGATGGTGAGCTCCCAATCGTTTTTTGGATGCTCACGGTTGTTTCGTAATAAAAAATAACAAATAAAAATGAAAATTTCAATGCTAGGATTTGATGGATATCCATAAGTCCAACTGCCTTGAAAGTGTCACATGACATGCAAGGAAACACCAAGGATGTCAACAGAATCACAAAGTAAAAAAAAGGCCGTCCATAGGGATACTACTCATGAAGTAATAATACATAGCTAAGTGTGCATCGCCAAAGCCCCATTGCTTGATGTCTACATGTGAAATCTTCTCATTCACTCTATGTAATTATCTATATGTTTTGATGCATGCATAAAACTGTGGATTTTGCTTAGATTATTCTGGTAGCATCTATTCCGTTTTAATGGCCTACTTTTGTAAGTTTTGAATATTAATCATTGGAAGTTGGAGGGGACCAAAAATTTGGACACAGTGCTACAGGAAAATTTGCCATTCCACGTGGATTGACAAACCTCAAATGTGAGTGTCCATTGAAATTCTAGGGTGCATAGGCCTATCAAATCTTAACATTTTTGATTCTGATTCTGAGACGCGAGAAGAGATATAAGAGATTCATTGCATTTTGAAGTCCGTAGCTTGTAAATTAAAATTACCGACTGGTTTGCTGCAGTTGTTTTGGCGCCAGAGACTCTCTCTCTCTCTCTCTCTCTCTCGATGGTGAAGGTCACCTTGTCTACTCCCGGTCGAGCTCGTCTGCTCGATCTGCCCGAAATCATCCAGGTTCTCTCTCTCTCTCTCTCTCTCTCTCTCTCTCTCTCTCTCAGCTTTCTACCATTGGAGATCTCTCATATCTGGTCGTAAATGCAACTAGGCAAAGAGTGCGAGTTGTAAACATCTCTGTTACACACACACTTTTTTTTTTGTAAATCTTGTTGATTCAAATTACAATTGGAAACCTCCAAGCAAGGAAACCCACCAAGCAGAAAAGATACAAAACGTGGAGCAGCATAGGGATAAAAACAGTCAAAATAAATCCTATAGGCATGAAGAGTGATGTCCCCAGCATCATAGGCAAAATGCAACGCCCGACCCATTGATAATTCGAAGTGGGGAAACTGGTCAACAACAATGCCTCGAATCATCAAGGAGTTGTGATGGTGCCAAATGGTCCACAGAACCCAAAATCTGACTATAGAGACCGAAGCTCCCCAAAAAGCCAAAACTGTCTGTGGAAAGTAGCAGAGGGAAAATGCAACCGAAGAGCAGCCGACATCTGTTGAATGAAGGACCGGGAGCAGCGACAACTCCACAATAAGTGCGGCACAGTCTCCTTAGCATTATTTACACACACACACGCACACGTGCACACATTTATTTATTGGTGTCCTTCTTTGTTCATATATGGGGATCATGTGTGTGTGTGCGCGTGTGTGATGGGACTCCTGGAACTCTTGTGAGCAATTGTAATCATTGCATTAAACTTGACAAAGCAATTGTAGACCAATACATTAAGCCTGATGAATAGGGCCACATGCAAAAGTCAATGTTCTTTCCTAACTTTTGATGAGAGGCATTCACATGCATACTCTCACAATCTTCCCCCCCCCCCCCCCCCCCCCAACACACCACGGGGCCCACATGGGGAGGTGCTTATCCCTTCCAAATATTAGCTATGTTACATGGTCGGGCAAGGGTCGTGTACTATTGGGCAAGAGCCACGCGTAGGCATCACCATGGCCACCTAATTGATGCACCACGTGTTGTAACGACGAACAGAACTCGTAGCAACCAGTTAGGAACCTCCTCCTCGGGTGACCCACCCCAGAAGGAGGATGCACTGGAGTGTCCAAGGGCAAGAGCCCTATCAATGTGAACACCAGGTGAGCACAGGGTTGCCCCATTGGGTCATACTCTCACAATCTTACGTGGATACTCTCACAATCTTAATCTTATGTGGTGTTTAAGAGGGTCAAGGCCACACACACACTCCCTCATCATCCTATGTAGGCCACTATGATTATATTTACCTTGTTTTTTTCACAAAAACGAGGCTATGTTAGAGGTCATCTCCTCGGTTCCTACCTAGATCTAGTAAGTGAGGGCGTCTTTATGGTGAAGCTCAGCCTTGTGAGGCTCTATTGGTGTCTTAAGCATCATGGAGATATACTATTTTTTTGTATGGGCACCCTATTTTATGCGTGCCCTATGTTATGTAGTGATTCTTCATTTTCTCCATATTTATGGTTCGTGATTTATAGGCCGTGGTGTATGTACAAGGGAGTCGAGCAGTTTATTTAGGACCCCTATATGGGGATGGGGACGCCCCCATTCTGGTAGAGTTTTAGAACACTTATTTACTCTCTTGCAAGAGTTTGCCCTACTAGACTTGGCTGTATTTTGCCGCCACGATGTTCTCCGCGTTAAAGAAGAGATCAATGGCCACGTTTTGACGGTCTTATTCGACAACAACTCTACTAGACTTGGCAACTCTCTTCTAAGCTCTCTCTCGCTCTTGCGTTTTCTCTTTCCCCCCCCCCCCCCCCCCCCTTCTCTCTCTCTCTCTTCCTCGTGCTCCCATGCTACCACACTTTTTGTTGCATTGTGACATGGTATTGACGCCACAACTTTGCAACACCGGACACATGTTGGAACTTGAGAAATGACTGTTAATCTGTAAGCTTCAAGACGCAGTAGAGCGGATTTCTTTTTCCGGAAGTGTTGTCCCAGACCGTCTACCTTTGGATCGACAACTACTTTGGTAAATGTTATCAACAATCTAGGCACTTTGTCTCTTTCTGATTCATTGTTAGGTGCAGCGGAATGAATGTTGAACTTTGCTCAAGATGAGTGCTCCGAACTGTGCTCAAGGTTCCTTTTACTTGTGGAAGGGAGAGCCTTCCGTTCCTTTAGTGAGAGAGTGCAATGGATACAAACAAAGTGAATGGACACTGTGAGTGAAGGTGCATGAGACTCAGATATAGAGAGAAGAGAATACGACACCAGAGATGTTGTCAAACCCTTCTCCGAAGGCCCCACCCTCTATGGCGAGACCGGTCTACTTATGATTGCACAAATCTCTACAATGCTTGGACTTGCCGACGATGTCGACGAGACGGGCTGAAAACTGAAACTGCTAATGGTTGAAATCTGCAAATCTTTATCTGCTGAATTCTGACTCTATGTCGATGACGGCGATGCAACGACGACGCGCTGAAAATGCAGATGCTGAAATCTGCATTTTCTGGGCTGAATCTGTGAACTTCGCGGGAACTAACCGTGCGGCTAGGATTTGCTGCGGGAAGGTGAGATCTGGGAGGTCTGGGGGTTCTATAACGGAGTCCGACTGTTGAAAACTGAAAACGTTGGTTCTAGGGCTGATTCCGTCGCGAAGATCTGCAAAAACGCTGAGGTGTCTTACAGATGCAAAAACGCTAGGGCTGAAAATCTTCTTGCGGGAAAATCTGCGACCTGCTGTGTGAATCTGATAACGCTGGGAGTCTTCTGCTTCTTGCTGTCGCCAAGCTGTTGCCAATGCAAAAACGCTGGCTGATCTGGTGTCCAAAAACGCCAGCCTTCTGCTGTGATGCAAAAACGCTAGGCCTCTTGGGGGTTCTGCTGAGAAGTTACCTGTTGAGCGTGTGCTCTTGCTGCCTCTTCTGCCAGAAAGTGCTAGCGCTAGGTTTCTATTTATACAAACTTAGTAAATTTGCCCTACCTACTTTCCAACAAAAGTCACTTAAAAATAATAATTGAAAAATGTCAAAAATAGGGAAAATAGGTCTATGCACTGTAAAAATGCTAGTGATGGGTTCTGATGGAAATCTGTTGATCATGCTATGTGCAACCAGAGGATATGTATCTATTCTAAGTGTCTGGACATGCACGGTCTGCGAACAGACTCATAAAAGTGCCATTTCCTATTCTAGACTGATTTGACTGAACTGAACCCTTGTCATGCTATAGCTTGTCCATGGACACATAGGGTTGGATGTGTCACGTGACATCCCCTCCTTTTCAAAGTGAGGTACTGGTACCGAACTGTATGGCGTCGAGGGAGATCGCCAACAGGGTCTGTGTCACAGAACGGGAGCGTACACGAGCACTTAGAAAATCTGAATATTATAATTCTTTGAAAACATGAGAGAAGGGAGAAGATCGACACAGTATTGGAGACCAGAAGATGGACCGGTCCCCCCCCGTTAAGAGTATTCTTTTATTCAGGGAGAATTCTTATACAAGCATGAGAACCCGAGGAAACCCCTCCGTTCTGTAATCTTAGACCCGAAGGTCGTGCTTTCCCGTAAAGGGCTTGGCCACAAGGCCGTTCCTTCCCGTAAGGGACTTAGGCGCGAAGCCGTGCTTTCCCGTAAGGGACTTAGGCGTGAAGCCGTACTTTCCCGTAAGGGACTTAGGCGTGAAGCCGTACTTCCCGTGAAGGGCCTTCCCGTAAGACGGGAGATTCCTGCAAAACAAACCACACAGAGCAACAATTCTCAATGCGTATCAACACCTTATACTTGTCGCTCCTTGCTCGGAGAATCGACCTCCGTACTCAGTCGTCACGCGAATACTTGCAGTTTCCGTCGCCAGACTGTGCTCCAAAACCCTAGCGCTGGTGCTTTTCTGCTGCTTCCGGCTCTTTGAAAACTGGAACGCTGGCTTACCCTTTTATAGGGTCTGGCACCCGGCGGGAATAGAGGCCCAAAAAGCAGAGCCTTGCGCTCCTAGAGAGAGGAGAGAGAGAGATCGCAATTTCAGCCCCCTGCGTTAGCTTTTAACGCTGGCTTTTTTTTTAAAAGAGCCTTGCTTGCTTTATTTTATTAATAAAAGGAGTGACCGGCCACTTTATAAAATAAAGTGTGAACCTGTTCAAACTTTAAAAACTCACTCAGTTAGTGAAAACAATGCTACACGAACACATTCCAGGCGTCCCCGGGTGTAGGACACGACACAGATGCAATGCAGACGCAGACTCCTCGCGCGAAAGCATCTGCCTTCCCGCAAATGTTCCTGATTTTCGTAAAAAGCTTCATTGAACCCATCTTTATTCTTGTGCTTGCGTTCTTACGCGTATTTTCTTACTCAGTTCGGATTTCCTCCTTAGCCTACGGGATGCCCCCTTACTGATGCACCCGTCACCCATCATGTGATGCATCAGGGGCACTCGTAACCCGGCCCTTTCCACTGAACTTACGGAAACTCCTTCGCGATGTTTACCGTCACCCATCAAACGACACATCAGAGTTGTCCGTTCCTGATGGCATTTACTGTAGCTACAATCTTTTAACAGTTCTTAGTGTACACGTTAAAATATCCTAATTTCATAAAAAGAAATTAATCATTAAAAATAAGAAATAGTCCAATTAGCAACATCCCTCTGGCTTCTAAACAGTTGACCTCAACTGTAGTGCTTGGACATATACCTCCAATATCTCGGGATAAGCTGCTAATTCCTCCTGCGTCATCCACTGAGCATCTAGATTCGAATAGTTCTTAAACTTAACCAAATACTTCCGTGTTATCTTTCCGGATTTGAGAGACCGCTCTTGATGACTTACTATCTGCTCCGATTGGAGTATTTCTTCTGTTTCCTCAACCTCAGGAGGTTCCTCAGCACTAGGTTGGCTCAGAGGCTGTCCCACATACGGCCGGAGTAAACTGACATGGAAAGCATTATGGATCTTCCAATTATGCAGCAGCTCTAATCGGAAAGCGACATCATTCACTCGCTCAGTGATCTTAAACGGCCCATAATAACGGGTAGAAAGTTTTACCACTTTCCCCTTATGGGATGCTTGTTTCTTAAGTCTTGCCTTCTCAAACTTGAGTAAGACTAACTGTCCGATTGTTAAGTTTAGATTCCTTCTGTGCTTGTCTGCAGCTTTCTTATGCTTTTCCTGATAGCGTAGAATAGCTCTCCTAACTTGCCCGTAGTCTAGATTCCTTCTGTGCTTGTCTGCAGCTTTCTTATGCTTTTCCTGAGAGCGTAGAATAGCTCTCCTAACTTGCCCGTAGGCGGTGTCCAAATCCCGGACAAATTCATCTGCTGCAAAGATCTTATCCTTAGTTAAAAGGATGGGTGGAAGCAAAGGCTTACCATAGAGAATCTCAAAAGGTGCTTTCCCCGTCGATGAGTGTATGGTATTGTTATACGCATACTCGACAAGAGGCAAATATTTCTCCCAGTCAGATTGCCGGTCTGACACATAAGCTTTTAACATATCCAATACTGTGGAGTTGGCTATCTCACTTTGCCCGTCCGTTTGAGGATGGTAGGCAGATGAAAAATTCAGCTTTGTACCAAGATTATCCATCAAGGCACACCAAAAATTTTCTGTCATGCGAGGATCTCGATCACTCACAATTGACTTAGGCATTCCATGATACTTAAAGATCTGTGCCAGAAAGACCCTAGCCATATGATCTGCTTTGATTGTTTTCTTGACTGGTATAAAGTGTGCTTGCTTGCTGAACCTGTCCACAATGGTCCAGATCGCGTCATTTCCAGTCTAAGTTCTAGGGAGGTCCATGATGAAGTCCATGGCAATACTTTCCCAAGGTTCATTAGGCACAGGCAAAGGTTGTAGCAACCCAGGCGTCTAATGCCGATCATACTTCACTTTTTGGCAAACCAAACATTCCCTGACATACTTATCAATGTCTGCTTTAAGGCTAGGCCAAAAGAAATATCTTTCCATTGCTAAGGTTGTAGGGAGAATACCCCGATGACCCGCATAAGGCGAAGCGTGTGCTTCATCCATGATCTTCTTTCTTAATGGTTCCGCCACACATATGGCCTGATGGTGGTAGAGATAACCGTCCCGAATGGAATAGGGAAACTCATTCTCTCCACGATGTAGCTTTCCCTAGATGGTGGAGAAGTCTGGATCATTCGGATATAAATCCGGTAGTGCTTCTAATTCTTGGTGATACACCGAAGTGATAGCGTTCACCCTTGGCCGCCTAGACAGTGCATCTGCGACTACATTCTTACTCCCAGCCGTGTGAAGGGTCTGGAAGTGAAAGATAGACAAAAAATTTGCCCATCTCATCTGCTTCTCAGATAGTTTCCTTTGCGTAAGAAAATACCGCAAACTCTGGTGATCAGTCTTGATCACAAAATCCGCTCCTAGAAGATAGTGCTTCCAGTTGGATAAGGCGTGAATCACAGCCGTGAGTTCCTTTTCGTATATTGATGCATGCAACTCTGCATCTTCAAGCCGTCTGCTTTCGTAAGCCACTGCATGGCCTTCTTGGTTTAACATTGCTCCGATGCAATCACCTGAAGCATCGCAGTGAACCTCAAATGGTTTCCTTAAGTCAGACACTATCAAAATAGGTCCATGGCTTAGCAAGTACTTGAGCCGATCAAAAGCTCCTTGTTGTCTCGATCCCCATCTGAAAGGAATCTTCTTCTTTGTCAAGTCATGAAGTGGTCCTGCTACATGAGCAAATCCTCGGACAAACCTTCGATAATACGAACATAATCCCAAGAAGCTACGTACATCATGTACCGTAGTGGGAATAGGCCAATCTTCTACCACTCGGATCTTGGCAGGATCCATACTCACTTCATTGTGGGAGACTATATGGCCGAGATAGTGTATCTCAAAGAGAAAGAACTCGCTCTTCTTTGCATTCACATGCAACTCATGCTTTCGCAATTCTTGAAACACTAAGTCGAAGTGCTTCCGATGTTCCTCTTCTGACTTATAGAAGATGAGTATGTCGTCAAAGAATACTCCCGTAAAAGCTCGATACGGGCTGAAAATGCGGTCCATCATGCGATTGAACGTCGCAGGAGCATTGGTCAAGCCGAAAGGCATTACCAAAAATTCATGTAGTCCAAAGGTTGTGCGGAAAGCAGTTTTATGGACATCCTCAGGGGCGATCCGTATCTGATGATACCCACTCTTTAAGTCTATGCGACTAAAGATACTTGCACTCTGCAACTTATCAAGTATATCGTCAATCCGAGGGATCGGAAAGCGATTCTTGATTGTGATCTTGTTTAAAGACCGATAGTCTATGCACATTCGACACGTGCCATCTTTCTTCTGCACTAGTAGAACTAGAGAGCAGTAGGGTGAAGCACTGGGCCGTACTAACCCTTTCTCTAGAAGCTCGTTGACTTGCTTCAGAATTTCCTCTTGCTGAGCAAGACTCACCCGATAAGGGGGTTGATTGGGAGGCGAGCTACCCGGTATGAGATCTATGCGGTGATCTTTCGAGCGTACCGGAGGGAGTTCATCAGGAAGTGTTTCCGTGAAACAATCCTTGTACTTTTCAATAAATTGAAGACGCTTAATTTCCAGACTAGAGAGAGTCCCTACTAGTTTTATCCTTTGCAAAAATCAAGTAAGCAGAAACACACTTCTTCATTTCTTTCTTAATGGAGATATGGCTTACAATTGGGAACTGCCAATCTCCTGCATCAGCTTGAATCTTTATTTTCTTACCCCCATGATCAAAAGTGAGGGTCTTTTCCACATAATCGGGAATAGGTGTCATGTGAAAGTGCCATGGCATACCCAAGATGATATCACATCCCTCGATGGGTGCCATCAAAAATGATTCGCGGTCCTTGTACTCACCAATCCGAAGATTGAGCTGTCCTTGCACGGGAGTTGCATTGGTTGTCAACCCCTCGAATGCCGATCCAGATGTAACCGGTGTGCCAAGCTGAGCCGGTAGGCACAAACGTTCTGCAGTATCCAGGGAGATGAAGTTATCCGTGGATCCTGGATCATAAAGAATCAATACTAGCTGGTTGTTCAAAGACCCCCAGCCCCTCAGAAGTTGACGCTTCCCTTTCTCTGTTTCTGTGTTTCCTTGAATATTTGGAATTGAGTTCGAGCTTGGTGGTGCGGGTTCCTTCCTTGCTTTCTCTTGCCTCGTAGAGGCTTGCTCTTGCCGTTGCTGCTTTAGCAGGCAATCCGGTTTCATATGTCCTTTCTCGCCACAGTAGAAGCATCTTCCTTCCTCTCTGAAAGTTTGAAGTTGAGTAGGAGAAAGATACTTAGTTCGCTTGCCAGTGCCCTCTCGCTTCTTAGAATGATCATCGTCTCTAGATGGAGGGCGTTTTCTTCCTTGGCCCCCATGGTCATCATAGACCCCTCTTTGCCTTGCACGGTAAGTGCTATGCTCCATCTTTTTGGGCGTCCCAGTTGAGTGCAAATCCTCAGCAATGATTGCTGACTCCATCATCCTTTAAAGAGTATCATGCGGATACACCTTCATACTCTTTCGAAGCTGCGGTTGGAGACCCGCTTCGAATTTTCTTTTCTTTTCCTCGTCGGCAATCTTCATGAAGGGAGTGACCTTCAGAAGAACCGACCAATACTTGTCCACATAAGTCGTTACTCTTTCATGTTCCTTCTGAGCAAGCCAGTCCCATTCCTTCCGTATGTCCTGCTCGAAGTCAGGTGGAAGAAATTGTTCATAAAATTCAGCTTTGAAGCTCTCCCAAGTTCTGGCCTGTGAACCTTCCAGAATCTTGGCTAACCACCAATTACTTGCCGTTTCCTTGAGGTGCATCTCCACATGGCGTAATTTGGATTTTTCTGTGAAGTGCCCATTGGTAAAGGCGACTTCAAACTGTTTGATGAAGGACAGTGCTTTGGAGATGTCTCTCCGTCCGTTGTAGGTTTCAAACTTGATATCCTTGTCGCCTGATTTGAAGACTCTCATGCGATGTTGAGACTTGCGACCTTGCTTCTTGAATCGAGGCTTATCTTTAGGTTGATGTAGGGTAGTGGCAGTAGTAGCTGCTTCCTTCTTCTGACGAGATGATCGAGAAGTAGAAGTATAATCAGTTGAATAAGATGGAGATGAGATAGAGATGTCCTTGCTCTCGTCTAGCAAAGAGAGCGCTTTTTCCTGGCCTTTCCTTGAAGTAGGCCGTTCATTCCGATCCGAAGATCCTTTGTGCACCTCGGCACGTTCTTCTTCTCTTGCCTTATGTGGTCTCACACCAATAGTGTTGTCTGGATGCTTGGCCGCATCAGTTCCATTTGTTTTCTTCATTCCGCCCAAAAGCTTTTGGACATCTGACAACAGTAAGATTTGTTGCAACTCCGCAAGCTCAGCTTGCACTTGTTGAAGCTCCTCTTCAACGCTTCTCCCTTGGCTCGACATGGTTCTTCCCGTTCTTCCCGGAATCGTCCTTCTTTGCAGAGAAAGAGAGGAATCCGAGCTCTGATACCACTGTCACAGAACGGGAGCGTACACGAGCACTTAGAAAATCTGAAAATTATAATTCTTTGAAAACATGAGAGAAGGGAGAAGATCGACATAGTATTGGGGACCAGAAGATGGGCTGGTCCCCCCCCCGTTAAGAGTATTCTTTTATTCAGGGAGAATTCTTATACAAGCACGAGAACCCGAGGAAACCCCTCCGTTCTGTAATCTTAGACCCGAAGGTCGTGCTTTCCCGTAAAGGGCTTGGCCACAAGGCCGTTCCTTCCCGTAAGGGACTTAGGCGCGAAGCCGTGCTTTCCCGTAAGGGACTTAGGCGTGAAGCCGTACTTTCCCGTAAGGGACTTAGGCGTGAAGCCGTACTTCCCGTGAAGGGCCTTCCCGTAAGACGGGAGATTCCTGCAAAACAAACCACACAGAGCAACAATTCTCAATGCGTATCAACACCTTATACTTGTCGCTCCTTGCTCGGAGAATCGACCTCCGTACTCAGTCGTCACGCGAATACTTGCAGTTTCCGTCGCCAGACTTTGCTCCAAAACCCTAGCGCTGGTGCTTTTCTGCTGCTTCCGGCTCTCTGAAAATTGGAACGCTGGCTTACCCTTTTATAGGGTCTGGCACCCGGCGGGAATAGAGGCCCAAAAAGCAGAGCCTTGCGCTCCTAGAAAGAGGAGAGAGAGAGAGAGAGAGAGATCGCAATTTCAGCCCCCTGCGTTAGCTTTTAGCGTTGGCTTTTTTTCTTTTTAAGAGCCTTGCTCCCTTTATTTTATTAATAAAAGGGTTGGTCACTTAAAAGTGACCGGCCACTTTATAAAATAAAGTATGAACCTGTTCAAACTTTAAAAACTCACTCAGTTAGTGAAAACAATGCTACACGAACACATTCCAGGCGTCCCTGGGTGCAGGACACGACACAGATGCAATGCGGACACAGACTCCTCGCGGGAAAGCATTTGCCTTCCCGCGAATGTTCCTGCTTTTCGTAAAAAGCTTCATTGAACCCATCTTTATTCTTGTGCTTGCGTTCTTACGCGTATTTTCTTACTCAGTTCGGATTTCCTCCTTAGCCTATGGGATGCCCCCTTACTGATGCACCCGTCACCCATCATGTGACGCATCAGGGGCACTCGTAACCCGGCCCTTTCCACCGAACTTACGGAAACTCCTTCGCGATGTTTACCGTCACCCATCAAATGACACATCAGAGTTGTCTGTTCCTGATGGCATTTCCTGTAGCTACAATCTTTTAACAGTTCTTAGTGTACACATTAAAATATCCTAATTTCATAAAAAGAAATTAATCATTAAAAATAAGAAATAGTCCAATTAGCAACAGTCTGGAATCTTGGAAAGGACTCTTCGCCGGCCCACGCTGAGGTGTGGGTCGTGCGACACTTGAACTTCATAAAGGTCTGCAACGCTTGCTTCTTTGGGCCACGCCGAAAGCGACACAAAGTCTTTTGTGGCTCCTTCAATGCTTCAACTTCGTCTTTAGTCATGCTTCTTTCTTCTTCAAGAATCTCCATGGCTGAAAATTTCTGAAACCACTTCCAACGCAAAAACATGCACATACCCATTCCATGTAAAGTGAGTGGAAAAAATCTCGTCTTCCTCAAAGACTGTGCATGCAATGTAGATGAACAAATAGACGGAGTGCCAAATGGTTCACCACACACACGCAAACAATGAGATCGAATCTTTCTCTTCTGATCTAAATCAATCAACTGTGGCAATTCACAACGGAAATGCCCATGCTTGGTGCTCATACTTTCTTGTGCTCTTTCTACGAATGTGTCAGGCCAAGGAAGAGACATGGAGTGTGACTTCCTTGAATGCATACTTTTCAGCTTTTCATGAATAATCCGCATACATCCGTGCTCATTCATGAGTGAAACATGCTCAACGTACAATATGTCATGCCTTTGGAAAGGGATCACATAAAGACGTTGACTAAAATACAGGAAATGATCACGAATGAAACACTCGAACAATGCGTGCTGATTAATCATGCGAACACATAGTACTTCCTGTGAGGGTTCTTGGGACCTAGGCTCGAGAGCCAAGATCGGTTCATCGTGTTTGATTGAATCTTCCTATGGGGGTTCTTTGGACCTCGACTCGAGAGCCGAGATCGGTTCTTCGTGATTGACCGAATCTGTAATGAGGTTAGCTTCACTAGACAAAGTATCAACTAAACCATCATCCTTGTGAACAATCATATCATCTTCATGCAAATCATCATGCTTGTGAGAACTCACATCTTGATCATGCAAATCATCATGCTTGTGAGTAATCACATCTTGATCATGCAAATCATCATGCTTGTCATTGTCATCCAAATCACCATGCTTATCATCATGCAAATCATGTGTGTCATGCTTGGGACAAGAAGAGACTGAGAGAGTCTCCTTTTCCTGTTCCTCTTGCATCTGTGCATGCACTTGAGAATAGAGACGCAACATCTCTTTCATTTGTTGGGCACTCTGCGCTTCATACGCTAACCGTCTTTCTTGGCACTCGCAATCGAATTCGGCTTGTCTTTCTTTGGCTTCCAAGCATTGTTGCTCGTACTCACGCTCTATGGTTGCCACTCTTTCTTCGTATTCATGATCCATGGCTGCCATGATTTCGTCGCTTTCTAACTCCCTGTCCATCATCATCTTGTCGAAAGCCTCCATAGGATCTTGTGCAATCTTTGGCGTAGATGGGGAAGGGGGAGGGTCGGAAAAACCTCTTGGTGGGAAAATTCTTCTTTGCCTCTCTCATGCTCATCACCTCTAAGCGAAGTATCCACTCCGCTTCGAGTGATGAGCATCCACTGAAGTCGTGGGTTCTTGTGGTCTTGGGTTCTTAAGTTCACGAGGAACTTGGGTTCTTGTGGGTCTTGGGTTCTTGGGTTCTTGAGGGTCTTGAGTTCTTGAGGTTCTTGAGGTTCTTGGGTTCTTCTTCAGCTTGCAATCTGTGTTCGAGAAGGATCTTCTCTTCACCCAAGTTCTTCTCTTTTCCGCGGGCACACCCCTTGGTGGCCTTGCACTCACACCAAGGTTGCTTTTTCCCACCTCACGTCGATTGGCCGGCCGCTAAGTGCACGGTCCGCTCTCAATGAGTGAAAAGAGGCACAAGGGGAGGTTGGACAAGCCCTTCTTTCTTGGGTTTCCTGTCACTCTTCAAAAACACGATTAGGAATCGACACGCCCAAGCGAACTTGGGTTACATGCGACCGCAACAAGCAAAAAAATTCTTGTGGTTCTTTTGGTTCTTTCCTTGAGTGATACAGAACACTGCCAAAGCTCTGATACCAATGTTTGGTGCAGCGGAATGAATGTTGAACTTTGCTTATGTAGCAGGCTACAGTGTCACTTTCACAGGACACAGTTAGTACAGTTGGTCTAGGCTGTTTCACACTGGACGGATCCTCTGGGCTGGGAGTGACACGTGGCAGTGGCAGGGTACCGACGGTGGTCTAGTGGACATCGTGGCCAGGTCACCACATGACTGACATTTATGAGCCGTTGGTGGCCCTTTATGGTGTTACATATGAGTAGTAGCGGTTGGTCATCGGGATGATCTTCTTCACCTTTGGTCCAACATCGTCTCTCGAGAGCAGTGCGTCTATACACAGAGCACGTCTTCATCATCCTTGCACATCTGAGCCTCGACCCCCCATTGTACCTGTGAGTCCTGGGCTAGAGCTGAGTGTGCTGCCACGCCAGAGTCTGTATCGGTGCTTTGAGATAGTCGAGTCACTTGTTGTGGTCTACTCTACTGCTGCAGTTGTGTCTGTGTGAGCTAGGGTGTGTCTATTGTTTCCTGTTTTCAGTCTGTTTGAGTGAGATTGTCACGCACATTGCACTGAGGACCACCGACTGTAGAGAGGACGACACATTATCCGCGCTACAAGTGCTCTCATTTTGGCGATCACGGTGGGACCTCAACTGAAATCTCACTCTGTGAAGTGCAAATCTTGAAGCTAGTTGGGTCTATCTAGCTTCACCTACCTTGCCTAGCTTCGCCGACCTTGCCTTGCACTGTTCTCCTCTAGCCTGGTCCAACTGTTCTCCTCTCGCCTGGTCCAACTGGTCTAGTCCTCTCTCTCGCCCTGGTCCAACCTGTCCTCGTCCCTGGTCTAGACCTCCTCGACCCTGGTCTAGTCCTCCTCGTCCCTGGTCCAGCGTGGTCTAGTTACTTGCCTGGTCTAGTAGAGTCTAGACCAGTCTTCAACTAGTTCAAGGTTTTCTTGCCCAAGGGTTGGTTGGATTGGTGGTCACTGCATGACACATACAAGGCGGTCAGTCGAGCGTCAAAGTGCACTACTAAGCCCTCTAAAGTACTATAACAGAAGATGACCCCTGGTACCTAGTAGAAGTCCATCAACCTCATCACCTATACCTCCACATATATCACCCATTCCTTCATCTGGTTCCATATCTTCCAGATCACCTTCTCCAGTAAAGCTCTCTCCTATTCTGCTACAGCAGGCTATTGAGCAACAGGCTCAGCAAGGGGCCATGGAGCCGTTGGCTAGCGTTTTGGCTAAGGTAAACATCAAGTTCCCTACATTCAAAGGACTCTCTTCAGAAGATGATGACGACCATGCAAGGAGGTTTGTATCTCTTTGTAGGGGTCGTGGTCTTAACATGGAAGATGCTTATTTGGTACTCTTTCCATCCACCTTGGATGGCTTAGCAGACAAATGGTACAGCCAGTTTGCAGAGAACCATTTTGCAACCTGGGCAGCCTTAAGGCAAGAGTTTTGTGCAGCGTTCATGCCCGGTGACTACCAGGAGAAGGTGTTGGATGAGTTAGCCAACATGGTGCTCCAGCCAGAGGAGACTTTTGTAGAGCTTATGACTAAGACCAAGTCTCTGGTTGCCAAGCTTCCTCAGCAACCCGGTGAATTCATGGTTAAGAAGTGAGTGGAGAAGGCGCTTCCCAAAACTCTCAACAAAAACTCCGAGAGAGTCTCCGACCCGACGCCCCTTTGGAGGAGTTCATTGCAGCTGCTACGAGAATAGAGGGGGCTAGGAAGCTGTTCACCAACCCCCCTCACATAGAGACCCCCTCTATGTTTTTGGACAATCCTTCTGATCCTTTATCTTCTTTACGCAGGGAACTGGAAGCCCTAAAGTTACAGCGAGCTCTTCAAGAGGAGAGGTCCTTCTCTCTTAGACAAGAGAAGCCTCCACATCACGAGGCATTGGAACAGATTAAGCGCGAGCTAGAAGAGCTCAAGTGTCAGCAAGAGACTAAGGCTACGGTTTGGTGTAGCTCATGCCGCTCTCCAGGGCACCCTCCATAGGAATGCCCCCTTCGGGTTTACTGCCACTTCTGTGAAAAATCTGGACATGAGGACAAGGATTGTTACTACCTCAAGGGATTGCGACAAATACAACAAAGTCTTGGTCCTTCTTTTCAACAAGGGCCAGCACCTGCATCCAACATGGTTTCTCCCTGTGGCCATCCACACCATATGCCACCTTTGCTGACAGCCCCTCCTATGCAAGGTATGCAGAGCACTTTTCCCTCTCAGAGCTTTTATAATACCCATGCTCCCTCATCTCCTCAAAGCTTCTATGCCTCCACCTCCAACTCAATGCACCAGGAGCAAGGACCACCTCGTACTTCGATTCGCCCTTTGAATCGGCCCATTTTGTGCTACAGATGTGGGGAATATGGGCATTACCAAAGCAAATGCCCCCTGCCAGAAGGGTCCCCTCCCTGCCGTCATTGCCCCGAAACAAAGGATCACTACAGTAAGGATTGCCATAAAATTCGTGCATCCACGGCTTCGAACCCAAGTCAAAGCCAGAATGAGTTTGCCTTTCCCAAGCTCAACTGGATAGCAGTGAGCACCGTTTCTCAGCCGCCCCCTTCTACCCACGTGGTTACCCCTCAAAATAAGCCGCCGCAGTTGGCAAAGGAGCCATCGAGCGTCCTCACCCGAGCCCAGAGAGCCGCTCTCGGTCTTAGCATTCCATCAAGTTCAACTCCCCCACACATTCTCACACTAGTGGATACCCTGCCTGCAGCTGTTAACAAGCCATCCCCTAGTGCCATGAAAGAATCCAAATCTTTGCTCTCCGATATTGATGAAGCTTTCTTGGAAGCAGTTCCGATCTGCAGAAGATCAAGATACCATAAGAACAACAGGTAGAAAAAGAGAAGCTTATAGCAGAGACATTCTTGAAGAACACTTTCCAACAAGTGTCCCTTTATGACATGTTGCGGCTAGATGCAAATTTTAGAAGTGACACCCTTGTTGTTATTCAATCACTTTATCCTGGAGCAGGTCCTAGTGGCGGGCACCTCCCAATGCGACCATCAGAGTCCTATATGATATCCAATCCCGCTGCTCCACTCACTGATTATAGAAGCCCTCGCCTGACAGTGTCCGTTTTGGGTCGGAAATTCTCAGGAGTGATAGTGGATGGTGGATCTGGCATCAACCTGATGCCCGAGTTCACTATGTTGGCTCTAGGTCTACAGCCTACTCGCCCTCCTCCCTTCACAGTTACGTTGGCCGACCAACGGACAGTCTACCCAGTGGGCATAGTGGACAATGTGCCTCTGCAGGTACAAGACTTTACTTTTAACTTGGATTTTGTTGTGGTTCGTCTTCCCCAGGTTGAGGGCGGATTTCCTTTGCTCATTGGAAGACCATGGATGCGACAAACTAAAGCACTTCATGATTGGGGAAACAACGCAATGTGGATACAAACTTCTGGCTCCCCGATGCAACCCATTCTCTTAGGAGGTATGGATCCAGTGGTGCAGCAAGTTTCTTTGTCAATGGAAACCAACCCTGAACAGGAACAACCTACTACACCTGAAGGGTCAGACGAAGATCTGCTGGAGTGGTTGGAGGCTACCAAATCTATGCCTTGTTATGGAGTCTCTATTCACTCTTTGCTTGAAGGAACACCCTCTTCAAACGATTCCACAATAGCTAAATCTAATGTGCCACTTGAGCCTATGAAGAAGCATAGAAGTAGTAAGAAATCTCCTCTACAGGAAGGAGTTCACCCCCCCTCAAACATCAACCCCTTTGGTGTCTGCTTCTCGGACCAGAACAAAGCTCTCCTCTGTGTCTAGCAAACTCCCTTTACAGAGCCAGTCCTGCAAGATGAATTCCAAGATCATGATAGCTGTCTTGCTCATGATAGCTGTGTGCTCCTTATTTGCACCTATCTACCCCTATCCCCTCGATCCTATACACAATCAGAATGCCCACATCCTTAGGGTTCACAGTTGTGGCAAAGAGATCATCAAGAGCGCCGAACATTGTTGTTCCCATAATCTACAAGAGAGTCACCAAAACAAAAGAGAGCAGGCACTAATGCTGTCCCCTGTTGTTGTAGGCTCCTGGTAGCAGGGCCTCCTCCATTGGTGCTGGCTCCTGCATTCAGTTGTTTAGCAGCTGGTGGAGGTGGAGCTGGGCCAGGAGAAGTTGCAGGTGAGCTCCATCATCCCCGCCACTCCTCGTCCCCCTACTCACCCTCGCCCCCTACCCAACTCTCTACACTCTCCCCCCTAGCCCTTGCCTACTCGCCCTACCCTCCCCCTCGCCCTCGCCCTCGCCCTCGCCCTAGTCCCCCTCACCCCCTCACCCTAGTCCCTCCCTCCCCCTCGCCCTCGCTCTAGTCCCCCTCGCCCTTGCCCTCCCTCCCTCTCACCCCCTCGCCCTCGCCCTCGCCCTAGTCCCCCTCCCCTCGCCCTCGCCCTTGCCCTAGTCCCTCGCCCTCGACCTTGTCCCTCCACCTCTCCCCTCACCCTCGCCCTACCCTCCCCCTCACCTTGCCCTCGCCCCTACCCACCCCCTCTCGCCCCTAACCAGTCCCCCACTCACCCTCGTCCCTACCCACCCCCTCACCCTCGCCCCTACTCTCTCTCAACCTCGCCCCTACCCACCCCTCACCCCTCGCCCCTACCCACCCCCTCCCCACCCTCTCGCCCCTACCCTCCCCCTCACCTTGCCCTCGTCCCTACCCACCCCACCCCCTCTCGCCCCTACCCTCCCCTCCCCCCTCGTCCCTACCCACCCCCTCACCCCTCGCCCCTACCCACCCTCTCCTTCCCCTCGTCCCTACCCACCCCCTCACCCCTCGCCCCTACCCACCCCACCCCCTCTTGCCCCTACCCTCCCCTCCCCCCTCGCCCCTACCCACCCTCTCCTTCCCCTCGTCCCTAGCCTTCCCCTCGTCCCTACCCACCCCACCCCCTCTCGCCCCTACCCTCCCCTCCTCCCTCGCCCCTACCCACCCTCTCCCCACCCCTACCCTCCCCCTTCCCCCTCGCCTCTCCCCCCCCTTGCCCCTACCCACCCCCTTCCACCACTCGCCCCTATCTAGCCCTCCCTACCCCCTCAGCCTCAGCAATCTTTTCGGGCTTATGGTCATCCCTCCTTTCGAGCTTATGGTCATCCCTCCGTTCGAGAAGAGTGTTGTTGCAAAAAATGTGGCAAGGTTATCTGCAAGCATGGACCAGGTCATTTTCCTCTCACTATGGTTATCAATAATAAAGATGCGCTGGATCCAAACCTATCATATCTCTTTGCTATGGAGCTTTATTCTGTTTAACCAATTGGGATTCTTGGATTATGCAATCATACTGAGTCCCGCCTATCCAAAGGCTTAAAACGTTTGCAAACAGTGCAGTGTGTCTAAACTCCACTTTTGGGCCTAGAACCTGCTTCAAGAAATATGTGTAGATGCAGTACCTAATGGTTTTCTTTCACAGTTTTTTCAGTATTTCCTCTCACCGAGACGATGAGCGGTCTTGTGGCGGGCAACCTGTAGCAGGCTACAGTGTCACTTTCACAGGACACAGTTAGTACAGTTGGTCAAAGCTGTTTCACACTGGACGGACCCTCTGGGATAGGAGTGACGTGGCAGTGGTGGTAGGGTAGTGACAGGGTACTGACGGTGGTCTAGTGGACATCGTGGCCAGGTCACCACATGGCTGACATTTATGAGCCGTTGGTGGCCCTTTATGGTGTTACATATGAGTAGTAGCGGTTGGTCATCGGGATGATCTTCTTCACCTTTGGTCCAGCATCGTCTCTCGAGAGCAGTGGGTCTATACACAGAGCACGTCTTCACCATCCCTGCACATCTGAGCCTTGACCCCCCATTGTACCTGTGAGTCCTGGGCTAGAGCTGAGTGTGCTGACACGCCAGAGTCTGTATCGGTGCTTTGAGATAGTCGAGTCACTTGTTGTGGTCTACTCTACTGTTGCTGTTGTGTCTCTGTGAGCTAGGGTGTGTCTATTGTTTCCTGTTTTCAGTCTGTTTGAGTGAGATTGTCACGCACATTGCACTGAGGACTACCCACTGTAGAGAGCACGACACATTATCCGCGCTACAGCTCAAGATGAGTGCTCTGAACTGTGCTCAAGGTTCCTTTTTGTTCTTATGGAAGGTAGAGCCTTCCGTTCCTAATGAGAGAGTGCTATGATCACAAACAAACTGAATGGACACTGCGCGTGCAAGTGTATGAGACTGAGAGATAGAGAGGGAAGAGAATACGACACCAGAGACGTTGTAAAACCCTCCTCCGAAGGCCCCACTCTCGTCGGCGAGAGTGGTCTACTTATGATTGCACAAACTGGTACAAACGGAATGCATGTGACTGATGCAAGTCTAGGCTATTTCGACGATGACGACGGGGATGGCGACACCGACCTAAGGGCTGCAATCTGCAATCTTTTATCTGCTGTCCAAAAACGCTATGGGCTGAAATCTGCTGTTGCCGAAAACGCTAAGGAAAACGCTGATTTTGCCGGTCTTTAGGGCTGAAAATCTTCATCTATTGTAGGGCTGAAAACTGATGATCGTTGGGCTGAATCTGCTACTCTTTTAGGGCTGAATCTGCAGGTGCTTCATTGCTGAAAACGCTAGGTCAGAAAAGAGGCGATCTGGCTTTATACTAACGCTATGGCTGAGACTTCTTGCGGTGAAGATCTGATGCAAAACACTATGTATTTGTGATGCTAGGCGATGATCCTCATGATGAAAAACGCCAGGCTGATTTGGGAATTATGCAAACGCTAGATGATCTGTTGCAAAACGCCAAGGGCTGTCTGGTGCAGAAAACGCTAGCTTGGTCTTGATGGTTGGAAACGCTATGGGATCCTGCCGGTCTTGCTGAGAAGTTGCCTGTTGAGCTTGCCTCTTCTGCCAATTAGTGCTAGTCTAGGTTTGCTTATATACAAACTTACTCAATTTGCCCTACCTACTTTCCAACAAAAGTAAAAAAAAATAAAAAGTGAAAAATGTCAAAAATAGTCCAAATGCACTGGAACGCAACACCAGCAACGCAACGCAATTTGCGAGAAA
The DNA here is from genome assembly GCF_014529385.1 of Adiantum capillus-veneris. Taxonomy (NCBI): domain Eukaryota; kingdom Viridiplantae; phylum Streptophyta; class Polypodiopsida; order Polypodiales; family Pteridaceae; genus Adiantum; species Adiantum capillus-veneris. Next base: position 64,056,154 of record NC_140940.1, on the reverse strand, counting down.
AAAATAATAAGTGAAAAATGTCTCAAATAGTCTAAATTGCTACGTCAACACCAGCAACGCAATTTGCGAGAATCTCTACAATGTGCCACGTCGGCAATTCCGTACACCCCGCCACGTTAGCATGCTAGCGCAAATTTCGAGAAGTCGTACAGCATTGCCACATCAGCAGTTTGTTGGGTCTTTAATTTTCTGAGGCCCCATCTGTTAGGTGCAGCGGAATGAATGTTGTATTTTCTCAAGATTAGTGATCTTTATTGCTCAAGGTTCCTTTTAGTTCTTAGGGAAAGAGAGAGCTTTCCGTCTTGTAGAGTGATGTGGTCTCGAACAAAGTGAGTAGATATTGTGCGTGCAAGTGAATGAGACTGAGAGAAGGAGAGAGAAGAGATACGACACCGAGAGGTTGTAAAACCCTCCTCCGAAGGCCCCCTTTCGTCGGCGAGAGTGGTCTATTCTTTGATTGCACAAAGGTGTACAATGCGTATGCAATGGACTGATGCAATGAGACTATGCCGATGACGACGACGGAGATGACGACGACGACTTGATGGCTGAAATCTGAGATCTTCTAATCGCTGAATTCTGGGACTGTTTCGGTGGCTGAAAATGACTGTTTTGGTTGCGTTTTTATGGCTGAAAATGGGGGATCATCTGCAACCTTCTTGGGACTGGTCTGCTACTGTGTCGTAGGGCTAGGAATGCTGTGGATCTGATGCGATAAGGGCTGAAAGTTAAAAACGCTAGCCGGATCTGCCTTTACCAAAAACGCTATTGCTGATCTGAATTTGCAAATAGAAAACGCTGATTTGGCTGCTTGGGAAAAACGCTAGCAATGCTGATGAATTCTGTTGGCGATGGCAGTTATCTGCTAGCGCTAGGGTTCTTGTGATGTTGACGATCCAGGCTAGGCTGAAAACGCCAGATCTTGCGGGTCGGCGAGGATGGGATCTCCAAAAACGCCAAGGTGCTTGAGGGGGTACTGCTGAGAAGTTGCCTGTTGAGCGGGAAGCTCCTGCTGCCTCTTCTGCCAGAAAGTGTGAACTTTGGTTTGCTTATATATTAACTTAGCAAGATTGCTCTACCTACTTTTGTTGGAAAGTCACTTAAAAATAATAAGTGAAAATAACCAAAAATAGGAAAATAGGCTAAATGCACTGGAAAATTCCCCTAACTGATGCTAATGGATTCTGATGGGAATTCCGATGATCATGCTGTGTGCAACCGGAGGATATGCATCTATGCTAAGTGACTGGGCATGCACGGTCTACGAATAGACTCACAAAGGTGCCAGATCACTGCTAATCTAAACTAACTGAACTGACTGAACCCTGCTGTGGTGTAGCTTGTCCACGGACACATAGGGTTGGGATGTGTCACGTGACATCCCCTCCTTTTCAAAGTGAGGTACTGGTACCGAACTGTATGGCGTCGAGGGAGATCGCCAACAGCATCCGGAATCCTGGGAGGGACTCTTCGCCGGCCCACTCTGATGTGTGGGTCGTGCGGTACTTGAACTTCATAAAGGTCTGCAACGCTTGCTTCTTTGGGCCGCGCCGAAAGCGACACAAAGTCTTCTGTGGCTCCTTCGATGCTTCAACTTTGTCTAGAGTCCAGCTTCTTTCGTCTTCAAGAATCTCCATGGCTGAAAATTCCTGAAACCATCTCCAACACAAAACCATGAACATACCAATTCCATGTAAAGTGAAGGAAAAAAAATATTGTCTTCTCGAAAGACTGTGTATGCAATGTAGATGAACATAGAGACGGAGTGACAATCCGTTCATCAAACACATGCAAACAATGCGATCGAATCTTTTCTGTCTGATCCAAATCAATCAACTGTGGCAAATCACAACGGAAATGCCCATGCTTGGAGCTCATACAATCATGTGCTCGTTCGAAAACTGTGTCATGCCACGGAAGGAACAGAGAATGTGACTTCTTGACATACAGACTTTTCAACTTTTCATGAACAATCCGCATACATTCGTGCTCATCCATGAGAGAAACGTGCTCAACATACAATATGTCATGCCTAGTAAAAGGGATCACATAACGATGCTGACTAAAATACAGGAAACCGTCACGAATGAAACACTCGAACAATGCGTGCGTATCAATCATGCGAACACATAATACTTCTTGTGTTGGTTCCTTGGACCAAGGCTCGAGAGCCAAGATCGCTTCTTCCGGCTCTATCGAATCTTCGTGTGGGGGATCTGTGGATCTCTACTCGAAAGCCAAGATCGATTCTTGGTGATTGATCGAATCTACAACGAGGTTAGCTTCGCTAGAAAAAGCATCAACTAACACATCATCCTTGTGAGCAATCACATCTTGTTCATGCAATTCATCATGCTGGTCTTTATCATCCAAATCATCATGCAAATCATGGTCAATCAAATCATCATCATGCTTCACACAATCATGCAAATCCTGTGTGTCATGCTGTGGAGAAAGAGAGACTGAGAGAATCTCCTTATCCCGAATCCTTTCAATCTTGTCCTGCATATTAGCAATGAGAGATGGAGAATGAGCAATGTCCTCTCCATGAATGACAATAGGAGAATTACTTTTGGCATTGAGAGTTATAGTGTTAGTCAGAAAATCCATGAGAGCGTCATTATCACGAAACCATCGAATGGCCAAAATCATCTCACATCGTGAGAGAGGAGAAACAACAAATCTTCTAGTGAAGGCAGTCTGTTTAATTGCAAATAACACATCAAGGCATTCCTCTGTGATGAGAGCGTCCATACCGGGACGAAAGCCAGAGACCTCGATAGGAGATCTCGGACTAACCTCGATGCGGGCTCTTTCAACAAGAGAGGAACCGATCACATCATGCATACTACCTGGGTCAAACAATATGACAAAACGATGCCCCGACGTACGACCATAACATTTAATGAGAGAATCATCAATGGGAGGGTCCTGAGAAACTTTGGGCACAATCGTGTTATCATTCATTGCATTGACAGATGTAGTGGGTGCTGTGGGTTCTTTAGATTCATTCGATTCAAGCTTAGGACATGTTCGTTTTATGTGGCCCTTAATGTGACAATGAAAACAACGACCTTCTTTAGAATAAGTGCTTTGTTCTTCTGAAGTGATGTAACCGCCTATTATTCCTCGTGCTACCTTTTCATCTGGAGTAAGCTTAGGTTTAGCCGTTGTGGTAGCCTTACCCTTAGATTCATTGGAAGAATTCTTTGATGAGATACTGTTGGTAGATTGGTTAGAAGAGTGATCATGCTTACCATTCTTACCGTTCTTACCGTTCTGAGAAGTCTGCAAAGTACTTGTGGAAGTCTTGTTCTCCCTAGCCTTTCCCTTGTTGTGCTTCATCTCTTGCGCGAGAGCAATCGCTACCGCCTTGTTGAGATCGATTGGATCGAATACCTCGACATCGTACTTGATATACTCGTCCAATCCAAAGAGAAAAGCCTCTTTGCGTTCATCATCCGACATGCGTAATTGGGTACCTAGCTGCAAAACACGATTAGAAAAAGACATAACCGGCATACCATTTTGCTTGAGAGCGCGCCAATCGTCCTTCAACCATGCGAGGTACTGAGGTGGCATAAACCGTGCCTTTAGCTTGTCTTGGAAATCAGCCCAACTAAAGGAGAGGGGCGTGAAATCGTCGGCTGCCTCTAGGTGCGCAGCTAGTTGTGCCTCTTGCCATGCGTGGTACCAATTAATGGCATCACCGGCAAGGTACATAGCTGCCGTCAAAACTTTGCTATTGCTCGTCTTCTTAGTTGTCGCAAAATAAGCATTAAATTGATGCAACCAAGAATGAATAACTCTAGCATCCATCTTAACGTCATACTTACTGAAAATCAACTTTTCTGTAACTGGATGGTTTGAATCCGCGTCGTGGCTTGCGCCACTTGACGAACTTCCACGATCTTTGGGTGGATCGGTCTTCGAGGCTAGGATTTGGACAATAAATTCTTGATTGTGAAGCTCCCTTTGAGCTTCACTCACGGCCTCCATAGCCAATCTATACGCAGCACGATCGGCCTCCAATGCTGCGTTTCTTGCTGCCGCTTCTTCCTTCCTTGGTTCTTTTCTTTCTTTTCTTGCGTCGCGCTCGTGTTCTAAAGCAAGGCGCTTGTCTTCCTGTCTATCCATCATCGCCATCATTTGCTTCATCATTGCCTCCATAGGGTCTGGCGTAAATGGCGAAGGGGGAGGGTTGGAAAAATCTCCTGGTGGGGAAAATCCTTCGTCACCTCTCTCATGCTCATCACCTGAATGCGAAGTATCCATGCCGCTTCGGGTGACGACCATGCACTATGATCTTGGGGTTTTAAGCTCGCTAGGAACTTGGGTTCTTGAGGTTCTTGAGGTCCTTGATTCGTGAGAATCGAAGGTTCTTAAGGTTCTTGAGGTTCTTGAGTCTTGAGGGTCTTGGGATCTTGGGGTTCTTGAGGTTTTCTTTCGCTTGCAAATCGCGTTGGAGAAGGATCTTCTCTTCACCCGAGTGCTACTCCTTTCTGCGGGCGCACCCCTTGGCGGCCTTGCGCTCACACCAAGGTTGCTTTTTCCCACCTCACGTCGATTGGCCTGCCGCTAAGTGCACGGTCCGCTCTCAATGAGTGAAAAGAGACACAAGGGGAGGCTGGACAAGCCCTTCTTTCTTGGGATTCCTGTCACTCTTCAACAAAACACGATTAGGAATCGCCACGCCCAAGCGAACTTGGGTTCGTGCGATCGCAACAAGGAAAAAAATTTCTTGTGGTTCTTTCCTTGAGTAATGTAGAATACTTCCAAAGCTCTGATACCAATGTAAGGTGCAGCGGAATGAATGTTGTATTTTCTCAAGATTAGTGATCTTTATTGCTCAAGGTTCCTTTTAGTTCTTAGGGAAAGAGAGAGCTTTCCGTCTTGTAGAGTGCTGTGGTCACGAACAAAGTGAGTGGATATTGTGCGTGCAAGTGAATGAGACTGAGAGAAGGAGAGAGAAGAGATACGACACCGAGAGGTTGTAAAACCCTCCTCCGAAGGCTCCACTCTCGTCGGCGAGAGTGGTCTATTCTTTGATTGCACAAAGGTGTACAATGCGTATGCAATGGACTGATGCAATGGGACTATGCCGATGATGATGACGACGACTTGATGGCTGAAATCTGAGATCTTCTAATCGCTGAATTCTGGGACTGTTTTGGTGGCTGAAAATGATTGTTTTGGTTGCGTTTTTATGGCTGAAAATGGGGGATCATCTGAAACCTTCTTGGGACTGGTCTACTACTGTGTCGTAGGGCTAGGAATGCTGTGGATCTGATGCGATAAGGGCTGAAAGTTAAAAACGCTGGCTGGATCTGCCTTTACCAAAAACGCTATTGCTGATCTGAATCTGCTAATCAAAAACGCTGATTTGGCTGCTTGGGAAAAACGCTAGTAATGTTGATGAATCTGCTGGCGATGGCAGTTATCTGCTAGCGCTAGGGTTCTTGTGATGTTGACGATCCAGGCTAGGCTGAAAACGCCATATCTTGCGGGTTGGCGAGGATGTGATCTCCAAAAACGCCAAGGTGCTTGAGGGGGTACTGCTGAGAAGTTGCCTGTTGAGCGGGAAGCTCCTGCTGCCTCTTCTGCCAGAAAGTGTGAACTTTGGTTTGCTTATATATTAACTTAGCAAGATTGCTCTACCTACTTTTGTTGGAAAGTCACTTAAAAATAATAAGTGAAAATAACCAAAAATAGGAAAATAGGCTAAATGCACCGGAAAATTCCCCTAACTGATGCTAATGGATTCTGATGGGAATTCCGATGATCATGCTGTGTGCAACCGGAGGATATGCATCTATGCTAAGTGACTGGGCATGCACGGTCTACGAATAGACTCACAAAAGTGCCAGATCACTGCTAATCTAAACTCTGAACTGACTGAACCCTGCTGTGGTGTAGCTTGTCCACGGACACATAGGGTTGGGATGTGTCACGTGACACCATCGGACTGGACTCCATAAGTTGGAACACTCATAATTTCGTATCAGTTTCTCTAGGTTTTTCTGGACAGACATGCCACATCATCACTTTGTGACATTCGTCTCATCTGGCGTATTTTAAGATGGAAAAAGTTGTATGCGAAGCAAGCTAAGTGCGAATTTTTTCGTACGAAATTGTTGTATCTGGGTCATATCATCTTGATCGATGATATTCGCATTGACCTTGAGAAGATACGTGCTGGCCCATTCTTCGCACAATCAGGCAGGTGAAAACCTTCTTGGGTTTCACGGGCTTCTTTCGGAATTTATCAAGTACTATGCTCGTATTGCTAAACCTTTACCCGTTTGTTAAAGGGCGTCCAAAGCAAAAAATGTAGTGTTAGTCTTGTCTATTCGATGGACCAATGAGCTCAATCAATGTTTCCAAACATTGACTGAGCTTGTATTGCTGAACCTTTACCTGTTTGTTAAAGGGCGTCCAAAGCAAAAAGCGTAGTGTTAGTTCGTCTATTCGATGGACCAATGAGCTCAATTAATGTTTCCAAACATTGAAGCGACTTGTTATCAGTGTACCGATGTTGCAGATTGTGGATCCAAATAAACCCTTTGTGGTGGAAAGGGATGCCAATGATTATGCAATTGGCGTTGTCCTATACCAAGATGAGCGCCTGTCGCATTTGAGCATCGCAAGCTCACAAACGTATAGAGACGCTACTTCACACAGGAAAAGGAATTGTTGGTGGTCATTTATGCCTTGAAGGTTTGGCGCCATTACCTCTTTGGTGCCCGCTTCGTGGTGATTAGCTCGACCTTCGTGGTCGAAAGGCAAGGTGGGCCGAACTCATGTAGGAGTTCGACTTTGAGATACGCTACCGTAAAGTATGGTAGCCGATGCCCTTAGTAGAATTCCGGAGTCCAATACTCTTTTCAACTTTTGTTTGCTGAAATTTTGACCGACTTCTCTCTCTCTCAAAGGGCGTTGCCAAAACGATTGTCACTTTGGTGCGATATGGCAACGAGTCCAGGACGGAGTACGTAGCCGGAAAGCTATGACGGTCCAAACACCCCTGGGCTGGCTACAGAGAGAAAGGTAGCGAAGAAGTATTCCATTCGTAATGGATTACTTTTCAAGCAAGGTAAAGTGTGTGCCCGTCAATGAGGATATCCGCAAGCAAATTTTGTTGGAGTGTCATGATGCTCAAAGTGCAGGGGACCCTAGCATACACCGTACTTTGGCTTGTCAAAGGTGGCCTGGAAGATGCAGTGAAGACAAGAACTTGCTCTTGCTCGTGATCTGGTGGGCACCTCGACTCCGATCTAGAACACTTGCAATGCCAAACACATAAACAAGGCACACCTGTGGAGAAAAGAGATCATTGAGGTAGAAAGAGACAGGACATCTGAGAATGACAGAGAGAAAGAGAGAGAGAGTGATCTGGGAAAGGCTATCCATGCCGATAACAATTTGCTCATACAACTGACCAAGGGTGGTCTGGCATAGAACTGACATGCCCAATGGATAGACACGAAGTGCACACAACTGTGACTGCTACCGACACTGCTAACTGCTCCTGCACAAGAGACCATTGACACAATCTCCACATGGGACCACCTCCAACATGCTCTGAGAGCATAGAGCTGGTGCATCTCCTCCTGGCTAGATCTAGATGTGGATCTAGATCTCAGTCGAGGAAACTTGCCGCTACATGGTCACAATGGCTATGAAAGGCTGCCCTGAGGTGTAACTGCACCGTAGAGATGAACTTCGAGCACTGCATTTGCTGCTCATGAAAAACACTGGGGCTGAACTGCTGATCAAAAACGCTGGGCTGCACATGAGACCACTGACACGGTCTCCACATGGACACCACCTCCAACCATAGTTCTAGGGAATGGCCATCTTCAGGTCCTTGTTTCCCGTTCCCATCCCAATTTCTTGTTCCGGAAATCCGGTCCGTGTTTCAACGTGAGTATCCGAAACAAGAAATGGCATTTCATGCATGTTGCCGTTCCTCATTCCTTGTTCCGATTTCCCGTTCCGGGTAACTATGCCTCCAACTGCTCTGCACATGAGACCATTGACACGATCTCCACATGAACATCACCTCCAACATGCTCTGAGAGCATAGATCTGGTGCATCTCCTCATGGCTAGATCTAGAAGTGGATCTAGATCTTGGTCAAGGAAACCTACCACTGCATGGTCACAAGGGCTATGAAAGGCTGCCCTGAGGTGGAACCGCACCGTAGAGATGAACTCCGAGCACTGCATTTGTTGCCCATGAAAAACACTGGGGCTGAACTGTTGAGCAAAAACGTTGGGCTGATCCAAGCCAAAACATCGCCTGATCTGCAGCAAAACGTTGGCTGCCTTGCCTTTGCACCAAGTCCCCTTGGGGCACCTTGCACCAAAGGGAGGGCTTCCCCCTCTGAGCTATACTGCTATGCTGTAAGAGGTGACCCTCCCCCTACCTATACGACATGAGAAACCTACCTCACACTGACCAGGCATAGCTAGAAAAAAGTCGGAAATCTGTACCTCCGGTCATATACCACGTGCCAGAAAGTTCAAGTTGCTACAGAAGTCCAAGGAAAGGGACAACCGAGGCTGCTAAGGAACTATATGTCCGATGACGAAGAACCAAAGAACTAAATGAGCCACCATATAGGGTGATGAAGTGCAAACTGTATTTGAAGGAACTTCATTGGAATTGAGAGTGAAACTGTAACTGATCTTCAAATGTCTGGGAGAGAATATTACCCCACTCTCAAGGTGAATCGGGAATAAACATCCAGCAAAAAAAAACTGTAATAGACTTTTTTTTTCTCGAGAAAAAGATCCTACTATTAGTTAATGAAACTGCCCATGGGGCTACAACCTCCTCTACAAGAGAGGACTACAACAATCATGCTGGGGTGACTCTCCCAATGAGAAAACAACATATGTACAATGAGGCTAAATCAAGGGATGGGAGGAGGGAAGAGCCACACAGGTGGATGGTAGTGCCATCTGAGCACACCCTGGACCATGGTGAAAACTGGCCTAGGACGCCAAAGTCGAAGGAAAGCCTCTTTGCGCTCCCTCATGCGGTCGGAACTGCCCTGGAGTCTCTCGAGAGTCGAACTGTCCTCTGAGAGTGTGGACCAGCTCAAGCCAAAGGTCCCCAACAGTCTCTGCTGGTGGTACAGGGCGAGCCTCGAAGATGCGGAAGCAACGGGCCCGCCAGATGAACCAGAGTGTTAGGCCACTGATGAGCTCCCAACACACCTCTCTCTCACTGCACCATTGCTGTGAAGTAAGCTCTGTGGGGCAGGTTGGAGTGTAGGTCGCCCCCCCTGCATCACTATCATCCTGCTGGTGGATGATAGCTCAAACTGAAGTGCTGGGCCCGTGAGAGTGGACCAAGCAGCTGCCCCCCAAGTGTAATGCCGAGCCATGGAAATAGCGGGCATCAGCAGAAGAACACGCAGCCACACCTGCTGTGCCAAGGGACAGTCCCAAAGACAGTGACGTTGACTCTCCACAAGATGGTCACAAGCTGTGCATGCGGACAAGAGACCACTATGCACAAGCCAGCTCCCAACAGCTGTAGCTCTGTGTACGACCAACCACTGAAACAAAGTGATTTGCCTCGGCAGTTTGGAGTCCCACAACCTCTCCCAAAAAGCTGCCAAGAACTCAGCTGTGAGACCCTCCTCCTGCCAACGAGGTGCTGCAGGAGGGCAAGCCTCTCTCTGTGCTGCCAGTATGTGACGTCCTAGTCGAACAGTATACTGAAAGAAAGGGACACCTGGGTGGTTTGCAGAAGAGATGGAGTCCCTCCAAAGCCACTCTCCAGGATCCCACTGTACTCGTGCCAGTGGACAGCACTCCCAAGCCCACAGTCTCCAATGTCCAGTCTCAAGAGCAGCTGGGTCAGGATCGATGACACAAGTCCTCCCACAGATGCCCACCACTCGGATCCTTTGAAAACAGCACTCTGCCACCTGCGGGGCCTCTACTGCAACTCGCTGTAAGCGTCCCTCCCCCTGTAGCTCGAAAAACAGGGAAGAAACAGTTTCTGAGCAAGCCCGAACAGAGATGAGAACCTCTAGTCGCGTGAAGGCTCCCATCCATATGGTCGCTGCTGACTCGAGAGGCGTGAGCCACTCAGCTGGTACTGCCTTTGAGATGTCCTGGCACATGCTCTGCACCCCTCTCATGCCCTGTAGGTTGAAAGCCTTGTAGCTCCTCTGACAGGCCTGAAAACTGTAACCAGTCACCTAAAGAGCGTGCTGGACCCGCTGCCATAGAACCCCAGGGAACATGAGGCCGACTACCAACCAAGTGACCTCTCTGAGTGCAAACCATGGGATTCCAAACAAGGGGCTGTCTCGCAGGCGCTCCTCCGTGCAAGTAGGCTGACGCCGCTCCAGGCCTCGCCGCAGGTGCTCCCAAGATCGAAGCAACCCAACAGCGAAGCGATGCTCCAGTCTCTTGCTCAAACCAACTCTGCGCATCTCTGTGAAGATCCATCTGGTAGAAGGTTGCCAGGGGCCTCTTGCCTGAGGCACCCTAGCACGAAGCCGCTGTAACAAGAACTCCTTCCAGGGCTCCTCACTTGGAAGAAGACCTCGGATGATGAACTTCCGAAGAAGGGCTTTGCTCTGCTGTGCTGGGTCTATGATCCCTAGCCCTCCCTGTGAACAAGGAAGTGTGATGACCTGCCAAGCCACTTTGGCCCTGGTTGTGAGTGTGTCTCGCCCTGACCAAAGGAAATTCCTGATCAGCCGCTCTACCTGGCTGATACAAGAACTCGAGAAGATCCAGCAAGAAGTGATGTACCACATAGTAGCCAACAGCAACTGGTTGGCCACTACAACTCTGCCAGCCAAAGAAAGTCGTGGGGAGCTCCAATGTAACAACTTCCTCCTGATAGACAGGAGGAGGGGAGCAATCTGCTGCTCAGGAGACAAGTCCAAACCAACCTGACAGACCAAGTACCGAACTGCAGTCCCTGGGGAAATCCACCTGAAATCCTCACCTGGCATCCAATCGGGCACAGGAGCACTACCAACCGAGAAAGCCACTGTCTTTCTCCAGTTGACCAGTGCACCAGATGCACAACAGAAGGTCTCAAGAGCCTGCTCACACCTGTGACGGTTGGCCTCCTGGCCATCCAAGTACAAGACTGAGTCGTCAGCAAACTCAGCATCCAGTAGCTCATCCCCCCGAATAGGGAGTGCTAAGCCGCGTAGACCAACTTGCTGCGACACCAAAAACCTGCTCATCGCCTCAGCATAGAACAGAAAGAGGAAGGGGGCAAGAGGGCAGCCTTGTCTGACCGAACGTGTGAGCATGAAACGATCACCTCTAGCTCCTGACAAAAGTACCTGACTGTGTGCCTGTCTGTACAAAGCTGACACCCCTCTGATCCAAGCATCTGAGAAGCCCATCTTGCGTAGAGTGCCCTCTAGAAAGTCCCAGTCAACTCTGTCGTAGGCCTTCTCAAAATCGAGAAGAAGAATCACTAGATCCTCACCACGGAGCCGTGCTAAGGCAGAAGCCTCCCAAAAAGTAAAGATGTTGTCAAGGATACTGCGCTCCTTGACAAAACCTCTCTGAGTCCCATGTATAAGGCTCTCTAGAAGTGGCTGGATCCTCAAACTCAGAGCCTTGGCAAGAATTTTGTAGACTGAGTTGAGGATGGTGATGGGGCGCCACTGTTGAATCTCATCCAAGGAGCCACCCTCCTTGGGAATGAGGTAGATCAGACCCTCACTCAAGCTGTCAGGCATCTCTCCTGTGTGCAAGATGTACTGGAAAGCACTACAAAGATTTGGGCCAAGCAAGTTCCAGTACTCCAAGAAAAAACTAGGAGTCAAGCCATCCTCACCTGGACAGCTACCACGGGGGAGTGCACTAAGAGCCGTGTGCAACTCCTCAAGCTGAAGTGGCAGCTCAAGCCTCTGACGCATCTCCTCAGTCACAAGGCAAGGCATCTGTGCCCACACCTGCTCCCCGCATGCATCGTGACGCTCTTCTGTAGCAATTGCACGGGCTCAGAAGCAACTGACCCGTCGGGCCTCCTCAAGTGATTGACCTTGGCATGCGCATGCCGAGGGCCCACTGCCTTAAAGAAAGCACCAGTCACTCTGTCACCCACCTGTGTCCATTGAGATGCCTGTCGATGGAAAGCAAACTCATGGCGCCGCTCCTCTGTGCTAACAAGCTCCTGGCGAGCCTGCTGTAACTGCTCCTCGAACTCTCTGGCCTTTCGTCGTCCTTGTCATTCTGTTCTTTTTATGCCTTTTTAGGGCACTTCGCGGAGATATGTCCAGTTTCCTCGCGTCCAAAGCACTTCCCCTCCCTGATGAAGCGAGCTCGCTCCTGAGGGAGTAAGCTTGGGTCGTGCATCTTTCTTTTCTGGTTTGCTCTTCCTCTTTCTACTTTCATTTGTCGAAGTCTGTTCGGCTCTTTGTGTCATGATCTCATCGGTAGGGTATGTCAGACTGCTAGAGTGAATGGCAAAACCCCATTTTGCATGACTCATCAACTCCTGAATAGAAACTGACTTCTGTTCCAAGCAGTGATCTCGGATCTCTGTAGACCCAAGGTAAATCGCTCAATCTGTTCCTTGAACAAGATCTTCTTAAATGAAGAGGCGGTTAGAAAAGAGCTCCAGAATCTCTTGCAATAAGCGTCACTGTATCTTTCTTGGTCATCCGAAGATGGTTCCAAGCAGTTCGTATATCACGTTCATACTCTTGAGTCAACCAAGAAGAAATAAAAATCCTTTTGAATTTCAGCCATTTAATTGGCGCAGTCTTGCTTAATAGAAGCGTGGACCACCAAGTTCGAGCATTCCCCTTAAAGTAAGAGGCAGCTCTTCGAATCTTAGAGTGCTCTGAGTAACGCCCTCCCACGAAAGCGATGCCAAACTGCTGTACAAAAAGACAAAGCCTTCGAAGAATCTCTATATCCAGAAAACGTGTCAAATTTAATTGACTGTTCACCTTCCTTAAACTCTCGGACTTTCTTGCTTTTGTCTTCCAGAAAGTCATACTAGTTGGCTTTGTAAAAATTCTTCTTCTTTGCATAAAAGTTGCTGTCATCAGAGTCTGAACTATCTGTAGACGAGTCCTCTGTAGAACTGTCACTCACGGGGCGAGATTTTGGCTTCTTTGTCTTTTTCTTGCCCTTTCTGAAGTGTTGCTTTTTGCTTCGCTTTTTGCCTTTTCGGTCTTCTTCGCTCGAGTCAGACGAGCTAGAAGAACTATCAGAAGAAGAAGAACTGGGTACTCCTTCGAATCGAACATGCTTCTTCTGTTTCTTTGCCTTTTCAAATGTCGACTGACAACCCAAATAGCCGGGGAAGTCAGTGCCTTTGTTTTGCTTTTTGTCGTGCTTTTTAGCTTTGTTTTGCGCGTCAAAAAGCTGAGCAATTCTTGCATCAACCAGATCTTCTAATTCTTTCTCTGTATACTTCCTGGGAGTAGGAGGTTTCTTGAGAACGGGTTTGGGGGGTGGTTTTGTGGTCTTCTGCCACTGCGTATGCACCTCATCGAAGGAGGTCTCGCTCATATATTTTGCAAATTTTGGGTCCTTCGCAAAATTGAGCATCATCTTTGTTGCGTCGCCGATCAATCGTTGACGCTCCATCTCTCGACGCTCCGCGGAAGTAGGCCAAGGTGGGCCATACTCCTTGACTGAATCTTCGTTGTGATCCCCTCCCGCATCGCCGGATGCAGAGGGAGTCAACTGATCCTTGCTTGAAGCCATAGGTGTTGCGGAAAAAAAATTTAGGGATTGGATTTCCTGTAGAAGAGAAATTGGCCGTGCGCTGATACCACTTTAACAAGTCAAGAATCTACCGCGACAACACAAATAACCACTTCAAAAACAACTCACAGTTTACAATTGATTCAACACTGGCCCGGCGGAGTTTTGTGCCTAGAGGTATTGGCCCCAAAGACTGGCGCCCCTTTCGGTAGTTCTTTTTGTATTAATCTGAGTTCAAAGTACAAGAGTGCGGGCAAGCGCTCACACTCAGACTCTGCGTCCAGATGCTCTGAGTTGTGAGAGGCCAGCCCACTTATTTAAAGGTTACATGGGATGCCAAAAGCAGAAGCTGGTAAACTCAAAAGCTTTGAAAATAAAGCAGTTCAATTTCTTCTCTCTCAAGCCTTAGCAAATAAAGCAAAAAGCTTTTTAAATAAAAAAAAGCGCTCTCTTTCTCTCTCTGCCTTTATTCAGCGTAGCATAAAGCAGAAGGCTTCATCTCTCTCTCTGCCATGCGTAGCCAAAAAGCATCGCCCAAAAGCTGCCAGCGCTGCCATGTCAGCCTCCAGAATCTGTGCCACAATTCAAGGGCTGCCACATCAGCAAACTGTCCGCCTGGCTGCAGCCACGTCACCATTTCATAGAAAGTCTTTCCCGCACCAAGGGGTAGTGTGTGTGTGTACACTGTGCAGCCACGTCACCACTTTGTGACAGGAACACACATCAATACCGAGACTGCAGCTAACGCGGCAAGATCAAGAGAAGATCCTGCAAGCTCTGCAAAAGAAGAACAAGGTCCTATCGAAAGCCACCAAATAGACTGTCAACCGTGTCCGCTGCAGATGGAACCACAAGAATGGTATGGAAGTAGTCCCGGAAACTGACTCCCAAGCTGGCTCCACATCCCCCTCTGAAGGGAGAACACCCGAACCATGGATAACTGTCACAACTCTCCAATAGTGTTCTACTTATCATACTATCTAGACAACGATACATTTCGAGATGGCACATTGCATCGGAAAATTTACCTATCTGTTAAACTATCGATTGTTACCAACAAATTCATCAATTAGTTCTGTGTGCACAAAAATCATTTTTATTTAAATCTTATTTATAGTCATAGCTAAAAATATTACAGGAATAAGCAAAATTCTAGCAAAAAATAGGTTGCCCCATCAAAAAGGCCTATAAGTGGCCGGCTATTGGACAAAAATTGGAAAACCCCCCACATGCCTAGAATCTAGAAAAGCATGACAAGGCCGAGCATAGCTACAAAGAAACCCTCATTCACAAGATCTAGACCAAAAAACCCAAGAAACCGTAGTTTGACCTTGTCAAAGTCGACAATGTGGAAGCGTAGAGACCAAGAGAGAGAGAGAGAGAGAGAGAGAGAGAGAGAGAGAGAGAGAGAGAGATAGAGAGAGAGAGAGAGAAATGAAATGAAATGATATATTAACGTCTTCAAAAGGCCAAAATGACCTATGAGACCATCAGATACAAAGTGGTGAACTAAATACAATGTCTGAGGTACAAGTACAAAAAGTACTGAAAGTAAAAAATGAAAACTGAAATGAAGTGTGAAATGTGAAATGTGAAAATGTAGAATAGGCCTTCAATGACAATCTGGGTGTCGTGCTAGAATGCCTCTGATCCTCTGTTGGAGTCTCCGTCGATGCAGTGTGCTCCTGTGTCTTGGTCGTGGTCGTCTCGATCTCCCGAGCTCAATCGCCCTGTCAATGAGGGTGCCTCTGGTATGAATGCGGGTACAACCCTGTGCTGGTGGTTGGTCTCTTGGCTCCCTCGATCCAAAGAAATCTGTGATCTGTCTCTGCGACTGTCGTACTCCATGTCTCCCCAACAGACTGTCTCTATGTCGGTGTAGCTCAAGTAGATATAAGCCAAGGCACCTCTGGTCCTGATATCTCATGACTCTATCTAGGGGTCCAAAACCCTCCCTGAATAAGCAATGGAAGCGCCCTCGTATCTCATAATACACAGTGCAGTGGCATATGTAGTGTAGCTCTGTCTCTGGCTCTCTACCGCATAGTTGACATATCCTAGACTCTGGTGGTATCCCTCTGAATCTACCCGTCTCAATCTCCAGCTGGTGTGAGGATGTGCGAATCTGACCAATAGCACATCGCAGACCATGAGATAAATGAGTGTCCATGTAGTTCGGACGAGTCACAAACCCATCCCGTGAAAGTTGGAGAAGGTGCTCTTTGTAGAAAGCCATCTTCGTGCCCAACTCCTGTATCGGCTCTACCCATGTCCTCCTGGTGTCCAACTGTATAAGATCCTGACGAATGAGTCTAGTGATCTCCGTCCGTGTGACTGGCAGGGAGGGTGCATCCAGGGAATACTGAAAGGGAGGCAATCTATCCATGCTGAAACCATGCCTCTGAAACCATGAGGTCATCTGTGCATATCAACATGATGCATCTCCCTGCATCGCTAACTGTCTAGAGGACTCAAGAGCTAGTCTAGTATATCTGCCTCTATGTGTATCCCATAGCTGTGCATAAAGGACACTGATCTGGTAAGAGCCTCAATCTCTATAGGAGGGGCGGCTACCTCCGCTCGAATAATCGCATGTGGTACAGAGGCCTTGGCTCTAATCATCCGGGATATCATAAATACCAAGGGTCTCTCCATGTTCCTCCAACTGTCATGATTCACAGATGGTCCCCAAACTTGGACCCCATAAAGCATAGCTGAAGCAACCAAAGTATCAAAGAGCCATAGTTTTGTTCGTGGTTCTTGAAACCGAACCTGCGAACACATCCTCTCTAGCCCTCCTAATGCCGCATAGGCTCTGGATAGTCTAGTCTCTGGTGCTCTCCTCAGGGTAAACCTCGGTCCGTGAATACCACCCCCAGATATGTATATTCATCAGTGTACTCCACAGTGTCCTGGCCATATATGAGTGTAGGTGCCGATCTCTTGACCCACTGTGGTGTGGTGTTAAACACCATAACCTTGGCTTTACCAAGGTTCACAGACAGTCCACTATCCTCTGCAAAATTGTGCAATGCATCCAAATGTCTTTGCATGCCCTCTGGCGACTCTGACATTAACACAATATCATCAGCATATAATAATAAAGGGATCCATGTCCTTGCCAGCTGAGCGCCTCTGTCACCCTCTCTGTCAATGTAGTCAGAGACCTCATCTACATACATACCAAAAAGTGTAGGGGACAAAGGACACCCTTGTTTCACTCCAATAGTGGAATGAACAATGTCAGAAATCCCCTCAGGAGTGCGTACCTGGCCAGTCACTGAGCTGTATAAAGCCATGATCCCCCATATGATCTCTGTGGGTACTCCCAACTTCAGTAGCCTATGCATCAATCTGGCCCTCGGCACTGTGTCAAATGCCTTGCGGAAGTCCACAAAGCAACAATACATCCGTCTCCCATGTGCCCGACCCTCCTCAATAATGGCTCTGAGTGTAAGAATATGGTCTAAAGTGGAGAAACCCCTCTTGAACCCAGCCTGCCCTGCTGCTCGTATGCCCTCACTTTCTGCCCATTTACTCAGTTGCTGTTCAAGAATGGATGCATACAACCGTGCCAATGTGTGCCCTATCATAATAGTACCGTGGGGTCCCCTGCCTTGAAAAGAGGTACAATAGTAGATAATCTCCAGGACTCAGGTAGTCCCTCACACATGACACGGTTAAACAACCGCGCAAGAACCTTTGACAGTAAATCTCTAGCATGTATCAAGTGCTCTGCCACCAAACCATCATGATCATATGCTCTCCTAGTCCTCATCCTGTCAATGGCGTTCACAGAGAGAGAGAGAGAGAGAGAGAGAGAGAGAGAGAGAGAGAGAGAGAGAGAGAGAGAGAGAGAGAGAGAGAGAGAGAGGTTGCTTATACAATGGACCTGAAAATAATACCATCTTGAGCATCGGTTGCCTTTGTAGAAACTTTGAGCTATAGACCATACTACGCCCAAGAATCCCCATTTGTGAACTGTGAACACATCACGTCCAAGATATAAAACTCTAAGATAATGAACTGTGGACCACATCCTGTCCATGATCCGACCAACAACAATGAATTGGCGTGCCCATGCATAGTGTTTTAGACGTCTGATTGGTTCCCTGCGAGATGCATGTGCATTGAACTTCGACCTACGAGTTCAAACACCGATAACTTGAACTTCAACACAAGGGTCCAAATTAACTCTAGGGAGCACTTCTTGCCCCTCTTTGCCACTCACAAGCTTCTCTCTGGTTGTGTAAGGTGCTACGGAAGTGAATGTTGAACTTTGCTCAAGATGAATGCTCCGAACTGTGCTCAAGGGTTCCTTTTACTTACGGAAGGGAGAGCCTTCTTTTAGTGAGAGAGTGCAATTGATCACAAGCAAGTGGGTAAACACTATGCATGAAAGTACTGAGACTGGGAGATAGAGAGAGAAGAATACGACACCAGAAAAGTTGTCAAACCCTCCTCCAAGGGCCCCTCTCTCAATGGTGAGAGAAGTCTATGCTATTGATTGCAGAATTTGATACAAGGTGCTGATGCAAGTTCTTGATGCTATGATGCAATGAGGTTCTAGGTTAGAGACGATGGCGACGACGGCTGGCTGAAAACGCTTGTTTCAGGGCTAGAAAATGCTGTTCTTTATAGGCTGAAAACGTTGGATTGGACTGTTGAAAAACGCTGATTTCACCAACTAAAAACGCTGGTTTTGGCTGAGGCTGAAAACGCTGTTGTCACAGGATGAACGCTGTGATGGGCTGCTCCAAAACGCTGGAATGGCTGCTAAAAAACACTGGGTTGATCTGTTGGAAAACGCTGGGTTTAGCTACTGAAAAACGCCAGTGTTTGCTAAGGTTCTTGCTTGAGAAGGGAGGTTAGAGAGCTTGCTGCAATAGGTTGCCTGTGCTCTCCTTTCTTCTTCTGCTTCTACTGAGTGACTGCCAGTTTCCTTATATAATAACTTATCGAATTTGCCCTACCCACTTTCCCAACAAAGTCACTTACTAATAAGAAGTGAAAAATGGCTAAAATAGAGAAAATAGGTTATGTGTACTGTAAAATGTCATGATGGATTCTGATGTTAATGCTGATGATCATGCCGTGTGCAACCAGAGGAAATGCAACTACTCTGGTTGCTATGTGTCCTATGTGTCCAGAGGAAATGCAACTACACATGCACGGCTTGCCCTATGTGTCCAAAGGAAATGCAACTACACATGCACGGCTTCTTCTTCGGAAATGTCCTTCGGAGGTGTTCCTTGAAACACTTTCAACAAAGAAACATGGAAAACGTTGTGCATTGACCATGAGTTTGGCAATTGCAATTTCATAGAAACCTCATTTATCGTTTTAATGACAGGAAATGGACTATACATTCTGAAAGACAACTTTGGACACTTCTTTCCAACTTGCTTAAGACGTTTCATGATTCTTAAATGCACCCAATCCCCTTCCTTGATCGAAACATCTTGACGATGCTTGTTAGCTTCGCGTGAGTAAGACTCCTGAGCCTTGCTAAGCCGAAGCTTCACACTCCTAGAAATCTCATCCAACGACTGACTTTTAGCATTGGCATCAGGCATTTGACTGACCAAGCGAGTCAAAAGTGACTGGAACGGATGGCCAAAAGCTGCCTCATACGGAGTTCGACCAATGACAGAGGAATAAGAGTCATTCAAAATAGCCTGAACCAATGGGAGATAGAGCTTCCAATGAGACTGCTGATCATGTACATATGACTTTAAATCATCAAAAGCCAATTGATTGTAAATCTTTGTCTGACCATCTGACTGTGGATGAAAAGCCGATAAAAAATTCAACTTAGTGCCAAAATTTTCAAAGAGTGCGCGCCAAAAATTGGACGTGAACTTAACATCCCTATCTGAAACAATCGATTTTGGCAAACCACTGCAAAACTTGCTGAAACGATCAACAATTGTCAAACATTGAGTGTTCCTTGAATGCAAACTAGGTGGAAGGTTAGTCACAAAATCCATGGAAATATCCTGAAAAGGTCGATCGGTAATAGGCAGCGGAAGAAGCAAGAGGCCTTGGTGCTTACCTCGAGGAGCTTTTACCTTTTGACAAATAGTGCACCGTGTGACATAATGAAACACATCCTTTCGTATTTTAGGCCAATAAAAGAATCTTTCTATTTTTTCCAAAGTGGTGTTCATTCCCCTATGCCCACCCGTGAGAGAGTCATGTGCAATCGTGCAATACGGTTGTCCTTAGAGAGGGCAACACACATAGACGGTGACGAAAATATAAGAAACCATCACGAATGAGATAGTTGCTTGGCCCTTGGGAAGCAAGAGCCTGCAACCATTGCTTACCAAACTCGGAATCTGCGTATTGGTTTTTCATGCTGTCGAAAGACACACCCTGAAGAGAAACTGTGGATCTTGACTCAAGAGCCAGGATCTGTCCTTTGCGACTTAACGCATCTGCACAGCAAGGTTAGCTTTTCCAGGCACATATCTCCAAATTGCTCAAAAAATTGTGACCACCATGCTTGGCGATCACTCCAATGTGCACTAGGCATAGATTGGAGCCACTTGGAGGCTTGGTGATTTGTGCAAACTGTGAACTCTCTACCATACAGAAAATGCTTCCAATGCTTAAGAGAGTGAATGACAGACAAAAGTTCTTTATCATAAACTGATTAGTTCTTTTTTGCAGTATTGAGCTTTTGACTAAGAAAAGCAACTGGACGACCGTACTGCTGAAGCACAGCACCTATGGCGACATTGCTCGCATCCGTCCATACCTCAAAGGGATCATCCCAAGAGGCAAGGATAATACACGGCGCTTCTGTCACCGCAACCTTGAGAGCTGCGAAAGCCTCAATGGCTGCCTCGGGCAAATCCACGCGCTGTCGGCAAGTCTTTACCCCTTTCAAAACATTAGTCATGGGTGCGGCAATGCGTGCAAAATTCTCTATGTGCGAACTATATGCTTGACATAAACCAAGAAAAGAACGCATATCATATGCAGTTTTGGGCAAATCCCAATTACGTACCTGTTTAGTACCATCGCGGGATCTAGCTTGACGCCTTCTGCACAAATGATATAACCCAGATAAGTAACCTCAGTGAAAAAAAAATTAGATTTCTTAGTTGCAATGTACAACTGACACTCATCCAAACGGGTTATTACCCTTTCTACATCCTTTTCATGTTGTTCCCATGATGCAGAAAACATGAGAATATCATCAAGAAGATGAACACACATACACCAACCATATCACAAAACGGCCTACCATGAGACGGTTAAATGTACCCACGGCACCTGTCAATCCAAAAGGCATGACTATATACTCCCATTGCCCTCACTCTCTGAGAAAAGCGGCCTTGAAGATGTCGCCTTTGAATACCCTTACTTGATGGTATCCACTCTTGAGATTGAAAACCTTTGCGCCATTGAGCCTATCGAGGATATACTCAATGTGAGGCATCGGAAACTTGTTCTTGACGGTAATCTTGTTCAATGCCCTGTAATCAACACACAAACGAGACGAACCATCCTTCTTGCGGACAAACAAAATAGAATCAGCAAAAGGACTTACACTTGGACGTATGAATCCTCGGGCCACCAACTCTGTGAGTTGCCGCTCTAACTCTTCTTTCTGAGTCTTGTTCAACGGTAGAGAGCCTTACTGACAGGCTGTGCCCCCTCCGTGAGCTCGATGCGATGGTCCTCCGGCCGCTTGGATGGGAGACGGGGTGGAAGATCATCCTGCAAAGAGAGATGCTTAAACTTGGTAAACAAAGCTGAATACCTGTCTAGAGCCTGAAAGCTCTGGGTAACTGGAGCGGCATAGATGAATGCCGCTTGTGCTCCTCGTCGTAATTCACGCTTTGCCTGCACATGAGAAATGACAGGCAAAGAATGCAGACCCTCCTCAGCACGAATGATCATGGGAAAGTCTGTCACGAGTTTGTGGCAATTTTACTTGTTGAGGGGGAATTTTATTTGAATTGTTTTAACGAACCCCTCTAGAAATGCCAATGCCCGAGTTGCATGGTGTGAGGCGGACTGTGAGAGTCTAGGCCGGACGGCCAGTGAGCACTGAAGTTGGGCAAATGGACTAAGGTTAGCCACAGTGGGGCTACGAGTGTAAATCACCTGATAGTTTGCCGACATTGCATTTTTCGATGTGGTTCTTTTGGTGATTGATGGTCAGATGACCAATGTGAGTGCCATGGAAGCATCTCCTAAAATTTAGGGAATTGCTTTTTTGGACCTGAAAATGTGTTCGCGTCATTACCTCCGGTATGACAAGGGGAACTTTTTATTACTCTGCCGCGAAGTCAACTGGCCAACCGATTGGGAGATTTTTAGGCGGCAACCCCGAAACGGGAAATGGCTTGTAAACGCTCAAAGTGGCACATTTCTGTGCACTTCCCTCATGCAAGAAGAAGTGGCGCTGAATTTATAGCTGGGAGGCTCATTTGCAAGCTCTTTGTCACAGGTTAAGAGCTATGGAGTGCTTCCTTTCCCTCTTATGTACAGCGCGGTGCCAGGAGTGATGCCTTGCACGCAACACACTGCTCTCTCTCTCCCCTACGAGTAGTTATGGTATGCCCCTCTAGTGGGCTTCTCATTTGACCAATGTACAGTTGTGTGGGTTCATGCGTGATTGCCGAGGCAAGAGCCTCTTGCATAGGTACTGGATTAGCTAGCGGCTAATCCCCCGTAGGTACAAGTGAATTCGGAGAGGTTTCACGTGAGAAATCTCGTCCGATTCATAGGGCAAGTAGCCCTAGAAGTGAGGGAGCTCGAGGACTTGCTACGGATGCGAGACCGGCACGCGAAACGGAGCCTGAAACAGGGAATTACAGCCTGCTGTGTATTTTTGCAGGTTCAGGTTTCAGCCCTAAACGGTCCCTAATACCCCCAGGAGGTTCAGGGACGCGAGGGGACCGCTAAAGAGGTGATCTGGCGCATTTTCGGGGCAGAAAACAGAGAATTCAGCATGCTGCAGATTCTCGCCAGGTTTTGGAAAGTGTCCGTATGCGTCGGAAAAGTCATCTATTGCGGGGGAATACTGACTATGAAGCGTCCTAGTACAATTATGTTGCCGAAATCGGGCCAGAACAGATGGAATTCAGCCCCGATTATGCGGGGTTGTTTGTAGGAAATCACAGGTTTTATTCCCTCTGTTAAAGAATAAAGAAATACCGAAAGGGGCGCCAACCTTTGGGGCCTACAGGTGTCATTGTCTGCTTGGGAGCATTCTAGCTCCCTGGCCGTGCTTTTGTTTTGAAGTGTAATTTCCAGTGACAGTTATAGGTTCCTTTTAAGTCATTGCTTTGTGTCGTAAAGTCAAGTGTTAAAGATCGGCTGAAAGCTAACGTCTACTGCCCTACGGGCGGGTTTCATGGTTCCATCGCTGAGATAAGATCACTTTTTCCTCAAGAAGCGAGCCTTGGTTGGTTTGCGGCGAAGACACAAAGCACATAAACTTAGAATTACACTATGGCTCACAGGACAGGCGATGCTAGAGAAGAGGGTTCCTCTTCTTAGGGTAGACATGCTATTCCTTTACAGCATGAAGTTGGCGAGAGTTCACGACCGCCACTATCTACGCCTTTTGTTCGTGTGAATGCACAGCGAGAACAGGTTCAAGGGTTCATGACTGGGCACTTTGAAGAGGATGCGTTCAGGACACAGTTAGTTGCTGCTGTGAATGTCTTCACTCAGTTGGTGCAGAATCCCGGGTTTATGGATTATTTGCAAGCACCATCGAAGTCACAACAGGCAAGGGAACGCCCTCAGTGTACAGAGCCCGTTGAGGCTCAAGCCCAGGTCCCCCATGCGTCTCAGCAAGACGGGGAGCATTCACATGTTGCGGAATCATGTCAGGCTCCTAGATAAGTCCCTTCTGTCCATGAATAGGTGGCGAGGATCCCTACTCCACAGGTTTTGCCAGTTCAGCCCGCCACCTTTCAGGGTCAAAATGTTGCATTGAATGGACAGGGAACTAGTCTCCAGGCAATGCGGCAGGTTTTTCCACCACCCACGGTACATCCTGGGTGTTTCGGGGGTGGATTAGTGTTCCAAAGTATGGCTGGGTATGCGCCTGGAAACCAGCAGTACATGCCTGGAACAGTGTTTGGGGGAATGCATGGCATGACGCCAAACCCCTTGTATGGTAACATTGGCATGCAGCAAGGCTTTCAGAGCAATCAGGGCCAGTTTGGGGTGCCATAGGTCAATTTTGGCATGGCTGGTTTTTTTGGACAGCAGCCAGGTATGGTACCTTTGATGCAGAATCTCAATGACCAAGGGGCATAGATGGTCCCTACTACAGTGCCCATGCTGCAGACGCTTCCCTATGACAATTTGGGGCCAAAAGAAAAGCCAAAACCATACAAAGAAGGTGGTGCAACTGTGAAGTTCAGCACCTTTAGTGGCTTCGAGGATAAAGCGAAGGCTCTCACTTTCCTCCAGTAGTTTGATACAGCTTATGCAGGAGGAATTTTATAGAGGCTTCTAAAGTAAGAAAAGCTGCCACTTAATGGACAATGCGCTCACATGGTGGACGACATTGTTAATGCAAGGACAGGCACCTGCCACTTGGGTTTACTTTAAGCAAATGTCTGCATCTGCTTGGCTGTCAAATGAATTTGAAGCCGACATCATGACAGATTGGCACCAGCTTACTTCGTCTACATGCAAGAGCTTGCTGGAGTACAATAGGAGGTTTTGTAAAGCGTTACTCTCAGTGACCTCCTACAGATTTGTGCCATTGACAGAGCAAATAGAGAAGAACTGTTGTGGGCTGCCTAAAGGGCTTCACGACTACTGTACCAAGAACAGAGTGGCTACCCTCACTCAGCTTATGGAAGTTGCTAACACTGGTCTTGCCTTGTTGAAAGGAGAGGACAATGGGTTCCCGAGCAACGAGAAAGGAGGGCAGCAAAAGAAAAATTCAGCAAAGCAGTCCTTTACGAAAGCGGCTCCTGAAGCGTCCCAGGGGCCAGTGAAGTTCAATAAAGGCAAGGGTTCAGCCGAGACTTCTAGAGCGCAGGCAAAGAAGCAGAAAAAGAAGCCTTTTATGTGTAAGACGCCCGAGGAAAAGAAGGTCTTGATGGCTGAAAACAAGTGCTTTATATGCGAGTAGACTGGTCATTTTGCAGCTAACTGTCCACAAAAGAAAAGGCCAGCTGACTCAGATGACAAAGAGGACATGAAAGGAAAGAAGCCTATGCCCTCGGCAGGTTTAGTGCCAGACATGTTGGGCGACAGGCCTAGTACATATGCCAGTGAGTTATGTAGAGCGTGGGGTAAAGTTAGAGACCAGACGGCACTCATCTTCTTTGATCGAGGTGCCAAAGCGAACTTTATTACGCCAGAATTAGCTATGAAGCTGGGCATCACAACTGAAGAGATGGGTAACACCGTAGAGGCAGGATTGGCATGTCGTGGCCACTCAGAGTGTGTCACTCCCATCATTGGAAAGCTGTGTGTGCATATTCAGTCGTATGTGGACACAGAAGAGTTCTACATCATGCCGTTGGAAGGATGTGATGTCTTGTTGGGAATCCCGTGGATGTTCCGAGTGCATGGAGTCTTGGATGCCTACAATAAAAAGATCACTGTACAGCATAGGGGCAAAACTCACATCTTGGATGTAAAGCTAAAAGGAGAGTCAGTCCCTATTGTCTCTGCTTCTTCTATCACTTCTGTAATAAAGAATCATCTTTCTGCGTACTTGGTTTTTGCACGTGATGTTTCAGATAGTTGTCAGTCAAATTTATCTGTGTTAGATAAAGACAGGTTAGCATTTTTGCAAAAGTTCAATCGTTGTTTTTTAGATTCATTATCGTCTCAACTACCGCCGAAGAGGCCCGAGGATCATGCGATTGATTTGGTGCCAGGTTGTAGCCCACCAAATAGACACCGTATAGGGTTAGTGAGGCGCAGCAGAAAGAGATTATGAGCCAAGTGGAGGAGCTCTTAGAGAAAGGGCTGATTCAGCCTAGCTTGTCACCTTATTGCTCTCCAGTGCTCTTAGTACAGAAAAAGGATGGCTCGTGGCGCATGTGTATTGACTACCGTACGTTGAATAAGAATACCATCAAGAATAGATTCCCTATTCCAAGGATTGATGATATTCTTGACTGCCTAGAGGGTGCAGAGATTTTCAGCAGGATCGACCTTAAAAGTGGGTACCATCAGATTCGAATTAGGCCCGAGGATGTGCACAAGACTGCGTTTAGAACGACATTTGGTCTCTACGAGTTCTTAGTGATGCCATTTGGTCTTATGAATGCTCCTACTACGTTCAATAGGATGATGGATAGGATCTTCCGTCCATATCAGAACTTTGTTGGCCCATTCTTTGATGACATGATAGTCTACTCGAAGAATGAAGAGGAGCATAGGCATCACTTGACAATTGTGTTCGAAGAGTTGCGCAGGAACAAATTGCTCATCAATGGCAAGAAAAGCGAGTTCTTCTTGGAAGAGATCCACTTCCTCCGACACATTGCGTCAAAGGATGGTGTCCGAATGGATCCTGCGAAGGTGGAAGCAATCAAGACATGGCCAGCTTTAAGGACTGTGTACGATGTCTGTAGCTTCTTAGGGCTATGTTCTTACTACAGAAGATTCATTCGCAACTTTGTAGACATTGCTTTACCTTTACATGCTTTGCAAAAGAAAGAGGTCACTTTCAGATGGACCCAGAAAGAGATTTCAGCTTTTAATCTCTTAAAGGAAAAGATGACTTCAGATCCAGTCATTGTTTTGCCAGATCTCAGGAAGTCATTTGTGGTCCAGTGTGACGCTTGTGGCAGTAGCATTGGTGCAGTGCTAATGCAAGATGGTAGAGTAGTAGCCTATGAGAGTAGAATCTTGCAAGGGTTAGAGATGACCATGCAGGTCTATGAAAAAGAGTTACTGGCTGTGATTCATGCGCTCTTAAGTTGGAAACACTATTTGCTAGGTGCTGATTTTGTTGTCCAACCGGATCATCAGACCTTGCGATATTTTCTGACACAGTCAAAGCTATCGGAAAAGCATATGCGATGGGCAAACATTCCCTCATGTTTCACTTCCAGATTGTGCATGTGGAAGGCAAAAAGAATGTTGTGGCTGATGCGTTATCAAGAAAGCCACAAATTTCAGCTGTGTCAATTCCTTATCATCATGAGCTTGATGACACGAAGGAACATGCGAGTGACGAACATTTTGCAAGGATCTTCGAACAGTTACAGGAAGGACAACGTCATGAGCACTATCTCCTGAGAGATGGTTTTATGATGATGCATGGTAGACTCTGTGTCACTAGGCCATTGTGACATAAGGTCATGGTAGAGAGTCATGTCCCACCGTATGCAGGGCATTGTGGGATAGATGCTACAATGAAAGCGGTTGATACATTCTTTTATTGGCCTACTTTGAGGAGAGATGTGGATGCCTTTGTGCGAGCATGCCTGATCTGCCAAAAGGTCAAGTTTGACAGGCAAAAGGCACCAGGGCTGTTATAGCCATTGCTGATTCCAGATAAACCATGGGAAAGCATAGCAATGGATTTTATCTTTGATCTTCCAAGAACACAGACCGGGAATGATGGAATCTGGACCATTATTTGCAGGTTCAGCAAGCAAGCTCATTTCATTCTTGTTAGGAACAAGATAAAACCAGATCAGATGGCACGTCTCTTTATGTACAATATCTTTAAGTACCATGGTATGCCACAGTCGATTGTCAGTGACCGTGACCCACGGATGACAAGTCTATTCTGGAGAGGCATATTTGAGAATATGGGCACTACGCTTAAGTTCTCATCGCCGTTTCATCCATAGACAGATGGGCAGTCAGAAGAGGCAAACTCTACTGTCTTGGATTTGCTTAAGTGCTATGTGTCAGAGCACAAGGCGAAGTGGGAGCAGTATTTGCCGTTGGTTGAGTATGCATACAATAATACAGTGCATTCTTCAACAGGCAAAGCACCTTTTGAAATTGTCAAAGGTCATGTGAAAGTTCCTCCCATTTAACATACCAAGGAAAAGATCTTTCAGGCAGATAAATACGTACAAAATATGGATGAAATGTACCATAAGATAAAGCATGCCCTTCAAAGGACACAGGCAAAGCAAAAGAAAGCTGCTGATCTTCACCATCGTGAATTGCTGTTTTCACTTGGTGATTGGGTACTGTTGCGGTTTGAAAAGGCACGCTTAAAGAAACAAAAAGGTAAAGAAAGTCTCTTTACAAAGCCTAGTATGCGTTACTATGGGCCTTTTCAAGTAACAGAGAAGATTAGTGACGTCAGTTATAGGCTGAAATTGCCTAAGAACTGGAAGATTCACAATGCCTTTCACGTGAGTCTTCTCAGACCATTTATTGGTGATGTGCCAGAGGATATGTCAGTTGAAGAGCAGCCAGAAGTTGAAGAGCTTGATGAAATTTTGGTCCCAGAACAGATCATGACACACAAGGAAAGAAAAGTCAAAGGCAAGGTTACAAGGTGGTATTTGGTGAAGTTCAAGAACTATCCACCTATGGATGCAAAGTGGATGGAAGAGAGTGAACTGTTAGAGTCATCAAATGTATTGCAGCTATACCTTGAAGCCTTTGGTTTACCACCTACGTATTCTCCAACTCAAGAAGAGCAAAGGTCAAAAGGAAAGAGACCTGCGCTAGAGGGGGGTGATCCAGGAGCTAGCACTTCTCATGTATCTATGGATTTAGTGCAATAGAAGTGTACCCTACTTGGTAATTGCCATTGGGGAATAAAAGTTGTCCAAAAGCCTGTTCAGTGCTATAGAAGTAAGTATGTCTTGTCAGTTGTCAAGAGTACAATAATTGCTTCTAATGAGTACAGGTTGACGCATTTTTAGACTGTTGGTTTATTATGCTTGAAAGGATTCGAAGTGTATTAAAAGTTATGGACTCTATTAAAGCTAGTGGCAGTGTGAAAGCTATCCACTATGTCAATGGAACAGTCTCACAGGTAGACCATACATGAGTTAACAAGTGTTGAATACATGAGTGTTAACTATGAGCATGTATGTCTCGTACCATGTTAACCAGGTGTGTACACACGAAAAGGTTGATAGCCGTGATACGGTGTCCACGAAGTGCTGTACACACTAATGGATTGATATTCATGCAAACGAGGACGTTCGCGATTTCAAGAGGGGGTTATGTCACGAGTCTGTGGCAATTTACTTGTTGATTTCTTTTTGGGGGAATTTTATTTGACTTGTTTTAAAGCACCCCTTTGGAAATGCCAATGCCCGAGTTGCATGTTGTGAGGTGGACAGTGAGAGTCTAGGCCGGACGGTCAGTGAGCACTGAAGTTGGGCAAATGGACTAAGGTTAGCCACAGTGGGGCTACGAGTGTAAATCACTTGATAGTTGGCCAACATTGCATTTTTCGATGTGGTTCCAGTGGTGATTGATGGTCAAATGACCAATGTGAGTGCCATGGAAGCATCTCCTAAAATTTAGGGAACTGCTATTTTGGACCTGAAAATGTGTTCGCGTCATAATTCATTACCTCCGATAAGACAAGGGGAACATTTTATTACTCTGTCGTGAAGTCAACTGGGCAACCGGTCGGAAGATTTTTAGGCGGCAACCCCGAAACGGAAAATGGCTTGTAAACGCGCCAAGTGGCACATTTCTGTGCACTTTCCTCATGCAAGAAGAAGTGGCGCTGAATTTATAGATGGGAGGCTCATTTGCAAGCTCTCTGTCACAGGTTAAGAGCTATGGAGTGCTTCCTTTCCCTCTTATGTACAGCGCGGTGCCAGGAGTGATGCCCTGCACGCAACGCACTGCTCTCTCCCTCCCCTACGAGCAGTTATGGTATGCCCCTCTAGTGGGCTTCTTATTTGACCAATGTACAATTGTGTGGGTTCATGCACGATTGCCGAGGCAAGAGCCTCTTGCACAGGTACTGGATTAGCTAGCGGCTAATCCCCCGTAGGTACAGGTGAATTCGGAGAGGTTTCACTTGAGAAATCTCGTCCGGTTCATAGGGCAAGTAGCCCTAGAGGTGCGGGAGCTTGAGGACTTGCTACGGATGTGACCGGCACGGGAAACGGAGCTCGAAACAGGGAATTACAGCCTGCTGTGTATTTTTGCAGGTTTAGGGTTTCGGCCCTAAACGGTCCCTAATACCCCCAGGAGGTTCGGGAATGCGAGGGGACCGATGTAGAGGTGATCTGGAGCATTTTTGGGGTAGAAAACAGAGAATTCAGCTCTCGCCAGGTTTTGCAAAGTGTCCGTATGCGTCGGGAAAGTCATCTGTTGCGGGGGGATACTGACTGTGAAGCGTCCTAGTACAGTTATGTTGTCGAAATCGGGCCAGAACAAATGGAATTCAACCTGGATTATGTGGGGCAGCTTTAGGAAATCACAGGTTTTATTCCCTCTGTTAAAGAATAAAGAAATACCGAAAGGGGCGCCAACCTTTGGGGCCTACAGGTGTCATTGTCTGCTTGGGAGCATTCTAGCTCCGTGGCCGTGCTTTTGTTTTGAAGTGTAATTTTCAGTCACAGTTACAGGTTCCTTTTAAGTCATTGCTTTGTGTCATAAAGTCAAGTGTTAAAGATCGGGTGAAAGCTAACGTCTACTGCCCTATGGGCCGGTTTCATTTAATATGAGAGTATTGTCTTCCCAATCAATGAGAGGGTTATGCTCACGAAACCATCTAATGCCCAAAAGCATATCACATCCTGAAAGAGGAGACACACAAATTTCCTATGGAAGGTAGCTTGCTGAACTGTAAACAACACATCACGGCACTCTTACATGATGAAAGACTCAAGAGTCCATACCGGGAGCGAAGCCAGACACCTTGAGAGATGTCTGACTAACCTCTAGGTGGGCTCTCTACACAAGAGAGGCACTAATAGATTGGTTCATTTAAGTGCTTGTGGTAGCTGTGGGTTCTTTGGGTTCTATAGGTGGGGCTGTGTTAGGACAAGCCCGTTTAATGTGACCCTTGACGTGACATTGATAACATGTACCTTCCTTAGCATAAATCACTTGTTCTGCAGGGTTATGTATCCTCCTATAATTCCTTGTGCGGCTTTTTCATCTGGGTTTAGCTTAGGTTTTCCAGGTGCTTTAGCTTTACCCTTAGATTCATTTTGAGAGTTCTTTTCCGAAGGATTAGAGGAAGATTGGCTAGAAGAGTTACCATTCTTACCGTTCTGTGGGTTCTGAGAAGTCTGAGTGGTACTTTGAGAAGTCTTGTTTTCCTTCGATTTTTCTTTATTGTGCTTCATCTCTTGTGCGAGAGCAATTGCTACCGCCTTGTTGAGATCGACGGGATCGAAGACTTCCGCATCAAACCTGATATAGTCTTCCAACCCGAAAATGAAAGCCTCTTTGCGCTTCACATCCGATTTGCGTAATTGGGTGCCAAGCTGCAAGACACGGTTAGAAAAAGACATGACTGGAGTACCATTTTTCTTGAGATTGTGCCAATCTTCCTTTAACCGTGCTAGGTACTGAGATGGCAAGAACCGTGCCTTGAGCTTGTCTTGGAAGTCGGCCCAACTGAAAGAAAGGGGCACGTCTACCTCGGCTTCCTCTAGGTGCGCGGCCAATTGCTCTTCTTGCCACGCTTGATACCAATTAATGGCATCACTGGCAAGATACATGGCTGCCGTCAAAACTTTGCTATTCCCTGTCTTCTTAGTTGTCGCAAAATAAGCATTAAATTGATGCAACCAAGAATGAATAACATTAGCATCCATCTTACCGTCATACTTACTAAATGTCAACTTCTCCGTGACGGGGTTGTTGGAATCTGCTTCTCGACTCCCTGATGATTCGCCTACGTCCTTGAGTGGCTTGGACTTCGAGGTGAGAACGTGTAAGACCAACTCTTGCATGCATTGGCCTCTCTGCGCCTCACGTTCTAATTCCAAGGCTGCTCGTCTTTCTTCGGCCGCCATGCACGCTTGCTCATGCTCACGCTCCATGGCTACCCTTCTTTCTTCGGTTGCCAAGCGTGCTTGCTCGCGCTCACGATCAAAGGTGGCACGTTGCACCTCTTGTTGTAGCATCATATCCATCATCGACTTGACCAAAGCCTCCATAGGATTTGGTGCAAACCGTGGCGTAGATGGGGAAGGGGAAGGGGGAGGGTCAGAAAAACCTCTTGGTGGGAAAAATTCTTCCTCACCACCTCCATGCTCATCACCTTCATGCTCATCACCTTCATGCAAAGTATCCATTCTGCTTCGGGTGATGACCATACACTGAGATCTTGGGTTCTGAAGTTCACGAGGAACTTGGGTTCTTGTGGTTCTTGGGGGTCTTGAGGTTCTTTCTTTAGCTTGCAATGTGTGTTAGAGAAGGATCTTCTCTTACCCAAGCTCTACTCTTCCCTGCGGGTGCACCCCTTGGCGGCCTTGCGCTTACACCAAGGTTGCTTTTTCCCACCTCATGCCCATTGGGCCGGCAGCTAAGTGCACAGTCTGCTCTCAATGAGTGAAAAGAGGAACGAGGGGAGGCTGGACAAGCCCTTCTTTCTTGGGTTTCCTGTCACCACGCCCAAGAGGACTTGGGTTACGTGCGACCGCAACAAGCAAAAAAAAATTATTGTTGTTCTTCCTTGAGCGATACAGAACACTGCCAAAGCTCTTATACCAATGTAAGGTGCTGCGGAAGTGAATGTTGAACTTTGCTCAAGATGAGTGCTCCGAACTGTGCTCAAGGATTCCTTTTACTTACGGAAGGGAGAGCCTTCCGTTCCTTTAGTGAGAGAGTGCAATTGATCACAAACAAGTGGGTAAACACTGTGCATGAAAGTACTGAGACTGAGAGATAGAGAGAGAAGAATATGACACCAGAAAATTTGTCAAGCCCTCCTCCAAGGGCCCCTCTCTCGATGGCGAGAGAAGTCTATGCTATGGATTGCACAATCTAATACAAGGTGCTGATGCAAGTTCTTGATGCTATGATGCAATGAGGTTCCAGGTCGGAGTCGACAACAACGACGAGGGCGACGACGACGGCTGGCTGAAAACGCTAATTTTAGGGCTAGAAAGCGCTGTTCTTTATAGGCTGAAAATGCTGATTTGATCTGCTGAAAACGCTGGATTGGACTACTGGAAAATGTTGTTTTCACCTGCTAAAAACGCTGGTTTTGGCTGAGTTTGAAAACGTTGTTGTCGCAGGCTGAGGAATGCTGTGATGGACTGCTCCAAAACGCTGGAATGGATGCTGAAAAACGTTGGGTTTAGCTGTTGAAAAACGCCAGTGTTTGCTGAGGTTCTTGCTTGAGAAGGGAGGTTATGAGCTTGCTGCGAGAGGTTGCCTGTGCTCTCCTTTCTTCTTCTGCTTCTACTGAGTGACTACCAGTTTTCTTATATATTAACTTAGCAAATATTCCCTACCCAGTTTCCCAACAAAGTCACTTAATAATAAAGTGAAAAATGGCTAAAATAGGGAAAATAGGTTCTGTGTACCATAAAATGCTCCTGATGGATTCTGATGTTAATGTTGATGATCATGCTGTGTGCAACCAGGAAATGCAACTATTCTAAGTGTCTGGACCTGCACGGCCTGCGCATAGGCTCACAAAGGTGCCTGAACACTTCTTAAGACGACATGAGCCTTGGACTTGAAGTAGCTTGTCCACATGCACATAGGGTTAGATGTGCACGTGACAGGTTGAAGCTAGTGGTGACACTTACACTTTGACTAGAAATTTGACGTCGAGGCCATCGTGGCCGTCGCCACGTGTGCCATGCCGATCTCCTCTGTCAAATTTTTATTACCGTAATCTTTGTCCAACTTGCCTTGGTCTTTGTCTATCTGTTTGTTCTTGCTTTTGCCTTTGGCTTTAAAACTCTCGAGCCAAACAAAGCGTCGAGTCACATTCATGATAACTGTGGTCATACCTTGTGGGTACCGAGGCAACTAACTGAGTACTGGTATTGCCATCCTTGTCCAACTTGCCTTTGCCGTTGTTCTCTAGCAAACTCGTCCATTTGCTTTTGACTTCACAATCTCGAGCCAAACAAGTTGCCGGGTTCCTTGAGAATTGTGCCGGTGCATAGGCCGCTAAGTGGATGGTGGATCCGGTTTCCATAGCCACTTGTTGGTTTTGGTGGATGTCGTCGCGGGCGGTCAAGCAAGGGGGGCCATGTTGAAGTTGCAAAATCGGGTAATCTGGTACCTTCTTGCACTCCAAAGTGGCCGCACGAACCAAGCCGCACAATCTGCAAGCAGTTCCACTTCTCTTCTATTCCCAAGCCGATCCACACCCTCTCTTCAACTCCAAAGTTGCTCGCCTCTCCGTCTCCAATTTTTCGTCTGCAAGTAGTTCCACTTCTCTGCTATTCCCAAGGCGCTCCTCACCCTCTGTTATCCCTCTCTTCAACTCCAAAGTTGCTCGCCTCTCCGTCTCCAATTTGCTGTGTGGGAGCCCTCGAACAAATCAAAGCTCCGACTTTTCGCGCCCTACATTGCTTGTGGGGACCTCTTTCAAGCCACTATTTTCCAAAAAATATCAGAAGACCTTTACAAGCTTGGGCGTTAAAAAAAGAAACGTAGCAAGAAATGACTCGTCGCTAGGTAGGCAGCTTGACAGGCGTTTTAAACGTAGGCGTGTGCAAGGGTATGGGCACTGCCCTCCAGTCGTTGCCACCTGAGCGCTGCAAGGCGGCATTTTGAGACGCTCGCAGGTAGAAGAAAAAAACGATGCCGCTGACCCGGTACCACAACGCTGCAGGGCAGCGTGTTGAGACGCCCAACGGGAGGGGGGGACGAAGGAGCTGCGGACAGCGTTTTGAAAACACTATCGAGGAATGCTCTTGGCGCCGCTGCACAACAGCGTTTTAAAACGCAAGAGGCAGCGACAGGCAGCGACTAGGGAGTGGGGATGGAGCGCCGTTGACGAGGTTCTTCTTCTCTGCTTTGCTCCTCCATGCCAAGGTTCTTTGGCAATGAATAACCGAATATGTATACAATGGAGGTAAGGGGTTGCTTATATAGCAACCTCAGTAAATTGCCCTACCCAGACGTTGACAAATAAGTAAAATAAATACCTAAAAGCCAAGCTAAATAACGGGATCACATTGGGCAATTCACTTGAGATGCCAAAACTCTAACAGACCCGTGGTTTCCTCGACTTCCTTCATTGCACTTCACCAGTGATTGTATTCTCTCCATCTTGGATGGGGCACCTTACCTCGGCAGCAGTTTTGTTTATCCTCTCCAACCTCTTTTCTCCCATCCTTCACCCTTCTATGCATTGGTTGCCGCTTAGTGCTGTTGTCTTGGACTTCTTAGTTACGCCCATACGTTCTTGGGTGGTTTTCCTCTTTGCTTTAGTTTTGAGGTGCCTATTTTTCAGAGGTTTTGGTGGTATAGAAGACAAGGGGCGGGTTGAAATGGAAATCATTCATGTAGGAGTGAAAGAGGAGCCCACGTCAATAAATCAGGAGAGTCAATGTCGAGTTCTGCAGGTAGCTCACTCTTTTCTAACGCTTAAGGCTTGTTAACCATCTAAATTTTGGGTGAGCGGTAAAAGTTTTACATCCTTTGATTTCTCTTTTATCTGTTGTGGCTCTATGAAGCTTCCTTACGACTATTTGTGTTTTCTAAATGCTGCAGGTTGCTACTCTTCGAGAACTAATATCAAAAGAAACATCCTTGCCTATTGAAAGGCTAAAGCTTGTGTACAAGGGAAAGACTTTACTAGACAAATACAAAGATGATTCAACTTCAGTAAAGCTTACTGATGGGGGTATGCCTTCAAAATTTTTATTTTAGATTTTAAACATATGCAAGCCTATTTAAACATATACAATCTGTCAATGGACGACAGATTGTATTGTTGGTGTGGTTGCACCAAAAGCTCCTCCAAAGCATGTCCAAAATCGGGATGGCTTCGAGGATGATGATGAACTAGTATGTGCTCTCTCTTTATCTCTTGGCCAAGGATTTTTCTTGTTGCAAATACTCTTTTGTGTGTGTGTGTGTGTGTGTGTGTGTGTGAGAGAGAGAGAGAGAGAGAGAGAGAGAGAGAGAGAGAGAGAGAGAGAGAGAGAGAGAGAGAGAGAGAGAGAGAGAGAGAGAGAGAGAGAGAGAGAGAGAGAGAGAGAGAGAGAGAGAGAGAGAGAGAGAGAGAGAGAGAGAGAGAGAGAGAGAGATGAAATGAAATGTTATATTAACGTCTTCAAAAGGCCAGAATGATCTATGAGACCAAACTGATACAAAAGTGGTGAATCTGTTACAATGTCTGGGTACCTTAGTACTAAAGTACTAAGTGCAAAAAGTGTGAAAGTGTGAAAATAAATGTGAAAAACTAAATACAAAGTATTAAATAAACTTCTTAGGAGCATTCTAGGTGTCTGGCTAGAATGCTTCTAATCCTTTGTTGTAGTCTCCTCCGGTGAAGTGTGCTTTTGCATCTTGGTCGTGGTCGTCTCGATTTCCTAAGCTCAGTCGCTCTGTCAATTAGGGTGCCTTTGGGATGAATGTGGGTACTCCTTTGTGCTGGCTGTTGGCCTCTTGCTTCTCCTTCCACTCCTGCTTCTCTCGATCCGAAGAAATTTGTGATCTGCCTCTGAGGCTGTAGTGCTCTTTGTCTTCTCATTAGATTATCCCTGTGCCGATGTAGTTCCAGTAGGTACAAGCCTAAGCATCTTTGATCTTGGTATTGCATGATTCTATCTAGAGGTCCAAAGCCTTCTCTAAAGAGGCAATGAAAACGCCCCCGTATCTCATAGTATACTGTGCAGTGGCATATATAGTGTAATTCTGTCTCCGGCTCCATTCCGCATAACTTGCAAATTCTGCTCTCAGGTGGGATTCCCCTAAATCTGCCAAATTCAATTTCCAACTGGTGTGAGGATGTACGAATCTGACCAATAACACATCTCAAACCATGCGACAGGTGGGTATCCATGTAACTCGGGCGAATCACAAATCCATCTTCAAATAGTTGTAGGAAGTTTTCTTTGTAGTCGGCCATCTTCGTGCCCAATTCTTGTGTAGGGTCTACCCATGTCCTCTTACTATCCAAATGTATAAGATCCTGTCGGATGATTTTATTAATCTCCGTTCGTGTAATTGCCAGTGATGGAGCTCAAGAGAGTATTGGAAGGGGGGTAATCTTTCCATACTGAACCCGTGTCTCTGAAACCACGAGGACAGTTGCGTATACCAGCATGATGTATCCCCTTTCATTGCTAATTGTCGAGAGGACTCGAGGGCCAGTCTAGTATATCGGCAATTATTTGTATCCCACAAACCATGTGTAAAGGACACTGATCTGGTAAGAGCTTCAATTTCTATTGGAGGGGCCGCTAGTTCCGCTCGGGTAATCGCGTGTGGTATGGAGGCCTTGGCTCTAATCATTCGGGAAATCATAGATACCAAAGGTCTCTCTATTGACTTCCAATTATCCTGATCCACAGATGGTCCCCAAATCTGGACCCCATAAAGCATAGCCGAAGCCACCACAATATCAAAGAGCCAAAGTTTTTTTCGTGGTTCCTGAAATTGCACTTGTGAACACATCCTCTCCAACCCTCCCAAGGCCGCAGAGGCTCTGGATAATCTAGCATCCGCTGCTTTCTTAAGAGTAAACGTTGGTCCTGCAAATACCACCCCAAGGTATGTGTATGCATCTGTGTACTCTACTGTATCCTGGCCATATGCAAATGTAGGTGCCGATCTCCTAACCCACTGCGGTGTGGTGTTAAACACCATAACTTTGGTTTTACCCAAGTTTACTGACAGTCCACTGTCCTCTGCGAATTTATGTAATGCATCTAGCTGCCTGTGCATTCCATCTGGTGATTCTGCTATCAATACAATATCATCTACATAGAACAACAAAAAGAGAGAGAGAGAGAGAGAGAGAGAGAGAGAGAGAGAGAGAGAGAGAGAGAGAGAGAGAGAGAGAGAGAGAGAGAGAGAGAGAGAGAGAGAGAGAGAGAGAGAGAGAGAGAGAGAGAGAGAGAGAGAGAGAGAGAGAGAGAGAGAGAGATGAAATGAAATGTTATATTAACGTCTTCAAAAGGCCAGAATGATCTATGAGACCAAACTGATACAAAAGTGGTGAATCTGTTACAATGTCTGGGTACCTTAGTACTAAAGTACTAAGTGCAAAAAGTGTGAAAGTGTGAAAATAAATGTGAAAAACTAAATACAAAGTATTAAATAAACTTCTTAGGAGCATTCTAGGTGTCTGGCTAGAATGCTTCTAATCCTTTGTTGTAGTCTCCTCCGGTGAAGTGTGCTTTTGCATCTTGGTCGTGGTCGTCTCGATTTCCTAAGCTCAGTCGCTCTGTCAATTAGGGTGCCTTTGGGATGAATGTGGGTACTCCTTTGTGCTGGCTGCTGGCCTCTTGCTTCTCCTTCCACTCCTGCTTCTCTCGATCCGAAGAAATTTGTGATCTGCCTCTGAGGCTGTAGTGCTCTTTGTCTTCTCATTAGATTATCCCTGTGCCGATGTAGTTCCAGTAGGTACAAGCCTAAGCATCTTTGATCTTGGTATTGCATGATTCTATCTAGAGGTCCAAAGCCTTCTCTAAAGAGGCAATGAAAACGCCCCCGTATCTCATAGTATACTGTGCAGTGGCATATATAGTGTAATTCTGTCTCCGGCTCCATTCCGCATAACTTGCAAATTCTGCTCTCAGGTGGGATTCCCCTAAATCTGCCAAATTCAATTTCCAACTGGTGTGAGGATGTACGAATCTGACCAATAACACATCTCAAACCATGCGACAGGTGGGTATCCATGTAACTCGGGCGAATCACAAATCCATCTTCAAATAGTTGTAGGAAGTTTTCTTTGTAGTCGGCCATCTTCGTGCCCAATTCTTGTGTAGGGTCTACCCATGTCCTCTTACTATCCAAATGTATAAGATCCTGTCGGATGATTTTATTAATCTCCGTTCGTGTAATTGCCAGTGATGGAGCTCAAGAGAGTATTGGAAGGGGGGTAATCTTTCCATACTGAACCCGTGTCTCTGAAACCACGAGGACAGTTGCGTATACCAGCATGATGTATCCCCTTTCATTGCTAATTGTCGAGAGGACTCGAGGGCCAGTCTAGTATATCGGCAATTATTTGTATCCCACAAACCATGTATAAAGGACACTGATCTGGTAAGAGCTTCAATTTCTATTGGAGGGGCCGCTAGTTCCGCTCGGGTAATCGCGTGTGGTATGGAGGCCTTGGCTCTAATCATTCGGGAAATCATAGATACCAAAGGTCTCTCTATTGACTTCCAATTATCCTGATCCACAGATGGTCCCCAAATCTGGACCCCATAAAGCATAGCCGAAGCCACCACAATATCAAAGAGCCAAAGTTTTTTTCGTGGTTCCTGAAATTGCACTTGTGAACACATCCTCTCCAACCCTCCCAAGGCCGCAGAGGCTCTGGATAATCTAGCATCCGCTGCTTTCTTAAGAGTAAACGTTGGTCCTGCAAATACCACCCCAAGGTATGTGTATGCATCTGTGTACTCTACTGTATCCTGGCCATATGCAAATGTAGGTGCCGATCTCCTAACCCACTGCGGTGTGGTGTTAAACACCATAACTTTGGTTTTACCCAAGTTTACCGACAGTCCACTGTCCTCTGCGAATTTATGTAATGCATCTAGCTGCCTGTGCATTCCATCTGGTGATTCTGCTATCAATACAATATCATCTACATAGAACAACAAAGAGACAGAGAGAGAGAGAGAGAGAGAGAGAGAGAGAGAGAGAGAGAGAGAGAGAGAGAGAGAGAGAGAGAGAGAGAGAGAGAGAGAGAGAGAGAGAGAGAGAGAGAGAGAGAGAGGGGGAGGGCGCAAGGATCCAACATCAGATCCACCTCTATAGGCATGCTCCTCTTCGGTAGAGATACCACTTGCTTCTCTTGAACCCACTTGGATTCTGGGGGATTCTGTTGTACCTTCATGTAGTTTTGATGGAGATGATCTTTGTCTTGCTATGCGATTCTATGAGGAGAATATCCCCCCTCTTACATCACAAAAGAAGGTATAAGTTAGGAGATGTGAGAATCTTTATGTAATAACCAAGAAATAGTCTTGGCCACTTATTTTATAATTATGGATAATTTTGGGATGACACCTTTGTGGTGATTTGGCTTTGTACATTATCTTGAGGTTGTTCCCTTGAGATGTTTATCTATAGAAGATTCTCTCTTATGAGAGAGAGAGAGAGAGAGAGAGAGAGAGAGAGAGAGAGAGAGAGAGAGAGAGAGAGAGAGAGAGAGAGAGAGAGAGAGAGAGAGAGAGAGAGAGAGAGAGAGAGAGAACGAACCGTTGATGCTTAAGGTTTATAGAACTGCAGACGTTCTATGTTTCCGCCTTTACCCTGTTTCCCTCTTATGTCACTTGTGTTGCTTTCGACGGTTTCTTTTGTTTTGTTTTGTTTGTTGTCATTACACAGGCATCTTTCTTTATTTTTCATGGTTTTCGTTTCTTTAGCTTGCTTGCTTGTATGTGCCTTCTTTTGTGTGTGATGCTTGGGGTGAGTAGTCTACATAAGGGGCGTGTGTGTATGTGTGTGTGTGTTTACTGCTTGTTGTGTTTGGTTCAGTCTCTTCTTGCGGTGGTGATGTCTCTTTTGCTAGGATGCGGCGTTGTCTACGGCCTTGAAGATTTGGAGTTGGCTATTGGAGATGCTTTGGTGGAGTTTTGGCCCCCTC
Organism: Adiantum capillus-veneris; assembly: GCF_014529385.1. Taxonomy (NCBI): domain Eukaryota; kingdom Viridiplantae; phylum Streptophyta; class Polypodiopsida; order Polypodiales; family Pteridaceae; genus Adiantum; species Adiantum capillus-veneris. The sequence goes on along the minus strand of NC_140940.1, from coordinate 64,015,777 downwards.
TCGATGTCCGGTGGCTTGTTTTTGCTTCAGCTCTTTGCTACTCTCTTCCCTCACTCCCCTACTCCTAGCTTTTCTTGTATCACCCATCTTTTGTAGCTTTGCATCACTAGTAGTTCTCCCCTATGATTTGTAATCAATGAATATCTCAGGGTTTTTTTCACTATCAGATGTGTTATCCTTGTCTGCCTATGCGCTGATGTGTTGCCTTCGGGCTTGTATTTTTGATTACGTAATACAAAAGGGTACCAAGCTCCACTTTTGGAGAGAGAGAGAGAGAGAGAGAGAGAGAGAGAGAGAGAGAGAGAGAGAGAGAGAGAGAGAGAGAGAGAGAGAGAGAGAGAGAGAGAGAGAGAGAGAGAGAGAGAGAGAGAGAGAGAGAGGAGATTGAGCGCCAGCCTCTCATTTGGAATGATGCAGTTCTTGATTCTTCGGTTAATCCACCCCGTCAGCTTGGAGAGAGGACTCACATTGATTGGGCTGCTTGGGACATTGGCCCTGCTGCCTCTATGCGGTTGTTTCATGAGACACGTATGCTGGATGCAGATTTTGTGGCAGAACATTATGACATTGGTCGCGGGGTGACAGACAGACTGCTTGAGATTGACTCCGCCGTTCCTTCACAGTGGGACGCAGTCATGCGCGGCACGGTTCAGATGCCTCCACATAGTGGCTGGGAAGGTCTCTTTGCTCAGAGCACTCTCTTATTAGTTCGTTTAGACACCATGCTGTTCACAGTTGATACTGACTACTCTCAGGGGATTCATGCTAGATTGACATAGGATACCACCTCTCCGCACCTTGTCTACCTCGGCGCTTGACGGGAGGCCATATGAGTAGGTGGCTCCTGCGGGAAGCATCGTTGTGTTGACCCCCGTTTCGCTTCCGCTGATGCCGCACTTTGGAGGCTTTGGGTGTGGGAGGGTCGTGCCCTATCTCAGCTTTATTGGGACCCAAGAGAGTGGCATTGGCCTCACTCTAACCCCACCGGGGCACCTGTATCATTCTTTGAGTACACTGTCAGAATTGGAAGATTAGCATTGATGAGATAGCACCCAGAGCGGCCCACTCGTATGCGTTTCTGGTTACATTCAGGTCTCTCCCATGCCTATCTACAACAGTTTTGGTCAGCTATCTGGGATTTACATGTAGCTCGTCGTATTTCTTTTTTCATGTGGATGATTGCACATGCAGGACTTCCAGTTGGGACTTGGCTAGCTACTATGGGTCATGATCCGTTTTGTACTCGCTGTCCTTTGCGACTACATGAGTCACCTGCACACTGTCTTTGGTCATGCTCATCTTCTCATGTAGTGTGGCTAGCAGTTTGCTTTTTACTTAGTAGAGCCGGTGTTCAGCATGGATTTCTCACTTGGGGATCTGTCTCATGGTTGATGCCGATGCCCGGACCGCATCTTTTCTACGAGGGCTCAGACACAGATCCAGCTCTTATGCTTACCTCGACTGGTTATCGGCGAGGGACTTTGGCTATGTTACCACAGATTGCTTGGCAGGGGGATCCTGAGACACGTGATGAAGTTTTTTCAGTCATCACTAGCATTACACTATGGAATGTTTGGAGAGCTCGTTGTCTTCACATTCTCAGTGCGGCTCCACAGCTCCTTTAGGATACCCTCACTGCCATTTGGCTGGACATCATTCACACCCTGATTTGGCAGTGGGATTCTTCCTCAGGTACATCTCAAGCAGCCGAGGCTCGTCGATTTGCCTTCCTTCGGCGTTGGGCCCGATCTCCACTGTTCTTCACACTTACAGGTGGCCAGATTACATGGCATTATGCCCCCCCTTGATGGTTTCTCCTCCACTCATCACACAGACTACCATGAGATTGTTCTAGTCGAGTTGTCACTATAGTGGCTCTCACCCTTACATTCAGCCTGTACACCCCACGTGATAGGCTATTTTGGCATCCGCTGGGGATTATATTGTACTTAGTAATATACAGCCTTGAATTTTCCAAAAAAAAAAAAAGAGAGAGAGAGAGAGAGAGAGAGAGAGAGAGAGAGAGAGAGAGAGAGAGAGAGAGAGAGAGAGAGAGAGAGAGAGAGAGAGAGAGAGAGAGAGTCTCCACCTCACTCTTCTATACGTGATTGGTGTTAGACTGCATTGGAAACTACTCAGGGACGGGTCTCGGAGCTTACATTCCTTGGCAGAGGCATATTCATGGTACGTCTTTCAGATCCCGCCACTGCCTCAACTCTCCTGGCTCGCTCTCCGATACTCTTTGATCGCAGGATGATATACTTGACGAGGTGGTATCCCGAGTTTACTAGTGAGGAGTTTGATAGTCGACACCTTATTCCCAGATTCCCTCTGACGCTCTCCTTCCTGGATATGCCTCTCCATTTTATTGATGAGCATCTCCTTCATATGATTGTTGCTCATTTTGGCACAGTAGTTCCAGGATCCTGCATCTTCTCATCTGGTCCACCTCACATTCAGGTCCTCGTGTTTGGGGATACATCATTACCAGATACAGTTACTGTGGCTGTGCGCGATCGAGACTACTCTTGCCGAATGGTAGTCACTGGCCGCCCAGGATAGTGCTTACGCTGTCACGAGATGGGCCACTTGGCACGAGATTGCCCCACCCTGCCACGCCATCGGCGGCAACAACAGCCGGCTCGTGGCACTTATGCTCAGCCACGTGGTCAGCGTCAACAACCGGTTCCTCCTACTACTACTCGAGCACCTCAGCAGCTTGCAAGTGCTCCTCGAGCTTCGACCTCCATGTTCCTCCCTCCGCTTCAGCTCCTACTGAGGCTGCATTGCAGACAGTGGGTCGTAACCATTGGGTCGTAACCATTCCTTCCGTCCTCGCCAGCAACCTTCAACACATGCAGCCCCCAGTGTTACCTCTCCTGCTCCCTCTCAAGTGTCCACCACCCCCTTACCCCCTGCTTCTCCTCGCCATTCTTCTTCTTCAGCACAGGATCATTTACCTCTGCTACCAGCTCCTCCTTCACTTGCCGTTCCCCCGCCCGCTCCTTTCCCTCTTCCCGAGGTCCCTATTCCCATGCAGATGGATCATTCACCGCTATTACCTCTCCCTTTTCCTCCTCTCCCTCTTGCCCTTACGCCCCCCCCTCCACCTTCTGGTCCTCCCCCTCCCTCAGCCGCTCATACTTACGTCCCACGCAGTTTTCTTAGCTCTTGCCCTCTTTCCTGGGGCACTCATTGGGCTGAAATGTGCAGTGACTCAGAAGGGCCATTGCGGGTGCAGCTCTACCTTCTGCATCACAAGCCAGGTTGTGTTCCCTCTTTAATAGGCAGCCGCTCTCAGCCTACCCATTCTTTTTTCCTTCCATTCCATGCAGCTCAGGAATGGTCCGAGCATCAGGTTCTACATTTTGTGCATGCACAAACTATGGCTCAGCTTCATTTATGGTTGTCTACTCCTGCTCCGGATGTATTGTCTCCACACTTCCCTTCATGTATTGGTGCTATGGAATGGAGTGATGTTTATGCTTGCTATTCATTGCCTATGGTCATTCATGTATCCTCAGATGTGGTGCTTCCTATGTCTATGCGCATTTGGGGTGTCAAAGCTGCAGCATCGGTAATGCAATGTAAACAAGCTGAGGTCCGCAGTTGGTGCAATGAGACACCATATTTTAGAGAGGGATTGCGGGTTGCTTTCCTACCGCCCGAAGCTCACCCCTTGGATGGCCCAGCTGCCTCCAAGAAGATGCGCAGTTAGTTAGATGCTCTACCAATTCTTTCATGCAGACTATGGATTTACATGTAGTTTCTTGGAATGCTAATGGTTTACAGACTTCTCGGGTAAGAGGTTCCCGTAAGCTTTTACTTCGCAGAGATTTACACGCTCATGTAGTAGGCACTGTGGATATATTACTAGTACAGGAGCATAAGATTGCCACTCCCTTTGGTAATCTCATGCCCTCGGGCGCTCACACTTTTTGGGAGCTTGCTCTGGGCCTTCATGGACAGAGTTGCGGTGTATGCATCTCAGTGGGGCCACGTTACTTGGCCTCAGTTCAACAACATGGCACCCTTATCGCTGGCAGAGCAGTCTATGTTTCTATTCGGATTCGGGACTCTATCATTGGTTTTATGTCAGTCTATGCACCCACTACTCCTCGGGAGAGGGCTATTTTCTGGTCCTCCTTGGCTGCTGTTCTACCTGCTGTAGACTCTTGGGTTGTTGGAGGCGACTTCAACAATGTCGAGAGCGACTCTGATTGGCAATCCATCACACCTCCAGTTCTATCATCCATTTCTCCCGATGAGCAGCTAGCTTGGGATCGATTTCTTCTAGCTATTCAAGGTGTTGACGCATGGCACATACCCTCTTTTGGTCACCACCTTGCTACACTTCATTACTCGTGGGGGTTTCAGAGGCAGCAGGGGAGATTATTAGAGCGACTTGATCGTTTTTACATTGGCCCTTGGGCAGCAGCTCTAGGTGGATTTACTACTATTTGGAGAGGGATCAGCCTCTCAGATCATTTACCCATCTCATTGTTTATCTCCTTCACTAGATCCTCTGCACAGAGACGAGGCTGCCGCATCCCTGACAGTGTTCTCACCACTGAAGTTTTGCAGCAGCAGATTTGTGACTTATGGTCCACGGGTGCTTCTTATTGTGGTCCCCTTGGAAAGTTCCTTGCTCATTGCATTACTCAGTCTAGTATTTACTGCCCTGATCAGACTGCTATTATTCATCGTCAATTGAGAGTACGCGAGTCTGATATTCACATTCCTCTTGGTTCCACACAGCGCTTGCTTGAGGAGTGGCCTCAGGATGCTTATCTCGCTGCTAGACAGACAGAGCTCACAGAGGAGATTCATCGCGTACAGGAGGCTAGGTCTGAGTTCACTCATCATGCTTCAGTATCTCATTGGATAGCTAAAGCTGATCGAATGAATAAAGCCTTCTTCGCTGCGCATAAGGAGCGCCCACCTGGCACCACCCTTCGGACTTTGTGCGATGCTCAGGGGACACTACATATGCATCCTGATGTTATTCTTGATATGTCTGCAGATTATTTTGAGACATTGTTCACTGCTGATGTATGCACTACTGAGGTTTTACTTGCCCGTGAGGAGATCTGGCATCACACCCGACACCGTTGTACAGACACTATGGCAGAGATCTTGTTGGCACCCTTCACACTTACAGAGCTTCATGCTGCTATCGAGAGTCTAGATCCATCCTCCTGTCCAGGAGAGGATGGCCTTACTAGAGCTTTCTTTTTGACTTATTGGGATGTATTGCATATACCACTGCTTCGCGGTTGTCAGGACATCTTTGCATCAGGATATATGCATCTGGATCTTTGTTCAGGTCTCATATCTCTTATTCCGAAAGGGGGTGACACTACTCAGCTCCGCCAGTGGAGACCTATTACCCTACTCCCTTCGGTCTATAAGATATTAGCGTTACTGATCAGTCATCGCTTGCGACTGTTCTTACCAGATATTATTCATACTTCTCAGACAGGCTTTGTCATGGATCGATGCATACTAGATAATATCTTCACTTTTTATGAGTCTATAGAGTGGTCCAGATCATCTTCTGAACCTCTCGCTTTTTACATCCTTGACTTCGAGAAAGCATACGATCGTGTTGAGTGGGACTTTCTCGAAGGATCATTAGCCAGGATGGGTTTCCCTGTGAGATGGATCTTCGGCATTTCCGCTCTCTTCAGGACTGCCAACAGCGCTATTACTGTTGGTGGTCGTGTTAGTCGCAGTTTTGAGCTTTCTCGGTCTGTCCGTCAGGGATGTCCTTTAGCAACATATATGTATCTGTTTGTAGGAGAGACTATGTCCGACTTTCTTCGTGCTCAGAGTCATGCATTTCGTGGCTTGACCATGCCAGTACCTTCAGCTTCGGACCTTATCGATCAGGAGTTTGCTGATGACACTATGTTGATGTTGCGCTATTTGCTAGCAGCTCTTGATGCCATGCGGGAGGCCCTGGAGGTTTTTTGCATTGCCAGTGGTGCACGCATTAACTGGCATAAATCCTATGGGTTATTGGTTGGCAGTGATGACATACCTACTTGGGGGGTAGCTAATGGATTCACATGGCTGCAGTCGGGTCAAACATGCAGATATCTGGGCTTCGAGGTTGGATTTGATGTTTCCTCACAGCAGCAGTTTGCACCCGTACTACAATCTATTCGCAGGAAGCTATGCCATTGGTCTTCACGTCATCTGTTTTTGGCTGGCCGTGCATTGGTCGCCAACCAGGTCATTCTGGCTACAGTATGGTATACGGCCTCTTGTTGGATGCTACATTATGGTGTGATAGCTCAGCTCCGCCGACTAGTGCGGAACTTTTTATGGAGTGGCACAGATGGGACTACTGATACTCGTGCTCGAGTTCGCTGTTCCATGATTATTCATCCTATGTCAGAGGGAGGCCTTGGCATTATTGATCCAGAATTACAGAGCCGCGCCCTTCTTACCAAGCTTATTGTTCGTGCTCGTGGAAGATGCTTCTTCAGGCCGCTCTTTGCACAGCGACTCCATGCCTCGACACTAGAGATGGTCATACTTGGCATACAGGGTATCATTTTCTCTTTACGGATGCCCCCTTGTTCACCAACACTCTCTCACCCTTCATCCGATCGCTCCTTCAGATTTGGGTTTCCATGTGACGGGCTATCAAACGCTCACCTTCCTCATGTCGTGAGGAGATTGAGCGCCAGCCTCTCATTTGGAATGATGCAGTTCTTGATTCTTGAGTTAATCCACCCCGTCAGCTTGGAGAGAGGACTCACATTGATTGGGCTGCTTGGGACACTGGCCCTGCTGCCTCTATGCGGTTGTTTCATGAGACACGTATGCTGGATGCAAATTTTGTGGCAGAACATTATGACATTGGTCGCGGGGTGACAGACAGACTGCTTGAGATTGACTCCGCCGTTCCTTCACAGTGGGACGCAGTCATGCGCGGCACGGTTCAGATGCCTCCACATAGTGGCTGGGAAGGTCTCTTTGCTCAGAGCACTCTCTTATTAGTTCGTTTAGACACCATGCTGTTCACAGTTGATACTGACTACTCTCAGGGGATTCATGCTAGATTGACATAGGATACCACCTCTCCGCACCTTGTCTACCTCGGCGCTTGACGGGAGGCCATATGAGTAGGTGGCTCCTGCGGGAAGCATCGTTGTGTTGACCCCCGTTTCGCTTCCGCTGATGCCGCACTTTGGAGGCTTTGGGTGTGGGAGGGTCGTGCCCTATCTCAGCTTTATTGGGACCCAAGAGAGTGGCATTGGCCTCACTCTAACCCCACCGGGGCACCTGTATCATTCTTTGAGTACACTGTCAGAATTGGAAGATTAGCATTGATGAGATAGCACCCAGAGCGGCCCACTCGTATGCGTTTCTGGTTACATTCAGGTCTCTCCCATGCCTATCTACAACAGTTTTGGTCAGCTATCTGGGATTTACATGTAGCTCGTCGTATTTCTTTTTTCATGTGGATGATTGCACATGCAGGACTTCCAGTTGGGACTTGGCTAGCTACTATGGGTCATGATCCGTTTTGTACTCGCTGTCCTTTGCGACTACATGAGTCACCTGCACACTGTCTTTGGTCATGCTCATCTTCTCATGTAGTGTGGCTAGCAGTTTGCTTTTTACTTAGTAGAGCCGGTGTTCAGCATGGATTTCTCACTTGGGGATCTGTCTCATGGTTGATGCCGATGCCCGGACCGCATCTTTTCTACGAGGGCTCAGACACAGATCCAGCTCTTATGCTTACCTCGACTGGTTATCGGCTTGCCGAGCGTAACCCTAATTCCATGAAACCCTAACAGTCAACATTTACGAAACCCTAATTCCTCGAAACCCTAACAGTTTGAAAACCCTAACTGTCCCAAACCCTAACCGTGCGCCTCTTTCTACCGCCTGCAAGCGAAAGAGAGAAAGAGATAGAGAGAGGAAGATTCCAAGCTTCAATTCGGGTGGTGCTTTTCCCGTTTGCCAGTTTCGCCCATTCTTCATGGCGGCTTTGCCGGTCTCGAGTGCTATGGACGGCGCTCCACCACCACTTGCCTGTCGGGTGGATTGTACTGGCGACCAGTTGACACGCGTTGACTCCAAAGTCCAACACCTGGCATAGCATGCCTTGGTTGGCTGGATGATTGGACAGTCTCCACCTCAATCTTCTATACGTGATTGGTGTCAGATTACATTGGGCACTACTCAGGGACGGATCTCGGAGCTTACATTCCTTGGCAGAGGCATATTCATGGTACGTCTTGCAGATCCCGCCACTGCCTCAGCTCTCCTGGCTCGCTCTCCGATACTCTCTGATCGCAGGATGATATACTTGATGACGTGGTATCCCGAGTTTATTACTGAGGAGTTTGACAGTCAACACCTTATTCCTAGATTCCCTCTGATACTCTCCTTCCTGGATATGCCTCTTCATTTTATTGATGAGCATCTCCTTCAGATGATTGCTGCTCACTTTGGCACAGTAGTTCCAGGATCCTGCATCTTCTCATCTGGTCCACCTCGTATTCAGGTCTTGGTGTTTCAGGAATACTTCATTACCAGATTCAGTTACTGTGGCTATGCGCGATCGAGACTACTCTTGCCGAATGGTAGTCACTGGACGTCCAGGACAGTGCTTGCGCTGTCACGAGATGGGACACTTAGCGCGAGAATGCCCCACACTGCCACGCCATCGGCGACAACAGTAGCCGGCTCGTGGCACCCCTATTCAGTCACGTGGTCAGCGTCAACAAGCGGTTCCTCTTGCTACTACTCGAGCACCTCCTCAGCCTGCAGGTGCTTCTAGAGCTTCGACCCTCCATGTTCCTCCCTCTGCTTCAGCTCCTACTGAGGCAGCATGGCAGACAGTGGGTCGTAACCATTCCTTCCGTCCTCGTCCGCAACCTACAATGCATGCAGCCCCTAATGTTACCTCTCCTGCTCCCTCTCAAGTTTCAACCACCCCCTTACCCCCTGCTTCTCCTCACCAATCTTCTTCTTCAGCATAGGATCACTTACCTCTGCTACCAGTTCCTCCTTCACTTGCTGTTCCTCCACCCACTCCTTCCCCTCTTCCCGAGGTCCCTATTCCCATGCAGATGGATCATTCACCGCTACCAGCTCTCCCTCCTCCTGTCCTTGCTCTTCCCCCTCCACCTTCTGGTCCCCCCTCTCCCTCAGCAGCTCATACTTACGTCCCATGCAGTTTTCTCAGCTCTTGCCCTCTTTCCTGGGGCACTCATCGTGCTGAGATGTGCGGTGACTCAGACGGACCATTGCGGGTACAGCTCTACCTTATGCATCACAAGACAGGTTGTGTTCCTTCTTTGATTGGCAGTCGCTCTCAGCCTACGCATTCCTTTTTCCTTCCATTTCACGCTGCTCAGGAATGGTTCGAGGATCGGGTTCTCCATTTTGTGCACGCCCAGCCAATGGCTTAGCTACATTTATGGTTGTCTACTTCTACCCCAGATGTTTTGTCTCCTCACTATCCTTCATGTATTGGTGCTATGGAGTGGAGTGATGTTTATGCTTGCTATTCATTGCCTATGGTCATTCATGTATCCTCAGATGTGGTACTTCCTATGTCTATGCTCATTTGGGGTGTCAAGGCTGCAGCATCGGTAATGCAATGTAAACAAGCTGAGGTTCGCAGTTGGTGCAATGAGACACCATATTTTAGAGAGGGCTTGCGGGTTGCTTTCCTACCGCCTGAAGCTCACCCCTTGGATGGTCCAGCTGCCTCCAAGAAGATGCGCAATTAGTCAGATACTATACATACTCTTTCATGCAGTCTATGGATTTACATGTACTTTCTTGGAATGCTAATGGTTTACAGACTTCTCGGGTAAAAGGTTCCCGTAAGCTTTTACTTCGCAGAGATTTACACACTCATGTAGTGGGCATTGTGGATATACTACTAGTATAGCAGCATAAGATTGCCACTCCTTTTGGCAATCTCATGCCATCGGGAGCCCGCACTTTTTGGGAGCCTGCTCTGGGCCTTCATGGTCAGAGTTGCGGTGTATGCATCTCAATGGGGCCATGTTACTTGGGCTCAGTTCAGCAGCATGGCATACTTGTCGCTATCAGCAGTTTATGTTTCTATTTGGATTCGGGAATCTATCATTGGTTTTATGTCAGTCTACACCCACTACCCCTCGGGAGAGGGCTACTTTTTGGTCCTCCTTGGCTGCTGTTCTACCTGCTGTAGACTCTTGGGTTGTTGGAGGTGACTTCAACAACGTTGAGAGCGACTCTGATTGGCGAGTCACCACACCTCCCGTTCTATCATCCATCTCTCCCGATGAGCAGCCAGCTTGGGATCGATTTCTTCTAGCTATTCAAGGTGTTGACGCCTAGCACATACCCTCTTTTGGTCATCACCTTGCTACTCTTCATTACTCTTGAGGGTTTCAGCGACAGCAGGGGAGATTATTAGAGCGACTTGACCGTTTTTACATTGGCCCTTGGGCCGCAGCTCTAGGCGGATTTACTACTATATGGAGAGGGACCAGCCTCTCAGATCATTTTCCCACATCATTGTTTATCTCCTTCACTAGATCCTCTGCTCAGAGCGAGGCTGCCGCATCCCTGACAGTGTTCTCACCACTCAAGTATTGCAGCAGCAGATACGTGGCTTATGGTCCACGGATGCTTCTTCTTGTGGACCCCCTGGAAAGTTTCTTGCTCATTGCATTTCTCAGGCTAGTATTTACTGCCGTGATCAGACTGCTATCATTCATCGTTAGTTGAGAGTACGCGAGTCTGATCTTCACATCCCTCTTGGTTCCACTCAGCGCTTGCTTGAGGAGTGGCCTCAGGATGCTTATCTCGCTGCTAGACAGACAGAGCTCATAGAAGAGATTCGTCGCATGCAGGAGGCTAGGTCTGAGTTCACGCATCATGCTTCATTGTCTCATTGGATAGCTAAAGCTGATCGAATGAATAAAGACTTCTTCGCAGCGCATAAAGAACGCCCTCCTGGCACCACTCTGCGGACTTTGTGCGATGCTCAGGGGACACTTCATATGCATCCTGATGTTATTCTTGATATGTCTGCAGATTATTTTGAGATAGTGTTTGCTGCTGATGTATGCACTCCTGAGGTTTTACTTGCCCGTGAGCAGATCTGGCAGCACACTCGACATCGTTGTACAGACACTATGGCAGAGATCTTGTTGGCACCCTTCACACTTACAGAGCTCCATGTTGCTATAGAGAGTCTTGATCCATCCTCCTGTCCAGGCGAGGATGGTCTCACTAGAGACTTCTTTTTGACATATTGGGATGTATTGCATATACCACTGCTTCGCGGTTGTCAGGACATCTTTGCATCAGGATATATGCATCCGGCTCTTTGTTCAGGTCTCATATCTTTTATTCCGAAGGGGGGTGACACCACTCAGCTCCGACAGTGGAGACCTATTACCCTACTCCCTTCAGTCTATAAGATATTAGCGTTACTGATCAGCCATCGCTTGTGGCCGTTCTTACCAGATATTATTCATACTTCTCAGACAGGCTTTGTCATGGATCGATGCATACTGGATAATATCTTCACTTTTTATGAGACTATAGAGTGGGCCAGATCATCTTCTGAACCTCTCGCTTTTTACATCCTTGACTTCGAGAAAGCATACGATCGTGTTGAGTGGGACTTTCTCGAAGGATCATTAGCCAGGATGGGTTTCCTTGTGAGATGGATCTTCGGCATTTCCGCTCTCTTCAGGACTGCCAACAGCGCTATTACTGTTGGTGGTCGTGTTAGTCGCAGTTTTGAGCTTTCTCGGTCTGTCCGTCAGGGATGTCCTTTAGCAACATATATGTATCTGTTTGTAGGAGAGACTATGTCCGACTTTCTTCGTGCTCAGAGTCATGCATTTCGTGGCTTGACCATGCCAGTACCTTCAGCTTCTGACCTTATCGATCAGGAGTTTGCTGATGACACTATGTTGATGTTGCGCTATTTGCTAGCAGCTCTTGATGCCATGCGGGAGGCCCTGGAGGTTTTTTGCATTGCCAGTGGTGCACGCATTAACTGGCATAAATCCTATGGGTTATTGGTTGGCAGTGATGACATACCTACTTGGGGGGTAGCTAATGGATTCACATGGCTGCAGTCGGGTCAAACATGCAGATATCTGGGCTTCGAGGTTGGATTTGATGTTTCCTCATAGCAACAGTTTGCACCCGTACTACAGTCTATTCGCAGGAAGCTATGCCATTGGTCTTCACGTCATCTGTCGTTGGCTGGCCGTGCATTGGTCGCCAACCAAGTCATTCTGGCTACAGTATGGTATACGGCTCCTTGTTGGATGTTACATTCCGGTGTGATAACTCAGCTCCGCCGACTAGTGAGGAACTTTTTATGGAGTGGCACAGATGGGACTATTGATACTCGTGCTCGAGTTCGCTGGTCCACGATCATTCGTCCTAGGTCAGAGGGAGGCCTTGGCATTATTGATCCAGAGTTTCAGAGCCGCGCGCTTCTTACCAAGCTTTTTGTTCAGTGTCTTTTTCCCGGCCAAGAACCTTGGAAGATGCTTCTTCAGGCTGGTCGTTGCATAGTGACTCCACGACTCGGCACTAGAGATGGTCATACTTGGCATTCAGGGTATCGTTTTCTCTTTACGGATGCCCCCTTGTCCACTTCCACCCTCTCACCCTTTCTCCGATCGCTCCTTCAGATTTGGGTTTCCATGAGACGGGCTATCGTACGCTCACCTCCCTCATGTCGTGAGGAGATTAAGCGGTAGCCTCTCATTTGGAATGCTACAGTTCTTGATTCTTCGGTTAATCCACCTCGTCAGCTTGGAGAGAGGACTCACATTGATTGGGCTGCTTGGGACTCTGGCCCTGTTGCCTCTATGCGGTTGTTTCATGAGACACGTATGCTGGATGCAGATTTTGTGGCAGAACATTATGACATTGGTCGCGGGGTGCCAGACAGACTGCTTGAGATTGATTCTGCCGTTCCTTCACAGTGGGATGCAGTCATGCGAGGCATAGTTCAGATGCCCCCTCATTGTGGCTGGGAAGGACTCTTTGACCAGAGCACTCTCTTATTAGTTTGTTTGGACACCATGCTATTCACAGTTGATACTGACAACTGTCAGGGGATTTATGCTAGATTGACATATGCTACCACTTCTCCACTACTTATCTCCCCGGCGCTTGATGGGAGGCCATACAAGTAGTTGGCTCACGCGGGAAGCGCCGTTGTGTTGACCCCCGTTTTGCTTCCGCTGATGCTGCACTTTGGAGGCTTTGGGTGTGGGAGGGCCGTGCCCTATCGCAGCTTTATTGGGACCCAGGAGAGTGGCATTGGCCTGACTCAGACCCCACAGGTGCACCTGTATCCTTCTTTGAGTACACTGTCAGGATTGGAAGATTAGCATTGATGCGACAACAACCACAGCAGCCCGCTCGTATGCGTTTCTGGTTACATTCAGGCCTCTCCCATGCCTATCTGCAGCAGTTTTGGTTCGCCATCTGGGATTTACATGTTGCTCGTCGTATTTCCTTTTTCATGTGGATGATTGCTCATGCGGGACTACCAGTTGGGACTTGGCTAGCTACTATGGGTCATGATCCGTTATGTACTCGCTGTCCTTTGCGCCAACTTGAGTCACCTGCCCATTGTCTTTGGTCATGCTCAGCTTCCCATGTAGTGTGGCTTGCAGTTTGCTCTCTACTCAGCAGAGCAGGTGTTCAGCATGGATTTCTTACTTGGGGATCTGTCTCATGGTTGATGCCGATGCCCGGCCCGCATCTTTTCTACGAGGGCTCAGCCATAGATCCAGCCTTCATGCTTACCTTGACTGGTTATCGGCGAGGGACTTTGGCTATGCTACCACAGATTGCCTGGCAGGGGGATACTCAGACACGTGATGCAAGTTTCTCAGTCATCACTAGTATTACACTATGGAATATTTGGAGAGCTCGTTGTCTTCACATTCTCAGTGCGGCTCCACAGCTCCTTCAGGATATCCTCACTGCCATTTGGCCGGACACCATTCACACCCTGATTTGGCAGTGGGATTCGTCCTCCGGTACATCTAGAGCAGCCGAGGCTCGTCGATTTGCCTTCCTTCGGCGTTGGGCAAGATCCCCACTCTTCTTCACACTGACAGGTGGTCAGATTACTTGGCATTATGCCCCTCCACAGTGGTTTCTCCTCCACTCCTCACACCGACCACCATGAGATTGTTCTAGTCGAGTAGTCACTATAGTGGCTCTCCTCCTTACATTCAGCTTGTACACCCCACGCGATAGGCTATTTTGGCATCCGCTGGGATTATTTTGTACTCAGTAATATACAGCCCTGACTTTTTCCAAAAAAGAGAGAGAGAGAGAGAGAGAGAGAGAGAGAGAGAGAGAGAGAGAGAGAGAGAGAGAGAGAGAGAGAGATCCTTTTATGTCTATTAGAGGCCGAGGTCAATCTATGAGATAAATCAAATATACATGTGTGTGTCCTCCATCTATCGAGAAAGGACAAGAGAACAAAGTAGCAACAATGTGGTCATGTGGTAAGGGGGGAGGGGATGATCCATGGGAGGCTAGGATACAAGAAACATGGTATATGAGGGGAGTGGGAGTGTGGAGCTCTGTCTCAAGAGGGTAGGGTGGGTGTAGATCTATATGCTCAAAGAAGTGCAATTATGAAGTGCGTATCAAGATGACTAGCTCCATCCTATGTCAAATTGGGGGTGTAATGTCTAGTATGTGGGTGTGTGTGCTGTAAGGGCTGCACGTATGATCGTGTCTGGGGCTACTAGCATACGATCAAATCTCTTCTAGGATGCTTGGTGGTGGCGAGTCTAGATCTCTCGGATCTGTATGGGATGGAGTCTGAGAGCTATGTCTTTGAGCTCGGGGATATCCCCTAGCTCTGACCATCTCAACCTATTGTAGGGTGGCCCCACTGTGTCTGTGACACGACTGGCAGTAGGGCTGTCATCCTCTCTGGAAGAAGCTGTGACTATTTGTCACTCTTTGCTGCCACTACAGGTGCCCACATATATATATATATATATGTATATATATATATATATATATATAGATAGATAGATAGATAGAGTCTGTCAGTCAATAAGTCAGTCAGTCTCGGTTTAGTGATGCCTTGGGGAAGTTGGTTTGGTTAGAGATGTGCATCCTGGTATCTTCCCTTGGCTTCTATGGTGGAAGACTAATGTAGTATGGTTGTGCCGTAGATCTGTATCCTTTTTTGGGGTGCAACATTTGGATGCATTAAGAGTAAGGATTTTAGAGTGCCTTGACATCTATGAGCTGCTACAAGAGGTTTCTTATAGCGGATACTGTAACGGGACGGGCACCACGTGCCAATGGAAAAGAATACGTTGAACAGACTTTTAGCACTTCAACAACAAGCTAACCGAAAGAGAGACCACACACAACACGGAGTGTCGAAATTCCACCCCAAAGAGTATTGACCCCAAACCTTGGCGCCCCTTTCGATATTTCTTTATATTACTTGAACTCAGCACAATGCCGGTACTCGCGCTCTGCACCTTTACCCAGAAGAGTGCCAGAGACTGAGCCCTTTGCACATATTTAAAGGCCCTTGGCCTCAAAAGCAGTTACATGAAAAGAAGTAAACTCAAAAGCATCTGGTCCAAAAGCGTTGCACCCAAAAAGCTGCCAGCACGTGTTACGAAAATCCGTACACATGCCACGTCAGCATGCCACGCAAAACGTGGAAATCCGTACAATATGCCACGTTAGCAGAGTCAGCGCAAATTGCGGAATTCCATACTGTCCATACAGTTGCCACGTAAGCACTTCAACATAAATTTTGGGACTCCGTACTTTTGCTGCCACGTCATCAGCTTCTATGCTTTGTGTGTGTAGGTTGCTTTACTTTAGGCCCCATCGATGGACGGGAACCTTTTTTTTTTTTTTTGAGAAAAAGATCCTTCTATTAGTTAATGAAAACTGCCCATAGGGCTACATCCACCTCTGCAGGAGAGGGCTACAACAAGCATGGTGGGGAGACTCTCCCAATGAAAAAACAGCATATGTACAATGGGGCTAAATCAAGAGATGGGAGGAGGGAAAAGCCACACAGGTGGACAGTAGTGCCATCTGAGCACCCCCTGGACCATGGAGTAGAACGGCCCAGGGCGACAGAGTCGAAGGAAAGCCTCGCGGCGCTCCCGCATGCGGTCGGAGCTGCCCTGTAGTCCCTCAAGCTGTCCTCTGAGAGTATGGATCAGCTCTAGCCAAAAGTCACGAACAATCTCTGCTGGTGGTACAAGGCGAGCCTCAAAGATGCGGAAACAACGGGCCCGCCAGATGAACCAGAGAGCTAGGCCGCTGATGAGCTCCCAACACTCCGCTCTCTCACTGCTCCACTCCTGTGGAGTAAGGTCTGTAGCAGGCTGGAGTGTAGGTCGACCCCCCTGTATCACTATCATCCTGCTGGTGGAAGATAGCTCAAACTGAAGTGCCGGGCCCGTGAGGGTGGACCAAGCCGCTGCCCCCCAAGTGTACTGTCGAGCCGTAGAGAGGGCAGGCATCAGCCGAAGAACTCGTAGCCACACCTGCTGGGCCGAGGGACAGTCCCAAAGACAGTGACGTTGACTCTCCACCAACTGGTCACAGGCTGTACATGTGGCCGAGAGACCACAATGTACAAGCCAGCTCCCTACTGCTGTGGCTCTGTGTGCAACCAACCACTGGAACAAGGTGAAGCGCCTCGGCTGTCTGGAGTCCCACAGCCTCTGCCAAAAAGCTGCCAAGAAGTCAACTGTGAGACCCTCCTCCTGCCAATGACGTGCTGCAGCGGGGCGGGCCTCACTCTGTGCTGCAAGTATATGACGTCCAAGCCGAACAGTGTACTGAAAGAAAGGGACTCCTGGGCGGTCTGCAGAAGAGAATGGGTCCCTCCATAGCCACTCACCAGGATCCCACTGTACTCGTGCCAGTGGACAGCACTCCCAAGCCCATAGCCTCCAGTGTCCTGTCTCAAGAGCTGCTGGGTCAGGGTCTATGACGCAAGTCCTCCCACAGATGCCCACAACTCGGATCCTCTGGAAACAACACTCTGCTACCTGCGGGGCCTCTACTGCAACTCTCTGTAGTCGTCCCCCACCCTGAAGCTCGAAGAACAGGGCTGGGACAGTCTCTGAGCAAGCCCTGACTGAAATGAGAACCTCCAGTCGTGTGAAGGCTCCCATCCACCAGGGTGCTACTGGCTCGAGAGGCGTGAGCCAGTCAGCTGGAACTGACTCTGAGATGTCCTGACACATGCTCTGAACCCCTCTCATGCCCTGTAGCTGGACAACCTGCACCTCCTCTGACAAACCTGTGAACTCTAGCCAGTCACCTAGAGAGCGCGCTGGACCTGCTGCCAAGGGACCCCAAGAAACATGAGGCCTACTCCCAACCAAGTGGCCTCGCTGAGTGCTAACCATGGGGTTCCAGACGAGGGGCTGCCGTAGGCGCTCCTCCGTGCACGTCGGCTGTCTCTGCTCTAGGCCACGCCGTAATAGCTCCCAAGAACGAAGCAGACTCACAGTGAATCGGTCCTCCAGTCTCCTGCTCAAACCAACTCGACGCAACTCTGTAAAGATCCATCTGGTCGAAGGTTGCCAAGGGCCTCCTGACTGAGGCACCCTGGCACGAAGCCTCTGCAACAAGAACTCCTTCCAGGGCTCCTCGCCTGGAAGAAGTCCTCTGACGACGAACTTCCCAAGAAGGGCTCTGCTCTGCTGTGCTGGATCAATGATCCCAAGCCCTCCCTGAGAACAAGGAAGTGTGATGACCGACCAAGCCACCTTGGCTCGGGCAATCTGAGTGTCGCGACCTGACCAAAGGAAGTTCCTGATCAGCCTCTGTACCTGGCTGATGCAAGAACTCGAGAAGATCCAGCAAGAAGTGATGTACCACATAGTCGCCAACAACACCTGGTTGGCAACTACTACTCTACCAGCCAGCGAAAGTCGGGCTGAGCTCCAATGTAACAGCTTTCTCCTGATGGACAGGAGAAGAGGAGCAATCTGCTGCTCGGGGGACAAATCCAAACCAACCTGACAACCCAAGTACCGAACTGCAGTCCCTGGAGGAATCCACCTGAAACCCTCTCCTGGCATCCAATCTGGCACAGGAGCACTACCAACCGAGAAAGCCACTGTCTTTCTCCAGTTGATCAGTGCGCCCGATGCACAGCAGAAGGTCTCCAAAGCCTGCCCACATCTGTGTAAATTGGCCTCCTGGCCCTCTAAGTACAAGGCTGAGTCGTCGGCAAACTCAGCGTCCAGAAGCTCATCTCCCCGTTGAGGGAGTGCTAAGCCCCTCAAACCAACCTACTGTGACACCAAAAATCTGCTCATCGCCTCCGCATAGAACAGAAAGAGAAAGGGGGCAAGAGGACAACCCTGTCTGACCGATTGTGTGAGCATGAAGCGCTCACCTCTACCTCCTGCCAAAAGCACCTGACTGTGAGCCTGTCTGTACAAAGCTGACACCCCTCTGATCCAAGCCTCTGAGAAGCCCATCCTGCGTAGCGTGCCCTCTAGAAAGTCCCAGTCGACTCTGTCGTATGCCTTCTCAAAATCGAGAAGAAGAAGCACAAGGTCTTCCCCACGGAGCCGTGCAAGGGCAGAAGCCTCCCAAAAAGTGAAGATGTTGTCAAGGATACTGCGTTCCTTGACAAAACCTGTCTGAGTCCCATGTATAAGGCTCTCCAAAAGTGGCTGAATCCTCAAACTCAGAGCCTTGGCAAGAATTTTGTAGGCTGAGTTGAGAATGGTGATGGGGCGCCACTGTCGAATCTCATCCAAGGAGCCACCCTCCTTTGGAATGAGGTAAATCAGGCCCTCACTCATGCTATCCGGCATCACTCCTGTGTGCAGAATGTACTGAAAGGCACTACAAAGATCTGGGCCAAGCAGGTCCCAGTACTCCAAGAAGAAGCTGGGAGTCAGCCCATCCTCACCTGGACAGCTACCACGAGGGAGGGCCCTAAGAGCCCTGTGCAGCTCCTCAAGCTGAAGAGGTAACTCAAGCCTCTGCCGCATCTCCTTAGTCACAAGACAGGGCATCTGTGCCCAAACCTGCTCCCTGCATGCATCGTGTCTCTCTGACTCGGGCTTAGCCGACAGTAGCTCACGGTAAAAGTCAGTAGCGACTGCACGCATATCCTCAGGCTCACAAACAACTGACCCATCGGGTCTCCTCAACTGATTGACCTTGGCATGCGAGTGCCGAGGTCCCACTGTCTCAAAAAAACCACCTGTCACCCTGTCACCCACCTGAGTCCACTGAGATGCCTGTCGATGAAAGGCAAACTCATGGTGCCTCTCCTCTGTGCAAGCAAGCTCCTGTCGAGCCTGCTCTAACTGCTCCTCCAACCATGGACTGTCTGGATGCTGCTCCTGCATCCTCTGTAGTGAAGCAATGCCTCGTTTGAGACGCTGCTCCTCCTCTCTCGCTGCAGCCCGTCGAGCCAGAGACTCCTGGAGAAAGAAGTGGCTAAGCTGAGCTAGGCCTGAGGCCACTCTGTCTGCAGGTGGAGCCTGGCTGTCCATGCCCTCTGTCCATAGAGCCTCGACCCTCTCTCTGAGTGCTGAGTCCAACAAGACCCGCTCTGGGATGCGAAGCATCGTGCTCCCACTCCTCTGCCTATCTGCCACTGTGAGAATCACTGGTGCATGGTCCGAGAAGGATGTCCCTGCCAGGATGCCCACTGATCCCCCCAAGTCACTGAAGTGGTCACTAGTGTAGAAGCGATCTATGCGCGATAGATTCACTCCTCCCACTCGGCGGTCCGATCTAGAGAAGGCAAGACTCTCTGGAGGCCTCACAAAGCCAGAATGCTGCCATGTATCCGAGACCCTCAGCGTCATACAAAACCTCTCCCAAGCTGCTACCTCGACTCCATGCACAGTAGCATGGCTGCCTCCGATCCTGTCAGAAGGGTCCTCCAACATGTTGAAGTCCCCTCACACACCACTGGTCAACCTGTGGCAAAGACTCAACAATCTGTGACCAAAACTCTGCACGAGCACTCGCCACATTGGGCGCATAGATGTTCAGGAAACCCACAAGGCTACCCTGAACCTGCATAGTAATCCACTGATCCCTGCCTGGCACAATAATCCCTCTGCCCACAATGGCCTGCTGTAGTGAGTCCGCAATAGTCATACATACCCCACCCTGGATGCCTCCAGGTTCAAAAGCAGCTGACCAAAAGGTATCATAGCGTACACGCAAAATCTGACCACATCGCCGAATGCGGCTCTCAGACAAATGGTGCTCCTGAAGCATAAGGAGATCAATCTCTCCTCCCACAAGGCAACGCTGAAGCTCCTGACGCAATCGGCCCCGCTGTCGCTGAAACTGGGGCCCACCTAGTCCCTGCACGTTCCACGAGACGATCCTCATGGGGAGCGAGAGAGAACAGATGCTGCCGCAGCAGCAAGACGAGTTATCTTCGAAGCAGGCTTGGATGGGGAGTAATCCGCATCCGAGCGTCCTCTAGATAGGCGAGACTGCAGTGAGTGCCTGGTCCAAGCCCAAGCAGAGCGAGCCGTGCGTAAAGCAACCTCCTCTGTCCAGGAGTCCTCATGAATGAATACATTGCAAGGCAAACACTACGTATCAGCAAAAAAGTACACCACAATGTGTCTACATCCTGCTGAGTCTGGGGGTGTCACCGCAAACTTGGCCAATGGCCACAACGTCTGCAGCAAATCTGTAACGCCAAGTTCTCCCATGTGGTGAGAGAACTCGAGAACCTGTGTATGCAACCATCCCACCACTGAGTCGAGGGACCACTCTGTCTCAGTCCTGCCACAGAGGGGGAAGGAGAAACCAACTGCTGAGTCCAAGGCCTCTGTCCCCCTAGCGGCGAGGAACAAAGCGTGGACTCTGAAGCAGGCTGCCTCGTGGTCTGCTGCGGAGTCGCCAAGAAAACGAGTAAACCCGTAATCGAAGAAATCCCAGCGGCGTCGGAGGTCAATGCTCGTCAAACCACGCGGGATAGCTGCAAGCGAAGATGTCTGAATCTGCAGAGGGGGCCGCATGAAGGGCTGACCCTCTCTCGCTAGGCGACTCGTGGCAAAGGCGCTGCCAAGAGATCTCCTAGCCGCCGGCGAGGGTCCAGTCTCCTGAGCCGATTGAGGTACTGAAGCAGGAGGAGGGGGAGAAGGGGCTGGGGGGGCGAGGGAGAGGAGAAGCGGGGTGGGGCGGCAGAGACATGGAGGGGGCGAGGTGGGGGGTGAGCGGTAGCAGAGGGCGGGGGAGGGCATGAGGAGGAGGGGAGATCGGAAGGCGGAGCGGCTGGCGAGGGTGAAGCGGAGGTGGAGGCTGGTGAAGGAGGCTCCTCCTGCTCAAGAGGCCCAAAGCGGTTCCCCGTGGGAACCCACTGCTGTTGAGTAGGCACCTGGGGGCCACTCTGAGTGCCAGGCTGTCGCTGTGGCCCCTGGCGTCGACGGCCACGGGCCTGCTGCCACCCCTCCTCCGCTGGAGCCCCAGGCTCGGAGGGTGGCGCTGAATCTGTGCTCTGTGTCGCTGGCTGTGGCTGCGGCCCAGTCTTGGCAGGTTGGGGTCTCCTCCGTGGACAGGCCTTCGCTAGGTGGCCCATCTGTCTGCAAATGAAGCACTGGTTCGGGAGACCCGAGTACTCCACACTCTGTCGAAACCAACCCCCACTCACCCGAGGCAGAAGGATGACCTTTAGGAGCGTGTGGGTATCTCTGACCAAAACTCGAACTGAAGGGATGCCAGCCGCCTTGGCAGCTACTGATGCTGCCGTACGAGGTGTCTCCAGGACTGTCCCGATGGCGGAGTCAATCCTGGAGAGAAGTGGAAGGTACTCCCTTCGTAAACCCGGAAAGCAGACTGAGATGGGGATGTCTGCCTCCTCTACTAGCACATCCGAAGTCGGGTCAAAACCATGTCGCCACTGTCGAAAGTGTGCGCGTGATGCTCGGATGGCCAGTGGACTCATAGCAATGACCTTGGAGGCCATCTCGGAAGTCTCGAACTCAATCTTGTAGTACCCCCGTCCGAGAATCTGGACATCCAAGATCTTGCCCACCTCTGCGAGAAGGCGGGCCTGGAGAAGGTCTGGCAGCTCTCCTCTGCTAGGTCGAGTGCCGAGAACCTTGCAGATGACCGAAGTCGCCTGCAAGCGCTCTACCTCTGTGGCAAGGCTCGCTTGCTCTGTCGGCAAAAGAGCAAGTCGAATGGTGGGCTCAGCGGGGTCGGGCGAGGGGGCTTCAGGCGAGTCCCTCTGTGGCGAAGCTGGAGCCTCCATCTGTGTCTACTGCTGTGGCGTAGGAAGAGGACGACGGGAGGATGCTGTAGAAGGGCGCGCAAACACTGCTCCAAGGAGTTGGAACAGATGCCGAGAGTGCCGAAACTGCAGGGAGCAATCGAGGCGGGGGGCCCAAACTGATGGGTGAACGGGCCGAGACGGGGGGGGGGGGATAAAGTGGGTTTGGGCTAAGGGATGAGGGCGTGAGGCGGCAGCATGGGATGAGGCTGAGGGCGGGCAGAAAGGCTGGAACAGGGCAGCGCGAGGGGGGGGGCAGCGGGGGCAGAGGGCAGGCGGGAGGGATAGCAGGCGGGGGGGCAGCGGGGGCTGAGGGCAGCACGAGGAGGACAGTGGGCAGCACGTGAGGGAGGGAGGGAGGGAGGGAGGGGGGGGGGGGGGGGGGGGGGGGGGGGGGGGGGGGGGGGGGGGGAGGCGATGACGATGGCGCAGCAGGAGAGTACAACGGCAGCGAGTCTTAATGATCTATCTTTCTCATGGACGGGAATCTTAAGTTGGTTGGAGCTTCTTTTGCTGCGTCTTCTTAGGATTTGGGCTTCTCGGTTGGGATCTGCAGGTTGGCTCCATTCTTCAGTGTCTTGACACGTCAGCAGTTTGAGACATCCCCCCTTCTTGAAAGAAAGTAATCGTCCACGATTACTGCATATCTGCAAAACAACTCAAGTTAGCTCAAAAATTTTCGAGGGTCATTTCGAGGGACATTCCTAGGGACAATCCGAGGGACAATCAGTTTTTTTATTCCAAATTGGAGCTCTTGATTTCCTGGGTCGTTGGCTTCCTAGAAGAATCTCATCCAATTTGGAGTCTCATTCTAGATCGGAACTCTTGATATCCTGGGTCGTTGACTTCCCAGAAGTATCTCATCCAAAAAGGAGTATTCAGTGGTTGGCACATCACAATACACACAAATGTTCACATACGCATGTTACAAGACACAACGAATAGCGCCGCTGAGCACTCGAGACAAACGGTTTGCGGTATGAAGCTACTCAACGACAACCTCGTGACTCCCCCGCAAATAACCTAAAAAGATCCTGGCTATGAGTTCAGAGGACTGATACAACCAAACGCTCCCCAGACGGTAGACCGCAGCTTGTGTCCCTTGGAGGTTCAAGCATACAACCAAACGCTCCCCAGACATGGCGTCTGTGTTGTTCGGAGGTTTTCCAACATGCAACGAAACGCTTCCCAGACATCACGTCTGCGTCGTTCCGAGGTTTTCAAGCATACAACAAAACGATGCAGACATCCCGTCTTCGTTCAAGCATACAACGAAATGCTCCCCAGACATCTCGTCTGCGTCGTTTCGAGGTTCGGACAACACCAAAGCAACATTTCTTATTGCTTCACCCGGGAGTAAAATCACCAATCAATGAAAGCAATATAAAAACCAAAGTCAAACAATTCAAATCGGCACCAAGATAGGTTTAAAACAGATACCATCCATTTCAAACAAATTTCAAACAATACTTTCTCAAACTGAGTTCAAAAGTATTTAATTACAAAACAATTAGAAAATTCATTCAGGTTTTTGTTTGGACAGGCTAACTTTGAGGACGACTCGCTTGTCCTTCTGCATTAGGGTAATGGTTCGGTTTTGGATGTGGAGAGTCACATCATTCTTGTCGTGCTAGGGCGTGCCCAAGAGAACGTCGAAATTGCCCAACTTCATAATGTGGAAATTGGCTTTTCCACGATAATCTTGGATAGTCACTGGAAGAGCACTGATGAGCGGTATCCCTTTTTGAGTTTTTCTCGTGGCTAGCTCGGCTTTAATTTCTGCACCCTCTGCATCATAATCAAAGTGCATCTGCTTCAAGACTTCTGGATGGATGAAGTTCTTTGTAGCTCCGAGGTCAAAGAAAATAAGGGCTTTGAAGCCATTGAATTTGCCATATGCTCGTTCAAATGCTACTACAATGATGCTGATGCTAATGGGTACTCATGCTACTGATGTTGGGGACTGGAGATACTATGTCGACGACGATGACGATGCTAACGACGACGACGACCGTCATGGACACGACGATGTCGCCATGACGACGATGACCCGAGGCTAGGGCTGAAATCTGAAAATGTTGATCCGATTTGAATATGAAAACTCTAATCTGATCTGAACTGAATTCTGAAAATGCGGAACTAATCTGATCTGGCTTGGAAACATTGATCTGATCTGCTCCGAAATGATGATCTGAAATCTGAAAAACGCTGGGACTGATCTACAATTTGCAAAACGCTGGGGCTGATCTGCAACTTGCAAGACGTTGGGGGCTGGTGGCTGAAAAACATTGATGTGCTTCTCCGCCGGTACTGTTGAGTCGAGGCTTTGCAAGTTTTGAAACTCCTTTTGCTGTATCTTCTACCTCTACTGAGTGCCCAAAGGATTTCTTTTACAGATTCTTTAGCAATTTTCCCTACCTACCTTTCCAACAAAAGTCACTTATTAATAAATAAGTGAAAAACGTGTACTTTGGAAAAAAGAGTTCTATGCTGTGGAAAATGCTCAGATGGGATGACTATTGTGTGCAAGAGAGGGTATGCAACTATGGATGGCCTGGGCATGCACGTCTTGCTAGAGGCTCACAAAAATGTCAGACTTAGTCCTAAGCTAAGCTATTATTGATGCTAGACTATGGCAGAAGCATGTCCACGTGGTGCAAGTGAAGTGCGCAGAATACGAGCCTTCGTGTTGACGCTGCCTGCAAGCAAGCACTACCACCCGAATAGTCCTGTTGTGAAAGCATTGCAGGTGAAGGTGAAAGGTAAGGGTGCTCTTGTCGACAGAAGTGGATGCACGCTACATGCGAGTGCAAATGCAGAAGAGGTTAGGGATCCTGGATATATATTCTATGTATTTTTCATATATTTGTTATATTTATTGTTAATAACTAGTAGGAAGGAATCAAATCCTAGTGGGACACTAGCTTGCATAATTTTCAAAGATGCACTGATTTTAATGCATTATTAAGAGGATTCTTACAAACCTTTGTCAAAGGAGCAATGTCATGCTTTTATATTGTATGAGATGTCTATTGGAATCAAGTGGAAGTCTAAGCTAAGGAGACCACAAGAAGACTTTTGCTGCCAGAAAGATACCCTATTTTGGTGAATTCTTTACACAAGATTCCAATCCAAATTGGAAAAAGTATATAAAATGGGAGTCGTAGCTAATGAGCTGAATTTTTCGCCCCTATTTTGATTTTTTTATTTGGAGCCACGGTTGAGGAGATATGATCAAAATGGTGGACCCCAATCTGTCGACATCATGTAGGGACAACTCATTTCAAACTTTGTCCAGTTCCTATTCACACTGTTTCTTCTCTTTCTTGTGTAACCCTTGGGGGTTCCCTTCACCTATAAAAGGGGACCTCTTCTTCCTTGAAAACCATTCAAGAGGGAGTGTGAGGATTTATGCCAAATTAGTCTTTAGTCCTACACTTGTCTTTGAAGAAGGCTAGCTAAACTTAAACGCATCCTTGTAAACATCAACTCCAATAAATCAAGACTGAAGTCTTCCATCTCTTGGCATCTTCATCAAATTGGCAACCTCTCTTGAAGGGGTTGATAAGTAAGGTCGCTGATGTGAATCTGCAAGTACAAAAACGCCAGGCTGTTATGTGATCTGCAAAAATGCTAGGCTGATCTGGGGATCTGCAAAGCGCTAGTGCTGAAACTGCTGTAGAAACGCCAAGGCTGATTTGCTGTAGAAAAACGCTGGCTGGTCTTGATGGCTGAAAAACGCTAGGTATTCCTGCCAGTCTTGTTGAGGTGTACTGTAAGTGTAGGTACTTCTTTTGCCTCTTCTGTCAGAATGTGTTAGTGCTAGGTTTCTTTTATAGAGCTTAGCAAATTTGCCTTACCCAGTTTCCCAACAAAGTCACTTATTAATAATAAGTGAAAAATGACTAAAATAGAGAAAATGGGTTCTATGCACTGTAAAATGCTCATGATGGCTACTGATTGTAATGCTGATGATCATGCTGTGTGCAACCAGAGGATATGCAACTACTCTAGTGCGTGGACATGCACAGCTTGCGCACATTCTCATAAAGTTGCCAGAACACTTCGTAAGCTGACATGAACCCTAGACGTGAAGTAGCTTGTCCACATGCACATAGGATTAGATGTGCACGTGACATCCCCTCCTTTTCAAAGTGAGGTACTGGTACCGAACTGTATGGCGTCGAGGGAGAGCGTCAACATTGTCTGGAATCCTGGGAAGGACTCTTCGTCGGCCCACTTTGATGCGTGGGTCGTGCGATACTTGAACTTCATAAAGGTCTGCAATGCTTGCTTCTTTGGGCAGTGCCGAAAGCGACACAAAGTCATATGTGGCTGCTTCAATGGTCCAAGTGCGTCTATGGACGTAGATCCACCTTCTTCAAGAATCTCCGAGGAGGAAAATTCTTGAAACCACTTCCAACACAAAATCATGAACATACCCATTCCATGTAGAGTGAGTGGACAAATACTATGCTTCCTAAATGATTGCATGCAATCGAGATGAACAAAGTGACGGAGTGCCAAACCGTTCATAAAAAACATACAAACAGTGAGATCGAATCTTGACTTTCTGATCTAAATCTATCAACTTGGCAAATCACAATGGAAATGCCGATGCTTGATGGTCAATCTTTCTGGTGCTCTGTCTGAGACTGTGCCATGCCAAGGAAGAGACATGGAATGTAAACTCCTTGAATGCGCACTTTTGTTCATTTTAAGAGAAATCCGCATACATCCGTGCTCATCCATGAGTGAGTCATGTGCATCGTACAATACGGCATGCCTATCGAAAGGGAACATGTAAAGACGGTGACGAAAATACAAGAAACCGTCACGAATGAAAAACTCGAATAATGCGTGCTAATCTTTGCTTGTGCTACTTGATGAACTACCAACATCTTTGACCGGCTTGGGCTTCGAGGTAAGTACCTGTAGGACCAACATTTGCATGCGTTGGTCTCTCCGCGCCTCATGCTCTAACTCCAAGGCCGCTCGTTTGTCTTCTGTCGCCAAGCGTGCTTGCTCACGCTCACGCTTACGCTCCAAGGCTACCCTTTTGTCATCGGCTGCCAAGCGCGCTTGCTCGCGCTCACGCTCCAAGGCTAACCGTCTTTCTTCGCACTCGCGATCCAATTCTACCTTTCTTTCTTCGTGCTCGCGATCCAAGACTGCCTTTCTTTCCTCGGCCGCCAAGCGCGCTTGCTCACGCTCGCGATCCAGGGTTGACTTTCTTTCTTCGCGCTCGTGCTCCAAGGTGGCGTGTTGCGCTTCTTGTTGTAACATCATGTCCATCATCGTCTTGACCAAAGCCTCCATAGGATTTGGTGCAACCCTTGGCGTAGATGGGGAAGAGGGAGGGTCGGAAAATCCTCCTAATGGGGAAAATTCTTCTTCGCCACCTCCATGCTCATCACCTTCACGCAAAGTACCCATTCTGCTTCGGGTGATGACCATACGCTGAGTTCTTGGGTACTTGAGTTCACGAGGAACTTGGTTTCTTGTGGTTCTTGGGTTCTTGAGGTTCTTGAGTCCTTGAGGTTCTTGAGTTCTTCTCTTGAGTTCTTGAGGTTCTTCCTTTAGCTTGCAATCTGTGTTAGAGAAGGCTTTTTTCTTACCCAAGCTCAACTCTTCCCTGCGGGCGCACCCTTGGCGGCCTTGCGCTCACACTAAGGTTGCTTTTTCCCACCTCACGTCGATTAGCCGGCCGCTAAGTGCACGGTCCACTCTCAATGAGTGAAAAGAGGCACAAGGGGAGGCCAGACAAGCCCTTCTTTATTGGGTTACCTATCACTCTTCAAAAACACGATTAGGAATCAACACGCTCAAGTGGGCTTGGGTTACTTGCGACCGCAACTAGCAAAAATTTTTATGTGGTTCTTTCCTTGAGTGATACAGAAACATTGCCGAAGCTCTGATACCAAATGTAAGGTGCAGCGGAAGTGAAATGTTGAACTTTGCTCAAGATGAGTGCTCCGAACTGTGCTCAAGGGTTCCTTTTACTTATGGAAGGGAGAGCCTTCTGCTCCTTTAGTGAGAGAGTGCAATGATCACAAACAAAGTGAATGACGATTGGAGGTACTATGTCAATCGACGACGACGATGCTAACGACGACGACGATAGTCACGGACTCGACGATGTCACAGTGACGATGCGAGGCTAGGGCTGAAATCTGAAATGTTGATCTGATCTAAATTTGAAAACATTGATCTGATCTGATCTGAACTGAAATGTGAAAACACGGAACTGATATGATTAGATCTTGAAACGTTGATCTGATCTGCTCTGAAACACTGATTTGAAATCTGAAAAACGTTGGGACTAATCTGCAATTTGCACAACGCTGGTGCTGATTTGCAACTTGCAAGACGCTAGGGGTTGGTGGCTGAAAAACATTGATGTGCTTCTCCACCAAAACTGCTGAGTCGAGGCCTTGTGAGTTTTGAAACTCCTTTTGCTGTCTCTTCTGCCTCTACTGAGTGTCCAAAGGGTTTCTTTTATGGATTCTTTAACAATTTTCCCTACCTACCTTACCAACAAAAGTCACTTATTAATAATTAAGTGAAAAATGTGTACTTTGGAAAAAAGAGTTCTATGCTCTGGAAAATGCTCATGATGGGATAACTATTTTGTGCAAGAGAGGGTATGCAACTATGACCTGCCAGGGCATGCATGTCCTGGTAGAGGCTCACAAAAGTGCGAGGCTTAGTCCCAAGCTAAGCTATTACTAATGCTAGACTATGGCAGAAGCATGTCCATGTGGCGCAAGTGAAGTGCGCAAAATACCAGCCTTCATGCTGACTCTGCCTGCAAGCAAGCACTACCACTCGAATAGTCCTGTTGTGAAAGCATTGCGGGTGAAGCTGAAAGGTAAGGGTGCTCTTGTCGATGGAAGTGGATGCATGCTACATGCGAATGCAAATGCAAATGCAGAAGAGGTTAGGGATCCAGTCTCCAACTCCTTTCATATCCGCTAGGAGATCTTGGTACTCAAGATCTAGATTCTCGTATATCCGATGTCGATCTTCCTTCAAAGACATGGCAACGAAGATGGGATCTGGTAAGTCTATGGTCGGGACTCAAAGATTCTTCAGGAAAAAAAAACTGGGAGAGGTTCCTTGGGTTCTTTGGTTCAACTTGGATTCTTGATTGTTCTTGGTTCTTGAGGTTCTTGATTCTTGGGTTCTTGGGGTTCTTGACTCTTGGGTTCTTGGGGTTCTTGGTTCTTGATGGTTCTTCTTGAGGTTCTTCCCTTGAGTTCGTAAGCCGAAGCACACACAGAGCTTTGATACCAATATCAGGTGCAACGGAAGTGAATAAGGATTTGCTCGGATCTAGTACTCCGCAAACAAACTCAAGGGACACTTTAATTCACTTGAAAGACTGACTGGACTGAAAGAAAGAGAGAGACAAGAGAGAGAAAGAGACGACATAGGGATGTCGGGTCTCAACCCTCAAGGGCTCCCTTGCTCTGTTGCCAGAGCAAGTACTTTCTTTATTCTTGCACAAATGCTACTACAATGATGCTGATGCTAATGGATACTGATGCTGGGAATTGGAGGTACTATGTCGATGACGACGATTGTGAGGATTAGTGGTGCTAATCCTATAATTAAGACTTAAAATTGCATACTTAAGATCAAATTGAGACTCAAGAGATTGAATGCGTGTTTGATTGATTTAATGAAAGCTTGAAAACTGAGTACAATAGGCTCCTTATATAGAAGACGAAGAGACTCAAATGAAAAGGCACGTCTCATGGTGAAGAGACATTACTTTAGACGTAAAGACACATCTTTTCGGCGAAGAGCTGCAACCATTGGATGAAGAGTCGCAACCATAGAGCAAAGTGGTGTGACCAATCGTTGAAGGAGTGTGGCTTTTGGCGAAGAGGCATGTCTCTTGAGCGAAGGGTCATGACCATCCAAGCGTAGGGGTCCTACTTGGCATGGCACTTTGTGTATCTACAACTAGGAGTAGATGTAATACTGTAACATAGTCACAATCGTGCCAAGGGGGAGTTGCGATCACTGGCTGGGATGCATATTTACGTATGGTGTGTGAATATTGAAGGGGTGAGTTCACATAAGGTTTAAAAAGTTTGGACTGACCGGCCAGGTTGGGCACCTTTAATAATTTAAAGGTCAAATCGTAAGTGGGCTGCCATCAGCGTTAAAAACACTTTAGCATATAAAACTCTCCAACACAAAAGTTGCCAACGTGTTACGTAAAACTCTTCAGCGCAAAAAGATTGCCGTGCACTACCGCTCGAGAGAGAGAGAGAGAGACGCCTTGCCAATGGGTCACGAAGGGGTGCGAGTGTAGAAGAAAGGCTTGGCTGTTTGCACTGCACCTTTTCGCCTGAAGGGGTGCAAGGTGGCCTGTGAACAACATGCATAGAAAGCCAGCGATTGGGTTCATCTAGCACTCAGCGATTGCACAAAGGGTAGTCGTCGGAAGGGATGCGAGCCAAGCGAAGGGTTGCCAGGTAGTGCCCTTTCACATCAATGGGTACGAGCACTGAAGCGCGAAAGGGTGCAACCCAACGAAAGGGTGCAGGGCTTCTCCGGGTACACACACATCTGTAGTCTGTTCTGTATATATTTAATAGGAACAGAAACAAATTTAAGTTACCTCATCGTATGTGTGTGTATACCACCGTTCTTCTGCTTCCATACAACTCTAGGAAGAGGTTAGCGTGTAGCGGCGAGGGTGAGAGGCTCACAACCTTTGGGTCTCGGGATTTTTTTTTTTGCTCTGATACCACTGTGAGGATTAGTGGTGCTAATCCTATAATTAAGACTTAAAACTTTATACTTGAGATCAAATTGAGACTCAAGAGATTGAATGTGTGTTTGATTGATTGAATGAATGCTCGAAAACTGAGTAGTACAATAGGCTCCTTATATAGGAGACGAAGAGACACAAATGAAAAGACACGTCTCGTGGTGAAGAGACATGACTTTAGGCGTAAAGGCACATCCTTTCGGCGAAGAGCTGCAACCATTGGACGAAGAGTCGCAACCATAGAGCAAAGGGGTGTGACCAGTCGTCGAAGGAGTGTGCCTTTTGGTGAAGATGCATGTCTCTTGAGCGAAGGGTCGTGACCATCCAAGCATAGGGGTCCTCCTTGGCATGACACTTTGTGTATCTGCAACTAGGAGTAGATGTAATACTGTACCATAGTCACAATCGTGACAACGACGATGCTGACGACGATGACGACCGTCACAGACATGATGATGTGGCCGTGATGACGATGACGCGAGGCTAGGGCAAATCTGAAAATGCTGATCTGATTTGAATCTGAAAACGCTAATCTGATCTGATCTGATCTGGAAACGCTGATCTGAAATCTGAAAAACGCTGGGGGCTGGTGGTTGAAAAACGTTGATGTGCTTCTCCGCCGGTATTGTTGAGTCGAGGCGTTGCGAGTTTTGAAACTCCTTCTGTTGCCTCTACTAAGTGCCCAAAGGGTTTCTTTTATAGATTCTTTAGCAATTTTCCCTACCTACTTTTCCAACAAAAGTCATTTATTAATAAATAAGTGAAAAATGTGTACTTTGGAAAAAAGGTTCTATGCTCTGGAAAATGCTCATGATGGGATAACTGTTCAGTGCAAGAGAGGGTATGCAACTATGACCGGCTTGGGCATGCACGTCTTGCTAGAGGCTCACAAAAGTGCCAGACTCGGTCCTAAGCTAAGCTATTACTGATGCTAGACTATGGCAGAAGCATGTCCACGTGGTGCAAGTGAAGTACGCACGTGATAGTATCTTTATCTAGCAACGAAGTATCACTTGGAAAAACTTCCTGCTCGAAATCATCTTTGTCTTCATCAATCGATTTGAGAGAAGTCAATGAATCCAAAAATTCATTTGCACCTGCATCAAGAATCATATCCATTTCATAGTTCTTTGCATCATGGTGTTTGACTTGTACACATGAGGCTTGAATCAGAGTTGAACACTTTTGGTAGTAGCTACATATATATTTGCATTCAAGGGCATTGCATTATGCTCAAATTTGCACCATAAAGATCAACAGCAAGCCGTAATAACATACGGTTTATGTGCAATGAAAGAAGTGGTAACATGTCATGGGTCCTTGTTAGCCTTAAATGCGTATGTTAGAAAACTTAGATTGAGAGAGAGAAAATTTTCTCAGGGCTTGATGCGAACAGAGAAGAAACACTTGCTTTTTGCTAGAACTAGACCTAAGATTTTCTATAAAACCTTAAATAGTTGTTTCGTGCCTTGTTTTGTGTTTGTTTAGAAATGTTTCAGGTGTTTCAAGTTCATGTTTCAGGTGTTTCAAGTTCATGTTTTGTTTTGAAGGGATGAAACGGGTTTCATGTTACTATGGTAAAAAGATTTGGAAAGGTCCATAGTGATCTCATACAAAGCTTTTGGTAAGCCCATCCTTCCCCTTCGTCTTTCCAAGCCCGGCCTTCTCGAAGTTATGAAGCACCCAATCTCCTTCTTGCACAGTGCAAGTTGGGTCTAAGCTTATCTGCTGCTCTTTAATGCCTATCTTGAAACTTTTGCAAAGCCTCCTTAACCTTAGCAAAAGATGAAGCGATATCCTCAACAAAACGATACACTTGAAAGATCTTGTACTTGGTGCACAAGATTGGTGGAACCTTCTTGCCACCCTTGACTATCTCAAGAGGTGCCTTCCCGGTAGATGTGTGAACGGTGTTGTTGTAGGTAAACTCCACCAATGGTAACTACTTGTCCCACTAGGATTTGTGTTCAGAGACATAACACCTAAATAAGCTCAAAACTACAGAGTTGGTAATCTCTGCAGTGTATTGGGAGGTGGATCTCATGTGTACTGTGTTTGTTTGAAATTTTCATATGATGTATTTTGCAGCCGACATGTGTAGGTGACAGGAAGTAACATCTCTGAAATGTTCCATTGATGTGTCTTCGTCACAACATTGTCTTGTATACATTCCGTTGTTACAGAGATTTAGGGCCCCGGAGTCAGCATCGCGCTTTCAGATGTGGGTTATCCAATTTCTGCAAAAAAGGCTAAAGCTACCTGGTAAGGAAATCTTGGTTTTTGTTTGATAACAGTACTGTATAACTTTTCTGTAGTGCATAATCTCATCTTATTATGCCTCTGGCGAGGCAGATCTTGTCTTGATTTTGCTCTTTTCTGTCAGCCTACGTGGTTGGATCATGCTGTTGGGGTGGTTTTCCATGGCACCAGTTGCTTATAAATGGGATTTAGGCCCCCTATATGTAAGGTTTTCTAGTGAAGAAAAAGTGAGTTTAAACCAAGGGGCATGTATTGCTTCCTGTCTTACAGCTGGATGCTTGTATGATTTTGCAGATTCTTGCGACTGCATTTGCAGTGATTTTTTTCAATCTAGGGAAGCGACAAGAAGGAGATGCCAGGTACTTTCCCTCGATCCCAAGTGCCATGTTATGAGCCTGAGAAGATGACACCTCTCCATGGTTTTTCTTACAGCGCCTATTCAATTTTCAACGAGGGTTTCCGGGAGCTTCCAGGCACCCTGAATGCTGAAAGGCTGGACAGAGATATAAGAGCAGGTCAATTTTAGGGAGAAGCAGTATCACATACACAGGCCAATGTTGGCTCTTAAATAGCTGGAATATGCATGCAGAAGACTTGACTCACTTTTTCCAATCCTTCAAGAGATTGGAGGTTTATCAATGGTGAAGATTTGAAGGACGAGTGATCTATGGAGCTACGACACAATCTTGACAGGAATCCATCTCTTGAACTGCCAGACCATCTCTATAATCCTGGAGAATTGTTTTGATTGCAATGGAGGACTGCATTTTTCTGATCACGTTAAAGATGTATGATCAAGACAGAAAGTCTTCTGTTTTACACCAATGGTCAGTAGCAAAGGTGAATGCAGAGTTTTACCATTTGTTGCAAATGAACAGCTTAATCTTTGAAGGGGCATGCAAGAAGGCATGAAAGTGTAGGAACTTGTTAGGCTTGAACATTCAAGGTCTGCCCCTCATTAATTTTGAGGCCTAGCCTCTATACTAAACAAACTGGGTATTATTGTATAGAATTTTGTAAAGTATGAAGTTTCAGCATCCGAAGCGTTGGAAAGGGCCGTGTGTACAGTGTGATTAAGTCAACTTTTGTGTGTTTAATGCTTGAAATTGTAGCCCGACGATTTATACAGACATAATACAAGTAGTAGTGTTGATGACAATTACGACTAAACTTTCAATTTACATGGTCTGTTGAAGGGTCACTGCGCTTTTGTTGGCAAGGGATCTACCCTAACAACATTCTTCTCCATTTGTTAAACTCTTCTGCCCACCATCTTGCATGAGCGACATTACTAAGACCTTCTAATCCAGCCAGGCTTATGGATCACACAAAATGAGTTTATACGAGGTAATGGCTCATCACAATCACAGCTTTACATTCATCACGAGATGCATCATGTCATTAATAGACAATGAAATCACAGTATACATTTTTGGAAGACCTAGCAGTCTATTGTTTCTGCAGAAATATACCTTCCGGTTATGTTTTCTTGCATGATAATCGAAGCAAAAGAAAATACAGCATCATAGGAACGTATTCTGTGGAGTCTTTAGGAGTAAGATAATTTATGCAGGGGTTTTTTCCTTGAAACTTCAGGAATTTGTTCCTTTGCTGGTATTAATGCACTTGAAGGAGAAAAGGAGTTGAGCAAGCAAATTGAAGGTTAAAACCTTCTCTGCTAACTTTAATTGAATTATTCCCAATGTAATACAAGTTGCAAAAAGTGGCTTGAGCTCCACCTCTACAACTCTTATTACACGTATAGTTCTAAAAGAGTGGTCTTTGGCAAGAGGGGCTGTGGGCAAGCCCTACAAAAACTAGATTTCAAGCATGCAAAGGAAGAACACTGATGGCTAGATTTTTTAAACCGCAATATGCCTCATGGATCTTCGTGAAGGATCGTATGGAGGTTGTCGAAGTATCATGTGGGGAGCTTGCATTATAATGCTAGGATGGGTCAAATTTGTCTTCTCAGTTTTGATCGATGTATGATAACTAGTAAAATAGGATCAAACTTGTGCACAAGTATGCAATGTGTGCATGATGAAAAAAGGCAAAAACTACAAACATTTAATTGCAACATTGATATGAAACATCTATAACTAGAATAAACCATCTCAAGTGGAAGTGCATTTGATTACAAAAAAAGAAGCTTTAAGATAAGGTAATTGAAAATGCTTGGGATGCAATGAATTGTGTAGATTACCAGGAAGTTGAGAATGCGCAAGCAGTTTAGCTCCTTCCATGTGGGCATTAAGGTGTGAGCAGAAGTCATGGATTGCATTTTCCAGCCATTTTGAGGCTACTACTGAAAATAGACATGTTATAAGTGTAAGAAAATCAACTTTACATGCAATTCCCTCATGGATAAATGATATAGGCAGAGATGTAGGCAAATTCCCATTCTCACCATAGCTATAGAACCTTAATAAAAGTTCATAAAAACCTTCGGTCTTCATCTTAGAAATTTTATGAAGGATGAAATTAGTGAACACCAAAAATTTTAATACAAATTTAGCATGTTAATTTTGAGTTCATTGCTTATACATCAAAGGCACGGCACCTCGCTCAAAATGATTGGGTGGACACATCTTACATATGGAGCACATCCACTAGCTAATGCTTAGGTGGCTAGCACAAAAGCGTTTGGTTGGGACTCATGTTCGTTTGACGGTATCCTTTTTAATTTTCTTTGGACGTCGGCATAGTGACTTACACATCGACGAGCCCAAGCGAGTGTGTATGATATGTAACCATCCTTAATGTGGTGTATATACTATTATATGGAAAGTCTCATGATTAAATAACGTGGGATTGAGGAAAAGCGTTTTAATTAATTTCGGATTGAGGAAAGTGTATAAGTGTATAACTAGGTGGGAGTGTATTTATTTTCTCTTGCTGTTGCTCATGGGAGTTAGCTATGGCGGTAGAAACTTCTCAATAGGTTTAAACCCTCCTATGGAAACAAATTGTCTTGTGCAAGTACAATATCTTAGCTCTTCTTAGATCAACCTTTTCTTAGATCGTGTCTTGAGTGATGTTTAGTACACCTCTTTGTCTTTGTTACCATATATATATGGTAGTGGTGTGGGAACACACTTAGGACCGCCAGGGCATTTTTTCCCTCATTAGGAGGTTTTCCCCCCTGTTCATCGTATATACATCTATTACTCTAGGGCTAACTAAGCAATCTTTCCATTGTGCACTAAGCAATACACTTTCTATTGTGTGCCTTCAACTTCTTCATCTTCTCCAAGCTGTATGTGTTTTCCTGCAACCTATTTCTAACCATTGGTATTAGAGCAGGTTGCATCCTCCTAGGCATAATCGTCAGCATCGCCAGCACCCGCCTGCTCACCTTCTTCGATTTGGGTGAGCGTCAGCAAGTTGATAAGTCCCTTGGGATTACTAGTTGAGCTAGTCTGCCGACAATTTTGATTCGGGCTCATTTTGGCTTTCATTTCCACTACAGGTAGTAATATGCAGGCAATTTCATTATTTTGTGCAAAATTTTTGTTTGTGCAATTTTTTGCAGAACATATCCCTTACAATCCTCTTTGGGTTGTGCTATATAGCACATGCTGGTCCTACTTTGTTTTCCCTCTTTCCAAGCAATTTTCACATCAGGTGCAGTCACTTGCCATGGCCGGCAACAACATAGATGTTTTCAAGATGTTTGATGCTGAGGATAAAATGGATGGGATAACTACCCAATGTGGGCTTACATGATGCAACATGTTCTTGTGTCAAAGGCCGTCTGAAATGTGTGCAGGGCATTGATGTACATTCGTATTACGTGGATACAAGCTCTATTGAGGATGTTGTTTTGGTGGCAAGATTGTTGTTGCTAGAGCTGTCTTTCATACAACTGAGAAATCTTGTTGGGATGTTAGAGATGCGCAAGCTCATGCATTGATTGCATTATCTGTGAAGCACACTACTACTCCTCACATTCACTCACCTAAATCAGCAACACCAGCTTGGGATATTCTGGCTGGTCTTTATGCAAGTCATAATGAGGCTAAAATTGCATTGCTGCGTAAAATAGTGGAATCGAAGATTATGCACGAGTAAGATGACATGGACACTTTCCTTGCTGATATTAATGATATTAATGAGTAATTCATTTTTACAGGCGAAGTCATTTATGACAGTTCACTTGTGCAGACTGTTTTTGATGCATTGCCAGCTTCTTACCAAACTTTTGCTAGTACTAGGAGACTTATGACCCAAGGAAATCTTGATGTTGTCAAGTTTGATGCATTATGCACATTGATGTTGCAAGAGTCACTTAAAAAAAAAAAGGCTAAATAGTGTGCAATTGAACATGCTTTCATTGTTGCTCAAAGAAAAGGTGGTAGCAACAATGTAACCACTTCTCATGGCTCTTCAGTGAGTGGCAATCACCTGTTTCTAATGCTTCTGCTTTTAGCACCTCGTTTGGGAATTTTGATGAAAAAGGAAAGACGAAGATGTGTTGCCATTATTGCAAAGTTAATGATCATTTGTTTAAGTAGTATCCTAAATTAAAGGCAAAAGAGGCAAAGAAGAAAGAGGCTAGCTCCACTACAATAGCTATTGTAGAATCTTCTGTGAAAGGATCTGATTGGTGCGAATGATAGTTCTTTCACACTTGTTGAAGCACTTTATGTACATGGGATCAAAAAGAACCTTTTCTCTGTATCTGCACTTTCTACACTTGGTCTTATTGTGAAATTTATGGATGACAGATGTATAGTTCACGATCTCGGTTTTGGTGATGAAATTATTGTATCTCGCATTTTGTGCAGCTCACTTTGTATGGCAAGTGTGGGTAGAATTACAAATATATAGTCATGGATTCAAAGGTTGTTTTAGATGCAAAACTTTGGTATGCATGTTATGCGCATCTAAATTTTTCCACTTTGCTGCGTTTCCAAAAATCTGATATGGTTGCTTCTTTGCCGCCTCTTGAAGCACCTTCGAAGCATGCTTTTGAATACTGTAATTTGGATAAGATGTAGCATTCAAAGTTTCCAAAGGATGGTTCAATAAGGGCTACATACAGATTTCAATTTGTGCATAGAGATTTTTGTGGGCCTATGTAAACTCCGTTCTTAGGCAATTACCTATACTTCATGACTTTCATTGTTAATTACTATAGGCATGCATCATAGGTGTATCACTTAAAGCTAAGTCCGACGTGTTTGTGTGCTTCAAGCAATTTCTGGCCATGACTAAAAATGACTCTAAATGTACTATGGGAACTCTACGTTCGGATGAAGGGAAGGAGTATATGTCTCATGAGTTTAATGCATTTCTGGCTAGTCATGGAAGAAAACACCAATGTACAGTGCCGTATACACCTCATCAAAATGGTGTTGCTGAAAGAAAAAGCAGGTCTCTTACGGAGATGACACGATGAATGGTCAAGAGTCAAGCTTTGCCACATTTGTTTTGGCTCGAGGCTATCATGTGTGCTACGTATGTACTTAGCATGTGTCTTACAAAAGCCTTGTAGTCTATGACTCCTTATAAGGAATGGCATGATAAGAAGTCATCTATCGATCACGTGCGCGATTTTGGTTGTTTAGCTTATGCTTTGGTTCCACAAATGCAATGCTAGAATACTGGATGATAAGACTTTTAAATGCATTTTTGTTGTTTATAGTATTGAAAGCAAAGGTTACAAGTTATATCATCCACAAACAATGTGGTAATGATGTGTGTGAACATAGTTAGGATCCCCCGGACCCATCACTCTAGGGATAACTTATCTTTCCATTGTGCACTGAGAAATACACTCTCTATTGTGTGCCTTGAGATTCTTTATCTTCTCCAAGTTGTGTGTGTTTCCTTGCAACCCTATTTCCAACAGTCTCTCTGTCCACATTTTCATGCCTTATCGTACATCTTCCTCTTCCTCTCCTATGTGCAAATGGATGGTGATGCTTGACCTATTAGAGGTTTCTTTTAGAAGAACTCTCATCCCAAAATTTGTGAGGAGATTCATAATGATGATGATAGTCTCTATGGTTTTAGGGTTTTGAAATAGGCTAACAATTTAAAGAATGTAAAAATCCCTTTACCTAGTTCGCTACCCAACTTCAATGGAGGTGAAGGATTATGTGAGGGAGATGTTCATGGAAACATCAAAGCTCACACAGCCAGTTCATTCTCTGCAAGAGGAAGTAGATTATCTATGAAAGTTAAAGGTTATTTTGGACTATGTGGAATGTATCCTTAGGGTTGGCCAGATGCTCGATTAGAATTTTCTTTAAAATGTTGGGTAGAGTTAACAGAATGTAGATGACATAGATAAGAAATATTTGCTAGCTAGTCTGTTTGAGAAGAGAAACAAATGTTTGGCACTTGTTTTGATCTTTTGTAGTATTGTGATAGGAAGCCCTACCCAAATCTTGATGCATATCTTTGAAATCTTGAGATGAAGATAGTGCAAGTTTTCAAGAAAAGTGATTGTCACTCTCTCAACAAATGACTGATGCGTGGATAATGTTATTTTAGCAAATGATAAGGCACATGTGATGTGGAATATCATGTGGGAATGGTGAAAGATAGGGATATTTTAGCAAATGGTAAGGCACTCTATAATGTGGAATTTCATGTGGGAATGATCGAAGATAGAGATACAAAGGATGCAATTCTGCATAGAATTGAGCAGCGTGGAAATACAACATTGGACAACTATGGCTTGCAAAAACTCTTTCCCATGGTGATTGCTTGAGAGTGACAATCAAGTTTTTGGAAAATCTGCATTTCTTTCATCCAAATCGTTCAAAGATAGTCATCAAGCTTTGGGAAGGGCTTCCTATCATAATACTACAAAAGATTAAAATAATTGCTACAAATTCGTTTCTTATCCTTCTACATCTTGAACGGACTAGCTAACATAAATTTGTTGTTCTTCCACATCTCAAAGGACCAATTGACATAAATTTCTTCTATGTTTCATCTACATTTTGTAACACTCTACCCAACATTTTTAACAACTTCCAATTGAACACCTAGGAAACCTTGTGGACACATTCCACATGGTTAAAATCAACCTTGTTGGATGCTTGTAGACAACCTACTTCCTCTTGCAAAGAATGAACTTGTTGTGTGAGCTTCGTCATTTCCATGAGTTCATCTCTATCATAGTCCTTCACATCTGTTAAAGTTGGGCAGCAAACTATAGGTAAAGGGATTTTTACATTTTCTTTGTCATCATGTTCCAATACCTTAACGATGTAGAGACTATCCTCATTATGATGAATGTCCTCGCAGATGTTGGGGTGGAAAGTCTTCTGGAGGAAACCTCTAATAGACTAAGAATTACTATTTGTACCGAGGAAGAAAGTGGAAAAAGGAAGAGGAAGATATAAGATAAGGCCTGGAAATTTGAATAGAGAGACAGAGAGGTGTTCTACCACAACACTCTCAAGACAAGATCTAAGAAAAGGTTGATATAAGAAGAGCACACTCTCGGAGAAAAAAAAAGAGAGCACACAAAGCCTTTTTCTATATAAAGGGCTTATGCTTGTGGAGAACTGTTTACCACCACAACTAACTCCCATGAGCAAAAGCAAGAAAACCGTCACCGAGAGGATTGTCATTTTTCTTGAAAATGTTGCTTTACCAAAACTTCTAGACGACCATTACTCCTTGTGTGGAAGATGCCCAAGGAAAATTATAAAGGATATTGTAGAGTCGACATGGGCCCCAACCATTAGATGTTGTTTTGGTAGCCACCTAACCATTACTTTTTAGCATAGCTGATGGATGCGCACCATATGTAAGATGTGTCATTTTGAGCTTGGGTGCCATGTCATTGAAGTGTAAGAAGTCTAAGAAACATCAAGGATTTGAACTGAAAATTAGCATGAATGACGTAAATTTATAGTATATATTTAGGCCTTAACTGATTCAATCCTTCATAAAACTTCTAAGATGAAGACCAAAGACTTTTGTAACTTTATTATGGTTCTATAGGCTATGTTGAGAATAAGATTTGCCTACAAATGCCTATCTCCTTTATCCTCCCTTCTAGTTGGGAAGGTATGTACAAGGACCTTTATAAGGGGTTGGAGGATGGGGGCTAGAGTTGTTGTGTTACAGAATGTTAGGAATTACTACATGCATGTCAACATTAACAAATAAGACATAGTGATCATGAATGGTACAAATACAGTGCTTCCTGAATGGATTGAGGCTATTGATGTGAATACAATTGCGCTAGATATGATCAAGGCCAATAACTTTCTTGATGCCCTCCTATCACAGATTGGATGTGACTGGTTTGATGGGGCATGTTGATCTCACTAGGACTTATAGCCTTGGGGTACATTTCCCCTTATCACTGTTTACCCCAAGTCCCAAGTCCCTTGGGACCAACGTTATAACTATTTGCCTCTAATTTATGTCCCCTCTTGTGAATGAATTTGTTAACCCCTCATTTTTGGAAAAGGGAAGGGTACAAAATCTCTTCACTTGTCACCACACTTGGAGGGGACAAGTAGTGGAATCCTTAATTCTTTAAAGAGCTTGGTTCTAAGAAAGGTCAGTTAATCCATCGCATATTGATATCTTCTTAGCTCCTTGTCGAGGATGGCAACTAGTTTAGGGGAGATGCAATCCGCTTCCTACATTGTTGAATATTTTGTTGGCTATGGTTGTGGGTGCATCAACTCCTGGAGCTACTCAAAATAGTTGTGATCTCTAATGAGCCCTTTATTATCTTCCTCTAAAGTTTCCAAGTGCCAACTTGAATTTCAAAAAAGTGAACTTTTTTTTTCACATTTTTCCTTCGTTTTATACTAAATTACCAAAATTTCCATTGCTCAATTTTCTTGTCCCTCTTTCAAAAAGAATGCCGCTCAGTTTGTTTTGGTATCAACTGAGGGGAACATCTCTAGGGTCAGAAAGTCCCTCGTCAACTATCATTCCCTCAATAACAAACTTGAGGGACTTTCTGACCCTAGAGATGTTCCCCTCACATAAGACCCATGATTGGTGGACAACTAGCAGAAGTTCTAGGGGAGCAAGGACGTCTTCTTTTTCATAGTGAAATTAGCGTATTTGACTTCTTAATGGAAAATATAGCTTGGATTGAAGCTCATATCATAGAGCATGTAGAGGAAAATAATGGAAAATATAGCTTGGATTGAAGCTCATATCATAGAGCATGTAGAGGAAAATAATGGATGTGCTCATGCTCTCCCTAGTGGTGGATGTGCCCTATGCGTAGTATGCACAAGGCTCACACAAAGCAAGTAAGAAAGAGAACTTGACACAAGTACACCGGAGTAGACGGTTCAAGATAGCAACCCTCTATAACAACAACGTCCCAACTGAAAGATTGAATAGCAAAACACTCAACTCTAGACCATGACCACAACAAATAAAGGGGGATGTAGAGGCTAGGAAGTGCAACAAGGGTGTGGTGAATGATGGACCCAAAAATAGATCAAGGTTTAAGATAAGACAAGGTCTAGACCGAACCAACTTGACTCAAGCGTACTCGATAATGACCATATATGACTCCTTATAACAAAGAAACGTGTGCTATATATGCAACAACAATATATTCGAGGGTGTGAGATGGATGTGGTCGGAAGGTGAGGAAAGTGGAGGTGAAGGCCTTAACTCCACTAGTATGTTCCCGCTCAAGTAGTTCAAATAGTATCAAAATATACATACCCATAGTAAAGTGCCGTGCGGAGCATGTAAGTGCGCATGTGCAATGAGGTGAGCAAGAGGCCACAACATAAAGATATGGGTGGGGGAGACTCAAAAGTGAGCAGTGGGTTGAGGTTTGGAGCGAGCTTCAGAGTGATATTTTTAAAGATATTGCTGAATTGACCAAATCTAAAAAAAAAGCTCACTCTTGAAGCTTGCTCCAAAAAGCTCGCTTCAAAAAGAGTTTTTAGAGAGAGCTTTCTCAAGAGATCTTTTTTTCTCTTCCTCTTTCTCTCTCTCCCCTCCCTCTATCTCCTCTTTTTCACCCCCTTTTGTCTCTCACTACCTCTCCCTATCTTTGTTTCTCTCTATTTCCCACTCCTTCAATCTCTCTCTTTGTCACTCCTTCCCCCCCCCCCCCGTTCTCTCTCTCTCTCTCTCTCTCTCTCTCTCTCTCTCTCTCTCTCTCTCTCTCTATATATATATATATATATATATATATATATATCCCTCTCTCTACCTCCCCCTCTATCCCCTCTCCCTTTTTATATACCTCCTCTGTGTGTGTGTGCGCGTGCGTCTCTCTCTCTCTCTCTCTCTCTCTCTCTCCGTGGATGATAATTCAATCTATCTATCTCTCCCCTCCCCCTCTCTCTCTTTCTACATAGCTCTCTCTCTCTCTCTCTCTCTCTCTCTCTCTCTCTCTCTCTCTCTCAACCATGACTTAGACCTACACACTT
This sequence comes from Adiantum capillus-veneris, assembly GCF_014529385.1. Lineage (NCBI taxonomy): Eukaryota > Viridiplantae > Streptophyta > Polypodiopsida > Polypodiales > Pteridaceae > Adiantum > Adiantum capillus-veneris. The sequence continues at coordinate 63,972,033 of NC_140940.1, read as the reverse complement.
TCCTCTCCAGCCACAGTGTGGGCTCTCCATTGTGACTCTCATCACCACAATTTTTGAGCATCGAGAGTCAGTCATGAGCCATACACACACTACATCACATGTAACTTTGGTCCCATAGGTCATATTTGACCTCTGAGGATGATAATAATCTCTCTCTCTCTCTCTCTCTCTCTCTCTCTCTCTCTCTCTCAAAGCTTGCAATAGAAGCGTACCGCATCACATACAAACATGGCTATGCAAAGTGAGGAGCAAACAACAGAGAAGATAAGGTAGACGAGAACACGAGCGGATAAGAAAAATGAAAAGAGAAGCCAATAAGAGACCAAACATATTGACTTTGTGTGAACAACCACATAGTCGATAGAAGGCTTTTTAACTATGACTTGCAGAGCGTGATCTCTGACGTGCGCTGCAGAAAAATAAAGAAGCACTGCCATTTTTTTCCTATCGTAGCTCCTCCGGAAAATAGCCCTCATACCATTAACATGAGGACCTCATAAATGTCACTGCCATCGTCCAATTCTTCCAAAATCGTCATTTTCATCCTCAAATTAGCCAGGTCGCATTCTATCCACTTTTGGTGTTGTGTTGCAATTCCAATTTTCTTGAGTTATGGGCAGCACTACCAAAAAAAAAAAAACACACACACACACACACACACACAGAAAAAAAAAAAAGGACAATTAGAAGTCCTCCTTTATAAAGAGAGCACACACACACATGGTGCAAACTAGTGTTCCGGAAAAATCAAAATCCTAACCTTACACATTTCCCTTTCCTATAGTTTGCAACATAACCTTACACATTTCCCTTTCCTACAGTTTGCAACATGCAAAATAAAATCTTAAAAGGGAGCTTCCCTTTTGTCCCAAAAGACATTAATTTCTCTCCCTTTTAGCCAAAGCAGATAGGGGACATTTCCTTTTTGAAGCACATGTAGAGTTTCATGTGTAGTTTAAGCACATTACATAGAGTATTTTTACTATGTGCAAAGGTGAGAAATACCAACATGCATGTGTAACCTAACTTTTTAATTTTAAGTGCTTAGCAGAGGACTTTTATTTTACAAGCCTATTGAAAACCTGAATCTGTTTTAGACACAGCAAACCGTTGAAAAAAGATGTTATGACAATGTAACAAAACACATAACATAACTTGAAAAGGTGTTATGAAAATGTCTTTACTTGCAAAGTAAGTACCCTCTACATTTTTCAAACAAGCACTTTAGAACAAAAAGAGTCCAAAGTCTTTTAGGTGCATAAATTAGCAATAACAAAAAGTTTACTAAAGAGGCTTTGCTTTTACAAAAACTACATAAGGGCTCTTGAAAAAGTGTACAAGAGAGTTAAAATGTTCCTATGATGCAAGGATAAGTAGAGTTATCCAAGAGGGTTTCTCATAGAAATAGCCATAAAAATGTACCCAGTATGATATTCAAGGGTAATCACATGCACAAAAAGAAGTCCTCCACCAAGAGAAATGTATACAGGAGAGCCAAAAAGATTAGTGAAACCAATACTTGGGCTCCATTGAGCATCCACAAAAATTTACATGTAATCTAGATGGAGTAAATAAGGGTCGATGACATCGATATATGTCTTGATCATCCACAAGAAGAGCCTTATATCCATAAAAAGTGTCTTACATCCACCAACATCTATGCATCAAACGTCAATTGTTGGGATCTCCTCTTGAGTGAAGAGATGCCTATTTTTCTCACTCACGTTCATCCAAGTACTCATCCTTGATACATAGGATTGTGACTATCCCATGAATGGTGGTAATATCCGCATAGTCCTTTTGGAATCTCAAGCTTAAGTCCGTTACCTTTTGCAAGATATCGACACGAAAATCCAAAGCATAAATGCATTCAAAAGTGTTCAAAATAGCATACAAATATCTGTGTTCCTTCTTCAAAGCCACAAGCAATGCATCTAATGACTTGCATATCTCTATTAGGCATTGCATGACGACTAAGCCATCTTATCTCATAGTTATGTTGCGTTTTAATTATCTCACAATCAAATTACTCTTGTAGGTCATTCAAAGCATCCTTGTGATTAGAACTACTTGAGAAATAATTGGCTATGGCATTCACAAGCACATCTATTTTTTTTTGCATATGCTATCTTCTTACTAGTGTTACTTGTGGCTAAATTTGTGCGATGTGCCACACGATGTATAGTGGTTAACATTGGATTCACTTTCTTCATTAGTGTGTCTACTCCCTTTTTTCTCCCAACCGTTGTGTTGCACCCATCGGAACCAAATGCAATCACTTTAGAGAGGTCTAAATTAGATATCTCTAGCTCAAGCATGGTGGTATCAAAGATCCCCTTTTTTGTGCTATCCGTGGTGCAAATAATGCTATAAAATGCATTACAAGGCATCTATCCCTCTTATAAAGAGTAAAGATACATAACCATGTGGTGGTGAATGGAAATATTGATGGACTCATCCACCATCACACCAAACCATGGACTATGTTTCACCTTTTCTATTCTCTCTTGCATTATGGATTGTGCAATACATTGCACCCTTTCCGAGCAAGCCTTATCAGCATTATAAAGGCTTGTCATAGACTTAATATCGAAATCCTTCATTAGAGCAAGCAAGGAAGGATACAATGCACATGACAAGCTATTACTACCAATAAAGTAAGACGTCTTGAACAAATTGAGCAATGACTCCTCTTGAGTGAATGCATTTTTTAAAACCCTTTTGCATGGTTGGTTTTGAAAACACTTGTGCATTCCTTGCATCCCTATGGCATTACTAAGCAGATTACTTGTTTTGAAATTCCTAGAATATTTCTTGGAGTAACTAGATTTAGCATGTGGATAGTTCATACAATATGTGCAAAAAAGAATCACCTTCTTGTCATCATATACAAGCCAAGGTTTAAACTGATATAACCACTCATCTTGCCAAAGCTTTCTATGCACCTTTTTCTTATCTGACTTTACACTAGTCTCTCTTGCATTCTCATCATCAACATCAATAACAATGGTGGTAGGTGCCTTATCAGTTTCCTCAGCAACTCATGTCTTTTTTGAAGCTATCTTTGTCAAGGTGCCGTATCGTTCCAAAGAACGTTGATGACATTTTCACTCCATGACACTATTTTAGAAGACATGAACAAATAGGATTTTAGTAGCAATCACAAGCTGCTAAGTCTAAGTGAATATGTTCAAACTCCAATAAAAGCAAAAGCTTACACTTATGAGAAGAAGAACTAGTTTTTACCCTTTAAATTCATACATTATAGAAGAGGCCATACTGTATTTACCCTTAATCAATTAATAAAACTACGCCTTTTGTACAAACATAAGATCCTTCTCACTGGCCATACACCATTTTACTAAGTGCCAAAATTTTTTTAACATTGTAGGAACAATCCCAAAAGACCTCAAAGATCTATTCGAGGGGGTTTGAACATAGGGGTAGCTAGCACACCAAGCTACACCCTAATTGTTGACCATTAACGGGGCTTGGAAAACTTTATCTCCAAAACTTGTCAAACCTACATATGGAGGTAAATTGAGTAAATTTGAAGATTTTTACACTAGATTACGACTAAATTATTCTAAATCTTTTACGTTCTTATCTTTAAATTTAACATTTTGAGATAAATATCAAAATTTGTAGGTTTTTTTCGAGCACTTGTCGAGTCCATTAACTACTTCATGGGGTTGCAAGCCAAGCTAAATTTCTAGGGCCATTAGGTAAACAATGTATATAATGTTGAGTCAAGCAGTGTATATTTTATAATATGTATGGATTTTAAGTTTAGAATAAAATACCTTTGACAAACTGATGAGTCATGTCTACAGTGGAGAGATCAATGCCGTCATCTTGCAAAGCCTTGGAGGCTGGAATGCACGTAGCTCGTCCTCCTGAGTTTGAATGCATGCAGTTGGTTGCTAAAAGGCTATAACCTCTTCAGTCCGAACGCGCTAAAGTGCATGGTGCAGTTGAGGCTCAGTGAGTCAATACAGATCAAATGGAGTCTCTATTCCCTACACAATGGGGATTGTTGCCGTTGCCTGAAGTGCCCTCAAGGGCCAAGGCTCACAAGCTAGTTATGCTCAACAGGATATGGCAAGCTGTAGCCTTGAGCCCACGATGATCAATCCAAAGGTCGATCACGAATCAGGATTCAATGCACTAGAAGGCGAATAGTAAGAGGCATCACATTTGTGAAGGCAAACTGGACCTCGTTGGAGCAATGAGCATGGAGGACCGAGATTCAAAGAAGCTCAAAAGTCACGACTCAATGCTCACGAAGCTGAAGCCTGAGAGTAAGAGGCTAGTTTGGAAATTGGAGTTTGGGAGGGATTCGCCCCTCGAGAGTTTGGAAAGTTAAAGCTTGGAGGTTGTAGCCTTTAATGGGCTATTGCTAGTACTAATGCCTAATAAATTGAAATTGAAACTTGATTATGAAGTTTACTATTTGAACTTTGAACGTTAAATTTTGAGAGCCAATTTAACAATTTTTTTAGAATTTGAAGTTTGTAGCTATTAGTAAGTACAAAGTGGGAACACCAGTTAGTTGGCAGTGATTGCATGTCCGTGTGGCACACACATTATACATGTACATTGTATACATATATGATATGGATCATAATGGTTCTCTATAGTTATTATCTTATTAGTCTAAGCCTTGAGGGGACACACACATATGTGTATATGTGCCTCTTACTATTTGTCTTCTAGTGCATTGAATCTTGATTCGTGATCGACCTGTTGATTGATCATCATGGGCTCAAGGTTGTAGCTTGCCATATCCTATTGACCATAGCTAGCTTGTGAGCCTTGGCTCTCGAGGGCACTTCAGGCAGCAGCAACAAGCCCCGTCACGCAAGGAATAGAGACTCCATTTGATCTGTATTGCCTCAGTGAGCCTCGACTGCCCCATCTCCCCCCCCCCCCCCCCAACAACACACACACACAGAGCTGTTAGCAACCAACTGCACACATTCAGACTCACGAGAACGAGCTGTGCGCATTCTTGCCTCCAAGGCTTTGCAAGACGACGATGTCAATCTCTCCACTACAGACGTGACTCATGAGTTTGTCAAAGGTATTTTATTCTAAACTTTAAAGCCATACATATTATAAAATATACATTGTCTAACTCAACATTCTATACATTGTTTAACTAAAGGCCCTACAGATTTAGCTTTGCTTGCAACCCCGTGAAGTAGTTAATGGACTCGACCAGTGCTAAAAAAAAACCTAGGTTTAGGGTAATCTCACCTACAAATTTTGATATTTATCTCAAAATGTTAAATTTGAAGATAAGAACGTAAAAGATTTTGAGAAATTTAGTCATAATCTAGTGTAAAAATCTTCAAATTTACTCAATTTACCTCTATATGTAGGTTTGACAAGTTTTGGAGATAAAGTTTTCCAAGCCCCGTTAATGATGGTGTAGCTTGGCGTGCTAGCTACCCCTATGTTCAAACCCCATCGAATAGATCTTTGAAGTCTTTTGGGATTGTTCCTACAATGTTAAAAACGTATTGGCACTTAGTAAAATGGTGTATGGCTAGTGAGAAGGATCTTATGTTCGTACAAAAGGCATAGTTTTATTAATTGATTAAGGGTAAATACAATAGAGTATGGCCTCTTCTGTAATGTATTCAATTTAAAGGGTAAAACTAGTTCTTCTTCTCATAAGTGTACGCTTTTTCTTTTATTAGAGTTTGAATATATTCACTTAAATTTAGCAACTTGTGAATGCTACTAAAATCCTATTTGTTTATGTCTTCTAAAATAGTGTCATGGAGCGAGACATTCATCAACGTTCTTTGGAACAATACGGAACCTTGACAAAGATAGCTTCAAAAAAGGCAAGAGTTGCTGAGGAAACCGGTAAGACGCCTACCACCATTGTTATTGATGTTGATGATGAGAATGCAAGAAAGACTAGTGTGGAGTCGGATAAGAAAAAGGTGCATTAGAAAGCTTTGGCAAGATGAGTGGTTAGATCAATTTAAACCTTGGCTTCTATATGATGACAAGAAGGTGAGGCTTTTTACACATATTATATGAACTATCCACATGCTAAATCTAGTTACTCCAAGAAAGGTTCTAGGAATTTTGAAACAAGCAATCTTCTTAGCAATGCCATAGGGATGCAAGGAATGCGCAAGTGTTTGCAAATCCGGCCATGCAAAAGGGTTAAATGCATTCAACTCAAGAGGAGTCATTTCTCAATTTGTTCAAGACTCCTTACTTTATTGGTAGGAATAACTTGTCATTCACATTGTATCCTTCTTTGCTTGCTCTAATAAAGGATTTCACTGTTAAGTCTACGACAAGCCTTTACAATGATGATAAGGCTTGCTAAGAGATGGTGCAATGTATTGCACAATCCATAATGCAAGAGACCATAGAAATGGTGAAACATAGTCCATGGTTTGGTGTGATGGTGGATGAGTCCACCAATATTTCCATTCACCACCACATGGTTATGTACCTTTCTTATTTAGAAGAGGGATCGATGCCTTGTAATTCAATTTATGGCATTATTTGCACCATGGATAGCACGGCAAAGGGGATCTTTGATACCATCATGCTTGAGCTTGAGAGATCTAATTTGAAACTCTCTAAACTGACTGCATTTGGTTTTGATGGGTGCATCGCAATGGTTGGTAGAAAAAAGGGAGTAGCCACACTAATGAAGAAAGTGAATCCAATGTTAACCACTATACATTGTGTGGCACATCGCAATAATTTAGCCACAAGTGACACTAGTAAAAGAAGATTGCATATGGAAAAAAAAATAGACGTGCTTGTGAATGCCATAGCCAATTATTTCTCAAGTAGATCTAATCGCATGGATGCTTTGAATGATCTACAAGAGGAATTTGATTATGAGATAATTAAAATGCAATGTATCTTTGAGATAAGATGGCTTAGTCGTCATGCATGCATAACAGAGATATGCAAGTCATTAGATGCATTGCTTGTGGCTTTGAAGAAGGAACACAAAGATTTGTATGCTTTTTTAAAGCACTTTCGAATGCATTTATACTTTGCATTTTCTTGCCGATATCTTGCAAAAGGTAACGGACTTAAGCTTGAAATTCCAAAAGGACTATCTATGTGGATGTTACCACCATTCATGGGATAGCCACAAGTACAATCCTATGTATCAAGGATGAGTACTTGGATGAATGTGAGTTAGATTTGAATGCGGTTCAAAGGGGCATTGGTGGATACCCTATTATGCCGGATTATGGTGCTAAAAATGCTTTGAAATTTCAACTTATGCAAAAAATTTGTGTGAATCCCGTGAGAAGCGCTTTGTTGATAATTCCACTTTGCATGCAATCAAAATATTGGTTCCGGCCCAACACCATATGCATGAGAGATTACTCAAGAAGTATGGAAATGATGAATGTGATACGATTGCTTCATTTTATGGTCTTGCCAAAAGAGCTGATAATGTGTCCTTTCCTCCTATTATTGATGGGGAAGCTTTTAAGGTAGAGTATAGAAAGTGGCTTAAGGGCTTTTTCAAGAGCCCTTATGGAGTTGTGTGTGTGGCAAGGAGTGTGTGTGTGTGTGTGTGTGTGTATTGAAACTTGAGAGAGAGAGAGAGAGAGAGAGAGAGAGAGAGAGAGAGATTGACTGAAACTGGAGGGAGGGTTGTGAGGGTGAGTGTGTGTGTGTGTGTGTGTGATTCAAAAGAGAGGGGCTGAAGTTGGCTGGCGAGAGAGAGAGAGAGAGAGAGAGAGAGAGAGAGAGAGAGAGAGAGAGAGAGAGAGAGAGAATACTTAAAAAAAAAACTCTAGAGAGAGAAAGAAGCTGAATTTTTTTGTTGATTGCAAATGTGGATGAGGACGAGGTCAAGGAGGAAGGAAGAGCATTAGGGAGAGGGTGGGGAAAGGGTGTGTGTGTGTGTGTGTGTGTGTGTGTGTGTGTGAGTTTGGCCTGTTTGTGCCACCATAGAGAGAGAGAGAGAGAGAGAGAGAGAGAGAGAGAGAGAGAGAGAGTGGCCAATAATGTATGAGAGATAATGAGGGAGGAGAGGCAAGGGACTGAGTGGTGGGAGTGTGAGCTTGCTCTTGTCATCGAACTCATCGTAGGGAGGGAGAAAGAGAGGATTGTCGCCTTGCTGGACTGAAAAGAGAGAGAGAGAGAGAGAGAGAGAGAGAGAGAGAGAGAGAGTGGCATTTGCTTCTGATAATGGATGAGAGATAGAGGGAGGGCCGGTATTGTTTTTTCTAAAATGAGCCTCATAGAAGTGGCTTCATTGCTTGCAAACAATGCCACTTGGAAGGATGTTTTTCCTAACATCTTGAAGGTTTCTCAAATTGCTCTTGTGCAATGTTCTAGCATTGCAATTTGCGAGCGGAGATTTAGTGCCCGCACAAAGATTAAAACCAAATGACGGAATCGATTAAAGATAGAGAGCTTGAATGCATTGATGGTTATTGCCATTGAAGGTAGAGACGAGTTTGACTTCTCTGATGCAATGGAGCTCTGAAAAAGTGAGACAAATAGGCATCTCTTCACTCAAGAGGGGATCTCAACAATTAATGTTTGATGCATAGATGTTAGTGAATGTAAAACACTTTTTGTGGATGATCAAGAGATATATCAACGTCATCGACCTCTCTTTACTTCATCTATATTACATGTAAGTTTTTGCAGATGCCCAATGGAGCTCAAGTGTTGGTTTCACTAATCTTTTTTGCTCTCCTATGCACATTGCTGATGGTGGAGGACTTCTTTTTTTACATGTGCATACCCATGAATATCATATTGAGTACATTTTTGTGGCTATTTCTTTTAGAAACTCTCTTTGATAACTCTACTTATCCTTCCCTCATAGGAACATTTTAACTCTTTTCTAGACTTTTTCAAGAGCCCTTGTGGAGTTGTAAAAGGAAAGCCTCTTTAGTAAACTTTTTATCATTGCCAATTTATGCACCTAAAAGACTTCTGACTCTTTTTGTAATGTGCAGGGTACTTACTTTGCAAGTAAAGACATTTTCATAACACCTTTTCAAGTTATGTTATGTGTTTTGTTACATTGTCGTAACATCGTTTCAAGTTATGTTATGTGTTTTGTTTTTTCAACTGTTTGCTATGTCTCAAAAAAGAATCGGGTTTTTAATAGGCTTCTAGAATAAAAGTCCTCTACTAAGCCCTTAAAAAGTTAGGTGACACACAAATATTAGTATTTCTCACCAATGCACATAGTAAAAATACTCTATGTAATGTGCTTGAAACTACACATGAGACTCTACATTTGCTTCAAAAAGGAAATGTCCCCTATCTGTTTTGGCTAAAAGGGAGAAAAATTCATGTCTTTTGGGATAAAAAGGGAAGCTCCCTTTTAAAATTTTATTTTGCCTACTGCAAACTAAACTATAGGGAAGGGAAATTTGTAAGGCTGGGATTTTGATTTTTCCCAAATAGTGCTTGGTTATTAACGGTTATTAACCAGCTTTCGCTTCTGTGAAGATATTTTCTTCTTTCTTGAGCAACCTTAAGGCATGTTTCCTTTTGGGTCCAATTTCTACCAGGGCCACCTTTCCTTTTGCCACCACTCCAAAGGGCAAAACCATTTTCCCACAACATGGAGCTTATTAAGTTGAGATACATTTTTTTTCAAACAATGATGCATATGTAGAAGAGAGTAGTATCAATTTCTTTTCTACTTTATTATGGTAGCTGTATTTAGGCAGTCCACATGGTTGCAAGCTGTGAGCCACGAGGATGACAAAATGGTGTTGGGACTTGGAAGCTTGAAGGAGGTAGGGGCGACCAGGGGCTTGGAAGGGAAGGGGAACCGACAAGTTATGGTCAGACTCCATAGCAATAGTGGAAAAGGCACTGGGTGCGCGTACACACACACACACACACACACACACACACACACACACACACACACACACACACACACACACACACACACACACACACACACACACACACAGAGGCCATTACTGCAAACACACACATGAGATTTCCTTGCCTGAGCCAAGGGTGTGAGTCCGTGGATGACAACATGTCAACTGTGGAGACTCTCTCTCTCTCTCTCTCTCTCTCTCTCTCTCTCTCCCCCCCCCCCCCCCCCCCCTCTTGAAAGGGGCCGACTGTAACACCATGCATCTGGATTGATCACAATAGCACAAAACACTATATATTGAGCTGCCACCAACGTAGGCTATGGTGTTCACTGATCAATAATGCTTCGTAATCTTGGCCTCAACGTCACAAGTGTCTAACCTCAGTTTAGGTCTCTAACTATCCTCTCTGTTATTCTCTTTCATTGCCATCATCTCTTAAGTTGGTTCTATGTAATTGCAAGCTTTGCAACACCGAGGAATCGATGCACAATACAAAGTGGATGGGTAATGATCACATGATGGTTTCAAAATAATCAATATTCATGACATATAAGCTTATCTGATATTCTACTCCACATGCACATTCAATGTTAGGCACTACGATAGGTCTCTAGCCATCTCTCTCTCTCTCTCTCTCTCTCTCTCTCCATCCAGCAAAAAACGCATCCGTTTTTTGACCTAGTAGACAACAACTCACTCTTTTGATCATAACTTTTTCATCCATACTCCGATTTGGGTGATCTATAGCCTCAATCAAAGAGAACAAAACCCTCTATGCATTGGTGTAAAGACATAAATTTTTAGAATTATAGAAGGAATTTCTGTAATAGAATTTCTGAACTGAACAAGTTCAAGAAAATTGACTCTCATCTCTTATTTTACATACAATGTCTTCCGACACTCGCAAGGGTTCTTTTTCTTCAACAAGGTCCACAACCATTGTGGAAAATGATTCAAAATCTCCTTAGTGTGGAGATAGCAACACAACCACCCAACCAACGACATCGGAGACCATGATCATGGCATACTTGGTATCATTGCAAGAGATCGTAAACAAACAAGGCGAAGACTTACGAGCACTTGTAATGGAGAATAGTACACTAAGGGTACTTGTGGTTGAGAATGATAATCTCAAGAGGACACTTGAGATGAAAACAACATGTTTGATGCAACTTGAAGAGGAAGTCAAGGAATGTAAATGCTCTCTTGTGGGCTTGAATGCTTTGAAGGAGCAGATGAGCAAAGTAGAGCATGACCATGTATTAAAAGAGGAGAAATTTGACACCATGAGCCGGGATGTATGCGACATGAAAAATGTATGCACAAACAAGTCCTGGACTAATCTATGTGGTAGCAATGTGGTTTCTAATTCCGCACTCGTGCAAGATATGGTTCAAACAAAGAATGTTGAGAATGTGGATGTGGAGGAGTTGAAGGAACGGGAGTGATGTTCCAAGAACATTGTTATTTGTGGAATTTCCGAAGAGAAGCTAGAGACACCTCCTTCTCTTGCCATTGTTATCAAAGATTTCTTCAAAACCCACTTTGGCATGTTCAGAGTTATGGTCTATGGAGCACATAGAGTGGGGAAGCAAGGAGCTCCTCGCTCGGGAGAACGGCCAATTGTATGCACCATGATGGATGAGACCAAGCGAAAGATTATCCTTGATAATTGTTGGATCTATTTGAGGGATACAAAATGATTTGTATGTGAATATTGCACTATTAAGCAACAAAATATGTGTCGCAAGGCATATGAGGAAAAGAATAAGAAAAACAAGGAGATCTCTCATGAAGAAAATGTGCCCAAGGAGGAGGCAAGTCCCTCGAGCAAATAGGGATGTGTGACCTATGAGACCGAGTTACAATTGAAAAGATGCTTTTGGAATTGTAATGGATACCCATATTGATGAACTAACAAGCAAAGCCAATGTTGTACTTCTTGTTGAAACTTGGGAGCATGATACACAAAGGATTAACATCTTGGAGAATTACAATGTACATTCATTGATGTGGTCAAAAAATCTTAAGCAACAAAGAGGACAAGGAGGGATAGCATGTATGTTTAAGAAAGGATTGGAAGATTTTGTATCAATTGTAAAAGATGACAAGAAACAAACGTTATGTATGGCTAGAAATTATGACACCAAAAAGAGCACCCATTTTTGTAGCCGGTTGTTACATTCCTCATCATGATTCCCCCTTTTATGCTTGCATAAATAGAGATCATCCATTTATTGATTTAGAAAAGGAAATTTCTTATTTCAAAGGTTAAGGTGATGTTATTGTATTTGGAGATATGAATGCTTGCACAAAAACATTGCAACATGATACTCAACAATTTGATATGCCATACATTTCAAGGGACTTGGAGGAATTTCACTTGTATGATCGCACTTCAAAGGGTGAGAAAGAGCCGGATCACTATGAAAAGTTACTTTTACACATGTGTAATAGCACGGGTATGTTCAAAGGGTGAGAAAGAGCCGGATCACTATGAAAAGTTACTTTTACACATGTGTAATAGCACGGGTATGTTCATTGCCAATGGTGTATCTTTGTGGAGTGGAACCAATGGATTTACATGTAGGAGACATAATGGGAACAATGTGATTGACTATATACTACTCCCCAAAGCCATCATGTATCGCATAAAGAGTTTTAGGTTTGGCCAATGGAGCTCGGAATCCTACCATCGCACCTTTTGTATTGAAATTTCATGTGGAGAAGCAACTAAGCATGATTATCTCAGCCAAAAGAAAGAGAAATTATCACTATGTATGGATTTCAAACGGGCACCAATGTACATTGAAATGGTTGAGCAAAAATTATGGATGACAAAAGCAAAATGATACACCATTGAGAACTAAATGGGAAGCTTTCAAGAAAGTTATTTGTTCTTGTGCAGAAGAATGCTTTGCCATAAAGCATCTCTATCATATCAACAAAGATAGATCACACAAAAGGTGGTTTGATATAGAATGTCAAGATGCTCGAAAGTCCTTGATAAATCTTGATCCAATTATGGAAAAAGACAATTATCAAATTCATTTGCATACATACAAGGCATTGATTCAAAACAAGAGAAGAAGATGGGAAGTAAAACAACAACTTTTTCAAGTCCAAGAAAAGGCACATGCATGTGGAAGATTTTGGAGAAACTTGAGGGGCAAGCGGGTTGAGAATTTTGGTAACTTGAGTCTTGTGGATATGTACACACATTGTAAGCAATTATATAAGCAAGCAAATATTGAAAAAATATCATTTTATGGTTCAATCCCATGTATGCCCTCTTTTTTTACTATTGGGGATGTATGCGGTGGGCTTGAAAAGTTGGCCACTAGCAAAGTGGGAGATCTTCAAGGTATCAATCCGGAGATGATCAAATGGACGAGAGATTTTACCCATGAGTGGATGTGTGATATGTTCAACCTTGCACTTCAACATGGTATGCCTTATGATTGGAGTACTAATTGGGTTAAGCCTTTGCATAAAGGAGGGGATGCAAAGAATGTACACAACTACCAGACTATAATGATTGGGTCTCTTATGTCAAAGTTGTTTGGGTGCATAATGGAGATGAAATTGAGTGATTGGGCTGAAGATAATGACAAGCGTGCAAAGGGACAAGCAGGTTTTTGTCGATGCCGTAGTAGCATTGACCATCTTGTCACTCTTCGTGTTCTCATGGAGGAAAGTCGATTGAAAGGCAAGCGATTGTATTGTTGTTTTGTGGACTTTAAGAAATCCTTTGATATGATTCAACGTAATAATTTGTGGAGAAGGATGGAAGAACTCCAAGTGTCAAGTGAGTTTATGCTTGCGGTTTCTCGAATTTATGAGAAGGTGATTTGTCAATTGAGCATGGGAAGAGAAATTTCAAAAAATTTTGTAAGCACTATTGGGGTAAAACAAGGTTGTCCATTGTCACCAAGTCCCTTTGGTCTATGCATCAATCAATTGGAATAAATGGTACTTGACTTTATGCAAGAAGAAGGCATTGAGGAGGTCACTATTTGCAATGCGGTAATCATGCTTTTGTTGTATGCGGATGATGTAGTGCTTCTAGCACACACTTTAGAAGATGCACAAAAGATTATGGATGTCATTGAGAACTTTTGCTTGCATAGTGGGCTGATTGTGAATGAATCCAAAACAAAGGTTATGCTTGTGAAAACCAACCATAAGGAGAAAGACATGCATTGTGTACAACAATGAGACACTTGAAGTTATTGAGAGCTTTAAGTACCTTGGCCTTGAGGTGCTGTCCAATCACAAGTGGCATGAATGTGCTATGTGTCGTTTGGAAGCGGGAAAGAGAGCATATTATGCATTTGAGAACATGTGTAATGTGGGAAACATCAAGTGCTGGGTTCTCAAGAAGTATCTTTTTGATGCATTGGTGACATCAGTTCTTCTTTATGGAGTTGAAGTGTGGGGTGGGAGCATCTCAAAGTCTACTTGGAAAGAGTTTGAGAATGTCAAAAGCGTTTTCTTACAAACTTTCTTCAAGTGAAGACACAAAAACCATATATGCTCCTACTTCTTGAGTCGGGATGTCTTCCAATTGAGGTTATGGGCATGGAAATGGTTGCGGAGTACATGATAAAGATGCATCAAAACCCCTCACATTGACTTCCTACAATTGCATGGAAAGCAAGCAAAAAAGTTCAAAAGATGCATAAAAGCAAGATCTTGAGGGCGGGATGGATGGAAGACATAAAGAAGTAGTTTGGGAGATGGGATGCATTACACTTGCTACATGATGCTTCAATTGACTCTCAAGTGAATGAAGCATTTCTCAACGCCAATGTATTACGGCTTGGGAGAAATCCGGTGGGTCACTCTTCATACATTACACCACCCATATTGCCCCCAACTACAAAACCATGGTCTTCGTTGAAAGAGGGAACCATATTCACACTTACATGCTTGAGCCTATCTCCTTGTCGGCGATACGCACTATTGCAGCCATTTGGCTTAGCTCGCATTTCCTTCGATGCGAGATAGGGAGTTGGGGCAATGGAGAAGATTCAAATTGACTGTGCACATTATGCTCACTGCAAGTTCGAGAGTATGAGTACCACACACTACTAGAGTGCTCAGCTTTTGGTCACATCCGAACTTGCTTTTCTCACATTTTCAGCCATAACTTAGACCTACAGACTTTGCTCTCCCAGCCAAAGTGTGGGCTCTCCATTGCGACTCTCATCACAACAATTTTGGAGCATCGAGAGTCACTCATAAGCCATACACATACTACATCACATGTAACTTTGGTCCCATAGGTCATATTTGATCTCCGAGGATGATAATAATAATAATAATAATAATAATAATAATAATAATATATATATATATATATATATATATATATATATATATATCGTTTATATGTATTGAATACCATCATGTGATCAACACCCAACCATTTTGTATTGTGCATCAATAAGAGATATATATAAACGTGTGTGCTATGCTACTCCACACACATGTTCAATGTGAGGCACTACGATAGGTCTCTAGACATCTCTCTCTCTCTCTCTCTCTCTCTCTCTCTCTCTCTCTCTCTCTCTCTCTCTCTCTTGCTCCCACTCCCTTCAATGCACTGGGGCAATGGAGAAGAGTCACATCAACTAATGCACCACACACCACTAGAGTACTTAGCTTTTGCTCACATCCCAACTTGCTACTGTTACATTTTTAGCAATGACTTAGAAAACTTCCAAGTATTTTGAGCTTCTCGGCCCTTGTGAGAGACGAATAGTAGTGTGGTGGAGCATGGGAGGTGATCAAGGGGTTTGTGGGTACTGAATAATGAAGAGAGAGACACAGAGAGTGTGCTAGAGGTTAACCGTCCAAAACCAAGAGCTAAGAGAGAGACTATTGTGATGGGCATTATCACCTAGAGAGAGAGAGAGAGAGAGAGAGAGAGAGAGAGAGAGAGAGAGAGAGAGAGAGAGAGAGAGAGAGAGAGAGAGAGAGAGAGAATTTGCACAAGCTAAGAGGAGAGGATCAATCTGTTGTCGGGAGAGGAACGAAGCAACCTGTAGCCATGAAGACGCTCACCTTGCATGCAATTTTGTAAATTTTGTGATTGTAGATTTTGGAGATAATTTTGCTCTTTTTTTGTTGTTGTAACACACACACACACACACACACACACACACACACACACACACACACACACACACACACACACACACACACACACACACACACACACACACACACACACACAGAGAGAGAGAGAGAGAGAGAGAGAGAGAGAGAGAGAGAGAGAGAGAGAGAGAGAGAGAGAGAGAGAGAGAGAGAGAGAGAGGGTGGGGGGGTGGGAGTGGGTGTAGTGGGCCACGAGGCACGAAACAATCTACACTACTCTGCTATGGTGAAGAGGATTCAAGGAGTCCACATGGCACAAAAATAATTCGGCACGCTTGAGAAGAGATGGGTTTGGGGAGCAGGTGCCAAGCCGCTTGAAGAAGCTGGAAAGCCTCTGGGTGGGAGATGAAGAGGCACAACCTCTTGGGGGAGGGAGAGAGAGAGAGAGAGAGAGAGAGAGAGAGAGAGAGAGAGAGAGAGAGAGAGAGAGAGAGAGAGAGAGAGAGAGAGAGAGAGAGAGAGAGAGAGAGAGATACTCAGCTATATTGTCTACATGCAATGACTTGCAGCCTGCTGACATCCTACAAAGGTGGATTAAGGCACATAGTGTAGAGTATGCATCAATTGCAAGCAACTCCGTGTGTTTGCATGATCAAATGTCTATATGAAACATTGGGATGGCCCTTGGGCAGTAGGTCACACACAATCAATTCCAAGGGACCACAGCAAAGAGGAGAGCATGGAGAAGTAGTCCTAAAAGAGTGATAGGGAGAAGAACATCCTAAATAATTGTCCTGTAACCTGTAGTTCTTGAGCCTGAGAACGTTGTCTTTAAGGTTGTTCAACTAGAGGAAAGTTAAAGCTTACAGAGTGGGATTTGCTGGTAGGATTGTGGAATGGTGCAACAAGGCTGTGGTCACTGTTGGTTAAGTAACATAGGGAAAAGGTTGATGCTGGTGTAGTCGTTGGTGGGCAAGGTTGAGGGTGAAGGTAGAGACAATGTGGCACAAGGAAAGAGATGCATACTAAGAGTTGGAGTGTCAAAAGAAGAGTTGGGGAGGTTGACCTTGATTGCATGAGGCGCATGGAGGTAGTCCTTCAAGGATATGATCAACCAATTGGTAAGTTTTGGACATGGAGGTATAGAAATTGGCCTCTTTGGACCCTACTTTTACTTTAGGGAATTCTTGACCTAGAAACCTCTATTTAGAAGCGATATGGAGCATCAAGGTTGGATTAGAAAGGTGTACTCTTTTCAACGAATGGTGAGCAAGGGAATTCACACTATTAGTCTCCTTGAATGCTCTTAAAGAAGGAGCTACATGCAAAAGCATTTGAGGCTCTAAGATATTTTTGGTGGATGAAAGGATTCCTCATATACAATCACTTTTGTTTATTGTATTAAAAGCATGCGGTTGCTCATGTTTACAGAATGAGGGGCAACTACGTCTATAGATGAGCTATTGGGCATGGAGTTCATTTCTTAAACTCCATTTATTGTAGGGTATGTCTGACACTGTGTGGGTATAACAAAGAAGCTCTAAGTTGTTTTAATTGGATGCAAGGTGAGGGTCACCCTCTAAAGGTGATCTCCTATTCTTGCATCTTGATGAAGACATGTGATTATATGAAAAAATGCACAAACCATTTTTGGATGAGCTTCATGTCTCCTTCTTCTCATGGATATAATCTCTTCCAACACATTGATTTCTTTACTTGCATTTCCTCCCTCCCTCTCTCTCTCTCTCTCTCTCTCACTCACACACACACACACACACACACACACACACACACACACACACACACACACACACACACACACACACACACACACACACACACACACACACACACACACACACACACACTTGCTACCATCAATTTCCCAAACTTTCTCTCTCACATTTGCTACCATCAATTCCCCAAAATTTCTAGGGTATGACGAGAAATCTCTTGAATATTTTCAATGTGTGCAATAGGAGGAAATTGCCAAGATGTTGTCGCTTCTATTTCTAGTTCTCTTTACATGTAATTACCTATGTTTATTAGACTATGAAAAAATATACTCTAATAATATGAGGGCCCTTGCTGTGAGTGACAACAGTGCCAACAATAAGACCATCTACACGTCACATGTTGCCATTCGAGCACACCAAGGCTTCCAGCTGGCTCTCAAGGATGTGATGGATGGCACATCCCCTCTCAGAATCTATGCATCTGGTGCTACAAAATGTGGGCATGTAGGCCCACGATGTGTGCAACATGAAGTGCATGGGCCAAACCCTTGGTGATGTGTGCCAAGTGATGCCAAGAGGTGGTCTTTCCTAGGGCCACCATAGGCTACATATATCACCATTGTCTCACCTCACGCGAAAAACACCACGTTTGTGCTCAAATTTTGAGAAGCAATTGGTGATGGATGGTGCTTTGAGCTATCACGTGGTGAACAAGCATGATGTGGAATCCTGCATGTCAAATCTGTTGACATACACGGTCTTTGCTTCAACCTACAAGCATGTAGGCCAGTCCATTAACCTGTACGAGGACACACTCAGCCAAATGTCATCTAGAAGGCCGTCATAAGCTGGAAGCTTACTAGATAGCCAAGGATAGGATATACTATAACAATCATGGATTGATAATTTTGGCCATTGCAAAGTGCTCGTTAATGAACCGTGAAGAGGTGGGTTGGTAAGAGTGAGTGAGACCCATTGAAGGCGGGTCGCGTGACCTCGTGGGCTCGAAAGCAAAGCATTGCTTAGAGCAACAGATTTATAGAATGACGTGCTTGGAAGAAAAGGGAATGGCATGTTGTGTGTGTAGCACAAAGAAGAGCACCGAGAGAGGTAAGCCCTTTGGCTATGGAGAATTCTCTTTGCATATCTTGAGTAAGTTGATGTACCTGATTGGTTAGCTCTTGAAAAATTAATTGAAGCTTTGGAGCATCTGCCTAGGATATTTGCGAGTTATCTTCAGTGTATCTAAAGCCATTGCATGTTCACCCGCGTGTAGACAAGGCCCTCTTAGGGCAGTTGGTGGAGGAGGACAAGGCAGAGGTGATAGGGCTGCAAGGCAGGACTTCAGTGCAGAGGATACCACCTTGGGAGGGGAGGATGAACTGCACGTAGACAATCGACCATAATGGATGGGGAGGAAAAAAGTGCAGTCAATAGTGTCCGTTATAGTGCTAAGGCATTCGGAGGCCCAACTTGCCACTTCTCTCTCGCCACTTCTGAGGCCCAACTTGCCTCTTCTTGTGCCATGCTCACAACAATAAGGATCTCATGGGGCTCTCATTAAGGATAGGCATACTCTACATCCAAATTTCTCAGATATGCATTGTCTTCTAGTGTTGAGATAACCCAATTTTTATTGCAAAGTCTGGGTAAAACTGTGTGTGTGTGTGTGTGTGTGTGTGTGTGTGTGTGTGTGTGTGTGTGTGTGTGTGTGTGTGTGTGTGTGTGTGTGTGTGTGTGTGGCTTGCACTAATCACCATGCCCTTCATAGTTTTTGAGCAGTTCACAACTCACAACATGGAACAATAGTGCAAAAAAAATTCCGTGGATGGTGGTGATGGCAAATTAGGGCTAATTAGGTTTAAGATTTTGGGCCAGAGTTTGAGGTATGGGAGGATGTCGGTGCTACATGTGCATGAATATGAGCACCATCCATTGTGCTTGATTAGCGGGTAAGTGTGCAATTAAAATTCTTCATTTGGAGGGCCAAATGTCAAACACATAAACCTCGGTATTTTTAGAATATTCACTGTCCTTTGATCACATAGTAGGAATATATATATATATATATATACATATACATATATATATATATATATATATATATGTATATATATATGTATATATATATGTATATATATATGTATATATATATATATATATATATATATATATATATATATATGTATATGTATATATATATATATATATATACATATATATATATATATATATATATATATATATATATATATATATATATATATATATGTATATGTATATATGTATGTGTGTGTGTGTATGTATGTATGTGTGTGTGTGTGTGTGTGTATATATACATACATATACACACACACACATACATACATACATATATATATATATATATATATAGATACACACACACACACACACACACACACACACACACACACACACACACACACATATATATATATATGTGTGTGTGTGTGTGTGTGTGTATAAATAAATAAATAAATATATGTATATATATATTTATTTATATATACACACACATACATACATACACATACACATACATATACATATATATATATATATACATATATATATATATATATGTGTGTGTGTGTGTGTGTGTGTGTGTGTGTGTGTGTATATATATACACACACACACACACACACATATATATATATATATATATATATAAATAAATAAATATATATGTATGTATGTGTGTGTATGTGTATATATATATATATATATAACTCATATTTTTTGGATAAACCTTGTAATTGATGGGCCGGGGCTACAAGCTTCCAGATTGTATCAACCTGCCATTACCTATCTCAAGTTAGAGCTCCCAAACTATTAGTTTTGACCACCAAAAACCTTGGCTAAGGTATAAAAGCCAATTTTTGTAAGTTTTTGGATAATGAAATACACAACGTGAGCTAACTGCACTCATTTCTCTCCTTCTCGTGCTTCATACTCCTTCCCCGGTTGTCAGATTCCAGTCGCGTTTGTTGCATTGCAATCACAGGTAAGAGCTCTACACATTGACGTAAAGACTTCATGGTATTTCGTAGCTCTTTGCGTCGCGGACCCGCATCCTAATTTCATCATAAGTAGGAATTTACACCTTAAAATAAAAAACTAAGCATATGTGGGATATTGGATAAAAAATGACTAGGTCAAAAATCCATTGTTGTTAATAATCGCGATTTGGGCACTTGACGTAAAGTGGGGTTTGAGACCACAAACATGTGTGCTTAGGTCTTATAAACTTTTCCTAGAAGTCTCACTACGTTTGGATGTCATTTGATGCTGTAACGGATGTGAGTTGTTTGCTGATGAACGATTGGCTTTTGGTGATTTCAGCCACTTGAGTATAGCTTGAGTTTGGTTTGAGTTGTTTTTTGTTTTCCAAGAGATTGACAACCTCTTGTAGCCTCTGTGCACTAGTTGAGTCAGCTTCGTCCCATGGATTGACAATAAGATAGGATAGTAAGGTTAGACTATCGTCCCACATTTGGCGCCGTTGCCGGGGATCGAAGAGACCTAAACTAGGGAAAAATATGAGCATTTTGAGAAGTTATCCTTTAACTTCCTCTAGGATCTCCTAGAGTTAAAAACTTTATTTTAGAAACCGCATAGCCTAAGATTGTCGTCTTTTGCTGTGTAGAGGTAGCTTGGAGGTAAGTTGTACTTGCTGAGTGCCTTTAAGATTGTAGGATTGTAGTACTAGATTAGGATTTTAAGAATGATTGATAGACGAGATAAGTCTTGAGATCAAAGCTCAAAAACAATGAAAAACAAGAAAACGAGTGTTTGCGAACACTTTTCACAACCCCATTGCATGAGAACCTAGGAGTGGGGTAAGTAGGATCCGAGGTGGATTTCAGGACATTGATCTCTCCAAAATAATCATTGCGAGTTGTAGAAGTTCATGTCTACGCACTAGAAATAGCACGGAAAGACTCCAAACCACTCAATTCGACTGGAGAGTAAGCTTTAAAGTTGTTGAACCAGTGGGTAAGCTCAAGGACACTCTGGTAAAAAATTCAAGAGTTGGCCAAAACTCATATTATTTGCTTTTTCTTGACATTTTAGGCCAAATTAAGTTTTGACTTGATTCATAGGCTTAAAACAACTCATGAAATGATTGTCCATGGAAAAAGTACAAAAAAAGGTTCATTTCAAGCCTGAAGTAAATAATCATGATTATTTACTTTCAGCTTAGAATTGACCAAGGTTGATACTGGTGACTCATTACATGTGTACAGACAACATTTGTAAAGGCACATTGAATTTAGATCACCAAACCGACAAAAAACCGGGTAAAAACTAAAGTTTGTACTGACTTTCGAGAACTTGAGTGTAAATTGGGAAAAAAATGTCCAAACTTGATGAAAATTGATTCATAGGCTTGTATTGATGTGATAGAAATGTGTACATGCTCAGTTGACCAAAAAGATGCAAAAATTTATCAGAAGTAAATAATTGCGATTATTTACGTCTGCTCCATTTTTCAACTTTTTTTACCAAGTCCGTGTACAACTAGTTTTATCATGTTGTAATAAGCTCACAAACCAAATTTGGTAAGATTTGGATCATTGGATTGAAAATTGTGACCAAATTTGCAAGGTTAGTCTGCGGATAGAAAATTGATGACCATTTGACCAAAAAATTGTCCAAACTTAATGAAACTTGTCTAGAAAACTTAAGGTGAAGTGCTTAACAGATCTATGTCATGGTCAAGACAAAAACTTGCAAAAATATTAACTTGCTCCAAAAATTGACAATCTTGCATATTTGACCATACCACCAGGTCAAGCATATCAAGTAGGCCACACAAATCAATTTTGGTGAGATTTGGATCACGAAAGTGAGACTTAAGCAAGATTCTTGAAATCAGAGTCTACAAACACGAAACAATTGTGATAAACTTGAACAAATTTTGTCCAAACTTGTTGAAACTTGTCCAAGGACCTTAACATGTTGTATACTTGGCAAATCAAGCTAAAAAGTATAAAAAGCTAACAAAAGTAAATAATCATGATTATTTACTATTGCTACACTGAGAGATACAAATTTGACTTTTGACCTTGTACAATGTTAGATGAGCATAATACAAAGTCACTGGGCAATTTTGGATTCAATCGGATTCAAACTGGTACATGTTTACTCAGTTTCCAGGTTGCATATTAATCCTTTTATTTTTGCCAAAGTCGAGTCTGAAAATCTCAACTACCCACTAAATTAGCTCGATTTGAAGTGATACACATAGACCAATCACAATAGTTACCAAAAATTATATTGTCTTTGTGAAAGAATATCTAACTTGATCAAATTTGTACAAGAATCAGGTTGCAGACAAAAAATTGACATCTTGACAGAAGTTGCAATCTAGTCAAGTGGAAGAAATTGACATCAAGTCAATCCAGAGGTAAGTACTCTATCCGGGGTTTCACAAGCCTTTATGAACCTTAGATTTGGTCCTGTATTAGGAAATCAAGGCATATTTGGAGAAACCTCTAGTAGAGTATCCACCGACGAAAGCGTGAATCAAGAGAGTTCCTTGCACACTATCCCTGAAACGTAAAAGATCTTCTATGGACTTCACAATCCAAATCAGGACAACTAATGCCCATGAAGATCATCTAAATCTTCATGATCAAAGGAAAGGGATCAGCAGATCTACCAATCTACCTGTTTAGGTATTGTTATAACAACAATTTTTGTTATGATGACTCCTGAGGAGGTGAAACAAATTAAATGTCAAGGATATTCCATAAGGGATTGGATCTTGGGACAAGGTCCAAAAACTTTTCCAAGAGATGAACATCGTGAGAGATCTTCTGAGAGTAATGTTAAGAAATCAAAAACCACCTCATCACGCAAAAAACTAGGTGACACTAAGGCCAGTCCAAGGCTACATGAGTCACTTTTTCCAACAGACTGGTTTGAAGGACTTGGAATAGGACCAACTGCGAGGAGATCGAGAGTTGAACCAAATAGACGCGTCGTTAGACCAGCTGATTTTCAAAAATGGGTCAAAAAATATAGTGGATCAGGGGATCCATCCCACCACTTAGCAAGCTTTAAACAAGTGCTAAGAGCAGAACGCATATTTGATTTCCATACTCAGTTTGAGGGGTTTGGAATGACATTAGAAGGAAAAGCATTGACATGGTTCCAAAACATTCCACCAAGGTCAATCATGGACTTGAATGCTACTACAGACCAAAGTATGATGGGAATGTTCAATACGTGCCCATGAGGCCACAAGGACAACCGGTGTACAGATACCAGCCTAACATGGCACTAGCTCAAAGACCACTGATGGGTATGGAAAGACATCAACCCGTGTTGGGTCAACAACCTCTGTATCTAGGACATAATGTAGTGCCTGTAAAGTACATGCATTCAGAAGGAGTCATAGACGAACAAGCATTAGTGCCTATTACAGCTATGGTGAGCCTAGTCCATCTACAGTAATGGTAGAAGGAGATTGGTATAATTCACATCCACCACCAATGGAAGAAATTCTCACTTATGCTCCACCAGAGCTTGTACCAATGTATTATGTAGCTAATCAAGGTGTTATACTTCGTATGGTAAGATCCATGATTAATCCAAGAATGGGAAACTGTCACAATTGTGGTGCAAATGATCATTGGAAAAATGAATGCCTAGAGCCTGGCAAAAACCTTAAGCAAGTTGAAGCTTATTGCATACAATGTTGCAAAAAGGGAGGATAATTCTCAAAAGATTATCCTAAAAATACTTTAAACTAGGGTAAAACAGTAGTAAATGTAGTCCAAGTGATACCTAGTAGCTCATTTGAGAGTGAACCGATTGTTCTAATCAAGGTAATCACTAGAGCCTAGGCTAAGAAAAAGAAACATAACTCCTCTGATGATTCGGAGAATACAAAAATTGCCTCTCAAAAGACCAAAAGAAGCAGAAGCAAAAGGTATGAGATGAAAAAACAAAAACAACGAGCTACAATCAAGGAGAAAGCAAAGAAACTATTCCAGGAAAAGGTGAAAGAAACTGGAAGTGAAATCAAAGAAATAACCGCGTGAAATCTGGAGGATCAATTTTGGTTGACAAAATTTTTGAGCCTATCAACATAGCCTTAGAATCCTACCAAGCAGGACTTAAAGCATGCCAAAACATGGAAAACAAATGGAAAAACTATCCTTCTCCAAACATGGAAGCAGCTAAGCTTGAAGCTTATCAAAATTTGGTAAGAATCACGCAAGAGATGCTAAAAAAAGAAAAACTCAAGCTCGGAAGTATGGCAAAACCTAAGGAGCTTGTGGTGAGAGACAATGAAGAAGAATCCGATGTAGTGGTAGAACCCCACTTTGAACCAAAAGAGCCAGAACTTATAGTGCCGGATAGCGAAGATTCTCTAGATGGAATTCCATTCGTAGAGGAAGACTGGCCAGGACACTTATGGGAAAAAGTTAGAGAGATCAATGATGGGAGCCTAGCTCCAAAGTCAGCTTCTATAGAGGAAGTTTGGTTAGAAAACCTACCTCCTGATATGGACATGGATGTACAATCCTTGTATGGGGATTGTGGATCTGAAGCTTCAGGAATGTCTAAACCATTGACCTTGAAAACATTACCCTCTTACTTGGGAGATAGCGAAGATGAATCCATAGTGTGTAATACCACTCAAGTAAAAAGAGCAAATAGACCCTATAGGTAGACAACATTCATTCAATCATATCTACACCCATCCAATGTACTCTTACTTTGAGAGAACTGTTAAATATCAGACCATATTTATGGAGTGATCTACAGAAAACCCTAGAGAAGGTGGGGATAACGAGACTCATTGCAATTTTTTTGAAAAGATTGACACACGCAATGGATAATAAGGATATTCGATCTATTTCAACGAACAAAGGTCGAGAATATTACAAAGGGGAAAAAGGAAACACCACCCTTCTAGGGAAATGTAATGACATTGAAACCATGGAAATATCCGGGATAGCGGGGTAGGCATAGCAATAGCCACAAAAGCAGTATGGGAATCCTGGGGACAACCGGCCATTCGACAAACTTGAATGAAATTTCAATTGGCTGATGGACGTATTGAAAGACCCTTAGGACTACTAGAAAAAGTGATAGTTAATTCCTGTGGAATTGAACATCAACACACTTTTGCCATAGTAGAGTTTGAGAAGAAACTCAATTACGAAATCATGTTTGGAAGACCTTTCATGCGATAGGTACAACTTATCCAAGATGGGGAAACAACTATCTGTACTTGAAGCAAGCAGGATCTATAACAAATTTAATGAGTGTTCCATCCCATTACAAAAAAATACTCTCCAAGACCGAAAAATAATAGTAGAACAATTTGTTAGAGAACTATGAAAACAGGGTGAGTCCTACGAAGGTCCTAAAAACGCGAAAAAGATAGATTTGGCTGAATCAAGAGAAGAACCTGGGCCTGCCTACATTGCAAATGACCTAACAAAAGAAGAAGAAGAGATTTTACTAAACTTACTAAAAGAATACCTAGATATATTTGCCATTTGTCTTACAAGGATCTCAAGGGTGTTGATCCAGAAATTTGTCAACATACCATACCCATGAGAGATGATGCAAAACCAAGTAGACAAAGGCCATTCACATACAATGAAACATTTGCCAGAAAGATCAAAGAAGAGATTGAGAAACTAAAGGAAGCGAAATTTATTTATGAAATTGAACACACAGATTGGATGTCTCCAATTGTGGTAGTACCCAAGAAGAATGGAAAATTACAAGTGTGTGTCAACCTCAAGAAAGTGAATTCAACTACTATTAGAGACAACTTTTCTCTTCCAATCACTGATCATGTGTTAGAACGAGTTACAGGAAAAGAAGCTTACAACTTCTTAGATGGATTTTTGGGATACAATCAACTTTTGGTTGACCCAAAAGATCAGCATAAAACTGCTTTTGCAACGGAATGGGATATTTTTGCCTATCGGGTTATGCCCTTTGGGTTAACTAATGCTCCTACCACATTTCAAAGATTGATGAGTCATGCTTTTAAAGAATACCTAAGTAGATTCTTGGAAGTATATATGGATGATCTATGCGTACATTCATCAATCCGGGCTGATCATTTTGAATACCTCAAAAAGGTATTTGAAAAATGTAGACTTTACAGGATTTTCTTAAATCCTAAAAAGTGCACATTCATGGGTAGACAAGGAAACATTCTTGGATATATAGTGTCTAAAAATGGCATAGCTACTGATATGGATAAAATTCATGCTACTACTGATTTGCCTAGACCAACAACAGTCAAGGGGGTTTACGCCTTCATGGGACATTGTGGATATTACAAACAGTTCATTTACATGTATGCTATAATTGCAAAACCTATGTATAGCTTGATTAAACACTTTGAATGGACTGATGAGTGTGAAGAATCCTTCATGAAGCTTAAGCAAGCTCTCACCTCATCTTCAATATTGAAAGCACGAGATTGGAATAAGATATCCCATATACATGTAGATGCTTCTAATTTTTCCATAGGGTGTATATTGGCTCAACCAGGAGACGGGTCCTATTTCTTATGCTAGCCCACAATTGAACATGGCAGAAAAGAATTATACAACCACATAAAGGGAAAGATTAGGAATTATCTATGCTGTAAAAAAGTATAGACATTACCTATTAGCAAACAAATTTGTGTTCTTTATGGACCATCAAGCCTTATTATACTTGGTCAACAAGCCATGCAACATAGGAAGAATAGTGAGATGGTTCATCAATCTTCAGGAATTAGATTTCATTGTAGTTGTAAAAAAAGGGCACTACTCATCAAAGAGCAGATCATTTTTCTAGGATTGTTTTAGGAGAACCTCCTAAAGGAGTAGATGATGATCTACTAGATGCCTATCTGTTCTCCATGGAAATGATACCTCGATGGTCTAAAAATATGGTATCATTGATTACCATAGCTCAAGTGGATTTTCAAATACCACTTCCTATTACAATCAGATTATTTGAGCGATCGGCTATGTTTCAATTACTAGCTGGTAGGCTATACAAAAGAAATGTAGATGGAATATTGCTCTTATGCATTAATCCTGAAGAGAAAAACCAATACCTAAGTCAAGCACATATTACCATAGTGGGACTTCACTTTGTGGAAGATCAAACTATGCAAAGGATCTTAAGACTTGGAGTATTTTGGCGGAGTGATGTTTGCTCTTTTGTAAAGGAATGTCCTCAATGCCAAAAAAAAACACCCATACCTCATGTAATATTGTTTCAAAAGTCACATGTTCCTAAGTGGAGTAACTATCTAGTTACTTACTTTTCGAGCTGAACATTTTCTTAGGATATGAGTAAATGCCGTCAAATAACAATTAAAATTGAAGCAAGAGACTGTGATCTTATTGGAAACAAATTGTATCGGAGATGCCAGGATCAACATTTGCATCTTTGTGCAAATGATCAAGACAAATATATCCCAATTTTAGAACAAGCATATACTAGATTAGCTGGAGGTCACTTTTCTAGAGAGACCACCGCAAGAGCAATCTTGATGGTAGACATATGGTGGCCAACACTTTTTCCAGATGCCAAAGAATATGTTCGAAGATGTGATGTTTGTCAACGAACAAAAATGCCAACACGTGTAGATAGCATGCCCTTAAGACCAGATGGGATCTAGAGCTTTCACAAAATGGGGTATAGACTTTGTTGGGCCAATACAGCCATCTGCTTATGGAACCCAAGATCATTATATTATTGTAGCTATGGATTATTTGACTAAGTGGGATGAGGCTAAAGCAAATCAAAAGAATGATGCCAGAACCACTACCGCATTCTTATATGAGTGTGTGTTCACAAGATATGGACTACCAATAGAAATTGTCAGTGATAGGGGAACTCATTTCCTCAATGAGCGAGGTAATCAATTATCTGCTTAAAGAATTTATGTTCATCCATAATAAGTCACCTCCTTATCACCCACAAGCAAACGAACAAGCTAAGCATACTAAAAGGGTGGTGGTAATGCGGGTGCTACTCTCAAACCAAACGTACTATCTTATAGCCTCCCCCTAGCGTACACACTATCTGGCCATGCCGGTGGCCTTGCCCATAGGACCCATGTACTTACATTACCCCCCCCTTGGAGAATCATTTTCATTCTCTAAACGAACGTAGGAAAACATTTCTTAAGCGCGGAAACATTTTCCCATGTAGAACCTTCTTTAGGTTTATCTAGCTATTTTACCAACACCTGTCGTCAGACATGATGTCTAGTGCGAAGCTCATGAGAATCCAAAATCTTTTTGGGCTCATGAGTAATGCTTGGTGGTTTGATAAGGTCAACTAACACACCCGTGTCAATGACGTTATCATTCTGTCCTGGCTGTTTTTATAAATGGCTAACATGAAAAACAGGATGAATTCGTGAGTGCTCTGGAAGAGCTAACTTATAGGCCACTTGACCTATATGTTTGATAATGATAAACGGTCCACAATAGCGTGGTGAAATCTTAGTAACTTTTCCCATCTTCAGACTTTTTGAATTCTCCAGAACTTTGAGGAAAACCTTGTCTCCTTCTTTGAAAGTAGCAAGACGATGACGCTCATCTGCGTACTTCTTATATCGATCTTGAGCTTGCTTAACATTTTGTCGAGCAACTTGAAGCATGTCAAGATGGTCTTGGAGAAAATCCTTTGCTTGGTGTATCTTCTCCTTAGCCAACCCCACCGTAATGGGTGATCTAGGTTGAAATCCATATAAAAGCATAAATCGAGTAAACCCTGTAGACACATGCTTTGAACTATTATAACCAAATTCCAATATAGGTAAGTAGTCTTCCCAATTGGTTTGATTCTTGCTAACGTACGCTCATAGCATATCCTCTAGCACTTGATTAAATCTTTCTGTTTGACCATCCATTTTTGGATGATCATCCGTACTTAGATTAAGTTTAGGTTCCAGCTTTTGGAACACAGCTCTCTAGAAGTGATTATCGAAATTTTGATCTGTGTCACTAATGATACTAGATGGATGATCGTAGAGTTTATATATATTCTCTACAAATAGCCGTGCTAATTTTGGTGTCTTAATCGTAGTCTTACTGGGAATGAATCGACCCATCTTTGTGAGACGGTCTACAATTACCCAAATGGAATCATGGCCACGTTGTAGTAGGTAGTCCTACTACAAAATCCATAGAGATACTCTCCCACTTACCTTGTGGAATCTCTAAAGGATGTAAAAGGCCACCTACCTTGAGGCCCTTTGCCTTATTAACTTGGCACTACTGGCAATTTAGTACGTACTCTTGAACATCATGATGTAAGCCCATCCAATAAAATTGCCGTGGAACTAAGGCATACGTCTTACAAATACCTGGATGACCAACACTTGGACTATCCTGATACTCAAATAAGATTTGGCACCTAGTGTTAGAGTCCCTTGGCACACATACTCTACCTTTGTGGAGTAAGTAGCCATCATCAATAGAAAAAAATTTCCATCGCTTAAGGGTGAAAGCATGTTAACCTGTCATGCTTTTTCATGTCCCGGACAATGCTAACTAGCACAATTTTGACATATGCTAACTACTACAATAACTTGAGCTACATCTCCAAGATCTATGACATATGATATATCAATAGAAAGCACTTGAAACAAGGAATCCAAATGTACAACCTCCGAAAATTTTTGATTTTATTTGTAAAAAATTTATGGGACGCCCAACGTTTTGAAGATGTGCTAACTTGAAACTGCTAACTAGCACAAAAAGCGCGACAGGTTAACATGCTTTCACCCTTAAGCTCTTCCTGAGTAGGGGTGGAGCTCTGTGTGTTGGAGTTTTTATTTGCGCGTGCAGAGACATGTTGATCTGACTGTTCATAGACATGTGAGTGTGAGGGATCCGTTTTTAAAACTAAACTCCACACTTTAGCATATGATTGATCTTGTTCACACTTGCCACATAATGACTCCAAAAATCCACTCTTTAGTTCCATGAAAGCAAATGAATTAATCTGAGGCATCCGAGTTAGTGCATCTGCTACTACATTATATCGCCCCTTACGATATTGTAGCTTACAATCATAATCGTGAAGGATTTTTGCGCATCTAGCTTTACGGCCCTTCAAGTCTGTTTGAGTAGTAAACCATTTGATACTCTCATGGTCAAAAACTACTTTAAACTTGGCACCATATAAATAGTGTTGCCACTTTCGTAAAGTGTGAATTATGGCATAGAGCTCTCTCTCATAGACATAATAATTATGTTGAGCTCTATCTAACTTTTTACTTTCAAAGACTATAGAGCTTCCCTCTTGGAGAAGTACCGCACCAATTGCTTTATCACTAGCATCAGTCTCTACCACAAACAGCTTAAGTGGGTCAACGATTGCTAGGATGGGAGAAGTGGCTATAGCTCCCTTGAGTTGTTCAAAACTGTGTTTTTGGGCTTCTTCCGAAGAGAAGGTCTTACCTTTTGCTTTAAGTTGATCCATCATAGGAACAATGATCTTGGCATAGTCACGGATATACTGTAGATAAAATCCAGCCATGCCTAAAAATATCATAAGCTCCTCAACCATGTTGGGATGTGGCCATCAAAGAATGGCAGCGACCTTGTCAGTGTCCATCTTGATGCTAGAATAAGAGATCACTTGACCGAGGTAATGTATCTCTGTTTTAAGGAAATTGCACTTGCTTTGCTTAGCATACAACACGTGAGCTTGTAGCTGTTCAAACACCAATCCTAAGTGTTCTATGTATTCATATTCAGTCTTACTGTAAATGAGAATTTCATCAAGGAAAACCACAAAAAAAATTCCAAGATAGAGACATTAGACACTATCCATGAGTGTCATAAATGTAGCTGGAGCATTGGTTAGACCAAAAGGCATAGCAAAAAATTCAAAATGCCTGAACCGTGTTCTAAAGGCAGTTTTGGAGATATCTTGGAGTAGGATACGTACATGGTGGTATCCTGAATGAAGATCTATCTTTGTATAGTATCTTGCCCTGTGGAGTTGGTCAAACAAATCATCCACTCAAGGTAGAGGATACTTGTTCTTGATGGTTATCGTATTTACTCCACGATAATCTACACACATGCGCATAGTACCATCTTTATTTTTTACCAATAGAATTGGTGATTCCCAAGGAAAAGTGCAAGGTCTAATGAAACCACAAGCAAGGTGGTCATCCAACTGACTCTCAACCTCTTTGGCTTCTTTAGCACTCATACGATAAGGTGGGTTACTCACCGGTTTAGTGCCTGGCAAGACATCTATGCCATGCTGCACATCACGTGTAGGGGGTAAACCCAGTGGTAAATCACTTGAGAAAACATCACTATACTTCATGAGTAAGTGAATCAGCTTTTGCCGTGCAAAAGGAGAAAGAAAACTAGAGTTATGCTGGATGGAGAATCTTGTAATTCTTGTAATGCTTGTTTTACAACAGTAAAATTGAGAGTACTTTTCTCGTTAGATTTTTTAACACTTTTTTTATCAATAGAATTCATTGCACTTTGCATACCATTAGAATTAATTGCACTTTGTATACCACTACTAGAATTCATCACACTTTTCTCTTGAGAATTCACAAGGCTTGGAGATAAGCAGTAACACAAAAAGACTTCATCTATTAAATCTGCTTTCTGCAAAATAGAAAGCTCGACTGTACATATACGAGATGCAGATGGTATATTTTTCTCACCAACCAAAAGAACATGTTTACCATTGGCCATAAAGGATAAGGAGTTGTGTTCATAACTAGTGTGCAATGTGTTTCCTAAACCATGCAACCACGCCCGTCCTAAAACTACATCAGCACGGTCCATGTTCATAACTTAGAAGTCAAAGGTCATCATATGATCTTGAACAATAAGCTCAACCCCTTGAATTACCGCATCCCATACTTCTTTATCATTCCCATATATCTGCTCCACCACATACTCGTGAGAGTAGGGAGTCTGTATAAGCTTCAATTTCTTGACTAGCTTATAGTTCAAGAATTTATGAGTTGCACCATCATCCACTAAAATACGAACACGTTGTCCGTTAATAGTGCCATGCATGCAAATCAAATCATGGGGGCCAAAGGTGGGCTGCCACATTGAAGCAGGCACACAACACTTGTGCTTTTCTTCCATATGAAGAACCTCTACAACACAATATTTAGGAGATGAATCTAATGTGAGGCATTGCACCGTGTGCATGGCCTTTTCTTTGCCTTGAAAAAGAGGATAATCTTTCTTGTTATGCTGGTCCGAAAGACATCTAAAACACAAATTGTGTTTCTTTGCATGCTCAAAATCAGCAGTGCTGAGAGACCCACGCGGAGTATCTCGTGATTGCTTAGGCTTCTTAGCCTCTTATGGCTGTGGAGAGGTAGATTATCTATTATTCCTCTTGGAACGCATGGGAGATCTACCTCGCCATTGGCTCTTAGCCACATTGCTCTTAGCAAAAATATTCTTAGAGTAGGAAACATTTCCTTTGCTCTCTTGGTCATTATCATATCTTTGCCCATGACTGATGGCTTCTTCCAAAGTTTTTGGATGTTGGATCTTCATGTCAAGTATAAGACCTAGGGTAACTGAACCTGGGATCCTCCTCCCTACTGCCCCTTATATAGGCTAGCTCCTAGCACTTGCCCTAAGCCGATCCCCAGTCCGCACTAGTCTAGCCGACCCTTGACCTAGGTCCCTGACCCCCTAGGTTGGGCCTTGCCCCGTAGGACCCTTGTCCTGACATTACTTCCCCCTTAAGGAAAATTTTTCGTCCTCGAAAACACAAGTAGTAATATCTTCTTAAGAATACTGATGTTCTCTTTATTGACGTCCCATTAGTGAGCCCGTTGTCTGTATGACCGATAATTGGTGCAGTGAGGAGGTTCAATGAAACCAAGAGCAATATCTTGATTTTCAACATTGTTGTCCATTTGCAACCACTTGGGTTTAAATGGTAACTCCATTTATAACTCACTTGAGTATTGTAAAGTAATAACCACAACTAAGAGTTGTTCAAAGGCATAACCAGTTTTCATATCTTCTGAAGGTACTGGAATAATGCAAGGAAACCTTGGCTTAAATTTCCATGCAGTTGTGAGCCAGATTTCCTACTCGCCTGAGTATCTTGAAAAGTCCGGAGATAGGGAATGTCCTCATGTTAGAATTTTGAATAGTTTGGAACACAAAGAACTACATGTTCATACCTAATGAAGGTTACTTGCCAACATACTTTGTCAGCACACCTGGTAAGTCCTTGACGTATGAAAGTATTGACACAATCTCCAACCCCACCACAAGAGGTGTTCAAAGTCGAAATCCGTACTTAAAGCAAATTCTAGAATAGGGAGAAAATCATCTATTCAGAAATGCGTTGTGCTAACATATGCTCTTAGCAGATCTTTTAGCACAAGATTACTCTTTGTAATCTGCCTATCCCCTTGGATAACTGACAGTACTGAGGTGTGTTTTCGTCACGGTTTACAGACAATCGTCCCAGATGACTGGTAAACGGGGAATCACAGTAGTGTACAACCATCATGGTTAACTTGAGAAAATCTACAAACGCCCAAACCGAGCCATGACCTCTGTTTGGTGATTAGTAGACCCAAAAGTTATCTCATAGAGATAGTGCACATAGAGTGAAAAATGCTTCATAAGCAACAACCTAAGGGATATGCATGCCGTTCCAAATCAGCCTTTGCTAAACACTAGGGCCCATAACACCTAGTGTGCATGCATTTAGCAAAAACTAACCCGAACCTGTATATCCATAATGATCCTTGCCAATACTTATGGCAAAGTGTGATTCGCCTAGCACACATTAAAAGGAATGTAAATAGTTCTGAAAAGAAACTAAATACTTTTAGTTGCAATATTTTGCAAGCCTTGAGAAAACATCTGAATCACAGTAGAAGGTGAAACATTGATCACTTCGAGATACAGACAATGAAACTATTTCATTAACAACTTATAGCCTTGCTATATGTATAAACAACCATCTGTAATGTTGTTTAGCAGTACTTGTATCTTAATAAGTCATTCTAAGTATGCGACAATTTCTAGCCACAAAATTGCTTCTGATACGTCGTGTTAAAAATGGTTTATAAAACAGATGTAACCAGCACCTAGGGACTTTGTCGTGACACATAATTGAAATAATGGTTCCAGTGTCAGTCCAAAGACTCATATTCTCCACATGTGGAATATGTCTCATGTAAGGATGTGTAAAAAGAAACATCCTTCAAGTACAAGATGTACTTGTGTGTGGAGGTAACTGCAAACACTCTATGACGGGAGTGAGAGGGACCCTCATTAGTCTTGCTCCACTGGCTAAAGGTGAGTTCCTAGACCATGTTGCATCCCATGTGACAACATGTGCCAAATTGAACCCTACAAGTATCTTCGTAACAACATAAGATAGAAAGATAGATTGGACACTTTGCCCAAAATACTTTGTGTTGACATGCCCTTGGCATGGCTTTGTAGCATTCAATTGTACTTAGACGTCCTGTTTCAAATGGAGAGGAGCACGTCCCTACCTGAGAGAAACAAATAGCATTGCACAGGGAACCCTGGGTGTTGCCTTTGCAATCCAAGCCCTTGGATTAGAATCTACGTAGTCAAACCCGTTGGTAAGACTACAATCAAAAAGTGTGTCCGTTTGCTACCGCGTTTGGTAGATTGCAAAATTATGTCCTTGAAAGTATAACTGGGAGAGATCAACTGTGATCCTCAATGCAGATCAAACTGTGATCCTTAATGCCTATGGGGTGATGTAAGAATCACCCAATGGGGCTTACCCTAAATCAGTATGTCCATAGGCACTCCGTAGTGCTATAGATAGAGCAAGAAATCCACACAAGTGAACTGCCAAGATCTTATGGACAGCCATGCTCTCGCAACTGATTGCTGCATCTATACTTTCTTGTAGAGATTAGCTGCTGTGAGTTGAAGATTATTGAAAACTCACGTTGAGTCTCACACTGAAAACATGTAGTGCAAAAATGACACCCTAAACATTTGTAATGACAAGACTCTTGATTGCCCATTAACGTCGTTGTGTACTTCCTTGGGTAGATCTTGAAAACAATCACCCAAAGAATGCCAATAGTTGGGTCCTACCCTTGTCCTGACAACGGCTCTTAGCGTGTTTGGCTCATAGTCCTTATGCAAAATAGTGTTCAATCAACGAACTGATGAAGACTAATTTGAGAAGCATCTTAGCCACGTGCTAGCTGTGAGTTAGAGCACCTTGGCTCAAGATGACTCACTAGAAAAACATGTATCAAAATCTTCTTAGAAGAGTTCCATTTTTTTCTTAGAGAGAGAGATTGAGAACAAAAAGAAGAGCATACTGGGCTAAGGAACTTTCCTTATATTTCTAGTGTCTGTCTGCCCATAATGGGTGCTCTTAGACATCTTATGCCTGACTGGCAGCCTATAAGCATGCAACAATCTGCCTGTATAATGTTGCCATCGAGAGAGGAAAGAGAAAAAACAAGCCACATCTTGCCCCACTTACCATGTATGGGGTCGTGACTTTACAAAAATGACTTAATATGGCACTTTGCATGTGAAATAAATCGAAGTTTTGTTTAGTGTTGTTGTAAA
Organism: Adiantum capillus-veneris; assembly: GCF_014529385.1. Classification (NCBI taxonomy): domain Eukaryota; kingdom Viridiplantae; phylum Streptophyta; class Polypodiopsida; order Polypodiales; family Pteridaceae; genus Adiantum; species Adiantum capillus-veneris. Next base: position 63,935,696 of record NC_140940.1, on the reverse strand, counting down.
CCATCCCTTTTCTAGTTCGTGATAGAGTTGCAAGTGTGATAGCGGAAGCGTAATTCACGAGGCGGTAGAATTGAATCCACCTAAGTATCATGCCTTGCATCCCATCTGGTAAGACCTTGCAGAGAGTGATGTCCTCAACCGTGAGAACCAAAACCATAAGTTCCTTTCACAGTTTAGACTGGTAGTGATTCGGTGAGTTGATATGCCCTATTTTGCGAGTTCACCGAAGCCTTGGTGCATATAAAATTTCCAAAGCACTTTGCTTTGCACAATGACAGTTATTTCCACGTAAAGTGTAAATAGGAAAAAACAAGAAAAACTTAAACTTGGCTAGCATGGTCGTTGTTGCTGCACGAAGTTGTCATGAAAGTTGGGAGAAAAACTCATTCCAAAACGGCCCATATCCATATCTGCACAGACACCCTTGTATGTCTTATACACCCATCTCGTACATAGGGCCATAACCTGCAAACTTGAATCCACCTGCAAACACCTTGCCTATTCCTTCCCCATTGTGTATGCTCATAGCATATGCTAAACGTGACCAGCTTCAATGCAAGATGTAGAAATGGAAGCCTTGCTTTGTAGAACTATGTGTAGCCTTATTGCCAACAAATTATTGACAACAGATGTCATATCAAAGAGAATTGACTTTGCAATCATGCACAAAAAATTTAATGTAAACTAATTGAATCAACATGAAAGTGGGAGCGCTGTGGGCATGGCCCCTTGGTTATACAATGAAAATTTGGTGCATGACCCCTTGGTTATACAGTGAAAATTCGGCCAACGAGGACCGTAGGAACCTGTCCTTGCATGCCCCAGAACGAGACGTGCTCAGCATGGAATCAAGCGAGGATAAGCTCGTTAGGAGCGCGCGGAGTGTAGTAGCCCCGGCTCGTGTCTGCACCAGTGGCTCTCGAGCTCTCTACAGAGAGTTGTGGGTGAGAACGTCTATGAAGGCTGCTGCCATCGCTGCACAGGAGAGGTTTTTCTTTTATTTTTTTATTTTTTTGAGCAAAACGGGTACCCTAATTTGGGCACCCCAATTAAGAGGCTTAGCCCACGGCAATGATCCAAAAGGCCTGTGACGCGCATGCCAGGGGCATTTCGTTAAGAATCCCAGTATAGCATGCAAGGCATAGAAGGTAAATTATGAACCCTCATAGTAAGGCACCGCTATGTGTAGTGGAACTCTCAAGGAAGGCGATACTTGAAGCAAAGTGCAAATTCCGAATTTTGGCTCAAGGAGATATCCAAATTTTTGAGTTTTCGTTGGATACCGAAGTGGGCTTCAGCATGCGCAGCTTGGCAAGGATGATTATGCGGCATGCGAGATGTTTCTCGAAAATGGGATAAAAAATATGAGGATATGCTTGCCGCATACACGGACGAACACCATGCTTATCAAGGTGAGTTTTTTCATAATTCCAAGGATTTTCTTAATATTTGTGAAATTTTACTTTGCAGACTTATATGGATAGCATTTCAAAGATTGATTTTTGATGCAACGGTAAGGTCTGTTGCCAGTTTGGCTTATGCGTGCAAAGTGGCTTTGAACGGTTGGAGCACTGATCGGCATGGTCAATTTCAAGGTGCCTGGCAAGAGCCCGGAGTTTGGGCTTGCGGAGAAGCAAGGCTTCTCTACCTATACATCATTTAACCACATATGTGGTGATTCAGACAATAATGCTAGAGGTGGAGATTGTCACACAATGGCAATCAAATCTAGCAGGTACGAGCCTTGCAGTTCTCACACGATTCCGCATTGGTTGTGAATTTAGCAAGGCCCTTGGCAGCATGAAGTAAAGTAATTATTGAGCATGTGCTTGATAACCCTCGTATGCAATGGCATGAATGATCACAGCTATCATTCATAGCACCAGTCAGGTCTGACATACATAACTTGTACGTGTTCTACTATTTTTCACTTCCATTTGCAATTCGACAAGGAGTCTCTTTGCTATGACATTTGTCGTCAATAGCATTTTTTGACAATGAGGCCAGACAAAGTTCTATGAATCAAGGCTTCAATTTATACAACTTGCATTGCAGTTGGCCATGTTTGGCATCTACTATGAGCATCCAAAACTGGGAAGGCATAGGAAATGTGTTGGCAGGTTATTTCATATTGCACATTATTTCATTATATACCAGGCGGGTGTATAGGATATACGACGGCGTCTGTGCAGATACGGCCATAAGCCATTTTGGAATGAGTTTTTTCTTCCAAATTTCATGACAACTGGTTGCAGCAACAACGACCACGTTAGCCAAGTTCAAGTTTTTCATGTTTCTTCCTGTTTACACTTTACTTGGCAATTACTGTCATTGTGCAAAGAAAAGTGCTTTGGAAATTTTATAGGAAGCCCGACTTCAGGGAATGGGAAAAATAGGGGATATCAGCTCATAGAATCCCTACAAGTCTAAATTGTGCAAGGTACTTAGAGTTTTGGTTCTCATGGTTGAGGCCATCACTCTGCGCAAGGGTTTACCATTCCTTATGAAAGGCATGCTAGTGAAGTGAATTCTTTTTTGCCGCTTCATGCATTACGCTTCCGCTAACACACTCGCAACTCTGTCAAGGACAGAGTACAGATGGATTGTTGGTTGCTATCAACACTCAACAATACTAAAAAGAAGCTAAAATTTCGACTACATTCAACGGCAAGGTGCCCCTTTCAAGTCATCCTCATACAGTGATGACCCTACACGGTAGATGGTCAAGATTTAACTTGTGTTTTCTGTTGCCTTTCTCGATGAGGGCGTCATACAGACAGATTGTGGAATGCTTATAGAATAAGCTGCAATTCGGGCATAAGATGTCTAAGAGCACACATTTTGGGTGCACACTCTACAAATTTAAGGAAAGTTTCTCAGCCCAGAATTCTCTTCTTCTTCTCTCTCTTTTTCTTATTTCTCTCAAGAATAATGAAAACTTTCTAAGAATCTTTTTATACATGTTTTGTTTGGGAGTCAGCATGAGCCAAGGTTCTCTAACACTCAACTAGAAATGGGCCAAGATGCCATTCACATTAGTTTTCATCCGTTTATCGATTGAAAACTAACGGACGTAGCTAGGAGCCACACACAGGCTGGCTAAAAGCCATTGTCAGATCTTCGGTAAGGCCCAACTATTGGCATTCCTTGGGTGATTGTTCTTAAGATCGAACAGATTTTCCCAATGGAGTACACATCGAACATATCGACGTTAATGGACGATCAAGGGTCTTGTTACTTTGGAGGATTAGGGTGTCATTTTTATATGTTTCTAGTGCTATGCTCAAGTTAAGTTTTTGATACTCTTACACTTACATCAGCTGATCTATATCGTGGAGTCTAGAGGCAGCAAACAGTTGAGACAGCATGGCTGTTGACACGAGCTAGGCATCTTACTTGTGTGGATTTCTTGCTCTCTCTACAACACTACGAGTGTCTATGGCATCACTGTTTTGGGGTAAGACCCGGCGGGTGATTGCCACATCTCCCCATAGGCATTGAGGATCATAGTTTGATCTATCCTATTTCTACTTTCAAGGAAAGAAGCCAGTAATCTACCATGGGGTAGCCGACAAATTCAAAATTTTAAGTTGATCCTCATCATTCTGTACACGGTTGGTTACCGTTACCTACTAGTTGCGCAGTTCTACAACGGGTCTTACCAAGGCGTTTGACTGCATAGATTCTAATCCAAGGGCTTGGATTGCAAAGGCAACACCTAGGGTTCCTAGTGCACTGGTGTCTGGTTTTTCAAGTAGGGGACGTGCTTCTCTCCATTTAAATACGGGTAAGTGAATATTACGTTCAAATCTCCAGGTACGCATCTATTGATTTGGTGTTATTCCATTTTAAGTATGCTTTTCTTGGTTTTTTCAAGACGTCTAAGTATGCTTGAATGTTACAGAACCATGCCAAGGGCATGTCGGCACAAAGTATTTTGGGCCTAGTGTCCAATCTATCTTTCTGCCTTATGTTGTTACTAACCTACTTGTAGGGTTCAATTTGGCACATGTTGTCACATGGGATACAACATGGTCTAGGAACTCGAGGAGTCCGGTTTAGCCAGTGTGGAGCAATGAATGAGGGTCCCTCACTCTTGTCGTAGAGTGTTTAGAGTTACCTCCACACACAAGTACATCTTGTACTTGAAGGATGTTCTTTTTTCAGACATCCTTAGTTGAGACATATTCCACATGTGGCAAATATGAGTCTCTGGGACTGACACTGGCGCCCCCCTATGTCAAATATGTGTCACGACAAAGTCCCTAGGTGCTGGTCACATCTGTTTTCTCGACCATTTTCAGCACGACGTATCAGGAGCAATTTCAGTGGCCAAAAATTGTCGGATACTTGGAATGACTTGTTCAACTACAAGTATTTCTAAACAACCTTACAGATAGTTGTTTATACATATAGCAAGGCTATAAATTGTTAATGAAAAAGTTTCATTGTCTGTATCTAGAATTGATCAATGTTTCACCTTCTATCGTGATTCAGATGTTTTAGCAAGGCTTGCAAAAGATTGCAACTGAAAGTATTTAGTTTCTTTTCAGAACTATTTACATTCCTTTTTAATGTGTGCTAGGCGCATCACATTTGCCATAATTATTGGCAAGGATCACCATGTAAATATAGGTTCGCATCTCTTTTTTGCTAAATGCATGCACACTAGGTGTTATGGGCCCTAGTGTTTAGCAAAGGCTGATTTGGAACGACATGCATATTCCTCAGGTTGTTGCTTATGAAGCATTTTTCACACTATGTGCACTATCTCTATGAGATTACTTTTGAGTCTACTAATCACTAATAGAGGTCATGGCTCAGTTTGGGTGTCTGTGGATTTTTCAAGTTAACCACGATGGTTATTCTGAACATTGTTGATTCCTCAACAATGTTATACGCTATTGTGATTCCCCGTTTACCAGTCGTCTGGGAAGACTGTCTGTAAACCATGGGGGAAAACACCTTAGTACTGTCATTATCCAAGGGGATTGACAGATTACAAAGCGTAATCTTGGTACAAGATATGCAAAGTGCGTACATTAGCACCAAGCAATCAAATTCATAAGCATTTATTGCTCTTTTTGGAGTTTACTTACTATCAATTAACGCATGTTGTGACTAGGTAGTCTCTTCATGTATAACTCAGGTTCTCAACCTTGAACACTCGTTAGGGTGGGGTTGTTTACTGATGATGAAAATTGGGATCAAGTCAAGGACTTAAAATTGGCTGATGAGTTATGTCAGCAACTTACTTTCATGGAAAGTGACAAGAGGTACTCTTTTTTGGTACACATGTCTTGTGATAAACTCGTTTACCATGCTCATGAGCGTCCTAAATGGAGTCTACACACTATGTTTGGATAGGAACCAGTACCATCAGATGGTTACAAATGGACAACAATGTAAAAAATAAAGATGTTACTCTTGGTTTCATTGAACCTCCTACTGAATCGGGTTCCGGTCAAATGAACCGTTGGATTGACAAAGTCGATTCGTTTCCAATGTAAATGTTCACTTACCCTAGGTCTTACATTGGTATCAGAGCTCAGGGGGAAGGGGGAGGAAGAAGAAGGAGGCAGGGCGAGCACTTCTTGCCATGGATCTCCTATCTCTCTCTCTCTCTCTTTCTCTCTCTCTCTCTCTCTCTCGAACGTTCATGGAGAACCGGGGAGAGAAACCCTTGTACGTGGGGAAGGAAGGGGAGCCGCAGCATGGGCATGAGGGCGTGCATGAAGGAGCAGGTTTCACATCTACTGTAGGAGGGACCCCTTATATGGGGATTTCCATGGCGGGCTCAAGAAGCCGTGGGCAGGAGCCCTTAGCAGGCGCAAGCGGGACCCGTCGCCATGCAGGGCCGTGGGAATGGCTGCCTGCACACAAGGAGCCCCACTGGTAGACCTGCACGAAATCGAGGTTGAGCGGGGTCGTTGGGCTCGGAGGAGAGAGACGAATAATTTTCGTTTCTGTCTCATCAACCCCGGACGCCCGCAGATCCCCCCCCCCCCCTCTCTTCTACTGGCGACTCTGCGCACTTGGCCGCCATCGCTGTAGCAAGTTTAGGGCACATATTTTCCTTTTTTTAAAAAACAAACTTGGGGCAAGTGCCCACGAGCAATTCACTGCTCTTCGACCCCACCTCCAATACGGAGGGATGTGCCCCATGGCCAGGCTCTGCATGGTTGGCAGGTTTCGCATCTACAACTTTGGGAATTTGCCATATCATCGGTGGCATGCACAACTTGATTCACCAAATTCCACAAGGGTTGTCAACTCCGGCCTAGTTTCAATAAGAGGACATCAGAGACGTTTGCAAAGCAAGGTAGCAAGGACCGCATGCACGAAGGGCACCGTATGCAACACAACTTTGGCAAGGAAGCTTAGGCTGCCTTGTTGAAGAGACGATCGACATTGTCATCATCTTAGTGTTTGGCAAGGCTATAAGCCAATATGGTGATAGATCCACAAGTTATGCACCAGAATCACGACTTCTATCATCCTTGACATCAAGTAGGACGCATTGACAACACATGATCTTAAGGTTTGAGATCCATGTCTTTTTTTGCGTTTTTTAAAGCTATATGCGTGATTTTCTCTTGCAGGAAATAGATACCCTCTAGGACGATCTTAGATACTTCTCACTATTGGCACGCCAATGCCTATTGTTCGTTTTGAACAAGAGTATACAGATGCTCGGCATGGCGAACCACTGGTTACAGATTGCAATGACAACAGCTTGCAGAATTCGACAACATGGTTCCACTCCTCGAAGAGGAAATTTTGCTCGGACATGGTTCCGCCGGCAATGTTAGATCCTTAGGTTCCGGCAAGGCTTGTGAACTGGAATAATGCAATGAAACCTTGGCGTAACTTTCCATGCACTTGTGAGCTTGCTCATCCCTAATGAAGGTTACTTGCCAACATACTTTGTCAGCACACGTGGTAAGCCCTTGACGTATGAAAGTATTGACACAATCTCCAACCCCACCACAAGAGGTGTTCAAAAGTCAAAAATCGTACTTAAGCAAATTCTACAATAGGGAGAAAAGCATCTATCCAGAAATGCATTGTGCTAACGTATGCTCTTAGCAGATCCTTTAGCACAAGATTATTAAGACCCCTATTCAAACCCCGTATCTTTTGGAATTCATCTAGACCTTCTATTTTTAATATGATTTCTTGTTACTTTGAAAGGTACCGTGTGAGAGAGAGACCGGACATGCGGCATGCATCCCATGCTAACCAATTCTTATCTTCTCCATTGGAGTCCAAAAACTCTTTGGAGGAAAAAGCTTCAAACGCAGCCCAAGACAGAGGATGAGCATCTATTGGAAATATCATCCACCACTTATAGGCCTTGCCTTTAAGAGATAGACTCGTTTCCATAGCCGTCTTTATATATGGGTTGTGTCTGAATCTATGAATGTCACTCCATTTGTGTAAGAACGTATTGACCGCATCCTTGTTGTGATCACGCTCTTCCCCAATGAAACTGAGGAATGGTGATATTCTTAAGTAATGCATTGCTACCTTCTGCATCTTTTGAAACACTTTTCTCTTGGACTCCTTGAGTCGTGCCAGCTTGGTTCCCTTGAACCATGCCACTTGTGGCTCCTTGAGTCGTCTGTGAATTCATAAATTTCACAAGTAACCCGTAAGATTGATAACATTTGCATTGAGTGCAGAGAAGTTGCTTTCAAGTACACTTTGGTGATGTTCCAAAGTCTTGAAAGAAGCCATATCTACAAGCCCATGATCTCCTAGATCATCATCATCATGCATATTAGTGTCCAGCAGTACCCGTGGTTTCCTGATTTTGATCTACGTGCTCAAAATCAAACGTTTGTGTAGGTGGGATATCCTCACTGGACATGGTAAACACACATTAATGCAAAGAGAGAAAAAAAATGACAACTTGTACCTTGAGAAATTGAAGTCTTTGTGTTTTGTATGCTCCGCAATTTGTGCTGCATGTGAACTTCACCTTGCAAGAAATTGAGCGCTTCACTTGTTGTTCATTTTGTAAGAATACCTTTGATGATTCTTCACAAAAACTCGTTGTTTTTGTGAAGGCTTTTCGTAACTTTGAGCTACCTCCTTGAGGAAAAAAGATTTTTTGGAGGAAGACTTGCCTTTCTCCAAGAAGTGAAAAGGAAGGGTGAAGCTACTTCCTTGAAGTTTGAAGCTTTCCCTTTCCTTCTAGTTTTCCTTTCAACACAAGTAGAGTATCTTTCCTTGTTATACACAACAAGGGCCAATAGATTGATGGTAAAGTGTTGGCCTCTTACCCTCATGTGTGGGTTCAACCCTCCTTCATGCAAGGGTTAAGCGGGCCTTCCTACGCGCAGCCAACGGAAGCCTTTGGAGCCTCGGTGCCGTCGAGTTGCCGGTTGAGTTTGCCTTGGTCTCCCGCCTTGGTCGTACGTTGTGGATGGGGCGGTGTCAAGAAATTTGCGGTCTTGCCAGAAAAGCACTGAGCTTTTGGCTGTGAGAGTTTGTGAGAGAACTCCAAACACTATATGGAGTTAAACCATAGATGCCATGAAGTATAGGGTTTGGAAGGAAGTGTAATCAAAGAAGTTTCATTCTTTCTCTCTTGTACTCACACACACAAAAAAAGAACACAAATGAGAATATCAAAAGAACATAAAGATGAAAACATCAAGGTTATGGTCATTTCGTATCATGGGTAATATGAAAGATTTAATAGATGAGTTAATGGCATTCAATCTTTGCCGACCAAACAGGCTACGGATTGTTCTTTAGAATTGTAGTTTAGTGCTCACCATAATATATATTTTTTGTCTAGTGATTGGGATTAGTTGTGTGTACAAATCCTCTTGGTTCATAGCAAGATACCTACACTTACATTAAAAAAAATGTTATAGTCTATAAGAGGTAGTATGATGGGATTCGGTGAAAGAAGTATCTCATTGAGCCATTCTGAGCCAAAGAGAAACACTACACATTGTTGAAAGTGTATTTTACGGCTAATCCATATGTTAATTCTAATTGATCGCACAAAGTGGAAGCGATAGAAATTCTCATCATGTGGATTATTCATCTAGGATAGTATATGAGAAATGTAGATAGAGAAGTGTAGAGATGAGAAGTTTCCCTCCCAAGCCCTATTCTTGCCCGTAGGCAATAAAGATAGTGCGAGGAGAGATGTACCTGTAGGAGAACCTAGAATTTGTAGAGAGTGAATTTATAAGAGTAGAGATAGGTTTGGTTAAGGATATGAGATTATATATATATATGTTGGATTAGATATGAAAAAGAAAACAAAAAGAAATCAACAAAATATCAATGTAGAACACATCTTACTTGTCAAACCCTTTGGCACCATTTTTGATGGAGAAAGAAGAAGAGATAAGAATTCAACTTTGATTGATACACCAAGTCCAAGACCTTCTTTGATTAGAGTTTATCTTCCAAGGATAGTTTACAAGAATGTCTAGTCTTCCTCTAGGAGAAAGTGTAAGCTTAGGCTTATGTTATTAGCTAAGTACAATTAGGCATTACTACACACTCCCTCATGAATTCCTTTCATCAATGGCTTGAATGGCTTGAATGCTTCCATGGTTTTCAAGGAAGAATAGGTCTCTTTTATAGGTGAAGGGAACCCCCAAGGGTTTATACAAGAAGAGAAGAGTCGGTGTGAACAGAAACTGGAAAAGTTGGAAATGAGATATCCTTGCATGATGTGGGCACACTAGGGTCTATTATTTTGATCATATCTCCTCAACCATGGCTCCAAAAAAACAAGTAAAAATATGGGCAGAAAACTCAGCTCATTACCTACAACTTCCATTTTATATGCATTTTTCAATTTGGATTGAAACCGTGTGTAAACAAATCATCAAAATAGGGTACATTTTTGGCAGCAAAAGTCTTCTTGTGGTTTCCTTAGCGTAGATATTCATTTGAATCCAATGGACACCTCATGCAATATGAAAGCATGACATTGCTCCTTGACAAAGTTTTGTAATCATGTTTGCAATAATGCATTAAAATAAGTGTATCTTTGAAATCATGCCACCTAGTGTCCCACTAGGATTTGATTCCCTCCTAGTAGCTATTTAAAAAGAAATATAAAAGAAATACATAGAATATATATATATATATATATATATATATATATATATATATATATATATATATATATATATATATATATATATATATATATATATATATATATATATTGGAAAGTACCCTAGATATAGGATCTAGCTAGGGTGTGAGATAATAATGAGATGGTAGAAAGAAAGAATCAATTCTTTTTGTTCCAAGTTAAAGAGGCAGATCTATTGATGCTTTTCCCATAGTACTTTTTGATTGGTAAAGTAAGAATAAATTACCCTTGAGATAAATAATAGGATGAGATAGAAAGCTTATTATTATACTTATATATGCATATGTACATTATAAGAAATATAATTATGTAATTAAAAAGTTACAAGATAGATCTTGTAGCATGCATTTTCACTATGTACGTGTCACAGCACGACATCCACCCCCTCTAAACCTGCACATCCTCCGGTATGTGCCACACTTTCTCTTTGTAAGATCAACCATCTTGTACATCTTCCTTGATTTCTTCTTCACTTGATGATTCCAGAGCTTCATCTTCACTTTGATCTGCACCTGTGTTTTGTTCTCCCTCCTCGTCAACATCTTCTGGATCTTTGTCTCTTCTTCTCTTAAACATTTTGATCCTTTTTCTTGCAATGGGAATCTTTACTTATGTACCATCTAGTTCTGATAAGCTGTAAGTAGCATTTTCATGCACATGCTTTATAATATACGGTCCAAACCATCTTTTTGAAAACTTACGCATGACTGTGTGCTGATTATCAAGGCTACTATCATATACTAAAACCCAGTCAACTTTGTTAATTGATTTAATCCTGAGCCGATGTCGCTTATCAAAGCAGTCCTTATTTTTCAATCTTGCATTTTTGAGTCGTTCTTTTGCAGCCTCAATGTCTCTAGGTCTTCTCTCTAGTTGCCTTATGCGCAATGCAAGGAGACCTTCCCTGCTAAGCCCCTCTTGCCAAGGTAGTATATTCCATGTAGGAATTGTATCTTCAATCGGCATCACTGGCTTTTGACCATACATTAGCTCCGTAGGCAGGTAGCCAGTTACTGAGCTATGTGTTGTACGATCAGCCCATAAAGCATATGGTAACAATTTTGGCCATTCACCAACTCTTCCTTCACAAGCCTTAGCCAAAGCTTTGATAATAGGAGGATGCCCTCTTTCACTCTTTCCATTGCCTTCAGGGTTGTAAGCTGTGGTAAGAGAAAGCTTGATTCCTAATCTGGTAAAGAACTCCCTTTCTTCCTTGGCATCCAGCTCACCTCTATCTGCAGTGATCTTCCCCACACAACCATAACAACAAATCACCTCATCAAGAAGGAATTTGCACACAACTTTTGTGGTTTTATCTCTTAATGCTCTTTCTTCAACCTGGTTAGTTAGGTCCTCTCGTGAAAGAGCCAAGTATCTCATTTGCCAGAGTCCTAAAGGAATTGTGACTAGATCCACAACCCATTTATAGTGCATGGCTAGTGGATATGTAGGGTGCAATCCATCACGATGTTGGGCATTTGAATACATTTGACAAGTTACACATGACTCTACAAATTGAGATACATCTTTATACATAACCTTCCACCATTATTTTTCTTTCAACTTGGAGAAGGTTGCCCACACACCTATGTGTCCCGCCCATAGACTCTCATGAAACTCTTGCATGAGCTTTACTTGAGTCTTTCTTTTACATATAACCCGTTGTGGAGTAGCACCCTTTTATTTAGGATGCTTCCACAAGTACCCATCCCTCAAAAAGTACCCTTATGCTTTCATGCGTATCCTCTTGAATTCATGTTCAGACCAATCATCCTGTTTTGTTAGAGTACTCAAGTAGCTTCCAATAAGAATCCAATCACCTTCATAAAGATCTTTCAAGAACAATTCAAATGAATTAGTCATGCAGACATTGCTACCTTTGACATGAGAGATAGAATAGAACTTTGTGCCTACATCATCTCCCTCATCAATCATTTGTAACTCATCTTCATACCTTGCCCTTGATAGCATATCTGTCACTGTATTGTCTTTACCTGCAATGTGCTTAAACTCGGGATCTAACACTAGTTCTGTAACTGGACACTTAAGTGTCCTGAGACACTAAAGTGTCTTGTTTTTCGACCATGTTTTGGCAAGTTAATTGTCAAGCTAGAAAGAAGTTTTTTACACCTTGCTTCTACCATAGATTGGTTATGAGGGAAAGAACACAATGGATTTTTCTCCATATCAAAATACAATCTGTACGGAGAGAATTCTCATAAGTTCTAAGACATAAATTTTAGTGAAATTTCAAGTTGTTTTGCCAAAAAAATCATAAAATTATTATATCTTTTTGTAGAAATGGCCTTTTTTATGTTTATAAAAGCCAAGTGTTAGCATTTAGTGTTACAAAACAATGGAATGCACTTCAAAAATAAGTTTTCAAGTCACATGTAAGCTATAGACATAATTTCATACTTGAGCATGTGCTGAATAAGAGCATAATTTTGGTCTTCCAAAGGTCCCCTCATGAAATTGGTACTATTCTAGTGTAATTTGACAACCACAAATGACTTTATATGTTTAAACCAAGAAACTACGTATTTTTTGGGCTCCCTAACTCAACTAAATCTCGTTGCTTGCAAAAACTATCAAAAATCTTGAGTTCTCCATAATAACATTGAAACCAAGGTTTTAGGCACCCCAATTGTGTATGTACCACGTACTTTGATATATTTAGTTGATTTACATAGAAAGTTTGATATTATTTGAGGTTTTGAATGCTTATGTCTCAAGAATGAAAATACGAAAGTTTTCTCTTATGCACTTTCGAATCTTTAAAATGATCCAATACTTGTTGCATACCAAAGCCCTTCTACTTGCTACTTTGAGTGCTCAATGGAAAGGGCAAGCAAAGTATCACTTTCTAAAACTCACAAATACATCAGAAACATATTTTTCTTTGTATGCAACGATATGCTTGAAATGACCATATCAAACACATGGAACTTTCCATTATTTTATATACTCCAAAGTCAATTTTTTTGCACATGAAACTTTCAATTATCTATAGTAAAGTTGTGGAAGAGTCACCTAAAATTTTCTACAAGGTCGCTTCATGTTTTCTTGAGCTTATAAATGTGATTTCTTCAAAGCGTCAATCACAGTCTTACAAGGGTCAACTTGATGAGTATAGTTCTTGATCATTATAGATTCTAAAATGGAAGGTTATATTTTTGAAAGACCCTCTAGCTAACATATTTAAGCATATCAAGAGGGTTTTCTTAAATAAACCGTCTAATGCAAGTAGCATTTAATTTAAATTCGTTAAAAAAGGACACTTAAAGTGTCTTGTTTTGGTACCAAACTAGTGTTTAGGACTTAATGTAGGCAATCCACTGCAATATAGCAATGTCTGGCGTTGAGAAGCTTGTAATCATCCCAAGAAGTGGTAGACAATCTCTTTCTACAATCACACATGCACCAATTAGATACTCTTTTCCATTTTTCAAGGCTGTAACCATACCCCATAACTCTCTCTTTATCTATGGATAGTTTCTTTGGTGAGCACTTAGTACCTTTGCTCCAAATCTTACCACATACCTGCGTCCCTTCTTCATCATCTTGCCCTATTGCCCATCCAATCCCTGTAGGATTGGTGTCTACTACCACAATTAATGGCCTTTGAAACTCATAGTCTACCTTTCTCAAAGTTGGTGCTAACTGGAGCAAATCCTTTAACTTTTTCATGGCTTTTACATGTGCCTTTGTCCATTTAAACTTTTGATTCTTTCTAAGCAACTGATAAAGAGGATCAACTACATGTGCATAATGTGGAATCCAAATAACATAAAAGACACATGCTCCCAGAAACCTTCTAACCTTAGTGATGATAGTGTATGTTTCTTTCATTCTTTGGATGGCATCTACCTTTGTTGGACAAGGTTTCCTACCATATGGCTCCGTATGTGCCCCAGAATGAGCACTTCATTGACACCAAACATAGAATTTTTCCCTGAGAAAGTAAGATTCACTTCCTCCAACTTAGCAAAAATTTTATCACAATCATTTATGTGATTTACCACAAACCTGCGACATCCCTTGAGATCCAAAGCTTCATCTTTGTCACTTTCTTCACATCCTTTGATAGGAAAATCATCAATGAAAGGCATTGTGATTTGAGGAATAAAGTCACGTAAGGCCTTATTCATTCCATTCATCATATGTGCAACCGACTTGGTTGCTCCCTGTGGCAAGGTACACATCCTTACCAAACCCAAAGGTGTCCTCATGGTTGTCAAGTCTCTGCTTTCGATTGAAAGCTAAAATTGATCATACCCTGAGTAGAGATCCCCCATTGAGTAGATTGCCCTCCCTGCAAGCGCCTCTGCAAAATCATTGACAATTGGACGTGTACCTACATTTCTAATTGTCACCTTGCTCAGTGGTTTCATATCTTGGATGAAGCGTAGAAAACCATTCTTCTTTGGAACTATGAACCACCTGTTTGAGTATGGAGCACAAGAAGGCTCCAAAATTCCCATTTTGATCTTCTCATTCAGTAGCTCTACTAAATTTGGAAAATGAGCCTTTGGAATCGGAATAGGCCGCAAATTCCAAGGCACATGAGGTATTGTGAAAATTACCATAGGAGCTACAATAGAAGGATCAACACATCCCATCTCATGTGGCTCAAATGAAAAAGCCTTACCATGATTTGAAAGCATTTCTTTGAAGCACTTTGTCTCGTCCTATGTTAGAAACTCCTCGCGACCAATCTGCACTTCTTGGAAAGACTCCTTTGTGAAGGTATGCCCAATATTTTTAGGATTCCTCAAACTTGGTTGTAAAGAAGACTACTCAATCCTTTCCTGTTGTTGGGTGGTAAGGGTGAAGCTACTGGTTTCACATTCTTTGCTACACTCTTGTATTTAGTTTCAACATGGACTTCTGGGCCAACTGTTTGGTTTTCTTTAAAGGCTTCTATTACTTGATACATTTCCATAGAGCAAAATTGCACAACTTCATTTTCAAGATGCAAACTAGACCCCATTATAGCATCAAGCTCACCCATAGTATCTACAAAAGAAACTTTTTCACACAAACCCAAAACATTTTCAGTAGGCTCTAGCAACCCACTCTTTTTCATGCCTATTTGTACATAATGCACATATTGCCTCTCACATCTCTTCAAATATTCAAGTTTTGTAAAACATATCGATCCATTCCTTGTTACCAAGGAGCTCATTGAGAAAGTTTCACCACTTTTTGGATCAGGCGAGACCCTTTTTCTTTCTGTACCACTGCAATCCCGCTTTACAATGGTACTTGGCCAAAACCCATCATTTCTCTATGATCATGAAACTCTTTGCTCACCTTTGGTAGAGGATGTTCTCTCAGGTTGTCACGATTTCTTTCATGGTTTACACAAACTGTGAGAAATTGGACAACACGTTTACCATCTTTGCTGTGTATCCTAGCATATGCCGAACCATCGTCCATTACCTTTGTTTCCATTCGAACTCCCACAATGTAGGGTTGTCTAAGGATGAGATGATATGAAGATGTATCCTGTACAAAGAAGTTTTGGTCAATCTTTACATCACCTATTGTCACCTTCACACTGGACATGCTACATACAATTCATCGGATGAATTGTTTGCCACTTTTACCATCCAACCATGATCTGTGTCCATCGGCCATTTGCACTTGTTGTAGAGACTTTTGCATTCCCCCCTTCCCAAAGTTAGTTCTCAAGGGTAGACCTGTCTCTCTTAAGTGGATTTTACCATCCTTAAAAAAGAAATATTTTGAAAAAGCATCACTAAAATCATCACAATCCCTTCTTACATGGTCTGTACTATCACACCAAATACATCTATTAACAAACCCTTCTTTGAGCTGTTGTTTTTGCCTAGGAAGTGGCCCTGATGGTTGGCCTTTTTATTCAAGCTCTGCAAGCTTCACCTTCATGTCACGCATTCCCTTCACAAGCTCATCTAGCATAGAATCATCAAACTTAGGATCTATAAAAGTAGGCTTTACCATTTTGTCAGAAGTTGAGGTTGAAGGACTTGTAGTGTTTACTACCATCTTGTCCCTTCTTCTTTGTCGTTTGGCAAGCAGTGAGACAACACCTTTAACTTCATTCCAGTCGGTATTTAGTCCTTGATCAACATCTTTATCTTGAAGAAGAAGCTCCAAATGTATAGGTCGTTCTATATGCCTAAAGTCACTTCTCCAGATCTTTCTCCCACTCAGCTTCTTGCTTGTACACGTACTTCGTTAACATCTTGATGATTTGACCATTAGCACTCTCAACTAGACCATTGCATTGGGGGTGATAGGGCGAGGAAAACCGATGCTGAATCTTTAACTTTTCCACTAATGCTCTCATGAGCTTGCTTCTAAACCCCTGACCCCTATCAGAAACTAACACCCATGGAACATCAAAACGGCAACAAATGTTATCAAACACAAGCTAAGCCACCACATTAGCATTTACTTCTTTCACAGCTTTGGCCTAAACCCATCTTGTAAGGTAGTCAATGGATACCACCACGTACCTCTTATTGCTTGTAGACTTTGGGAGAGGACCTATGTCATCCAAACCCCACTTCTTGAAAGCACTTTGTGCGATGATGGTTCCTTGTGACTCTGCTACCAATCGTCTTTCACCTATAGTTTGACACTCATGGCACGTCTTGCACTAGTAATGCATGTCCTTCACAATGGAAGGCCACCAAAAACCTGCTCTAAGCACTCAAAATAGAACCTAGTCTTTGCCGTGATATCCACTTTCCTCGTGGCATTACTCTAGCACCATTCCTTTCTCTTCTTTGTACATCACCCTTCTAAGCACTCCGTCGCGCCCATGGTTCATAAGATTCTTCACCTACGACTGTGAATTTGCGGGCCTTTTGTAGCACTCTTCTCTTTTGCATCCTAGACAAACCCTCTTGACACTACCCTGTACTCAGAAAAACTTCAATCTCCTTTAGAGTCTCCCCACCTGCATAAGTGGTTGGGGCCACATACAAACCAGTAACATGCACTTGTACTTTGCTACTTGCTATAGCTGATCTTCCTCTTGGTTCTGCTCTCTTCTCACATGCTTGAATTGGACTTCTTCAAAAGACTTTAGTATCTCCTTGATGGAAAAGAACCAATGATTCAAAGAATCGTGTTTTACCTGCCATTGGCCTAACAGTTCCTTGATGACTAGCAACACATCTCCTTTCACCACCAACCTTGAAATGCCAAACTCTATACACTACTTTAAACCCAGATGCAGAGTGAGATACTCCACCTCATTATTAGTGTGGACATCCTCTAGATCATAAGCCTTTGAAAATATAGCTTTACTGTCTGGCTCGTGTATCACCACACCTCCTCTTTCTTTTTGTACTACTCTTCAATACGCTCCATTGATCCACATAGTAAAATCATTCTCCAAATCGGCTCCTCCTTAGCTTCATCTTGCACCACTCTTGGATAGCCCATAAAATTGATGGCCTTGATGACAAGAATGTGAACCAAGTGAGACCGACTCGTGTGATCTACCTTGAACTCGAACTCGAACTCTTGTAGCTCCAACACCCACTTCATAATCCTCCTTCCTGGCTTCAAATGTAGCACTACCTCTGGCAATAGATTATTAGCTGTCATCAACACAAAAAACTTGCGCATGACCAAATGCACCTTAAACTTCCTGTAAGCAAATACCAAAGCCATCACCCATTGCTCTGGATCGGTGTAGGTAGCCTCTCCTCGGGTAATCACCCTGCTCTCGAAGTATATCGTCTTGTAGCTTCTCCCTACCTTTTGCAGTAGAACCGCCCCAATAGCAACTATTTCCACCATCATAGACACATAAAAGTTGTCCTCTCGATTGGGGGGACATACCGCTGGCAACTGGCACAAAATATCTATGACCCTATCAAAAGCTTCGTGAGCTCCTTCATCCCACTCAAAACCATGCACTTGTTGAGCCCTTTTTTGAAGACGATGCACATACTGCGACAACATCCAAAAGAAACGTGATAGATACTTTAGCTTATGAACAAACAAAGCCAAACCTTGAGCATCTAATGGCGGATCCATCAGCACTAACACCTTCACATTCTCGGGATCAGCCTCTATACCGTTTTGCAATACCACATGACCCAACAGCTGCACTCGAGGTTGTCCTAGCTTGCACTCCTTGGGGTTTAGCTGACCTCCTTCTTCATCAAGCCTTTGAAAGCATAACTACAACTTCGATAAGTGCTCCAATCTTGATTTTTAGCAGCTTATATCATCCATAAAGACCCTAATAAATCGGCCTAAGTATGGACCAAATACCCAATTCATCCAATCTTGGAAGGTGTCATATGCATTCACCAACCTGAAAGGCATCCTTCAATAAGCGAAACAACCCCATGGAGATATGAACATGGTCTTCAACTGGTCTTTAAGTACAATCCCTATCTGAAAGTACCCTGAAAAATCAATCCATAATTGAGTATCTTTTGTGCCTAGCCACCTGGTTTAGGATTTCGTCTTGAAATGGCAATGGATAGTGATTCCTCTTGGTTGCAGCATTCAGTGGCTTGTAGTTGACACACACTCTCCATTTCCCATTATTTTTAGGGGTTATAACCACTGGTTAGACCCACTCTGAATCTTTCACAGGGAATATAATGCCAGCATCCAATAGCTTATTGATCTCCTGCCAAAGGGCCTCCTTTTGGATTTCTCCTAGTCCTCTCAGCTTCTGTGCTTTAGGCCTATATCCCTCCTCAAGAAAAATCTTGTGCTCTAACCCTTTTGCACCTCGCAAATTCTTGTACTCCGTTGCAAATAGATTTGGATAGGACTCACATGCTTGAGCATAACCTTCCTTTTCACCTTTGGTTAAATCTTCACTCAACATGGTTGAAACCTCCTCTATGATTAAACCATGAGCTTGAGGCTGCATACCTTCTTCTTTAGGTGGGGAGTCATCTATGGCAACCCTGAATAAGTCTGCATCTATCTTTAGCATGTCATCCTTTCTCTCCTCTTCCTCTGTGCTAGTATAGCCTTCATCATAACCCATCTCTGTCTCGTACTCGTAGCTCATCGTGTCGCCCTCATCTTTAGCTGCCATAGGACGAGAACTGCTCTCCTTGGTCTTCAAATCAAGCACAATTTGTCTTCCTCTTTCTTTGTCAGGTAAGGTGAACACTTTGCTCTCCGAATCTTGCTTAGCACCTATCGCTAAAAGCCATGGCATACCTAAAATAATTGGATAAGCATTATCTCCTACCTTCATCACAAAGAAGTCTATGAGGCACTATGCCCATTACCTTGACCTTCACATCCTTAGCCACACCCAGACATTTGGCCTTAATATGGTTGGCCATCCTCATGCGCATATTCGACTTGACTACTACCTTGCCCCTGTCTCTTTCATGGCTACTTCCGTCATAACACAAACGTGCCCTCCACCGTCTATATAGGCTTGGACTTGCATCCTCTTTTCTATAATCGCATCCACAAGCAAAAGAACGTCGGTGGGGCTACCTACCCTCAAAGCCATGTTTTGCATTGCTTGCACATTCGCCTTAGCTCTTGGCAGCCTGGTGCTAACACTTGTGGGACCATTGTCTCCTTATCTTTGGAAATAAAGCTAACAGCTGACCAAAAGTAATGTTTGCCTTTTGATTTTGAACATCACTCACCAGATTGTACTCGGGAAAGCCACGCCTTAGCTGGAAATCCGCTTGTTTGATTTTGTGATGCCTTCTTCTTTTGCTAGGCTCGGGCTGCTCTCTACCTTCGTACACCTTCTCTTTGCCTTTACGAGCTCTGATTTCCTGCTTTGTCTTTGTTTCCCTCTCAACTCTTGCTCTCTTATTGACCAAAACCTCAAGATCCTGCTTATCCACTCCAATAATATTCACTCTTGTCACTTCGCCTCTGTTTGGCAGAGCTGGCTGCACAGGATTCTCTATCGCTTGCTCTCTTGGATCATTGAATTGTCCTTGACCTCGACCTCTAACAAAAAGTGAGTAGACGCCTCCTCTTTCTCTCTATGGATGAGGACAATCGGGTGCATAGTGCCCCTCTTCTCCGAAATTGTAACACCTACCTGGCAACGGCCTTGCCCTTCCCCTTGCTCCTCTTGGCTATCCTCTATCCATGACACTAAGCCGCAACTCCTGCATTTAATCGGACAAATCTTGCACCGTGCATACCCAATTTTGTGGCACAGTAGCTACACCTCGGTTTCCATGATTTTCCTCGAGTATAGCCTCCCACAGGCTCTACGGTCGAACACGGGCCATCGTGTCATAGCTCGACACACTCTGGTCTATCTTCTTCTTGATCTTTCTGCTCTTTGATTGGGCAATCACTACCGCACCATTGTAATTCTCTGGGCTCTTGAAATTGACTTTATCTCTCACCTTGGGATGCAAACACGCCATGAAATTATCCGGCTTGAAGTAGTCTCCATTAGCTAATCGCATGGATGTTGTTAGCTCTACCCAACACTCTTCAAAATGACCCAAAAACAAATTGAGTTCTTCACTTACATCTTGCTTAAGCGCCTTCAGCTTCGCATCCATCTCAACTGGGGATGCCTCCTTGTGAAAGTCGTGAAGCAACCTTGCCCATAGAGCCAACCATGCTTGCTTCGGCTTGCCTTCCAACGCTTCATACCATACTTTATCTTTACCATGTATCACCAAAGGAAAAGTCTCCATTTTGCTATCCTCGTTCGGTATATGCAATGATAGCATATATAGCTCAAAATCCAACATCCACTCGCCAGGGCTCTCTTTGCTTGTGAAAATCGGTCCATAGCTTCTAGCTGCCATGACTTCCAACACAAAAAACCACTTCTTTTCAATTAACCGGGAGCAATCAGTGTGCTCCTTAGTGGGGGCACCAGAAGATGGAGAGGGGGAATGGGGGAACATGCCCGGCAAAAACACAAGGGCCTGTTTATAGCTCAGGGTATCCACAACACCCCTATCCTCTCAAAAAACACCTTCAAAAACACACTTTACATTAGCAAACCGTCGCCTGGTCAATTTTTACTGCTCACACACTCGACAAATCCACCACCCAGTGCACACCTATTGCCACGGCCTTTCTCCACCCTTACACACACTCATAGCCGCTCAATCTCACTCTCTCACACAAAACACCATCGGTCTGGGGGGGCACACACATCGACACAACCGGCACCGAGGGGAAACATGAAAGCATGAGAAAGAGAAGGGGGGAAGGGGAAACAACATCCAGAGGGAGCAACGGTGGCTTGATTCACTTCAAAAGGCAAGTACAGTGGTTTTCACTGCCATCACTATGGCCATTTTTCAAGAAAAAATTACAAAGAGTCTAGCTGGTCAAAGAACTCTACTTTGCAGGCTTCAAACGGCACCAGAAAAGCCCCTCATTTGACTAAAAAATGATCTTTATAGGGGGGGCCTTTAATTTTGGAATTTACACTTTAATTGGTCCATCTGGCACCTTGATTTGGAATTTTTGGAAGAGGGAAACCGCTTTACTCCATCTGTTGTCTTCCTCTCTCTTTTGCACTTGGGGGGGAATTAGCAAGGTTGTTATTGCCCCTTGGTACTTTTTTATTTTTTATATGTTTCCTTCATTTTTTACCCCTTTGGGGCTACCATTTTGCACTGCTCTTTTGTACTAGATTTGACCCTTGGCCACCTTTTGTCCGGATCTTTTGACCTACCCTTTACCATCCTTCTCCCTCTCTATTTTCCTCTCTTCATTTGGTCTGGCCTTACCTTTGCTCTTGCCTTGGCCTTTGCTCGATTGGCTCTTGCCCAGCCTTAGACTGGCCCACTTGCCTTTGTTTTGCACATCCGATAGCTCTCGGGCTCTTTTCCTTTCTCTATGGGAACTACGTCCCACTTGACCAACGTGGGTTCCCCGCTTTGGCTTGAGCCGGGTTGCACCTCTTCTCTCTTATGCTCCCTGCCACTGCTGTGGGACCCTCCCATTTTTCTAGCAATAGCGAGGTCGCTATAAGGTGGGGGGCTATCCCTTCAAAAGCTTTGAGGCCCTAAGGCAGCGGGAACGGCCCCCTCAAGGTTGCTTGCCACATCATCAATGGAAATTTCCACCATCGGCAGCCGGGGTCCTCCACATGGTTCGCACCACCACGTCACCACTCTTGGCCAAAACCTCCTCTGTCTCTGCCCTGCACGGCCGCGTGACACCCACCACAGCGCCCGCTGCCTTGCGCCATAGCCAAGCACCACAAAGGGCCTCATCCCCTTTTGGATACCCATTGGGACTCACGACCCAGTTAAAATAGCATGTACTTTGCACTCATGGCACCACATGTGGGGCCATTCGATGGCCACGTGGCGGCATCTCGTTCCATTGCACCCCCATGGGTTCCCATTTTAGCCCAAAAAACCCGCTTGACACCATTTCCTTCCCTACCTTTTGAGTGCATGCTCTATTCTGCTCAGTAGCCCAGTGATCGAGTAGAAATTCCACCCAATAGTCTCCGTTCTTCAACCTTAATCTCCCCTCATGCTCTTTGAACTTTGACTAACTCAGGTCCGTGATCCAAGGCCACCAAAATTTGAAAAATCATCTGCAAACACTTTATCTTCAACTGCCCCAGGTTTCCCCAGGTCGTAACTCAGTGCTCGAGGCTCGGAATCACGTGCGGTCACTTCCTGCTAGCATCATACGCTGCATACTATGCACCAAACACCTGGAGAGCTCATGAAAACACCAGATGGTGCATTTTCCAATGCAGGCAAGTGGGCTCATAAGTGGCCCCCAAAAAAATTTCAAATGACCATATGTTGCTAACCAGAGCTCTGATTCGCAATCCGAGAAGACATGCATGACCCATAACTTGAGCTCCACACATGCATGTACTAACACCTGCCTGGGCCACCTATCCCCAGCTGCCCTACCCATTGGGGATCTACTACATACTCTACCTTTAAACTTCAGTATCTTGCACACCGGAGCTCCGTTTGACGAGCCGTCTGGATGAGCTCCTAGAGCACAATGAACACTACATTTTAGAGCACTGACTTGGGATTTTGGTCACCTTCATCTGCTATCCAAACTGAGCCCTCTTTGAGCCTTCTTGGCCTAAAAAGCCGGTTTATCCATACTTTTCCGCTACCCTTTGGCTGTCCAGGTCCTTGGTACCTGCCCTAGCCTTCTACAATGCACCTGTGTGCCGCTTTTTCTTGGCATAGACCATCTCCTAGCTCGGACCAACTTTGACTGCACCAATGTGGGAACACGAGGGATTGGAGAAAATAGGAGGTCATCTCTGATTATCTTTGGAGACTTCAACAAGTATCTCAAAAAAACTGGGTACTTTAGGAGCTAGTCTTTTCTCCATCTTGGTTGTGAGTCCACTATTCTCCCTGTATCCTCCATCTTCTTGTCATCTCCATCATAGACTGGCTCCATTGATTCCTCTTTGACTCTTTTCCTGATTAGTATTACCTCATACTTTAGGAGAGGATATGGGAGTGTAGGTTGCATCCATTCCTCCCTAAGTACATTGGTGGCCAAATCTTGGACTCCTACTGAATGGAGCATTCTTGATTCCCATTCCAAGGCTACCTTGTGGTCTTTTGTTGTAATCTTCTCTACCAAAAGCTGTAGTCGTGTTTCTTCCTCTTCTGTTAGCGTGTGTGTTTGGTCTTCCCTTGTTTCCTACTCTTCTTCCTTGTGCTGCATATCTTTGGCTCCTTCAGGGGTTTCCATGGGCTCATCTCTAGCATTTGTTTCTATCTCACTGTGCCTTGTTTCTGATTCATATGTCCTTAAAGACGTTATTTTGTTTTGCACGTCAGCGATCTGCCTTTGTGCCAATGTGTCTTGTTGAGCTGCCTTCTCAGCCATGTCAACCATTTGATTTTGCAATGTTTCCAGGTTCTGTTGAAGTTCTTCATGTTATTTTTGAAGAACTGTGTGTTCTATTCTCATTCTTTCTTTGGCGGCTAAAGATACTTTTGCCATACGCATCCTTTGTCTTTGCTCTAGCTGCAATTCCTTCTATAGGGTGATGATTTGTGCCTCCAATGCTTGTATGACTTGGGCGTCTGTAGCTGCACTTGCTCTTTTTGATCCTAGGTGTAGCCCATAGTTTTTTGATTGTTTTATGGGGACTTGAACCATCCTTGGCACTCCAAGTTGTGGTGAATATATCTCTGGAGTTCTTTGTTGAGATCCATGGTCTACCTCTCTGTTTTTTGCCTCATCATCTTGTTCTTTGTTTCTTGGCAGCTCTTGTCTTTTTTCTTCCTTTCTTGCAGCCCATGGTGGGTTCGGAGTACCATATACCATCGTGGAAGCTTCTACCATAGTATAAGCTTCTTGGATGAGATCTTCATAAGTATTTCTTTCATCCTGTTCCTGATCTCCATGTCCAGATGTGGCCTCTTCTGTTGTTTTTGGTGGAGACTGACATTCAAGTGAACATGGTTTTGAGCTCGGAGGAGGTGTGGGAGATCTTGGGTGGAACAGGTGGTGTTTCCATCTTTTTCTTCTCTTATTCTTTTGATGTTTCTTTCAGCTTCTATTTGATGTTTTGAATTTTCTCCATCGTGAAAGGCTCTAGATTATGCCGATCTAGTACCTTTTTTGTCTCTTCATACGCCCGAATGTAATGGTCGAATTGGTCCTCTAGTGGTTTAGAGGAGGTTCCTCCCACCTTGGCTGGGTTTGGCACCCAATATTCTTTGAAATATCCTTTTAGTGCCCTTTCTGCTCCAAACTATTCTATTAATCTTTCAATACAAGCAGCTTTTTGATTGTGTGTTTCCTTTGGTCTGGACTCCCTTGCTGCTACTTTCCCTTTCTTCTTGAGTGGCTCTACAGGCTCGTCTTCTGGCACTATTTCCAATATTCTTCTAAGCCTGGTGGTGATTGTGGAGCTGTTGCTTTTACTGGCTCATCTTTGATATCAGGTTTTACCTTGAACCACCCATTCTGTGTTGGTGCCTCTGACCATTGTCATCTTGCTCCAATTGTCTCATATGCAAACTTTGTCAAGGTTTCTCCTCCTCCAATGTAATTGGGCTTTTCCATGCCAATACCAATCACCTGTTCATGTAGATATTGAGTGTAGTTCACTTCTTTTGGTACATTTCTCTTCAAAGCCCAAGTTATAGTGGTTGCCATTGCATGAGGAGGAGTTGTGTATTTTTGTGGCCGCTTGCTGCAAACATGGAAGTATTGGTTGTATAGTTTGCATATCTTTGCAGCTTGTGGGTGATCTTTGAATGTATGATTAAAATTATTTTGTGCATAAACTTTCACCTCGTCTCTTATTTCTCTAACTGAGCTTCCCCTATTGTGGAGCCCAAGTGCATGTGCTATGGTTTGAAGTAGAAGTAGTATAATGATACAAAAAAGCTAACAATGCAAAATGCAACTTTGATCACTTGATGTAGGAAGAAAGGAGTCACCAACGAATAAGAGTAGACACAAATGATGGACAAAACCAACCTTCACAGGGTTACATATCTTGTCCTTGATGAGGAAGATCAAATGTTGGACATCAGTTTTAACCTCAAATCAAAACAATTATCTCCCAAATTTGGCCTCACAGACAGACTTTTCATTGGAGTGAAACTTGGCATAAAGAAATTGAAGGTTTACCCAAACAATTTCTACAGAATCCTTACAAAGTTGTCATTGGTCACAAGATTTGAAAGCCAATTATTCAATTCTATATATGTAGAAGCTGTTTCTAAAAAAATGATAATGACACATAATTGGTAGATGTTCGCCATCAATTATGATTTTCTTGAATCATGCGAAGACTATGTACATCGGATTGGACAAACAAGACGAGCTTGTGCAAAGGCTACAACCTATACGTTTTTTATCACAGCAAAGCAACAACAAAGACCGCACCGACATCGACAACAAGGTCATGTCAGGGAAGACATGATCGCGGAGGGGGGGAGTGTTGACGGCGGATGAACAACACGACATAACTCAACAAAGCCTTATTCTCTGAGAGTTATGAAATGCTGCTGATTATGGCTACAAACACTATATGTAATAAATAAGTAGTCTAGTAGCAGAAGAAGCAGTGCAATGGCACTTCCAGTTTGTAAATACAAAGCCATTTGACCCCTCAAACTCTATTTTTGGTTAACCTAAGGAGACCTTAGTATATAAGGTACCTAGGTCAATTTTGTAAGTAAGACACAACTTTTATCATAATCAAGTTTTAAGCTACCGTCGATTGTGTGTCAGAGAGGAAAAGAAGAGTGTGAGCTTCATCTGGCACTAGTCCCCGCTCGTTCATCACATTGTAGATCCGACTACACCATTCTGCTAGCCTCGGCAAGAGCTACACGACAATGGAAAGCATTCCTCGTGGAACAGAGCATACGTGCTTGCACATCTACGAGCTATTTGCGGCTTTAAGTATATCAAACAATGTTTGTTTTCTATGTGCAAGTAGTTATTAGAATTGTGGCAACATAAGCTACGCATAGGTACTCATAAATTTCAATTTTGGACACGTTTTCTGTAAGGTTTTGAGCTAGGATTTTGAGTGTAGAGGCTTAGGGACAGGTGTATCCTAGTGAGGGGATGGTGTTCTTTCATACGATTCTGGTATGATTTGATGGGTTTCCTTCCATTTGTGTGTATGTGGCTAGGTGGTGTAGTTGAGAGTAGTGAGAGTCTAGGTTGTGGTTTAGGTGGCCTTCCAAAGTGTTGTATGTGTAGGATGGTCTCAACCTCACAAGCTAAAGAGATCTCCTCTCTGTGCCTATCGTGTCATCTGTGTCCTCGATTGACATTAAGCTCACGTATAAAGACTTTTAGGGCCAATTGACACGAATCTTTCTCCAAAGGTAGTCTAGCACTCACAGACTTCACATAAATTCTCTAGCTTGAGTTAGGAATCAAATTTGTTCAAGTTGTGACCAAAACATGGGCATGTGGAGTGTTTGCATTGTTTCTTGTTCTTCTTAAGCTTTGTTTTAATCCAAATACTCTAAAATATGAATCAAGGGCTTCCCCAAAGCTTTAAGAAACTTTGCGTATCTCTCTTTGTTCAGTTTGGATCTATTGTGGGTTGATAGTCTTTATACGCGTATAACGACTTTTTTTATCAAAATGAACTTAAACCTCAGCCCAAGGTTCTCTTTGGTGTGCATTCTAAGCCTATGTGCTCAAAATTAAAGTTTTAATGCCAATGATTTACCAATTCCCCACTTCTCTTTGTTTCTGGTTACAATTTGTTAAATACTCTCTAGAAGTAAATTTAGCTTACCAAATGATATGAATTCTTGTAGTCAGACTTATATAACCCTCCTTAATGGCTTAGTGCTGACCACATGCAAACTATTGCCCAAATCTACCTTGAAGACTTCATACGCGTATGAAGTCCTCTGTCTTAGAATTCAGATCTATTTCTTCCTTAAGTTCCCCTACTTATCAGTATCATGTACATATGTTCTCATCAAAATTTAGAGCTTAAAAGTTCTTCCAAACACACGTTTTTGATTTTTTTCTTATTACAACCACTCCATCGTTTGGTGTTTGGTCCCCAAATCTTTGCCAAGATTCCCAACTTCAGGTGTTCCTAGGGTATAAGTACTCATTTGCACACTCTGGTACATTCAGTTTTTCCATATTTGGTCTCTTTTTGGCTCTGGAGACTTCATATGCGTATGAAGTCTAACCTTACGGAATTCAGATTTTGATGTGCAAGGTCCTTTCTGAGGCCCTCTTTAGTCCTTAGAGATCCTCAGTCATGAAAAACATCTTTATGATCTTTGTTTCTCATTGTTTCAACTAGAAATCACTCTTTTCAAAATTTTGATTCTACCAATAAACTAAAGCAAATTTCCATTGATGGATAGCTCTAGATCAACATCAATTCACCTACCTAAAGCTACTCCTAAGCATTAAAAAATGGCTTTTGTTATTGTGAGTAGATAAGCATTTAAATGACACAAACAGGCTAGCTAATGCTTTACGACCTCCCCAACCACTCAAGCTCCCAAACTAACACATTTCTAAACTAAAGCCATCAACGCGGGTGACCAAGCCAAGGCGCATGCTTCCTAGCAACTCTCTATAGGTCCTAACTAGACTAAGATAGAAGGAATACTTTGGTAAACTAGAGGAACTCTCACCTATACGATTATCCTTTGGGGTCATCTACCTAAGTCTTTGATCCTTGGTAGCGGCGCCAATGTTTGCGGGTACACGCTGCGAGCGGATGCTAGCATAGCGAGAACAAAACCAACAGCTGTATGTCGGCCGAGGATGAAGCTTAACTCGTAGGTGCATGGAAACAAGAAGAGTGTTATGAACCTACTTCTCGACCTTGAAAAACAATCACTAATCAAGAAATCAGGTCAAAGATCACACTAGTAAAGACAATTCAAACAAGAATGCTAACGCTCACCAAATCTAGGTCAAACACACTCGAAATCTCACGAAACTCATAAGACACACTCTCCTTGCCTTGAGATCAATATCCTATGGACTGTGACTGGATAACCCACCTTCAACTATCCTCTGGGACAATCGCGTATAAAGACAGGCAGCAAAATAAAAGTTACCATTTTTTGTGGAAAATGGTCCTAACATGTGATTCTTACTCGCCGTGAACCCATAGGTACAAAGAAGTCACCAAACAGACACCCGGTTTGCAAGAAAACTCACCGGGACGCTTGTAGACGCTCTCTTTTCGTTGTTGCTAAAATCATACACTGTTGGCATCGGAGGGACGCCCTTGGAGTTGCTAAGGGGGTGGTAGTGTTGCTTCAATAATGGGCCTTCCGTAGTGCGTGTCGCGAAGAGATCAAGTCACACTCTCTCTATCTCTCACTCAAAAACTCCACGCGCAGAGATAAGACCGATTTGATTTAGTCCAAAAAGTTAGGTTTAGGTTACAAAAGCTGAATTATATACATTCCTCTATAGAGGCTCGTTCCCATAGGGTCTATTTGTAGCTCAAATATTACAAAGGTACCATTTCACTTCAAAAAATAATAGTACAATGTATTGGGAAACCTCTTCTATATCCTGCCGTCAATAGATGCTTTTTCTCATGTTTGCGGTGAGAAAGTTTAGATCCTACTTGCTACCTAAATCTTTTGTAATTCTCACTACAAAAAAAATTGTTCCCTTGGGTGTCATCTCAAATGAATCTTAGTACGAGGATCTCAAAGTGGACTATAGAGTTGCAAGAGTTCCAATACTCTTTGAAGGTAGAAGATAGTGTCAGTGCACAATTGGTAAAAATTCTCACTTATAGGATACATGAGAAGAAGATTAAGGTTCCTAAAGTAAAGAACCTCACATTACCACCACCAAAAAGTATTCCTCATTCTTTTACCTTGTTTTTTGATGGATCTTTTTGATGAGCCATGGGAAAAGCAGAGGGAGGGCTAGTGTTGCTCAACCCAAGTGGAAAGCTAGTCATAAAGGAGAAGGTCAATCTACCAGTTATAACAAAGCAACAATGAAGCAGAGTATGACATTTTACTTCATGGTTTGAAGATGTGAATTAGTCAAGGTATACAACGGCTCATGATAAAGGGGGATGCACTTATCATTGTGAAGAAAATCTTAGGCATTTTGAGCATGCAAGAATGAAAGCGTAAGGACAAAAGTCCATGCCATTTTTAGGTTGCTTAATCAATTTGATGAAGTGCAATTGTATTATATTATTAGGAAAGAGAATGAAGATGCTAGTTTACCTGCACAACAAGCAGTTACATGTGTTGAGAAATAAGTGCAGTTCATCATGGGGGAAGAAGCTATTAAGCAGTCAAGATACTAGAGATTGTAGTCATTGGATCCCATTTTGGCTACATTTTGGAGGGAGAGTTTCCACAAGGCTTCACAAAAGCTGAAAAGTGGAAGCTCATAAAGAAGGCAAGTGTGCATCTCTTCCTAGAAGGCTCCCTCTATCAAAGAGAAAAGGATCAAGTGTGTAGACATGTACCAACAATGGAGGAAATTCTAGCCATTCTAGAAGGTTTGCATGAGGAAGCATGTGGTGGTCATTTTGCCTAAGAGTTAACTGCGAAGAAGATTTTTCTTGCGGGGTATGTTTGGCCAAGTTTGCATGGCGATGTTCAACATTGGTGTAGAAGCTGTCACAATTCTTAGGTTAACGGAAATAGAAGATTGGTGCACGGTCCCAGGAAAATAGTGCTTGCAATTGGACCCTTTGAAAAGTGGGGAATTGATGGTATAGGTCCTCTGTCTAGAACAAAAAATGGTAAAGTCTACATTCTAGTGGTTGTAGATTACATGACTAGGTGGATAGAGGCTCAAAGTGTGGCAAGGGTAAATGGAAAAACAGTGAGCATGTTTGTCTACACTAATGTTTGTTGCAAATTTGGCACACCTTTGGAGATTTTTTAATATAATGGTCCAGGGTTCAGAAAGGGTTTACTCACGAAAGTTTGTGAAGAGCATCATATACTACACACTCAAATGGTTTGGTGCAGAAGGCTAATGGTGTCATTGCATGCATCATTAGAAAGATGGTGCAAAACAAGACAAAGTTGTGGTATGACTTCCTGAATGGTTCCTCGTGGGCATATTGAACCACATATAGGGAAGCGATAGAGTTCATGGCATTTCACTTGGTATATGGTCAAGAGGCTTTCCAGCCTATCGAGCTCAACATTCCAAAAATGCGGCTCCAAAGCAGAGGGACGGTGGGAGTTCAAGATGCGTGGTTAGATCACATTCTTACATTAGTAGAGCTTGAGTGGAAGAGAGAAGCGTCTTATGAGTGCTACCAAAGGAAAGCTATAATAGCAAAAGAGAAGCTTGACAAGAAACTGAAGGATAAAGGCATCAAAGAAGGAGATATTATGCTAAGGTATGACAATTAACTTGATAATCATCCTGAATGGTTCCTCGTGGGCATATTGAACCACATATAGGGAAGCGATAGAGTTCATGGCATTTCACTTGGTATATGGTCAAGAGGCTTTCCAGCCTATGGAGCTCAACATTCCAAAAATGCGGCTCCAAAGCAGAGGGACGGTGGGAGTTCAAGATGCGTGGTTAGATCACATTCTTACATTAGTAGAGCTTGAGTGGAAGAGAGAAGCGTCTTATGAGTCTACCAAAGGAAAGCTATAATAGCAAAAGAGAAGCTTGACAAGAAACTGAAGGATAAAGGCATCAAAGAAGGAGATATTATGCTAAGGTATGACAATTAACTTGACAATTAACTTGACAATTAACTTGATAATCATTTTGATGCCAATTTTGAGACTAGATGACAGGGACCATACATTGTCAAGAAGGCTTTCAATACAAGTTATTACCAGCTCATGGACTTGAATGGCATTAGGAAGAGGATGGGGTGTAGGAGGGCCTCTTTATTTTCATGAGCTTATGGAGGTGATTAAAATTTTGACGAATAGGTGTACTCTATGTGTGCAAGACTGGGGGTGTGTAAGAGATGTGTAAGAGTGGTCAAAGGATGCATTTCCCCCCCAAAAAGGAGGTGGAAAGTTTTATGATTTTCGGCCTTCCATAACTCCCACATGTGGTCTCCGGTTTGAGCAGGGATCATAGATCTATAATCTACAAGTCGAGCTCTTTCCATAGATATGGTAGATGATATGCTTTTACCCACTAGAGTTTGAATTCCATTTTTGGGGGAAACTTTGAATTCAAATAAACTAGCCGTTTTGCCTGTTTGAATTCAAAAGCTGTCTATTGATTACTTTCTTAATACTAAAGATTTGACTTCCTTAAATTGCCAAACAAAAGACCCTCCTAGACCCCATTCTCTTCCTAATAGTAAAAAGGACTCCAGGAAGGTAAATGGGTATTGGTTAAATCCCTACTTGAGTTTCCTTCTATCAAAGGATCTACCAAGGAATTGTCAGAGAGCTACTATCTCGTGTAGGTTTTGTTGCACAATGCATGTGTGTAACTCAAGCCAAAGTGAAAAAAAGTAAGTTTTGTTGCACAATGCATGTGTGTAACTCAAGCCAAAGTGATAAGAAGCTACACAATGAAAATCTTGTGAAGATACCAAGTACCACAGAGGACTCAAAACCACTCTCTTTGGAAAAGATTCCTTATGACGGTATATGACTGTACCATCGTCTTGGGAGAGGGCTAATGATAGCCTCTTTTTGGGCTATCCAAAATTTCCATAGTGAGATACCTCACCCTACCAAAATCACCCAAACACTGTGGCTACCCCTACCTTTTCATTGTACTTAGGCGAGTGTGAGCTAGGGGACTTTTTCCATATCTCCTTTAAAACCCTGTGTTAACTAGTCATAGGTCCTAGCTGAGCTAGAAAAATAAATAAAAGTAAAAAATACAATCTATTATGGCCATTTGCGTGCAAATATTTCATTGTATATAGGATCTAAATATAGGGGTTTTTTTTTGTAGTTATTTTGATATTTATTTAAGTACTTTTACCTAGGTGTATGTTATTTGTCTAAGTATGCCATGTACATCGAATCACCCTTACCATAATTTCTCTTACCATTGTAAATACTCTTTATTATATAAATACATCTTTTCATCAAAGCCTCTCCAAATCTTGGTGTGAACCCACTCCAATAAAAAATCACAAAAATACTTTCACTCAGCCATTCCATTTCATTAGATTACCATTTTCTTCTTGTAAATTTACCTAAAACAACAAAAACAAATGAGGGTCCCCTCAGTTGATTACTTTTATTTTCATTTTTTTCATTTTATATATATATATACAACTGACACTATTCTAGATTCCATGAATTGTTTATATATTGACCTGTTTTTTTCCATCATATCTATATATCATATTTATGAATAATCCTAATCCATGCATATTTTTACATACTATTTTAGGTCATGATCTCATGTGAGGAGGTGCTCAATCTTGGAGGATTATGAAAATTCAACAAAAAGGGGGCATTGAAGACTTTTATAGGAGGGAAAATAGGCCATTTGGTGGGATTTTTGGCATCCACCTGCACTCCAAATTTAAGAAAGTGATCAAAATGAAACCTTTATCTCACAAGCTGAATAATCACATTAAAACTTCTCATAATTTTTGGAGTTAGCACCGGTGAGATATGATTTGTTTGGTGGACCCCAATCTACCCGCCTTTTCTCGCAACTCACCCTAGTCTTCTCTCGCCTTCCTTCACACTTCTACGCACCTACAGACACTCATTTCTCTCTATCCCTCCCTCAAACCTTCACCTTCTATTTTTTATCTTATCTTCTTTACTTTTAACCTCCTCCCTCACTTCATAGCTCTCATATGAACTTTACATGTATATACACTATCTCTATGCCTCTCTCTCTATTACCTCTAAATTACAATTTCTTTTTACCTCTTCTCTACATACATAAAATTTAGCATGTAAAACCATGCTTAATCTTTGCAAACCAAGGGATTCTCATCAACCAACATCATCGCTTCTTCAAAGCTTCACCATCACAAGGATTATCTCACTTCATTCAACCATCCTTCTCATTCTACCCATTGTAAATATATCATTAACTTTTTAGTTTGATTATTAACACTAACTACTAACATACTGACACAAAATAGCCATTGACCTAGCCATAAAAGACACCTCACCTTGAGACATGTGCATTGTAAAAAATATCTCTCTCTCTCTCTCTCTCTCTCTCTCTGTCTCTTTGTCCCCTTCCTTCCTTAAAACTCTATTTTCACCTTATCTACCATCAATAATGCTCTCTTTTGAGCCCACATCCATGACTCATTCAGACAAAGAAGACCCGCAATGTTTTGATATCCAAAAGAAATCCTAATCTTGATTTTACTAGCATGTAAATAAGGTTATCAATAACTTAATAAGGGGTATCCAACCTATAAATAGGGCACTCTCTTTCTTATAAATGATCTCCCAAGTTCTCAAAATAGCACCCCAACGCTTGTGAACTTCACACTTGGTGTGAGAGAAGATTTGATGCTACACATTGCAAAGAGAGAGAGTGTGAGTGTCATATGGCAAACCACTATTGTATAGGCTCTTTCACTATCAACAATTGAGGTTTTGGTGCTTCAAAAGCGTTCTTGGCTTTAGAATCTTTTTCCTTCCACTTTTGGAAAATTCAAGGTGGTTTGTGTCTTTTGAGTTTTATTATTTGAGCTTGTTTTAGGAAGTGCTTAATGTGTTTTCATTTTCAAATTTGTGTCCATTGTAAGAGGGTATTGTGGTGAGAGGGCTCCCACACCCTAAGACACTCTGTGTGTGTGTGTGTTTGTGTGTGTGTGTGTGTGTGTGTGTATGGGCTGGCAATGTTTAGCATTCACTACGCATTGGGTTAGTTTTTGTACAAGCCGTATGGTAGCATTGTAAAACGAACCATCTCCAGTTGCAAGTTACAAACAAGGTAATATGCAAGTTTCATTCCTCTCTCTCTCTCTCCCTTTTCTCTAGCTCTCTCCTCTTGCTCCATTTGGTGTGTGTCTTGGTGTGAGATTGTTTGTGTATGTTTTGTTGCACCTCCTCTTAATCATGACAAGATCTCTCTTTCATTCTAGTTCGCATTCCATAACTAAGTGGTGCCCTTTCACTTCTTTGTTTGTCGGTTTGTTGTTGCTAGCTTGCATTCCATAACTAAGTGGTTCCCTTACACCTCTTTGGATGTGGTTTTGTTGTTGTTGTTTCCTGATTGTGGTTTCCCCATCCCCAATTGAGCAGCACGAGAGCCTTGAGGGGTGTTTAAGGGTCACCCTGTAGGAATTCCATAGTATCTCTAATATATGCACATAGTTTCCATCCAAAACATATACAAATTCAGATCTCACTAAGATTAGGAAAAAAATAAACAAAAAGTGATAGAAACTTAGGGAAAACCTTGTCCATTCAATAACAAAACTATAGGGCTTGAGCATGGAAACCCTACGTGCACAAACTAGAGCATGGAAGAGAGCAATACTTCACGTAGCTTCCAACACCAAACCAAGCATGAAGAGGGATTAAATATTGAATATAGATACCCATTTTAATGATCTTCTTGATGAGTAACACATCCTCCAGTCAGGCTCCTAAGCCCTTGCATAGACCCATGGGCATCTCTGCTTCCAAAGACCTCACCTTCTCTGCAAGTTGCACTTGCATACGACACCTCCTTCTTCATATAAAACCCAAGCTCACTCACGACCAAAAAATGATCAAAAGTTCAAGTTTTTCATAGTTTACAACTTCTTAGTCACATGTATAGAAGTAATAAAACTACATGTATAGAAGCAACAACTTCATGTAGTTGTTGCTTATGCATAGTGACACTTGGCACACACCACATACGAAAAACATTTACATGCATGTTTTATGTACATGTGGAGCTTCCAAAAACCATCCAAAATTATCAACAAAAGGTGTATGGGGATGCAGATGCATCATCTATCAAAACTCCTAACAATATTTCTTGATTATTTAGCTTATGCTTTGGTGCCACAAAAGCAACACAGAAAAGTGGATGATAAAGTTGTCAAATGCATTTTTGATTTTTATAGTCCTAAAAGAAAAGGCTATTGGTTATTCCATCTACAAACAAAAGTTATCTTGGTTTCACAAGGCATTGTATTTGTGCAGGATTTTTTTCAGCCTTTCTTATCATGTGCTAAAGATTGTAATGTATGCTCACTAGACATTTATGATACTTTTTTGCCTCTTTTTAATGATGAAAACTTAAAATGTAAGCTCCAATGAGGCAAATGTATATCCTACTGAATTTTGCAAAATGTAACAAATCATTCTATTATTGATGAAAATGTACATGATGTACTTGATGTAGAAAGGGCTTAGAATGAAGATGACAGGGTATGTAAAAGCCACAAGTATTTCATTTCAAAAGTAGAATTAATTTCATCCTTGAATTCAAGAATGTGTGTCTCATTCAGACCCCAAACTAGCAAATTTATCTACATACAAAAAACAATGAGATATACATCACCCTCACGTTTGACATACAAGGTGCTTTTAGTTGGATTGTTACAAAATCCTTCTTTAACCAAATGAGTGCCATATTTTTTTGACCAAGCACAAGAAGGATTCAATTCTTATACATCCTTCTTATATTTGCACACGTTTTTCTCTTATTCTTTCTTGACAAAATTGTGAGGCTGCATTACATATACTTCCTTAAATATATTACCATTCAAGAAAGCAGTAACAATGCCTGATTGATGTACATTCCATCCAAAATTTTATACCAATGCACATAGAAAATGAGCAATAGTCATACAACAAGTGGGAGAAAAAGTGTCTTCATAGTTAATGCCTTTCTACTATGCATAATCTTTTGTAGCACGTCTAGCCCTATAGTGATCAATCTCGCCATCCAACTTATGTTTCAACTTGTAAACTCACTTTGTACCAATGGCCTTTTTTCCACGAGGAAAATCACGTAAAGTCCATATTTCATTTTCTATAAGTGCATCATATTTGTTGATTGCATAAAAACCATCCAATTTTTTGAATTTTGTGCTTCATCCAAAGAAAAAGGCTCATTTTTATCAAAGAAACTAGAAATAGCCTAAGCATAACAACCTGATCCATATAATGCATGTAAAGAACTTGAATGAGTACAAGTAGACATAGATGTATCTAATTTACTATGATGCAAGCTATGCACCAACCATTTTGGCATCATTACGTGGGTATACGGTTTAAGTAATATAATGGAGGTATTGCTTTGTGACCAATAAGATACATGGAGATATTACTATGTAAGTTTGGGCATGAGGACTGCAAACTTATTGCTACTTTAATGGAAACAAGTCTAATATCAAGTTTTCATGATGCTAGAGATATTTCAGATGTCACTCTTTATGGATACCCCATTTATGTATGCAATATGAGGCCCAATATTGAGTTTGTAGTCTCACAAGTCAAGATCTTTATGCATAGCCCATGGTTTAAGCATTGGCATGCTATTGAAAGGATCTTTTGCTACTTGAGTGGTGACACTTTACACCTTGGGTTTTTCTTATTCAGCTGATGATATCATTGTCAATCCTCATCTAAAAGAAACATACATTGTGACTATCCAAAGTATTGGACTTCAACTCAAAAGGATGTTGGGTAATAAGATGATAATAAAATGCCTGCATGACATTTGAACTAACATCAAAGCTATGTTTGTCAAGATGTAAATTGCTAGATGTGTGCTAGACTACTAGGAGAATAATGCTACCAGCAACAACAGAGGTCCTAGAACACGATGAGTCTCATTGAACCAATGAGAAATGCAACTACCAATGCTTAAGGTATGGGTCAACCTCTGGCAATCCAGGCTCCACCTTAGACCATTCTGTAGTGCACCAGGAAGAAGACTCGAAATAAAAGGAAATGATGACATCCACACACTATTTAGTAATGGGGGCCTTACAAATATGTGTTTCTATAATAGAAATTGCAATGATAAATCCTAAAAAAATCAGGCTCCGTACTTTAACAATCTCTCTCTTGGAGACTAATCCTAATCTCCATGAAACATGTAATTGTTTTTTGTTCTAGCTTCTTATCCTTGAATATTGCAGTAAGTATTCTGCATTACCCCCCTCTCTTATGGGTTCCACATGAAGTTTCATTTTTGCTGAATTTTAAAACTCACTCTCTAACACTAAAGACCTTCTTTTTCTATATTATTACTAAGGGGATTGCAACATACACACTCTCACTATCATTGTATATCTTTGAATTGAGCTTTCTAGAAGTGTCATCTTTCGCTTGCAATTAGCCAAATTAGAACTCACAATGTTCTCTCACGTTTTCTTACCATCACATGAGACCTCCTTTTTGTCGAAGCCATAATCAACTGGCAGTCAATTACTAACCTCTATATAGCAATGCCCAAAGCGATTATGATGCTTCTACATCAAGAACATAGCATCTGCCATCCACTATAGAAAACTCCACAACGCTTGGTGGTGGGCTTGCGGGCTATTTTATTCCATCCAAAGGCATGGTAAGCAGATCATCAAGTTTATTTGCTAGAAAGCCTCTATTTTGGACTTTGATTTGTAGCAAACCAATGTAATTATTAATAACATCTCCCCTTGTAATGGAGTCCAATGCCAATAATTCTTCTAAATAGGTCAAAGATTCACCCCTCCCAAAACCAGCTCTTGAGTAGTAGGTATATTTACTCATGAAGGAATTAGACGAAGAAAATTGATGCCTGGCAGTAGGAAACACAAAAGGGCCCATGATGAGGATATCAAGATAAATGGATGATTAAAATCTTTAAGGCTGTAGTTGATTCTCAACAATCTCCTAAAGATGAAAAGATAAGTCACAAATCTAAATTATTTTTTTCAAGTTTGATGGCAATAAAATTCGTAAAATTGTGTTATCTTGGTCACTCGATTTGATGATTATTTTACTGGAAAATCTTTCACTAAAAAAGACAAAATTAGGTTTGCCACAAATCATCTATTTGGTCAAGCTTCACTCTAGTGGAGTGTAATTCACAAAATGGTAGAACAACCATCATCCTGGGAAAAAATTCTTTTTTGCCCCCTCAATTTAGCCTTGATACTTGTCTGTGTAGATAACCTATGAGGTACTAAAATTTTCAACAAAATTGACTACACCCCAATGACATTTTTAAAACTGCTTTTTTTAACACAATCTAGACACTTTCAATTTAATCTGTCACCTTTTGGTCTCACCAATGCACTTTCCACATTTGCCAAGATGATGAATAAAATTTTACTAGATTATCAAGATTTTTTCATTGTTTTCTTTGACGATATTTTAGGTTTTAATCACAATGAACAAGAATACAAAGATCACCTTCAATGTGTTTTTGAGTTGGTATTTTTAAAAAAAATGCTTTTGGCAAACCTTAAAAGAAAGTTGTTTCTTTCATAACAAAATTGATTATTTAGGCCATATCATCTCTAAAATGGGTGTTTATGTCAACCCTAAAAAGATAGAAACCATTCAAACCTGGCCTACCCCAAAAGCAATCCATGATATCAAATCGTTTCTCGATCTACTAGGCTTCTATCGTAAGCTAGTAAAAAAAATTTCCGCATTGCTTCACCCATGACCACATTGCTTTGCCAAAAAAGTACCATTTAAATGGGAAAATGAACAACCAAAATAATTTGACATTTTGAAATACCTTTTGAACCATGCATCTTGTTTGACCTCTCATAGACTTTCTTTGTAACTGTTATCATTACAAGTGGTTCAGGTATAAGATTTGTTTTGATGAAAATGATCACCCACTTGCATTTGAAAATAGAAAATAGAAACCATATGAAACCAAGAACAACACATATGACAATGAATATTGGCACTAGTCCATGTCCTTGATATTTGGAAACATTATCTTATGGGGTCTGAGGTCCTTATTAAGACCGATCAACAAGCAATTATTGACACAATCTACCATTCCAAACCATCATATCAAATGGGTTGGTATTATTCAAAATTTTCATCCAATGATTCAATACTAACCAGGCAGAGCAAACATAGTAGAGAAAACGCATCAGTCCATATCATCTTGAGAGAGCTATTCTATTGATCCTTTTTCCTTTGTGGTGGTTTGAGGTGTTGTAGAGGACAGACCTCCAATCCTTCACAACAGGCATGTGATTAATAGATGGCCAACAACTGTGACCTTTTCTTCCTCTCTTAGTTTCTTAGACTCCTCTGCACGACGAGTTCCCTACTCAGCATTGGCTTTGGTGTTCAATTCATGGGTAAGCTCTTAAGGTTTTATGAGTGAACTCTATAATTTTTTGCTTAGGTGTTTGCTTCTTGGGTGAAATCTAAAATTTCTACCTCTAATTGTGGCCTTGCTAGAGGTATGGGCAAAATATCCCTCATTTTCTTGTCTATGAACTCAATGGACAGAAGCAATTTATCATACCTCCATCTTATTCTCTTCATTGTTTTCACTATTCTTGTCCATAATGGTCAACCGGTGTGATGTTCTACAACATATCAATGAAATACTCAAGCAAAAGGACTACTATTGTCTCTTGAAGTGAAAATAGTGCAATAGCCTTCCACCTCATTGTGTCAATTCATGCCTCGTCACAAATTAATGTGACAAACCTCTAAAAGGGTAGCTTTGGTACACATAGCTCAATGCATTTCTAAGATTTTCTTATCTCCCTAAATAGCCTTAGGCTTCTATGTATCTTCCTCATCCTTGGGGCCTTCTTAATCTTCATCTTCTTTCCACGTCTCTTCTTCTTGCTCGCCCACTTTCCCCTTTCTTTGGCAGCTAAACTTGGCCCTTTGCCCGCCTTCTGTGCAGTCACTTTGGTTCTTGTCATTCTCTTGAAAGATCAACCACTCTCTCTCTCTCTCTCTCTCAGCAAGAGAGCGCATGTAGATGAGAAGAGAGAGAGAGAGAGACGACTCCATCATATGCAAACCCTAAAGTGTGTTTAGAGCACACACTGAGTACACATATATAGTGGGGACTCCTAGCTATACATAGCATAGGGGTTGGTATATATCTCCAACACCCCCACTCAAATAGGAGTCCCTAATTATGGATGAAGAAACCCTTGGGGGTATAAGGGAAAAACCCACAGCACCATATATATGCACTGTTGTATTAATGAAATTTTAAGTCTACAAACTATGTTCCCTAGGAGCTACATCACTCCATAATATACAACAAATTCCACAAAGGCTCATAAAAATTCTAATGGAAACAAATTAAAAGTTTTAACTGCACAAGCTACATCACTCTTGTGCCACTATGAATGTTTTGATAGAGCAGCTTTAGCGTCTTTGATCCCTTGTATATGCTCCTTAATGTGTTTTTCATCCTGTAATCAATACTAACTCAAAAAACATATTGAGATGTGAAGGTTAGAAATAATCACATCACATTGTCCTTAGAGATGGTTCGTGGCACTGCTCTAGAGAGGACATAGAAACAAACATAATGCCGATGCAATCACAAGTGCACACGACATAGAAACAAATGTAATACCAATTTAATCACATGTGCACACTTATATATACAAAGACAAGATGTAATGAACATATTGGGACCTCCAAGATCTCAACAACTCGAAGTTGTCATCCTCATGGCTTTACGTACCATGGCATCACAATATTCACCATGGCATAAGAGACGCTCTAAAAAGCTTTGAAATACCAATCATCATGGTTTTACGTACCAAGGCATCAAAGACGTTCTCTTCAAATCAAATAAAACCTATAAAATAGTAATTATCATCATGGCTTTACGTACCATGGCATCATGGTATTCACCATGGAAAAAGAGACGCACAAAAAAGCTTTGAAATACCAATCATCATGGCTTTATGTACCATGGCATCAGAGACATTTTCTTCAAATCAAATAAAAACTGTAAAATAGTACTCACTATCATGGCTTTAAGTACCATGGCATTATAGACGCTAGTTTTGTGCAAAATCTGCAAAACCTAAAGACAATGACTAGTTAACAGATGGTTGCTTTGTAAAATCACGTGAAATATTTTATGAAAAATCTTGACGAGATTAGTAGCATGTATCAAGAACCAAAGCCATGATCAATGGAGAAAATAGAAACACAAAAAATAATATCACCTCGAACCATGGATGAAGATTAAAAAAACGTTCATGTGACTTCACCCATGACATCATGGAGCTAGATTTGGTGGGGATTTGGTGAGCTCAAGATGTATTAGATCTGATATTTCCTCGTAGCAAGCATCCGCAAGACGCCTTCCATCTTAGTGTGGGAAAAGAAAATAAAAACACAACAAATAATATCACCTTGAACCA
This sequence comes from Adiantum capillus-veneris, assembly GCF_014529385.1. Classification (NCBI taxonomy): domain Eukaryota; kingdom Viridiplantae; phylum Streptophyta; class Polypodiopsida; order Polypodiales; family Pteridaceae; genus Adiantum; species Adiantum capillus-veneris. The sequence goes on along the minus strand of NC_140940.1, from coordinate 63,893,856 downwards.
TGGATGAAGATAATAAAAATGCCCATGTGACTTCACCCATGACATTGTGGAGCTCAATTTGGTGAACTCAAGATGTTTTATTTTTTAGCCAAACTTTGTTAAAAAAAAACATTTCTCTATTCCACCTCTCTCTAGGTGATGGTCGCAAAGGCCCACCTAGGAGAATATCATTTTCTGATTCCCCCAAAACAAAGCACTAGTCAATCTCTAGGGACCCGGCTGCTTACTTTGTCTCTTTAATGTAGGACCCTAAACCTAATTAGTTTATACTAAACTAATAAGCCTACACCTATAAAAGAGCACTAAGAGGTCATTATGAGGATAGCCAGCAGTTGAAAGAGAAGTCATACACACACACTGACTCCAAGGGTCCACTATGCATAGGAGTAGGATCTTTGCACACATGAAATTTCCATAGAGAACACACTATAGTCCTCTCTCTCTCTCTCTCTCTCTCTCTCTCTCTCTCTCTCTCTCTCTCTCTCTCTCTCTCTCTCTCTCGCTCTCTCTCTCTCTTATCGCAATTTCCATCTCGCCAAAATGAAGGGTTTTGTAAATACCTTCTTGAATCAGGTTTTCTCTCACATTTTGAAGGGTTTTCATCTCCTCCGTCTCTCTCTCTCTCTCTCTCTCTCTCTCTCTCTCTCTCTCTCTCTCTCTCTCTCTCTCTCTCTCTCTCTCTCTCTCTATGGGAGTGGTGTTACGATGCGTTGGGACTTTCTTAAATGAGTGGGATATAGCGTGCATGCTATTATGCCATTCCATTCATGAAATCTCTCTCTCTCTCTCTCTCTCTCTCTCTCTCTCTCTCTCTTTGTAAGCCACCTACAGAGAGTAGTGCAAAAGAGTAGAGGAAAAAAGACTCTTTTGGCATTGGCTCTGAGCATTCTTGTCTCTTACTATTGTACTTGATATTTGTTAAACTTTACTTATTTAAAAATACATTCTAGTCTCTATTTCCATTCAGTATCTATCTAATCTTGTATTTGAAGACTGCATGGACAATCTGATCTGACAAACTCTAAGAATCCAAACTAGAATAGCAGTTAGAAGTGACCAGCTCATTCAATTTTGGCAATCACTGTGGTGAGGTGAATAAATCTTGATAGAGGATCTAACTCCTAGTTTGGTTTTGGAGTTATTTGAATTCAATCATGCCTCTCAAAAGAGTTCGTCATGGACGAAGGCTCACAACAACCAGATTCACGGAGGACCAAGATTTTGTTAGTACCATTTTAGAGGAGTTAGAGAGATCTTTTGATGCTAACAATTACCTAGAAATGAGATGAATGCAATCTTGGATCAGTACAATATTGAGAAGATGGAGAATTTCCAGCATTCTTACCAAGCATAGGTGTTCAAAGAGAGCAAAGAGTCACTCGCTCTAGTGGATCTTAACAAAAGGATAAGGGTAAGAGTCAAAATCTCACTATAGATAGTGATGAAAAGCTCACTAAGGATGGTGATGAAAACACATTGGAATTAAGGAAAGAAACTAGAACCAGATATGTTCATTGAGACAGATGACAATAATCAATGGTATGCTGATATAGATCATTTTAGCAAAAGATAAACTAGAAAGCATAAACCAATTTCAAAAGATAAATCTGGGCACCATGAACAATCTATTGATTTGAAGATTTCATTTCTACTATTCAAGGGGGGTAAAAAGGATGCTCCAAATGTGCATATGCAGGCATTTGAGCAATATGGTGAGCTAAGAGATAAATCTAGGCACCATGAATAATCTATTGATTTGAAGATTGTTTCTAGTATTCAAAGAGGATAATAAGGATGATCCAAATGTGCATATTTAGGTGTTTGAGCAATATGCTAAGTGTAAATCAGTTGCAAAAGATAAATCAAGGCACCATGAATGATCTATTGATTTAAAGATTGCATTTCTAGTATTCAAGGAAGGTAAGAAGGATGATTGAAATGTGCATATTTAGGTTTGAGCAATATGCAAAGTGTAAATCAACTGCAAAAGATAAATGAAGGCACCATGAATGATCTATTGATTTAAACATTGCATTTGTAGTATTCAAGGGGAGTAACAAGGATGATCCAGATGTGCATACTCAAGCATTTGAGCAATATGCTCTAGTTCTAGCTCATTTGATATTCATTCAAATGATAAGGCTAAAGAAAAAAATAAAAGATCATGGAAAAGGAAGTTGGAGGTTATCTCAAAGCAAATAGTTGAAATGGATAAAATAGACCTTTAGTTAGTAATCTAGAAACATGTGTTCAAAATGTAGTTGCAAGGATCAAAGGTTAGATGAGTGTAGCCAATGTACCTATTGTGAGGCATGTGGACATGTGTGGAGCAGTTGTGGAATACAAAAACACCATTATTTCAAGAAGGGTGAAGATCTTCCCATGGTTGAATAACCAACATAGAAGTAGAAGTAGAAAACCTAAATGGAGTAGGTGATTCCAAAGAAAATGAAGTCAATACAAGCATTAGAACTAGCAAAGGCAGTATCAGGGGGGGATATGGTCAAGGTGGGGGGACAGAGCTAATTTTGGCAAGAGGAATTTCAACTAATATACTTGTGAGGAGTATGGTCATTTTGCAACCTAGTTCCTTGAGAATGAAAAATCAAAAGGACTTGAGCAGAATCCATTAGAACCGGTACCAATTCATGTAATCACCAGAAGTCAACAAGTGGTGATTGAGGAACTCCTAAATGAATATGAGACAAATCTAAAATACAATGCTAAAATGATTAAGTAGAAACAACAAAGAGCTACTTGGAACGCAATAGGCAAGGTGAAGGTGGTTGATGAATGGTAGGAGTAGAGAGATCTGCAACAAAGATAACGTACAAATGATCTCGGAAAGAAGATGCTTGAGCATTAAGAATTCAGAGGCCAGGACCATCCAAAGGTTTCCACTTCAGTCTCAGGGGTTCATGAGGAGATTTCCATCAGAGAACCTAGTGAGTAAAAGGTAGGAACTAGACCAAACAAGTCTATAATTATTAAAATTGAAATAATGGCTAAGGAAGTGTGGTAAGTTAGAGCAAAGTTGGACGAAGCTAGAAATATTGACTTGGGGATGGAAAATGCTAGAGAGGATTTAGAATCTCCATTGCAGGGTCAGTCACTCACCAAAAAAAGGAAGTCGATTATTTGTCACTATGAATACAATCATTGGAAAGAGAGATCTTTCAACTTAGATGGGAGTTCTAGTAATTAACATGATCATATATACTGCGTTGCATTTATATGCCCGCACCAAAAAAAGTATACGTATAAAACGCCATTATATACTAAAATCCCGTATAATCATCGTATAGCTGTTTTATTTATTTTTTATCAAAATATCTTTCGATCGAAAAGGCTTTCAATCAAATCCGATCGAAAGTAGTGTCAAAGCTTGAGGAAGATTTTGGGACAGGCAAAGCTTGAGGTAGAATTTTCAACTTATCCACTTCTTTTCTAACTTGTTTTTGTGTGTTGTGCCAAACTCATGTGGTGCAATTGTTTTACACTCACCACAAAGTTGGCTTGCTGGTTATAGGCCACTTTGTGGTGTGTAGACATCTGGCTCACTCCAGAAGTGTGTAGAAACTAGCCACTTTCTTTGTGTTGTGTAGCCACTTGGATCACTGCAGAGAAGGGTTTTAGGACAGACTTAGATTCTCACTTGTGTGGTGCAATTGTCTATCTCTCACCTTAGGACTGAGTTTAGGGTTTTGTGGTCCACTCGTGGAGTGCAGTAGGCATGGTGCTACACCTCTCACTGCCATAGTGACCTAGAGGTTGCTCAATTTTAGATCAGATCAAATTATCCTTTGTTTCACGTAGACATACAAGAGTTTTGTTCGTCAAACAGAGAGTGGAGAGATGCATAGTTTATGCCCTCTTCATCTTTGTGTGACACACTAGTTACTCTTGTGTTTTGAACTGCAAAGACACGTCATTGTTCATCACTAGATAACTTGGTGTTGTTTTGGATGTAGATACATACAATATTTGGCCTGCATTTGAGATTGTTAAGTTGTTCGTTGATGTTTGAGTTGTGAGTTTCACACACTTCATTGGGGATTGAATTAAGTCACATCATCGTTCTTAGTACATAGAAATATGAGAGATGCGTTTGTCTACCTAAGAGTGGAGAGATGCATACTTGTGCCCTCTTCATCTTAGCATGACACGCCTTGTACTTTCTGATCTGTATATGCCACTCATTATTAGATGACTCGGTGTTGTCTTGAATGTAAAAATGTATGATGTTTGACCACAATCCAAGATTTTTAAATTGTCCGCTGATGGTTGTGTTGTGCGTTCCACACACTTTATCAGGGTTGAGATTGATTAAACTATCAATCAACATCACAACAACATCCAGGACTTGTGTTGAGTGTACCTCACACAAGCTGGGTTGTTCACATTCACACTCCAATTGTTTACATGTATTATGTAACACACATAATAGGGTCCAGTTCTTGTGAACGTACCTCACACTCTTGGCATGTTCACCTCTCTCCATCTCTCTCTTTGTGTATTTTCCTCTCTATTGTACAATGTAATTCAACCATAATATATCATTGTTTGCTATGAACTAAGTCAAAATGTGTATGGAATCTGATTTAACAAACATGACACAAATTTGATAGTTTCCCATATTCTTTTACAACATTTATGATATAAAATTATATCTTGCACATATGGCGGATATTAAGTTGGAAAAACATTAAAAAAAAAAATCCTTCAAAGCGATAGTACGTCACTTTCATCACATGTGAGAGCCTGAGCTTCATCGTTCCCTAAACCCCTCTTCTCCGGAACAATATTACCACATCACAGAGGCCTTAGGAGAAGTCTGTCTTTGAGCAGCTTCAACACGCATTTGCATACACTCACATATCTCTAATGACATTAGGTCCATTATTGAACATGATCAATTAGTCTATTGGACAGATTGCAAAGATTTTTCAGGATCTAAAAAATCTTGAAATCATTACTTTGCCAGGAATAGCAACTTGCATACAACTTGTGCAACAGTTGTACACTGAGTTCAAGAGAAAGGGAAAGTTGAAAAGAGCAGCAAAGTGCACGAGAGTGAAAGTTAGCTCTTTTGATGCTATTGTAGAGCCAAAAACTATGGTTTGAATAGAGTCTATTGCTAGTGCCACTCTTGCTCTCGCTCTTTTGATGCTACTGTAGAGCCAAAAACTATGGTTAGAATAGATTCTATTGCTAGTGCCACTCTCGCTCTTGATCAGTCTCATCTCCCCCCTGTATTACTCTTTTTACAAGAAATTGCAATCTTCAAAATAAAGGCTTTTCAGCTTGGAGAAGGGAGATGGGCACACATGAAGCATGTATGTGTAACCTTGCGTTTAAAGAGCCAATGTATGCGGCAAAAATCTTCAAATTCCACTTGCATGGACCCACAACGAATAAACAGGTCAAGGACAAAGCTACAAATTTGGACATCACTCATCGTGGAATTATTTATCCACTTGCCATGGTCCACCACACATAGAGCATCCAATGCTCGTTTCAGATTTCTAGAATGGTGGCCATGTAGAGTAGTGTATAAGAGAGTGCACTACAAATAAGAGAGAGAGTGTTATGGCCAAGTGAAAGATCTCAAAGCTATTGCACGGATTGAAGAGAATGTCTACCTCCACTTTTGTGTTAAATGCTTGCATGCATAGCTTCTTGTCTTTAAGGAGGGCTACTTCCACTGCCAACTCATATGCTGCAAGGAGTCTCCCCTTCACCTTCTCTTTAAGCGGCGACCACAAGCCAGCCAATGAAATGGTCTTGCTTCAGGAAATTAGGTGATCCTTCACCTTCCTCTAGTGAGGCAACCCATCACTCCCACAAATCCAAAAAATGGATTCGTAAGTGGCATACTCTTACAAACCTTCCTGCTTTAACTCTGTCAGTAGCTTCCATAACTTTTCTGAGGTTGAGCCTCCACCAAACCTCTTCACAAAGGAAGCATGTGGTATGTCCCATGCATTCTTGGTAGCTTGGGGCAAAGCATTCTACCAAGACTTGGCCTCTACTTTCATTACTAGAGGAAACATATGTAGTCGTGACGCATAGTCATCCTTGTTGAAAACCACACAAGCGATGTCAAAGTGATCCAAAAAATCAATAGTAGTGATGTCTTCTCCCTTTTTTCCACTGAATGTGGAAAAAGAGACACTTGCCATGGTGGTAAATCAATGAGCAAGAAATTACAAACTTGTTTTTTGTTTTTTTAATAACACAAAAGACTCAGTGGCTTATAGTGGCTTTCTTACAGATTTTGGGTGGATAGATCAAAACATGATAAAAATGGAAACATTGAAAGAGTGGTGGTAATCCAACATGGGGAGGATAATAGGGTTTGCAGAGCTAAGGATCTCTCCTAGTAATGTAGCACCAAACACATACACAATCTTCTGTTGATAGAATATTTTCCTATCTACATATATGTTTACATGCATGTGTTACAAAAACCTAATTGAAAAGGCGGTTGTCCGTTGTCCATGATGCACAGAATGTAGAGCACTTACTACACCCTTGTCGTTGTTGATAAATTGGCACATCCATAGGAGGTCATCGCCCTTCATAGGTTCCACCTTCCCTTCATCGCTCAGCAGGTATTGTGTGACAGCGACGCGTTTGACCACTCCTAGTCTTTTAGCTAGCAACACTTGCAAGTAATTATTGTAGCCGGCTCTTTGCATGAACTCCACTCTGTTTAGTTGTAACTCATCTCTAGTCCACTGGGTTTCACTTGTGGTGGTCAGTTTCTTTAGGATGAGCTATACAGGGAGAGGAGGAAGACCCTCTACTCACCCTCCAAAGCATTGAGGACAGTAGCCAAACCACTCCTCTTTAGGGCATGAGAACCTTCTTACCACTTCTGCTTCGGGGTTTTGAACTAGACTAATAGCACTTGCATGTTCCGGGAGAATTGATAGGCAATATTCTGCCGCTTGGCATCGGATGACCTTCTTTTTGGTAAACTAGACACAATTCTTCTTTTTTAATTCAAAGCACTTGTGTGATTGGGTGATTCAAGACTGGCCCAGCCCTTCCTTTCCTTTGGTAGGAACAGCCCCTTTTGGCCACATAGGAGTAGAGGCTATACCTTTTCTTACAAATTCCTTGGGGAAGAGAGGCCTCACCAACCATTTTCCTTCCTTGATATGGATGACCTCTTCACGATGATGTTGATGTAGAGAATTTCTGCTTCTTCTTTACCTCCATTCATGGTAATACGGGGCGCATAGCGCGAGAGAATCTCGACGGCCTTGTAACGCGGGGAGCCGATGCATGCCATGAGCCGATCATGGTAAAGCGAACAGGGGGCACCACCTAGCTTTGAGCGACTAGGACGTAGACAACGGTGATGTGAGATATCACGAAATTACACACACACACACACACACACACACACACACACACACACACACACACACACACAGCGAGAGAGAGAGAGAGAGAGAGAAGATAGAGAGAATGAAAAAATGATGAAAGCCCTCGGGGGTGTGAGGGAGAATTAGTTCTTGCCGTATTTTCAAATGATCTTCTTTCCGATGAGGTGGCACACCGTGGCGATAGAGAGCTAGAGGGAGAGATAGTGAACCTACTTGGTTCATTCTCTAGAGACAACTCGGTGACGTGAAACTTGCTACCAAGAATGTGTGTGTGTGCGCATCGACCATTGGAGTCGAGAGGTGGGCGTAGATCCCTTCACATGATGCAATTCCCAAAACAAACCATTACACTAAACCTCCCCTCTTGTGACAGGAACATTGCCAATTCCTTCCACTAAAACTCTACCAAGTGCTGACCTCTCATGAGCTGCCCCCCCGATAGTGACCTCTCAATGCCCTTTTATAGGTGTTGGCTGCTTAGATCACGATAATCCGGTTTGATTAGGGTAAGATAATCGGGGAGACAAAGCAAGGCGGTGGGCCCGGGTGGTTGACCCTTGCTTTGTCTTGGGAGTTATTAAAATGAAAACCTCTCGATGGGCCTTTGTGACCATCACTGAAGACGGTTTACTGAAGAGGACATCGTGCTGATGAGATGGCGGTGAATGGCATCTTTGCTGGTGCATAGGTGTAGCACGTTAGTCTCCTTGGGGTCGGCCGAGGAATGCCTTCGGTGCCTTTGTTCTTCTTGGTGTGAGTGTCGCGTGATTTGGGTCGTCCTCCTTTTGTTGATGGTGTCGTAATCGTTGAATCCTCCGTTTTATTTGTATTTTTTTACATTGGTGTGTGCGTTTATGCACGCGTGTGTGTGTGTACATATGGGTGCGTAAGTGTGTATGTGTGTATATATATGTGTGTGCGCAAGTGTGCGTGGGAACGAGGGGAGGAATATATTATATATGTAAGTATACAATTTTTTATTTATTTTTTGGTGAACAGCTGCAACACAGAGGCGGGGGGAGGGGGGAAGAGATGGGGTGAGAGAGAGGGTGTGCGTGTGAGCGTGTGTGTGTGTGGGTGTGTGTTTGTGTGTTTGGGTATGTTGTGCAGTGCCTGTGAAGGTTGGGAAGGGAGAGAGGGTGTGGAGAGACGGGGGGGTGAGAGGATAGGGGGCGTGCGTGGTTGTATTCCATGGTGAGCCCACAATGGGCTGGGTCCGGGTACGAGCGAGCGAGAGCATGGGCGAGGCGGCGTCATAGCGGCCGCAAAGAGGGGGGGATGGGGTAGATTAGTCAACGAGGGGGGGTGGGTATTATATATATATATATATATATATATATATATATATATATATATATATATATATATATATATATATATATATATATATATATATATATATATATATATATATATATATATATATATATATATATATATATATATATATATATATATATATATATATATATATATATATATAGAGAGAGAGAGAGAGAGAGAGAGAGAGAGAGACATTGCCCCTAAGGAGGGTTCCCACCATAGAGGAAAAAAAGGAGTGAGAGAGGGTGTGAGGTTGTGAGAGAGGGTGAGAGAGGATAGGGGATAGGGTGAGTGGTGGAGAAGGGAATTGAGAGAGAGAGAGAGAGAGAGAGAGAGAGAGAGAGAGAGAGAGAGAGAGAGAGAGAGAGAGAGCTAGAGCTAGGTGAAGATTGGGGGGGGTGGGTGTTACACCGGTGGTCTGCCAGGGCTGGGGAACAAAACAGGGGGGGGTATAAGGATGAAGGGGGTGTGGACAAGAGGGGGAGAGGAATATAATATGGAGGCCCACCAGAGGGTGTGGACGAGCAAAGAGAGAGGGGGGGACAATATTTGAAAGAGAGAGAGAGAGCATATACAATATTTGTGGCGGTCCGCTAGAGGGTGTGACAGAGGTATCTCATCCTATGTGCCCACTAGGCCCGGTGATGCAGCGGCAGAGTAGGTGAGAGAGCGAATTGGCGGAGCCGAGCATTAGGAGACAGAGAGTCCATCTTCTGGCGATAATGGACAGGTGTGGCCAAAATGGTGGCGCCGCGCTAGTGGTTAATCCTAGGGGATGGTAAATGGTAAAGAATTTTCCTTTTTTTTGTTTTTTTTTCTTCTTTGGTAATATGCCTTCCTTTCCTTGGGGTATGGTTCTCGCGGTCGAGGTTTCGAAAACCGGCCGTCATTAGCCCTCCCATCTGGCTAGAGGCGTTCATGATTCTAGCCATTCCTCTGCATCTTTAGTTGTGGAATTGGAGGGTTCTCCCTCTTCTAGAATGTCTAGCATGAACTCTTGATCAAACCTAAGGAAATACCTCTTTAGCCTCCATCCATTGACTCTAGTCTTGTGAATTCTCCCATCTACTTCCATCAGCTTATAGCTGCCGTTGTCATGGCGCTTCTTGACAATGAATGGTCCCTCCCATCGGGGTTGAAATTTCTTGTCCTTCGTGGTGTCAAATATGTTGTCGTATCTCAATACTAGCATGCCTTTCTCCAGGCCCTTTGGCCTAGTTTGAACAGGGATGTACACCATTGGTGTAAAACATGCAAGGCTTGTCAAGTGGCCAGTGATCGCACACTAACCTATGAGCCACAGACTCCTATCATCTCATATGGTCCATTTGAGAAATGGGGAATAGATGCAATCGGTCCTCTACCAAGGGCCCAATAATGTAAATTGTACATTATAGTGGGTGTAGACTACATGACCCGATGGGCAGAAGCAACAGCCACCACCCGCATTACAGCCCAAGAGGTAGCAAGGTTCATTTTTTAGCACATCTGTTGCCGTTTTGGCACTCCTCTAGAGATAATATCACACAGGGGACCAGGTTTCAGAGGCGATCTGGTGGGAGAGCTGATGAAAAAGTTAGGCATCACATGCGGACATTCCACATCATACTATCCACAGTGTAATGGCCTACTAGAAAACGTAAACGGAATGATCTGCAAAATCATCACAAAGCAGTTGAACAACCACACAGGTGACTAGGATAAACATCTCATGGTGGCTCTATGGGCCTACCGAACGACTTTCCGAACATCATTAGGTTTTACCCCTTTCCATCTAGTTTATGGGAAGGAGGCAATTCTACCCATTGAGGTACAGATAGCCAGCTTATGAGTCTTGGCTAGCCAGATACAGCGCCCAATTGTAAATCTTCGCAACCACATCCTGGATTTGGAAAGGCTCCAACTAGATCTAGAGCAAAATGACCGCCGTAGACGCCATCATGGCAACTTGAGATTACCTTTTTGATCTCACTGGAGGTTGGCACTCACTTGAGAATCTGATCATTTCCCTTACAATACAAGTGGTTGTTTATAAGGTGGTATCTGGTAGCCTTCCTTACCAGCCACTGTTTTTGGACTTTAGTGTACCCTTCCGGACATTCTCCTGTATCTAGAAAGTTAATGATATTAGGCATAGCATCACTATCTTGAAAGAGGGGTAGTTTCAATTTGATTTCCCCTACGGGAATGCCTTGTATTCTTTCCTTGGCTAGAGCATCTGCCTCCTGATTTTTTTTCCTGGGGACATGAAATAATTGCACTACTACAAACTTCCTTAAAAGATCCTTAACTTGGCGTAGTTGACCAAGTAAAACCTGATTCTTATAAACCCAAGTGCCGTTTATGTGCCTTATCAAAAGCAAAGCATCACTAAAACATTTAGGCGTTGAATTCCTCGTGAAATACATTGTTCCAACCCAAGAATTAGATCTGCATACTCTGCTTCATTGTTGGAGTGGGAGTGTAATAGCTGCCCGATGGAGAATACCCTTTCCTGTTGCTCATTGAAAATGACTATGCCAGTTGCAGACTAGTCCACTGTTCTTTTGTATGCTCCATTAAAAAAAAGAGAGTGAGCTCCTTCTAGCTTAGGACTTTCTATCATTGGTGTGTCTTCTTTTGCTTCGGTGTTGACCTTCAACTTCTTCTCATAATGGTGGTGAGTAAGAATTCCCGCTAAACTAGCCCTGGTGGAGTTTTGCACTTGCATGGTGTAGTCGAACTCTTGTAGCCTAACTAGCCATTTAGAGATCCTAGATGAGACATCCATGTGTCGCATTACATACGGAAAGACCTCCTCCATTGTCAGAATTAAAAAGGTTCTAGGCAGAAGATAGGAGCGGATCTTTGTGGTAGCAAACATTAGTGCAAGAACCATGTGTTCTACTTCGGTGAATCCCTTTTCTGATGGGGTCATGACACGACTAGAGAAGTAAATAGGACGCATGAGGGAAGTTTGGGGGTCCTTTTGAATTAATACAGCTCCAAGTGTATCACTTCCTACACTAGGATTCACATAGAATGTCTCATCCCACTTGGGGGGTGAAATGGTGGGAAGCGTAGCTAGGATTTGCTTCACCTCAGTAAATTGCTGCTCATTTTCTTCACTCCATGAGAAGCCATCCCTCTAGGTGACTTTTTGTAGAGGGAGAACCACTTGAGATAGCAAGTGAATGAACCTGCTTAAGTATCTTACCTTCTGAAGGAAAGAAACCAACTGCTTAGCTGTGGTGGGTGACGACAAAGATACTAGAGCTTGGATTTTGCTAGGGTTAGCCTCAATCCCTTTTGCTGAAATTACATGGCCAAGGAGAGTGCCTTTGGTTTCACCAATGTGGCACTTATCCACGTTGAGTTGACCACCCAAGGTTTGCAGCCTGGTTAAGCCATCATAGACTTTGCTTAAATGGAGGGCTCGTGATCTATAGATGCAGAAATCATCTATGAAAACCCGTATTGACGTTCCAAAGTAAGGTTGGAAGAAAAAGGTCACATAGTGCTGAAATGTGGTCGGAGCGTTAGTGAGGCCAAAAGGCATCACTCTGTAAGCAAAGCATCCCCAAGGTGTGATGAAGTTTGTCTTCTTCTGGTCCTCTTCCGTAATGCTAATCTGGAAGTATCCTAAGTAGCCATCACATACTGTGTAGCGCTCATGACCTGCCACTTCATTGAGAATTTCATCTTGGAATGGGGAGGGAAAGTGATCCCTCTGTTAAGTATGGAGCCTGATTTACCCTTGTAATTTTCTTTGGTAAAAGCGCACATTTGTAAGGCCCCCATAAGATGCTCTAATTCTCTCATTAGACAATGTGTCTAATTCCTGGATAGTAGATTCCGGGGCTTCATTCCATGCGACACCACACAAGCAACATTTCCAAGACTACACCAAAGGTAATTTTGGGTATGTATACTTGGGAGATGATGAAGCTTGTGATATTGTCGGCAAAGGTACAGTTTCTGTCAAAACTGCTAACGGAAATGAATGGAAGCTTAAAGATGTTAGGCATGTTCCTTCTCTTCGCAAAAATTTGATCTCTACAGGACAATTGGACGATGAAGGTCACAACATTGCATTCGGAAACAAACGATGGAAGATCTCAAAGGGATCTTTGGTGGTTGCTGTTAAGGTGGTTACGCCGCTAGCGGAAGCTAAATAGCGAGAACTCAACCAACAACAGAATTTGTCAGACGAGGACGAAGCTTGACCCGCAGGCGCATGGAAACAACTAGGTGGGTGTCAAATCACCTACTCGACCTTCTAATGACAATCACTACTAAGGAAATCAAATCTAAGTTCTAAAATACGCAAGTGACTGAAATCCATGCTACGAACGAATGCTATGCGAAACAGGATCTAGAATCATCGAATCGATCTCAAACTCAAGGGGAAGTCTATACACTAGGTAAGAACAACACCCTAAAGACTTGAACTGCAAAATCAACCTATAACCACTCCGTGCGGTAAACGCGTATGAAGACAGGCCGAAAAATACAGGTGACCGAAACTTGACCCCGATGGTACTAATGCGTAGCTCTACTCGTCGTGGTTCTATAGATATGCTGCACGCTCTATTCCGACACACGAGTTGGAAGAAAACTCACACCGAAGCTCGTAGGAACTTACCACACGTAGAAGCCGATAGCGCGCACTCTTGGTATCTGTGCGTAGCTCTCACCGTTGCTAACACAATGGTGGTGTCGCTTCTCCAATGGCGGTCCCGTAGCTCGCGTAGCAAGGAGATAAGACTCTCTCTCTCTCTCTCTCTCTCAGACACAGTCACGACGCTCAAAAACTCACTTTGATTAATAATTGAATCTTTTTTTTAGGTTACAAAACTTTGGCTTATATACCTCAGCCTTGGAGGTGAAAACATCTCTAATTATTTACATCAGCAGGTGAAATTACGTCGGGATTACAAGCTGGAAACTCAATTGAGTCCCGTTACTTAATGAATGGCTCAAATCAAAAATAAATGTCGGAAAGACATTTATTACAATCAATGGTTACAAAATGATGGGTGTGAGCAAAAATGCGGGTGTGATCCTCTGCTGGCTCAACACTCCCCCCCTCTGCGTTCATTTCGTCCCTGACATGACTTTTAGGCTTGGTCAATAGAGTCCTGTCGTCTTGAGCATCTGCAAATGTGATTCGTAGCGTAGGTTGCCGATGGTCAAGGTTGGGCCGAATATTTTGCTTTCGTGAGTGAAAAAGCCGGTGTAGAAAGCTTCTTCGAATGTTTGCATGTGGAAGCTAGGCAAAAACATAATTCTTTGGTATAAGAGATATAACACCTTTGGTGATGGCTGCAATGAAAGATCATACATCATATCCGTCACTGTGTCGGCCGTCGATAGTAGACTCGAGGTCGTGGCTTTATCTGGCGCGAACACTTCAATGCATGCTAAGAGAGTCCTGCAGATTTTCTTTAGCATCTGACACGAAAGGTCAGGAGAGCCAGTAAAGAGTTTGATGGTGCCCGTTAGGGTTTTCACCATGTAGGCTTTACCTATTCTCTCTCCTGCCTTTGGTCCTGGCATCCTTGGGTAATTAAGCCAATTTGGCTTCTTTTCTGCAATCCTGCCATGCTCTTTCCAGCTTCTGACTCTTGGCACCGGGCAGAAGGTTGCATCCTCCCGAATCTCTTTTGGAGCCTCTACCAAGTAGATGAGGTAGGCTGGGTATTTGTTCAGCCAACCTTTCCTCCATCTAGGTTGAGAATCTACAATCTTCTTCGATTGTTCATCCTTTGTGATGTCGCCTTCATAAAGAGCGACATACTGCTCCTCCTCTATTCTCTTTTTCGTCTTTATCACTTCAAATTTCATCAGAGGGAAAGGCAGGCTGGGTTGCATCCACTCTTCGTGGAGCACTTTTGTGTCTAAACCTTGAAGTCTAATGGAGATGAGGAGTCTCCTTTCCCATTCCATTTCCGCCTTGGCACTTTCCTCTGTTGACTTTTCTATGTGGTCCTGGAGCCTTTGTTCTTCTCCTTCAGAGATTCCTGAAGTCGAGGCCACTTCTTGAACTGGGGCTGGATCTTCGATTGTGGTTGCTTCTCCAGTTTCTGGTAGCTCTATGGCTGCTTCCCCTGCTTCTTCTTGTGGTGTCTCTGTTTCTCTTCTTTGTTGCTCTTGGAGGTCTTGGAGCTGTTTGCGGAGGGCCTCATTTTCTGTCCTTAGTGTTTGGTTTTCTGATGTGAGCCTCTCCTCTGCAGCCAATGATCCCTCTGCCATGTGCAATCTTTGTACTTGCTCTAACCTCAGCTCTCTTTGCAAACTTCTGATCTGCTCTTCCAGAGCTGGTACGAGGGCTCCCTCTTGTTCTGTTCCTGCTCTGCTAGCTCTAGGGGTGGTCCTGAGTCTCATGATTGTCCTTTCTTGAAGTTCGACTCTTTCCCTTAGCTCAATGAGCTCATCCTTGGCTGCCTCCAGCTCATCTTCTATTCGCTCCTTTGCTTCCTGTGAGCTTGTTACCTCTCTTGAAGCTTCGGCTAGTTGGAGTATCAAGCCGTCCCTCTCGTTTTCGGCGTCGTAGAGTGATGCTTTATGACTTTCAGATTCAGTCATAGCATTCTCTAACTTCTTCTGCAACTCTGCTTCCTTTTGTTTTGCTGTCTCAAGTGCTACTTCCTTTGCTCTGGATCTTTCTTTAATCTTGCTGAGCAGTTCATGCACCATGTGCATGTCTTTTTCATCTTCATCTGTCAACTTGACAGCTCTTTGTGCCACCACCTCCAATGGCTTCGGCTCGTCCATTTTTTCTTCACTCTCCATTGTACCCTTTGTCTTTTCTTTCGTCCCTTTCCGATCATCTTGTTTCCGTAGGGATATCCCATAAACTGCCTCCAGGGCCTCTTCTTCACTGTATCCGATCGCTACTAGATCCTCATAATCATCTTTCTTTTGCTGAACTGGATCTATCTCCTTTTCCTTGGTCCCGGCCTCCGGCTTTTCCATAACTTCTGTTTTTATTTCTATTGTGGTTTCCTCCACAATAATTTCCATCTTCTTCTGGCTTGGTACAACAGTAAAAGAGGGCTGATTGTCCTCAGTCATCTTGGCTTTCCCTTTGTTTGCTTGCCCGTCTTTCTCTTGAGGATCAGTAGACTCCTCTGCTTTCTTCTTCCCCTTGTCGTCCTTTTACAGCTCAGCTTTTAAAAGCTGTACTTCCTCTTCAGTATAAGGCTCGACAGGATTCTGCTCCAGTATGGCCTCCGACTCCTCATAAGCTCTAATATATTGATCATATTGATCAACATGTGGCCTGACTGAGCTGGTTCCGACTTTACTGGGGTCTGGCACCCACATTTCTTCGAAGTCCCCCTTTAGAGCTCTTTCCGCTCTAAACTGCTCCACCAGCCTTTCCATTCTTGCGGCTTTTTGACTTTTGGTCTGCTTGGGATCGGCCTTCTTCTTCACTTTCTTCTTGAGCGGCTCGTCCACGGCCTCTTCAGGTTCTGAAACTATTTCTAGTTTTCGGCGTGCTCTTGTGGACGCCCTCTTGGATACTTCTTGCTGTTCTTCCTCCTCATCGGCTTCTCTAAGCCACTCATTCTGGGAGGGAATCTGGGGCCCTTGATCCCTAGCTCCAATAGCTTCATAAGCTATTCTTGTTAGGATTTCTCCTCCTCCTATGTACTTTGGATTCTGGTTGTGCATGGCGATTACTTGCTCGTGGATGTATTGAGAATAATTCACCTCTTTTGGCACGTTGCTCTTCAGTGCCCATGTGATGGTTGTGGCAATGGCATGGGGTGGTGTAGTATACTTCTGCGATCTTTTGCTGCACACATGGAAAAACTGGTTGTATAATCGGCAAAGGGTTGCCGCTCGTTGATCTGCCATATCTCCGTAGGTTGTATTTTGTTTCTTTGATCCATAGACCTCTATGGCCTCTCTTCTTTCTCTGACAGAACTCCCTTTGTTGTGCAGCTTCAGTGCATCTGCAATGAGCTGTGGAGTGATCTGTACTTCAACTGTTTCTCCATCCATGGCTGTCAACGTGGCTTTCCCATCCTTCTGAATGGATGTTGCCAACTCATACACTCTTCTTGTGTCTACACCTGATGGTCTCGAGGTGAAGAACCTGTGTAAGTCAGCCTTTTCCAGGTATTTGCTTATGTTCTCTGATCTGCTATAATCCACTAATTCTCGTGGGATCATAGGTACATCGACCGATTGCCCTTGAGGATCTCTGAAAGTCCCCTGGTAG
Source organism: Adiantum capillus-veneris (assembly GCF_014529385.1). NCBI lineage: Eukaryota > Viridiplantae > Streptophyta > Polypodiopsida > Polypodiales > Pteridaceae > Adiantum > Adiantum capillus-veneris. The sequence goes on along the minus strand of NC_140940.1, from coordinate 63,876,924 downwards.
ATCTTTATTCCCTCTTTTTCTAGTACTGCTTCCTCCACCCAAGTCTTGGTTGGCTTGAGGGTTTCTGTTGGAATATCAAAAGGTTCTGCCTCTGCAAGAGCATCCTTGATGGTTGGTCTTTTTCTCTTAGTTGCCGATGACTTAGCGGAATCCATGGATCCTGTAACTCCAATTTCAGAAGTTAGCGTCTTTTTAGTACTGAAAGCCGAAATGAAGCTTTTAACTATTCAAATGACTTGAAAATTGAAACATGAGCTATTCAGGGCCTAAGGATGCAATGTAGGTGAAAAAATATGCAAACTGGGCTCAAAAACATGCTTGAGACATCATACGCGTATGATGTCTTTTGTGTCAGAATGACTTCATATTGGTTGTGCTTGTAGCTGATAGTGTATACATGAGTGTCATATGCTTGGATTTGAGTTTGGATCCCATTTGGTCAAGTTTTGGCCAGTTTAGTCCAGTTCAGGCTCTTGGCAAAATTTTGAAAGGGAAATGGATTTTATGATCCAAATTGGGTAAAACTTGGTGGATCACCTTCAAATGGCATGTAGAACACTTCTGTTTGGTGGTTGAAGCCCTTAGATGCCAAAATCACATAGTGAGACATCATACGCGTATGATGTCTTTTAGTGCATTTTTGGACCAAATTTCTCTATAAGCTTGGATTTGGCTTTAGATAGGCTTATTCAGTGGATTTATCAAGTTTGGATAGAATTTGGGCTAAAAATGGCTCTGGAGACATCATACGCGTATGATGTCTTTTTCATCAATTTTTCATGGGATTGGTTCTGTGGACTCTCCATGTGCTAGTGAAGGACTGTTTATACTCAAATCTTGGTTTGGACTTGAATATGTTGGAATTGGGACAAAAATAGGCTTTGTATGAAGGATTTTCTCTTAATTGGGCTAATGGGGTGATCCACTTGACCAAATGGTTCCAAACTTCATATGTAGCATGTATTAGATATATATAATGGATGTATGATGACAAATGAGCATTTTTGGCTCTGTAAGTGCAAATAGACATCATACGCGTATGATGTCTTTTGTGTCAAAATGGTGCTTTTTGGTTCCAGATAGCTTGTAGATGTGTTAATCAACAATCCTACAAAGTTTCAATGAGTTTGGAGTTATTTTGACAAAATTAGGACCAAAAATCAATTTTATGGCCTACTTTGCGTCTTTTTGGTTTTCCTTGGGTTTTCTAACTCCAATTCTCATGATACTTGGTTCATAGGATGTGATTAACATGTGGAATGAGGCTATGCACTCAAATGTTGAAATGGATGTGAAAATCATGCTGTGAGACATCATACGCGTATGATGTCTTTTCTTGAAATGTTGGTCTTTTTGTGCAAAGAATGCTTTGTGCTAGTGCCCTAAGCCCTGCTAACTAGTTTTCAACTTAAAAAGTCATCAGTTTAGCTAAAAAGCCCCCTTATAGGCATTTCAGTCTCCGAAGTCGTCTTTTTGCCTTGGAGTTGAATTTCTTCAACTTTTCTTCTTGAGAGTTGCATTTCCAGCTCATTGGATATGTTGTGAAGCCACCTATTCGGTTGAACTTGACTTTGGCTCCCCGTTCTCCATCTTTCTCCATTTGGTTGCCCGAAAGCGTCTTTTTCACCATCGGTAAGTGAATCAGCTTTCTTTTGGGTTTTGCTTGCAAACATAAGTCATCCATGTATATTTGAAGCTGCTTGTGAAGTTTCATGTCATTTGGTCGTCAATTTTAGCCGTTATGCCAAAATGACGCTTTGTGTGTCCGCCGCCGAATCGGTTGTTCCGACCTACTTTTGGTGATCCAAACCTGGAGATACTCCATGGTTGCATTGCCCTCGATGTTGTTAAGCTTCCTGAGAAGTTTTGTGTCGTTCCGACAACTTTTTTCTGTTTGCCTCTTGCAGGCTCTGTTGACCTAGGGTTTTTCCAGTCGTTCTTTCTCGAGCTTTGAGTGCTAGAAACTCATCTTCTATGTTAGGGTAACCCACCTCTAAGTTCTTGCAAGGTTTGGTTAGGCGGTTGTGCCCCTACCTAGCGTTCTTCCCCATTCCCCGTCTGCTCTTGTTTCTTGGTTTTGGTGAGTTTTCGCGACAAAAGTTAACGATAAGCATCAAAAGCTTATGGCAACGAGTCTACCTCTCATGTCTGGTGTCCTCTGAGCTCTCGTAGCAGTCGTAGAAGGCGGTAGAAGGTCGGATGCTCCTGTGTGCTCTTTGCTCTCTCCAAGAAGGTAATAGTGGAAATGAGCTTGATAGTGAAGTGAAAAATACTTAACTTCGGGCTTCCCGGATCACTTGTTACCAAATTTGACATGTGCTCCTATCTCGTCGTGAAATGCACTTTAGGATTTGAAATTTCTCAATTTGGACTCCATTTGACCTGTTTCTGAGAAATCTGTCCACTTTGCCAAAATTCTGTCATTTCGGGCTTTCCGCAACTTTTTCAGAATTGTACCCCATTTTTACCATGGGTTGCCCTTGTCATTAGGATCATCACCGTCTATTCTTTTCTTTTTTCCGATCTCATTTCACCTGCTTTTTTATTTTTCTTTTATTTTTATTAAGAAAATCATAAAAAATAAAGGAAAATAGCAAATTGAAGCCAAAAAATTCCAAACATACACGATAAATAGCTGGTAACCCTGTGTATATGAATATACACTTCTTTGTGATTTCTGGACTTGGATTACCACTTTTTTCCACTTTTTAGCTCCAAAAACACTCTTATTTAGTGATATTTACACATCTAGAGACCCAAATTCATCATTTGATCTCTTCTTGTTGCAAAACAAGGTATATAAGGGCATAAATATTATCAATATCCGCAATCAAACATAAAAAATTGCAAAATCATGTAAGACACTGCCCTTGTAATATAATTTTTGTTTTTCTTTGTTTTTCCCGCTTGTAGCTGCTTTGTAGCTCCTGTATACCTGTATACCTCCCCCCCTCCTAGTCTGAGTCCTCCCGGACGACTATGAAGTGTCTGTGGGTGAAGCATTGTAGTTGTTTTGGTCATAAGTTCCCAATGCAATTGTAGAGCGATGATACAACAGTCTTTCCAATAAAGCTGCTCTTTGTTTGATTGAAGGATTGGTGGTCGGGTTTTGGGTTGGTTTTGGCACTTCGGTAGTAGAATCAGTAGATGGATTCTTCGTTACCTTGTTGTCTTTTTTCACAATCCAAATCTGCTTCCGCTTTGCTTGTGCTTGCCACAAACTCTTTGCGACCCAAACCTGCTTTGTTCTGTGTGTTGATTTCCTCGCCTTGAAATACCTAGGAGTTTCCGTTGATTGTATTGAAGGGAGTTCCTTTTTACAAATCTTTGGGATCCAAATTTGCTTGCTATAGCTTTGTGCCGTCATGAACTTCTTTGGAATCCAGATCTGTTTCACTGTCCTTGATTGTCGGGGATCACTCTGTTGTCTGGTATTGAAGACTCTGTTTGTGTTTTCTGGCACCACCTTTTTTGGTCTCCATACCAACTTTGACTCCGTTTTTTTCCAAGGTTGAGCTGTTATATTATTGCTTGTCTTCCTTATCCACTGTTGAGAATTCCTCGTCGAAGAGTAATCCGGTTGTATAGAAACTTTTGGTTGCCATTGCTTCTTCTTTTTCTCTGTTTGTTGTTTGTCCTTGTCCGTGGATTCTTCCTTTGGAGTTGGCTCTGCTCCTTTGGTGAACTTAACTGATTGACTTTCACCTTCGTATTTGATAAGCACTGATTTAGAACTCCAGTCAATCATTGCATTGTATTGCTTCTGCCATGGTTGTCCTAGCAATAATGGATGTTGTGTAGCTTGGTCTTCAACCACGTAAAACATATGAGGATACACATATTGGTTAATCTGTATATGTAAAACTGTGCATCCGACAGTTTTGATTGAATTCTCAGAGTAACTCTTTAACTCTTGCTTGGCAGTTTGTAGTTTAGTGTCATTTGTCAATTGTCTATACAAACTGAGTGAAAGTAGGTTAGCTTGAGCTCCTGAATCCAATAGTGCTCTGGCTTTGATTTGGTTGGTCCCTACTTTGCATTCAATGATGGGTTCTTCTTTGTCATTCCCCATTTCTGTTATACTGACTGCGTTTATTCGTATTGCTCCTTCATTGCGCTGTTTCTGACGCAGTAGTCTTCTTTTCTCCATTCTTTCCTTCGCCTCGGCTTGCGCTTCCTCCTCAATCTTTTTCTTTTTCTGGACACGCAGCTTTTCTTGATGTATTTTGAGAAGCATGTCTTGTGTTAGCGGCAACAGATACTTTTTCACTCTGCATCCACTAATCCAATTGGGCATTTCTTCTCCGTCTAATGTAGCAAGCTTGACGGCTCCACTTGGTGATAGATCTTTAATCACCAGAGGTCCCATCCCTCGCTTTTTAAGCTTTTTAGCATGCTGTTTCAGAGTGTAAACTAGGACATAGTCCCCAACTTTAAACTCTTTAGTCCGCACATGCTTATCAAAAAATTCCTTTTGTCGCCTTTTTTGAGCGTAGATAGAAGCTACTGCTTTTAGGCGAAGCTCATCTAGCTTTTCCAGGTCATCTATTCTATCAGAGAGCTCGTGCCCTGTCCACTCTAGATCCTTAGCCACCCTTAAGGTTGAAATCAAGAATTCTATTGGCAAGATAGCATTTAGCCCAAAAACCATGTTATATGGGGTCGTTCCTATTGATGTTTTATATGCTACCCTATATGCCCATAATGTTGAATGCAACTTCTGGTCCCAGTCAGTTCTCGACTCAGATACAATCTTCGTAAGGACCGTGCATATGGTTTTGTTTGTTGCTTCAGCTTGTCCGTTTGCTTGTGGATGATACGGGGCTGATTTCCTATGGATTACCATGAATTCATCTAGAAGGATCTTTATCACTTCATTTATGAAATGTGTGCCTCGATCACTCACAATTTCTATTGGCAATCCATATCGTACAAAGACGTATTCATATAGAAATTGTGCCGTGGTCCTGGCATCTGCTTTTTGAGTTGCCTTTGCTTCGACCCACTTTGTTAGATAGTCTGTAGCCACAATGATGTATTGTGCATGAGTCTTATATGCAGGAGGTGAAATGGGTCCGACATAATCAATCCCCCATTTTGCAAAAGCTCTTGCCCCCATCATTGGTCTAAGCGGCATATCATCTCTTTTAAGTGGTACTTTGGTCCGCTGACAGTCATCACACCTTTTAACGTATTCCTCAGCGTCCATATGTAATGTTGGCCACCATATTCCTGCGGCTAAGACAAGTTTTGCTGTCTTATCACCTGAGAAATGGCCTCCACCTACTCCTCCATGAGCTTGCTCCAGGATTATCACATACTCAGACTCTGATGCGCAAATCCTAAGCTGGTTGTCTTTACCTCTCTTATAGAGTTGATCTCCTATTAAAGCGTAATCTCTAGCTTCTGTCTCTACAGATTTCTGACGAGCTTTTGACGTTCCTTCTGGGAAAGTTCTATTTGTGAGATATTCAACAATATACTGACTCCATTCTGGAGCGATCATTATCTGATATAATGTCGAATACTCCGCTGGCGGTTTTGATGAACATACAATACATACAGTGACATATTCATGTACGCTTTCTTTCATTCCTGGCCAATAGACTCCCAATTGTAACAAATTCCTATATGTGTTCCTTCTTGAACAATGAAATGCACATTCCTGAACATGTGCTTCGCGCAGATATATACTATATTCCTCAGGATTGATGCATAGTCGTAAAACATGATCATTTCCCAATTGATACAACCTTCCTGCAATCAATTGAAGATTCTTGGATTGCTGAATAGCAATATGTTTCAGGTTGTATTCTCTTCTATCGAACTCTCCTCCATAGGTTAATAGGTCAACGACATTTTGAGACCACTTAGGTATCATTTCTATGTTGAACAAGTACGCGTCTGGCATGTCGTCATCTACTCCTATAGGGTCTTCTCCATTCGTCAATCGCGAAAGATGATCAGCTCTAAGATGTGTTTTTCCTTTCTTTACTACTACCGTGAAGTCGAATTCCAGTAAGATAATGAACCATCTCACTATTCTCCCGGTATTGCATGGTTTATTCACTAGGTAGAGCAAGGCTTGGTGATCCGTAAAAAACACAAACTTGTTGGCTAGAAGATAATGCCGAAATTTCTTCACAGCATAGATCATTCCTAATCCTTCTCGCTCTGTTGTGGTGTAATTCTTCTCTGCATGGTTGAGCTGTCGACTGGCGTAACAGATAGGAAAATCCATGTTTCCTTCTTCTGGCTGAGCCAGAATGCATCCTATTGCATATGCCGAAGCATCTATGTGCACATGGAATATCTTCTCCCAATCTGGTGATTTCAAGACTGGAGCAGTAATGAGTGCCTCTTTCAATTTCTTGAATGATTCCTCACATTCCTCTGTCCATTCAAAGTTCACTATTAGCCTGTAAAGTGGTTGGCCTATTATAGCGTACATGTAAATGAATCGTCTATAATATCCGCAATGTCCCATAAAGCTCTGTACTTGTTTCGCATTGGTTGGTCTAGGCATATCCACTATAACTTTTATCTTCTCTAAATCCGTGGATATTCCGTTTTGTGAGACAATATGTCCCAGAATTCTGCCCTGTCGGACCATAAACACACATTTCTCAGGATTGAGACAAATGCGATATGTCCTACATTTCTCAAATACTTTTCTTAGGTGTTCTAGATGCTCATCTCTCAGTAGAGAATGTACACATAAGTCATCCATGTATATTTCGAGAAACAGCCTTAAGTATTCTTTGAAAGCATGCGTCATCAGCCTCTGGAAGGTTGCGGGAGCATTGGTTAGACCAAAAGGCATAACCGATAAGCATAAATTCCCCACTCCGTTGCAAAAGCTGTTTTATGTTGATCTTCCAGTGCTATGGCTAGCTGGTTATATCCTGAAAAACCATCAAGAAAGGAGTATGCTGTTTTCCCTGATACACGCTCTAGAACATGATCAGTTATCGGCAGGGGATAATTGTCCCTGATTGTTGCAGCATTCACTTTCTTTAAGTTGACACACACTCGGAGTTTTCCGTTCTTCTTAGGTACTACCACAATCGGAGATACCCAATCAGTGTGTTCAATCTCGTATATGAATTCAGCTTCCATTAGCTTATCTATCTCTTCTTTGATTCGCTTAGCAAACGTATCATTATATGTGTATGGTCTCTGTCTGCTAGGCTTTGCGTCTTGTTTCAGTGGGATTGTGTGTTGGCATATCGATGGGTCAACTCCCTTTAAGTCCTTATAAGACCATGCAAACACATCCCTATACTCTCTGAGAAGACTCAAAAGTCTCTCTTCCTCGCCTGGAGACAAATCTGTGGCTATGTACACCGGTCTAGGTGGCTCACCTGGAGCTGCTAAATCAACTTTTTTTGCATCCTCCGGTCCGTCATAAGATTCGTTCTCCTTCCTCTCTCGAATAGGTGGGGTTAATATCACCTTCCTATCCTCTATTGTGAATTTCCTATAGTGAGAGGGAACATCCATGTTTTCCTTGATTTTGGCGTTTTTGTCCTCTCCACTCTCAATTTCTGTCGTCCAAACTTCTTTCAGAGTTTTCTTGAGCTCTCTGTACTTGTTTCTACGTTCTAGCTTGGACTCCGTGTGTTCTCTGTTGCGCTTGTTCTTTTCTGATTTTTCTGTTTCAGTTTTCGTTCCATTATTTTGAACTTGATTTCTTGAGCCTCTTTTGTCTTTTCGTAAGCTCTTTTGATCATTGCCTCTCATTCTTCCAGAAATCTTATCCTTAACACAATCTTCAGCCTTTACTAGCATTAGGAATTGATTTTTTCCTCTTATTCTAGGCATCGGATTGGTTCTAACCCCTTTTGTTTTCTTCTTTGCTCTATAGTGTTTCTGGCGTTGTTTAGTTTGGTTCGGAAAATCATAAAATCGGACATCCATTATAGTTTCTTCGTTTCCGCTTGAATTGTCCGTTGACTCGTTGTCTGCTTCATTTCCCCACTCTGGATGATTGGGAATGTCGTGAAACACCTCTTCTTCATCTTCCTTTTCCAGTGTATCGTTCTTTTCAGTTTCTTTTTTGAGTACAGTTCTCAACATGAAATACGGAACCACGTCGTACCCGTCCTTGTCGCAAAATTTCGTTGTGGGACCATCCGGAATTGCACAAACATCTAGGGTTGCTAGAATGTGTGTCCATTCTAATGGTTCAAACGTGTCCTCTGGAAAGGGTTCTCCTACATAAGTTTCGTCTTCGATAGCCCTTTCTAAAACACATTCTTCTCGTTTCAGACTTCCACATTTCGAAGCTCCACACATCCATAACTCCTTGGGTTTACCTAACCAAGCTGGAAATTCGGATCCCGCCAAAGTAGCTGAATCAAACTCCTCTACCGGTGTTCGGTTCACATCTTTGTAGCTATGGTCTTTCAGGTTCACACGTGTAGTGGTTTCCATATTTCTCAAGTATATGTGATCGTAGCCCCAATCTTGGACCATTTTCAACTGTCTCATGAATGGTCTTCCCAGTATGATATCATAGTTATTCTCCTTGCCAAAATCGACAATAGCGAAAGTATGTTCGTATTCAATGCCGCAAGAAGTCACTACAACTTTCTCTAATAACCCCATAGGTTTCTCCATGTGTCCATCTGCTAATTGGAGTTTCAACCTAGTCTTCCTTATTGCTGGTTTCCCCCATTTTTTCCAGATTTCTTTTGTAGCTATGGCTACCCCAGCTCCGCTGTCTAGTATTGCCATTGTGTTCATTCCTTGGAATTCAACTGGTAAGGTTGTATTCCCCTCTTCACCTTCGCAATACTCTCCGACCTTGTTTAAGGGTACATGCTTAGCGTTCTTTTGTGGCTTGCTCAGCTCCTCAATGCTCTCTTGCAATCTCGATGTTGGATCTTTTATCCCGAATTTCTCCAAGCATTTTCCTACAGTGGTCCACATATGTGGTCTTAGCCTCAAAAGCTCAGCTAGAGTGATAGTGCATGTCACTGGTGTTGACAAAATCTCTATCAATCCTTGCGAGTCCATGACTTTTTCTGATGAGATTTTTCGTGAGGGAAGTGCTCTAATCTCGGATTTTGCTTCATACTCTCCTAAGTATGAAGGTAAGGTTTTCAGTGAATGAGGTTTGCTCTCCATTGTTCTAACAGAGCCCCCATCTCCCCAGTAAGATTGCAGATCCAAGTCCACTTGAGATCCTGCCTCAAATTCCACTATGGGAGGATTCCTGATGTCCTTTTCCCAATTTGTCTGATTAGCTTGGCAACTTAGCTCGTTTGCAAAGTTTGCCTCTCTCACTTGTTTCCAAAATTCATTGTAATCCTCATCTTTTCCGTAAATCCTCTGTATGACTGGATGAAAACTCTCTATCTCCTGATCGGTTGTGTTCAATACTATGCGGTCATCCTTTTGTGTATCTTCAGGCTTTTGTGCACTAGGAGTCTTTTCAGCTACCCGTGAAACGATAGTCTCTTGCTGAATTGGGTTTTCCTTTCCACAATTCATTGTTTCTTTTGGTGGTTCTAATAAGGCTTGTGCAGTCTCGATCATTCTCTGGCACATTTCAAGTCTCTGCTTTTCCAATTCCGCGTTTGGGTATGTCATCCACCTTTGTTCTTGTGTTTGGTTGTTGTTCTTTAACCTAGCTTCGTAAGCTCTCATCAGTGCATCCAATGGTTCGTGTACCTTGTCTACTAGCACTGATCCCCCGGAGCTTAAGCTCGTTGTTTCTTTGATACTCTTTTGTTTCGTTCTTTCCGGGCTCATCTCTCGTTCCCCGTTTTGACTCTCAAGTTTTTCTAATCTAGCTTTAGTTTGCTTTAGTTCCTCAGCTAGAATAGCGTCTTCACGTTCTTTTCTCAACTTCATGCGTGCTTTTCTAGCTTTCCATGTGTTTTTCTGACTCCGCGGTCCTTGACTAACTACGTCAGTCGCTAACTTTCCATTCTCAGGTTCTCTAGTGGTTTTCTTAGCTTGAGCTCTAGTAACAACTTGCGTTGGTATCAGAGTTTCATTTTCAGACCCACTGCTGGTAGGAATAGTTTCTAGCATATTCAATGTCGTCTTTTGCACTTTGTTTGGATTCTTTGAACAATCCTCAATGAAGTGAGTAACCCCACACTCAGTGCAATAAGCGTTAATTCTAATGATTTCCGTATGTGGGCAAACATTCATCAGATGGTCACCTCCACACTTGTAACAGGGTCCTAGTGCTGGTCTTGGTCCCGCTTGATTCGTCCTTTGTGGGTAGGATGGTCTTTGTCCTGTTAACCCTCCATGAGCTATGAACATCAAGGTTCTTGCATCCAAATTGTATCTCTCTTCATCAGAAGCACTTGTAACTGTTGGTGTTCCAACATTCCCCATCATGCCCCATGGTTCTGGTTGTTTTGGTTCTTCTGGTGGGTAATAAACTGTCGGAGACATGTGTGCACCCGATTCTTCATAATAGGCTTGAACAGGCACTGAGGCTTGTTCTTCCTGATTCTCTAAGGTTGGTGCATATCTAATGCCCACTGGTTTTTCTCCTGGTAAAGGTGGTTGTTGTCCCAATACCGGTTGCGGTCTTTCTATCCCCATAGGTCCTGGTACATTTCCCGTTGGGTATCGAGGTACTGGATGTATTTGAGGTGGTGCTAATTGAGCAGGAGGTGCATACTGGCGCTCCCTTACATACCCTTTGTTGTAATAACACTCCTCTGTTGGATGATTTGTCCATTTTTGTTCAATAGCACACCATTTCAGTGTTTTTGGCAATGGTTTCGGGTATGGTGCCTCCTTTTTAGAGCATCTTCTATCATTTGCTCTACATTTGGCATGGTTGTTGTTTGAACATTCTTTTTAGTGGTGGTCTCGCTCGCTACGGAGGAGGAGCTACTGGATGCAAAATCTGTATCCGCTGACATCTCTCCATAAACCGTACAGTTATCCACTAAGTACAATGCCTCCCTCGTTACTTGCTCGAAACTTGTACAAGCTTTCAAGTGCAAGTCCTTCTTGAGAGTGTCATTCCTCAGTCCCTCAATAAAGAGAACAGATAGTCTGTCATCTTGTGGTCGTTCACGTACTGGACATCTCTCAATGTATTGTTTGAAGCGAAGTGAAGCTTCCTTCACCTTTTCGTGTTCTCTCTGTTTAAAAGCATATATTTGTGAGACCGTATTGTGCTTAATCCCTCGTTTTGAGAATTCCTCAGCAAACTCTCTTAGCAAATGGTCAATGTCATGGAATCCCCCAATGTTCATTGGTTGAAACCATGTCAATGCAGTACCTTCTAGAGTAAGACCAAATCCCTCGTATTGTGTATGGAAATCTGTTATCTGCTTAGCTCTTAAGACTTGCTTAAAGAGTGACACATGTGCATACGGATCTCCTGAACCACCATACTTCTTGGGCATACACTTGGCTACTTGAGATGGTCTCATACGTCTATGATCTGCTACCAATCTCATTGCTCCTGTGTCTCGGCTAAAGCTTTCTCTAGCATCATGGACTTCATGGGTTACCCTTGTCGGTTCCCCCGCCCTGAATCTACTACTAGGAGGTAAATGTGATGGTTCAGCTTCAAACCTTGGACCTGGAGTGGTATAGGTGGGGATTGGAACTGCACTACCTCGATTCGTCTCCATTGACTCTCTGGAATGTAATGATCCCATTGGTCCGAGCTTCGAGTCCCAAGGTTGACTGAAAGAGTCAGCAACCTGAGTTCTTTGTCCTCTTGTTGTCATTGAGTTTTGCACTCCAGTTGTTGGTGCTGGTCTATGTGAGCTAGAAGTAACATAATACTGATGTAGTGGTCCCCCAAAGTATGTATATCCTTCTAATTCTTTCTTGCCCATTGTTGAGTATTGCCTGCCATACTTATCGTAAGCGGCAATTTTCACTTCCGATCCCTCTGTGTAGGTAAAGACATAGAGTCTTTTTTTGTCTGTCAACTCTCCGGTGTAGGGTTCTTCACATCTATAATAGAGATCTTGCTCCCCATTATTATATTTGTACAGCCCCACATAGATGTTATCAGTGTTGATCCTTGTAGTTTCATTCTCTCTTCTTAACCTCGCATTAGGGAAGTTCATTATTGGTGCTTTCTCCTCGAGTTCTTCATCTATTTTGGCTTTGGTGCCCATCAATCCCCACTTGTCCACAATGTTAGGGTTTAGGACTACCAAGTACATGGTACCCTCGTCATCTAGATATCTATCTCCGCTATAGCTCACAGGCACTAAGTCCTTGAACTCACTAGGTCTATCTTCTATCTTTACACAATAGCGGTCCATTCCATCTTTGTAGATCTTGGCACCTTGCTCATTGTCGTACTGGTATTTTATGAACAATAGCTTCATGGTGGCGGAAGGGTTTGATGATCCTGCTGCCATATTTTCTCTGTTGTTCAGCTTCAAGTGTTCCAAGTTTTCGATGAAAATCTCGTAAGATCTCTCCGAAGAAGTATCAGAGACACTTCCTTCAAAGATCGGCTCTAATGGTTGCACCCAACTTTGGTTTACACTTCCCTCGGTTGATATGACACTTGCTGGTTCCCCTTGTTTTGGTTGATTATTCCGGAGATTCCTGCCCGATCTCAAATTCATCAATTCCCCTAAAGGACTGTAACTTTTCCGTCTCGGCAATTTGTTTTCCCCAAGTTTTTGTGGTTAGAATTGATCCAAACTGACTGATAATTGGTCAATTGTTTAATCTTGTCAGTTGGACATCTTCTGTTTCATCAAGTGAGAATTTTGTTACTGTTATGCTGAAAAAGACATTATACGCGTATGATGTCTTTTTTCACAGATTTTGACTATTTTGGTTATGCTCACTCTCAGTGACCCCTTTATGCTCTGTTCACTCACAAAATTCAGTTTGAACTCTGTTTGAGCAAGTTATGGCTAATTTAGGCTTTTCTTGGCAATTTTCTGCTTTTGACTTGTTCTTTTGGTCAATTGTGATCCAAATGGGATGAAACTTGAAATATAACCTCTAGACAGCTATTACAATGGATCTGTGTTAGCAGTGTATGATGTCTTTTTCATCAATTTGGGTCCAAACTTGATATTTATGCTTTCAACAGTGTTTGTGACAATCTTGTCAGGTCAGATTTCAAAAATAAGCAGTGGAAGTGACAAAAGACATTATACGCGTATGATGTCTTTTGTCCCAGATTTTGACTATTTTTGGTTTTAAGCCTTCTCCAATGTTTATAATTGAGTTTCAAGTGTTTTTGTCAGGTTTGAATGTAAAAACAAGATCTGAATCCAAAATTTCTGTTCTTTGCGTTTTTTGGACTCCGACTTGTCTTTTCGGGTTTCTTTGAGTGTTAATGCTCTTGTTTTAAGTTGATCTTAGGGTAAAACCCCCCTTCTCAACACTCTCGCAATGTCAAATTTTCAATTTTAGTCTCTGTTTAGGTCCTAAGACATCATACGCGTATGATGTCTAAAGTTGCAGATTTCCAGTTTTTCAGCACAGAACTCTTCCAATAGCTCTTTTAAGTGCTCAGCAACAATCAGTTACACAGAAAATTTTTCTGAACTTTGTTTATTGCATATTTCACTATCAAAGCGACTTTTTCAGTGATCTAACATGCAATCAAACACATCAAGCAAATAGAACACCAATTGATAGCTCTAGATCAGGATCAAATCAGGCCCTACCTAAGCTACTTCTAATCATAAAATGGATTTTTTGCAATTGAAAATATAAAGAGATTTACTACCCCACAAGGAGTAGCAAATGCTTTTTATGTCAACAACCACTTAAACACCATCAAAAACAATCTAATCTAAGCTAAACTAAAAATACTGTCAACACGGAAGACCCAGGAATACCCCACTTCCTAGTATCTCTCGAGACCTTTGGAGTCCACCACTCCTAGATCTTTTCTAACTAAAGTATACAAAGTAGTTTATACGACTCACCTCGTAGGATTAGTCTAAGGTCACCTACTTAGGGCTCTCATCCCCGGCAGCGGCGCCAAATGTTAAGGCGGTTACGCCGCTAGCGGAAGCTAAATAGCGAGAACTCAACCAACAACAGAATTTGTCAGACGAGGACGAAGCTTGACCCGCAGGCGCATGGAAACAACTAGGTGGGTGTCAAATCACCTACTCGACCTTCTAATGAAATTCACTACTAAGGAAATCAAATCTAAGTTCTAAAATACGCAAGTGACTGAAATCCATGCTACGAACGAATGCTATACGAAACAGGATCTAGAATCATCGAATCGATCTCAAACTCAAGGGGAAGTCTATACACTAGGTAAGAACAACACCCTAAAGACTTGAACTGCAAAATCAACCTATAACCACTCCGTGCGGTAAACGCGTATGAAGACAGGCCGAAAAATACAGGTGACCGAAACTTGACCCCGATGGTACTAATGCGTAGCTCTACTCGTCGTGGTTCTATAGATATGCTGCACGCTCTATTCCGACACACGAGTTGGAAGAAAACTCACACCGAAGCTCGTAGGAACTTACCACACGTAGAAGCCGATAGCGCGCACTCTTGGTATATGTGCGTAGCTCTCACCGTTGCTAACACAATGGTGGTGTCGCTTCTCCAATGGCGGTCCCGTAGCTCGCGTAGCAAGGAGATAAGACTCTCTCTCTCTCTCTCTCAGACACAGTCACGACGCTCAAAAACTCACTTTGATTAATAATTGAATCTTTTTTTTAGGTTACAAAACTTTGGCTTATATACCTCAGCCTTGGAGGTGAAAACATCTCTAATTATTTACATCAGCAGGTGAAATTACGTTGGGATTACAAGCTGGAAACTCAATTGAGTCCCGTTACTTAATGAATGGCTCAAATCAAAAATAAATGTCGGAAAGACATTTATTACAATCAATGGTTACAAAATGATGGGTGTGAGCAAAAATGCGGGTGTGATCCTCTGCTGGCTCAACAGTTGCCAAGGGTGAAAAAGTCGGTACACTTTACTTGTGTACTGTTATCACGCAACCTTCAGCTTGTGCAGCAACTACAGAAGTTGACAGTGCGGTGTGGCACTACCGACTTGGGCATATGAGTGCCAAAGGAATGCAAATCCTTCAAACAAAGAAGCTTCTACCAGGTTTGAAAGAAGTGGACTTAGAGTTCTGTGAAGATTGTGTTTATGGTAAACAAAAGAGGGTAAAATTTCAAAAATCAGGAAATGAAAGAAAAAATAAAAAACTTGAGTTGGTTCATTCTGATGTTTGGGGTCCTGCAAGTACACCATCACTTGGTGGCTCATTGTACTATGTATCATTCATAGACGATGCGACTAGAAAAACATGGGTTTATATCATGAAGAATAAATCCGATGTATTTTCCATATTTCAAAGGTGGAAAGCCTTTGTGGAGAATGAAACAGGTACCAAGGTTAAATGCCTCAGATCCGACAATGGAGGCGAATATTGCAGCCAAGCTTTTGAAAGCTTTTGTGCTAGCAATGGCATTCGGAGGCAAAGGACAACCCCAAGGACACCTCAACAAAATGGGATTTCGGAAAGGATGAACAGGACAATCATGGAACGAGCACAAAGCATGCGGCTACATGCAGGCCTATCGCTTGAGCTTTGGGCGGAAGCTGTAAGTACGTCTGTGTACTTAATCAATCGGTCACCCTCAACGGCTTTGGATGGAGGATTTCCAGAAGAGGCATGGACAGGTAAACCGGTGAATTATGCATTTCTCAAAGTGTTTGGGTGTGAGGCTTTCATGCACATAGATAGAAGCCTAAGATCAAAGCTAGATGCAAAGTCCAAAAAGTGTTTCTTCATTGGCTATGGAGAAGGAGACTTTGGGTATCGCCTATGGAATCCTGAAGATGGTAAAATCTTAAGGAGTAGGGATGTAATTTTTAACGAACAAAATATGTACAAAGATTACTTGGAAAGAAAACAAACAAAAGAAACAGGTGATGAGTACATGGAGCTTGAGGACGGTGAAGACTCAAGGACTGCAAACGGTGACAATGTGCAACAACATCAACCAAATCAGGAGCCTCAACCTATTCCCCGAAGATCTACAAGAGCAAGTAGACCTCCAGAAAGGTTTGTTCCTTCCTTCAACCATCTCTTGATCTTAGATTCTGGAGAGCCGGAATCATACAAAGAAGCTATGCAACATAAATCAAAAGAAGAATGGACGAAGAGCATGCAAGTGGAGATGGACTCACTACATCGCAACCAAACATGGGAGTTGGTTGAGTTGCCTAAAGGTAAGCGGGCACTTCAAAACAAATGGGTGTACAAGCTAAAGGAAGAAGAAGGTGGGAAGAAAAGGTACAAGTCTAGGCTTGTGGTAAAAGGTTTTTCTCAAAAGAAAGGTATTGACTTCAATGAAATATTTTCTCCTGTTGTAAAAATGATCTCAATTAGGCTTGTCTTAAGCCTTGTGGCTGCTCATGATTTAAATCTCGAGCAAATGGATGTAAATACGGCATTCCCTCACGGTGACTTAGAGGAGGAAATCTATATGCTTCAACCAAAGGGGTATGAAGTAAAAGGTAAGGAGAAAATGGTTTGCAGATTAAAGAAGAGCTTGTATGGTTTAAAGCCAGCATCAAGACAATGGTACTTGAAGTTTGATCGATGGATGTTGGATCATGGATTCACAAGATGCAACTCCGATCACTGCGTCTACATGAAGAATTTGGGAGATGGGAAATCCATCATCCTAATGTTGTATGTTGATGACATGTTGATTGCAAGTGCTAACATGCAGGACATCAAAGACCTAAAAGAGGAGCTGTCCAAATATTTTTCAATGAAAGATTTAGGTGCTGCAAAGAGGATACTTGGTATGAAAATATCAAGGGACAGGACGAAGAAGACAATAAAGCTATCTCAAGAAGATTACATCAAGAAAGTACTAGAAAGGTTTGCAATGCAAAATGCAAAACCAGTTTCTACACCTTTGGCTAGTCATTTTAAACTAACGAAGGATATGTGTCCAAAGACACAAGAGGAGATAGCCTATATGTCTAAAGTTCCATATGCTGCAACGGTAGGTTCTCTAATGTATGCTATGGTCTGGACAAGGCCAGACATTGCACATGCAGTGGGAGTTGTGAGTAGGTTCATGGACAACCCAAGTAAAGAGCATTGGCAAGCTGTGAAGTGGATACTTAGGTATCTAAAAGGGACAACAACAAATGCTTTGTATTTTGGAGGAACTGATATTTTTCTAGAAGGGTATGCTGATGCAGATATGGCAGGTGACAAAGATACTCGAAGGAGCACTACTGGCTATGTGTTCACGGTTGGAGGCACAGCAGTAAGCTGGGCTTCAAAGCTGCAGAAAGTGGTTTCACTTTCTACCACGGAAGCAGAGTATGTAGCAATGACGGAGGCAAGCAAAGAAATTCTGTGGCTTCACAGATTCTTAGAAGAGCTTGGATTCAAACAAGACAATTGTGTCTTGTACAGTGATAGCCAAAGCGCTATCCATCTTGCGAAGAACTTTGCCTTTCATTCAAGGACAAAGCACATTGAGGTGAGATATCACTTCATACGCAGTCTTTTGGAAGAGGGACAACTAAAGCTAGGAAAGGTGCATACAAGTGAAAATCCTGCAGACATGTTTACAAAGGTGGTCAACAAGGAGAAGTTGAGTTTTTGCTCATCTTCAATCGGCATTCAAGGATAAGAAGCTAGAATGGAAAGCAGTCACAGGTTTGGTTTGGAGATCAGTCTCCAAATGGGAGATTGTTAAGTATGGATCCTGATTTACCCTTGTAATTTTCTTTGGTAAAAGCGCACATTTGTAAGGCCCCCATTATGAGGAGAAGCCATCGTGCGTGAAGGAAAATCACTCACCGGAAACCAAAATTTTCACGGACAAGAATCAGGGGAAACTTTAAAGGCCTCGGGGGCGAAGGCCCCCGAGACTTTTTTTTTCGTCGGAATATTATGGCCGGACGGCGGCCGGAAAGTGGTCGGAAAACAACCGGTCAGTTGGTCGGTGGTCGGAAGTCAATGGCCGGTGGTCGGAAGTCAATGGCCAGTGGCCGGTGGCCGAATTCAAAAGCGGACTTGTCTTCTCAAGGGCGGCCACACATGGGCGAATTGGAGGGTCCGATTTGGACTTATTCGCACAAGGGCAGCTACACATGGCTGTCTCTCATAAGAGAGGGCAGCCCTTTTGGCCTATAAAAGGAGGCCATTTCTACACACATTTCATAGTGTGAAGTTGATGCAACAAGGTGAGTGTGAGGTGGTGAGAGTGAAGCAAGGCGGGAGCTCCATTAAGGGCATAATCTCTTTGTAAAATACTTCTTGTTTTGAAGTACTAAAGCCATTGAGTGGCTGCTTTCCCGTGGACGTAGTCCACATTGGGTGAACCACGTATATTGTGTGTACTCTCTCTCTCTCTCTCTACTCTATAATCTCGTGTATATAAATCTATCTCTCTCCATTAAGTAATCTACTCAATTATCTATTTAGCTACGTCTTATTTCCTAACACCCTCTTTGTGGTTGCATTGAGAGGTTTATAGTCCACGCAGACTCTCCACTTGCCATTCTTCTTTGGTGTGGCTACTACTGGAGAGATCCATTCTGAGTCTTCGAGGGGGTAGATGAAACCTGCCTGTAGCAAATTCCTCACTTCTTTGAGTATTGCCTCTTGTTGGATTACCCCAAGTCTTCTGAGATTTTTCACTACGGGTTTACTTCGTTCCTTGAGTTTTATGTGGTGTTTTACTACTGTGATTCTTGTGATATTATCATAGCCATCAATTACCTAGCATGGAGACATATTTCTTCCTATCTTCATCGGTTAACTCATTTGAGATCATCCGATGTAATTTACTTGCATCCTCTAAGGCTTGCGTACTTGATGGTTCCTCTCGGTTTTTCGGGGGTGCTTCAGATTGTGTCAATCTCTTTGGGTCCTTAAGGATGACCCCCATCACTTCGATGCTACTGTCACTCTCTTCAGTTGTTGTTGTCTCTTCTCCTCAGGTAGATGAATAGTCATTGTTGGACTCATCTTCTTAAGCCTCCAAGATCATGTTGTGTTGCTTCCCAGTCCTGATGTCGTAGAATATGGACTTCCCTTTAGCGTCCTTCATCTGAATCATTTCGGTACTCCAGTCTTGCTTAATTTCCATAGTTGTGAGCTAGGGTCTCCTAAGAATGATAGGGTAGCCCTCCCATTTCTGTGGCATGACAAAGATGTCTACCTCCATTTCCATATTGAATGCTTTTACTTTGACCGCATTCACAATGCCTATGCATTTCACTCTTATGTTGTTTTCCATTTTGGCTCGGCAGGGTGCCAACCTACTCACCTCTAGACCTAGGTGGTGCATCATTTTTTCACTCATGACGCATATTTGTGCGCCACCATCTATGTAGACGTTTGATATTTGTTGCCCCTTGATGTGGGCATCCATGGTTGGTAGGATGTTGTCGAGATCCCTCCCAGAGATAGCCCCACCTATCCTTGGTCTTGATTTCTTGGTACTCACCATCTTTGTCCATTGCCTCCTCATTCTTGGTGCAAGGTGGAGTAATTGGTGCCAAGTTATCTTCGGGCCTTGCATCAACACATCCTAAACCAAGTCATAGAGTTTAGCATACTCACCTACTGAGAAATCCATGATGTCTATCTTCCGTCGCGGTTTAACTGCTTCCTTGCTAGACTCTGCTTTCCCTTTCATTTTCTCTTCTCTTTGAGAGGCTTCTTCGTGCCTGCCACGCTTCACTCCCATAGCATCCACTTCTTCGACTTTTTACTTCCTTTTGTGCTTCTCTCAAACTGATTCTTCTACCTTTTCCTTCCTTTAGCTTCCAAGACAATAACACTCACCGCTTGGTTTAGAGCAGGTGGTGGGGGTGGTGGTGGAATAAGAGGTTGCGGTGGTGGTTGTTGTTTTACAGGTGGTCAAAGGATCTGGACCGCTGGAATCATTCGTGGTTATTTGGGTGGTGGTGGTCTTGCCCTTGGCGGAGAGATCTGATTATGTCCCCCTCCTCTATTGAAAGTCTGCCTCCTTGGATGTGGGCAGTAGTACATGCCATGACCGTCTTCTCCGCAATTGTAGCAGTGGTACTCTTGGTTTTTCCTTCGTTGTCCTCTGTCTTCTTCTGGATTTCTAACAGGTGCATGCCCTTGCTACACCAGATGCACGGATAAACTCTCGAGTTAGGTAGTGATGCAACTCAGCAGGTCTGGCTTCTCTTCTGATGCCTCTTGTGGTTGGGCTCTATGAACCGCTGTTACAGTCACTGGGGTTAGTTGGACTGAGCTTGATTCCTCTGAATCGTTGACTCTTGCTTGCATGCGCAACTTCTTGTCTTTAAGGCGGGTTACTGCTACTGCCAACTCATATGTTGCAGAAAACCTTCCCTTCACCTTTTCCTTAAGCGGCGACCATCGGCCATCAATGAAACGGCCCTTCTTTAGGAAATTAGGTGCTCCTTTGCCTTCCTCTAGTGAGGCAACCCATCTCTCCATAAGTCACAAACTTGGACTTGTTGTCGGGGGATAATTGTGCAAAAGGTGAGCCGAGAAGGCACCGGGCCCTTGCTGTGAGAGCTGCGGAAAACAAGGTGTAGCAGATACAATTCACCGTCGACAGCAGTATTTAAAACAGGCAGTCCATTTAATCCCTAGTTAATGGACAAAATCCATGATTAATGGATCACTAATGGAGCTTAATTGCACTTTACAAGAAGAACTCTTGGCTAAAACTAGGTGCTAATAGAAAAATTGTTGGAATATTGCTTACTCTGCCTTCTGCTTCTTGATTCGAATGGTCACTACTAACGGTTTGAGATTAGGCTTCGTTTTGGCTTACAGCTTGTCTTTAGGGCTTAAGCTCAAAGATTAAGCGAGTTTAAGAGCTTGTAGACATTAATAGGAATCCCGATTAAGCTTAAGAACTTCTTGAGATTAACTTCCTATGAGGAGGAAGAGGTTAAGAATTTCCGGCTATGGAGGTTCGGAGATGGAGCTTAAGAACTCATATTAAGCTTAAAGCTATGGAGGTTCCGATACGGAGCTTAAGAAGATAGAGCTTAAGAACTCGTATTAAGCTTAAAGCTATGGAGGTTCCGATACGGAGCTTAAGAAGATAGAGCTTAGGAAGATATTATTAAGCTTAAAGCTATTGAGGTTTTGCCATGGATCTTCCCGGTTATGAAGACCTTAAGAGCTTCTTAGGCGGTTACCCGAGATTTCCCCCCAAGGATGGAGCTTAAAGAGAGTACCCTCAGATTATGAGGTGGAGGAGAAGAAAAGCTTTTCCCCCGCTTTTGAACCACACGTTGTCGAGAAATTTGCGGTCTTGCCAGGAAAGCACCGGGCTTATGGCTGTGAGAGTTTGTGAGAGAACTCAACAAAAAACTATATGAAGGAGTTAAACCATGGATGCCATGAAGACTAGGGTTTGGAAAGAAGTGCAATCAAAGAAGACTCACTCTTTCTCTCTTGCACTCACACACACACAAAGAAAGAACGCAAAAGAGAATGTCAAAACAATACGAAGATGAAAACATCAAGGCTATGGTCATATCGTATCATGGGTAATATGAAAGGGTTAATGGATGAGTTAATGGCATTCAATCTTGGCTGACCAAATAGGCTACGAATTGTTCTTTGGAATTGTAGTTTTGTGCTTACCATAATATATATATTTTGCCTAGTGATTGGGATTAATTGTGTGTACAAATCCTCTTGGTTCATAGCAAGATAACTACGCTTACATCAAAAGAAAAATTATAGTCTATGAGAGGTAGTATGATGGGATCTGGTGATAGAAGTATTTCATTGAGCCTTTCAGGGCCGAAGAGAAACACTATACGTTGTTGAAAGTGTATTTTACGGCTAATCCATACGTTAATTCTAATAGATCGTACAGAGTGAAAGCGATAGAAATGATCATCATGTGGGTTATTCATCTAGGATAGTATGTGAGACATGTAGATACGAGAGAAGTGAAGAGATGAGAAGTTTCCCTCCCAAGCTAGCGCTATTCTTGCCCGTAGGCAATAAGGATACTGCGGGGAGAGATGTACCTGTAGCAAAGAGAACCTAGAGAGGATGAATTACTAAGAATGAGAGAGATAGGTTTGGTTAAGGAGATGAGATTAGATACATATATATATGTTGGATTAGAGATGAAAATGAAAACAACAAGAAATCAAGAAAACATCAATGTAGAACACATCTTACTTGAAACCCTTCGGCACCATTATTGATGGGAGAGAGAAGAAGAGGGGAGAATTCAACGTTGATTGATACGCCAAGTACAACACCTTCTTTGATTAGAGTTGATCCTCCAAGGATGGCGTACAAGAATGGCTAGTTTTCCTCTAGGAGAAAGTGTAGGCTTGGGCTTATGTTAATGGGGCTAAGTACAATTAGGCATTACTACTCACTCCCTCAAGAATTTCTCTCATCAATGGCTTGAATGCTTGAGTTCCTTCCAAGTAAGAAGAGGTCCCCTTTTATAGGTGAAGGGAACCCACAAGGGTTTACACAAGAAGAGAGGAGCCAGTGTGAACAGGAATTGGAAAAGTTGGAAATGAGCTGTCCCTGCATGATGTGGGCAGACTGGGGTCCAGTATTTTGATCATATCTCCTCAACCGTAGCTCCAAATAAAAAAGTAAAAATATGGGCAGAAACGTCAGCTCATTAGCTACGATTTTCATTTTAAAATTATTCTCCAATTCGGATTGGAACCTTGTGTAAAAAATTCATCAAAATAGGGTCCATTTATGGCAGCAAAAGTCTTCATGTGGTCTCCTTAGCCTTGACTTTCATTTAATTCCAAAGGACACCTCATGCCATATGAAAGCATGACATTGCTCCTTGACAAAGTTTTGTAATCATGCTTGCAATAATGCATTAAAATAAGTGTATCTTTGAAATCATGCCACCTAGTGTCCCACTAGGATTTGATTCTCTCCTAGTAGCTATTTAAAAAGAAATATAAGAAAAGTATAAAAAATACATAGAATATATATATATTGGAGTTTACCCTAGATATAGGATCTAGCTAGGGTGTGAGATGATAATGAAATAGTAGAAATAAAGAATCAATGCTTTTTGCCCCAAGTTAAAGAGGCGGAGCTATTGACACTTTTCCCATAGTATTTTTTTTGATGGTAAAGTAAGAATACATTACCCTTGAGATAAATAATAAGATGAGATAGAAAGCTTATTTTTATACTTACATATGCATATGTACATTATAGGAAATATAATTATGTATCCAAAAAAAACACAAGATAGATTTTGTAGCATGCGTTCCCACTATGTACGTGTCACAGCACGACAACGTTCTTCCCTCTTTTTCCATGGGCCTCCTCTTGCTAAAAAAGGCGAGGCACCCATTAGCGATGTCGCTAATGGGTCCTCCCCCTTGTGACGTGGCAAGGTCGTCGGATGCCCAGCACGGTTTGCAGCGACAGTAGCACCAAATCTGTTCGCGTCGGCATCGTGATCATTTTTGGGTTCTGTGTCGTGCGCGTCCAACACGAGTCCCTCTCCGGTTGTCTATCTGCTACTCGCTGCACACGCCATGGCATTCCTTTCCTGTTTTCTTTTTCTTCCCGATTCACACTTACTCCTTTTATTAATGGGCTGGCCGTCCCTCTTAGGTAATGGTCGGGCGGCCTTTTAGGGTATAACCCTTGGGACTTTGGGCGGCCGCTTAAACTTTGGTCTTGGAGGGTTTTAAGGCCTTGTAGGGCACCACATTAGGCATACAAATTGGCAAAGAATTACCAGGCTCAACAATTGGGCGGTCGGCCTTCGTAAAGGCATCACATTTAGCATACAAATCGGCCAAGGCAATTCCAAACACTCGGCAGCCTTGTCACCTTCCCATTCGGCATACATACTGATTAAAGCATTGCCATTAACAACATCTCTTTGTAGTCCCCACCTATGCATTTGTTGAAAATAGACAGCTTCTTGGCCCTACTTCTGTTAGGTTTATCCCGTAATCATTGCATTCCAAAAGACGAAATTTTTGACAAGAAATTTTTGTGCTTTTGTGAAAGCACCACATTTTGCATACATATCGGCCAAGCTCTGCCAAGTTACTCAGTTTTCTACAGCAAACCATAGCAGGGCACTCCAACCGGGTGGACCGGCTATTGTGGACTCGGCCCTCGGTAAATCTTAAACAATCAATAATTTGGTAACCATAAGTCCAATCTCTGATCTGAAAAGACCGACATGCTCCACAAAGTGAGCACTTCAGCCTAATGCATTTATTTCATTTTATCCCCCTCAGCTGCTGCTGTTGCCCAACCTGGCACGGATCTGCAATTGACTTAAACTTGGAACTGCCATAACTTCTTCACCGTAGCTCCAATCGACGAGCCGTAAAGACAGGTCGGTAGAGCATATCGAGCACTACAGTTCTATGGCACAATACCCTGTTTGTGTTCACTTCAAGCATAACACTTTTCAACATCATTAGGGAGATATAATTTTAAAATTCTCCTAAGAAAAAGCAAGGGTCAGCTATTTAGTACCCAAATCCTTGCTTTGTCTCTCCTAATTAGGGCCCTAACCTAATCAAATTATCCCAAATCAATGCAGCTGGCACCTTTAAAAGGGCATTGAGAGGTCACTATCAGGTGGGGGCACTTGGGAGTCAGTACTTGAGAGAAAATCCATGCACACAACTTGACTCAAAGGGTCACCACACACAAGAGTAGAATCTCTATGTATATGGAATTTTCTCTAGAGAACACACCATAGGCTCTCTATCTCTCACTATCTCTCCCTATCAACACATTTCCCATCTCACCGAAGCTAAGGTTTTTATAAATATCACTTTGAATCAAGTGTCCCTCACATCCCAAGGGGTTTTCATCACCTATCTCTCTCTCTCTCTCTCTCTCTCTCTCTCTACGGTGTGTAATATTACTGTTATTCTTCTAGATCACTATTGTCCGCATCCTAGCCGCTCAAAGATAGGTGGTGCCCCATGCTCACTTACACCAGCTCGGCGTGCACATTCCTGGCGTTGAGGCCGTCGGGGTCGGTTTTGCACTTTAAACTTGTCATTTGGTGCCTCCACTAAGGAAGGCTTCTTGAAAACCTTCATTCTACAAGACTAAAATGATGGGCATCATCAATCATGGAGGAATGGTTGCAAAAATTCTCCAATTGGAGAACGAAGGAGGAGGAGATTGAAGAAGCAATGACCGCCTTCATCAAAGTGCTACTGCTAGAATACACCATTGTAAACATCCAAGAGGTAAGTTCTGCATCTTGTATATCTTGCTCTAAGCGCAAATCAAGAGCCACCGGAGGGGAGTCTACAGGCTGCTCTCATTGTCGTCGCCCACCACACTCTATCAATGAGTGCCATTGTTGGCCGGTTTTCGAAACCTCGACCACGAGAACCATACCCCAAGGAAGAGAAGGCATATTACCAAAGAAGGAAAAAAAAGGGAAGTTCTTTACCGTTCACCACCCCATAGGCTTAACCACTAGCGCGGCGCCACCAGTTTGGCCACACCTCTCCATTATTGCTAGAAGACGGACTCTCTCTCTCCTATTGCTTGGCTCTGCCAATTCTCTCTCTCACCTACTCTGCCGCTGCATCACCGGGCCCAGTGGGCGCATAGGATGAGATACCTCTGTCACACCCTCTGGCAGGCCGCCACAGATATTGTATATACTCTCTCTCTCTTTCAAATATTCTCCCCCCCTCTCTCTTTGCTCGTCCACACCCTCTGGCGGGCCGCCATATTATACTCCTCTCCTCCTCTTGTCCACAGTCCCTTCGGTCTTATACCCCCCCCCCATTTTCTTCCCCAACCCTGGCGGACCACCGGCCTAACACCCACCCCCCCTATCTTCACCTAGCTCTAGCTCTCTCTCTCTCTCTCTCTCTCTCTCTCTCTCTCTCTCTCTCTCTCTCTCTCTCTTTTGGGAGACCGTCCCCGTAGACCATGGAAGGAATCTCTCTCTCTCAATTCTTCTCCACCACTCACCCTATCCCCTATCCCCTCTCACCCTCTCTCACAACCTCACACCCTCTCGTTCCTCTTTTTCCTCTATGGTGGGAACCCACCTTAGGGGCAATCTCTCTCTCTTTATAGTATACCCACCCCCCCTCGTTGACTAATCTACCCCATTCTCTGCCGTTTGCGGCCGTTGTCGACGCCGCCTCGCCCACGCTCTCTCTAGCTCGCACCCCGGACCCAGTTCATTGTGGGTGCACCATGTAATACAACCACACACCCCCTATCCTCTCACCCCCCCTATCTCCACACCCTCTCTCCCTTTGCAACCTGCACAGTAGGCGGCCGCTCCACACTCGCTCTCTCTCTCCCTTCGCAACCTTCATAGATGCCACACCACATACCCGCACACACACACGCTCACGCACACACCCTCTCTCTCACCCCATCTCTTTCCCCCCTCGCCTCTGCGTTGCAACAGCTCACCGAAACAAAACAAGAAGAATAAATAAAAAATTATATACTTACATATATAATATATTCTCCCCCTATCTCCACCAATGCTCGCACAGACGCATATATATACACACATACACACCCAGGAACCCATACATATACACACACACATAAACGCACACACCAATGTAAAAAAAATACAAAAAAATTGAAGGATTCAACGATTACGACACCATCAACAAAAGGAGGACGACCCAGATCACGCGACATCGACACCAAGAAGAACAAAGGCGCCAAAGGCATGCCCCGGCCGACCCCGAGGAGACGAACGCGCTACACCGACGCACTGGCAAAGATGCCATTCACCGGTATCTTGCGACCACAACGCCGTCTTCAGTAAACTGTAGGTTATTATCATCATTTTTTAGTTTTCACCCAAGCCTTGTAAAAAGATCCCAACTTGTAAATTTCCCTCTCTCTAAGTGATGGTCACAAAGGTTTTCATTTTAATAACTCCCAAGACAAAGCAAGGGTCAACCACCCTGGGCCCCCCGCCTTGCTTTGTCTCCTCGATTAGCTTACCCTAATCAAACCCAATTACCCTGATCTAAGCAGCCACCACCTATAAAAGGGCAGTAATAGGTCACTATCGGCGGGGGCAACTCATGAGAGGTCAGCACTTGGTAGAGTTTTAGTGGGAGGAATTGGCAATGTCCGCCACACAAGAGGGGGGATTTAGTGTAATGGTTTGTTTTGGGAGTTGCATCATGTGAAGGGAGCTACGTCCACCTCTCGACTCCAATGGTTGATGCACACACACACATTCTTGGTAACAAGTTTCACATCACCGAGTCATCTCTAGAGAACGCAGCAAGTAGGTTCACTATTTCTCCCTCTATCTCTCTATGACCACGGTGTGCCACCTCTTTGAAAAGAAGATCATTTGTAAAATACGGCAAGAAGTAATTCTCCCTCACACCCCCGAGGGCTTTAATCATTTGTTCATTCTCTCTACCTTCTGTGTGTGTGTGTGTGTGTGTGTGTGTGTGTGTGTGTGTGTGTGTGTGTGTGTGTGTGCGTGCGTGTAAGTTCGTGATATCTCACATCACCGATGTCTACGTCCTAGTCGCTCAAAGCTAGGTGGTGCCCCCTGTTCGCTTTACCGTGATCGGCTTGCGGCGTGCATCGGCTCTCGGCGTGAATCGGCTCCCGACGTTACGAGGCCTTCGAGATTCGCTCGCACTTTGCGCCCCGGATCATTTGGTGTCCCCGTTGAGGAGGGATTCTAAGAAACGTTCGGTTTACAATGCTGAAAGCAACGCATATCATCAATCATGGACAAATGGCTGAAGGAATTCTCTAACTAGAGGACAGAAAAGGAGGAGACTAAGGAGGAACTAGGTGCCTTCATTGAAGTACTACTGCCAGACTGTAGTGTCGTCAGTATTCAAGAGGAAAGCTCCCCATCTCGTGTTGCTCGTTCTAACCACAAATTTAGAGCATCAGCTGGGAGGTCTATGAAGTGCTATCACTACTGTCAACCAAAACACAATGTCAATGAGTGCCAGCAACAAAGGCAGCGGGGGGACTGAAATTGTCTACATTGACATTCACCGTGAGGATGTCGTCCACATCAAAGGAGGAAAGAAAATGGTAAGACCCCTCTTTCCTAAGGAAACTAATTCAAAATGGCCTAAAGGGGCTGGTCCAGCCAAAGGTAAGGAAAGGCTAAGCTAGTCTGGAAACACATGAACCCAAAGGGAGAAGCATCTAGACAAGCAAGTACTTCAAGTTGGGAAAGCCGCGTCGTACCCTGTTTGCCAAAGAGAAAGTCATCCAAAGCTAAGCGGCAAAGGTCACCTATCGATTCGCACAACGCATGCGAGTGCTGCCAGTCTACTTCGACAATTATGAAGTAGAAGTGGTAAGAAGGTTCCCATGCCCTAAGAAAGAGTGGTTTCACTACTGCTCTTGGTGTTTTGGAAGACAGGTAGAGGGTCTTCCTTCTCTTCCCATACAATTTATCCTGAAGAAGCTCTCCACCACGGGTGAAACCCAGTGGGCTGGAGATGAATTATAGCTGAATGGAGTAAATTCATGCAGCACGCCGACTACAATAATTATATGTAGTATTAGCCAAAAGGATGGGAGTAGTCAGACGCGTCGCCATCACCCCGTACGTGCTAAGTGATGAAGGAAGGGTAGAGCCCATGAAAGGCGATGACCTCCTGTGGATGTGACGACTCATCAACACTGGCATGGTAAGAGTATAAGTAATTGCTCCACCCTCTATGCATGATGGAAAACGGGCCAACAACATTCCCGTTTAGGTTCCTACAACATATGCATGTGAATATTTATGTAGATATGAAAATCTTCTACCAACAGAAGATTGTGTATTTGTTTGGTGCGGCGATGCTAGGATAAATCCTTAATTCCCCAAACCCTATCATTCTTCCCATATTGGATTACCACCACTCCTTCAATGTTTCCATTTTTATCTTGTTTTAATCTATCCACCCAACCCTATAAAAGCCGCTATGAGCCGCTAATTCCATTATATATATAAAAAAAAGGTTTGTAATTTCGTGAGTCACTACCATGGCAAGTGTTTCTTTCTGCACGTTCAGTGGAAACAAGTGAGAAGATCTCAGCACCGACTTTCTGGATGATTTGGACATCGCTTGTGTGGTTTCCAACAAAGACGATGACGCCTCACGCCTTTGAATTTTTCCTCTACTGATGAAAGTAGAGGCCAAGTCCTGGTACAATGCTTTTCCCCAGGCTACGAGAAATGCATGGATGTATTACGTGCTACCTTTGTGAAAAGGTTTCGTGGAGGCACAACCTCAGAGAAGTTATGGCAGTTATTGACAGAATTAAAGCATGGAGGTCTACTAGAGTATGCCACCTAGGATGTCGTGTAGCTCTGCTCCCATGCAAAGAAAGATGCCAGGAAAATGCACATTAAGTTTGCTTGAAGCTTATGTGTTTAATGAGCAGTGATTAAGGGCTGGTTGCAGGCCGAGTTTAATGCTGAATGTATGTCAAATGCGGCTAAAAGAGCCAAAACATGCTTTAATGATGCTAAAAAGTGTTATGCTTGAAGTGAACACGGATGGGGTATTGTGCCATAGAACTGCAGTGCTCGATGTGCTCTACTAACTTGTCTTTACGGCTCGTCAATTGGAGCTACGGTGAAGAGGTTATGGCAGTTCGAAGTTTAAGTCAATTCCAGATCCATTTCGGGTTGGGCAACAACAATTGAGGGGATAAAAATGAAATAAATGCATCAGGCTGAAGTGCTCACTTTGTGGAGCATGTCGGTCTTTTCAGATCAGAGATTGGACTTATGGCTACCAAATTATTGATTGTTTAAGATTTACCGGGGGCCGAGTCCACATTAGCCGATCCACTCGGTTGGAGTGCCAACACTGCTACGGTTTGCTGTAGAAAACTGAGTAACTTGGTAGAGCTTGGCCGATATGTATGCAAAATGTGGTGCTGCTACGAAGGCACAAAAAGTTCTTGTCCAAAATGTCGTCTTTTGGAATGCAATGATTACGAGATAAACCTAACAGAAGCAGGGCCAAGAAGCTGGCTATTTTCAACAAATGCAAAGTTGGTGACTGCAAAGAGATGTTGTTCATGGCAATGCTTTAATCAGTATGTATGCGGAATGGGAAGGTGACAAGGCTGCCGAGTGTTTGGAATAGCCTTGGCTGATTTGTATGCTAAATGTGATGCCTTTACGAAGGCTGACCGCCCAATTGTTGTGCCTGGTAAGGCTTTGCCGATATGTATGCCAAATGTGGTGCCCTACAAGGGCTTAAAACCCTCCAAGACCAAAGTTTAAGTGGCCGCCCAAAGTCCCAAGGGTTATACCCTAAAAGGCCGCCCGACCATTACCTAAGAGGGGTGGCCACCCCATTAATAAAAGGAGTAAGTGTGAATGGGGAAGAAAAATAAAAAAGGAAAGGAATGCCATGGCGTGTGCAGCGAGCAGTGGGCAGACAACCGGAGAGGGACTCGCGCTGGGCGCTAGAGTGGTCGGATGCGCATGACACAGAAACGAAAAATGATCACGATGCTGACGTGAACAAATTTGGTGCTACTGCCGCTGCAAACCGTGCTAGGCATTCGACGGCCTTGACACGCCACAAGGGGGAGGACCCATTAGTGACATCGCTAATGGGTGCCTCGCCTTTTTAAGCAAGAGGAGGCCCATGCAAAAAGAGGGAAGAACGTGTGGTTCAAAATCGGGGGAAAAGATTTTCTTCTCCTCCTCCTCATAATCTGAGGGTATGCTCTTAAGCTCCATCTTTGGGGGAAAGCTCTGCTAACCGCCTAAGAAGATCTTAAGGTCTTGATAACCGGGAAGATCCATGGCGGAACCTCAATAGCTTTAAGATTAAAAAGATCTTCTTAAGCTCCGTATCGGAACCTCCATAGCTTTAAGCTTAATACGAGTTCTGAAGCTCTATCTTCTTAAGCTCTGTATCGGAACATCCATAGCTTTAAGCTTAATACGAATTCTTAAGCTCTATTTTCTTAAGCTCCATCTCCGAACCTCCATAGCCGGAAATTCTTAACCTACTTCTCCTCATAGGAAGTTAATCTCGAGAAGTTCTTAAGCTTAGTTCGGATTCCTATTAATGTCTACAAGCTCTTAAGCTCGCTTAATCTTCGAGCTTAAGCCCTCAAGCCAAGCCATAAGCCAAAACGAAGCCTAATCTCAAACCGTTAGCAGTGACCATTCAAATCAGGAAGCAGAAGGCAGAGCAAGAAGAATTCCATCAATTTTTCTGCTATCACCTGGTTTTAGCCAGGATTTCTTCTTGTACAGAGAAATTAAACTCCATTAGTGATCGATTAATCATGGTGATAGCCGTTTTTTGGCTCTTTGTAATTACCACAGTGAGTTACCTCGCCCTACCAAAATCACCCAAACACTGTGGCTATCCCTACCATTTCACTGTACATAGGCGTGCGTGAGTCACGGGACTTTTCCCATATCTTCTTAAAAAACCCTCAATTAGCTAGGCATTGGGCTAGTTGAGCCAAAAAAAATAAAAAATATAAAAATATAAGTATATTATGGCCCATGCGTATGTAAATATTTCTTTGTATATAGGGCCTAAATAAAAGATTTTTTCATAATTATTTTGGTATTTATTTAAATATTTCTACCTAGGTGTGTGTTATTTATGCTCTGTACATTGCCTCACCATTACCACAATTTTACTTACCATTTTTCATGCTCTTTATTCCATATAGAAATAATTTCATGTAAGCTTCTCTTATTTTTGGTGTAACTCCATTCCAACAAAAATCCAAAAAAACTAGTTCTATTTATGTGTATATTTTTTTCACTATTGTGATTTTTTCCTTCCTACATATATTCTCTATTACTCTCATAAATTAGACCACCAAAAATATTCATCTTTTTATGGTAGACTTATAATGAGAGAGATTTATTTTGACCCCTTTATATTTTTCCACCTATATTATTTATATTTGACATGTACATATTTTTTAGACCCCTCAATATTTGATTTTCTTAGTTGTACTATTCACTTATATCATGATCTCAACAATATCTTCAATTATAGACCTACCAAATAAGGTCAAGGGTAGGTGGCATGCATACATGCACTATGGAAGGCTCACTCTTGGAGGTATTCAAAAGAATCATCCAAAGAAGGACCCCACAAGGACCTTGTGCAGTGGAAAAAAACGGTCAGTTTTGCTGAATTTTTAAAGTTCACTTGCTCTCCGAATTTGAAAAGGCAATACAAAAAAAGATTGTAGCTCGTGGGCTAAAATTTTGCCTCAAATTTTTTCATATTTTTTTGAGCTACGAGCTGTGAGCTATGATTTTATTAGTGGACCCCAGTTTTCCCATGCTATGCAGCCACACTCTCTCTTCCACTTTATCATTTTCCTCTTTCACACACACTTCTCCACTCATCATCCCCATCTCTCTCACCACTCCTCTCTGCACACTACTCACCTTCTTCTCAACCTTGAAGAATAAGAGAAACCATAGTGAACTCATACCTCCCACACACAATTCCATTCCAAAATTGACCACCTAGTCTCATTTTTCCTCCTCCAATTTACCCATATCTATCAAAAAAACCACAAAATTCAGCCTCTTCTCTTAAAAGACAGCATCATGGTGGTTGATTACTCAGCTTCAATTACCTTGTCTCTAAAGGAAGGTCAAGAGTGGAGAAAAAATGTACCGTCAAAGCTAGTGGACCGTCAACGAGCGTCAAAATTGGCCCTACTCAAGACACTTGGAGCATCAACCTTGTAAGAAATCCACCTTTTCTTACCTCTTAAGAGTTTTTCTTCCTTATTTGTATCCTACATGGATACTCCCATTGTAAATATCCAATTCCATTTGTAAATTAATACTAACTCTACTAACACTAACCCACTATGAAAAGTCCTATCACCTCCATTTCTCTCCCCTCTCTTTCCCCACCAACTTCTTGATAATTCCAAGCAAAAGAAATTAGATAAATTGCTGAAAATCTAACCCAACCATGGTTAGAGGAGTAACCCTAGCCTTCAAAATTGCTATAAAAGGAGGGTGTAGCTAGCACAAAAGGGGGAGCCATAAGCAAGAGCACTATGCTATAGCTTGAGAAGCCAAGCTCAACCTCTCTAGAAGGAGCTCTTGAGTGGAAGCTCATTGTCTTATGCATGTGCATGTGTTGTAATAGGGGATTAGCAAGGGAACTCTATGCCATTGTAAGAGAGAGAGTGATCATTCAATTGAGAGTAGGAAATCTATCATTTCTCCTACTAGTGTAAGCCCAACATTCGCTGAATCAAGGAGGGTGGATTTGGACTAAGCTTGGATACTTTGTCTCCCTTCCAACGTGAAGTAATGGACAACAATGATGCGTAAGTGTCTTGGTGTTTTTTGTTAAGTTCTTGATAGCTTGTCTCTGGTGTTGTCATCAATCTAGCCATAAATCCCACATACTGTAAGAGGCCGACGGGGTGGAGAGGACTCCCCTGGCCTTAAGACAGTGATTGGGGTGGCTTTTCTTGTGATGTGTTGTGGTGAAATTTACGCAAGCTATGTTGAACAAGTACTAATCTCACTTTGATTTGTCATGACAGATTTGTAAGAAGGTATTAATGCAACAAGCACCCGCTCCCCCTTTCTCTCTCTTTCTTAAATATATAGTTGTGTTTGCTTGATCATTGCCGATACGTTTCAAAGCAGCCCGAGAACTATCTCTCTCTCTCTCTCTCTCTCTCTCTCTCTCGTGTTTTAGTGTGTGAGAGTATTCCATTGGTGTTAGGGTTAGTGTAAATTCCTTGCTTGTTTGTGGGTTGCTCTAACGATTCTCCTCTTTTGCGTCCTAGTTCGCTCTTAAACTAGGTGGTGCCCCTTGTGTAGTTGGGATTTGGCTGTGGGTTTGTTGTTTTGGTTTGTGTTGTGTTGTGCCCCAGCCCCATTGAGCAGCACGGGAGCCTTGAAGGGTGTCTAGAGGCCACTCTTCTTGTTGCCCGCCCCGGACCGCCTCAAATTGGTGCCCCCACGGAGGACGGCTTGTGTATTTTTGTGTAGAATCAACCTTTAGCATAGTCAAGTAGTTTGCATGAATCACGAAGATTTGTATGATCCCTTCATTCCCATTGCAAGGCAAATGGTACACATAATTGTTAGTACTAAGTTGCAATTTCAACGTGTCATTCGTAGAATTTTAGGTCCTCTTAGGTTGGCAGAGATAAACGCTTCAGTAAATCCTTTTATTTTGCCTCTCATTAGGTACGACCTTAGTTTGGACGTCTATATTTTTGTTTTGTTTTAAGCATTAGGACATGCATAGGCCATGGATAATGGCCCAGGAATAGAGGTTTTTCCCTTTCATTTTACTCCACACATTAGAATAAACGTTGCAATTAGTAGAAAGATCCATTTTCAACAACGAATGGTGTTCATGTTTGGTGCCCAAAGAGCAGGATAAATTATTGCATCACCAAACCCTGTCATTCTACCTCTCATCAACTACCACACTTCTTTTGATGTACATGTGTTCATTTTATTTTAAAATGAAGTGCAGCCCGGCAAAATAGTGTGTATGTTTGTTTTTTCTTTGTCCAAGTTGTTACAAGAAACAAAAAAACGATCATTTGTTCTAACTGGGAATGTGTGTGCAGTGAAAGTTCAATCCTTAGAGATCTAGCTCTATTACCAATTGAGTTGCAGGAGCAAGTAGTAAGGCGTCTCCCTCATAACAAGAGGGTGGTGAAGTTAAGACGGAAGGTCCTACGCGTGGATTCCATTTTCCTCTTGTTGTTGGGCACTAAGGAAGACCGCGCATTCATCCAACTAGTGTGTGCCCTAAGATTGGTAAATAGAGTGAAATTTGGCGTTTGGCGAGTGCATTTCACCATTGAGAAAGACTCTTCAGGAAACTTGCGGCCAGAGTTCATGCTTCATAGACTCACATTTGGTGAATTTTTCCCTCATTTGCGTCTTATTAATAGTCTTCCTTTCGCTTTCAACAAAGGAGATAGGGAGCTATTCAGAGCTTGTCTTAATAAAGAGAGCATAGAGAAGATTTCAAATTTGTATAAATTCTCATCCTTCTCTACTTTCTATGACACTTTGTTCATAGAGACATTGTAAATCTCTTTATGCTTTTGAATGATTTAACCATAATCCTAAGGAGTTTTTGTCCAGGAATTTTGTAGCACAAGTGGAGTCTTTAAATCTTGCAAACCTGATTGGACTTGATGAGGATGTTCTTTATGAAATTGGGAGAAGGTTGCCTCACTCAGACTGTGTGGAACTCGAAGGAAAGGAGCTCCTAGTCAATTGCTACTTTCTCACGGCCTTCGACGAGCATGAAGATCTAGTTTTTATACAAACTGCTTGTGCATTGGGAATTGTAGAGCAAGTGCAATTTATCACTTGGGACGTGGTTGCTCTTTTGGATCCAGAATATGAAGTTCTAGAGATTTCTGTTTATCGCCTTAGCTTTGAAGAATTTCAACCCTTCTTAGAGCTCATCAATAGTCTACCCTTTTGTTTTGATCAAACAAATCGAGACCTTATTGAAGCTTGGATAGCTGAAGAAGAAAACCTAGAGTGGTATTTTCTCACTTCTTCATTTGCAGGCGAGTGGTTCTAAATCTCTATTGTATCCCTTATTGTAACTCGTGTTGTAATCTTTCATAATAATGGAGAGACAACGCCAAATGTCTGGATATCCTCTTTTCTTTGGAGAACCTGGAGAGGATGCAGAATTATTTTTAGCAAATTTCAAGATGTCTTGCCGTATCAAGAGGATAGTAACCGATCAAGAACGTGTAGAAATGTTTGAGGTGGTCCTTAGGAAAGATGCTAGTACTTGGTTTGACTCTTTGCCTGAGGAAGTTAAGGGGAATTACACAGAAGTTTTAAATCGTTTTCAGAGATACTTCTTTGATCCCCAAAACACTCAAAAACTATGGCAAGACATTGTTTCTCATAAGCAAAAAGACTTAGATGACTACTAATTGTACAAGCAAGAGTTTCTACGTCTTTGGGCTCTATGGATACGAAATGTTGCTAACCCTGGTGATGGTGCATAATTTTTAAAGAAGGAGAGGTTCATAGCCGGACTCTTTCCTGACCTTAAGGTAAAAGTTGAGGCGGGTGCACCTGCTACTTTTGATGCAGCTGAAACTAGGGCTAGTGAGAAGTATAGGAAACTCAAGTGCTTAAGGGGAGAGGTTCCAATAGAAGGTCTGAGACCCAAAGGTAAGTCACAAGCATCAACAACGAGGGAGCTTCCTGAGGTAACGGCGGAAGTGATTGAGAAGTTAAACGAATCTTTAAGCAGCCTGTCAATTCACCTTGCACAAGCTGTAGGTCCAAAGGGACAAGCAAAGAAGTCTGAAGAGCGAGATCCACGACCTAGGAGAGTCTTGCAATGTTGGAATTGCGGAGAGTCTGGACATGGGATGTATAATTGTCCTTGGCCCCGTGGGGAGCCAGGGAGACCTAACTTGAATTACCCAGTGATGAATGCAGGTGAAGGAACTGGTCAACAACCAAGGCTTCTACAAAGGCCAAATGGACCAAGACCACCTCCACAAGGGGTAGAAGGAGTTCCACCTTTGCCAGATCCAAATGTGCATGTGGTAGAGGTGACAAATTCAAATGAGGTTGACATGGAAGCCAATGGAATTAAGCGTGGCCGAGGAAAAGGTAAAGAGAAAGAAGGAGTCACATCACAGAGTGACCATGGACAAGGCAAGAAGGCAAAGGAAACCAAGGAAACCAAGAGGACTCGACGTCGTATCAACCTCCAAGACTTGGACATGGTATGGCTCCGTACAACTTGTTGGAAGACATGAGAGGTAAGGGTCCTGATATTTCATGGCCTCAATTTCTTGCATTATGTCCACAAGTTAGGAGGGATTTAACAAGGGCAGTTAGCACTAGGAGAAAGGTAAAAGAGAGTGTGCCTGTTGTAAAAATTGCACATGTTGAAATGAACGAGGATATTACACCTGTGCTAGATTGTTACATAAAAGGAAGATTGGTTAGGAAAGGTCTAGTGGATGGGGGTGCACAAATTTGCATCATGACAGAAGGGCTCATGCAAAGACTAGGCATGCACATCCATGAGACACCTGAAATCAAAGTGAAAATGGCAAACAATAGCAAGGCTAGGTGCTTAGGCATTTGTAAAAATGTTTTTGTGGAGGCCTTTGGCATTAAGAAGGCAGTGGATTTCTATGTCATGTCTACCAAGGGAAATGGTTACCCATTTATCCTAGGAAGACCATGGCTAATGAAAATGCGAGCTTTGCAGGATTGGGAGAGTGGAAAGCTAATTTGCAGGAATGACAATCACAAGAAGGTTGTCTTTGACATGAAGGAGCAATGCCAAGAGGAGCTCCATGAAGAATCATCTCAAAGTGAGACGGAAGAAGGTTGGACCGATAGCACTTCAGAAGAAGAAAGTAGCGGCAACATTACTGAAGAGGAGTCCTCCATTGAAGTCATGGGGGTAAGGTTTAAGCCAAACAACCAGGAGACCTCTTCTCGAGGTTTGGAAGAGGTAGGTTCCCAAGAGAACCAAAAGGTGGAAGATGAAGGAATCTTAGAAGGTATGTTGTCTACAACACTTACAAAGGATGAAAGAGAGGAGTTCAAATGTGTGCTAAGGAAATTTCCGAGGCTTTTTGCTAAAGACTACACCGATGTGCGTGGAGTAGATGTTGTTCAACACAAGATTGAGTTGAAGCCAGAGGCCACACCTAAGGCTCAAAAGCTACGAAGGCTAGGAGTCATTAAGGAGCAGGCTCTACTCAAGGAGGTAAGAAAGCTTCTAGCAGCAGGTTTCATTTATCCAGTGGAGAATTCAGAGTGGGTCTCTCCCGTTGTTGTCACTCCTAAGAAAAACGACAAGTGGAGGGTGTGTGTGGATTATCGTCCACATAATGAGGCAACAAAAAGAGATCACTTTCCCCTCCCATTTCAGGATGAGATACTAAATGAGGTAGCTGGTCATGAGAAGTACACCGTGTGCGATGGCTACTCGGGTTACTTTCAAATAGGTATCGCATTGGAGGATCAATTGAAAACAACCTTTATCACTCCTTGGGGTTGTTATGCTTTTAGAGTCATGCCATTTGGCTTGACAAATGCTCCTGCAACTTTCCAACGCTTCATGAACATGGTGTTTCAAGCATTCTTTGGAAAGTCCATTAGGGTTTTTATTGATGATTTTTGCATTTATAGCTCAAAATCATTGCATCTACAAAGGTTAGAAGAAGGTTTAAAGAAGCTCTATGACATGGGAGGTCAACTCAACCCCGACAAGTGCCACATAGGTGAGGATGAAGTGATCTTGCTCGGTCACAAGGTTTCCTATAAAGGCATTGAGGTGGATCCTTCAAAAGCAAAGGCTCTTATTGAGCTCCCATCACCGAAGAGTCTTAAGGAGGTCATCTCTTTCATTCAGAAGGTGAAGTATATGTCACGCTTCATTCACTTAGCCTCGGAGTTGCTTCATCCTTTGCAAAAGTTGACACAACAAGTAGAATTTGCATGGTCTGATGAGCTTGAAGAGTATTTTTGTAACATTAAAGTCATTTTGTCTGAGCTACCAACACTCATGCCTCCTTGTTGGGAGTACACATTCTTTGTTAGCTCTAGTGTTGGAAGGGAAACAATTGGTGCCGTGTTGCTACAACAAGATCCCCACAGTACAAGGATGCGACCCATCTACTTTGCTAGTAGGGTCATGAATGCTTTGGAGAGAGACTACACAGAAGCAGAACTCATGATGCTTTCTCTCATGTTTGCGGTGAGAAAGTTTAGATCCTACTTGCTCCCAAAACCTTTTGTAATCCTCACCGCAGAGAATTTGTTCCCTTGGGTGTCATCTCAAATGAATCTTAGTACTAGGATCTCAAAGTGGATTATGGAGTTGCAAGAGTTTCAATACTCTTTCAAGGTAGAAGATAGTGTGCGTGCACAATTGGCAGGGATTCTCACTTATAGGGTACATGAGAAGGAAATTAAGGTGCCTCAAGTAAAGACCCTACCATTGCCACCACCAAAAAGTATTCCCAATGCTTTTACCTTGTTCTTTGATGGAGCTTTTCGATGAGCCACAACGAAAGCAGGGGGAGGGCTAGTGTTGCTCAACCCAAGTGGAGAGGTGGTCATGAAAGAGAAGGTCAATCTACCAGGTTCAACTAGCAACAATGAAGCACAATACGACACACTACTTCATGGTTTGAAGATGTGCATTGGCCAAGGGATAAAACGTCTCATGGTAAAGGGAGATGCACTTCTCATTGTTAAACAGATTTTAGGCATTTGGGCATGCAAGAATGAAAGCTTAAGGACAAAAGTTCATGCCGAGGACTATATCAGATTGAAGAAGTGCAACTATATCATATTCCGAGGAAACAAAATGAAGATGCCGATTTACTTGCACAACAAGCAGTTACATGTGTTGAGAGAGAAGTGCAGGTCATCATGGTGGCAGCAGCTGTCAAGCAACCGAGATACCAGGGATTGGAGTCATTGGCTCCCATTATCGACTACATTTTGGAGGGTGAGTTTCCACAAGACTTCACGAAGGCTCAGAAGAGGAGACTCATGAAGAAGGCAAGTTTCTATCTCTTCCTAGAAGGCTCCCTCTATCAAAGAGGGAAGGATCAAGTGTGCAGAAGAGTACCAACTATCGAGGAAATTACAGCCATTCTAAAAGGTTTGCATGAAGAGGCATGTGGTGGTCATTTTGCCCAAGAATCAACTGTGAAGAAGATTTTGCTTGCGGGGTATGTTTGGCCAAGCTTGCATGTGGATGTTCAACATTGGTGTCAAAGCTGTCACAATTGTCAGATAAATGGAAATAGAAGGTTGGTGCATGGCCCGAGGCAAATAGTGCTTGCAAATGGACCCTTTCAAAAGTGGGGCATTGATGCTATGGGTCCTCTGCCTAGGACAAAAAATGGTAAACTCTACATTCTAGTGGCTGTAGACTACATGACTAGGTGGGTGGAAGCACAAAGTGTGGCAAAGGTAAATGAGAGGACAGTGAGCAAATTCGTCTACACTCACATTTGTTGTAGATTTGGCACACCTTTGGAGATTGTTTCTGATAATGGTCCAGGGTTTAGGAAGGGCTTGCTCACAGAAGTTTGTGAAGAGCTTCACATTCTACATCGTCATAGCACACCATACTACCCACGGTCAAATGGTTTGGTGGAGAAGGCTAATGGTGTCATTGCAGGAATCATTAGAAAGATGGTGCAAAACAAGACAAAATTATGGGATGACTTCTTGGATGGTGCCTTGTGGGCATATCGAACCACATATAGGGAAGCCACGGAGTTCACACCATTTCACTTGGTCTATGGTCAAGAGGCTTTACAGCCAATTGAACTAAACATCCCAACAATGCGACTTCATGGCAAATCAGCACAAGATGATCAAGAAGCATGGATGGATCGACTTCTTACCTTAGCTGAGCTTGAGTGGAAAAGAGAAGCAGCATACGAGTGCTATAAGAAGAAAGCCACATAGACAAAGGAGAAGCTTGACAAGAAACTGAAGGACAAAGGCATCAATGAAGGAGATCTTGTGCTAAGGTATGACAATCGACTCGATAATCGTTTTGATGCCAAATTTGAAACAAGATGGCAAGGGCCATACATAGTCAAGAAGGCTCTCAATTCAAGTTACTATCAGCTTATGGACTTGAATGGTAAAGAGCACTCCAAGAAAGTAAACGGGTATCGCTTGAAGCCCTATTTGAGTCGCCTTCTACCAAAGGATCTACCAGAGCAAAAGGCAACTATCTCATGTAAGTATTGTTCCATGCAGCATGAGTGTAACACTAGCCAAAATTCCGAGGGGCCAAACAATGAAGATATTGTCAAGGATTCTGAAGCACTCTCTTTGGAAAAGATGCTCTATGATGGTACATGAATATACCATCATCCAGGGGGAGGGCTAATGATAGCCGTTTTTCGGCTCTTTGTAATTACCACAGTGAGTTACCTCACCCTACCAAAATCACCCAAACACTGTGGCTATCCCTACCATTTCACTGTACATAGGCGTGCGTGAGTCACGGGACTTTTCCCATATCTTCTTAAAAAACCCTCAATTAGCTAGGCATTGGGCTAGTTGAGCCAAAAAAAATAAAAAATATAAAAATATAAGTATATTATGGCCCATGCGTATGTAAATATTTCTTTGTATGTAGGGCCTAAATAAAAGATTTTTTCATAATTATTTTGGTATTTATTTAAATATTTCTACCTAGGTGTGTGTT
Organism: Adiantum capillus-veneris; assembly: GCF_014529385.1. NCBI lineage: Eukaryota > Viridiplantae > Streptophyta > Polypodiopsida > Polypodiales > Pteridaceae > Adiantum > Adiantum capillus-veneris. The sequence continues at coordinate 63,835,725 of NC_140940.1, read as the reverse complement.
ATTTATGCTCTGTACATTGCCTCACCATTACCACAATTTTTCTTACCATTTTTCATACTCTTTATTCCATATAGAAATAATTTCATGTAAGCTTCTCTTATTTTTGGTGTAACTCCATCCCAAAAAAAATCCAAAAAAACTAGTTCTATTTATGTGTATATTTTTTTCACTATTGTGATTTTTTCCTTCCTACATATATTCTCTATTACTCTCATAAATTAGACCACCAAAAATATTCATCTTTTTATGGTAGACTTATAATGAGAGAGATTTATTTTGACCCCTTTATATTTTTCCACCTATATTATTTATATTTGACATGTACATATTTTTTACACCCCTCAATATTTGATTTTCTTAGTTGTACTATTCACTTATATCATGATCTCAACAATATCTTCAATTATAGACCTACCAAATAAGGTCAAGGGTAGGTGGCATGCATACATGCACTATGGAAGGCTCACTCTTGGAGGTATTCAAAAGAATCATCCAAAGAAGGACCCCACAAGGACCTTGTGCAGTGGAAAAAAACGGTCAATTTTGCTGAATTTTTAAAGTTCACTTGCTCTCCGAATTTGAAAAGGCAATACAAACAAAAGTTGTAGCTCGTGGGCTAAAATTTTGCCTCAAATTTTTTCATATTTTTTTGAGCTACGAGCTGTGAGCTATGATTTTATTAGTGGACCCCAGTTTTCCCATGCTATGCAGCCACACTCTCTCTTCCACTTTATCATTTTCCTCTTTCACACACACTTCTCCACTCATCATCCCCATCTCTCTCACCACTCCTCTCTGCACACTACTCACCTTCTCCTCAACCTTGAAGAATAAGAGAAACCATGGTGAACTCATACCTCCCACACACAATTCCATTCCAAAATTGACCACCTAGTCTCATTTTTCCTCCTCCAATTTACCCATATCTATCAAAAAAACCACAAAATTCAGCCTCTTCTCTTAAAAGACAGCATCATGGTGGTTGATTACTCAGCTTCAATTACCTTGTCTCTAAAGGAAGGTCAAGAGTGGAGAAAAAATGTACCGTCAAAGCTAGTGGACCGTCAACGAGCGTCAAAATTGGCCCTACTCAAGACACTTGGAGCATCAACCTTGTAAGAAATCCACCTTTTCTTACCTCTTAAGAGTTTTTCTTCCTTATTTGTATCCTACATGGATACTCCCATTGTAAATATCCAATTCCATTTGTAAATTAATACTAACTCTACTAACACTAACCCACTATGAAAAGTCCTATCACCTCCATTTCTCTCCCCTCTCTTTCCCCACCAACTTCTTGATAATTCCAAGCAAAAGAAATTAGATAAATTGCTGAAAATCTAACCCAACCATGGTTAGAGGAGTAACCCTAGCCTAATTGAGAGCTTTTCCTTTGGTGCTCAAAGAAGAAGCTAGGGTATGGTTCCAGGCTCTAGATCCAACCCAAAGAATTGATTGGGAGGAATTGAAGGTGGCTTTCCTACGAAGATTTCAACGAGCCAATTCGGCAGAAGAACTATGGCAACGGCTTCTGTCCCTTCATCAAGTTGACCCTCATGGTTATGCAACCTATGAGGAAGGTTTTCTGAAACTTTGGGGGCAATGGTCAGACTCACTAAACCCTGGTGAGCGAGCTCCCAATTGCCTCCAAAAGGATCGATTTATCTCAGGTTTGTACCCCTTGCTAAGGGAGAAGGTAAAGAGAAAATTTCCAAATGATTTTGAAGATGCCTTAAGAATTGCTAGGGAAAAGAATAGAAAGATTCTCTATCAAGCCCAAGTTGGCCAGCTAGGTTTGGGAGGCAATATCACAACTATGGAAGCTTCTCACATATCTCCAAATGTGCCTAATGCACCAGACCTCAATAGAGGTCAACAAGAAGATATGCTCCAACAAATAAACAATCTCACAAACCAGCTAGAGGGGTTGAGAGTAAATCTTGTGCAGGGTGCAAGAAGGCCTATTGAGGGAAATGGTGGGAATCGGCCACCAATGCGACGTCAAGCAAGGGAAATGTTGTGTTACAATTGTGGGGAAATTGGCCACAACATGTATAATTGCCCTCATCCCAGAAGATATGACTACCCTGTCAGAGGTCCTCGACAACAAGTAAGTCCACCCCATGCTAGAGCTCAAGCACAAGAGCAACCGCAACCTCAAATTTTGCAGCCACCTCGTGCTCAAGCTCAAGCCCCTGCTACTCAACCAAATGTGAGCATCATAAGGATGGAGGAGGTCCTCAAGGGCAGAAGCAACCAGGAAGAAATAGCTAAAGGGAAGATGAAGATAGATGAAGTGGCTACAATGCCTATCAAACGTGTGCGTGTCCAAGATGAAGTAGGTAAAGAAACAAGCAAGGATGCAAGCAATGAAGCAAGTACATCTCGGGGAACTAAAGATGAAGCCAAGAAGAGAAAGACCCGTACTAGGTCTCAAATTGACATCTCTGATTTCCCTATGGGATCTCAGACACAACCTTATGACTTGACAGCTGATGTGAGTTCTCAAGGACCAAAGATTACTTGGCCACAACTACTTCATATCTCCCCAAAGCTTCGACGACAATGGTCAAAAATGGTGAGCACGAGGGCAAAGCGAAGTAAGCTAGTAAGTGTAATCAAAGCATATGGTCTCAAGGATATAGTGCCTTTGGTGGAGGCTCAAATCAAGGAACAACGGATTCCAAAAACTTACATTGACAGTGGAGCAGAGGTTTGTGTCATGACAGAAAAGCTAATGTATCAATTGGGTTTAGAGGTAATGGAATCATCAAACTTTAGGGCAAAAATGGCCAATAATGTCTCTGTCACTTGTGTGGGTGTAGTGAAAGATTTGAGAGTTTCTGTTTTTGGAATCACTACAGAGGTTGATGCTTATGTGATGCCAGTAAAGGGAGAAGGATACCCCCTTATTTTAGGACGACCTTGGCTCATGGGTATAGGAGCTAGGCAAGATTGGGCAACAGGAGACTTGGAGTTGAGGCCTCGCATGGGTGGCCATAGTCGGAAGGTGGTTTATAACCTAAAGAATGGGCGACAAGAGAACCTTGAGCTAGAGACGTCAGTTGATAAGTGGAGCTCAAGTGGATGCTCCTCATCCATGGACGAGGAAGAGAGTTCAAGTGAAGAGAGTGATAGCACTCTCGAAGTCATGGGCGTCACCATAAAGGAAACTACCTCATCAGAAGACAACCCAAGGATCCAAATGGAGAATGTGTGGGATGCCAGCCTAGAGGAGATGTTATCCAAGGATATAAAGGAAGAAGAAAAGGAGGGTTATGTAAATGTTCTCAAGAAGCATGCATCATTGTTTATTTCTGATTACACTCACATTACAGGTGTCACTGCAGTGAAGCATCATATCCATCTAAAAGAAGGGAGCAAGCCAGTAGTACAACAACTAAGAAGATTAGGAGTTGTGCAACAAAATGCACTGTTGTCTGAGGTGAAGAGACTCTTAGAAGCAGGATTCATATACCCAGTAGAAGATTCAGAATGGGTCTCCCCAGTAGTGGTGAGGCCAAAGAAGAATGGTAAATGGCGAGTGTGCGTGGATTACAAGCCACTAAATGCTGCAACAAAGAGGGACCACTTCCCTCTCCCATTTCAAGATGAGATTCTAAATGAAGTAGCAGGCCATGAGAGATATACAGTGTGTGATGGCTACTCTGGCTACTTTCAAATACGCATTGCAGAGGAGGACCAGAAAAAGACTACTTTCATCACACCATGGGGATGTTTTGCATTTCGAGTCATGCCTTTTGGTCTCACCAACGCTCCAACCACCTTTCAACGATTCATGAACATGGTCTTCCAACCTTACTTTGGTAAGTCCATAAGGGTTTTCATAGATGACTTTTGTATTTACAGCTCCAAAAGTATGCATCTCGGCAAGATTGATGAAGGATTTATTCGTTTATCTAAGCTGGGTGGACAACTAAACAAGGACAAATGTCACATTGGGGAAAGCAAGGTTACACTATTAGGGCATGTAGTGTCCATTGATGGAATCGAGGTAGATCCTGAAAAGATAGAAACATTGCTAAATATACCTTCCCCAACTTCCATCAAACAATTAATCTCCTTCTTGCAAAAGCTAAGATATTTGAGTAGATTCATACACTTACTCTCCCAAGTGATATTTCCTCTACAACAGCTGACTCGTCAAGAGACGCTTGTTTGGAGTGAAGAAAGTGAAGGGCACTTTAGAGAGATTAAAAAAATGTTAGGGCCACTCCCTGTAATCCTCCAACCTTGTTGGGAAAAAACATTCTTTGTAAACCCTAGTGTGGGAGAAGAAGCCATTGGTGCTGCCCTCCTACAAAAAGATCCAAAAACCTCCTTTATGAGGCCTGTGTATTTTGCTAGCCGCCTCATGGAAAACACAGAGAAGGCCTACACCCTGATGGAATAGCTAGTGTTAGCTCTCATGTTTGCGGTAACCAAATTTCGGCCATACTTGCTGCCGAAGAGGTTTGTAATTATCACTGTGGAGGATATGTTTCCCTATGCACTACAACATATGGAAATCTCTGACAAAATAGCAAAGTGGGTGGTGCAACTTCAAGAGTTTGATTATACAATACAGGTTGAAAGAACAACTCGAGTATGCTTAGCCGACATTTTAACAAACAAGTGCTATGAAAAAGTTTTCCATTTGAAGAGAAAGGAACTTCCACCACCTCCAGCTCTAGAGGTTTTGCTCAATGCTTATAGCCTCTACTTTGATGGAGCATACAAGAGAACCAAGGATAAGGCAGCTGCAGGCATCGTGGTCTTATCCCCATTGGGAGAGAGGATCCATGGTGAAGGGATCACTCTAGAAGATGTCCACTCCAACAATGAAGCAGAATATCATGCTCTAATTCATGGCCTTTGTTGGTGCCTCGATAATTCAATTAAGAGATTAAACGCTTTTGGTGACTCCATGCTTTTGGTAAGGCAAATGCAAGGTACATGGGCTTGCAAAAATGCCTGTCTCTCTACTAAAATGAGAGAAGCAAAAGCTCTTATGAGGAGATTTAGGGAGGCACAAGTACATCATGTGCCAAGAGACCAGAACAAGGATGCAGACCACCTAGCATCATCAAAGTTAAATGAGTCAATAGTGGGAGCAGTGGCCATCAAACTTCCACTTCAGCAAGGCAAGGAGGACTTGGAAGATATCATGCACATTCTGGAGCAAGGAGAGGCTCCTAAACACTTGAATGCAGGGGAAAGGCGATGGTTAGCTAGGAAGGCTACCAGGTATCGCATAGTAAATGATGACTTGTATTGTCTTGGTAAGGATGGTGTGCTTAGGAGAGTTCCTTTGAAGAGTGAAATTGAAGAGATTTTAAAAGCTCGTCACGATGATATGTGCGGAGGACACTTTGCACACGACATCACTAGTAGAAAGGTTCTACAAGCTGGGTTTACTTGGCCAAGTCTTCATCGTGATGTCAAATACTGGTGTCAAACATGTGATGAATGTCAGAAAGCAGGACCACGACGGCTCATAGCTGAACCTCAGAACCCAATAAAGGTATATGGGCCCTTTGAGAAGTGGGGAATTGATGCCATAGGGCCTCTACCACGCACTCAGTTAGGTAAAGAGTACATCATCATGGGAGTAGACTACATGACTAGATGGGCTGAGGCTATGCCGACCAATAGAATTACTGCTAAGGATGTGAGTCAGTTCATCTTTGACCACATCTGTTGCCGGTTTGGCACCCCTCTTAAAATACTATCTGATAGAGGACCAGGGTTTAGAGCAGACTTGGTAGGAGAACTCATGAAGAAGCTAAATATTCAGCATCAACACTCTACTCCTTACTACCCTCAATGCAATGGTTTGGTGGAAAAAGTAAATGGAATCATTTGCAAAATTCTCACCAAACAGGTACATGCCAGAACCCAAGATTGGGACAAACACCTGAATGGAGCTCTATGGGCCTATAGAACCTCCTTCAAAACCACATTAGGGTACACACCCTTTCATTTGGTTTATGGAAAGGAGGCGCTTTTGCCCATTGAAGTGAAGTTAACAAGTCTTCGAATATTGGGTAGCCAGGTAGGCTCTCAAAAGGAGAAAGTACATCAAAGGATCATGGATCTAGAGAGGCTGCAATTGGATCGTGAAGAAGCCATCAACCACTATTCTCAAGAAGCAGAGAAGCGCAGAGAAAAGTTCAACAAAAAGCTAGCATCCAAAGACATCAAAAAGGGATCTCTGGTGCTTCGATATGACAATCGCTTCGACACTCGTAAGGATGGAAAGTTTCTTTTCCGATGGCAAGGCCCGTTCTTGGTCACCAAAAAGTTCAAAAATGGCTCTTACAGACTTCAAGACATTGATGGTAAAGTGCACAAGACCAGGACAAATGGATGGCGTCTAAAGCCTTATCACATCAGGATAAGGTCAGCTCAAGATCAAAGAAAGTAGGCTAGAGGCATAAATACCCCTAGCCAGGTTTGGGGGGGCTATGATCCGAGCCTATCACAAATTTTTGTTTATCATATTTTGTTGGTTTTCCTTGCTTCTAGAGGTTTACAATAAAAGAAAGAGTGAGAACAACCTCTTGGAAAAATTTAAAAAAAAAGATTTTTTCTTGACTAGTTCACCGGAGGTGAAAGGTAGAGGGAGAACCTAGTGGTAAAGGGAAGGGAAAATATGTAAATGTGAAAAGAAAAGATATGATGTGGCTGTGGAGCCATGCACCCATGATTCAAGGGTCATGAGTGGCTCATATCATCATGGCTTTGGAGCCATATGATGATTCAAACAAATGATGATTCAAACAAATGGGACCCAAGTGGAAGACTTGGTAAAGGAAGAAACCAGACACATGATTTTGCTGAATTTTTAAAAAATACTTCCACTCCGATCCAAGAAAAGTTGTCTACATCAAAGTTGTAGCTGATGAGCTGGAGATTCTGGCCATATTTTTTTTATAATTTTTGCATCTACGGTCTAGGAGATATGGCCAAAATGGTGGACGCCAGTTTTTTCAACTGTGGTGGAGACCACCCCCTCTACCTTTACACACACACACCCTTCCTTTTCCACATTGAGACCTTCTCTAAAATCAGCCATTAGTCTTCTCACCCTCCTCTCCTTCCTCCTCTCTCTCAAGCTCAAAAACCCATCAAAGTTCCTCTTCTAATCACCTCTCAAGTCATTCTTAATCTTGTTGTAATTCATAAGTTCTCATTCAACCCCTTCCTATTATTACTAGATATGTATTGATTTTATGTAGATTCTTTACATTTTAAGGAAGCTCTTGGACTCAAGCTATGGAGGAAGGAGTGAAGACAACACAAGTGATGATGGAGCTAATTGGTCAACAAATCACTTGGAAGGAGCTTCTTCATTGGTTGAATGTCCCTAATCAAGCTTCATTTGTACAAATTACACTTGGATCTTAACCTCACTCCTAATCACTCTCTTTCCTATATAAAGAGGCCTTCCCCTTTGTAATTTCAAGCCTCCCTCAGCCCCATTGAGCCTTTGTATCACTCACCATGAGCCCATAATCTCATTCATTCACTCTATTCTTGCACATCCTAGAGTGCAAATTGTTTCATGCTAGTAACCTCTCCTCCTCTTACTTATGTTAATTAAGAGAAATGTTTTATATGTGTGTGAGAGTGCTTGATGTGATCTTGGCTAATCCTTGAGTGATTGTTTGGTAATCTATATGCTATTTGTGTTGGGAGTGTTTGAAGTCATCCATTCCTTGTACACACACTACGGTTAATGCTTCATTCATAGTGATCTCTCTCTCTCTCTCTCTCTCTCTCTCTCTCTCTCTCTCTCTCTCTCTTTGTGTAGCGGTCCTAGTCCACGCTTCCAAGACTAGGTGGTGCCCTCATCTCATTTCCCTTGTGGCGCAATGGAGTTTGTTTTGGTGTAGAGGCCACCATTCCAAATTTCCTTCGTCAATATGAAGTTAAGAGTAGAGCCAAGGTCAAACAAGATGAAGGCATCATGCTCTCTTACCTTTCCCCAAGCATAGGAGAGTGATGATCCTTTGCAATGAGCATCCTCTTTTGGAGCTTCGATGGTGGAAGCTCTAGGAGTCTCATTGCGAGTATTCTTCTTGGGGCAAGAACGATAGCCATGTCCTTGCTCTCCACACTTGAAACACTTATGGTTCTTGCGAAAAGCTTCAAGCTCTTCAGGAGAGAGTTTGTTTTTACCTTTGTAAACTCCCTTCTCCTTGGACCGATTGTTGTTGTTGTTTTTGTGGTTGGAAGTGCCTTGGGAATTATTTTGAGCATTGGATTTCCCCTTTGCATCATTTTAATCTTTGTTTTCCATGGGCTTGACATTACGTCTAGCCCCTTGATGGAAATTGATGCGTGAAGCAACCATGGTGTGGTGGATTACTTCGGTAATAGTACCGGGCCGTTGAGAGTTGATGTATTCGGCCATCTCTTCAGGTAATCCCGCACAGAATTGCTGTCTTTGTTCGGCAAAGTCTATATTTTGAAAGACAGTAGCTTTGAGATGTAAATCCCAAAACTTGTCTACATACTTGTTGATAGACTCATGAGAGAGAAGCTTCAAGCCGCGCCATTCGGTAAGAACTTTATCTTTAGTATCGCTTGGCAGAAATTGCTTCATGATGGAAACTCGTAGAGTATTCCATGTCTTTGGGGCTTCTCCATTGCCACGAAGGCTAGCCCACCATTGACGAGCTGATTTTTGGAAGTGCATAGCTACATGACGTAGCTTGGAGGACTCTGTGAAGCCCTCGTCCCCAAAGGCCGCGTCAAATTGCTGGATGAAGGCCAAGACTTTGTCGGTAGCACCAAAGGTGCCATCGTAGGTGATAAATGAGATACTCTTTCCTCCCTCCTTGAACTTCTTTAGCTTTTGTGACCTTCGCCATGCAAGAAATGATTTGCGATGTCCTCCCCTCTTGTATTCTCTAGGAGAATAGCCATAACTTTCATCGGAAGAGGAGGAAGGTGAAGTAGAAGGAGAAGAGGGTGACCTCTTCCTAGCCCTTTTCTTCCTTTGTTTCCTCTCTTGCCTTTCAGAGTGATGAGGAGGACTATGGGTTGCTCTTTTCCTCTTGGGAGGAGTAGGCGATCGTCTAGACCGCCTTCTTCGTGGAGCCACATCTTCAGAAGAACTTAGACTTTCATTGCTTTCTTTCTCTTTGGATTCCTCCTCTCGAATGGGAGAGAGGCCTCCTAAGCTCTCTCTCCTCATGGAGAGGAAGGGAAATTCCATAGGCACGAAGTTGTTGAGTAACTTCGGCTTGCAAGGTAGGGTTGCCCATAGCTTGTTGCAACCTAGTCACAAGATAATTCACAAACATGGGAGCATCATCATTAGCACCTTCATGCGCAAAATCAAAGCTATCAATGTTCATTCTACTCTCTTGATTATTGTCAGCCATGTTAACAAAATTTGATGTATGTACTTAGTGTATGCTTTGGCAATTCAAAACCTTAGTTGCCACTCCTCTTAGCCTTTGAAAATTGGCTCTTAAGTATCTACACCCACGGCTCAAAGTGGTTAATTATAGAGAGTAGAGGAGTAGGTATAACATAGCAGAGTTGCCAAGGGCTAGCTCCTTTCAGACTCCTTATGGCTTAATAATGGTAAAGCCGTAGGCAAGTCTAAAAAGATTCCATTATTAAGTCCAAAGCTCCCGAGGTGTGCACCATCCCCCACATAGTGGGCTTAACAAAACCGATCTTAGAAAGAGAGATAATTTAGAGAACATGACAACAGTTGAGGACCGGATTTATGTGGAGCCAGTCCCCCCTCCAATAGGCATTTGTATTATGATTTCTCCTATTAAGAGAGACTTGTTACAATACATTCTTTGTGTTCCTTGTGACCTAGGTGATGCAATGAAGATGGAAAGCTTCATGCATCACAATCATAGCATAACATGAACTTGAAGAAAGCTTTAATTGTCCCAAGCCTCAGTCCCAAGACCTCAAACACCTTCGAAGGTGGAGAGAGCTAGCAGGGAATGAGGGTAGGGAAGAGGAAGAAGAAACATTTCATAGGAGAAAGAAGTAGTTCCTCACTTATCATACTCTTGTTTCTAGCATACATAATCGCATAGTAATGAAGAAGAAGGAGATGACAAGCTCAAGAATTGAAGCATGGCTCTTGGTTGGATTTGCACTCCATAGCCAAGAGTGTTGGTGTAGGCTCTCAACCTCTACTTGCTTGGAGAGGGAGCTCTTGCACTTTGCATAGCACACAATGAGAGTGATTGTGAGTGTGTGTGGGTGAGTATACCCCTCAATCAAGCCCCTAGCTAGCTTGAGTTGACCCCCCCTTGTAGCTCATGCTTGAAGCTCATTGGACCCTCCCAGGCCTAGCCAATCATGAGCAGGAGGCATTACAAGCAGTAGGGGTAGCCTTGAGACAAGTGTCCCCCTTTCCTTTTTGAGAGAGAGAGCTAGATAAATGCTAAAACAATTAGATAATTCATGTAATTTATCATTGGACCCCTTTGAAGCTTAGCCAATAGGCTTCAAGCAACACATGAAGGTAACATGGGTAGGGGCCTGACATGTGTCCTTGCTGCCTCTTCAAGTTGGGGCTTCCCTTGTGTGTGTGAGTGGGTGTTCTCTCTCTAGCCCCTAGGAAAAGGGCTCGCCCCCCCCTCTTGTATGAATGCTTTTGACTTTAGGTGATCAAGCACCTTACTCACCAAGCATGACAAAGCACTTGAACTAGGGGGTGTTCCCACAAGCATCTCAGGCAAGCTTCTCAAGGCACCTCAAGTACCTTAATCATGTAGCAAGTCAAGCACCTCAAGCATGGAGCCAGTAAAGCACCTCAAGCATGACAAACACCTCAAGCACGACAAGCACCTCGAGCTTGGGCCGGGTTCCCACCTCAAGCTCAGCCCTAGCTTACCTAAGGTCAAAGGAATTTTACACACATTTATTGGAGGTCTTCAATGAAGCTAACCCTAAGGTCTTATGCTCCATTGGTTAGCCTTGCTCTTTGATAGACCATCTCCCTTTTGGGCCCCTTTACCATTGGCCCCGTGTTGAGATAGATCTATAAGCACATATCTATATCTTAACACTTGTTCCCGTTTATTCTCCCACATTAAGTGATCAATTCAATATGAGAAAATCATTTGGGTTGGTTAGATATTAGATTTTATGACAGAAAGGGGAAATGGGGAAACACACCCGGCCCAAAAACAAAGACCTTTCTATAGCTCAGGGTATCCACAACACCCCTATCCTCATAGAAAACTCCTTAAAAAGAACACTTTACACTAGCATACCACCATCTTCTCTTTTTCCACTACTCGCACACTCCACAAGTCCACCATGCATCACACACCTATTTCTACAATCGGTCTCAACCCTTACACATACACACCACCGCTCAATCTCACTCTCTCATGCAAAATACCGTCGGTTCAGGGGACACAAACATCCACACTGCCGGCACCGTATGGAAGCACAAGAGAAAGAGAAGGAGAAGGGGGGAAGGGGGAATGACAATAAACTAGGGCAACAATGGCTTGATTATGCTTCAAAAGGCATGTATAGAGCTTGCAATGCCATCACAATGGCCATTTTCAAGAGAAATTTCAAAGGGGATTGGATAGGCACACTCCTCTGACAAAAAAATCCACTCTGTAGGCTTCAAACGACACAAAAAAAGTCTCCATTTCATGGAAAAAATGGATTTTATAGTGGGGGGTCTTCAACTTTAGAATCTTCACCTTAATTGGCCCATCTGGCATCTTAATTTTGCATCTTTTGGAAGGAGGGAGCCACCTAACTTCAGTTGCTCTCTTTCGCCATGGCTCATAGCAAGGGAGAGCTCCCTCTCTCTCCTTGATGCTCTCTACAGAGCACAATGCCCAAGTTACATACCCCTCCATTCTCAAATCTCCCAACGTATATGGGATTAACCCATGCTACATGGAAATAAGTGGTGATATTATCCCTTGAGGGCCTCCAATTCCCTAAAAGATTCCAAGGAAAAAGAAAATTCATCCCAACATTGAACACTCGTCATTTCATGTCCATCGTCTGGGTGACCCAGCCGCAAACTTGTGTGAAAAAACCAGACTCTTGGCTTCAAACTCTCTTGCCTTGCCCCCCTTTTGGCTTCAATAGGCCCACCAATCGTATCATGGAAAAACAAGAAATTATATGAACGCACTCCATCGCCAAATGCTCCCAACTATACCAGGTTGTGGCTCGGTGCTGGAGACTCTGAATCACAAGTTTTGATCCCTATTGATTCCACATGAGCTACTCTATATGCTTGAACTCTATCAAAGCCCCAAAGATTCTAGATGGCACGATTCACTGTGTAGTCAACCTAGCCCATAGCTGGGCCTCGACAAAACTTCAACCGATCATAACTTGCTATCCCAAGTGCTGATTAGCAATCCAAGAAGACAAGCACTCCATAATTTGAGCTCTACACACCTATCTGCTGACATCCACTTGGGCCATCTGTCCTGAGCTACCCTGTCCATCGAGGATTTACAACACCTTCTAACTTTGAGCCTTAGTATCTTGCACACTAGGGCTCCGTTTGATGAGCCGTATGAATTGGATTCTATAGCACCTCGAACATTATATTCTAGAGCACTGACTCAACACATTGGGCACCTTCACTGTCATCCCAGTTGGACCATCCTTTAGATCTTTTGGCCTAAAAAGCCGCATCAAACATACATTTTTGCTATCCTTTGGCTGCCTAGGACCTTAGTACCTGCCCTAGCCTTCTACACAGCATCTGTGTGCGGCCTTTGCCCGACATAGATCGGTTTCCATCTTGGACCAACTTTGGTTGCACCAACGTGTTCTTTTTGCTTTATTTATCCTCTTTTTGGGCAGTTTTTACAGCAGGTGCATCATTTACCATGGCTGACAACAACACATATGTGTTCAATATGTTTTCTAGTGAGGACATATTACATGGGAACAATTACCCTATGTGGTCTTATATGATGCAACATGTTCTTGTGTTGACGGGCATTTGGAACATTGTGCAGGGCATTGATGTATGTCATGGTTCTAAGGATACATGCGATGTTGAGGATGTTGCAGGTCTTGCTCCTATTAGAGGTGTTTTGCGTACAATAGAACAAGCTTGTTTGAATGTAAAAGATGTGCACGATAATGCATTGATTGTCTTGTCTGGGAAGTGCACTATCCTCATGTTCGTTCAACAAAACCTGCAAAACAGGCTTGGGATATTCCAATTGGTTTTTATGCAAGTTGCAATGACGTAAAGAGCTAGAGTCAAAGATTATGCATGAGGAAGATGGCATGAACACTTTCCTTGCTTGTGTAAAGGTATCAATGAGCAACTTATTATTGTAGGAGAAGTCATTTCAGACAGTTCTCCTGTGAAAACTATTCATGATGCCTTGCCATATTCTTACCAGACTTTTGATAGTACTTGGAGACTTATGACCCAAGGAAATCTTGAAGTTGTCAAATTTGATGCATTATGCACATTGCTATTGCAAGAGTCGAATTTGAGCGATACTTTATTGATGCTCAAAGAAAAGGTGGTAATAGCAATGGAGCCACTTCTTATGGTTCTTCTACACTCACTGGAAAATGACATGCTCCTAATGCTTCTACTAGTAGAAATTCGTCTAGAAATCTTGGTGATAAGGAAAGAAGATGCATTGCTATTATTGCAAAACTAATGATCACTTGATCAAGCAGTGTCCTAAATTGTAGGCCCAATAGACTAAGAAGAAAGAGGGTAGTTTCACTGCAAATTCTTGTTTCACTACAAATGCAGCTATTGTTGACTCTTCCGTGAAACGAGATTGTGATGTTGATGTTGATGTAGAATAGGCTTTTAGTGTAGAGTGTACCTTTAATCATGTTGTCCATGATGCATGCATGTCAGTTGTTGCACATTCACATGTGTGGTATAAGGTGCTACAAAGCACATTACCTGACATAGTGATTTGTTTACTTCTCTTGAGTTTGTCTCTCATGGGAATTCAACTACTTGTGCCAACAATACTACTTATTGGATTCAAGGACTTGGAAATATTGTGCTTGCTACTGCAAATGGAAGTTCTTTCACACTTGTTGATGCACTTTGTATACCTAGGATCAAGAAGAACCTTTTGTCTGTATCTGCACTTGCTAGACTTTGTCTTGTTGTGAAATTTGTGGTTGACATATACATAGTTCATGATCTCAATTTTAGTGATGAGATTTTTGTATTAGGCATTTTAAGTCATGGGATGCATAAGCTCACTTTGTATGACAAGTGTGGGAAAAATTTTGCAAATGCAGTTGTTGATTCTAAGGCTATTTCATATGCAAAACTTTGCCATGCACATTTTGGACAACTGAATTTTGCCAGTTTGTTGCGTTTGCAAAAATCCGCTATGGTTGCTTCTTTGCAAGCTATCAAAGAACCTATCAAACATGTTTATGAAGGATATTTTTTGGGTAAGATACATCGTTCAAAGTATGGTTCACTAATGGCCACATGCAGGTTGCATCTCGTGCATGTTGATGTTTGTGGGGGCCATGTTGCTTGGGAAATTACCTATACTTTGTGAATTTCATTGATGACTACTCTAGCCATGCATGGGTATATCCACTTAAAGCTAAGTATAAAGTATTTATGTGCTTCAACCAATTTCTGGCTATGGCTGAAAATGTCTCGAAATATACTATGGGCACCCTCCATTCTAATCGAGGGGGGCAGTATATGTCACATGAATTTAATGATTTTTTGGCTACTCGTTGGATAAAACACCAATATAAAGTGCCTTATATGCCTCATCCAAAAGGTATTGCTGAGATTGCTCATGTGCTTAAAGTGCTTAAAGTGCACTTGCCTCTGCTACATGACAGGGCTATGCATCACATTTTGACAAAAATATCAAGCAAATATAAAAGTTATGCATACCATATTAATCACTCAACTTGACTTGTTGTGCTTTCAAAATCTTGCATGCTTCATGACCATGCATGCCAATCTTTCAGTATCCTTTTGGATGTGCCCTGCACAATCTTGAGCTTGCTCGAGTACATAAGATCTTGTTGTAGTCTTAACTAGGGTCCCTACCATGGTGATTTCAATTTGAGACTTGCTTGGTTTGTATAACTTTAACAAGCCTTGCTTGCACTTAAAATACCAAGTGTTGAAATGAAATTTCCAACATTGAAATCAAATTCCCTTTCCTTGCCATTGCATCTTGAAGCAGGTATATAAGTTTTGGTTGTAGCTACATTTTTGCATATTAGAATAAATTGGATGCATACATCTTCAAGCTAGACAACAAGCATCCCATCATCCACCTACTTTCACATCTAGTGCAACGTATCAAAATACCTATGGAGCACATCCCAAGGAGAAGGCAGGTGTGTACAATCACCCCAAAAAGCTATGAAGAACTCTGTAAAAGCATGCCCTTTACCTTAGAGTTGTAACCACTAGATTCTCAATATAATTATTATTGAAAATAATGCAGTTTTATCATAAAGTTGGTTCTACATCTCTTGTGCACAATGTGTATACATGCTTTGGTGTTTTTAACAACTAGTAACTATGTATGCTATCTAGCATAACTCAGTATTCTAACTAGCATACAGACTATGCTAACAAGTATACATAGAGTAGCTAGCATCTATGCTAGCTAGCATAACCAATTATAGTTACCGGGTTAATTGTGTAAGCTAGCCACCATAGCCACTATGCTAACTAGCACACATAGCATAAATAGCATGTATGCTAACTAGCATACCCAATAGAATTTATGCTAAGCAACATAAGTAGGTATGCTAAATAGCATACCTACTTATGCTATTTAGTGGGGTATGCTAATTAAAAACAATATTCTAGCCACCATACCCCCTATGCTAACTAGCATACATACTTTCCTAGCTTGCATACGGATTATGCTGACTAGCATACATAGAAGCTTGTTTGTTGACTACCATAACTAGGTATGCTAACTAGCATAGAAAGTACCATTCATGATGGTTACACCTATCTATACTATCAAAAATTTGGGTAAATCAACTGGCATTGCTTATGGTTACTGGTTCATTGAGTGTGTAGAGGAAGTGCTCAATATGCTACCATTGCATTCATATAATGCCAGCAAGACCAAAAAGTATGCTAACATAGCACAAGGTATGGCCCCAAAAAATACAATGGTACAAAATTTGTAAACATTACTATCTAGAAAGAAAATCAAAATAGATATGAACATTGAAAAGGAATTCTCATCACGATATTACAACTTTTCATCATAGTACATAATTTTACAAGTATGCAAAGAGTCTAGACTACTCTTGAAAACGCTTATACAGTTGAGGGTGCTTGTACTTGTAGTACCTAGTGTGTTTGTGCTCCTGGTTTTGTTGAGCCTTTGTTTCCTACATTGGCCTTTTGACTTCAAATTGATGCTTCTTCTCTAATATTTCCCTCTCAAACCTTTCCCTCTCATTCCTTTCAACTTCTTTGTCAACCTCCCTTTGTCTCGACTATTCTTTACCCTCCACTAGGCCTCATTTCTTTCTTGCAAATTTACTTGTATCTTGCTAAGAACTGCATCAAAACACACTTATGGCCCAGTACCAATCCCATTGCTGGCTATATATGCTGCCTTGGGGGGCTCACTATGCATAAATTGTGTATATCACATAATTATCAAGTGACCCCCCCAAGTATGTTTGCACTGTCCTTCGATTGTAGCCACATAAACAATTAGGGAGTAAAAGTGTCTATTAGACATTGTTGCCTCTGTTTAATAATCCGGTCCTCTAACTTGGGAGTAATAAGCCAAATTCCTTGAGGTTTCTAGAAACAATTGTACTTACTATCACCAATGATCAAAGTATGAAGTCCCTCCAAAACATACTCATGTTGTTGAAGAAAACAACCTTATTATGTATCAGCCAAGTCATCTTACCACAATGCTCCTGTGCCAAAATACCTGCCATCCTTGCAATTACTGTATCTAATATTGCAATTACTTTATGCTGCATGCTGTTGCTCCATATGTACACATGGAAAAACTAGAGACACCAATCTAGAAATTTGTGGTTTTCTTTGTGATAAATACATACCGCCTATCTTGCATATAGTACTTTATCATTTCCCCTGCATATTTAGGGGAAACTTCACCATGCTTTCACTCTACAACTTTAACTAGTAGACCATTCAAATCAAGAACCAGAGAGTGCTTCTTGTCAGTCAATAGCTTGGGCACCCATATTGGGTCTGGTGGCGGATATCACTCAACAACCATAATTTTCCCTAAGGAATGAACAAAATTCAAATACTCATCAAATTTCCTACGATGTTTAAGGTAGTGGTTCAGGTGCTTTTAAATCTCATATTCTTCTTTTCTCAGTTGTTTGGCCTTGGTGATATGCCACTTTTGTATCTTTTCCAATTCGATGGCAACATTTAACATCGTGAAGCTTTTATCCCATAGCAACCACAACTAGGCTAGCCCTAGCATTTCTTGCTTTCAAAACCCTTGCAGCTTCAAGATCTTGTCTTGCACTGACAGGATGATGTTTAGCATCCTGTAGTTGTTTTGTGAGATGATCATTGGCAACCTTAATGTGTTGCAAATTGTCAAAATATGACAATCAACCTTAATGTGCTCCAAATCCTCAAGGCCAAAATATGACAGGCTTCCTATCCCCAGATGAGCTCTATGGTGAGAGAGGGGTGTCTCCTTGATAGCTTTGGAAATATTTGTGGCTACTCGACCTGATTATTCCTCCTTTATTTTCACAAACCCCTCCTTGGTGTTTTGACATGAACAATGAGAATTACGCATCCTCCACTTTTTGACATGGGACTGCTTGCAATTACCACTTGGCTGAATTATTTTACAAACCCCTTCGCAAATGCAGAGTTGATCTCCATGTGGGTTGGGGCCTTCTAGTACACCCAATAGTGCAGTTGTATCACCTAGTCATATATTTTGCTATGTAAAGAACTACATTTAATGTGAATTTTTTGTGATCCTTTGGCTCTCCGAATACACTAAACCACTCCATATATACTTTGTTGTCCCTCTTCACCACTTTGGGGTCCGCACCATCCCTTGAGAGTCCATGAACAACATTAAAAGCTTCTTCTACAATATGAAACTTCTCCTGCAGTGATGTGAAACTTGGGAGCTTTCCATCAACCTGCACACCACGAATGTATAATAAGATATTACAATGCATTATGCAAGACTATCCATGGTGAAGGAAAAAATCTCTATTTATTGGGAAATAATATGTATCTCACATTTCATGCATATAGGAGATAGTCAAACACAAAGAAACAATTAACACCTACAAAGCTTCTTTAAGCAGCCCCACTAGAAAAGAACTCTTGAGTAATTTGTGCACAATCTTGAACCATAACTGCCTGGTGTAATGTGAGATGTAGGCGGTGTCATTTTGTGGGGGGGTGGGAGGGGAAGAGAGAGAGAGAGAGAGAGAGAGAGAGAGAGAGAGAGAGAGAGAGAGAGAGAGAGAGAGACGTTCTTGCACTTCCCTACATACATGTTCTTGGAATTAGTGATCCTTGGGATTTAGAGAGCTTTGCCCTTTTGCGAGGTAGAGGAGAAGCAACATAATCTTTTGCCCTCGACTTCCTTCTTCGTGGAGTGTGAAGAGAGAGAGAGAGAGAGAGAGAGAGAGAGAGAGAGAGAGAGAGAGAGAGAGAGAGAGAGAGAGAGAGAGAGAGAGAGAGAGAGAGAGAGAGAGAGAGAGAGAGAGAGAGAGAGAGAGAGAGAGAGACGTTCTTGCACTTCCCTGCATACATGTTCTTGGCATTAGTGATCCTTGGGATTTAGAGAGCTTTGCCCTTTTGTGAGGTGGAGGAGAAGCAACATAATCTTTTGCCCTCGACTTCCTTCTTCGTGGAGTGTGAAGAGAGTTGTCGTCGGAGGCGGTTGTTCTAGCTATTGTGTTGAGCTACTCTCCACTTGGGTAGCTTGGTGAGCTGTGACTTAGGGATTGTTACGGAATAAGTTGCACAATGTGGTCCTGCGGAGGTCTGGACATTGTGGATCAGGAGTCATGCGGCGGCCGTGGTGGGAGTTCTTCACAAGATATCATGGGACAGGAGGAGTGTGTGCACCGTTCCTGATCTGCGCTTCATCAGTGGTTGTATATAGGGGGCATACATGTCTTTGATGTACCTTACCTTATGTTATCCCTACATCTTCAGTTGTAACTCTGTGTGTCCGGATTACCTATGAATGAAGCAAGAACTGTTCTGTGCCTGTGTACTGTGTACTGTTATCTATCCTATTTTTATGTGTTTGATGTTCACATAATGTAAGGCAGTTTGAGGGTAATCATTCCCGTAATGGCTATTGCTCCTGTGCGGGCAATAGCCATTGCATCTGGCAACCATGATGCGTCATGGACGACCTGCGATGAATATGCATGTGCACTAGGTCGGAGGGTCCGCCTGACCCTGTGATTCCAATTGTAGGAAGACGTCGGAGGAGAGGCGGTTTGGATGAATTTGTTTTTTCTTCACCGCAAGCTGAGGAATCTGTATCTCCATCACCAAGCTCTGTGTGTGGTAGGCGGTTGCGATGGGCGAGGTGTACTCCACGCAGTCAGTCATGTCCTCTTGTCATACGTCCAAACTCACCCACACAAGTTGCTCCACCACCGTCTCCGGTAAGCAGTCCGGGGGTGTCTCCGCCACTGTCCCCACCTCCTAGTGTTCAACAACTTTTTCCGACAGGAGGTACAGTTGGGCAAGGGATGATGGCACATCCTCAAATTAAGTATAGTCGGTTTCAAGGTCTTTCAAGAGAAGACCCTGATGCACATTTGCGCCATTTTAATAAATCTTATGGATTGAATCATCCTCGGGTGGTGATTCCTCTCCATCAACAATCAGTGTTTGAATCTACACTCTCGCAGAAAGCTGCTAAATGGTTGTCCGAATACCCTGATGATCATTTTCAGACATATGATGAAGGATCTAGAGCATTCTTATGAAGGTTTAGAACGGAAAACAGAGTCTCTCAACATTTGGAAAAGCTTCGATCGTTGCAGCAGAAGTCGTTGCTAGTGGAGGATTATGCTGCAAAATTCCGGATGCTTTTGCAGAGGGTACCTCAGGCACAAAGGCCGGCAGCAGAAGTGTTGAATGATTATTTGTTGTGGGGGCTCAACAAGGATCTCATAACTGCTATGGAAATAGTGGATAAGGTAACTACTCCCCTGGATAATGTAATTGCTAGGGCTGTAGTAGCAAGAGAGGCCTTAGAGGATACGAAATCCCCAAAGAAATCAAAGAAAAAAGAGAGGAAGAAATCTCATCGGAAGTCGCAAGACAGCGGCAGTGATAGTTCGAAGTTGGAGTCCATAGCATCAGACTCCTCTGACTCAGGCAGCAGCGATTTGAGGAAAGAGTCGGAAGAGACACCTTGGAAAAAATCCCAGCATCACGGGAAAGGTGTTTCGTCTGGATCGTCGGAATCTGTTGCGTTTCCTAAAAGTCTAAAGAAACTATGGTGTACCCAGTGCCGAAATCCGGGCCATGCTGCTCAGGAGTGCGTAATGAATAAGAAGTGGTATGCAATTTGCACGACCAATACTCATAATACAGTGGAATGTTATTTCAATGGTCGGGGTCGTTGAAGTTGAGGAGACTCTTCTACATGGCAATAACCACAGACAGGGCAGCGACAAGAGCCTGATGTGGCAATGGCTCATGCTCATACATCAGAGACACCTTTGCAAGGTCAAGCAGGAGGACGGGGTCAAGGGGGATGATGAGGTCATAGAAGAGGTGGCCGAGATCCTAATCGACCCAAGAGATGAGGTTTGGGGGATGGGCACTGGTGATCCGAGTGTACTAAAGCTATGGAATATGATTGGAAGAAGCAGGAACGCGCTGTAGGGAAACATCCTAGTGTGGCTATGGTTCAGATTGAAGGATTGGAGGAGGCGGATCTAGAGGTTTCATTAATCATGCGATTGGGTAAAAATGTGGTTCCAACACCCAATGTAAAGATTCCGGATTCGACGGCTCAAGAAGAAGTGTGGAAAAAGATGGTGACCTGGTTGCCACAGTCCGCACCACCATTGAAATCATCAGGACCATCGTCTGTGGGCCTAGAAATAAAGGAAGGAAAAGCTGGAAATAAGGATGATATTAGAGAAGAGGAGGATTGGAATTCAGTTTGGAAAGAGGTCCTCACGTTGCCAATACAAGTACCTTTGGGCTCATTACTAAAATTGGTCTGGAATTTTCATAATGCATTGCTGAGACAAAAGTCCATAGAGCTGAGGGAAGTAGCCATTGGGAAAGTTGAAGGCAAGGAGGATGATTCAGCCCTATTACCTGCAAATAGGATCATGGATACCTGCATTCCGGAGCTTTCAATTAGATACCATGGAACATACATTGACAAGGTACTATTGGATGGAGGGGCGGGAGTAAACATTATTACTCAAGCAACTTGTGAACGTTTTGGACTCAGTGATTGGGAGCCTGCACCCTTTGTAGTCCGCATGGCAGATCAAAGAAGAGTGCAACCAGTGGGGTTACTTCGGGGCATTGTCTTGGATGTGGTGGGATTATCTTTTGTTGTTTCCTTAGTAGTCTTGAATATTGAGGATCATAATCAGGATTATCACATTATCTTGGGGAGACCCTGGTTACGACAAGAGAGGGTAAAGCATAATTGGGAAGCAAATATGCTTACAGAAAAAAAGGATCGAATGAAAGTGTGGGTGATGTTGGGAACATGTAGACAACCAGTTCAGGCAGCATGGCCTGTGATATCAGAAACAATAAATATGGTGGAAGGATTAGAAGGGGATGAAGAGGATCAATTTCTGAAAGCTAACACGGATTTGGTTTCTTTATATCTGGCGGATATTTCTCTGATTCCGAAGGGAAACTCAGTGGGGATTTCAGGAAATCCAGGAGGGATAGGGGAGCAACAACAAGTGTTGCCTAGTTCTGAATCATTCGAGGATGTTATTCAGCAAGAACCTGCGTTTGAAGCACAGATGAGGAAAATTACAAGGGTTAAAGAAGATGAATTGGAGAAGGTCTTTCTTGGGAAGCAAGCGGAGCCACAGTGTTAAGTATGGAGCCTGATTTACCCTTGTAATTTTCTGTGGTAAAAGCGTACATTTGTAGGGCCCCCATTATGAGGAGAAGCCATCGTGCGTGAAGGAAAATCACTCACCGGAAACCAAAATTTTCACGGACAAGAATCAGGGGCAACTTTAAAGGCCTCGGGGGCCTCCGCCCCCGAGACTTTTCTTTTCGCTGGAATATTATGGCCGGACGGCGGCTGAAAAGTGGTCGGAAAACAACCGGTTGGTTGGCCGGTGGCCGGTAGTCAATGGCCGATGGCCGGTGGTCGGAAGTCAATGGCCGGTGATCGGTGGCCAAATTCAATGGCCGGTGGCCGAATTCAAAAGCGGACTTGTCTTCTCAAGGGCGGCTACACATGGCTGTCTCTCATAAGAGAGGGCAGCCCTTTTGGCCTATAAAAGGAGGCCATTTCTACACACATTTCATAGTGTGAAGTTGATGCAACAAGGTGAGTGTGAGGTGGTGAGAGTGAAGCAAGGCGGGAGCTCCATTAAGGGTATAATCCCTTTGTAAACTACTTCTTGTTTTGAAGTACTAAAGCCATTGAGTGGCTGCTTTCCCGTGGACGTAGCCCACATTGGGTGAACCACGTATATCGTGTGTACTCTCTCTCTCTCTCTCTCTCTACTCTATAATCTCGTGTATATAAATCTGTCTCTCTCCATTAAGTAATCTACTCAATTATCTATTTAGCTATGTCTTATTTCCTAACAACTAGTATCAGAGCAAGGTTTGCTCGTAGCTAAATTATCTCAAGGAAAGGATTCCTTGAATTGAGTGGGAGTTATGGCGGAGGAAGGGAAGCTCAAGATTGAGAAGTTCTACCAGAAGGACCTCTATTTTCCACTAGGCGGTCTTGCGAAGAAGCCCGCAACAATGGAAGATGAAGCATGGATTGTCCTTGATCGAAAGGCAATGGGAACAATCCGGTTAAGCTTGGCGTCAACAGTGTCCTTCAATGTTTCGGAGATGAAGACCACGGAGGACTTGATGAAGTCACTTGACGACTTCTACGAGAAACCATCGGCATCCAATAAGGTATTTCTTATGAAGCGCTTGTTCAATCTAAAGATGGCAGAGAATGGTTCAGTTGCAGAACACCTAAATGAATTTAACACAAACATAAGTCAACTTCGATCAGTGAAAATCAATTTCGATTACGAAGTACGAGCTCTCCTTATACTATCATCTCTACCGGATAGTTGGGACAGCCTTGTGATGGCTGTAAGTAATTCTATCTCTGACACAAATACTCTTAAGTTTGATGATGTTGTGGGTGTTCTCCTAAGCGAGGAAGTGCAAAGGAGAAGCACAGGAGAATCATCAAGTGCTGCACTATCAATGGAAACAAGAGGAAGGCTTAAGGAGAGGTTCAAAAACCAAAAGGGTCGTGATCGCTCAAGGCGGAGCAAGTCACACACAAAGTCAGTTCTTGAATGTTGGAACTGCGGCAAGAAGGGCCACGTCAAGAAGGATTGCTGGTCCAAGAAGAAGAAGGAGATAGAGTCTCAAGACAACAAGCCAACATCGGAGGCCAATGTGGCAGGTAAAGTAGAGCAAGATGCTCTAATTCTCTCATTAGACAATGTTTCTAATTCCTCGATAGTAGATTCCGGGGCTTCATTCCATGCGACACCACACAAGCAACATTTCCAAGACTACACCAAAGGTAATTTTGGGTGTGTATACTTGGGAGATGATGAAGCTTGTGAGATTGTCGGCAAAGGTACAGTTTCTGTCAAAACTGCTAACGGAAATGAATGGAAGCTTAAGGATGTTAGGCATGTTCCTTCTCTTTGCAAAAATTTGATCTCTACAGGACAATTGGACGATGAAGGTCACAACATTGCATTCGGAAACAAACGGTGGAAGATCTCAAAGGGATCTTTGGTGGTTACCAAGGGTGAAAAAGTTGGTACACTTTACTTGTGTACTGTTAGCACGCAACCTTCAGCTTGTGCAACAACTACAGAAGTTGACAGTGCGGTGTGGCACTATCGACTTGGGCATATGAGTGCCAAAGGAATGCAAATCCTTCAAACAAAGAAGATTCTACTAGGTTTGAAAGAAGTGGACTTAGAGTTCTGTGAAGATTGTGTTTATGGTAAACAAAAGAGGGTAAAATTTCAAAAATCAAGAAATGAAAGAAAAAATGAAAAACTTGAGTTGGTTCATTCTGATGTTTGGGGTCTTGCAAGTACACCATCACTTGGTGGCTCATTGTACTATGTAACATTCATAGACGATGCGACTAGAAAAACATGGGTTTATGTCATGAAGAATAAATCCGATGTATTTTCCATATTTCAAAGGTGGAAAGCCTTTGTGGAGAATGAAACAGGTACCAAGGTTAAATGCCTCAGATCCGACAATGGAGGCAAATATTGCAGCCAAGCTTTTGAAAGCTTTTGTGCTAGCAATGGCATTCGGAGGCAAAGGACAACCCCAAGGACACCTCAACAAAATGGGATTTCGGAAAGGATGAACAAGACAATCATGGAACGAGCACGAAGCATGCGGCTACATGCAGGCCTACCGCTTGAGCTTTGGGGGGAAGCTGTAAGTACGTATGTGTACTTACTCAATCGGTCACCCTCAACGGCATTGGCTGGGGGAGTTCTAGAAGAGGCATGGACAGGTAAACCGGTGAATTATGCATTTCTCAAAGTGTTTGGGTGTGAGGCTTTCATGCACATAGATAGAAGCCTAAGATCAAAGTTAGATGCAAAGTCCAAAAAGTATTTCTTCATTGGCTATGGAGAAGGAGACTTTGGGTATCGCCTATGGAATCCTGAAGATGGTAAAATCTTAAGGAGTAGGGATGTAATTTTTAACGAACAAAATATGTACAAAGATTACTAGAAAAGAAAACAAACAAAAGAAACAGGTGATGAGTAATGGAGCTTGAGGACGGTGAAGACTCAAGGACTGCAAACGGTGACAATGTGCAACAACATCAACCAAATGAGGAGCCTCAACCTATTCCCCGAAGATCTATAAGAGCAAGTAGACCTCCAGAAAGGTTTGTTCCTTCCTTCAACCATCTCTTGATCTCAGATTCTGGAGAGCCGGAATCATATGAAGAAGCTATGCAACATGAATCCAAAGAAGAATGGACGAAGAGCATGCAAGTGGAGATGCACTCACTACATCGCAACCAAACATGGGAATTGGTTGAGTTGCCTAAAGGTAAGCGGGCACTTCAAAACAAATGGGTGTACAAGCTAAAAGAAGAAGAAGGTGGGAAGAAAAGGTACAAGTCTAGGCTTGTGGTAAAAGGTTTTTCTCAAAAGAAAGGTATTGACTTCAATGAAATATTTTCTCCTGTTGTAAAAATGAACTCAATTAGGCTTGTCTTAAGCCTTGTGGCTGCTCATGATCTAAATCTCGAGCAAATGGATGTAAATACGGCATTCCCTCACGGTGACTTAGAGGTGGAAATCTACATGCGTCAACCAAAGGGGTATGAAGTAAAAGGTAAGGAGAAAATGGTTTGCAGATTAAAGAAGAGCTTGTATGGTTTAAAGCAAGTATCAAGACAATGGTACTTGAAGTTTGATCGATGGATGTTGGATCATGGATTCACAAGATGCAACTCGGATCACTGCGTCTACACGGAGAATTTGGGAGATGGGAAATTCATCATCCTAATGTTGTATGTTGATGACATGTTGATTGCAAGTGCTAACATGCAGGACATCAAAGACCTAAAAGAGAAGTTGTCCAAATCTTTTTCAATGAAAGAATTAGGTGCTGCAAAGAGGATACTTGGTATGAAAATATCAAGGGACGGGACGAAGAAGACAATAAAGCTATCTCAAGAAGATTACATCAAGAAGGTACTAGAAAGGTTTGCAATGCAAAATGCAAAACCAGTTTCTACACCTTTGGCTGGTCATTTTAAACTAACGAAGGATATGTGTCCAAACACAAGAGGAGATAGCCTATATGTCTAAAGTTCCATATGCTGCAGTGGTAGGTTCTCTAATGTATGCTATGGTATGGACAAGGCCAGACATTGCACATGCAGTGGGAGTTGTGAGTAGGTTCATGGACAACCCAGGTAAAGAGCATTGGCAAGCTGTGAAGTGGATACTTAGGTATCTAAAAGGGACAACAACAAATGCTTTGTATTTTGGAGGAACTGATATTTTTCTAGAAGGGTATGCTGATGCAGATATGGCAGGTGACAAAGATACTCGAAGGAGCACTACTGGCTATGTGTTCACGGTTGGAGGCACAGCAGTAAGCTGGGCTTCAAAGCTGCAAAAAGTGGTTTCACTTTCTACCACGGAAGCAGAGCATGTAGCAATGACGGAGGCAAGCAAAGAAATTCTGTGGCTTCACAGATTCTTAGAAGAGCTTGGATTCAAACAAGACAATTGTGTCTTGCACAGTGATAGCCAAAGCGCTATCCATCTTGCGAAGAACTCAGCCTTTCATTCAAGGACAAAGCACATTGAGGTGAGATATCACTTCATACGCACTCTTTTGGAAGAGGGACAACTAAAGCTAGGAAAGGTCCATACAAGTGAAAATCCTACAGACATGTTTAAAAAGGTGGTCAACAAGCAGAAGTTGAGCTTTTTCTCATCTTCAATCGGCATTCAAGGATAAGAAGCCAGAATGGAAAGCAGTCACAGGTTTGGTTTGGAGATCAGTCTCCAAGTGGGAGATTGTTAAGTATGGAGCCTGATTTACCCTTGCAAATTTCTGTGGTAAAAGCGCACATTTGTAAGGCCCCCATTATGAGGAGAAGCCATCGTGCGTGAAGGAAAATCATTCATCGGAAACCAAAATTTTCACGGACAAGAATCAGGGGCAACTTTAAAGGCCTCGGGGGACTTCGCCCCCGAGACTTTGTTTTTCGCCGGAATATTATGGCCGGACGGCGGCCGAAAAGTGGTCGGAAAACAACCGGTCGGTTGGCCGGTGGCCGGTAGTCAATGGCCGATGGCCGGTGGTCGGAAGTCAATGGCCGGTGGCCGGAAGTCAATGGCCGGTGACCGGTGGCCGAATTCAATGGCCGGTGGCCGAATTCAAAAGCGGACTTGTCTTCTCAAGGGCGGCTACACATGGCTGTCTCTCATAAGAGAGGGCAGCCCTTTTGGCCTATAAAAGGAGGCCATTTCTACACACATTTCATAGTGTGAAGTTGATGCAACAAGGTGAGTGTGAGGTGGTGAGAGTGAAGCAAGGCGGGAGCTCCATTAAGGGTATAATCCCTTTGTAAACTACTTCTTGTTTTGAAGTACTAAAGCCATTGAGTGGCTGCTTTCCCGTGGACGTAGCCCACATTGGGTGAACCACGTATATCGTGTGTACTCTCTCTCCTCTCAAAAAGCTCCCTAAAAAAAAGAAAAAAGGGCCTTTTTACTAACGGCGCGCGAGGAGGCATTCCAAAATTTTGGAATGCCCCCTAGCGCGCCGTTAGTACAAAGCTTTTTTTAGTGATTTTTGGACACTTATCTTTCCAAAAAGCCCCTTTTTAGAGGTTTTTGGACATTTTCCTCTTAAAAAGCTCCCTACAAAGAGGAAAAAAGGGCCTTTTTACTAACGGCGCGCGAAGAGGCATTCCAAAATTTTGGAATGCCCCCTTGCGCACCATTAGTACAAAGCTCCTTTTAGTGATTTTTGGACACTTATCTTTCCAAAAAGCCCCTTTTTAGAGGTTTTTGGACATTTTCCTCTCAAAAAGCTCCCTAAAAAGAGGGAAAAAGGGCCTTTTTACTAACGGCGCGCGAGGAGGCATTCCAAAATTTTGAAATGCCCCCTCGCGCGCCGTTAGTAAAATGTTCTTTTAGGGGTGTTTGACATTTTTGGCCTCTTTGGATGTCTAAGCGAGGCAATTGGACATTCATTTCTAGGAGATATGTGTGTTCCGGACGCATTGGCAGTATCAAAAGTTTCAAAATCTTCCACCACTTGATAGTTCTGTGACTTTTTGAGTTCTAGTGATGACGTATCCCGTATCAAATGCACCGCATCTACCTTCTGAAAAAGGTGCTCGCATTAAATAAAAGAGAGTGCTCGTCTTCAAGGACCACTAGATTATTAAATGAGGAGAGGGACACCTTTTATATTTTTGTTAATATCAATCTATTTTTCTACGTAACGTAGGCTCTTCTCTCATTGGAGGAGCTTATTTTCCTCTCTCTACCAAAAGGCACTCCAAAAGACCTCCGAAATCTCGTAATGAGTGCCAGTGAAGCAGCACTCATATAGGATGAATCCGAATGTGGCAAAGCAAGTTAAGATGGAAATTGATCATCTTTTGGAGGTGGGTTTTATTACCTGTATTGATTATCCGGAGTGGATTTCTCCAATTGTGGTCGTACCAAAGAAAAACAATAAAATCCGAATTTGTGTGGATTACAGTAAATTGAATGCGGCTACTGTTCCAGATCCTTTTCCTCTTCCATTTTTGGATTCCATTTTGAATGATGCAGCAGGACATGACATGTATACTTTTCTGGATGGGTTTAGTGGATATAACCAAATAAGAATGACATTGCGAGATCAGCCAAAACAGCTTTTATTACCGCATGGGGTGTGTTTGCATGCACAGTGATGTGGTTCGGATTGCGGAATGTTTCAAATTTTTGGTCCTTGTTTGACGGACTTTATGAGAATTTTTCTGGATAATCTTATTGTTTTTGGAGCGCAATTAGAGCACTTGAAGCAATTACGATTATGTTTTATGAAATGCAGAGAGGTGAAATTCAGTTTAAATCCTTTAAAGTGTGCATTTGTTGTTCGCAATGGCAAGCTATTGGGGCATATAATTTCCAAGGATGGCATATCCGTGGATCCGGATAAAATAACCGCATTTATGGAAGCACCTCCATCGGTGAACCAGAAATAGTGTCATGTTTTCTTGGGTCAAGCTCGTTGGCATGGGAGGCATTTGAGGTTTGTTGCGCATTTGGCAATCCCGATTACTCAGCCAGCGCATGCTATAGATTTTGAATGGACGCAGGAATGTGATCTGGCTTTTTGGAGATTAAAACTTTAGCTATCCAAAGCTCTGATTATGCTTCCTCCAAATTGCGGTCAGGATTTTCATGTGTTTGTGGATGCTTCGGATAAAGCTATTGGCAGTTTGTTGATGTAGGAACAAAGTCAAGGATGGTTCCGACCTGTCTATTATGCCAGCAGACGATTATCATCCGCAGAAAGGAATTATTCAGTAACTGAAAGGGATGATTTATTCAGCGAAAAAGTTCCGGCATTATCTGTTGGGCTGACATTTTTTCTTCCATGTGGATCACTCGACTCTTTTATACCTGGTACGTCAACAAAATTTGACGGGAAGATTGGCCAGATGGGTGCTTTTGCTGTAGGAATTTGAGTTTGAGGTCATACATCGTCCAAGAGCTCAGCATGCGGTGGCTGACTATCTATCCAGGTTAGATTCCGGTGAGCCGCCGACGGGTGTAGCTGATGAATTTTCGGATGCGTCTATGTTTCTAACAGGTGTGGTTGTAGAGGATACATCAGTTCTGCAAACAGGCAAGGGTCATCGCTAGCATTCCATGGACATGGTATGAGGAGATGTTTCATTTTCTCGATAGTGGTGAAATGCCTTCCTTCTTGTCCAGTCATCAGAGGAAACGTATGGCTATCAGAAGCAAGAATTTTGAGATTATTATGGGAAATCTCTATTATCGTACGGTGGTGGATGTATTACTTAGATGTGTGCTACCACAAGAACATGAAGCGGTTTTGGAGGAAGGCCATACCGGTATTGCGGGAGGCCACTTTGCAGCATTAATCACGGCTCGAAAGGTTCTCCAATCCCGATTATGGTGGCCTACATTGTTTCAGGATGTGAGAAATTATGTGCAACAGTGTGATGTGTGTCAGCGGATGGGGCAACCTACCAAAATGTCCAGAATGCTGTTTCAGCCGGTTTTGCCCTTGGAGCCTTTTCAAAAGTGGGGATTGGATTTTGTTGGACCTAACAACCAGTTGCAGCTCACACGGGTAATAAGTATATTTTGACAGCCATGGATTACGCTACCAAATGGGTGGAGGCATGGCTGCCCTATTGAGCTGGTTAGTGATCGGGGAAGTCATTTTTTGAATAAGGTGATGGAGAGAATGCTACGGTTTTATTTTGTATTGCATAGGAAATCTTCTCTATATTATCCTCAGGCGAATGGGCAAGCAGAATCAACTAATAAGAAATTGATTCGGATATTAACAAAGTTAGTGAATATGCATAGAACAGATTGGGATCTGAAACTTCCTTCCGCCTTATGGGCCTATCGTACAGCTTATAAAGTGGCAACAGGATTGACTCCTTTCAAGTTAGCGTTCGACATGGAGGCAATCACTCCAGTGGAGCATGTGATTCCGAGTCTGCGGATGCTGATTGTGGATAGGCTTCTTTCAAAAGATTCTGTTATTTATCGTTTGGATGTTTTGCAGGAACTAGACGAAGAGCGGTTCCATAGCTTTGCAATGCTACAACATCTACAGTCCTGGCGGAAAAAAATGGCTGGATCGCCCGAAAGCACGACAATTTGTCCGGGGACAGTTGGTTCTTGTCTTTAGTTCCCGCCTTGGGAAGATGCCTGGGAAGCTTAAATTACGGTGGTCAGGACCATTCTGGATCTTTCAAGCATACGGGGCCATCTCTTTTTATCTGGCGGATTTGCGGGGGGAGGTAATTTCTGTACCGGTCAATGGTTTCAGACTGCGTCATTATGTTTCACCTACCCCAATTCAGTGCCCCTTTTCTGTGGTGTAAGAGCCGGAAGCCACCCTAATAATGAGTGGAGATTCTTTTGCATGCAATCTTGGAAAGCAGGAAAAGGGCTATGATGGTTGCGACACCGTGGCTCTCCCTATTTTGGGAACTCATTTTCAAAGGGTTAATGCATGCAGACGATTGCTTTTGTGCTTCTCCTGTTTTGTGTATCGTGCCTTCAAGGTGTTCTTAGCTCAATATTCTCTGCTTTTGCATCTCATCGTCGCCATGAAGGCTTCTCTTCTGCAATGCATCCCCTTTACTCCAGTCCAGCAGTTAGCACTTCGCCAAGTGGATGCCTGGCTGCAAGATTTGCGACTGCGAGTGTTCGCCAACTTGGATTGGCAAGGGATACCTGTTCACTCGCAGGCCACAATTTTTATTGAGCAACTTGTTGTTGGGGATATGGTGCAGCTTAATAACCAACAGATTCGCCTGACAGCGGAAATAATTTCAAGGTGCTGCTATTTTCCCAATGATGGAGTCGTGCAAGCATCTCATGTGATTCCTATGGCCGATGTCGAGCAGGAATTTGGATTGAAAGTGAAAGGGGAATACAAGCTTTTAGGGTTAAACGATGTAGCGACAAGGGATGCTTACAGATGGTTTCTCAAGGCAATTTGGCTGCAAGCTAAAACCTATACCCTCTCGATAAAAGTGAGAAATGTGTTGCATTCGGCCAACGTTGGGCCAGTGGCTTGGGTAGCAGTTGTCCGAAAGAGACTGCTGGCAAAATGCCAAAGAGTGGTGGCACAGCTGGGGCGAAACACCCCAACCAACACAAAAGTCGGCCAGTTATTGACATTGATTTTTCCATTGCGAGAAGTTTTCCCTCTCTCCCTGCATCCTCTATGCCATTTTGAAGATGAGAGACTTGTGGTACAAGCTACTATTGAACCTCTGTCGCAAACACCGAGTTTGGTAGTTCCTGTTGAGCGGGTAACATAGCAGAATGTTTTTCCTGAGGATCTACCCGGTCCATCAAATGCATTGGTATGATCTGGAGCACAAGAGATGTCCACTGCAGGACCAGAAACCCGTAAGCGTGGCCGAGAGGAACAACTGTTTTCTACACCACCTCCTGCGACTGCATCTCCTGTGCCAGAGGATTCTGCGGTGGCATGTTGGAGACGCCGAATACAAGAAAGGGTGGCACTTTCTTCTCCGACTAGGACTGGCTCTCCGGGTGTGGACATTCCCTCGCAAATGGAAAATTGTGGAACCACCAATGCGGCTGCTTCGACGGGAGGTACTCTTTCTGCAGTGTTACCATGGGAGGCGACGACAGAAAACCCTGCTAACCAAATCCACGCGTGTGGCACTTTTCTGAGAAGACTTGAGGAGTCTATTCGTGCGGCCTTACCAGCTCCCGCAACAGAGGGCCGAGTTAATGAGCTTAAACGTAGGTAACAGCTTTGCAATCTCACATTGCCGATTTGACCAATCAAAATGAAGATTTGACTGCGGTGGCTTGCCAGCAAAATGAAGAAATACAAACGCTTAGGGGGGCTAATGGTGCGTCTGTGGCTTCCATTCAAGATGAACTGCTTCAATTGCGAATGCAGAATAGCCTTGCCTCATATTTAACCTCGTATCCTGGTGATGTCATGATAACTATGAATGATTTGGATGCTTTAGCAGTGGAGATGCAGCAGGACCTCCACATCTTTTTGGAAAATAAAATACAAAGCTAGAGAACACAGTTGTCTGCTGAGGTGAGAGCACAACCACCAACTCAGCAGGTTGTGATGCAACAACCTGAGTCATCGAACACTGACAAAGGTAAGCGTGTCGTTCCAAAAGGTTTTGATATTGTTGATTATGTGCAAGCTACAGACGATTGTGTTGAGGCCCAGGCTCATGTATCTCGTTTGCAGAGAATGATGCGTCGATTTCGTAAGGAGCGGCACAGGGTGTGTTTCTGGTTGGATACTTTGGCTCACTTTGTCTCCATTAGTTTACCCCCATGTCCTCCATTTTGGTATACTCTCAATAGATACCTCTCTCGCTATTATCCTCTACATACGCCTCTTGATACTTTGTCGCAGGCGCCACAGTCTATTTCGTTGCTGACATAGTTTATGCCCAGGGCTCCTTGGCCAGAGCACAGTGAGATAGATCCACATCTTTTGGATGAGGTTTATCGGGCCCATACTGTAGATTTTCGGGGATTTTGATACATTGACATTTCATCTTCACCAGAACAGGTTGAAGATCAGGAAGCAGAACCTTCCAACTAGAGGGGCTGAGTGTGGGTTCAAGCAATCCACCGTGCGTGCCAGGTGTTACAGTATAAGTCACACGATGCGGTCCTATGGAGGTCTGGACATTGCGGATAAGGAGTCATGCGGCAACAGTTCTTCACAAGATATCACGGGACAGTAGGAGTGCGTGCACCATTCCCGATCTGCGCTGGAGCAACGGTTATATATGGGGGGCATACCTGTCTTTGATGGACCTTATCTTATGTTATCCCTACATCTTCAGTTGTAACTCTGTGTGTCCGGATTACCTATGAATGAAGCAGGAGGTGTTATGTGCCTGTGTATTGTGTACTTTCTTCTATCCTATTTCTATTGGTTTGATGTTCACATAATGTAAGGCAGTTTGAGGCTAATCATTCCCGTAATGCCTATTGCTCCTGCGTGGGCAATAGCCATTACAGGGATGGACTACAGCTCCCAATTGCTTCCCCCCTCTCTCTTGTTAGTGGCCCCTGTGCCTTTCTTCCCTCCAATGCTTCATGACTTCAGCACTACTTTGAAGTAACGTCTCAACATAAATTCTCAATCTCATTTGAACTTGGGTTCAATGTTTAAAAAGTATTTTTACATTTCATGACGGAGTTCCACACTTGAAGTACATCACTTTCCTTAAGCTTATAGGATATGCTTGTTGGCACATGATAACTAGCACAAAAAAGCATGACACATTAACATGCTTCCACTCATCTAGTCTTTGTTGGTGTAGGCCTCCCTTCTCACAAGCTTGGAGTAGGTGATAAGCTTTCCATTAAATCTTGAGAAGGAGAGAGAGAGTCTTCTTGCTCTACACATAGATTGTGTGAGTGTTTAACTGAATAATGCCTTTGAAAAACCAGCCCCCCCTCTCTCTTGGTCGACCCCTCTTACTATTTGCTCATGCTCACTCCCTATTGGACCTCCCGAGGCTCAACCAATGGAAATTAAGCAGCATAAGTGATAGCCTTCTAGAATGTGTCCCCCTTTCCCATTTTGTGAGAGATTTTTCTAATTAATTAATGCACTAAACTCTCGTTGGACCCCTTTTTCTCCTGGCCAATAGGAATTTAGGCAAGCCATTGGGCTTTTGAATGCTCATTGGACCCCTAGGGAGACTGTCCAATAGTCTTCTAGAGAGCTTAATTCTTATTGTTTCTTTTATTAAGAGTTTTTAAATTAATTAAACTAGACTTACTCTAGCCTAATTCTCATTGGTCCACCTCCAAGGCCATCCAATAGGATTTGAGTACACCTTGTGGGCATCTGGGCTAGGGAGCTGACATGTGTCCCTCTTTTCCCTTGTGTACAAAGGAAGCTTGGTGTGTGAGAGATTTTATCTCTCATCCCCTACTTATTGGGCTCGGCCCCTCCTTTGTAGGGCTTGAGAAAGACTTTTGGGACACACACAAAGTATCGAATTTGCCTAGGCTTTTGACCTTTGGACACAACCTTTGAATTTTAGGACCTTAGCATTTCGGAAGTCTTGATGGGCTGAACCTTAGGGTCTTTTAAGCCCATTGTTGCACATAGCTCGTTTGAAGATGGCCCCCCTTTTAGATTCCTATTTTTCCTCCTTTGGATTTCTACTGTGGTCGGTCTGCTAGCTTAACCAATATTCTAGCTTTTTCTCCCCTGGCACTTCGCCATATTAAATGATCACTTTAACATGATAAAATCATTTAGGAGAATTAGATATTGATTATGATGACATTACCTATATCTTGAAATCATAGTCGTCCTCTACTATGTGGTAGAGAAGATCTGGCATATTCATTAGTCCTTTTCCTAGCAGGTAGAGGATCCATATGTTACCCTGTGACATCATTCCAAAATTGATGACTAGTCCATTTGGTGCTTGAGAGCCTAAGCTGCCACAAGCATGCCTGCACATTAGTCCTATCAATCTTCCATAGTAGAGTGAAAAGTTCTACTTGGTGTTTGGGAGACATCGTCTTCGCAAACTTGATCTAAGCATGCATACTTCTTCACATTTGTGCACAATAAAGAAAAAGAGAGTCTTATAAGAAAAAAACTTTGTTCATTTTTAACATTTGCTTACTCTAATGAAGCATTGTAAGCATTGACAAGGTTTAGGTTATCCTTTCATTGTTTGCCTTGCATCCATCTACCATCTTCAAAAGGATAGTTCTTAAACTTAATAAGATATCATCAGATAGTATTATCGCCTCTTAGTACCTTGTATTCATGTTGGAGAATGGACTCGGGCTACAACACCTCTTCTTGATCCTCAATCTTTGGTGGGCCGTCTTCAATGGTAGGTTCTTGAGGTGGCTCTCCTTTGTAAGGCTTTAATAGGCTCACATGAAAAGCATTGTGTATGAGCCAATGGCTGGGCAACTTGAGTTGATAGGCCATCTCATTGATTGGCCTAAGAATATGGAAGGGACTATAGTACCTTTTTGCTAACTTATCATATTACTTTTGGTGTCCCGTAGGATTCTTGCGTTTCATGTGACTTCATCGAGCCTTGGGAAATTTGAGTAAGACCCAATCATTTTCTTTAAAGGCTTGGGCTCTTATGTGCTTGTCAGTAGCAGCCTTTTGCCTTTGATTTGAGATAGAGATAGTATCCTTAATCTTTTGGATAGATTCTTGTAGGTCTCTGCTATACTCATTTGCAGCAAAGATCTTCCCATGTACCTTAAGTAGCAAGGGACTTTTGATCTTCCCTCTATTACCTCAAAAGGTCCTTTTGCCGTGGAAGTATGTACAATGTTATTGTAGGCATACTCCACTAAGGGTAAGTACTTCTCCCATTGGGATCTTTGATCTACTTCCGTTACATAGGATTTTAGTAGATCAAGAATTTTTAGGCTAGCTATTTCACTTTGGCCATCCGTTTGTGGGTGATAGGCCAAAGAGAAATTTAGCCTTGTCCCTAAATTCTCAAAGAGACCCTTCCAGAAATTACTGGTCATTCTAGGATCTCTATCTGACACTATGGACATTGGAAAACCATGTTACTTGAAGATTTGTGAAATGAAGAGGGTTGCCATTTGATGGGCTTTGATAGTCTTTTTGACAGGTATAAAATGTGCTTGTTTACTGAACCTATCTACTATCACCCATATTCTAGTATTTTCATGGATAGACTTAGACAATCCAAAGATAAAATCCATGGATATTCTCTCCCATGGTGAATTAGGGATTGGAAAAGGTTGAAGCAATCTAGGTTGCTTCCCTCTATCAAACTTTTTCTTTTGGCATATCACACATTTAGAAACATACTGTTGTATGTTTGATTTCATGGTAGGAAAATAGAAATATGTTTCAATCCCTTTTAGGGTAGACTAAATCCCTCTATGCCCTGCATAAGGAGGAGCATGAGATTCATACATTACTTTCTCACGTAATGAGCTAGTAACACATAGTCTATTCCCATAGCGAAGATAACCCTCTTGTAAAGTAAATGGTTCCTCTTTCTTCCCTAGTGCAAGGGCTGAAATCACATCTCTAAAATTGGGATCAATAGCATAATCATCTATCATAGAAGATAGATCATTGTGAGTTGCTATGGAAACCACATTCACTCTTGGCCATCTTGAGAGTGCATCGGCTACTTGATTATGCTTGCCAGCAAAGTGAGCAATATGAAAATGAAATTGCGAAAGAAAATTTGTCCACCTCATTTGTTTGTCGGAGAGCTTGGTCTACATTATGAAGTACTTAAGACTTTGGTGACCCGTTTGGAGAATAAAAGGAGTCCCCAATAAATAGCTCTTCCATGAGTCTAAGGCATGTAGAACTGTGAGGAGCTCCTTTTCAT
Organism: Adiantum capillus-veneris; assembly: GCF_014529385.1. NCBI lineage: Eukaryota > Viridiplantae > Streptophyta > Polypodiopsida > Polypodiales > Pteridaceae > Adiantum > Adiantum capillus-veneris. The sequence continues at coordinate 63,798,850 of NC_140940.1, read as the reverse complement.
ATATGCCTAGAGCTTGCTCAATAAGTTCGAGCCTTCGACTTTCATAGCCTATGGCATGCCCTTCTTGGAGCAAAAAAACTTCAAGGCAATCACCACAAGCATCACATTGGACCTCAAATGGCTTTGAGAGATCCGGTAGTGTAAGCACAGGTTGAGAGATAAAATTTTCTTTAAGATTTTGAAAGCATTGTTCTCCTTGGTAGACCATGTATACCTAATGTTTTTCTTTGTTAGGTCAAGTAATGTTCCGGCTATTAATGAGAAGTTTTCTATGAAGCGTCTATAGTATGCACACATACCTATAAATCTTCTTAGTTCATGAAGATTCCTTGGTTTAGGGCATCCTTTTATTACCTATAACTTTGATGGATCCATTTGGATGCCATCTTGAGAGATAATTTGACCTAAATACCGAATCTCTTGTAAGAAAAAATCACTTTTCTTTCAATTAACATAAAGTTTATTCTCTCTTAGAACTTGAAATATTACATGGAGGTGTTGCTTGTGTTCGTCTAATGAATTAGAGTAGATGATGATATCATCAAAGAACACTCCGGTAAAGTTTGGTGAGGCCCGAATAGCTTCTCCATCAACCAGTTCAATGTGGCTGGTGCATTTGTCAAGCCAAAAGACATGACAATGTATTCATAAAGACCAAATGTAGTGCAAAATGCGGTCTTTACAATATATTGATCAAAAGACATGACAATGTATTCATAAAGACCAAATGTAGTGCAAAATGCGATCTTTACAATATATTGATCAACTATCCTTATTTGGTGATAGCCACTTTTTAGGTCAATCCTATTGAAGTAGGTCGATCCTTGTAGCTTATCAAATAGGTCTTCTATCCGTGGAACGGGAAACCTATTTTTTAATACAATGGGTATAGTGTTACACATTTCCTTAGCATCTATGTACATATCTTTTTCCTTGAACTTAAAGGAGATTCTCCTTTCAAGGAATTTAACATTGGCAGCCATGCAATCAAACCATGGTGCCCCTAGGGTTACATCCTCATACTTCAAAGGAGAGATAAATAAGTCCTCTTTGTCCACATAGCTTTGGACATGGAGCCTCAATTTCCGGATTAATGGAGTGACTGAAGCTTCTTGCCCCTCAAAATCACCATCTGCGGCGGGTAGGACATCTCCCATCTCATAGGTTGTATGCCTAGCTTGGTGGCCAACTGTATGGATATGAAATTGTGAGTAGAACCAAGGTCAAAGAGAATAAAATCATCATGTTCTCTTACCTTTCTCCAAGCATGGCATAGAAGAGATACTTTATGGTGATTTTCCTCCTCTTGGATTTTGACCAAGGTAGCTCTAGGAGGTTCATGGTGGGTGTCCTTTTGGGGACAAGTGCGATACGCATGCCCTTGCTCGCCGCACTTGAAACAATGGTTATCCTTGCGATAAGATTCAAGCTCTTTAGGAGAGGGTTTATTTTTTCCTTTGTAAACTCCCTTCTCTTTAGCTTTGTTGGAGCTGCCCTTAGGAGACATTTGGACATTGTCCTTCCCCTTAGGCTCATTGGAACCCTTGTTTTGTGTGGGCTTAAAATTTCTCTTAGCCCTTGTTTCAAAATTTATTTGAGAGGCCACCACAGTACGGTGTATAACCGCCAATATGTTGCGTGGCCTTTGGGAGTTGACATAATCCGCCATTTCTTCGGTTAAGCCCGCACAAAATTGTTTCTTTTGTTCTCTAGAATCCAACTTTTTGAAGAAAGTGTCTTTGAGTTGTAGGTCCCAAAACATGTCTACATTTTTGTGAATGGATTCGTAAGGAGAGAGCTTTAAGCTTTGCCACTCCGTGAGTAGTTTGGATTTGGCATAGGTGGCCAAAAACTGCTTCATAATGGAAGCTCTTAAAGCTTTCCATGTTTGTGGAGCTTCACCTTTGTCTCATAGGCTAGACCACCATTGCCTGACGGACTTTTGAAAGTGCATAGATACATGGCATAGATTAGAGGACTCTGTGAAGCCCTCATCTCCAAACACCGCATCAAATTGTTGGATAAAGGCCAAGACTTTGTCCATAGCACCAAAGGTGCCATTGCAGGTAAGGAAAGAGATGCTCTTCCCTCCCTCTTTGAACTTCTTGCGCTTGGATGACCTCCTCCATGTGGCATAGGATTTCCTATGGCCTCTTCTTTTTGATGGTTCAAAAGTTGCACCATCACTTTCTTCAAAAGATGAAGGCTTTGAGGAAGGTGGAGAAGAGGGTTACCTCTTTCTTGCCTTTTCCTTTCCTTGACCTTCTTGGTCTTCACCATCACTTTCATAAGAGGAAGAGGATGAAGAAGATGGAGAAGAGGGTTTCCTCTTTCTCGTCTTTTACTTATCTTGATTTTTATCATCCCTCTTTGAACTATGGTTTGGAGAAGTGTGTGATGGTCTTCTCCGTTTTGGAGGTGATGGAGAGCGTTTAGCCCACCGTCTTTGCGGAGCCATCTCTATCGAGGTGGTGGGATACTCACTTCGTTCTCCTTTGTGAAGGAGATATGTCATCAAGGAGAAAATTTTTGAGCCCTTCGTATGGATCCTCTTCTTCTTCCCGAATCGGGGAGAGGCCTCTTTTGGGAGTCTCACAAGGAGGCTTCCTAGGTGCTCTCTTGTCATGGTGGGGAGCTTGGAGAGTCCCATGAGCACAAAGCTGTCGTTGCACTTCACTTTGGAGGGATGGATTGACTATGGCTTGTTGAAGCCTAGAAACAAGGTAGTTAACAAGCATAGGGGCATCATTAGTAGCCTACTCATTAGCAAAATCTAAGTTATCAACATTAATTTCACTCTCTTTACTATTGTCAACCATTCTAACAACTTTTAGGTGTAAAAATTTTAGGTGTACTTTGGCACTTCACACCCTAGTTTCTACACCTCTTTACCCCTTTAGAGAAAGCACTCAAGCTCTTGTACTCGTGGCTCGAATACCATTAATTGCAAGGAATAGAAGAGAAGGTCATTCAACACCAAAATAGCACCAGCTCCTGTCAAGCTTCTAATAGCTCAATAGTGGTTAAGCCGCATGCAAGCCCCATAGGACTCCACTATTAAGACCATAGCTCTCAATGGTGATGCCCCGTTATTTGCACAAAGACATGTGCACTGCAAAGCTGAAAAATCCCTATGCTTCTTACTCACATGCAATTAATAATACCAACCATTTATAGCTAGCTTGAGGATCTCCCTTCTGGAGAAAGAAAAGAGAAACCTTGTGCTCTGATACAAGTGTAACATTTAATGACCTAGTAACTTGTGTGTAGCGGAAAATAGCATGAGCATAGTGAGCATTTGATTATAATAAGTTCCTAATGATAAGAACAAGAGTGCTTGGATGGAGAGAGAAACAAAAATTATAACACCTAGTTAGATAGTATGAGCAATACTTCAAAAGAGAAAGAAATTAAGCTATTGAAAATATTTAGGACCGGATTTACATAGAGCCGGTCCCCCTCCAAAAGGCTTTGTATTATGGTTTCTCCCATCAACATAGACATTTTACAATACAATTCTTTGTGTTCCTTCAATACTAGCTAGTTCAATCAAGATGGAAACTTCATGCACTAAGCAAAACACTTATCAAACACAACATCAATTCCCTCACGGTCTCAGACCCAAGACCTCACACACCTTCCAATATGGTGAGAGCTAGCGGGGTATGAGAGTAGATTGAGAGGAAGAATGAGTATTCTTACGAGAAAGATGTGCATCTCCTCACATAATCACTCATATTAGCATAGCTTAGCTTAGTAATTAGCATGGTACAAGAGATGAGCATGCATTGAAGCTTGGATCTTGGTTGGATTTGCATCACAAAGCCAAGAATGGTTGGTGTAGGCCTCCCTTCTCGCAAGCTTGGAGTAGGTGATAAGCTTTCCATTAAATCTTGAGAAGGAGAGAGAGAGAGAGTCTTCTTGCTCCACACATAGATTGTGTGAGTGTGTAAGTGAATAATGCCTTTGAAAAATCAGCCCCCTCTATCTCTTGGTCGACCCCTCTTGCTATTTGCTTATGCTCACTCCCTATTGGACCTCCCCAGGCTCAGCCAATGGAAATTAAGTAGCATGAGTGATAGCCTTCTAGCATGTGTCCCCCTTTCCCCTTTTGTGAGAGCTTGTTCTAATTAATTGATGAAACTAAACTCTCATTGGACCCCTTTTTCTCCTACCTAATAGGAATTAGGCAAGTCATTGGGCTGTTGAATGCTCATTGGAGCCCTAGGGGGACTGTCCAATAGTCTTCTAGAGATCTTAATTCTTATTGGCTATTTTATTAAGTGTTTTTAAATTAATTAAACTAGACCTACACTAGACTAATTCTCACTAGTCCACCTCCAAGGCCATCCAATAGGATTTGAGTACACCTTGTGGGCATCTGGGCTAGGGAGCTGACGTGTGTCCCTCTTTCTCCTTGTGTACAAAGGAAGCTTGGGTGTGTGTGAGAGAGTTTCTCTCTCATCCCCTACTTCTTGGGCTTGCCCCCTCCTTTGTAGGGCTTGAGAAAGACTTTTAGGACACACACAAAGCATCCAATTTCACTAGGCTTTTGATCGTTGGACACAACCTTTGAATTTTGGAACCTTAGCATTTTGGAAGTCTTAATGGGATGAACCTTAGGGTATTTTAAGCCCATTGTTTCACATTGCTCTTTTGCATATGGACCATGGAACTTACCCATATTAAATGATCATTTTAACATGAGAAAATCATTTAGGAGAATTAGATATTGATTATTATGACAATACCCTCCTCCAGGATCGTAGGGAAAACATAAGAATTTCCCACTAGTAGAACAGAAGTATGAATTGACCCATAAACCATAGTGAACACCACCTGGATCATATGGCATAGATGTCAACCACTCTATACCATGAACATATCCATCTCCACTCGGATCAAATGGAATACCCATCAATTGGCTTGGACCATGCATATAACCCTCTCCGCTTGGATCAAAATCTGGAAAAAATTCCCCTATATCATAGAGTAGCATAAAATCCCATAAAACATTAGGCATCGTTAGATATTGCCATATTCCTTGTGCAAACTGATATGCTAATTGTGGATCATCAATTACGGGTAGGAGCATTGGTAATGCAGCTTCATCCCCTTGAGAAATAAAATTTTGGTCTTGATCATTTGAGTTTGTGACTGCCCTGGAAAAACTCTCTTCATATGGATCCTGAGAATCCTCAAAAATAGCTTCCCTTTTTGGTACATACCCAAAATCTAATAGAACCTCATCCAACAATTGCATAAGGTCCTCATCAACTACATCTGGATAAACTTTCTTATGCACGAAATCAGGTTGCTTAGTACCCTTAGTATCCATCACTAAGAATCCTTCGAACCCTTCGTCCAATAAACACATAAGTTTTGGTGCACCGCTTCAGAAGAATTCTTTACCCTGCACATCTCAAGTAGCAAACTAGGCTTTTCACATATGGCATACACAACACTAGCCATACTTGTCATAGACTGATCTTGAATCCTCTCTTCCTCATCCAAATATCTTTGAACTTCTGTAGCACAAAGCTCAGGATGCTAACGGAAAATAGCATCCATCACCCTATCCATATGATCAGCACAATGAGCCCAATCATAGTCAAACCCTATCTATGATTTATCTTGCCTTTCTCAACCTTGTGCATCTTCAGCTTCAAGTTTCATCATGAAATCTGCCATCCCTAGCTTTGCATAGACTGCCTGAACACCTTCTTCACCATCTTGATCTGATAACAGCCTTCTATTCTCAAGAAAACAATCATCAATAGCAATGTCAAGCTTAGCCTGAGTCTGATTGCAAACCTTTGCACAAATAGGCACATTACCACAATCCTCTTCATCTTTGTACATGCTTGGATCCCATCATTCACGAGGATGAAAACATATTTAAACTTGCTCCACCTATTCAAATGTTGTTGTTGAAGATCTTGGACATGCTCAATAAAATCCAGAATTACAAAACTATAAAACTTTAAAATCGGGTTCTCTTTTGGTACCCCATGCAGCTCTAGTTACTCTTCATAGCATTGTAACTAACCTGTTGGGGATCATAGCCATCAAAAATTCCTTGTTGATAAAAAATCAAGCATTTGGAAATTTCAAAGGCCAATTGCTCCACCATATCCCGCTTCCATCTTTCTGCCTCTTTAAACTCTCTTTTTTCTATTACCAACTTTGACACATGAAACATTTATGGGTTGCTAGCGTAGAGGATCGCGCACTCACTACTACTAACACCCCCCCTGCGCCATCACTGCCCCCCCCCTTCCCCCCTACTGCCCTCTCACTGCCCCCCCTACCTGTCCTTGCGTGCGACAGCCCAGCACCCCCTCCCTATTGCGTGCTACACTACCTGCCCTGCCCGCTGCCCTCTCACGCCGCCACCGCCCCGCCCACTGCCCTCTTGAACTGCAGCCCCTCTGCCCGTCTTTCCCCCCCCCCCCCCCCCCCCCCCCCTTTTCTCTTCGCTCTCTCGCTCTTTCACGAAGTTTCCTTGCAATTGGCTCTGGCAACATTTTTTTCTTTGGATAGTGCTCTGCGCGCTCGGTTGCAAAGTTTTTTCTCCTTTCACTTCTTCGCCATAGCAGTAGACATAGATGGAGGCTCTAGCTCCGCCATAGAGGGACTCGTCGGAAGCCCCCTCCCCCAACCACGCTGAGCCCACCATTCGACTTGATCTTTCACTAACAGAGAAAGCAAGCCTAGCCATAGAGGTAGAGCACTTGCAGGCGACTTTTGTCATCTCCAAGATTCTCGGCACCCGACCTAGCAGAGGAGAGTTGCGTGAACTTCTCCAGGCCCACCTTCTCGCAAAGGTGGGCAAGATCTTGGACGTATAGATACTCGAACAAGGTTACTATCAGATCGAGTTTGAGACCTCCGAGATGGTGTCCAAGGTCATCGCCATGAGTCCATTGACCATCCAAGAAACACCAGCCCACTTTCGACATTCGAGACATGGTTTCGATCCTACTTCGGATGTTTTGGTAGAGGAGGCAGACATCCCCATCTCCGTTTGCTTTTCGGGTTTGCGGAGGGAGTACTTACCACTTTTGTCCAGGATAGGCTCAGCCATTGGGACTTTCCTGGAGACACCTCGCACAACAGCCTCAGTAGCAACCAAGGCGGCTGGCATTCCCTCAGTTCGCGTTTTGGTTAGGGACACTCACACGCTCTCGAAGGTCATCCTTCTGCCTTGGGTGAGTGGAGGTTGGTTTAGATAGAGTGCTAAGTATTTGGGCCTCCGGAACCAATGATTTATTTGTCGACAGATGGGCCATCTTACGAAGGCCTGTCCACGGCGGAGGCCTCAACCTACACCACAGACTCAGCCCCAGCCTGCAAGAGCTGGCCAGCAGCCACGGACAGAGATGCAACGAGCACATGAAAAGCCACCCTCTGAGCCTGGGGTTCCAGCGGAGGAGGGATGGTAGCAGGTCTATGGTCAACGACGGTAGGGGCCACAGCGATAGCCTGGCACTCAGAGTGGTCCTCAGGAACCTACCCAGCAGGAGTGGGTTCCCACGGGGAACCGATCGGTCCTCTTGAGCAGGATGAGGTCCTTGCTCCAAACCCCACCCTAGCTTCACCCTCGACAATCCCTCCCCCCCCATAGTTCCCCCCCTCCTCATCATCCTCATCCCCGCCTCTTGCTCCTGTCGCCTCTCCCACCCACCCATCTACCTCTACCGTTCCCCCCCGCCCCTCTTCTCCACCTCTTTCCCCTACTCCTACTCCCCCCCTCCCGCTCCTGCCGCCTCCTACTCGTGCCGCCTCTTCCACCCACCCCTCTACCTCTACCAGTCCCCCCTGCCCCTCTTCTCCACCTCTTTCCCCTACTCCTACTCCCCCCCTCCCGCTCCAGTTCCACAGTCGACCAAGGGGGCAGAGGCCTTCTGCAGCTGCTTCTAGGAGATCTCTTGGTAGTACCTTTGCCATGAGTCGTTTGGCGAGAGAGAGATAGCCTTTCTTGCCACCCCCTCTACATGTACAGACGTCTCCCCTTACAGCTATCCCTTGTGGTCTGACGAGCATCAACATCCGGCGGCGATGGGACTTCTTCAACTATGATTTCACTCGTTTTCTCAGTGACCCCTCAACAGACCATGAGGCAGCATGCTTCAGGGTCCATGTTCTATTCCTTGCAGCTAGGGGGACAGAGGCCTTGGACTCAGTAGTTGGCTTCTCCTTCCCCCTTTGCGGCAAGGACCTGACTGAGTAGACTCTTGACTCAGTGTTGGGATGGTTGCACACACAAGACCTAGAGTTCTCTCACCACATGGGAGAACTAGGAGTTACAAACATGCTTCAGGCTTTTTGGCCATTTGCCAAGTTTGCGGCGGTGACACCTCCAAATACAGCATGATGTAGACACATTGTGGTTTACTTATTTTTTGATACAAAGTGCTTGCCATGCTATGTACACATTCATGAGGACTCCTGGATAGAGGAGGTTTCTTTACGTACGGCTCACTCTGCTTGGGCTTGGGCCAGGCACTCATTGCAGTCACGCCTATCTAGAGGACGCTCCAATGCAGATTACTCCCCATCCAAGCCAACCTCAAAGATAACCCGTTTAGCTGCTGCGGCAGCATTTGTTCTCTCTGACTCCCCATGAGGATGGTCTCATGGAACGTGTAGGGACTTGGTGGGCCCCAATTTTAGCGTCAGTGGGGCCGACTGCATCAGGAGCTTTAGCGCTACCTTGTGGGAGGAGAGATTGATATCCTTATGCTTCAGGAGCACCATCTATGTGAGAGCCGCATTAGACATTATGGTCAGCTCTTGCATGGACGATATGATACTTTTTGATCAGCTGCTTTTGGACCTGGAGGCATCTAGGGTGGGGTATGTATGACTATTGTGGACTCTTTGCAGCAAGCCATTGTGGGCAGAGGGATTATTGTGCCAAGCAGGGATCAATGGATTACTATGGAGGTTCAGGGTTTCCTAGTGGGCTTCCTAAACATCTATGCACCCAATGTAGCAAGTGCTCGAGCAGAGTTGGTCATAGTTGAGTCTCTGCCGTAGACATAACACTAGTGTATAGGGGGGACTTCAACATGTTGGAGGACCCTTCTGACAGGATTGGTGGTAGCCATGCTACTGTGCATGGAGTTGATCTGGCTACTTGGGAGAGGTTTTGTATGACTCTGAGGGTCTCAGATGTTTGGCAACACTCTAGTTTTGTGAGTCCCCCAAACAGCCTTGCCTTCTCTTGTTCAGAACGCAGAGTGGGAGGAGTGAATCTATCGCAGATAGATCGCTTCTACACTAGTGACCACACTACAAGAGGTACTTAATATTAGCGATGCTCGTAGTGTGACGCTCAAATGTGAAAACCCACGGTGTCCCTATGCACGTCGCTAAGTTATAATTAACTTAGTGATGCTCATAGCGACGCCGTCAGGGATTAAAAAATAACCGAGAGCATTTGAAAACTCAGATCTCAGATTTGAGTTTTTGGTGCACGCTAAAGCAAGCAAATGTAACACGCGCTCTCCGTCTCTCTGTCTTTCTTCTCCACACACACACACACACGAGGAGAGGGAGGAGATCCAGGTATACTCCTTCCCTCTCCTCACTCTCATGTTCTCTTCCCCTCTTTCTCTCTCTCTCTCTCTCCCTCTCTCTCTCTCTCATACACACACACACACACACATTGTGTTTTTGAGAGAGAGAGAGAGAGAGAGAGAGAGAGAGAGAGAGAGAGAGAGAGAGAGAGAGAGAGAAAGAGAGAGAGAGAGAGAGATATCACATGCATAAACAAAAAACGCACACACACATGAATAAACAAAGAATGCACACACACATTAGGAGAGGAAAGAATAGAGAGAGAGAGAGAGAGAGCACATGCATAAACAAAAAACGCACACACACATGTATAAACAAAGAATGCACACACACATTGAGAGAGGAAAAGAGAGAGAGAGAGAGAGAGAGAGAGAGAGAGAGAGAGAGAGAGAGAGAGAGAAGAAGAAGAAGAAGAGAGTCTTAACGTCGTAGGAAACTATCCCAAGAGACCTTAAAGATCTAGTCGACGAGGAGTTGAACTCAAGACCTGTTATTCATGAGGGAAATGACATAACCAATCTATCACACTTGGGTGATAGAAACGTTATACCATTTTCCCCCTTTTATTGGCGTGCACACACACTCAAGAAGAAGAGAGTTTAATTTAATGTCGTAGGAAACTAATTCAAGAGACCTTAAAGATCTAGCCGATGAGTAGTTGAACTCAAGACCTGTTATTCAAGACGGAAATGGCATAGCCAATCTACCACACTTCGGTGATAGAAAGGTTATACCATTTTTCTCTTTTTATTGGCACACACACACCCACACACACACGAGAAGAAGAGAGTTTTAATATATGTCGTAGGAAACTATCCCAAAAGACTTTAAAGATTAGGTTAGATGTAGACTTGCGTTAGCTTAGATTTGAGTTTATTTAAGTTAAATTAGATTAGATTTAGGTTTATTTTTAGTTAGATTTACGTTTGATTAGATTAAAGTTTATTTACATTAGATTTAGATTTACGTTATATTAGATTAGATTTAGGTTTATCTACGTTAGATTTAGATTTACGTTATATTAGATTAGATTTAGGTTTATTTACGTTATTTACCTGTTATTGAAGAGGGAAATGGCATAACCAATCTACCGCACTTGGGTGATAGAAAGGTTATACATTTTCCTCTTTTTATCATCTAAGATAAGGTTAGATTTAGATTTACGTTAGATTAGATTTAGGTTTATTTAGGTTAGATTAGATTAGATCTAGGTTTATTTTGAGTACATCGAAGGATTATACTGCCTACGCGTTTGAGAGTGGTGTCTTGGCCACTGCATCGAAGATGTTGAGGAGTGACCCGAACACTACGTCGGGGTCACCTAGAGGCCTAGATGATGAGAATTCATCGGACAGGGTTGCTATAGTTCATGGGAGGGACATGCCAAAGTGATACGCCTACCTCATCAATCGTATGTCCGATGAGACTATTATGACCTCTGAGAGGAAGCAAGTGATGGGCCGCATACAACAATTGTGTAAACAGGTTTTTTGACACACTGTAGTCTGTCATCGTCTCTTGGAGGGATAAGGATAAAGCCTCTAAGGATTATCTTATTGCGACGCTGCATCGGGAGTTTCCAGTTCCCTCCCTAGAGAATACAGTTGACGATGCTTGGATGAGGAGACGCATGCGCTACTACATGAAGTATCGGAGGTCAGATGCACAGATGCCAGACCTGACTGGCGTGAAAGAGAGGAGTGGAGGGGTATCAGGGAGGAGAGGATGACCAATCCAAATAGGTGGTGGTAGCAAAGTGACGCAGCAAGAGTTTGCATCAAGATGGGATTATCCCATCACCACCTAGGGAGTGGCGACTGGGCCAGCTTCGAGGAGGATTTTGTCCCATCACCTGGGTCATGGATCGACAGGGTGGAGAGATGAGAGTATTAAACTCTTGCATTGAAGTATTTGTATATGTGAGGACTATTCACATCTACACAGCTAGTAGCCCCATTGGTATGTCTTTTACCCTTCAATGGAGAAAATCACCACATGTTCAATTAGGTTAGATTTAAGATAAGATTTTGGATTGAGTTTTAATATTATAGTCTACCTTCAAGACTACCGTAAAAAAATTAGAGTTAGACGAACGGTGAAAAGATCTACTGTGAAAAGATGTTAAGATGCTGTGAAATGCTACAGCTAGAGAAGAGGCAAAGGGGTTTTGTCCAGTACATGCACTATCATGTAGAGTGGGTGTGTATATTTCTTGTACCCACAAATAAAGGCATTGACCAATAAAGACGAGATTATAACCCGGTGGTTCTGATCTCCGTGCACCTCTAGACGGAGGTGTGTGGGGATTGGACATGACTAGAGAATGTGAGGTAGTTTACAGTGTGAACAAAGAGAGAGAGAGAGAGAGAGAGAGAGAGAGAGAGAGAGAGAGAGAGAGAGAGAGAGAGAGAGGGAGAGAGAAAAGACAAAGACTGCCAATAAAAGATTAAATTTGTTGTCCACGTTATAAGATTTTTACCCTCATTATGAGTAGTGACGAGGATGTGGGGCCGTCCAACCAAAACACCTATCTCTCAACGAGGATCTTATGTCCTTGTAATCAATGCAAGCATGTTGTGTGACGGACAAGACGCGTTTCTTTGCAGCACGTTCGCGAATATGGCTAGTTCGATCCATCTATTATAGATCGATTTTTTTCCAACTATAACTCGTCTCTCTAACGCTGACCAACAGGCAGCAATCTTGCAACCCAATAGATGTGTTCGCAGGCGCTTTGGTCAAGCAGCATATGTGAGGCCACAAGATGTGGCCTCTGTCGCTCGGGGGATGATCATGCAGACCACATTCCCAACGAGGCAATGTTTGAGCCCGAGATGGATGAAATGATCAAGATGACCATGGATTCAGAAAGGCTTATCTATGATGATATGAAAAGTGAAGCCGATACGCCATTGTATAATGGAGAACGTGTGTCTAGATTGAAAGTGCTCCTGGTTCTTTTCAACATGCAGGCAAAGTTTGGATGGAGTGATAGTAGCGTCACAGTGCTTTTCAGGTGATCTATTACAATTAGTTTACTTTAATAAAACTTTAAATGTATAATGATCTCATAGATTTTTACACAATTGTACCGTATTTTTATGTTGTGTAGATTGCTCAAAGAGCACATACTACCAGCTGATAATGTGATGCCAGATTCTCAAGAGGAAGTAAGAAAAATTTTGCAAAACTTGGGAATGGATTACAATTCGATCCCCACACTTGTCGTAATGACTGCATTCTTTCCAGAGGGGAATACGTAGACATGGAGAAGTGTCCGAAATGTAATTCCGAGAGATATCGAGTAGATCTCCATGGAACAAAAATTTCGCAAAATGTTTTGCGACATTTTCCTCTGCTTCCTTGCATCAAGCATTTCTTCGAATGTAAGTCCATTGTTGCCCTAGCATCATGCCATGAGGAGAATAAATCTTAGGATGGTGTGCTACAGATTCCTGCAGATTGTGCAACCTAGAAACGTATAGTGCCAGGAAAGCTTGAAATTCGCGCTTAGGCCTGGCTATGGATGGCATAAATCCATTTGGTCAAAGATCAACATCTTATAGTGTATGGATCGTTGTCATCGTCAACTACAACATTCCCCTGTGGTTGACTATGAAGAAGGGGCACCTATGGCTAATCTTGATTGTGGCGGGGCGATATAAAGTGAAGAATATGGATGTGTATCTTCATCCACTATTGGAAGAGCTACAACAATTGTGGATTGGCATAGAAGTGGTGGATATGAGTCGATACACAGGTCGACAGAATGCTTTGATCAGAGGCATTCTAATGTGGATCATGCATGACTATCCCAGACTAACAGAATGCTCAGGTAATTTACACTCCTCACTCAAACACTGTAACTCTTGGTTTTTCACAAGCTGATCTATTATCATGTGTATACATGCAGGGCTTCAAACAAGAGGATACAGAGCATGTGTCACATGTGGACCTAGAGTGAATGCATGTAGGGTGCCCTCATTGAAGAAGCAAATCTATGAAGGTCATCAAGCGTATCTTCCAGAGAATCATGTGTTATGCGATGGATTTTTGGGAAGAGAGCCACCCAGGATGTCTGCACAAGCATGGTTAGAGCAGAAGGAGATGTGTGATGACGGATTGTCCCCAGGGATGAAGAGACTATCTCTATGGTACGAGTTACCATATTGGACCCGTCTCATGATCAATCACTTGCTCGATCCAATGCACATATTCAAGAATGTGGGTAATCTACTATGGGATCATTTGACCGGCAACAAAGATAATTTGGGATCGAGGGTTGACCTTAGAAATGTGGATCGTATGGAGAAATATTGGCCGCAAACAGCGTTTGATGGATCGATAAAATTCCCTAAAGCACCATGGATTTTCACAAGAGCCCAATAACACAAAGTAAAAGAGACCATTCGATCTTTGCGGACCTCCACTAGTGTAATGCACTCGCTCCGAACATGTTTTACTAAAGAGGGAAAGCTTACCGGTTTGAAGTCACACGATTGGCATAAAATGTGTCAGGTATGTTCATAGTGGAATATATCATAGTGGAAATTGTGTAATCTCGACAAGTGGAAGCAACAAAAGGAGGCAGCCAGAGCATGAGTACAGGCAGGGAGCTCGCACCACTTGGGGAGCGACAGGTGGGCATCATTTGAGGCCCATTTTGTGAGTGTTTTTGCATTGCTCTTTATGTTTGATAGTTTAGGGTTTATGGGTTTTTAAATTCTAACATAATGGATTCTTTGTATGTTTTGATAGTGGTCGATGAGACAAGAAGTGATCCCACACCATACGAGTGTGAGTACGCAGGCAGGAAGGGCTTAAACGCCCCGATGGACATTCTGAGTTCTTGTGGCGGCATGGTTAGTACTAGGGTTTGCTCTTTTCTATTTGTTGTATTGTTTTATAACGTCGCTATATGTTTATACTTACAAAAATCTGTCTTATTGTTTTTTTTGCAGAATCCGACAGATACGTTGCTTGGATGCGATGAGACGTGTCATTAGACGACGTTAGTCTAGCCGTATCTCTGGTTATGGTTCCAAAAATACCAATGTTTGCCATAGTTGGATCACTCTACCGTGTTTTCTTAAGAATCAAGTTAATTTGATTAGGTTTTGTACAATTTCTAAGGTTCCAAAAACTGAAAACCTTACAATCACCCCAAAGTGGAAACCTTAACTTCAGTTGAGATGTCCTCATCTCAACCAAATTTGGGGAAATCTTTGAGAAGAGAAATTCATCCTCCCCAATGGCATCTTTGGTGGGATAATCTTTCCACTTTACCAAATGTTAATGATTACTCTAAGAGTTCTTTCTAGTTTTTCAAGGATACACTCTAGTGAGAGTTTCTACACTTTCTTACTGATTACTTGCTACTCAATTTTATCCTAGAAACTATTAGTGTTGAGCCCATCTTAAAACCTTTACAAACCATTTGTATCATCTCAAATACCAGATTAGATCCATTCTATAAAAGATCCATTTATACACCTTATCAACATGAACGTGATCGGTCTAACTTACCATTCAGAGCAATTAGCATTCCACAAGTATCATGTATTCCAGCTTTGCCAATCTGAACGTGCTCGGCGTGTTCTTGACATTTTGAGAAATCTGCGTTCGGCACAAGCTTCCACCATTGCACCAGAAGTACCCTCTCTGTGCTCTAACCTGGTTGACCAACATTATGTAAAGGGTTTTAAGAAGTATCATACCAAGAGTTCTTTTTGGCTTCCTATTAGTCTCGTACATTAATACCTTCATATGTAGGTAAATTTTCAAGGAAGGCTATCGTGTGCATAAAGAATGTGAGTTGGTTTATTAATAACTATCTCAATTTCAAGATTCAAATTCTTTTTATACTATCGAAAACCTCTGTCTCATTTGCTAGATCAATCCTTAATTTCTTGATTGAATGCTAATTTAACTTTAGATTCCTTATGTAATTTGGGAAAGAAAATAATGTATACCATTATATAAGTAACTCAAAGATTTACATTATTGACTTATAGTGGTTTATAAAACTCTAGGATTGCTAATTGTGGCCAAGTGAGTGGCTCTTTCATCTTCCTCGTTCATTAAGGTTGGTTCTCCCATGATTGCATAAGCTCTGCTCCTCTTGCTCTTCCTCTACCTTGTCCTCCATTTCTATCTCCTCTTAGATTATCTCCTTGATCTTGAGGAATGGATCAAGCAGTAGTTCGAGGGTTTTTCTCTTTAGGACAGTTATTTATATAGTGCCCCATTTGATTGCATCCATAGCACCTAACGTTTGGGAAGGTCTGCTCCAAATTCACCGCTGTAGCTACTCCACGTTGTTGATATCCTTGGTTGAAATTTCCCCTGGATCTTCCCCTAAAGTTATTAGATCCATTATACTTCCTTGTAGAGTTGGTTCCTTCAGCAGCAAGATGCTTAGCCCTGAGAAGGGCATCTTGTATTGATGTAGACCTCATGGCTTTGAGATGTGTACTTAGGGGTTTGTTGAGGCCTTGATAGAAACGAGCAATATATTGCTCCATGGTCATCTGAGAAGCATAGCATCATAAAGACACAAACTTGGTGTAGTACTCCTCTAATGAAAGTCCTAGTTGGCATAAACCAAAGAATTCATTCATCTTGATAGCGTGAAGTGCAGGAGGGAGATAGCGTTCTTTGATTGCCTACTTCATTTTCTCCCAAGTCGGACTACTCATGGGATTATCTCTGCAGTGTTGCTTCCAACAAAGTTTGGTATCTCCACTGAGACGGAAAATACCCAACATTGTTTGGTTTTCTTGAGCAGTTCCAGCAGTTTTAAAATAGTCGTCCATAGCATCTAACCATGCTTCGGCATATCGCTCTAAATTGGGTCCCTCTCCCTTGAAAGTAGTGAGTTGAACTTGCTTTAGTAGTAATTTTTTCTCTTGAGCAACAGTGTAAAGGCTATTTACACGAGTATTTCCCTAAGATTACATTAGTGGAGTTTAGTATCAAATGACATCTCTCTTACTTATGCTTTTCACTTATTTGCACACAAGATGAAGACAATTGCCAAGCCATAAATAAAACTTCTTATAGCATACCCATAAGAACCATAATATGTAAAAGAGTTACTACAATCTCTTAAGGTCCTACTATGTACAAGGGTGACGACAATCCTATACTAGAATCTTGTGGACTTTGGGTGGATCAGATATAGGATCAAAATATAAAACATCTTTTGGTCCATTAAAACTAGGGCCTATGCCTATGGGCCTGATTCTACCTGGGTAAATTACTTTAGACACTTGATCAAACACCCACTGATTTTGTGATACTTGGACATCATCTATTACAAGCGTTTCCTCTAGATTCTCCGTTCCCATGAAAAAGTATACTTCAATCACTTGAAGAGCTCTGGCCATTTGAGTCTCTTCATATTTAGTTCTAAACCTTCTAACTCTCCCGCATTAAGGAAGAAAATTCCTCTAGATCTTGACCAGCTTATCCTCCAAGTGGAAGGAGAAAATCTCTTATGTAGCCATTTCATCACGGTTTTTTGCATTGAATAGTGTGTTACCATATACATTGAGGCGGTCCGGGGCGGGCAACAAGAAGAGTGGACTCTAAGCACTTTTCTAGGCTCCCGTGCTTCTCAATGGGGTTGGGGTTGGAAAAAACAGCAAACACACACACAAACCCGCAACCTAACCCTACACAAATTTGGGGCACCACCTAGTTTTGGATGCGAACTAGGACACGTAGAGAGAGAGAGAGAGAGAGAGAGAGAGAGAGAGAGAGAGAGAGAGAGAGAGAGAGAGAGAGAAGAGTGCTCGGGCTGCTTTGAAATGTTCAATAGTGATCAAGCAAACACAATTATATATGTAAGAAAATGATGGAAGAGGGAGGGGGTGATTGTTGCACTAATACCTTCTTACAAATCTGTCATGACCAATGAAAGTGAGATTAGTATTTGTTCAACATAGCTTGAGTAAATTACACCACAACACATCACAAGAAAAGCCACCCCAAACATTGTCTTAAAGCCAGGGGAGTCCTCTCCACCCTGTCGCCCTCTTACAGTATGGGGATTTATGGCTAAATTGATGACCAAGCATCCAGAGACAAGCTATCAAGAACTTAAAAAAAACACCAAGGATGCATATGCATAAGACAATGAGCTTCCACTCAAGAGCTTCCTCTAGAGAGGTTGAGCTTGGATTCTCAAGCTATAGCATAGTGCTCTTGTTTATGGCTCCCCCATTTGTGCTAGCTACACCCTCCTTTTATAGCAATTTTGAAGGCTAGGGTTACTCCTCGGGTTAGATTTTCAGCACTTATCTAATTTATTTTGCTTGGAATTATCAAGAAGTTGGTGTGGATAGATGAAGAAGAGAGAGAGGAGAGAAGTGGAGATGATAGGACTTTTCATAGTAGGTTAGTGTTAGTAAATTAGTAGAGATAGTATTTTTATTGATTTACAAATGGAATTGGATATTTACAATGGGAGTATCCATGTAGGATACAAATAAGGAAGAAAAAACTCTTAATAGGTAAGAAAACATGGATTTCTTACAATGTTGATGCTCCAAGTGTCTTGAGTAGAGTCAATTTTGACGCTTGTTGATGGTCCACTAGCTTTGACGGTACGTTTTGTCTCCACTCTTGACCTTCCTTGAGAGCCAAGGTAAGTGAACATGAGTAATCAATCACCATGATGCTGCCTTTCAAGAGAAGAGGCTGAATTTTGTGGTTTTTTTTATAGATATGGGTAATATGGATGAGGAAAAATGAGACTAGGTGGTCAATTTTGGAATGGAAGTGTGTGTAGGAGACATGAGTTCACCATGGTTTCTCTTATTCTTCAAGGTTGAGAAGAAGTGAGTAGGGTGGAGTGCAGAGAGGGGTGTGAGAGAGGTAGGGATGATGAGTGGAGAAGTGTGTGTGAAAGAGGAAAATGATAAAGTAAGAGGACTAGTGTGGCTGCATAGCAGGGCAAACTGGGGTCTACCAATAAAATCATAGCTCACAGCTCGTAGCTCAAAAAATATGAAAACATTGGAAGGAGGACTTGATGTGGCTGCATAGCAAGGGCAAACTGGGTTTACCCAATAAAATCATAGCTCACAGCTCGTAGCTCAAAATATGAAAAAATTTTGAGGATAAAATTTGAGCTACAACTTTTGTTTGTATCACCTTTTCAAATTTGGGGAGCATGTGATCTTAAAAAATTCAGCAAAACCGACTGTTTTTTCCACTGTACAAAGTCCTTGTGAGGTTCTTCTTTGGATGATTCTTTTGAATACCTCCAAGAGTGAGCTCCCCATGGTGAATGCATGCATGCCACATAACCTTGACCTTATTTGGTAGGTCTATCATTGAATATATTGTTGAGATCATGATATAAGTGAATAGTACAACTAAGAAAATCAAATATTGAGGGGTCTAAAAAAATATGTATATGTCAAATATAAGTAATATAGGTGGAAAAAATATAAAGGGGTCAAAATAAATCTCTCTCATTATAAGTCTACCATAAAAAGATGAATATTTTTGGTGGTCTAATTTATGGGAGTAATAGAGAATAGATGTAGGAAGGAAAAAATCACAATAGTGAAAAAATATACACATAAATAGAACTAGTTTTTTTGGATTTTTGTTGGGATGGAGTTACACCAAAAATAAGAGAAGCTTGCATGAAATTATTTTTATATGGAATAAAGAGTATGCAAAATGGTAAGAAAAAATATGGTAATGGTGAGTCAATGTACATAGCATAAATAACACACCATAGGTAGAAATATTTAAATAAATACCAAAATAATTATGAAAAATCCTTTTATTTAGGCCCTATATACAATGAAATATTTACACACAAATGGGCCATAATATACTTATTTTTTTTTTATTTTTTATTTTTTGGCTCAACTAGCCTAGTTTTTAAGAAAATATAGGGAAAGTCCCCTAACTCACACACGCCTATGTACAGTGAAATGGTAGGGATAACCAAAATGTTTGAGTGATTTGATAGGGTGAGGTAGCTTACTATGGCAATTATGGAAACCCAAAAAATGGCTATCAACATGTGGTAGTGATGTGTGCGAACACACTAGGACTATCGAACCATTTTTTCCCTCTTTAGGAGGGTTTTGCCCCCGAGCATTTTATATATGCCCATCACTCTAGGGCTATCTATCTTTCCATTGCACACTAAGTAACACACTCTCTATTGTGTGCCTTGAGCTTCCTTTGTCTTCTCCAAGCTGTGTGCGTTTCTCTGCTACCCTAATTCCAACAATTGGTATCAGAGTGGGTTACGTCCTCTCCGGCTTAGTCGCCAGCTTCTCTAGCACACGCCTGCTCACTTTCTTTGATTTCAGTGAGCTTTGGAAAGAATTTGTAGGTCAACAAAATTTTAGATATGCTCGTAGAGCTCAGTCTGCTCATATTTTTTATTCGGACTCATTGCGGCATCCGTTTCCACTACAGGCAGTACTGCACAGGCTATTTTGTCATTTTGTGTAAAATTTTTGTTAGTGCCGTTTTCTACATAACAGGTGCCTCATAGTCTTCTACGGTTTGTGCTATATAGCATGTATTGTTTCCGCTCCGTTTCTCCTATTTTCGGACAATTTTCACATCGGATGCAACATTTACCATGGCTGACAACAACACAGATGTGTTCAAGATGTTTGCTGACCTGTTGAGAACAGGTTGGATGGGGACAACTACCCTATGTGGGCTTATATGATGCAACATGTTCTTGTGCCAAAGGGCGTCTGGAACATTGTGCAGGGCATTGATATACCTCCTAGTTCAGAGGATGTAGGCGATGTTGAGGATCTTGCTGCAAGGATTGCTGCTATTAGAGTTGTTTTGCCTACGGCAGAACAAGCTCGTTGGGATGTAAAGGATGTGCATGCTCATGCATTGATTGTGTTGTCTATGAAGCACACCATTGTTCCTCACATTCGTTTAGCAAAATCTGCAAAACAGGATTGGGATATTCTAGCAGTTCTTTATGCAAGCCGCAATGAGGCTAAAATTGCTTTGCTACGTAAAGAGCTGGAGTCGAAGATTATGCATGAGGAAGATGATATGGACACTTTCCTTGCTGGTATCAAGGATATCAATGAGCAACTTATTTTTGCAAGAGGTGAAGTCATTTCAGGCAGTTCCCTTCTGCAAACTGTTCTTGATGCCTTACCAGATTCCTACTAGACTTTAGCTAGTACTTGGAGACTGATGACCCAAGGAAATCCTGAAGTTGTCAAGTTTGATGCATTATGTACATTGTTGTTGCAAGAGTCACATTCCAAAAAAAACAAGACTAGGCAGCGTGCAGTTGAACAGGCTTTTATTGATTCTCAAAGAAAGGGTAGTAACAGTAATGCAGCCACTTAAGTTATGGTTCTGCTGCGAGTGGCAAAAAATCTGTTCCTAATTCTTCTGTTGGCAACAATTTGTCTGGAAATTCTGGTGATAAGGGAAAAAAGAAGATGCGTTTCCATTATTGTAAAGCAAATGATCACTGATCAAGTCGTGTCCTAAGTTGAAGGCCAAAGAGGCTAAGAAGAAAGAGGGTGGTTCAATTGAAAATTCTGGTTCCACTACGAATGCATCCATTGTTGAGTCTTCTGTGAAAGGAGACTATGTTGCTGATGTTGATATAGAATGGGCTTTTAGCACAAAGTGCACTTACAATCTTGTTGTCCATGATGCATGCTTGTTAGTTGTATTGTTGTAGATTCACATGTGTGGTGTTTCAACAGTGGTGCTACAAAGCACATTACCTCACATCGTGAATTGTTTACCTCTCTCAAATCTGTCCCTCATGGGAATTCAGTCACTTGTGCCAACAATGCCACTTATCCGGTTCAGGGAGTTGGAAAGATTGTGCTTACTACTGCAAATGGCAGTTCCTTCACACTTGTTGATGCACTTTATGTACTTGGGATCAAGAAGAATCTCTTGTCTGTATCCGCACTTGCTAGACTTGGACTTGCAGTCAAATTTGTGGATGACAGATGTACAGTTCATGATCTCAGTTTTGGTGATGAAATTGTTGCATCTGGCCTTTTGTGCCGTGGTCTGTATAAGCTCACTTTGTATGCCAAGTATGGACAAAATTTTGCAAATGTTGTTGCAGATTCAAGGGCTATTTCAAATGAAAAACTTTGGCATGCACGTTTTGGTCATCTGAATTTTGCCAGTTTGCTGCGTTTACAGAAATCTGATATGGTTGCTTCTTTGCCGCCTCTTGAAGCACCTATCAAACATGTTTGTGAAGGACGTATTTTGGGTAAGATGCAGCGTTCTAAGTTTCCAAAGGATGGTTCAGTTCGGGCCACATGTAGGTTGCAACTTGTGCATAGTGATGTTTGTGGGCCCATGCAAACTCCGTCCTTGGGAAATTACCTTTACTTCGTGACTTTCATTGATGATTACTCCAAGCATGCAAGGGTATTTTTGCTTAAAGCAAAGTCCAAAGTTTTTATGTGCTTCAAACAATTTCTGGCTATGGCTGAAAATGTCTTGAAATGTACTATGGGCACCCTCCGTTCCAGTCGAGGGGGGAGTATATGTCTCATGAATTTAATGCATTGCTGGCTAGTCGTGGGATAAAACACCAATGTACAGTGCCTTATACACCTCAACAAAATGGTGTTGCTGAGAGGAAAAACAGGCCACTGATGGAAATGGCACGATGTATGGTCAAAAGTCAAGCTTTGCTGCATTCTTTTTGGCTTGAGGCCATCATGTGTGCCACTTATGTACTTAACAGGTGTCCTACGAAAGCTTTGCAGTCTATTACTCCATATGAAGCATGGCATGATAGAAAGCCCTCTATTGAGCACATACATGTTTTTGGCTATTTGGCATATGCTTTGGTGCCACAAACACAGCAAAGAAAATTGAATGATAAGGCTGTCAAATGTATTGTTGTTGGTTGTAGTGCTGAAAGAAAACGTTACAGGTTATATCATCCGCAAACAAAGCGTATTTTGGTTTCACGGGATGTAGTGTTTGTGGAAGATTCTGTTCAGTCCTTGCTGTCATGTACTAGAGACAGTAATGTAAGCTCACAGGACATTTATGACACTTTGTTGCATCTTTCAGTGGTGGAAATATGAATGTAAGTTCCAATGAGGCAAATGTACAGCCTATGGGGGTTTTTGAAAATTTTACAAATCAGCCTATTACTGATGCAGATGTACATGATGTACTTGATGAAGAAAGGGATGAAAATGTGCAGGCTAGAGGTATGCCAAAATGGCTGGTGCACACTTTGCGTGACAATAAATTGGATGCACCTTTGTCTAGTCGTACTCCTTCAGGCTCTTGCCATGCATCTTATGCATCAGATTGTTATGCTTTGGCTGTGCCTAGCTCACATGATGTTAAGGAGCCTCTGTCTTTTGATGAAGCACAAAATGCAGAAAATTGGATGGCTGCCATGCAATCTGAATATGATGCACTTATAGAAAATGACACATGGACTTTATGTGATTTGCCTCCTGGCAAAAAGGCCATTGGTACAAAGTGGGTTTACAAGTTGAAACGCAAGCCGGATGGTGAGATCGATCGCCATAAGGCTCAACTTGTTGCAAAGGGTTATGCACAGCAAAAAGGCATAGATTATGAAGAGAATTTTGCTCCCACTTGTCGTATGACTACTGTGGGTTTTCTATGTGCATTGGCAGCTCATTTTGGTTGGGATCAATCAGACATTGTCACTATTTTCTTGAATGGTGACATTGACGGCCGGTTTCAAAAACCTCGACTGCGAGAACCATACCCCAAGGAAGGGAAGGCATATTACCAAAGAAGAAAAAAACAAAAAAAAAACAAAAAAAAAACAAAAAAACAAAAAGGGGAAGTTCTTTACCACTCACCACCCCCTCTAGGCTTAACCACTACCGGGGCGCCACCAGTTTGGCCACACCTCTCCATTATCGCCAGAATATGGACTCTCTCTCTCCTACTGCTTGGCTCTGCCAATTCTCTCTCTCACCTACTTGCGTCGTACTCCATCCAAATGTGGCTTCCTCAGAAGCTGCATGAACTGACTCTCCAAGCCTACTGTGTAGCTCAAGTCTGGCCTTGTGATAGTCAAGTAGATTAGACTACCCACCATCTTCCTGTACATATTGACATCCTCAACAACATCACCCTTCTCTGCACTCAGCTTTGCATTCACATCCAAGGGAATGGAAATCGGCTTACAACCAGCCATACCATACTTTGACAACATGTCCAAAGCATATTGTCTCTGTGACAGCCATACACCCTCTGGAGTCCTGATCACCTCAATGCCAAGAAAGTAGCGCAACTCGCCCAAATCTTTCATTTCAAACTCTTGTTTGAGAAGACCCTTCACATGGTCAATCTCCATAGCATTCTCACCAACAATAATAAGGTCATCTACATATATGGTAATGACCACAATCCCCACATCACTCTCACGTACATAGAGTGAATGATCAGCATGAGCTCTCCTAAAACCAATACTAACAAGATACTTGGCAATCCTGTCATACCATGCTCTAGAGCCTTGCTTCAAACCATACAAAGCTTTGAGAAGTCTGCATACATAATCTGGGTAACCTGGATCGACATAACCAGGTGGCTGATCCATATACACTTCCTCTTGCAACTCACCATTCAAGAAGGCATTCTTTACATCCATTTGATGCATAATCCATCCTCTAGATGCAGCCACTGCTATGACACCTCTCACAGTCGTCATCTTTGCCAGTGGAGCAAAGGTCTCCTCATAGTCTATGCCATACGTCTGTGCATAACCCTTTGCGACCAGCCTTGCCTTGTGACGCTCAATGTTACCATCAGCCTTATGCTTGGTTTTATACACCCATTTACAGCCAATAGCTTTCTTGCCACTTGGCAATGGCACCAACTCCCATGTGTCATTTGCTTCCAATGCAGCCATCTCTTCATTCATTGCATCATCCCAATGCACATTTCCAACTGCATCCTCAAAACATGTGGGCTCCACATCCTGTATCACCTTAGCCATGTAGGCTTGGTGATGCGCTAGATACCCATCATAAGTCAATTTCTGAACTGGATTTCTGACTCTATTAGATCTGCGCGGTCCTTGGTCACTCCTTTGCCCTCTAGCATCTTCTTGTACTTTCCTTACACCAGGTGTCCTGACAGCCGGAATTCCAAATTCCTCATCAAGACTTTGTTCAGAACCATCTGAATCCATGTCTACATGTGAAAAACCTGATGATGCATCAACCATAAAGGGAGGTTCATCAACCTTTTCCTTTCCTTTTCGTGATACATTCCCTGTACCTGTTGGTGGAGTAACCTGCGTACGTAGTCTACCATTCCATGGTTTCTCAACAGAGCCACGAGAAGAGGACTCTTGTGGTCCACTCAAAACCTGTGATTGTGGCCTCACATTTTGTACAACTACATCATCTTTTACATCAGCCCCAATAGTGCCATGTGCATTACTGTACCAGCTGCTCATCTCATCAAAGACTACATCTCTGCTCACTCGTAATTCTCGTGTAGTAGGATTGTAGCACCTGTACCCCTTTTGTTCAAGGGAATATCCCACAAGAATACATTTCTCTGCTTTAGGATCCAATTTCCTACGCAACTCATCTGGTACATGCACGTAAGCTATGCAACCAAACACTTTCAAGTGTGCCAAATTAGGCTTTGTACCTGTAAACTTTTCCTTAGGTGTTACATCATGCACCGCAGCTGTAGGTGTCCTGTTCATAATGTACACAGCTGTATTTACAGCTTCAGCCCAGAAATGATGAGGCATGTTCTTCTCATTCATCAATGTACGTGCAACCTCTGCAATGTGCCTGTTTTTCCTTTTTGCGACCCCATTTTGCTGTGGAGTATATCTGCATGTAAACTGCCTGTGTATACCATGTATTCGCAGAAAATCTAAAAAATCATTGGAGAAGTACTCTCCCCCTCCATCTGACCTCAATGTCTTGATTTGCATATCTGTCTCCTTCTCAATCATGACTTTGAAGTCTTGAAAGTGACCAAACACTTCACTTTTGTTACGCATGAAGTAGACCCATACTTTCCTTGTATGGTCATCAATAAAAGAGACATAATACCTGCAACCATGTATACTTGCAGTATCGGTTGGACCCCAAACATCTGTGTGCACCACCTCAAGTGGCCTTTTACATACATTGCGCTCATGTGGAAATGAGCCCTTTGACTGTTTTCCAAAGTGGCATGCTGCACACACTTTATGCATACCATCCACCTTGAATTTGGGCAAACCTTTTACAATCTGTTTTGATTGCATGCTGCGCAATCTCTGCTCATTGACATGGCCAATGCGTTTGTGCCAAATGTCAACATCAGCCACAACACCTGTGCCCTGTGCAAATAATGCAGCTTTTACCTCAGGCATGTCTACATTCAGCGTAAACATTCTGCCCACACATTTGCCCTCTGTGATCAGCTTACAGCCATTCTGGAAATCTTCTACATAACAGCCATTTGGATTGAAGCGAACCTGCAAACCCTGCTCAACCATTTGTCCAACAGAAACAAGATTCTTTGTAATGTTTGGGACATGAAGTACATCTGCTAAGTACTTTGATTTCCCACTCTTCGTATTTAGAGGTATGTCCCCTACATGAGCAATGGGGTGAGCTGTATCATCTCCTGTCTGCACATAGCCTGACACATCTAGTTTGCGCATATCTCTAAACCACTCTCCACAAGACGTCATGTGATTAGAGGCACCTGAATCCACATTCCAAACATCATCTTGGGTGGAATTCTCTGCAGTCATTGTATTCATTACATGCTGCATAACAAACATGCGCTCGTTTTTGCTGTCATCTGCATCTCTGCTAGTAGATGCATAGTTTCCCTGTTCTCTCTTTCTACTTGCTTTTCCCTTTGGACAGTCACGTGACATGTGACCTCTTTCACCACAAGTCCAACATTCTCTACTATCTGAAGTATGTTGCTGCCTGCTTGATCCTGCACCACGACCTCTTTGACTCCCCCTGCCTTGAAACTGGTTTCCCCTGCCACCTGTATTGTTTTGATTTGATTGACCTTCCAGAAATTGGCCCCTGCAACCCCTTGGGCCTCGACCACGACCTCTACCTCTACCTCTGTTGGAGTTAGAATAGAAGGCCTGTTCAGAATTATTTCTGCCATGAGAAGAAGATGTGTCAAGGTTCTTCTCCTCAAGAATAAGCATAGAAATCAAATCTTGGAACACGGGGATGTCGTCTCTTGTATTCATGGAAGACCTAAAATGTACATACTCATCTCCTAGACCATCCAAGCATGCACGGACAATGTCATCGTCTTCCACTGACACTTTAATAGATCCAAGAGCTTCAATGATACTCTTGATCTTCAAGGCATAATCATTGATTGAGAGGTTGTTCCTCTTAACCTGATTTAGCTCCGACTTTAGTTGAAGCTTCCTGGCCTTGGTGTTCACCTCGAACACTCTGCCTAAGTTTCTCCATGCAATGGCGGGGGTTTCAGCATCCTGTAGATAGCCCATCATGCCATCTGTGATGCTCATAGACAGCCAATACATCACTTTGCTCTGGCCTTGTTGCCAGTCCCTCAATGCTTTCCTTTGTTCTGCTGTAGCATTTGCCTCGGGAATCTCTGGTTCCTTTTCATTGTCTCCTTCTACATAGTCCCAATAACCTTTTCCTTTTAGGAAATTTGTTATTCTGAACTTCCATGCAGGGTAGTTATTTTTCTCAAGCTTCTCAGTAACAATCTGACTGAAACCGTCAGACATCTTAAAGCACTAAGACAAAATAGCTGCAATCTGCAAAAACCTGCAAATCTGCTGAACCTGCTATCGTGGTTCCTGTAACGCTTTCTACACTCAACGAGTGTCCACAATATAGCGTTTCACAACCACTGTACTTGTACAGTAAATCTCTGTATACTGCACTTTGGAGACCTGTTCAGAAACTTGTGCGTGGATTGCGAACAAACGGATTGTGATGCTCTTGCTCTCTTAGCCTCTCTTGCCTGCACTAGGCTCTGATACCATGTAAAGAATGAGGATGCAAGAGAGCTACACAAGGCAAGCACAAAGCACACAAAGATGGAAAGCTTCTTCTTCTTCTTCACAGAAAAGAGAGTACAAAATGACTAAGTGCTAAAGCTGAAAAGTAGCACATATGTACATGCGGTCACTAAGTGTGAACTCGCTAGAAGCGTACTAGGCTGGCACTATAAGTGTAGTCCAGCTGTAGAATCACTAGCAGAGATCCTCCGTGTCGGTCACCTAACGCGCCAGTGAGTAAATGCAGTAAGCGGCCAAGACCCGTAGTGGATGCTAGCTCAAGGTGTAGAGCTCGACATCTCAACAGTCTCTTCCTCAGAACTGGAAGATTCGCTGGTGGTGTCATCTGCCAATGTTTCCAGATTCATTTGCTTCTGCTTGCCAATCCTCATGTCGTAGTAGATTGTCTTCCCTTTCTTACCGGTCATACGTAGAAGGCCTGTACCCTAGTCTTGTTTTTCCTTCATGGCCATTAACCATGGCCTTCCCAAAATTAGTGGATACCCCTCCCACTTAGTAGGAATTACAAAAACATCTACTTCTACCTCAATGTTGAAAGCTTTTATTTTCACGGCACTTACCACACCCACACACTTTACTTTTGTGTTGTTTTCCATCTTTGCCTTGCATAGAGAAGGCCTGTCAACCTCGAGCCGTAATCGAAGCATCATAGCTTCTCTCATTACATAGATTTGTGTACCTCCATCAATGTAGGTGTTTCCAAACCTCTTTCCTTTTATGTTTACGTCAACAATTGGAAGGATGTCATCCATGTTGCATCCCGAAATTGCTCCGGCTACCTTTGTTTTGGAGCGTCTTGTACTTACCATTTTAGACCATTTTCGCCTTACTTTTGGTGCAAGATGTAGCAGCTGTGGCCATGTAATCTTCGGTCCTTGCTCTGCCACATCCAATGTTAGATCATAGGGCTTAGAACTTTCCCCTAGCTAGAAGTCGGTGATGCCCAATTTCTGTCGTGGCGTGGATGGCCTCTTGCTAGTTTCTCCTCTCATGCTTCTCTCATCATCTGATTGTGTAGCTTTCTCCTTCTAGCTCTTTTCACAGTCATGGCTTCAAGTGGTTCTAAAAAGGTTACCTTCTCCTTACCCTTGTCCCTCTCCTTTGCTCTGGGTGGATCCACTACTACAAATTTTCCTTTCTCTTCTAGCCTTATGATGTTTACAGGGCGATCACGTGGTGGGGCTCGTGGAAGACGTGGGATGGATGCTTGTAGTGGTGTCTGGGGTGGACGTAGAATTTGTGTTGGTGGGGGTGGTGCTCGGGGTGGTGGTGTTATTTCTCTAGGGGGTGACAATTGGTTCCTCCTACCTCCTCTATTATAGTTTTGTCGTGGTTTGGGACAGTAGTACATACCGTGACCGTCTTCTCCGCAG
Source organism: Adiantum capillus-veneris (assembly GCF_014529385.1). Taxonomy (NCBI): domain Eukaryota; kingdom Viridiplantae; phylum Streptophyta; class Polypodiopsida; order Polypodiales; family Pteridaceae; genus Adiantum; species Adiantum capillus-veneris. The sequence continues at coordinate 63,769,837 of NC_140940.1, read as the reverse complement.
TTGTAGCAATGATACTCCCTGTTTTGTCGTCGTGCTCTTCCAGGGTCTTGATCTCTTTCTTGACTCCTCCCTTGTTGTATTAAGTGGACAGAAAAATTCTGCAGTTGGTCAGTAATATGGGCCAACATATCTTGTTGGTCATCTCTTACCCCAAGAGCCGGTGGTGGTGGTATGGTGGTTGTCATAGTTTCTGGTCGACGCTATGTTCCTGCTTCTGTTGACTCGGTTTCTTTGGCTTTCATTCGCAGCTTCTTGTTCTTAAGGGGAGCAATCTCAATGGCTAACTCGTACGTAGCCGGGAATCTACCTTTCACCTTCTCCTTGAGAAGCGGCCATAAGCTATGCGTGAACCGATCTTTTTTTAGGAAATCGGGTGCAGCTTCCCCCCTAGCCAATGACTAACCCCACCGTTCCCACAAATCCACAAATTTGGACTCATAGGTGGCATATTCTAAAAAACCCTCCTGCTTCAAGTCTCTCAACTTGTCCCACAACTTTTCTGAAGTGGTACCTCCCCCAAAGCGCCTCTTAAAAGCGGTTTTTAAGGGTTCCCAATCATCCTTGGTTGCTTGTGGAAGCGCATTGTACCATGATCTAGCTTCTAGCTTCATGAGATGCTTAAAGATTCTAACCCGGGATTCATCCGTATCTTTGTTGCTCACTACACATGCTACTTCAAAGTCATCTAGGAAGTCTATTACCAAATCCTCCGCCTTCTTTCCTTTAAATGTTGGAAATGCTACACTTGCCATGATTACGGAGAGAGAGCTAGAAAGACACACTGCTTAACTTGCAAAAGTTTTTTTCTTCTTTACAAGGAGGCGTGTATACCCTCTTATACTAGGACATAGATTAAAACTTCAAACGGTACATTGCCTTGTACCAAAGGTAAGACAAATGGTTGATCTGATACTAGAACCTCAAAAAATCGCTCCCCACCCAGCATGGTGTCAATGACGTGCTGGTAGTGAGCCTTCAAATCCAGTATTAGCTTGATTTAGCGTACACGTGTTGGTATGTGTGATCTGTCTTCAGGTAGGTTGTATTGATTCATGTGAAGCTTAGAGGTGCTTAGTCACTATCCAAGCTTGTGGGAGAGGGTGGTGTTCTTTCCTGAAACAAACTCAGTAGATCCCTAGTTTCTCTAGTGACAGTGTGAGCCAATGATTCCGTTATCTGTGCTCCAGCATCAGGTGCGACTTGAAAACTGACTGTGATAATTACCTCGTTGACTAAAGTTACCCAATTCTCAAAGTAATATAGTGTTGATTCTCTATTGTGTAGAGATCCTTCCATTTTGTTGTTGTGGGTTGGTTGTAGGTTGCGGACATGGTTTCGACCTTCTCCTTCTTCTTCTTGGCACTTGGCCTATTGACGAGAGCAAAGCGAACCCCGAACCCCGATGGCCTCTAAAACACCAGGGACCGAATGGCGCGCCTCGAGCCTCTCATGGTAAAGCAAACAGGGGCACCACCTAGCTTCAACGGCTAGGACGCAAACAACACAACACCATAACAAAGTTTTCATCCAAGAGAGATGGATGCTTGGGAGTAATGATGAAGAGGAAAGGGAATGAGATCAAGTGAGAGAGAGAGAGAGAGAGAGAGAGAGAGAGAGAGAGAGAGAGAGAGGGAGGGGGTAAAGCGGCTTAGTACTTAGGCACCACAAGAGGATGGCGAATCCGCACACCCTTCACACATACATAACCTCACTCCAAAACACAAGACTAGGTGGCGATTCCACACACCTCACATGGGCAAAACATTGCAAGAAAACATACTCACAAAACCTCAAGCTTTATTTAGAGAATTAGGCGATGAAATGGGGAGCATAGGGTAGGGGAATGAGAAGGGAGAGAGTGGTAGAGCACATGGCGGATAGGTGGGAGTTGATGGCGAAGACTCGCACGAGGATTATGGCCATCATCCTTCATTTAGTTGCCCTTCATCTTCTATAGCCAAGGGTGTAGAGGTCATGCTCAAGACAAGCATGTTGATTGCGGTGATGGTGATGGTGATGGTGTGGGTGTGTGTGTGTGCACTAGGCACACACAGTGCATAGTGTGTTCTTTGGTGATGTTGTGTCCTTAGTGTGATGGTGACCCCTCTTTATATAGGGGAGGAGGGGGGAGAAATTCTAGAATTTAGAAATGAAGAAATCATTATCTACATAGGCCATGTGACTGTGGGCCCCACTTGTCTGGCTGTGTGTATATCTGCCAGAACAGCAGTCTCATGAGAGAGAGACTAAGAGAGAGAGATGGGTTGATGAAAAAAAGTGGGAGGTGACATGGAGAATAAAGTAATTACAAGAGGGGAGAGAGGGGAGTGTGTTCAGAGGTGAATCTGTGTGCAGATGTGTGTGAACACAAGAAAAATCAGGTAACCACCGGGTGGGGATGGGTCTGTGGGCACCTTTTTGAGTGAAACTGAGTGTGTGTGAGTGTGGGGGAGGCTATTTAGCTACAAGACAAGAGACATGGCACCCTTTAGAGAGAGAGGGGGGTACTTGGGTCATGGGATATGATAGGAGAGAGAAAGGGGGGGTGGGGTATACTATTTTGGAAGATAGGGTAAGTTGCATTAGGGTGCATTATTGGTGAGTTATAATGCATTATTCGTGAGAGGTGGGGTAGCTTGAGGGGAGAGAGAAAGGAGAAAGGACAAGGGGAAGAGAGAGGGGGTTGACCTTTTGAGTGGAGGAGAGGAAAAGGGACACACGGCGAGGCAACAGTGAAGAAAAAGGAGGCAAGGTGGGGATGGGCTACCCCGCAGGCATTAGGTGGCCTATTGTACCTTTCTTATATATTTACATAATCATACTTTATTTTTTTCTTACTTTTTTCCAATGCTTTTTATCACTCCCTCCCTAAGAGGGGGTTTTCATTGGGTGGGGACGAGAGAAGAGGGGTATGGGAGCTTGGCTTGTGAAAAGCCCCCATTATTAGCCCTCCCCTTTTGGCTAGAGGCATTCATGTCTCTAGCTCATCTGTTTGATCATTATCGTCGGAGGTGGCGGCTGATGGTGCGTCCTCATCTGGAATGTCAATAGGTGGAGCCTGGTCAAATCGAAGAAAATAAGGTTTAAGTCGCCAACCATTTACCCTGGTTTTATGAAGTTTTCCATCAGCCTCCATAAGCTGTTAGCTTCCATTGGCATACTTTTTCCTGACGATGAAAGGGCCTTCCCATCAGAGTAGGAGTTTCTTATCCTTGCCCGTGTCGAAGCGATTGTCGTAGCGGAGCACCAACATTCCTTTCTTCAGTTATTTTTTCCGGAGATGCTCGTTAAAGCTAAGCCGTCTATGCTCTGCTTGTGCTGCATGATAATTTATTGCTTCTTCTCTGTCCAGCTGCAGTCTTTCCAAGTTGATGATGTGATCTCTCAAATGCATGTTGGGCTGTTGAAGCTGGCTTGCCATTACTCTGAGACTTTGTAGTTGCACTTCAATGGGCAAGATTGCTTCCTTACCAAATACTAGATGATACGGTGTGAATCCCAAGGATGTACGAAATGAAGTTCTGTAGGCCCATAAAGCTGGTAGTAGATACTTATCCCAGTCTCCAGGATGATTATTTACCTGCTTGGTAATAATTTTAGAAACCATTCCATTTACCTTTTCAACTAGGCCATTACATTGAGGGTAATATGGTGAAGAGTGCCTCCTTGTAATGCCCAGTTTCTGCATTAATTCTCCTACCAAGTCTGTTGTGAAACCTGGCCCTCTATCAAAGATGATCTCTAAAGGTGTGCCAAACCTACAGCATATGTGCTCGTAGATAAATCTAGCTACCTCTACCGCTGTGATTCTAGTGCTGGCTGTAGCCTCTGCCCATCTAGTCATGTAGTCGACCCCCATGATAATGTAGAATTTTCCTGAGTTGGCCCTAGGTAATGGCCCAATGGCATCGATACCCCATTTTTTAGATGGGCCATATGAGAGAATAGGTGTCTATAGTTCAGGCATAAGTGACCTAGTGCCGGCCTTTTGACACAACTTACACGTTTTGCACCAATGGTGTACATCACGCTTGAGGCTAGGCCATATGAAGCCTGCCTGCAAGATTTTCCTACTTGTTATGTCTAGGGCAAAGTGACCACCACAAACCCCGCCATCTAGTCATGTAGTCGACCCCCATGATAATGTAGAATTTTCCTGAGTTGGCCCTAGGTAATGGCCCAATGGCATCGATACCCCATTTTTTAGATGGGCCATATGAGAGAATAGGTGTCTATAGTTCAGGCATAAGTGACCTAGTGCCGGCCTTTTGACACAACTTACACGTTTTGCACCAATGGTGTACATCACGCTTGAGGCTAGGCCATATGAAGCCTGCCTGCAAGATTTTCCTACTTGTTATGTCTAGGGCAAAGTGACCACCACAAACCCCGTCATGACAACTAGCAATTACTCCCGTTATTTCCTGAGAGAGAGGGACCTTCCTGAGTATTTGGTCCTTACCCTTACAGTACAAACCGTCATTGATGAGTCGATACCTTGTGGCCTTCCGCGTCAGCCATTGCTTCTGTCCCTTTGTTAAATCTGATGGGCATTCCCCTGTTTCCAAAAAATGCATGATGTCAGGCAAGGCATCAATTCCTTGAAATAGAGGGATCTTTAGTTTTATTGCTCCAACCACCACTTCCTCTAGTCTTTCACTTGCTAGGGCATCTGTTTCTTGGCTTTGAGCCCTTGGGATATGGTGTATTTGAACTTCTTCAAACTTACCCAACAAGGTTTTTACACCACTTAAGTGAGTCCTTAAACTAGGATTCTTGCATGTCCATGCTCCATTTACTTGCCTTACCAGAAGTACAGCATCCCCAAATACATTAAGGCGTTGTACACCTTGCGAGACGCACCATTGTAGACCCTTGGTTAGTGCTGCATACTCAGCTTCATTGTTAGAATGTGAATCTAACAATTGGCCCAACGAAAATACCTTTGTCCCTTTGTCATCAAAGACCACTATGCCTGCAGCTGCTTTGTCGGATGCTCGCTTGTAGGCTCCATCAAAGTAGAGAGAGTATGCTCCTTCCACCATCGGTGGTACTGGAGGTAATCGGACTTCTCCTTCCTTTCAAAGACTTGGTAGGTCATGAGTCCCCCCAAACTTGCCCTTGTCGTGCTTTCTACCTGTACCGTGTAGTCAAACTCTTGCAGACGAACTAGCCATTTAGTAATTCTAGCAGACACATCCATGTGTTATACAACATAGGGAAATATTTCATCCGTGGTTAGAATCACAAATTGCTTAGGCAGCAAATATGACCTAAACTTTGTAGTTGCAAATCTAAGAGCTAGGACTAAGTGTTCCACATGGGTGAAACCTTTCTCTCCTGCTGTCATCATTCGACTAGAGAAGTAGATTGGCCTCATGAAAGATGTCGTCGTATCCTTTTGGAGTAGCACAGCCCCCAATGAGTCATCACCAACACTTGAGGTGACATAGAATTTTTCATCCCAATTAGGTGATGAGATAGTTGGCAGAGTGGCTAAGACCTCCTTTAGCTTGTTGTAGTGATGTTCGCTTTCCTCATCCCAAGTGAAATTTGATCTTTGAGTGAGTTGTTGCAGTGGTAGAACAAGTTGTGATAGTAGATGTATGAATCTACTTAAGTACCTCACCTTCTGTAGAAAAGAGACCAGTTGACGTGCGGTCATTGGTGAAGGTAGGGCTATGAGTGCGGACACCTTACCTGGGTCGGCGTTGATACCTCTTGCTGAAATTTCATGGCCTAGTAGAATGACTTTACTCTCCCCAATGTGACATTTATCCACATTTAATTGCCAACCTAGGCTCTCCAACCTGGATAAACCTTCAGTTACCTTTTCTAAATGTGAAATACGGGAGCTATATATACAAAAATCATCAATGAACACTCTTATGGATGTTCCAAAGAACGGTTGAAAAACATATGTGACATATCTTTGGAATGTGGCAGGTGCATTTGTGAGACCAAATGGCATAACCCTGTATGCAAAACAACCCCATGGCGTGATAAAAGTGGTTTTTAGCTAATCTTCCAAGGCTATGCGTATTTGAAAGTATCCTGAATAACCATCACAGACAGTATAGCATTCAAAACCCGCTACTTCATTCAGAATTTCATCCAAGAAAGGGAGAGGAAAGTGGTCTCTCTTTGTAGCTGCATTTAGTGGTTTGTAGTCAACACAGACCCTCCACTTACCATTCTTTTTAGGCGTCACCACTACGGGTGACACCCATTCTGAGTTTTCTACAGGATAGATGAATCCCGCCTCCAGCAGTTTCCTTACCTCGGCCAAGAGTGCCTTTTCTTGTATGACCCGCAGTCGTCGTAGCTTTTGCACAACTGGTTTTACCCGTTCCTTCAGCTTAATACGATGTTCCACCACTGCAATGCCTGTGATTCTTTCATATTTGTCAATGAACAGGTTAGGAAATCCCATCAACATTTGCAAAAAACTATCTTTCTCCTCAAGTGTTAATTCCATAGACAACATACCCTTCAACCTACTTCCTCCTAGGCCAGGTGATTTTCTCTCCTCTTCATTGGGTTTCCCTTTTGGTGATGGATCCCCAGTTGTGCTTACCCTTTGTGGATCCTTCATAATGATACCCATCACATCAATGGAACTATCACTTTCGTCGGTGGATGTGGTCTCTTCCTCAGAACTGGAAGATTCGCTAGTGGTTTCATCTGCGGATGTTTCCAGATTCATTTGCTTTTGCTTGCCAATCCTCATGTTGTAGTAGATTGTCTCCCCTTTCTTACCGGTCATGCGTAGAAGGCCAGTACCCCATTCCTGTTTTGCCTTCATGGCCATCAACCATGGCCTTCCCAAAATTAGTGGATAGCCCTCCCCCTTAGTAGGCATTACAAAAACATCTACCTCTACCTCAGTGTTGAAAGCTTTGATTTTCACGGCACTTACCACACCCACGCACTTTACTTTTGCGTTGTTTGCCATCTTTGCCTTGCATGGAGAAGGCCTGTCAACCTCGAGCCCTAATCGAGGCATCATAGCTTCGCTCATTACACAGATTTGTGCACCTCCATCAATGTAGGTGTTTCCAACCCTCTTTCCTTTTATGTTTACGTCGACAATTGGAAGGATGTCATTCATGTTGCATCCCGAAATTGCTCTGGCTACCTTTGTTTTGGAGCGTCTTGTACTTACCATTTTAGACCATTTTCGCCTTACTTTTGGTGCAAGATGTAGCAGCTGTGGCCATGTAATCTTCGGTCCTTGCTCTTCCACATCCAATGTTAGATCATAGGGCTTAGAACTTTCCCCTAGCTAGAAGTCGGTGATGCCCAATTTCCGTCGTGGCCTGGATGGCCTCTTGCTAGTTTCTCCTCTCATGCTTCTCTCATCATTTGATTGTGTAGCTTTCTCTCTCCTAGCTCTTTTCACAGTCATGGCTTCAAGTGGTTCTAAAAAGGTTACCTTCTCCTTACCCTTGTCCCTCTCCTTTGCTCTGGGTGGATCCACTACTATGGCTTTTCCTTTCTCTTCTAGCCTTATGATGTTTACAGGGCGATCAGGTGGTGGGGCTGGTGGAAGAGGTGGGATGGATGCTTGTAGTGGTTTTTGGGGTGGACGTAGAATTTGTGTTGGTGGGGGTGGTGCTCGGGGTGGGAGTGTTCTTTCTCTAGGGGGTGACAATTGGTTCCTCCTACCTCCTCTATTATAGTTTTGTCGTGGTTTGGGACAGTAGTACATACCGTGACCGTCTTCTCCGTAGTTGTAGTAATAATACTCTGCTTTGCTCTGGGTGGATCCACTACTATGGCTTTTCCTTTCTCTTCTAGCCTTATGATGTTTACAGGGCGATTAGGTGGTGGGGCTGGTGGAAGAGGTGGGATGGATGCTTGTAGTGGTGTCTGGGGTGGACGTAGAATTTGTGTTGGTGGGGGTGGTGCTCGGGGTGGGAGTGTTCTTTCTCTAGGGGGTGACAATTGGTTCCTCCTACCTCCTCTATTATAGTTTTGTCGTGGTTTGGGACAGTAGTACATACTGTGACCGTCTTCTCCGCAGTTGTAGTAATAATACTCCCTGTTTTGTCGTCGTGCTCTTCCAGGGTCTTGATCTCTTTCTTGACTCCTCCCTTGTTGTATTAAGTGGACAGAAAAATTCTGCAGTTGGTCAGTAATATGGGCCAACATATCTTGTTGGTCATCTCTTACCCCAAGAGCCGGTGGTGGTGGTATGGTGGTTGTCATAGTTTCTGGTCGACGCTATGTTCCTGCTTCTGTTGACTCGGTTTCTTTGGCTTTCATTCGCAGCTTCTTGTTCTTAAGGGGAGCAATCTCAATGGCTAACTCGTACGTAGCCGGGAATCTACCTTTCACCTTCTCCTTGAGAAGCGGCCATAAGCTATGCGTGAACCGATCTTTTTTTAGGAAATCGGGTGCAGCTTCCCCCCTAGCCAATGACTAACCCCACCGTTCCCACAAATCCACAAATTTGGACTCATAGGTGGCATATTCTAAAAAACCCTCCTGCTTCAAGTCTCTCAACTTGTCCCACAACTTTTCTGAAGTGGTACCTCCCCCAAAGCGCCTCTTAAAAGCGGTTTTTAAGGGTTCCCAATCATCCTTGGTTGCTTGTGGAAGCGCATTGTACCATGATCTAGCTTCTAGCTTCATGAGATGCTTAAAGATTCTAACCCGGGATTCATCCGTATCTTTGTTGCTCACTACACATGCTACTTCAAAGTCATCTAGGAAGTCTATTACCAAATCCTCCGCCTTCTTTCCTTTAAATGTTGGAAATGCTACACTTGCCATGATTACGGAGAGAGAGCTAGAAAGACACACTGCTTAACTTGCAAAAGTTTTTTTCTTCTTTACAAGGAGGCGTGTATACCCTCTTATACTAGGACATAGATTAAAACTTCAAACGGTACATTGCCTTGTACCAAAGGTAAGACAAATGGTTGATCTGATGCCAGAACCTCCAAAAAATTGCTCCCCACCCAGCATGGTGTCAATGACGTTGACGAAGGAAATTTGGAATGGCGGCCTCTACACCAAAACAAACTCCATTGCGCCACAAGGGAAATGAGATGAGGGAACCACCTAGTCTTGGAAGCGTGGACTAGGACCGCTACACAAAGAGAGAGAGAGAGAGAGAGAGAGAGAGAGAGAGAGAGAGAGAGAGAGAGAGAGAGAGAGAGAGAGAGAGAGAGAGAGAGAGAGAGAGATCACTATGAATGAAGCATTAACCGTAGTGTGTGTACAAGGAATGGATGACTTCAAACACTCCCAGCACAAATAGCATATAGATTACCAAACAATCACTCAAGGATTAGCCAAGATCACATCAAGCACTCTCACACACATATAAAACATTTCTCTTAATTAACATAAGTAAGAGGAGGAGAGGTTACTAGCATGAAACAATTTGCACTCTAGGATGTGCAAGAATAGAGTGAATGAATGAGCTTATGGGCTCATGGTGAGTGATACAAAGGCTCAATGGGGCTGAGGGAGGCTTGAAATTACAAAGGGGAAGGCCTCTTTATATAGGAAAGAGAGTGATTAGGAGTGAGGTTAAGATCCAAGTGTAATTTGTACAAATGAAGCTTGATTAGGGACATTCAACCAATGAAGAAGCTCCTTCCAAGTGATTTGTTGACCAATTAGCTCCATCATCACTTGTGTTGTCTTCACTCCTTCCTCCATAGCTTGAGTCCAAGAGCTTCCTTGTTTTAAAATGTAAAGAATCTACATAAAATCAATACATATCTAGTAATAATAGGAAGGGGTTGAATGAGAACTTATGAATTACAACAAGATTAAGCATGACTTGAGAGGTGATTAGAAGAGGAACTTTGATGGGTTTTTGAGCTTGAGAGAGAGGAGGAAGGAGAGGAGGGTGAGAAGACTAATGGCTGATTTTAGAGAAGGTCTCAATGTGGAAAAGGAAGGGTGTGTGTGTGTAAAGGTAGAGGGGGTGGTCTCCACCACAGTTGAAAAAACTGGCGTCCACCATTTTGGCCATATCTCCTAGACCGTAGATGAAGACTTTGATGAAGACAAATTTTCTTGGATCGGAGTGGAAGTATTTTTTAAAAATTCAGCAAAATCATGTGTCTGGTTTCTTGCTTTACCAAGTCTTCCACTTGGGTCCCATTTGTTTGAATCATCATATGGCTCCAAAGCCATGATGATATGAGACACTCATGACCCTTGAATCATGGGTGCATGGCTCCACAACCACATCATATCTTTTCTTTTCACATTTACATATTTTCCCTTGCCTTTACCACTAGGTTCTCCCTCTACCTTTCACCTCCGGTGAACTAGTCAAGAAAAAATCTTTTTTTTAAAATTTTTCCAAGAGGTTGTTCTCACTCTTTGTTTTATTGTAAACCTCTAGAAGCAAGGAAAACCAACAAAATATGATAAACAAAAATTTGTGATAGGCTCGGATCATAGCCCCCCCAAACCTGGGTAGGGGTATTTATGCCTCTAGCCTACTTTCTTTGATCTTGAGCTGACCTTATCCTGATGTGATAAGGCTTTAGACGCCATCTATTTGTCCTGGTCTTGTGCACTTTACCATCAATGTCTTGAAGTCTGTAAGAGCCATTTTTGAACTTTTTGGTGACCAAGAACGGGCCTTCCCATCGGAAAAGAAACTTTCCATCCTTACGAGTGTCGAAGCGATTGTCATATCGAAGCACCAGAGATCCCTTTTTGATGTCTTTGGATGCTAGCTTTTTGTTGAACTTTTCTCTGCGCTTCTCTGCTTCTTGAGAATAGTGGTTGATGGCTTCTTCACGATCCAATTGCAGCCTCTCTAGATCCATGATCCTTTGATGTACTTTCTCCTTTTGAGAGCCTACCTGGCTACCCAATATTCAAAGACTTGTTAAATTCACTTCAATGGGCAAAAGCGCCTCCTTTCCATAAACCAAATGAAAGGGTGTGTACCCTAATGTGGTTTTGAAGGAGGTTCTATAGGCCCATAGAGCTCCATTCAGGTGTTTGTCCCAATCTTGGCGCCTGGCATGTACCTGTTTGGTGAGAATTTTGCAAATGATTCCATTTACTTTTTCCACCAAACCATTGCACTGAGGGTAGTAAGGAGTAGAGTGTTGATGCTGAATATTTAGCTTCTTCATGAGTTCTCCTACCAAGTCTGCTCTAAACCCTGGTCCTCTATCAGATAGTATTTCAAGAGGGGTGCCAAACCGGCAACAGATGTGGTCAAAGATGAACTGACTCACATCCTTAGCAGTAATTCTATTGGTCGGCATAGCCTCAGCCAATCTAGTCATGTAGTCTACTCCCATGATGATGTACTCTTTACCTGACTGAGTGCGTGGTAGAGGCCCTATGGCATCAATTCCCCGCTTCTCAAAGGGCCCATATACCTTTATTGGGTTCTAAGGTTCAACTATGAGCCGTCGTGGTCCTGCTTTCTGACATTCATCACATGTTTGACACCAGTATTTGACATCACGATGAAGACTTGGCCAAGTAAACCCAGCTTGTAGAACCTTTCTACTAGTGACGTCGTGTGCAAAGTGTCCTCCGCACATATCATCGTGACGAGCTTTTAAAATCTCTTCAATTTCACTCTTCAAAGGAACTCTCCTAAGCACACCATCCTTACCAAGACAATACAAGTCATCATTTACTATGCGATACCTGGTAGCCTTCCTAGCTAACCATCGCCTTTCCCCTGCATTCAAGTGTTTAGGAGCCTCTCCTTGCTCCAGAATGTGCATAATATCTTCCAAGTCCTCCTTGCCTTGCTGAAGTGGAAGTTTGATGGCCACTGCTCCCACTATTGACTCATTTAACTTTGATGATGCTAGGTGGTCTGCATCCTTGTTCTGGTCTCTTGGCACATGATGTACTTGTGCCTCCCTAAATCTCCTCATAAGAGCTTTTGCTTCTCTCATTTTAGTAGAGAGACGGGCATTTTTGCAAGCCCATGTACCTTGCATTTGCCTTACCAAAAGCATGGAGTCACCAAAAGCGTTTAATCTCTTAATTGAATTATCGAGGCACCAACAAAGGCCATGAATTAGAGCATGATATTCTGCTTCATTGTTGGAGTGGACATCTTCTAGAGTGATCCCTTCACCATGGATCCTCTCTCCCAATGGGGATAAGACCACGATGCCTGCAGCTACCTTATCCTTGGTTCTCTTGTATGCTCCATCAAAGTAGAGGCTATAAGCATTGACCAAAACCTCTAGAGCTAGAGGTGGTGGAAGTTCCTTTCTCTTCAAATGGAAAACTTGTTTGTTAAAATGTTGGCTAAGCATGCTCGAGTTGTTCTTTCAACCTGTATTGTATAATCAAAATCTTGAAGTCGCACCACCCACTTTGCTATTTTGTCAGAGATTTCCATATGTTGTAGTGCATAGGGAAACATATCCTCCACAGTGATAATTACAAACCTCTTCGGCAGCAAGTATGGCCGAAATTTGGTTACCGCAAACATGAGAGCTAACACTAGCTGTTCCATCAGGGTGTAGGCCTTCTCTGTGTTTTCCATGAGGCGGCTAGCAAAATACACAGGCCTCATAAAGGAGGTTTTTGGATCTTTTTGTAGGAGGGCAGCACCAATGGCTTCATCTCCCACACTAGGGTTTACAAAGAATGTTTCTTCCCAACAAGGTTGGAGGATTACAGGGAGTGACCCTAACATTTTTTTAATCTCTCTAAAATGCCCTTCACTTTCTTCACTCCAAACAAGCGTCTCTTGACGAGTCAGCTGTTGTAGAGGAAATATCACTTGGGAGAGTAAGTGTATGAATCTACTCAAATATCTTAGCTTTTGCAAGAAGGAGATTAATTGTTTGATGGAAGTTGGGGAAGGTAGATTTAGCAATGTTTCTATCTTTTCAGGATCTACCTCGATTCCATCAATGGACACTACATGCCCTAATAGTGTAACCTTGCTTTCCCCAATGTGACATTTGTCCTTGTTTAGTTGTCCACCCAGCTTAGCTAAACGAGTAAATCCTTCATCAATCTTGCCGAGATGCATACTTTTGGAGCTGTAAATACAAAAGTCATCTATGAAAACCCTTATGGACTTACCAAAGTAAGGTTGGAAGACCATGTTCATGAATCGTTGAAAGGTGGCTGGAGCGTTGGTGAGACCAAAAGGCATGACTCGAAATGCAAAACATCCCCATGGTGTGATGAAAGTAGTCTTGTTATGGTCCTCCTCTGCAATGCGTATTTGAAAGTAGCCAGAGTAGCCATCACACACTGTGTATCTCTCATGGCCTGCTACTTCATTTAGAATCTCATCTTGAAATGGGAGAGGGAAGTGGTCCCTCTTTGTTGCAGCATTTAGTGGCTTGTAATCCACGCACACTCGCCATTTACCATTCTTCTTTGGCCTCACCACTACTGGGGAGACCCATTCTGAATCTTCTACTGGGTATATGAATCCTACTTCTAAGAGTCTCTTCACCTCAGACAACAGTGCATTTTGTTGCACAACTCCTAATCTTCTTAGTTTTTGTACTACTGGCTTGCTCCCTTCTTTTAGATGGATATGATGCTTCACTGCAGTGACACCTGTAATGTGAGTGTAATCAGAAATAAACAATGATGCATGCTTCTTGAGAACATTTACATAACCCTCCTTTTCTTCTTTCTTTATATCCTTGGATAACATCTCCTCTAGGCTGGCATCCCACACATTCTCTATTTGGATCCTTGGGTTGTCTTCTGATGAGGTAGTTTCCTTTATGGTGACGCCCATGACTTCGAGAGTGCTATCACTCTCTTCACTTGAACTCTCTTCCTCGTCCATGGATGAGGAGCATCCACTTGAGCTCCACTCATCAGCTGACGTCTCATGTTCAAGGTTCTCTTGTCGCCCATTCTTTAGGTTATAAACCACCTTCCGACTATGGCCACCCATGCGAGGCCTCAACTCCAAGTCTCCTGTTGCCCAATCTTGCCTAGCTCCTATACCCATGAGCCAAGGTCTTCCTAAAATAAGGGGGTATCCTTCTCCCTTTACTGGCATCACATAAGCATCAACCTCTGTAGTGATTCCAAAAACAGAAACTCTCAAAGCTTTCACTACACCCACACAAGTGACAGAGACATTATTGGCCATTTTTGCCCTAAAGTTTGATGATTCCATTACCTCTAAACCCAATTGATGCATTAGGTTTTCTGTCATGACACAAACCTCTGCTCCACTGTCAATGTAAGTTTTTGGAATCCGTTGTCCCTTGATTTGAGCCTCCACCAAAGGCACTATATCCTTGAGACCATATGCTTTGATTACACTTACTAGCTTACTTCGCTTTGCCCTCGTGCTCACCATTTTTGACCATTGTCGTCAAAGCTTTGGGGAGATATGAAGTAGTTGTGGCCAAGTAATCTTTGGTCCTTGAGAACTCACATCAGCTGTCAAGTCATAAGGTTGTGTCCGAGATCCCATAGGGAAATCAGAGATGTCAATTTGAGACCTAGTACGGGTCTTTCTCTTCTTGGCTTCATCTTTAGTTGCCCGAGATGTACTTGCTTCATTGCTTGCATCCCAACTTGTTTCTTTACCTACTTCATCTTGGACACGCACACGTTTGATAGGCATTGTAGCCACTTCATCTATCTTCATCTTCCCTTTAGCTATTTCTTCCTGGTTGCTTCTGCCCTTGAGGACCTCCTCCATCCTTATGATGCTCACATTTGGTTGAGTAGCAGGGGCTTGAGCTTGAGCACGAGGTGGCTGCAAAATTTGAGGTTGCGGTTGCTCTTGTGCTTGAGCTCTAGCACGGGGTGGACTTACTTGTTGTCGAAGACCTCTGACAGGGTAGTCATATCTTCTGGGATGAGGGCAATTATACATGCCGTGGCCAATTTCCCCACAATTGTAACACAACATTTCCCTTGCTTGACGTCGCATTGGTGGCCGATTCCCACCATTTCCCTCAATAGGCCTTCTTGCACCCTGCACAAGATTTACTCTCAACCCCTCTAGCTGGTTTGTGAGATTGTTTATTTGTTGGAGCATATCTTCTTGTTGACCTCTATTGAGGTCTGGTGCATTAGACACATTTGGAGGTATGTGAGAAGCTTCCATAGTTGTGATATTGCCTCCCAAAGCTAGCTGGCCAACTTGGGCTTGATAGAGAATATTTCTATTCTTTTCCCTAGCAATTCTTAAGGCATCTTCAAAAGCATTTGGAAATTTGCTCTTTACCTTCTCCCTTAGCAAGGGGTACAAACCTGAGATAAATCGATCCTTTTGGAGGCAATTGGGAGCTCGCTCACCAGGGTTTAGTGAGTCTGACCATTGCCCCCAAAGTTTCAGAAAACCTTCCTCATAGGTTGCATAACCATGAGGGTCAACTTGATGAAGGGACAGAAGCCGTTGCCATAGTTCTTCTGCCGAATTGGCTTGTTGAAATCTTTGTAGGAAAGCCACCTTCAATCCCTCCCAATCAATTCTTTGGGTTGGATCTAGAGCCTGGAACCATACCCTAGCTTCTTCTTTGAGCACCAAAGGAAAAGCTCTCAATTTCAATGCTTCGTCATCCCTCCCGGAGACAAGGAAAGCCATCTCCAAGTTATCCAAAAAATCCCCAGAATTTTCCCCACTACGCCCAAAAAAAATTGGGAAAGCCATCATAAAAGTGGGTTGCCTTCCTCTCAATACAGCACAAAGATGAAAACGTCTAGGCCCAAATCATATCTTATTAAGGGTAGAATAAATGGATTGATAGATGCATTAATCTCAGCTAGACGACGAGGGCCTAGTAAGTCCCTTATGATGTTTTGGAACCTAAGCTTTGTGCTAGCTATTATATGCACAGTTTGTCTAGCAAGAGGTTGGAAAGGTCCATATAAATCCCTATGATTCATGGAGTATGCTTAAAGCAAGATGAAGATGTGAACATCAAAAGATACATTATACTCCAAAATAGGAAATATTATAGGGTCAGGGGACAGCAATATCTCTCTCAACCTCTCAGCTCCAAAATAGAAGACCAATCTTTGTTGAAAAAAAATCTTTCTATCAATGCGCACATTCACCCTAATATTCTGAACTGATTGAAAGTTGTAGAAAATGGGATTATTCATTGGTGCATTAATTACAAACTTCCATGAAGCACTTCATTGAAGTTGAGCTCTCTTGGATCCCACCATTTGAGAGATGCGAAGAATTTGCTCACCACTGATTAGCCTAGCTTTGGTGTGACCATCTTCAGCTTTGTAGAGTTCATAGGGTTCGATGGCTACCCTCTCAACCACCTTGAGCCTTCTTGCTAGTAGTAGTTGGAGTGCATCACCATATGTAGCCTCTTGCCAATACCGCACCCCATTGATGTGTAGCTCCCCCTCCAAAAACTTGTTAATACCCGAGTTTGAGAGTGCTTTCACCACCTGAAGTCGAGGCTTCAAAGGAAGTGTCTTCACACTAGCCACAAAGCACTCAACACAATTTTTTGACCTAGGGACTTGATGACTACAAGATTTTCCTTGAAGTAAAGAAGGGTGTGTGTAGTTAACTCTCTTTACCCGCATACGTGCCGTTTGTCGATAAAGCGCTTCTTTTCTCCAGCTTCTTGGGGAGACCATAGTGGAAGTCTCGGAGAATTTGATGGATCTTCCTTCATAGGATTGATAGAGCGCTGCTTGAGAAATCCTCCGTGGGGGCACCAATTTATGACGAAGGAAATTTGGAATGGAGGCCTCTACACCAAAACAAACTCCATTGCGCCACAAGGGAAATGAGATGAGGGCACCACCTAGTCTTGGAAGTGTGGACTAGGACCGCTACACAAAGAGAGAGAGAGAGAGAGAGAGAGAGAGAGAGAGAGAGAGAGAGAGAGAGAGAGAGAGAGAGAGAGAGAGAGAGATCACTATGAATGAAGCATTAACCGTAGTGTGTGTACAAGGAATGGATGACTTCAAACACTCCCAACACAAATAGCATATAGATTACCATACAATCACTCAAGGATTAGCCAAGATCACATCAAGCACTCTCACACACATATAAAACATTTCTCTTAATTAACATAAGTAAGAGGAGGAGAGGTTACTAGCATGAAACAATTTGCACTCTAGGATGTGCAAGAATAGAGTGAATGAATGAGCTTATGGGCTCATGGTGAGTGCTACAAAGGCTCAATGGGGCTGAGGGAGGCTTGAAATTACAAAGGGGAAGGCCTCTTTATATAGGAAACAGAGTGATTAGGAGTGAGGTTAAGATCCAAGTGTAATTTGTACAAATGAAGCTTGATTAGGAACATTCAACCAATGAAGAAGCTCTTTCCAAGTGATTTGTTGACCAATTAGCTCCATCATCACTTGTGTTGTCTTCACTCCTTCCTCCATAGCTTGAGTACAAGAGCTTCCTTATTTTAAAATGTAAATAATCTACATAAAATCAATACATATCTAGTAATAATAGGAAGGGGTTGAATGAGAACTTATGAATTACAACAAGATTAAGCATGACGATTAGAAGAGGAACTTTGATGGGTTTTTGAGCTTGAGAGAGAGGAGGAAGGAGAGGAGGGTGAGAAGACTAATGGCTGATTTTAGAGAAGGTCTCAATGTGGAAAAGGAAGGGTGTGTGTGTGTAAAGGTAGAGAGGGTGGTCTCCACCACAATTGAAAAAACTGGCGTCCACCATTTTGGCCATATCTCCTAGACCGTAGATGCAAAAATTATAAAAAAAATATGGCCAGAATCTCCAGCTCATCAGCTACAACTTTGATGAAGACAACTTTTCTTGGATCGGAGTGGAAGTATTTTTTTAAAAATTCAGCAAAATCATGTGTCTGGTTTCTTCCTTTACCAAGTCTTCCACTTGGGTCCCATTTGTTTGAATCATCATTTGTTTGAATCATCATATGGCTCCAAATCCATGATGATATGAGCCACTCATGACCCTTGAATCATGGGTGCATGGCTCCACAACCACATCATATCTTTTCTTTTCACATTTACATATTTTCCCTTCCCTTTACCACTAGGTTCTCCCTCTACCTTTTACCTCCGGTGAACTAGTCAAGAAAAAATCTTTTTTTTAAAATTTTTCCAAGAGGTTTTTCTCACTCTTTCTTTTATTGTAAACCTCTAGAAGCAAGGAAAACCAACAAAATATGATAAACAAAAATTTATGATAGGCTCGGATCAATATCAATAGAGTTGGCCACCAAGTTGGGCATTCAAGCTTTTGAGATGGGAGATATAGTAGTCGTTGATGCAGCTTTCAAGGGACAACAAGCCTCCGTTACTCCCTTGATTGGGAAGTTGAGGCTTCATGTCCAAAGCTATGTCGACAAAGAAGACTTCTTCATCTCTCCTCTCCAACATAAGGATGTTATCCTAGGGGCACCATGGTTTGATCGCATGGCTGCCAACATGAAGTTCCCTGAAAGGAGAATTTACTTCACTTACAGGGGAAAGAACATGTATATAGATGCTAGTGAGCGTGGTCGCACTATTCCACTTGTAAATCCTCTTTCTTTTGATAAGTCAATGAAGAGCTCAGTTTCTGCGTACATGATTTTTGTCAAAGAGTCTCCAAAAGATACTAATGTTTCATCAAATGTAAATGATAGGAATCAAGAAGAGTTAGACTTGTCTAATTTTCTAAAAGTATTCCAAGATGTGTTCATCGATGATATCCCTATGGACTTACCTCCAAAACGAGGGGATGATGACCATCGTATTGAGCTCCTTCCTGGAATCTCACCACCTAACAAGCCTCCTTATCGAGTCTCACAAGCTCAACAAGAGGAGATCATGAGGCAAGTACAAGAGCTGGTAGACAAAGGGATGGTGAGGCTTAGTTCCTCTCCCTTTTGTTCTCCAGTCCTTTTAGTGCAAAAGAAAGATGGTACATACCGTATGTGTGTGGACTATCGAGCACTAAACCATATCACTATCAAAAACAGATTTCCCGTACCTGGGGTAGAAGATCTGTTTGATAAGCTACAAGGATCTACCTACTTCAGTAGGATTTACCTTAAGAGTGGCTATCATCAAATAAGGATAGTGGATGAAGATATCTTAAAGACCGCGTTTCGCACAACGTTTGGTCTTTATGAATATCTAGTCATGCCTTTTGGCTTGACTAATGCACCAGCTACGTTCAATCGTTTGATGGAGAAAATTTTTAGACCATATCGAAAATTCACTGGAGTGTTCTTTGATGATATCATCATCTACTCCAAGTCTTTGGAGGAACATCAGCAGCATCTCCAAGTGATTTTTCAAGCATTGAGGGAGAACAAGCTTTATCTCAACCAAAAGAAAAGCGAATTCTTCCGTCAAGAGATTCAATACTTAGGTTATATTATCTCTAAAGATGGTATCCAAATGGATCTATCAAAGTTCTTTGCCACCGATGAGTATAGCCATGACCTACAAGAATCTTTTCAAAAGATTAGGGAGGCTATAGCCATCTCTCAACAAAGGCAAAAAGCTGCTGCTGATAAGCACAGAAGATCCTTAATGTTCAAAGAAAATGATTGGGTCTTACTCAAGTTTCCTAAGGCTCGATTAAGGTAAACGACGGGCAAAAATCCTACGGGCCATCAAAAGTATTATGCTAAACTAGCAAAAAGATACTATGGTCCTTTCCAAATCTTGAAGCCTATCAATGAGACGGCTTATCAACTCAAGTTGCCCAACCATTGGCTTATACACAATGCCTTTCATGTAAGCTTACTTAAGCCCTACAAAGGAGAGCCACCAATTGAACCAATTATTGAAGACCCTCCCGAAGTCGAAGACCAAGAAGAGGTGCTACAACCCGAAGCTGTCCTTCGGAATGAAGACAAGGTACTACGACATGGTAAGATAATCCGACGGTATCTTATTAAGTTCAAAAATTATCCTTTTGAAGATGCTAAATGGATGCAAGGAGTACAACTTAAGGATAGTATGAAACTTGTCAATGCTTACAATGCTACATTAGAGTAAGCAAATGTACAAATTTCTTTTAAATGACTCATGTTTTTTTCTTATATGACTAGACCTCTTTTTTAATTGTGCACAAATTGAACTAGTATGCATGCTTAGAATCATGTTTGTGATGACGACGTCTCTCAGACACCAAGTAGAATTTGTCACTATACTTTGGGAGAATGAAATGGACTAAAGAGCAGACATGCTTGCGGCAACTATGTCTCCCAAGCACCAAATGGATTAGTCATCCATCTTGGAAAGATGTCGTAGGGTAAAAAGGGATCCTTTACCCGCTAAGTACGATTGACTAATGACTAAGACTTTATCTATTCTACCTTATAGTCGAGGACGACTATGATTTCAAGAGAGAGATAATGTCATAAAATCTAATATCTAACCAACCCAAATGATTTTCTCATATTAAATTGATCACT
The DNA here is from genome assembly GCF_014529385.1 of Adiantum capillus-veneris. Lineage (NCBI taxonomy): Eukaryota > Viridiplantae > Streptophyta > Polypodiopsida > Polypodiales > Pteridaceae > Adiantum > Adiantum capillus-veneris. The sequence goes on along the minus strand of NC_140940.1, from coordinate 63,749,489 downwards.
TAATGTGGGAGAATGAACGGGAACAAGTGTTAAGATATAGATATGTGCTTATAGATCTATCTCAACACGGGGCCAATGGTAAAGGGGCCCAAAAGGGAGATGGTCTATCAAAGAGCAAGGCTAACCAATGGAGCATAAGACCTTAGGGTTAGATTCATTGAAGACCTCCAATAAATGTGTGTAAAAGTCCTTTGACCTTAGGTAAGCTAGGGCTGAGCTTGAGGTGGGAACCCGGCCCAAGGTCGAGGTGCTTGGCGTTCTTGAGGTGTTTTTCATGCTTGAGGTGCTTGATTAAGATGCTTGAGGTGCTTGACTGGCTCCATGCTTGAGGTGCTTGACTTGCTGCATGATTAAGGTACTTGAGGTGCCTTGAGAAGCTTGCCTGAGATGCTTGTGGGAACACTCCCTAGTTCAAGTGCTTTGTCATGCTTGGTGAGTAAGGTGCTTGATCACCTAAAGTCAAAAGCATTCCTACAAGAGGGGGGGCCAGACCTTTTCCTAGGGGCTAGAGAGAGAACACCCACTCACACACACAAGGGAAGCCCCAACTTGAAGAGGCAGCAAGGACACATGTCAGGCCCCTACCCATGTTACCTTCATGTGTTGCTTGAAGCCTATTGGCTAAGCTTCAAAGGGGTCCAATGATAAATTACATGAATTATCTAATTGTTTTAGCATTTATCTAGCCCTCTCTCTCAAAAAGGAAAGGGGGACACTTGTCTCAAGGCTACCCCCACTGCTTGTAATGCCTCCTGCTCATGATTGGCTAGGCCTGGGAGGGTCCAATGAGCTTCAAGCATGAGCTACAAGGGGGGGTCGACTCAAGCTAGCTAGGGGCTTTCTTGAGGGGTATACTCACCCACACACACTCACAATCACTCTCATTGTGTGCTATGCAAAGTGCAAGAGCTCCCTCTCCAAGCAAGTAGAGGTTGAGAGCCTACACCAACATTCTGGGCTATGGAGTGCAAATCCAACCAAGAGCCATGCTTCAATGCTTGAGCTTGTCATCTCCTTCTTCTTCATTACTATGCTATTATGTATGCTAGCAACAAGAGTATGATAAGTGAGGAACTAGTTCTTTCTCCTATGAAATGTTTCTTCTTCCTCTTCCCTACCCTCATTCCCTGCTAGCTCTCACCTTCGAAGGTGTTTGAGGTCTTGGGACTGAGGCTTGGGAAAATTAAAGCTTTCTTCAAGTTCATGTTATGCTATGATTGTGATGCATGAAGCTTTCCATCTTCATTGCATCACCTAGGTCACAAGGAACACAAAGAATGTATTGTAACAAGTCTCTCTTAATGGGAGAAATCATAATACAAATGCCTATTGGAGGGGGGACCGGCTCCACATAAATCTGGTCCTCAACTGTTGTCATGTTCTCTAAATTCTCTCTCTTGCAAAAGTATTGATCATGCCAAGTTAACTTATTGCTATGATTATGTTGCTATCTTTAATTATGTCTACCCGCTATGCTCACAAAGTTATTTCTCGAAAGTATTCTCATTAATTTCCACTATTCTCAAGTTGAATAGGCTAATTCCATCACACTTTCCATATTCTAGTACCCCATGGACAAGCACACCGATTTCTACCAGATGATAAAAAAGAAGTGTTTTTTTGTGTTGGAAGTCATGGTGACAAGAAGCTATGGACCGATTTTCACAGGCGAAGAGAGCCCCGATGAGTGGATGTCGGATTTCAAGTTGTATATGCTATCTTTGTGTATGCCAAATGAGGATAGCAAAATGCAAACATTTCCTTTGGTGATGCGCGAAAAAGCTTAATTTTGGTATGAAGATCTAGAAGAAGGTGAGCCGAGACAACCGTAGCCGGCCGAATTTCGCAAGGAGGCGTCCCCAATCGAGATGGATGCGAAGCTGAAAGTACTTAAACAAGATGTAAGTAAAGAGTTCAATCTATTTTTAGCTCATATTGAAGAGTGTTGGGCAGAATTAACGACAGCCATGCAATTGGCTAATGGGGATTACTTCAAGCTGGATAAGTTCATGGCATGTCTGCACCCCAAGGTGAGAGAGAAAGTCGATTTTGAAAGCCCACAAAATTACAACAGTGCTGTAGAAATTGCATGGTCAAAGAGCAAAAAGATAAAGAAGAAGATAGATCAGGGTGCATCAGGCTATGGCCCCCCTTCAATCGCAGATGCCAAGGGAGGCTATGCACGAGGAAAATCACAAAAATCGCGGTGTAGCCGTTGTGCCACAAAATTGGGCATGCAAGATACAGGATTTGTCCAAGCAAATGCAGGAGATAAGGTGAGGGATAGAGAATAGCCAAGAGGGGCAAGAGGCAGGGCTAGGCCATTGCCACGTAGATGCTACAATTGTGGAGAAGTGGGGCACTATGCGCCTGATTGTCCTCAGCCACCCACCAAGGGAGAGAGGAGGCATTTACCCGTTATTTGGTAGAGGTCAAGGTCAAGGGCAGTTCAATGGACCAAGATAACAAGTGGTGGAGAATCCTATGCCACTAGCTCCTCCAAATAGAGGTGAAGTCCCAACAGTGAATATTATTGGGGTGGATAAGCAGGATATTCATATTTTGGCCAGCAAGAGGGCAAGAGTTGACAGAGAGACAGAAACAAATCCTAAAACCCCGTCTCACAAAGGCAAGGAGAAAGTGTACAAAGGTAGAGAGCAGCCCCTGCCTAGCAAAAGGAGGAGAGGTTGCAAAATCAAGAAAGGGGATTTCCAACTAGGATGTGGCTAACCCGAGTACAACCCGGTAAGTGATGTTGAAAATCAAAAATAAAACATTACTTTTGGTTAGTTGTTAGCTTAAATCCAAAATTGAGGAGGCAGTGGTCTACAAGGGTTAGCACTAGGCTGTCAAGAGATAAGGGGAATGTGCAAGCGGGGCAAAACATGGCTTTGAGGGTAGATAGCCCGACTGATGTTCTTTCGATGGTGGATGTGATTATAGAAAAGAGGATACAGGTACATGCTTACATAGATGGTGAAGCAAAGGTTTGTGTCATGACAGAAGCAACCATGAAAGAGACGGGAGTAATGGCGATAGCCAAGTCGAATATGTGCATGAGGATGGTCAACTATACTAAAGCTAGATGTCTGGGTGTGGCTCAAGATGTAAAGGTCAAGGTGAAGGGCATAGAGTTCCTGATAGACATATTTGTGATCAAGGCAGTGACGGCTGATTTTCGAAACTACGGCCGCAAGAACGATCCCCACTCGGGGGGGAGCTAAAAAATAAACAACCAAGGGAGAAAAACGTTTTAAGCCTGCCACCCCACCACTCTTTTTTCCTCACATGCATACGCCCACACTGGGCCTCCCCTCCCTTGGCACCACCCTCCCCCCTCTCCATCCTTCATTAACACATGCAACCGAAATCCCTCTCTCCCTCTCGTTTGTCAACCCATAGGGGCGGCCATGCATGGGACAATTCTCTCTCCCCCTCATCCATTATTCAAGCTATTCCCTCTCTCTTAATCACACTCCCTCTCGTTCTCTCACTCCCTCTCTTACTCTCTGTAACCGAGCCCATATGGTGCATGGAATCTCTCTCTCTCTCTCTCTCTCTCTCTCTCTCTCTCTCTCTCTCTCTCTCTCTCTCTCTCTCTCTCTCTCTGTGTGTCCCCCCCCCCCCCCCTTGTTCATCAATCTTGAAGCAAGGCCTGCCATGCATAAGCCAGAATCTCTCTCTCTCTCTCTCTCTCTCTCTCTCTCTGACCATCGCACCTTATGTATTGACCTTTCATGTGGAGAAGCAACTAAGCATGATAATCTCAGCCAAAGGAAAGAGAAGTTATCACTATGTATGGATTTCAAACGGGCACCAATGTACATTGAAATGGTTGAGAAAACATTATGGATGACAAAGCTTCAATGTGATGCACCATTGGAAACTAAATGGGAAGCTTTCAAGAAAGCTATTTGTTCTTGTGCAGAAGAATGCTTTGCCATAAAGCATCTCCATGGTATCAACAAAGATAGATCACGCAAAAGGTGGTTTGATAAAGAATGTCAAGATGCTCGAAAGTCCTTGATAAAGCTTCATGCAACTATGGACAAAGACAACTATCAAAGTCATTTGCATACGTACAAGGCATTGATTCAAAAGAAGAGAAGAAGATGGGAAGTAAAGCAACAAGAATTTCAAGTCCAAGAAAAGGCACATGCATATGGAAGATTTTGGAGAAACTTGAGAGGCAAGCGGGTTGAGAATTTTGGTAACTTGAGTCTAGTGGATATGTACACACATTGTAGGCAATTATATGAGCAAGCAAATACTGAAAAAATGCCATTTTATGGTTCACTCCCATGTATGCCGTCTTTTTTTACTATTGAGGATGTATGCGGTGGGCTTGAAAAGTTGGCCACTCGCAAAGCGGGAGATCTTCAAGGTATCAAGCCGGAGATGATCAAATGGACGGGAGATTTTACCCATGAGTGGATGTGTGATATGTTCAACCTTGCACTTCAACATGGTATACCTTATGATTGGAGTACTAATTGGGTTAAGCCTTTGCATAAAGGAGGGGATGTAAAGAATGTAAGCAACTACCGGACTATAATGATTGGGTCTCTTATGGCAAAGTTGTTTGGGTGCATAATGGAGATGAAATTGAGTGATTGGGCTGAAGAGAATGACAAGCGTGCAAAGGGACAAGCGGGTTTTCGTCGATGCCATAGCACCATTGATCATCTTGTCACTCTTCGTGTTCTCATGGAGGAAAGTCGGTTGAAAGGCAAGCGATTGTATTGTTGTTTTGTGGACTTTAAGAAAGCCTTTGATATGATTCCACGTAACAATTTGTGGAGAATGATGGAAGAATTCCAAGTGCCAAGTGAGTTTATGCTTGCGTTTTCTCGAATCTATGAGAAGGTGATTTGTCAATTGCGCATGGGAAGAGAAATTTCAGAAATTTTTGTAAGCACTATTGGGGTTAAACAAGGATTTCCATTGTCACCAACTCTCTTTGGTCTATGCATTGATCAATTGGAACAAATGGTACTTGACTTTATGCAAGAAGAAGGCATTGAAGAGGTCAATATTTGCAATGCGGTAATCATGCTTTTGTTGTATGCGGATGATGTAGTGCTTCTAGCACACACTTTAGAAGATGCACAAAAGCTTATGGTTGTCCTTGAGAACTTTTGCTTGCATAGTGGGCTGATTGTAAATGAATCCAAAACAAAGGTTATGCTTGTGAAAACCAACCATAAGGAGAAGCCATGCATTGTGTACAACAACGAGACACTTGAAGTTGTTGAGAGCTTTAAGTACCTTGGTCTTGAGGTTCCATCCAATCACAAGTGGCATGAATGTGCTATGCGTCGTTTGGAAGCGGGAAAGAGAGCATATTATGCATTTGATAACATGTGTAATGCAGGAAACATCAAGTGTTGGGTTCTCAAGAAGTATCTTTTTGATGCATTGGTGACACCGGTTCTTCTTTATGGAGTTGAAGTGTGGGGCGGGAGCATCTCAAAGTCTACTTGGAAAGAGTTTGAGAATGTCCAAAAGCATTTTCTTACAAACTTTCTCCAAGTTAAGACACAAACACCATATATGCTCCTACTTCTTGAGTCGGGATCTCTTCCAATTGAGGTTATGGGCATGGAAAGGGTTGTGGAGTACATGATAAAGATGCGTCAAAACCCCTCACATCGACTTCCTACAATTGCATGGGAAGCAAGCAAAAAAGTTCAAAAGACGCATAAAGGCAAGATCTTGAGCACGGGATGGATGCAAGACATAAAGAAGTGGTTTGGGAGATGGGATGCATTACACTTGCTACATGATGCTTCAATTGACTCTCAAGTGAATGAAGCTTTTCTACAACGCCAATGTATTACGGCTTGGGAGAAATCCGGTGGGTCACGCTTCATACATTACACCACCTATATTGCCCCCAACTACAAAACCATGTTCTTCGCTAAGAGAGGAAACCGTACTCACACTTACATGCTTGAGCCTATTCCCTTGTCCGCGATACGCACTATCGCAGCAATTCGGCTTAGCTCCCATTTCCTTCGATGCGAGATAGTGCGTTGGGGCAATGGAGAAGAGTCAAATCGATTGTGCACATTATGCTCACTCCAAGTTCGAGAGTCTGAGTACCACACACTACTAGAGTGCTCAGCTTTTGATCACATCCAAACTTGCTTCTCTCACATTTTCAGCCATAACTTAGACCTACACACTTTTCTCTCCCAGCCAAAGTGTGGGCTCTCCATTGCGACTCTCATCACTACAATTTTGGAGCATCGAGAGTCACTCATTAGCCATATACATACTACATCACATGTAACTTTGGTCCCATAGGTCATATTTGACCTCCGAGGATGATAATAAAATCTATCTATCTCTCTCTCTCTCTCTCTCTCTCTCTCTCTCTCTCTCTCTCTCTCTCTCTCTCTCTCTCTCTCTCTCTCTCTCTCTCTCTCTCTCTCTCTCTCTCTCTCTCTCTCTCTCTCTCTCCGCATCCCTCACCCTATCCCTCACTCTCTCCCTTGTTCAGCCCCCCCCATCCCCCCCACACACTTTCTCCCTCTCTCGTTCTTAGCATGACAAAGAATTCTCTCTCTCTCTCTCTCTCTCTCTCTCTCTCTCTCTCTCTCTCTCTCTCTCTCTCCCCCCCCCCCCCCCCCCTCTCTCTCTCTCTCTCTCTCTCTCTCTCTCTCTCTCTCTCTCTCTCTCTCTCTCTCTCTCTCTCTCTCTCTCTCTACCATTGACTCTCCCTCACCCTCCTTTTCCGTTTTGGCAACAACCCATTGGGCTCAACATAATCCCCCCCCCCCCTTCTCTCTCTCTCTCTCTCTCTCTCTCTCTCTCTCTCTCTCTCTCTGTGTGTGTGTGTGTGTGTGTGTGTGTGTGTGTGTGTGTGTGTGTGTGTGTGTGTGTGTGTGTGTGTGTGTGTGTGTGTGTGTGTGTGTGTGTGTGTGTGTGTGTGTGTGTGTGTGTGTGTGTGTGTGTGCGCCATCTACTCAACCTCTCTCTCCCTCGCTCTCTGTGTAGCTGCAGCTGGTTCAGCCCAAATAATATCTCTCTCCCTCTAAATACCCACCACACACACACACTCACTCACTCACTCTCTCTCCACCACCCTCTCCCCCCCCATCTCCCGCTCTCGGAAGCTCTCTCTCTCTCTCTCTCTCTCTCTCTCTCTCTCTCTCTCTCTCTCTCTCTCTCTCTCTCTCTCTCTCTCTCTCTCTCTCTCTCTCTCTCTCTCTCTCTCCGTCCTATGTCATCAGCCCCGCAGAGTGCAAAATAATCCGGCTCTCTCTCTCTCTCGTTACCTACACACACATACACACCTACCTCTACACACACACATACACATACCGACACATACACACACCCACACACTCCCTAGCCGTTCTCACCCCCTCAGCCTTTTTCTCTCCTCAGTCACTCTCTCTCCCCCTTGTTCTATAGTCGGCCAAAGCTAGCATGTAAAAATTACAAAAAATAATAAATATCTCTCTCTTTCTCTCGTGCCCACACGCACTCTCGCCGACACACACACACACACACACACACACACTTCCACACCCACACAAAACCCCATATACATACGCACAATCATAAGCATCTAGACCCTCACACAATTACACACACCGATGCACGCACATACACACTTACGAGCACATGGACATACATACACGAGTGCATTACACTCGTACGCACACAGTCAAACAAACACAGCACGCCATACACACGTACAAGAAGGAGAAACCAACGAGGAAACTCGACAATCGACACAAAATTAAGAAATGACGTCGAAGGCATGCCCAGACCGACCCCGAAAGTGGCAAACACACTGCACCAACGCACTAGTAAAGCCCGCCATTCACCATCATCTCACCCACAACGCATCTTCGCAGTAAATATCCATAGGGTATCTATTTTCCCATGTTTTGGCTCTTTCAGCCGCATTTGATATACATTCAGCAGTAAACTCGGCCTGCAACCAGCCCTTAATCACTGTTCATTAAACACATAAGCTTCAATCAAACTTAATGTGCATTTTCTTGGCATCTTTCTTTGCATGGGAGAAGAGCAACACGACATTCACCCCCTCTGAACGTTCATAGACTCCGGTCTGTGCTAATTGCACTTAATCAGCTTCATTAAAATCATCATCAGACATATCATCTGATGTATACATAACATGATCCTATGGAGGCGGATCTGAATGAGAATCTTCAAGAAAAATCTTGCATGCTCGCTTCTTGAAGAGCTTGATTCTTTTTCCTGCTATAGGCACTTTAAGCATAGTACCATCTAGTTCACACAATTGATATGTCGCATTATCAAAAACATGTTGCACCACATATGGTCCAAACCACCGTTTCACCATTTTCCGCATAGCAGAGTATTGGTTCTCCAAGCTACTGTCATAGACAAGTACCCAATCACCTTCCTTGATAGCATGTGGTCGTAGTCTATGATTTCCATCAAATGCTGCCTTGTTCTTCAATCTTGCCTCCTTAAGCTTCTCTTTGGCCTGCTCAATATCCTCTTGACGCCTCTCAAGCTGCCGAATACGTAGAGGAAGCAAGTCATCAGTAGACATACCTTCTTCCCATGGCATTATGGTCCAAGTTGTAACTGATTCCTTTGTAGGAATAATGGGTTTCTGCCCATGCATCAATTCGAATGGCATAAATCCTGTAACTAAATTCTGAGTAGTGCGATCAGCCCATAAAGCAAATGGAAAGAGTTTAGGCCAGTCACCAATATGTCCTTCACACGCCTTTGCTAAAGCTTTAACAATAGGCAGATGTCCTCTTTCACTCTTCCCCGTTTCGTTGTGGATTATATGTTGTGGTGAGGGCAAGCTTAATGCCCATCCGAGCAAAAAACTCCCGAGCTTCATCTGAGTCCAGCTCTCCTCTATCCGTAGTAATTCTGCCAACACATCCATACCTAGAGATAACATCTTCAAGCAAGAACTTTCATACTGAACTGGTAGCTTTGGTACGCAAAGCTCTGCCTTCCACCTGATTAGTAAGATCTTCCCTCGCAAGAACAATATATCTCATCTGCCACACTCCTACTGGAATTGTAATAAGTTCCACCACCCACTTGTAGTGCATAGCCAGTAGATAGGTGGGATGCAACCCATCTCTATGTCGCACATTAGAGTACTGTTGACATATTAAGCATGATTCCACAAATTGAACCACATCTTTATACATACCTCTCCACCAATATTAGCCTTTAATTTTGACAAAGGTTGCCCAGGCTCCTCTGTGTCCAGCCCAAAGACTTTCATGAAACTCTTTAATCACTTGCTGTTGGGTTGCTTTGTCGCAAATAACTCGTTGTGGTACCCCTCCTGGGCGCTTCGGTTGCTTCCATAAATGTCCGTCTTTTAGGAAATAGCCATAGGCCTTTTTCCTGATCTTCCTAAATTCTTGATCACTCCATCCTTCTTGTCTAGTGAGAGTACTTAGTTAGCAGCCAATCATAAGCCACTCTCCATCATAAAACTCTTCAAGAAAGACTTCAAAAACATGAGAAATACTACCGCAGTTGGCATCATATCTGCAACAAGGTTATCTCTACCTGCAATATGACAAAATTCAGGGTTAAGAGACTTGATATACGCTATCCATCGCAGCATGGCAATGTCCGGAGTAGAGAAATTTGCAATCATCCCTATCAGTGGCAAGCAATTTGTCTCTACCACAATAGTAGCTCCAATAAAGTATTCCTTATCGGTCCTTAGAGCAATAGCAACGCCCCAAAGCTCCCTCTTAACACTAGGTTGGGGTAATGGGACACTTTTATGTCCTGTTAAGTGATCATTTTCCTTGAATTATGTCAAGAGTTTCAAAATGGATTTTGAGGTGCTATCTATCTAGAAAGTTGTCTCATGAGCTGAAAAAAACTCGACATTTTTTTGGAATATCAATTCCATATTTAACATTGTCCTTGCACAACATTTCACAACCTAAACTGTGTGAAAAAACGGGTCCTATTTTTGGCTTTTTTCAACTTTTTGCAACTATACCACTCTAGAATTCATGTTTGTGAGGTCTATAATGCTAGAGACCTATCTTTAGTAGTACTCAACATGTACTGATGCTTCTAGGGAAAAATAAATATTAAAGTTGTAAGTTATGACCAAATTACAAAATTGTCAAATCCTGTTTTTTAGCCAATTTTAGCTCTTCTATGTGGATTTCATGATATCCAAATGCATTTTTAATTTTTTATGTCACATATTGTAACATAAAGCTAACATTCCTTGAGTTTTGGGGCACCTAATACCCTATTTTGCATAGTACACAACGATGGTTGATTTTTTCAATTATAGAAGAAAACGAAACATTCTAGTATATCAAGTATAGTTTTTTCAATATTGTTAGTTTCTTGTGACAACTACATGCATTTTGTAGGTAGTAACCATATCTACTCATAAGGATCAAATTCGGCTAGATATTGAATAGTTTCTATGGGATTCTACAACTCATAATGTTGAACCCAGTTTTTTCATGTTTGCTCATGTTTGCTGTATTTAACACTTCATCTTTGTCCCCAAGATTCCCCTTGGTAAGAGATGTATTATTCTTTTGACATGCTCCATGGCTCCTTATGAACATAAAGGAAAATAGGGAACTAAACAAACATGCATACATTATTTGTAGAATAGTGTTGATCCTCTATTGTGTAGAGCTCCTTCCATTTTGTTGTTGTGGGTTGGTTGTAGGTTGCGGACATGGTTTCGACCTTCTCCTTCTTCTTCTTGGCACTTGGCCTATGTATATCCAGTGGGTTTGGCGTGTTGGTTGACTCTCCCACTGCAAATCGATTACCGTTATGCCTACCACTCGAGCTTCGATGGAGATGCGGAGTTCGTCTAGTTTTTCTTGGAGCTCTTCTTCTTCTGTCGTCCAATTAGCAAATCCTGCTAGCCATTCATCCATTCACAATAGTTTAGGGGTTTCAGTCTTGTAAACTGAAGGGTTTCATGAAAAGATCCTCAGTGGGGGCACCAAATGACGGGAGCAAAGCGAACCCCGAACCCCCACAGCCTCTCAAACACCGGGGACCGAATGGCGCGCCTCGAGCTTGTCATGGTAAAGCAAACAGGGGCACCACCTAGCTTCAGCGGCTAGGACGCAAACAACACACCACCATAACAAAGTTTTCATTCAAGAGAGATGGATTCTTGGGAGTAATGATGAAGAGGAAAGGGAATGAGATCAAGTGTGAGAGAGAGAGAGAGAGAGAGAGAGAGAGAGAGAGAGAGAGGGAGGGGGTATAACGGCTTAGTACTTAGGCACCACAAAAGGATGGCGAATCCGCACACCCTTCACACGTACACAAGCTCACTCCAAAACACAAGACTAGGTGGCGATTCCGCACATGTCACATGGGCAAAACATTGCAAGAAAACATACTCACAAAATCTCAAGCTTTATTTAGAGAATTAGGCGATGAAATAAGGAGCATAGGGTAGGGGAATGAGAAGGGAGAGAGTGGTAGAGCACATGGCGGATAGGTGGGAGTTGATGGCGAAGACTCGCACGAGGATTATGGCCATCATCCTTCATTTAGTTGCCCTTCATCTTCCATAGCCAAGGGTGTAGAGGCCATGCTCAAGACAAGCATGGTGATTGCAGTGATGGTGATGGTGATGGTGTGGGTGTGTGTGTGTGCACTAGGCACACACAGTGCATAGTGTGTTCTTTGGTGATGTTGTGTGTGTCTTTAGTGTGATGGTGACCCCTCTTTATATAGGGGAGGAGGGGGAAGGAATTCTAGAATTTAGAAATGAAGAAATCATTATCTACATAGGCCATGTGACTATGGGCCCCACTTGTCTGGCTCTGTGTATATGTGCCAGAACAGCAGTCTCATGAGAGAGAGACTAAGAGAGAGAGATGGGTTGATGAAAAAAAGTGAGAGGTGACATGGAGAATAAAGTAATTACAAGAGGGGAGAGAGGGGAGTGTGTTCAGAGGTGAATCTGTGTGCAGATGTGTGTGAACACAAGAAAAATCAGGTAGCCACCGGGTGGGGATGGGTCTGTGGGCACCTTTTTCAGTGAAACTGAGTGTGGGGGAGGTTATTTAGCTACAAGACAAGAGACATGGTGCCCTTTAGAGAGAGAGGGGGGTATTTGGGTAATGGGATATGATAGGAGAGAGAAAGAGGGGGTGGGGTATACTATTTTGGAAGATAGGGTAAGTTGCATTTGAGTTAGGGTGCATTATTGGTGAGAGGTGGGGTAGCTTGAGGGGAGAGAGAAAGGAGAAAGGACAAGGGGAAGAGAGAGGGGGTTGAACTTTTGAGTGGAGGAGAGGAAAAGGGACACACGGTGGGGCAACAATGAAGAAAAAAGGAGGCAAGGTGGGGATGGGCTACCCCGCAGGCATGAGGTGGCCTATTTTACCTTTATTATATATTTACATAATCATACTTTATTTTTTTCTTACTTTTTTCCAATGCTTTTTATCACTCCCTCCCTAAGAGGGGGTTTTCATGGGGTGGGGACGAGAGAAGAGGGGTATGGGAGCTTGGCTTGTGAAAATCCCCCATCACTATGTATATCCACTCGGTTTGGCGTGTTGGTTGACTCTCCCACAACAAATCGATTACCGATAAGCCTGTCACTCGAGCTTCGATGGAGATGCGGAGTTTGTCTAGTTGTGCTTGGAGCTCTTCTTCTTCTGTCGTCCAATTAGCAAATCCTGCTAGCCATTCATCCATTCACAATAGTTTAGGGGTTTCATGAAAAGATCCTCAGTGGGGGCACCAAATGACGGGAGCAAAGCGAACCCCGAACCCCCGACGGCCTCTAAAAAACCGGGGACCGAATGGAGCGCCTCGAGCCTATTATGGTAAAGCAAACAGGGGCACCACCTAGCTTCAGCGGCTAGGACGCAAACAACACACCACCATAACAAAGTTTTCATTCAAGAGAGATGGATGCCTGGGAGTAATGATGAACAGGAAAGGGAATGAGATGAAGTGAGAGAGAGAGAGAGAGTGAGGGAGGGGGTATGGTGGCTTAGTACTTAGGCACCACAAAAGGATGGCGAATCCGCACACCCTTCACACATACACAAGCTCACTCGAAACACAAGATTAGGTGGGGATTCCGCACACCTCACATGGGCAAAACATTGCAAGAAAACATACTCACAAAACCTCAAGCTTTATTTAGAGAATAAGGCGATGAAATGGGGAGCATAGGGTAGGGGAATGAGAAGGGAGAGAGTGGTAGAGCACATGGCGGATAGGTGGGAGTTGATGGCGAAAACGCGCACGAGGGTTATGGCTATCATCATTCATTTAGTTTCCCTTCATCTTCCATAGCCAAGGGTGTAGAGGTCATGCTCAAGACAAGCATGGTGATTGCGGTGATGGTGATGGTGTGGGTGTGTGTGTGTGCACTAGGCACACACAGTGCATAGTGTGTTCTTTGGTGATGTTGTGTGTGTCTTTAGTGTGATGGTGACCCCTCTTTATATAGGGGAGGAGGGGGAAGGAATTCTAGAATTTAGAAATGAAGAAATCATTATCTACATAGGCCATGTGACTATGGGCCCCACTTGTCTGGCTGTGTGTATATGTGCCAGAACAGCAGTCTCATGAGAGAGAGACTAAGAGAGAGAGATGGGTTGATGAAAAAAAGTGAGAGGTGACATGGAGAATAAAGTAATTACAAGAGGGGAGAGAGGGGAGTGTGTTCAGAGGTGAATCTGTGTGCAGATGTGTGTGAACACAAGAAAAATCAGGTAGCCACCGGGTGGGGATGGGTCTGTGGGCACCTTTTTCAGTGAAACTGAGTGTGGGGGAGGTTATTTAGCTACAAGACAAGAGACATGGTGCCCTTTAGAGAGAGGGGGGGATATTTGGGTAATGGGATATGATAGGAGAGAGAAAGAGGGGGTGGGGTATACTATTTTGGAAGATAGGGTAAGTTGCATTTGAGTTAGGGTGCATTATTGGTGAGTTATAATGCATTATTGGTGAGAGGTGGGGTAGCTTGAGGGGAGAGAGAAAGGAGAAAGGACAAGGGGAAGAGAGAGGGGGTTGAACTTTTGAGTGGAGGAGAGGAAAAGGGACACACGGTGGGGCAACAATGAAGAAAAAAGGAGGCAAGGTGGGGATGGGCTACCCCGCAGGCATGAGGTGGCCTATTTTACCTTTCTTATATATTTACATAATCATAATTTATTTTTTTCTTACTTTTTTCAATGCCTTTTATCACTCCCTCCCTAAGAGGGGGTTTTCATGGGGTGGGGACGAGAGAAGAGGGGTATGGGAGCTTGGCTTGTGAAAAGCCCCCATCACCGGCATCAGATGCTCAAGGTTTGCCTTCATTTTTTCATAAGTTGAAGTATTTATCACATTTCTTTTGGATCCTGTCGCAATATGTGCATCCTCTTCAAAAGAGGGCTCAGCAAGTGCATGGCTATGAGTGGGATGAGGAAGCTCAGGACCTCCCTTTGATAGGGTTAAAGAGATTTTGTGCCAGCTGCCAACCGTGTGTCCTCTCAATGGAGAGGACGACTTTTATGTGTCTATGATAGTGGGCACAACTGCTATTGGAGCGGTTCTATTGCAAAAGGTAGGGAGAAGCTACAAGCCGATATACTTCGAGAGTAGCGTGATTAGCCGAGGAGAGGCTACCTACACCGAGGCCCAGCAGTGGGTGATGGCTCTGGTCTTCGCTTGTAGGAAGTTCAAAGTCCATTTGATTGTGCGTAAGTGTTTTGTGTTGACGGCTAATAATCTATTGCCAAAGGGAGTCCTACATTTGAAGCCAGGAAGGAGGATTATGAAGTGGGTATTGGAGCTACAGGAGTTCAAGTTCGAGTTCAAGGTAGATCACATGAGTTGGTCGCACCTGGTAGAGATTCTTGTCAGCAAGGCCATCGATTTACCGGCCTATCAAAGAGTGGTACGAGATGAAACTAAGGAGGAACCCGACTTGGAAGATGCTTTCACTATGTGGTTCGATGGAGCATATCGAAGGGTAGTGCAGAAAGCAGGAGGAGGTGTGGTGATACACGACCCACACGGAAAAACTATATTCTCAAAGGCGTATGATTTAGAAGATGTCCACACCAATAATGATTCGGAGTATCTCACTGTGTATTTGGGTTTAAAGCAGTGCATAGAGTTTGGCATTTCAAGGTTGGTGGTGAACGGAGATGCATTGCTAGTCATCAAGCAACTGTTAGGCCAATGGCAGGTAAAGCGCGATTCTTTGAAGCATTCGTTCTTTTCCATCAAGAAGATGTTGAAGTATTTTGAAGAGGTCCAATTCAAGCATGTGAGGAGAGAGCAGAACCAAGAGGCGGATCAACTAGCTAGCAACAAAGTGCAGGTGCATGTTGTAGGTCTGTATGTGGCCCCATCCACTTATGCAGGTAGAGAGACTCTTAAGGAGATTGAAATATTTTTGAGTACATGGAAATGTTCAGAGAGTTTGTCCAAGCTTCAAAAGAGAAGAGTGGTGCAAAAGGACCGCAAATTCACATTGGTAGGTGAAGATCTCATGAACTATGGGTGTGATGGAGTGCTTAGAAGGGTGCTATACAAAGAAGAGATAGGGATCGTGCTGGAGCAATGCCATGAAGAGAGACAACACCGGGGCAAAGATCAAGTTCTGTTTCGAGTGCTTAGAGCAGGCTTTTGGTGGCCTTCCATTGTGAAGGACGTGGACTATAGGTGAAAGACGACTGGTAGCGGAGTCATAGGGCGCCATCATCGCACAAAGCGCCTTCGAGAAGTGGGGTCTAGATGCAATAGGCCCTCTCCCAAAGTCTACTAGTGGTAAGAAATACGTGGTGGTAGCCATTGACTACCTTACAAGGTGGGTCGAGGCCAAAGGAGTGAAAGAAGTAAATGCTAATGTGGTGGCTCAATTTGTGTTTGATAATATATGTTGCCATTTTGGGGTTCCATGGGTGTTAGTTTCTGATAGGGATCAGGGGTTTAGAAGCAAGCTCGTGAGCGCATTAGTGGAAAAGTTAAAGATTCAGCACAGGTTTTTCTCACCCTATCACCCCCAATGCAATGGTCTAGTCGAGAGTGCTAATGGTCAAATTGTCAAGATGTTAACGAAGTATGTGTACAAGCAGGAAGCTGAGTGGGAAGCAAATCTAGAGAAGTGTCTATGGGCGTATAGAACGTCCTATAAAGTGGCTACGAACTTCACCCCACTCGAGCTTGTCTATGGTAAGGAGGCTGTGTTGCCAGTGCATGCACAGCTAGGTGCTTTAAAGGGTATGCGGCGTGTCAATGCCACTCAACAAGCAGTTCCATAGGATGGGATAGCTAGTTTGGAGGCTTTGCAGATGGACAGAGAGGCAGTGTGGCAGACTATTATGTGAAGTAGAGAGAGAAGTGGATTGCCAAATTCAATAAGAACCTGTTGGACAAGAAGATAGAGAAAGGAGACCTGGTCATGAAGTACGAAAGCTACCTGGATTTCACATTCCAGAAGAAGTGGACAGGTCCATATAAAGTGAAGAAGGCCTTTCTGAATGGGACATATTAACTGGTAAGGCCAAATGGCAAGATTCTTAGGAACAGGGTAAATGGTGTGCGGCTTAAACTGTATTTCGAGAGGGATTTAGTGCTTGAAGTGCAAGAGATTATAGTCAAGGGGGGTGGGCAACCCACCTAGATTATGCAGTGTGTGAAAAAAAGGAGATGAATATTTTGTACATAGCTTGTACATACAGCTGTGGTTTTCTGAGTGCTTTTAATCATCAGTTTGCTGTGCCAGTTTTGAAGTTATGTACATATGCTTTTGGTGGAACATAAATGTTCGACGAGGGGGCTGGGCAATGATGGTGCAGCTAAGGTTGGTCGAAGCTAAGTGGTGTTCTATGCGAGGAAAAGGGTGAAGTCGAGTGGAGTGAAGAAGGCTAGGGCAGGTACCAAGGCCCTAGGCAGCCAAAGAATAGCGGGAAAGTATGCCTGATGCCGTTTTTAAGGCCAAAAGTGCAACAGAATGGTCCAGGTGGGATGGCAGATGAAGATTTCCATTAAGAGTGATGAATGGCTGCATAATTAGCTATTGGATGATTATTATGTAATGGAGTATAGCTATGGAGATTTAGAGAGCAGCTATTGGGAATTATAGCTAGGATTAAGCATAGTAGATGAGGAATTAAGAGAATTACAGAAGAGCATCAATTAAATCATCATTACCGTGATTAGGGGCTGAAATCCTCTCGATTTTCTGATCCAAATGAGTTCTCAAGACAAGAATTCAGTAGCACTTCCCTCCTTGCTTCTCCTTCAAAAACTGTGTGTGTCGGCAGCAGCACCTCCCCAAGGTGTGTGTGTGTGTGTACTGGGTGTGTGTGTGACCATGTGTGTGTGTGTGTGTGTTGAAAATCGATCCTAGTTGCTATAAGAATCTGAATGATCACTCACTTCATGCATGGCAAGTCTAGTTACATGCCTACCAAGTGTCCAGTTAGCTAGTCTAACTGACTCTCACACTCTCTCTCAAGTCTGGCAACTCTCCCACAACTCCCACAAGAAGAGAGGGCGCCCCCTAGCTGCTAAAGCAAGCTCTAAGTGTCCTAGGACCTGTTCCTACACAGCCTTGAGCCCCGGTGCCTCCCCGCACAACTTTAGGAGAAATTGGTTTTTAGGCTAAACGGCCCATACGAGTCGGAATTTAATGCCTTACAATGCTATACTAAGCTCTAACTAAGGCGTATTGGTCCGAGTACCTGCCATATTTAGCAGCCCTCCGGGTCCGAAAATGCATTTTTTTCAAATTCGGGGTATGGGTACAGTTTTTGAAGACGGTCAAAACTGGACGAGCCGTGTGATGAAAAACTTACTATTTTTGGAAAATTTTCACAAAAATTATTTTAATTGACATTTTGAAGCTTTATAACATTCTAAACATCATGGCACTGACAGAATTTGGAAAACTGCAAAAATAGTAACTTTTTTTCCATTATGATCTTTTCATGGTACAATGGTGCTCTTTTAGCTCGGGGTCGGAGACCTTACATCCATGAAGACCCTAATAAAACGGCCCAAGTATGGACCAAATACCCTGTTCATCCAACCTTGGAAGGTGGCATATGCATTCACCAGTCCGAATGGTATCCTGCGGTAAGCGAAGCAACCCCATGGAGATATGAATGTAGTCTTCAACTGGTCTTCAAGTGCAATCCCTATCTAAAAGTACCCCGAAAAGCCGTCCATAATCGAGTACCTCTCATGCCGAGCCACCTGGTTTAGGATTTCATCTTGAAACCGCAAGGGATAGTGATTCAATGGCTTGTAGTCGACACACACCCTCCATTTCCCATTCTTCTTAGGGGTTATGACCACTGGAGAGACCCACTCTGACTCCTTCACAGGATATATGATGCCTGCATCCAATAGCTTATTGATCTCCTGCCAAAGGGCTTCTTTTTTAATTTCTCCTAGTCTTCTCAGCTTCTGTGCTTTAGGTTTATGCCCCTCCTTAAGAACAATCTTGTGCTCCATCCCCTTTGCACCTCGCAAATGCTTGTACTCCTTCGCAAATAGATTAGGATAGGACTCACACAGTTGAACATATCCTTCCTTTTCCCCTTTGGTTAAGTCTTCACTTATCATGCTTGAAACCTCCTCTATGCTTAAACCATGAGCTTGAGATTTCATACCTTCTTCTTTAGGTGGAAAGTCGTCTATGGAGACCCCAAATAAGTCTGCATCTATCTTCAACATGTTTCTCTCTCTCTTCTCTTCCTCTGTGCTTGTATATCCTTCATCATAGCCCGTCTCGGTCTCATACTCATAGCTCGTCGTATCGCCCTCATCTTTAACTGCCATAGGACGAGAACTGTTCTCCTTGGTCTTCAAATCAAGCACAATTTGTCTACCTTTCTCTTAAGTTGGCAGGCAAAGTGAACACTTTGCTCTCCCAATCCTGATTTGCACCTATCGCCAAAAGCCATGGCCTACCCAAAATAATTGGATAAGTATTATACCCTGCCTTCATCACGAAGAAGTCTATCAGTCACTCTATGCCCATCACTTTAACCTTCACATCCTGCGCCACACCTAGACACCTGGTTTTGGTATGGTTGGCCATCTTCATGTGCACATTTGACCTGACTACTGCCTTGACTCCAGTCTCTTTCATGGCTGCTTCCGTCATGACACAAACCTGTGCTTCACCATCTATGTAGGCTTGTACCTGCATCCTCTTCTTTATAATCACATCCACCAACGGAAGAACATCAGTGGGGCTACCTACCCTCAAAGCCATGTTTTGCACTGCTTGCACATTGCCCTTAGCTCTTCGTAGTCTGGTGCTAACACTCGTGGACCATTGCCTTCTTAACTTTGGATTTAATGCTAACAACTAACCAAATGTAATATTTGCTTTTGGATTTTGAACATCACTCACCAGGTTGTACTCGGGATAGCCACGTCCTAGCTGGAAATCCACTTGCTTGATCTTACGATGCCTCCTTCTTTTTCTAGGCTCGGGCTGCTCTCTACCTTCGTACACCTTCTCTTTGCCCTTGCGAGCTCTAGTTTCTCGCTCTGTCTTTTTATCCCTCTCAGCTCTTGCTCTCTTATTGGCTAAAACTTCAACATCCTGCATATCCACCCCTATGATGTTTACTCTTGGGACTTCCCCTCCCTTTTGCGGAGCTGGTTGCACAGGATTCTCCATTGCTTGCTCTCTTGGACCATTGTATTGCCCTTGACCTTGACCTCTATCAAAAAGCGGGTACATACCTCCTCTCTCTCTGCAGTTGAGGATAATCAGGTGCATAGTGCCCTTCTTCTCCACAATTATAACACCTACCTGGCAGTGGCCTTGCCCTGCCCCTTGGTCCTCTTGGCTGTCCTCTATCCATGACACTGAGCTGCAACTCCTCCATCTGCTCGGATAAATCTTGCACTGTGCGCACCCAAAATTTTTGCGGCACAATAGCTACACCTCGGTTTCCATGATTATCTTCATGTACAGCTTCTCTCAGACTCTGCGGTTGAACATGGGCCATCGTCTCGTAGCCTGACACACCCTGCTCTATCTTCTTCTTTGTCTTTCTACTCTTCGACCATGCAATGGCTACCGCACCATTGTAATTCTTTGGGCTCTCGAAATCAAGTTTCTCTCTCACCTTGGGGTGCAGACACGCCATGAACTTATCAAGCTTGAAATAGTCTCCATTAGCCAATTGCATGGCTGCCGCTAACTCTGCCCAAGACTCTTCAGTATGACCCGAAAACAAATTGAACTCTTCACTTACGTCTTGCTTTAGTGCCTTCAGCTTTGGATCCATTTCGACTGGCGAAGTCTCCTTGTAAAAGTCGTGAAGAAACCTCGCCCGTAGAGCCGGCCATGCTTGCTTCAGGTCACCTTCCAATGCATCGTACCATGCTTTAGCTCTACCATGCATCACCGAAGGAAAAGTCTGCATTTTACTATCCTCGTTCGGGATACGCAATGATAGCATGTACAAGTCGAAATATGACATCCACTGGTCAGGGCTCTCTTCTCCTGTGAAAATCGGTCCATAGCTTCTCGTTGCCATGACTTCCAACAAGAAAACTGCTTCTTTTTCGATCAACTGGGAGCAATCAGTGTGCTCCTCCGTGGGGGCACTAGGAGATGGAGAGGGGGAATGGGGGAACACACCCAACACAAACACGAGGACCTCTCTATAGCTCAGGCTATCCACAACACCCCTATCCTCTCAGAAAACACCTTCAAAGACACAACTCACTCTATTAGACCAGTGCCTGTTCGATTTCTATTGTTCACACACTCCACAAAACCACCACACAAGGTACACCTACTACCACTGCGTGTCTCCACCCTTACACATGCACACAACCACTCAATCTCACTCTCTCACTCAAAACACCATCGGTTCGGGGGGGGCACATACTTCCACAAAACCGACACCGAGGAGAAACATAAAAGCAGGAGAAAGAGAAGGGGGGAAGGGGAAAAACAGCACGGGAGGCAACTATGGCTTGATTGCACTTTAGAAAACATATACACAGGCTTGCACTGCCATCGCCATGGCCATTTTCAAGCAAAATCTACAAAGGGGCTAGCTTGCTTGAGAACTCCACTTTGCAGGCTTCAAACGGCACACCAAAAGGCCAAGAAAAAGCCCTTAATTTGATCCTTTTTTGACTTTTATAGGGGGGCCTTTAATTTGAGAATTTGCATTTCAATTGGTCCACCTGGCATCTTGAATTGGTATCTTTGGGAAAGGGGCACCACCTTGCTCTATCTCTCTCCTCTTCACTTTTTGCACTTTAGCGATGTCGCTATTGCCCCCTAAGCTCTTCATTTTTTATTTTTTATTTTTCACCTTTTACCCCCTTTTGGTTTAGCCTTATACTGCTCAATTTTTGACTTTGACCTTCACTCCTTATCGGATTGGATATTAGGTCAAGGACCAGAAACCACTCCAAGAGACGGACATCGTGAGAGATCATCTGAGAGTAATGTGAAGAAACCAGAAACCACCTCATCACGTAGAAAAACGGGTGACACTAATGCCAGCCCAGGGCTACGTGAGTCACTATTTCCGATCGACTAGTTTGAAGGACTCGGAACAAGACCAACTCCCAGAAGACCTGGAGTTGAACCGAACAGACGTGTCAAACCAGCTGATTTCCAAAAATGGATCAGAAAATACAGTGGATCAGGAGATCCATATAACCACTTAACAAGCTTCAAGCAAGTGCTAATAGCAGAGCGTATATTCGACTTCCATACTCAATTCGAGGGGTTTGGAATGACATTAGAAGGAAAAGCTTTGACATGGTTCCAAAACATGCCACCAAGGTCAATCATGGATTTGAATACATTGGCTCAAGGATTTGTAGCTGCTTGTTCTAAAGCGGTGATTAAACATAATACGATAGCTCAAGTCTACAGCTTCAAACAAAAACATTGTGAGTGTGTTAGGGATTGTGCAACCTGAATTACACAATACATTGCTAGATTCCCAGAGATGGAGATACTTGCAGAGGAGCGACTTGTATCATTGTTTCTGGAGGGATTGCTAAATAAAGAGCTTCATGCTATACTCTATAGTAAAAATCATACAACCATAGAGGCGTGTGTGTCTGATGCTATCAACCTAGGATACAATTGTGAGATCTTTAATGAAGAGGATGTCCCTAAGGATAACCAAAGCAAGAAGACTGCATCCATGAAACCAGCACAAGTGGGAATGGCTGTTGGGGCACCACTCTCAGCCATAGAAGATATGCTAAAAAGGATAAATGACATGATGAACAATATGCAAAAATCACCTATGAGAGGACCAGGACAGGGGATATCCCCACAAGGACAACCAATTAGTCCACAAAAATGGTGTACAATCGAGGGTAAAAGGACCAACCACAGGACCCACGAGTGCTACTTCAAACCAAAGTATGATGGGAATGTTCAGTACGTGCCCATGAGGCCACCAGGACAACCCATGTACAGATATCAGCCTAATATGGCTCAAGTTCAAAGACCACCAATGGGTATGGTGAGACCTCAACCTATATTGGGACAAAAAACTCCTAATCTAGGACACAATGAGGTGCCGATAAAGTGCATGCACTCAGAAGGAGTCATAGATGAACAAGCATTAGTGCCTGCTACAACCTATGCAAAGTCTAGTCCATCTACAGTAATGGTAGAGGGAGATTGGTATAGCCCACAGCCCCCACCAATGGAGGAAACCATGACTTATGCTCCATCAGAGATCGCACCAATGTATTATGTAGCTAATCAAGGTGTCAGATCTCCCATGGAAAGACCCATGATGAAGCGCATAACAAGTAACTGTCATAAATGTGGTGTTGATGACCATTGGAAGAACGAACGTCCAGATCTTGACAAAAACCTCAAACCAATTGAAGCCTATTGCATACAATTTTGCAAAAAGGGAGGACACTTTTCAGAAGATTGTCCTAAGAACCCTTTGAACAAGGAAAAAACTATAGTCAACGTAGTTCAAGTGATGCTTAGTAGCTCATCAGAGAGCGAACTGATTGTTCCAATCAAGGTAATCACTAGATCCCAGGCAAAGAAAAAGAAACACAATTCCTCTGATGATTCAGAGAACATGAAAGTTTCTTCTCAAAGAATCAAAAGGAGTAGAAGCAAAAGATACGAGGAGAGAAAACAAAAAAAATGGATTGAAAACGAAGAGAAAGCAAAAATTCTAGCCCAGGACAAGTTGAAAGAAACTGGCAGCAGTGAATTGAAGGAAACAACCGTGAAATTTGAAGGATCCATTCTCGTCGATAAAATTTTTGAGCCTATCAATGGTGTCTTGGAAGCCTACCAAGTAGGACTTAAAGCAGACCAAAACATGGAAAACAAATGGAAAAACTATCCATCCCCAGACATGGAACCAGCTAAGTTGGAAGCTTATCAAAATCTGGTAAGAATCATGCAGGAAATGTTGGATAAACAGAAACCCAAGCTTGAAAGTATTGCAAAACCTAAAGAGCTTGTGGTAGAAGAAACAAAAGCAAAATCCGATGTTGGGGCAAAACCCCGCCATGAAACAAAGGAACCAGAGCTCATAGTGTCGGACAGTGAAGATGCCTTAGACAGAATTCCATTCATGGAGGAAGACTGGCCAGGACACTTATGGGAAAAGTTAAGGGAGATCAATGATGTGAGCCTAACTTTAAAGTCGGCTCCTATAGAGGAAGTCTGGTTGGATAACCTACCATCTGATATAAACATGGATATACAATCCTTATATGGGGATTGTGGATCAGAGGCTTGGGGGATATCTAAACCAATGAAATTAAAAACATTACCTTCTTATTTGGGAGATAACGAAGATGAATCTATCATTTGTAAAACCACTCAGGTCAAAAGAGCCAAACAGACCCTAGAAGTGGACATCATTCATGCAATCATGTCTACACCTATCAAATGCACTCTTACTTTCGGAGAACTGTTGAAACTCAAGCCATTTCTATGGAATGATTTATAGAAAACCCTAGAAAAGGTGGGGATAACGGGGTTAATCTCTAAGAATCTTGAAAACTTGAAAAATGGAACGGAAAACAAAGAGATACGATCAGTTCCTATGAACAAGGTCAGAGAATATTATGAAGGGGAAGAAGGAAACACTACCCTCCAAGTGAAATATAATGACATTGAAACCATGGCAATATTGGATAGTGGAGCGGGCATAGCCATAGCAACTAAATCAATATGGGAATCCTTGGGACAACCAATCATTAGACAAATGTGAATGAAATTACAGTTGGCTGACAGACACATTGAAAGACCATTCGGGCTACTAGAAAAAGTGATAGTCAATTCCTGTGGAATTGAATATCAACACACTTTGGCCATAGTAGATTTTGGGAAAAACCTCAACTATGAAATGATATTGGGAAGACCTTTCATGCAACAAGTACAGCTTATCCAAGATTGGGGAAGCGAATATCTATACTTAAAGCACGTGGGATCTATAACAAGAGTCAATCTAAAGGACCACACCTATAGAGACGTCTTGAAAACACCCATCCAAGAGTTTGATTCAGTCTCTTTGGTTGAAACTAAACTTCCATCTTGGCTAAACAAAAACACTCCTATTTGGATGTGCAGAGCTTCAGAAAATGGAAGCTTAAGACGAGAGGAATGTATCCTAGAAAGGGATTGTACAGACGAATCCTACATCCCAGAACCCTTTCCAGAACATTTATTTGAACCATTCAAGTGGACTCAAATGTTAGAGACAATGGATGTATGTGTGAATATGTCTATGCCTACTCAATTTTACAATGAGGATGGCTATGAAATAATTCCCATCCAAATGATGTCAGTCCTTAACATTGAAAATAAGGATGAGGAAACAAAGTACTTGATGAAAGCTCAAAAATCTTTTTTGACCTCTATTACGATGCAACTGATGAGTTGGATGAACACTTAGCTACCTCCGAAGATTCGGGATCTGAAAAAGAACATACGAGAGCTCAACTACTCTTAACACTAGGTTGGTAATGGGACACTTTTATGTCTTGGGACACTTTTATGTCCTGTTAAGTGACCATTTTTCTTGAATTATGTCAAGAGTTTCAAAATTGATTTTGAGGTGCTATCTATCTATAAAGTTGTCTCATGAGCTGAAAAAAACTCGACATTTTTTTGGAGTATCAATTCCATCTTTAACCTTGTCCTTGCACAACATTTCACAACCTAAACTGTGTGAAAAAACGGGTCCTGTTTTTGCCTTTTTTCAACTTTTTGCAACTATACCACTCTAGAATTCATGTTTGTGATGTCTATAATGCTAGAGAACTATATTTAGTAGTCCTCAACATGTCCTGATGCTTCTAGGGAGAAATAAATGTTACAGTTGTAAGTTATGACCAAATTACAAAAATTGTCAAATCCTGTTTTTTAGCCAATTTTAGCTCTTCTATGATTTTTTTGGTGGATTTCATGATATCCAAATGCATTTTTGATTGTCTATGTCGCATATTGTAACATAAAGCTAATATTCCTTAAGTTTTGGGGCACCTAATACCCTATTTTTCATAGTACACAACGATGGTTGATTTTTTCAATTATAGAAGAAAACGAAACATTCTAGTATATCAAGTATAGCTTTTTCAATATTGTTAGTTTCTTGTGAAAATCACATGCATTTTGTAGGTAGTAACCATATCTAGTCATAAGGATCAAATTTGGCTAGATACTAAATAGTTTCTATGGGATTCTACAACTCATAATGTTGAACCCAATTTTTTCATGTTTGCTGTATTTAGCACTTCATCTTTGTCCCCAAGATTCCCCTTGGTAAGAGATGTATTACTCTTTTGACATGCTCCATGGCTCCTTATGAACATAAAGGACAATAGGGAACTAAGAAAACATGCATATATTATTTGTATTGAGCGTGGCTATAGAAACTTTGATGATAGGTTTGCAGAATGGTAAAAATTCAACTTTTTGTACCTATTTATTTTGGCAAAACAAAAAATAGTGAGTGAGAAGCAATCATATGTTCTAATCACCAACCCATTGAAGTTAACTAGGGAATTATATCAAGTCCTACAAAAATCCCTAATCTTATTTTTATGCAACAAACCATACGAAATGACTGTTTTGATGAAAATGCACTGGTCCATCAACTTTGGAGGCTTGGTGTGACCAAAAGATGAGAAATTTTACAAGTTTCTTATTTTTCCCATGTGTAGTAGGCCTTGAACTATAACCTCATGAAAGGATTTTACAAAATGAGTGGATCTACTATGGTTTTGGAGGTTTTTTTCAAAGCCCTGAAAGGACACTTTTATGTCCTGTTAGGTTACCAACCTAGTGTTAAGGGGAAGGGATGAAAAGTTTTTTGACTTTCCAAACTAGAAATGAAGGCGACAAAAATGGTATAGAAGAAAGAGGGACACTAAAATTGTGAAAGCACAACCTATGCCATCAGTCTCCACTAAAACACAATTCCTGATGCAGATAGATGCTAATGATTGTGTCAAGGACAAAATAACTGGCAGATATCCTTCAAACGGAGACTCAAAAATGTCTCAGACATCGAGAAAAACAAGGAAGGGTACTCAAGAAGAACATCAGGATAAAAAACCACTCGTGACTAGAGTCGAGCAGAAAAAGAAATATCAAGATTTGAAAAAATCTCTAAAGGAGATATACACCACAGAAATGGAAACCACGGAAGAGGAAGGGAAGGATGTAATGCATGTTCCATCCCATTACAAAAAGTATACTCTCCAAGATCAAAAAATCATAATCGAACAACCTGTTAGGGAACTATGGAAACAAACGAAGGACCTAAAAATGCTAAAAGGGTAGACATGGATGAACCAGGAGAAGAGCCTAGACCAACTTACATTGCGAATGACCTAACAGAAGAAGAAGAAAATATTTTGCTAAGCTTGTTAAAGGAATACTGGGATATCTTTGCTTGGTCTTACCAGGATCTCAAGTCGGGTGTTGATCCAGAAATTTGTCAACATACTATACCCATAAGAGATGATGCGAAACCAAGTAGACAGAGACCATACACTTATAACGAAACATTTGCCAGGAAGATCAAAGAAGAAATTGAAAAACTAAAGGAAGATAAATTAATTTACGAAATTGAACACATTGATTGGGTGTCCCCAATTGTGGTAGTACCTAAGAAGAATGTGAAATTACGAGTGTGCGTTAATCTAAAAAAAGTGAATGCAGCTACCATTAGAGACAACTTTCCTCTTTCGATAACGGAGCACGTTTTAGAACGAGTGGCAGGAAAAGAAGCTTACAGCTTCCTAGATGGTTTTTCGGGATACAATCAACTTTTGGTTGACCCAAAAGATCAGCATAAAACTGCTTTTGCAACAGAATGGGGTATATTTGCCTATCGGGCTATGCCGTTTGGGTTAACTAATGCTCCAACCACATTTCAGAGATTGATGAGCCATGCTTTCAAAGAGTATCTTCGGAAATTCTTGGAGGTATACATGGATGATTTATGTGTACATTCGTCAGTCCGAGCTGACCATTTTGAACACCTCAAAAAGGTATTCGAGAAATGTAGACTTTACAGGATTTGCTTAAAACTTGAAAAGTGCACATTCATGGGAAGACAAGGGAAAATTATTGGACATATAGTGTCTAAAAATGACATAGCTACCGATATGGAAAAGATTCATGTCATTGATGATTTTCCTAGACAAATACCAGTAAAAGGGGTACAAGCTTTCATGGGACATTGTGGATATTACCGACGTTCATCTACATGTATGCCATAATTGCAAAACCCATGTATAGCTTGATTACGGACTTTGAATGGACTGAGGCATGTGAAGAATCCTTCATGAAGCTTAAGCAAGCTCTCACCTCATCTCCAATATTGAAAGCACCCAATTGGGATAAAGTATTCCACGTGCACGAAGATTATTCAAACTTTGCTATTGGTTGTATACTAGCCCAACCAAGAGATCGGAAAATTGACTTTCCTATTTCTTATGCTAGCCGACAATTAAATATGGTAGAAAAGAATTACACCACCACTGAAAGAGAAGGACTAGGAATGATCTATGCCGTTAAAAAGTATAGACATTACCTGTTGGACAACAAGTTTGTGTTCTTTGTGGACCACCGAGCTTTGTTATATTTGGTCAACAAACCATGCAACACAGGGAGAATAGTGAGATGGTTAATCATTCTTCTCGAATTTGATTTCACTGTGGTTTTTAAAAAAAGAATTACACATCAACGAGTAGATCATTTGTCCAGGATTGTTTCGAGGGAATCACCTAAAGGGGTAGATGATGATCTATCAAACGCCTATTTGTTCTCCGTGGAAATGATACCAAGATGGTCAAAAACAATTGTGTCATTAATCATGATATCTCGAGTGGATTCACCACTTCTTATCACAATTGATTTAATCGAGCAATCGGCTACGTATCAATTACTAGCTAGGAGAAATCGAGACGGGATATTTCTTTTATGCATTAACCCTGAAGAAAGGGATCAGTAACTAAGCCAAGCACATGTTACCATAGTAGGACTTCACTTTGTGGAAGACCAAAGTATGCAATGAATCTTAAGACTTGGAGTATTTTGGCCGACTATGAGAAGAGATGTTTGATCTTTTGTAAAATATTGCCCTCAGTGTCAAAAACAACCACCCATTCCTCATGTAACATTTTTTCAAATGTCACATGTTCTTAAGTGGAGTAACTATCTGGTTACTTACTTATCAAGTCGAACATTTCCTGAGGATATGAGTAAACGCCATCAAAGAGCAATTGAAACGGAAGCAAGAGACTATGCTCTTATTGGGAACCAAATGTATCGGAGAGGTAAGGATCAACAGTTGCGTCTTTGTGCTAATGAAAACGAGTATATTCCGATTATAGAACAAGCACATGCTGGATTAGCTGGAGGTCACTTTTCTAGTGAGACCATTGCAAGAGAACTTTTGATGGCAGGTATATGGTGGCCAACATTTTTTGCAGATGCCAAAGAATATGTTCGAAGGGGTGATTCTTGTCAACGATCAAAAATGCCAACACGATTAGACAGCATGCCCTTAAGACCAATGATGGGGGCCAGAGCCTTCACAAAATGGGGTATAGATTTTGTGGGACCGATACAACCACCTCTTATAGAACCCAAGCTTAATATATCATTGTAGCTACGGACTATTTGACCAAATGGGCCGAGGCTAAAGTGACTCAAAAGAATGATGCCAGAACCAATGCTTCATTCTTATATGATTATGTATTTGTAAGGTATGGACTACCAATAGAGATTATCAGTGATCGTGGAACTCATTTCCTCAACGAGGTAATAGAGTATCTGCTAATTGAGTTTATGGTTATCCATAACAAATCAGCTCCCTATCACCCACAAGCAAACGGACAAGCTGAGCATACGAATAAAATTCTTAGCTCAATAATGACCAAAGTGGTTAGTTCAAGAAGGACTGACTGGGAAATGAATCTCCATGCTGCTCAATGGGCTTATCGAGTTTCATTCAAAACAGCTTTAAATGCTACACCCTTTAATCTTGTTCATGGTCTTGATGCCATACTGCCAATATAATTTCTATTGCCGACATTAAGGGTAGCATAAACTCTTGAGTGGAC
Organism: Adiantum capillus-veneris; assembly: GCF_014529385.1. NCBI lineage: Eukaryota > Viridiplantae > Streptophyta > Polypodiopsida > Polypodiales > Pteridaceae > Adiantum > Adiantum capillus-veneris. The sequence continues at coordinate 63,719,888 of NC_140940.1, read as the reverse complement.
GGGACATGAATTTTCAGAAAGACTTGAAGATTTGGAAAAGCTAGAAGAGCAAAGGCTAGCTACTGTAGCTCATATCTATGCACAAAAGCGGAAACATAAATAGTTTTTTGATTCCCACTTAACAATAGACTTGTAATGAGCCACAAAAGTGGCTGAAGCCACAAAAATGGCTCACATCAGGTTTCTAGTAAAGGAAACGTAACTTTTGTATATGACATTAAAATTTCATAAAACTTCTTAATTATGTGTGTAAGATATAAAAGAGGTTTCTAAATACACAATTTACATGAAAAGCTCAAAAATAAAAAAATTACTTTTCTAAAATTAGTAAATTTTATGTAAAACTGCACTTCAACACCTAACTTGGAGAGGTAAAAAATATGGGTAGTCTTTGTATAAGCTTGGTACATCTATCACATACATTTTGAGGGATTTTTCAAAGAGGTTTGGACGTGCTTAACAATGATTTGATTTACTTTCAAAAGAAAATATAAAAAATTTGTCCATTCGCACAAATTAGTTGTAGAAGATGGCAATGGAAAGACACCTTCAAACCTTCATTTAGCTATGTACTATTTTTTATCAACTCATATTGAGCGTTGGTCATAATTCCCTGAAACCATTTTCTATTTAGATAACTAACATAGTGTTAAGAATTTTTTTACAAAAGTCTCAAAAAGCCACAAAAGTGGCTGATTTTTTACAAGACTAGTGTTAATCACCAAAATTTTCAAGAAAGGGGACTTAGTTCTAGTCTATTCCCTTAAGCAACACATTCCCAAGTTTAAGAAAAAGGGAAATGGACCATTTATCATTGAAGATGTATCTCCAAGTGGAGCATAAAATTGTGAACCTTGGATGGTGAACCAATGGCTAATTGGATTAGTGGATGTCGTTTAAAGAAATACAATTTGCCACTAACCAATGAATTGCTAGAGAGAATGCATGCAACCAAACAAAGGAAGATCAAGCGACATCAGGTTATTGATGAAGCCCAAGAGGAATCTAGACTTCGGGTACTCAAGCGTAAAGCTGCTCTCAAGAATCAACAGACGTAAAGCTGCTCTCAAGAATCAACAGATACCGATTCCCATCAACACTTTGGAACTAGATGATCGAATGGGAATTACCTAAAGACGCAGTTTTAATAGATGATGACTGGTTAGATGGAATGGATCTACGCATCAAAGTACAACTCAATAATCATAGCACCAATGCTTTGGTAGACAAAGAAGCTAGAGTGAATGCAGTTAGTTATTCCACATACGAGAAAGCAACAAGTCAATCATTGACCACAGAAATAACGACAATCAAAGGATGCAACAAGAATCCGACTCCAACATTGGGAGTGGTCAACTTGAATGTGGTAGTACATGGATGTTCATGTCCGCATCAGTTTGTATGCTTACCAGATGAACACATGAATGAGACTACAATTCTTGGTATTCCTTGGATGCGAACATACAAAGCAGTACCAGATTGGGATACAACCTTAGCTAAAGCTATCACTTAAAGGAGGGAAACTCATTGTTCCCATTGCACCAAGCAAAGAGAAATTGAAAAGATGCAATCAGAGGACCAATCCACGAAGCCAATCTTCTCCATCCCCTCGACAAACAAATGCTACAAGTAGCATGCAAGGAGTCACGAAAATTTGCATACCAAAAGCACACCTTGTGGATAAACCAAATCACATCTGGGTACCTAAAACTTCACCAAAGAAACAGAAGACGGTTCCAAGGATTCGAGCACAGAATCGAGCATCTATGATCAAGGAACCTAAAATGAAAAAGGTTTGGAAGAAAAAGGAGCACATATCTTCTCCACACAACGCGAAACCAATCAATTAGTGGCAAGTTAAGTCTTAACGAACTCTCAACCACCATGCACCAAGAAAACCTGTTGTAACTTGAGCTATGGCGGGTGGAGCCGGAGGATAGCCATGGTGTGGTGCTGAGTACCAGATGCGAGAGAGAGAGAGAGAGAGAGAGAGAGAGAGAGAGAAGAGATTCGACACAGAGATGCAACAAAAAAATAACGCTTGTTCTTTTTTATTCAATAGTCCTTGTACATATATAGAGAACTTAAGCCAATCATGCAAAAACTGCCATGCAAAACTTGAGTTGTAAGTGAAGCTAGCCCGCATGCCTATAAGAGGCTTTTCCCACTGACCAGCAAGGGGCTTGAACCCAAAAATACCCCCCTCAAGCCCGAACTGGACAAGCAACTCATGATATCTCGAGTTTTTGGTGTACTCATCAACCATGAGTTTTAGGTTTTCTCACAACCAAAAGATTTCTGGTGTATCCAGAACCTGCTGCTAGAACAGTAACCCCCCCTTAAACAGATAGGGTGTAGGTCAAAAAAGTTAGCTACCAAAAAATATTGGAGTTTTTGGTTCACTACCAAACCTTGGGTTTAAGGTGTACCCAGTTACCTCATGAGATGTGATAACAACGGGCTGAGAAATGACAAAATGGGAGGTCTTACTATTTATGGATGGCAGTCTATATCCGGTACAAATTTTGACGTGGCATGACTGACAACATAAAGACAAACCGCAGACTAGAGAACATCATTCTTGGATATTGCTTCGACAAATTCAAGCAGAATTTGACATCTATTTTCAGACATCTTCCAGCCACCACTTGATTGTACTGGCCAACCACCAGCAAGTATTGAAATAGTACTCCACCATAGACTTGACCATCAAAAAATGTATCAATTGATTCTTTCAAAACATTTTCTTCATACTCTTCGAGAGACCCCGATACCCAAATGTCCAATACACGTGAGTCATAGAAACCGAAAGTAGGGGAGATTTTCTCTCTTTGCTTGGATTTTGTTGGCATGATTGCATTGCAAGGCAATTCATCTATAAAATCACCCGTAGATTTTGGCATGCTACGCACAATGAAGCCGAGCTTGAATGGGTTCTTGCTTATTCACAGCTGGCAGTGCTTAATCTAGCCTTTCTGCGAGACTGCCTCTAAAATACCTTAGGCTTTGCAGATGCCGACTTTGTGACCTGCGCCTTCAACCACACTTGCAGCGCATTTTGAGATGCTGCCTTCAACCTTTGTACACAGCGCGAAGCACCCTCTACTGACTTTGTATCTGCTGCAGCGTCTCAAACCACCTTGCCTTGCCACTGCTGCCTATCAAAACACCACCACCAAGGCTTGCTGCTGCATTTTGATATGCCTTCCTAATCACTGTCTACAAGCTACGATCTTGCCTGCGTTTTATAACGCCATTGAGATGTTGCCTAGGTTTATATAGGAAGAAGACGACGGCTACAACCTGCTGCAAACAAGCACCTTTCAAAACGCCATGCTTGGGGACACACCCACGAATCTAGGGCTCTAATAAGAGTTGTTGTAACTTGAGCTATGGCGGGTGGAGCCGGAGGATAGCCATGGTGTGGTGCTAAGCAGCAGATGCAAGAGAGAGAGAGAGAGAGAGAGCAGAGATTCGACATAAGGATGCAACAAAAAAATAACGCTTGTTCTTTTTTATTCAATAGTCCTTGTACATATATAGAGAACTTAAGCCAATCATGCAAAAACTGCCATGCAAAACTTGATTTGTAAGTGAAACTAGCCTGCATGCCTATAAGAGGCTTTTCCCAGGCCACTGACCGACAAAGGGCTTGAACCCAACAAAACTGAGCTACCAATGGCGAGAAAAAGCTCGACAACCGTCTAAAGTGCTACCAAAAGCTCCAGCAATCAGAGTACTTAAACACCTTGGTGGTACTATCAAGCAGAGAGCACAAAGGCTACAGGATTTGCTCTTTGGAAGACACCAGCAGAAACCTCGACATCGGAAACCCTTGAGTTATTTACTCAAGACCCAACTCTTGCACAGCATATCGAGTTGAATTGCATTGATCTTCATATCATGGTAGATCCAATCATGGCTATGCATAGATACAATTGTTCAACCCATGCAAACATTCATCTCGGAGAATGCCATCTAAGGGGGTAGAAGGGTACTGCTAAATACTAAGTAATTAGGGGCAATGTTTGAAAAAGGAGGTAAAAGTTTCATGTTAACGTGTGATTTTTTGCAGAATTACCTAATAATGCCCTTATAATTCATTAACTGGGAAAAAGTCACTGATAATATCTTCCCGATGAGTGTAAATAGTGTGTATACTATCCGAAAATCATTAAAAATAGTCCTTTTTTTGGTATTTTTCATCATTTTTTTTGAAAAGGAGGCTTAAAAACGGAGAAATCCAACAAAAAACAATAAAGCTGTGTTTTTCAAGGGATTTTGTTAATTATTAGATTTTCACTTTGCTTTTTTAGAGCATTTTTCTATTGTCTTTGATTTTTTCAAATCAAAAGGTCAAAAATTAATAATAAATAACATGGAGGCTCAGATGGAAAAATGGAAGACACTTTGGTGATCAGAAAGACAAGGCGGACAAGCACAAAAATTTTCAACGAAACCAGAAGATGGAAGCGGGAAGCCCAAATTAGGCGGCCAAGCCTACTTTTGCAAAATTCTTGCAGAATGAGCTACAGGAATCCGAGTTTGGAAATTTTTGAGCCTAACATAGATTTCATGGCATAATAGGACTAACGGGGGAATCTGGGGAAAATTGGTTCGGGAAGTCTAGGTATAGATATCCAGCTTAAGCTAAAACCACCTCATTTCCACTTGGAGCTTTGTAGAAAGAGCATTTCGGTTTCTTTCGCGCATCATTTCCGAAGCCCATAGTTGACATTTTTCAGCGCCTCTCACACGAGACATCAGGGGTAAGTTCCTTACTAATCAATGATCCATTTTGTACGGCCGGTAGCTAGTCTAAAGCCCTAGAAAAAGCCCTAGAAGCTGAGCAATACATGAATCTACAACCTAAAAGTGACCATAGCGGCCTGCCAGTTTGACCAAATCAGATGGGATTTGAACTATAGCATGCCCGAACATATACAACTATTACATACCACCAGATGATCATTTGGCTAGGGTCAAGGGGTCCTCAATAGAGAATTAGGGTTTTTTGGGAAAGGCCCGAATTCCGACATGATTCCACATATGGCCTGCTAATGAGGTTCATATACAATGTATATGATTGGATTGGAGAAATTCATCAAGTAAATCCCTCGAAAAGTGGAAAACAGCTCAAAGGTTACAAAGCGTCAAATTCGACATACGAGGCCAAACTGACTCCAAATGAGCCAGAATTGGACACGTAGCTTCACGATGATGTTACGGACAAGTCCAAAGCCTCAAAGTTGACCGACCAACCCAGCAGACAGAGTAGTCACAAAAAGCGGTGATTTCATAGTCAACAAAGCACAAAGTGATGCCAGCGTGACCAAACTTGACCAAATTCAATTTAGGACTTGTATTAGGTGTATGAAACATGTTTAGGTCAAAATTTATGTAAAATGCAAAGTTTGTCACTGTTGTAAATAATCACGATTATTTACTTTTGTAACATTTTGGCATGGAAATTGTCAATTCACCTCACCTATCATATGTACACACCTATTACATGCCAAAAAACAAGTATGAGCCAAAATGACCACCCATTACTTGCAAAAATGTCAAAAAACGCAAAGAAGTCTGTGAAAGCCAAAATTTGGGTTATGGACAACTTTTCTTGATCCAAATCACCTCATATTTCATACCCAAGGTCTATACCATGCTTAGAACTAGTCTATGCCAAAAAATGCCAATTTTGGAAGAAAAGTTAATAATCACGATTATTTACTTTTTGGCCAAAATGGGGCAATTTAGAAAATTTGTCATCATATATCCAAAGAGCATGTTGAAATAAGCCCACTAGAAAATTTTGAGTCAATTTGGATTTTAAAATCTCAAATTTTCTTTATATCTACTATTTCAGAGACCTAAAGCGAAAATCTGGTACCATTTTCACCCTGTACATCCAAATGGGCCCATATTTCCCTCAAAGCATGTAATTGGCATATACTTCAAGCCTATAAAGCCAAGTTTGCAAAAAGTTGAAATTTTTTCCAATTGTAAATAATCGTGATTATTTACTTTGGTTGCAAATTTTTGTTTTGACCATACAGTTTTGTTCCTTGCATGATTTTATGCATCTTTGCTTGTTCAAAATTTGATTTGAAGCAATTTGGACCAGATTATCAACATTTCAGTATAAAAGGACATTCTGGAGAAAAATATGACAACTCCGCTAACTTTGCACTTTATTCACTGAACAGGAGCAATGCAAGCCGCAGAGAAGGCCAAGAAGAAGTTAAACCAAAAGGAGAAACTGCAAGAACTGCTCCTGTATCCACTCGACCCTGAGTCAGTAAAGGCAGCAAAGGCATCTTACCTTTCTAAAGAGCAGTTAGAAGAACACCACACCACAGTCTTTACTGGCAGGTTTAAGAGTGAATAAGGGCATCCGGTGGAGTTGTAGCTCTTACCTAAAGAGGTTTATGATGTCGCAGCAAAGCTAGAAACCAAAGAGGCTAACCGCACGTTGGGACTCCGACACTTCTATGAACAAGAGCCCTACTGACTAGACTTTCAGAAAGCTTACGAGCTTCTATCCACAATGAAGGAAGACGGAACTACCCAAATCTCAGACAACCGAGGAACTAAGGTCGAGGTTGTAATTACAAAGGAAATAGTGGTAGAGGCACTCAGATTGCCCACTGAAGGGATGACCATGCGGGCAAGAGATAGGAAAACAGTGGGCACGTTTACAAAGGAAACAATTGTGGCTACATTTTCCGATCTCATCCACAAGCAAGTGGAAGAACCAACATTTCCATTTCCAGGCCACCAAGGTACACGACACCAAATCAAGCCGTGGCCACGACTTTTACGCAAGTTCTGAAGTCAACCACCAGACAACCTGTGGACAACGCGCAGTACGTGTTGACAACATTGAAGGCCACCAAGAAGGAGAGAAAGATAACATACTTGGGCGCGCTGGAATTATTGACCAGAATAGCATATCATGCCATCGGCATGGCCAACGACCTACCGCATGCTCTGGATCAGAACACATGGATCTTGGCAGCTCAACCCTCTCCGAGATTTACAGGATCTGGTAAGCAATCATTTAAATCAGGTGATGAATCCGATGAGAGTTCATCAGAGCAGCGTAGTAGTGAAAGCTTTGACAATGAAGAAAAAAGAGCTAGGAGGGAAGAGATGAAGAGGAAAGCAGTGGTTGCCCACCAAGAGGAGCCTGCTCAAAAGCAAGCGAGATTTGAAAGAGAAAAACTAGCATATCAGGGCAGGGAAAAGACCCAGAAAAGTGGGTACCCACCAACTTGAAGGAACTTCGAACAAAACATCATTCAAGGAAAGAGGCCGAGGATCCCAAGGATCATTTATAAAGAATGTACCAAGAGGCAGAGGCCTTGAAGCTGAAAGAGGTGGAAGAAGCAACCAAGAAAGCTGCAGAAGCAGCAACTCAAGATCAAGGCCAGGCATCTCCCCGACCCACCTCACCGCCGTTGGAACAAAAGGACTAGCCCATGCCCACTCCACCATCATCACCGCCAGGCCAAGAGACCACTGATGAGGCCAAGACCAACAAGGAAAAAGAGTCTGATTTCACCCACCAAATGGAAGCTACACAAAAAACTGACCACGCCGAGCAACATGAAGAAAAGGAAGCTGAACCAGCACCAGAAAAGACAGCCGAGGACACTCACAAGGAGGCGGATGAAACTAATAAAGACCAAGATACAGAAAAAGAGAAAACCACTCCACATGAGGAAGAAACCAAGACGGAGAAGGCAGAAAGGCCTACAACTAAAGAAATTGTAAGGGTTGAGATCACACAACTTGTTTCCACTCAGCCAGCAACTGCCAAGGTTTCAAAACCTCAGGATGGCCAAGGAAAAGCAACCATCTCTATAGAAACTCAACTTGCAAGACAAGAGGAGTGGCAGTCCAATGATGAAGTCATTCTACAAGTGAACGAGTATGCAAGGCAAATGCAAATCATGACGGAGAAACTCCGTTCAGTAGCCTTTAACCGCAGTACTAAAGCCAAAGAATTAGAAATGGTCATTGATGCACTTCAAGGTGAGCTCAACGACCGAATGGCTACTATCACTGATCTACAAAGGCAAGTACAAGAGCTAAAGACTGAGGCCAAATGACATCAAATAGCCAGGGACAGCCAACAGAAGGAAATGGAAGAGTTGGGTGACCTCCTGACTAGGTTATTTGATGCCTGCAAAGTGAAAGATGAGCAGTTGACAGAGGTGACAAATGAACTTCTTACCACCTCTCAGTCCGCTCAAAATATTTAAGTACAATTCGATGTAGCAAACGCATCTCTGCAGTATTCGGAACAAATAATTAATGATCAAGCCACTTTCTTGCAACAATTAAGAGAAAATCCAGCCGTGGCCTCGATCAAGGAAACAAATGAGTTGTATAAAGCACTTGAAAAGGAAAACAAAGAATTAGAACTGGAGTTGAAGCTGGACTGGTCACAACGCAGAGACCTGGCACTCATCCGGGTCCAAAGAGAGGAGGAGCTCCTTAAAGAGATTGCATAATTGAAAAGAGTGAACCAACTCTTCATAGATGGAATGCCGAATATACAGGAAGAGTCAAGAACTTCAAAGCCGTCCCAAGTGGAAATCCCCTCGGTCTAATTTGCTGACTTTGAGACGCAGTCTACCAGCAGAGGCGAGTGAAAGAGAAGATTTCCAAGTCCAAATCACAGAGGAAGACACAGTGCCGATAGTCTAGCTGTGAAAGACTGAAGAAGATGCACTGAAGGAAAAGATCACCTTGGAGGTAGATGAGTAGTGGAAGGGAGCTATGGATTGAAAATTGAGAGTTTTACACTCTTTCAACGTCACACCACTCACTCCCAATCAAATCAATGCTCAATGGCACCAGTAATCCTTACCATACCCTCTCATCAAGGTTGAACTCTTATAGGTAAAGGAAAGATTATACAAGGATATGCAAGAAGATGGCGTGGATCAAGACCACCCAAAGTGGAGGCTCACCTGCCTGAACAAGAATCCAAGATATTTGATTCTGTTCACAAGAGCACCTACGGCCATACAGAAAGATCCCACATTTTGTCCTGTACCGCGAGTAAGGACGTGGCAAGCACACAAAGCACTGTAGAAGAAGAGGTCAAAATGGTTGAATATTCCTAAGCTGCCAGCTCTAGAGAGAGGCCAAGCAACAGAAGAATACATGGTGAAAACCCTAACGGGCGCCATGACATTCTTCAAAAGTCTCGCAGATCTCTCCTTCGCAATGCTATACAAAATTTTCCGGATGCTACTCACTTGCATACAAGTCTTCAATGATCCTGAGCATATAGGATCCCCATGGCTCTCATTTTTTAAAGGAATTAAAGGCCTCTGCTATGATCTAAGTGGGCAACCCTCGGAAGAAGTTCTTTATGGATTTTACGCCCGATGCATGTTTCTGCCCTCGCACAATATGCTTGCTCTTGAGGAGGCATTTTACACTGGCTTCTTCACCTGGCGAACGAAGATATTTGCACCGGTGATAAGCAACCTCACAGCAAGATTTGTAGGCTACTTCGCAATAGAACTAAAAAACAAAGTCACCATGCAGTTTTTGCAAGTGCCAAACAAAGAACGCAAAATTAGATATGAAAAAGCACTGGAAGCACTTAAGGACCACCTCACCCACTGTCAACCCGAAGATTACTTCGGTCCATAAAGTTGTTTCAAGGGATGACAAAGGCGAGGAGGGGGGGAATGTTGGAAGCAAGCTAACGTGGACACCATTTTTCAGAGTTCTCCTTGTAAAACAATTATTATTTTGATAAATCGAGAATATTATAACTCCTGTTTTCTTGATAAACCTTGTAATTAACCAGTCGGGGCTACAAGCTTCCAGATTGTATCAGCCATTCAATTCCCAGCTTTGGTAGAACTCCATATTATTACTTTTGACCACCCAAAAACCTTGGCTAAGGTATAAAAGCCAATTTTTGTAAGTTTTTGGATAAGAAATACATAGCGTGAGCTAACGGCACTGAGTTCTCTCCTTCTCGTGCTTCCTACTCCCTCTCCGTTTTTCAGATTGCGAATGAATTTGTTGCATTGCAACCGTAGGTAAGAGCTCTACGCATTGGTGTAAGCCATTCACCGTATTTCGTACATTTTGGCGTCGCTGTCTAATTTCATCATAACTAGGAAATAACACTTTTAAATAAAAAATTAAGCATAGGCGGGGTATTGGGGCATCATTGCTAAGAATTTAGATGCATTCTGGGTTGAAAACGACTAGATCAAAAATCCACTGTTGTTAATAATCGCAATTTTGGAACTTGACCTAAAGTGGGGTTTGAGGCCATAGGCATATGTGCTTAGGTCTTCTAAACTTTTCCTAGAAGTTTCATTACATTTGGATGTCATTTGATGCTGTAACGGATGTGATTTGCTTGCCGATGAGCGATTGGCTTTGGTTGATTTCAGTCACTTGAGTGTAGCCCGAGTTAGATGCGAGTTGTTACTTGTTTTCTAAGAGATTGACAACCTCTTGTAGGCTGTATGCACTAGTCGAGTCAGCTTTGTCCCATGGTTTGACAAATTAATCGTGGTTCTCGTTAATACTGCAATAAGATAGGATGGTGAGGTTAGACATGCGTCCCACACGGCATCACTCCAGGGGGGATTTGTTACCATATACATGTGGTAGTGATGTGTGTGAACACACTAGGACCGTCGGGGTATTTTTTCCCTCTTTAGGAGGTTTTTCCCCCCGAGCATTGTATATACGTCCATCACTCTAGGGCTATCTATCTTTCCATTGCACACTAAGTAACACACTCTCTATTGTGTGCCTTGAGCTTCCTTCATCTTCTCCAAGCTGTGTGCAGTACTCTGCAACCCTAATTCCAACATAGTGTCGGGATAGGCAAGCTCTCATAAACCTAATGTTGAAATCCATGGATTTGCAGTAGGCCTGATGGAAATCTTTCTGTAAAGATGGAGATAATTCTCTCTCTTTCTTTCTCTCCCTCTTTTCAATTTATTACCTCTTTAATTGAATTTGACAAAGATCTCTTATTTCAACCTAGCATCTAAACTTTTCCCTAGGTCCAAGACTTTAATTAACACACGCTCTGATACCACTTGTGAGATCCCCAACCCGCCAATACCAAGATCGGGATGGGATCCTTGATAGGTTTCTAGATCTGATAAAAATCAGAGTCTCTAAATAAGAAAAATCCAAGGAATAGACCTTTATCATTGACAGTGGCTTGGGTCTACAGCCTTAGAAGAAGACCTAGTCTTGTCTCGCAGCGGAAACGGGACAACGTATTAAAAGTCCAAAAAACTATTTTGGCTCAATAACTTCCACAAATTAGGCTAAGGTATCCTCAACCAATGCTTTTTTCCCCCTAACATATGTGAGGGCACAGCCGCTGGTAGATCCCTCTTCCAAGTGAAGAAGTTTTCTAAATATTTTAGTGCGCAAGGATGGATAGTTACGTGACTAATCAAGTCCACCTGTCCATGGTTGACAACCTTAGTCAATCCCCACTTACCACCCCGGACTCACACATGATTCATTTATTTTCTAATTACTATCACATTGTTTTAACATTTAAAATAATGGTTTCTTTTAACGTTCCATCACAGTAATTCCTTCAGTCAAGTATAAAGATAGTATTTTAACAAACAGACATCTTTAAACTTAAGACAAAGTACTGTCAATCAAAACATTGTCCATAATAACCATGACCAGTACTATTCTTGACTCAAGACCACCTAAGGGTGAAAAAAAGATACCCATTCCTCATTCACAATCCGGAGTGGATAAACCCCCACCCAAGGTTCCGGGTGCCCATACACCAAACCAGTTGCCCATACAACCGGGCGGCTCCCCTAGGATAATAAGTGGTATCCTAACTTATGTAGAAACATCAAGACATGACACGGAGTAAAAACTCAACGTTCATGGGGGTAACCGACTTATCCATTGCTGGAAAGCCATCATTATAATCAAAATAAACCAAGGAGTCGGAGGTGTCTTTACATAAGCTATCTTAAGGATGATCAATCATAGCTTTCCTAATTCAACCAATTTTAACCCAAACAATTATTTCCTACATTATAAACAAATGCATGTTGGAATTTACCTTTCGTTTTTGGTCAATTATTCCTTTCCTGATTCTCTCACTCCGTACGTATGCAATGCTAACTTATAAAAGAACTTGAACTATTTAAAGACTTAATTGAATAATGGGAAACCCACCTGGGACTAATCGACAATCTGTTGTTGAGCTAGCGCCTGAAGACTCTCCTTTGTAGGCCTACTACTAGGCTCAGCTTGTGAGATCCCCAACCCGCCAACACAAAAAACACGGGATGAGATCCTTGACAGGTCTCTAGGTCTAAAAAAAATCAGAGTCTCCAAACAAGAAAAATCCAAGGAATAGACCTTTACCATTGATAATGGCTTGGGTCTATAGCCTTAGAAGAAGGCGTAGTCCTGTCTCATAGTGGAAAAGGGACAACGTATTAAAAGTCCAAAAAACTATTTTGGCCCTATAACTTCCACAAATTAGGCTAGGGTATCCTCAACCAACGTTTTTTTCCGCCTAACATATGTGAGGGCACCGCCGCTGGTGGACTCCTCTTCCAAGTGAAGAAGTTTTTCTAAACGTTTTTAGTGCGTAGGGATGGATAGTTACCTGACTAATCAGGTCCACCCGTCCATGATTGACAACCTTAATCAATCCCCACTTACCACCCCGAACTCACACATGTTGTTTTGTTATTTAATTACTACCACATTCTTGTCACAATTAAAGTAATGATTTCTTTTAACTTTCATAAGTGAATTTCATTAAAATAGCCCTTGAAAACAGTATTGAAAACATTCTTTTAGCAAACAGGCATCTTAAAACTTAAGATAGGGTACTGTCAATCAAAACATTGTCCATAATAACCATGACCAGTACTTGCTTCTCTCAAGACCACCTAAGGGTGAAAAAACAGTACCCATTCCTTATTCACAATCCAGAGTGGATAAATCCCCACCCAAGGTTCCGGGTGCCCAGACACCAAACCAGTTGCCCATACAACCGGGTGGCTCCCCTAGGATAAAAACGGTATTCTAACCTATGTAGAAACATCAAGACATGACACAGAGTAGAAACTCATCGTTCATGGGGGTAACCAACTTATCCCTTGCTGGAAAGTCATCATTATCATCAATTTATACCAAGGAGTCAGAGGTATCTTGAGACAAGTTGTCTTAAGGATGATCAATCATATATTTCCTAATTCAACCAGTTTTAACCCAAACAATTCTTTCCTACATTATGCACATTGGAAGTTACCTTCCGTTTTTGGTCAATTATTCCTTTTCTAATTCTTACTCACTCCTTACGTATGCAATGTTAACTTATAAAAGAACTTAAACTATTTAAATACTTAATTGAATAATGGGAAACCCACTTGGGATTGATCGACCATCTGCTACTGGGCTTGCGCCCAAAGACTCTCCTCTGCAGCCCTACTACTAGCCCCAGCTTCGTCGTCGTGCGACGCTCTAGTTCTTTTTAGAGCTCTGTTCTTATCATCAGATGTAGGATTGGCTCGGGTCCTTTTAGGTCCATAACTTCTTATCCTTATGAAAAGGACGTCTAATCATTAGGTAAATTATCCAAAAGCTAAACTTAGCCTTTGTATCCAATTTTACCCAAATCTAGGTTAAATTTATAGTCTTAATTGGTAAATTTTTGACCTAGTAATTTCTTATTTGTCTATATAGGCATGATAACTTTTTCGACGGCTTTTTTAAGGATTTTTAGACTATCCTAATTTTCTTATATTTTTCTATATCTTTTTCCTAATTTCCCCATCGAATCTTAAGTATGGAATCTGCTTATTTTGAGCTTAATATTTATTCTATCTACTTTCTCTCAAAGATTTCATTTCCTCAACTTTTTATATCATAGTTTTACACTTACTATAATTTTCCTAAAAACTCTTGATCATAAAATCTATTTATTTTAATTAAACTTTTGTCAAAAATAAGACTGTTAGTCAATTATAATTTTCTAAACTCACTAATTAACTATGGTATAATTATCACAAGTAGATAAGGATATTTTTTACTTTTGGTAATAATCTTATTATTTTCTAACTTATTTATCTAATTTTCATCTTTAGTTTTCAGCTAAAATTATTATAATTTGACTTAAATAAATATTTATACTACTTTCTAACCTTGACATAATTATCACCACCTCTTTATTATGTAATCTAGCTCTGATAACTAGAATGCAATCACATAACATGATTTACTAATTTCCCCCTTTAATTTCAGCCAGAATTAGTATATTTTGACTTAGATAAATATTTGTACTAAGTTTCTAACCTTGACATAATTATCACAGTCTTTTCATCATGTAATCTAACTCTAATAAATAGCATGTAATCATATAACTTAATTTACTAATTTCCCTCTTTAGTTTTCAGCTAGGATTAGCATAATTTGACCTAGATAAAGTTTCTAACCTTCACACAATTATCACGGCCTTTGTATCATGTAATCTAACTCTGATAAATAGTATGTAATCATATATCATGATTTGCTAATTTCCCCCTTTAATTTACCCTCAAAAATAGTTTTCTACTAAGATAATTAATTAAACTAATTGAATGTCATTAAAATAATTATCACAGGCTTTTTAAGATGTGTTTTGCCTCTGATAATTGTCTCAAAGATTTTTGGATTAGTTTGCTATTTTCCCCCTTTTTGTCCCTTAAGAGCAGTGTTTTTTCATTGAGATAATTAGTTAAAATAATTATCTAAGGGTAATATAATTATCACCAATTTCTTATGATGTGTTTTATCTCTAAAAATTATCTCAAAGATTTTTGGATTCGTTTGCTATTTTCCCCATCATATTTTCCCTTACAAAGAGTATTTCTCGGATGAGATAATTAGCTAAAATAATTATCTGAGACTAATATAATTATCACGAATTTTATAAGATGAGTTTTACCTCTGATAATTATCTCAAAGCTTTTTGGATTAATTTGCTATTTTCTCCCTTGTATTTTCCCTTAAAAATAGTGTTTCTCTAATGAGATAATTAGTTAAACCAATTATCTGAGATTAAGATAATTATCACGAGTTTCTTAAGATGAGTTTTACCTCTCATAATTATCTCAAAGCTTTTTGGATTAGTTTTCTATTTTCTCCCTTGTATTTTCCCTTAGAAATAGTGTTAATATAATTATCACGGGTTTCTTAAGATGATTTTTACCTTTGGTAATTATCTCAAAGCTTTTTGAATAAGTTAGCTATTTTCCCCCTTTTATTTTTCCTTAAAAATAGTGTTTTTCTGATGAGATAATTAGTTAGACTAATTATCTGAGGTTAAGATAATTATCATGAATTTCATAAGATGTTTTTCTCCTTTGATAATTATCTCAAATCTTTTTGGATTAATTTGATCATTTCCCCTTTACTTTTCCCTTAAAAAAAGTATAATTTTGCTTAAATAATTACAAGAATTACTCAAAAACTTATAAGATATATATTTTTCCTAGTATAATGACAGTCTAACACAGCTTTGATAATTATCTCATCTTAATCTAAATTTAAATAGTATAATTATCATTACTTTATGATTAAAATGAGTAATTTCAGTCCTAATATAATATAATAATTAATTAGCTTAGTGTTCCTAAGCTTAATCTCAATAATCTTCAGAGAATTTTGAATTAGGAGAGAATTTTAGAGTATAGATAGGTTTAATCTTCAATTAATTAATAAAATGTAAATAGGTTAACATAGTTCTACTAATTAAAAAAGGTTAGTGCTAATTACCGTCGATTAACCAACTAGAGATTTTCTCTCTAGTGATTTTTGCGTAGAGGTCCCTCTAGATAAGAGAGAATTTGCCAAGGATAATGTGAAGCAAGGGGTCCTATTTATAGGTTTCTGGCACTCATAAGCTCTCATAGGCTGAAAAAGGCAGTTGCTTGTAGCTCAAGCAGTCCCCAGGCTCAAGATGGCGTCCGGGCTGCTACTAATTTTGTCTTAGGTAGGTTCATTACTGCCCCACATAGCCCCCTCCCCAACTTCCAGAATCGATTTCTGCTATTTTTCCTAACTTTTAATGATTAAACTTGGAAATATCTGCAATTTCTAAAACCTTAGGATAAAACGTTTTTAGCAGTAATAATTACTAAAACCATTCAATTTTACTCAACTAATTAAATTCATAGTGTGACCTTTCAGAGCCGGGAACTTTTTCAGATTTTATCAGAATTCGGTTCTGAAAATTTCTAACCCTAGTAAAGCTCTAGTTACGGTTCCAAAAATACCAATATTTGCCATAGTTGGATCATTCTATCGTTTTTTCTTAACAACCAAGTTAATTTAATCAGGCTTTGTACAATTTCTAAGGTTTCAAGAACTGGAAACCTTACACAGTGTCTGTGATGGGTATTCAGGATACTTTCAGCTTATCCTTTCTCTTGAAGATCAGAAAAAGACTACTTGCATCACGCCCCATAGGGTTGTTTTTGCTTTTGTTGCCTTCCTTCTGGGTTGACAAATGGGCCAGGAGATTTTGAAAGGAAAGTGGATTGGGTCCTTACCCCGTTTCTTGGAAAGTCTGTCAAAGGGTTCGTAGATGATTTCTACATATACAGTTCAAGGAAAGAGCATGTTCAAAATCTTGAAATGACTTTTGCCAGGTATGATGAATGCGGGGATCAGCTCAATCCTAAAAAATGTCATTTAGCACAGCCACGGGTGAAGCTTCTTGGACATGTTATTTCAAAAAATGGGATTGAAGCAGACCCAGAGAAAGTGGATACTTTGCTGTTTACTGTCATCCCCTAAAGATACCAGGCACTTGGCCACTTGCATACAAAAAGTTAAATATCTGTCTCGTTTCATACCTTTGGCATCACAGCTATTGTATCCATTGCAGCAAATAGTTAAGAATGATCCCCAGGAGTGGTCTCATGAGTGTGACGATGTTTTTGACAAAGTGAAAGAAGGTTTGAGTACGTTACCTATTATGCAAGCTCCTGACTGGGAAAAGGAGTTTTATGTCAACCCATCAGTGGGAGATGATGCTATTGGAGCTATGTCATTACAAAGGGGGAAGGAATCTCATTATATAAAGCATGTTCATTATGTTAGCAGAGTGAAGACTCTTCATGAAAGAGATTTTTCTGATATTGAATTGGTGATGACCAGTATGGTTTATGTTGTAGGCAATTTAGACACTATTTTCTACAAAAGTTAGCAGTTATTCATTGCTTCCCCAACTGTTCAATGATTCAAATATATCAAAAACAGTGATGAGATGGGTTATTGAGATCCAAGAGTTTCAGTTCACCTTTTTGGTGGAGGAAAGTACTCGGGCTACCTTAGCAGATCTTCTTACCTATAAGGATACTCCATTTTTGGCCAAAGAATAAGTGGTGCAAAAAAATGAAGTCGAGACTTCTGCCATCTCTAATGCTTCATTGTTGTACTTTGATGGTTCTTATCGAATAAGTCATGATGCTGCTTCGGGAGTCATTGTCATTATGATGTATAAGGGAAGCTTATGAGGAAGCAAGGGCTAAAACTTGACGCAAAAAGTAACAATGAAGCAGAATACATGGCTCTTGAAGGTGGTTTTCATATTTGCTCACAAATGGGAATTAGACGCTTGCAAATTAAAGGAGATGCTTTGTTGGTTGTAAAGCAAGTGTTGGGAGTATGGAAGAATAAGAACCCTAAACTAAAGAATTTAAGATTCAAAGTGAAAACGCTGCTCAAAAAGCTTGAAGCATGGAGTCTGTAGCATATTGAGAGGTCTCAAAATGAAGACGCTCATGATGCTGCCCAAGAGATGATCACTTGTGTGTCCGTGCTAAAGGAAAATGCCCCGTTGTATCATGGAAGGGAAATGTTATCAAAGGAAGTAAATTTTTTGTTGATAAGTGTCCTACCTAAAGGTTTACCATTTTCTAAAAAGTATGCGTTCATAAGGAGAGCCAGGAAATATAAAATGCTTGATGATGTGCTTTACATGAAAGGAAGTGATTTGCTTTTGCGTCGTGTTCCTTGGAAAGAGGAAATTTACAAAATTCTGGAAGAAAATAATGAGGGGTCTTGTGGAGGTCATTTTGCTATGAAGATCATGTTGCATAAGGTCTTCCAAGAAGGTTACATATGGCCGAGTATTCAATGGGATGTTAATCATTGGTGCAAGACGTGTTTGCCTTGTCAAAGGATGGGAAAGAGAATCTTGTAGCCTGAATTACGAAAGACAAATCTAGCTTTTGACTTGCTTGAGAAATGGGGTTTCGATGCCATTGGATCTTTACCAATGATTAGCAAAAGAAATGCTTACATATTGACCGCAATGGATTACTTGTCACGATGGGCAAAAGCCAAGTCTGTTAAACAAATTACCAGTAAAGAGATGGGAAGATTTTTTATGAGTACATATGTTGCAAATTTGGTGTGCGACTAGAGCTACTTTCTGATAGAGGACCAATATTTAGAGGAGAACTGTTTGATTTCTTATGCGAGAATCTTAATATATAGCATAGATACAGTTCTCCCTATTATCCACGATGTAATAGTCTCAATGAGAGGTTCAATGGAGAGTTGTCATAGATCTTGACAAAGATGACTCAAACACTTAGGAAAACTTGGGATTCATAGTTTCCTTGTGCATTGTGGGCCTACAAAACTACTATCAAGACAAGCACATGATTTTCCCCTTACCACTTGGTTGATGGAAAGGAAGCTTTATTTCCAATTCAAGTGGAAATTCCTGCTCTCAAGTTATTGTCATTGGAAGATAAGGAGCAAACAATTTCATGGCAGAAAAGGTTATTGGATTTACAGTGCTTGCAATTGGATAGAGTTTAGCTTTGGGTTACTATGAGGAAGTGTCAAGAAAGGCTCAGCTAAAATCCAATGAATACGTAGAGGATAACAATACTGAAAAGGGTGATTTGGGGTTGCAATACAATAGTAAATTGGACAAAACCTTTCAGAAGAAGTTTCAAATCAAATGGGAAGGTCCTTTTACTGTTGTAAACAAGTCTAAAAATGGCACATGTCAGTTGGCAGGCTTAAATGGTTCACAGCATAAGTATCGTGTTAATGACTATAGATTGAAGAAGTATCTGGCACATTTGATGACAATTGTGACTGATTAAATGCTATCAATAGAAGGAGACAACGTGGAGACATCTAAAATGTGAATGAGGTTTCTGGGGATGAAATTCATTAGTTGTTCACTCTAGACACCTCTGCTTGTCATGAATGATCAAGTAGGCTAGGGGGAGCTGGCAAGCTATGTCATGCATTTTTTGGATGAAGATAAAGTCACTGATTCATGCTAAAATCTTGCTCATTAGCCTCGAGTACATAGATGTACATAATGTTTTGAGTTTTCAGAGTGCTCTTATAAAATTTACGTATAAAGTCTTGGTTCTGCTTATTCATTTGCAAGATTTTTGGATTGGTGAACTTCTAAAATGTGGTTTTCAATGAGTATTTTTAGTCATGCTTGATAGCTAGTGAATTAGACTCATACATAATGAGCTACATGCATTTGAAATGGGCAGTTCCTTACTTAGAAAGTGACTGTGGATGCATAGGAGCAGAGGCAAGTGGGTCAATGTTTTGGATTTAATTAGAAAAGGTGAGGTAAGCTCCGAGCTGGCGGGCTTTACAACGTCACATTCGGTGCTCGAAGTCACCCGCCACGCCTCCACCAAGATTGCTCGGTGCGGGGAGCAAAGCACGAAATTCATAGACTTAAGCATGGAGGTGGGAGGATGGTGCCAAGTGGCAATGGAGTAATCCCACATGGGGGGTAGAAAGTGGAAATTGGAGGGTATAAGGGGGGAAGTGGGCACCCCCTAAGGTTGCATCAAAGGGGCAAATGAAGCTTCCTTGCCTTGCTAATGGGGACTCCTGGGTGTTGGAGGACAGAGTGGGCGCCCATTCTCAATTTCCACTAGCTGTCCAAGCGCGTGGGGTTCTTTCTGGCCTATTGGACACCTCCCTTCCCCACTTTTCTTGGTCAAAAAGTGGCCGACATGCCATTTTCTACCCAAATTAATCCCAAAATGAACCAATTAAAAGGTGACCAAAGCGAGAACCATGTTAGCTAAGAGGGGAGAGAAAATTCCTTGGGGTAAGAGCCAAAAAAATCCCCTTTTTAATAGCAGTAATTCCTTGCACATCCTTTTGGCTTACAGAGACTAGCTTTTTTGGAGCTTTTGAGAGATACCCCAGCTTTGAAAGCTTGTAACTCTCTCATCTGTTGTCGGAATCAAGCATATGGATACCCTATGGAGGTCTACATGACACGAGATTCATCTTTATGGTCTTGGTTTGTATCAATTTAAATCATGGTTCGGGTTAGGACTGTTTTCCATCTGACTTTACATGTGTTCAACATAGGTGTTTTTCGTAGCTTTACGGTGTTTCCTTCCGACCGTGTGGTGTGTGCAAATCTATAGAGGTTATCATTTTTATTCTTGTTTGCACACTAACAACGGCTCACAAGGATGTCTTGAACATAGCATTGCTGCATAAAGTAGAGTTCCATTTGGTTGTTGTCTTGCATAACTCTCTCTCGACGTATGAATCTTCATAGCAACACTCGTGCGAGTCCTTTGTGCTACAAATATGATAGATTTACAGGAGATGAATCCTTGGCGTTGCTACTGATTTGAAATAAATGTTTGTCATGCCGCACAAAGGGGAGGGCTACCCTATCATTCTTGGAAGACCATGGCTCATGGCTATGGAGGCTAAGCAATATTGGAGTATCGGAATGATCCAAATGAAGGATGCTAAAGGGAATTCCATATTCTATGACATGAAGATTGGGAACATGATCTTGTTAGGCATCAATATATGAGTTCACTAGTGACTCTTCAACCACCTCAGGAGAAGAGACGACAACAAATAAAGAGAGTGACAGTAGCATCGAAGTGATGGGAGTCATCCTCAAAGACCCAAAAAGCTTGACATAATTGAAAACACCACCGGAGAACCAAGAGGGACCATCAAGTACGCAACCCTTGGCGGATACAAGTAAGTTACATTGAATGCTCTCTAGTGAGTTAACTAGGGAAGAGAGAGAAGAATATATCCTTGGGGGGTTCACTATGTGTAAAACTACCATATCACATGCGTTTAAGACATGTTTGTAAAACCCCTTATCTGTGAATTTTGTTAGGAATATAATGTACCCTTTTCTTTTAAAATCTGTAAGTTTTTTTCAAGTTTGAAAAAAATAATGCCCTTTTGTATCTATATTTCTGTAAGTTTCAAGATCTTTAAATACCCTTCTATTGAACTCACGTGATAGGTTACATTTTTATTAGGTGACCTCCCCGGGAATATATCTCTATGCTAGGTAACCTCACCACACTGTTCATTGATGGTTATGACATGATCACAGGCATCATAGTGGTACAACACCGCATAAGACTCAAGGAAGGAAGTAAGCCTATAGTGCAAAAGATCAAAAGGCTTGGGGTAATTCAAAAAGAGGCATTTCTCAAAGAGGTAAGGAATTTGCTACAGGCAGGTTTCACTTACCCCGTCAAGGACTCAGAGTGGGTCTCTCCACTGGTAGTCACACCAAATAAGAAGGGTAAGTGGAGGGTTTGTGTAGACTACAAACCTCTCAAGGCAGCAACAAAGAGGGATCATTTTCCCCTCCCATTCCAAGAAGAGATTCTCAACGAGATAGAAGGTCATGAGCACTACAGAGCATGTGATGGCTACTCAGGCTACTTTCAGAATAACATTGCAGAAGAAGACCAGAAAAAGACAGCTTTCATAACACCATAGGGATGTTTTGCTTAAAGGGTGATGCCTTTTGGCCGCATATACCACTCCGGACCGCATTCCAACGCTATGTAATTTTTGTCTTGCAGCCATACTTTGGTAAGTTAATACGAGTTTTCATAGATGATTTTTGCATCTACAATTCTCTCTCCCTCCATTTTAGCAAGGTCTATGATGGCCTTGCTAGGATGCAAACATTGGGTGACCAGCTTAACATAGATAAGTGTCAGATTTGCGAAAGCAAAGGTCACTCTTCTCGGCCTTGTAATTTCAGCAAAGGAATTGAGGTTGACCCTAGCAAGATTCAAGCTCTAGTATCTTTGACATCACCCACCACATCTAAGAAATTGGTGTCTTTTCTTCAGAAAGTAAGGTATTTAAGCAGGTTCATTCACTTGCTCTCCTAGGTGGTTTTCCTCTACAACTACCTATAGAGTGAAGAAAATGAGCAACAGTTTACCGAAGTGAAACAAATCCTGGCTACACTTGCCACTATTGCACCGCCTAGATGGGACGAGCCATTTTATGTTAGCCCGAGTGTAGGAAGTGATACACTTGGAGCTGTACTAATGAAAAATAGTCCCCCAAACCTCTTTCATGCATCCTATCTACTTCTCTAGTCACGTTATGACCCCATCCAAAAAAGGATTCACCGCGGTAGAGCACATGGTGCTTGCATTGATGTTTGCCACTACAAAGTTCCGCTCTTGTCTATTGCCTAGACCCTTTGTAATTCTGACAATGGAAGAGGTCTTTACGTATGTGATGCAACACAAGGATGTGTCATCTAGAATATCTAAGTGGCTGGTTAGATTACAAGAGTTTGATTACACCATGCAAGTAGAGAACTCCACCAGAGCTAGTCTAGTAGTCATTCTTACTCATCGTCAATATGAGAAGAAGCTAGAGATTAACACAGAAGGTAAAGAAGCGACACCAATTGTAGAAACTCCTAAGCTAGAAAGAGCTCATTCTCTTTTCTTTGATGGAGCATACAAAAGAGCAGTGGATCAAGCTGCAACTGGCATCAACATTTTCAATGAGCAAAAGGAAAAGGTATTCTATATTGGGCAACTGCTACACTCCCACTCCAACAACGAAGCAGAGTACGCGGCCCTAATTTCTGGTTTGAACAATGTGTTTTGCAAGACATTCAATGCCTAAATGTGTTTGGTGATGTCATGCTCTTGATAAAGCAGATAAATGACACTTGGATTTGTAAAAATCAGGTTTTACTTGGCGAATTACGCCAAGTTAAGGATCTTTTAAGAAAGTTTGAAGCAGTGGAGTTATTCATGTCTCTCGGGAAGAAAATCAAGAGGCAGATCATGCACTAGGCAAAGAAAGAATACAAGATGTTCCCATAGGAGAAATCAAACTGAAACTACCCCTCTTTCAAGGTAGCAATGCTATGCCTAATATCATCAACTTCTTAGATAAAGGAGAGTGTCCTGAAGGGTATAACAAGGGCCAGAAACCATGGCTTGTCCGAAAGGCAACAAGATACCACCTTATAAACAACAACTTATATTGGAAGGGCAAAGACCAGATTCTCAGGCGAGTGCCAATCTCCAGTGAAATCATGGAGGTAATCTCAAGTTGCCCTGATGGTGTTTGAGGCGGCCACTTTTCTCTAGATATTACTAGTAGGAAGATTCTATAGGCAGGACTCTATTGGCCTAGTATGAACAGGGATGTGCATCATTGATGTAAAACATGCAAATCTTGTTAGGTATCCAATGTCGAACACTAACGTATGAGCCACAGACTCCTATCATCTCATATGGCCTATTTGAGAAGCGGGGAACAGATGAAATTGGTCCTTTACCCAGGGCCAAATCAGGTAAACTGTACATTCTAGTTGGTGTAGGCTACATGACCCGATGGGCAGAAGTAGCAACCACCACACGCATTACAGCCCAAGAAGTGGCGAAGTTCATATTTGAGCACATTTGTTGCTGCTTTGGCACACTTATGGAGATAATATCTGATAGAGGACCACATTTTAGAGGAAACTTTGTGGGAGAACTAATAAAAAAGTTAGGCATCACATGCCCACACTCCACCCCATACTATCCACAGTGAAATGGTCTAGTGGAAAAGGGAAACAGCACGATCTGTAAGATCATTACAAAGCAGGTGAATAACTACAGAAGTAATTGGGATAAGCATCTCATGGACACTCTTTCGGCCTACCGCACGACATTCTAAACACCACTAGGTTTCACCCCTTTTCATCTTGTATATGGAAAGGAGGCCATTCTACCCATCGAGGTACAGTTATCCAGCTTGCGAGTCATGGCTAGCCAGTTATAGTGCCCAATTGCCCATCTCTACAATCACATCTTGGATCTAGAAAGGCTTCAGCTAGATAGTGAAGATGCATTCAACCACTATGAAGTGCAAGCAGAGCAACGCCGACACACACTCAGTCAAGGACTTAAGGAAAAGGGTCTGAAGAAAGGCATGTTAGTGTTGAGATACGACAACAGATTTGACACTCGGAAAGATAAGAAGTTTCAGCCCAGATGGGAAGGGCCATTCATTGTCAAAACGTGATACGCCAATGGTAGCTACAAATTGATGGAAGCAGATGGTCGGATTCACAAGACCGGAGTCAATGGATGAAGACTAAAAAGGTACTTCTTAAGGTTTGATCCAGAGTTCATGATAGATATTCTAGAGGAGGGAGAACCCTCCAACTCTTCTGCTAGGGAATCAGAGGCAGAACTAGAAGCATGAATGCCTCTATCCAACAGGGGAGGGCTAATGACGGCCGGTTTTCAAGATTGCGACCGCGAAAACCAGCCCCATTTGGGGGGGAGCTAAAATATAAACAACGAAGAAAAAAAATGTTTTTAAGCCTGCCGCCCTGCCACTCTTTTTGCTACAGCTAGACACGTGGCTGCCCTGCAAATTACCTAGGATAATATAATATAACCCATAAAACAACCAATCTGCATACCTGATGAATGTCGTACCTCAAAGATCAAAGTCGTATTGGCAAAAAGAGAGAGAGAGACGATGTGTGAGAGAGTGTAAAAGAGCACGTGCAGAGGCACCTCCTAGAGTGGAGTGCTACGTCAGTACAACGAGAGAGAAGGAAGGAGAGAATAATGAGACAAACAATGGGTGCAATCTCCCCCTGTGCAAGAGTGAGTATGTCCCTCTTACACGTATTTTATTTATAGAAAAGTTCATGCTCAAAAATTGAGTTACATCAGTTCACACTTGGGCATAGGATTGTCATGGCTTGTACAGATCTCAACATAACAATTAATAGATGTCTACATCTCAACTTATAACTGAATAATAAAATACTAAGAATTGCCACAAAATCCAATGGCGGCAATTTTATTCTGAATAACTACTATCGCCTTATTGTCCAGCACGTGCCAATCACTAATGTGCTCACACAACACCCAACAAGTGATCATATTCCACAATTCAAATCAACATTGCAATGCTTCATCAAAATATCAAATATTTTTTACAAATATATAATCAAAACACCAATTCCATTACATACCCTGGGGTTGAAAGACAATTGTCCTCAATTGTTACCAAAACCAAACTAGCGATAGTAGTGGCCAGCCACTGATAGAGTGGTCTAGTAGTTGGTGTTTCCTAAATTGACGAATCCACACCAATGGGGTGCTTCCTAAATCGGTGATCTGCATTAATGTTGCCTAAATCGGCGGATTTGCATTTAGAGTTCCTGTTGCCTAAATCGATGAATCTACACTTGTGCTGCCTAAACCGGCGAATCTGCACTTTTAAAATTCGTGTTGCCTAAATCTGTGAATCTACACTAGAAGAGAAGCACTGCCTAAATCTACGAATCTGTGTCTCTAGGTGTGTGGTATGCAAATATCAAGTGATCGTAGTGCGGACTTAGTGATTTTTCAGAAATCCATTGACACTCTTCCAAAGAATGTTTTTTTGTATTTTACCAAATATCTTTTGTATTGGTTTTCTCTACGGCGGGTAGTGGTCATGTCATGGTCTAAAATTATTTTGGGAGTCAAAATTTCTTCATCATCCTCAATTAAGGGGGATCAGTTCTGGAAGGAGTATCGGAATAGGTCCCTTATGTGGTCTCAACAAACTAACATGGAAGGAGTTGTGTATTTTCCAATGTGAGGGAATGCCCAAGCGGAACGCATTGTCATTTATCTTTTGAAGGATTTTGAATGAACCATAAAATCTAGGGGACAACTTTACTTTGGAATGTTTTTCTACACTTTTTAAGCGTCGTTTTTCAATTCTAAGCCGAACAAGGTCGTTTTCTTTAAAAGGTGCAGGTCTTTTTTTCTTGTTGGCTTGTGCAATGTATCTTTGTTGTGCTCATTTAATGCAAGCCGTGGCTTCTTGTAAAATGTGTGTGTGGTCTCTTGCTAACGTGTCATTCTTGTAGGGACATGAGTGCTAATAGTGGATACAGGGATGGGAGTTTCTTCCCATAGACAATTTCAAAGGGTGCACTTTGTGGAGGAGTGAGGGGTGTTATTGTAAGAAAGTTGAAGAATAGGGAGGTGTTGGTCCCAGTTTGTAGTATTTTTAGTGGTATAAGATCTAAGAAGGTCCATAATAGTTTTGTTCATGGATTCTATTTGACCATTACTTTTAGGGTGAAATGCAGATGTGAAATCCATTGTAGAGCCTAAGTTTTTGGCTAGAGCGACCAAAAAATGATTGCAAAAGCGTCCATCACGATCGGAGAGAATGACCTCAGGGAAGCCATGGTAGGAAATAATGGGGGAAAAGAGTTGCAGACTGTGGTGCAGACAATGTCTTTTTGTAGGGTACAAAGTATGCTTGTTTGCTAAAACGGTCAACTATGGTCCATATCATATTATTGTGTGAGGATGTGGTGGGGAGTCCCATGATAAAATCCATGGAGATTTGTTCCCAAGGGCCAGCAAGGATAGGGAGAGACATTAAAAGACCATAAGACTTACCACGATGACGTTTGACTCTTTGACATATCAAACATTCTGAAATAGATTTTGTGATACCATGCTTCATTCTACGCCAAAACAATTGATCTTGACATGCATTGAGTGTGGATTGAATTCCTGGGTGACCCATATATGGTGGTGCATGCATTTTAGCCATTGCTAGTTCCTTGAAGGGTGTTGTGATGCATAGCTTTTGCTGAAAATAAAGATAACCATTTGCCAAGGTGTAGTGTTCATAGGCAAGACCATTATTGTGAGTTATTTCAAACCAAGCACGTGAGAAATGTGGATCGTGAGCATATGTGTTAGGCATAAAATGAAATGATTGCACATCACCCACAGAAATCTGATTCAAATAAACATGCTTGAATTTATCGAAGACACATGAACGAGTAACAGAAAGAACATTCACTTCAGGTTTTCTACTTAATGCATCTGCTACTACATTCGCTTTACCTGGTTGGTATTGTATCATACGATGGGAATTTTGAATGAAACCGGCCCATTCAATATCACTGTTAAAAATGGTGGGTAGAGTCAAAAGATGTTCAATGGCCTGTTGGTCAGTCTTGATTAGAACTTCGGAGCCCACAAGATAGTGTTTTCAAATGTCTAGATCGTGGACTACAACTAGCAATTATTTATCGTATGTGCTGTATTTGGTTTCAGACGGTTTGAGTTTTCAAATTTCAAAGGCAAGTGGGTGATCATTTTTCATAAAATTGTACCTATGCCTAAGACACTCGCATCTGTAACAACTACAAAGAGGGGTTGTGTGAAGTCGGGTAATTGTAGGACAGGGGCATGTGTGAGGAGATATTTGAGAGTGTCAAATGTTTTTTTTTTTGTGTGGGACCCCAATTGAATGGTATTTTTTTGAAAAAGTAGAGTGGTCATTGATGATGCAATGTGTGAGAATTTTTTGACAAATTTACGATAAGAACCTGCTAAACCTAGAAAGGACTTTATGTCATGCACGGATTTGGGGGTAGGCCATGTTTTAATAGTGTCAATCTTTTGAGGGTGAATAGATATTCCTTTTTGTGAGATTATGTGGCCTAAATAATCAATGAGTGTTTGAAAATATGTACTTTTGTCTCGGTTTGCAAACAATTGATGCTCACGCAATAGCTCAAAGACAATATGTAGGTAATTTTTGTGCTTGTGTTCATCATGACTGAAAATCAAAATGTCATTAAAGAACACATTAACAAAGTCTTGATAATCAAGAAATATTTTGTTCATCATCCTAGAAAAAGTGGAAGGTGCATTTGTGAGACCAAACGGTAAGACAATAAACTCATAATGACGAGACTGGTTACGAAATGCAATTTTAAAAATATTGTTGGGGTGAATACGGATATGATGGTATCCTGATTTCAAGTTAATTTTGCTAAGAAGTTTCACTCCTTGTAAGCGATCTAGGAGATCATCTATACATGGGATGGATGTGCTTTTTGATAGTGACCTTGTTTAATGCACGGTAGTCTATGCACATACGAAAGGTGTGGCTTTTCTTTTGGACTAAAAGAACTGGGGCACCAAAAGGGGATGCACTAGGATGAATCAGGCCCTTATCTAGGAGTTCAGTGATTTGTTTTTGGATCTCTTGATGGTGCAAGGGACTATGTCTATATGGTGCTCTGTGCGGAGGTTGTGAGTCTGGAAAAATTTCAATTTTATGATCTAATTCACCACGAGAGGGTGGGAGGTTAGGGGGGTAATCATCCACAAAGCAATCATTAAACTATGAGAGGAAATCATTATGTGTGTCAGAGACAGACGATTGTGTATGCTCCACTTCAGTAACAAATATCATGTATGCTTTGTCATCTTTTTGTAGTGTACGTTTTTCTTGTGTGTGTGATATCAAGGAAGCATAGCAAGTGATGCGTCCGCAGAAAGTGAAATAGATTTGTCATTGAAAGTAAAATTCGTTGTATGTGTGCGATAATCAATTTGTGGATTATGTTGGTGATAAAAAGGCATACCCAAAATGATATCGGTGGATTGCAATGGTGCAATTAAAAAGTCACGTTGTTCTGTGTAATCACCAATGGTAATTGTGAGAGATTTAACTTCACGTGTGCCATTGTACCTAGCTCCCTAAAAAGCACATCTTACTTTGTATGTAGATGGTGTGGTGCAAGTTAAATTCAATTTTCTAACCAATTTTTCAGAAATCAAATCGTTTGATCTATCATCATCGTGTAAAATAGACACACTTGAATCTTGAATTTTGTCTGTTTGACGAAGAAAGGCATGAGATGAAATTGGCTTACCTGGTACATGCAAGGTGTCTAGTCAGCCATGGCAACATCAAGGGGTTCTGATGCATCTTCGATGTTGCGAACTGTGGGTTGGCGAGGACCGGGTGGACAATTGTTGGTGCAATTGGCTTCAACATGGCCGTTTTGGAGGCATTTGAAGCACCAAACACCATTGCGACGTGTAGGGGGGTTGGGATGATAATGTGTGTTAGAATTTTGAGGTGCAATGTGTGTGGGTGGACTGGTGGAATTGTGTTGTGGGCGATGATTATTTTGGTGACTAGGGGGAAAAGGGGGTGGACGGTTTTGTGCGTAATTATTTGTGCGAGGATTTAAAGTATACCTGTTGAAATTATTATCGTTGCAATTGCGATTGCGGTTGTTGTTACCCCACTGACTGCGAGGTTGAAAATTGGGACCGTTAGGGTTAGGCGTGTTGCACATTTCATGGACGATAGATTGATTTCTTTCTCAGCATCATAGGCCAAGGATATATCTTCATAAAGAGACGCTGGTTTAAGAGAATTGAGTTTTGACTGTATACCATTGGGAAGACCATTTTCATATTTGCATTGGAGAGACTCTACAGGCACTTCTTCTACCATACGGAGGAGTAGAAGACGTTTCCAAAAGCGGTCGGTGTAACGAGAGATAGTGTCTTCTTGCATCCACGAGAATTTGGCCCAAACACAAAAAGCATCAAGACCAAACTCAGGGGGTAGGAAGGAATCTTTGACCCGCCGTTGAAAACTATCCCAAGTTGATGGTCATTCTGCCGTTTTGCGAAGCACGCTCCACTAGAGTGAAGCTTGACTAGAAAGGTGATTAGTAGCACATTTAGTTTTATCTTTTGTAGTGAAAGATTCACCAGCAAAATAATCATCGAATTGAGTTAACCAAGATAACACTACTTTACCAATTTTGCGACCGCCAAACTTGAAAAACATGAAAGATTTTTTACTTATCTTTGCCTCTTTGCTGGATTGTTGAGCTTCAAACACGGCTTTCAAAATTTTGATCATGCGTTCATCTTCAAGGTCGTCATCATGTTTTTGATCGGTTGCTGCCAGGCAATGATTTGCTTTGTTCAACTTATGTTGCAGCAAGAATACTTGTTGCTCTAGAGTCGGTGATGGGAGGGGAGAATCTGTATGCCATTCAGAGGGTTTAGTGGTGTCGGTGTCCATTGTGAGGGGGAAAACTGGTAATTTTGTTGATTTGCGACAAATCTCGATCCATAGTAGAAGGTTTGTGGAAAATAAATTCGACTAACCTGATTCCACGTTGGCGGATCGAGTAAAATGGTTTGTAAGCCCAACGCGAGGTAGTGCGAAGATGGCGGTGGTGTAGGGAAATTACGAGGTTTTTGACGTAGAAGCGATGTAGACAAATGGGTTGTTGATGATGTAGCGGTGCACAATCAACGTGATGCTGGTTGTGGATGTGGCATAGCAAAGGAGGCATATGATTGGGCAAAAACTGCGATGGTCATTGTTGCGGGTCACTTTGCAAGAGAGATCGACGCGTCCCGAGTGTATTTGATTGGGTATGAAGGTGCGGTCTGCTCCATCAGATTATGGTTATTATTTTAAGCTCCCTTATTTGGGTAATGTCCCGCGGGTGTAAGTGTCTCGCTGCAACTGAATAGCTTTGAGCTTGTATCTTGCAGATGTTTTGTAGATTGAACAGGTTGTGGAAATGCCATTAACTTGTGTTGCTCGAGGGATGGGTATTGCATATATGGATTTCTTCTCTTACACCTCAAAAAAAAACCATCCACAAAATACTCGTGGTTCTATCTCATTCCCAAGTATCATCATGTATTCAATTTAACCTATTCTATGAATATGTTTAATTAATATGGTTATACTAATAAACATTATATTATGACAATAAAGAAAGCGCCCTCTTTAATTCCCAAAAGAAAGGTCATTAACTATAAATTGAAGCAATTAATGGAATCTAGCATTAAAAAAAACAAAATACGTAGCTGGTATTGATTAAAATATTTAGTTTTGGAGCGCATCCAAGGCTCTGATACCATTGCTACATTTGGACGTGTGGCTGCCTTGCAAATTACCCGAGATAATACAATAAAACGCATAAAACGACCAATCTGCATACCTGATGAATGTCCTAGAGATCAAAGCCGTATTGGCGAACAGAGAGAGAGACAATGAGCGAGAGAGTGTAAAAGAGCATGTGTAGACGCACCTCCTAGAGTGGAGTGCTATGCCGGCACATCGATAGAGAAGGGAAGAGAGAATAATGACACAGACAATGGGTTCAATTTCCCCCCGTGCAAGAGTGAGCATGTCCCTCTTGCACGTAACTTATTTATAGAAAAGTTCATGCTCAAGCATTGAGTTACATCAGTTCACACTTGGCCATAGGATAGTCATGGCTCGTACAGAGCTCAATATAACAATTAATAGTTGTCTACATCTCAACTTATAGCTAAACCATAAAATACTAAGGATTGCCACAAAATCCAATGGTGGCAGTTTTATTCTGAATAACTGCTATCGCCTTATTGTCCAACACGTGCCAATCACTGATCTGTGCACACAACACCCAACAAGTGATCATACTCCACAATTCAAATCAACATTGCAATGCTTCATCAATATATTAAATATTTTACAAATACATCATCAAAATACCAATTCCATTACACTTTTTACCTCCCATGCATACGCCCACAGTGAGCCTTCCCTCCCTTGGCACCACCCTCCCCCCTCTCCTCCATTATTTCCCCTCGCATTCTGTCACTAGCACATGTAGTCGGAATCCCTCTCTCTCCCTCTCGTTCGTCAACCCATAGGGGCTGCCATGCATAAGCCAAAATAGCGCTCTCTCTCTCCCCATCCCTCACCCTATCTCTCACTCTCTCCCTCCCTCTCTCTCTCTCCCTCATTCAGCCCCCCCCCCGCCCCACTTTTCCCCTCTCTCATTCTCAACATGACAAAGGGATCTTTCTCTCTCTCTCCCTCATTCAGCCCCCCCCCCCCCCCCCCCCCCCCCCCCGCCCCTTTCTCCCTCTCTCGTTCTCAACATGAAAAAGGGATCTTTCTCTCTCCCTCCCTCCCCCCGTTGACTCTCCCTCACTCTTCTTTCACATTTCGGCAACAACCCAATGGGCTGAGCATAATCTCTCTCTCTCTCTCTCTCTCTCTCTCTCTCTCTCTCTCTCTCTCTCTCTCTCTCTCTCTCTGCCATCTACTCTCCCTCGCTCTCTGTCACAGCTGCAGCCTACAGCATGTTCAGCCCAAATAATCTCTCTCTCCCTCTAAACACCCACCACCACACACACACACACACACTCGCTCACTCTCTGCCCAGAACCCTGCCCCCCCCTCATCTCCCGCTCTCAGACTCGTTCTCCCTCTCGTCCTGTGTCATCAGCCCCACAGGGCGCAAAATAATCTCTCTCTCTCTCTCTCTCTCTCTCTCTCTCTCTCTCTCTCTCTCTCTCTCTCTCTCTCTCTCTCTCTCTCTCTCTCTCTCGTTACCTACACACACACACACTCCCCAGCACTTCTCACCTCCTCAGCCTCTCGCTCTCCTCACTCACGCCCTCTCTCCCTCGTTCTCTATAGTTGGCCAAAGACAACACGTAAAAATTATAAAAAATAATAAATATCTCTCTCTTTCTCTCGTTCCTGCACACACTCTTGCCGACACACACACACACACACACACACCCACATATACATATGCACACACTCAGAAGCACCTAGATCCTCACACAGTTACATACACGTACATACACACATTCGCACTTACGAGCACATGCACATACATACACGAGCACATTACACTCGCATGCACACAATCAAACAAACACAACACGCCATACACACACACAAGGAGGAACCAACGAAGAAACTTACGATCGACGCCCAACACAACAACGAAATCATGCGATGGCAACACCAAATCAAGAATGGATGCGCCAAACGCATGCCCCGGTTGGCCCCAAAAGTGGCAAACGTGCTACATTGATGTACCAGCAAAGCCCGCCATTCACCGACATCTCACCCACAACACATCTTTGTAGTAAATATCCATAGGGTATCTATTTTCCTATTTTCAAACCAAAAATCTCGTATAAAGAAACCAATTGTATATTGTAACTTCTCTTTAGGTGATGGTCACACAGGCACCTAGGAGATATCATTTTAAAGTTCTCCTAAGAAAAGGCAAGGGTCAACCATATGGGACCCAGCTCCTTACTTTGTCTCTTCTCATTAGGGACCTAACCTAATCAAATTATCATAAACTAATGCAGCCTCCACCTTTAAAAGGGCACTCAGAGTTTACTATAAGGGGGGGGCACTTGGGAGTTAGCACTTGAAAACAAAGTCATGCACACACAAGAGTAGAATCTCCATGTATATGGAATTTTCTATAGAGATCACACCATAGGCTCTCTATCTCTCACTATCTCTCTCTATCACCACATACGCCATCTCGTGGAAGCTAACATTTCTGTAAATATCGCTTTGAATCAAGTTTCCCTCACATCCCAAGGGGTTCTCATCACCTACATCTCTCTCTCTCTCTCTCTCTCTCTCTCTCTCTCTCTCTCTCTCCGGTGTATAATGTTAGAAGAGCTTAGTCTTTCAGCACAAGTTTGCGGCTCAGTTACCCAACCAGTGGACATCAAGTGTTCAAAGTTGCGAAAAAAAAAATTTTCTTCAAATGTTTTAGGGAATCGGAGGCCCTCAAGGGATATTATCACCACTTGTTGCCATGTGGCATGGGTTAATCCCATATACATTGATAGATTTGAGAATGGAGGGGTATGCAACCTGAGCCATGTGCCATGTTGAGAGCATCAAGGCAAGAGAGGGAGCTCTCCCTTGCTGCGAGCCATGGGGATATGGCGGTCACTCTGCGCGGTGGCGCAAGAGGGCCTGCCGGCGGCGGTTTTTCCCAACCGTTGGCGCATGGTGGTGGTCCTCCCCGGTGGCACGCTCTTTGTGGAGGCCATGGTGGTGGCAGTCGATTGATGATGTGGTAGCCCCCATGCTGGGTAGTTTCCTGCACCCTCGACGAGCCTCCCAATCTTTTGAAGACAAGCACCCCCCGCCCCCACTAGCGAGGTCCCTAGTGGCAGGGTAAGGGGCACGTCCTCTGAAGTAAAAGGTCACAACCCGGAGGTGGTCCCCTATGTGCCGAGGGGTAAGAGGCACCGCCATCTAAGCAAGGGGTAGCTCGAGGGTGGAGGAGTGAGAAAGGGTAAATGAAAGAGAAGAAGCCCAAAGGGCGGCCAAAGTAGGCAATCAAAGGGCCGGACAAAGCAAGATGGTCAGTCCAGGCATGAGTCAAAGAGAGGGAATGGCAAAGCAAAGCAGAAGGCCACCTAAAGGCCATAACCAAGAGGGAAAGCAAGGAGAGAGAAGGGTAGGGGAAGATAGATCAAGCAAGAAGCTGGTCAAAGGGTCAAAGGTGAAGTCAAAGGAGCAGATTGAAGCCAAGGGTGAAAATGAAGGATAAATAGATAAAAAAATAAAAGATTCCAAGGGGCACTAACAACATCGCTAGTGCAACCCCCCTCAAGCACAAGCCAAGGAGAGCAAAAGAGAGCAGATGAAGTTAGGCGGTTCCCTCCTTTGAAAAGATGCCAAATTAAGATTCCAAATGGGCTAATTAAGGTGCACATTCTAAAGTTGAAGACCCCCCATTATAAAATCCATTTTTTTAATGAAATGGGGGCCTTTTTTGTGTCATTTGAAACCTGCAGAGTGGAGATTTTTGGCAAAGGAGTGTGCCTGTTTAATTCCTTTTTTAATTTCTCTTGAAAATGACCATTGTGATGGCATTGCAAGCTTTGTACATGCCTTTTGAAGCATAATCAAGCAAATGTTTCCCTATTTTATTGTCATTTGCCCTTTCCCCCTTCTCTTTCTCTTGCTCTTGTACTTCCCCACGGTGTCGGCAGTGTGGATGTGTTTGCCCCCCTAAGTTGACGGTATTTTGAGCGGTAGTGTGTGTGTAAGGGTGGAGACAGATTGTGGCAATATGTGTGCGTTATGTGGTGGACTTGTTGAGTGTGTGAGTAGTGGAAAAAGAGCAGGCAGTGGTCTGCTAGTGTAAAATGTGTTTTCGAAGGTGTTGTCTGAGAGGATAGGGATGCTATGGATACCCTGAGCTATAGAGAGGCCTTCATTGTTGTTACGGGTGTGTTCCCCCATTCCCCCTCTCCAATGTTCTATATAACAAAAACCACAGAAAACTATAAGGAACCTGTTATGCAAAAAATGACACTGACAATTTTTTTTCACAAAATGACAAAACAGCATGCGCAATACTTCTTGTAGTGGAAATGGAGACCGAAATAAGCCCGAATTAGAAATATGAGCAGAGGAACATTCGTCGAAGCTCACAGAAATCGGAGAAAGTGAGCATGCATGTGTTGGAGATGTTGGGGACTAAGCCCGGGAGGACGCAACCTTCTCTGATACCAATTATTGGAATTAGGGTTGCAAGAAAACACACACAGCTTGGAGAAGACAAATGAAGCTCAAGGAACACAATAGAGAGTGTATTACTTAGTGTGCAGTGGAAAGATAGATAGCCCTAGAATGATGGAAATATATACAATGCACAGGGGGAAAAACCTCCTTGTGAGAAAGAAATGGCTCGGCAGCCCTAAGTGTGTTCACACACATCACTACCACATGTATATGGTAACATGAATTAGAGGATATCCTGCAAGATACCCTCTTTTTTATCCAAATAAAAATTGAATGAGGCCAGCATCTCATGACCCATGGCATAGAGGTAGCAAACTCTCTCTCTCTCTCTCTCTCTCTCTCTCTCTCTCTCTCTTCATCGGTTGCAGACCGTGACAAAGCTTTGCCTACCATTCATGATATTGTAGCTCTTGCAGCTTGCAATTTACATTACTCTTTTCATTACGAGCAACAATACTGACATCTCTAACAAAGCTCAAGAGGATGGATACCGCATCCATGTATGTGATGACATGATGGTAGCATGAGCTTTGGTAATGATGATGGCGCCTTTTCCACTAGTGTTGCATGGTGCCTTGGCCCGTAAGAGTTACAAATAGGAGTGAATGTATGGTAGGGATGGAAAGGGCGATGGTGAGGAAGGATGAAAAAACATCGATGGGGAGATGTAGGGTGGATGCTACTGATAGGAGTACATACTTTTCTTTTCAAATACCAATTTGTTGGGGAATAACTATGTGTTTTCTAGGAAGTAGAGCTAGTAGGCAAGAAAGAAAAAGAAGATGGACGATACATATAAAAGAGTCCCTTTCCTCTAAGAGAAAGTGTCAATGAGGCCTTCTTCACAAGGCTTTTCAAGTGGCCTTGTGGGTTTCCAAACAAAGCCCAAATCACCTTTCCATTGTGAGTTTCAGAAATGCATGTGCAAACTTTGAGAAACAACAAGTTGGTGTACATCCATAAGTCGGTGTCGGATCAATGCTTGAAGGGAGTAAATAATGGAGTTGAAGACCAATGCACACAAAAAGGCTCATTGATTGAACATGCTGACATACCACCAAACTCTGGAATGAGCATTGTTGAATAGTAAAGCTACAATCAAGTGCAATGCTTACCCGAACAATTCTCAATCCTATAACTATTTCCACTTCTAGTTGGTGCCTCCTGCTAGTGGCTCTCAACTAGTATTGCCTGAAATCTCTAGAGATGCTTTTACTTTGTCCCTTGCCTTTCTAGAGGACGAAAACACCAATGCCAAATACCTTGCAGGTTTTGAAGTCCGACAAGCCAATTTGAAGGACTTGAGAGTGTTGCTTTAGCTAGCTTGCACCCAAGCGATTAGTGCTCAAAACGTGTCCTTAGCGTTTGGAAAAAAACTTTTCCCCAGCTACATGTGGTGTTTCTACCTTCTCCGTCGTCGTCTGCACCTTCCTCTCCCTATGTGTCGTCTCACCCCCTACTCGCGCCCTTTTTTCTACTTGCTGGGTCGCCCAATGCTCAGGTCCCTGTCACGCTGGGCCGCCTGCCCCAACATGGTGGGCTTGCAGTTTCGGTCACATTGGGTTCTAGCCTAAAAGATGGCGTACGTAGTCAACCAGTCCTCGTAGGCCATGTGGTAGACCATCCGCCTCTCGAGCTGGCTGCCCCAACATGGTGGGCTTGCAGTTTCGGTCACATTGGCTTCTAGCCTAAAAGATGGCGTACGTAGTCAACCAGTCCTCGTAGGCCATGTGGTAGACCATCCGCCTCTCGAGCTATCAAGGCTTCAATGCCTACGGCGTGCAATCGCGCGCTGCTTTTTGAGGGTTGTCCATCACTTTCGAAAGTGTGCCGGGCTGGTGAGGCCGGCCATATGACAAAGCCTTTAGACCAAAACTACTTTTTGGCCGACGAATGAGGAGGGGCCACATTCGCTTGTCCGCGCTTTCCCTACTCTTGTAGATTGTGGCTTGATTCAAAGTTCCCCTACGAACTTAAGTTCGAGCGAATGGTTATGCCAGTTTGAAATTAAAGTGCCATTAGATTTAAGAGAAAATTACCAAAATACCCCTCTAATTTATGAAAATTCCCAATATACCCCTCAAATTTCAAAAATTCCCAAAATACCCTTGTATCTATTTTCGTTGGATTCTTCAAGATTTTCTAATCTTTATTCTTGTTTGACAATTGAGATCGGTTTTTGAGTGCTTACATGTAATTTGCCGCCAATTACCTCACAAAAAAAAAGAAATATGTTTAAAAATAATGAAGCAATTCATCTCCAAAGCCTACATAACCTACTCAAATTTTAGTTTTAGCATCCTGTATGGTACGGTAGACAATCACTCTTCTTATGAAAAGCTACAATTTTTTTTGTTTTTGGAGAAATTTACTCTCACGACCAGGGTGGTTTGGGAATTTTGGAAAATTTGAAGGGCATTTTGGGAATTTTTGACAAATTATGAGGGTATTGTGGGAATTTTTGAAATTTGAGGGGTATTTTGAGAATTTTCACAAATTAGAGGGGCATTTTGGTAGTTTTCCCTAGATTTAATGACAAGCGTTTAAAGAACGTTATGTTTGAATTTAAATTACACTATTTCCTTACGTCATATGTTGCATCATCGTCTGCTCCAGACCTTAGTCATCACTTTGAGTGCCGACATGCTTGATCTATGCCCACAGGAAACTCACCTGCCGGCAGCCTACCCAACAAGGCCGCCAGAGCTCCCACTTGCAAGATGCTACTCGTTTACCTTCTACGGCTCCTAGCTGCTGGCGAAAACCCACACACATGATCTTGTCTCTTGCAATCTCCCACCTGTTGTTCACAAACACCACCTACTGCTGCCAACAAGGATCACCGCGAGACATGGATGTTGGAGTCCCTGAAGTTGCCAACATTACTCCAAAGCTCTTAGTTTTCCTGTTGCAGCCGGAGCTCCTTCATGCTTTACAAACGCTTTCAACCTTTAACCGATCTCCTTGCAATGCTTGTTTAACTTGGACATTATCAGCACTAGAAAGAAACATTTGAGCAGAGGAAAGTCGACAAAAGCGTGAGAAATCAAGTTGCAGGGAAGTCGGAAGAGTTTTTTGTAGATCTCGTGGGCATCAAATCGGCCAAGCTTGTAAGAAATCAAGGCAAGGCTCATGAGCATCCCACTGTAAGGAAGTCTCCAAGGCAAGCAGATAATAAGTGCAGAAACCTCGTAGTCAATATGAGCAACCTTGCCGATATAGCAGTGGACCTCGTGCTGATGATAGTGGATGACCATCTATCTGAGTGAGTAGCCGATATGAGCATGGGGGTAAGGAGGTGCATTTGATGTCGAATACCACAAATATGGCATGGAGGGTTGTAGTAGGATGTTTGCAATCGGCCTATTATAAACCCCAATTCTAATGAGAGGCTTGATGGAAATAGTGGTTGGGTACAAGTGCTCTCACAATGTAAGTACATATGTTCCCATGTTTCGTGACTCTTGTTTTTTTTAACACATGCAGGAGGGATATGGACTAGTAGATGTACTAAGGGAGGCCTGACATGGAGACTAGTAGTTGTATAATCCATTCGACCAGTAGCTGTATCCACTCGACCGCTATGTACAACTACATTTTGAAGATTTAAGTGATTTATCCTTGGTGAATACAATAGCTTAAAGGTTGTCTTAAGCTCATTTTGTATGGCTCAAAATAAACCTCTTTTCGAAAATATTGTAAAACCTTTAATTGAAATTCCAATAGATCGAGGTATTTCAAATAAATATACTAAAGTTTGAAGACTAGTAGATTTTCCTTTCCTACAAATTTTATGTTTAAAGATAATTTTCAAATTTTGCACGTAGGATTACACTAAAACTGACTATTCTAAGGAGCCTCGTAGCTTGACACTCGACATTAGAGGAGACTAAACTTGTGCTTCAATAGAGTTTGAAATTTAAGAATCTTGAGCCTCTACGTCCTTCAAGAAGGCTAAAACTTAAGTTGAAGCCTCTCTAAGCATACTCGAATGGAAAGGTTTGATCTTAGTCCTGAAAAGGGGAAAGAACTTGTGCTTCATGAAGATTCAGTGCTAGAAATGAACATTTGAGCATAGGAAAGTTGACAAAAGCGTGAGAAATCAAGTTGCAGGGAAGTCAAGATACTTTTTTGTAGATCTCGTGGGCATCAAATCAGCCAAGCTTGTAAGAAATCAAGGCAAGGCTCATCAACAGCCCACTTTGGGGAAGTACGTAAGGCAAGCAAACAATAAGTGTAGAAACCTCGTTGGAGTCTTTAGTCAATATGAGCAACCTTGCCGATGTAGCACTGGCCCTCGTGTTGGTGATAGTGGATGACTACCTATCTGAGCGAGTTGTCGATATGCGCATGGGGGTAAACAGGTGCATTTGATGTCGAATACCACAAATATGGCAAGGAAAGATGTAGTAGGATGTTTGCAATCGGCCTATTGTAAAACCCAATTCTAATGAGAGGCTAGATGGAAATAGTGGTTGGATACAAGTGCTCTCAAAATGTAAGTGCATCTGCTCCCATGTCTTGGGACTCTGGTTTTATTTTGACACAGGCAGGAAAAGGGACCTAGAACGTGTACTCAAGGAGGAGACTAGTAGTTGTGTAATCCATTCGATAGTAGTTGCATCCACTTGACCGCTATGTAGAACTACATTTTCAAGATTTAATTGATTTTGCCTTGATGAATACAATAGCTTAAAGGTCGTCTTAAGCTCCCTTTGTATGGCTCAAAATAAACCTTTTTTTTCAAAAATCTTGTAAAATTTGTAAGGGAAATTACAATAGATCTAGAATTTTTCAAATAAATATACTAAAGTTTGAAGACTGATAGATTTTCCTTCCTACATATTTTATGTTTAAAGATAATTTTCCAATTTTGCAGGTGGGATTACACTAAATCTTAGTATTCTAAGCAGCCTCATAACTTGAGACTCGACCTTAGAGGAGACTAAACTTGTGCTTCAATAGAGGTTGAAATTTAAGAATCTTGAGCCTGTACCTTTGAGGAGGCTCTAACTTAAGTTCTAGCCTCTCTAAGCATATTCAAAGGAAAAGGTTTGATCTTAGTCTGGAAAACGGGAAAGAACCTTTGCTTCATGAAGATTCAGCGCTGTAAACGAACATCTGAGCAGAAGAAAGTTGCAAAAGAGTGAGAAATGAAGTTGCAAGGGAAGTCGGAAGAGTTTTTTGTAGATCTCGTGAACATCAAATCGGCCAAGCTTGTAAGAAATCAAGGCAAGGCTCATGAGTAGCCCACTTTGAGAATGTATGCAAGGCAAGCCAACAATAAGTGCACAAACCGCATTGGAGTCTTCAATCAATATGAGCAACCTTGCCGATGTAGCAATGGCCCTCGTGTTGGGGTGATAGTGGATGACTACACCTATCTGAGCGAGTAGCCGATATGAGCATGGGGGTAAGCACGTGCATTTGATGTCAAATACCATAAATATGGCCTGGAGGGTTGTAGTAGGATGTTTGCAATCCGCCTATTGTAAATCCTAGTTCTAACGGGAGGGTTGATGGAAATAGTGGTTGGGTACAATTTCTCTCGAAATGTAAGTACATTTTCTTCCATGTTTTGTGATTCTCGTTTTATTTTGACATAGAAAGGAAAATGGACTAGTGGATGTACTCAGGGAGGGCCGACGTGGAGACTAATAGCTGTAAAATCCACTCCACTACTATCACAACTACATTTTCAAGAGTTAAGTGATTTTGCCTTGATTTTGAGTTAAGAGATCGTCTTAAGCTTTACTTTGTATGGCTCAAAGTAACCCTTTTTTTTCAAAAATCTTGTAAGAACTTAAGTGAAATTCCAATAGATCGAGGTTTTTTCAAATAAATATACTAAATTTTGAATAGTGGTAGATTTTCCTTCCTACAAATTTTATGTTCAAAGATAATTTTCAAATTTTGCAGTTGGGATTACACTAAACATTTGTATTCTAAGCAGCCTCATAGCTTGAGACTCAACCTTAGAGGAGACCGAATTTGTGCGTCAATAAAGGTTGAAATTTAAAAATCTTGAGCCTCTACCTCCGAGGAGGCTCGAATTTAATTTCGAGCCTGTCTAAGCATACTCAAAGGGAAAGGTTGGATCTTAGTCTTGAAAAAGGGAAAGAACCTTTGCTTCATGAAGATTCAGTGCTGGAAAATAACATTTGAGCAGAGGAAAGACGACAAAAGCGTGAGAAATTAAGTTGCAAAGAAGTCAACAGAGTTTTTGGTAGATCTCATGGGCATCAAATCAGCCAAGCATTAGGAAGAGAACGGGGTCTAAGAGGGCCTCTTTATTTAGCAGTATAAGCAATTCAAGGATCTAGTATTAAGGAAGCAATCAAAGGAGAGCTTTTGAATGCAAAGAGGTAACACAATTAGTTTATCTGAATTCAATTTTTTTCCCAAAATGAAACTTAAAATCTAGCGAGAAAAACCATATCAAGTAACATATCTACAAAAAGAGCTCCAGGTGTAGACTATAGATCTATAATCTCCGCTCAAATCGGAGACTGTATGTAGGAGTTATGGAAGGCCAAAAATTATAAAGTTGTCCCTCCCGTTTTTTTTGGGGGGGGGAGTGCATCTTTTGACCATTCTTACACCTCTCTTACACACCCACCATTCTTGCAAACATGGCATGCACCTATTCGTCAAAATGTTAATCACCTCCATAATCTCATGGAAAATAAAGAGGCCCTCCTAGACCTAATCCTCTTCCTAATGCTTGTAAGAAATCAAGGCAAGGCCTATAAGCAGCCCACTCTGAGGAAGTCTACAAGGCAAGCAGACAATAAGTGTAGAAACCTCATTGGAGTCTTCAGTCAATATGAGCAACCTTGCTGATATAGCAATGGCCCTCGTTTTGGTGATAGTGGATAACTACACCTATCTAAGTGAGTAGCCGATATGCGCATGGGGGTAAGCAGGTACATTTGATGTAGAATACCACAAATATAGCCTAGAGGTTTGTACTAGGATGTTTGCAATCGGCCTATTGTGAACCGCAATTCTAATGAGAAGCTTGATGAAAATAGTGGTTGGGTACAAGTGCTCTCAAAATGTAAGTACATGTGCTCCCGTGTTCCGTGACTCGTTTTATTTAAACACATGAAGGAAAATGGACTAGTAGATGTACTTAGGGAGGCCCGAAATAGAGAATAGTAGTTGTATAATCCATTTGACCAGTAGTTGACGTATCCACTCGAGCGCTATGTACAACTACTTTTTCAAGATTTAAGGGAATTTGCCTTGTTGAATACAGTAGCTTAAAAGGCGTCTTAAGCTCACTTTGTATGGCTCAAAGTAAACCTTTTTTTTCAAAAATCTTGTAAAACCTTTAAGTAAAACTACAATAGATCGAGGTATTTTTAAATAGATATACTAAAGTTTGAAGACTGGTATATTTTCCTTCCTGCAAATTTTATGTTCGAAGATAATTTTCAAATTTTGCAGGTGGGACTACACTAAAACTTCGTATTCTAAGAGGCCTCATAGCTTGAGACTCGACCTTAGAGGAGAATTAACTTGTGCTTCAATAGAGGTTCAAATCTAAGAATCTTGAGCCTCTACCTCCGAGGAGGATTGAACTTAAGTTCGAGCCTCTTTAAGCATACTCAAAGGGAAAGGTTTGATGTTAGTCTTGAAAAAGGGAAAGAACCTCTGCTTCATGAAGATTCGGTGCTCAAAACTAACATTTCAGCACACTAAAGTTGACAAAACATTAGAAATCAAGTTGCTGGAAGTTGGCAGAGTTTTTTGTAGATCTCGTCGGCATCAAATCGGCCAAGCACGTAAGAAATCAAGGCAAGGCTCATGAGAAGCCCTTTGTGAGGCAGTCTGCAACGCAAGTAGACAATAAGTGCAGAAACCTTGTTCGAGTCTTCACTTAATATGAGCAACCTTGCCGATATAACAGTGGCCCTCGCGTTGGTGATAGTGGATGACTACACCTATCTGAGCGAGTAGCCGATATGAGCCCCGGGGGATTCACCATGGAAAACTTATTGCACCACGTAAGTGCAGGGGAGGGGGGTTTTTCTACAAGTTACATAAGCGTATAAGTTAGGGGTAGGCCCTCAATAATTTTTCTCCTAAGCTTAAAAATAAGGGAGGGGGTATCATATTTAGGGGGTGGTGAGTGAGAAAAGAAAAAAACAAGAGGAAGTTTTTGTGTTTCAAAATCATGGCTTCCCAAAGAAGTCTTCCCTCAAACTTGTGAGTCAATAGCTACCAAGATACATGCAAGAACCAATAGTACTTTGTATCAATTGCTTGTTTTGTTATTATAGTTCATTTGTTGAGGGATGAAAGCTATAAAGAGTTTGTATAGATGCAAATTTACACGGAGAACCTAGCACAACTTTATAACCATGTTTTTTTAGTAATTTAGATTGGTCAAAATTGGACGAGTAGCTAGAGTGCAGGCTCGACAGGCACATAGTTTGAAGGTCAAACTAAGACACATTGAGGGTACATCTAGTTATCAACAAAAGTGATTTCTTAGTATATTTCCAGTCACTATGCTACACGCTCTTTGATTAGTTTTACTTAGTTAGATCATGTGAGACCTAAATTTTATATGTAAGATAGGGGTATGATAGTTTTTTGCATTGACTTTCGTATAAGCGTAGAAAGAGGGGTCATATTCCCTGATATAAGTCGTATATAGGGGTTTTATCAAAGTTGTCCGCTCGCAGGTGGCATCCTATTTTGTATATAGAGTGAATCCCCCCGGATATGAGCACGAGGTTAAGCAGGTGCATTTGATGTTGAATACCATAAATATGGCCTCGAGGGTTGTAGTAGGATGTTTGCAATAATCGGCCTATTGTAAAACCCAATTCTAATGAAAGGCTTGATGGAAATAGTGGTTGGGTACAAGTGCTTCCATGTTTTGTGATTCTCATTTTATTTTGACATAGGAGGGAAAATG
This sequence comes from Adiantum capillus-veneris, assembly GCF_014529385.1. NCBI lineage: Eukaryota > Viridiplantae > Streptophyta > Polypodiopsida > Polypodiales > Pteridaceae > Adiantum > Adiantum capillus-veneris. The sequence continues at coordinate 63,675,418 of NC_140940.1, read as the reverse complement.
GACTAAGTAGATGTACTCGGGGAGGCCCGACATGCAGACTAGTAGTTGTATATCCACTTGATCGTTATGTACAACTACATTTTCAAGATTTAAGTGATTTAACCTTGGTGAATACAATAGCTTAAAGGTCGTCTAATTAAGATCACTTGTTATGGCTCGATCAAAATAAACCTTTTTTTCAAAATCTTGTGAAACCTTTAAGTGAAATTAGAATAGATCAAGGTATTTTCAAATAAATATACTAAAGTTTAAAGACTGGTAGATTTTCCTTCCTACAAAATTTATGTTTAAAGATAATTTTCAAATTTTGCACGTGAGATTACACCAAACCTTAGTATTCTAAGCAGCCTCATAGCTTGAGACTCACCCTTAAAGGAGACTGGACTTGTGCTTCAATAGAGGTTGATATCTATATATCTTGAACCTCTACCTTTGAGGAGGCTCTAACTTAAGTTGAAGCCTCTATAAGCATACTTGAAGGGAAAGGTTTGATGTCAGTCTTGAAGTAGGGAAAGAACCTCTACTTCATGAAGATTGAGAGCTGGAATTGAGACATTTGAGCAAAGGAAAGTCGCCGAAAGCGTGAGAAATCAAGTTGTAGGGAAATTGAGAGAGTTTTTTGTAGATCTCGTGACATCAAATAGGCCAATCTTGGAAGAAATAAAGGCAAGGCTCATGAGTAGCCCATTGTGAGGAAGTATGCAATGCAAGCATACAATAAGTGCAGAAATCTCGTTGGAGTCTTCAGTCAATATAAGCAACCTCGCTGATATAGCAGTGGCCCTTGTGTTGGTGATACTGGATGACTATACCTATTTGAGCAAGTAGTCGATACGCGTATGGGGGTAAGCAAGTGCATTTGATGTCGAATACCACGAATATGGCCAGGAGGGTTTTAGTAGGATGTTTGCAATCGTCTTATTGTACAACCTAATTCTATTGAGAGGCTTGATGGAAATAGTGGTTGGGTAGAAGTGCTCTCAAAAGGTAAGTACATCTGCTCCCATGTTTTGTGACTCTCGTACTATTTTGACACAGGAGGGAAAATGGACTAGTAGTTGTATAATCCATTCAACCATTAGTTGTATCCATTCGACTGCTATGTACAACTACATTTTCAAGAATTAAGTGATTACTTGGAGAGCCAAAGTCTCTTTTTCTAGTATCTGAATGCAGAACCCGCCACGTGGCATTATATTTATTTATTTATTTAAACATGAAAGCTCTAAATAAACAAAACGCCACATCAAGTGAGTAAAATAAAAAAAGCTATGCGTTGCTCAATTTCCCTCAGAAGCGGCTCGATCAGCAAGTCACAAAGAAGCAGTCGGAGCTTTGACCACAGGTTTGTCTCTGTACACTCTTTGCAAGCGAGAGAGAGAGAGAGAGAGAGAGAGAGAGAGAGAGAGAGAGAGAGAGAGAGAGAGAGAGAGAGAGAGAGAGAGAGAGAGAGAGAGAGAGAGAGAGAGTGAGAGAGTGTAGACATATATTGGAATCGGCCTTCTTTTGTAGTGAAGCCTGAATACCTAACTATAAGCCTACATGCGCCTTCCTCGCATAGCAATCATAACAGCTTTGTGTGCAATAAGACCAGTGGCGAGCTGAACAGTATGTCTAGCTTCAAATACTGGTTTTTGCAGGTGCAACTAGTTATGGCCAGCATTATGTCGCTCCAAGTATAGCTCATGTGGATTCGTCAACCTTGTGCCCTCGCCAATCCTTCAATGTTCATGGAAATGATATATTGTTGCAGGTCCCCATGAGCCATGCCTAATTCTCAAGATTCATACCAATTCTTTTCCGTGTTTTTTATTCGTTCAGAAGCAAGATGAGAAGAACCAAAAAGGAGTACTAGAGAGCTTTCAAATCGTAGTTATATTTCGTAAATCATCAAGCTAGAGGGTATTTTGGATGCTTGCCGACGTGATGAGCACTCTCAAAGATCACATATTTCGTGTGATCAACCCATGGTAGAGGTCTGTTCTAGTGCTACTAAAACAGAAGATATCAGATTTCAATCGATGATTAGTTGGCCTAATGTGGAGTCAAATTGCCAAAACTCATTGGCTTTGCAGGCCCGTTCAACACATTTTTCTGCTGATGCTATCAGGCTGTTGGCGATGGAGATGGCAGAGGAAAGAATTAACGTCGAAGTGGACATGAGGGCATAAAAGCTTAGCAAGATCGATCACACCAAATCTTATGATTGTTATCTTCAAGCTTGTGATGGTTAGATGCTTGGGCTTTTTGCAGAGAGTGTGAGGGGATTAGTAGCAAACACCTCAATGTTGAGAGAAAGGCATGGGGGAATATCGCCACCAGTGCAAGTCATGGTTTGATGAGCCGTTGGCTTCAGTCACACTCCTCATCTAGCTCTATTGATAGACAACCCAAAAATTTGATGAGGCAAGCACTTCAAAATTATCTGCAGACAAACAGAAACATTTTTCATGATCAATTCAACGCAGAATATGGTATCCGCGAGGGTTGGTAAATGTGTAGCTCCAAGAAGATGCATCAGCATTGCAGTGAAAGTCAAGTAGTCAATTATGCAGTACCCACGCTGCCAACCAGGATCAAAAGAATAGTCAAAGAGCAGAAGTGGAAGCTAATTCTTTTCCACACAAAAATTTGATATTGGAGAAGACGAAGAACACTCACTGCAGAGTAATGGAATTTTTGAAGACATGCCTACCAATATGTCAGTACCTATTAGCTAGCTTTCAGCAATTTCAGTGCTGACCATTCAACAATTGGGTAGGATAGCAGAAAATTTACAGTATAGTCTCTCCCTACTACCTTCCCTGTGCTGACGGTGAAAAAACAGGCATCAATAGATATTTTGCATTTGGTGCTGATGAGCTTGACTATACCGTCTCTATGGCACAAAAACACACTCATTACACCCTCATCTTTGGGTGGTGATGAAGAGAATTGCTACTGGATTGAGACCTTAATTAAAACCCCTTGGAAATAACATTTTTCAAACGGACCAACAAATTTGACGTCATGTTGCCTTAAACCGCAGGTTGATGTGTTGAGAAGTATAACGTGGGGCATTTACAAGTTCTACTTGGTCATAGCTTGCCACAATGCCTAGTAGGCAGCTAAATGCAAGGTAGTATGGGCTTCATAACTGCTAAAAATGACAACATCCCTGCCACTTGGTCATAGCTTGCCACAATGCCAAGTAGGCAGCTAAGTGCAAGGTAGTATGGGCTTCATAACTGCTAAAAATGACAACATCCCTGCCACCTTTTGGCTCTATTTTGAAGGTGAATGATATCGAGTGGAGTGCCACCCGCAATAGGGTCCATGAGCGTCACATAAATGTAGTTCGCCAGATGCGGATTATTCAGATTAAATATAGTGCCTTCCGCTATGGGGATGCCGACCTCAAGATGCCCATTATCATGTGTAGTTAGGAAGCACCATGCATAGCTCCGGTTAGCCAGCAAGGAGACAAGAAGACATAATTGATGACCGAAGCAGCTTACAACACACACACACACACACACACACACACACTCATAGATACAAAGAGATACACACACACACACAAAGAGAGAGAGAGAGAGAGAGAGAGAGAGAGAGAGAGAGAGAGAGAAGGTGATACTGATCTGAGGCCAATATAGAGCATGAAGTTACATCTATGTGTTTTGTGTATGGCAGGGAGAACATATATTCACAACAATGCACGTTCCAATTGCACAAGCGTGACTCCAACTCAACAACATACAAGGTTCGTTATATGCATCCAATTTTCCATGCGCATGCGTTTGCTTGGCGCAACACATAAATGCTACGGGGCAGGGCACAACTTTCGTTTCTTATAATTTTTTGGAGAGACCACAGTGCTAGCTCTCCACCATACTTTTGTATGGCACCTTTGTATGACGTGCACTATATACTTTGCACTTTCAGTCTGTGGTTTCATTGCAAGATGATATGTTTAACTATTCAAATTCGTTTTTTGAAACTTGACTCAAATATCGGCCTATTGGTTGGACAATCAAAAAGCATTAGTACAACATTGCATAGCCAATGCATGTGATGTATTACAATAGTGAATACACAAGATGTGAATGCATCCCCATAATGAATTCACCATGTGAATCTTTACTTTATCTCTAAATAACTGATACCATACTAGGTGTCTAAATAATTGATATCATAATATATATGACCTCGTTTCTCCCGTACTAGGTATCAGTATGAAGTTCTCAAAACCTAGAAGATTATAGTCCAAGCGTCAATAAGCTAAGGAGCAAACTACAACCAACTTGAAACTAGCTTATCATCCATATGCTAGATCATGGTTTGAAATTATTGCATTGTATAAAGATTGGAGCATGCAATGGGACATCTTTGCTCACAATCTAAAAATATGTCCCTCATGCACGATGGCATACCTCACATATATAGCGATGAACAAGGTTGATAGAGAAATAAAATAGACGCTCCTGCTGCTCTCAATTTTGTATTATTGTTGGGATGTATCATTATTCTCATTCATTGCATCGAGAATAACTACAAAAGAAAAAAGAAAAAAGACAAATAACTACAAAAGAAGAAAAAAACAACACACTCCACATCCACCTTCAAAATGCGAGCCAACATTCTATGCCGCCAACCATTCGATGATTTTTTTTTTGAAATACTTTGGTATGCAAGAATTTACATGAATCACATATACCAGAAAAAACATTCATTAGTAGACATAGTAGTACAACCTCGCTTGGATATAATCTCAATTGTAACCATCCTTATAATCTCTAATAGTTGATGCACTTAACTTTGTCTCGTTGCATAAACATTGTAGCATTTCTCAATTTTATATCCCTTTCACTCAATGCCACGCTTGCCAAATTAGTCATGATCATTATCTTGTTCCCTTCGGTGCTAGATGCTAAATGTCAATTTACATATGTGATGTTATATTATATAGATGTTATATAGCAAGGCCCACCAAACAAGACTAGTTTTTCCTTCATGAGTACAATAGCTTAAAGGTCGTCTTAAGCTCACCTTGTATGGCTCAAAATAAACCTCTTTTCCAAAAATCTTGTAAAACCTTTAAGTGAAACTACAAAAGAGCGAGGTATTTTCAAATAAATATACTAAATTTTGAAGACTCGTAGATTTTCCTTCCAACAAATTCTTATGTTTAAAGATAATTTTCAAATTTTGCAAGTGGGATTACACTAAACCTTAGTATTCTAAGCACTTTCATAGCTTGAGACTCGACCTTAGAGGAGATTGAATTTTTGCTTCAATCGAGGTTGAAATTTAAGAATCTAGAGGCTCTATCTCCAAGGAGGCTCGAACTTAAGTGCGAGCCTCTCTATGCATACTTGAAGGGAAAGGTTTGATCTTAGTCTTGAAAAAGGGAAAGAACCTCTACTTTATGAAGATTCAGTGCTGGAAACAAAAATTTTAGCAGAGGAAAGTCGACAAAACCGTGAGAAATCAAGTTGGAGAGAAGTCGGGAGAGTTTTTGTAGATCTCGTGGGTATGAAATGAGCCAAGCTTGTAAGAAATAAAGGCAAGGCTCATGAGAAACCGATTGTGAGTAAGTCTGCAACACAAGTAGACGTTAACTGCAGAAACCTCGTTGGAGTCTTCAGTCAATATGAACAACCTTGCCATATAGCAGTGACCCTCACGTTGGTGATAGTGGATGACTATACCTATCTGAGCGAGTAGCCGATGTGAGCATGGGAGTAAGCAGGTGCATTTGATGTTGAATACCATAAATATGGCATGGAGGGTTGTAGTAGGATGTTTGCAATCGGCCTATTGAAAAACCCAATTCTAATGAGAGGCTTGATGGACATAGTGGTTGGGTACAAGTGCTCTCAAAATGTAAGTACATGTGCTCCCATGTTCTGTGACTCTCGTTTGAAGAAAAACATATAGTAGATGTACTCAGGGAGGCCCGATATAGAGACTAGTAGTCTCTATATTTGACGTATCCACTCGAGCGGCGCCATGTACAACTATATTTTCAAGATTTAAGTGATTTTGCCTTGGTGAATACAATAGCTTAAAGGTCATCTTAAGCTCACTTTGTTTGGCTCAAAGTAAACCGTTTTTCCAAAAATCTTGTAAAACCTTTAAGTAAAATTACAATAGATCGAGGTATTTTTAAATAAATATACTAAAGTTTGAAGACTGGTATATTTCCTTCCTAGGAAATTTATGTTCAAAGATAATTTTCAAATTTTGCAGGTGGGACTACACTAAACCTTAGTATTCTAAGAAGCCTCGACCTTAGAGACTCGACCTTAGAGGAGACATAACTTGTGCTTCAATAGAGGTTCAAATCTAAGAATCTTGAGCCTCTACCTTCGAGGAGGATCGAACTTAAGTTTGAACCTCTCTAAGCATACTCAAAGGGAAAGGTTTAATATTAGTCTTGACAAAGGGAAGGAACCTCTGCTTCATGAAGATTCAGTGCTCAAAAGGAACATTTCAACAAACGAAAGTCGACAAAAGCGTGAGAAATCAAGTTCCAAGGAAGTTGGTTGAGTTTTTTGTAGATCTCGTGGGTATCAAATCGGCCAAGCTTGTAAGAAATCAAGGCGAGGCTCATGAGCGGCTAGCCGACTATGAGGAAGTCTGCAACATAAGCAAACAATAAGTGCAGAAACCTTGTTGGAGTCTTCAGTGTATATGAGCAACCTTGCCGAGATAGCAGTGGACCTTGTGTTGGTGATAGTGGATGAATAATCCTATTTGAGCAAGTAGCCGATATGAGCATGGGGTTAAGCAAGTGCATTTGATGTTGAATACCATAAATATGGCCTGGAGGGTTGTAGTAGGATGTTTGCAATCCGCCTATTGTAAAACCCAATTCTAATGAGAGGCTTGATGGAAATAGTGGTTGGGTACAAGTGCTCTCAAAATGTAAGTACATCTTCTCGCATGTTTTGTGATTCTCGTTTTATTTTGACATAGGAAGGAAAATGGACTAGTGGATGTATTCGGCGAGACCCGACATGCAGACTAGTAGTTGTATAATCAATTCGACCAATGGTTGTATCCACTCGACCGTTATGTACAACTACATTTTCAAGATTTAAGTGATTTTACCTTGGTCATGAATACAATAGCGCTTAAAGGTCCTCTTATTAAGATCACTTTGTATGGCTCAAAATAAAACTTTTTTCGAAAAATCTTGTAAAACCTGTAAGTGAAATTAAAATATATCAAGGTAATTTCAAATAAATATACTAAAGTTTAAAAACTGGTAGATTTTCCTTCATACAAAATTTATGTTTAAAGATAATTTTGCACGTGGGGTTAGACTAAACCTTAGTATTCTAAGTAGCCTCATAGCTTGAGACTCGCCTTAAAGGAGACTGAACTTGTGCTTCAATAGAAGCTCGAACTTAAGTTGCAGCCTCTCTAAGCATACTTGGAGGGAAAGGTTTGATCTTAGTCTTGAAGAAGGGAAAGGACCTCTGCTTCATGAAGATTGAGAGCTGGAAATGAACATTTGAGAAGAGGAAAGTCACCAAAAGTGTGAGAAATCAAGTTGTAGGGCAGTCAAGAGAGTTTTTTGTAGATCTCGTGGACATCAAATCGACCAATCTTGGAAGAAATCAAGGCAAGGCTCATGAGCAGCCCACTGGCAAGCAGACCAGAAGTGCAGAAACCCCGTTGGAGTCTTCATTCAATATGATCAACTTGCCGATATAGCAGTGGCCCTTGTGTTGGTGATACAAGATGACTACACCTATTTGAGCAAGTAGTCGATATGCGCATGGGGGTAAGCAAGTGCATTTGATGTTGAACACCATAAATATGGCATGGAGGGTTGTAGTAGGACATTTGCAATTGGCCTATTGTAAAACCCAATTCTAATGAGAGGCTTGATGGAAATAGTGGTTGGGTACAAGTGCTCTCAAAATGTAAGTACATTTGCTCCCATGTTTTGTGATTCTCGTTTTATTTTGACATAGGAGGAAAACAGACTAGTAGATGTACTGGGGGAGGCCTGACATGGAGACTAGTAGTTGTATAATTTATTTGACCAGTAGTTGTATCCATTCGACCATTATATACAACTACATTTTCAAGATTTAAGTGATTTTATCTTGGAAGACCATATTAGGTATTTTGGTAAAAATCTCACATTATGGGAATCTTCAAATCGACTAAATTCATGTAATTTGGGAATTTTCCACTTAAAGTGGGAAAAATTGAGGTGTGTGGTTAGTAAATAAAGTGAAAATCTCATAGGATTGTGGTGTTGATAAACACCAAAAGTCAAGAGGATGTACAACACATGGATTTGAATAATAACTATAAATTACATAAAACAAAGGAAGATACAAAAAAGATTTTGTTTACAAACTGACTAGTATAGTCACAATAGAAGCTCCACATAATTCTACTCCACATTTGATACCATATCTGAACTTTGATCAAAGTGTGGTTGATGTGCATGAGTGAGGCCTTCTTTGGCTTTTAGAGCATGCCTTTCTGGAATCTTTATTCTAGAAAATGGTCCTTCTTTGTTGGGTCTCCAGGACCAAACAATTGCATCTACAGTTTCCCACACTTGTGGGTCCTTATAGTTGATACCCCAATAACCCTTCCAACAATTGCTGTAAGCTTGAGTATCTGTCATCCCACTTTTTCTCGCGCAAGGTGCCCAATATTGAATCAAGAGTTTTCTGTAGTTTGGTGATGTAGGCTCATTATCAATGTCAGATAAAGCCATTGCAAGCCACACTAGATAGATTTCTGTGTCACTCGGAACAAGCATAAGAAAGTCACCTTGGTGCACATCAGACATAGGGTCAAACTCTTCCCTTGGCCTATCTCGTTGAGGCCCACAAAAATGATCGTTCAACTCTTCAAGGCCGAGGAATCTTTCTGCTCTTGTTGCAAATTCATTGTAGTGCTTTGTAGGTGAGAATATTCTTGAGTTTTTGGCCAAAACATTTCATACAAGACTCCCTCTGATATGATTGCTTTTCCAATCTCTTCAATTATCTTACTCCAATAATCTATCACGGGTCTATAATATCGCGGAATACTTGAACCATTCCCTAAATTTTTCCAAAATTTTATATAGTTCTTTAGCCCCAAAATGACTTCTTCGTGGGCCTTGACATACTCCGCCATTTGTACTAGAGGTGGATCTCCATGTGGTAACATTGGCTTGCCTTCTGTGTCTGTTTTCCAAAGGCGAATACTTCCACTCCAACTTGATACACCTACATGTGCCTTATATTGCATCATTGGTGTCTCATCCTGCATAAAGAACCTGAACTGAAGCGGTTTGGAATGTCCAACAAGTATGTCTTGTCCATCACAAAGATAGCCATCACAATATTTCTTGAAATTGGGGGTTCTTTGTGAGAAAAAATGGAGCTGGAGATGAAGATGAGCTGTTTCGTAATGTATCCATCAAATGTGGCAAAGTATAGGTTTGTGTAACTCTCAGCTTCTCTGAAAACCTACTAAACATGGCGTCTATGTCCTCATGTGTATGCCCAACCATTAAAAATCCCAGCTGGATGGTTTTGAAAACACCCCTTGCAACAATTATCCAATTGTAGCAACAAGTTCTCTGGCAATCTGCGAAATGTTGACCCCAATTCCTCTTCTGTAATTTCTGACGACTGCACAATGGGCTCTTTTCCATCACTCAAGTTATGGTAGTCCAAAGAATCCCTTGAGTTCAAAGCATGTAGTAGTGAAATATTGCTCCTTGGAAGTCCATTTGTTACTAGATCACCAAGAGGATGCTTATCTATCCTCTCTAGGTTATGTAAACAATTAGCAATTGAGCCAATTGTAAGATTTGGATCAGCTGGCCACAAACCATTCAAGACAAAGTGTCCGTAATGACCTTCTTCATTTCCATGAGTGATCATGCCAATCAATGCCACCTACAGATTATATCCTGAATCCACACCCTTGGGAACAATGCGTAATCTAGGAATGGCAGTTTTCTTTTGATCCATCTTATCATGGATTATGCATACATATTTTTGTGGTTGAGTTTCTGAATACGTGAGCCATGCATAATATAGGCTTCTGCAAGTCTTTTGTTGTGCCATGTGAACTTCTCTCTCCCTCAAGAGAAGAGCTCTCTCTTCAAGAGAAGGTTTAGCTTCTAACCTTGCCTTGATTGAGCTACAAATATTGCACTTAGAGAACTCACTCGTCTTTGTTAAAGTGACATGTGGGTACTCTTTGTTCCAAATTCTACCAAAAGAAGATTGGGATAGCTTCTTCTCATAGCCCATTTGGTCAAGTGTCGTGTTGATTTCACATAAAATATCCACTTGTTTGTATGTTGATTGAATCACCAATTGAGTCTCTCTTGAGCCATCTAGCAGTGTTCTACTTCTATGTGGCATCTTCTCAGAGTTGTTTTCCACAAACTCATTTAGTAGTGCTCTTGCTAAACTAGTATGTTGAAGTCCCCTTCTCAATGTACATGTGTTCCCATGTACATATTGGCGCACACCATTTTCAAAGTTCTCCTTGTATCGATAAAATGATGTCTTTGGTATTCCATGTAGCTCATACCATGCTCTACAACAAACAATAGAGCCATTTAGCCTGAATTGGTATCGTGACTTCTCATCTTTCTGATAACATATAGAAAGAACATCATAAACATAATTAGTGCGTGATTTTTGAGACTCTCCCCAAAACTGTTGTCGTAACCTTGTCACCATATCACGATCTGCAAACTGGCAACATTTTTGTACAAAACAATCAATGCATGATACCCTTTGAATTGATTTGTTTGAAAGGTAAAAAGTCGAAGCTGGTGCTGCTTTTGATTTTTGAGTCCTGTTCATGAAAGTGTATCGTCTCTTCCTTGACAACTGGACAACATTACTCCCATCAAGTTTTTTTCCAACATTGTCATCGTTGGATACATCCTCATATGTAGCATGCATGCCATCAACAGGAACAAATCGTTGTAATGGGCTCCCATTCAACATTGTTGTCTGCTTGATGGGCCACTTTAGCAAAGTGATGCTACCCACTTCAACCACATCATCAATGCTTGCATTTTCTCTTTCAATACCCACACCCACACAATCAGGACCAAGTTTCTGAAAGTTGACATAATCATGTGGAAATACATATAAGATGGTCCCTTCATTCATGGTTTGCATCATTGTGTCATCTTTTAAAAGGACCCTCTGATTTCTCCAAGACTCTCGAATCATTGCTTCAAATTTTGGGCTTGTCATAGGTATTGCATCTGTAACTAGAGGATCAGAATGATCATGTTGTTCATCACCATTGTAGCTTTCCTGTGGATCAATTAAGTTCCCATTTAATACAAAATATTGCAAAAGAAGCTTTGACCATCGAACAACACTCCATAATGAGCCTTGGAGAGATGAAGTATCCATTGTAGGAAAAGGTAGGACCACATCCTTCAAGCATTCCTTCACTAGTATGGAGACATTTCCGTGCCCTATCTTTGTACCACCACAAGTGGAATCTGGATCTGTTCTACACACACAGCCAATACCAACAATTTCATTGTCAAGTATCATATGTACTTTCTCCCCAGATTCAAAGTCCATCCTGTAAGTGAAAAAGATTACATTGTTAAATCCATAGTTATAGAAAAATACTCTTCAAACAAAAAATCATGCTACAACATGGAAAAGGTTTTCATAGGTTGGACAAGTGGTGAACCTTGAGACCAAATCCTCCTTGCTATATTAATGGAAGCAAGGTTGGAAATTATGGTGGATCTTGAAACCAAAGCATCCTTGCTATATTAGAGCATAGGTTGGACAAGTGGTGGACCTAGTTGTAATACCCACTACCACCTATCAACTACTATAGGACTATGCTTTCCAATGTCCAAGTATCCCTTGAGGCTTTCAAGGTTGAACACGTGGTGGACCTTGAAACGAAAATCCCCTTTCTATATCAGAGCATAGCTTGGACAAGTGGTGGACCTAGTTATAATGCCCAATATCCAAGGTGAAATACCTTAGGACCTTGCTACCTTGCTTGCCAATGTTTACATAGCCCCTCATTTATTTAATGGAAGTAAGGTTGGACAAGTGGTGGACCTTGAAACCAAAGCCTCTTTGCTATATGAGAGCATAGGTTGGACCTAGTTGTAATACCCACTGCCACCTATCAACTACTATAGGACTATGCTTTCCAATGTCCAAGTATCCCTTGAGTCTTTCAAGGTTGAGCATGTGGTGTACCTTGAAACGAAAATCCCCTTTCTATATCAGACCATAGCTTGGACAAGTGGTGGACCTAGTTATAATGCCCAATATCCAAGGTGAAACACCTCAGGACCTTGCTACCTTGCTTGCCAATGTTTACATAGCCCCTCATTTCTTTAATGGAAGCAAGGTTGGACAAGTGGTGGACCTTGAAACTAAAGCCTCTTTGCTATATGAGAGCATATGTTGGACCTAGTTGTAATACCCACTGCCACCTATCAACTACTATAGGACTATGCTTTCCAATGTCCAAGTATCCCTTGAGTCTTGCAAGGTTGAACACGTGGTGGACCTTGAAACGAAAATCCCCTTTCTATATCAGAGCATAGCTTGGACAAGTGGTGGACCTAGTTATAATGCCCAATATCCAAGGTGAAATACCTTAGGACCTTTCTACCTTGCTTGCCAATGTTTACGTAGCCCCTCATTTCTTTAATGGAAGCAAGGTTGGACAAGTGGTGGACCTTGAAACCAAAGCCTCTTTGCTATATGAGAGTGTGCGCTCCTTGCCGCACTGTCGAAGCAAGGGACTTGCCAATACACCGTATGCGAGCCACAAACGGCTCCAAGCACACAACAAGCCTAAACTAGCAAGCTCAAGAAAACAAAGGGTGTGTCACTCACCGCTCTACGCTCGCCTTCGTGGTGGATTCCTCGCCGCGATGAAGAAGAAGCTGCAGTCGTGCCGCGCTCAACCGCTTCGCCGCCGTCGTGCCTTCGTAATGCTCGATCGCACACACACTCTCCCTCTCTCTCTCTCTCTCTCACACACACACACAAGGAGGTGAAGAAGAAGAAGATGGAGATGGAGCAAGAGCACTCTTCAATTGCACAAATGAGAGAATGAGTAAAAATTAGGTTTAGTTGGCTTTTATAGGAGCTCACCCCATTCACACTTGGGCGCCCATGCTTAACCAACTAATCCCTTGAATGTCCAAGTTAAAGTGCGCCTCTCATCGACGATCACTCTACCTTTCCCTATTGGACCGACAAGCCCGGTACCTGACTCTACCAAATACATAATACGCGTCCATCGTAGGTGATGGGGTGTCCGTGAGCCGTGAGGGTTAACATGCCCCCCTTCCTGATGTAGATTCCGTCCTCGGAAGCTATTGAGTTGAAGCTGGGTCGTCGAGGTGGAAGAGCATTTGAGATGAATGTCCTTAGCCTTCTTCAGTCACTGCAAAATCAAACAACATTGGCACAGTAATTGCATTCTCTTAAAAAGCATATGCAGTTTTAGATAGAAAAATTGATTGGTCAAAGAATTTCAAACAATTTGGTAGCAATGAACATTAAATTTCAATGTAATCAAATGCATAAAGAGATGTAAAGGCAAAAAATTAAACAAGTCTGGGGTCGCTAATTTGACGATCGAAAGGCACTAGAGATCGAATATTAATACCATGGGTAAGCTTCTTAATTTTCTGTGGTCAATTAAGTTGTTTAATCGCGAGAGCCAAGTATTCATGTTCAAGGGCTGACTAGAGGCTATATCTAGAAAACCTTGTAGTTAAGCTACCATAAAAGGAATTTCTCATGAAATCATCGCCTGGCTGATTACTTTTTCTTTGACCCCCCAAGGTCTTTTCACATTGATTCAATTATGATGTGTGTGCTTATTTTGTATGCCTTGGGTTTTTTGCTTTTCAAGGAAAAGCGCCCACACTGGGAACCTCTAGGGCTCTAGTACCATAGGCAATACATGTGAGTGAAGTACCAAATCAAGCTGAGATTTCTCTTCCAGCTTAAAATTTTACATTGTGGCACTTTGATTTTTTGTTTGTTCATTTTCAGCATTTAAATTTTGTAACTTTGGGGGGCCATATAACACTGTTACCCTCCCCAGGCTCATCACATTAGTAAACTCCCTTTATAATACTTAAGCTAAAGGTCAATAGGTTTAAGCCCACTAGAAAGCCCTAGTACATTTCATACAATGTTGCCTAAATCGGATTAAGAACCTAAGTAACCATTGCTTATTAGGAAGGCATTCCCCATGGTATTAAGAGAAGATTTCTAATACCTAGCTTGGTCAAACTAGCTTAGTCGGACTGCTTGATTTTTAAACCTAGACAAGTGACCATGACAAAAGATTGCATTGAATTAAATGTTTGATACTAAGCAAATGCGGTGAATATTATGCTACCAGTCACAATCAAAGCAGACAATCATAGATGCAAAAAGATAAGGGCAATGCTAATGGACAAGAAACACCTGTTTGTGTTGATGGTCGCGCTTGATTTGAAGTGTGAACGAGAGAAAGGTTCCATGAAGGTCCAAATCCTATCAATAGCAACACGCTCCTGTACACACTATGAAACACAAACAATACCTCTAGGAGGCACATCAGTGGGAAAAATTAAAACTCCTAAAAAACAAACTCAAAACACAATCTAGACCCCTAACCTACCTATCTGTCACCCCTTTTAGAATCAAGGAAAGAGGATATTATATAAACCGGGTGGCCACCCTAAGGCTAGGCCTCTATCCTCATCATCTAGATAAATAAAATCGTTGTCCGTGAGGCCATAGTCTTCCTCGGTCTCTATTAGTTCCTCTTCATCATCCTCTTGTGCAAGCATGCTAATCAAGAACCTCGTGATGCGTGGATACTCATCTTGTGCAAAAGAATAAGCATGTGCCATTGGAGACACATTCGCCACTGGGTAGGGATCACTAGTTAGCCATAGACGTATCAGCCATTCTAACTCCTCGAAATTTCTCTCACATGCAAGGCTCTCTATCAAATCCCATTCGCAAGAAAGTATAGGGTAGCATACGTAGAACACTTGTTGAAAAGACAAGGGGTACCTTTCATCAAAAATAGAAGTGCATGCCTCTGGTGAAGTAGCCATTTCTGACAAGACAGATAGATTTGGTTAGGCCTTTAAAACATAAGATTTGTTTTTGTGTGTTGCTTGACTTGACACGGTGAATTTGGACTTATATGTAAGATCTGATAGGGTGCTCTCTCATTGCTAGGCGCTCTTGCTCTTTACTATTTTTGTTTTTTTGTGAGTATAAGGCTATATATATACATTCCCTAAGATCGGAGATTGAGAGGTCAGGGAAAAAGGTTGAGAGGGAAACAAATGAATGATGACTGTCAGCAAACACTCCCCCCTTCCTTGGGTAGATCATACCGTTTGAAATGAGCTTGTCACCCTTTGAAACCAATTGTTCCAGTTGGTAATAGGTGAGGATTTTTGCCAGTAGTTTTCTATTACCCTAGATGCCTTGTCAAGTTGCAAGGTTGGTAAGGTACTCTCCCAGGATCGAACTTGAAGTGGTTCATCAGGTGATTCTTGAACACTGGGAGGTGTGGATTCTTTTGTAGCTTCATTGAGGTCCACTACTATAGATGGAGGCGGTGTAGAAGCTTTTACCTCTATGGATGTATTACATGATGAGCTAGAATCTTCATGGGACTCCCCCCTTCCTGAGCTAGGTGGAACAAATTGTTTTTTCTTTGGTACCCAAACTAGCTCGG
This sequence comes from Adiantum capillus-veneris, assembly GCF_014529385.1. Lineage (NCBI taxonomy): Eukaryota > Viridiplantae > Streptophyta > Polypodiopsida > Polypodiales > Pteridaceae > Adiantum > Adiantum capillus-veneris. The sequence goes on along the minus strand of NC_140940.1, from coordinate 63,659,680 downwards.
GAGCGGGTGTGTAGCATTCGGTGATTTTTTTCTTTCCACGATCATTGATTCGTTTTGGAGCTACGGGATTGGGCTCACTTGGGTCAGGTGATAGGTAAGAGCACAATCTACGTTTTGGCACCCAGATTTGATCATTTCCTTGATAGTAGCCTTGGGCTTCCAATAGTCGTTTAGGGATCCATCGCAACATTTTCTTACTTTTCTTGGAGCGAGTGGTACGGTTCTTACTAGGTTCCGTTTTTTAGCACTAGCTATGGTCACTAAAGAAGTTTAGGGACCCACTTGTATGTTTTCTTCGTTACATTAGGATGAGTCTTGTCGGAAGCGATATGCATTGCTTGTAGCATATTTAAGGGTATAGGAATTTCATCCCCCTCAGGTGTTACCCAGGTCGTCCCTCTATTTCCCCAAGTGTCTATGGTTGATGCTAGGTGGACCCAGTCTACATTGTCTGATTCCGTCATACCCGATAACACATCCATGTAAGGAGAATCTTGGCCAATGTCTGTATCCTTCTTACAAGTGTAACAATATTGTAGTGGGGCCGAGTGAACTGTGATGTCAGAGCGATGATCAATAATGGTTTTACTCCCTAAGGGGTGTACCTTACCAGTCACCAAATCCACTCTAAGGACAGAGTCTTGGAATTGCAAATAGACATGATTTTTAGACCAATCGTGAACCATTTGTGCTTCCCTCATGAATGGTCGTCCTAAAATCATTTCATATGACATAAGGTGTTTAGAGAAATCCATTACAATGAACGTATGTCGTACCTTGTGTCCTAGAACTTTGATCTTAAGATCCTTGAGCATCCCCATAGGTTTGGCTATGGTACCATTTGCCATCTTTACCACAATGTTAGTAACACTGAGGCGGGGTTTTCCCATGGATTCCCAACAATTTTTGTAACGATGCTAACTCCCGCACCACCATCAAGAATTCCCTTTATAGTTAATCCCTTGGTAGTGATGGGTAGGGTCGCATTAGACTCGTCGCCTTCAAAATACTGCCCTAATTCGTTAATGGGTACCTCGATCACAGACTCGTGTCCATCTAAGTCAAGTGATTGCACATGATTTTCCTCATCAATCATAATCGAGTCAGGCCTATTTGGTTGCGCAAACTGCGGTAATCCCGTTCGTAGCTCTCCATTAAGGAATGCTCGAAGTGCAAGGAATAACTCAGGATCTCCATACAGCTTTGCTATGATCGTGGTTCGGACCTCAGAAGACATGAAGTCCACTAGTTTGGCAACATTCATTGGCGTTTTGCAGGGTGTAGGTCCTTGACTAGGAACTGGTGAGGATGGAATCTCATATTCCTCAATGGGATCAGGTATTCCTTCGTTAAACATCCTTTCCAACAAGAAGGGTGTATGCTCACTTTCTGATGTCCCGTCCTCACTCCCTTCTTGGATGATACTAGATATGGCTAACGGTCTATGGTTCATGTGGGGTGGATGAACTTGCGTGGGAAACACTGTGTCATGAATTTTGACCTGCATGGGTTCTGGTTCTAGTTTCCTTTGAGTCTCCTCCACTAAACCTCTTAGATGTTTCACCTGCTCAATCTCATCTACTGGGTTTGGGTACGTCCCAATCTTCTTTTTACGATTTTTCCCTTTTTGCCCCTGCGATTTATCTTGGGGGTCTTGGATTGGATTTGGAAACACTTGTGGTGTTTTCAGAGGCTCTTTATGGTTTTCTCTTATTCGGTTTTCATTTGGTTCCATGTTACGGTTTTCTTTGTCGGTCTTTCCCTTTGTGGTATTGGTTCTAGTCTCCATTGTCTCGACTGAATCTGAATCATCCTCGAGGTCATTCATATACACGGGGTCATCTCCTGTTCCTATGTTTGTTTTGGAACTTGGCTTTGAATTTTCCGTATTCTGCGACTTCTTCCTTCGTGTCTTCTTTTTCTTTGCTTGGATAACTGACGCGGTATCTCTCTCTTCGAGGATATGTCCTGGCCCTTGAAGCATGGACCGTGTAATCGCATAAGCGGGTGCAACGGGTGGTATTGGCGATGTCACACTAGCAATTTCGACCAAATTCAGGGGTGTGATTTTAGGCGCATTTGGGTTATAGGGGCATTGGGCAATCAAGTGATCTATGCCACAACGATTACATGTGAGTATTGGCATTGCAGACGTGCTCCCTTGATTCACTTGCATCTGTGCAGCATTCTTTTGCAGCCTAATAGGGCACTCCGCTACTCGATGTGGTCCACCACACTCGTAGCATTGAAGAGGTGGCCTCCTAGCCTGGGTGTTGATATTTTGACCTCTGGATGCGAGAGCAGCAGCTTGATAAACCGGCTTGACTTGTCCCCAACAATCTTCCATGTAGTATATAGGACACTCTTCCAATGTATCAAGTCCGTAGGCAATACTAGTGTCTATTTCCTCCTCACAACCATCTGCATAAGCATTTGATGGCTCGCAACCCACTTGGTTCATAGGGGCGACTCTTGGATGCGGGGGCTGCGGTCCTAGCACAGGAGGTGGTAGCGGTGTAGCTTGTACAACATTTTGAGATCTAGGGACCATGTGTTGTGGTAGTTGCTCAACAGGTGGAGTAGGCATCAATACAGGAGCTCGAGGCGCATCCGTCCAGGCTACAGGTGGTCTATTTGCCATCATACGTTTGATCATTAAACAATCCTTAGCTTGGTGACCATACCTACCACATGCGTTGCAAGTTCCATTAAATTTTACTCTAAACGTAGGGCACTCACTAGTGCTATGTGGACCTAAGCAAATGGAACACCATTGTTGCTCCCTTCTTGGATACATGTGACTATTTTGAGGGGGTCGATTATCCTTAAGAGACTCTTGGATTGCCTTGGTGAGGTCTGTCAAGAATGTCTCAAATACCTTTGGCTCATTGGCAATGGGCTTTGCAGTCATGGGTTCATACTCAATGGCTTGTGAGCTAGTGGATCTCGTGTCAGTAGACACCCTCATGCCTGCTATCATCAAGTTGTCCTCTAATTGGATTGCATTGGCAGTGACATCTTCCCAGGTTGTGATACCTCTAATCACTAGTCCATTATAGATTCCTTCATTCCTCAACCCTCGAATGAATCGATCAAGCAGTTGGTTATTGTTGAAGCGCTCATTTACAGGGCAGCGAGAGTTTAAGTGCTTTAGACGACTAATGAAGTCCCTTACTGACTCTCCTTCCTTACGTTCGGCCTTCTGTAGCTGAGATGCTACACCCCAAAGCACACCTTCTCGTATGTACTCCTTTAGAAACAACCTTCGAAGGGTAGGGTAGATTGTTTTCTCGTCCACCCTTAGGGTCCTATACCAATCTCCAGCCTTCCCACTTAATGTCAAGCTTAAGGCATTGCACTTATGTAGTTCGTTGCGTTCCCCTAAGGAATCACATACTTGTTCAAACACTTCAATGTGTTTTCTAGCATCTTCGTCCCCATTGAATTTTTGCGTGAGTTTGGCAATTTGTACTGCCTTACTTCTAGGCTCTCTATCAGATGCATGACGCATATTTTCCGCGATAGATCGACCTATGGTTTGAGCAAACGCTGCCAAGTCACCTATGTGAGGAGGCAGGGCCGGTGGAGGTACTCTTGGAATCATATGTGGGAGAGGAACGGGTACCGGTCTTGGCATATGTGTGGATGATGCAGGATATGGAACATAACCGGGCATAGGTCCACTCGGATAAGAGCTAGGGAGCGGCACTCGAGGAGCATAAGCAAGTGGTACAATTGGAGGTGTGGGGGCCATGTGTGCATAAGGGGCTAGAGGCACATATGGTCGAGGCCCCATATTAGGTACTACGACACTAGGTAGTGGCACTGCGCTAACCGTAGATGTCATCGGTACATTCTCTGTCAGGCTTATCCCTGGAGTGAGCACTGTGTTTTCCTTAATAGAGGGTTGAGCCAAGTTAGGGAAGCTAAAGTTTTCGCTCGGAGGCTCAGATTGCATAGAGACCCCAGGTGAAATGACGTAAGATGGGTCCATGGGGCTCATTAGAGGAGTCTCCATTTGTGATAGAGTAGGCTGTTGAGCCTTGCTCGTATCCAGAAATCTCATGGGGCCAGTTGAGAGTATATTTACCCCTCGGTTTTGCCTTTCTGATTGAATAATGCCATGGATAACATTACAGATCATTTTCTGTTGATCTTCGATGCTCGTGGCACTAGAGGTGGATTGTACAATCTCTATCCATCCTACATGGTAGGCGTGGCCAGAGTGTAGATCCGTCAACACCTCAGTGTGGAGGTCGTATGTCCAATGATCATTAATGAACAATCCTTCTAGAGTCGACGTGTTAACGGTTTCTTGTGAGGTAGAAGCAATGTTGCTCCCCGTGGTTTTACTTGCACCAACGGTACTCTAGAGGGAACTTCTGAAGGAGGCAGCTCAACAAGGCCTTCTTGGTAAGAAGTTGGTAGGATATCCACATGGACACTCTTTGGGGGTGTGGGGTCCACGTGCGATGTGAAAGGAGAGTCCACTTCCCCACCCCCTTCGTGTGCTTCATTTGCATCAGGTTCCGAGCGAGTAGCTCTACCTAATGTTTCCATGAAACGGCTAAACATACTAGTACTAGGCTGTGGAGCTTCGGGAGGTGCATGGCCTTCTCTCTCAGTGTTTTGGGTAGGGTATGCTTCCATGATTTCTGAGTCGGAGGAGGAATCACTAGCGGCTATTTTAGGGTCTTGGGTGGTGCTACCTTGTGTCCCCGCTGAGGGTCTAGATCCTATCGTGGATGGGTAATGGGTGTCCGTATGAACAGAGGCACCCTCAATATGCTCGTGTTCTAACACTCGCCCAGAGCGTAAGTGCATGTGCTTTTGATACCCTAAGGTGTCAAAAAGCTGCTCTAGGAGGCCTTGTGACTAGTTTTTAGCGTGTTTTTTGTTTGTTTTTTTTGCTAGATTTTTTAGAGCGTGTCGTGGAATGGGCCGTGTGATAGCTCGAAACGAGCGTATCGGTCAGAGGGTCGTGCCGTGCTTTACAGCCCTTCGTTTGGTCACTCTATGCCCTCGGAATCCCTAAAACTGTCAATTTCCAGTAGGGAACTAGGCCCAAACTAGAAAGTCTAAGGGTGCAAGTGGGAAGAGAAAGGAGGAGAGTGGAGGACTTGTCCCACATGCTCTCATTCTCTCTTGAGGGAGTAGGGTATATATATAAGAGTGAGTCTAGTATATATCATAAGACTGAGGACTGAGGCCTGGGCCTGGGCTTGGGCTTGGGCTTGGGCTTGGGCTTGGGAAAATGATCCCGATCTATCTTTTGTACAAACCAACCCGTACGTTTTAAGAGTCACGTTTTTTATTTTCGAAAAATATCGCCACCCACTCGCTCGCGTTTTTAATTTCCGAAATTTTTTTCCTTTTAATTTTTTTTTTTTTCAAAATTATTATTTTTTTTTTCTCGAAAAACTTTTTTTTTTTCAAATTTTTTTTTAAAATTTATTTTTGCTACAGAAAAACGCAGAAATTGAAAAAAATGCAGGAAAATTGCAGAAAATTGACAGAAATGCGAAAAATTGCAGGAAGTGAAAACGCCGAACTTGAAAACGCAGAAATTGCAGAAATTGAAAAACGCAGACAATAGCAGAAATTGAAACTTGACAGCAATTGCAGAAAACGCAAAAAACAGAAACCTTCCACACACTCCTTCCCTGCCTTTCCTATGATAGAAATTGCACCACAAGGAAGCGTAAAGTGCTAACCGAGCTTAGTGTAGGGCATATCCCCGGCAGCGGCGCCAAAAATGTGCGCTCCTTGCCGCACTGTCGAAGCAAGGGACTTGCCAATACACCGTATGCGAGCCACAAACGGCTCCAAGCACACAACAAGCCTAAACTAGCAAGCTCAAGAAAACAAAGGGTGTGTCACTCACCGCTCTACGCTCGCCTTCGTGGTGGATTCCTCGCCGCGATGAAGAAGAAGCTGCAGTCGTGCCGCGCTCAACCGCTTCGCCGCCGTCGTGCCTTCGTAATGCTCGATCGCACACACACTCTCCCTCTCTCTCTCTCTCTCACACACACACACACAAGGAGGTGAAGAAGAAGAAGATGGAGATGGAGCAAGAGCACTCTTCAATTGCACAAATGAGAGAATGAGTAAAAATTAGGTTTAGTTGGCTTTTATAGGAGCTCACCCCATTCACACTTGGGCGCCCATGCTTAACCAACTAATCCCTTGAATGTCCAAGTTAAAGTGCGCCTCTCATCGACGATCACTCTACCTTTCCCTATTGGACCGACAAGCCCGGTACCTGACTCTACCAAATACATAATACGCGTCCATCGTAGGTGATGGGGTGTCCGTGAGCCGTGAGGGTTAACAGAGAGCATAGGTTGGACCTAGTTGTTATACCCACTGCCACCTATCAACTACTATAGGACTATGCTCTTCAATGTCCAAGTATCCCTTGAGTCTTGCAAGGTTGAACACGTGGTGGATTATTGAAACCAAAATCCCCTTTCTATATCAGAGCATATCTTGGACAATTGGTGGACCTAGTTATAATTCCCCTCCTTTCTTTAATGGAAGAAAGGTTGGAAAAGTGGTGAATCTTGAAACCCAAACCCTTTGGCTATATATAGAGGATAGCTTGGACAAGTGGTGGGCTTAGTTGTAGTATCCAATGTCCAAGGTCCAAGGTGAACTATGTAAAGACCTTACTTCCAAAAACAAAGTCGTACAAGTGGTTCTCCTTCAAACCAAAATGTCCTTAGTGTATTAGAACATATCTTGGAGAAGTCGTGGACTTAGTTGTAATGGTGAATGTCCAAAGCAAACTATTATAGGACCTTGCTTCCCAAATCATGTTTGGACAAGTGGTGGATCTTGAAACCAAAACCCCCTTACTGTATTAGAGCATAGCTTAGATAAGTGGTGGACCTAGCTGCCATGGAAAATGTTCAATGTGAACTGCTACAGGACCTTGCTATTAAATGTCTAAGTAGAGCTAGCTTCTTTAATGGAATCAAGGTTGAGAAAGTGGTGCATCTTGAAACCAAAAGCCCTTTATTGTATTAGAGCATAGCTTGGACAAGTGAGGGACCTAGTTTTAATGTGTGATGTCCAAAGAAAAGTATTATAAGACCTTGCTTTCCAATATTTGAATTGGTCAAGTGGTTAAAAATAAGTATAAAACTTTGACCATTTTCTTCTGGAATTGCCAAAAAGCTAGTTTTACACACCCCTAAATGAAAATGGTTTAGGGTGGCCTTAAGCAACGTTTTTTCAAAGACTTAAACAAAAGGGTTGCCGAAGAGTAATGAAAATTTATTATGGCTTGAAGTGCTTGAGTATGTGAAAACAAGCCTAGGTTTTCCACGAGGCAAAAGGTGACATAATAAGAACATTGGAAACTTAGGATTGACCATGTGGCCTAAACTTTGGAAAGTGAAGTGGTGGCCAAGTTTTGTGGCACAGTGTGCACTTGGTCCTATATGTGTTGACCACTTGGGTAGATCTAGGACCATAAGGCCAAACCTTTGGCACCTTAAATATAGTATGGGACATAATTTAGAACTGCTATAGTAAATTAGTAGTATAGTTAATATGTTAATATTTGTATTATATTTAAGTATATGCTAAATATAATTTATGTTCAAAATTTCACTAATGAAGAATGTTCCCATTTAGCACTCCAGATGCGGGGTCTTAGGGCAATGCCACAATGGGGTGACAAGGCAGCGCTTCCACGTGAGGTTTGGGGGTAGCGCTCTTGATGGGGATGTGGAATATAGCGCTCTCGATGGAGGGGCTTGGGAGGCTGATTTTGGGATATTGTTCCGAGCGGGGTCCTGGGGAAGCGCCCCAGGCCTATTGGAGTATTTTTTTAAAAGTGAATTCATAGTATAGAGTTACGCATGTTTTGCATATTTTCAACCATGATTTCTTTAATTTTGGCTGTGTGAATTGGTTAATGTTTTATATTGCTTTTGTTTTTTTTAATCCTATGATAAAACATGGACTTGTAGCATACGTGGCATTCTAATAAACCCTATCAAGATTAGGCACAGAGAGAGCGCACGAGCAATGCACACAGAGAAAGCAGGCGAGCAGCAAACACACAGAAAGCGCACACGGATCGCACACAGTTGGAGTATATGCGCACGTAGAGGAGCAAGCCCGGCATCGTACACAACACACAGGTGGAGCGCACAGGATTGAAAGTTCGCGCACAAGATAAAGAAACAGTAGTGTACGCTTTCCAGAAGGGCAGGATCGGGCATAGCTTCTTCTCGGGAGACATTGCACACCTCACGAATAGAGAAAAAACAGGTATTTCTCTCTCTCTCACTCTCTGTCTTTCTCCATATAGAGAAGATGGTTCTCTGTAACTCTTCTTGCACACACACTCTCTCGTCAAAAGACAGAGATACGTAGTTTAAAAATATCCCCGCACACATACACATATTCCTACACATCGTCTTCCTCTCTTCCACATACATAACCATAGTGAAATCTGTTATCTTGTTGTCTCTCTCTTGAAAATACATGCACATATTCCCACACATCGTCTTCCTCACTTCCACATACATAACCACAGTGAAATCTGTTATCTTGTTGTCTCTCTCTTGAAAATACGTGCACATATTTCCATACATCGTCTTCCTCTCTTCCACATACATAAACACAATGAAATCTGTTATCTTTCTCTCTCTCCTCTCTCTAGAAAATAGGTTTCTCTCTCTCTCTCTCTCTCTCTCTCTCTATCTATCTATCTCTGTATCTTGCTATCTCTCTCTTGAAAATACATGCTCATGTATGTGTGCGTGTGTGTTATCTATGTGTATGTATGTATATTTGTGTTATTTCATTGTAATACTCATACATAATGCAGATACACAATTACACTTAATTACGATATGCACACATAGTATATATACATACATAAATATCACAAATAACTAACACATTGTAATACTAGTAAACTTGAATGGAAGACTTACTTGCGTGATCTGTTAAAGTCGATTCTTGTAGCGAGTTCTAGATGTATGCTGAGCTGATTTTCCTCTAACCCATTTGTAGATATGATTGTAACTTCTGTTTCTCAAAAATAGTAGTGTTGTTTAGTGATACACCTAATGGACATAAATGGTTGAAACTAGGACATGTAGACCAAAAATACGTGTATTTCTTTGGATGCATATATACACTTTTTGGTGACCCTTACCACAAGTGGTGGACCTTGAGACCAGTGGACTATAAGGACCTCCAAACAATACCTTGTACACTCAATCCTTCTTGGTATCTAGGTTGGACAAGTGGTGGACCTTGTTCAAATTCTCTAACCACTCTCTCTAACATGGTGACATAATTTAGGTGTGATAAATTCATATCTATGCAAGCTAATATCAGTTTAGGCTTGTTAATTTGAATTTGTTTGAATTTATGTACAATATAATGATTTGAGGTTTGCATATTTGAATTGAGGTGGTATAATGATATCTTTTTGTGGTAAACTTGAATTTAAAATCAATTTCGCGTGGAATATTTTAAATTTAAGTGGTAAAATTTAAATTTTTATAAAAAAGTTTGAATTTTAAAATTTGGGAAGGATATTTTAACATTTAGACAGGATATTTAAAATTTGGGAGGGATATTTTTAATTTAGGCAATCAGATTTTTAATTTTAAATTAAGGCGGGAAGGTTTTGAATTTATAGCGAGATCTCTCTTACATAAGAGAGTATAGGTTGGACAAGTGGTGGACCTTAAAGCTACAACATCCATGCTACTAGACATGATAGGTAGGGAATCTAGTTGAATATTGTATGTATAATATATATGTAGTAGATGTAGCTTGGACAAGTGGTGGACCTTGGAGCAAAACCCCATGTAAAACATATCATGCACATTCCAAGTGGTGAGAAAAAATATCATTTAAGATATAGCCTTATAGGTTGGACAAGTGGTGGACCTTAACACCAAGATATTCTTAATGTAATGACATAGAGTGGAAAACTGGTGAATCTTGAGACCAAACCATGCTTGGACAAGCTTGGACAAGTGGTGGACCTTGAAAGTAATCCCACCATCTACGAAATATCTTGGGTTTAAGGTATTTTGATGGAGCCTAGCATCTTGGAGACATGGTGCAGCTTGCTTCTCTTCATGTTTCAATGGAGCCTATCTTGGACAAATGGTGGAGCATCCTTCTCTCCATGTTTCAATGGAGCCTAGCTTGGACAAGTGGTCGACCTTTGTTTCTCTCTATGTTTCAATAGAGTTAGCTTGGACAAGTGGTGGAACTTGGAACCAAACCCCCATGTAAAACCTATCATGGTCACTACAAGTGAGAAGAAAGAATAACCTTTAAGATGTAGCCTTATAGGTTGGACAAGTGGTGGCCCTTAACACCCACATATTCTTAATTAAAGTGGTGAATCTTGAGACCAAACCACTCATGCTACTAGCACTAATATCTTAGACAAGTGGTGGACCTTGAATGTAAACCCCTCATCTACGAAATATCGTGGGTTTAATGTATTTCTATGGAGCGTAGCATCTTGGAGACATGGTGCAGCTTGCTTCGCGTCATGTTTCAATGGAGCCTATCTTGGACAAATGGTCGAGCATCCTTCTCTCCATGTTTCAATGGACCCTAGCTTGGACAAGTGGTGGACCTTTGTTTCTCTCTATGTTTCAATAGAGTTAGCTTGGACAAGTGGTGGACCTTGGAACCAAACGCCCATGTAAAACCTATCATGGTCACTCCAATTGGAAAGAAAGAATAACCTTTAAGATGTAGCCTTATAGGTTGGACAAGTGGTGGACCTTAGCACCCACATATTCTTAATAAAAGTGTTGAATCTTGAGACCAAACCACTCAGGGTACTAGCAATAATAGCTTGGACAAGTGGTGGACCTTGAATGTAAACCGCTCATCTACGAAATATCGTGGGTTTAATGTATGTCGATGGAGCCTAGCATCTTGGAGACATGGTGCAACTTTCTTCTCGTCATGTTTCAATGGAGCCTATCTTGAAAAAATGGTGGACCATCCTTCTCTCCATGTTTCAATGGAGCCTAGGTTGGACAAGTGGTGGACCTTTGTTTCTCTCTATGTTTCAATATAGTTAGCTTCGACAAGTGGTGGAACTTGGAACCAAACCCCCATGTAAAACCTATCATGGTCACTCCAAGTGGTAAGAAAGAATAACCTTTAAGAGGTAGCCTTATAGGTTGGAAAAGAGGTGGACCTTAACACCCACATATTCTTAATATAATGACATAGAGTGGAAAAGTGGTGAATCTTGAGACCAAACCACTCAGGCTGCTAAGGATAATCGGTTGGAGAAGTGGTGGACCTTGAATGTATACCCCCCATGTACGAAATATCATGGGTTTAAGGTATTTCAATGGAGCCTAGCATCTTGGAGACATGGTGCAGCTTGCTTCTCTTCATGTTTCAATGGAGCCTATCTTTGACAAATGGTGGAGCATCCTTCTCTCCATGTTTCAATGGAGCCTAGCTTGGACAAGTGGTGGACCTTTTCTCCTCTCTATGTTTCAATAGATTTAGCTTGGACAAGTGGTGGGCCTTGTAACCAAACTCCCATGTAAAACCTATCATGGTAACTCCAAGTGGTGAGAAAGAATAAAGTTTAAGATATAGCCTTATAGGTTGGACAAGCGGTGGACCTTAGCACCCAGATATTCTTAATATAATGACATAGAGTGGAAAAGTGGTGAATCTTGAGACCAAACCACTTATGGTACTAGAGATAATAGGTTGGATAAGTGATGGATCTTGAATGTAAACCCCCCATGTTAGAAATATCATGGGTTTAAGGTATTTCAATGGAGATTAGCATCTTGGAGACATGGTGTAGCTTGCTTCTCTTCATGTTTCAATGGAGCGTATCTTGGACAAATGGTGGAGCATCCTTCTCTCCATGTTTCAATGGACCCTAGCTTGGACAAGTGGTGGACCTTTGCTTCTCTCTATGTTTCAATAGAGTTAGCTTGGACAAGTGGTGGAGCTTGGAACCAAACCCTGATGTAAAACTTATCATGGTTACTCCAAGTGGTAAGAAAGAATAACCTTTAAGATATAGACTTATAGGTTGGACAAGTGGTGGACCTTAACACCCACATATTCTTAATATAATGACATAGAGTGGAAAAGTCGTGAATCTTGAGACAAAGCCACTCATGCTACTAGCAATTATAGCTTGGACAAGTATCGGCCCTTGAATGTAAACCCCCCATGTACAAAATATCCTGGGTTTAAGGTATTTCGATGAAGCCTAGCATCTTGGAGACATGGTGCAGCTTGCTTCTCTTCATTTTTTGATGGAGCTTATCTTGGACAAATGGTGGAGCATCCTTCTCTCCATGTTTCAATGGACCCTAGCTTGGACAAGTGGTAGATCTTTGCTTCTCTCTATGATTCAATAGAGTTTGCTTGGACAAGTGGTTGACCTTGGAACCAAACCCCCATGTAAAACCTATCATGGTCACTCCAAGTGGTAATAAAGAATAACCTTTAAGATGTAGCCTTATAGGTTGGACAAGTGGTGGATCTTAGCACCCACATATTCTTAATAAAAGTGGTGAATCTTGAGACCAAACCACTGAGGCTACTAGCAATAATAGCTTGGGCTAGTGGTGGACCTTGAATGTAAACCCCTCATCTACGAAATATCGTGCGTTTAATGTATGTCGATGGAGCCTAGCATCTTGAAGACATGGTGCAGCTTGCTTCTCCTCATGTTTCAATGGAGCCTATCTTGAACAAATGGTGGACCATCCTTCTGTCCATGTTTCAATGGAGCCTAGCTTGGACAAGTGGTGGACCTTTGTTTCTCTCTATGTTTCAAAAGAGTTAGCTTGGACAAGTGGTGGACCTTCGAACCAAACCCCCATGTAAAACCTATCATGATCACTCCAAGTGGTAAGAAAGAATAACCTTTAAGATGTAGCCTTATAGGTTGGACAAGTGGTGGACCTTAACACCCACATATTATTAATATAATGACATAGAGTGGAAAAGTGGTGAATCTTGAGACCAAACCACTCAGGCTACTACCAATAATAGCTTGGACAAGTGTTGGACCTTGAATGTAAACCCCTCATCTACGACATATCGTGAGTTTAATGCTTTTCGATGGAGCCTCGCATCTTGGAGACCAGGTGCAGCTTGCTTCTCGTCATGTTTCAATGGAGCCTATCTTAGACAAATGGTGGAGCATCCTTCTCTCCATGTTTCAATGGAGCTTAGCTTGGACAAGTGGTGGACCTTTGCTTCTCTCTCTGTTTCAATAGAGTTAGCTTGGACAAGTGGTGGAGCTTGGAACCAAACCCCTATGTAAAACTTATAATGGTTACTCCAAGTGGTAAGAAAGAATAACCTTTAAGATATAGACTTATAGGTTGGACAAGTGGTGGACCTTAACACCCACATATTCTTAATATAATGACATAGAGTGGAAAAGTGGTGAATCTTGAGACAAAGCCACTCATGCTACTAGCGATAATAGCTTGGACAAGTATCGGCCCTTGAATGTAAACCCCCCATGTACAAAATATCCTGGGTTTAAGGTATTTCGATGAAGCCTATCATCTTGGAGACATGGTGCAGCTTGCTTCTCTTCATTTTTTGATGGAGCCTATCTTGGACAAATGGTGGAGCATCCTTCTCTCCATGTTTCAATGAACCCTAGCTTGTACAAGTGGTAGACCTTTGCTTCTCTCTATGTTTCAATAGAGTTAGCTTGGACAAGTGGTGGAGCTTGGAACCAAACCCCCATGTAAAACTTATCATGGTTACTCCAAGTGGTAAGAAAGAATAACCTTTAAGATATAGACTTATAGGTTGGACAAGTGGTGGACCTTAACACCCACATATTCTTAATATAATGACATAGAGTGGAAAAGTCGTGAATCTTGAGACAAAGCCACTCATGCTACTAGCGATAATAGCTTGGACAAGTATCGGCCCTTGAATGTAAACCCCCCATGTACAAAATATCCTGGGTTTAAGGTATTTCGATGAAGCCTAGCATCTTGGAGACATGGCGCAACTTGCTTCTCTTCATTTTTTGATGGAGCCTATCTTGGACAAATGGTGGAGCATCCTTCTCTCCATATTTCAATGGACCCTAGCTTGGACAAGTTGTAGACCTTTGCTTCTCTCTATGATTCAATAGAGTTTGCTTGGACAAGTGGTGGACCTTGGAACCAAACCCCCATGTAAAACCTATCATGGTCACTCCAAGTGGTAATAAAGAATAACCTTTAAGATGTAGCCTTATAGGTTGGACAAGTGGTGGACCTTAGCACCCACATATTCTTAATAAAAGTGGTGAATCTTGAGACCAAACCACTAAGGCTACTAGCAATAATAGCTTGGGCAAGTGGTGGACCTTGAATGTAAACCCCTCATCTACGAAATATCGTGGGTTTAATGTATGTCGATGGAGCCTAGCATCTTGAAGACATGGTGCAGCTTGCTTCTCCTCATGTTTCAATGGAGCCTATCTTGAACAAATGGTGGACCATCCTTCTCTCCATGTTTCAATGGAGCCTAGCTTGGACAAATGGTGGACCTTTGTTTCTATCTATGTTTCAAAAGAGTTAGCTTGGACAAGTGGTGGACCTTCGAACGAAACCCCCATGTAAAACCTATCATGGTCACTCCAAGTGGTAAGAAAGAATAACCTTTAAGATGTAGCCTTATAGGTTGGACAAGTGGTGGACCTTAACACCCACATATTCTTAATATAATGACATAGAGTGGAAAAGTGGTGAATCTTGAGACCAAACCACTCAGGCTACTACCAATAATAGCTTGGACAAGTGTTGGACCTTGAATGTAAACCCCTCATCTACGACATATCGTGAGTTTAATGTTTTTCGATGTAGCCTCGCATCTTGGAGACATGGTGCAGCTTGCTTCTCGTCATGTTTCAATGGAGCCTATCTTAGACAAATGGTGGAGCATCCTTCTCTCCATGTTTCAATGGAGCTTAGCTTGGACAAGTGGTGGACCTTTGCTTCTCTCTCTGTTTCAATAGAGTTAGCTTGGACAAGTGGTGGAGCTTGGAACCAAACCCTCATGTAAAACCTATCATGGTTACTCCAAGTGGTAAGAAAGAATAACCTTTAAGATATAGACTTATAGGTTGGACAAGTGGTGGACCTTAACACCCACATATTCTTAATATAATGACATAGAGTGGAAAAGTGGTGAATCTTGAGACAAAGCCACTCATGCCTCTAGCGATAATAGCTTGGACAAGTATCGGCCCTTGAATGTATACCCCCCATGTACAAAATATCTTGGGTTTAAGGTATTTCGATGAAGCCTAGCATCTTGGAGACATGGTGCAGCTTGCTTCTCTTCATTTTTTGATGGAGCCTATCTTGGACAAATGGTGGAGCATCCTTCTCTCCATGTTTCAATGGACCCTAGCTTGTACAAGTGGTAGACCTTTGCTTCTCTCTATGATTCAATAGACTTTGCTTGTACAAGTGGTGGACCTTGGAACTCAAACCCCCATGTAAAACCTATCATGGTCACTCCAAGTGGTGAGAAAGAATAACCTTAAAAATATAGCCTTATAGGTTGGACTAGTGGTGGACCTTAACACCCAAATATTCTTAATATAATGACATAGAGTAGAAAAGTGGTGAATCTTGAGACAAAACCACTCATGCTACTAGCGATAATAGCTTGGACAAGTGGTGTAACTTGAACGTAAACCCCCCATGTTTCAATAGACTTAGCTTCGACAAATGCTGGAGTATCGTTCTCTCCATCTTTCAATGGAGCCTAGCTTGAACAAGTAGTGAACCTTTGTTTCTCTCTAGGTTTCAATAGAGTGAGCTTGGACAAGTGGTGGACCTTGGAACCAAACCCCCATGTAAACCGTATCATGTTCACTCCAAGTGGTGAGAAAGAATAATCTTAATGATATATCCTTATAGGTTGGACAGGTGGTGGACCTTAACACCCAGATATTCTTAATATAATGGCATAGAGTGGAAAAGTGGTGAATCTTGAGAGCAAACTACTCATGCTACTAGCGATAATAGGTTGGACAAGTGGTGGACCTTGAATGTAAACCCCCCATCTACGAAATATCGTGGGTTTAAGGTATTTTGAATGCAGCTAGGGCATCTTGGAGACATGGTGCACTTGCTTCTCTTCATTTCATGGAGCCGATATTGGACAAATGTTGGGCATCCTTCTTTCCCATGTTTCAATGGACCCTACTTGGACAAGTGGTCGGACCTTTTTTTCTTCTCTTAATGTTTCAATAGAGTTATCTTGGACAAGTGGTGGACCTTGGAACCAAACCCCAATGTAAAACCTATCATGGTCACTCCAAGTCGTGGAAAGAATTACCTTTAAGATATAGCCTTATAGGTTGGACAAGTGGTGGACCTTAACACCCAGATATCCTTTTATAATGACATGAGTGATAAAGTGGTCCCAATCTTGAGACAAAACCAATCATGGCTACTAGCGTTAATAGCTCGGACAAGTGGTGGACTTGAACGTAAACCCCCATGTTTCAATAGAGTTAGCTTCGAGAAAGATGGAGCATCCTTTTCTCCATGTTTCAATGGAGGCTAGCTTAGACAAGTGGTGGACCTTTTATTCTCTCTTATTCAATAGAGTTAGCTTGGACAAGTGGTGGAACTTGAAACCAAACCTTCATGTAAAACCTATCATGGTCACTCCAAGTTGTAGAAAGAATAACCTTTTAGATGTAGCCTTATAGGTTGTACAAGTGCTAGACCTTAACACCCACATATTCTTAATATAATGACATAGAGTGGAAAAGTGGTCAAAATCTTGAGACCAACAAACTCAGGTACTACAATAATAGCTTGGAAAGTGTTGGACCTTGAATGTAAACCCCTCATCTACGATATCGTGGTTTAATGTTTTCTGATGGAGCCTAGCATCTTGGAGACATGGTGCACTTGCTTCTCGTCATGTTTCAATGGAGCCTATCTTGGACAAATGGTGGAGCATCCTTCTTCCATGTTTCAATGGAGCCTAGCTTGGACAAGTGGTGGACCTTTGCTTCTCTCTCTGTTTCAATAGAGTAAGCTTGGACAAGTGATTGAGCTTGGAACCAAACCCCCATATAAAACCTATCATGGTCACTCCAAGTGGTAAGAAAGAATAACCTTTAAGATATAGACTTATAGGTTGGACAAGTGGTGGACCTTGAATGTAAACCCCCCATCTACGAAATATGGTGGGTTTAAGGTATTTAGATGGACCTTAGCATCTTAGAGACATGGTGCACCTTGCTTCTCTTCATGTTTCAATGGAGCCTATCTTGGACAAATGGTGGAGCATCCTTCTCTCCATGTTTCAATGGACCCTAGCTTGGACAAGTGGTGGACCTTTGCTTCTCTCTATGTTTCAATAGAGTTAGTTTGGACAAGTGGTGGACCTTGAATGTAAACCCCGCATCTACGAAATATGGTGGGTTTAAGGTATTTAAATGGACCCTAGCATCTTGGAGACATGGTGCACCTTGCTTCTCTTCATGTTTCAATGGAGCCTATCTTGGACAAATGGTGGAGCATCCTTCTCTCCATGTTCCAATGGACCCTAGCTTGGACAAGTGGTGGACCATTGCTTCTCTCTATGTTTCAATAGAGTTAGCTTGGAAAGTGGTGGACCTTGGAACCAAACCCCAATGTAAAACCTATCATGGTCACTCCAAGTCGTGAGAAAGAATAACCTTTAAGATATAGTCTTATAGGTTGGACAAGTGGTGGACCTTAACAGCCAAATATTCTTCACATAATGACATAGAGTGAAAAAAAGGTGAATCTTGAGACAAAACCACTCATGCTACTAGCGGTAATAGCTTTGAAAAGTGGTGGACCTTGAACGTAAACCCCCCATGTTTCAATAGAGTTAGCTTCGACAAATGGTGGAGGATCCTTCTCTCCATGTTTCAATGGAGCCTAGCTTGGACAAGTGGTGGACCTTTGCTTCTCTCTATGATTCAATACAGTTAGCTTGGACAACTGGTGGACCTTGGAAGCAAACCCCCATGTAAAACCTATCATGGTCACTCCAAGTGGTACGAAAGAATAACCTTTAAGATGTAGCCTTATAGGTTGGACAAGTGGTGGACCTTAACACCCACATATTCTTAATATAATGACATAGAGTGGAAAAGTGATGAATCTTAAGACCAAACCACTCAGGCGACTACCAATAAAAGCTTGGACAAGTGTTGGACCTTGAATGTAAACTTCTCATCTATGACATATCGTGCGTTTAATGTTTTTCGCTGGAGCTTAGCATCTTGGACACATGGTGCAGCTTGCTTCTCGTCATGTTTCAATGGAGCCTATCTTGGACAAATGGTGGAGCATCCTTCTCTCCATGTTTCAATGGACCCTAGCTTGGACAATTGGTGGACCTTTGCTTCTCTCTCTGTTTCAATAGACTTAGCTTGGACAAGTGGTGGAGCTTGGAACCAAATCCCCATGTAAAACCTATCATGGTCACTCCAAGTGGTAAGAGAGAATAATCTTTAAGATGTAGCCTTATAGGTTGTACAAGTGCTGGACCTTAACACCCACATATTCGTAGTATACTGACATAGAGTGGAAAAGTGGTGAATCTTGAGACCAAACCACTCCATCTACTACCAATAATAGCTTGGACAAGTGTTGGACCTTGAATGTAAACCCCTCATCTACGACATATCATGGGTTTAATGTTTTTCGATGAAGCCTAGCATCTTGGAGACATGGTGCAACTTGCTTCTCGTCATGTTTCAATGGAGCCTATCTTGGACAAATGGTGGAGCATCCTTCTCTCCATGTTTCAATGGAGCCTAGCTTGGACAAGTGGTGGACCTTTGCTTCTCTCTCTGTTTCAATAGAGTTAGCTTGGACAAGTGGTGGAGCTTGGAACCAAACCCCCATATAAAACCTATCATGGTCACTCCAGGTGGTAAGAAAGAATAACCTTTAAGATATAGACTTATAGGTTGGACAAGTGGTGGACCTTGAATGTAAACCCCATCTACGAAATATGTGGGTTTAAGGTATTTAGATGGACCCTAGCATCTTGGAGACATGGTGCACCTTGATTCTCTTCATGTTTTAATGGAGCCTATCTTGGACAAATGGTGGAGCATCCTTCTCTCCATGTTTCAATGGACCCTAGCTTGGACAAGTGGTGGACCTTGGAACCAAACCCCAATGTAAAACCTATCATGGTCACTCCAAGTCGTGAGAAAGAATAACCTTTAAGATGTAGTCTTATAGGTTGGACAAGTGGTGGACCTTAACACCCACATATTCTTAACATAATGACATAGAGTAAAAAAGTGGTGAATCTTGAGACAAAACCACTCATGCTACTAGCGGAAATAGCTTTGAAAAGTGGTGGACCTTGAACGTTAACCCCCCATGTTTCAATAGAGTTAGCTTTGACAGATGGTGGAGCATCCTTCTCTCCATGTTTCAATGGAGCCTAGCTTGGACAAGTGGTGGACCTTTGCTTCTCTCTATGATTCAATACAGTTAGCCTGGACAAGTGGTGGACCTTGGAACCAAACCCCCATGTAAAACATATCATGGTCACTCCAAGTGGTATGAAAGAATAACCTTTAAGATGTAGCCTTATAGGTTGGACAAGTGGTGGACCTTAACACCCACATATTCTTAATATAATGACATAGAGTGGAAAAGTGGGGAATCTTGAGACCAAACCACTCAGGCTACTACCAATAAAAGCTTGGACAAGTGTTGGACCTTGAATGTAAACCCCTCATCTATGACATATCGTGGGTTTAATGTTTTTCGCTAGAGCCTAGCATCTTGGAGACATGGTGCAGCTTGCTTCTCGTCATGTTTCAATGGAGCATATCTTGGACAAATGTGGAGCATCCTTCTCTCCATGTTTCAATGGAGCCTAGCTTGGACAAGTAGTGGACCTTTTCTCCTCTCTCTGTTTCAATAGAGTTAGCTTGGACAAGTGGTGGAGCTTGGAACCAAACCCTTATATAAAACCTATCATGGTCACTCAAAGTGGTAAGAAAGAATAACCTTTAAGATATAGACTTATAGGTTGGACAAGTGGTGGACCTTAACACCCACATATTCTTAATATAATGACATAGAGTGGAAAAGTGGTGAATCTTGAGACAAAACCACTCATTCTACTAGCGATAATAGATTGGAGAAGTGGTGGCCCTTGAATGTAAACCCCCCATGTACAAAATATCCTGGGTTTAAGGTATTTCGATGAAGCCTAGAATCTTGGAGACATGGTGCAGCTTGCTTCTCTTCATGTTTCGATGGAGCCTATCTTCCACCAATGGGGGATCATCCTTCTTTAAATGTCTCAATGGAGCCTAGCTTGGACAAGTGGTGGACCTTTGCTTCTCTCTATGTTTCCATAGAGCTAGCTTGGACAAGTGGTGGACCTTGGAACCAAACCCCCATGTAAAACATATCATGGTCATTCCAAGTGGTGAGAAATAATACCCTTTAAGATCTAGCCTTATAGGTTGGACAAGTGGTCGACCTTAAAACCTAGATCTTCTTAATATAACGACATAGAGTGGAAAAGTGGTGAATCTTGAGACCAAACCACTTATGCTACTAAGGATAATAGGTTGGACAAGTGGTGGACCTTGAATGTATAACCCCCATGTACGAAATATCTTGGGTTTAAAGTATTTCAATGGAGCCTAGCATCTTGGAGACATGGTGTAGCTTGCTTCTCTTCATGTTTCAATGGAGCCTATCTTTGACAAATGGTGGAGCATCCTTCTCTCCATGTTTCAATGGAGTATAGCTTGGACAAGTGGTGGACCTTTGCTTCTCTCTATGATTCAATAGATTTAGCTTGGACAAGTGGTGGGCCTTGTAACCAAACTCCCATGTAAAACCTATCATGGTAACTCCAAGTGGTGAGAAAGAATAAATTTTAAGATATAGCCTTATAGGTTGGACAAGTGGTGGACCTTAGCACCCAGATATTCTTAATATAATGACATAGAGTGGAAAAGTGTTGAATCTTGAGACCAAACCACTCATGCTACTAGAGATAATAGGTTGGACAAGTGATGGACCTTGAATGTAAACCCCCCATGTACGAAATATCTAGGGTGCTAAGGTCCAAGTGGTGGACCTTAGCACCCAGATATTCTTAATATAATGACATAGAGTGGAAAAGTGTTGAATCCTGAGACCAAACCACTCATGCTACTAGAGATAATAGGTTGGACAAGTGATGGACCTTGAATGTAAACCCCTCATCTAAGAAATATCATGGGTTTAAGGTATTTCAATGGAGATTAGCATCTTGGAGACATGGTGTATCTTGCTTCTCTTCATGTTTCAATGGAGCGTATCTTGGACAAATGGTGGAGCATCCTTCTCTCCATGTTTCAATGGACCCTAGCTTGGACAAGTGGTGGACCTTTGCTTCTCTCTATGTTTCAATAGAGTTATCTTGGACAAGTGGTGGACTTTGGAACCAAACCCCCATGTAAAACCTATCATGGTCACTCCAAGTGGTGAGAAAGAATAACCCTTAAGATATAGCCTTATAGCTTGGACAAGTGGTGGACCTTAACACCCAGATATTCTTAATATAATGCAATAGAGTGAAAAAGTGGTGAATCTTGAGACCAAACCACTCATGCTACTAGCGTTAATAGGTTGGACAAGTGGTGGAACTTGAATGTAAACCCCCCATGTTTCAATAGAGTTAGCTTCGACAAATGGTAGAGCATCCTTCTCTCCATGTTTCAATGGAGCCTAGCTTGGACAAGTGGTGGACCTTTGTTTCTCTCTATGTTTCAATAGAGTTAGCTGGACAAGTGGTGGACCTTGGAACCAAACCCCCATGTAAAACATATCATGGACATTTCAAGTGGTGAGAAATAATACCCTTAAGATATACCCTTATAGGTTGGACAAGTGGTCGACCTTAACACACAGATCTTCTTAACGTAATGACATAGAGTGGAAAAGTGGTGAATCTTGAGACCAAACCACTCATGCTACTAGAGATAATAGGTTGGACAAGTGGTGGACCTTGAATGTAAACTCCCCATGTACAAAATATCGTGGGTGTAAGGTATTTCAATGGATCTTAGCATCTTGGAGACATGGTGCAGTTTGCTTCTCTTCATGTTTCAATGGAGCCTATCTTGGACAAATGGTGGAGCATCCTTCTCTCCATGTTTCAATGGACCCTAGCTTGGACAAGTGGTGGACCTTTGCTTCTCTCTATGTTTCAATAGAGTTAGCTTGGACAAGTGGTGGGACTTGAACCAAACCCCATGTAAAACCTATCATGGTCATCCAAGTGGTGAGAAAGAATAACCTTTAAGATATAGCCTTATAGGTTGGACAAGTGGTGGACCTTAACACCCAGATCTTCTTAATATAATGACATAGAGTGGAAAAGTGGTGAATCTTGAGACCAAACCACTCATGTTACTAGTGATAATAGGTTGGACAAGTGGTGGACCTTGAATGTAAACCCCCCATGTACGAAATATCATGGGTTTAAGATATTTCAATGGAGCCTAGCATTTTGGAGACATGGTGCAGCTTGCTTCTCTTCATGTTTCAATCGAACCTGGCTTGGGACAAATGGTGGAGCATCCTTCTCTCCATGTTTCAATGGAGCCTAGCTTGGACAAGTGGTGGACCTTTGATTCTCTCTATGTTTCAATAGAGTTAGCTTGGACAAGTGGTGGACCTTGGAACCAGACCCCTATGTAAAACCTATCATGTGCATTCCAAGTGGTGGTAAATAATACCATTTTAGATATAGCCTTATAGGTTGGACAAGTGGTGGACCTTAACACCCAGATCTTCTTAATATAATGACATAGAGTGGAAAAGTGGGGAATCTTGAGACCAAACCACTCATGCTACTAGGGAGAATAGGTTGGACAAGTGGTGGACCTTGAATTTAAACCCCACATATACAATATCGTGGGTTTAAGGTATTTCAATGGAGCCTAGCATCAAGACATGGTGCATATTGCTTCTCTTTATGTTTCAATGGAGCCTATTTTGGACAAATGGTGGAGTATCCTTCTCTCCATGTTTCAATGGACCCTAGACTGGATAAGTGGTGGACCTTTGCTTCTCTCTATGTTTCAATATAGTTAGCCTATATTAGACAATTAGTAGACCTCAAATCTCTCCATGTTGTCTAGAGCTGAGCTTGGACAAGTGGTGGACCTTACTTCTCCCTTCCCTTAGTTTACTAGCTTAAAAGATTACTATGTATACTTGCTTAGATCTAACTTGAACAAGTGGTGGACCTTGTATTCACACAAACTTAATTCATTACAAAAAAGTATATGCTAAAATAACATTTTTTTTTTTTTTGTTTCAGGAAAGATGGCTCCAAAAAAACAGGTTGCAAGGGTTGCTGTCTCAGTTGACTATACTTGCAATGATGTTAGGAAATGGTATTTGGACATACATGGTATAGAGGGTGCACAATTTCATAAGGTGCATCTATTTATTGCCAAAAAGGAGAATGAGAGCTTGTTTGAAGATGTTGGACAAGTTGTGGAAGCATCTGTCTCTGTAGTTGATAGTCATCCAGAGGTGGAATGCATTGACATTCTAGTTCCAATGAATCTAGAATTTCAACTATCTCCAGGAGCATATGCATTGGAGCGCATGTCTAGAAACAAAGAAGAGACAATGTTTTCTCGAGGATGGAAGTTTGCAGAATCAAATCCAAACATCACAGCAGATCAACTTCAAAGCTCCATCATTGCCACACTACAACAAAAAAAGGTGAAAGCTTCACGACCACCATCCACAAAGAAGAAATCAAAAGTGCAAAAAGTAGCAGCTAAGCGAACTAGTTCCATTTTGGATGTAGACAAGGCATCTTTGGCATCCTCATCAACAGAGGGTTCAATGTCAAAGATGAGAATTGTGGATCCAGATGTTTTAGAAGCTGAGGCCATGAAAGGGCAAGAAAAAGATACAGGTGGAATGAATAAGTACATAGATTATTTTCCTTTCCAATATAGGGAATTTGATCTCCCTATTCAAAATTGTTGGCTTGCTCCTGATCACTATAATGCACGTATTATGGATAAAAAACACGCTGAAAGTGTGTTATTTGGATTTTCACAGAGTACGACCAAGCCTGCAGCATGTGCATATTTGATGCCTGTTCGAAATGCAAAATCAAAGAAGGGGACTCCTTTGGCAGTAGAAGAGGTAGAGGAGCAAAAAATTAAAGATTATCATTATTGGATTCTTGATGGGCAGCATTCAATCTATGCTGCAAAAGTTTTGCTTCACAATGAACAAAACAACAAAGAGGTATTTGAAAGACTGATTAGCGTGTATAAATTTAGAAAGGCTCGCATTGTTGTGAATGCTCCTCCATTTGTTGCAACTGCTATATCTGCCATTGCAAATGAGGAGGCTCAGGCATTGTATGTCAAGCAACCTTACAGCCAAATATTGAGACATTTACGGAGTCAATGGATCTTCTCAGGACGACCACCAAAGGCAGCAAGTGGAATTGCAGAGGGACATGCATCTCGTGCCGGATGGGATGTAAGTTATTTTCTTTGTCTTTTTGATAGTGTTTAATTAACAAATCTTGCTCAATAGTTTAAATTATTTCTCTATTTCTTTTTAGGCTTTTCTTCGATTGGCAAGAATGAGTGCAGCAGCAAGTTGGATTCTAAACAGGCACACATGGTCACGTACTCTGATTTAGTTTATGATTGCTGGATAGAAATCATTGAAAAGCTAGAAGAGGAGAATAAGAAACCCCCAACAACTGTATTTAGATACCTTTGTGGCCTTGAGGAATCAGAGGTAAAGACTATTCAAGAAGAGATTAGAGATGAGAAGATTTTACTGTCAAAGAGTGCAAAGGATGGTGATGCAACTCACATGTATGATCGAATCAAGTAGTTGAAGCAAGACAAATTGATTCAAGATGCACTTCTTGAAGGCTTCAATGAGTCTTCACCATGTAAAGACTGGGAGGAGGTGGTCAAAATGTATAACATCAATGATGTTGTTTATAAAACAATTTTAATGCTATGCGAGGAATGGATCAAATCTAGTTTGACGCGTGGAACAAAGAAAATGGCTTTTCCAGATGGAGCAATAAAATACATGCAATGGGCAATTCACCTTCAAAAGGAGAAAACTGAGCCTAGAGATTTTCCATGGTCAATCTATGTGGTGAGCCTACAAATGGAAGGCAATCTCTACTTGATGCGCCACTTCAATAATAAAGTGCCTATTGGCTTATGTGTTTTAGATATGACAAAAAACGTTGAAGGCAATTTGAAGTGGAGTGAGGAGACATTTAACAATGATTTGGATGGGATATTGGCTATTGCTGGAGGGTCAAAAGATCCTGGATTTGTCTTTCTTGCATTTGTGGATTTCACTAACTTCACAAAATTGCAATGTGCCTTTCACGCCATGGGAGATAATCTGAGCTACCATTGTTGTGGTGCATTGCATCACTTTCCATCAGCTCCTTGCAAAGGAGCAATTCAATTCCTAACAGTTATTGCCTTCTTGGGACAAGGCAATGCATTTGAAGACCTGCGAAGAAGATCAGAGGAACATCCCATGCCAATTGATTGTTCTCTTCTTCAAGTAGCAGATAACGATATGTCAGATTTGCAATATTTGGAGGCCAAAAAAAGAGCTTTGGTCAAGCACTACATTCGTACATATTGTTTTGAAGACCGCAAGCTTGTTGATGTTTTTGGTGATGGCTCCTTGGTTGCACAAGAAGGAATACAACAGAAAAAAGAAGTTATATGCTTAATTGATAGTGTGGAGGAGGCAAAAAACGTGGAGACCATGCTGCTAGACTTTGCTAAGTCTCATGAAGATATAGAAAAATGGGCTGGAATTCAACAATCCACTTCGCAATCAGATGACATTGTGCCTGTTACAGAGGAGTTCTCTCCACAAAGAGAAGAAGAACAACAACAACAACATCCTCTGTCAATGGAGGACTTTTTGGAAATGGAGACACGTATGTTTTGAGTTTATTATGCATGTTAGTGTTTCTTGTTACTGATTTGATACTCTTAATGTTAGATTTTGCTTTATATAGTATTGATTGAGTTGGTATTTTTTATCTCAAGCATTCAAGGTTTGAATGTAAATAATAAATTACTTGAGTTTTTGAATGGTGGATCTTTAGACTAAAACTATAACATTTAATACTCACAAAGACTTAATTACTTAAGAGCTTGAACTCAATAAGTTTTGGATCTTTTATCAATACCCCCTTGATATGATACATTAGATCGTAGCATGGTTAAATGGTGATGCTTCATAAATTGAACCTAGCTTAGACAGGTGTTGGAGCCTAAATTTAAACTAACCTTGCTAGAAGGGAGCTTATGTTTGGACTTTGAGAACTAGCATAATAATCAATTAGAGCATAGATTAGACATGTGGTGGTGGCCTTAGAGACCAAAATCTTAATGAGCTTGGAAAGGTATTTAAGTACTGCAATTTCTTAGTTTTAGTACTCACTAAAGGCATAGCTTGACAAAAGGTGGACCTTACATGGATCCTAATTTCAAGAGGTGTGGTAGACCTTCAAACCAAGATCATATAGCTTGGACATGTGGTGGACCTTGCATGGAGACTAGTTTAGACAAGTGTGGTACACCTTGTAACCAACACCCATTTGTTATATTAGCTTGGACAAGTGGTGGACCTTGCTTTTATGTTTCAATGGAGCATATTTTGGACAGGTGGTAGACCTTGTTTCTCTCCATGCTTCAATGGAGAGAAACATTAGCTTGGACAAGTGGTGGACCTTGCTTTTATGTTTTAAAGGAGCATATTTCGGACAAGTGGTAGACATTGTTTCTCTCCATGGTTCAATGGAACCCACCTTAGACAAGTGAAGTACCTTGAAACCAAACCCCCATAATACAACCTACTAAATAGGTTGGAAAATTGGTGGTATATGAAACCATCCATGATAGAGCATAGTATAGGTGAAAACGTAGTGGTCCTTATATCAATTACCCATGCATAGCTTGGACAAGTGGTGGACCTTGATGCTCTCTATGTTTCAATGGATCCTATCTTGGACTATAGATATATCTTACTTATTTCCATGCTTCAATGGATTGTAGCTTGGATAAGGAGTGGACCTTCAAACAAAACTCCACAGCATAGCATATATTAACAATTCATGGTTTTATAGAGATTTTCTTGCCTATTTTGGAGAGTTGGTACACCTTTATTCTCCATTCTTCAATGGATCTGAGGTTGGACAAGCGGAGCTGGAGAAGTGGTCAACCTTAAAATGAAACCTCCCATGCTACAACCCATCATAGATCGTATATGTAGTGAACCTTGAAACTCTTTTATGTCCCTAGCTTAGAGAAGCATTGCACTCTTTATTATCTCCATACTTGAAGTCAAGGTTGGACAAGTGGTGGACCTTCAAACCAGAATCTCTATGCAATAATAGGCAAGTGGTGGAGCTTGTTTTCTCCATGTTCCAATGGAGCCTAGCTTAGACAAACAATGGAGCTTGCTTCTCTCCATGTTTCAATGGATCCTAGCTTAGAAAAGTGGTGGAGCTTTGATTCTCTCCATGTTCCAATGGACCATAGCTTAGACAAGTGGTAGACCGTGAAAAAACCCCCCGTATACAACATATTATGGGGTTTTCATGTTTCAATGGCACCTAGCGTGTAAAAATGGTAGAGCTTGCTTCTCTTTATGTTTCAATGGATCCAATTTTAGCCAAGTGGTGGACCTTGAAACAAGAATCCCCCCCCATGTACAACGTATTATGGGTTTTGAAAGCACTGGGAGAAAATAATAGCTTTGATAAGTGGTGGACCTTGCTTCTCTCCATGCTTCAATGGAGCCGAGGTTGGACACATGCTGGAGAGAAGATGGTTGCCCATGAAATAGGACCATGCATGCTATAATCAATCATATGTTGTACACATGGTGGACCTTGCAATTGCTTTATATGTCTAACTTGGACAAGTGGGGGACCCTTGATTACCTCCAGATATCAACAACAAGCCAAGTTTGGACAAGTGTAGTACCACCAAACCAGAATCTCTATGCTACAATAGAGTATAGGTAGGACACGCAGTGAACCTTGATATCAAACCATCCATGGTACTAGAGATGATAGGTTTCACATGTGGTGGAACCTTGTATCAATGTTCTATGTGTAGTTTTTGACTAGTGATAGACCTTGAAACTAATCCCTCTAGGCTACAAGAAAAAAGAGATGGATGAGGAGGCTAGACTACTTTTGTTGCATCAATGCATCCCATGTTACCACATATACTATAGGGTTCTTGGATAAGTGTTGGATCTTGTGTCAATGCTCCATATCTAGCTTGGACAAGTGGTGGACCTTGGTTCTCTCTATGCTTCAAATGGGCAATAGATTGGAGACACAGTGGCCTTTTTTTTCCAATGATTTTATTTTTTGGAAACCTTGGAGGCACCATGTAAGAGGCACTCTAAGTCTTCCATACAATAGACCTATTGGACTATAAAATAATGATATCTTTCTTTGATATTGTCATTATTTTATGCATAATATTTTCTTCTTTTGCAGACACAAAGGAGTTAAGTGATATAAAAACTAGATGTATTTCACACTATGATTGGCATGAAGATCCTTTTGGGACACCAACTTTTCCTATTCCCAAAGATGTAATTTTCCATATTAACGGTGTGGATTTTGAAGTGCGACTTTCATGTATTGAAGGAGCTGGTTATGGGCTATTTGTGCATACTACCCTGGAAAGTGGTTTGACTATTCTAAACTATGGAGGGCATAAGTATAGATTTCAAGACTGGAAAAAGATATGCAAAATTTTTCCAAGAGCTTATAAATATTCTCTTCTAGAGGATCCAAACATAGAAGAAGAGGAAGATCAATCATACATTATTGGTTGTGTAGAAGAAGGAAACGTGTCGGGCTATATAAATAGTTCTCACAGTACAAATTTCTGTCCCAACGTACGCTATACATTTGATCCAAATTTGCCACCTTGGCATAAATGCACCTCTTCACACATCAAGTCAGAAGAATATGGCCATGTATGCATTGAGACTATTTGTCAAGTTGAAGCAGGAGAAGAGTTGTTTGCTGACTATAACTTTACTTGACATTGTAAAGTATTGTACATGGATGGAAATCTCAAGTACATGCATCATTTTCATTTTTCATGGATGAAATCTCAAGTGAATATAACATTTGATTATTGTTTAGTTTATGCTCAACGAGAATCTAAAGTGCTCTTATGCTTTGTGTGTTGTCTAACTTATTTGACTACCTTGGCCATAGAATCTTGATTCTACTCTAGATTTGTGATAAATCTTACCAAAATTTAATCAATGTCTAGGTTGGACAAGTGGTGGGGCTTCAAACATTACTGTCTTAAACAAGTGGAGTTATCTTACTTGAATAAGTGGTGGCCTTTGAATCCAAATCTAAGCCAAATCTCTAATTGTTTGCTTGTAGTCTAGGTTGGACATTTGGTGGACCTTGTATCCATGTTTCCTCAACAAGGGTGGCTTTTAGTTTTCACTTTAAGTACTCATCTTTAATAAAGTGTAGGATGGAAAATGTTGAGTTAGTAGATTGTATTTTAGACAAGTGGTGTTTGGTGTACGAATGCTGAAAATGGTTGCAAGGATTCTAACAACACTTTACCTTAAATAAATTTCTTACTAGGAGTTCTACATATAAATATGGTGAATAAAATTCTAGTGGTTTTGAGATACCATTTGTGTGTGTGTTTTCTTAGATTCACAAACTGGGATGGATAATGCTCCTATGGTTCAGTCAACAACTATAGAATCCATAGATTCTATGGTTTCTAAAGTGCCCAAGATGGATGATATTTCTATACTAGAGTCTAGTGTTGTGCAACTTGAGCAAGCTTCCAATAATGAGAACCAAGAAATCGATGCTTCAAAAATGCAACATACATCAAAAGAGACTGAAAAGTCCACTCACGAGCTATTGCCAATTGGTACTACGTCATGTAGCGTAGATGTTGAGAAATCCATGCTTACAATTATATTGGATTTAAATGGTCTATTGTTGAAACGTTCCCCTCAACCATCCTCACACCACAACTCAGTGCAAATGGATTCAAAAAGATATATTATACTCAGGCCAGGTTGCATCCAATTCTTGAAGACTATTTTACAGAGGTTTAATGTTGCAATTTGGTCGACAGCTACTAGGAATAATGTGTATCAAATCCTTGCAGCACTAAACAACTTAGCTGAGGATACATTGCCTTTCTTTGCAATTTGGTCGCAAGATGTTTGCTACACCGCTCAAACTCAAAAATTGTTTAGACCCGACAATCCAAACGTTGAGGCAATGTTCAAGCCTCTAGCCAAAATTGCCATGGGGTTTGAATGTGATCCACAAAGAACAGTGCTTATTGATGACTCTCCTTACAAGGGATGTATTTCACCAGCAAACAATTGCATTTTTCCACCACAATTTGATGCTGAGAAGATGGTTGACAATATGCTCTTGGAGGAGCTACTACCATACTTGATTCAGCTTGATGAGAGAAGGGATGTGCATGATTTAATTGCTTCTAATCGTTATGGACAACCTATAGTGACAAATGATAGTGAATACAAACAAATCATGGAGGATTGGAAGCAGAAAAATTATGTTTGGTCAGCTAAGGTGTTCTTTACAAGAAGAATACCACCTGCAAAAGGTGACAGGGATGAAACTATCATTGAAAATGCAAGTGACACAAGCCACCGCAATGAAATGAGAAGAGCTCAAATACAAGAGATCTTAGCAAAGGAGCATACACCCATTGAAAGCATGAAGGCGTCACAATTGACCACTTTAGCTAGGCAATTGGGTTGTAACACAAAAGGAGTTTTGAAGGCAACCACAACAAAGGCTTATATAAATAAGGTGAAAGCTGAGAACAATCTTCTAAGGCTGGATAGAAAGCAAACCTAAGGTACTAGTGACATGTCATATATTCTTGATACACATACTTGAACACTCATGTGCATGGTATCTAACAAATCTTTCTTTTTATTCCTTCCTGCAGGATCTTACAAAGGATACTACTAGATGGAGCTCAATCAATAGAGATTTTGATATGTTTGCTCAAAATAATGAAGCAGTCACCTACATTTTTTGTTTATCAATTTCTTGAGAGACTTTCTTTTAGTTTGTAATCATCAAATGAAATGAAAAGTATCCTTCTTATAAGATTGCTGATCTTTTTCTCGTTCAAAACTTTCAATTGTGATTTATAGTTTTGTTAGCATGAGATTGTGCTTTTTTAGTTTGAAAAAAACTGTCAAAGATCCAAGTCTTTTTGGCTTTACTCAAGTTATTAATTGTGAAAGATCCAAGTCTTTTTGCTTTACTTAAGTTATTGATTGTCTATGTAATAGTCCTTAAAACAATATCGGATGGCTTTCTTGCTCCCATGTCTCACATTGGTCTTTAGGTAAGACAAGTGGTGACCTTGAAAGTATGGTCTCATATCTCGATCAAGTGAAGAGACATGAAGCTTAAATATCACTACTATGTATCTAGTGTTAAACTCCATCAAGAAAAATTGCAGTCTAGTTTAAGTGAAAATCCATTTGAGCTAAGGTAAAACTTATAGTGCCTCATTTTTCTAGGATTCTACCCCATCAAGGAAGTTAGAATCTAGCACAAACCAATTAAGACTCTTTTGGAGCCTAGATAGGACAATTCGTGGAACTTAAGAGACTTATTATTGAGTTGGAGTCTAGTTTAGATAAGCAAAAGATCTTCAAACCAGCACTTGACTTTCTTACTATTCAATATTCAAAGTCCCTTGAGGCTAACAAATTACATACCTACTTGTAACCTAACTAATGAGTAATTATATAGATCTAAGCAAGTATATATAATGAGTCTTCAAACTAATAAACCAAGGGAAGAGAGTAGCAAGGTCCACTACTTGTCCAAGCTCAGCTCTAGACAACATAGAAAGATGCTAGTTCTACTAATTGTCTAATTATAGGCATGGAGAAATGATAGAAGGTTGAACACTTGTCCAACCTATCATCTCTAGTAAGATGGGAGGTTTGGCCTTAAGATAAACCATGTAACCAACCTATACATCATTGTATTATGAAGAGTAGAAAAGCAAAGCTCCACCACTTGTCCAAGCTAGTTCTAAAATCCATATGGAAATAAGCAAGCTCCACCATTTGCCAAATCTCTCTTCCATTAAAACATGAAAAAACTTAGCTATGTTGTACAGGGAGGACTTTTTTCCAAGGTCCACCACTTGTCCAAGCTAGGATCCATTAAAACATGGAAATAAACAAAGCTCCACCACTCGTCCAACCTTTAGAGTTGCAAAGTGTATGGGTTGTCTAAACTAGGTATGGGAAAATAATTGAAGGTCCACCACTTGAAACATGGAGCGAAGCAAGCTCCACCATGTCTCCAATATGCTAGACTCCATTGAAACACCCTAAACCCATGATATTTTGTACGTAGGGGATGTACATTCAAGATCCACCACTTGTCCAACCTAGTATCCCTAGTAGCTTGATAGCTTTGGTCTCAAGATTCACCACTTGTCCACTCTATGTCATTGTATTAAACAGGATTGGGTGTTAAGGTCCACCACTTGTCCAACCTATAAGGTAATATTTTAAATGGTTTTTTTTCTCACAACTTGAACTACCCATGATATGTTTTACATGGGAGTTTTGTTTCAATGTCCACCACTTGTCCAAGCTAACTCTATTGAGACATAGAGAGAACCAAAGATCCACCACTTGTCCAAGCTAAGCTATATTGAAACATGGAGAGAAGGATGCTCCACCATTTCTCCAAGATAGGCTTCATTGAAACATGGAGAGAAGAAAGCTCCACCATGTCTCCAAGCTAGGATCCATTTAAATGCCCTAAACCCATTTTATTTTGTACATGGGGGGTTTTATTTCAAGTCCTACCACTTGTCTAACCTATTATCCCTAGTAGCATGAGTGGTTTGGTACACCACTTGTACACTCTATGTCATTATATTAGGAAGAACTATGTATTAAGGTCCACCACTTGTCCAACCTATAAGGTTATATCTCAAATGATATCCTTTCTCACCACTTGAAATGCCCATGATATGTTTTACATGGGGGTTTCATTCCAAGGTCCACCACTTGTCCAAGCTAACTCTATTCAAACATAGAGAGAAGCAAAGGTCCACCACTTGTACAAGCTAACTCTATTCAAACATAGAGAGAAGCAAAGGTTCACCACTTGTCAAAGCTAGGCTCCATTGAAGCATGGAGAGAAGTAACCTCCATCATTTTTCCAAGATAGGTGCCATTCAAACATGGAAAGAATCAAGATCTACCATGTCTCCAAGATTCTATGCTCCATTTAAACACCCTAAAACCATGATATTTTGTACATGGGGTGTTTACATTCAAGGTCTACCACTTCTCTAACGTATTATACCTAGTAGCATGAGTGGTTTGGTCTTAAGATTCACCACTTATCCACTCTATGTCATTATATTAAGAATAATTGGGTATTAAGGTCCACCACTTGTCCAACCTATAAGGGTATATCTTAAATGGTATCCTTCACCACTTGTCAAGGTCCATCACCACTTTTCCAACCTGTAAGGTTATATCTTGAATGATATTTTTCCTTATCACTTGTAATGTCCATGCTATGTTTTACAAAGGGGTTTTGTTCCAAGACCCACCACTTGTCCAAGCTAACTCTATTGAAACATAGAGAGAAGCAAAGGTCCACCACTTGTCCAAGGTAGGCTCCATTGAAACATGGAGAGAAGGATGATCCACCATTTCTCCAAGATAGGTTCCATTGAAACATTGAGAGAAGCAATCTCCACCATGTCTCCAAGCTAGGCTCCATTGAAATACCCTAAACCCATAATTTTGTACATGAGGGGTTTACATTCAAGGTCCACCACTTGTCCAACCTATTATCCCTAGTAGCACGAGTGGTTTGGTCTCAAGATTCACCACTTGTACACTCTATGTCATTATATTAAGAAGAACTATGTGTTAAGGTCCACCACTTGTCCAACCTATAAGGTTATATTTTAAATGGTATCCTTTCTCACCACTTGAAATGCCCATGATATGTTTTACATGGGGGTTTCATTCCAAGGTCCACCACTTGTCCAAGCTAACTCTATTGAAACATATAGAGAAAGAAAGGTCCACCACTTGTCCAAGCTAGGCTCATTGAAACATGGAGAGAAGGAACCTCCACTGTTTCTCCTAGATAGGCTCCATTGAAACATGGAGAGAAATAAGCTCCACCATGTCTCCAAGTTGCTAGGCTCCATTGAAATACCCAATACCCATAATATTTTGTACATGGGGGGTTTACATTCAAGGTTTACCACTTGTCCAACCTATTATCCCTAGTAGGTTTGGTCTCATGATTCACCACTTGTCCACTCTATGTCATTATATTAAGAGGAATTGGGTGTTAAGGTCCACCACTGGTCCAACCTATAATGTTATAGCTTGAATGGTATTTTTTATCACCACTTGTAATGCCCATGACATGATATACATGGGGGTTTTGTTCCAAGGTCCACCACTTGTCCAAGCTAAATCTATTGAAACATAGAGAGAAACAAAGGTCCACTTCTTTTCCAAGCTAGGCTGCATTGAAACATGGACCTTAATACCAAATTATTTATAGTAGCATGAGTGATATTTTGTACATGGGGGGTTTACATTCAAGGTCCACCACTTGTCGAACCTATTTCCCTAGTAGGTTTGGTCCCAAGTTCACCACTTATCCACTCTATGTCATTATATTAAGAATAATTGGGTGTTAAGGTTCACCACTTGTCCAACCTATAAGGTTATATATTAAATGGTATTTTTTCTCACCACTTGTAATGCCCATGATATGTTTTACATGGGGGTTTTGTTCCAAGGTCCACCACTTTTCCAAGATAACTCTATTCAAACATAGAGAGAAATAAAGGTCCACCACTTGTCTAAGCTAGGCTCCATTGAAACATGGAGAGAATGATGCTCCACCATTTATCCAAGATAGGCTGCACTGAAACATGGAGAGAAGCAAGCTTTACCATGTTTCCAAGCTAGTCTCCATTGAAACACTCTAGGGGGTTTTATTTCAAGGCCCACCACTTGTTTAACCTATTATCCCTAGTAGCATGAGTGGTTTGGTTTCAAGATTCACCACTTGTACACTCTATGTCATTATATTGTGTTAAGGTCCACCACTTGTCCAACCTATAAGGTTATATATTAAATGGTATCCTTTCTCGCCACTTGAAATGCCCATGATATGTTTTACATGGGAGTTTCATTCCAAGATCCACCACTTGTCCAAGCTAACCATATTTAAACATAGAGAGAAACAAAGGTCCACGACTTGTCCAAGTTAGGCTCCATTGAAACATGGAGAGAAGGAACCTCCACCATTTCTCCTAGATAGGCTCCATTAAAACATGGACATAAGTAAGTTCCACCATGTCTCCTAGATGCTAGGCTCCATTGAAATACGCAAAACCCATTATATTTTGTACATGGGTGATTTACATTCAAGGTCAACCATTTGTCCACCCTATTATCCCTAGTAGGTTTGGTCTCACAATTCACCACTTTTCCACTCTATGTCATTATAATAAGAGGAATTGGGTGCTAAGGTCCACCACTTGTCCAGCCTATAAGGTTATACCTTGAATGGTATTTTTTCTCACCACTTGTAATGCCCATGACATGCTTTACATGGGGGTTTTGTTCCAAGGTTCACCACTTGTCCAAGCTAATTCTATTGAAACATAGAGAGAAACAAAGGTCCACCACTTTTCCAAGCTAGGCTCCATGGAAACATGGACCTTAATACCAAATTATTCCTAGTAGCATGAGTGATATTTTGTACATGGGGGGTTTGCATTCAAGGTCCACCACTTGTCCAACCTACTTTTCCTAGTAGGTTTGGTCGCAATATTCACCACTTGTCCACTCTATGTCATTATATTAATAATAATTGGGTGTTAAGGTCCACCACTTGTCCAACCTATAAGGTTATATATTGAATGGTATTTTTTCTCACCACTTGTAATGTCCATGATATGTTTTACATGGGGATTTTGTTCCAAGGTCCACCACTTGTCCAAGCTAAATCTGTTCAAACATAGAGAGAAACAAACGTCCACCACTTGTCCAAGCTAGGCTCCATTGAAACATGGAGAGAATGATGCTCCACCATTTATCCAAGATAGACTCCATTGAAACATGGAGAGAAGTAAGCTCCACCATGTCTCGAAGATGCTAGAGTCGATTGAAATACCCAAAACCCCTGATACTTTGTACATGGGGGGTTTACATTCGAGGTCCACCACTTGTCCAACCTATTATCCCTAGTAGCATGAGTGGTTTGGTCTCAGGATTCACCACTTGTCCACTCTATATCATTATATTAAGAAAAATTGGGTTTCCATATCTAAATGGATCTTTGCTTGGATAAGTGGTAGACCTTGAGACCTAAATACCCATTCTACACTAGAGCATTGGTTAAGCCTTATGCACTTCAAGCATACCTTTAAGAACAAGTAGTAGTTATTAGTTGACTTAAGTCTAGTTGACCTCCATGGTATTGAGACTACGAGAGAGTGTAGCATAAAAAAGAGTTAGGATTCTAATTTGACTTTCTTTCTATTAATGAGTAGATCATAGATGGATTTTGGTATCTAATAAAACCTTAGGGTAGACAATGTAAAACTCATGTCTATTGTTGTATTTTCATTAAGTGTTCTTGTTCTTTAATTTCAGAACCATTACAGAAAAATGGATTGGCTATATGCTGGCATAAATTGAAGAAAACTATTGAATTACCCATCCAACCTCCTCCAAGACCTTGTCCAAGGAATGAATCACCTCCTTATCACCTACCACTTTCTTTCAAGGACATCAAAAGAGTAATTATCTTGGATCTAGAGGGGTTACTTCTCAAGACAATTGAAATGAAACATGGAGATTCTATGCCATCTTGGACTCAACACATGCGACTTGTGGAGGATAAAGATGAAGTTTATCATGTGGTGCGACCAAACGCACAAAGTTTTTTGGATTTTTGTGCTGAATACTTTGAGCTATGGATATGGAGTTGCTATAACTTAACAAGGGTGCAACACATCACACAAAAATGTTTTCCTGAGCAGTATACCAAGTTCAAGGTGTTTATGAGTAACAAAAATTGCCAAAATCCAAATATTATGTTAGGATTTACAAGGGTTTATCACAAAAATTTGAGTGATATTTGAGGATTTGGATGCAAACAATACCTTAGTTTTTGATGACACTCCATATAGGGTGATGTGGAACATGCCAGGGATATATCTTATATTTCCAAAGATGTGGAGGCAAACTTCCGAGCAACTTCAAAACTTCTTGCAGAGAACCATAATTCCATGGTTGGTAGGATGGTTGTATGCAAGAGATAAGAGAGTCTATACATACAACACAATTGTAAATCAGTATAGTGATTCTGAGACAATTTATGTCCTTGGTGTGTACTTGTCAACATGAAATAATTGAATAAATACGGCCATAAGATGCTTTTTTTATTCTAGTGTGTATCTTTCAACATTTGTATAATTTGATATAGTCTTTTTTATAAAAAAACAAAGGTGTGTCAATTTTATGAACACTTGAATGGAGTGCACCCTACTCTAAGGGGACTTCAATGTACTATTGGAGTGCATCCTATTGTAAGGGGACTCTGATGTATTGCTAGAGTGCACCCAAATTTTTGGAGACTCATTTTTTATTTGATTGGGGCCTATGTTGGGTCATATAGTAAAAGAAATTCATTTTTTGTCAATTCATATCGAGGTTGCATTTATTTGTAACTATGAGAGAATTGATGTTTGATGTCAAAATAAAACTTGTAAGTATGGATCAGAGAATTCATGGACTTTAAATATGTGAGAGGGATATTTTTCTTGGGCACAAATGTTTGCTTCAAGAATTTTGTCATTACATACTCTACGTGAAAGAGTTTTAGAACCTAAAAGACTTTGAAAACCAAACTATGGAATCTAAGTGCATGTATTCTTGAATGGCTTGAAAGTTGATGTATACATGCATGTCGCCTTGATGAAGATTTAGATCTGACAAGATGCAAAGCTAGAATTCTTGGAGTACGTTACCTTTGTCAATTTGGTAATAACATATTTAACTTTCTTTTATTATGGGTGGAAAATATATTATTATGTGCATTTGGAACCTAATTGCTTGACCTTCAAACCAAGATTCCTATGTTATTTTTTCATATACTTTTTTGTAATGAATTAAAATTGTGGATACAAGGTCCACCACTTGTTCAAGCTAGATCTAAGAAAGTATATATATTGAGTCTTCAAACTAGTAAACCAAGGGAAGAGAGAAGCA
The DNA here is from genome assembly GCF_014529385.1 of Adiantum capillus-veneris. Taxonomy (NCBI): domain Eukaryota; kingdom Viridiplantae; phylum Streptophyta; class Polypodiopsida; order Polypodiales; family Pteridaceae; genus Adiantum; species Adiantum capillus-veneris. The sequence continues at coordinate 63,621,221 of NC_140940.1, read as the reverse complement.
GGGTCCATCACTTGTCCAAGCTTATCTCTAGACAACATAGAGAGATGTTAGGTCTACTAATTGTCCAATATAGTCATGGAGAAATGATAGAAGGTTGATCCACTTGTCCAACCTATCATCTCTAGTAAAACGGGAGGTTTGGCCTTAAGATTCACCATGTAACCAACCTATACTTCATTGTATTATGAAGAGTAGAAAAGCAAAGCTCCACCACTTGTCTAAGGTAGTTCCAAAATCAACATGGAGAGAAGCAAGCTTCACCATTTGTCCAAGATAGGTTCCATTAAAACATGGAAAACCTCATATATGTTGTACATGGAAGCTTTTTTCCAAGGTCCACCACTTGTCCAAGCTAGGATCCATTAAAACATGGATAGAAACAAGGCTCCACAACTCGTCCAACCTTTATAGCTGCAAAGTGTACCGGTAGTCTAAACTAGGCATGGGAAAATAATAGAAGGTCCACCACTTATCCAATATATTATCTCTAATAGCATGGGAGGTTTGGTCTCAAGATTTAGGAATTGACTAACCTGTATTTCATTGTATTATGATGAATTTGGTTTTAAAGTCAACTACTTATCCAAGCTATAAGTTTATATCTTGAATGGTATTCCTTCCCATCACTTAGAAAACCAATGATATGTTGTACATGGGGGGGTTTGTTACAAGGTCCACCACTCTTCCAAGCTAGTTTCATTGAAACATGGATGAAGACAAGCTCCACCATTTGTTAAATCTAGACTCCATTGAAATCTAGAAAATCCATTCTATGTTGTACATGGGGTTTTTGTTTTAAGGTCCAACACTTGTCCAAGCTAAGATCCATTGAAACATGGAGTAGAGAAACACTCCACCACTTGTCCAAGCTAGGAAACATTGATAGTAGTTGGCTTAGTTTGAAGATCCACCACGTGTCTAAGATAACTCTATTGAAACATAGAAAGAAGCAAAGGTCCACCAACTGTTCAAGCTAGGCTCCATCGAAACATGGACAGAAGCAAGCTCCACCATTTCTCCAAGATAGGCTCCATTGAAACATGGAGAGAATCAAAGGTCCACCATTTCTCCAAGCCAAGCTCCATTTTTCCAACCTATAAGGTTATATCTTAAATGTTAATCTTTCTAATCACTTGGAATACCCATGATATGCTTTACATGGGGGTTTTGTTCCAAGATCACCACTTGTCCAAGCTAACTCTATTGAAACATAGAGAGAAGCAAAGGTCCATCACTTGTCCAAGCTAGTCTCCATTGAAACAAAGAGAGAAGCAAGCTCCATCATTTCTCCAAGATAGGCTAGCATGGATAAGTGCACCTTGAAACCAACCTTCCTATGAGGCAATAGAGCATATGCTACATATTTTATGTATGCCCCATGCCTCAAATTAAGAAGTTATAGATTAGAAGTGGACCTTGCTTGAATGTCACATGCAATAAATTAAGGAAAAATAGCCAAGTGGATTGTATTCCTCAATGGATCCTTGCTTTCACAAGTTGTGAACCTTGAGTCACTTTTACATTGACTTGGACAAGTGGTGGACCTAGAAACCAAGCTCTCCATGTTGAGATAAGTTGTAGGTAGGACAATAGAACATAGACAACGATAATGGATGCAATATACTCGTCTCCTAATAATCCAATTGATTGAAACCATGGTATTTTAGTTGTTTTCATTGTGTATTGTATGTGCATAAACTGGAATGAGACCTTAAGAAAACTCAAATTTTTGACAAAATCTCTATATTTTGTACATGATATATTGAAAGTTGTCCAACCTGGGAATTGGGATTTTCCCACTTTACCTAATATGGTCTTTTGGTGAATACAATAGCTTAAAGGTTGTCTAATTAAGATCACTTTCTATGGATCGAAATAAACTTTTTTTTCTAGAAATCTTGTGAAACCTTTAAGTGAAATTACAATAGAACAAGGTATAAATCTTGTGAAACCTTTAAGTGAAATTACAATAGATCAAGGCATTTTTAGATAAATATACTAAAGTTTAAAGATTGGTACATTTTCTTGCTAAGAGAGAGAAAGCACAGAAATAGAACCCCAAAGTGTACAGAATATACACACGAGATGATGTATATATAGAGGGGACTTGGGTGCCATATATAGAGAAGCCATATTTTGAGTAGCTTCATATATAAGCTCAACACCCACGCTCAAATAAGGGTCCCTAACTGTGGATGAAAAAACGCTTGGGAGATCAAGGGAAAAACCCACAGCTCTATATACACCCCCCGTTATATTATAAAAATCATTGAATATACAAATGTTCATGAGGAGCTACATCATTCCTTTTACAATGAATATTTTATGAGGAGCTACATCACTCCTTTTACAATTAATGTTTTATGAGAAGATACATTACTGCTATCCTATCAAATACAATAATGAATACAAAGGTTCAATAAAGAGGTGTAAAGGCTATCTATTAGCTCGTAATCAGAAGTGTCTCCGTGAATCTGCTGTGTAGCTTGTCATCAATTGTTATGGAATTGATATGTTATTATTTATTGCAGCTGAAAGGTGAAAAAGGCTTGACCGAGCTAGGCTATTGCAAAAGGATATCACATTTTATGTATATTTATTCAAGTGCTCTTTTATGAGCTTTGGCCATTTGTGACCGGCCGACTAGTTTGTACTCACATTGACCATTCAAGAAATCTATAAATCAAATACGTGCAAGAGGTAAATGGTCACTCTTGCACGAGGGGAGATTGCACCCAGTGTCTGTGTATTCTTCTCTCCTCTCTTCTCTTCTCTCTCGTCGTGCCAGGCGTAGCACTCCGCTCTAGGAGGTGCACCTCTTTATGTTCTCTTCTTCTCCCTCGCGTGCTGTCTCGCTCTGTTCCCGTGCATCATTGATCATGTGCTATGCGAGGCGTCAGGTATGAGAATTTGTTCATTTATGATTAGCAGCGTGTTGTTTCAGGTATTTTGCAGGGCAGCCACGCCGTTGTTTGTTGCAGTGGTATTAGAGCTTTGGAAACGCTCCTTTCAACGCACACGTGATGGAGAAACATATATACAAAGATAAGTGCAAATTATGACCTAGATCTGCATAATTTTTCTTGCGAAGTTTTTTCACGTTTCGCTTCATTACCCATCATATTTACTAATTATGCCTTAATTGTACGTCTTGCACAAAAGAATACTAGGCATAAGATTAGTAGGACAAATATGTCCATGGAATTAAAACTCAATTTGTTTAGAGATCATGCATGTAAATCTTAGAGGCATAGTCAGTGTTGATAGTGTCATTAGGAAGCCAATTATGGTAAGCAGATTATAGCAAGTAAGACAAGTTTTACGAGAACAATTGCACCTCGAATTGCACGTAGGAGAATATAAATTATAGGATCTTTTTTTTTCATTCGAGAGGCACATGTATGTATAGTAACCTAGTAGGAAGAATAATCAGAGAGAGTGTACTTGACGAGTTGTTAATGCAAGAACCCTTGCTTGAGAAGGGGCGGATGTAACCTTGTGGGAAACAACCCCAAGCGGCTACCCCAAAAAATGAACAAAACAGTAAAATTGGATGGCGTGTTTTGTAGGTGACTCTGTCTGCTAATGGTTGGGGAAGATCACCACTCATCAACGTGAGCTACTAGCTATCATCACGAGCAAAGCAGACATACAGGCTTGTGTGGATGGTAGCAGCACACAAAGGTCGAAGCACTCCAGCATCGAACAAGAACATCTAAACGACAATGACTTGCTGACCAACCCACTCCACACACACCTTCTTTGTCTCTCTCTGTGTTAGTAGTGTTGGCCACAAAAACCACCCATCGTCGCTCAGATGCTTCCATGCAACCTCACTACCTTACGGATTCTATTTGAACACATGAAACCTCACTATCGTAGCCACACACAGATGCGATTTTTTTAAATTTATTTTACCAAACCCCCTACACCACACGCCATGCAAACAGAGAACCACACGCCTACCTTGACGTCGAGTAGCCTGCAGCTCTCATCCACGAGCAGTCCGCCATGCAGCAAACTCTCCCCCCACCACTCGTCGCAGCTTTTTTTCCCCTGGACTCCCAGTAGCCCCATATTCAAGAGTGGCCAACCTTCAGAATCCTTCTCTCTCTCTCTCTCTCTCTCTCTCTCTCTCTCTCTCTCTCTCTCTCTCTCTCTCTCTCTCTCTCTCTCTCTCTCTCTCTCTCTCTCTCTCTCTCTCTCTCTCTCTCTCTCTCTCTCTCTCTCTCTCTCTCTCCCTCTGAAGCCGTCGACCTCGACCAGAGTTAAACTCTCTCTCGTTCTCTCTCCTCAAACTGTATCTTTCTCTCTCATAGTTGGGGACCAACTACTCTCTCATCGGCTAGCAGCCTCCATGCACACTTTCAATGGAGCTTTCCCTCTAGGTTCCTAGTCTCACACAGACACACACAGTCCCATAATACTCTCTCTCTCTCTCTCTCATCAGATGATTGCCTGTCAATATGGAGCAGCAGCTCCCTGCCCTACATTGTAAGGACACCACTTCTCCCAGCTAATGGGACACAACTACAGTGGGGATGTGATGATTTGTGCATGAGCCCACCCACTGAAATCTCTCTCTCTCTCTGTCTCTCTCTCTCCAATCAGTAGCCACCCAACTCTCTCTCTCTGGCCGCAATGCTGAAGCTCTAGCTGCCATGCTGAAGTGGTAGTTCACTACACATAAGCACACAGTTGTGTGGACGCCACTTTTTCTTTAATCCCATGCCACACACACACACACAGACACCAACTGCCAACATGCGATCTACTCTGTAGTAGACCAACCCACACTCCATTTTCTCTCTCTCTCTCTCTCTCTCTCTCTCTCTCTCTCTCTGGCTCTGCTTATAGCAGCCATACTCGGACCATACCACATGTAACAGGGATTCACTAAGTTTCTCAATAGTTGAGTTCAAATCCAAACTCGCACTTGCCATCTACCACGTTCGACGAGCTGACTCTTGCTCGCCATGGATCTCCTGGAAAACCCAAAAGGCCAGCAGAAAAGCTTGAAGTGCCAAGGTTTGCATTAGAGAGTTGACAAATTGACGCCTTGTGTACTGGTAAATGTCAATAAGTGTGATGCTTCATACTAAAGTGGGATTTTGAATGGCCCAAGTCAAGCCTACTTCTACACTTGTATCATGAAGCACTACGTGAACAGGAGAAGAAAGAAATCTTATCACTTGGGCAATGTTTTCATTCAAATCCCCTACATCATACTTACTTCTAGTGCTGGTATGTGATCAAGAAAAGCACCTGTTTCAAACATCTATTCAAACCTCCAAACCAAGCCTTTCTCTAATATCTCTTCATAGATCTCTCTGAGCTTTGAGAAGAGGCCACCTTGAGTCGCAAGAGGCTTCTCAAAAAACACAGCACCAGGGAAATCCAACGCAACGACATGCAAACCATGGGAAACTAAGTGTGAGAGACCGGTATGTAAAAGAGCTAGCACCTAGTCCATGACAAGTACATATTTCGACATTGTGAGGGTTCCTTCTTCTCTCACAAACAGATTGAGGAACTTGCATTTCCTATAGTGTTGCCGCACGTCTGGAGGCATGGGCTTTGGTGATGCACGGAGCAAGTTCCCGGATACCTCTTTCTCCATTTATGGCAATGATGAATCTTATCAAGCAGTCTTTACGGAACCCTCATCATCCATGATTGCTATACCTACAGAGGAGAACGTTGATCCCTTCCCCCTATGATTTTAATGATTTTCATTATGTAATGCTTTATTATTTATGTCGAAATATGTGATTACAACTACTGTGGTCTACGCTCACCGACTATCTACGCATTGTCTTCTCAAGTTTAGGTAATTTGTATAAGATACCAACTCCCATCCTACCTCCTCCCAAATAATATCTAGAGGCTTAAGTAGATGGTTTTGTAAGGCATTTTCTTGATGCACCAAAAATGTACATTCTCATCCCTAATTCTGGCTCTACCTAAAAAATCATCTGTCGTAAATAAAGGCTTCTAGGAAAAGGCAGTTCAAGATCAAATTACTTTTGGGTTGTTTGTCCAATCAGTCCCATCTCTCTTTCTATTCGTTCCACGGATAATCATCGTAGACGTCTATCAGTCCTCAATGTAATTTTGTCTCCCACATTGCACTATAAAATCCAATTAGATCTCCTTACCTACATTTTTTTTCTGCCTTGGTCGTGGTTTTCGTCTATCTGTGCTATTTTGTTAGGACTGCAACATTTTCTCACATTTCCATTTTTGCAGGGCTATGGGTAACTTTTAATTTGTGTTCCAGCTTCATTTAATTTATTTTGCCATTGTTGATTCAAAGTGCTAACATTGTACGTTCTAAATATGTGATCGCACACTAATCTTGAATCAAATTCTCGACAGACAACATATTATTTTATTTTATTTAAAATTACTAGCACAAAATTAACATATTTTGGAGTTGTTAATTATACTATGGTGCAAGTTTGATAGTTGCAGTTCTCCTTAGCCTGTACAAATCTGTTTGACATGCCTCAGATGCAAGTTACGATCATATCTCTCTTCACAAACACACTGGCTCATATAATTTTGATGCAGTGTACCCTCAAGGTATGTACATTAACCTCACTCCCCTTTTCCTAATTGATTTACCGACAATCTTTTATAAATTAGGCAACCCAACATCTCTCATGTCATCACTAGTACTTCAAAAAGGGAATCTCAAATACATCACTCCTATTTTTAAATTTCATTTCTCTACATTATGTGCTCACCTGAATACTCGATCAAATGCTCCGATCATGGCTTCTGATTGTACTACAAGTACTTTTTATCAAGATGCGTTATCAATAAGCTCTGCAGCTACTCATGTGAGCCACGGTGTTTTGGGATAGTGCACAACAATTTATAAGTGCCTTGATATACTGCATTGCGATGTCAACAAACATAGTAAATATTTTTATTTTCTCTATTATGTCTTGTCTAGTCCATTGGTCACAAGCATACAAATCCACCGATTTAAGCAGTGTGTCAATGCTCATCTAGTGCAGATTCACTGATTTAGGCAGCACAACAACAAACTACAGATTCACGCTTTTTGAACTTATATCAAATGCAGATTCGCTAATTTAGGCAGCATTAGTGCATATTCGTCGATTTAGGCAGCACATCGGGTGTAGATTTGCTCATTTAGGCAACATCGATCACAAAATCATGCTGCAGTGATTGGCCACCACTATAACTGGTATGATTTTGTTTCCCGGGTATACAAAAATGAAGGATATTTGGATTTGGATTGGAAATTGATATATGTCGATTCTTTTCTGTCATGAAAGTATTTATGAAATTGGACTTGAGATTGATGAGGATTGATTATTGAATGATGAGTGTGACCAATGATATTCTGATTCATCAAGGTATGACATATACTGCTTATTCTACTGGTATGGGACACTAGAATAAGCAGTATGTAGATGACGACAAACATAAGCAATGTTGTTCAGTTTCATTGTTTTTACTATATGTTAGTTTTTGACACAGATTTCTAATCACTGTTTTTGACAAGTATCATTTGCAAATATTTTTTATCTTTGCAACTGAGGATAGTTTCTTTCCAATGGAGAGGTATGTTATGGAATTGATATGTTATTATTTATTGCAGCTGACAGATGAAAAAGGCTTGACCGAGCTAGGCTATTGCAAAAGGATATTACATTTTATGTATATTTATTCAAGTGCTCTTTTATGAGCTTTGGCCATTTATGACCGGCTGGTCAGTTTGTACTCACATTCACCATTCAAGAAATCTATAAATCAAATACGTGCAAGAGGAAAATGGTCACTTTTGTATGGGGGGAGATTACACCCACTGTCTGTGTATTCTTCTCTCTTGTCTTCTCTTCTCTCTCGTTGTGCCAGGCGTAGCACTCCGCTCTAGGAGGTGCGCCTGTGTATGTTCTCTTCTTCTCTCTCGCGTGCTGTCTCGCTCTGTTCGCGTGCATCATTGATCATGTGCTATGCGAGGCGTCAGGTATGTGGATTCGTTCATTTATGATTAGCAGTGTGTTGTTTTGGGTATTTTGCAGGGCAGCCACGCCTTCGTTTGTAGTATCAATATCGTGTCACCAAACATGTCTTCATGTTGTCATCAATACGGCATCACCAACCAAGTTTGTCTTCATGAAATCAATTCTTTGATCAATCCTACATAGATTATAGACTCAAAAAACATAGTCATGAAAATTATTAGCATCGTTAGTGAAATAATTAGGTTCACAATGCCATAAGAGATGGTTCGCGACGCCACTCTTTTGACAAAGATATATGCACTACAACATATGGTACATAAAGTATGAACGTAAAAGTACAAGATGCGTGATTACGTGATGCAAATGTCATGTGTATATACTACATAAAACGAAATTTATAAACGTAGTGATATCAATGAGTATCATCAAAGTATTAACAAAATATCATCATTGTATCAATAAAAATGAATAAATCATCATGGTATCAACAAAAAGCATCATAGAATAATCATTGTATCAACGAAACAACATCATGGTATCACCTAGAATAACCATGGTATCAACGAAACAACATCATGATATTACCAAGAATAATCATTGTATCCATGGAACAACATCATGGTACGTATCACCGAGAATAACCATGGTATCAACAAAACAACATCATGGTATCACCGAGAATAACCATGATATCAACAAAACAACATCATGATATCACCGAGAATAATCATTGTATAAACGAAACAACATCATGGTATCACCGAGAATAACCATGGTATCAACGAAACAACATCATGGTATCACCGAGAATAACCATGGTGTCAACGAAACAACATCATGGTATCACCAACAATAAACATGGAATCAACGAAATATCATCATGGCATCACTGAGAATAACCATGGTATAAACGAAATATCCTCATGGTATCAATGAAAATCACCATGACCGATGTACTAATAAAACATCATCATGGTACCATCAAAATCACTATGGTATCAATGAGAGATTATCAATAAAACGACTTAAACTATATCTCTAGAAGAATAATTATACGAGAATCAATGAACGAATAATTAAACTATATCTCTAGAAGAATAATTATACGAGAATCAATGAACGAGTATATCATATAACAAAAGACCATGTACCAATAGTAGCTTGATAGAGTTTGGACGATCATCAACGGCTCGACTGAATCGGAACGATATGTAACTGGCTTCTGTAGCAAAGTTACATCAGTAACAAATATATGATTGATGAAAAGAAAATATAATTGAGAAGTTTTCAATTATGAGAAAAATCAAAAGCAAAAAGTAAAATTTTGCTTTTCAAACATATTTGCAGTTCGAGAACGATAACCCAAAATCGGTGCAGAATTTAGAGAAAGTTTCTTCTGCAAAGTTGTACACCACATCGATTTCGATGGCTCAAGCGAATAGTTTCTGCATGATCATTTTCAATAAGGAGAAAAATCAAAAAACAAAAAATGAAAGTTCCTTTCCAGGCATATACGTAGTCCGTAAACGATAACTCAAAATCAGTGCAGAATCTGAAAAGCAACTTTCTTCTGCAAATTTATAGACCACATCAATTTCAGTGTCTCCACGGACTATTTCTGCAATTATGAGAGAAATCAAAAACAAAAAACGAAAGTTGCTTTTCAGACATGTACACAATCCACCAACGATAACTCAATATCGGTGCAGAATTTGGAAAATTTTTCTTCTGCAAAGTTGTAGGCCACACCAATTCTGATGCCTCATGTGAGCTATTTCTGCAGAATCATTTTCAATCAGGAGAAAAATGAAAGACAAAAAATGGAAGTTGCTTTTCAGGCATGTACGCAGTCCGTGAACAATACTTCAAAATTGGTGTAGAATTTGAAAAAACTTTCTTCTGCAAAGTTGTAGATCGCATTGATTCTAGTGCCTCTCCCGATTAGTTTCTGCAAAATTGTTTTTAATCAGGTGAAAATCAAAAACAAAAAGCAAAGTTGCTTTTTAGACATGTACGCAGTCCGTGAACGATAACTCCAAATTGATGCACAATTGGAAAAAACTTTCTTCTATAAAGTTGTAGACCACATCAATTCCGATGCCTTACTTGAGTACTTTTTGCAAAATTGTTTTCAAAGAAATAAAAACCAAAAAACAAAAAGCGAAGTTGCTTTTTAGACATGTACGCAGTCCGCGAATGATAACTCAAAATCGGTGCAGAATTTGAAACAACTTTCATCTGCAAAGTTGTAGACCACATTGATTCCGGTGTCTATGGCGAGTAGTTTCTGCAAAATTGTTTTCAATCAGGAGAAAAATAAAAAACAAAAACGTCCTGATGTCGTGCAGCTCCGCTGCCACGAAGAGAAAAAGAGCAGAGAAATGCAAGCTAAGCTTTTTTGAAGCCTACACATTTAGTGAGCAATGATCAGGGCTTAATAACGAGTCAAGTTTAATGATTAATATATGCTAGATGCAGCTTAAAAGGGACAACTTGATTAGGACCTAATTATCTGACAAAAACCCCTACTTGATACCCTTGAGCACCTTAGTCATGAAGCCCCTCAAGCACCTTAGTCATAAAGCATGACAAGCACCTTAATCATCAAGCACGACAAGCACCTTATTCAACAAGCACAAGAAGCACCTCAAGCACATTAATGAGGAAGCGCCTCAAGCACCTTGGTCAGCAAGCACGACAAGCATCTCAAGATTGGGTTGAGCTCCCATCTCAAACTCAGCCCTAGCTTGCCTAAGGTCCTAGGTCTAAGGACTTTTAACACTAACCTTTGGAGGTCTTTAATGAAGCTAACCCTAAGGTCTTTCAAGCTCCATTAGCTAGCATTTCTCTTTGACAGACCATCTCTCATTTGGACCCATTGACTTTGGTCCCGTGCACTCAGATAGATCCATAAGCACATGTCTATATTCTAGCTGTGATCCATAGGGACCATGTGTTGTGATAATTGTTCAAGATGTGGGCCCGGCATCAATGCAAGCATTTGAAGTGTGTCCGTCTATGCTAAGGTTGGTCAATTGGGGCCATCACGCATTTAAATACCTTGCAATCCTTCTCTCTCTACTGTATTTGGAAGATACAAGGGTATCAAGTAGGGGTTTTTGCCGTATACTTACGTCCTAATCAGCTTATAAAGACTCTAATGGCAAGCATAAGTGGAAATTTTACAGTCTTGATCTAATTCGAGAGCATTAAACTCTCCTAACTCCATCAGTGTCGTTAACGGCAAACATTTGTAATCGAATTCCACTTAGGCTAATCATTAACAGTTTAAACCATTTCGTTTGTCAAGTTTTAAGTATTCAAAGTGTTGACAGAATCTTTTGCCTTGTTCCGTGCACCTTGTCTCTCTTATTTCCCACAACAAACAGCCCCCGGTGCTGACCCGACTCCCTCGCGAACCCATATCCCCCGAGACTGCTCTGATACCATGTTGAGAGAGAGAGAGAGAGAGCACGCAAATAGAACCCCAAAGTGTGTAGAATACAAAAATGAGATGATGTATATATAGAGGGGACCTAGGTGCCATACATAGAGAAGCCATATATTGAGTAGGTTCACATATAAGCTCAACATTTCTTTCCTACAGAATTTATTTTACAAATAATTTTTAAATTTTGCACGTGGGATTACACTAAACCGTAGTATTTTAAGCAGCCTCATAGCTTGAGACTCTCCCTTAAAGGAGACTAAACGTGTGCTTGAATAGAGGTTGAAATTTACGAATCTTGAACCCCTACTTCTGAGGAGGCTCGAACTTAAGTTGGACCTTCTCTAAGCATACTTGAAGGGAAAGGTTTGATCTTAGTCTTGGAGAAGGGAAAGAACCTCTGGTTTATGAAGATTGAGAGATGGAAATGAACATTTGAGCAGAGAAAAGTCAACAAAAACGTGAGAAATCAAGTTGTAGGGAAGTGGACATAGTTTTTTGTAGATCTCCTGCACATCAAATCGGCCAATCTTGGAAGAAATCAAGGCAAGGCTCATGAGCAGCCCACTGTGAGGGAGTCTGCAAGGCAAGCAGAGAATAACTGCAGAAACATTGTTGAAGTCTTTAGTCAATATGAGCAACCTTGCCGATATAGCAATGGCCCTTGTGTTGGTGATACTAGATGACTACACCTATTTGAGCGAGTAGCCAATATGCGCATGGGGGTAAGCAAGTGCATTTGATTTCGGATACCACAATTATGGCCTGGAGGATTGTAGTAGGATGTTTGCAATTGGCCTATTGTACAACCTAATTCTAATGAGAGTCTTGATGGAAATGGTTGTTGGGTAGAAGTTCTCTCAACATGTAAGTACATCTTCTCCCATGTTTTGTGACTCTCGTATTATTTTGACACAGGAGGGATAATGGACTAGTAGATGTACTTAGGGAGGCCCGACATGGAGACTAGTAGTTGTATATTCCATTCGACGAGTAGTTGTATCTACTAGACTACTATGTACAATTACATTTTCAAGATTTAAGTGATTTTTCCTTAATGAATACAATAGCTTAAAGGTTGTCTTAAGCTCACCTTGTATGGATCAAAATAAACCTGTTTTCCAAAAATCTTGTAAAACCTTTAAGTGAAATCACAATAGATCGAGTTATTTTCAAATAAATATACTATAGTTTTAAGACTCGTAGATTTTCCTTCCTACAAATTCTTATGTTTAAAGATAATTTTCAAGGTTTTCAAGTGGGATTACACTAAACCTTAGTTTTCTAAGCACCCTCATAGCTTGAGACTGGACCTTAGAGGAGATTGAACTTGTGCTTCAATAGAGGTTGAAATTTAAGAATCTTGAGGCTCTACCTCCGAGGAGGATTGAACTTAAGTTCGTGCCTCTCTAAGCATACTTGAAGGGAAAGGTTTGATCTTAGTCTCGACAAAGGGAAAGAACCTCTACTTCAAGAAGATTCAGTGCTGGAAATGAACGTTTTATCAAAGGAAAGTCGACAAACGCTTGAGAAATCAAGTTGCAACAAAGTCGGGAGAGTTTTTTGTAGATCTCATGGGCATCAAATCAGCCAAGCTTGTAAGAAATCAAGGCAAGGCTCATGAGTAGCCTACTATGAGGAAGTCTGAAACACAAGCAGACAATAAGTGCAGAAACCTCGTTGAAGTCTTCAATCAATATGAGCAACCTTGCCGATATAGGAGCGACCCTTGTGTTGGTGACAGTGCATGGGGGTAAGCAGGTGCATTAAATGTTGAATATCATAAATATGACCTAGAGGGTTGTAGTAGGATGTTTGCAATCGGCCTATTGATGGAAATAGTGGTTGGGTACATATGCTCCTATGTTTTTTGACTCTCGTTTTATTTTGACATGAGAGGGAAAATGGAGCCCTGACATGGAGGATAGTTGTTGTATAATCCATTCAACCAGTAGTTGTATCTACTCAACCGCTATGTACAGCTACATTTTCAAGATTTAAGTGATTTTACCTTGGTGAATACAATAGCTTAAAAGTCCGTCTAATTAAGATCACCTTGTATGGATCAAAATAAACCTTTTTTCCGAAAATCTTGTAAAATCTTTAAGTGAAATTACAATAGACTAAGCTATTTTCAAATAAATATACTAAAGTTTAAAGACTTATAGATTTTCCTTTTTGCAAAAATTATGTTTAGAGATAATTTTCAAATTTTGCACGTGGTATCACACCAAACCTTAGTTTCCTAAGCAGCCTTATAGCTTGAGACGCACCCTTAAAGGAGACTGAACTTGTGCTTTAATAGAGGTTGAAATTTAAGAATTTTAACCCTCTACCTCCGAGGAGGGTCGAACTTAAGTTGGAGCCTTTCTAAGCATACTCGAAGGGAAAGGTTTGATCTTAGTCTTGAAAAAGGGAAAGAAACTCTCCTTCATGAAGGTTCAGCCGTGGAAATGAACATTTAAGTAGAGGAAAGTAGACAAAAGCGTGAGAAATCAAGTTGTATGGAAGTGGACTTAGTTTCTTGTAGATCTAGTGGGCATCAAATCGGCCAAGCTTGGAAGAAATCAAGGCACGGCTCCTGAGCATCCCACTGTGAAGAAGTTTGCAAGGCAAGCAGACAATAAGTGCAGAACCTCGTTGGAGTCTTTAGTCAACATGAGCAACCTTGCTGATATAGCAGTGGCCCTTGTGTTGGTGATATTGGATGACTACACCTATCTAAACGAGTAGCCGGGGTAAGCAGGTGCATTTGATGTCGAATAACACAAATATGGCTTGGAGGGTTGTAGTAGGATGTTTGCAATTGGCCTATTGTACAACCTAATTCTTATGAGAAGCTTGATGAAAATAGTGGTTGGGTACAGTAAGTGCTCTCAAAATGTAAGTACACTTGCTCCAATGTTTCGCGACTCTCGTATTATTTTGACACAGGAGGGAAAATGCCCTTGTAGATGTACCCAGGGAGGCCCAACATGAGACTAGTAGTTGTATAATTCATTCTACCAATAGTTGTATCCACTCCACTACAGTTTCAAGATTTTTGTGATTTTTTTCTTCATGAATACAATAGCTTAAAGGTCGTCTTAAGCTCACTTTGTATGGGTCAAGATACACCTCCTTTCAAAAAATCTTGTAAAACCTTTAAGTGAAATTACAATAGATCGAGGTATTTTCAAATAAACATACTAAAGTTTAAAGACTGAAAGATTTTCCTGCCTACAAATTTTATGTTGAAAGATAATTTTCAAATTTTGCGAGTGGGATTACAGTAAACCTTAGTATTCTAAGCACCCTCATAACTTGAGACTCGACCTTAGAGGAGACTTAACTTGTGCTTCAATAGAGGTCGAAATTTAAGAACCTTGAGCCTCTACCTCCAAGGAGGCTCGAACTTAAGTTTGAACCTCTCTAAGCATACTCGAAGGGAAAGGTTTTTTAATTTTAGTCTTGAAAAAGGAAAAGAACCTCTTGTTCATGAAGTTTCAACACTCAAAACGAACATTTGAGCAGAGGAAAGTTGACAAAAGTATGAGAAATCAAGTTGTAGGGAAGTCCGCAGTAGATCTCGTGGGAATCAAATCGGCCAAGATTGTAGGAAACCAAGGCAAGGCACAAGAGAAGCCCACTCTGAGGAAGTCTACAAGAAGGCAAGCAAACAAGACGTGCAAAAACCTCATTGCCGATATAACAATGGCCCTCATGATGATGATAGTGGATGACTACACCTATCTCAGCAAGAGTTCTTTTATTTCACCTTGAGAAGAGAGCTTCATAGCTTGGTTGTACAAATAAGTTTCAAGGAAGGAACATCCTTCTCTCCCAATAGCAGCACGTGCATGCCATTGGATTCAAACATCAAACTATTGTGCTCATAGCTATGCTTGAGTGATCATCATTCTAGACTATGTAACCACTTCGGACTAAGGACCATATCTACTCGCTCTATGTTCCTGACTTGAAAATTTAAGGACGTGGAATACCCTTGAATCCCTAGTGGTACAACTTTCACTTGAACATCCCACACCTCGACATCATGGTCATTCATCATTGCTACCTTTTAATGGCGAGAACTTGAAGTCTGGGGTTTGAGCTGTTTTACTAACTTATAGTTGGGGGTAAGCAAGTGCATTTGATGTCTAATACCATAAATATGGCTTGGAGGGTTGTAGTAGGATGTTTGCAATCGGCCTATTGTAAAACCTAGTTCTAATGAGAGCTTGATGGATATAGTGGTTGGGTAAAAGTTCTCTCAAAATGCAAGTACATCTTCCCCCATGTTTACTGACTCTCATTTTATTTTGACACAGGAGAGAAAATGGACTAGTAGATGTACTTAAGGAGGCCCGACATGGAGACTAGTAGTTGTATAATCCATCTTACCAATAGTTGTATCCACTCGATCGCTATGTACAACTACATTTTCAAGATTTAAGTGATTTTGCCTTGAGGAATACAATAGCTTAAAGGTCGTCTTAATATCACTTTCTCAAAATAAACCTTTTTTCCAAAAATCTTGTAAAACCTTCAAGTGAAATTACAATAGATCAAGGCATTTTCTAATCAATATACTAAAGTTTGAAGACTGATAGATTTTCCTAACTACAAATTTTATTTTGAAAGATAATTTTCAAATTTTGCAGGTGGGATTACACTAAACCTTAGTATTCTAAGCAGCCACATATCTTCAGACTCGACCTTAGACGAGACTGACTTGGTGCTTCGATACAAGTTGAAATTTAAGAATCTTGAGCCTCTACCTCGGAGGAGGCTCGAACTTAAGTTTGAGCGTCTCTAAGCATACTTGAAGGGAAAGGTCTGATCTTAGTCTTCAAAAATGGAAAGAGCCTCTGCTTCATGAAGGTTCAACGCCAGAAACAAACGTTTGAGCAGAGGAAATTCGACAAAAGCGTGAGAAATCAAGTTGCATGGAAGTCGGTAGAATTTTTTTGCAGATCTCATGGGCATCAAATCGGCCAAGCTTGTAAGAAATCAAGGCAAGGCTCACGAGCAGCCCACTGTGAGAAAGTCTACAAGGCAAGAAAACAATAAGTGCAAAAACCACTTTGGAGTCTTTAGTCAATATGAGCAACCTTACCAATGTAGCCTAAATTTGTGCTTCTATAGAGGCTCAACTTTAAATATTTTGAGCCTCTACATCAGTGGACGTTGGATCTTAAGTTCAACATTCAAAGGGTACTTTTAGGCACATTCTCAAACTTAAATTTGAGGTTCTACCTCGTGAGAGAAAGATTCTTGAATTTAAGTGGCTCATGGGTCTTTATTGGTGGAGGTTGGAAGTTAAATATGATCCTTTGAGAAATCCTTGAGATGGAGATTTGAACTAAATTTCAAACTTCTTCTAGAGAGGAAACTCACATTTGTATGCTAATTTAGAAAATCCATTTAGATATTTATACTTGAATTTCAAGGTTTTAGCAATTGATTCTTATGTAGCATTAGAATGTGAGTCTAGCCTCATGAGCTCGATATAACTACTATAACACATGCAAGTGAGCTTCATGCTAAATACATATAGACTAAAGCTTTGAGCCTCATCTCCATGTAGTTGAATAGTATATGCAAGTGGGCTTTTAGTATGGGAGGTTCAAGTTTATTGATCAAGACATCCATATGTTAATGTAGGTCAAGGATATGAGCTTTTATACACTATGTTCTTGGTTTCTAGCTCTTGAGACTCACATTTATAGTTTATGTAGATCTAGCATGTGAGGCTAGCCTAATGAGCTCATTATAGATAGTTATGCAGATAGACGACTACTGGTGTGCACATCCTAACCAAAATTAATCTTCTTTTGCTAGAAATAATTTTGTTAAAAGCCTAATGCTACACTCCAAAGTGAAGCCTTGTCTCTCTTCCCTATCTATATTGAGCTTTGAATTGAGATTTTAGCATCATGCACTTGAGCCTCACTTGAACATATTAAGTCACTTGGGACTCAATTCTAAGCTTGATGCTCCCTTAATCTACCACTTGCAAGAGAGGGAGATCCAACCAACCAAGAGGCATTGGACCCTGTTTCTGAAACTAGTAGTCTCTGAATCTTCATAGAGTACATCCATGTGAGCCTGCACGTTGAGTTCAAGTGGCACTTGCCAATGAGTCTCAACGTCAAGGTTCAGTTTCAAGTTAGTAGGCTCAAACATAAGCATGTTACACATGATAGCTTCTATCATGATCAAACATAGTATATGTGCCTATGTAACCTTGCATTTGCAAAGTTGGATCCTTAGACGTCCTATTAGAAGAAAAAAATCAAGACATAGTAGGATCCTTGTTTCCAAGACCCAAAGTCATGTTCTAAATAAGCACTTCCATGATGGGACTAATAACAAAGTACTCACTTTGAGGCTTTACTTGATAACGAGCCTCTCCTTACCTATTCACTACAAGAGGTTGTGTGCTCTTGTGACGCTCTTAGCGACGGAAATACACTGGGTTTTTATAACCCCCGGCGTCGCTAAAACCGTCGCTAACAGCGTCGCTACGAGAGCGTCGTTATCTGCGTCGCTATCTGCGTCGCTATAGGCGTCGTTATAGGCGTCGCTATATAGCGACGCTCATAGCGACGCCTATAGCGACGCAGATAACGACGCTCTCACAGAAGAGTATAGCGACGCATATAGCGACGCTACAGAGCCATAAATAGCGACGCTTATAGCGACGCCTGAGAGAATATTTTTTTGGTGGCAGGGCATTGAATGCCCTGCCACCCATCAACCATATTGTACTTGATTCACTTTTTAAAAAAAGTGCAAAGGTAAATAATAGACCCAAAATAGTCACCAACAAGACGCATTGTTTGCAAAATTGACAATTGTACACATCATAGACAAACTGAATTGATTGGCAAATGTAATAATGACAATTGTACAACATCATAGGCATAAAGAATTGATTGGCAAAAGGAATTGCGGTGACAAATGTAATAATATACATGGTTCAAAAAGACGTATAAAATCCGTCTCATGATACATAAGCTATGAGAAACCCTAAACTAATGCTATCTAGCTACGGCTAAACTGACGACGTCTAATCAGACGTCTCATCGCGTCCAAGCGGCGTATCTGTCGGATTCTGCAAAAGAAGACAATAAGACAGCTTTCAGTAAGTATAAACATATAACGACATTTATAAAACAATACAAAAAATAAAAAAGAGTAAACCCTAATACTAACCATGCCACCGCGAGAACTGAGAATGTCCATCAGGGCGTTTAAGCCCTTCCTGCCTGCGTACTCGCGCTCGTACGGTGTGGGATCACGTCCTGTCATCGACCACTGTCAAAACATACAAAGATTTCATTATGTTAGAACTAAAAAACTTATAAACCCTAAACTATCGAACATGCATAAAGAGCAATGTGAAAAGACTTACAAAATCGGCCTCAAATGATGCCCATCCACCGCTCCCCAAGTGGTGCGAGCTCACTGCCTCTACTCGCGCTCTGGCTGCATCCTTTTGTTGCTTCCACTTGTCGGGATTCTCGCGCGCTGCTTTCTTCGCATTCTTCCAATCTTCTTTGGCCAGCCAATCTGGCCTATTCCACCCATTCTTGATTGCTTTTTGCACTTCGGAACGCTTGTGTTTGCAGTATTCGCGCATTCGAATCTTCATCAGGTCTTCATTGAAGCGCTGATCCCGTGTTGGAACGGGAAACTCATCATGAAGTATGCTGAGGACTCTGTTTTTTAAATCACTTGGTACTTCACTCCATTTGTTTAGTATATAGTGTCTAAACAGCTGAGAGCAAAGACCACGCATGCGCGAGATCACCTTCTTGCCGTCATCATCCATGATGATGCCGCCGCTGATGTCGACGGAGTAAGGCAAGCCCTCTGGCCGGTGACGCGTGAACCTGGGTGTCCCGGCAGGGGTCTCTAGCGGCGTGTCGATGGGGGTACGGACGTCAGGTGTCTCCACCGGCGTCTGGGCCCCGAAGCGAGGAGTGTCGAGTGGGGTGGCTCCTGGCGGAGTAGGTAGAGGTGTGTAGCTTCTAGGAACAGTCAGCCGTGCAAAACCTGGCGTAGATGGCGATGCTGTGGCTGGTGTGGGGGCGGGCAAAGAAGGGGAGGGTAAAGAGCCTCGTCGAACACGAGGCGGTGTGGAGGCATCGGTGGCGGAATCCCCACAACAACCGCCACCGCCACCACTAGAGCGCCGGTGTCTAGACGAGTGTGACGCTCGTCTCGTCGACGCCGAAGCTTCGGAGCGCGCCGAATGCTCCGAAAGAGAGGGAGATGCGGATGGTGTAGGAACGCGCGATGATGCGCCAGAGCGATGACGCTCCACGTACCACTGTCTCTGCTGCGGTGACAAAGAAGAAAGAAACTCCTCATCATCCATACCTGCATTAAACACACGAATATTTAAACTTAATATTGAATGAATAGAGTAGACAATGACGCAAAGACCATTAAATACAATGACGTAATGACGCATATAAATACAATGACGCAATGAATCGAGTGGTAGAAGAGGCAAGTCGAAAACTCAGAATTTTCAATCAAAAGATGTGAGCGCGAGTAGAAAAGAGCGTTACACACCATGGAAGCTACTTAGAGAGCTAGAGCTTTTACAGCACGGAGCAAAATTGTTCAAATACAATATTTGTGGCTTTAAGAGATCTCTCTCTCATCCTCGCATAACTCAGCATAACTTCCTATATCTATATAGAGCTCTCCGTTTAAACACATATCCTCTGTTTCATTTTGTAGCTCCTCTGCATGCACCCCATATAGAGTAGTAGCATCTTGATGCTCGTCTGGCACCACTGCAGCGGCTTCTGATTGAGCATCTTCTCTGATCTCCTCCATTGATGTCGTTGTGATTGGCACATGGTAGCCTTCATACGTCCTTGCACTACGAGGGGCTACCTCTATGACGTACCACCAGTTTGATGTAGACTTTGTAGGATGAAATACTACCTGCCAGAGCCACATAACTTACATGAGAGCTTTCAAGCACATAACTTGTAAAAGGGGGATGTTAACTATTTATATACTTACTTGTTCACAATGCTCGGGTAGTACGAAAGTGTCTCTTAGGTCAGTCCATTTCTTAGTAGAATCCACCTCAAGAAAACCAGACTCTCCTCTACACACAGTAGCGTTTCGACCCTACATGATTATCTTGAACCATTGCACGTCGAACAAGTCGACAAAAAATCCTCTGTAATCGATCCTCAAAATCTCTTGCAGCGTGCCGAAGTAAGTGAGTTCCGCCACCACGGGATCTCCATCAGAGGAACGTCGTCGACTAGACTGTTCAAATTTTGCCATGATTCCACAATCTTGAGTAAAACGCTTTTTGTCGATTCGTTCCACCCTAAAATGTCGACCTTTACACCATGCTGCTGTGTATGACTTATACTACAACGAACAAAGATTATGAGTGGCCGTTCAAACGTTTATAAATAAAGTCACTTGCTAGTCGTACATTGCAAACTTACCTTGGTCGCGCAACCCCGAGAGTACTCCCACTCTTCTTCAGTCACTTCGTCACCGCATTGTTGTGCGCTTTTCAATTGGTTGTGCAACCATCTTAAGCTCATGAAGGTTGGTAGGCTCTCCAGAACCGCTGGATAGTGCATCGGTGGTCGTCTTCCCCGTCTCCACTCGATTCGTGCCCTTTGTCGCTCTTGCTTTGCATCCTCATATTGTGAAATCCACTTTTGCATCACTGGATTGTGAAGCATGCAAAATCGGTTGATTTTAGCCTCTAGATCTTCCGTCATCTTCTTCTCAACACCGAGATTGCACATGACAATCCCAGATATGCGCTCATCATCTATGGTTCTCCATAGCGTGTCCCGGGATTTATCAAATCCGTCTAGCCACTCTCCAATGTACACTAGGGACTCTGATACCAACCAACCTTCTGCCATGCTACCCTCCGGACGTGCCTTTTGACGCACATATCCCTTAAGCGTTTTCATGAAACGCTCTAAGAAGAACATCCATCTGGAATGAACTGTGCCAGCTATTTCCACCTCATCAACTATGTGAATAAGAAGATGCACCTGAATGGTTAGCATTGTAGTAGGAAAATGTTTCTCAAACATGCACACAAGCTCCGCAGCATTTAGTTTGGCGAATGGTATGGAGTCTACGTCGATCTCCTTTTGTGAGATCCATTGCACCAGCTTTGCAAGTTTGTAGATTGTGTTACGGATGTCGATAGACAAACATCCCTCAATGGCAACCGGTAAAATAAACTGTAAAGTATGTGCAGCAATGATATTAAAGTCCACATTTTATGCAATGATATTAAAGTCCACTATGAACGTACCTGACACATTTTATGCCAATCGTGTGACTTCAAACCGGTAAGCTTTCCTTCTTTAGTAAAACACGTTCGGAGCGAGTGCATTACGCCAGTGGGGGTCCGCAAAGATCGAATGGCCTCTTTTACTTTGCGTTCTTGGGCTCCTGTGAAAATCCATGGTGCTTTAGGAAGTTTTATCGATCCATCAGACGCTGTTTGCGGCCAATATTGCTCCATACGATCCACATTTCTAAGGTCAACTCTGGCTCCCAAAGTATCTTTCTTGCCAGTCAAATGGTCCCATAGTAGATTACCCACATTCTTGAATATGTGCATTGGATCGAGCAAGTGATTGATCACGAGTCGGGGCCAGTATGGTAACTCGTACCATAGAGATAGTCTCTTCATCCCTGGAGGCAATCCGTCATCGCACATCTCCTTCTGCTCTAACCATGCTTGTGCAGACATCCTTGGTGGCTCTCTTCCCAAAAAGCCGTCGCGTAACACATGATTCTCCGGAAGATACGCTTGATGACCTTCGTAGATTTGCTTCTTCAGTGAGGGTGCCCTACGTGCATTCAGTCTAGGTCCACATGTGACACATGCTCTGTATCCGCTTGTTTGAAGCCCTGCATGTATACACATGATAATAGATCAACTATGGGGAAAAACAAGATTTACAGTGTCTGAGAGAGGAGTGTCAATAGATCACCTGAGCATTCTGTTAGCCCGGGATAGTCATGCATGGTCCACATTAGAATACCTCTGATCAAAGCATTCCGTCGTCCTGTGTGTCGGCTCATATCCACCACCTCTATGCCAATCCACAATTGTTGTAGCTCTTCCAATAGTGGACGAAGATACACATCCATATTCCCCACTTTATATTGCCCTGGCACAATCAAGCTTAGCCATAGGTGCCCCTTCTTCGTAGTCAACCACGGGGGAATGTTGTAGTTGACGATGACAACGGGCCATACACTGTAAGATGTTGATCTTTGACCAAAAGGATTTACGCCATCCATAGCCAGGCCTAAGCGCAAATTTCGAGCTTCCCTGGCAAAATCCGACCATGTTCCATCTATATGTTTCCAGGCTGCGCAATCTGCAGGAATTCGTAGCACACCATCCGAAGATTTATTCTCCTCATGCCATGATGCTAGGGCGGCCATGGACTTACATTCGAAGAAATGCTTGATGCGAGGAAGCAAAGGAAAATGTCGCAAAACCTTTTGTGGAATTTTTGTCCCGTGGAGATCTACTCGATATCTTTCGGAATCACATTTCGGACACTTCTCCATGTCTGTGTATTCCCCTCTGAAAAGAATGCAGTCATTAGGACAAGCGTGGATAGAATTGTAATCCATCCCCAAGTTTCGCAAAATCTTTCTTGCTTCATCTCGGGAATCTGGCATCACATTGTCAGCTGGTAGAATGTGCTCTTTCAGCAATCTACACAACTTAAAAATATGATACAGTCGTGTAAAAATCTATCAGATCATTATACATTTAGAGTTCTATTAAAGTAAACTAATTGTAATAGATCACCTGAAAAGCGCTGTGACGCTAGTGTCACTCCATCCAAACTTTGCCTGCATGTTGAGAAGAACCAGGAGTGCTTTCAATCTAGACATACGTGCTCCATTATACAATGATGTATCGGCTTCACTTTTCATATCATCATAGATAAGCCTTTCTGAATCCATGATCGTCTCGATCATTTCATCAATCTCGGGCTCAAACATTGTCTCGTTGGGAATGTGCTCTTCATGATCATCCCCCGAGCTGTCAGAGGCTACATCTTGTGGCCTCACATATGCTGCTTGACCAAAGCGCCTGCGAATACGTCTATTGGGTTGCAAGATTGCTGCTTGTTGGCCAGCGTCAGAGTCCGACGAGTTATAATTGGCAACAACTCGATCTATAATAGATGGATCGAACTCGCCAAATTCGCGAACGTGCTGCAAAGAAACACGTCTTGTCCGTCGCACAGCATGCTTGCATTGATTACAAGGACATAAGACCCTCGTTGAGAGATAGGTGTTTCGGTTGGATGGTCCCACATCCTCGTCGCTACTCATAATGAGGATAAAAAACTTATAACCTAGACAACAAATTTAATATTCTATTGGCATTCTTCGTCTCATCTCTCTCTCTCTCTCTCTCTCTCTCTCTCTCTCTCTCTCTCTCTTTACCTCACATTCTCTAGTCATGTCCAATCCCCGCACACCTCGGTCTAGAGGTGCACGGAGATCAGAACCACCGGGTTATAATCTCGTCTTTATTGGTCAATACCTATATTTGTGGGTACAAGAAATCTAGACACCCACGTCTACATGATACTGCATGTAGTGGACAAAATCCCTTTGCCTCTTCTCTAGCTGTAGCACTTCACTTCATCTTAACATCTTTTCACAGTAGATCTCGATCTTCACTGTTCGTCTAACTCTAAACCCTAAACCGTAAGTAATTCTTACGTGGACTCGATCTAACGTAAATAAGCGTAAATCTAAATAAACGTAAATCTAACTAAAAATAAAGCTAAATCTAATTTAACGTAAGTCTAATGACTAGAGGTTGTCTAGATGGTCATTGTGTCGGGGATGTAGTGACTCTTGCCGCCCTGAAGATCCACCTTCTTCCCTATCTTCTGAAGACATTTCACCAGTACTTTTGGATCGACGGAGCCCACCATGAGTGAAGGCAGCAATACCCTATATTCCATTGAGGGCTTTCTTCACCCGCTTCATGCAGGCATCACAGTCTATGGAGACCCGCATCTAATCTAATATAACGTAAATCTAAATCTAACTTAAATAAACGTAAATCTAGTTAAAAATAAACCTAAATCTAATTTAATGTAAGTCTACATATAACCTAATCTTTAACGTCTTTTAAGATAGTTTCCTACGACGTTATAACTCTCTTCTTCCTGTGTGTGTGCGCGTGTGTGGATTTGTGTGCCAATAAAAAGAGATAAATGGTATAACCTTTCTATCACCCATGCCAAGTATGATAGATTGATTATGCCATTTCTCTCTTGAATAATAGGTCTTCAGTTCAACTCCTCGTCGGCTAGATCTTTAGGTCTTTTAATTTTAATTAGTTTCCTACGACGCTCCCTTAGTTTCTCTTTCTTTCTCTCTCAATGTGTGTGCGTTTTTTTGGATCATATGCATGTTTTCTTTCTCTTTTCCTCTTTCAATGTGTGCGTTTTTTGTTTATGCATGTTCTCTCTCTCTTTTCCTCTCTCAATGCGTGCGTTTTTTGTTTATGCATGCTCTCTCTCTCTTTTTCTCTCTCAATGTGTGTGTGCATTCTTTGTTTACGTATGTGTGTGCGTTTTTGCACTCTCTCTCACTCTCTCTCTCTCTCTCTCTCTCTCTCTCAAAAACACTATGTGTGTGTGTGTATGTGTGTGTGTGAGAGAGAGAGCGAGGGAGAGAGAAATAGGGGAAGGGAACATGAGAATGAGGAGAGGGAAGGAGCATACCTGGCTCTCCTTCCTCTCCTCGTGTGTGTGTGTGTGTGTGTGTGTGTGTGTGTGTAAAAGAAAAAGAGAGAGAGAGAGAGAGAGAAAGAGTGAGGGAGAGCGTTACCTGCTCTTTGCTTGAGGGCGTCGAAAAACTCAGATCTGAGATCTGAGTTTTTGGGCGCGCTCGGTTATTTTTTTTACCCCAGCTGGCGTCGCTATGAGCGTCGCAAACTTCTTTGTAAATTTGCGACGCTCATAGCGACGCCGGGAATTTTTTTTTTGAGCGTCGCTGTGTGAGCGTCGCTAATGTGAAGAGTCTCTTGTAGTGATTGGCATATGTATCTTTATTACATGGCTCAATTTTTGTAGTACAATCGCTAAATGTAGATAATGTGATTAACCCATGTTGCCTAAGAACAAGAGCACAATATTTTTTTAAAACAAAGAACAAAGGACAAGATGGATTTGACACTAGTCAAGCAATACAAGAAATTGGTGTACCCTTTGCTCAAAAATATTGATAATAATACCATAAAAACCATGAAAGATCACTATGAGAGATCGTGGTGTTTATCGCGGGCCATTATCGCAAAACAAGAGAGAGGAATTCAAAATGAGGAGAGAGAATCGTTTTGATGCAGAAGCAGCACTTTACCGCACATATTATCGCGCAAATATCCGTGATTATTGCCGCAAATATTACCGCTAAGACAGGTTGGACCCCTTCCCCCTCCCTCTCCCGCGGGTTTCCATTTAAATCCAATACAGCTCCTACACTCTCCAGAATGCTTGCTCACTTCACTTAATCTCTCTTTCACTCTAAAAATTCTATACATAAATCATTGAACTCACAACAAAACCATTACAAATACTATTCATAAGCACATAACGAAACATTTGGAAATTAATCATATACTACACCAAGTGAAAGAATGGAGAGTTTTTTTAATTCTCATCTTGTATAAGATCTCTACAAGCACTAGGATCCATATTTAGACCCATTCAAATCAATAAACAAATTTAGAGATTCTTCCTCCTCTCCATCACCTCCTGTAGAATCATCATCGCTTTCTCCCTCTTCCTCCTCCTCAAGATGACTATTTGCAAGGCTTAGCTGACCTTCAACTTCTACTACATCTTCCTCTACATCTTGTGGTGATGGTATGATGTGATCAATTACTGGCTCAATGTCCGTCTCTGCAAAGATAGATCTACCCCGCGGCGTGACTGGAATGACATACCAAAGTCTTCTTTGAAATATACATGGCACATAAAAGACCTGTACGTCACACACTAAGAATAAGATGATATACATAACTTAAATTTTTAATTTAAGTTAATTGCACATAGCCTAAATTACCTGCTCGCAACTACTAGGATACACCAAGTTGTCAGTTTTTCCCCGATGGAATTGGGTGGAATCCACCATAATGAGCCCATTTTCATGTCTTTTGACCTCACCCGCAAACCATCGACACTCAAAGAGGATTTTGTGAAAAGATCTTAAATCCACTTTGATTATTCTCTCTATAGTACCACAATATCTGACCTCATCTATTGTTGTGTCAAAGTTTCCCATCACGCCACAATCATTAGTGGTCCGACGCTCATCTATCTTGCGGGTGTGAAAATGTCGGCCTTCGGACCAAATGGAGTTGAAAATGAGACCCTACAATCACAATGCATAAGAGGTTACATCGGATTTCATTAAGTGATTTGCATACATGCATACATAACATATACACACTCACCTTGCGCAAGCATCCTCGCACATACTCCCATTCTTTAGGGCTTATTTGTTCTCCTTGTGCTTTGGCATTAGTCATGGAATTATGGATCCACTCTACTTGAATCAAGTCAAGATATTTTGCAAGCTCTTTAGGAAAAGGAGGTGCACGTCTACCTCCATGGGCCCTCTTCCATGCATCTCTATCCCTTTCTCTAGCTGCGCGGGCTTCCAAGTACATATTGACCCATTTGGTCATGATAGTGGCATTGAGTAAAGAGTATTTGTTTACTATGGCATGAAACTCTCTATCCATGACCAAGAGTGAGCCTTTTCCACTGGGAATGGTTGAGTGCTTCCTAGGATCCTCTTCTTCAATCCACAGACGAGGCAATGATGGATCCACTGTGATGAGATACTGTGAGACATACACAAATGCCTCTTGCACCACCCAACCTTCTGCCATGCTCGCCTGAAAACATTAAAACCCCATATTTTTATTAGTAACTCCATAGCGTTTAAATGCTATCTATATTGTATTTATTTTGCATACCTCCGGTTGTGACCTCAATCTAACAAAATCCTTTAAAGTCTTCAAGAATCTCTCCAAGAAGAACATCCATCTAGAGTGAACCACCCCACAAATGGCAATCTCCTCAACAAGGTGAAGCAATAGGTGTATTTGGCTAACAAGGATTGTACGTGGGAATGCATCCTCAATAGCACACACTGCATCTACTGCTAGCTGATGGGCTACTGGTATGGCTTCTACTTCTATCTCCTTGGAGCTCACAAATCTACAGGGAAAACGTTATATAGTAGATGAAAAAAAATTCCAAAGTTCATGCATGCACAACATGATATAGTACTTGAAAAAAACCCCTTACCTCACAATCTCACCCACTTTGAATATTGCAGCCTTCACCTTAGTGTCCCCATAACCACTAATAGTTATGGGAAGTACAAACTACAAGCAATAAAACATCTTAGTGAATGTCAACCTATATATAAGGACACATAGACACCACAAATTGTTCTACTCTTACTTGAAGGATTTTATGCCAATCATGGGATTTCAATCCATACAATTGAGTGGAGCCACCCTTTTTGGTTTTTGTGAAATCACCTTTGACTGACCGCATATATCCCGTTGGAGTTCTGATGGATGCAATAACTTGCTTTGTCCGCTCTTGGTCTACCTTTGACATTATCCACAGTGCTTTTGGGAGAATCATCTTTCCCCGCTCTCCCATGCGGGGCGTGGCTGAAGGGGGGAGACGTCTAATGGCTCTTAAATCTTCCCTAGCACCCAATGAATCCTTCTTGCCAATTATGTGATCCCATATAGCTTGCCCAACATTTTTGAATACATGCATAGGGTCCAATAAGTGCTGAATTTTCAACGAAGCCCAATAGGGGAGCGACAAGAAGATTGAGTACCTCGACATACCCTTTGGCAACCCATTGGGAGGCGGTGAGGTACCATGATGCTTCGCCCAATCAGCCATGTTCCAATGGAACGGCTGCACTCCATTGATAGGGGGAGCATATCTACGATGTGAAGGAGGTAGGAAGCGATGGTTGATCGGATAGATCACCTTCCCAAGAAGAGGAGGTCTCTCTGTAATTAGGGAAGGGCCACAAGTGGGACACGCACTATGTCCTGATGTTGCCAATCCTGCCAAGAGGTAAACAAACGTTACATATGAGACGAAAAGCCTAAAGCAAAGAGTACAATTAACATGTGCATACTTACCAGATACCTCTCCAAATCCTGGGTAATCATGCATGGTCCACATGAGGATGCACTTGATGACGGCATTGCGGTCTCTTGGTGGCCGTGAAATGTCAATGACATCTATGCCTCTCCATAGTTCTTGAAGCTCATCAATAAGAGGTTGCACATATATATCCATGTTTTTAACCTTGTGCTTTCCTCGAATGAGAAGTGACAGTAAAATGTTTCCCTTTTTTGTTGCCTCCCAAGGCGGAATATTGTAGTTTACAACAACCACCGGCCACGTGCTCCATGAAGTAGAGCGGTGCCCAAATGGATTCACTCCATCACTAGCTAACCCAATCCTCAAGTGACGAGGCTCATCCCTGAACTCTGGCCATGTGTCCTCTATGTGCTTCCACGCTGGTGAGCCAGCTTGCACTCTCATAATACCATCTGTGGAGCGGTTTTTTGCATGCCAACTCAAAAGCTCGCTCGTACCCTTCGATCTAAACATGTGCTGGATGCGAGAAATGAGTGGAAAATTCCTCAAAACTTTACGTGGAATTATGTTGCTCTGCATTCCTTCTTTGAACCTAGGCTCCCCGCACGATGGACATGTGTCACAATCGGCATGCTCATTACGAAAGAGCACACAATCGTTCACGCAAGCATGAATGCGATCATAATCCATCCCTAATGCAATCACCACTTCGCGGGCTTTTCGTCTGTTCTCTGGCATGTGATTGCCAGCTGGCAGCATCTTTCCTAACAACCTATCACAAGAAGAAAGTACATTAGAAGTTAATTTATGCACTCCACAAGCATCCTTCACAATCTGTAAACATACCTCAAAAGTGCGTTGACACTATCATTGCTCCATCCAAACATCTCCTGAAGGTTAAGGACTTTGAGAGAAGCCCTTAAAATGGAGTAAGAGCATCTATCATATAGTGCGGTGTGTGCCGAATCGAGTAGCTCACTCCTCGTTCGCTCGGAAGCTTCTTCGCATGCACACTCTGGTTCATGCTCCTCCTCTCGTGCAAAGAGATCCTCAACCATTCTATGCAAATGGTCGTCTTCTGCATCCACGTAAGGAGATGGGATGTGGTCACTCGGATAAGAGGGAGCAGCAGTACTTGGCTGATTTGATGTGCTTCCTCACTCTCTAATGGATTGCTGGCGCATGCGCTCTTCCACCCTCCTTTCCCCTCCTCCACCAACCATACACCAATGTGGGGTGACGTCAATAGCCGCAACAATTCGTGGATCGTTTGTTTCCATCAGTGCACGCTTGCGAGGATCGTCCCATAGTCCATAATCTTCTACATGGCTTAAGCATATACGTCGAAGTCCAGCAATGGCGCATTTGCACTGCACGCATGGGCATGGTAATCGCTCGGCCAACCACCGTGATCTATCCGGTTCAGTGGACGGGCCAGAATCATCCCAAGCAACCTACATTAATAAATTATATACATTAATTAAAATCAAATTACCAAAGAATGTTAATAAAATATCAGTAAAAAGTAAAAATTAACCATTTAGGTAAAAATGTCAATTTCAAAGTACTAGAAATACTTTCATTATATATATATTTTATAAAAAACATAGTACCAATAGATTGTGAGGATCAATAGTAATAATGTCAGAACGTGGCCATCTGCTTATTTGGCCCGAATTTGCGCCGCGGTAATGCTCGCGGTAATAGGCACGGAAAATCAAATTTCAAATTTTTCTATAAATAGGGGCACCCGTGTGCCCCACGAAGTTCAAAGCCCTAAAATTCGAATTTCATTGTCTTCTCCACAGAAGCCGAGAGCGCCAACCTCACAACCTTGAGCTCTACCTCCATCTCTACTCTTCTACTCTCCACCATCTCTACTCTTACACTCTCCTACCCTCTCCCAACAAGCGCTTCAATTCCATGTAAGTTTTGTTGTTATGTTTTTTGATTTTTTCACACGCATATACACACACGCATACACACATGCATACACTCATACACACGCATGCTCACACATGCATACACATGCATACACACACACTAATTAGTGCATGTGTACGATCTTTACACACTAATTACACACACTTATTAGTGTGTGCATTATTCACTTATTTATGTGTTTCTAAAGATCACCTTCTATTTAAGATACCATTATTTCCTATACTACCTTTACAAAAAGTTGATTTCACATCCATTGACAACCAGAAATTAGTGTGATATGATAATTTCTTGTAATATATGTAAATTATTTATTTCTAGTATTATTAGAATTATTCGTTTCAATAATACAATACAATTATATGAATGTCAATTGATATCTTAGTGTTTATAATCACCACAATCTTTTGAGATCCCATTCATTCTAATGTTCTTCTACAAAAAAGATTCAGCTGTCAATATATATAGTTATTGCAATCATATCAATTTTGCAATGAAAATCCATCATTTCATTATTTCTCTCATGTGGAAAAGTGATATTGCAAGATAAATTTCAAGAAAAGGCTTCCAATGTTTCCACATTTGATTTGTACATTCATGTAATTTTATGCAAATACGCTCATATAATTGTTGAATGAGGAAAACACCGCAATGCCATAACCAAGTTATCACGATAGCTAAAACTACACAATACTACTAAGATTTCAAGTATCCTATGAAGAAATGGGACTTGAATAATTCCCAAAATTCCTAAATATGACTTTTATGTTTATTCAGAGGAAAAATGACATACCTATGTCACTCTAGTATAGTCACGACCACATACAAGGTAGGTGGTTCCAGATGTGACTTATGGTACCTCTCTCTATGAGAGTGTGGTACAAGTACATTGTTGTACGCTTATAGGATAAGCTACAACCAGCTATTGTTTGCACATAGGCATATGAAGTGGGCATTCAATACATCACAATACAAGATTTTTCTCAGCCCAACCGTCTCTCTCTCTCCTTCCTAATTTTCTGCGAGAAAGCTAAAATTAGGCATGATTTTACTAAAATATTCCTATGTTGATATGGTAACTCAAAGGGATAAGAGCCATCCATTTTTGAAGGACTAAGAGTCCACTGTTTTGGAATGGCTAAGAGCCATCTTTTTGTAATCCATCACTGATTGTTTTCAAGATCAAACAATTCTATCTAGTTGAGTACCCATTAGTTTTAATGGACAATCAAGAATCTTCGCATTACTAATTTTATTGCTTGGTGCTAACATACTCACTTCGCATATTCTTTAGCACAAGATTACATTTTGTAATCTACCTAATCTATCTATCCCCTTGGACACCGACAATGCTGAGGTGTGTTTCTTGCCATTACTAAAATTTTGGGTGTTATTTTAGCACTACACACTTTGAGTGTGAAGATCGAGTTGAGGTTTTGAAACGTCTTAAATTCGTAAGGGATTATCTCTACCAAGGTGTATAGATGAAGCTATCAATATTTCCGATAGCATGGTGGTTCACAAAAACCCAAGATTATGGATTTTCAGGTCTAGAAAAGATCCAATTGTGAATAAATTTCCAACTTGAGTTGATCTCGTATCTCATCTAGAACACTAAGAGTGTCTATATGGGTATAATTTTGGACTAAGACCCATCTCATGATAACTAAACTACTTATTAAGTAGTGATGGTCAATTCTTGGAACCAGCAAATGTGCATGCATTTAGCAAAACCAATTCCAAACCTGCATATCCATGATCATACTTCCCAATACTGATGGCGAATGTGATGCTTTGAGCACACATTGAAAAGTAGTGTAAATAGTTCTAAAAAGAAACCTAATACTTTCTGCTGCAATCATTTGCAAGCCTTGTTGAGATGTTGTCGAGACATTTGCGGTGTTGCCAAGAAAGCACCAGGCTTTTGGCTGTGAGAGTTTATGAGAGAACTCCAAAAAAAAATATGAAGGAGGTAAACCATAGATTCCATGAAGTCTAGGGTTTGGAAGGAAGTGAAATCAAAGAAGCCCCACTCTTTCTGTCTTGCACTCACACGCACAAAGAAAGAACAGAAGAGAGAAAATCAAAACAGTGCAAATATGAAAACATCAAGGCTATGGTCATATCGTATCATGGGTAATATGAAAGGTTTAATAGGTGAGTTAATGGCGTTCAATCTTTTTCGACCAAACAAGTTATAAAATGTTCTTTGAAATTGTAGTTTTGTGCTTACCATAATATATATGTTTTGTCTAGTGATCGGATTAATTGTGTGTACAAATCCTCTTGGTTCATAGCAAGATAACTACACTTACATCAAAAGAAAAGTTATAGTCTATAAGAGATAGTATGATGGGATTGTCCATACGTTAATTCTAATAGATAGCACAGAGTGGAAGCGATAGAAATTCTCATCATGTGAATTATTCATCTATGTTAACTCTAGTACATGCAAAATATAGATATGAGAGAAGAGAAGAGAAGTGAATTTCCCTCCCAAGCCCTATTCTTGCCCGTAAGCAATAAGGATACTGCGGGGAGAGATGTACCTGTAGCAAGGAGAACCTAGAATTTGTAGAGAGAATGAATTTCTAAGAGTGAGAGAGTTAGGTTTGCTCCTTGACAAAGTTTTGTAACGATGCTTGCAGTAATGAATTAAAATAAGTGTATCTTTGAAAATCATGCCACATAGTGTCCCACTAGGATTTGATTCCTTCCTAGTAGCTATTTAAAAAGAAATATAAGACAAATATGAAATATACATAGAATATATATATATTGGAAGTTACCCTAGATATAGGATCTAGCTAGGGTGTGAGATAATAATGAGATAGTAGAAAGAAAGAGCCAATTCTTTTTGCCCCAAGTTAAAGAGGTGGAGCTATTGACGCTTTTCCCTTAGTACTTTCTAACGGTAGAGTAACAATATGTTATCCTTGAAATAAATAATAGAATGAGATAGAAATATTATTATTATACTTAGATATGCATATGTACATAATAGGAAATATAATTATGTATCTAAAAAGTTGAAAGATAGATCTTGTAGCATGCGTTGCCACTATGTACGTGTCACGGCACGACATCCACCCCCTCTAAAACTGCACATCCTCCGGTACGTGCCACATTTTCTCTTTGTTGTAAGATTAGTCCTCTTGTACATCTTCCTTGATTTCGTCTTCAATGGATGATTCCAAAGATTCATCTTCACCTATGTTTTGCTCTTCCTCCTCGTCAACATCTTTTGGATCATTATCACCTCTTCTCTTAAACATTTTGATCCTTTTTCCTGCAATGGGAATCGTTACTTCTGTACATCTAGTTCAGACAATCTGTAAGTAGCATTTTCATGCACATGCTTTATAACATACGGTCCAAACCATCTTTTTGAAAACTTGTGCATGACTGTGTGTTGGTTATCAAGGCTACTATCATACACTAAAACCCAGTCACCTTTGTCAATTGCTTTTCTCTTGAGCCGATGTCGCTTATCAAAGTAGTCCTTGTTTTTCAAACTTGCATTTTTGAGTCGTTCTCTTGCAGCTTCAATGTCTCCAATTCTTCTTTGTAGTTGCCTTATGCGCAATGCAAGGAGATCTTCCCTGATAAGGCCCTCTTTCCAAGGTAGTACATTCCATGTAGGAATTGTACTTTCAATTGGCATCACTGGCTTTTGACCACACATTAGCTCCGCATGCATATAGTCAGTTACTGAGCTATGTGTTGTACGATCATCCAATAAAGCATATGGTAACAGTTTTGGCCACTCACCAACTCTTCCTTCACAAGACTTGGCCAAAGCTTTGATGATAGGAGGATGCTCTCTTTCACTCTTTCCATTGCCTTCAGGGTTGTAAGCTGTATAGTAAGAGAAAGCTTGATTTCTAATTTGAAAAAGAACTCCCTTCCTTCCTTGGCATCCAGCTCACCTCTGTCTGCAATGATCTTTCCCACACAACCATAACGGAAAATCACCTCATCAAGAAGGAATTTGCACACAACTTTCGTGGTTTTAGATCTTAATGCTCGCCCTTCAACCTAGTTAGTTAGGTCCTCTCGTGAAAGAACTAAGTATCTCATCTGCAAGAGTCCTAAAGGCATTACGACTAGATCCACAACCCATTTATAGTGCATGGCTAGTGGATATGTAGGGTGTAATGCATCACGATGTCGAACATTTGAATACATTTAACGAGATACACATGACTCTACAAATTGAGATACATCTTCATACATACCCTTTCACCATTATTTTTCTTTCAACTTGGAGAAGGTTGTCCAAAAACCCCTTTGTCCAGCCCATAGAATTTCATGAAAACTCTTACATGAGCTTTACTTGAGTCTCTTTTCTACATATAACCCATTGTGGTGTAGCACCCTTTTGTTTAGGATGCTTCCACAAGTAGCCATCCCTAAAAAAGTACCCATATGCTTTCCTGCGTATCCTCTTGAATTCTTGTTCAAACCAATCATTCTGTTTTGCTAAAGTAATCAAATAGCTTCCAATAAGAAGCCAATCACCTTCATAAAGATCTTTCAAGGACAATTGAAGTGGATTAGTCATGCAGACATTGTTATCTTTGACATGAGAGATAGAATAGAATCTTGTGCCCACATCATCTCCCTCGTCAATCATCTGTGACTCATCTTCATACCTTGACCTTGATAGCATATCTGCCACTGTATTGTCTTTACCTGCAATGTGCTTAAATTGGGGCTTTAAGGACTTAATGTATGTAATCCACAGCAACATAGCAATGTCTAGCATTGAACAACTTGTAGTCATCCCAAGAAGTGGTAGAAAATCTATTTCTACAACCACACATGCACCAATTAGGTACTCTTTACCATTTTTCAAGGCTATAACCATACCCCATAACTCTCTCTTTATATGTGGATAGTTTCTTTGGCAATCACTTAGTACTTTTGCTCCAAATCTCACCACATACTTGTGTTCTTCTTCATCATCTTGCCCTATTGCCCATCCAATCCCTGTAGGGCTGGTGTCTACTGTCACAATTATAGGCCTTTGACACTCATAGCCTACCTTTCTCAAAGTTGGTGCTGACTGGAGCAACCTTTTTAGCTTTATCATGGATTTTACATGTGCTTCTGTCCATTTAAACTTTTGATTCTCTCTAAGAAATTGATAAAGAAGATGAGCTACATGTGCATAATGTGGAATCCAAATAACATAAAAGACACATTCTCCCAGAAACCTTCTAACCTCAATGATGCTAGTGCATGTTTCTTTAATTCTTTGGATGGCATCTACCTTTGTTGGACAAGGTTT
This sequence comes from Adiantum capillus-veneris, assembly GCF_014529385.1. Classification (NCBI taxonomy): domain Eukaryota; kingdom Viridiplantae; phylum Streptophyta; class Polypodiopsida; order Polypodiales; family Pteridaceae; genus Adiantum; species Adiantum capillus-veneris. The sequence goes on along the minus strand of NC_140940.1, from coordinate 63,585,326 downwards.
CGTACCATATGGTCTGCACATGTGCCACACAACGAGCAGTTCATTGACACCAAACATAGAATTTGTCCCTGACAATGTAAGATTCACTTCTTCCAACCTAGAAAATTTTTTATCACAATCATTTATGTGATTTACCACAAACCTGCGACATCTCCTAAGATCCAAAGCTTCATCTTTCTCACTTTCTTCACATCCTTTGATAGGCAAATCATCAATGAAAGGCATTGTCATTTGAGATAAAGTCACGTAAGACCTTATTCATCCCATTCATCACATGTGCAACCGAGTTGGTTTCTCCCTGCGGCAAGGTACACATCCTTACTAGACCCAAAGGTGTCCTCATGGTTGTCAAGTCTCTGCTTTTGATTGCAAACTAAAATTGATCATACCCTGAGTAGAGATCCCCCATCGAGTAGATTGCCCTTCCTGCAAACTGAAATTGATCATACCCTGAGTAGAGATCCCCCATCGAGTAGATTGCCCTTCCTGCAAACTCATCCACGATCAATCTTGTACCTATATTTCTAATTGTCACCTTGTTCACTAGTTGCATATCTTGGATGAAGCGTAGAGCACCATTCTTCTTTGGAACTGTGAACCACCTGTTTGAGTATGGAGCATAGGAAGGCTCCAAAATTCCCATTTTGATCTTCTCATTCATGTTACCATATACATGTGGTAGTGATGTGTGTGAACACACTAGGACCGCCGGGGCATTTTTTCCCACTTTAGGAGGTGTTTTCCCCCATGCATTGTATATACGCCCATCACTCTAGGGCTATATATCTTTCCATTGCACACTAAGTTATACACTCTCTATTGTGTGCCTTGATCTTCCTTCGTCTTCTCGAAGCTGTGTGTGTTTCTCTACAGCCCTAATTCCAACAATTGGTATCAGAGCATGTTGCGTCCTCCCAAGCTTAGTCGCCAGCTGCTCCAGTACACACCTACTCACTTTCTCCGATTTCACCAAGCTTTGGCGAGCGTTCGCAGGTCAAAAAATAATTTGGGTACGCTCGAAGAGGTTGGTTTCCTCAGATTTTTGATTTGGGCTCATTTCGGCCTCCGTTTCCACTATAGGCAGTACTCCACAGGCCATTTTGTCATTTTGTGCAGAATTTTTGTCAGTGTCATTTTCTGCATTATAGGTGCCTTATAGTCTTCTACGGTTTGTGCTATATAGAATGTGTTGTTCGCGCTCCGTTTCTCCTATTTTCGGGCAGTTTTCACATCAAGTGCAACATTTATCATGGTTGACAACAACAACAAAGATGTGTTCAAGATGTTTGCTGTTGAGGACAGGTTGGATGGGAACAACTACCCTACGTGGGCTTATATGATGCAACATGTTCTTGTGTCAAAGGGCGTCTGGAACATTGTGCAGGGCATTGATGTACGTCCTGGTTGTGAGGATGTAGGCGATGTTGAGGATTTTGCAGGTCTTGTTGCAAGGATTGCTGCTATTAGAGTTGTTTTGCCTACGGTAGAACAAGCTCGTTGGGATGTAAAGGATGCGCAGGCTCATGCATTGATTGCGTTGTCTGTGAAGCGCACCATTGTTCCTCACATCTGTTTAGCAAAATCTGCAAAACAGGCTTGGGATATTTTGGCTGGTCTTTATGCAAGTCGCAATGAGGCTAAAATAGCTTTGCTGCGTAAAGAGCTGGAGTCAAAGATTATGCATGAGGAAGATGACATGGACACTTTCCTTGCTAGTGTCAAGGATATCAATGAGCAACTTATTTCTGCAGGTGAAGTAATGTCAGATAGTTCCCTTGTGCAGACTGTTCTTGATATGCTACAAGATTCTTACCAGACTTTTGCTAGTACTTGGAGACTTATCACCCAAGGAAATCCAGAAGTTGTCAAGTTTGATTCATTATGCACATTGCTATTGCAAGAGTCGCTTTCCAGAAAAAACAGGACTAGACAACGTGCAGTTGAACAGTCTTTTATTGCTTCTCAAAGAAAGGGTGGTAACAGCAATGCAGCCACTTCTTATGGTTCTGCTGCGAGTGGCAAAAATTCTGTTCCTAATGCTTCTGCTGGCAGCACTTCGTCTGGCAATTCTGGTGATAAGGGAAAAAAGAAGATGCATTGCCATTATTGCAAGGCTAATGATCACTTGATCAAGTCGTGTCCTAAGTTAAAGGCCAAAGAGGCTAAGAAGAAAGAGGGTGGTTCCACTGCAAATGCTGGTTCCACTACAAATGCAGCCATTGTTGAGTCTTCTGTGATGCTGGTGTTGATGCAGATTGGGCTTTTAGTGTAGAGTGCACTTATAATCCTACTGGCCATGATGCATGCTTGTCAGTTGTTGCTGCAGATTCACATGTGTGGTATTTCAACAGTGGTGCTACAAAGCACATTACCTCACATTGTGAATTGTTTACCTCTCTCGAGTCTGTCCCTCATGGGAATTCAGTCACTTGTGCCAACAATGCCTCTTATCCAGTTCAAGGAGTTGAAAAGATCGTGCTTACTATTGCTAATGGCAGTTCTTTCACACTTGTTGATGCAATTTATGTACCTGGGATCAAGAAGAATCTCTTATTTGCATCCGCACTTGCTACACTTGGACTTATAGTCAAATTTGTGGATGATAGATGTACAGTTCATGATCTCAGTTTTGGTGATGAAATTGTTGCATCTGGCCTTTTGTGCAGTGGGATGTATAAGCTCACTTTGTATGACAAGTGTGGAAAAAATTTTGCAAATGCTGTTGCAGATTCAAGGGCTATTTCAGATGCAAAACTTTGGCATGCACGCTTTGGTCAACTGAATTTTTCCAGTTTGCTACGTTTGCAGAAATCTAATATGGTTGCTTCTTTGCCGCCTCTTGAAGCACCTATCAAACATGTTTGTGAAGGCTGTATTTTGGCTAAGATGCAGTGTTCTAAGTTTCCAATCGATGGTTCAGTTCGGGCCACATGCAAGTTGCAGCTTGTGCATACTGATGTTTGTGGGCCCATGCAAACTCCGTCCTTGGGCAATTACCTGTACTTCGTGACATTCATTGATGATTACTCCAGGCATGCATGGGTATTTCCGCTTAAAGCGAAGTCCGAAGTTTTTATGTGCTTCAAACAATTTCTGGCTATGGTTGAAAATGTCTTGAAATGTACTATGGGCACCCTCTGTTCGATCGAGGGGGGGAGTATATGTCTCATGAATTTAATGCATTTCTGGCTAGTTGTGGGATAAAACACCAATGTACAGTGCCTTATACACCTCAGCAAAATGGTGTTGCTGAGAGGAAAAACGGGTCACTGATGGAAATGGCACGATGTATGGTCAAAAGTCAAGCTTTGCCACATTCTTTTTGGCTTGAGGCCATCATGTGTGCCACTTATGTACTTAACAGGTGTCCTACGAAAGCTTTGCACTCTATTAATCCATATGAACCATGGCATGATAGAAAGCCTTCTATTGAGCACATGCGTGTTTTTGGCTGTTTGGCATATGCTTTGGTGCCACAAGTGCAACGCAAGAAATTGAATGATAAGGCTTTCAAATGTATTTTTGTTGGTTATAGTGCTGAAAGCAAAGGTTACAGTTGTATCATCCGCAAACAAAACGTATTCTCGTTTCTCAGGTTGCAGTGTTTGTGGAAGATTCCGTTCAGCCCTTGCTGTCATGTACTAGAGACAGTAATGTAAGCTCACAGGACATTTATGACACTTTGTTGCCTCTTTTCAGTGGTGGAAATACGAATGTAAGTTCCAATGAGTCAAATGTACAGCCTATGGGGGTTTCTAAAAATGTTCTAGATCAGCCTATTACTGATGCAGATGTACATGATGTACTTGATGAGGAAAGGGTTGAAAATGAGCAGGCTAGAGGTATGCCAAAATGGCTAGTGCACACTTTGCGTGACAGTAAACTGGATGCACCTTTGTCTAGTCGTACTCGTTTAGGCTCTCGCCATGCATCAGATTGTTATGCTTTGGCTGTGTCTAGCTTACATGATGTTGAGGAGCCTCTGTCTTTTGATGAAGCACAGAATTTAGAAAATTGGATGGCTGCCATGCAATCAGAATATGATGCACTTATAGAAAATGATACATGGACTTTATGTGATTTGCCTCCTGGCAAAAAGGCCATTGGTACAAAGTGGGTTTACAAGGTGAAACGCAATCCGGATGGTGAGATCGATCGCCATAAGTCTCGACTTGTTGCAAAGGGTTATTGCACAACAAAAAGGCGTAGATTATGAAGAGAGTTTTGCTCCCACTTTTTGTATGACTACTGTGCGTTTTCTATGTGCATTGGCAGCTCATTTTGGTTGGGATGTACATCAATCAGACATTGTTACTTCTTTCTTGAATGGTGACATATTTGAGGGATTTTATGTAATGCATCATCGTGGTTTTGTCATAAAAGGACAAGAGGACAAAGTGTGCAGATGTAACAAGGCTTTGTATGGGTTGACGCAATCTCCTCGTGCTTGGTATGAGAAAGCTGACACTCATTTGGTCAAACAAGGCTTTCGTAACAATCCAACAGAAATCACATTGTATGTAAAGAGTGAGGGTGATGTACTTCTCATTGTTGTTCTTTATGTTGATGATTTGTTGATCACTGGACCAAATGAGAGACATATTGCTGAATTTAAGGCTGATTTGAATGCTACTTTCAAGATGAAAGATTTGGGGCTGGTCATCATTACTTGGGTATACAGTTTAAGCAGTGTGATGGTGGTATTGCGTTGTGTCGGAAAAGTTACATAGAGACATTGCTATGTAAGTTTGGACTTGAGGATTGCAAACCTATTGCCACTCCCATGGAAACAGGTTTGAAGTTGAGTCTACATGATGCTGGCGATCCTGCTGATGTCACTCTTTATCAAACTGCTATTGATTGCCTCATTTATGTATGCAACACGAGGCCAGATATTTGTTTGTAGTCTCACAGGTCAGCAGATTTATGCATAGCCCAGGGTCTAAGCATTGGCAAGCTGTCAAGAGGATTTTCCGCTACCTTAGTGGCACTTTACATCTTGGCTTGCTTTATCCCAAGGGGGTATCATTGCCGCCAGACTTACATGCTTTTTCGGACTCAGACTAGGCTGGTTGTTTTGACACGCGAGTGTCCACAAGTGGTTTTTGTTTCATGCTTGGTAGTTCATGTATATCATGGTCGAGCAAGAAGCAACCTACTGTGGCCACTTCGAGTTGTGAGGCTGAGTACAGGGCAGTCTTCAGAGCTACGGTTGAGTGTGTATGACTCAGACGCCTTATGGATGATTTGGGTGTTAGACACGAGACTGTGAACACTATCTACACTGACAATTAGAGCTCATTGGCAGTTGTCGAGGAACCGAGTTTTTCATGCTCGCACAAAGCACATTGAGGTGCATTATCACTATGTCAGGGAGAGGCTCTCAGCAGGAGAGATCAGCTTGGCTTATGTGCCAACACAGGATAACCTTGTAGATCTTTTCACAAAGGCATTGTCTTGTGAGAAGCTTGAAGCTTTCCGCAAAGCTTTGGGCTTACGCCCCTTTGTGGACTGATCATGTCCTTAGGGCATGGCACTTCCCTTTACTCATGTTCCAGCTCTCATTCACCACATCACTCCAAGGGGGATTTGTTTCCATATACATGTGGTAGTGATGTGTGTGAACACATGCACTAGGACCTCCGGGGCATTTTTTCCCTCTTTAGGAGGTTTTTTCCCCCGTGCATTGTATATATGCCCATCACTCTAGGGCTATCTATCTTTCCATTTCACACTAAGTTATACACTCTCTATTGTGTGCCTTGAGCTTCCTTCGTCTTCTCCAAGCTATGTGTGTTTCTCTGCAACCCTAATTCCAACAATTCAGTAGCTCCACTAACTTTGGCAAATGAGCCTTTGGAACAAGAATAGGCCGCAGATTCCAAGGCACATGAGGTATTTGGAAAATTACCATAGGAGCTACAATAGAAGGATCAACACATCCTATCTAATGTGGCTCGAATGCAAAAGACTTACCATGCTTTGAAAGCATTTTTTTGAAGCACTTTGTCTCCTCCTGTGTTAGAAACTCCTTGCAACCAATCAGAAAATCTTGAAAAGACTCCTTTGTGAAGATATGCCCGATCTTTTTAGGATTCCTCAAACTTGGATGCAAAGAAGACTTCTCAATCTTTTCCCTAGTGTTGGGTGGTAGGGGTCAAGCTACTGGTTTCACCTTCTTTGCTACACTCTTGTATGTAGTTTCAACATGGACTTTTGGGCCAACTGTTTGGTTTTCTTTAAAGGCTTCTATTACTTGATACATTTCCATAGAGAAAACTTCCACAACTTCATTTTCAGGATGCAAACTAGATTCCATTATAGCATCAATCTCACCCATAGTATCTACAAAAGAAACTTGTTCACACAAGCCCAAAACATTTTCAGTAGGCTCTAGCAACCCACTCTCTTTCATGCCCATATGTGCATTATGTACATATTGCCTCTGATCAGATCTCTTCAAATCTTCAAGTTTTGTCAAACATATTGATCCATTCCTTGTTACCAAGGAGATCGTTGACAAAGTTTCACCTATTTTTGGATCAAGCAAAACCCTTTTTCTTTCTGTACCACTACAATCCCACTTTACAATGGTACTTGGCCAAAACCCATCATTTCCCTATGATCATGAAACTCTTTGCTCACCTTTGGTAGAGGATGTTCTCTGAGGTTGTCACGATTTTTTTCATGGTTTACACAAACTATGAGAAATTGGACAACGCATTTACCATCTTTGCTGCGTATCCTAGCATATGGTAAACCATCATCCATTACCTTTGTTTCCATTCAAACTCCCATAATGTAGGGTTGTCCAAGGATGAGATGATATGAAGATGTATCCTATACAAAGAAGTTTTGGTCAATTTTTTACATCACCTATTCTCACCTTCACACCTGGACATGATGCATACAATTCATAGGATGAATTGTTTGCCACTTTTACGATCCAACCATGATCTATGTCCATTGGCCATTTGCACTTGTTGTAGAGACTCTTTGGCATTATGTTTATTTCTGAACCATGGTCAATCAAGGCAACAAATGGCTCTTCAAAATCACCTACCTTGACCAAAGTTTTTGTAGTAGCCCTTGCCCAGTGACTTCGTGAATAGTAGCTCCTAGGAATAGCTTCAACTTATTCATCATCATTTGAGAAATGCACTTGCTTCACTCTCCCACTAGATTGGTAGCATCCTACCATAGCTCCATCATCATCCTTATCTCACAACTGCATCCCTTGTGTCTTAAAGGTTCTTCCGTCAACCTGTGGACAAGCAACCATAGCAAGAGTTTCCCTCTTTCTCTTGATGATGTCAATGATCTCCTCGTGGAATTGACACTTTGCAATGCCAAGTACTTCTCCCAGAGTGAACTCAATCTTGCTATTCAAAATCCTTTCCTCCAAGACTTTCTTTAAATCTGTAGCAACATTAATGTCAGATTGTAGTTTATAAGTTGGGACTTCTGTCTACCTTTCGTTGGCTGTTTCTTCTTTCCTGGTTTAGACTCCTCCATGAGTACTTCAGGTGGAGACGCTCCTTGTGTCGCAGTTGTTTGGGAAGGCATTGAGTCGCTTCTTCCTCCACTTCTAGAAGCTTCTCTTCTACAATAGCCTCATTCTGTTGGCATTTTGTAATGTAGGCATCCACTAACAATGATTCCACTGGATCATTCCCTCGTGTTTCTAGACGTATGCAATCACCTGCTTCATGTAGAATATCTTTTGTAAGATTTCCCTTCTTAGCAATTGCATGATATTCTGCCAAAGTTGACCATGATGGTCATTCACCTCTTCATCACTAAGATGCTCAATTTTTACTCCATAAGTAGTTGCCTCAACTGAAGAGGTGGCATGGTTAGTTGCCATATCTTCAACTAAGGTTTATATTCCCCCCTTCCCAAAGTTAGTTCTCAAGGGTAGACCTGTCTCTCTTAAGTGGACTTTACCATCCTTAAAAAAGACAACATCTTTTGTCAAAGCATCACTAAAACCATCACAATGCCTTCTTACATGATCTGTACTATCACACAAAATACATCTATTAGCAAACCCTTGTTTGGGCTTTTGTCTTTGCCTAGGAAGTGGCCCTAACGATTGGCCTTTTTCTTCAAGCTTTGAAAGCTTCACCTCCAAGTCACGCATTCCCTTCACAAGATCATCTAGCATAGAATCATCAAACTTAGAAGACATAAAAGTAGGCTCTGCCATTTTTTCAGAAGCTGAGGTGGAAGGACGTGTAGTGGGCCGCGAAGGCAAGACAGGGTAGAGCCGAGGGCAGTTGGAGGGCTATTACAGCCAAGGGAGCCCTCTCGTAGAGGGGGTCGAGAGCTGGAGGGAAGCGCCAGTAGAGGTGGTGGAGGTACTGTTGAAGCAACAGGAGCAGCCAGGGGCCCTCGACGAGGGGCTGCATTGGTGATAGGTCGCCATGGCCGCAGGGTGATGTCACCATGAGGGAAGCAGGGCCTCCAAGGGGTGGAAGTAGGAGGCAACGAGGTTGACGAGCACAAATGCGGGCTGAGGGTGCATCCAAGCAAGTGCAGAAAGGAGGAAACGCCAAGGGTCTGCATCGGGGCCACTTTAACAGGGCTTACAAGGCGTATTTTAGATTCCCTGAATGGGAAAAGGGTAGCCAGAGGCCGCTAGGGGTAGTGGTTGCAAAACAAGTGAAGCCAATGAGGACCAAGGGAGGCAGTCAGGCTGAGGGTTTGGGCTGCAGTCGGCAACGGCAGTAGAAAGCCAAGCGGAGTAAAGCAGGGCTGCACGGGGAGCAGTTGCAGAGCATGAGAGACGCCAACGAGGGTGGTCGATAATTGAAAAACGAGGTTAAAGGAGAGCCGCCATGGCTGCAAGCAAGAAGCAAGGATTGTCGTGGCCGTTGATGCCATCATTGTACCCGCATACCTATTTTGATGCATGGTTTCTTTATGGTTTGTGTTGACTACTCGATTTGGATCATGTTGTTTCTTCATCTTCTGTCGAACATGGCACCCGTGGTAGCATTGGCTCTGGGTTTTGTGTCTGTGTGTGTGCAGAGACGGAGAGAGATTGTGTGAGCGAAGTCTTGGGGGTGGTCGAGACGTGTTGTCATCTCCTTGTGTGAGTGCATTTACAAATTGGGGAGTTGTATGCATCCAATGGTGTCGGGATATGATGGGTTTATTGTATTGAAGTGCTTGTATGAGAGTGTGGGTAGTCGTGATTTCTCTTAGGTGAGTCCATGGTGTGAATGTTGGCAGAAGGTGTGCATATGTGGGTGATTCTGTGTGGCTTGGGGTGTTGGATATCTGTTGGGATATAGAGAGGCATCTAGTTTGTGTACTATGTGTGTTCCCATTTCCCCCATCCCATCAGTGGTGCCCCCACTCAGGATCTACTGATTGCTCCTCGGTGAAGTTGTAAAGCGTGAAGATGATGCATGATATTGACTTGGTGCTTGCTGGAGAAGAAGAGGCTGCGGATTGGTTTTCCGATCTGGAGCTATATCTATTCCTGTTGAGAATTTGTGGACATGAAGACAAATTGAAGGTGCTACCATTGGTTCTACAAGGAAGCCTGGTTTGAAGGATTGAAGGTACTATCAAGTTTGTTGAAGCTTTTGAGAAGAGGGTTTCTCCATTGGACTTGGGCGAACAATTGATCAAGCTAAAGCAGGATGATTAAATGATTAAATAACTTATCCTCATCAGTTTCATGTGGTCGAGGATTAGGATCTTAATGAAGCAGTTATTCTAAGAGTACCATGGATGCTAATACTTTGTAGCTCAGGCAAGATGTCCAATCTTTCACCACACCCTTTGCACAATCAAACCACGTATAGGATCTCTCCAAACACCACCTAATTCAATCTAGGAATGTTCTCCAGCGATGGTCAGGAAAATTTGGGTAGAAAAGTCCATTATGAAAACCGGTCTGGAGAAATTATGGATACCCAAACGACATGGCAATGCAAGCCCACCCACGATGCATCAAGAAAAAACCCAATCTCGACAAACCACACAAGACTTTTGTCAAGAAACCTAGGCCAATCCAATATCAACATCAACAACCAAAAGAAGTCAACTGGGTATGGAAACCAAAACAGACTCGCTCACAAGATGCCTCGACAATGAAGACCACATACAAGGAATTTTAGTGGCGACCAAAACAAAGCCCTCAATCACAGGAAAAGTCAGGGTGATCACAACTTCTAGAGGCCACTGTCAAACAAAGGGCGCATCTTCTACAATTACTTCTGTTCAGACCATACAGCTTCAACATAACCTCGCCATCCAAAACCATAGAACTATTGTTTAGAAGCCATATCTTGCACAATATTTTGTTACCACATGCATATCCTCGATTCCATCATAGAGCCACAATATACGGCTATGCATAGACACATAGTTTTTTCCCAAGCACTTTGACACATGTTCGTCTGGGGCGACTCACTCCCGAGGAGGTCACCTAATAAAAATGTAACCTATCACGTGAGTTCAACAGAAGGGTATTTAAAGTTCTTGAAACTTATAGAAAAATATAGACAAAAGGGAATTACTTTTTCAAATTTGAAAAAAACTTACAGATTTTAAAAGAAAAGGGTACATTATATTCTTAACAGAATTCATGGATACGGTGTTTTATAAACATGTCTTGAACACACGTGATATGGTAGTTTTACACAAAGTGAAACCCCCCAAGGACTCACTCTAGGAAGGGGGAAAATGCAGCAAGATCATCATTTTGTATATATTAGTTTTTTTTTTCTTTCTTTTCTTTTCCTTTAACAATTTTTCAAAACCTTAGAACTTTTAGCAGGCATAATCAGGACCCATATTGACAACATCTAAATGTCGGGTTAAGAATATGTATGTATGAGAGATTACACTAATTTTGACAAACTTTTGGCCAACTAATAATAATTGTAACTAATTTTTCTTTTCTTTCAAAATAAAAATGGCAAATAATCAACAAAAATTCAAGTTGAGCCAGAAAAGTCAGAATTGACTTTTGAAAGCAAACATCAAAGCTTGAAAACAAGGGCTTCAAACATGGAAAATATGGGAAGATTCAGCACACAAGCGATTTTGAGCCAACTGCTAAAGGATCAAAATTGCAGATTGAAGGCCAATTGTTGACTAAATATTAGAATGAAGAACGATTCAAACTACAAGTGATATGAACAACAAGATATGATCAATGGAGGTAAGTATGAATGGGACAATCCGGGTAGATTGGGAACATATAGCAAAGTGGAGCAACATTAGCTCATTTGCATTCACACACACACACACACACACAGTCATGTTTTGGAAATCATTGTCAAACTTAGAGAAATTGGGCATTTTGATGTGGATACAAATGACTTGAAACTTCATGGCTAGGCTTTGTTAAACATAGTGGGCTAGATGGTATGAATTTTATTTGGCTGGGAAAAAATGTACATGGATCGCGATCCATGTTGGGAGGGATTTTGATACAGCCTCTTGCACACATGTTCCTATATGTCTTCCTAGCACAGTGGTGAAATATTTTCAAATTTGGACATGTTTCTCTTATGTTTACTCAGTTTTTCAGTTTATGGCTATGTTTTTCTCATCTTGACAATATTGGTTTTTTGGAACCACTTTTGGGCGCTTCCTTTGACTGACATCTGTTGTTGCCTTGATTCTGGATAATTTGTGTCGGAAAAGCACAGTGTTGCCTAGCTCCCCACCAATTTTCATCAGTTTTTGAATCTATGTGAAAGGGAAAACTGGTCCAGGAAATCTGCACAACTTTGCAGGTACTCTTTTGCTTTTTCTGGACCACACTTTAATGTTATATCTCCTTGATGCTTATCTTTCAATTTCTTTCTCACTCCGTTTTGTTTCAGCTAGCTTTAAGATAGAGCCCTAAGAAGTTCCAATTGCTGCTCTGGCCAGTGGGGTAGCTTCATATTCTTCTCCTAAACCTACCTAATAAGTTTTTTGCTGGAAACTGACGATTTCTTTTTTGATTATTGCAAAATGACCATTTGCAGAGTGAAGATAAGAAACCTCCATGTTTGATGATAAGTTTTTTGCTGGAAACTGACGATTTCTTCTTTGATTATTGCAAAATGACCATTTGCAGAGTGAAGATAAGAAACCTCCATGTTTGATGATTTGAAAAACTCTTTCAGTGACTATTTTTGGATGGTCAGTTATACTTTTGCATCCCCCAGCTAGTGAACAACGCCTACCCTTATTTTATCATCAAGGTGCATGGATCGCGATCCATCTTGGGAAGAATTTTGAAATTCCAACTAGTGGAGGTTGTTCCTAGGCATATGAGGATGCTATTATATAATTCTAGGGTTTCGGGAACATGGATCGTGATCCATGTTCCACCACTTTTTGCAACTTGTTTTGCACCCATTGATTATGCCAATTACCAATGGTCTGCTGATGAAAAGTTTTAGGTTCTGGGTGAGTTCTGAAGTCTCTCATTGGCCTTAACAATGTGCAAATTTTGCAACTTTGATTTTCTCTGATATGTTGTTGTGGTATTGTTTGTGCAGTATGGGACATACAAAAATGTTGATGTAGGTTTAATGATCATCCCTGTTTAATCCGGTGTAGTAAGAGCTATTGAGGTGGTCGCAACGAGCAGAAACAAAGCAAAAAAACATATTCTAATGTCCGTGTGTGTGTGTGTGTGTGTGTGTGTGTGTGTGTGTGTGTGTGTGTGTGTGTGTGTGTGTGTGTGTGTGTGTGTGCGTGTGTGTGTGTGAATGCAAATGAGCTAATGTTGCTCCACTTTGCTATATGTTCCCAATCTACCCAGATTGTCCCATTCATACTTACCTCCATATTTGATCATATCTTGTTGTTCATATCACTTGTAGTTTGAATCGTTCTTCATTCTGATATTCAGTCAACAAATGGCCTTCAATCTGCAATTTTGATCCTTTAGCAGTTGGCTCAAAATCGCTTGTGTGTTGAATCTTCCCATATTTTCCATGTTTGAAGCCCTTGTTTTCAAGCTTTGATGTTTGCTTTCAAAAGTCAATTCTGACTTTTCTGGCTCAACTTGAATTTTTGTTGATTATTTGCCATTTTTATTTTGAAAGAAAAGAAAAATTAGTTACAATTATTATTAGTTGGCCAAAAGTTTGTCAAAATTAGTGTAATCTCTCATACATACATATTCTTAACCCGACATTTAGATGTTGTCAATATGGGTCCTGATTATGCCTGCTAAAAGTTATAAGGTTTTGAAAAATTGTTAAAGGAAAAGAAAAGAAAGAAAAAAAAAACTAATATATACAAAATGATGATCTTGCTGCATTTTCCCCCTTCCTAGAGTGAGTCCTTGGGGGGTTTCACTTTGTGTAAAACTACCATATCATGTGTGTTCAAGACATGTTTATAAAACACCGTATCCATGAATTCTGTTAAGAATATAATGTACCCTTTTCTTTTAAAATCTGTAAGTTTTTTTCAAATTTGAAAAAGTAATTCCCTTTTGTCTATATTTTTCTATAAGTTTCAAGAACTTTAAATACCCTTCTGTTGAACTCACGTGATAGGTTACATTTTTATTAGGTGACCTCCTCGGGAGTGAGTCGCCCCAGACGAACATGTGTCAAAGTGCATGGGAAAAAACTATGTGTCTATGCATAGCCGTATATTGTGGCTCTACGATGGAATCGAGGATATGCATGTGGTAACAAAATATTGTGCAAGATATGGCTTCTAAACAATAGTTCTATGGTTTTGGATGGCGAGGTTATGTTGAAGCTGTATGGTCTGAACAGAAGTAGTTGTAGAAGATGCGCCCTTTGTTTGACAGTGGCCTCTAGAAGTTGTGATCACCCTGACTTTTCCTGTGATTGAGGGCTTTGTTTTGGTCGCCACTAAAATTTCTTGTATGTGGTCTTCATTGTCGAGGCATCTTGTGAGCGAGTCTGTTTTGGTTTCCATACCCAGTTGACTTCTTTTGGTTGTTGATGTTGATATTGGATTGGACTAGGTTTCTTGACAAAAGCCTTGTGCGGTTTGTCGAGATTGGGTTTTTTCTTGATGCATCGTGGGTGGGCTTGCATTGCCATGTCGTTTGGGTATCCATAATTTCTCCAGACTGGTTTTCATAATGGACTTTTCTACCCAAATTTTCCTGACCATCGCTGGAGAACATTCCTAGATTGAATTAGGTGGTGTTTGGAGAGATCCTATACGTGGTTTGATTGTGCAAAGGGTGTGGTGAAAGATTGGACATCTTGCTTGAGCTACAAAGTATTAGCATCCATGGTACTCTTAGAATAACTGCTTCATTAAGATCCTAATCCTCGACCACATGAAACTCATGAGGATAAGTTATTTAATCATTCATACTTACCTCCATTGACACATGGTTTTTTCCCATGCACTTTGACACATGTTCGTCTGGGGCGACTCACTCCCGAGGAGGTCACCTAATAAAAATGTAACCTATCACGTGAGTTCAACAGAAGGGTATTTAAAGTTCTTGAAACTTATAGAAAAATATAGACAAAAGGGAATTATTTTTTCAAATTTGAAAAAAACTTACAGATTTTAAAAGAAAAGGGTACATTATATTCTTAACAGAATTCATGGATACGGTGTTTTATAAACATGTCTTGAACACACGTGATATGGTAGTTTTACACAAAGTGAAACCCCCCAAGGACTCACTCTAGGAAGGGGGAAAATGCAGCAAGATCATCATTTTGTATATATTAGTTTTTTTTTTCTTTCTTTTCTTTTCCTTTAACAATTTTTCAAAACCTTATAACTTTTAGCAGGCATAATCAGGACCCATATTGACAACATCTAAATGTCGGGTTAAGAATATGTATGTATGAGAGATTACACTAATTTTGACAAACTTTTGGCCAACTAATAATCATTGTAACTAATTTTTCTTTTCTTTCAAAATAAAAATGGCAAATAATCAACAAAAATTCAAGTTGAGCCAGAAAAGTCAGAATTGACTTTTGAAAGCAAACATCAAAGATTGAAAACAAGGGCTTCAAACATGGAAAATATGGGAAGATTCAGCACACAAGCGATTTTGAGCCAACTGCTAAAGGATCAAAATTGCAGATTGAAGGCCATTTGTTGACTGAATATCAGAATGAAGAATGATTCAAACTACAAGTGATATGAACAACAAGATATGATCAATGGAGGTAAGTATGAATGGGACAATCCGGGTAGATTGGGAACATATAGCAAAGTGGAGCAACATTAGCTCATTTGCATTCACACACACACACACACACACACACACACACACACACATGAAGCTACCCCACTAGCCAGAGCAGCAATTGGAACTTCTTAGGGCTCTATCTCAAAGCTAGCTGAAACAAAAGGGAGTGCGAAAGAAATTGAAAGACAAGCATCAAGGAGATATAACGTTAAACTCTGTAAACTTTGGTCTAGAAAAAGCAAAAGAGTATCTGCAAAGTTGTGCAGATTTCTTTGACCAGTTTCCCCTTTCACATAGATTCAAAAACTGATGAAAATTGGTGGGGAGCTAGGCAACACTGTGCTTTTCCGACACAAATTATCCAGAATCAAGGCAACAACAGTTGTCAGTCAAAGGAAGCGCCCAAAAGTGGTTCCAAAAAACCAATATTGTCAAGATGAGAAAAACATAGCCATAAACTGAAAAACTGAGTAAACATAAGAGAAACATGTCCAAATTTGGAAATATTTCACCAATGTGCTAGGAAGACCTATAGGAACATGTGCGCAAGAGGCTGTATCAAAATCCCTCCAAACATGGATCGTGATCCATGTACATTTTTTCCCAACCAAATAAAAATTCATACCATCTAGTCCAGTATATTTAAGAAAGCCTAGCCATGAAGTTTCAAGTCATTTATATTCCAAAATCCACATCAAAATGCCAAATTTCTCTAAGTTTGACAATGATTTCCAAAAATTGACCTAAGTACCAAACCAATGATCCAAATCCCAAAACAATTGGACCAATGTACCATCTTAATGAGCCCTACCAACTGGTATCATCACATCTTCAATATCTTACCAAACATGGATTGTGATTCTTGTTCCTAAAACCCTATAACCTGAGAAATTTGCACAGTAGCATCCCCATGTGGCTACGAACAACCTCCACTAGTTGAAATTGCAAGATGCTTTCCAACATAAATCGCGATCCATGTACCTTTTTGCCAGAATTCATATGTTACCTTATGCACTTGTGCATATAGTAATCCGAGATGCACTGGTAAAATTTGGTCAGATTTGGGGTAGTTTGGACAAAGGTGCTCGTTTTCCATTCTATGGTCAAAGTTTGCATTTTCTTCAACTTTTCGACAGTTTTGATGAATTGCTCAACCCTCTTTCCAATCTGAAACTCACCTCAGGATGCCTTGAAGGAAAGCACAAAGGGAGTGGGGAGCACGACCATATGAGAATATCACAGATATATCCTTGAATGAGAAGGGCCATATCACCAAACAGGTACTTGAAGCAATACCGGCCAATAAATTCATCGAAAGATTTCAAGCAGCAGATGGAAAGATAGTAAAGACCACCATCTTTCCAAGGGAATTATGGATACTACACCAAAAATACTAAGGTCAAGCAAGGGCTAGGCGCCTACAATTAGACATCTTTCTACGACTACCGCCATGGGGAATGGATTTCAGAAGGGCTCATGAACTCATAAGCTCCATTCAATACAATGGGGAATCCACCCTGACTGACTAACATGGAGCCACAATCAGAATTAACATGTCTACAGCCATAATCAATGAAGCTCTCCATCTGCAGCATATTGCAAAAAACAAAAGCAATAAATAATGACAAAGCCTTTCTGAAGCAAAGAGGACACGAACTAACATATCAAGATTTGATCTACTTGAAAATAGAATTGTCGTTGAGCCTCATATCACAACACTTCAAACTACAAAAGCCACCAAGATACACTAAACCGTTGTTGCACATGGTAGTGGTAATGGAAATGAGGATAGCAGAACAAAGAATGGCCAGCTGAGACTTTGAAAACTAACTCCTCGACAACATAGTAGAAGAAAATCTTAAGGATAGCCACAACAGCAAGACCTACATGAACATTGGACCAGTGCTAGCTTGAATCACCAACTAAGCATTGGGAATGGTTGCTGATCTACCACCTGCAGAAGCACAGATAGACTTGATCCAAAAATCCAAAAGTGTAGTAAAACCGATAGCAAGAACATCCACAAGGCCAAAACTAGAGGTCAAACAAACAAGGAAGATCACAACAAGAACTAACATTGATAGTGTGAAAACGGAGTCAGATGCACCGAACAGCGAGGAAGCTGGCTCTAAAGAAAGAGATACCCCTTCTAAATACTAGTCTTCATATGAGAAGCATGGGAGTGACTTTTCCATGAGATATACAAGATTGGAGAAGAGAATAGCCTGGGCGGCAGAGGCCATCCCAGTTACCAAGCAAGAAGAGCATTGGAAGAAGCGGAGGTTCAAAGGGAAAGAATCCACCAACAGAAGCACGAGGAGAAAAGAAGTAAGGGAACAAAAGCAGATGGTGAAAAAGAAGAAGAAGAAGTAGAAGACATCCCTTTACTATGCAGACAAATAAAAGCCCTTGAACGGATCAAACAACACAAAAGACAAGAAGGAGAGGAGAGTTTGAATATTGCCAGTGACATGCGGCAACGGATTCACAATAAACTCAAACAAAAGATGGAGCAAAGAGTAAGAGAGGATGCAAAGAGACGAAGCGTTGATGATCTCAAATCATCAGACGACTCTACTAAGGCCAGGGAAAAATATTAAGACCAAGAAGAGAAGAGTGAGCATGACACGCTTGACCAGCGAGAATATGGTTTTGAATCACTAATAGACAAAGAGGTACCTTCAGAGGCTGGAACAAAAAAAGGAAAAGATGTTGTTGACCTTCCAAAACAAGTGGCAGATAAGGTGCTGCCACAAGAAAAGGTAGATCAAGAAAAAGAGACAGCACCACCCGAAACTACTAAAGCTTCAGCTGCTATTGAAGTACTTAAAAAAAAGGAGAGAACGACTTATGAGGCTGGACCCTCGGATTAGGGCTAGTCAAGTCAGAGAAAACCATGATTGCCTCATTCGCAAGCTCTAGTAAACGAGGGAGCAAAGATGATCAGGTCATTCAAAATTGATGCCTATTTAGACTAGATCAAGCTCCAGTTCCAATGCTAAAGATCTCTCTACAACTTGTGTGAGCTAGATCTAGAAGTCACCAAGAAAGAGGCAACTAGAGCAGCTGAAAATACATTGCAGCTACAAAACAAAATAGAGGAGTTGGAAAAGGTCCAACTGCAACTCCAATCAGAGTTGCAAAGGGAACAAGAGAATGCAGCCTATTACTACAAAAAGGTCTTACAGTTGATGCCAACACTAGCAGCACCGACTAGAGGATTAGCTAACCAGAGAAAGAGAACAGAGTGAAAAGCTGCAAGAATCCTACATGGTGGTCAGCAAGACTCTGACCCAGTGTTTAGCCTTGCAGGAGAGTCCGAGCTCCTCAAGATTGACTTCTAGATCAACGTCTTTGAGCAAAGAGGTCCAAGATCTAAAGGAGGACCTTGCTCAAGAAAAATATGACAGAAAAATCATGACACCGGGGCATAGAGGACTGCAAAAAAGCCAAAAACAAAGAGATTGAATATTTGAGAAAGCAATTGGTAGAGGCACAGGGAGATTTGGAGGCTCTAAGAGAAACACAAGCAAAGCCCAAACAGATATTCTTAATAAAATTTGAACAGACAAGAGGAATTGAGCAGTTCACCTTTGAAGCTCATCAAAAAAATGTACCAAGTACAAGCACAAGAACAGCAATGCAGGAATCTAAAGATCCAGCCATGACATCCATCTCAAATTTGGAAAAACAAGAAATTCAACGCTGGATCGTAGAAGCCAAAAGACCCCTCACAGAAGGAATACGTGCATTATGAGTTGAAAGTGTTGGAGTCAACTACCGTACTCATGATCACTCTAGATGATATAGTGAAAAACCTTGGAGATGAGATGATCGCTCTGTCACTAATGGATCAGGATCTTCCATTTTCATGTTGACGCATCAGCCTATGCCATAGGATGCATATTAGCCCAGCCAGGAGAGAAGAAAATGGATTTTCCCATTTGCTACTCTAGTAGGCAGCTGAACAACATGGATAAAAATTTTACCATTACGGAAAGAGAACATCGAAGAATGATATATGATGTCAAAAAATATAGACACTACCTTCTTGTAAATAAGTTCGTTTTCTTTGTAGATCACGAAGCACTTTTATATCTGCTAAACAGATCTTGTAACACTTGAAGGATTGTTTGCTCGTTTATACTATTGCTTGAGTTTGATTTCACAATAGTCGTAAAAAAGTGTACTACACACACACACACACACACACACGAGCATATAACCTTTCTTGATTGTTCCATGGGGAAGCACCGAAAGGTATTGATGATGATCTTCCAGCCTCGTACCTGTTTAACGTTGAAATGGTTCTGATGTGGAGTGAAGAGGTCATTCCTCTACTCGAAATTGGATCATTAAAGGTGGAAAGACAACTATCAATAATACATCGAACAAGAAATATCCAACTTTTAGCAGGAAAATTGTACAAGCACAATAAGGATGGGATTTTGAGACTATGTGTAAAGCCAAAAGAATACAAATATTATCTCAAATAAACTCATATATAACATACACGGTTTCACAATGGAGAAACACAAACCTACCAAAGACTAAAGAGACTAGGAGTCTACTGGCAAAAAATGGAAAACAAGGTCCATACTTATGTAAAATTGTGTGATGTCTGTAGAAAGAAACCTCTAGTGGAACACTCCACCCTCTTTTGAGTAGTACAAGCACCCAAATGGATTACTCAAATAATCAAGTACTTAAAAAACAAGACCTTCCCTTAGGTGTGGGGTAATGCACAAATGAGAACTGTAGCAGAAGAAGCAAAACATTATCAGCTTATTTTCAAACCAACTGTATAGGTGGGGAAAGGGTGAACAACTACAATTGTGTACTACAAAAATTAATTATCTCTCTATCCTAGAACAAGCACACTTGGGCTAGCCAGGGGAACATTTCTCTGCTTATAAATCGACAAAGCTAGTACTTCACTCAAGCATATGGTGTCCAACCCTCTTTAGGGATGCAGAGGTCTATGTCAAATGATGTGATGACTGTCAATGCACAAAACTACCCCTACGGAGAGATGAAATGCCAGTGCGGCCAATGATGGGAGTAATATGCGCTTTTGCCAAATGGGGAATCGGCTTTATTGGCCCCATCATACCACCTTCATGTAGGTCGCACACACAATACATCATAGTAGAAGGAAATTAAATGACCAAATGGATAGAAGCAAAGGAAACACAAAAAAAACAAAGTACAGACTACGGCTCAGTTCCTTTTTGAACATATCTTTACCAAATATGGTCTATCCATTGAAATAGTGAGTGATAGGGCAGCCTACTTTTTGAACAACATCATTGAAAGCTTACTTGATGAATTCATTGTGATCCATCGCAAATCAGTCATCTATTACCCACAAGCTAACAGAGACGCCGAGAGCATCAACAAAATATTATGCAGTGCTAACCAAAATAGTAAGTGATTCAGGAAATGAGGGGAATCAAAAGCTACACACTGCATTATGGGATTACATAGTAGCTTTTAAAACTTCCATCAAGATGACTCCTTTTAACCTTGTGTTTGGGATTTAATGCAATTCTACCCATGAGATTCTTAATTGAAACATTACGAGGTTCAACACAATTAGGATGGATGGGACACGAGGTGTTGGAGAGACTAGACACCTTGAAGAAAATGGATGAAACCAAAGTAAGAGTGGTAGCCGGGATATATGCTCAAAAAAGACATATGAAAGCTTTCCATTGTCAGCATGTGATGAGCAAGGAGTTCCAAAAAGGGGATTATGTTTTAGTGTATACCCTTAAACAACACTCTAAAAAAATCAAAAAGCAAGGGACTGGGTCTTTTGTGATACATGACAGATCACAAAGGGGCACCATCAAGCTTGCAACATTGGCAGGTGAGGAGATGACTAATGGGATGAGTGGCTGCAGATTAAAGAAATATTTTATTCCACTAACACTAGAGGAACTCTAGACAATACATGCCGCAGATCAACGTAGAAATCATGCCCATGACATTCGGGAACAGCCAGAACAAGAAGCCAAAATTAGAACATTAAAGCGGAAGGAACATACAAACCTTCAGAGAAAGTCCCACCAAAACAATTGTATTAAGTCCCGTCCAATAGCATCCATACAAACAATGGCTACATGGTTATGTCACATAGATTTACGCATTTTACTGTAGCTTGCCAATGGCACCACTGAGCGTGCATTAGTGGATACTGGGGCAAGAGCAGATGTTGTCAACTACTCCACTTTGAGGAAATTAACAAAAGAAACCTCTAACGACAAATACGATGGGGTTCAAAATGGGAAACAAAAGCACAATGGACAGTCTGGGACATGTAAGTTTACCAATAACTGTTGATTAAATAACTTATCCTCATCTGTTTCATGTGGTCGAGGATAAGGATCTTGATGAAGAAGTTATTCTAAGAGTTCCATGGATGCGCACATATCAAGACACACCAAACTGGCATGGTAATACATTATAGCTCAGGCAAGATGTCCAATCTTTCACCACACCCTTTGTACAATCAAACCACGTATGGGATCTCTCCAAACACCACCTAATTCAATCTAGGAATGTTCTCCAACGATGGTAAGAAAAATCTGGGTAGAAAAGTCCATTATGAAAACCAATCTGGAGAAATTATGGATACCCAAACAACATGGCAAGGCAAACCCACCCACGATGCATCAAGAAAAAACCCAATCTCGACAAACCACACAAGGCTTTTGTCAAGAAACCTAGGCCAATCCAATCTCAACATCGACAACCAAAAGAAGTCAAGTGGGTATGGAAACCAAAACACACTCGCTCATGGGATGCCTTGACAATGAAGACCACATCCAAGCAATTTTAGTGGCGACCAAAACAAAGCCCTCAATCACAAGACAAGGCAGGGTCACAACTTCTAGAGGCAACTGTCAAACAAAGGGCGCGTCTTCTACAATTACTTCTATTTGGACCATACAGCTTCAACATAACCTTGCCATCAAAAACCACTGAACTATTGTTTAGAAACCATATCTTGCACAATATTTTGTTCCCACATGCATATCCTCGATTCCATCATAGAGCCACAATATACGGCTATGTATAGACACATACTTTGTTCCCATGCACTTTGACACATGTTCGTCTGGGGCGACTCACTCTAGGGGAGGTCACCTAATAAAAATGTAACCTATCACGTGAGTTCAACAAAAGGGTATTTAAAGTTTTTGAAACTTATAGAAATATATACACAAAAGGGAATTATTTTTTCAAATTTGAAATAAACTTATAGATTTTAAAAGAAAAGGGTACATTATATTCTTAACAGGTTCATAGATAAGGGGTTTTATAAACATGTCTTGAACGCACGTGATATGGTAGTTTTACACAAAGTGAACCCCCCAAGGACTCACTCTAAGAAGGGAGAAAATGCAGCAAGATGATCATTTTGTATATATTAGCATCATTTATTTTTCCTTTCTTTTACTTTAACAATTTTTTAAAACCTTATAACTTTTAGCAAGTATAATTAGGAACCATATTGACACCATCTAAATTCCGGGTTAAGAATATGTATGTATGAGATATTACACTAATTCTGACAAAATTTTGGCCAGCTAATAATAATTGTAACTAATTTTCCTTTTCTTATAAAATAAAAATGACAAATAATCAACAAAGATTCATAAGTTGAGCCCAAAAATTCAGAATTGACTTTTGAAAGCAAACATCAAAACTTCAAAGCAAGGGCTTCGAACATGGAAAATATGGGAAGATTCGGCACACAAGGGATTTTGAGCCAACTGCTAAAGGATCAAAATTTCAGATTGAAGGCCATTTGTTGACTGAATATCAGAATGAAGAACAATTCAAAGTACAAGTGATATGAACGGCAAGATATGATCAATGGAGGTAAGTATGAATGGGACAATCCGGGTAGATTAGGAACATATAGCAAAGTGGAGCAACATTAGCTCATTTGCATTCACACACACACACACACACACACACACACACACCGACATTAGAATATGTTTTCTTGCTTTGTTTCTGCTCGTTTGCGACCACCTCAACAGCTCTTACTACACCGGATTAAACAGGGATGATCATTAAACCTACATCAACATTTTTGTATGTCCCATACTGCACAAACAATACCACAACAACATATCAGAGAAAATCAAAGTTGCAAAATTTGCACATTGTTAAGGCCAATGAGAGACTTCAGAACTCACCCAGAACCTAAAACTTTTCATCAACAGACCATTGGTAATTGGCATAATCAATGGGTGCAAAACAAGTTGCAAAAAGTGGTGGAACATGGATCACGATCCATGTTCCCGAAACCCTAGAATTATATAATAGCATCCTCATATGCCTAGGAACAACCTCCACTAGTTGGAATTTCAAAATGCTTCCCAAGATGGATCGCGATCCATGCACCTTGATGATAAAATAAGGGTAGGCGTTGTTCACTAGCTGGGGGATGCAAAAGTATAACTGACCATCCAAAAATAGTCACTGAAAGAGTTTTTCAAATCATCAAACATGGAGGTTTCTTATCTTCACTCTGCAAATGGTCATTTTGCAATAATCAAAGAAGAAATCGTCAGTTTCCAGCAAAAAACTTATTAGGTAGGTTCAGGAGAAGAATATGAAGCTACCCCACTGGCCAGAGCAGCAATTGGAACTTCTTAGGGCTCTATCTTAAAGCTAGCTGAAACAAAACGGAGTGAGAAAGAAATTGAAAGATAAGCATCAAGGAGATATAACATTAAAGTGTGGTCCAGGAAAAGCAAAAGAGTACCTGCAAAGTTGTGCAGATTTCCTGGACCAGTTTTCCCTTTCACATAGATTCAAAAACTGATGAAAATTGGTGGGGAGCTAGGCAACACTATGCTTTTTAGACACAAATTATCTAGAATCAAGGCAATAGCCGATGTCAGTCAAAGGAAGCGCCCAAAAGTGGTTTCAAAAAACCAATATGGTCAAGACAAGAAAATATAGCCATAAACTGAGAAACTTAGTAAACATAAGAGAAACATGTCCAAAATTGAAAATATTTCACCACTGTGCTAGGAAGACATATAGGAACATGTGTGCAAGAGGCTGTATCAAAATCCCTCCCAACATGGATCGCGATCCATGTACATTTTTTCCCAGCCAAATAAAATTCATACCATCTAGCCCACTATGTTTAACAAAGCCTAGCCATGAAGTTTCAAGTCATTTGTATCCACATCAAAATGCCAAATTTCTCTAAGTTTGACAATGATTTCCAAAAAATGACCTAAGTACCAAACCAATGATCCAAATCCCAAAAAAAATGGACCAACGTACCATCTTAATGAGCCCTACTAGCTGGTATGATCACATCTTCAATATCTTACCAAACATGGATTGTGATTCTTGTTCCTAAAACCCTAAAACCTGAGCTAGAAATTTTCACAGTAGCATCCCCATGTGGCTAGGAACAACCTCCACTAGTAGAAATTGCAAGATGCTTTCCAACATAAATCGCGATCCATGTACCTTTTCGCCAGAATTTATATGTTACCTTATGCCCTTGTGCATATAGTAATCCTAGATGCACTGGTAAAATTTGGTCAGATTTGGGGTAGTTTTGACAAAGGTATGCTTGTTTTCCATTCTATGGTCAAAGTTTGCGTTTTCTTCAACTTTTCGAGAGTTTTGATCAATTGCTAAACCCTATTTCGAATCTGAATCTCAACACAGGATGCCTTCAAGGAAAGCACAAAGGGAGTGGGGAGCACGACCATATGAGATCACAAATATATCCTCGAATGAGAAGGGCCATATCACCAAACAGGTACTTGAAGCAATACTGGCTAATAAATTCATCGAAAGATTTCAAGCGGCGGACGGAGAGATAATAAAGACCATCATCTTTCCAACGGAATTATGGACACTACACCAAAAATCCTAAGGTCAAGCAAGGGCTAAGCGCCTACAATTAGACATCTTTCTACGACTATCGCCATGGGGAATGGATTTCAAAAGGGCTCGTGAACTCATAAGCTCCATTCAGTACAATGGGGAGCCACCCTGACTGACAAACATGGAGCCACAATCAAAATTAACATTAATTCAGAATAATCAATGAAGCTCTCCATCTGCAGTAGGTGACACACAACATATTGTTGAGCTTTACATAGAGATACTACATTGATATTACATTTGTTTCTATATCATTTGCACATGCGATTGCATCGACATCATATTTGTTTCTATGTCATCTCTAGAGCGGCGTCGCAAACCGTCTGTAAGGACAATGTGATGTGTTTATTTCTAACCTTCACATCTCGATATGTTTCTTGAGTTGATATTGTTTACAGGATGAAAGTCACATCAAGCAATGCGTATAGAGGCTCAAAGATATTCAAGTTGCTCAAATATATTGAAGGTTTTCAAAGATATTGAAGAACTTGCATATATTGTTAAATACCCTTGAAAGGGCACATTGTAAAACAGGAGTGATGTAGCTCCTTTGAACATTGTAAATGTATATTTTTAAAATATTTTAATATAGCGGTGGGTATATATAGAGATGTGGGTTTTCCCCTTGAGCCCCCAAGGGTTTTTTCATTCACAGTTAGGGACCTTCATTTGAGTGGGGGTGTTAAGCGATAAATAGTATCTCTATATATAGCACCCTGGTCCCCTCTATATAAACACATCTCGTGTGATCAGTAGACACACTTTGGGGTTTGCATATGATGGTGTTGTCTCTCTCTTCTCGTCTACCTACGCTCTCTCCCTCGGCTTCAACACATATTGCAAAAAAAAAAAATCAATAGATAATGACAAAGTCTTTTTGAAGCAAAGAGGACACAAACTGACATATCAAGATTCGATCTGCTTGGAAATAGAATTTTGTCGTTGAGCCTCATATCGCAACACTTCAAACTACAAAAGCCACCAAGATACACTAAACCGTTGTTGCACATGGTAGTGGTAATGGAAATGAGGACAGGAAAACAAACAATGGCTAGCTGAGACTTTGAAAAGTAACTCCTCGACAACATAGTAGGAGAAAATCTTGAGGATAGCCACAAGAGAAAAACCTACATGAACGTTGGACCAGTGGTAGCTCGAATCACCCAGTAGGCATTGGGAATGATTGCTGATCTACCACCCGCAGAAGCACAGACAGCCTTGATCCAAAAATCCAAAGGTGTAGTAAAAACAATAGCAAGAACATCCACAAGTCCAAAACTAGAGGTCAAACAAACAAGGCAGAGCACAACAAGAACTAACATTGACAGTTCCAAAACGGAGTCACATGCACCGAACAACGAGGAAGCTGGCTCTAAAGAAAGAGATACCCCTTCTAAATACTAGTCTTCATATGAGAAGCATAGAAGTGATTTTTCCATCAGATATACGAGATTGGAGAAGAGAACAGCCTGGGTGGCAGAGGCCATCCCAGTTACCAAGCAAGAAGAACAATGGAAGAAGCGTAGGTTCAAAGAGAAACAATCCACCAAAAGAAACACGAGGAGAAAAGAAGTAAGGGAACAAAAGCGGATGATGAAAAAGAAGAAGAAGAAGAAGAAGACATCCCTTTACCATGCAAACAAACAACAGCCCTTGAACAGATCAAACAACACAAAAGACAAGAAGTAGAGGAGAATTGGAATTTTGCTAGCGACATGCGGCAACGGATTCACAATGAACTCAAACAAAAGATGGAGCAAAGATTAAGAGATGATTCAAAGAGACCACGCGTTGATGATATCAAATCATCAGACGACTCTACTAAGGCCAAGGAAAAATATGAAGACCAAGAAGAGAAGAGTGAGCACGACACGCTTGACTAGAGAGAATATGGTTTTGAATCACTGAAAGACAAAGAGATACCTTCAGAGGCTGGAACACAAAAAGGAAAAGATGTTGTAGACCTTCCAAAACAAGTGGCAGATAAGGTTCTACCACAAGAGAAGGCAGATCAAGAAAAAGAGACAGCACCACCCGACACTACTAAAGCTTCAGCTGCTGAGGAATTCTTTCCCATGTATGGGAACCCCCCCATATTTTTTTCTCTTTTACCAAAAATATTTCCTATTATATAAGTTACTTTTGAATTTTTCTTCCCTTTTTCACAAACGCTTTAGCCTTTATTAAATAAATAAGACTTATGCTAAATCAATCACGATGTAGCATAAATAAGTAAGCTTTCTTTGTTGATCTCTCTTTTGACCTTAAATATTAAATATATATATTCTAAATTACATTATATATTTTAGTATTTTCTAATATATTTTTCATGTATATATATATTCATCCACCCTACCAAATATTTTATTCACTAGTTTTCATTTTCAAACCTCAACTCCACTTTCAAATTTCAATAATACCTCCATTTAAATGATTGCCAATCTTTTCCAAACTCTAGGTCATGTTTTCATACACATGAAGGAGCTCACACATGAAGGCAAGAGAGAAGTCCACTCAAAGGGGACCACCAAAAGACCTTTGCAGCCACAAATAATACATTATTTGGCTGAATTTTTTAAGTAGAGAAGAACCCCAAATCTGAAGGAGCGTTCAACATAAAAGATGTGGCTCGTGAACTCAGATTTTAGCTCAATTTTTTTCAGAATTTTTTGAGTTATGAACAGGGAGATATGATTTTTGTAGTGGACCCCAGTTTTCTCGTGTAATGGTGACACAGGCCATCCCCAATTTTCTTCCCTCTAGAATGGCTATGGTTCTACAAGTCTTCAAGCATGATTACAAGAGACAAGGCTCTTTTAATGAGGTCTTGGCAAGTCTAGAGTGATTCTATCACCATTTTTGGAGGATCCATCCTCATCAACAACTATCCACCTTTGACAATCTCTCTTGTAAATTTCTTACCTCTCTCTTCTCTCCCTAATAAGCTTAAGTCTAGCCAAAGCTAGACTATTATAGATATCTCCTATCCTCTACATCCTACCCACATTCTCTCTTCTTCTTTCTCTATTGACTAGGGTATTTTAAATAATGAGGAGACAAGATGGCAGCGACAGTCACATGCACCCCATTTTCCTAGTCACCAAAGTGGGACACTCATCTCAAATAGAAATATTGCTAAATCCTCCCCTCCTTCCCTATATAAGGAGTCCATGAGAGCTCACTTAAAAAAACACAAACACACACACACACCTATCCATACACACTCTTGTGCTACATGCTTGTAGCATGAACCCTAATCACATAATCACAACACCATCATCATCACCATCACCATGCACAAAAGATGAGCACCACACCTCCACACCACTTGTAATTAAGGGTTGAAGGCACAATTTCAAGAAGAAGAAGGATGGACACACTCATGATATTCCTCGCCATCAACTCCCATCTCTCCATTATGCCTCCTACAATCTTGTCCCCTTCTCATTTTCCTGCCATACGCTACCTATTGTATTCATCTTTTGCAAGCAATCAACACACTCCATCTTGGTGCCAGAATTTGTGTCGCTTTGGATACATCTCATTGTGAGTATGGTATATGCTTGTTCCTTGCCTTTTTTTTTCTGCTTATGTAAAGGTGTGCGGATTCTCCACCATACACACACACTCTCTCTCTCTCCCTCTCATATTCCTATCATCTTGCTACTTCCATCTTGAGGTGTGCGGATTGGCCACCTCTTGTATGATAAGTGAGCATACTCGCAAGTTTCCCCTACCTCATTATCTTCCTTACTAACATGCACGAGTAGCAAGCCCATTCTCACTCATTCACCACTCCTCTCACCTTATTCTCCGACCACCCCATTCCACAGTTGGGCGTGGATCTTGAGATTGTTTTCCATGGCATGCTTCATTGTGTATATGTATGCATCCTAGCCACATATCTTGCTAGGTGGTGCCCCTATTTTGTATCCCCCCATGATGAGGCCATTGTGCATAGTCTTGGTGTAGAGGCCACCGGGTCTATTTTTCACTTCCGCCTCTCATTTGGTGCCCCCACGGAGGATCGAACTCTTCATGGACGAGTGGCTTCTTGAATTCTCTAATTGGACCACTGAAGAGGAGGAGCTTCAAGCAGGTTTGACACAAGTCATCAAGAAACTCTTGCCAGGGTGTTGTATTGTTAGCATAGAAGAAGTGGTAAGACCCTCTTTCCCTACTCAGATTGTTTACATTTCTCATCATCCCCGCAAGCGTAACAACAAGGCATAAGCTGCATCATGCTCACATTGTAGCCAAAAACCGCACCTTCGACATGAGTGCAACCCAAAGTGAAGAAAAGGCCATCATTTTCTCCCTCGACATCCGCACAGGCGTTCTCACAACGGTAGGCTTTCAAGTAGCACCAGGCTTCTCTACATCTACGTCCCCATCTTTGCTACCTATTCCACCTACATCCACAACAAGCCTTCACAACTTGAGGAAGCTACTACGAACGCGTGGTCCCTCCCTCTCCCTTGCACCAAAAGATTCAAGGGTTTTCCACCGCCGACAATCACCCCGTCTCCAAAACAAAAGGGTAAATCCTCCAAAGTATTTCTATACCTCACTCTCATCTCATGAGCCAGGAACTAGAAACAGCAGCATGGATTCTACGTCGTCTACCAAGTGAAGTGGCGGATCTTGTCATCGACAAGGTCTTTGACACAGGTTTTGATTGGCGGAAAGACAAGACCCTCCACCTACAAGGGGTGTTGCTTGTGAATCAAGGCTACGATGATGACTTACAGCTTGCTATGTATCCATTCAACTTGGATTAATACAAGTGGGAAGACTCACCGCCTACCTCATCACACTTGTGTATACACTAGATGGCACTCTTTCTTGCCGGAAAGTGAAGTTGCTCAAAGAGAGAGAGTTCAAGCTTTTCCAAGAGCTTGCTAGAGGGGCAGTCCTAGAGCTAGAAGACGAAGAAAACCTTGTCCTGTGGTACTATAAATTTGACCTCGACTACCAAGAGCTCTACACCTCCGACTATAACCTTCCACCACGAAGGAGAGAGCCTTTACGAATTATCATGTGATGGACCCAGCGCATCAGCCTTTTGCAAGGAACCAAACTTATGCACCACAATGAATTTAATCAATCAAAGTAATCTTGGACCGCAAGATGATTTATCAGCAGATCATTACAACCATGTTTGGTAGAGAACGACTACAAGAGATAAATACCTCTTCTCTACCCTTTATCCTCCCTATGATTAATCATGAAGTGTCTTTTGATGTAGTTATTTTCATCCTTGTATAGTATGTTTTCCATCTACCGAGCACCCATGTATTGAATCTCTATTTAAAAAAAACAAATAAATTCTAAGTTGAGTTAATTTTCTCACTCTCACAATGGCAAGTGTATCATCTCCAACATTTACTGGTAAGGTGGGTGAGGATGCTGCAGACTTTCTAGACAACTTGGAAATAGCATGTGTCATCTCTGCGAGAGATGATGATGCTTAGCACTTGCACATCTTCCCACTTCTAATGAAGGTGGAGTCAAGATCATGGTACAATGCCTTGGCACAAGCAACCAAGTAACGGTGGGACTTATTAAAAGCAACCTTTGTCAAGCGTTTTGAAGAGGGCACAACATCAAAGAAGCTATGGCAATTGTTGACAGAGTTGAAGCAGGGCAGTATGCTGGAATACGCATCATATGAGTCAAAGTTTGTAGATTTATGGGGGCGATGGGTTGCATCGCTAAGAGAGGATGAGGGGGCACCTGATTTCCTAAATAAGGATCGGTTTGTGGCTGGGTTATGGCCAACTCTTAAAGAGAAGGTGAAGGAAAGGTTTCCTGCTAGGTATGAGCTAGCAGTTGAAGTGGCCTGCCTGAAAGACAAGAAGTTGTGCCTACAAGCCAGGAATATCGATGAAGAGGAAGCCGTTAGGACCCGACCACCTCTAGCACCACCTACAACAGCCACCCAGAGGATTCAACCACAAGAACCAATTGAAGATCAGCAAGACCTGCTCAATCGAAATGGATGTATCAAATTATTTTTCCCATTGATCAGTTGTAGTGATGATGAAGAGGATGCCGATGGGCCCTTGTACGCAAGCCATCATGATGATCTGAGTGATGCTCTCACAGTTGGAGACAACATTGTAGTCAATGCAAAACTAGTGAATGATGAAGGTGAAAAGTTTTATTTTCTCAATTCACGCATTGAGTCAAAGCAGAGGGCCAATAGTCACATGCAAGATGGATGGTGAAATACTATCGATAGGGGGTCCTACTTTGTAACGAGGATGTTTCATGGAGTAGTTGATGGAAGAACATACACCATCCTCGAACAAAAGCCACCTGCTCTTCTGCACTCACACCTTGTGAGAGCCATCAAAATTCCCATGGAAGAAGTGGAGAGTTGCAATATTCTATATAGAATGTCATTATAAGTTTACAAGGTGGTATATAACAACAAACAAATAGATCTCAAGGTAATGGACAATGTATTCTAATTTGTTCATAAGAATGTACTACATTTGGTTGTCACCTCTTCTCCTCTCAAATAGGCTCATAAGAATGTACTGCATTTAGATGTTTACTTGTGTCCTATCAAGCCATCTCACTGTTTCATAAAAAGGTACGTTGTTTCTTTTCCATTTGATTTCTAGTAGCTCAATGCAAGGTCTTCCAACAATTAGGTTTCTAACTAGTTTCTACCATTGGTTTCTACTAGGAAATGTTTTTTACCACATCCTCTTATGGTTTCTAGCCTAGAATCCATCAGGCTGGAACTTATGTTAGAATGCTTTTTACCACTCTATTAGTGGCTTCTACCATTTAAAAAAGTTGATTTATATTCACAAACACCAAGAAAAGGAACAAAGCAGTAAACCTTCTAGTAGCGACACAGAGGTTTTCCCTCATAAATGTCACAAACTAATGAAAGATTTTTTATATTGAAAGAATGACTCCCATCATTACATTAATTAATCTGTCGAGTTTACAATAGTACTCTTTTGGGAATATTATAAGAGTTTACAAAAGTTTTTCTACTTTTGCTAGGGTTCAGATTGTTTACTTTGCCGCGGATGTTTGTAATTGAACTTTGGTCTCTCTGCTTCCTCCTCCCACCTAAGACGCTCTAATATTTCTCTCTCCAGTACTCTTTTCCTCTTTAGACGTTCCTTCTCATGCCTCTGAGCTTCTACAGCCTCCGTTTGTTGCTTCCAATGGATCTCTTCCCTCCCTTGGGCTTCACTGTGATTTCTTATGACTGCATCAAAAAATGCATCCTTGCTGGTATCAAACACGTTGTGAGCCGTATAAGCATTACGGTCCTCCAATTGTAGCCATAGAATTAGCGAGTCTTTTAAAGTGTCTGCCAAGAAGACTTGTCACTGCTTTTTAGTCTGGTGCTCCAACTTAAGAGCAAGAAGCCAAGTTCCTTCATCGTTCTGGCACACTTTCTATCTACTATCATCAATGATAAGAGTGTTTTCGCACCTAAACTGTGGGTTTTTTCACCAAAATAACTTCAATTCTTTAACGAATATAGTCTTATTATGGATCAGCCAAGACGCCATTCTACAATCTTGCTATGATATAACGCCTGATAAAAAAGGCTGTGCATTTTGAAGACACTATTTAGAATTCCTTCCACTTTAGGGGTAATGCAACTACTCCATATAAACACATTGAAAAATTTCATGCACAAATCCAAGAAGCTGTGGTTGTCTTTGTGACAAAGCACTTCTCAGGAGGGAAAACTGCATGTGTGCTTTATCATCTCTCCTGCATATGTAGGAGGCTTTTCACCAAAGTGGACCCCAAGCATAGAAGAGAGGTGAACCTCTGCAATGAGAATCCTCTTTTGGAGTTTCAATGGTGGAAGCTCTAGGAGTCTCACTGCGAGCATTTCTCTTGGGGCAAGAACGATAACCGTGTCCTTGTTCCCCAAGCTTAAAAAACTTATGATCCTTGAGAAAATCTTGAAGCTCTTTAGGAAAGAGTTTATTTTTACCTTTGTAAACTCCCTTCTCCTTGGACCGATTGTTGTTGTTGTTGTTGTTGGAATTGCCTTGGGAAGAGTTTTGGGCATTGGTTTTCCACTTGGGATAAATCTGTCTTTATTTTTCGCCTAGCCCCTTGTTTGTTGGAAATTGATGCATAAAGCAACCGTGGTGTGGTGGATTATGTTGGTGATAGAACCAAGCCATTGAGAGTTGACATACATAGCCATCTCTTTAGGTAATCCCTCACAAAATTGTTGCTTTTTCTTGGCAAATTCTATCTTTTGGAAGACAGTAGCCTTGAGATGTAAGTCCCAAAACTTGTCTACGTATTTGTGGATAGACTCATGACAGAGGAGCTTCAAACTACACCATTTAGTAAGCACTTTTTCCTAGATAGCTACATGGCATAGCTTGGAGGACTTGGTGACGCTCTCATCTCCAAAGGCCACATCAAATTTCTAGATAAATGCAAATACTTTGTCAGTGGCACCATATTTGCCATCATAGGTGAGAAAAGAGATATTCCCCTTTGAACTTCTTGAGCTTATGTGACCTTCGCCATGCAGGGTATGATTTGTGATGTCCACCCTCTAGTATTCTCTAGAATAATAGCCATAGATTTTGTCGAAAGAGGAAGAAGGTGAAGAAGAAGGAGAAGAGGGTGACCTATTTCTTTCCCTTTTCTTCCTTTTTTTCCTCTCTTCCCTTTTGGAGTGACGAGGAGAAGGACTGTGTGTTGATATTTTCCTCTTGGGAGGAGTTGGCAATGGTCTAGACCGTCGTCTCCATGGAGCCACATCTTTAGAAGAACTTAAAATTTCTTTACTTTATTGATCGTTGGATTCCTCCTCTTGTATGGGAGAGAGTCTTTTTTTGGGGGTCTCTTCAAGAGGCCTCCTAAGCTCACTCTCCTCTTGGAGTGAAAGGGAAATCCCATAAGCGCAAATTTTCTAAGTGACTTTGGCTTGCAAAGAAGGGTTGCCCATAACTTGTTGTAACTTAGTAACAAGATAATTGACAAACTTGGGGGCATCATCATTAGCACCCTCATGTGAAAAATCAAAGTTGTCAATGTTTATTCTACTCTCTTGGTTATTGTCAACCATGCTAATTATACTTATGTGTTTACTTGGTGTATTATTTGCCAATTTTGAACATTAGCTGGTACTCCTCTTAGCATTTAAACATTAGCTCTTAAGTATCTACACCCACGGCTCAAAGTGGTTAATTATAGAGAGTAGTGGGTTATGTCTAATATTACAGAATTACCGAGGGCTAGCTCCTTTCAAACTTCTTATGACACAAAACGGTAAAGCCGTAGGTAAATCTAAAAAGACACCATTATTAATCCCAAAGATCCCAAGGTGTGAACCATATCCCACATAGTGGTCTCAACAAAGACAATAATAGATCCGAGTCCCATTTACCCTAATATAATTAACAAAATCAACCATTTATAGACTACTTAAGGAACTCTCTTCTTAAGTGAGAAGAGAAACTAAATGCTTTGATACCAATGTAATGAAAATGGCATACTAACGTTGAGAGTAGCGGAATTAGGAAATTAAAGAAAGCACTTTTTTGAGAATACTTTGTGAGCATAGAGGGTGAACTTAATTGTTAGCAGGTCGCCGCTGCGACGGACATCTGTAGCATAGCTTTTTGTACTAACATAATGTCAATATGAAAGTAAGCGACTCAGGATGGGGCACAGAGACTTAATTAGAGTGTCAATCTCACCAAAGGGAACTCAGAGGGCTATTCATACTATGAAAAAAGAAAATCAACCACTTCCTAGTCCGAAAATCAGTTTATGTCCGATCTCACCGTTCTAGGTCATCACACATTTTTGGCATCCAAACGAATTCGTAATGAAATGAACTTGAGAAGATGTATTACAATACTTAAAGGGTACAATCCTACCAAGTCGTGTAGTCATCTAGGAAGGTACGTAAATCACGATCCATAAAAAAAAATGTGCAAAAAAACTAAAACAAAACTACATGGAAAGGTTCCCCACTACAAGACGTGCTTAATAGTAGAGACACTCATAGTGCGACGCTCAAAAATGAAAAAGCACGGCATCGCTATGTTCAGATCTGAGTTTTCGACGCGTGCTCAAGCAAGCAAGGTAACGCTCTCCCTCTCTCTCTCTCTCTCTCTCTCGCTCTCTCTCTCTCTCTCTTTCTTCTCCACACACACACACACACACACGAGGAGAGGAAGGAGAGCCAGGTATGCTCCTTCCCTCTCCTCACTCTCATGTTCCCTTACCCTCTTTCTCTCTCTCTCTCTCTCTCTCTCTCACACACACACACACACATGAGGAGAGGAAGGAGAGCCAATTATGCTCCTTCCCTCCCCTCACTCTCATGGTCCCTTCCCCTCTTTCTCTCAGATCTGAGTTTTCGATGCGCGCTCAAGCAAGCAAGGTAACACTCTCCCTCTCTCCCTCTCTCTCTCTTTCTTCTCCACAATCACACACACACACACACACACACACACACACACACACACACACACACGCACGAGGAGAGGAAGGAGAGCCAGGTATGATCTTTCCCTCTCCTCACTCTCATGTTCCCTTCCCCTCTTTCTCTCTCCCTCTCTCTCTCTCTCTCACACACACTTACACACACACACACACACACACACACACGAGGAGAGGAAGGAGATCCAGGTATGCTCCTTCCCTCTCCTCACTCTCGTGGCTCCTTAAGCATAGAAACACTTATCTAAGGTCAAAACAACCATTTAAGACCTCAAATCAATGCATAGGCAAGACGTTATGAACCACAACAAAACCGAGAATGATTACACTTAGATTGTAGAGCAATAGACAAGGAACACAATGTGCTATTCGGAATTGAATCTAATTACCAGAGAAGGAGAAAAGAGGATTACAAGTTGTAGTAGCAAGAAGCTCTCATAGTTGATGTCAAATACTTTCTTTAGCTAATGATAATGTGTTAGTCAAAACTAAGGGTTTTGACTTAAGAGCTAAGTGGACTTTCCCACGGCCATTCTGCCACTTAAAAGGGGTGTGGATTCAGAGAGGCTATGAGGGCATGAAAAAATATATTACAATTTGGAATACTTATTTGTAGAACTACACTACTTCTTTTGAAAAAATGAACGAGTACAACAAGGTTTAATGTACAACTGCCATTTATGTATCAGTCCGCTATGTCCACCAAACATTCACCCCTTCCTATTTGTTGCGCGTCATCGTGATTTGTCTTTGAGTGTCTTCTAGTAATTGATCAGTCTCTTTTCTAGCCTCCCAGTGAGGTGCCTAAACTTTTGTGCCCTTGCCTCGATATCCACTTTTGTCACCAACTATATGAAGAGATTTTTCTAAGAATGCCCTGATAGGCTATGTGTCGGGCTAACAGATCTTTGGTCATGGGATTACGTATAGAGCAGCCTACCTCAAAGAATCGTGTCATGAATGCCTCCTTGAAGGTCTGCATGTAGTGGGAGGGTAGGAACATGACTCTGCATAGAATCCCATGATGAAATTTTTGTCTCCATATTCCATTAGAGCCCTCTTGTGCCTTCCAACAAAACCTTCCACGGATGCTCCGCTGCCTCTATATCATTGAATTCCGTTATGCAGGTGATTAACATCTTGAAAATTTTCACGAGAATTTGGCATGCAAGATCTTGGATCTCCTTCATCATGTTGATGACCACTCTAATTAGCGTCTAGACCATATACTTCTCTGAATGGTTGTTTTTATTGCTTGGCTTTGCTATGATAGGGTAGTTCAACACTACTAGTCTTTTTCCAAGAGTAAAAGCTGTCCCAGGATCGCCGTCTATTGATGGGATAGTAAGTTGGGTCGATCCTGAGATGTTGCGGAGCATTCCTATAGTATGTTTCATCTGTTGGACACTGCTCAAACCATTTCTTTGGCCAGAGGGGTTAATTGTCAATGATAGTCTGAATTTGTAGCGCTGTGACAGGAACATCTTTGTAATCCCCTCTCTTGTTTGGCTCAAGGGAAGGTAGCATTTTTTGTTTCCATAATATGTCCTCCTTCTCCATTAGTGACAGAACGATCATCTCATCTCCAAGGTTTTTCACTACTTCATATAGAGTGATCATGAGTATGGTAGTTGACTCCAACACTTTCAACTCATAATGCAGGTACTCCTTTTGTGAGGGGTCTTTTGGCTTCTAAGATCCAGCGTCGAATTTCTTGTTTTGCAAAATCTGAGATGGATGTCATGGCTGGATCTTCATATTCCTGCATTGCTTTTCTTGTGCTTGTACTTGGTACAGTTTTCTAATGAGCTTCAAAGGTGAATATCTGGGAATATCTGTTTGGGCCTTGCTTCTGTTTCCCTTAGAGCCTCCAAATCTCGTTGTGCCTCTACCAATTGCTTTCTCAAATATTCAATCTCTTTGTCTTTGGCTTTTTTGTAGTGCTCTATGCCCCGCTGTCATGATTTTTCTGTCATATTTTTCTTGAGCAAGGGCCTCCTTTAGATCTTGGACCTCTTTTCTCAACAAGGTTGATCTAGAAGTCAAGCTTGAGGAGCTAAGGGTCTCCTGCAAGGCTAAAAGCTAGGTCAAAGTCTTGCTGACCACCACGTAGGATTCTTGGAGCTTTTCACTCTATTCTCTTCCTCTGGTTAGCTCATCCTCTAGTCGGTGCTGCTAGTGTTGGCATCAACTGTTAAACCTCCTTGTAGTAATAGGCCACATTCTCTTGTTCCCTTGGCAACTCTGATTGGAGTTGCAGTTGGACCTTTTGCAACTCCTCTATTTTGTTTTGTAGCTGCAATGTATTTTCAGCTGCTCTAGTTGCCTCTTTCTTGGTGACTTCTAGATCTAGCTCACGCAAGTTGTAAAGATCTCCTTAGCATTTGAATTGGAGCTTAATCTGGTCTAAATAGGCATCAATTTTGAATGACCTGATAATCTTTGCTCCCTCCTTTACTAGAGCTTGCGAACAAGGCAATCATGGTTTTCTCTTACTTGTCTAGCCCTAATCCGAGGGTCCGGCCTCATCAGTCATTCTCTCCTTTTTTTTAAGTACTTCAATAGCAGTGAGAGGTGGAAGTGAAAAATAGACCCGGTGGCCTCTACTCCAAGACTATGCACAATGGCCTCATCATGGGGGATACACAATAGGGGCACCACCTAGCAGGATATGCGGCTAGGACGCATACATATACACAATGAAGCATGCCATGGAAAGCAATCTCAAGATCCACGCCCAAATGTGGAATGGGGTGGTCGGAGAATAAGGTGAGAGGAGTGGTGAATGAGTGAGAATGGGCTTGCTACTCGTGCATGTTAGTAAGGAAGATAATGAGGTAGGGAAAACTTGCGAGTATGCTCACTTATCATACAAGAGGTGGCGAATCCGCACACCTCAAGATGGAAGTAGCAAGATGATAGGAAAATGAGAGGGAGAGAGAGAGAGTGTGTGTATGGTGGCGAATCCGCACACCTTTACATAAGCAGAAAAAAAAAAGGCAAGGAACAAGCATATACCATACTCGCAATGAGATGTATCCAAAGAGACACAAAGTATGGCACCAAGATGGAGTGTGTTGATTGCTTGCAAAAGATGAATACAATAGGTAGCGTATGGCAGGAAAATGAGAAGGGGACAAGATCGTAGGAGGCATAATGGAGAGATGGGAGTTGATGGTGAAGAATATCATGAGTGTGTCCATCCTTCTTCTTCTTGAAATTGTGCCTTCAACCCTTAATTACAAGTGGTGTGGAGGTGTGGTGCTCATCTTTTGTGCATGGTGATGGTGATGATGATGGTGCTGTGATTATGTGATTAGGGTTCATGCTACAAGCATGTAGCACAAGAGTGTGTATGGATAGGTGTGTGTGTGTGTTTGTGTTTTTTTAAGTGAGCTCTCATGGCCTCCTTATATACGGAAGGAGGGGAGGATTTAGCAATATTTCTATTTGAGGTGAGTGTCCCACTTTGGTGACTAGGAAAATGGGGTGCATGTGACTGTGGCTCCCATCTTGTCTCCTCATTATTTAAAATACCCGAGTCAATAGAGAGAGAAGAAGAGAGAATCTGGGTAGGATGTAGAGGATAGGAGATATTTACAATAGTCTAGCTTTGGCTAGACTTAAGCTTATTAGGGAGAGAAGAGAGAGGTAAGAAATTTACAAGCGAGATTGTCAAAGGTGGATAGTTGTTGATGAGGATGGATCCTCCAAAAATGGTGATAGAATCACTCTAGACTTGCCAAGACCTCATTAAAAGAGCCTTGTCTCTTGTAATCATGCTTGAAGACTTGTAGAACCATAGCCATTCTAGAGGGAAGAAAATTGGGGATGGCCTGTGTCACCATTACACGAGAAAACTGGGGTCCACTACAAAAATCATATATCCGTGTTCATAACTCCAAAAATTCTGAAAAAATTTGAGCTAAATGTTGAGATCACGAGCTACATCTTTCATGTTGAACGCTCTTTCAGATTCGGGGTTATTCTCTACTTAAAAAATTCAGCCAAATAATGTATTATTTGTGGCTGCAAAGGTCTTTTGGTGGTCCCCTTTGAGTGGACTTCTCTCTTGCCTTCAAGTGTGAGCTCCTTCATGTGTATGAAAACATGACCTAGAGTTTTGAAAAGATTGGCAATCATTTAGATGGAGGTATTATTGAAATTTGAAAGGGGGTTGAGGTTTGAAAATGAAAACTAGTGAATAAAATATTTGGTAGGGTGGATTAATATATATATATACATGAAAAATATATTAGAAAATACTAAAATATATAATGTAATTTAGAATATATATATTTAATATTTAAGGTCAAAAGAGAGATCAACAAAGAAAGCTTACTTATTTATGTTACATCGTGATTGATTTAGCATAAGTCTTATTTATTTAATAAAGGCTAAAACGTTTGTGAAAAAGGGAAGAAAAAATCAAAAGAGAAAATATTTTTGGTAAAAGAGAAAAAAATAGGGGGGGGTTCCCATGCATGGAAAAGCATTCCTCATTATCCCTCCCTCTAAGGCTAGAGGTATTCATGCCTCTAGCGTTGTACTTGATTCTTCTTCAATTGAGGTGGAGGAGACTCCCTCCTCGGGGATTTCCATCATAGGTGCTTGATCAAATCTCAAAAAGTACTGCTTCAACCTCCATCCATTGACACTTGTTTTGTGGAGCCTACCATCTGCATCCATCAATTGGTAACTGCCATTGGCGTAGTGCTTTCTAATGACAAATGGCCCCTCCCATCTGGGTGAAAACTTTTTATCCTTCCTAGTGTCAAAGCTGTTATCATACCATAGAACCAACATATCTTTCTTGAGACCTTTTGCCCTAATTCCCTTGTTGAAGGTAAGTCGACGTTGCTCTGACTGTGCTGCATAATAGTTGATAGCATCCTCTCTGTCTAGTTGAAGCCTCTCTAGATCAAGAATGTGGTTGTGGAGATGAGCATTAGGACGTTCCACCTGCCCAGCTAGCACCCTGAGACTAGCCAATTGTACTTCAATGGGTAAAATGGCTTCCTTACCAAACACCATGTGATATGGTGTGAACCGAAGGGATGTGCGAAATGAAGTGCGATAAGCCCAAAGTGCAGCCATAAGATGCTTGTCCCAATCACTTTTGTGATTGTTTACATGTTTAGTGATGATCTTGCAGATCATACCATTTACCTTTTCCACCAAACCATTGCATTGTGGGTAGTAGGGAGTTGAGTGTCGTCGTGAGATACCTAACTTCTCCATTAGCTCTCCTACAAGGTCTCCTCTAAAACCTGGTCCCCTGTCTGAAATTATTTCAAGAGGAGTGCCAAAACGGCAACAAATGTTTTCAAATACGAACTTAGCCACTTCCTTCGTTGTAATCCGGGTGGTGGAAACTGCTTCAGCCCACCTGGTCATGTAGTCCACACCCATGATGATATAAAATTCACCTGATTGGCTCCTTGGCAAAGGCCCAATAGCATCAATTCCCCATTTCTCAAATGGTCTATATGAGATTATAGGAATCTGTGGCTCATATGTGAGCCACCTATCCCCTTCCTTTTGACATTCCTTGCATGTTTTACACCAATGATGCACATCCCTATGTAGACTAGGCCATACAAACCCGGCTTGTAGAATCTTTCTACTAGTGATGTCAAGTGCAAAGTGTCCTCCACAAACACCATCATTGCAACTTGAAATGATTTCACTGATCTCTCTAGAGAGAGGTACCCGCCTAAAAATTTGATCCTTACCCTTGCAGTAGAGGTCGTCATTGATAAGGCGGTATTTTGTTGCCTTGCGCACAAGCCACTGCTTTTGGCCCTTAGTAAGATCTTTAGGACACTCTCTTGTGTCCAAGAAACTCATGATGTTAGGCATAGCATCGCTACCTTGGAAGAGAGGCAGCTTCAACTTGATAGCACCCACCATTGAAACATCTTGCAACTTCTATCTAGCTAGAGCATCCGCTTCTTGATTTTCTGCTTGAGGGACATGATGTAATTGTACAACATGAAATTTCCCTAAAATTTCCTTGACTTTGCACAAATGGCCTAGCAAGCTATGATTTTTACAAGCCCAAGTTCCTTGTATTTGTTTTATTAAAAGCATGGCATCACCAAATACATTTAACCGTTGAATGCCCTATGTCACACACCACTCTAACCCAAGAGTTAAGGCTGCATATTCTGCCTCATTGTTAGAGTGAGAATCCAAGAGATTCCCAATGGATAAAACCTTATCCCCTTGCTCGTTGAAGATGATAATGCCTGCTGCAGCTTTGTCCACTTTCCTCTTGTAGGCTCCATCAAAGAAAAGAGAGTGAGCCTCCTCTACCTTAGGGACTTCCAGCACAGGTGTAATATCTTGATCATTTGGCTTTATCTTTAGCTTCTTTTCATAGTGGCGATGAGTGAGAATACCTCCTAGACTGGCCCTTGTGGAGTTCTCCACTTGCATTGTGTAGTCAAACTCTTGTAGCCTTGTGAGCCATTTGGTAATCCTAGAAGAAACATCCATGTGCTACATTACATAAGGAAATACGTCTTCCATTGTTAAGATTATGAATGGTCTAGACAATAAATAAGAGCGAAATTTGGTGGTAGCAAGCATTAGTGCAAGCACCATGTGCTCCACTGCCGTGTATCCCTTTTTTGATGGAGTCATCATTCGACTAGAGAAGTAGATAGGACGCATGAACGAAGTTTGAGGATCCTTTTTCGTCAATACAGCCCCAAGTGTGTCATTACCCACACTAGGGTTTACATAAAATGGCTCGTCCCACTTTGGAGGTGCTATGGTGGGAAGTGAAGCTAGAATTTGTTTTACCTCATTGAATTGTTGTTCATTTTCTTCACTCCAAGTGAAGATCTCTTGATGGGTAACTTGTTGTAAAGGGAGAACCACTTGGGAGAGCAAGTGAATGAACCTACTCAAATACCTCACCTTTTGAAGAAAAGAGACCAACTGGTTTGTTGTGGTGGCAGAGGTCTCAGCTTTAATGCCATTGGCCGAGATCACATGGCCAAGAAGAGTAACCTTGCTTTCACCAATGTGGCATTTCTCCACATTGAGTTGGCCCCCCAAAGCTTGTAGCCTAGCTAGACCTTCATAAACTTTCTCCAAATGAAGAGAGAGAGAGAGCTATAGATACAAAATTCATCAATAAAAACACGGATTGATTTTCCAAAGAATGGCTGAAAAACAAATGTTACATATCGCTGAAAAGTGGTTGGAGCATTAGTGAGACCAAATGGAATAACTCTGTAAGCAAAACATCCCCACGGTGTGATGAAGGTTGTCTTCTTTTGATCTTCTTCAGTGATGCTAATTTGGAAGTAGCCTAAGTAGCCATCACATACCGTGTAGCGCTCATGTCCTGCTACCTCATTGAGAATTTCTTCTTGAAAAGGAAGAGGAAAATGGTCCCTCTTTGTGGATGCATTAAGAGGCTTGTAATCAACACAAACCCTCCACTTACCATTCTTCTTTGGTGTGAATACCACTGGAGAAATCCACTCTGAGCATGCCTAGCGCGTTTTACCCCTATGGCATCTACTCCTTTAAACTTGGTCTTACCTTTTGCTACTCCCTTGATATCCTCCTCCACTTTCTCCTTTCCTTTACCTTCAAGACTGGTGACGCTTACTGTTTGATTGCCAACTAGTGGTGGGGGTAAGGGTGGAATGAGAGGTTGTGGTGGTGGTGGTGGTTGTGGTTGAATGGGTGGTTTTAGAATTTGCATGGGTGGTGCTTGTTGTGGTGCCCTCGGTGGTGGTGGTCTTGCTCTCGGTGGTGAAATCTGGTTTTGCCTGGCTCCTTTGTTGAAATTCTGCCTCTTTGGGTGTGGACGGTAGTACATGCCATGACTATCCTCCCCACAATTGTAGCAGTGGTATTCTTGGTTTTGCCTTCGTTATCCTCTTCCTTGCTCTTGGTTGCGATTGTGTGCATGCCTTGTTGTATCAAATGCACAAACATAGGCCTTGTTTGTGCATCTTCTCTAAGACCCCTTGCACTCACCCAGTGAAAAAGCATGCGAGCCACCTAAACCTAAGATCTCGGGCAT
Source organism: Adiantum capillus-veneris (assembly GCF_014529385.1). Lineage (NCBI taxonomy): Eukaryota > Viridiplantae > Streptophyta > Polypodiopsida > Polypodiales > Pteridaceae > Adiantum > Adiantum capillus-veneris. Next base: position 63,541,698 of record NC_140940.1, on the reverse strand, counting down.
TGCGATAATCATATCTGTTGGCACTATGAATGGAATGAGCTTGAGGAATAGCTTTACAATCCCAACTAATGTTGCGGTCTACATCCCCTTGTTTGATCTCCCCCAAAAAACCCCGTCTTCTCCATTTAAACATGAGTCCTTGAGCCGTAGAAAGGCCACAAAATCTCTTGCACATTTTATAGGTACACCATCTATCTTGAGTTGATCTTGTGTCAATGCTCTCTTAATAAATGAACATGCTTGTGTCAATGCTCTTTGAATAAATGAACCTGTTCCATAATGCTCACCCTTGCCATGACCTGAGAAAAAGAAGTTCCATAGCATGTCAATACCTATGAGCTGTTTGTATCGTGCAACAAAATAACACGGTCACTTTGCCTTGAATTGGGATGCTACTCCATCTAGCCACACCCAATGATACTTTGGTACCATCCCCCATTTTTTCAACCATTGTGATGTAGTAGTAAGCAATGTTTAACAAACAATGTATCATTATTTTTGTCATCAAATATATAGAAATGAACAGCCTTTTTGACCGCACCATTCACCTGCCTTTTTTGACCATGCCATTCACTTGGAAGTGGTTTATATGCACCAAAAATGTGACCTGGAAGGAGTACCAATGCATGGATCGACTTTCATTTCTCTCTTTAAGAGTGTGATTCTTGGCAAAGTAAATAATGTAAATAGTTGTATCAGCCAAAAATTGTTGAAGAAACTCCTTAAACTGTTCAGCTTGCCACCTTCAAATGAAATTCTATCTAATGAACTTTTGAAGGTGCGTATGAAACATATGGAGAAGCTCACTGCAAGGTGCTTCTTGAGAAAAAGATCCTTTTTCTTTTTTCTCCTTTTTTGATTGCTACTAGTAATGCCATTAACATTGACTGCTATGTCGCCATCCTCAAAAAAATTGACAAAAATATGCAAATCCTTCTAGGAAACCTCTGTTGGGCATAAGGCCATTTTTTTGGTGCCACAATTAGCACAATTTTTCATTAAAAAAATATACTTGTGAAAAGATGAATCCATGGGCTTGGGGCACAAAACAGAATCACATGAATTTGTAGTACTCTTGTATGCATGGTTAGAATCATTACAAGAAGTAGTGTGTAAGTCATGCGCACACATTGAGCATGTGCAATCACACGCAACTCCATGTACGCCACAACTCTTTTGTCACATGTGATTTATTGTTTCCCTTAAATACGTTATTTACACATGAACAATGGAACAACATGCAGTTCTTTCCTTGAGCTTGCACAATAAGAATCTACCGCTAGAGAGCACTATTGATACTTCAAACAACCTAATCAAAGCTAGAAACCATATGTCACATTGCTAGAAACCACCTTGTCAAGAACTACCAATCATCTACAAAACCTAAGAAGAAAAGCTAGAAACCTCTCAAGAACTGCTAATAACCTTCCAAGCAATGCTGGAAAACAAGAATCTACCGCTAGAAACCTCCCCAACACTATTGATAACCATCTAACTGCTAGTTGAAACCACCTAGTCAAGGCTAGAAACCATATGTCACATTCCCAGGGAGGTCACCTAATAAAAATGTAACCTATCACGTGAGTTCAACAAAAGGGTATTTAAAGTTCTTTAAACTCACAGAAATATATATACAGAAGGGCATTATTTTTTCAAACTTGAAAAAAAATTACAGATTTTAAAAGAAAAGGGTACATTATATTCCTAACAAAATTCATAGATAAGGGGTTTTAGAAACATGTCTTGAACGCACGTGATATGGTAGTTTTACACATAGTGAACCCCCCGAGGTCACATTGCTAGAAAACACTTTGTTGTAGAACTACCAATCATCTACTCATTGCAACAAACCATGTAGCTACAACAAGAAACCTAGCAACAAGAAATAAAAACTTCCCAATGAACACTAGAAATCTGCTACTTAGCTCTAAAAACCTAGAACAAGTTGAGCACTACCAACAAACACTCATACAATCCTATCAAGGATTACTGAGAAACACCTACACAGTGCTAGAAACTTGGTAGTCCAATTACCAAAGCACAACAGTGCTACAAAGAACTAGAGATACCTGACAAGAAAAGCTAGAAACCTCTCAAGAATTGCTAATAACCTTCCAAGCATTGCTAGAAAACAAGAATCTACCACTAGAAACCTCCCAAGCACTATTGATAACCATTTAATTGCTACTTGAAACCACTAATCAAAGCTAGAAATCATGCATCACATTGCTAGAAACCACCTTGTCATAGAACTACCAATTATCTAATCATTGCAAAATACACCTAGTTATAGCTAGAAACCTCTCCCACAAGTAGTACAAACCTCCCAATAACTACTAGAAATCCCCTACTTAGTGCTAAAAACTAGAAACAAGTCAAGCGGTACCAACAAAAACTCATACAAACCTATCAAGGATTGCTGAGAAACACCTACTCAGTGCTAGAAACCCGGTAGTCCAATCACCAAAGCACAACAATGCTACAAAGCACAAGACAACTACTAGAAGGGCCTGACAAGAAAAGCTAGAAACCACTCAAGAACTACTAATAACCTTCCAAGAAATGCTAAAAAATAAGAATTTACCGCTAGAAACCTCCCAAGCACTATTGATAAGCATTTAATTGCTACTTGACACCATCTAGTCAAAGCTAGAAACTATATGTTACATTGCTAGAAACCACCTTGTCATGGAACTACCAATCATCCACCTAGTGCAACAAACCACATAGTCGCAACTAGAATCCTATACACAAGAAATACAAACTTCCCAATAACTAAGTGCTTGAAACCAAAAACACGTCAAGAAGTACCAATAAACACTTGTACAAACCTATCAAGGATTAGTGAGAAACACCTAATCAGTGCTAGAAACCCGATAGTCCAATCACCAAAGCGTAAGAGTGAGCATTAGAGAACTACTAGATACCTATCAAGAAAAACTAGAAACCTCCCAAGATTTGGTGATTGGAATCATTACTAGAAACATTACTGGAAAAAATTACCAAGAAACACCTATTTAGTGATGGAATACAAAATAATCAAATTGGAAGAAAAGCGGTGTACACTTATAGTACTAAGAACTAATATTTCACTTATACAAATCCGCAAAAAAATTTAGAAAGAATTTGAGCCGTGCTGTATACAACTAAGCAGAGTATGAAAGCACCACAATAGTAGATCAACACCATAGCGGTGTACACTTATAGTACTAAGAACTAATATTTCACTTATACAAATCCGCAAAAAAATTTAGAAAGAATTTGAACCGTGCTGTATACAACTAAGCAGGGTATGAAAGCACCACAATAGTAGATCAACACCATAGTGGTTTGCAAGAAATCTAGCACTAAGACAGTAATAGTAATGTTATAAATTGTATGAGAGAAAGAGGGTAATCTTCTAAACATGTGGCATGTCCAACACATGAGTAGGATGTTTGACATAAGTGTCTCTTCCTACGCGCTTATGGATCAAAGCATGTCTAGGTGGTACCAATTTTTGCACTTTTTGGTGTTACCAATTGCAAAAAGTGGGGACCGGTAAAATTTTCACAAATTTACTTAAAAATTGGCTCTCCTTATAATTTTAGATTCTCCTTAAGAAGAGCTATCTATTGATATATAATATGATAGGTGATATTCTGTATGAAGTGTGAGAATGAGGGTCCCAAAGTACTAATGGAAGTAGTGTCCAAGACACCCAAAAGTGGTACCACCTATACATGCTCTGACCCTTATAGAAAACATCTTTTTTTCACAAAGAGACCGTTGTTTCAATAGTCCAAAAGTAAAAAACAATGTCTTTCACTTCATGGGCAAGGGTGCTTCTATGTTGCTATCTTTGGCAGGTTGCCAATGGAAATGAGCCATCCTCTTCTTGCAGCCTCATGCAATGTTCAGCATCAACTAAGATGATATTTTCAAGAAAAGATATATGAGGATCTTGGTTGATTCACAAATGTCAGGGTGTTTTGAATATTTGAGATAACCGCTGTCAGGAGTTTTTTGGAGCAAGGGATTGCGCATATGTACATATACATGCATGGTGCATCAAATAAAGGATTGCCCATTTTCCAGAGCCAGGTGGTTACGTGGGGCCCACATTTGTACAGGTAGGACAGGGTGTACATAGTGCATCGATTTTCACTATTACTAGTACCAGTGTGTTTTTTCTACAATAAGGAGGATTTGGTAGCGCGTAAAACTTCTCGAGGAAGCTATCCGCGGGCCGACGACGTGAGGTGAGCAGGTGCGTCAGATGGCATCTAGTGGCGTCAGGAGGGCGAACGAGGTCAATATTTGCACGCGGATGAGGACGGACACAACGTGGGTGTTTGCTTGTGAGAATTATGCAGAAAGGTCATCATGAGGACCTTTTTTTGGGGCCACTTCACGTGGTGGCGAGATGCATTATTGGAAAAAAGCTGAGTGCCAGGTGTGCGAATGATGCAAAAAGGTGACAACTATGCACTGCGAGGTCAATTTTTGGCCTGTTCGGGGTCCGTTTGAGGTCATCTAAAAGGCCAAGGGTGCCCAAATAAAAAAGCTAAGTGTGGGAACTAAAAAAACAGAGAGAAGACCAGAAAAAACGTGGAGAAGAGAGGAGGAACAGCCGCAGGTGTATTTTTGCCCATTTTGGAGCCTGTTTTGGCCGTAAACTGCTCATCCGAGGTCGGATTTGAGCACTTTGACATTGTAGACTGGGGTTTTGGGCCATTTCGGACGCGATGGCGCTGTCCATTTTGCCAAATTCCTCACTCTTTTTTTGCTGTTTTTCTGTGTAAGTTTCTCCTATGAGCGAAGTTTCTGCTCTAGTTTGTGATTGTATCTGGCTTATTTTACCCATATTGTGTTTGCTTTTTGCCCCATTGGTGTTGGCCCAAGCTCAGTTGTATCTAAACATCAGAAATTCTCCTCTTTTGAGTTGAGTTTTTTGGGTGTGTGTGTGTGTGTGTGTGTGTGTCTGTGGAGTGGGCAAGTGGATAGTCTCTCTCCTCTCACTCCAGAGGTGTGTTCCATGTCTCGGCCAGGTGTGTTGTCTAAGCCGAGTGGTGCCCCATAGTGTGTGTGTGTATCTTTCCAAGAGTGTGTGTCGGGTTGTTATAGAGACTCTGTGTGTGTTTTCATCCCGCTCACATTCTTTTGGTGCCCCCATGGAGGATCTTCTTCGAGTACCTTCTGCTTCGAGCTTCGAGCTTCGAGCTTCAGGATTACAGGTTGCAGATTACAGGTTACAGGTTACAGGTACAGGGACAGGTATAGGTACAGGTGATTCACACAGGTACAGGTAGCTGGAGTACAGTGATATACTAGATGTGATGTCACTTACTGTTGTTGTGGGTATGCATCACTTGGCGCCTATTTGAGCGCATTGTCTGTTGGATTGTACGTTACTTGTGGAAACTGCCATTGTACGCCTTTGTGGAGCCATATATGGTTTTATTTGGTAGTCCCAGCCATTTCTGAGACTTGACTATACGCGATTTGCATTAGCTTTCGTGTGAGGGTCGATAGCGTGAGGTTTTTATTGAGCTGGGGGATTCTCAAATGTGGAGATCCTTTCGGTGATACAGGTAGCTGGAGCACCCTTTTCATGACCTCGCCATAGGCTATGTACTAGTGAGTCCTACTTGATGCTCGGGTTCTATTGTTGACAGTTTATGCGTACATAGACAGTCTATATTTTGGGTTCCTACTGCTCTACTTCTGGGGAAACTCTGTCGAAATTTTCCCAAGTTATGATGGCTGGTTTTTTGGTATTTTGAGCCATTTATGCTGTTATGCTGCTGAAATTTTGGCAAAATCAGAGGTTGAGTCAGGTGTGCCTTCTTGGGAGCTTAATGGTTGGATTTAATGGATGATCAAAATGGCCCTCAATTCACTCCATTTCATTTAACTCAAAGAATTCAGATTAATGTTCATGTGTCCAGGAAGATCTTTTTCCAGCAGCGCATAGTCTTTATGTTTGGGCCAAGAAGATTGAGAGAGATCCTAGAATGTCCTTTGCATGTTGTAATTCCGATAATCAACTATGAAAACTCATTTGATGTGCATGTGTTTGTTCTCATCTAAAGCTGAGCTCCATTGAGGTTTCTGGGGATTGGGTAGTAAAAAGTTTTGGGTTCTTGCACGTGTGTTTGAAGGGGTTCTCTAGCCATGGCTTTCTCTTATCCCGAGTTTCATGGAAGAAGTGATGAAGATGTGGAAGAATTTTTGGAAAAGATGGAGGTTGCCTACATTAGCAACCAGATTCATGACCCTACGCAAATGTTACGCCTTCTCCAAATTTGTTTGAAGAGTGATGCACGAGTTTGGTCTAAAGCATTTGAAGAGGAGTTGCGTGTGGCTGATCCACCTGTAAGGCTGAGTTGGGACAATCTACGACATGGGTTGGAAGTGGAGTTTGTGAAGATAGAAGATCCTGACAAAGTGTGGCAAGAAGTACAGGCTTTGGTGCAAAAGGAAGGTGAGCCAGTAGATGCGTACATACGTAAGTTTTCATTGGCATGGGAGCGAATGTGCAAGGCCTTAGCACCACAGGTACCCCCGCCTGACATGATGAAGAAGGACAGGTTCTTAGCTGGTCTTTGGGAGAATATACGTTGGAGAGTGGAGCTAAAGAAGCCTAGGACATATGAGGATGCACTAGAGGTAGCAAGGAACAAAGAGTGGAAGTTGAGGAAAATGAGCTAGTTAGGGGTGGAGTCTTTGCCAATGAGGTCTGAATTTCAGCCTATAGAGTCTTTACAAGGGCGCATGTCAGGGGTTCATCATGAACCAGTGGTTCCTATTACTACTCAGGTTATACCAGTAGTGGTCACTACAGCAGTGCAAGATGATGTCCTAAGGCAAGACATGAGGCAAGTGGTTGATTTGATGAAGAATCTCAGCCTAAACATGCTAGGTCAAGTGGGAAATAATCGAGGTCGAGGGAGGCTTGCAAATCAGCCAGGAGGTGAAGAAAGGCCTAGGAATGGTGTTGGACAAAGCAATGGTAGGTTTTGGAGGCAGACGCCCACATGTTATAATTGTGGAGAGCTGGGTCACATCAGCCCGCAATGTGATAAGCCACCAAGGATGGGGGGAGACATGTATCCATTGCCAAGACAGGTGCTAACTAGGTCAAATGATTATGGCATCGAAATTAAGGGAGACGAAGGAACCAGTGGACTGACCCAGGAGGAAAAGGGAAAGACAAAAGTGCTAAGTGTAGTCACCTTGGAGAAGGCATCAAAGCTAGAGGATACATTAGTGATGCCTATTGGGAAGAGGACCACAGAGGATAAGGAAGGAAGAAGTGCCCCAGGTCCTAGTAAGAAGAAAGGAAAGAGCCATGAAGGCGAGGATGTCAAGGCCAAGAGGAAAAAGAGAGCTCGTCGAAAGTTTCATGTTTTAGATTTTCCACTAGGGGATGGGCAATTAAGCTATGACTTGAAGGAGGATCTGACGAGCAGGAAGGCAGATGTTACTTTTGGGCAGCTCATAGAAATGGTTCCTAAACTAAAGCGACAGTGGAAGAGGATGGTTAACCCAATGGAGAAAGAGCCAGAGAGAGGTTCAGTAAAGGTGTTGGCAATGGATGAGCTACGAGACATTTGTCCAATAGTAGATGTGTGGCAAAAAAGGAAAAATTTGGGACAAGGTTATGTGGATGGCGGAGCCCAAATATGCGTCATAACACACTCATGCGTTGAGAAGATGGGTCTCACAGTGGCTGGGATGTCAGGTTTTCGGATCAGATTGGCAAACCATCAAAAAGTAAAATGCTTGGGTGTTGTAAAGAGCTTAGAAGTGGAGGCATATGATGCAAAGGCAGTGGTTGATTTTCATGTGATGCCAGCAGGGTTGGGAGCATATCCTATTATACTGGGCAGACCATGGTTACGTGCAGTGGGAGCTGTTCAAGATTGGCGACATGGTACGATTAGCCTCTATGGAAAGACAGGTACCAAGAAGCTTTATAATATGGAAACAAGGAAACGATTAGAGGAGCTTTATGAAGGTGAGGATGAGTCTAGTGATGAAGACTCTTCCACGGTGACGGATAAGGACAGTGATAGCACTACCAGCAGTGATGAGGATGCTGATGTTGCATTTCTTTTGATGGACAAAGAAATCCAGGAGATTGGCTTAGTTGCATTTGCGAATGAGGTTGAAGATGAAAGTGAAGGGCCTTATGAAGTGATTGAAGGTCTGATGCAAACCAAGGTTGAGTTGTCAAAGAAGCAGGAATTAATGACACAAATGATCAGTGGAGACCTCTCAGCTATGGAGAAGGATATATATTTGCACATGCTGGCTAGTTTTCCTGATTTGTTCATTACTTCATATGAAGAGATTAGAGGGTTCAAGGGCAAAGAGATGCATATAGAGCTGAAAGAAGGTGCTAAGCCAGTGCGGCAAAGGCTAAGAAGGATGGTCAAGAGCAAATAGAAGCCTTGCGGGTAGAGGTGGACAAGTTATTGAAGGCAGGGTTCATAGTTCCAGTGGAGACCACAGAATGGGTGAGTCTAGTAGTAGTCAGTCCAAAGAAGGATGGGAAGTGGAGGATTTGTGTAGATTTTAAGCCCTTAAACGCAGCCACTAAGAAGAACTCATATCCTCTTCCATTCATCGATTAGATCTTCGATTCAGTGGCAGGTTATGAGAGGTACAGTGTGTGTGATGGTTTTTCAGGCTATTTTCAATTGAAGATTGCTCTTAAAGACCGCACAAAGACCACTTTTATTACGCCATGGGGATGCTATTGCTACATAGTATTGACATTTGGGTTGTCAAATGGACCTTCCTTCTATCAAGAGAGAGCGAATTGGGTGTTGGAACCATTCATTGGTAGTTGTGTTAAAGCTTTTATGGATGACTTCTGTGTTTATAGCAGTAGGGCTGAACACCATGAGAAGCTGCAGATGGTATTGGCTCGATATGATGAATGTGGAGGACAACTAAATCCAAAGAAATGTCATCTAGCACAGCCAAGGGTGAAGTTATTGGGCCACATGGTGTCAGAAAATGGCATTGAGGCTGATCCAGACAAGGTTAAGTCTATTATTCTTCTTCCATCACCTACGAGTACAAAGCAATTGGCAACCTTTATACACAAAGTGAAGTACATGGCAAGGTTTATTCCATTGTCGTCTCAGATTCTTTATCCATTACAACAAGTGGCAAAGCATGATCCATTGCAATGGGATGACAAGTGTGAAGAAGTGTTTCAAGAGGTGAAAGAGGTGTTAGGGGGTTTGTCAGCCATGCAGGCTCCTGATTGGGAGAAAGTTTTTTATGTAAATCCATCAGTAGGGGATGATGCCATTGGAGCTATGCTATTGCAAAAGGGGAAGGGCAGCCATTATATGAGGCCAGTGTATTGTGCAAGCCGAGTGAAGTTGGTAGCGGAGAGAAAGTTATCGGAAGTAGAGCTAGTGATGGCCAGTGTAATATTTGCTTGTCGACGATTTCTTCATTACTTGCTACCACGGCCTTTTGTTTTCTTGACGAGTTATGCCTTTTTGCCAAAATTAATTAATGGTACTAACATGTCAAATGTGGTGAAGAAATGGGTAATTGAGCTGCAAGAGTTTGAGTTCTCTTTTCTAGTGGAAGATAGTACAAGGGCTACCCTAGCTGATTTGTTGACCTACAATGAGAATCCCCTTATTGTTAAGGAAGAGGTGGTGAGAAAGGTAGTTGAAGAAGTTCCACAGATCAGCAATTCACATGTGTTGTTCTTTGATGGTTCATACAGAAAGAGCCACGATGCAGCTTCAGGGGGTATAGCACTTTATGATCCAGAGGGGAAGCTAGTATGCAAGAGAGGGTTCAAATTGGATGCACATAGTAACAATGAGGCTGAATATGCTACATTGGAAGCCGGATTACACATTTGTTTGAAGCATGGGGTTCGAAGGTTGAGCATAAAAGGTGATGCCTTGTTAGTGGTGAAGCAAGTGCTGGGTGTGTGGAAGAGCAAGAACACCTCATTGAAGGAAATGTGCTTTAGAATTAAAGGCCTGTTAAAAAAGTTTGAAGCATGGAGCATCAAACACATTGAACGTGCTCTAAATGGAGAGGCACATGAAGCAACTCAAGGCATGATTGGGGAGCTATTCTTGTTGAGGACCAATTTACCTCTTTATCATGGCGGGAAAGTTTGGCTCAAGAAGAGGAGTTTTTGCTAACAGGAATCATTCCAAAGGAGATTTAGAAGTCTAAGAAGTATGGCTTTGTGCGTAAAGCATACAGGTACAAATTGATTGGTGATTTCTTATACATGAAAGGGGCTGATCTCGTGTTGAGACGTGTACCTTGGCGGGAGGAGCTTTACAGAGTGTTGGAAGAGAATCATGAAGGTGCATGTGGTGGCCATTTTGCTCTAAAGATCACCTTGCATAAGATTTTGCAAGAGGGGTATGTATGGCCTAGTTTGCACAAGGATGTTCACCATTGGTGTAGGTCTTGCAATAGGTGTCAAGAATTTGTGAAGAGAGTGTTGAAGCCCGAGCTACGAAAAAACATTATGGCGTTTGATGTGTTTGAAAAGTGGGGGATTGATGCAATAGGCCCGTTACCTATCACAAGCAGGGGCAAAAGCTATATTTTGACGGCAGTGGACTATCTTTCTAGATGGGCAGAGGCTATAGCAGTAAAACAGATCACTGCAAAGGATGTGGCAAAATTTGTGTATGATGAAATATGTTGCAAGTTTGGGGTGCCATTAGAGCTACTTTCAGATAAGGGGCCAGGATTTAGAGCTAAACTGCTAGACTTCTTATGCACAAAGATGAAGATTAGGCACCAGCATACCACTCCTTATTACCCGCAGTGTAATGGCTTAAATGAAAGATTCAATGGTGAGTTGGTACAGATTCTTTCGAAAGTGACAGAGCACCAAGGAAAGAATTGGGATTTGGAATTTCCTAGTGCATTATGGGCTTACCGTACTTCGGTGAAGACAGGTACAGGGTTTACTCCATTTCATTTGGTGTATGGAAAAGAAGCACTATTGCCTGTGGAGGTAGAGTTTCCTGCGGTCAAAATGTTAGTGAAGTTGCTTGGGTCGCCTAGTGATGCATTCAAAGACAGGCTCTTGCAGTTACAAGAGGTCCAGTTGGATAGGATGAGCGTATTGGAGCATTATGGGCAGATGCAGGATAAGGCTTTGGCAAAGATAAATGAAAAGGTCAAAAGTAAGGGTATCAAGAGACATGACTTGGTTTTGCGCTACAACAGTAAGTTGGACAACACCTTCCAAAAGAAGTTTCAAATTAAGTGGGAAGGCCCTTTCAAGGTAGTGGAGTGTTTTCCAAATGGCACATATCAGCTGGCTAACCTGGATGGTGCTCTACATAAGTCAAGGGTAAATGGGTTGCGTCTTAAATTGTATGATGCTAGATTGATGATGGTGGAGCAATATGAGCTCTCTGTGGATCAAGCAGTGTTGGTGAGGGATGAGGAGACCTGTGATGCGGCGAGTCTCATATCTCTCTTTGCTGCTGCTGATCATGAATGATCTAGCAGGCTAGGGGATGGGCAAATTATTTCAGGAGTTTTTTGGAGCAAGGGATTGCGCATATGTACATATACATGCATGGTGCATCAAATAAAGGATTGCCCATTTTCCAGAGCCAGGTGGTTACGTGGGGCCCACATCTGTACAGGTAGGACAGGGTGTACATAGTGCATCGATTTTCACTATTACTAGTACCAGTGTGTTTTTTCTACAATAAGGAGGATTTGGTAGCGCGTAAAACTTCTCGAGGAAGCTATCCGCGGGCCGAGGACGTGAGGTCAGCAGGTGCGTCAGATTGCATCTAGTGGCGTCAGGAGGGCGAACGAGGTCAATATTTGCACGCGGATGAGGACGGACACAACGTGGGTGTTTGCTTGTGAGAATTATGCAAAAAGGTCATCATGAGGACCTTTTTTTGGGGTCACTTCACGTGGTGGCGAGATGCATTATTGGAAAAAAGCTGAGTGCCAGGTGTGCGAATGATGCAAAAAGGTGACAACTATGCACTGCGAGGTCAGTTTTTGGCCTGTTCGGGGTCCGTTTGAGGTCATCTAAAAGGCCAAGGGTGCCCAACTAAAAAATCTAAGTGTGGGAACTAAAACAACAGAGAGAAGACCAGAAAAAACGTGGAGAAGAGAGGAGGAACAGCCGCAGGTGTATTTTTGCCCATTTTGGAGCTTGTTTTGGCCGTAAACTGCTCATCCGAGGTCGGATTTGAGCACTTTGACATTGTAGACTGGGGTTTTGGGCCGTTCCGGACGCGATGGCGCTGTCCATTTTGCCAAATTCCTCACTCTTTTTCTGCTGTTTTTCTGTGTAAGTTTCTCCTACGAGCGAAGTTTCTGCTCTAGTTTGTGATTGTATTTGGCTTATTTTACCCATATTGTGTGAGCTGTTTGCCCCATTGGTGTTGGCCCAAGCTCAATTGTATCTAAACATCAGAAATTCTCCTCTTTTGAGTTGAGTTTTTTGGGTGTGTGTGTGTGTGTGTGTGTGTGTCTGTGTGGAGTGGGCAAGTGGATAGTCTCTCTCCTCTCACTCCAGAGGTGTGTTCCCTGTCTCGGCTAGGTGTGTTGTCTAAGCCGAATGGTGCCCCATAGTGTGTGTGTGTATCTTTCCAAGAGTGTGTGTCGGGTTGTTATAGAGGCTCTGTGTGTGGTTTCATCCCGCTCACACCACTACTTGAATAGCTTGCCCCTCCCTTGAATCTGGAACGTCCTTCAAAGACGGATGTGGGAGGAGTTGACCAAACACAAAGTTTTTTGATTGTTGAGTTTAGGCCCCTCATGGTCGTATCAAAACAATGCGCCACTTCATTGTAGATCTTGCATCCTTTTTGCTCACTAATATCATTGTTTTCTGTAGAACAGAGTGGTTTGTTTAGTTTGGCCCTCTCTCATTGTTTCCATTTACGCTTAGCCTTGTATTGCCTTATGATGTCCCTTGTTCGATCTTTGCATGAGTTGCATGGAAGTTCTTGTGATGGCTCTACACAAGATTATTTAGATTGAATTGTACTAGCTATGCACACACTTATAGATGGTTGGAATCTATGCAGACACTTGTAGATGGTTAGAAAAATCTTTTTTAGCACCAGCCTTAAGCTATGTAGACACTTGCAAATGGGTAGTAGTATCTTCTTCAACACATATCTCCAGCTATGCGCACACTTGTACACACTTACAAATGAAGAGCAACATCCTCTTCAGCACCTCCCTCTGGAGAAATGAAGCTTTACTAAAGCTGAAGGAGAAGGACCTACGTTCAAGCGTGACTATTTTGCAAATGGTTAGTAGTATCTTCTTCAACACCTATCTCCAGCTATTCACACTCTTATACACACTTGCATAAGAGCAACATCCTCTTCAGCACCTGCCTCTAGAGAAATGAAGCTTTACTAAAGCTGAAGGAGAAGGACCTATGTTCAAGCGTGACTATTTTGCAATGCCATGTCTCTAGAGAAACAAAGCAAGAGAGGCATTACACACACACACACACATAGAGGGAGAGGGAGACGATTTGCTGCTATGTGGGATCTAATCATTTTGCGGTTCACTACCCACAGTCTTGGGTTGTTACACAATCATAATTTTTTTTAAAAGAAAATGTTATTCTTACAAATGTAGTTTTTAAGTGCTAGAAACCTATGTTTGGGACCATGATTTTCACTCCACCCTGCGGTAAACATGTTGATTATCTTATGCACAATTTTTTCCAAGTGTCAAAAATAATTGTTGAGCACATGAGGATGTTGAGGATACTCTACACATTTTAGGTAGCATGTTTCATTGCATTTGGATCACTATAGCTATACAAATTCATTGTGTTAGGCTTGAGGTAAGAAGGTTAGATTTTGGTGTTTGACACATGTGAGATGGATCTAGGTAAGAGCACACTAGACTTGGGTTTTCCAAGAGGTTAGCTATCTCTTATAGCTCCATGCACTAGTCGGGTCAGATACATCCCACATATTGACATTTTATGTATGTGGTTCTCGCTTTGCTAGCATTGATATGGTGAGGCTTGGTAGTGGGCTTCCATTTTGGTGCCATTTCTAGGGATGGGGCAACCTAGCTAGACCAAAACCTCGAAACTTGAAATTCCATTACTTCCTCTAGTTGCGGCTAGAGTAACACATTTTTGGACTTTATCACGCCTGAGAGGTAATTGAAGGTAGGGATCGTTGCTAAGGGCCCCAGGAGCTTTAGTTAGTAGGACAAATTAGGTAAAGGATCCTTGAGACTAGCTAGTGGCCAATAAGGGTTTCACCTACGTAGGAAGTAGAGATTTGAGGCTGAGAGTTGAAACTTTTACCTTTTGCAACCTTTTTCATGTTCAATAGGAGTAGGGTAAGTAAAAACCATCAAAATTGCATTTGATCCAATGTGCATTGAAGAAAACAAAAAAATTATCAATTTTACTTAGGCACGCCTAACATAGATAATGGCATTTTGGGACTGAAAATGAGAAATTATACTTGCAAGGGGGTAGACCGACTTTCTTAGACCATCCCCATTGATTTTGGAAACATTTGGATTTGTTTAAAAGCATGGTCTAGCCCAAATTTGGAAAAACTTACCAACTTCAAAGAAAATTAACAAAGAAATTAACGAAAGGAAAGTCAATTTTGGCTAAAAATTGAAACCATTGTATGGATAAATCCTAAAACGTGTGTGAACCTCAATCTGGGAAGCAAAAATTGCAAAAGGTCAAATTCTGGTAGAGTCTTAGGTGCGCCTAAGCTAGATTTCCATCTAGAGGGTGAATTTTGCCAAACTTTCAACTCATAGGGCCTGATTGGAACATGATACGGCTTCTGAGCAAGTTCGAACAAGTTTGGGGTTTTGCAAGGGAAAAAAACACCAAGAAAGATGGAGACCCTTTACAATGGACCAAAATGGGGGAAAAAACATATGAACATGTACAAGTCACATTGGTCAAAAATATGTTGAAACAAGGAAATTTTATTTTAGGTGCATCAAAGATTAAATAAAAAACAAGAACGGTAATTTTTTTTATTTGACACCAAGATTACATGTAAAAACTAAAGGAAAATACCATGGGTAAAAATCTCTTGAAATAGTGAATATTTATTTTATGTATGCATAAGATAATTTCTCTACCAGAAAGGTGATTTTTTTATCTTGACACCATGGTTAGCTTTTCTTATTATAGGAACCCCATTCAATTGGTCAAAGTTCAAATTTTGGAGAGTTTTATCTTATGCGCACATAAGATAATTTTTCTGCAAGAAACGTGATTTTTTTCCTTGACACTAGGTCCTATATTTTTTTCATCATAGTAATCCCATTCAAGTGGTCTAAGTTCAAATTTTTGAGATTTTGTAACTTACACGTGCATAAGATAAATTTTCTACCAGAAAGGTGATATTGGAAAAATTTTCATTGACATAACTTCTTTTGAACATTATAAAGCTCTAAAGCAAGTTTGCACAACTTTGAACCTGTGCAAAGACTTGAAACACCAAAACTAATGGAAACCTTCAAGACGAGACGAAAAGGGATTGTAGAAGGCAAGGACAGTCCCTTAGAAGGCCGAACAGCGGGATCAGTCACTAATTACAGCAAGCAGTTACTGTAGTAACTCATGGGAGCTATAAATAGGACCGGCTATATTGTAATCAGGCTTCTTAGCTTCTTAGCAATCCCATTCAAGTGGTCTAAGTTCAAATTTTTGAGAATTTGTAACTTATGCATGCATAAGGTAAATTTTCTACCAGAAAGATGATATTGGAGAAATTTTCATTGACATAGCTTCTTTTGAACATTATAAAGCTCTAGACCAAGTTTGCACAACTTTCAAGTTGTGCAAAGACTTGAAACACCAAAACAAATGGAAACCTTCAAGACGAGACGAAAAGGGATTGTAGAAGGTGAGGACAGTCCCTTAGAAGGCCGAACAGCGGGATCAATCACTAATTACAGCAAGAAGTTACTGTAGTACTCATGGGAGCTATAAATAGGACCGGCTATATTGTAATCAGGATTCTTAGCTTCTTAGCTTCTTAGCTGGTTGTCTTTTGGCTTTAGCTTTCTAAGCACTTTTGGGTTTACGAGCTCTTCGCCTCTAGCTTCAGTCTCTAATCATGACTTCTATAATTATTTGAGCTTTAACCCATTAACACTACATTGGTTGTCCTTGAGCTATTAATTTGAATCTACAATTACTCTTAATAGTCTTTCAGCATGTCTCTTGTTTTAGTATAGCATTCCACTTTAGTTATTTAATTCAGTCCAATTAGTTCTCTATTCCATTCTCACTAACTGAATTGATGACATAACCAATAGCTTTAGATTCTAACACTAGAATCAACTCTCTAAAGAGACTAGCTCCAATTCCATTTTGGCGATCACGGTGGTTAGAGCTGTTTTCTCTTCGACCAAAAAATTTTTATCTCCCAGTTAGAGTTTTCAACCCTACTAATGGCGCCTAAAGCCAATCGTGGTTGCAAATCATCAACCCGGCTAGGCACTGATTCCTATCGCGTTGACCCTATTCCTGAGGTATTAAAAAGAGAGTCTAATCCTAATAAGGACCCAGAGAGCAAGACTGAGGCTTAGGAGGAGCATAGTCATGCTGAAGACACCAAGGACTCTCAGCACTTGAGTCATTCCAGGAGGAGAAGGGCTGAGTGTAAAGAACGCAAAACTAGGAGTTCTTAGTCCACACACAAGGCAGATGGGGCATTCATCACAGTTCTAACCAAAAAGCCAGAGAAGAGACAGAAACTAAGGTTGAAGAAGAAGATGACTAGGATGGTGACACTGATCACTACAGAAAGTCTTCTCGTTGAACTGAGGCTCCCAAGGGCAAAAGAAGCAGAGACGATGTTGATACCGGTTTAACCGCACCACCCTCTAGCCCGGCCGGAGAAAAATGAAGATTGGCCGGATTTCGAAAGCAATGCCGTAGGAATCAACCCATTCAGGGAGTAGGAGGTAAAAAACAACAAAAACACATGGTTAATTTTCACTGTCGCCAAAACCATCACTTGCTCACGCGGGTGCGCTATAAGCCGTCGCACCTCCCTTTAGCACCACTCCCTCCCTCTCCTCCATGATCCCCTCTCTCCCCTCCATTATTGCCGACACACCCCTCACTCCCCCTCTACCTCTTGCCACTCTCTCTCTCTCCCTCTTTTGTTCTCTGTAGGCAGATCCAAAAGGGTGCATGAAAAAAAAAGATAGCATATAATATCTCTTTCTCTCTTCCTGGTCCGTCACCCTTCTGGAGAGTGGACCCCCATGCATAAAATATCACCTCTCTCTCTCCCCCTCCACTCACACACACAACCCTTCCCCTCACCCTCTCCCTTACCCCCACTTTCGTCCACACTGGCCCGCTACAGCTCAGCTTCTCTCTCCCTCATGTTGACTCTCTGCCCCCCCTCTTTTTTTTGGTGTCGGCACAGCCAGGCTGTAGGTGCGCACTAAAAAACTCTCTCTTTTAACCCTCACCACACACACACTCTCCCATATACACCCAAATAACTTTATCTCTTTCCTCACCCACTCACACACACCCTTTCTCCCTCTCTTGCTCTCGCATGTGTCGAACTATCATCTCGAAGACACCACAAAACAGTACTTGTCTCTTTGTCCCATTCAAAACATGTTAACCCTCACGGCTCACGTACACCCTATCACCTACGAGATGGACGTTGTAACCTACAGTGGAAATTGTAATATTTATTTGGTAGAGTCAGGTACCGGGCTTGTCGGTCCAATAGGAAAAGGGTAAGATTGATCACCGATGAGAGGCGCACTCTAACTGGTACATTCAAGGGATTAGTTGGCTAAGCATGGGCGCCCAAGTGTGAATGGGGTGAGCTCATATAAAAGCCAACTAAACCTAAAATTAACTTGTTCTCTCATTTGTGAAATAGAAGAGTGCTCTTGCTCCATCTCCATCTCCATCTTCTTCTTCTTCACCTCCTTGTGTGTGTGTGTATGTGAGAGAGAGAGAGAGAGAGTGCGATCGAGCATTGCGGCGGCACGACGGTGGTGAAGCGGTTGAGCGCGACGTAGCGGCGTCTCCTTCTTCTTCGCGGCGAGGAATCCTCCACGGCAGGAGCATAGAGCAGTGAGTGACACACCATTTCCCTCTTTTGAGCTTACTAGTTAAGCTAGTTGTGTGCTTGGAGCCGTCGGTGGCTCGCACACAGTGTTAGGCAAGTCTCTTGCTTCGACAGTGCGGCAAGGAGCGCAATTTTTTGGCACCGCTGCCGAGGAATCGCCCTGCACTAAGCCCAAGAGGGACTTTGTGCTTCTTCTATGAGTTGTTTGTAGTAGGAAAGAAGAGGAAGAGAAAGAGGAATGAGTTACTTTTCTACAAGTTGTTAATTTCTGCATTGTCTGCAAGTTCTGTGATTTCTGCATAATCTTGTGTTTTCTGTTTGCACACAGTCTTTGCACAATTAGTAGTCATTAGCTTGTTCGCAGTGAATGAGTAAGTAGGTAGACAGCAAGCAATTTTTGTTTGCACACAGTCTGTACACAGTTTTCTGTTAAGGTTTGCCTGCACACAGTCTTTGCACAGTAAGGTAGTGAGAGAGGAAGTAGGTGGAGAGTTAGCTCACTGTAAGTAAGCAGTTAGGAGAGTGGTTAACAGATTAGTTAGTGGTTAGCAGCACTGTTAGTAAGTAGATAAGGTAGTGAGCTGTGAGCTGTGGACAGAGAGGGTAGGTAGGCGTTGATAGTGTGTGTGGCCAAGAAAGGGTCACCTAAACTGCGCGCGGTCGTCGCCTCAAAAAAAAAAAAATGAAAAAAAAAACCGAAAATATTTAAGCGTGAGTGACTGGGGGGCTACACAAAAATTTTGATCGGGATCGGGATCATTTGCCCAAGCCCAAGCCCAGGCCTCAGTCCTCGGTCTTATGATGTATACTAGACTCACTCTTATATATATACCCTACCCCCTCAAGAGGGAATGAGAGCATGTGGGGCAAGTCCTCCACTCTTCTCCCTTCTCTTCCCACTTGCACCCTTAGACTTTCTAATTTGGGCCTAGTTCCCTACTAGAAATTGACATTTTTTGGGATTCCGAGGGCATAAAGTGACCAAACGGAGGGCTCTAAAGCAGGTCACGTCCCTCTGATCGAGACGCTCATTTTGAGCTATCATACGTTCTATACTATAGCTGGGTCAGAAAAAAAAGGACAAAAAATTCAAAAAAATAAAAAAATTTAAGAAAAGACTTGGGTTGCAAAACACCCAAAATTACAAGATGAGCAGCCTTCACGGGCACTCACTGACACTTCTAGGGGATCCAAGTCATATGAACCTACACTCTGGACGAGTGTTAGAGCACGAGCATATTGGTAGTGCCTCCATTTACGCGGGCACCCGTTATTCCTCCACCCTAGGTTCTGGACCTTTGGCCGGGACTCAAGGTAGCGCGACCCAAGATCCTCATATCGCGTCTAGTGATTCATCCTCTGACTACGAAGTCATGGAGGCGTATCCTACACCAAACCGTGATAGTTCAAGTCAAGACATGCATTCCATGGTCCCACGTCCCGGGTCCAGCGTGTTTAGCCGCTTAAAAGAGACCCTTAGTAGAGCTACTCGCTCCGAACATGCCGTTAATGAAATAAATGAAGGGAGTGGGGAAGTAAATTCGTCATTCATGCCTAAAATAGACCCTATGATTCTTGAGAGTGTGCATGTGAATGTTCCATCCACTGCACCTCCAGATCCTTTAGGACTATCTCCCTCTGAGGTTTTACTACTCGATGGTAGAAGTCTTGCCGAAGTACAAGAGATCAAACGCTATATGCAAGCAACAAGGGAGAAGGAAATTGAGAACCTACGAAGGCTAGAACAAAGTCGAGCCCTGAAAGCAAAGACTCCTATGACAACATTCATGCCAGCCGAGCAACCGAGTGCTCCCAAGGTAGCAGTCACGGAGGGGCAAGCGATGGGGAGCAATAATGCTTCCACTTCGAGGGAAACCTCCAGCATGCCAGGCCTAGATGGGATATTCCTAAACAAAAATTGGGAGTATGAGCTACAAGCAGAAGCTTTAACTGATTGGTACACAAGACACACCTATCATGTGGGTTGGTTAGATGCTCTACAATCCACATCGGGTGCTACTAGCATAGATGAGCAACAACAGAAAGTCTGTGATATACTCCATAGGATTGTCGAGTTAGAAAGACAGAACACAGGGATCAACAGGCCTAATGAGATTCTTGGATACGGGAAAGGCCAACCAACCAACCCTATCACAAATGGAGACTCCCTCAATGAGCCCCATTGATCCTCCATATGTTGTTTCGCCAGGAGCCTCAGTACAATCTGACCCCACAAGTGGCAGCTTTACCTTCCCAGATCTAGCTCATCTTTCTCTTAATGACACTACGGCTACCATGCATATCGCAGTGGTGAGCATGACAAGAATTACACCATGGAGTTCATTTGTTAATACTGCGCCGATGCCTAGTAGTACAATGCCCCCAACTATACCTACATGTATGTATCAATCCTGTGCACCTATAGTACCTCAGCCTTATGTAGCTCCTACACCTCCGATTATTCCAAGAGAATACAATCCACAATGGCATTATCCAAGCTCTTATACAAGTGGGTCCATGCCATTTAATAATAACATGCCATATCAGGCACCCCCTATGCCTAGGGCCACGCTTGTAAACTTTGGACCACCGTCTGGTACACCACCATACGAAATATGGGACCCAAGAGCCGCGCGTATGCCAAGGCCAAGGCAAAATCCCATCTCACATGTGGTTCCAGGAGCACATACACCCATTACAACTTCTCAAATAGGAGATTTGGCAGCATTTACTCAAACTATCGGTTGCTCTATTGCGGAAAACATGCGTAGTGCACCTAATAGAGAGCCTAGGAGCAAGGCAGTTCAAGTAGCTAAGCTCTCACACATAAATTCAGTGGAGACGGAGATGCTGGAAAGCATATGGAAGTCTTTGAACATGTGTGCGATTCCTTGGAAGAGCACAATGAGCTACATAAGTGTAAGGCTTTGAGTTTGACCCTAAGCGGAAAGGCTGGAGACTGGTATAGAACCTTAAGAGTAGAATAGAAAATGATCTACTCTACTCTTAGGAGACTGTTCTTAAAAGAATACATACGAGAGGGAGTACTTTCGGGTGTAACCTCTCAGGTCCAGAAAGCCCAACGAGAAGAAGGTGAATCCGTGAGAGACTTCATTAGTCGTCTAAAGAATTTGAATTCTCGATGCAATCCAAACGAGCGATTCAACAACAACCAATTGCTCGATAGATTCATTAGGGGACTACGACATGAAAGTATCTATAATGGCCTAGTCATTAGAGGTATCACTACTTGGGAAGCAGTCACCATGAATGCAATCCAATTGGAGGATAATTTAATGATTGCAGGAGAAATAGTGTCTGCCGAGCCGAAGTCTAGTAGCTCGCAAGCATCAAGGCATGAGCCAATGAAGATAAAGCCAATCGTAAAAGAGCAAACGATATCTGAGATGACTCTAGCAGATCTCACCAAGGCCATCCAAGAAAGCCTTAGGGGTAATCGTGCTCCACAAAACAGTCATATGTATCCAAGAAGGGAGCAACAATGGTGCTCAATTTGCTTGGGCCCACATACTACGAGTGAATGCCCTACTTTCAGAGTAAACTTTAACGGGACTTGTAACGCGTGTGGTAGGTATGGCCATCAAGCGAAGGATTGCCTAATGCTTAAATGCATCATGGAAAATAGACCGCCTATAGCTTGGTCAGACTCACCTCGAGTTCCTGCATTGATGCCTACCCCACCCATGGAGCAACAGTTTCCATTACAAGACATGGTCCCAAGAACCCAAAATGTGGTCCAAACCACACCGTTGCCACCTCCAGTGCTAGGACCACAACCCCCTCATCCAAGAGTTACACCTATGAACCAAATAGGTTGCGAGTCATCTAGTACTTATGTAGATTGCGACATAGACTCTAGTATCACCTATGGAGTTGACATGCTTGAGGAGTGTAAAATGTACTATATGGAAGACCGTTGGGGACAAATCAAACCGGTATATCAAGCTACTGCGCTAGCAGCAAGAGGCCAAAACATTAATAGTTTTGCCAGGAGACCACCTCTTCAGTGCTACGAATGTGGTGGACCACATCGAGTAGCTGAGTGCCCCATTAGAATGAAAAAGAATGTTGCACTAATGCAAACAAGTCAAGGGAGTGCATTGGCAATGCCAATACTCACTTGTAATCGTTGTGGCATAGATCATTTGATCGCACAGTGTCCTAACAATCCAAACACACTGAAAATCACACCATTGAACTTAATAGAGATTGTTGATGGGACACCACCAACTATAAACATAGCACCAGTGAATGCACTCACACGGTCGATGCTCCAAAAGCAAAATTACATCCTCGAAGAGAGAGATGCTGCATCCATTGGCCGAGCGAGAAAGAAGAAAACACGAAGAAAGAAATCCCTTAATGCTTCGAGCTCAAAACCTAGTTCAAAGACTAACATAGGGACAGGAGAGGATCCCGTGTATATGAATGATCTCGAGGATGACTCAGATTCGATAGAGACCACGGAGACCAAAACTGTTAGTACAAAGGAGAAAGCCAGTGAGGAGGATCACGAGAGGGAATTACGACGAACACCAAAAGAGTATTCAAAGTTAAACCGCCCAGTTGCGAACCCCCAAGATAAGCCACAAGAGACAAAAAATGAGGATTGCAAGAGAAAGATTGGAACCTATCCAAACCCAACAATGGAAATTGAACGAGTCCAACAATTGAGGGGTTTGGTGGAAGAAACTCAACGAACATTAGAACCTGAACCCAAACATATCCAGATGTCGGACACAGTGTTTCCCACACAAGTTCAACCTCACAAGAACTACAAGCCGTTAGCTATACCCAGTATCATTTGGGAAGAGAGTGAGGGTAGGACATCTGAAAGTGGACACACAGCTTTCCTACTAGAGAGAATGTTTGGTGAGGGAATGCCCGACCCCATTAGGAGATTTCGGAGGTCTTTTGGAGGGCCTTTTGGTAGAGAGAGGAAAATAAGCTCCTCCAATGAGAGAAGAGCCTACGTTACGTAGAAAAATAGATTGATATTAACAAAAATATAAAAGGTGTCCCTCTCCTCATTTAATAATCTAGTGGTCCTTGAAGACGAGCACTCTCTTTTATTTAATGCGAGCACCTTTTTCAGAAGGTAGATGCGGTGCATTTGATACGGGATACGTCATCACTAGAACTCAAAAAGTCACAAAACTATCAAGTGGTGGAAGATTTGAAAACTTTTGATACTGCCAATGCGTCCGGAACACACATATCTCCTAGAAATGAATGTCCAATTGCCTCGCTTAGACATCCAAAGAGGCCAAAAATGTCAGACACCCTTAAAAGAACATTTTACTAACAGCGCGCGCAGGGGCATTTCAAAATTTTGGAATGCCTCCTCGCGCGCCGTTAGTAAAAAGGCCCTTTTTCCCTCTTTTTAGGGAGCTTTTTGAGAGAAAAATGTCCAAAAATCTCTAAAAAGGGGCTTTTGGAAAGATAAGTGTCCAAAAATCACTAAAAAGAGCTTTGTACTAACGGCGCGCGAGGGGGCATTCCAAAATTTTGGAATGCCTCCTCGCGCGCCGTTAGGCAAAAGGCCCTTTTTTCCTCTTTTTAGGGAGCTTTTTGAGAGGAAAATGTCCAAAAACCTCTAAAAAGGGGCTTTTTGGAAAGATAAGTGTCCAAAAATCACTAAAAAAAGCTTTGTACTAACGGCGCGTGAGGGGGCATTCCAAAATTTTGGAATGCCTCCTCGCGCGCCGTTAGTAAAAAGGCCCTTTTTTCTTTTTTTTAGGGAGCTTTTTGAGAGGAAAATGTCCAAAAACCTCTAAAAAGGGGCTTTTTGGAAAGATAAGTGACCAAAACCCCCCAAAAATGGGCTTTGTACTAACGGCGCGCAGAGGGGCATTCTAAAATTTTAGAATGCCTCCTCGCGCGCCTTTAGTAAAAAGCCCATTTTTGGGGGTTTTTTGACATTTTTTGCCTCTCCGAATGTCGGAATGAGACAAGTAGACATTCGTTTTTAAGGTATTTTGGCATTCCGGATGCATTGATGGTGTCAAAATCCTCAAAATCTATCACTATTTTACAGTTTATGACTTTTCAACTTTCAGTGATGACGTAAGCTGCATTGAATGCGCCGCACCTGCCTCCTGAAAAAGACGCTCGCATTAAATAAAAAAGTGACCGTTTTCAAGGACGATTGGGAATATAAATCTACTTTTCAGAGTGTCTGGTTGTCCTTTTGGACGTACTCACAAGGTGCAAGTGCATTTTAAAAAAAGTTTCTAAAGAGAGAAATACAATTTCTTACAAGGCCCTCCAAATGACCTCCGAAATTTTCTAATGCCCTTGAGGAAGTGGAGATTCCATCTTCACCATTCTCTTGTCTGTTCCAAGACTCTGTAATTCGAGTTGATCTTTTAAGTGGTTGAAGGCATCCTCTAGGAAATAAATTCATCATTGATAATTGATCAGACACAACAATTCACTCAGCTCTAATTACAGTATTGTTACACGTGTAACGAAGACACGGATATTGGGGAGAACTCTCCTTATATGGATATCCTACCCGGAATGGCTGAGTCAGACAATGTCGATTGGGTGCACCTAGCGGCAACTATAGATACATGGGGAGCTAGAGGAACAACCTGGGTAACACTAGATGGGGAAGAGATACCACACATTGCACCAGTAAACATGTTAGGTGTAGCGCATGTAACATCCGATGATAAGAAAGAGGCACACCTACCTGAGAGTGAAACCGATGATTCCTCAAAGGCTTCAAGCCAATACACATCAGAAACGGAATCTCAGGGAGAAATGGATTCAGAACCTGAGGAAACATCGAGTGAATCAAGTATAGAAACTAAACACTCAAGGCCTAGTACGACCATCTATGGTAATTTATATGAGAGTGAAGAAGATACAAGAAAAGACCTATCAGGTGAGTGGAGTTCAAACATTTACCAAAATCAAAACCTTAACAAGAAACAAAGGTCATATAAGAGACGACGATATCGAGCAAATGTGAGAGCAAGGATAAACAAGGAAAGATCTACTGCAGAATGGCATAGCTATCTAGGGGCATGTGATGCTCATCGAAAGCTAGTAGAAAATTGGGGTGAACATCTCCATAGTGTCATGTGGTGCAGCCCGCGACCCATTGACCTCGCTCAATTGGAGGTTACAGAGCCGAAATTGAGTCGAACTATAAGAAGACGTCAAAACTGAGAGTTAGCACAACAACAAAAGGAGGCAGAACTAAAATAAAGGTCTCCGTCAGGACAAGAGCCTGCTGACTTACATACGGCTCCTGAACATTTAAAATCTTATACCACGGGGGAGCGAAAGGTTGTGTATGCCAAAGCCCAACGAATACCTACCATTGTAACCTACGGTGGACATTATATTATTTATTTGGTAGTGTCAAGTACCAGGCTTGTCGGTCCAATAGGAAAAGGGTAAGAGTGATTGCCGATAAGAGGCGCACTCTAACTAGGACATTCAAGGGATTAGTTGGCTAAACATGGGCACCCAAGTGTGAATGGGGTGAGATCATATAAAAGCCAACAAAGCCTAAAATTCACTTATTCTCTCATTTGTGCAATAGAAGAGTGCTCTTGCTCCATCTCCATCTCCATCTTCTTCTTCTTCACCTCCTTGTGTGTGTGTGTGTGTGTCTGTGTGTGTGTGTGTGTGTGTGTGTGTGTGTGAGAGAGAGAGAGAGAGAGAGAGAGAGAGAGAGAGTGCGATCGAGCATTGCGGCGGCACGACGGTGGTGAAGCGCTTGAGCGTGACGTAGCGGCGTCTCCTTCTTCTTCGCAACGAGGAATCCTCCACGACAGGAGCATAGAGCGTTGAGTGACACACCATTGCCCTCTTTTGAGCTTACTAGTTAAGCTAGTTGTGTGCTTGGAGCCGTTGGTGGCTCGCACACAGTGTTAGGCAAGTCCCTTGCTTCGACAATGAGGCAAGGAGCGCACAAAACACATACCTACACACACACACACACACCATACCCCCCCCCCCCCCCCCAATCTCTCTCACACCCTCATGCACTCTGTCTCTCACTCTCATTCACGTTCCCTCTGTAGGCAAACCAAAAGTAAACAATAAATAAATAAATAAATATATACAATCTATATATTTCTCCCGTTCCCACACACACATACTTACAGACCCATACACTTCCATATACAGACACACTCGCACACACCTTACCACACACAAATGGTCACACACACTCACATGACACGCCTATGTACACGCACACATTCAAAACACACATGTACGCTGTGAGCGGGATGAAAACACACACAGCGCCTCTATAACGACCCGACACACACTCTTGGGAAGATACACACACACACTATGGGGCACCACTCGGCTTACACAACACACCTGGTCGAGACAGGGAACACACCTCTGGAGTGAGAGGAGAGAGACTATCCACTTGCCCACTCCACACAGATACACACACACACACACACATGCAAAAAAAACCCAGCTCAAAAGAGGAGAATTTCTGATGTTTACATACAAATGAGCTTGGGCCAACACCAATGGGGCAAACAGCTCACACAATATGGGTAAAAGATACCAGATACAATCACAAATTGGAGAAGAAGCTTCACTCATCGGAGAAGATTACACAGAAAAAAAGTAGAAAAAGAGTGAGGAATTTGGAAAAATGGACAGCGCCATCGCGTCCGGAACGGCCCAAAACCCCAGTCTACAATGTCAAAGTGCTCAAATCCGACCTCGGATGAGCAGTGTACGGCCAAAACAGGCTCCAAAATGAGCAAAAACACACCTGCGGCTGTTCCTCCTCTCTTCTCCACGTTTTTTCAGGTCTTCTCTTTGTTTTTTCAGTTTCCACACTTAGCTTTATTAGTTGGGCACCCTTGGCCTTTTAGATGACCTCAAACGGACCCCGAACAGGCCAAAAACTGACCTCGCAGTGCATAGTTGTCACCTTTTTGCATCATCCGCACACCTGGCACTCATTTCTTTTCAATAATGCATACCAAAACCACGTGAAGTGGCACCAAAAAGTGGTCCTCATGATGACCTTTCTGCATAATTCTCACAAGAAAACATCCATGTTGTGTCTGTACTTATCCACGTGCAAGTATTGACCCCATTTGGCCTCCTGATGCCACTAGATGCCATCTGACGCACCTGCTTACCTCATGTCGTCGGCCCGCGGATAGATTTCTCGAGAATTTTTACGCACTACCAAATCCTCCTTATTGTAGAAAAAACACACTGGTACTAATAATATTGAAAATCTATGCATTATGTACACCCTCTCCTACCTGTACACATGTGGGCCCCACATAACCACCTGGCTCTGGAAAATGGGCAATTCTTTATTTGATGCACCATGCATGTATATGTACATATGCACAATTCCTTGCTTCAAAAAACTCCTGACATAATTTGCCCATCCCCTAGCCTGCTAGATCATTCATGATCAGCAGCAGCAAAGAGAGATATGAGACTCGCCGCATCACAGGGCTCCTCGTCCCTCACCAACACTGCTTGATCCACAGACAGCTCATCTTGCTCCACCATCATCAATCTAGCATGATACAATTTTAGACGCAACCCATTTACCCTTGACTTATGTAGAACACCATCCAGGTTAGCCAGCTAATATGTGCCATTTGGAAAACACTCCACTACCTTGAAAGGGCCTTCCCACTTAATTGGGGTGTTGTCCAACTTACTATTGTAGGTGTTGTCCAGCTTACTATTGTAGCGCAAAACCAAGTCATGTTTCTTGATACCCTTACTTTTAACCTTTTCATTTATCTTTGCCAAAGCCTTATCCTGCATCTGCCCATAATGCTCCAATGCGCTCATCCTATCCAACTGGACCTCTTGTAGCTGCAAGAGCCTGTCTTTGAATGCATCACTAGGCGACCCAAGCAACTTCACTAACATTTTGACCGCAGGAAACTCTACCTCCACAGGCAATAGTGCTTCTTTTCCATACACCAAATGAAATGGAGTAAACCCTGTACCTGTCTTCACCGAAGTACGGTAAGCCCATAATGCACTAGGAAATTCCAAATCCCAATTCTTTCCTTGGTGCGCTGTCACTTTCGAAAGAATCTGTACCAACTCACCATTGAATCTTTCATTTAAGCCATTACACTGCGGGTAATAAGGAGTGGTATGCTGGTGCCTAATCTTCATATTTGTGCATAAGAAGTCTAGCAGTTTAGCTCTAAATCCTGGCCCCTTATCTGAAAGTAGCTCTAATGGCACCCCAAACTTGCAACATATTTCATCATACACAAATTTTGCCACATCCTTTACAGTGATCTGTTTTACTGCTATAGCCTCTGCCCATCTAGAAAGATAGTCCACTGCCGTCAAAATATAGCTTTTGCCCCTGCTTGTGATAGGTAACGGGCCTATTGCATCAATCCCCCACTTTTCAAACACATCAAATGCCATAATGGTTTTTCGTAGCTCTGGCTTCAACACTCTCTTCCCAAATGCTTGACACCTATTGCAAGACCTACACCAATGGTGAACATCCTTGTGCAAACTAGGCCATACATACCCCTCTTGCAAAATCTTATGCAAGGTGATCTTTAGAGCAAAATGGCCACCACATGCGCCTTCATGATTCTCTTCCAACACTCTGTAAATCTCCTCCCGCCAAGGTACACACCTCAACACGAGATCAACCCCTTTCATGTATAAGACATCGCCAATCAATTTGTACCTGTATGCTCTACGCACAAATCCATACTTCTTAGACTTCTGAATCTCCTTTGGAATGATTCCTGTTAGCAAAAACTCCTCTTCTTGAGCCAAACTTTCCCAGCCATGATAAAGAGGTAAATTGGTCCTTAACACGAATAGCTCCCCAATCATGCCTTGAGCTGCTTCATGTGCCTCTCCATTTAGAGCACGTTCAATGTGTTTGATGCTCCATGCTTCAAACTTTTTAACAAGCCTTTAATTCTAAAGCACATTTCCTTCAATGAGGTGTTCTTGCTCTTCCACACACCCAGCACTTGCTTCACCACTAACAAGGCATCACCTTTTATGCTCAACCTTCGAACCCCATGCTTCAAACAAATGTGTAATCCGGCTTCCAATGTAGCATATTCAGCCTCATTGTTACTATGCGCATCCAATTTGAACCCTCTCTTGCATACTAGCTTCCCCTCTGGATCATAAAGTGCTATACCCCCTGAAGCTGCATCGTGGCTCTTTCTGTATGAACCATCAAAGAACAACACATGTGAATTGCTGATCTGTGGAACTTCTTCAACTACCTTTCTCACCACCTCTTCCTTAACAATAAGGGGATTCTCATTGTAGGTCAACAAATCAGCTAGGGTAGCCCTTGTACTATCTTCCACTAGAAAAGAGAACTCAAACTCTTGCAGCTCAATTACCCATTTCTTCACCACATTTGACATGTTAGTACCATTAATTAATTTTGGCAAAAAGGCATAACTCGTCAAGAAAACAAAAGGCCGTGGTAGCAAGTAATGACGAAATCGTCGACAAGCAAATATTACACTAGCCATCACTAGCTCTACTTCCGATAACTTTCTCTCCGCTACCAACTTCACTCGGCTTGCACAATACACTGGCCTCATATAATGGCTGCCCTTCCCCTTTTGCAATAGCATAGCTCCAATGGCATCATCCCCTACTGATGGATTTACATAAAAAACTTTCTCCCAATCAGGAGCCTGCATGGCTGACAAACCCCCTAACACCTCTTTCACCTCTTGAAACACTTCTTCACACTTGTCATCCCATTGCAATGGATCATGCTTTGCCACTTGTTGTAATGGATAAAGAATCTGAGACAACAATGGAATAAACCTTGCCATGTACTTCACTTTGTGTATAAAGGTTGCCAATTGCTTCGTACTCGTAGGTGATGGAAGAAGAATAATAGACTTAACCTTGTCTGGATCAACCTCAATGCCATTTTCTGACACCATGTGGCCCAATAAGTTCACCCTTGGCTGTGCTAGATGACATTTCTTTGGATTTAGTTGTCCTCCACATTCATCATATCGAGCCAATACCATCTGCAGCTTCTCATGGTGTTCAGCCCTACTGCTATAAACACAGAAGTCATCCATAAAAGCTTTAACACAACTACCAATGAATGGTTCCAACACCCAATTCGCTCTCTCTTGATAGAAGAAAGGTCCATTTGACAACCCAAATGGCAATACTGTGTAGCAATAGCAGCCCCATGGCGTAATAAAAGTGGTCTTTGTGCGGTCTTTAAGAGCAATCTTCAATTGAAAATAGCCTGAAAAACCATCACACACACTGTACCTCTCATAACCTGCCACTGAATCCAAGATCTGATCGATGAATGGAAGAGGATATGAGTTCTTCTTAGTGGCTGCGTTTAAGGGTTTAAAATCCACACAAATTCTCCACTTCCCATCCTTCTTTGGACTGACTACAGCTGGACTCACCCATTCTGTGGTCTCCACTGGAACTATGAACCCTGGCTTCAATAACTTGTCCACCTCTACCCGCAAGGCTTCCATTTGCTCTTGACCCATCCTTCTTAGCCTTTGCCGCACTAGCTTAGCACCTTCTTTCATCTCTATATGCATCTCTTTGCCCTTGAACCCTCTGATCTCTTCATATGAAGTAATGAACAAATCAGAAAAACTAGCCAGCATGTGCAAATATATGTCCTTCTCCATAGTTGAGAGGTCTCCACTAATCATTTGCGTCATTAATTCCTGCTTCTTTGACAACTCAACCTTGGTTTGCATCAGCCCTTCAATCACTTCATAAGGCCCTTCACTTTCATCTTCAACCTCATTCGCAAATGCGACTAAACCACACTCCTGGATTTCTTTATCCATAAAAAAAAATGCAACATCAGCATCCTCATCACTGTTGGTAGTGCTATCACTGTCCTCATCTGTCACCGTGGAAGAGTCTTCATCACTAGACTCATCCTCATCTTCATAAAGCTCCTCTTATCGTTTCCTTGTGTCCATATTATAAAGCTTCTTGGTACCTGTCTTTCCATAGAGGCTAATCGTACCATGTCGCCAATCTTGAACAGCTCCCACTGCACGTAACCATGGTCTGCCCAGTATAATAGGATATGCTCCCAACCCTACTGGCATCACATGAAAATCAACCACTGCCTTTGCATCATATGCCTCCACTTCTAAGCTCTTTACAACACCCAAGCATTTTACTTTTTGATGGTTTGCCAATCTGATCCGAAAACCTGACACCCCAGCCACTGTGAGACCCATCTTCTCAACGCATGAGTGTGTTATGACGCATATTTGGGCTCCACCATCCACATAACCTTGTCCCAAATTTTTCCTTTTATGCCACACATCTACTATTGGACAAATGTCTGGTAGCTCATCCATTGCCAACACCTTCACTGAACCTCTCTCTGGCTCTTTCTCCATTGGGTTAACCATCCTCTTCCACTGTCGCTTTAGCTTAGGCACCATCTCTATAAGCTGCCCAAAAGTAACATCTGCCTTCCTGCTCGTCAGATCCTCCTTCAAGTCATAGCTTAATTGCCCATCCCCTAGTGAAAAATCTGAAACATGAAACTTTCGACGAGCTCTCCTTTTCCTCTTGGCCTTGACATCCTCGCCTTCATGGCTCTTTCCTTTCTTCTTACTAGGACATTGGGCACTTCTTCCTTCCTTATCCTCTGTGGTCCTCTTCCCAATAGGCATCACTAATGTATCCTCTAGCTTTGATGCCTTCTCCAAGGTGACTACACTTAGCACTTTTGTCTGTCCCTTTTCCTCCTGGGTCAGTCCACTGGTTCCTTCATCTCCCTTAATTTCGATGCCATAATCATTTGACCTTGTTAGCACCTGTCTTGGCAATGGATACATGTCTCCCCCCATCCTTGGTGGCTTATCACATTGCGGGCTGATGTGACCCAACTCTCCACAATTATAACATGTGGGCGTCTGCCTCCAAAACCTACCATTGCTTTGTCTTCATCAAATCAACCACTTGCCTCATGTCTTGCCTTAGGCCATCATCTTGCACTGCTATAGTGACCACAGTTGGCATAACCTGAGTAGTAACAGGAACCACTGGTTCACGATGAACCCCTGACATACGACCTTGTAAAGAGTCCATAGGCTAAAATTCAGACCTCATGGGCAAAGACTCCACCCCTAACTGGCTCATTTTTCTCAGCTTCCACTCTTTGTTTCTTGCTACCTCTAGTGCATCTTCATATGTCCTAGGCTTCTTTAGCTCTACTCTCCAACATATATTCTCCCAAAGACTAGCCAAGAACCTGTCCTTCTTCATCATGTCAGGCGGGGGTACCTGTGGTGCTAAAGCCTTGCACATTCGCTCCCATGCCAATGAAAACTTTCGTGTGTACACATCTACTGGCTCACCTTCCTTTTGTACCAAAGCCTGTACTTCTTGCCACACTTTGTCAGGATCTTCTACCTTCACAAACTCCACTTCCAATCCATGCCTTAGATTGTCCCATCTCAATCTTATAGGTGGATCATCCATACGCAACTCCTCTTCAAATGCTTTGGACCAAGCTCGTGCATCACTCTTCAAACAAATTTGGAGAAGGCGTAACATTTGCGTAGGGTCATGAATCTGGTTGCTAA
Organism: Adiantum capillus-veneris; assembly: GCF_014529385.1. Classification (NCBI taxonomy): domain Eukaryota; kingdom Viridiplantae; phylum Streptophyta; class Polypodiopsida; order Polypodiales; family Pteridaceae; genus Adiantum; species Adiantum capillus-veneris. The sequence continues at coordinate 63,508,982 of NC_140940.1, read as the reverse complement.
TGCAAGCAACCTCCATCTTTTCCAGAAAGTCCTCCACATCTTCATCACTTCTTCCATGAAACTCCGGATAAGAGAAAGCCATGGCTAGAGAACCCCTTCAAACACACGTGCAAGAACCCAAAACTTTTCACTACCCAATCCCCAGAAACTTCAATGGAGCTCAGCTTTAGATGAGAACAAACACATGCACATCAAATGAGTTTTCATAGTTGATCATCGGAATTACAACAGGCAAAGGACATTCCAGGATCTCTCTCAATCTTCTTGGCCCAAACATAAAGACTATGCGCTGCTGGAAAAAGATATTCCTGGACACATGAACATTAATCTGAATTCTTTGAGTTAAATGAAAAGGAGTGAACTGAGGGCCATTTTGATCATCCATTAAATCCAACCATGAAGCTCCCAAGAAGTCACACCTGACTCAACCTCTCATTTTGCCAGAATTTCAGCAGCATAACAGCATAAATGGCTCAAAATACCAAAAAACTAGCCATCATAACTTGGGAAAATTTCGACAGAGTTTCCCCAAAAGTAGAGCAATGAGAACCCAAAATATAGACTGTATCTGTATGCATAAGCTGCCAACAATAGAACCCGAGCATCAAATAGGACTCACTAGTACATAGCCTATGGTGAGGTCACGAAAAGGGTGCTCCAGCTACCTGTATCACCGAAAGGATCTCCACATTTGATAATCCCCCAGCTCAATAAAAACCTCACGCTATCGACCCTCACACGAAGGATAATGCAAATCACGTATAGTCAAGTCTCAGAAATGACTATCTTCCAGACCAAGTCTCAGAAATGGCTGGGACACATTCAAAACACACATGTACGGTGTGAGCGGGATGAAAACACACACAGCGCCTCTATAACGACCCGACACACACTCTTGGGAAGATACACACACACACTATGGGGCACCACTAGGCTTACACAACACACCTGGTCGAGACAGGGAACACACCTCTGGAGTGAGAGGAGAGAGACTATCCACTTGCCCACTCCACACAGATACACACACACACACACACATGCAAAAAAAACCCAGCTCAAAAGAGGAGAATTTCTGATGTTTACATACAAATGAGCTTGGGCCAACACCAATGGGGCAAACAGCTCACACAATATGGGTAAAAGATACCAGATACAATCACAAATTGGAGAAGAAGCTTCACTCATCGGAGAAGATTACACAGAAAAAAAGTAGAAAAAGAGTGAGGAATTTGGAAAAATGGACAGCGCCATCGCGTCCGGAACGGCCCAAAACCCCAGTCTACAATGTCAAAGTGCTCAAATCCGACCTCGGATGAGCAGTGTACGGCCAAAACAGGCTCCAAAATGAGCAAAAACACACCTGCGGCTGTTCCTCCTCTCTTCTCCACGTTTTTTCAGGTCTTCTCTTTGTTTTTTCAGTTTCCACACTTAGCTTTATTAGTTGGGCACCCTTGGCCTTTTAGATGACCTCAAACGGACCCCGAACAGGCCAAAAACTGACCTCGCAGTGCATAGTTGTCACCTTTTTGCATCATCCGCACACCTGGCACTCATTTCTTTTCAATAATGCATCCCGAAACCACGTGAAGTGGCCCCAAAAATTGGTCCTCATGATGAACTTTCTGCATAATTCTCACAATAAAACATCCACGTTGTGTCTGTACTTATCCACGTGCAAGTATTGACCCCATTTGGCCTCCTGACGCCACTAGATGCCATCTGACGCACCTGCTTACCTCATGTCATCGGCCCGCGGATAGCTTCCTCGAGAAGTTTTACGCGCTACCAACTCCTCCTTATTGTAGAAAAAACACACTGGTACTGGTAATATTGAAAATCTATGCATTATGTACACCCTGTCCTACCTGTACACATGTGGGCCCCACATAACCACGTGGCTCTGGAAAATGGGCAATTATTTATTTGATGCACCATGCATGTATATGTACATATGCACAATTCCTTGCTCCAAAAAACTCCTGAAAACGCCATACGCACACACATAGAACGTAAAAAACAAAGGAACTCGGCAATTGACACCATCAACAAAGGAAGGAGATGGTCGGTCAAATCACGCAATAAGGACACCGAATAAAGAAGCGACACAAAAGTCATGCCCCGGCCGGCCCCGAAACAAACAACCAAGTAGAATCTCAGCATAACGCAACAAAACACCAATTCTGGTAGCGTAAACCTTACACCAACCACCCAAACCATCAAGAAAACCCCGTGTAAATGCCCCGACCCCCCACTCTTCTCTAATAACCTAGCCAAAGGCTAGTGGATTGTAAAAACTCCCACCTCACTCTTACTTCCTTTTTCTCTATCTCTACCTTCTCCCCCTTTCTATCTCTTTCATTAGACAGGCATCTAGACTCACTACATGACCATTGGATATTTCCAAACACCATTAGGTAAAGACCGCCTCTAAAACCTATATAAAGAGGCATCTTCTAAGGACAAGAGGGACACAAGTTAAGGCAGATCACACTAGTTACACCACCCAAGATCCATGCACTCTACATTCCATACACCACTAACCACATAATGCACCTCCTAAGCTAGGGAACTCAAGATATCATGCTTTGTTACAAGCATGGGCATTCTAGCATTATCAACATCACCATCATCACCAATATCCACCCATCCCATGGTTGAGTTACTAGTCATGACCACCCCATGCACATAAGGCACTCACTATTCCCCTGCAAGGCAACATGAGCACGCTAGGATTGAATGCACCGACACCTTGCTACCCCGGGCCACTCTCGATTTTGGTGATTGACGTCGTTGGTGATTGCATCATCTTGATGTTCTCCTCAGCTAACATCCCACTAATGTGCTAACCCCGCTAACTCCCAAAGTTCGCCATGCACCATATGGCGCTTGCATTCCATCATGCATCCTCAGTGTCAAGAGAAAGGTTGGTAACAATCAAGACCACCAATTGTAAGTATCATCATCATCAATAAAGTGTGCAATGTTCTCTCGATCTTTGAGTCCATTCCCTTTTCTCCTTAGCTTCACTTTCACATAGTGTTTCATCTCTTGTATATCACTCTGTTTCTGCTTCATCACGTGCACCATCACCAGTCAGTCAATATGCTCCACTCCGACCTTGTCACATATCTCTCTTGTACACACACTCATGACTGTTGACTAGGCATTGTCTATATCTAGACGTTTTCTACATCATCATTTCATGTTGGCTATCTAGATGGCATCTCACTTTTACTACCCTAGGTCATCTATGTCTGCGTCCTAGCCACACTTATGCTAGGTGGTGCCCCTTCTATAGTTATAGAATAAATCCTACCTTGAGATGATTCTTGGTGATGTTCAGGCTATGTGTGGTGTAGAGGCCACCCCATATGGAATGTCAATTCCGGCCATCATGATACCCTCCAATTTACAAGACTAAATTGTGGATAGTTCAATGGTTAGCAAGGTTCGCTAACTGGACGACAGAAGAAGAAGATCTCCAAGCACATCATTGTGGATGGTTCAATGGTTAGCAAGGTTCGCTAACTGGACGACAGAAGAAGAAGATCTCCAAGCACAACTAGACGAACTTCGCATCTCCATCAAAGCTCGAGCGCCAGGTGTAAAGATAATCAACTTGAAGTGGAAAAGTCAACCAGCTCAATGGATATACATAGTCCGTGTGCTGAGGAGAAGAAGGAGGAAGTCGAGACCATGCCCGCAACCTACGACCAACTCGCAACAACAAGATGGAGGGAGCTCTACACAATAGAGGATCAACACTATTCTACTTTGAGAATCGGGTAAGTCAAGTCACCGAAGTAATTATCAGAGTCAGTTTCAAAGTTTCACTTGATGCTGCAACACCGATAACGGAAGCACATGCTCGCACTCTCACAAGAGAGACTAGGGATCTACTGAGCCTGTTTCAGGAAAGAGCACCACCATCTCCCACAAGCTTGGACAGTGACTAAGCACCTCTAAGCTTGAAATAACTCAAGGCAGATCACACATTCAGATATGAGTACGCTCAATCAAGGTAATACTGGACCGAAAGGTTCACTACTAGCACGTCATTGACACCATGCTAGGTGGGGAGCGCTTCTTTGAGGTTCTGGCATCAGATCATCCATTTGTCTTACCTTTGGTACAAGGCAATGTACCGTTTGAGATTTTAATCTATGTTCCAGTATAGAAAAAGGGTATCCTTATAGAGAGAAATTAATAAATAAATAAAATCTTTTGATTGCAAGCTAAGCAGCGTGTCTTTGTAGCTCTCCCTCTCAGTAATCATGGTAAGTGTTGCATTTTCAACATTTAAAGAAAAGAAGGGGGAGGATTTGGTAACGGATTTCTTAGATGACTTTGAAGTAGCATGTGTAGTAAGCAACAAAGATACAGATGAATCCCGGGTTAGAATATTTAAGCATCTCATGAAGCTAGAAGCTAGGTCATGGTACAATGCACTTCCACAAGCAAATAAGGATGATTAGGAGCCTTTAAAAATTTCTTTTAAGAGGCGCTTTGGGAGAGGTACCACTTCAGAGAAGATGTGGGACAAGTTGAGAGACTTGAAGCAGGAGGGTCTTTTAGAGTATGCCACCTATGAGTCCAAGTTTGTGATTTGTGGGAACGGTGGGTTGAGTCAATGCAAGAGGGGAAGCTGCACCCAATTTCCTCAAAAAGGACCGCTTCATGCATGGCTTGTGGCCACTGCTTAAAGAGAAGGAGAAGGGTAGATTCTTGGCTACATACAAGTTGGCTGAGGAGATTTCTCACCTTAAAGACAAGATGTTGTGGATGAAGTCCAAAGAAACCGAGTCAACAGAAGCAGGAACATCGGGTCAACCAACAACCATGACAACCACCATTCCTCCACCACCACCAGCTCCTGGGGTAAGAAATGACCAACAAGATATGCTGGCCCACATTACTGATCAACTGCAAAAGTTGTTTGTTCACTTGATACAGCAAGGAACGAATCAAGAGAGAGATCAAGACCCGGGGAGAGCACGATGCAAAAACAGGGAGTATCACTGCTCCAACTACAGAGAACATGGTCACGGTATATACTACTGTCCCAAACCAGGACAAAACTATAATAGAGGAGGTAGGAGAAGCCAATTGTCACCCCTAGCAAGAGAACACCTCCACCCCGAGCACCAGCCCCACCAGCACAAATTCTAAGCCCACCACAAGCACCCATTCCACCTCTTCCACTAGCACCACCACCTAATCGCCTTGTAAACATCATAAGGCTATAGGAGAAAGGAAAGGCTATAGTAGTGGATCCACCCATAGAAAAGGAGAGAGATAAGGGTAAGGAGAAGGTAACCTTTATATAACCATTTGAATCCATGACTCTAAAGAGAGCTAGGAGGGAGAAAACTAAACAATCTAATGATGATAGAAGCATGAAAGGAGAGACTAGCAAGAGTCCGTCAAGCCCATGATGGAAAATAGGCATCACCGACTTTCAGTTAGGGGAGAGTTCTAGGCCCTATTATCTAACACTAGACGTGTCAAAGAAAGGACCAAAGATTACATGGCTACATCTACTACATCTCGCACCAAAGGTAAGGTGGCAATGGTCCAAAATGGTAAGTACAAGGTGCTCCAAAACAAAGGTAGCCAGAGCAATTTCGGGCTGCAACATGGATGACATCCTTCCAATCGTCAACGTCAGCATAAAGGGTAGAGGGTTGGAAACACCTACAAGGAGGTACTAGCCGAGGCTGGGGACGTGGTAATTTTTGAAATTAAATCCTTAACTGTTACACTTGTAGCAAGTATGGGCACTTTGCAGCTCAGTGTCCCAGTACAAGCAATTACACATAGTAAAGGGGTAGTCATTAAGGAAATCCCAGATAAGCCGACAAAACCACTCAGCCTTGAAACTAGCAAATGGGCTCAGCAAAGAGAGGTATGGAAGGAAAAGGGCAAAGAGAAGGTAATCGATGAATGGCAAGAGCAAAGAGAATTGGCGGCTAAGATCACAGAAGATCTAGCCAAAAAGCTACCAGAGCATCCAGAAAGTTCTAATGCTCGGGTCATTCAAAACATACCAGCCCAGTCTTCTAAAAAAACACAATGAGATCAGTCAGGGTCTGGGAATCTTGAGACTATGCTGGTTGCAGTTTATGGATTGGGAAGATCTAGGGAGCGTTAAATCAGATCTAGCTACAATGGGAAATAATCAAGGGGGCAAAGTGGACATTGGAATCACCACAAGAGGCTCTTCATATTAGCGACGCTCAAAAAAAAAATTCCCGACGTCGCTATGAGCGTCGCAAATTTACAAAGAAATTTGCGACGCTTATAGCGACACTTATAGCGACGCTCATAGCGACGTCGACTGGGGTAAAAAAATAACCGAGCGCGCCCAAAAACTCAGATCTCAGATCTGAGTTTTTCGGCGCCCTCAAGCAAGGAGCAGGTAACGCTCTCCCTCACTCTCTCTCTCTCTCTCTCTCTCTTTTTCTTCTCCACACACACACACACACACACACACACACACACACGAGGAGAGGAAGGAGAGCCAGGTATGCTCCTTCCCTCTCCTCATTCTCATGTTCCCTTCCCCTCTTTCTCTCTCCCTCTCTCTCTCTTTCACACACACACATACACACACACATAGTGTTTTTGAGAGAGAGAGAGAGAGAGAGAGAGAGTACAAACAAAAACAAAAACGCACACACACATACATAAACAAAAAATGCACACACACATTGAGAGAGAAAAAGAGAGAGAGAGCATGCATAAACAAAAAACGCACGCATTGAGAGAGGAAAAGAGAGAGAGAACATGCATAAACAAAAAACGCACACATTGAGAGAGAAAAAGAGAGAGAAAACATGCATACGATCCAAAAAAACGCACACACATTGAGAGAGAAAGAGAGAGAAACTAATTTAACGTCGTAGGAAACTAATTAAAATTAAAAGACCTAAAGATCTAGCCGACGAGGAGTTGAACTCAAGACCTATTATTCAAGAGGGAAATGGAATAATCAATCTATCATACTTGGCATGGGTGATAGAAAGGTTATACCATTTATCTCTTTTTATTGGCACACACATCCACACACGCGCACACACACAAGAAGAAGAGAGTTATAACGTCGTAGGAAACTATCTTAAAAGACGTTAAAGATTAGGTTATATGTAGACTTACATTAAATTAGATTTAGGCTTATTTTTAACTAGATTTACGTTTATTTAAGCTAGATTTAGATTTACATTATATTAGATTAGATTTAGGTCTCCATAGACTGCGATGCCTGCATGAAGCGGGTGAAGAAAGCCCTCAATGGAATATAGGGTATTGTTGCCTTCACTCATGGTGGGCTACGTCAATCCAAAAGTACTGGTGAAATGTCTTCAGAAGACAGGGAAGAAGGTGGATCTTCAGGGCGGCAAGAGTCACTACATCCCCGACACAATGACCATCTAGAAAACCTCTAGTCATTAGACTTACGTTAAATTAGATTTAGCTTTATTTTTAGTTAGATTTACGTTTATTTAGATTTACGCTTATTTACGTTAGATCGAGTCCACGCAAGAATTACTTACGGTTAAGGGTTTAGAGTTAGACGAACAGTGAAAAGATCTACTGTGAAAAGATGTTAAGATGAAGTGAAGTGCTACAGCTAGAGAAGAGGCAAAGGGGTTTTGTCCACTACATGCAGTATCATGTAGACGTGGGTGTGTAGATTTCTTGTACCCACAAATATAGGTATTGACCAATAAAGAGGAGATTATAACCCGGTGGTTCTGATCTCCGTGCACCTCTAGACCGAGGTGTGCGGGGATTGGACATGACTAGAGAATGTGAGGTAAAGAGAGAGAGAGAGAGAGAGAGAGAGAGAGAGAGAGAGAGAGAGATAAGATGAAGAATGCCAATAGAATATTAAATTTGTTGTCCAGGTTATAAGTTTTTTATCCTCATTATGAGTAGCGACGAGGATGTGGGACCGTCCAACCGAAACACCTATCTCTCAACGAGGGTCTTATGTCCTTGTAATCAATGCAAGCATGCTGTGCGATGGACAAGACGTGTTTCTTTGCAGCACGTTCACGAATTTGGCGAGTTCGATCCATCTATTATAGATCGAGTTGTTGCCAATTATAACTCGTCGGACTCTGACGCTGGCCAACAAGCAGCAATCTTGCAACCCAATAGACGTGTTCGCAGGCGCTTTGGTCAAGCAGCATATGTGAGGCCACAAGATGTAGCCTTTGACAGCTCGGGGGATGATCATGCAGAGCACATTCCCAACGAGGCAATGTTTGAGCCCGAGATTGATGAAATGATCGAGACGATCATGGATTCAGAAAGGCTTATCTATGATGATATGAAAAGTGAAGCCGATACGCCATTGTATAATGGAGCACGTATGTCTAGATTGAAAGCACTCCTGGTTCTTCTCAACATGCAGGCAAAGTTTGGATGGAGTGACACTAGCGTCACAGCGCTTTTCAGGTGATCTATTACAATTAGTTTACTTTAATAGAACTCTAAATGTATAATGATCTGGTAGATTTTTACACGACTGTATCATATTTTTATGTTGTGTAGATTGCTGAAAGAGCACATACTACCAGCTGACAATGTGATGCCAGATTCCCGAGATGAAGCAAGAAAGATTTTGCGAAACTTGGGGATGGATTACAATTCTATCCACGCTTGTCCTAATGACTGCATTCTTTTCAGAGGGGAATACATAGACATGGAAAAGTGTCCGAAATGTGATTCCGAAAGATATCGAGTAGATCTCCACGGGACAAAAATTCCACAAAAGGTTTTGCGACATTTCCCTCTGCTTCCTCGCATCAAGCATTTCTTCGAATGTAAGTCCATGGCCGCCCTAGCATCATGGCATGAGGAGAATAAATCTTCGGATGGTGTGCTACGAATTCCTGCAGATTGCGTAGCGTGGAAACATATAGATGGAACATGGTCGGATTTTGCCAGGGAAGCTCGAAATTTGCGCTTAGGCCTGGCTATGGATGGCGTAAATCCATTTGGTCAAAGATCAACATCTTACAGTGTATGGCCCGTTGTCATCGTCAACTACAACATTCCTTAGTGGTTGACTACGAAGAAGGGGCACCTATGGCTAAGCTTGATTGTGCCAGGGCGATATAAAGTGGGGAATATGGATGTGTATCTTCGTCCACTATTGGAAGAGCTACAACAATTGTGGATTGGCATAGAGGTGGTGGATATGAACTGACACACAGGACGACGGAATGCTTTGATCAGAGGCATTCTAATGTGGACCATGCATGACTATCCCGGGCTAACAGAATGCTCAGGTGATCTATTGACACTCCTCAGTCAGACACTGTAAATCTTGTTTTTTCCCATAGTTGATCTATTATCATGTGTATACATGCAGGGCTTTAAACAAGCGGATACAGAGCATGTGTCACATGTGGACCTAGACTGAATGCACGTAGGGCACCCTCACTGAAGAAGAAAATCTACGAAGGTCATCAAGCGTATCTTCCAGAGAATCATGTGTTACGCGACGGCTTTTTGGGAAGAGATCCACCAAGGATGTCTGCACAAGCATGGTTAGAGGAGAAGGAGATGTGCGATGACGGATTGCCTCCAGGGATGAAGAGACTATCTCTATGGTATGAGTTACCATACTGGCCCCGACTCATGATCAATCACTTGCTCGATCCAATGCACATATTCAAGAATGTGGGTAATCTACTATGGGACCATTTGACCGGCAAGAAAGATACTTTGGGAGCCAGAGTTGACCTTAGAAATGTGGATCGTATGGAGAAATATTGGCCACGAACAGCGTCTGATGGATCGACAAAACTCCCTAAAGCACCATGGATTTTCACAGGAGCCCAAGAACGCAAAGTAAAAGAGGCCATTCGATCTTTGCGGACCCCCACTGGCGTAATGCACTCGCTCCGAACGTGTTTTACTAAAGAAGGAAAGCTTACCGGTTTGAAGTCACACGATTGGCATGAAATGTGTCAGGTACGTTCATAGTGGACTTTAATATCATTGCATAAAATGTGGACTTTAATATCATTGCTGCACATACTTTACAGTTTATTTTACCGGTTGCCATTGAGGGATGTTTGTCTCTCGACATCCGTAACACAATCTACAAACTTGCAAAGCTGGTGCAATGGATCTCACAAAAGGAGATCAACGTAGACTCCATACCATTCGCCAAACTAAATGCTGCGGAGCTTGTGTGCATGTTTGAGAAACATTTTCCTACTACAATGCTAACCATTCAGGTGCATCTTCTTGTTCACATAGTTGATGAGGTGGAAATAGCTGGCACAGTTCATTCCAGATGGATGTTCTTCTTAGAGCGTTTCATGAAAACGCTTAAGGGATATGTGCGTCAAAAGGCATGTCCGGAGGGTAGCATGGCAGAAGGTTGGTTGGTATCAGAGTCCCTAGTGTACATTGGAGAGTGGCTAGACGGATTTGATAAATCTTGGGACACGCTATGGCGAACCATAGATGATGAGCGCATATCTGGGATTGTCATGTGCAATCTCGGTGTTGAGAAGAAGATGACGGAAGATCTAGAGGCTAAAATCAACCGATTTTGCATGCTTCACAATCCAGTGATGCAAAAGTGGATTTCACAATATGAGGATGCAAAGCAAGAGCGACAAAGGGCACGAATCAAGTGGAGACGGGGAAGACGACCACCGATGCACTATCCAGCGGTTTTGGAGAGACTACCAACCTTCATGAGCCTAAGATGGTTGCACAACCAATTGAAAAGCGCGCAACAATGCGGTGACGAAGTGACTGAAGAAGAGTGGGAGTACTCTCGGGGTTGCGCGACCAAGGTAAGTTTGCAATGTATGACTAGCAAGTGACTTTATTTATAAACGTTTGAACGGCCACTCATAATCTTTGTTCGTTGTAGTATAAGTCATACACAGCAGCATGGTGTAAAGGTCGACATTTTAGGGTGGAACGAATCGACAAAAAGCGTTTTACTCAAGATTGTGGAATCATGGCAAAATTTGAACAGTCTAGGCGACGACGTTCCTCTGATGCAGATCCTGTGGTGGCAGAACTCACTTACTTCGGCACGCTGCAAGAGATTTTGAGGATCGATTACAGAGGATTTTTTGTCGACTTGTTCGACGTGCAATGGTTCAAGATAATCATGGAGGGTCGCAACGCTACTGTGCGTAGAGGAGAGTCTGGTTTTCTTGAGGTGGATTCTACTAAGAAATGGACTGACCTAAGAGACACTTTCGTACTACCCGAGCATTGTGAACAAGTAAGTATGTAAATAGTTAACATCCCCCTTTTACAAGTTATGTGCTTGAAAGCTCTCATGTAAGTTATGTGGCTCTGGCAGGTAATATTTCATCCTACAAAGTCTACATCAAACTGGTGGTACGTCATAGAGGTAGCCCCTCGTAGTGCAAGGACGTATGAAGGCTACCATGTGCCAATCACAACGACATCAATGGAGGAGATCAGAGAAGATGCTCAATCAGAAGCCGCTGCGGTGGTGCCACACGAGCATCAAGATGCTACTACTCTATATGGGGTGCATGTAGAGGAGCTACAAAATGAAACAGAGGATATGTGTTTAAACGGAGAGCTCTATATAGATATAGAAAGTTATGCTGAGTTATGCGAGGATGAGAGAGAGATCTCTTAAAGCCACAAATATTGTATTTGAACAATTTTGCTCCGTGTTGTAAAAGCTCTGGCTCTCTAAGTACCTTCCATGGTGTATAACGCTCTTTTCTACTCGCGCTCACATCTTTTGATTGAAAATTCTGAGTTTTCGACTTGCCTCTTCTATCACTCGATTCATTGCGTCATTGTCTTTATATGCGTCATTACGTCATTGTATTTAATGGTCTTTGCGTCATTGTCTACTCTATTCATTCAATATTAAGTTTAAATATTCGTGTGTTTAATGCAGATATGGATGATGAGGAGTTTCTTTCTTCTTTGTCACCGCAGCAGAGACAGTGGTACGTGGAGCGTCATCGCTCTGGCACATCATCGCGCGTTCCGAAGCCATCCGCATCTCCCTCTCTTTCGGAGCATTCGGTGCGCTCCGAAGCTTCGGCATCGACGAGACGAGCTTCACACTCGTCTAGACACCGGCGCTCTAGTGGTGGCGGTGGCGGTTGTTGTGGGGATTCCGCCACCGATGCCTCCACACCGCCTCGTGTTCGACGAGGCTCTTTACCCTCCCCTTCTTTGCCCGCCCCCACACCAGCCACAGCATCGCCATCTACGCCAGGTTTTGCACGGCTGACTGTTCCTAGAAGCTACACACCTCTACCTACTCCGCCAGGAGCCACCCCACTCGACACTCCTCGCTTCGGGGCCCAGATGCCCGTGGAGACACCTGACGTCCGTACCCCCATCGACACGCCGCTAGAGACCCCTGCCGGGACACCCAGGTTCACGCGTCACCGGCCAGAGGGCTTGCCTTACTCCGTCGACATCAGCGGCGGCATCATCATGGATGATGACGGCAAGAAGGTGATCTCGCGCATGCGTGGTCTTTGCTCTCAGCTGTTTAGACACTACATACTAAACAAATGGAGTGAAGTACCAAGTGATTTAAAAAACAGAGTCATCAGCATACTTCATGATGAGTTTCCCGTTCCAACACGGGATCAGCGCTTCAATGAAGACCTGATGAAGATTCGAATGCGCGAATACTGCAAACACAAGCGTTCTGAAGTGCAAAAAGCAATCAAAAATGGGTGGAACAGGCCAGATTGGCTGGCCAAAGAAGATTGGAAGAATGCGAAGAAAGCATCGCGCAAGAATCCCGACAAGTGGAAGCAACAAAAGGATGCAGCCAGAGCGCGAGTAGAGGCAGGGAGCTCGCACCACTTGGGGAGCGGTGGATGGGCATCATTTGAGGCCGATTTTGTAAGTCTTTTCACATTGCTCTTTATGCATGTTCGATAGTTTAGGGTTTATGAGTTTTTTAGTTCTAACATAATGAAATCTTTGTATGTTTTGACAGTGGTCGATGATAGGACGTGATCCCACACCGTACGAGCGCGAGTACGCAGACAGGAAGGGCTTAAACGCCCTGATGGACATTCTCAGTTCTCGCGGCGGCATGGTCAGTATTAGGGTTTACTCTTTTTTATTTTTTGTATTGTTTTATAAATGTCGTTATATGTTTATACTTACTGAAAGCTGTCTTATTGTCTTTTTTTGTAGAATCCGACAGATACGCCGCTTGGACGCGATGAGACGTCTGACTAGACGACGTCAGTTTAGCCGTAGCTAGATAGCATTAGTTTAGGGTTTCTCATAGCTTATGTATCATGAGACGGATTTTATACGTCTTTTTGAACCATGTATATTATTACATTTGTCACCGCAGTTCCTTTTGCCAATCAATTCTTTATGCCTATGATGTTGTACAATTGTCATTATTACATTTGCCAACCAATTCATTTTGCCTATGATGTGTACAATTGTCAATTTTGCTAACAATGCGTCTTGTGGGTGACTATTTTGGGTCTATTATCTACCTTTGCACTTTTTTTAAAAAGTGAATCAAGTATAATATGGTTGATGGGTGGCAGGGCATTGAATGCCCTGCACTTTTTTTAAAAAGTGAATCAAGTATAATATGGTTGATGGGTGGCAGGGCATTGAATGCCCTGCCACCAAAAAAAAATTCTCTCGAGCGTCGCTATAAGCGTCGCTATTTATGGCTCTGTAGCGTCGCTATAGTCTTCTGTGTAAACGTCGCTATAGGCGTCGCTATATAGCGACGCTCATAGCAACGCAAATAGCGATGCCTATAGCGACGCTCTCGTAGCGACGCTCGTAGCGACGGTTTTAGCGACGCCAGGGGTTATAAAAACCCAATGTATTTCCGTCGCTAACAGCGTCACAAGAGCACACAACCTCTTGTAGTGAATAGAGGAGTGTCACTGTGCATATAGTCTTGATTCCTCAAGTTTTGATAATAACTTTGATCAAGAGTGAGATAAAATTCATGTCAAGATCTATGAAAGAATCCAAAAACTGACAGTTGAGCTAGAAGACATCAAAAAAACTTTGCCCAAAGCAATAAAATTCATCAGACAACAAAGAAAAGCTAAAGCAGATGCCAAAGTAGTTGACTTGGCAGCTGTCAGAGATGATAAAGTGTCGATGGTCCAGGTAGACTACAAAGTCAAAAAACAATGGGAGCCACTATCTAGTGTCATATTGGATGGAGGGGTAGGAGTAAACATCCTGGGGGCACACATTCAGCAAAGAATGGGTATCACAAACTTGAAACTAGTGCCTTTTAAAGTTCAAATGGCCAATCACAGAGTTGTGTAAGCAATTGGGATGATAGAGAGTCTGTAGATTAGGGTGGAAAAAGAAAAGTTCAAGACTATTTTTCTAGTACTGGATGTGCAAGGCACATATGGGGTGCTATTGGGACACCCATTGTTGCTAACGGCACAAGCTGTTCACAACTATGCCAATTAGACTCTGACACTGCAGGGCACCAGAAGAAGAATTCACATCAAGACAAACAACACTAGAAGCTGAAGGAAGGCAGTGCGACCAGAAGAGCTTGCCAAAAGTATGGGATAAAGGAAATTGAGAGGATGTTGGAAGCAGTGAATATTTTTCTATTGGCCGAGATAGACCTAAATGCAGTATTACTTAACAAAGATCAGGTTGAAAAGCAAAGAAAGCAATGTTCAGGTCAATTCACTTAATTGAATTCTAGAGAACGACCGGAGAAACTAGTTGACTCTAAAGAAGAATTCTCAGATTCTAGTACACCAGCGGCCTCTGAACAAGTACACTCTAAAAAAGTTACTAAAGTTCAGAATGACAATTCAATCATAAGAAGTACTTCTTGGGATTATGCTGAGGAGTCAACCAAAATCAAGGGAGGTGGGCCCAACTGGTTTCTTCAAGATGATAAGGAAATCGAAGAATGGAATCTAGGTTCTGAGCAAAGTCCTAGATTGATCAGAGTAAACAAGCATCTGAACCCAAGAATGAAAGAAGAAGCCCGCCTCATGTTCCAGAAGTACAAAGATGTATTTGCGTGGGAGCATACTGATCTAAAAGGAGTAGATCCAGAGGTCTGTCAACATAGGATACCTCTAAAGACATATGCCAGACCAATGCGACTGCAACGGTACATAATGAATCCAAATTATGCTAAGAAGGTCAAAGAAGAAATCAATAACCTTATGAAGGTTGGATTTATCACTGAAGTCGCCAATAGTTACTGGTTGTTCCCTAATGTTGTAGTACCCAATAAGAATGTAAAGCTCAGAGTTTGTGTGGATTACTGAAAGCTAAATTCTCAAACCATCAAGGATCCTTTTCCATTACCTTTTACGGATATTCTTCTTGATGTGATCGCAGGCCATGAGATGTATACGTTGGTGCAACCAAAGTTGGTATGTGCTAGGAAGTGTACAATGCAATGATGTGTATGCTGGCATGCGCATGGCAAAGGGCTAAAGCAGGTATGAAGACCCTGGGCAGGAGAGTGACAACGAAATTGTATGCTTGAAGTGGTTTTTTAGGCTAGGGGGGCCTCCAAATTGGGATACTTGAGATGGCAGGTCAAGGTGTCCAAAGTGCGGGAATGTGTCCTAGAATGAAGTGTTTGAGGTGCTCTAGAAGCCCGTCCAGACGGCTCGTCAAACGGGGCTCCGGTGTGAAAGATATGCCAGTCCGAAGTTCGAAGGCTTTGCAGATCATGACAGACAGGGCAGATACAGACAGGCGGCCGAAACTGGGATCAGTGGATACGCATGTAAATTTCAAGTTGTGGAACATTTTCGGTTTGCCATTAGGAGCTCAAATGTGCAAGTTATGGCCTATAGAATATTTGCCGGGGGTTGTATACGTGCTCACTAGGCCACGTTGGTAAGCGCTTACACATAAGTTTTCTTGAGCTCGCTAGGGTTCTGAAAAATTGCATGCGATGTGCGGAGTCCACCGAAATTGGTGGCTCGCTGATCGGAGTTATGGACATCGAGATGTGGGCTCAATTCAAGTTGGCAGGCGGTGATGGCGAAAAAGAATCGAGTGGTTTTCCTCGTCTTTGGACATGTTTTCGGAGGCCATGATACGGAATGGCAGGCAAGCGCGAGGATTTTGGGGCCAGCAAATGGATCTCCCGTGCAACATAGTTGAAAAATTCGGATCGCAAGCCTTGGTTGTATTGTGAGCAGTGAGCACCGACCATGTGGGAAACAACGACTCTTTGGTTGTGAATTGTAAAGTAAAAGAAAAGGGTGGCTGGACTCAAGTGAGTAAGAAGGAAAAAATAAGTTCAAGGCTAAGTTAAAAAAAAGGGAAGCTTGAGTTTAAGAAAAAAGGAAAACCCCAAGGCACAGTAGCCTCGGGTGCTGTTGCTTAAAAAAGAAGGCTTTTTTTTCTCCTTATGAAAGCTAAGAGGAAAAAGTAGCGAAGGAGGAGGGCAGCGTTTTTTAGAGGGGGGACAAGAAGAGTTTTTTTATTGGCTTGGAGGAGGAGAAGGAAAAGCAGGAGGGTTTTGTTTTCCTTTTGGGCTTGAAAAAGGAAGAGGAGGAGGGGAGGAAAAGGAAAACGCTTCATGTGCTCGAGGATGGAAGTGAGCATGGAAGGCGAATCATCGTGAAGGGGCTCGGAAGGGTGAAAGCTCTGGAGGGAAAAAAGCCAGCGAGGGCTACCAAGAGAAGCGGCTTCTGTCGAAGTGAAGCCAACAATGGAGTTTTTTGTCGAGGTGTGTGCCAACAAATTCAAGTGGAGACGGAGGTGTGTGCCCCTCTGTGTGAAACAGTGATGGCCATGGTGCGACCATGAGTAGAACATATGGATTGTGTACAGGTGTTTTTTTGTTTTGAAGGAGAATCTATGATTGCCGATTTTGGCGTCGTCTTTCCCCCCTTTCTTCTTTGCTCATCTCCAGGGTGTGTGGTGCCAGCGTGTGTGAGCGTGTGCGTCCCCCGGACCCCCTGTGTGTGTGAGAGAGAAAGAGAGAGAGGTGTTCAGTTGTGGAAGAACTGGAAGCGGGCAAGATCGGTGTGATCACTATCTGAGGATTGTGCAGAGTGTTTGTGCATTGGGCGAAGTGCAGGCAAGGCCCTGTCAGTGTGGGTTGCTTGTTTTGAAGGTGTTTTCAAGAGGACAAGGGTGCTGTGAATACCCTAAGCTATATAGGGGCAGTTGTTTGTGTCTCGGGTGTGTTCCCCATTCCCCCTCTCGATCTTCTGGTGTCCCCACTGAGGAACACACTGGTTGCTCCCTGGTGATGTGTTTATAAGCAAAAATGTGACAGAGTGTTGGCCCGATTTTCAATGGTGAAGAAGATGCTGATGAGTGGCTCACATATTTTAAGTTATTTATGCTCTCATTGCAAATGTGGAGTGATGAAGAAAAGCTGGAGACAGTTCCGTTGGTAATGCGAGGTAAAGCAAAAGCCTGGTTTGATGGTCTAGAAGCTGCGGATAAGCAAGATTGGATTGGTTTTTGAGAGCGGTTTCTACAAAGGTTTTGAAAAGTGGTGTCAGTTGCTGAAGCGGATGCAAAGCTTAAAGAACTGCGACAAGAAGTAAGTGAAAATTTTGATGCTTTTGTAAAAACGTTTGAAGCAAGCAGGAAGGATTTAGTGGCTGTAATCGGAGTGGTCAATGCGGATGGTTTCAAGATGGATAAATTCCAAGCTTGCCCGTGTCCTCGAGTTCGAGATAATGTGGATGATTAAGAGCCAAAGACTTATGCCGAGGCAGTCAGAGTTGCCAGGGTGAAGAGCAGGAAAATGAAAAGAAAGCAGGAGTTAGGCTTGTTAAAGCCTGCAGATTGTGTCCATGTCGAAGCAGCAGTTTGTTCTATGGACCCATCGAGGATGGAGCCAGTGACCGGAAGTGTGGAGACTGTTAGGGTAAGACCTATGATTGACTATGTTGCTTGGGAATTACCTGTTGGTGAAGCGCCTAGGCCGATTGTGGAGGAGCTGGTTAGTGAAGATGAGCCTTTTGTTAAAGAGAGCTTGTGTGTAGAGGAGCTAGCAGATGCCAAGTGTCCAGTGCAACTTGAAGAGGTGGCGTCTGTTCTTGTGGAGTGCTTGTATGAAAGGGTAACAAATCGTGGCCAAATGGTAGGTGCCGAGAGCTTGGGGTTGGATGATGAAAGTGGGCACGATGATGGTCCAGCTTTTGTGGAGCAGCTATAGGATGATGATGATGATATCGAATCGGCCTATGGTGAAGATGATGAGGCTACAAGCTCAAGCTTCTGGGAAACGAGTGAGGAGGATAGAGATACAAGCTGGGAGACAGAATCCGAAGGCTCTATGTTCGTAAAGGTGAAGTTACCCTGTTATGTGCATAAGGATGTGGTGGTTGCCACTATAAAGGATGAGCAGGTGATAGCGTTGGAGTTTGGAAATGGAGACATGCAGGTGAGGGTGTTGTGTGGCACCATGCTAATGACGATGCTCATCAAGGTATCTATGGAAGGTGCTTTGATTGTACGACAGATACAAGGGTTTCCCAAGAGGGAGAGTGTTGTTGTGGCTAAGAAAGAAGAACAGGTTGAAGAAGATTGCAAGGGAGAGGCATCGGATACTTGTTGAAGGGAAGAGCAGCTGCAATCGCCTATGGATTGTTAAGAGCATCATCCACACACCCTTAATGTTGTTGATAAAGGAGAATTACAGAAAGATAAAGACAGCAAGAGAGAGAGAGAGAGAGAGAGAGAGAGAGAGAGAAGCGATAACCAGACATCCCAATACATGTTCTCCATTAATGATTGAACACCCAATGATGCGTACAAGGAGGACTCCTCCCTTTTATAGGAAAATGAAAACACCCTTTGAAATCCCCGATGCCCCTTCAGTTACACCTTTTGAGATCCCCTCTACTAAGATTGCATTCCCACATGAAGGTACACAAGGCATGCTCGACACTCCCAATGCGGTCATGTGCGGTACATTTCGGGCACATACACCTGGCACACACGGGGGATTGTGCGAACCCACAAGTGCATCCCTTGATTGGTTCTTTTGGAATTCGAGAAGTGTGACCCAAGAATGATCGTCAAGGCCGCTTCCTGGATCTTTGGCTCTTTGCTCCTGAACCAACCATCTTCATCTACCCTCATCTCAGACTCGGTGAAATTTTTCCCGTAATTGGCCACAACTTTTGCGAACCCCTTGCCGCATTGTTCCACATTTTTCCGTTGACATGCGCACATGTTTTATTTACAAAGCGAAGCGCTTATGTAATTTCCGCATCTAGAACTGTGTGAATCCTTGCTTAATAGTGAAGTGTGTGCAAAAAGGGAACTATGAATTATTTTGATGATTTATCCTGGTGATCTGGCACCACAGAGTTAGCCACCGCACACAGCAGATACCTGCCCAATGTTGTTTGATATTGCCCACACAGCAGACACCGTAGGCATGAGATTCTTTCCTGGTGTTCTGGCCCGCACACCATATAGATAGCTTTGAATGCTACCGTCCTTTGTAGTCAACACAGCAATCGTCATCATCTCCAACTCAATGCGGCAATGATCTAGAGAGAGTCATATTGAGGCCATGTATAACGTCCCCGCATGCTGGAAGAACCCGCAATCAATGCCGACCAAGAGATCAACATCCCATGTAGGAAACTCATTGAGCACTTTCTGTGCCGCAATCAAGAGAAGGGCCACATCTCTGTGGAGCATCCCCTCGTGCCTCTCTCTCCTTCAGAATGATAAATGGTCTTTGAATTGCCTGCTACCTTAGATTGTTCTAATTCCTTTTCAATAGCCTTGTGCTTGGGCCAATCGAATCTGCAATCCAACCTGCAACAAATTTTCTTGCCTGCAATGTCCAACAACATTATAAGGAAACTGCTTCGAGCTCCGGCTTGTTCTTTCTACACCTTCTTGGCTGAACAACACCCTTCCTGTTCTTTCCACACTCGCTGGCAGCACGCCAGGTAGCCCCTTCATGTCGCCTTCTTTATTGCTCTTGGAATAGCATTCAGCACTTCTTCTCTCTGTGCTCCCTCTACTTTGTCGGCACCTTTGATGCCATTTCCATGTTTACATCGCCTTCTCAGTCCCGCTCTGTAACAACAAGCCAATATTTGGCCTCTAAGGATAGCACCAACATCTGTTGCTCGCCTCCTACGTTTCCCATGCTTTCTCCCTCTTGGCGGCTCCTTGCAGACCCCAACCAATCCCAGTGTCTCGCATTGGAAAACAATCTGCAACCCCTCTTGATCCCCTCGTGGCGCAACCCACAGGCATTCATGTGCGAGGAAAGAGGGAGAGGGAGGGCTCGCTTGAGGGGGGCAGGGATGTCTTTCTGCATGTAGAGGCTAGAAAATTGACGTGTACGGCTTGCTTTGCAGGCGATGGTGATGCTGTTGTAGCACAGCAGCGCTCATGGCCATGGCCGGCTTGTCATTACCAAAGGGGAATCCGCTCCGCGCGTGGTCGCCAAGTGTTAAGAGCATCATGCACACACCCTTAATGTTGTTGATAAAGAAGAATTACAGAGAGAGAAAGATAGCAAGAGAGAGAGATAGAGAGAGAAGCGATAACCAGACATCCCAAGACATGTTCTCCATTAATGATTGAACACTCGATGATGGGGCGCATTCATGTATCTGGTTATGCCATTTGGTCTTTGCAATGCTCCAACGACCTTCCAAAGATGTATGATGGAGATATTTAGTGAATTCCTGCATCGATTTCTCACCATATTTATGGATGAGTTCACTGTATACTCAACTAAGAAGAAGTATTTTCTCTTATTGGAAATGGTTTTTTAGTGTTGTAAGGAGAAGATAATTTGTTTCAATCCATTCAAATTTTTTTCCCTAGACTAGAAGGGACAACTACTGGGACATATAGTATCAAAAAATGACATAGAGATGGCTAACACTAAGATCCAGTGTGTCCAGCAGGCCAAGGAACCCTGCACAGCATCATAGCTAAGTTCATTCTTGGAATATAATATTTTTTATAGAAGATTTATTCATATGTTTGCTTCTAAGGCATTACCATTGTTTGAGCTCACAAAGAAAATCTGCAAGTTCATTTGGACTGTTGAATGTGAGGAGAGTTTTCAATGTTTGAAGAATGCCACTATCCGTAAGCGAGTACTTCGACAACTGGATTGGGATTTGGAGGAGGAGATTTAAATGGTTTAACCGAAGGGGTGCCTAAGGGGAAAATTATTTGTAGGTTAAAGAAGAGCCTATATGGTCTAAAGAAAGCATCAAGACAATGGTACTTAAAGTTTTACCGATGGATGTTGGATCACGGATTCAGAAGATGCAACTTGGATCAAAGACCTGAAAAAAGATTTGTCTACATATTTTTCAATGAATTATTTAGGTGCTACAAAGTGGATACTTGTGGGTATGAAGATATCAAGGGACATGATGAGTAAGACGTAAAGCTATCTCAAAAGGTTTACATCAAGAAGGTAGTAGAAATGTTTGCAATGAAAAATGCAACATCAATTTCTACACCTTTGGCTAGTCACTTGAAACTAGCCAAGGAAATGTGTCCAAAGACACAAGAGGAGATAGCCTACATGTCTAAAGAGAAACAAATGTGGAATATAGTAAGGATCTAGTAGCAAGAAGAGTAGAGAGATACGATGCAAAGTAGATTAGTGGAAGATCAAAAATTTGGATTAACACAATATTACAAAGTGATGGCGTTGGAGAGGGAGAGTGGGAACACACCCAGAAACACAACACAAATGCCTCTCTATAGCCTAGGTACTCACAATAGTCTCATCCACTAGAAACCACAATCAAAGCCTCACATCTTTGGAAGAACACCATTTTTTGCATGCATACTAATGGAGACACACTTAACACCATCAATAGACAACATACCACATCATTTTTTTCTAGATCCAACAATTCCACAATGTGCACCTCACTCTTTCTCTATCACACATGAAAACAGCCTAGGGGGCACACACAACCCAACACCAAACACTTTTAGCAAAGAAAAAGGAGGAAAGGGGAAGAAATGGCACATTGGCTATAATTTTCTTCAATTATGGCCAAAACACCATCTACAACAATTGCATGACTCGGCTCCATTGGCACAATTATGAGAAGCCCGAACAACTTTTGTGGAGCTCTCCTTGTTGAAAGCGTGGGAAATCCTCCTCCTATTGGTGCCCCACATCAATCTAAGAGTTATGCTTCTTCCCCTATTTTTACAGGCTTATTCTATTTTTGGCTAGCTTTTTGCATGAACCACCTCTTACTTTCATTCTTTGCTTGTCCTCCAAGTCACTACGTGAACCATCCCGATGGGAGCCTTGACGAATCTATTGGTGCTCCCCCATTATTCTTAAAAAAAAATATGGCCAATGGATGTGTTAATTGGCCTTGAATTTCCATATCAGTAGCCACTTTGAGTGTTGTCACTGTTACAAGGCGACAGCACGCCAGATGCAGCGCTAAGCACTGCGCGCCTTCACGGGGACGCCATGCCATGGTCATGAGTTCATGAGAGAGATCTCTCTCCCAACTTGATACCTAATTCCATGAATTCCTCTTGTATAATTATTGTGAGCCTTGGGTTATGAGTATCGAATGTGGGTCCATGTAGAGTACCACATGTCACACCTTAGTCAATCCACCCTCCAAACTTCAAAATTTTCATCACAAAATTGTTCATAAAAACTTGTATTGCCCTGTTGCACCTACAACAAATTTTTTCTTAGAGCTTTGATTCCCAAGCCGTGAAGTATACTTGAAATACAATATTTCCATCCTTGAACTCCACCATCTTGGTCACATTTTGACTTCACCAAGCCCCCAAACTGAGTGTCCAAACTTGACAGAAAACCATGTGTACCCGCTTTCTCAACAACAGATCCTAGATTCAATAGGCTATAGCTCTGCAAGCATGAGCCCAATGGAAAAAATATCCGATCCTATTGACTTCTCATGTTTTAGACTACCTCCGAGAACCTCGTCAAGGGCCAAAAACTCCTAGATGGCACAACTTGCAATGCAGTCGTGGGCACATAACAAGTCTCCCTTGAGAACTTTAACCAACCATATCCTGGAAACCATGATTCCGATTGTTGATCCAAAAATAAGGACATGCTCCACAAAATGACCACTTTAGGCCCATGTACTCATACCAATTTAACCACTTCTATCCACCTGCCATGTCCATCTAAGATCTACAAACTACTTCAACTTTGAATTGATATAACTTTGACATTCACTATGAAAATCTCAAAGTGTTTACCGCACTGTTTTATCGCGTTTTGTAGAGAGAAGGTGTAAATTCAATGAGAGAAACAAGAGAGAGGAGGGCGTGCTTTTTTGTGTTTAAAGTATTGCCGCGACTTTATCCGTTGTTATTACCGCTATTGTTACCGTTGTTATTACCACGCTCATTTTCGTCGTTATATCTGCTGCCCAAAATATTGCCTAAACTTTCAAATTCTGGATTAACTTCCCTCCCCCCCTTCAAATTTGGGTGTTTCCCTCCTCTCAATAAAAATTAAATAGTATTGTATATAATTTTCAAATATAAAAAAGAAGAGAAAGAAAGAGAGAAAGAGAAAGAGGGGGAAGAAGGAGGCGGGGGATATAAGGCCCGGTTCAGATGTTGTGGTAGAAATGCTTTGTACAAGGGCATCTAAGTTGGGTGGCAAAAGCCTATTTGTTGTAGCAGGTATCATCTTCCTCCAGGCCCGCCATTTTTCTTCTGAAAAAACCCCCCCTCGGAAGAGCTGTTGGCCTCTCTCCACCTCTCTTTGTTTTTCGCTCTTCTTCCTCCAACACCGTTCATACGAGGCGGCAGTAGACCTGCAGAAATCCTTTCTTCCTCCAGCCTCGTCTGAACCCCAGCCTAAGATTACCCTTGGTTACAACTAAAATAATCATTGTCAATTGATTAACATAATTGAGCATATTAATTCTCAAATCTAAAGAGAGGAAGAGGAGGGAGAGATAGGTGAATGGATTACACGATCAAAACACTTCATAACTGCAAAATGTTTATGAATCATCTTCCAAAAGATCTCTACATGAAGCATCATTCAATTCTAAGCCCATGGCTCCTAAATCAATAAAGAGAGAAAAGGAATTGTCATTTGTGGATTCATTGCCAGCTTCATCATCTTCGAGTTCGTCATCCTCCATCTCATCATGACAATCATCCTCGCTAAGACTTGCTGCTGCTGGACTTGATTCATCGACCTCCCTCTCCTCTATTTCCACGTCATCCAAAGTTGGAGGTGGAAGAGGGTCGAATATAGTCTCCACTTCATTAGTGGAAAAAATGGTTCTCCTCGAAGGTGTTAAGGTAATTACGAACCAAAGTTTTGGTTGGTGGATTGCTGGGATATAGATGACCTATAAAATAGAAGCTTAAAGTGAGTGACATTGGTATAACTAACACTACAACAAGTAAATAAGAACAAAAAAGGTACATGCCACTCACCTGCTCACACTTGCGTGGTAAAACTAAATTTTACATACCTCCCTGTGTGATGCACACTAGAGTCCACCATGTAGAGGCCATTCTCATGTCGTCTAGACACATTTGAAAACCACTTGCACTCGAAGATGAAGCTATGAAAGGTTCTAAAATTAACCTTTAGTATCCTTTCAATAGTTCCGTAGTACCTAGCTTCATCAGCATCTGTGTCAAAGTTGCCCATGGTGGCACAATCCATGGCGGTTCTACGCTCGTCAATGTGGCGCATACGAAAGTGACGACCCTTTGACCACATAGAGTTAAAAGAAAGGCACTACAAAATAGAAAAATATATTAATTTATCAAATACATATTAAAGATAATTTCAAGAAATAGTGAGACAATATGGTTTAGGTATATGAGTACTCTACCTTTGGTAAGCAGCCTTGTGTATACTCCCATTCTTTGTTGGTGATGTCTTCTCTGCGCGCTTTTGCCTCGGTCATTCTCTCATGAATCCACTCTACACTAATGAGATCTGGGAAACATGCAAGGTGTCTACGCACTGGGGGTGCCCTCCTTCCTCCATGTGCTTGTTTCCATGCTTCCCTCTCTTGCAAATGCCTGGACTGCTAATTGTTTGGATAGATTATCTTGCGCAAGGAATTTGGCCTCTCTGTCACCAACGATGGCCCGCAAGTAGGACATGCATTGTGTCCTGATGTGGAAAACCCTACAAACATATCATATGGTTAGAGAGATGAGTGCAATAAAGTGAGCTAAAGGGAGCTGAAGGGAAAGAGGAAATGAGAGAAAGAGAGATAGAGGACAGGGGGTTACCAGAAATATCTCCAAGCCCAGGATAGTCGTGTCTAGTCCACATAAGGATTCCCCTCACTTGATCCTCTCTCCTCCCCTTTGCAAGTGACAAATTGACAACAAGATTGCCTCTCCATAACTCCTCGATGTGGGGCTCGAGGTAAATGTCAATATTTTCCACTTTGTACTTCCCTGGCACAAGCAAGGAAAGAAGTATATTGCCCTTCTTGGTTGTCTCCCATGGTGGAATATTGTAGTTGGCGATCACCATAGGACAAGTGCTCCATGAAGTAGACTTAGTGCCGAAGGAGTTGACACCATCACTTGCTAACCCAAGTCTCAAGTGTCGAGGCTCCAACCCAAACTCTGGCCATTGAGTTTCGATGTGCCTCCATGAAAGTGAATCGGCAGGGACACGCATCGTTCTTTCAAGGGGGTAAACAACTTTCAAGGGGGTATTCTGCCATCTTCTTTGGACGCTCAACCTATTCGAAGCTCAACCGCGCTACAAGAAGAGGTAAACACAAAAGCACATCCTCCCTCTTTCCCTTTTGTTTTCTACTACACACACACACACACACACACATAAATGAAAAAAATAGAGAAAATAGAGAATCCATTATAACATACCTCGTTCATTAGGAAATGGTTGTTTCGCATGGCTTGTTTGAAATGATTGTTTTGCTAAGCACGTTTGAGAATGGTTGCTTTGCTACGCACGTTTGAAAATGATTGATTTTTCATGCACGATTTGGAAATGATTGTTTGGATAGTGTTAGATAAAATAGAGAGAGAGAAAAAGAGATAAATGAAGAGAGAGAGAGAGAGAGAGAGAGAGAGAGAGAGAGAGAGAGAGGGAAAGAGATAGAGGGAGTCCATGTTAGGGAAAGAGGGAGAGAGGGGAAGGGGGGGGGAGAGAGAGAGAGAGAGAGAGAGAGAGAGAGAGAGGGGAGAGATAGAAGGGAATAGGGATAGGGAAAGAGAGACGGAGAGAGGGAAAGAGATAGGTATAGGGATAGAGGGAGAGATATAGGGAAATCGGGATAGAGATAGAGAGAGAGAGAGAGAGAGAGAGAGAGAGAGAGATAGGGATAGGGATAGAGGGAGAGAGTGATAGGGAAAGAGGGAGAGAAATAGAGGGAGAGAAAGAGAGAGCTAGACCATCTACGCCAACACTGTGCTAAAAATCCAGAATACAAAGGGAAAGAAACAATGAATGTTGTAGGCATGACTCCTTCTTCAAACGGATCCGAGGTAGAACTCACCATTCTTGCAAAGGTGATGACTCGAGCTCAAGCTCAAAAAGCTGCCAAAAATGCAGTTGTTGACGAGGAAGAAACACTGACTGTTCAAACAGAAATTGAGAACATATAGTTGAGAAAAGGAAGAAAATCATGGAAAGACAAACGAGACAAAATAAAATAAAAAAGACTACAAGAGAAAACTACTTTCAAAATTGAACCACACCAAACCAAACAACAGCTTAATTACAAGCAATAAAGCAAGAAAAATGCAAAGGGGCCTAAAGAGTCAAAGACTAACTCGGGAGGTTCATTCTTGGTTGAAAAAGTATTTGAACCCTTAGATGCAATTTTGAAGCCCTATGAAGGTAGACTAAAACCCAATCAAACCCTCAAATCCTCATATAGGGTATGAAAAAGAGAGGTTGCAAATGTGCAAGAAGCTCATTCAGAAGGCCCAAACTCTTATGGAACCACATATTCTAGATGCTCCAAAAATGGAGGTGCTAATCTGTGAAAAAATCCACGGATTGGAAAGTCATGGCATTGTAAACAGAGAGAAAGAGCCATGAGTTGAGGCACTTTTAGATACAAGGAAAGTATACAATACAATAGATGGGATGGGTTCACCAAGTAGTGATGCCAATTCCAGAGGTAGAAGAACCATGGGCACAATCCTTATGCAATCGGTCAAGAACCAAAAAGATGGTAGTGCTATCTTACAGTCAGCACCTATCCCTGAGATAAACATGGATCACAAATTTTTCCCAGGGGATATATGATCTCTATATGGGGATGTCGGGTCTGTAGCATGTGAAGAGAGCAAACCACGCTCTCTACAGACTTTGCCATCTTTCATAGGAGAGCTCGAAAAAGAATTCGAGGTTAAAGAGGTACATTCTCAATAGAAAGCCACTTCAAAAATGATGGATACCAAGAGCTTGCACAAATTGATGTCTTATCCTATACAATGCACACTTTATCTCTGAGAGCTACTAAAAATTAGACCGCACATATGGGGCCAAATCAGAAAACACATAGAAACAATGGGATTGAAAATACCTTCACATGTCCAACTTGGAGAACAAAACATGGATGACACCTTGCCTAAGAAGCCACAGACAAAGCCAATACCAGTAAACAAGGTGGGTGCCTATTCTGAAGGAGAAGAAGGAAACAACACCTTAACACTTGAGTACAAAGGAGTAAAGACGGTTGCTATATTAGATAGTGGGGCATGAATTTCCATTGTAACCAAAGAAATATGGAAAAAATAGGAAAAAACTTCTCTTACAAAAACTTGACTGAAATTGCAATTAGAGGATGGATACGTGGAGAAACCGATAGGAATATTAGAACAAATCATTGTATCCTCATGTGGCATAGAGTATGAGCACCCCTTTGTCATAATGAATTTTGACAAGAGCAACAACTTTGGCATCATTTGGGCACATCATTCATGTGCCAGTTCAAAATTGTACAAGACTGGGGCTATGACTATATCTACTTGAGACACAAAGAGGTCACAACAAAAATCAGTGTCAAAGACCATAGTTAGAGAGATGTAGAGCGGACCCCAGGAAACGAACTAAACTTTACTACGGATGAGGAAGATGAGATATCCGTCGAGGTGCAAGACAAAGCACATTTTTTTATGTATAGAGCTCCTAAGAGTGTAAGTTTGAAGAAGGATGATTGTATTCTCAATCGATCTGTGGAGACACGTACTATATTCCAGAACCTTTTCCTAAAGAAATGTTTAAACCCTTTGGATGGGATCAAATGCTGGAGACTCTTGATGTCTGCGTAAATGAGGCAACCAACACCAAATTTTGTGATGAAGATGGCTATGATATAACTTCCTTATTTACAATAAAAGTGTTATAGGAAGATAATACAGTTTGTGAGTGTGAAAGCAAAAATGGTGAGACAGATAGCTACATCATGGATCATGAGGCAAAAGTGAAAATGAAGGAAGCAGATCAACTACAAGAATATATCATCATTGAGATACCTCAAGTATCGACAAATGATGTCTCAAAGAAGCCAACTCCAGAAAAAGCACAAATGAAAGTAGATGAAGGAGCAAAGTTTCCAAGTTTAACGTCAAATGTTCAGCAAACTCAAGATCAAAAGAAGAACATGGACAAGGAAGAAGATTGCCTGTCTCCTACGATAGTCAAATTTAGCATATGTGAAGCAACAAGACTTAAGATCACATGTTCAGCTATGATAGATCCCGAAGCAACAAAGAATATAATGTCTTATGGAACATGGATAATGATGGGGAAGCTTCCAATCATCAAGCTAGAGGAGATAGTATACACAAGTTCTAAAATGGCTATTCCTAGCTTTGGCATGGCAGAAGCCGTACTCAAATTGAGAACTAGGGAATATAAAGATACTTTCCACATTATTGACTCCCATTATATCAAAGAGAGTATGTTCCTGATAGAAATATGGAGGAATATCGTCTTTCAACCACAAGGAAAAGATGATACAACAACACCATCAGAAGCCCCAAAAGCACCTCAAGTCATTGCAAAAAAGGAGCAAGCAAGCTTAGCCAAAATTTGAAGTATATCAACCTCGCAAGACAACTTTACCTTCAATGAGACTCCATCAAACTTCTCGTGTACCCTCTACATCAAGAGCCACACGATCAACAATGAAATGGAGATCAAAGAAAAAATTCTATCAACCAAAGTTTCCATCACAAAAAGGCATCCAAAAGAAGCCAAACAGAATCAACCAAGTGCTAGTATCCAAAGAGCACATCCAAGTCAAAGACCCAGTTTGGATACATGAAGCACAAGTTCAACCACAACAACAAAAGGTGACACAGTGTGTACCATCTAATGAGTCAATGGCTACTAAGAGATACTTCCCAAGAAACAACAAAGTTTGGGCCAAAAATCATAAGGTAAAATCTAAGGTAAAATTTGAAGTATATCAACCTCGCAAGACAACTTTTCCTTCAATGAGCCTCCATCAAACTTCTCGTGTACCCTCTACATCAAGAGCCACACAATCAACAATGCAATGGAGATCAAATCAAAAAGTATATCATGTTAAGTATGGAGCCTGATTTACCCTTGTAATTTTCTGTGGTAAAAGCGCACATTTGTAAGGCCCCCATTATGAGGAGAAGCCATCGTGCGTGAAGGAAAATCACTCACCGGAAACCAAAATTTTCACGGACAAGAATCAAGGGCAACTTTAAAGGCCTCGGGGGCGGAGGCCCCCGAGACTTTTTTTTTCCGCTGGAATATTATGGCCGGACGGCGGCCCGAAAGTGGTCGGAAAACAACCGCTCGGTTGGCTGGTGGCCGGTAGTCAATGGCCGGCGGCCGGTGGTCGGAAGTCAATGGCCGGTGGCCGGTGGCCGAATTCAATGGCGGGTGGCCGAATTCAAAAGCGGACTTGTCTTCTCAAGGGCGGCCACACATGGGTGGATTGGAGGGTCCGATTTGGACTTATTCGCACAAGGGAGGCTACACATGGCGGTCTCTCATAAGAGAGGGCAGCCCTTTTGGCCTATAAAAGGAGGCCATTTCTACACACATTTCATAGTGTGAAGTTGATGCAACAAGGTGAGTGTGAGGTGGTGAGAGTGAAGCAAGGCAGGAGCTCCATTAAGGGCATAGTCCCTTTGTAAACTACTTCTTGTTTTGAAGTACTAAAGCCATTGAGTGGCTGCTTTCCCGTGGATGTAGCCCACATTGGGTGAACCACGTATATCGTGTGTACTCTCTCTCTCTCTCTCTCTCTCTACTCTATAATCTCGTGTATATAAATCTGTCTCTCTCCATTAAGTAATCTACTCAATTATCTATTTAGCTACGTCTTATTTCCTAACAACTGGTATCAGAGCAAGGTTTGCTCATAGCTAAATTATCTCAAGGAAAGGATTCCTTGAATTGAGTGGGAGTTATGGCAGAGGAAGAGAAGCTCAAGATTGAGAAGTTCAACGGCAAAAACTACCAACATTGGAAGATGAAGATTGAAGACTATCTCTACCAGAAGGACCTCTATTTGCACCTAGGCGGTCTTGCAAAGAAGCCCGCAACAATGGCAGATGAAGCGTGGATTGTCCTTGATCGAAAGGCACTGGGAACAATCCGGTTAAGCTTGGCGCCAACGGTGGCCTTCAATGTTTTGGAGATGAAGACCATGGAGGACTTGATGAAGTCACTTGACGACTTCTACGAGAAACCATCGGCATCCAATAAGGTATTTCTTATGAAGCACTTGTTCAATCTAAAGATGGCAGAGAATGGTTCAGTTGCAGAACACCTAAATGACTTTAACACAAACATAAGTCAACTTCGATCAGTGAAAATCAATTTCGATGACGAAGTACGAGCTCTCCTTATACTATCATCTCTACCGGATAGTTGGGACAGCCTTGTGATGGTTGTAAGTAATTCTATCTTTGGCACAAATACTCTTAAGTTTGATGATGTTGTGGGTGTTCTCCTAAGCGAGGAAATGCGAAGGAGAAGCACAGGAGAATCATCAAGTGCTACACTATCAGTGGAAACAAGAGGAAGGCTTAAGGAGAGGTTCAAAAACCAAAAGGGTCGTGATCGCTTAAGGCAGAGCAAG
Source organism: Adiantum capillus-veneris (assembly GCF_014529385.1). Lineage (NCBI taxonomy): Eukaryota > Viridiplantae > Streptophyta > Polypodiopsida > Polypodiales > Pteridaceae > Adiantum > Adiantum capillus-veneris. The sequence continues at coordinate 63,477,903 of NC_140940.1, read as the reverse complement.
TCACGCACAAAGCCAGTTCTTGAATGTTGAAACTGCGGCAAGAAGGGCCACGTCAAGAAGGATTGCTGGTCCAAGAAGAAGAAGGAGACAGAGTCTCAAGACAACAAGCCAACATCGGAGGCCAATGTGGCAGGTAAAGTAGAGCAAGATGCTCTAATTCTCTCATTAGACAATGTGTCTAATTCCTGGACAGTAGATTCCGGGGCTTCATTCCATGCGACACCACACAAGCAACATTTCCAAGACTACACCAAAGGTAATTTTGGGTATGTATACTTGGGAGATGATGAAGCTTGTGAGATTTTCGGCAAAGGTACAATTTTTGTCAAAACTGCTAACGGAAATGAATGGAAGCTTAAAGATGTTAGGCATGTTCCTTCTCTTCGCAAAAATTTGATCTCTACAGGACAATTGGACGATGAAGGTCACAACATTGCATTCGGAAACAAACGGTGGAAGATCTCAAAGGGATCTTTGGTGGTTGCCAAGGGTGAAAAAGTCGGTACACTTTACTTGTGTACTGCTAGCACGCAACCTTCAGCTTGTGCAACAACTACAGAAGTTGACAGTGCTGTGTGGCACTACCGACTTGGGCATATGAGTGCCAAGGGAATGCAAATCCTTCAAACAAAGAAGCTTCTACCAGGTTTGAAAGAAGTGGACTTAGAGTTCTGTGAAGATTGTGTTTATGGTAAACAAAAGAGGGTAAAATTTCAAAAATCACGAAATGAAAGAAAATATAAAAAACTTGAGTTGGTTCATTTTGATGTTTAGGGTCCTGCAAGTACACCATCACTTGGTGGCTCATTGTACTATGTAACATTCATAGACGATGCGACTAGAAAAACATGGGTTTATGTCATGAAGAATAAATCCAATGTATTTTCCATATTTCAAAGGTGGAAAGCCTTTGTGGAGAATGAAACAGTTACCAAGGTTAAATGCCTTAGATCCGACAATGGAGGCGAATATTGCAGCCAAGATTTTGAAAGCTTTTGTGCTAGCAATGGCATTCGGAGGCAAAGGACAACCCCAAGGACACCTCAACAAAATGGAATTTCGGAAAGGATGAACAGGACAATCATGGAACGAGCACGAAGCATGCGGCTACATGCAGGCCTACCGCTTGAGCCATTAGAAAATTTCGGAGGTTATTTGGAGGGCCTTGTAAGAAATTGTATTTCTCTCTCTAGAAACTTTTTTTAAAATGCACTTCCACCTTGTGAGTACGTCCAAAAGGACAACCAGACACTTTAAAAAGTAGATTTATATTCCCAATCGTCCTTGAAAACGGTCACTTTTTTATTTAATGTGAGCGTCTTTTTCCGGAGGCAGGTGCGGCGCATTTAAGGCAGCTTACGTCATCACTGAAAGTTGAAAAGTCACAAACTGTCAAATAGTGATAGATTTTGAGGCTTTTGACACCACCAATGCGTCCGGAACGCCAAAATACCCTAAAAACGAATGTCTACTTGTCTCATTCCGACATCCGGAGAGGCAAAAAATGTCAAAAAACCCCAAAAAATGGGTTTTTTACTTAAGGCGCGCGAGGAGGCATTCTAAAATGCTAGAATGCCCCTCTGCGCGCCGTTAGTACAATGCTCTTTTTAGTGATTTTTGGACAATTATCTTTCAAGAAAGCCTACCCATGTTTCTCTATTGCACTTTTGCACCATGCTCTCTCTATCTCTCTCTCTCTCTCTCTCTCTCTCTCTCTCCCTCTCCCTCTCCTTTCTATAGCTTAGCATATTTAAAGAGAGAGAGAGTGAGAGACTCCCATTACTAACGGCGCGCGTGGAGCATGTTTTGACCTCAAAAAACACCTCCTCGCGCCGTTAGTATAAGGTAACAGAAAGACTCTCTCTCTGTCTCTCTCTCTCTCTCCCCCGTCTTACTTCCTCTCTCTATAACACTCACACATACACACATAAACACATACACTGGTGGATGCACAGTACTAAAGGCGCGCATAGAGACATGCACACCGGTTGTGCCTCTCTACGCGCGCCTATAGTATAGAGAGAGAGAGAGAGAGAGAGAGAGAGAGAGAGAGAGAGAGAGAGAGAGAGGGGGGGGCTCTTTGTGTGTGTGTGTGTGTGTGTATGTTATATTTGTGTGTCTGTGTGTTTGTGAGTGTGTGTGTCTGTGTGTGTGTGTGTGTGTTATATTTGTGTCTCTGTGTGTTTGTGTATGTTATATTTGTGTGTGTGTGTGTGTGTATGTTATATTTGTGTGTGTGTGTGTGTGTGTGTGTGTGATCAAAATGCACTTTGTAGAATTGTAACAATGGGTGTGTGTGCTCACTCTTATAGACCCGAAATTATGATCTCTAAGGCTAAGATGATGAAGAAAAAACCGATGTGATAGATGGAGGCCTTTTTAGAGATTTTTTGACATTTTCCTCTCAAAAAGCTCTCTAAAAGAGGAAAAAAGGGGCTTTTTACTAACGGCGCGCGATGAGGCATTCCAAAATTTTGGAATGCCCCCTCGCGCGCCGTTAGTAAAATGTTCTTTTAGGGGTTTTTGACATTCTTTGCCTCTTTGGATGTCGGAGCTAGGCAATTGGACATTCATTTCTAGGATATTTGGGCGTTCCGGACGCATTGATAGTATCAAAAGTTTCAAAATCTTCCACCACTTAATAGTTTTGTAACTTTTTGAATTCTAGTGATGACGTAAGCCGTATCAAATGCACCGCATCTACCTTTTGAAAAAGGTGCTCGCATTAAATGAAAGAGAGTGATCGTCTTCAAGGACCACTAGATTATTAAATGAGGAGAGGGACACCTTTTATATTTTTGTTAATATCAATCTATTTTTCTACGTAACGTAGGCTCTTCTCTCATTGGAGGACCTTATTTTCCTCTCTCTTCCAAAAGGCCCTCCAAAAGACCTCCGAAATCTCCTAATGTTTGGGCGGAAGCTATAAGTACGTTTGTGTACTTAATCAATCGGTCACCCTCAACGGCATTGGATGGGGGAGTTCCAGAAGAGGCATGGACAGGTAAACCGGTGAATTATGCATTTCTCAAAGTGTTTGGGTGTGAGGCTTTTATGCACATAGATAGAAGCCTAAGATCAAAGTTAGATGCAAAGTCCAAAAAGTGTTTCTTCATTGGCTATGGAGAAGGAGACTTTGGGTATCGCCTATGGAATCCTGAAGATGGTAAAATCTCAAGGAATAGGGATGTAATTTTTAACGAACAAAATATGTACAAAGATTACTTGGAAAGAAAACAAACAAAAGAAACAGGTGATGAGTACATGGAGCTTGAGGACGGTGAAGACTCAAGGACTGCAAACGGTGACAATGTGCAACAATGTCAACCAAATGAGGAGCCTCAACCTATTCCCCGAAGATCTACAAGAGCAAGTAGACCTTCAGAAAGGTTTGTTCCTTCCTTCAACCATATCTTGATCTCAGATTCTGGAGAGCCGGAATCATATGAAGAAGCTATGCAACATGAATCCAAAGAAGAATGGACGAAGAGCATGCAAGTGGAGATGGACTCACTACATCGCAACCAAACATGGGAGTTGGTTGAGTTGCCTAAAGATAAGCGGGCACTTCAAAACAAATGGGTGTACAAGCTAAAGGAAGAAGAAGGTGGGAAGAAAAGGTACAAGTCTAGGCTTGTGGTAAAAGGTTTTTCTCAAAAGAAAGGTATTGACTTCAATGAAATATTTTCTCCTGTTGTAAAAATGAACTCAATTAGGCTTGTCTTAAGCCTTGTGGCTGCTCATGATTTAAATCTCGAGCAAATGGATGTAAATACGGCATTCCCTCACGGTGACTTAGAGGAGGAAATCTACATGCTTCAACCAAAGCGGTATGAAGTAAAAGGTAAGGAGAAAATGGTTTGCAGATTAAAGAAGAGCTTGTATGGTTTAAAGCAAGCATCAAGACAATGGTACTTGAAGTTTGATCGATGGATGTTGGATCATGGATTCACAAGATGCAACTCGGATCACTGCGTCTACACGGAGAATTTGGGAGATGGGAAATTCATCATCCTAATGTTGTATGTTAATGACATGTTGATTGCAAGTGCTAACATGCAGGACATCAAAGACCTAAAAGAGGATCTGTCCAAATATTTTTCAATGAAAGATTTAGGTGTTGCAAAGAGGATACTTGGTATGAAAATATCAAGGGACAGGACGAAGAAGACAATAAAGCTATCTCAAGAAGATTACATCAAGAAGGTACTAGAAAGGTTTGCAATACAAAATGCAAAACCAGTTTCTACACCTTTGGATGGTCATTTTAAACTAACGAAGGATATGTGTCCAAAGACACAAGAGGAGATAGCCTATATGTCTAAAGTTCCATATGCTGCAGCGGTAGGTTCTCTAATGTATGCTATGGTCTGGACAAGGTCAGACATTGCACATGCAGTGGGAGTTGTGAGTAGGTTCATGGACAACCCAGGTAAAGAGCATTGGCAAGCTGTGAAGTGGATACTTAGGTATCTAAAAGGGACAACAACAAATGCTTTGTATTTTCGAGGAACTGATATTTTTCTAGAAGGGTATGCTGATGCTGATATGGCAGGTGACAAAGATACTCAAAGGAGCACTACTGGCTATGTGTTCACGGTTGGAGGCACAGCAGTAAGCTGGGCTTCAAAGCTGCAGAAAGTGGTTTCACTTTCTACCACGGAAGCAGAGTATGTAGCAATGACGGAGGCAAGCAAAGAAATTATGTGGCTTCACAGATTCTTAGAAGAGCTTGGATTCAAACAAGACAATTGTGTCTTGTACAGTGATAGCCAAAGCGCTATCCATCTTGCGAAGAACTCAGCCTTTCATTCAAGGACAAAGCACATTGAGGTGAGATATCACTTCATACGCACTCTTTTGGAAGAGGGACAACTAAAGCTAGGAAAGTTGCATACAAGTGAAAATCTTGCAGACATGTTTACAAATGTGTTCAACAAGGATAAGTTTAGCTTTTGCTCATCTTCAATCGGCATTCAAGGATAAGAAGCCAGAATGGAAAGCAGTCACAGGTTTAGTTTGGAGATCAGTCTCCAAGTGGGAGATTGTTAAGTATGGAGGCTGATTTACCCTTGTAATTTTCTGTGGTAAAAGCGCACATTTGTAAGGCCCCCATTATGAGGAGAAGCCATCGTGCGTGAAGGAAAATCACTCACCGAAAACCAAAATTTTCACGGACAAGAATCAGGGGCAACTTTAAAGGCCTCGGGGACGGAGGCCCCCAAGACTTTTTTTTCGCCAGAATATTCTTTTTCGCCGGAATATTATGGCCGGACGGCGGCCCGAAAGTGGTCGGAAAACAACCAGTCGGTTGGCTGGTGGCCGGTAGTCAATGGCCGATGGCCGGTGGTCGGAAGTCAATGGCCGGTGGCCGAATTCAAAAGCGGACTTGTCTTCTCAAGGGAGGCCACACATGGGCGGATTGGAGGGTCCGATTTGGACTTATTCGCATAAGGGCGGCTATACATGGCTGTCTCTCATAAGAGAGGGCAGCCCTTTTGGCCTATAAAAGGAGGCCATTTCTACACACATTTCATAGTGTGAAGATGATGCAACAAGGTGAGTATGAGGTGGTGAGAGTGAAGCAAGGCGGGAGCTCCATTAAGGGTATAATCCCTTTGTAAACTACTTCTTGTTTCGAAGTACTAAAGCCATTGAGTGGCTGCTTTCCGTGGTCATAGCCCACATTGGGTGAACCACGTATATCGTGTGTACTCTCTCTCTACTCTATAATCTCGTGTATATAAATTTGTCTCTCTCCATTAAGTAATCTACTCAATTATCTATTTAGCTACGTCTTATTTCCTAACATATCAACCAAAGTTTCCATCACAAAAAAACATCCAAAAGAAGCCAAAGAGAATCAACCAAGTGCTAGTATCCAAAGAGCACATCCAATTCAACGACCCAGTTTGGATACATCCAGCACAAGCTCAACCACAACGAAAGGTGACAGGGTGTGTAGCATCTAATGAGTCAATGACTGCTGAGAGATACTTCCCATGAAACACCAAAGTTTAGGCCAAAAATCTTAAGGTAAAATCTAAGGAAAATTTGAAGTATATCAACCTTCCAAGACAACTTTACCTTCAATGAGCCTCCATCAAACTTCTTGTGTACCCTCTACATCAAGAGCCACACGATCAACAATGCAATGGAGATCAAAGCAAAAAGTCTATCAACCAAAGTTTCCATCACAAAAAAATCATCCAAAAGAAGCCAAAGAGAATCAACCAAGTGCTAATATCCAAAGAGCACACCCAAGTCAAAGACCCGGTTTGGATACATCAAGCACAAGCTCAACCACAACAACAAAAGGTGACAGGGTGTGTAGCATCTAATGAGTCAAAGACAGATGAGAGATAATTCCCAGGAAACACCAATGTTTGGGCCAATTGCAAAAATCCTAAACTAACAACCTAGATCTACTCACCTCAAGGAAAAAAAATATACAAAGAACAAGTTGAGCTATCACGATGGACAAACAACCCAAGCAAGAGAAAGAACAACAACAAAATCCATAAGAAAAGAACTTCCAAACAAGAAACATGACAAGTATGTGTACTAAAGTCAAACTTAAATCAAGCTACCCAACAGCAGGTGAAGAAGTGGATGATTCCAATGAAGCTACTCAAAGCACAAGGGTTTTACAAAGGTAACACTCTAATACGGTTACCAAAAGTCGTAGCACAATGTAGAACAACCAAGAGAAATCATATAGCGCAAGCTTCTACCCAAAGGACACAATCAATAGGCACAGCCAACAACCAGTCACCACTAAGGCTACTACAGTCTCTAGATGGATACCTCGTCAATCAACATTAAAATCAAGGCTTCTACAAAGGCAATCATCAAATATGGATACTGAAGCTTAGTGTCCATCAAGTCAACAAGCAAAAGGAGAAAATGCAAAAGATGATCACACACGGACCAAAGATAAGGTGGGTTCCAAAATTGCTCGTGGAAACACAATCACAAAGAACCCACACATCTTGACAACTGATTCTCATGGGAGATAAAGCAAAGTCTACTTCAGCCACTTAAAAATAAAATCAAGAAGTGCCAAAATACGTTAACTTATTGGAAAAAATGGTGGCATCGAAAGACCAACACAATCTAAATTTCTAGAACTTATGGAACTGGGTTTCTATCCTTGAACATGTAAGTACAAGTTTCCATTAAACATACATGGCATAAAAGTCAGAGTCGAGAAGCTAATCCACTAAATGAGCGAAGCATTAGTCCCAAACTTTCATATAATATTATCTATGGTCTAAGCGTCTTAGCTATTCTAGGTATTGCTCAAGTTGGAAGAGTTGATCATAATTACGCTGTGTTTCTCATGCTGGTATAGGTGAGCATAAGAGTCAAAGTTGTTGTAGTATAGTGGTGAAGTGAAGGAGGAGGCCCAAAAGACAGTCATGCACTCATCACAGTGAGGTATGAGAGAGGAAGCTTCTACATCAAAAACCCTTTTTGGAAATGTGGAAGCTATTGAGACATCCATTGATGTTACACGTGCTACATTTGTTCCTTGAAGCACCCATCATCTCCATCTCTTACACTACATGCTTTTGTATGACAAATTTTCATATGCATATAGAGTGTCCTATAATTGGCACTTGCATTAGGCACTCTTATTTTGTTTCTCCCAAGCACTCACATTGTATGATAGGTAATTCAAGTCCAAATGCTCAACTTCAATAAGAGCGTAAACCAAAGGCATTTCTTTCCCACCGGGTTTTTTCCTTTGGTCATGCAGGTTTTAAGACCCTAATCTAGAAACTCTCATCAACTTATTGTATATAATCTTTCTACGTCAACATAAGGAAGTGGCTACCCAAATCAATCGACAACAACTTGGAGCTACAGATTCAGATTTTCACCCTTATCAAGATAATCTTTTATCTCCAAGGTTGACACCAAATCTCTACCAGACAATAACAAGTCAAAGAATGGCCTAAAAGGACAAGTAGTGAAAAATTTAGCAAGTGAGCTATCCACAACAACCATACATAGCTCACATAGTGCTTCAGCATTGGCTACCTATTGTGGCTAACAAGTCAAAGAATGGCCTAAAAGGACAAGTAGTGAAAAATTTAGCAAGTGAGCTATCCACAACAACCATACATAGCTCACATAGTGCTTCAGCATTGGCTACCTATTGTGGAAAATGAAAATTTAAACGGACCTTGAAAGAAAATCCATGATAAAGTCCACGCCACAAAGAGAATCAGTTCTATGAGCTCGGACACATCAACATCCATCTTTATGGCGGCTAAGACTGGCAACAAAGACGTCAATGCACAACAAGAAGAGAAGTTGCCTCAAAAATCAAGATCAAATCACGTATCCACAACATGAATCACTCAAGGAAGGGGGGAGTGTCATCAATGACAACACACTTCCCAAGCTGAACACCAACGTTGAAGACAAAGTTTCACAAGGTCGTGTCAAGGGAGGACATGATTTAGGAAGGGGGGAATATTAAGAAACAGATCAAACGGGCATCCAACTAGCCGGACACGTAGCCGCACACCATGTTTGTACTTTATTAGTTTTCCAAGCTAGTGTAATAATACTCTATGTAATCCTGATTCCAGAGTAATGGATCAATTCCTTGAGATGTAATGTTGTAATGATATTTGTAAAGGTCCATGTGAGTTGGCCACTGGCCATTTAGAATGCCTTAGGTATAAAGTTCAATAACCTTAATGTGAAAAGAAGGCTTATCTTTAGAGAAGAAAGAGATATGTTGTACGTACACTCAAGCTACGAAGTTGCTCCAACTTGTAATCATCGCAGGTAATGATTGGGTAATCCATTTTCAATTCCAGAACTTGCATTGTGTTCCTCTCCCATTTATCTTTCATTCAAGTGTAAGCATTGTAAGTTCTCTTGAGGTTTCCGAACATGCACTAGTGAGCCTTAATTGCAAATTTGTGTGCTTACATCACTGTTTTTAGTCGTTTTGACCATAGGAGAGTGTTCTTAGACCATAGGGAGACATTTTTGAATAGTTTTGATGTGGTTTTCAGGACCTTTTTCATGATGGATCGTGATTTTGGTACCTTGTTGTATTGCAACCATATTTGGTAGGATAGTGTCCCTAGATGTCTTAGAACTCCTCCTAAAGTTTCATTGCATTTCAAGTCCATTTGAGTGCCGAAATGGCATGATGACCTAGAGCTTTGAGAAAGGACATAGGCATATTTCCCTTATCATTGAGTGTTGGTTTGCTTGGTGGGTTGGTATGTTTGCTTGTTCAGGTTCACTTCTTGAGACTAACAATCTCAAAGAGTCTCTTGGCCCATCCGAGTCACTTCCTTGAGTATTGACATTATGTTAGTGGCTGAGAGCTATGCTACAGACGTCCGTCACGGCGACCCGCTAACAAGCCTTGCATCTCGTTAGAAGTTTCTCTTTTTTTTTAAAACTCATTCATATGTTGCCTTAATGAACTAGTGGCATGCTATATACTTACCCCCAAAATAGTAAAATTCCAAGAGCACAAAAACAACTGAGACATAAGTCAATCAACTGAAGTATGGACACTACAAGCACAATTGAAAATGGATGTTATATACAACGTGTGCATGGAAACCAAAAAGTCCGTCAAGCACGACTAATCTAATCTCTGATTGTGCCAATTTTGAACAATTAGCATTTATGCACCACATATATATCATCCATATGTCCAATGACAAGCATCAAGCGGATTCGAATCTCAAAATTGCTCAACAAACAAACACTTAACAACGCTGTGAGCGGGATGAAAACACACACAGCGCCTCTATAACGACCCGACACACACTCTTGGGAAGATACACACACACACTATGGGGCACCACTCGGCTTACACAACACACCTGGCCGAGACAGGGAACACACCTCTGGAGTGAGAGGAGAGAGACTATCCACTTGCCCACTCCACACAGATACACACACACACACACACACCCAAAAAACTCAGCTCAAAAGAGGAGAATTTCTGATGTTTAGATACAAATGAGCTTCGGCCAACACCAATGGGGCAAACAACTCACACAATATGGATAAAAGATACCAGATACAATCACAAATTGGAGAAGAAGCTTCACTCACCGGAGAAGATTACACAGAAAAACAGCAAAAAAAAGAGTGAGGAATTTGGCAAAATGGACAGCGCCATCGCGTCCGGAACGGCCCAAAACCCCAGTCTACAATGTCAAAGTGCTCAAATCCGACCTCGGATGAGCAGTTTACGGCCAAAACAGGCTCCAAAATGAGCAAAAACACACCTGCGGCTGTTCCTCCTCTCTTCTCCATGTTTTTTCTGGTGTTCTCTCTGTTTTTTCAGTTCCCACACTTAGCTCTTTTAGTTGGGCACCCTTGGCCTTTTAGATGACCTCAAACGGACCCCGAACAGGCCAAAAACTGACCTCACAGTGCATAGTTGTCACCTTTTTGCATCATCCGCACACCTGGCACTCATTTCTTTTCAATAATGCATCCCGAAACCACATGAAGTGGCCCCAAAAAGTGGTCCTCAGGATGACCTTTTTGCATAATTCTCACAAGAAAACATCCACGTTGTGTCTGTACTTATCCACGTGCAAGTATTGACCCCATTTGGCCTCCTGACGCCACTAGATGCCATCTGACGCACCTGCTTACCTCATGTCGTCGGCCCACGGATAGCTTCCTCAAGAAGTTTTACGCTCTACCAACTCCTTCTTATTGTAGAAAAAACACACTGGTACTGGTAATATTGAAAATCTATGCATTATGTACACCCTGTCCTATCTGTACACATGTGGGCCCCACATAACCATCTGGCTCTGGAAAATGGGAAATTATTTATTTGATGCACCATGCATGTATATGTACATATGCACAATTCCTTGCTCCAAAAAACTCCTGACATAATTTGCCCATCCCCTAGCCTGCTAGATCATTCATGATCAGCAGCAGCAAAGAGAGATATGAGACTCGCCACATCACAGGGCTCCTCATCCCTCACCAACACTGCTTGATCCACAGACAGCTCATCTTGCTCCACCATCATCAATCTAGCATGATACAATTTAAGACGCAACCCATTTACCCTTGACTTATGTAGAACACCATCCAGGTTAGCCAGCTGATATGTGCCATTTGGAAAACACTCCACTACCTTGAAAGGGCCTTCCCACTTAATTTGAAACTTCTTTTGGAAGGTGTTGTCCAGCTTACTATTGTAGCGCAAAACCAAGTCATGTTTCTTGATACCCTTACTTTTAACCTTTTCATTTATCTTTGCCAAAGCCTTATCCTGCATCTTCCCATAATGCTCCAATGCGCTCATCCTATCCAACCGGACCTCTTGTAGCTGCAAGAGCCTCTATTTGAATGCATCACTAGGCGACCCAAGCAACTTCTCTAACGTCTTGACCGCAGGCAACTCTACCTCCACAGGCAATAGTGATTCTTTTCCATACACCAAATGAAATGGAGTAAACCCTGTACCTGTCCTCACCGAAGTACGGTAAGCCCATAATGCACTAGGCAATTCCAAATCCCAATTCTTTCCTTGGTGCTCTGTCACTTTCGAAAGAATCTGTACCAACTCACCATTGAATCTTTCATTTAATCCATTATACTGCGGGTAATAAGGAGTGGTATGTTGGTGCCTAATCTTCATCTTTGTGCATAAGAAGTCGAGCAGTTTAGCTCTAAATCCTGGCCCCTTATCTGAAAGTAGCTCTAATGGCACCCCAAACTTGCAACATATTTCATCATACACAAATTTTGCCACATCCTTTGCAGTGATTTGTTTTACTGCTATAGCCTCTGCCCATCTAGAACGATAGTCCACTGCCGTCAAAATATAGCTTTTGCCCCTGCTTGTGATAGGTAACGGGACTATTGCATCAATCCCCCACTTTTCAAACACATCAAACGCCATAATGGTTTTTCGTAGCTCTGGCTTCAACACTCTCTTCCCAAATGCTTGACACCTATTGCAAGACCTACACCAATGGTGAACATCCTTGTGCAAACTAGGCCATACATACCCCTCTTGCAAAATCTTATGCAAGGTGATCTTTAGAGCAAAATGGCCACCACATGCGCCTTCATGATTCTCTTCCAACACTCTGTAAAGCTCCTCCCGCCAAGGTACACGCCTCAACACGAGATCATCCCCTTTCATGTATAAGACATCACCAATTAATTTGTACATGTATGCTCTACGCACAAAGCCATACTTCTTAGACTTCTGAATCTCCTTTGGAATGATTCCTGTTAGCAAAAACTCCTCTTCTTGAGCCAAACTTTCCCGGCCATGATAAAGAGGTAAATTGGTCCTTAACACGAATAGCTCCCCAATCATGCCTTGAGCTGCTTCATGTGCCTCTCCATTTAGAGCACGTTCAATGTGTTTGATGCTCCATGCTTCAAACTTTTTTAAGAGGCCTTTAATTCTAAAGCACATTTCCTTCAATGAGGTGTTCGTGCTCTTCCACACACCCAGCACTTGCTTCACCACTAACAAGGCATCACCTTTTATGCCCAACCTTCGAACCCCATGCTTCAAACAAATGTGTAATCCGGCTTCCAATGTAGCATATTCAGCCTCATTGTTACTATGCGCATCCAATTTGAACCCTCTCTTGCATACTAGCTTCCCCTCTGGATCATAAAGTGCTATACCCCTTGAAGCTGCATCGTGGCTCTTTCTGTATGAACCATCAAAGAACAACACATGTGCATTGCTGATCTGTGGAACTTCTTCAGCTACCTTTCTCACCACCTCTTCCTTAACAATAAGGGGATTCTCATTGTAGGTCAACAAATCAGCTAGGGTAGCCCTTGTACTATCTTCCACTAGAAAAGAGAACTCAAACTCTTGCAGCTCAATTACCCATTTCTTCACCACATTTGACATGTTAGTACCATTAATTAACTGTGGCAAAAAGGCATAACTCGTCAAGAAAACAAAAGGCCGTGGTAGCAAGTAATGACGAAATCGTCGACAAGCAAATATTACACTGGCCATCACTAGCTCTACTTCCGATAACTTTCTCTCTGCTACCAACTTCACTCGTCTTGCACAATACACTGGCCTCATATAATGGCTGCCCTTCCCCTTTTGCAATAGCATAGCTCCAATGGCATCATCCCCTACTGATGGATTTACATAAAAAACTTTCTCCCAATCAGGAGTCTGCATGGCTGACAAACCCCCTAACACCTCTTTCACCTCTTGAAACACTTCTTCACACTTGTCATCCCATTGCAATGGATCATGCTTTGCCGCTTGTTGTAATGGATAAAGAATCTGAGACGACAATGTAATAAACCTTGCCATGTACTTCACTTTGTGTATAAAGGTTGCCAATTTCTTCGTACTCGTAGGTGATGGAAGAAGAATAATAGAATTAACCTTGTCTGGATCAGCCTCAATGCCATTTTCTGACACCATGTGGCCCAATAACTTCACCCTTGGCTGTGCTAGATGACATTTCTTTGGATTTAGTTGTCCTCCACATTCATCATATCGAGCCAATACCATCTGCAGCTTCTCATGGTGTTCAGCCCTACTGCTATAAACACAGAAGTCATCCATAAAAGCTTTAACACAACTACCAATGAATGGTTCCAACACCCAATTCGCTCTCTCTTGATAGAAGGAAGGTCCATTTGACAACCCAAATGGCGATACTGTGTAGCCATAGCAGCCCCATGGCGTAATAAAAGTGGTCTTTGTGCGGTCTTTAAGAGAAATCTTCAGTTGAAAATAGCCTGAAAAACCATCACACACACTGTACCTCTCATAACCTGCCACTGAATCCAAGATGTGATCGATGAATGGAAGAGGATATGAGTTCTTCTTAGTGGCTGCGTTTAAGGGTTTAAAATCCACACAAATTCTCCACTTCCCATCCTTCTTTGGACTGACTACAACTGGACTCACCCATTCTGTGGTCTCCACTCGAACTATGAACCCTGCCTTCAATAACTTGTCCACCTCTACCCGCAAGGCTTCCATTTGCTCTTGACCCATCCTTCTTAGCCTTTGCCGCATTGGCTTAGCACCTTCTTTCAGCTCTATATGCATCTCTTTGCCCTTGAACCCTCTGATCTCTTCATATGAAGTAATGAACAAATCAGGAAAACTAGCCAGCATGTGCAAATATATGTCCTTCTCCATAGTTGAGAGGTCTCCACTAATCATTTGCGTCATTAATTCCTGCTTCTTTGACAACTCAACCTTGGTTTGCATCAGCCCTTCAATCACTTCATAATGCCCTTCACTTTCATCTTCAACCTCATTCGCAAATGCGACTAAACCACACTCCTGGAATTCTTTATCCATCAAAAGAAATGCAGCATCAGCATCCTCATCACTGCTGGTAGTGCTATCACTGTCCTCATCTGTCACCGTGGAAGAGTCTTCATCACTAGACACATCCTCATCTTCATAAAGCTCCTCTAATCGTTTCCTTGTGTCCATATTATAAAGCTTCTTGGTACCTGTCTTTCCATAGAGGCTAATCGTACCATGTCGCCAATCTTGAACAGCTCCCACTGCACGTAACCATGGTCTGCCCAGTATAATAGGATATGCTCCCAACCCTGCTGGCATCACATGAAAATCAACCACTGCCTTTGCATCATATGCCTCCACTTCTAAGCTCTTTACAACACCCAAGCATTTTACTTTTTGATGGTTTGCCAATCTGATCCAAAAACCTGACACCCCAGCCACTGTGAGACCCATCTTCTCAACGCATGAGTGTGTTATGACGCATATTTGGGCTCCGCCATCCACATAACCTTGTCCCAAATTTTTCCTTTTATGCCACACATCTACTATTGGACAAATGTCTGGTAGCTCATCCATTGCCAACACCTTCACTAAACCTCTCTCTGGCTCTTTCTCCATTGGGTTAACCATCCTCTTCCACTGTCGCTTTAGCTTAGGCACCATCTCTATAAGCTGCCCAAAAGTAACATCTGCCTTGCTGCTCGTCAGATCCTCCTTCAAGTCATAACTTAATTTCCCATCTCCTAGTGGAAAATCTAAAACATGAAACTTTCGACGAGCTCTCCTTTTCCTCTTGGCCTTGACATCCTCGCCTTCATGGCTCTTTCCTTTCTTCTTACTAGGACCTGGGGCACTTCTTCCTTCCTTATCCTCTGTGGTCCTCTTCCCAATAGGCATCACTAATGTATCCTCTAGCTTTGATGCCTTCTCCAAGGTGACTACACTTATCACTGTTGTCTTTCCCTTTTCCTCCTGGGTCAGCCCACTGGTTCCTTCGTCTCCCTTAATTTCGATGCCATAATCATTTGACCTAGTTAGCACCTATCTTGGCAATGGATACATGTCTCCCCCCATCCTTGGTGGCTTATCACATTGCGGGCTGATGTGACCCAACTCTCCACAATTATAACATGTGGGTGTTTGCCTCCAAAACGTACCATTGCTTTGTCCAGCACCATTCCTAGGTCTTTCTTCACCTCCTGGCTGATTTGCAAACCGCCCTCGACCTCGATTATTTCCCACTTGACCTAGCATGTTTAGGCTGAGATTCTTCATCAAATCAACCACTTGCCTCATGTCTTGCCTTAGGCCATCATCTTGCACTGCTGTAGTGACCACAGCTGGCATAACCTGAGTAGTAACAGGAACCACTGGTTCACGATGAACCCTTGACATACGACCTTGTAACGAGTCCATAGACTGAAATTCAAACCTCATGGGCAAAGACTCCACCCCTAACTGGCTCATTTTTCTCAGCTTCCACTCTTTGCTCCTTGCTACCTCTAGTGTATCTTCATATGTCCTAGGCTTCTTTAGCTCTACTCTCCAACGTATATTCTCCGAAAGACCAGCCAAGAACCTGTCCTTCTTCATCATGTCAGGCGGGGGTACCTGTGGTGCTAAAGCCTTGCACATTCGCTCCCATGCCAATGAAAACTTTCGTATGTACACATCTACTGTCTCACCTTCCTTTTGTACCAAAGCCTGTACTTCTTGCCACACTTTGTCAGGATCTTCTATCTTCACAAACTCCACTTCCAATCCATGCCTTAGACTGTCCCAACTCAATCTTATAGGTGGATCAGCCATACGCAACTCCTCTTCAAATGCTTTGGACCAAGCTCGTGCATCACTCTTCAAACAAATTTGGAGAAGGCGTAACATTTGCGTAGGGTCATGAATCTGGTTGCTAATGCAGGCAACCTCCATCTTTTCCAGAAAGTCCTCCAAATCTTCATCACTTCTTCCATGAAACTCCAGATAAGAGAAAGCCATGGCTAGAGAACCCCTTCAAACACACGTGCAAGAACCCAAAACTTTTCACTACCCAATCCCCAGAAACTTCAATGGAGCTCAACTTTAGATGAGAACAAACACATGCACATCAAATGAGTTTTCATAGTTGATCATCGGAATTACAACAGGCAAAGGACATTCCAGGATCTCTCTCAATCTTCTTGGCCCAAACATAAAGACTATGCGCTGCTAGAAAAAGATATTCCTGGACACATGAACATTAATCTGAATTCTTTGAGTTAAATGAAAAGGAGTGAACTGAGGGCCATTTGATCATCCATTAAAGCCAACCATGAAGCTCCCAAGAAGTCACACCTGACTCAACCTCTCATTTTGCCAGAATTTCAGCAGCATAACAGCATAAATGGCTCAAAATACCAAAAAACCAGCCATCATAACTTGGGAAAATTTCGACAGAGTTTCCCCAGAAGTAGAGCAATGAGAACCCAAAATATAGACTGTATCTGTATGCATAAACTGCCAACAATAGAACCCGAGCATCAAATAGGACTCACTAGTACATAGCCTATGGCGATGTCACGAAAAGGGTGCTTCAGCTACCTGTATCACTGAAAGGATCTCCACATTTGAGAATCCCCCAGCTCAATAAAAACCTCACGCTATCGACCGTCACATGAAGGATAATGCAAATCGCGTATAGTCAAGTCTGAGAAATGACTATCTTCCAGACCAAGTCTCACAAATGGCTGGGACTGCCAAATACAACCAAGTATGGCTCCACAAATGCGTACAATGGCAGTTTCCACAAATAACGTACAATCCAGCAGACAATGCGCTCAAATAGGCGCCAAGTGATGCATACCCACAACAGCTGCAAGTGACATCACTGCTAGTATATCACTGTACTCCAACTACTTGTACCTGTGTTAATCACCTGTACCTGTACCTGTACATGTAACCTGTAGTCTGCAACCAGCAACCTGTAATCCCGAATCTCGAAGCTTGAAGCTCGAAGCAGAAGGTACTCGAAGAAGATCCTCCGTGGGGGCGCCAAAAGAATGTGAGCGGGATGAAAACACACACAACATCTCTATAACGACCCGAAACACACTCTTGGGAAGATACACACACACACACTATGGGGCACCACTCGGCTTACACAACACACCTGGCCGAGACAGGGAACACACCTCTGGAGTGAAAGGAGAGAGACTATCCACTTGCCCACTCCACACAGATACACACACACACCCAAAAAACTCAGCTCAAAAGAGGAGAATTTCTGATGTTTAGATACAAATGAGCTTCGGCCAACACCAATGGGGCAAACAACTCACACAATATGGGTAAAAGATACCAGATACAATCACAAATTGGAGAAGAAGCTTCACTCACCGGAGAAGATTACACAGAAAAACAGCAGAAAAAGAGTGAGGAATTTGGCAAAATGGACAGCGCCATCGCGTTCGGAACGGCCCAAAACCCCAGTCTACAATGTCAAAGTGCTCAAATCCGACTTCGGATGAGCAATTTACGGCCAAAACAGGCTCCAAAATGAGGAAAAACACACCTGCGGATGTTCCTCCTCTCTTCTCCACATTTTTTCTGGTCTTCTCTCTGTTTTTTCAGTTCCCACACTTAGATTTATTAGTTGGGCACCCTTGGCCTTTTAGATGACCTCAAACGGACCCCGAACAGGCCAAAAACTGACCTCGCAGTGCATAGTTGTCACCTTTTTGCATCATCCGCACACCTGGCACTCATTTCTTTTCAATAATGCATCCCAAAACCATGTGAAGTGGCCCCAAAAAGTGGTTCTCATGATGAACTTTCTGCATGATTCTCACAAGAAAACATCCACGTTGTGTCTCTACTTATCCACGTGCAAGTATTGACCCCATTTGGCCTCCTTACGCCACTAGATGCCATCTGACGCACCTGCTTACCTCATGTCGTCGGCCCGTGGATAGCTTCCTCGAGAAGTTTTACGCGCTACCAACTCCTCCCTATTGTAGAAAAAACACACTGGTACTGGTAATATTGAAAATCTATGCATTATGTACACCCTGTCCTACATGTACACATGTGGGCCCCACATAACCACCTGGCTTTGGAAAATGGGCAATTCTTTATTTGATGCACCATGCATGTATATGTACATATGCACAATTCCTTGCTCCAAAAAACTCCTGACAACGCATAGTCACAAACCTCAACAAAACTGACAATACTTGCACTTAGTTGAAAGAGCATGGAGAGAGGAATACAATGCAAGGTCCAATATAAAAAACAAACTACCCAATCATTAGATATTTTGATATCAAGTAAGAGCTCCTTGGTTGCTTGAGCATACATTTAGTAAAGCTCTCTCTCCAAAATATAAACCCCTTTTTGCATTAAAGTTATTGACTTTTATAGCTAGGGATTCTTAAGTAGCCAATGGATAGCTCACATGGGCCTTTACAATCATCATCAAAGAATTACAACTTACGGAATCCAACTACTACTTTGAGATCAAGATTTCCACATAGTGTAGCTATACTAGCTTGAAAGAATAATATAGTACAAATGTGGTGTCCGACTAAGTTTTCGGCTAGGTGGGTGCCCATTTAGTGAGTCCCCCAACATTCCCCTCTTCATAGCTCGTTTCATCCCTTGACACAACCATGTGCCAATTTGTATTTAAGTTTTTTCTTTAGATTTGAAAGTTCTTTGTCATTGATGACGCTCCCCCCTTCCATGAGTGATTCATATGTGATGTGTTCTTTTGATATGGAGATGGACTTCAATTGCTGAAACTATGTTGCATTTGGTTGCGCATTCTCTCCTTTGTTGCGAAGTTTTGGCCATGAAGATGGCTTTTGGTATTGCCTTCCTTTGTGGGAACTCAGCCTCTTTGGGTCGTTAACTTGATGATGGATCTTGTGCTTGTGTTTCACTGTAATGTGAGTCCTCTAAAATATTTCACCAACCTTGAAGCATTTTGAAAGATCTTTATGATGATAGTGATGCGTGTTTCTAAACTAGGGTCTGAAACCTAGATGACCAAAGGGTTAAAACCCGACTGAAAAAGCGTGTCTTCGGTATAGGCTCTCATATCCATGCAAGGAGAGTGCCTAGGATAAATAAAGGAGGATTTTCTATTGCAAGATCCAATTATGGGACAGTCTATATGTATATGAGAAATTTATCAAATAGAAGCATGACGTTGTAAAATAGATGGAGTTGATGGGTGCTTCCAGGCACAAATGTAGTGTGAAGACAAGGGAAGACTAGAGTCTGGAATCCACCTCCCACCCACCCACTATATAGGCTAAGCTCCTAGCCCCTTTGCCCTAGTTGGATTCCCTTTCCACATTGCCTAGTCCATCCCGTGGCCCAGCCCAAGACTCTCTGGCCTTGCCCTTGTCCTGACATTAATCCCCCTTTAAGGAAGAGATTTCGTCCTTGAAAACAAAAGTGGGAAACTTCTTCTTCAGAACACCAATTTTTTCCCAAATGGCACCTTCCTCAGGTCGATCTTTCCACTTGATTAAAGCTTGTTGACATACATGATGACCTGTATGTAAATCATGATAGTCAAGAATTCGTTCAAGTTCATGCGGTACTATAGGAGGTCCAATGAAATCTACCAGAATATGTTGGTCAATGATGTTTTCATTTCCATGTAACCACTTACATGAAACACCGGATGAATACAAGAATGTGTAGGTACTGATAATTTGTAGGCACGGTCACCCCCTTACTTGAGTACTTTGAAAGGCCCACAATATTGTGGAGATAATTTAGCTGTTGGCCCAGTTTTCAAAGTTTCTAAATGCTCTGGCACACGTAAAAATATTTCCTCCCCTTCCTCAAATGTAACTTGCGGATGTTTATCATTAGCGTACTTCTTATACCGATCCTGCACTTGTCAGACATTCTAAGGACTGAGTTTCATCATATCCATGTGGTCTTGGAAAAAATCCTTAACCTGTTGGATTTTTTTGGTTGCCAATCCCATTGTGACAGGTGACCTAGGTTGAAAACCATACATAAGCATGAAAGGACTAAATACAGTCGTGACATGCTTAGCACTATTGTAGGCAAACATCGTTTAAACACATCCCTCAAAAAATGACTGTTAAACTTGGAATCACAGTCATTGACAATGTTACTTAACAAACCGTACAACTTGTATAGGTTGTTCACAAATAACTTGGCTAATTTTGGAGTCTTAAGCGTTCCTTTGGTTGGAATAAACTTACATAGGTTAGTCAACCGGTCTACAACCACCCATACCGAGTCATGACCTCGTATAGTGGTTGGTAAACCCACAATAAAATCCATAGAGATACTTTCTTATTTACCATTGGGAATCTCCAAAGGATGTAAGAGCCCCCCTACTTTCAGGCGCTCTGCTTTGTTAACTTGACATTTCTGGCAGTGCAAGCCAAGCTTCAATGCATGCTGATCTCCTCTACCAAGCTAATTACTAAGCTAAGCTACGCTACATATGAGTGATTATGTGAGGAGATGTACATCTTTCTCGTAAGATACTCCTTCTTCCTCTCAATCTACTCTCATACCCTGCTAGCTCTCACCATCTTCGAAGGTGTGTGAGGTCTTGGGTCTGAGAATGGGGATAATTCAAGTTGTGTTTGTTAAGTGTTTTGCTTAGTGCATGAAGTTTCCATCTTCATTGCACTAGCTAGTCTTGAAGGAACACAAAGAATTGTATTGTACAATGTCTCTCTTGATGGGAGAAACCATAATACAAAGCCTTTTGGAGGGGGGACCGGCTCCATGAAAATCCGGCCCTCAACTGTTGTCAATAGCTTAATTGCTCTCTCTTTTGAAAGTATTGTCGATGCTATCTAACTAGGTGTTATGCTTTTTGTTGCTTTCTCCACCCAAGCACTCTTGTAATTCTCATTAGGAATCTATTCTAATGAAATGCCCACTATGTTCATGCTAATTTCTGCTACACATAATTTATTAGGCCATTAAATGTTTCATTGGTATCAGAGCTCAAGGTTTCTCTTTTCTTGCTCAAGAAGGGAGGTCCTCAAGCTAGCTACAAATGTTTGGTATTATTAATTGCCTGTGAGTAAGTAGAATAGGGATTTTTCATCCTTGCAATGCGCCTGCCTTCGTGCAATCAACGGGGCATCACCGTCGAGAGCTATGGTCTTAATAGTGGAGTCCTACGGGGCTTGCCTACGGCTTTTGCCTACGGCTTAACCACTATTGAGCTATTAGAAGCTTGACAGGAGCCAGTGCTTTGGTGTCGAAAGACCCTCTCTTCTATTCCTTGCAATTAAATGGTATTCGAGCCGCGGGTAGAGTAGCTTGAGTGCTTTTTCTAAAGGGGTAAAGAGGAGTAGCAACTAGGGCTTGAAGTGCCAAAGTACACCTAAAAATTTTACACCTAAAAGTTGTTAGAATGGCTGACAATAGTAAAGAGAGTGAAATTAATGTTGATAAATTTGATTTTGCTCATGAGCAAGCTACTAATGCTGCTTCAATGCTTGTTAACTATCTTGTTTCTAGGCTTCAACAAGCCATGGGCAATCCATCTCTCCAAAGTGAAGTGCAATGGCAGCTCCGTGCTCACGGGATTCTCCAAGCTCATCACCATGATGAGAAAACACCTAGGAAGCCTCCTTGTGAGACTACCAAAAGAGGTCTCTCTCCGATTCGGGAAGAAGAAGAGAATCCATATGAAGGGCTCAAGAATTTACTTCTTGATGATGCATCTCCTTCCCAAAGGAGAACTAAAGAGACTCCACCGAAGGAACGAGAAAGAAGCGACTCTCCCGCCACCTCGGCGGAGATGGCTCCACGAAGACGGCGGGCTAAAAGCTCTCCATCACCACCAAAGCGGAGAAGACCATCACACTCTTCTCCACGCCATAATTCAAAGAGGGATGATAAAAAGCAAGAGAAGAAAAAGGCGAGAAAGAGGACACCCTCTTCTCCATCTTCTTCATCCTCTTCCTCTTATGAAAGCTATGGTGAAGACGACAAAGATCAAGACAAGAAAAAGACGAGAAAGAGGTCACCCTCTTCTCCACCTTCTTCAAATTCTTCACCTTCTGAAGAAAGTGATGGTGCAACCTTTGAACCATAAAAAAGAAGAGGTCATAGGAAATACTATGCCGCATGGAAGAGGTCGTCCAAGTTGAAGAAATTCAAAGAGGGAGGGAAGAGCATCTCTTTCCTTACCTATGATGGTACCTTTGGTGCTACGGACAAAGTCTGGGCCTTTATCCAACAATTCGATGCGGCGTTTGGAGATGAGGGATTCATGGAGTCCTCTAAGCTACGCCATGTAGCTATGCACTTTCAAAAGTCCTCCAGACAATGGTGGTCTAGCCTACGAGCCAACGGTTAAGCTCCACGAACATGGAAAGCTTTAAGAGCTTCCATTATGAAGCAGTTTTTGGCCACCGATGCCAAAGATAAAGTACTCACCGAATGGCAAAGCTTAAAGCTCTCTCCCAATGAATCTATCCACAAATATGTAGACAAGTTTTGGGACCTACAACTCAAAGCCACTGTCTTCAAAAAGTTGGATTTTGGAGAGCAAAAGCAACAATTTTGTGCGGGCTTAACTGAAGAAATGGCGGAGTATGTCAACGCCCAAAGACCACGTACCATATCGGCGGTAATACACCACACTATGGTCGCCTCTCGAATCAATTTCCAAACGGGGGCAAAAAGAAATAATAAGCCCCCGGAAAATAATGGTTCCAATGAGCCTAAGGGGAAGGACAATGTCCAAAAGTCTCCTAAGGGCAACTCCAACAAAGCTAAAGAGAAGGGAGTTTACAAAGGTAAGAATAAACTCTCTCCTGAAGAGCTTGAGCGTTATCGTAAGGATAACCGGTGTTTCAAGTGCGGCGAACAAGGGCATGCGTACCGCGCTTGTCCCCAAAAGAACAACCGCCAAGATCCTCCTAGAGCTTCCTTGGTTGAAATCCAAGTGGAGGAGACTCACCAAACTCACCACAAAGGATATCCTCTATGCCATGCTTGGGGAAAGGTAAGAGAACATGATGTTTTTATTCTCTTTGACCCTGGTTCTACTCAAAATTTTATATCTATAGAGTTGGCCACCAAGCTTCCTAGGAATACAATCCTACGAGATGGGAGATGTCCTACCCGCAGACAGGGCCTTCAAGGGGCAAGAAGCTTAAGTCACTCCCTTAATCAGGAAATTGAGGCTTCATGTCCAAGGATATGTGGACAAAGAGGACTTATTTATCTCTCCTCTCAAGCATGAGGATGTAATCCTAAGGGCACCATGGTTTGACCGCCTGGCTGCCGATGTTAAATTTCCTGAAAGGAGAATCTCCTTTAAGTTCAGGGAAAAAGACATGTATATAGATGCTAAGGAAATGGGTAACACCATCCCCATTGTACATACACCAGCTTTCAACAAGTCAATACAGAGCTCTATTTCCGTGTACATGATTTTTGTTAAAGACTCTAAAAATGAACCTAATGCTTTAGCAAAAGAAAATAAAAGGAACCAAAAGGAATTAGAGTTATCCAATTTTCTCAAGGGGTTTCAAGATGTTTTTATTGACGACATCCCTTGTGAGCTACCTCCTAAACGAGGTAATGATGACCATGCAATTGAACTTCTTCCAGGAAGTTCACCGCCTAATAAACCTCCTTATAGAGTTTCTCAAGCTCAACAAGAGGAGATTATGCGGCACATGCATGAGTTAGTTGAGAAGGGTACGGTTAGGCCAAGCTCATCTCCATTTTGCTCACCTGTGCTATTAGTGCAAAATAAAGATGGCACATATCGTATGTGTGTCGACTATAGAGCACTAAATAGGATCACTATCAAGAATAGGTTTCCCGTTCCACGGTGTCGAGAAATTTGCGGTCTTGCCAGGAAAGCACCGGGGTTATGGCTGTGAGAGTTTGTGAGAGAACTCAACAAAAACTATATGAAGGAGTTAAACCATAGATGCCATGAAGAATAGGGTTTGGAAAGAAGTGCAATCAAAGAAGACTCACTCTTTCTCTCTTGCACTCACACACACAAAGAAAGAACGCAAAGGAGAATGTCTAAACAATACGAAGATGAAAACATCAAGGCTATGGTCATATCGTATCATGGGTAATATGAAAGGGTTAATGGATGAGTTAATGGCATTCAATCTTGGCTGACCAAATAGACTACGAATTGTTCTTTGGAATTGTAGTTTTGTGCTTACCATAATATATATATTTTATCTAGTGATTGGGATTAATTGTGTGTACAAATCCTCTTGGTTCATCGCAAGATAACTACGCTTACATCAAAAGAAAAACTATAGTCTATGAGAGGTAGTATGATGGGATCAGGTGATAGAAGTATTTCATTGAGCCTTTCAGGGCCGAAGAGAAACACTATACGTTGTTGAAAGTGTATTTTATGGCTAATCCATACGTTAATTCTAATAGATCGTACAGAGTGAAAGCGATAGAAATGATCATCATGTGGGTTATTCATCTAGGATAGTATGTGAGAAATGTAGATATGAGAGAAGTGAAGAGATGAGAGGTTTCCCTCCCAAGCCCTATTCTTGCCCGTAGGCAATAAGGATACTGCGGGGAGAGATATACCTGTAGCAAGAGAACCTAGAGAGGATGAATTACTAAGAATGAGAGAGATAGGTTTGGTTAAGGAGATGAGATTAGATACACACACACACATATATATATATATATATATATATATATATATATATATATATATATATATATATATATATATATATATATATATATATATATATATGTTGGATTAGAGATGAAAATGAAAACAACAAGAAATCAAGAAAACATCAATGTAGAACACATCTTACTTGAAACCCTTCGGCACCATTATTGATGGGAGAGAGAAGAAGAGTGGATAATTCCACTTTGATTGATACACCAAGTGCAAGACCTTCTTTGATTAGAGTTGATCTTCCAAGGTTAGCTTGTTGCAAGAATGGCTAGTCTCCCTCTAGGAGAAAGTGTAGGCTTGGGCTTATGTTAATGGCTAAGTACAATTAGGCATTACTACTCACTCCCTCGAGAAATCCTCTCATCAATGGCTTGAATGCTTGAGTTCTTTCCAAGGAATAAGAGGTCCCCTTTTATAGGTGAAGGGAACCCCCAAGGGTTTACACAAGAAGAGAGGAGCCAGTGTGAACATGAATTGAAAAAGTTGGAAATGAGCTATCCTTGCATGATGTGGGCAGACTGGGGTCCAATATTTTGATCATATCTCCTCAACCGTGGCTTCAAATAAAAAAGTAAAAACATGGGCAAAAACTTCAGCTCAGTAGCTACGATTTTCATTTTAAAATCGTTTTCCAATTCGGATTGGAACCTTGTGTAAAAAATTCATCAAAATAGGGTCCATTTATGGCAGCAAAAGTCTTCATGTGGTCTCCTTAGCCTAGACTTTCATTTAATTCACAAGGACACCTCATGCCATATGATAGCATGACATTGCTCCTTGACAAAGTTTTGTAATCATGCTTGCAATAATGCATTAAAATAAGTGTATCTTTGAAATCATGCCACCTAGTGTCCCACTAGGATTTGATTCTCTCCTAGTAGCTATTTAAAAAGAAATATAAGAAAAGTATAAAAAATATGTAGAATATATATATATTGGAGTTTACCCTAGATATAGGATCTAGCTAGGGTGTGAGATGATAATGAAATAGTAGAAATAAAGAATCAATACTTTTTGCCCCAAGTTAAAGAGGCGGAGCTATTGATGCTTTTCCCATAGTATTTTCTGATGGTAAAGTAAGGATATGTTACCCTTGAGAAAAATAATAGGATGAGATAGAAGGCTAATTATTATACTTAAATATGCATATGTACACTATAGGAAATATAATTATGTATCTAAAAAAATACAAGATAGATCTTGTAGCATGCGTTCCCACTATGTGCGTGTCACAACATGACAACGGGTAGAAGACCTATTTGATAAGCTACAAGGATCGACCTAATTCAATAGGGTTGACCTAAAAAGTGGCTATCATCAAATAAGGATAGTTGATCAAGACATTGTAAAGACCGCATTTCGTACTACATTTGGTCTTTACAAATACATTGTCATGCCTTTTGGCTTGACCAATGCACCAGCCACATTCAACCGCTTGATGGAGAAGCTGTTCAAGCCTCATCCAACCTTCACTAGAGTGTTCTTTGATGATATTATCATCTACTCTAATTCATTGGAGGAACACAAGCAACACCTCCAGGTAATATTTCAAGTTTTAAGAGAGAATAAACTTTATGTTAATCGAAAGAAAAGTGAATTTTTCTTGCAAGAGATTCAGTATTTAGGTCACATTATCTCTCAAGATGGCATCCAAATGGATCCATCCAAGTTAGAGGTAATAAAAGGATGGCCTAAACCAAGGAATCTTCATGAACTAAGAAGCTTCATAGGTATGTGTGCATACTATAGACGCTTCATAGAAAAGTTCTCACAAATTGCGGGACCATTACATGACCTAACAAAGAAAAGATTTAGGTATACATGGTCCGCTAAGGAGAACAATGCTTTCGAAAAGCTTAAAGAAAATCTTATCTCCCAACCTGTGCTTACACTACCGGATCTCTCAAAACCATTTGAGGTCCAATGCGATGCTTGTGGTGATTGCCTTAGAGTTGTTTTGCTCCAAGAAGGGCAGGCCATAGTCTATGAGAGTCGAAGGCTCGACCCTGTTAAGCAAGATCTAGGCATATACGAAAAGGAACTCCTTGCAGCTCTACATGCCTTAGACTCATGGAAGCACTATTTATTGGGGACTCCTTTCATTCTGCGAACGGATCACCAAAGTCTTAAGTGCTTCATGATGCGGACCAAGCTCTCCGACAAACAAATGAGGTGGGAAAATTTCCTTTCGCAATTTCATTTTCATATTGCTCACATTGCTGGAAAGCATAATCAAGTAGTTGATGCACTCTCAAGATGGCCAAGAGTGAATGCGGTTTCCATAGCAACTCACAATGATCTATCTTCAATGATAGATGAGTATGCTATTGATTCCGATTTTAGAGATGTGATTTCAGCCCTTGCATTAGGGAAGAAAGAAGAACCATTTACTTTACAAGATGGTTATCTTCTCTATGGCAATAGACTATGCGTTACTAACTCACTACGTGAGAAAGTAATGTATGAATCTCATGCTACACCTTATGCGGGGCATAGAGGGATTGAGTCTACCTTAAAGGGAATTGAAACATATTTCTATTGGCCTACCATGAAAGTGAACATACAAGAGTATGTTTCCAAATGTGTGGTATGCCAAAAGACAAAATTTGATAGAGGGAAGCAACTTGGATTTCTTCAACCCTTGCCAATCCCTAATTCACCATGGGAGAGCATATCTTTGGATTGCCTAAGTCCATCCATGGGAATGCGGGAATATGGACGATAGTAGACAGGTTTAGTAAACAAGCTCATTTTATACCTGTCAAAAAGACTATCAAAGCCCATCAAATGGCAACCCTCTTTATTTCACAAATTTTCAAGTACCATGGATTTCCCATGTCCATAGTGTCGGATAGAGATCCTATAAAGACCATTAATTTCTGGAAGGGTCTCTTTCAGAATTTAGGAACAAGGCTAAACTTCTCTTTGGCCTATCATCCACAAACTGATGGCCAAAGTGAAATAGCTAACCTAACCATTCTTGATCTACTAAAAGCCTATGTAATGGAAGTAGATCAAAGATCCCAATGGGAGAAGTATTTACCCTTAGTGGAGTATGCTTACAATAACACTGTACATACTTCCACAGGAAAAGCACCTTTCAAGGTAATTGAGGGAAGATCAAAAAGTCCCTTTCTACTTAAGGTACATGGGGAGATCTTCGCTACAGATGAGTATAGCCGAGACCTACAAGAATCTTTCCAAAAGATTAAGGATGCTATCTCTATCTCACAGCAAAGGCAAAAGGCTGCTGCTGACAAGCACAGAAGAGCCCAAGCCTTTAAAGAAAATGATTGGGTCTTGTTAAAGTTTCCCAAGGCTCGATTAAGGCACACAACGGGCAAGAATCCTACGGGTCACCAAAAGTACTATGCTAAACTAGCAAAAAGGTACTATGGTCCCTTTCAGATTCTTAGGCCAATCAATGAGATGGCCTATCAACTCAAGTTGCCCAATCATTGGATCATACACAATTCTTTTCATGTAAGCCTATTAAAGCCTTACAAAGGAGAGCCACCTCAAGAACCAACTATTGAAGACCCACCAGAGATCGAGGAACAAGAAGAGGTGCTGCAGCCCGAGTCCATTCTCCGACATGAAGACAAGGTATTAAGAGTCGGTAAGACTATCCGACGATATCTTATTAAGTTTAAGAATTATCCTTTTGAAGATGCTAGATGGATGCAAGGCATACAATTAAAGGATAACCTAAACCTTGTCAATGCTTACAATGCTTCCCAAGAATAAGCAAATGTACAAAATGTTAAAAATGAACAAAATTTTTGTCTTATAAGATTCTCTTTTTCTTTATTTTTGCACAAAAATGAATTAGTATGCATGCTTAGATCAAGTTTGCGGAGACGACGTCTCCCAAACACCAAGTAGAGCTTGTCACTCTACTATGGAAGACTGATAGGACTAATGTGCAGACATGCTTGCGGCAGCCTCAGGCTCTCAAGCGCCAAATGGACTAGTCATCCATTGTGGAATGATGTCGTAGGGTAACATAGGGATCCTCTACCCGCTAAGAAAAGGACTCATGAACATGCTTTATCTTCTCTACACCATAGTCGAGGAGGACTATGATTTCAAGAGAGAGGTAATGTCATAATAATCAATATCTAATTCTCCTAAATGATTTTCTCATATTAAACTGATCATTTAATGTGGGGAAGGCTAGGGGAGAAAAAGCTAGAATATTGG
The DNA here is from genome assembly GCF_014529385.1 of Adiantum capillus-veneris. Lineage (NCBI taxonomy): Eukaryota > Viridiplantae > Streptophyta > Polypodiopsida > Polypodiales > Pteridaceae > Adiantum > Adiantum capillus-veneris. Next base: position 63,448,720 of record NC_140940.1, on the reverse strand, counting down.
TTAAGCTAGCAGACCAGCCACAGTAGGGATCCAAAGGAGGGAAAATAGGGATCCAAAGGGGGGGGCATCTGCAAAAGAGCTAGGTGCAACAATGGGCTAAAAAGACCCTAAGGTTCAGCCCATTAAGACTTCCAAAATGCTAAGGTTCCAAAATTCAAAGGTTGTGTCCAAAGGTCAACCCTAGGGAAAATTGGATGCTTTGTGTGTGCCCTAAAAGTCTTTGCACATCCCTACATGGGAGGGGGCGAGCCCTAAAGGTAGGGGATAAGAGAGAAAGCCACACACACACACACAGGCTCCCTTTACACAAAGGGAATGAGGGACACATGTCAGCTCCCTAGGCCAGATGCCCACAAGGTGTGCCCAATTTCTATTGGATGACCCTTGAAGTGGACCAATGAAAATTAAGCTAGAGTAAATCTAGTTTAATTAATTTAAAAACATTTAATAAAAGAAACCAATGAGAATTAAGTCTCCTAGAAGACTATTGGGCAGTCTCCCAAGGGGTCCAATGAGCATTTAGGAGCCCCATGACGTGCCTGATTCCTATTGGCCAGGAGGCAAAGGGGTCCAATGAGAGTTTAGTTTAATTATTTAATTACCTAAAGCTCTCACAAAAGGGGAAAGGGGGACACATGTCAGAAGGCTATCACTTATGCTGCTTAATTGTAATTGGATTGACTTGGGGAAGGCCAATGAGGCTTCAGGAAGAGCATTTAGCAAGAGGGCTCGCCCAAGAGAGACAGGGGGCTGATTTTTGCAAGGCATTGTGTGAAGAAAGAGAAGACTATCTCTTCCCAAGCTTTAATGGAGAACTCATCACCTACTCCAAGCTTGTGAGATAGAAGCCTACATCAACACTCTCTTGGCATGTGGATGCAAATCCAACCAAGAGCCAAGCTTCAATGCATGCTCATCTCCTCTACCAAGCTAATTACTAAGCTAAGCTATGCTACATATGAGTGATTATGTGTGGAGATGTACATCTTTCTCGTAAGATACTCCTTCCTCTCAATATACTCTCATACCCTGCTAGCTCTCACCATCTTCAAAGGTGTGTGAGGTGTTGGGTCTGAGAACGGGGATAATTCACGTTGTGTTTGTTAAGTGTTTTGCTTAGCGCATGAAGTTTCCATCTTCATTGCACTAGCTAGTCTTGAAGGAACACAAAGAATTGTATTGTACAATGTCTCTTTTGATGGGAGAAACCATAATACAAAGCCTTTTGGAGGGGGGACTGGCTCCATGAAAATCCGGTCCTCAACTGTTGTCAATAGCTTAATTGCTCTCTCTTTTGAAAGTATTGTCGATGCTATCTAACTAGGTGTTATGCTTTTTGTTGCTCTCTCCACCGAAGCACTCTTGTAATTCTCATTAGGAATCTATTCTAATGAAATGCCCACTATGTTCATGCTAATTTCCGCTACACATAAGTTATTAGGCCATTAAATGTTACAGATCCACACTTTGGAATATGCGTCATCTTGCTCATATTTGCCCTTTAGAGAATCCAAAAGTTCAGTGAACAAGAGAGTATTGATATCTAGCATACAACTAATAGCATCAGCCACTACATTGTATCGTCATTTACAATACCGGAGCTTGGAGTCATATTCTTGAAGAATCTCAACCCACTTGGCTTTCCGACCCTTCAAATCAGTTTTTTGTGTAAATTATTTGATGCTTTTATGATCAAACACAATCTCAAATTGAGCACCATACAAATATTGTCGCCATGTTTTTAAGGCATACATTATTGCATAGAGTTCGCGTTCATAAGCAGAGTAGTTATGTTGTACTGCGTCAAGCTTCTTGCTTTCAAATGCTATTGGCCGTCCGTCTTGTAATACGTTTCCAAAATGAATGGTTTCAAAGGATCTACAATAGCTAGTATTGGAGCTGTAGCTAATGCAACCTTGAGTGTATCAAAACTATGATGTTGAGCAGGTCCCTACTGAAAAGCGTTGCCTTTGCCTTTCAGGTGATCCGTCATGGAGCAACAATATTAGCATAGTTTTTAACGAACCTTAGACAAAAACCTGCAAATCCTTAAAAAATTTGGAACTCTCCATATTTTTAGGAGAAGGTCACTGCCAAATTGTATCCACTTTGGATTGATCCATATGTAGCCCATTAGCTGAAATAACATGCCCAAGATAGTGAATTTCTTCTTTTAGAAAATCACACTTAGATTCCTTGGCATGTAATTGATTTGTTCGTAACAATTCGAAAACCTGCCTCAGATGTTGTAGGTGTTCTTCTTCAAAAGTGCTATATACTAGAATGTCATCGAGAAAAACGATGACAAAATTTGCCCAAGTACGGCCTCAAGACACTATCCATAAGTGTCATGAAGGTTGCCCAAGTACGGCCTCAAGACACTATCCATAAGTGTCATGAAGGTTGCGGGTGCATTGGTTAAGCCAAATGGCATAACTAAAAACTCGTAATGTCCAAACCTTGTTCAAAATGCAGTCTTGGGTATATCAGCCAGTCGAATACGTACTTGGTGATAACCTGATTGTAAGTCTATTTTTGTAAAAATATGAGCATGAGTGAGCTTGTCAAACAACTCATCTATGCGTGGCAATGGGTACTTGTTCTTAACAGTAACCGCATTTAAGTCACGGTAATCTATGCACATGCGCATACTACCGTCTTTTTTTTTCACTAATAGGATAGGAGAAGCTCATGGTGAAGAACTGGGTTGAATAAACCCTCTGCTTAGATAGTCAGCAAGCTGACATTCCACCTCAGTAGCTTCAAAGTATCTCCTACGGTAGGGTGGTTTTGTAAGACAGGGGTGATTAGAGCCTGAGATTCCTCCACCCAACCACCCTTATATAGGCATGCCCTTGGCCCTTTGCCCTAGATCGACTCCCCGTTCCACACCGCCTAGCCCGGCCCTGTCTTATCTAGTCCGGCCTTTCCGGTGTCCTGACATTACTCCCCCCTTAAGAAGATTTTTCGTCCTCAAAAACAAAAGTGGGAAACTTCTTCTTAAGAACACTAATGTTTTCCCAAGTGGCACCTTATTCAAGTCGGTCTTTCCACTTGATTAAGGCTTGTTGTCGTACGTGATGACGTGTACGCAACTAGTGATAATCAAGAACACGTTTAGGTTCATGCGGTAAGGTAGGAGGTTCAATGTAATCAACCAAAACCAGTTGTTCAATGGCATTGTCATCCCCATGTAACCGCTTTTGTAGACGTCTGACATGAAACACCGGATGAATGCGAGAATGTGAAGATAGTAATAGTTTGTAGGCACGATCACCAACTCGCTTGAGTATTTTGAAAGGCCCACAATATCGAGGAGATAATTTAGGTGTCGGTCCAGTTTTCAGACCTTCTCAATGTTATGGAACACGTAAAAATGCTTCCTCCCCTTCTTCGAAGGTAACTTGCCGACGTTTCTCATCAGCTTATTTCCTATACCGATCCTGTGCTTGCCGGACATTCTGAAGAGCAAGTTTCAGCATATCCATATGGTCTTGGAAAAAAAATCCTTAACCTGTTTGAGTTTTTTGGTTGCCAACCCCACCGTAAATAGTGTGCAAGGTTGAGAACTTGATCTAAACATGAAGGGACTATACCGAATCACAAACATGCTTAACTAATGGTAAGAAATTTCCAAGTAGATCACTTGCACGTACGCACTCGCATATCCTTGAGCACCAAGTTACACACTTGTAATGTGCATATCCCCTTGGACATGTGACCGTACCAAAGTGTTTTCCCCACGGTTTACAACCAATCGTTCTAGATGGCTAATAAATGGGGATCACAATATCATACCATATTGCTGAGAATTCTACAATTGGCTGTATAACCATGATGGTTAACGTGAAAAGTCCACCAACACCCAAACCGAGCTATGATCTCGAATGGTGATTGGTAGACCGAAAAGTAAACTAATTGAGATACTACACAGAGAGTCCAAAATACTTCTTAAGCAACTAGTTTTTTAGGAATATGCATGTCATTTCAAATCAGCCTCTGCTACACACTAGGGCCAACAACACTTAGCGTGCATGCTTTAGCAAAAATAATAGATCCGAAATTGTATATCCATGGTGATCTTTGCCAATACTTATGGAAAATTTGATGCGCCTAGCACACATTAAAAAGTCTGAAAAGAAACTGATTACTTCCAGTTACAATCTTGTGTAAGCCTTGCTTAATTTTCTGAATCATAGTAGAAGATGAGACAGTGATCACTTCTAGGTATAAAAAATGAAACCTTTTCTGTTACTATATGTGTAAACAGCCATCTGTAGTGTTGTTTCATTCCAAGTATCCGACAATTTTTGGCCACTGAAATTGCTCCTGATACCTCGTGCTACAAATGGTCAAGAAAACTGGCTGGACCAGCATGTAGGGACTTTGTCATGACACAAATGTGGGCGCTAGTGTCAGTCCCAGAGACTCATATCCTCCACATGTGGAATATGTCTCATGTAAGAATGTCTAAAAAGGAACAGTCTTCAAGTACAAGATGTACTTGTGTGTGGAGGTAATTACAAACACTCTACAATGGAAGTGAGAGGGACTCTCATTATCCTTGCTCCACACTGGCTAAACCGAACTCCTTGAGTTCCTAGACCATGTTATATCCCATGTGACAACATGTGCCAATTCTAATCCTATAAGTGGATTAATAACAGCATAATGCACATTGGACGCTACTGCCCAAAAAACTTGTTTTGACATGCCCTTGGCATGGGTTTGATTAAGCTCTACGTAGTCAAACCGTTTGGTAAGACCCTTTATAGAAACTGCTCGATTGACAGGTTACCGTACCCAATATAATTAACAATGTGCAAAATGATGAGAGCCATCTTGAAAAGTTTATTTGTTCTGCTACTACGTGGTATATTGCAGAAGTCTTTTCTTGAAAGTATCATGGAACTAGATCAAACATGAGTCCCCCATGACCATGTGATGATTTAGTAAGCACCCGTGGGGTCGCACCCCAAAACAGGGATATCATAGACACTCGTAGTGCGGTGGAGAGAGCAAGACAAGTGTTATGTCTAGATTGTATCAACAACCATGCTGTGTTAACTATTTGTTGACTCTAGACCCCATGGTGTAGAGTGTAAGAGTATCAAAAAACTTAACTTGAGCTCCTTTTAGTGCGAAAATGACACCCTAGGCCTCCGTACTGTCAAGAATCTTACTTGGCCAATAATGTCGATGTGTACTCCCCTGGGTAGAGTTACTTGATCTGGTAAACAATCACCCAAGAATGCTAGTGATTAGGTCTTACGTTTGGCCTGACAAATGGCTCTTAGCCCATGTAGCTCATATCCATGATGTAATTTAGTGTTCAATGGAAAAACTTGATGAATACTAATTTGAGTAGTATCTGAGTTACTTGTTAGCTGAGAGGTAGAGCACCCTGGCTCAGGATGACTCACCAGCAAAACATGTGTCAAAACTTTTGTATCGGATTTGCATTATTCCAGAGGAGCACCCGAGCATGCTAGACTGAAGATCTTTCCTTAAGGTGTCAAAGGGTGTATGCGAGTTGTGTCCTCTTACGCATCTTATGTCCAAATTGCAGCCTATCGTATAAGCAGTGCATAGTTTCCAGGGATGACGCTCTCAGCAAGAGAGGTAACAAAAAACTCCTTTCAACCCACCTACCCTGCAGGGGGGTGATTGTAGGAGCAAGACTCAGCCTCGGCGCTTTGCCCGTAAAGTAAGTTCTAGATATAGGTTTCTTCTAATGATTGTTGTGTTTCGATAGCAATCATATTAAAACAGCTTTACATATTCTTTAGCCCAAGATTACACTTTGTAACCTGCCTATCTCCTTTGATACCTGATAGTAGTGAGGTGTGTTCTCCCCTTGATAGAGTTGCCAATGTGATAGTGGAAAATTCAGCGGGTAGTCAGTATAATTTATAGGGTAGCCTCTTGTAGGCCCTCGGTTACTGTGACGGCTTTAATATGCAAGAAAAAATCATAAGTGCCTTGCATAGTTGCTCCATAAGTGCCTAGTCATTACCGGTAGGACTACGTGGGAGGTGATATCCTAATGTGTCCTGACACGAGGTAGAAGCCTTGGTTCTTGTGTAGGTGGCCAAATTCTTTGCTTTGCATACTCACAATTCTTTGCAATAACAAATAGATCTAACTTGGCTTCTATCATGTATATCATATATACTCTTTTATGGTTTTCATTCCCGTCAGGTATGTAGTGAAATAGTATGCAAGCATAGTGTCAGATTTCTTCCCTGCTGGTATGCTCATAGCATATGCCAAACGTGGAAAGTCTCAATACAAAATTTGTCACTTTTAGCTAACTGACCATGTCAGAATTGCTTAAAAAAAGCATTATGTTTTAAATCGTGACTGAATATGCTATACTAAGCCAGGTATTGTATCATCTACAACTAACCAAAAAGGGTTATCTTGAAGGGAAGAGCATGCAAAAATGGATTGACTACTTAGCCGCAAAATCCCTGGAAGAGCTAAGAATGCAGTACCTAGGGACAATGTTTCCATTGATGTTGTCCCATACAATTGAAACATAACTTTTGCACTTTGGCTTTGCGAAAAGCGAATGGGGAAAGTTTCCTCTTTGCCACCTGGCCGAAAACTAGTTCAATGTTTGCCATAGGTGTAGTCACGGTAGCCTGTGGAATGGACGACATGACTAACTCTGTAAGGTTATCTATCTGTATAGTAAGTAATTGGATGCCCTGCCAACTTGCGAAACCGTTCTTTAAATTTTTGAAATTCATGTCGTGTAAGAGTGCTAGTATCCTCCAAAAGTTCAAGCACACTTTGAGGAGTAGTAGATGCGGTTGAAGGAAGCTCAAAATCAAAAAGGTGATTCTCGAAAAGTTATGTATCCATGACGAGTGCATGTACTGCGAGAAAATAAAGAGAACTCTTGTAGCCATATGAGATATCGGAGTTACCCAATAACTAGCCTTGATACTTAAGTTCGCTAACTGATATACCTGATGTTGGGAGCACTCGCAAAGTAGAGTAGCCGTGCTAACTCCGTCTAAATCGATTGTAGTCCACTGTATATGGAACTCCGCAAGCTCTTTATATTTGAATCAACTATGCTTGACGATGCCGCCAAAATTTTGTACTGCTTGAAACGCCGTTGATGCCTGAATCCTCTCGAAGGAAGAAATTGCAATAGATATTCCTCCAAAACTTCAACTCCGTCAAATTTTAACTTCGATCAACTTCTGCAATTTTTGTCATTCAGAAAGTTTACCTAGAATTTGATGGCCCCTGGCCTCTCCTTGTGTTGGATTCTGGCCTTGCCAACACCTTCGACTACCCTGGCTTGGGTATGGGGTGTGTGCCCGGTGGGCACGCTCCCTAACTTGAGGTTTTTTGAATGAATTGCCCAAGGCCAAAGCCTTTGGGCGCCTTGTATGTGAAAATAAATGCCTGTAGTCGGCTATGGCGACCTCGGAAGTGCCACGAGGGCGAGGGAGAGAGAGAACTCCCCACACGTTGCGTTCTGGGCGTCGCCCCAGTGACATGAAATGCTTCCCAAGGCAGCACGCATCCGATAGGACAAGCCAAACAGCATTTGCTGGAGGTTGAGGTCGCCTCCCTCCTGGCACAAGCGACGCTTCTCACACAGTGGGACCTCATCGTCCCCCTTAGCAGGCGGCTCTTCACACCCTCAAAGAGAGGAGCATGCAAAAAGCTCCACGCACTCTTACCCAAAATAGACCATGCTCTGATACCAATATAAGACAGGGGTGACTAGAGCTTGAGAGTCCTCCATCCAACCACCCTTATATAGGCATGCCCTTGGTCCTTTGCCCTAGATGGACTCCCCGTTCCACACCGCCTAGCTCGGCCTTGCCTTATCTAGTCCCGCCTAACCGGTGTCCTGACAGGTTTAGTGCCTGCAACCACATCGATGCTTTGTTGCACCAATCTTGTTGACGATAATCCTGGCGGAAAATCATTAGGAAAAACATCGTGAAATTCCTTTAATAAATTTTTTAACTCATTAGAAACTTTTGCTTATTGGGAAGTAGCCATTGGTGGAAGAGATGAGAGAGAAGCATGCGGTGTTGAGGAATGTTCAACAGATTCAATGTTAGAGAGAAAACGCGACAACAAGTAACACAATAAAACATGATCTATTTCATTATCAGAAACGAGCTGCATCAGCTCAACTGTACATATTAGTGGTGAAGAAGGTACATCCTTTTCTCCTAACAACAACACATGTGCGCCATGGGACTCAAACATCAAGTTGTTGTGCTCATAGCTACGCTTCAGTGATGGTCCTAGGCTATGCAACCATTCCCTACCAAGGACCACGTCTGCCCTCTCCATGTTCATAACCTGGAAATCCAAGGATGTGGAGTAGCCTTGTATTTCCAATGGTACAGCTCAGACTTAAGTATCCCAGACTTTGGCATCATATCCATTCATCATTTCTACCTTGTAGTGGTGGGTACTCGGAGTTTGAGGCAATTTGAGTTTTTTCACCAATACATAATTGATAAAATTGTGAGTAGCACAGTCATCTACCAAGATGTGCACCTTGTGCCCATGCAGAGATCCGTTCATACGTACTAACTCATGTGGTCGGAAGGTCTGTTGCCACATGGAATCTGTGAGACAGCATTCATGCATCACCTCGGTGTGTGTTACTTCCACTGTAGAGAATCATGGGGAAGACTCAAGAGGCAGCAGTTGCACCGTGTGCACTGTTTTCTCCTTGCCATGAGTAGCATATTTCCCCTTGGGACAATCCTTTTTGCCATGACCGCTTCCCAAGCATTGAAAACATAATTTCTCTTTCTTAGCCTTATCAAAGTCCTCAAGAGAGAGAGGACCTCTAGACCCCTTAGGTTTTTTAAATGCTTTTGAATTGTCTACTATAAATTTCTCTTTATTGTGCCCATACGGTGTGCGTTTATTACCATGTGTATTAGCAGGCACGTGATTATTATGTGATTTCTTTTCATCTGGATCATCATCAATGTGTGCTTTCACTATGGGTTCCTCAAGTTTTTTAGGGTTTGAGTCTTGATGTGCTTCTTAAGCTCTGGCTTCATACCACGAATAATCCCACGTAGTTGTTGAAAGGTGTCTAATCCTTCCAACTTGAGGATACCATCCCGATAGTGAGATATATTCAATTAATGATGGATATTGGCACATGGAATACATGTCCCAAGCCGTTGTCAGGAGTTTTTTGGAGCAAGGGATTGCGCATATGTACATACCCATGCATGGTGCATCGAATAAAGGATTGCCCATTTTTCAAAGCCAGGTGGTTACGTGGGGTCCACATGTGTACAAGTAGGACAAGGTGTGCATAGTGCATCAATTTTCACTATCACCAGTACGAGTGTGTGTTTTCTATAATAATGAGGAGTTGGTAGCGCGTAAAAATTCTTGAGGAAGCTATCCGTGGGCCAACAACATGAGGTAAGCAGGTGCGTCAGATGGCAGGCGTTAGGAGGTCGAATGGAGTCAATATTTGCACGTGGATAAGTACGGACACAACGTGGGTGTTTTTTCGGATGAATTATGCAAAAGGTCATCATGAGGACCATATTTTGGGGCCACTTCACGTGCTAGCAGGATGCATTATTGGAAAAAGCTGAGTGCCAGGTGTGCGGATGGATGCAGCAGTGTGACAACTATGCACTACGAGGTCAGTTTTTGGCTTGTCCGGGGTCCGTTTGAGGTCAACTAAAAGGCCAAGGGTGCCCAAGTGATAAAGCTAAGTGTGGGAACAGAAAAAACTAAGAGAAGACAAGAAAAAATGTGGAGAGAAGAGGAGGAACAGCCGCAACTGTGTTTTTGCTGTTTTTGGAGATTGTTTTGGCCGTAAACTGCTCATCCGAGGTCGGATTTGAGCACTTTGACATTGTAGACTGGAGTTTTGGGCCGTTCTGGGCGCGATGGCACTGTTCATTTTGACAAATTACTCATGTTTTTCTGTTGTTTTGGCTGTGTAAGTTTCTCTTATGAGCAAAGCTTCTGCTCCAATTTGTGATTGTATCTGGCATATTTTACCCATATTGTGTGAGCTATTTGCCCCATTGGTGTTGGCCCAAGCTCAATTGTATCTAAACATAAAAAATTCTCCCGTTTTGAGCTGAGGTTTTTGGGTGTGTGTGTGTGTCTCTTTCTGTGTGGAGTGGGTAAGGGGGTAGTCTCTCTCCTCTCACTCTAGAGGTGTGTTCCCTGTCTCGGCCAGGTGGGTTGTGTAAGCCGAGTGGTGCCCCTTAGTGTGTGTGTATATCATTCCAAGAGTGTGTGTCGGGTCATTATAGAGGCATTCTGTGTGTTTCCATCCTGCTCACACCATCCAATTCGGATCTGCCTAATTTGTAGGTAAGAATTCTTTGTGAAACATAGTTTCAAAAGCTGCCCAACTCTGTGGTGTGATATTCTCCTCCTTGAGAGGCATCCACCATTTATAGGCCTTCCCTTCTGGAGTTAAGCTTTTTTGCAGTGCTCTAACTGTGTCCAGAGTACGCCATAAGGCGTGATTCCATCCCACTTGTTTAGAAAGATATTCACTGCATCCTTATTGTGATCTCGTTCTTCACCCTTAAAAGTCGATGGTTTGGTGTTTTTCAACAACTCATCCACCTCTTTTGCAGTGAGAGTGTGCAAAGAATTTATGGCAGATGGACGTTTTCCATGATCAAAAGGGCCTTGCCCCTGTGTAGCAACATGCTCATGCATGTGTGTGGCAATAGATCCCTTGGCCTGCTGTTGTGTAAGTTGTATCACTAATGTAGATAATTTAGTGACGTTTTCATTTAAATCTGCAAAATTTCCTTCCATGACTAATATGCGTGTCTGAAGTGCACGAAATTCTTCAATATCAAGGAGTTCATATGCGTCGTCACCGGTCGTAGCATCGCGGGTACTCTCCGTGAGAGTATCTGACCGCGAGCCATCACTGCCAGGATCAGGCATTTGATGCTCAAAATCAAAAGTCATGTTAATATCTGAATCCATGGCGATACAGTGCAGTGGAAGGATTAGCAAGAAAAATACCTGATGTCGAGAAGATGTCCTGTAGATGTAGGATGCACCGTAACCGGTAATTATCACGAAAGAATCTCGTAGACACTAGTAATTAGCCTTGCTAATTTCGTTCGTGCTCCAAGCTTGAAGCGACAGGCAATATTGTTGGTAGTTCAAGCTGCTTGAAGCGACCAGCAATATTGTTGGTAGTCCAAGTGTTATTAAATTGTAAATTTACCCGTTGAAGGCCACCAAGGAGATTTGACGCAGTTGGCGGAAGGTTTCACGACCAATATTTGCAGTTATGCACCATCATGACGTTACCACCAACGTGTAGTGTCTGGGAAACAATCCCTCCCGCTCACGAGAAAAGGGGGACAACAATATTGTGGGTACCCTCCCTTAAGCTTCAAAAAACTTTTTGATTGTCCAATAACCCTAGGTTTTGGGCGCCCATAGTATGGAAAAAACTCAACTGCAGTGCTCTGTCACTATGAGAACGAGCAGGGGAGACATGTAGCATCCCCGGTGTTGCTCGACGGGGCTCGGCCTTGTGTCCGGTTCGCCTCAGTAGGCCAGCGCGACCTCAGCCTGCTCAAACGCGCCCCGTTTTGGTGTGGTGGACTTCTGTGTGTTCTCCCCGCTAAGCTCGCCTGCACACGAACGCTTGGTGCGTTTTCCTGCCTCCTAGCAAGCATCCACGCCCGCCTCCCACTCCCTTTGCATGTGCATGCTTAAGCCAAAAGCAGCGGTCCACGACCCACCCCTCTTGCTTAGAATAACCTTGCTCTTGATACCAGTGTGAATACAAGGAAAGACTTGAGCCTGGAATCCACCTCCCAACCACCCACTATATAGGCTAAGCTCCTAGCCCCTTTTCCCTAGTTGGATTCACTTTCCACATTGCCTAGTCCGGCCCTTGGCCCAGTCCAAGACTCTCTGGCCTTACCCATGTCCTTACATGCATCAAGCGGCGTTGTGGCTATACTAGCTAGCTAGATTCTCATATGTGGTTCAGTGGTAGCCAACAACAGCTACTCTTTATCTAATTTGTGGAGCCAATTTGTCAGGAGTTTTTTGGAGCAAGAGAGTGTGCATATGTACATATACATGCATGGTGCATCAAATAAAGGATTGCCCGTTTTCCATAGCCAGGTGGTTACGTGGGGCCCACATGTGTACAGGTAGGACAGGGTGTACATAGTGCATCAATTTTCATTATTATCGGTACCAATGTGTTTTTTCTACAATAATGAGGACTTGGTAGCGCGTTAAACTTCTCAAGGAAGCTATCCGGGGGCCGACGACATGAAGTAAGCAAGTGCGTCACATGACATCTAGTGGCGTCAGGAGGCCGAATGGGGTCAATATTTGCACGTGGATGAGTACGAACATGACGTAGATGTTTTCTTGTGATAATTATGCAGAAAGGTCATCATGAGGACAATCTTTTGGGGGCCACTTCACGTGGTGGTGGGATGCATTATTGGAAAAGTTGAGTGCCAGGTGTGCGGATGATGCAAAAAGGTGACAACTATGCACGGCGAGATCAGTTTTTGGCCTGTTCGGGGTACGTTTGAGATCATCTAAAAGGCCAAGGGTGCCCAAGTAATAAATCTAAGTGTGGGAACTGAAAAAACTGAGAGAAGACCAGAAAAAATGTGAAGAAAAGAGGAGGAACAACCGCATCTGTGTTTTTGCTCATTTTGGAGCCTGTTTTGGTCGTAAACTGCTCAATTTGAGCACTTTGACATTGTAGACTGGGGTTTTGGGCCGTTCTGGACGCGATGGCGCTCTTCATTTTGCCAAATTCTTCACTGTTTTTTTGCTATTTTGACTGTGTAAGTTTCTCCTATGAGCGAAGCTTCTGCTCTAGTTTGTGATTGTATCTGGCTTATTTTACCCATATTGTTTGAGCTATTTGCCCCATTGGTGTTGGCCCAAGCTCTATTGTATCTAAACATCATAAATTCTCCTCTTTTGAGCTGAGGTTTTGGGTGTGTGTGTGTGTGTCTCTGTGTGGAGTGGGTAAAAGGGTAGTCTCTCTCTTCTCACTCCATCGGTGTGTTCCCTGTCTCGGCCAGGTGTGTTGTGTAAGCCGAGTGGTGCCCCATAGTGTGTGTGTGTATCATTCCAAGAGTGTGTGTCGGGTCGTTATAGAGGTGTTCCGTGTGTTTCCATCCCGCTCACAACGTCTAGCTGCAAGGTGGACATACGTAGCAGCAAGCTTGCAACTAAAGGGTTAAGTGCGTTACCATGCCAGCATGTCTCTCTATCTATTTCTCTCTCTCTCTCTCTTTATTTCTCTCTCTATCTCCCCCCCCCCCCCCCCCCCTCTCTCTCTCTCTCTCTGTGTGGAAAATTCTTTGTTCAATATTACATTATCTTACATGTTAACATCATGTTCAGGAATTTCATTCTCTCCATTCTCTTAGGTATTGCACCTTCAACCTATGGATGACTTGGAGCACCCTTTCCTTTAGGGATTGATCTTGTAAAGAAACTCTATCCTCCAACATTCTGTCTTTGATGACTGGCATAGGCACTGTCTGCTTAAATCCTTTGTTACTGTCAAATGTAGCCATATTCCTCATTGACCATATAAACCACAAAAACCAAACTCTAAATGACCGTACTACAAATTCTAGGGCATGGTTCTGGTGTGTGTTCACCTTGGAGAAAGTCAATTTTAACTATGTGATTTGAACTCCCCAAGATGTAGACCACATATATTCAGCCCATTTCCAGCCTCTGCAACTATTTTAGAGTGCCAAAAAACATGTCTAAGAGTCTCATTACCCTTACTGCTACACTTCCCATCTATAAATCCCTTTGTTTTAAGGTTACAACCTATAGGCAATACCCCTGTACATGCTTTCCATAAAAAGACTTTGTGAACTAGTTTGGAATTAACCATATAGCAAATAATACATTCAACCACCATTTATTGTACATATGTAATCCACACTGTTTATTACATCTTCCATCAATACAAGAATCTGGAAAGAAGATGAATAAAAAACTAAAGAAGATGATTTCTACCAATTTGCCGTACACACTAGCAGAGTCCAGTCTCTATGTCTGTCTTTCAAGTTTGGCTGGCCAGAAACAGGTAAGCTGAATACATGTGCTCCTAGCTCGTGCCACAGTCCTTTCAAGCTGACTCTGCATTTGTACTGTCGTCTGGCTGTAGAAAATAGTTTCAACTCAAGGTTAGAGTCCAGTATTTGATTAATTTGAAGAATAACCTTTTTGAATAGGGTAATAACAAGTTCTCCCATCAATTTGGTTGGAGGAACTTTAAAGTACACAAAGCTCCAAAATATATTTTTAGCACCCAAAGAATTACTAGTATACATGATTCTCCCTTCCCAATGCAAAATAGAGCAGCTCTTTTTCCATGCTTTTATCAGCATATTGGAGATATCAAACCCAATTTTTAATGGATCAACGGAAAACAGTTTATCCCAAATAGTCATATGCCAAACCCCATGAAAGTACACTACATCTTTATCAATCAATTTCCACAAGTATACTGAACAATCAGTATCATTATCGAAGATGTTGTTTCTGAGGCAAGCCCTTCTTGCTTGGGCCTGGAATTTCATATTTCGAATGTGCAGATCACCCAATGTGTATAGGAAGGTCAATTTATCCCAGATAATCAAGGCAACGACGGCAAATTAAATCCTCCACAAAAACCTAGACATGGCTGTTGTACATTTTTGTAGCATTTTGTCGGACTAGTCCAACAAAGGCAAGTAGTACATCATGTAAGGGATGATGATAGATTGGACTATCCTTAATCTCACATGTAGGGGCCATTCATCACAGTACCAAACTGCAATTTTGGCTTGTAGCTTCTCCACTACCCATTGTTGCAACTCGATTCGAGACGCACCCACTCCAATGGGGTATCCCAAGTGTCTGAATACATGTCCTTTTGGGTACCTCTTTCAAGACCAAATTAGAGCATCAAAGTCCCTAACTCAAATATCGATGTGGGTAGATTTGGTTAAATTTTAGATTTAACCCAGCTGCTTATGCATATAAGTCCAATACCTTTATACATCGCAATACATTGATATTGTTTGCTTTGAGGAACACAAAGGTGTCGTCTGCAAATCCTTTACCTATTACTTGTTTAGAGCCCATATGAAGAGTTTGTAGATGCCCATTTGCAGCCACGGCATCCGAATAAGAATACAAAGGGTGAGTTGGAACAACAAAAAAAGTGGGTGATAGGACAACCTTGCCTAACAGATCTTGTAATACTCACCTTCTCACAGAGTCTACCATTAATCACAATTCTGGAAAAGACCTGCTGCCCCAACAAGTTGATGAAGTTGGTTATTCTGTTTCCAAACCACATCTTCTTTAGTACACTTCTGCACAAAATCCCACTACACTGTGTCAAAAGCCTTGACAAAATCAATTTGAAACATAACCATGTCCCTTATAATTTATAGTATGTTCTATACCTAGTTGGATTGTAAGTATGTTATCATGAATAGATCTGCAATCAATGAAGCCTGTTTGGGCAGGGTGAATGTGTTTTTGCAACTCAGGTGCTATTTTGATAGCAATAGATTTGGCCAGCATTTTGTAAAGAATCCCCATCATGGTGATGGGCCTCCAATCAGCCAGAGTTTTAGGGAAGGTGTTCTTAGGGATCAGCTTTATGATTCCCTGCTTGAGGGCAGGATCCATGCATTGAGACATCCAAATCGCATTCAGCAATGGGCACACTATTCCTTTCAATTCTAACCAAAAGGACTGCATAAATTCTTTGGATAATCTACAAATACCAGGACATTTTTCATTTGGTAATTTTGCTCAACGCATATTCCAACTCTGCCTCATTAAGTGGTTGCTCCAAGCTGTTAGCTTTTGTAGCCTCAATGCATGGAGTGACAACAGTCAAGATAGATTCAATAGCATTTATTCTTTCATAAGATACATTGGGCTTACATTAAGCAGAGCACTATAATACTGGGTAGTCATATCCAGAATTTCAGTTCCCTTGGTTAGAGGAGGTCTATTGTTATTGTGAAGAACTGACAGATTCTTCCTTTTCCTTTTGTACTTGAGGTTTTTATAAAAGGTTTTGGATGAGTATTTCCCATCTGCAACCACCCATTCTCTACATAGATATCTCTGTTTTTTACATTGATCCATTTTCCAAATATCTAAAATTACATCTCTAGCAGCAATTAGCTCTTGTATTTCCTTGTGAGACAACGTAGTAGACTGTCTACCAGCTTTGATCATAAGCTGTTTTGCTCTTTCTCTAGATTGCATTACCTTTTGACTGTCTTTTTGAGCGCATTCAATTTACCAACAGTTTTGATGTAGTGTTACATGTTAGATACTATACATAGCCAGGCCGAGAGAGGGTTTGGGTTTGCAACAAATGCAAAATGAATAAGATCGAGGACCTGTATCCAAAACATGCTCCTGAGTAAGCAATGAGTTATTAATAATTAAGGGTTTGGAATGTCTTGCTGGCTTCATATTTTACATTTCTATATCAAAAAGTTGTGAGACAATAGGAAAGTGATCAAATAGCGGTACCAACATCAACTTTTAATTTTTTTGAGTTCGGGAGCCGGTAGATTCAAGAAAGTAGAGTCTATCTAATCTGGACCACAATCCTTGGTGGGATAGGGAGTGAAAGATGAATCCTATAGAGGATTTAGAAGCAGCAGTTCAGGCATCAGCCAAATGAGTTTGGCTCTACAAGGTGTCACATTAAGAGCTTTGAGCAGCCGACATTATAGTAGATAAGGAGGTGGTTTGGTCAAAGGTCTCGACCATGTTAAAGTCTCCTCCAAGCATACCTTGTGGCCAGTTTAGATGGGCGATCCACGACTCTATTCTAGATGCAGCATCATTAGGAGCATAGAAATTACTTATTTGCATTGGTCCCCATTGGGATTCCACTTGGAAGAGAGAGCATCTACCTAATTTATGGTCAAGGATCCATTGAGGCTTGAGGGAGTTTTTGATATATGTCAAAGTACCACTATGGGAGAATGTTGCTGTTACCGCACAGCATTACCACATAAGAGGAGAGAGAGAGGTTTAAGAAAGAGAGAGATTGTATGTTGTAGCCGTGCTGGTGGATTTTCCGATTTTTCTATGAGTATTACCGCATGTATTACCGCGCATATAGCCGCACAGATTACCACAATAAAAAAAAGAATCCACTTGGCCCGCCGCCCCCATTCCTCAACCACTTTTCCCTTTCTATAAATTCTATTCTATTTTGTTACTTTTCATAAATTGGTACCCCCTTTTTGCCTGGAGTGTAAGAAATCCCATTCTCATTGGGATTTTTAGTGCCTCTCTTCTCTTTGCTTGCCTCATCTATTGTTATGATTCTCCTACTCTACTCATTTGTACCCCATGAGATTCTATATCAAAGAATATTTTGTTTCCACCTCAAAATCTTATGTCAACTATGCATTCATATGGAAATGGCAAGCGAACGATGATCAAAATTGTATTGTCTTGCGTTCATAAACAAATATCCCTTTTGTACAACATAAGTAGAGAAAGAAGACAAAATCCAAAAGATATTTATTAATTTTCATCCTCCAAGAGATATCTACAACAAGTGCTTACATCCATGTCCAACCCCATGGTAGCTAAATCAACAAATAAATCTATTGATTCATCCTCTACAGCCTCTCCTATTGAATCATCATCATCCTGTCCATCCTCGTCCTTGTCCTCACTATGGTTGGTTATTGGGAATGGTTGGTTCTCCTCGACCTCAACTGCATCATCGTCATTGGCATCTTCTTGAGATGGTATGGTGGGATCTGCCAAAGTCTCTATGTTTGTATCTTCAAAGATAGATCTGCTCCATGGTGTGATTGGAATAACATACCAAAGTCGTCTTCGATACATACAAGGCACATAAAACACCTGTAGATCACAGAGAAAACAACAACATGAATGTAGTTTTATACGTATCATATAATGTTTTAGTGAGTTGCACATGGACTTTACCTACTCACAACTACTAGGTTGCACCAAGTTTTCAGTCTTCCCGCGATGAAATTGCCCGGAGTCTACCATATAGAGCCCATTATCATGTCTCTTAACCTCACCCACAAACCATCGGCAGTCAAAGAGATATTTGTGAACTGTTCTGAAATCCACTTTGATCATCCTCTCTATTGTTCCACATTCCCTCACCTCTTGTGTTGTTGTGTCAAAGCTGCCCATAACTCCACTATCGTGAGTGGTTCGACGCTCATCTATCTTGCAGGTTCAAAAATGACGTCCTTCAGACCACCTAGAGTTGAATGTGAAGGCCTGCAAAAACCAATCAAGATAGATGAGAGAGAGAGAGAGAGAGAGAGAGAGAGAGAGAGAGAGAGATGACACACATACACACACACACACACACTCGCACACACACACTAAACACATTGAGTATATTACCCTTGGTAGACATCCTCATGCGTACTCCCATTTTTTAGGGCTTATTTGTTCTCCTTGTGCCTTGGCCTTGGTCATGGCATTGTGTATCCACCCAACTAGAATTAGATCAGGGTATTTGGCAAGCTCTTTAGGAAAGGGAGGTGCTTGCCTACCGCCATGTGACCTCTTCCATGATTCCCTCTCCCTTTCTCTCGTTGTACGCACCTCCACATACATATCCACCCATTTGTCCATGATGGGAGCATTGAGTAGACAATGGTTGTTGAATATGGCTTGAAATTCCCTATCCAAAATCAAGAGAGAACCTTTCCCACTTGGAATGTTTGCGTGTTTTTTTGGATCCTCTTCCTCCATCTTTAAACGAGCCAATGATGGGTCTATTGTGAAAAGATATTGAGAGACATACACAAAAGCCTCTTGTACAACCCAACCCTCTGCCGTGCTTGCCTGAACACATGAAACCATTAGTGATTAAATTAACCAATAAAAAGTGTTGTGAATACAACCAATCCTAATAAGGTTTAAGGATTAAGATTGATGAATACCTCTGGTTGTGATCGTAGCCTTACAACGTCTTTCAAGGTCTTTAGGAACCTCTCAAGAAAGAACATCCACCTGGAGTGAACCACACCACAAATGGCTATCTCCTCGACAAGATGGAGCAATAGGTGAACTTGGCTAACAAGGATAGAACGTGGAAATGCATCCTCAATAGCACAAGTTGCTTCAATTGCTAGAAGTCGAGCTGTTGGAATGGCTGAAACTTCGATTTCTTTGGAACTCACAAACCTGTAACCAAAAAACCCTTCATAATCTTCATAGTAAAGTTAGTCTTCAAAGTAAAGTTTAGGAGGGAGGATTAAATCTGCTATACCTGACAACTTTTCCCACCTTGAATATTGCATCCTTTACCTTCGTGTTCGCAAATCCACTAATGCTAATTGGAAGCACAAACTATTGCACAAACAAAAAGACTTATTAGTATCCAGAACCCTAAACCACATACACACACTCACATACACACACATACACACACACACATTACCTGAAGAATCTTGTGCCAATCATGGGATTTGAGCCCATACAGTTGTGTGGATCCTCCTTTCTTAGTTTTAGTGAAGGCACCCTTGAGCGAACGCATATAACCTGTTGGAGTACGGATCGATGCAATGAATTGTTTCATCCTCTCTTGATCCACCCTTGATAGAATCCAAGGTGCCTTTGGAAGAACCATCTTCCCCCGGGGCCCCATGCGAGGTGTGGCCGAAGGAGGGATCCTCCTTATGGCCCTCATGTCCTCTCTAGCCCCCAATGAATCTAGGCGATGTGTTGTGATGCTCGTTCCAATGTCTTGCCCAATCCGCCATGGTCCAATGAAGTGGCTCCATCCCATTGCACGGTGGAGCATAAGATCGATGCGTGGGCGGCAAGAAGCGATGGTTATTGGGGTATATCACCTTACCAAGTAGAGTGGGTCTATCTGTCACGAGTGAGGGTCCACAAGTTGGGCATGCACTATGTCCAAATGTCGATAGTCCTACAAAAACAAAAGACATAACTGCATATAAGTGAACAATGCAAAGATATTAAAAGAGCGTCACAAAGTATAAGCTTACCAAAAATCTCTCCAAGCCCGGGGTAATCATGCATGGTCCACATGAGAATGCACTTGATCATTGTGCGCCGATCACGAAGTGGTCTTGATACATCAAAAACATCTATGATGTTACATAGCTCTTGAATATCTTCAATCAAAGGTGCTAAATATACATCCATGTTCTTCACCTTGTGTTTTCTTGGTACTAGAAGAGAGAGAAAAATGTTCCCCTTCTTGGTTGACTCCCATGGTGGAATGTTGTAATTCACAACAACCACTGGCCAAGTACTCCATGAGGTAGACCGATGCCCAAATGGGTGTACCTCATCACTAGCCAGACCTAGCCTCAAGTGACAAGGCTCTTCTGTAAACTACGGCCATGTCTGCTCGATGTGCTGCCATGCCGGCGAGTCAGCCAACACTCTCATAATCCCATCGGTGGAGCGCCTTGTCAAGTGACAATGCTCTTCTCTAAACTACGGCCATGTCTGCTCGATGTGCTGCCATGTCGGCGAGTTAGCCAACACTCTCATAATCCCATCGGTGGAGCGATTTGTCATATGCCATGTAAGAAGCTCGCTTATTCCTTTGGTGCTGAACATGTGCTTGATGTGGGGAATGAGGGGGAAATGATGAAGAACCTTGCGAGGTATTGTGGTTCCTTGCATTCCATCTTTGTACCTTGATTCTCCACACTCGGGGCAAGCATCAAGCCCTGTATGTTCATTGCAAAATAGCACACAATCATTGACACATGCATGTATGCGATCATAGTCCATCCCAAGCCCTATCACCACGTGTCGTGCCTTCCTTCGATTATTTGGAAGATGATTGCCCTTAGGCATCATCTTGCCTAATAGCCTATGAAATAATTAAAGAACGCACACACTAATGCGAGCACATATGTACACACACACAATGCATGCACAATGCACACACACACACACACACATGTACATACACACAATGCATACACAATGCACACACACACACACAATGCATACATACACATGCACACACACATTGTACACACACACAGACACACACACACACACACTATTTTGTGCACAATGCCTAATACACATACACACACACACACACGCACACACACACACACAGACACACACTATTTTGTGCACAATGTCTAATACACACACGCACACATACACAATAACACACATACACACATACACACACACGCACGCACGCACACACACACTATTTTGTGCACAATGCCTAATACTTACACACGCACACATGCACATGCACATGCACTAGCCAGACCAAGCCTCAAGTGACAAGGCTCTTCTCTAAACTACGGCCATGTCTCCTCGATGTGTTGCCATGCCGGCGAGTCAGCCAACACTCTCATAATCCCATCGGTGGAGCGATTTGTCATATGCCATGTAAGAAGCTCGCTTATTCCTTTGGTGCTGAACATGTGATTGATGTGGGGAATGAGGGGGAAATGATGAAGAACCTTGCAAGGTATTGTGGTGCCCTGCATTCCCTCTTTGCACCTTGATTCTCCACACTCGGGGCAAGCTGCATCAAGCCCTGCATGTTCATTGCAGAATAACACACAATCATTGACACATGCATGTATTCGATCATAGTCCATCCCAAGCCCTATCACCACGTGTCGTGCCTTCCTTCGATTATTTGGAAGATGATTGCCCTTAGGCATCATCTTGCCTAATAGCCTATGAAATAATTAAAGAACGCACACATTAATATGAGCACACATGTACACACACACAATGCATACACAATGCACACACACACACACACATGTACACACAGACAATGCATACACAATGCACACACACACACACACACAATGCATACATACACATGCACACACACATTGTACACACAAGCACACACACACACACTATTTTGTGCAAAATGCCTAATACACACACACGCACACATACACATGCACATACACAATGCCTAATACACACACACTAATGCTTGCATTAGTGTGTGATTGTGCACAAATTAATGTGTTTTCACACACTATTTTGTGCACAATCACATACTAATGCCCGCATTAGTGTGTGCATGCGCTACAAGCACACACTAATGCAAGAATTAGTGTGTGCATGCATTATACACACACACACTAATGCAAGAATTAGTGTGTGCATGCATTAGTGTGTTTCTACACACTAATTTGTGCCCAAGCACACACTAATGCAAGCGTTAGTGTGTGCATACCTCTCTAGCACACACTAATGCTTGCATTAGTGTGTGCTTGTGCACAAATTAGTGTGTCTTAACACTAATGCATGCACAAGCACACACTATTGTGAGCATTGGTGTGTGAAAAAATTGCACACACTAAAACACACTAATGCATGCACACACACACTAATGCGAGCATTAGTGTGTGCATGCGCTACAAGAACACACTAATGCTTGCATTAGTGTGTGTGTGCATGCATTGGTGTGTTTTCACACACTAATTTTTGCATAAGCACACACTAATGCAAGAATTAGTGTGTGCATGCGTTACATGCACACACTAATGCAAGCATTAGTGTGCATGCGTTACAAGAATACCAAAACATACCTCCATGTGGGTGTGCATGCGTTACAAGAATACCAAACATACCTCCATGTGCCTGCGTCACCAAGAAGCCCAACGGTAGATTAAGGGCCAACACACACACACCAGATTAATTTCTTTGCCACACACTAACGCACACACACAATAGATTAATTAGAAGCACACACACATACACACTCTAAATGGATGCAAAAAAAAAAGCACACAACCATTTCTTAAATAGAAGATAAAAGGAATCCTATGCAAGGAGGAATCCTATGCAATAAAGAATCTCACTTTGACTAGAATCCAATGTTAATAAGGGTCCATTTTTTTGTGAAATTGTAGGATATGGTATCCTCTTCCACGCCCGGCTATCGAACCATAGAGGACTTTCTCGCCGATCGCCTCTTTTACGAGGATGCTTGTTCCGCTTACTACTCGTAGTCTTCCTCCCACCAGCCACAATCGTCCTTCGGCTTTCGATGGTTCCGAGATGCACTACACAACCCCGACCTCGACAGGGCATACCATGCCTAGGAAGAGTGGCTATCCTTGCAGCAAAGTATTCTAGGGCGATACACACTCGTACAGTTGGCTGCCTATGGGCTCTCACGGCTTGCAACACGGGGCGCCGGCACTCCCTACGTGCATAGTGTGCCTCCCACAGAGCCTCCCTCCACCTTATCGTGGACTTTCTCGTCACCCGCACCTCCCTCCACCTTGCATTCGTAGCGATCCACGCCCTCACCGTCGAGTTATCCATCGTCTATACCACCCAACGGTTCGGGCTCGGGCGAGCGCTCTTCGGGTGGCCAGCACTCTTCCCGTAGTGGTGGCTCACTCTCTCGTCAAGGTAGTGGATCGTGATGCTTTGGTGGTGGAGGGGGAAGTGCTACAGATTCACCTCCTCTTACACCCCGACCTCCTCACTCACCCCAAGAGCTCCACATAAGGATGAGGACCGCGATGCGCCCACCCCAGACACTCGTGGCTACTACTATTATATACATCGAGGGGGGGAGTTGGATCTAGGTTCCTCTTTGGGGAGGAAATTTTGAGGGCACCTTAACCAGCTGATCCACTCGACATACCAAGATTGCTATAAATCTTTCAAAGATCAGGACCCAGCCGGCTTGACGTACATTCACAGGACATTTCTCATGCGGTTCTCTAATCCGAAAGTGGAAGAGTTCTCCAGGCAGTGGCTCGAGGAGTACGTCAAGAATTTCTTGAGAAATAAGAAGTCGAGTGTGTGGAGGGTGGTAAAGCGAACATTTGAATCTGAGGGTCACAACTATCGCCCTAGAAATGTTCACGACAAGGAGTGGGAGAAAGCCCAGGGTGAGCTGGAGGACGAGAGAGCGACAGGTGCTTGGGTGCACACTCGGCAGGTGGAGGCGAGGGCAAAGCAAACGCCCACGCATTACGGCTCGGGCGGAAAAGCAGCATGGAAAGATAAATTTCTGAGTGCGCGTATTTTCATTTGAATTGATTTAATTTATGGTAATAAGGTTAGGTTTGTGATATTTTTTTAATTGATATATAGCAAAATATTACTATGACCCGCCCAAGCCAAGAGATCCAAAGATACAGAGAGAGCCACTCCGAATATCATACATGGTGCTGACTGTATGAAAACAACAAAATTAATCGCGACAAATTTGAAAATGCATGTCGTACACTACAGCCTGTAAGTGTGAACTCTCTTTTAAAATGAGTGCATGCAGAATTATGTATCCATTTGTATTAATTAAAGGTTTTGTTGTTTTTTTCTTTTCCAAAGTCAGGGAGTCCCTCGAGAGGTCCCATGATCCGAGTAGCTCAATCCTCTGAGTGTTTTTGGGCCCGTCTTCTTTTGGCCACAGTTGTATAGCCCCCATGCATCGCTTATTTGGGCAATTTTGTAATATCCAATATAATTAAACACTTGATTTTGGCCCAAAGTCTTCTTTTGCCCACAGTTATATAGCCGCCATGCATCGCCTATTTGGGGAATTTTGTAATGAACAGTTTCTCCAATATAATTAAACATTTGATTTTGGCCCAAAGTTTTTGTGCAATGTTGTTTTTTTATTTATTAAATGTATAGGAAAGAAAAGGCAAATGACCATTTGGATGGGTCCTACCAAGGACCATCCAAATGGTCATCTGCTTTTTTTAAAAAATACTCGCGTGTGCGGTAATGTTGGCAGTAATGCTTGCGGTAACGCCCGCGGAAATAAGCGCGGATATATAGCCGGGCCGATTACCACTCGCATTGCTGAAGGACCATTACCGCGAGAATTGACTCTAGCATTACCGCCTCTGAGATGTTTTGACTTGAACTTCTCCGATCCTTTGTTTTTGTGTGTCTATCTAAGCGGTAAAGTGCTCCAAATGTCATAGTGTACCTGAGTATTGTCCTTTTTTTCCACCGAAAGAAAGACTGTATCCTTTAAAGTGCATTACATCCCTAGCTTTATCATGCAACTTATGCTCTTGAACTAGACAGATATCCAAATCAGAGGTCAACAACCAATTTTGAAATACCAGTAGCCAGAGGGGTGGTTGAGACCCTTAACATTGAAGGATGCAACTATCATGAGGAGAATTATTGAGGGGTATCCATAACTAGCTGAGTGTCCTCATCTTTAGGACTATCTGTCATCAACACCTCAATATTGACATGGTTTGGAGTTGCATTGCTCTTAGTGGTAGAGTTTTGCATGAGCACAGAGTTAATAGCTCCCAAAGTATGTGAGGAAGGGATATCTTGAAGAAAATCAAACACATTAGGTGAGGTATATCCTGATATTCCTAGTCAAGTCCTGAAAGTTTTTTTTGATGATTGGTATCCGTCAGAGTCAACCACTCTTTTACCCTTGTCTAGAGATCTTGGGTTCCTAGAAGAAGAGGGAGAGGAGTTGGCTTGGCTCCCTACATGAGGGGAGTTTTTACTCCTACCTGTCTGAAAACTACTGCTTTATACGTACTAGGAGGGACTACATATTCAGAAGTAGGTACATGAGCAGGAGGGGGGGAAGGTCGCTTTATAGAATTTGAACCTGTTTTGCCAAAAAAAAAATCTTTGGGCACCAAGTGCTTACTGCCAGGATAAGAGGGAATCAGCTCAACTGAGCCTTTAGCCAATGTAGGGAAATTCTTGGAGAAATGTCCCAGATGTCCACAATGATAACATGAGCCTGAGAGAATTCCCCACTTAAGGTAAATAACCAGCCTGCCTATAGATTCTAACTCAATTTCCATAGTGTCAGGCATCTTCTTATCAGTGTTCCACATAACACAAGCTCTATTCTTGTTGGGACAGTTGATAGTGGGGGCAAATAGAACTTTGCCTAGGGAGGCAGCCAAATCCTTGATACAAGTCCATAAAAGAGCAAGTAAGTCCACAAAATCAACCCATATTGGGCATTTAGACAAGAATTCCTCCTTGATTTGCTTGAGGCTACTAGGGAAGAACATGAACAACTTGCCCACATAAGATAATTGTTGAGGTAGAATGAAAGGCTTTTTGATCCTCTGCAAAAAAAAACAGAACTTCATACAGTCCTAACCCATTGTAGAAAACCTTTTCGACTACATCTTTCTTAAATCCATGGTCTAGATAACTTGTTATCTCATTTAGGGCCGAAAGTTTGCCTGTGAAATACAGCACTATAGCACGACTCTTAAAAGATGAGACCTGAGACGTGACTGTTATGGTAGGGATGCAAACTGTATGATGCCCTTTAACTTGAGGGTCAGAGATTAATGCCTCAGTTAGACAACTGATTAGTTCAGCTTCAGAAAGTGTGCCTTCGTCATCCCTTACAAGTGGCATGGATGCTCCCTTAGGATTCAGACAAAACACCGTTGGTAGAGCCATGGCGCAAATTGGTCAAACGAGGACCTCAGATAAGACAGCTGAAGTGAGTGCCAGCGGGAGAAGGTCCAATTCTGAGTCTAAGTAGAATACGTGACCTAAGCCTTGTCGGGAGAACGAAGCCCAAGGATCCCTCAACCTCTTACAGAGATAGAGAAGCGTCATATGAAATGCCAAGCAGATCCCTCACATCAAAAATCCACATCTCTCTCTCTCTCTCTCTCTCTCTCTCTCTCTCTCTCTCTCTCTCTCTCTCTCTCTCTCTCTCTCTCTCTCTCTCTCTCTTTGTGTGTGCGCGCATGTGCGCGCCTGAAGTGGTTGGATGAAGCTTAGGTTGACATGTGTCCAATGTTGTTGTCGAAATTCGACCCTCACTAATAGATAGAATCTATTAACAAAGCATACGTTGACATGTGTAGAATGTTGCTGCCAGAATTCCAGTCTCGTTAGTAGATAATATAGATGTAGATGAAGAGGAATTGTGTAAGGTTGGGTTTACACTGCTCATGTTGAGCTTACCACCGACCAGTTGAAGCACTTAAGGTTATGCAGTTCACATTACACATTTTGTTAAGCAATGGGTTGCTAGCATGACATGCTAAGTCATGCCCAAGCACCATGTTTGCTCACATGTTTCTATTCCGACTTGCTTCAACCACCTAAGGGGAGAAACCCACTTGAAGAACCAAACATTTGCTTGCAGAAACCTACATAAGAGCGCTTTTTGCAGGCCGTGTGCTGACCAATGTGAACAACACCAAGGTAGGGCAGTGGGTTTAGCACGCCTGTTGACTACCTCTAGCAGCTCTTCACAGGCGACAGGAGGCGGAGGAAGACTGTTGAGCATCGGATAGCTACAGGCACGCCTGGAAATTGAAGGGTGGTCCACAAAGAGACTATGGTTGGAAATTTGGGACCACTTTCGGGTGCTGAAAACGTTGCTTTGGCTGCTGTCTTTGTGGCTGAAAAATGTTGGTTTATCTACTGTCTCTTGGCTGAGAAATAGCAGGTCTAGGGCTGCGTTTTTATGGCTGCAATCGAAGGCTGAAAACGCTGAATACCTGCTGCGACAGATGGCTGAAAACGCTATCCTTGCAGTTCCCTTTGGCTAAAAACTATTGCTTGCTGCAGTCCCTTGTGGGCGATCCAAAATGCTCGAGGTTGTGGGATGAGGGGCGATAGAAAAATGCTAGGGGTGGTGTTGTGTCGGGCGAGGTGTTGCTTGTGGAAAACGCCAAGTTGCAAGGAGAGATGGCAATAGCAAAAACCCTGGCTGAATGAGGATGGGCGTTTTCCACTCTAGGATGTTTTTTTAAATAGCCATGGCGGGAAAACAAGGCAATTAGTATTCGGGATTTAGAATTTAGAAGCTTGGGAGTGGAGCAGATGTCCTCCTTCCACCATTCCTCATGCTCCGCTGAAGCTTGCAAAGCTTTCACAATCGCCGCACCCGCCACGTTAAACTTGTGCTGACTGCTTGTACCTTCTTGCGTACGCGTACATATACGTGTATGCATATGCATACGCTCTCCTTCGCTTTCGCTGAAGTTCTCCATTGCTTCCGGTAATGACTCTTGACCTTCCACATTCAATTCTGGGACTGTTTTTACTAATTTTCAGCTGGTTCTTGGTGCCCTTCCCGTCCTCTTCTGTAGACCTCTGACGTCATGTGTCTTTTGAGACTTAGTGGATTTCTGAATTCTTTGTTTTCAGCCACCTTTTGCTGCGTTTTCTGGCGTGGACACGTTGGCAACTGCTTGTGCCTTCTTGAATACGCATACACATCAGTCAGATAAACCTCCCATACGATCAGTTTTACTGGTGATCAGCTCAGGTAGTAGGACAACAATGGGGAAATCCAACTCTCCAAGTCTCGCAAGCTAAAACCATTGATAACTGATCTAATGCTCAAGCTGAGCTAAAAATGCAACCTCTTCTTGGTCTAGGAAATATGCAAGGGCTGGCCCTTCCCAATGGGAAAACGCCAACAGGGAAAACACTGACAAGAGGGAAAACAGTGGCAAGAACTCCTTGTAACCGGCCCTGGTAAAAGATGTATATAGTAGAAGATATGCAACCTAACTAAGAGAGACCTAGTTCTAAACCACTTTAGACAGTTCATGATCTTCATTTCTTCCATGTTAAGTTGCGGTTTCCATTGCACGATGTTTTTTTTCTAGCCATGGCCGGAAAACAAGGCAATCATGATTTGGTATTCTGAATTCAGAAGCCTTGGGAGTGGAGCAACCTAACCAACATTGGCCAATTTCTAAACCACTTTAGACGGTTCATGATCTGCGGTTTTCCATCTTACGTTGCGTTTTTCATTTCAAGACGTTTTTTTGCTAGCCGTAGCGGGCAAACAAGGTAACCTTCATTTGGGATTCTGAATTCAGAAGCCTTGGGAGTGGAGCAAATATCTTCCTTCCACAAGTTTTAAACCACTTTAGAGAGAGAGAGAGAGAGAGAGAGAGAGAGAGAGAGAGAGAGAGAGAGAGAGAGAGAGAGAGAGAGAGAGAGAGAGAGAGAGAGAGAGAGAGAGAGAGATGCTATATAACCAGGTTTGGCTAGATGGATGAAAGGAATGTATCCTCGCAAAGATGTCAATGCAATTACAAGTGTAAGCATAGCTCTGTTGGCTATCACTATGTCAACAGAGGAACGTTCTATGAACATTTTCATCGTGAACGGGATGGAGATCTTCATCCAAGTGTCATAAAAGAAAGTCTCCAACAAAAACATTCTGACACCTTGCCAAGTGTGGAAGCCGCAAATAGTTCTGACATATTGCCATGTGTTGAAGCTGTAGCTGACTCTACTCCATCAAATCAAGCTCAACGAAGATTTTGGTGTCTAAATATCAAAGTTTGTGCTCTACTTTCGGCTTACAAAGCTTGGACATTCCAAGCTCTTCAAATCAAGAGAATGACATTTTGTTATCAACTCCTACATCTTGCGACGCTTTAAATAGTCCATATTCTTTACATGAAGAGAATGATAGTGTGGCATTGGTGGATCCAGTTTGTGAGGAGAATATTTTAGCGGATCCAGTTTATGAGGAGCATATTTTAACAGAGCCTACGCATGTCAACGAACACTACATTGAAGAAACTACAAATGGAGATCATGAGAGAGATCACGATGAAGACACACAGTTAAATGATAAGATTCTTCAGAAGATCATTGAGATGCAAGCTTTATGGGATGAACATCAAGTATCCATTGAGTTTCAAGATTGTAAGCTTTTGTTTGACAAAAAATCAAATAAAAATTCACAGAGTTTTACACTTCTTGTCCAGTTGTCACCATCTTGGGATGGTTCTC
Organism: Adiantum capillus-veneris; assembly: GCF_014529385.1. Classification (NCBI taxonomy): domain Eukaryota; kingdom Viridiplantae; phylum Streptophyta; class Polypodiopsida; order Polypodiales; family Pteridaceae; genus Adiantum; species Adiantum capillus-veneris. Next base: position 63,418,927 of record NC_140940.1, on the reverse strand, counting down.
TAGGTGGTATTAGTGTTCCCACATCTTGGACCCAATTGAATACATTGTATAGAAGCTTGGGCATGGTTGACAAAGATAGATATCTTATTTGTATGGGATCAAAAAACAACACCCATCGTGTGTTATGCTGTTGTGAAGGGAAAAGGATAAAAGTTAAGAGATTGAAAAGAGATTGTTTAAAATGTTGAGAAACATGCACAAAGTGAAAATTGCCACGCAAAGAGATGATATCATTTGACTATCTCTCTATAGAGAAGTAATTGCAACTTATATCAACTTCTAGCTTGGTATGCCATGAGCTTTTAACTATGTGGAGACATAGAGGTGGCTAGATACAGAAGATACATATGCTGTTCCCTCTGAAATTTATGAATTTTGGGATAAATCCAAGTGTATAGAATTTCAAGACTTTTGGAGTCCTACATCTAGTTTTAAACTTCCAGTCATTTGTGAGTACTGCAGCCATGCATATAAGGCATGGCGGTCTTCACTGGCTTCGGAAGAGTTATTAAAGAGCTTGAAGGGGGACAAATACGAATTCACTTGCAAATCTTGTCGAATATTAACAAAAAGCTCTAGGAGTTTTTGTCCGGTAATGATATTATTTTTTAGCATGATTCCCAATAGTTTTTTGCCTTGTGTGATGTTTGTTGCTTCTTGCATTTGGCAGGGAGATCCTCAAAATTTTGGGCTTCTTCTTCACTGGGATGGTTTTCAATCATCCAAAACAACACAACAAAATTGTGGTGTTGTTGAAATCAAAGTTTTAGACTCTGGAAAGCAGTCTTTTCTAAAACCCTTACCAATATTATTCATTCCATTCAGCTGTAAGAAGATTATTGGATCTTCAGGCGATTTATTTCATGTCTTCTTGCAACCATTGGTTAGAGAACTAGAGAGACTATTTGTGAAGGATTTGATTTGAGATTCAATTATTCTCCGAGTTTAATTGATCTTGCATTTTCTTCCTCAAAGAAAATAGCAGCTCGTGTTATGCTTATGGTGGTTACTGGAGATCACCCTGCTCAGTGCAAGATTGGGACTTTTCAAGGATGGTGGCCAACATTTCTATCGAAGGGATAAAGCAGCCGCTACACTAGATACCTCTAGTTCAAGCTTTCAAGGTCGATATATTTATGATAAAAATTGTCTCCAATGTCCCTATCCACCGCCTAAAAGGAGTATGGTTGAAATGCAAAAAGCTCTCTCTCTTTCAGTCAAGACCACTTCACGAAGCCAACGTGATGAAGTTTTAAAGAATGCTGAATTAAGTGGGAAGTCTAGTTTATGGAGATTAAATGATGTTTATGGTTTCGATTTGTCATTGGATCTTGTCTATGACACAATCCAAATTCTCCCTTTGAATATATTTCAAAAGTATATTTCACTTTTGATGAGAAACTCGACAACATAGATGAAACGCAAGATTGACGATATCACAACAAGATCCCTAAGCTGTGTCCCTCCGGTCTTGCAATATGGTCGTAGGCCAAGATATCCCAGTAAATATCATGAAAGTTATAAGGCAAAAGAGAATCAGAAGTTCATACAGTGGTAATGATCACTATACAGTTTGTGGCTGAAAAACGCTAGTTTGTCTGCTGTCTTTTGGCTGATAATAGCAGGTCTAGGGCTGTGTTTTTATGGCTACAATCGAAGGCTGAAAACATTGAATACCTACTGCGACAGATGGCTGAAAACGCTATCTCTGCAGTTCCCTTTGGCTGAAAACTATTGCTTGCTGTAGTCCCTTATGGGCGATCCAAAATGCTAGAGTTTGTGGGATGAGGGGCGATAGCAAAATGCTAGGGGTGGTGTTGTGTCGACGAGGTGTTACTTGTGGAAAACGCCAAGTTGCAAGGAGAGATGGCGATAGCAAAAACGCTGGCTGAATGAGGATGGGCGGTTTCCATTCTAGGATGTTTTTTTAAATAGCCATGGAGGGCAAACAAGGAAATTATCATTCGGGATTCTGAATTTAGAAGCCTTAGGAGTGGAGCAGATGTCCTCCTTCCACCATTCCTTATGCTCTGCTGAAGCTTGCAAAGCTTTGACAATCGCCGCACCTACCATGTTAAACTTGTACTGACTGCTTGTGCCTTCTTGCGTACGCATATTTATACGCGTATGCATATGCATACGCTCTCCTTCGCTTTCATTGAAGTTCTCCATTGCTTCCCGTACCGACTCTTGACCTTCCATATTCAGTTTTGGGACTGTTTTTACTGATTTTCAGCTGGTTCTTGATGCCCTTCCCGTCCTCTTTTGCAGACCTCCAATGTCATGTGTCTTTTGAGACTTAGTGGATTTCTGAATTCTCTATTTTCAACCACCTTTTGCTGCATTTTTTGGCGTGGACACATTGACAACTACTTGTGCCTTCTTGCATACGCATACGCATCAGTCAGATAAACCTCCCATACGATCAGTTTTATTGGTGATCAGCTCAAGTAGTAGGACAACAATGGGGAACTCCAACTCTCCAAGTCTCACAAGCTAAAAACATTGGTAACTGATCTAATGTTGAAGCTGAGCTATAAATGCAACCTCTTCTTGGTCTAGGAAATACGCAAGGGCTGGCCCTTTCCAATGGGAAAATGTCAATAGGGAAAACACTAACAAGAGGGAAAACAGTGGCAAGAACTCCTTGTAACGAGCCCTGTAAAAAGATGTATATAGTAGAGGATATGCAGCCTAACTAAGAGAGACCTAGTTCTAAACCACTTTAGAGAGTTCATGATCTGCATTTCTTCCATGTTACATTGCGTTTCCATTGCAGGATGTTTTTTTTCTAGTCGTGGCGAGAAAGCAAGGCAATCATGATTTGGTATTCCGAATTCAGAAGCCTTGGGAGTGGAGCAACCTAACCAACATTGGCAAATTTCTAAACCACTTTAGACGGTTCATGATCTAGGGTTTTCCATCTTACATTGCGTTTTTCATTTCAAGACGTTTTTTTGCTAGCCGTGGCGGGCAAACAAGGTAACCTTCATTTGGGATTCTGAATTCAAAAGCCTTGGGAGTGGAGCAACTATCTTCCTTCCACAAGTTCTAAACCACTTGAGAGAGAGAGAGAGAGAGAGAGAGAGAGAGAGAGAGAGAGAGAGAGAGAGAGAGAGAGAGAGAGAGAGAGAGAGAGAGAGAGAGAGAGAGAGAGAGAGAGAGAGAGAGAGATGTTATGTAACCAGGTTGGCTAGATGGATGAAAGGAGAAAAGTTAAGAGATTGAAAAGAGGTTGTTTAAAATGTTGCGAAACATGCACAAAGTGCAAATTGCCATGCAAAGAGATGATATCATTTGACTATCTCTCTGTAGAGAAGCAATTGCAACTTATATCAACTTCTAGCTCAGTATGCCATGAGCTTTTAACTATGTGGAGACATAGAGAGAGCTGACTAGATACAGAAGATACATATGATATTCCCTCTAAAATTTAGGAATTTTGGGATGGATCCAAGTGTAGAGAATTTCAAGACTTTTGGAGTCCTTTATCTAGTTTTGAACTTCCAGTCATTTGTGAGTACTGCAGCCATGCATATAAGGCATGGCGGTCTTTACTGGCTTTGGAAGAGTTATTAAAGAACTTGAAGGGGGACAAATACGAATTCACTTGCAAATCTTGTCGAATATCAACAAAAATCTCTAGGAGTTTTTGTCACGTAATGATATTATTTTTTAGCATGATTCCCAATAGTTTTTTGCCTTGTGTGATGTTTGTTGCTTCTTGCATTTGGCAAGGAGATCCTTGAAATTTTGGGCTTCTTCTTCACTGGGATGGTTTTCAATCATCCAAAACAACACAACAAAATTTTGGTGTTGTTGAAATCAAAGTTTTAGACTCTGGAAAGGAGTCTTCTCTAAAACCCTTACCAATATTATTCATCATTCAGCTGTAAGAAGATTATTGAATCTTCAGGCGATTTATTTCATGTCTTCTTGCAACCATTGGTGAGAGAACTAGAGAGACTATTTGTGAAGGGATTTGATTTGAGATTCAATTATTCTCTGAGTTTAATTGATCTTGCATTGTCTTCCTCAAAGAAAATAGCAGCTCGTGCTATGCTTATGGTGGTTACTGGAGATCACCCTGCTCAGTGCAAGATTGGGCTTTTCAAGGATGGTGGCCAACATTTCTATCGAAGGGATAAAGCAGCCGCTACACTAGATTCCTCTAGGTCAAGCTTTCAAGGTCGATATATTTATGATAAAAATTGTCTCCAATGTCGCTATCCACCACCTGAAAGGAGTATGGCTACAATGCAAAAAGCTCTCTCTCTTTCAGTCAAGACCACTTCACAAAGCCAACGTGATGAAGTTTTAAAGAATGCGAGATTAAGTGGGAAGTCTAGTTTATGGAGATTAAATGATCTTTATGGTTTTGATTTGTCATTGGATCTTGTGTATGACAGAATGCACATTCTCTCTTTGAATATATTTCAAAAGTATATTTCACTTTTGATGAGAAACTCGACAACAGAGATGAAACACAAGATTGATGATATCACAACAAGATCCCTAAGTTGTGTCCCTCCGGTCTTGCAATATGGTCATAGGCCAAGATATCCGAGTAAATATCATGAAAGCTATAAGGCAAAAGAGAATCAGAAGTTCATACAGTGGTAATGATCACTATACAATTGATCATTATCCAAGTAAATATCATGAAAGTTATAAGGAAAAAGAGAATCAGAAGTTCATACAGGCAATTGAGGTTGCAAGGACGTTGTTTTCATCTTGGAGAGTTAGGTCTTAAGAGGCTTTTGGTGCTAATTCATCACCACTTGAGCATGTGGCAGGTACTATCATATCTCAGCTTCACTTTACGTAGCAACGTCCAGAAGAGGGTTTTAGCAATTGCAAATCTAACAATGTCTTCTTCTTCTGAAGGGAGTAGAGAAATACATGATGATATTCTTCGACATGGAAATCATGATGTTATATGGTTCTTTCTCTATGAGCGACTTGTCTCCACCTATGTGAATATAAAATCAAACAATAAAGAGAATGAGATTTCTTTCACTAACTTTCATAGGAGAAGACTTCTTACATGGATCTTAGCACAACTTCATAAAGATAAGGATGGACTTTTGCCTCACCAAAGGTTGTACCAAGATCTTCACTTCGCTCTCATGGCACCCACAGGATATGTTATTGACTCTTCAGTGCAGTATGAATGCCAAGCATGGCATGAACATGGAATACTCAAAGTGCCATCTGTCTTGAAGGAAAAGGATTTGTGGAATTCTCTCTTATTAAATGAAACCAACTATCCATGTGGTAGTTCTATTTTTTATAAGGGGATTATCATAGGTCCTAAAAGGAAAAAATGGAGGGAGCTTTCTCAAGCGGAATAGAGATTCTTCAGCCAAAGAGAGTGTAGATCCACACATATTCAAGAACACAAAAAAAATTGGTATAACGGAGAAGTCTTCTAAGTTGGTGATACGATTGTTGTAAAATCAGATAACTATGTTCCTGGCTCATTCTTTGTTGGTGATTGGAAAGCACGCATTAAATACTTTTTCTTTGCACAATGTGGTACAAATCTCATGCTTTTCTTTGCTGCGGATTACTACAAACAATTGATCTTGGTGGAAGAAGAAAATGAAAGGTTGAATGTGGAGCCAATGACTGGAATGAGTGTACTGCAACAAACTCCCATGCCTTTCACTTGGGATTGCATAAGAGAAGTCAGCTCTTTACTTCATAAGTTTATTCCATGGAGCTTTCAAAACTCCATCATTGCTTATGAGATTAAAGATCTCTCTGTGCGTAAGCGTCTACTTACTGTGGGGGCTGTGGGATGTGTACCTCCATGAGTGGAAGAAATGGATATTGTTCAAATTAAACAATGTGATGATCGTGACATTTCTAGTCATATGTTTGTATATGCTGTTGTTCGAGAGGTGGATGTGGAAAGAAGAAAGGTTTGATTCACAAGGCTTCTCAAAATGCAAAGTAGCACGCAACTTTGGAAGGCAGGAGTCGAAGATCCTAATTGGCAAGATATATCCCTTTGTGTCGCAATAGTTTTTAGTTGGGAGGTTCTCAAAAAAAATAAAATAATGAAATACAATAATGCAAGCTATGGTTCAAACAAAGAATGTTGAGAATGTAGATGTGGAGGAGTTGAAGGAACGGGGAGCGACGTTCCAAGAACATTGTTATTCGTGGAATTCCCGAAGAGAAGTTAGAGACACCTCCTTCTCTTGCCATTGTTATTGAAGATTTCTTCAAAACCCACTTTGGCATGCATGTCCGGAGTTATGGTCTATGGAGCACATAGAGTGGGGAAGCAAGGAGCTCCTCGCTCGGGAGAACGGCCAATTGTATGCACCATGCCGGATGAGACCAAGCGAAAGATTATCCTTGATAATAGTTGGATCTATTTGAGGAATACAAAATGTTTTGTATGTGAAGATCGCACTATTAAGCAACAAAATATGCGTCGCAAGGTATATGAGAAAAAGAATAATAAAAACAAGGAGATCTCTCATGAAGAAAATGTGCCCAAGGAGGAGGCAAGTCTCTCAAGCAAATAGGGATGCGTGACCTATGAGACCGAGTTACAATTGAAAATATGCTTTTGGAATTGTAATGGATACCCATGGAATGCGGGGGTTGGCATTGATGAACTAACAAGCAAAGCCGATGTTGTACTTCTTGTTGAAACTTGGGAGCATGATACACAAAGGATTAACGGCTTGGAGGATTACAATGTACATTCATTGATGTGGTCAAAGAATCTCAAGCAACGAAGAGGACAAGGAGGGTTAGCATGTATGGTTAAGAAAGGATTGGAAGATTTTGTATCAATTGTGAAAGATGACAAGTACAAACGTTATGTATGGCTGAAAATTATGACACCAAAAAGAGCACCCATTTTTGTAGCCGGTTGCTACATTCCTCATCATGATTCTCCCTTTTATGCTTGCATGGATAGAAATCAACCATTTTCTGATTTGGAAGAGGACATTGCTTATTTCAAAGGTGAAGGTGGTGTTATTGTATTTGGGGATATGAATGCTCGCACAAAAACATTGCAACATGATACTCGACAATTTGATATGCCATACATTTCAAGGGAGTTGGAGGAAGTTCACTTGTATGATCATACTTCAATGGATGAGAAAGAGCCAGATCACTATGGAAAGTTACTTTTACACATGTGTAATAGCACGGGTATGCTCATTGCCAATGGTGTATCTTTGTGGAGTGGAACCGATGGATTTACATGTAGAAGACATAATGGGGATAGTGTGATTGACTATATGCTACTCTCTGAAGCCATCATGTATCGCATAAAGAGTTTTATGTTTGGTCAATGGACCCCGAAATCCGACCATCGCACCTTATGTATTGACCTTTCATGTGTAGAAGCAACTAAGCATGATAATCTCAGCCAAAGGAAAGAGAAGTTGTCACTATGTATGGATTTCAAACGGGCACCAATGTACATTGAAATGGTTGAGCAAAAATTATGGATGACAAAGCTTCAATGTGATGCACCATTGGAAACTAAATGGGAAGCTTTCAAGAAAGCTATTTGTTCTTGTCCGGAAGAATGCTTTGCCATAAAGCATCTCCATGGTATCAACAAAGATAGATCACGCAAAAGGTGGTTTGATAAAGAATGTCAAGATGCTCGAAAGTCCTTGATAAAGCTTGATGCAACTATGGACAAAGACAACCATCAAAGTCATTTGCATACATACAAGGCATTGATTCAAAAGAAGAGAAGAAGATGGGAAGTAAAGCAACAAGAATTTCAAGTCCAAGAAAAGGCACATGCATGTGGAAGATTTTGGAGAAACTTGAGGAGCAAGCGGGTTGAGAATTTTGGTAACTTGAGTCTAGTGGATATCTACACACATTGTAGGCAATTATATGAGCAAGAAAATACTGAAAAAATGCCATTTTATGGTTCACTTCCATGTATGCCGTCTTTTTTTACTATTGAGGATGTATGGGGTGGGCTTGAAAAGTTGGCCACTCGCAAAGCGAGAGATCTTCAAGGTATCAAGCCGGAGATGATCAAATGGACGGGAGATTTTACCCATGAGTGGATGTGTGATATGTTCAACCTTGCACTTCAACATGGTATGCCTTATGATTGGAGTACTAATTGGGTTAAGCCTTTGCATAAAGGAGGGGATGTAAAGAATGTAAGAAACTACCGGACTATAATGATTGGGTCTCTTGTGGAAAAGTTATTTGGGTGCATAATGGAGATGAAATTGAGTGATTGGGCTGAAGAGAATGACAAGCGTGCAAAGGGACAAGCGGGTTTTTGTCTATGCCATAGCACCATCGATCATCTTGTCACTCTTCGTGTTCTCATGGAGAAAAGTCAGTTGAAAGGCAAGCGATTGTATTGTTGTTTTGTGGACTTTAAGAAAGCCTTTGATATGATTCCACGTAACAATTTGTGGAGAAGGATGGAAGAACTCCAAGTGCCAAGTGAGTTTATGCTTGCCGTTTCTCGAATCTATGAGAAGGTGATTTGTCAATTGCACATGGGAAGAGAAATTTCAGAAATTTTTGTAAGCACTATTGGGGTTAAACAAGGATGTCCATTGTCACCAACTCTCTTTGGTCTATGCATCGATCAATTGGAACAAATGGTACTTGAATTTATGCAAGAAGAAGGCATTGAAGAGGTCACTATTTGCAATGCGGTAATCATGCTTTTGTTGTATGCGGATGATGTAGTGCTTCTAGCACACACTTTAGAAGATGCACAAAAGCTTATGGTTGTCCTTGAGAACTTTTGCTTGCATAGTGGGCTGATTGTAAATGAATCCAAAACAAAGGTTATGCTTGTGAAAACCAACCATAAGGAGAAGCCATGCATTGTGTACAACAACGAGACACTTGAAGTTGTTGAGAGCTGTTGAGAGAGAAGGAGAGAACACAGAAGTAGAACCCCAAAGTGTGTAGAATACACACATGAGATGATGTATATATAGAGGGGACCTGGGTGCCATATATAGAGAAGCCATATATTGAGTAGCTTCACATATAAGCTCAACACCCCCGCTCAAATAAGGGTCCCTAACTGTGGATGAAAAAACCCTTGGGGGATCAAGGGAAAAACCCACAGCTCTATATATACCCACCGTTATATTATAAAAATCATTGAATATACAAATGTTTACGAGGAGCTACATCACTCCTTTTACATTGAATGTTTTATGAGGAGTTACATTACTCCTATCCTATCAAATACAATAATGAATACAAAGGTTCAATAAAGAGGTGTAAAAGCTATCGATTAGCTTGTAATCAAAAGTGTCTCCGTGAATTTGCTGTGTAGCTTGTCATCAATATCGCATCACCAAACAGGTCTTCATGTTGTCATCAATATGGCATCACCAAACATATCTTCATAAATCTTTTATTGTCACCAAGTTTGTCTTCATAAAATCAATTCTTTGATCAGTCCTACATAGATCATAGACTCCAAAAAAAATATGTCATGAAAATTATTAGCATCGTTAATGAAATAATTACGTTCACAATGCCATAAGAGATGGTTCGCGATGCCACTCTTTTGACGACATATATACACACGACAACATATGGTACATAAAGTATAAACGTAAAAGTACAAAATGTGTGATTACGTGATACAAATGATATGTGTATATACTACATAAAACAACATTTATCAATGTAGTGATCAATGAATACCATCAAAGTATTAACAAAATATCATCATTATATCAATAAAAATGAATAAATGATCATGGTATCAACGAAAAGCATCATGATATCACCGAGAATAATCATTGTATCAACGAAACAACATCATGGCATCACCGAGAATAACCATGGTATCAACGAAACATCATCATGGCATCACCGAGAATAACCATGGTATCAACGAAACAACATCATGGTATCACCGAGAATAACCATGGTATCAACAAAACATCATCATGGTATCAACAAAAATCACCATGGAATCAACCAAATATCATCATGGAATCACCGAGAATAACCATGGTATAAACGAAACATCATCATGGCACCACCGAGAATAACCATGCTATGCTATCAATGACATATTATCATGGTATCAACGAAAATCACCATGACCAAAGTATTAACAAAACATCATCATGGTACCATCAAAATCACTATGGTATCAATGAGAAATTATCAATAAAGCGACGTAAACTATATCTCTAAAAGAAGAATTATACGAGAATCAATGAACGAGTATATCATATAACACAAGATCATGTACCAACAGTAGCTCGATAGAATTTGGACGATCATCAACGGCTCGACTGAATCGGAACTATGTGTAACTGGCTTCTGCAACAAAGTTACGTCAGTAACAAATATATGATTGATGAAGAAAAATATAATTGAGAAGTTTTCAATTATGAGAAAAATCAAAAGCAAAAAGTAAAATTTTGATTTTCAAACATATTCGCAGTCCGAGACGATAACCCAAAATCGGTGCAGAATTTAGAGAAACTTTCTTCTGCAAAGTTATAGACCACACCGATTCCAATCCCCATCGCGGGTAGTTTTTTCTGCAAAGTTGTAGAACACATCAATTCCGGTCTCTCACGCGGGTAGTTTCTGCAAAATCGTTTTCAATAAGCAGAAAAATAAAAAACAAAAAACGGAAATTGCTTTTTAGGTATGTACGCAGTCCGCGAACGATAACTCAAAATCGGTGCATAATTTGAAAACACTTTCTTCTGCAAAGTTGTAGACCACATCGATTCCGGTCTCGCTCGCGGGTGGTTTCTGCAAAATCGTTTCCAATTAGCACAAAAATCAAAAATAAAAAGCGGAAGTTGCTTTTCAGGTATGTACGCAGTCCGCGAACGATAACTCAAAATCGGTGCAGAATTTGAAAAAACTTCCTTCTGTAAAGTTGTAGAACACATCGATTCTGGTCTCTTTCGCGGGTAGTTTCTGCAAAATCGTTTCCAATTAGCACAAAAATCAAAAACAAAACACGAAAGCTGTTTTTCAGGTATGTACGCAGTCCGTGAACGATAACTCAAAATCGGTGTAGAATTTGAAAAAACTTTCTTTTGCAAAGTTGTAGATCACATCAATTTTTATCAGGAGAAAAATCGAAAACAAAAACGTACTGCTCTGATACCATGTTGAGAGAGAAGGAGAGAACGCAGAAGTAGAATCCCAAAGTGTATAGAATACACATGAGACCATTAAGGGGTCTAACGTGTATATATATACATAATGCGTGTGTTTGTTCTTTTTTTCATTTTTAAGAGTTCAATTTCGAACAAATTTGATCAAAATCTGGCATTTTTTAGCGTTTTTATCATCCAACCAGCATAATAATGAGCTGTAATGACAAAATCTGTCATGCTTAAGTTTCTCAAAGCTCAATTAAGGCAAACTACAGGCAAAACTCCTACGGGCCACCAAAAGTATTATGCTAATACATTACACCACCTATATTTCCCCCAACTACAAAACCATGTTCTTCGCTGAGAGAGGAAACCGTACTCACACTTACATGCTTGAGCCTATTCCCTTGTCCGCGATACGCACTATCGCAGCAATTCGGCTTAGCTCCCATTTCCTTCGATGCGAGATAGGGCGTTGGGGCAATGGAGAAGAGTCAAATCGATTGTGCACATTATGCTCACAGCAAGTTTGAGAGTCTGAGTACCACACACTACTAGAGTGCTCAGCTTTTGATCACATCTGAACTTGCTTCTCTCACATTTTCAGCCATAACTTAGACCTACACACTTTCCTCTCCCAGCCAAAGTGTGGACTCTACATTGCGACTCTCATCACTACAATTTTGGAGCATCGAGAGTCACTCATCAGTCGTACACATACTACATCACATGTAACTTTGGTCCCATAGGTCATATTTGACCTCCGAGGACGATAATAAAATCTATCTATCTATCTATCTCTCTCTCTCTCTCTCTCTCTCTCTCTCTCTCTCTCTCTCTCCTACTCTCTCTCCTATATACGTACACTCATTCGTATCGATACACTTTGTTGTTTTATTATTTTTATATTTTCTATGTTTGTCTAGATGAGTGAGAAGCTTCGTAACTCCACGACTTGTAAAAAGCCAAGGCTCTTATTAAAGAAAAAGAGGAGACAGGTATTTTAATATAGAGAATTTAGTTAATGTTCTACTTTAATATGTACTTGTAATTTATATATCTATTTGTTCTAGGATATTGGTAACATCAATGATGATAGTACTATGGATTTTTTTGAAAATTTCAATGGCGACGGTTCTTCTTGTTTATCAAATGACACAATCCATGATAAAGTAAGTTTTTATCGTTTCATCAGCATTCATTTCTACTATTACGAAAAGATGTCTTTGTATGTTTGATGTGTTGAAGCTTTGACTAACGAACATTGATTTTGTGCAGGTGTCCCTCCTTCTAACTGTTGAAGAGAAAGTGACGATCCTCTTAAAGTATTTTGATCTTCAAACACTAGAGGATATGTACTTAGTTTTGAAAGCTAGTTTTTTCAAAATTAGGAAGGAGGAGATTACATTAAGAGACAACAAGAGAATACTCACATTGGATGAGATGAGAGAGATCTTAGTGGAATGGTTTCTTTCTATGCAGAGAGTGCTTTTGAGAAGACAACTTGGTCACGATTTGAGATTTGATGAAGTGGACATTGTGTCTTTTTAAACAATTCAACATAATTTTTTCTTTTCTAGATTTCGTTAAATTATGAAAAAGTGATGTGATTGTGAACTGCAATTGATTGGAATTAAGAAGTCTTCTTACGGTGTCTTCGTTTATGATTTAATTGTCTTCTTCATAAAATATGATTTCTAGCTCTTAAACTCTCCATATTACTTACTGATAGATAAAACTAGGTTGGAATTAGCAAATTAAAAATGCTACATTTATTGTTAGTCCAATAAGGTTATTTTCTCAAGTGCCATATTTACTACGTAAGAATTGTTTTCCTATATGGACAATATCTTCTACATAGTAAAATGGTATGGGTGTCGGCTTGACGTCCTCTTTTTCTATATAGAAAATAATTTTCTACATAGAGAATTATTTCTATATAGGAATATGTGGAGGGGAAAATTTCCTATATAGACTACCTAGTAAATGTTCCATTTTTCCTAGTTTGCACTTTTCCTACTTATGTTCATTTCTACCTAGTAAATAATATGGGGAATTCTCTTTTTTTACTATCTAGGAACATGTTTGAAAGTCCTTGTGAGACGAGACAGAGAGGACACCATCATATCCAATCCCCAAAGTGTGTGGAGAGCACACACTGAGTACACGTATATAGTGGGGACTCCTAGCTATATATAGCATAAGTGTGGGCTCTCTATATAGCTCCAACACTTATCAGCTCTCACCGGGTCAACAAGAGGAGATTATGAGGCAAGTGAACTAGCTTGTGAAAAAGGGTGCTTAAGGCTGCAAGTAAACTCCTATGCTTAGCCACCATCCCTCAAACAACCCCTCTACCCAATCCTCGTTGCCTTGTGGATAAAGTTAATTTTTTCCAATTTGCTATCGTTTAGCAAATTTAGGGCACCAGGTGTACTGAATGGACAATTTTAGCCAGTCACAGGAAATTTTTTTAGCCTAATTCGCTATCATCTAACATATGGAGGTATCTGGAGAACCTTTTGTGCAGTTGATTATCGTCAACTTCAACCATTTAAATAAAATAAATGTAGAAAAATATAGACATTAAGTTTAAATTCATTAAGAGATATGCCCTGTAGCATTCCTTCAAAATGAGCTAAATTACACAAACGAAAAAACTTGTTTCAAGTTTACATAGAGCGACAGAAGCTACATGATTGTATTTATCACACAGTGCAAGTACGCCGAGTTCCAAAGAAAACTTGATTCTAGTACAAGGGTTCCAAAGAAAACTTGTTTCCAATACAACGGTTAGTTACAAAAAAAGGTCTGACATCAGAAAGTATTACTCATGTCCTATGCAAAATGCTAGTTGCATGTCCTTGGTCATGATTGTTACACACTTAGCATGGACAACACATAAGAGTCTGTCAAAAAAGAGCCTGACTAAATAAGTCTTTGCAACCTCTTAAATTGACTCGAGGGCAGCAACAAACATCCAAGCTTTGTGCTATATCTTTGTAGCACCTCCTTAAATGTCCATGCAAATGGTGCTTTCTTGATAAGAAGCTCTATTGTCTTTTGGTGATGTCGGATTTTAGCAAATGCTCTACAAAAGCATCGTGCTCTTTGAGGTCGGAGTTGTGTGGGGCTCTGAGCTCCTTCTGGCTCTGCTCTGTAAGGCTTATTATAGAATCTCAACCTGCGATGGCGCTTGGGAGGTGGTTGGGGGGCATGTTCATCATGATCATAATATTCATCATCATTACGTTGTGAGCGGGATGAAAACACACACAGCGCCTCTATAGCGACCCGACACACACTCTTGGGAAGATACACACACACACACTATGGGGCACCACTCGGCTTACACAACACACCTGGCCGAGACAAGGAACACACCTATGGAGTGAGGGGAGAGAGACGATCCGTTTACCCACTCCACACAGAGAGATACACACACACACACACACACACCCAAAAAACTCAGCTCAAAAGGGGAGAATTTCTGATGTTTAGATACAATTGAGCTTGGGACAACACCAATGGGGCAAATAGCTCACACAATATGGGTAAAACAAGCCACATACAATCACAAACTAGAGCAGAAACTTCGCTCATAGGAGAAACTTACACAGAAAAACAGCAGGAAAAGAGTGATTAATTTGGCAAAATGGACAGCGCCATCGCGTCCAGAACGGCCCAAAACCCCAGTCTACAATGTCAAAGTGCTCAAATCCGACCTCGGATGAGCAGTTTACGGCCAAAACAGGCTCCAAAAACCCCAAAAACACACCTGCAGCTGTTCCTCCTCTCTTCTCCACGTTTTTTCTGGTCTTCTCTCTATTTCATTAGTTCCCACACTTAGATTTATTAGTTGGGCACCCTTGGCCTTTTAGATGACCTCAAACGGACCCCGGACAGGCCAAAAACTGACCTCGCACTGCATAGTTGTCACCCTGTTGCATCCATGCGCACACCTGGCACTCATTTCTTTTCAATAATGCGTCTCACAACCACGTGAAGTGGCCCCAAAAAGTGGTCCTAATGATGAACTTTCTGCATAACTCTCACAAGAAAACACCCACGTTGTGTCCGTATTCATCCACGTGGAAATATTGACCCCGTTCGGCGTCCTAACGCCACTCGATGCCATCTGACGCACCTGCTTACCTCATGTCGTCGGCCCGCGGATAGCTTCCTCGAGAAGTTTTACGCACTACCAACTCCTTATTATTGTAGAAAAAACACACTGGTACTGGTAACCATGAAAATCGATGCAGTATGTACACGTTGTCCTACCTGTACACATGTGGGCCCCATGTAACCACCTGGCTATGGAAATTGGGCAATCCTTTATTCGATGCACCATGCATGTGTATGTACATATGCGCAATCCCTTGCTCCAAAAAACTCCTGACATAATTTGCCCATCCCCTAGCCTGCTAGATCATTCATGATCAGCAGCAGCAAAAAGAGATATGAGACTCGCCGCATCACAGGTCTCCTCATCCCTCACCAACACTCCTTGATCCACATACAGCTCATCCTTCTCGACCATCATCAACTTGGCATGATACAATTTAAGACGCAATCCATTTACCCTTGACTTATGTAGAAACCCATCCAGGTTAGCCAACTGATATGTACCATTCGGGAAACACTCCACTACCTTGAAAGGGCCTTCCCACTTAATTTGAAACTTCTTTTGGAAGGTGTTATCCAGCTTACTGTTGTAGCGCAAAACCAATTCCTGTTTCTTGATACCCTTACTTTTGACCTTTTCATTTATCTTTGCCAAAGCCTTATCCTGCATCTGCCCATAATGCTCCAATGTGCTCATCCTATCCAACTGGACCTCTTGTAACTGCAAGAGCCTCTCTTTGAATGCATCACTAGGCGGCCCAAGCAACTTCTCTAACATATTGACCGCAGGAAACTCTACCTCCAAAGGCAATAGTGCTTCCTTTCCATACACCAAATGAAATGGAGTAAACCCAGTACCTGTCTTCACCGAAGTACGGTAAGCCCATAATGCACTAGGCAATTCCAAATCCCAATTCTTTCCTTGGTGCTCTGTCACTTTAGAAAGAATCTGTACCAACTCACCATTGAATCTTTCATTTAAGCCATTACACTGCGGGTAATAAGGAGTGGTATGCTGGTGCCTAATCTTCATATTTGCACATAAAAAATCTAGTAGTTTAGCTCTAAAGCCAGGCCCCTTATCTGAAAGTAGCTCCAGTGGCACCCCAAACTTGCAACATATTTCATCATACACAAATTTTGCCACATCCTTTGCAGTGATCTGTTTTATTGCTATAGCCTCTGCCCATCTAGAGAGATAGTCCACTGCAGTCAAAATATAGATTTTTCCCCTGCTTGTGATAGGTAACGGGCCTATTGCATCAATCCCTCACTTTTCAAACACATCAAACGCCATAATGGTTTTTTGTAGCTCTGGTTTCAACACTCTCTTCCCAAATGGTTGACACCTATTGCAAGACCTACACCAATGGCGAACATCCTTGTGCAAACTAGGCCATACATACCCCTCTTGCAAAATCTTATGCAAGGTGATCTTTAGAGCAAAATGGCCACCACATGCGCGTTCGTGATTCTCTTCCAACACTCTGTAAAGCTCCTCCCGCCAAGGTACACGTCTCAACACGAGATCAGCCCCTTTCATGTATAAGACATCACCAATCAATTTGTATCTGTATGCTCTACGCACAAAGCCATACTTCTTAGACTTCTGAATCTCCTTTGGAATGATTCCTGTTAGCAAAAACTCCTCTTCTTGATCCAAACTTTCCCGGCCATGATAAAGAGGTAAAGTGGTCCTCAACACAAATAGCTCCCCAATCATGCCTTGAGCTGCTTCATGTGCCTCTCCATTTAGAGCACGTTCAATGTGTCTGATGATCCATGCTTCGAACTTTTTTAACAGGCCTTTAATTCTGAAGCACATTTCCTTCAACGAGGTGTTCTTGCTCTTCCACACACCCAGCACTTGCTTCACCACTAACAAGGCATCACCTTTTATTCTCAACCTTAGAACCCCATGCTTCAAACAAATGTGTAATCCGGCTTCCAGAGTAGCATATTCAGCCTCATTGTTACTATGAGCATCCAATTTGAACCCTCTCTTGCATACTAGCTTCCCCTCTGGATCATAAAGTGCTATACCCCCTGAAGCTCCATCATGGCTCTTTCTGTATGAACCATCAAAGAACAACACATGTGCATTGTTGATCTGTGGCACTTCTTCAACTACCTTTCTCACCACCTCTTCCTTAACAATAAGGGGATTCTCCTTGTAGGTCAACAAATCAGCTAGGGTAGCCCTTGTACTATCTTCCACTAGAAAAGAGAACTCAAACTCTTGCAGCTCAATTACCCATTTCTTCACCACATTTGACATGTTAGTACCATTAATTAACTGTGGCAAAAAGGCATAAGTCGTCAAGAAAACAAAAGGCCATGGTATCAAGTAATGACGAAATCGTCGACAAGAAAATATTACACTGGCCATCACTAGCTCTACTTCCAAGAACTTTCTCTCCGCTACCAACTTCACTCGGCTTGCACAATACACTGGCCTCGTATAATGGCTGCCCTTCCCCTTTTGCAATAGCATGGCTCCAATGGCATCATCCCCAACTGAGGGATTTACATAAAAAACTTTCCCCCAATCAGGAGCCTGCATGGCTGACAAACCCCCTGACACCTCTTTCACCTCTTGAAACACTTCTTCACACTTGTCATCCCATTGCAATGGATCATGCTTTGCCACTTGTTGTAATGGATAAAGAATCTGAGAAGACAATGGAATAAACCTTGCCATGTACTTCACTTTGTGTATAAAGGTTTCCAATTGCTTCGTACTCGTAGGTGATGGAAGAAGAATAATAGACTTAACCTTGTGTGGATCAGCCTCAATGCCATTTTCTGACACCATGTGGCCCAATAACTTCACCCTTGGCTGTGCTAGATGACATTTCTTTGGATTTAGTTGTCCTCCACATTCATCATATTGAGACAATACCATCTGCAGCTTCTCATGGTGTTCAACCCTATTGCTATAAACACAGAAGTCATCCATAAAAGCTTTAACACAACTACCAATGAATGGTTCCAACACCCAATTTTCTCTCTCTTGATAGAAGGAAGGTCCATTTGACAACCCAAATGGCAATACTGTGTAGCAATAGCAGCCCCATGGCATAATAAAAGTTGTCTTTGTGCGGTCTTTAAGAGCAATCTTCAATTGAAAATAGCCTGAAAAACCATCACACACACTGTACCTCTCATAACCTGCCACTCAATCCAAGATCTGATCAATGAATGGAAGAGGATATGGGTTCTTCTTAGTGGCTGCGTTTAAGGGTTTAAAATCTACACAAATTCTCCACTTCCCATCCTTCTTTGGACTGACTACAACTGGACTCACCCATTCTCTGGTCTCCATAGGGACTATGAACCCTGCCTTCAATAACTTGTCCACCTCTTCTCGCAAGGCTTCCATTTTCTCTTGATCCATCCTTCTTAGCCTTTGCCGCACTGGCTTAGCACCTTCTTTCAGCTCTATATGCATCTCTTCGCCCTTGAACCCTCTGATCTCTTCATATGAAGTAATGAACAAATTAGGAAAACTATCCAGCATGTGCAAATATATATCCTTCTCCATAGTTGAGAGGTCTCCACTGATCATTTTTGTCATCAATTCCTGCTTCTTTGACAACTCAACCTTGGTTTGCATCAGCCCTTCAATCACTTCATAAGGCCCTTCACTTTCATCTTCAACCTCATTCGCAAATGCAACTAAACCAAACTCCTGGATTTCTTTGTCCATCAAAAGAAATGCAACATCAGCATCCTCATCACTGCTGGTAGTGCTATCACTGTCCTCATCTGTCACCGTGGAAGATTCTTCATCACTAGACTCATCCTCATCTTCATAAAGCTCCTCTAATCGTTTCCTTGTTTCCATATTATAAAGCTTCTTGGTACCTGTCTTTCCATAGAGGCTAATCGTACCATGTCGCCAATCTTGAATAGCTCCCACTGCACGTAACCATGGTCTGCCCAGTATAATAGGATATGCTCCCAACCCTGCTGGCATCACATGAAAATCAACCACTGTCTTTGCATCATATGCCTCCACTTCTAAGCTATTTACAACACCCAAGCATTTTACTTTTTGATGGTTTGCCAATCTCATCCGAAACCCTGACACCCCAGCCACTGTGAGAACCATCTTCTCAACGCATGAGTGTGTTATGACGCATATTTGGGCTCCGCCATCCACATAACCTTGTCCCAAATTTTTCCTTTTATGCCACACATCTACTATTGGACAAATGTCTGGTAGCTCATCCATTGCCAACACCTTTACTGAACCTCTCTCTGGCTCTTTCTCCATTGGGTTAACCATCCTCTTCCACTGTCCTTTAGCTTAGGCACCATCTCTATAAGCTGCCCAAAAGTAACATCTGCCTTCCTGCTCGTCAGATCCTCCTTCAAGTCATAGCTTAATTGCCCATCCCCTAGTGGAAAATCTGAAACATGAAACTTTCGATGAGCTCTCCTTTTCCTCTTGGCCTTGACATCCTCGCCTTCATGGCTCTTTCCTTTCTTCTTACTAGGACCTGGGGCACTTCTTCCTTCCTTATCCTCTGTGGTCCTATTCCCAATAGGCATCACTAATGTATCCTCTAGCTTTGATGCCTTCTCTAAGGTGACTACACTTAGCACTTTTGTCTTTCCCTTTTCCTCCTGGGTCAGTCCAGTGGCTCCTTCGTCTCCCTTAATTTCGATGCCATAATCATTTGACCTAGTTAACACCCGTCTTGGCAATGGATACATGTCTCCCCCCATCCTTGGTGGCTTATCACATTGCGGGCTGATGTGACCCAACTCTCCACAATTGTAACAGGTGGGCGTATGCCTCCAAAACCTACCATTGCTTTGTCCAACACCATTCCTAGGTCTTTCTTCACTACCTGGCTGATTTGCATACCTCCCTCGACCTCGATTATTTCCCACTTGACCTAGCATGTTTAGGATGAGATTCTTGATCAAATCTACCATTTGCCTCATGTCTTGCCTTAGCCCATCATCTTGCACTACTGTAGTGACCACTGCTGGCATAACCTGAGTAGTAACAGGAACCATTGGTTCGTGATGAACCCCTGGCATGCGACCTTGTAAAGATTCTATAGGCTGAAATTCAGACCTCATTGGCAAAGACTCCACCCCTAACTGGCTCATTTTCCTCAACTTCCACTCTTTGTTCCTTGCTACCTCTAGTGCATCTTCATATGTACTAGGCTTCTTTAGCTCCACTCTCCAACGTATATTCTCCCAAAGACCAGCCAAGAACCTGTCCTTCTTCATCATGTCAGGCGGGGGTACCTGTGGTGCTAAGGCCTTGCACTTTCGCTCCCATGCCAATGAAAACTTACGTATGTACGCATCTACTGGCTCACCTTCCTTTTGCACCAAAGCCTGTACTTCTTGCCACACTTTTTCAAGATCTTCTATCTTCACAAACTCCACTTCCAACCCATGTCGTAGATTGTCCCAACTCAACCTTACAGATGGATTAGCCACACGCAACTCCTCTTCAAATGCTTTAGACCAAACTCATGCATCACTCTTCAAACAAATTTGGAGAAGACATAACATCTACGTAGGGTCATGAATCTGGTTGCTAATGCAGGCAACCTCCATCTTTTCCAAAAATTCTTCCACATCTTCATCACTTCTTCCATGAAACTCCGGATAAGAGAAAGCCATGGCTACCCAAGTTTCAATGCTTTGAGAACCCCTTTGAACACACGTGCAAGAACCCAAAACTTTTGACTACCCAATCCCCAGAAAATTAAATGGATCTCAGCTTTAGATAAGGACAAACACATGCACATCAAATGAGTTTTCATAGTTAATCATCGGAATGACAACATGCCAAGGACATTCCAGGATCTCTCTCAATCTTCTTGGCCCAAACATAAAGACTATGCGCTGCAGGAAAAAGATCTTCCTGAACACATGAACATTAATCTCAATTCTTTGAGTTAAATGAAAAGGAGTGAACTGAGGGCCATTTTGATCATCCATTAAAGCCAACCATGAAGCTCCCAAGAAGGCACACCTGACTTAACCTCTGATTTTGCCAAAATTTCAGTAGCATAACAGCATAAATGGCTCAAAAGACCAAAAAACCAGCCATCATAACTTGGAAAAATTTTTGCAGAGTTTCCCCAGAAATAGAGCAGTAGGAACCCAAAATATAGATTGTATATGTATGCATAAACTGTTAACAATAGAACCCGAGCATCAAGTAGGACTCACTAGTACATAGCCTATGGCGAGGTCACAAAAAGGGTGCTCCAGCTACCTATATCACCGAAAGGATCTCTACATTTGAGAATCCCCCAGCTCAATAAAAACCTCACGCTATCGACCCTCACACAAAGGCTAATGAAAATCGCGTATAGTCAAGTCTCAGAAATGGCTGGGACTGCCAAATACAACCAAGTATGGCTCCACAAATGCGTACAATGGCAGTTTCCAAAAGTAACGTACAATCCAGCAGACAATGCGCTCAAACAGGCGCCAAGCGATGCATACCCACAACAACTGCAAGTGACATCACTGCTAGTATATCACTGTACTCCAGCTACCTGTACCTATGTGAATCACCTGTACCTGTACCTATCCCTCTAACCTGTAACCTGTAACCTGTAATCTGCAACCTGCAACGTGTAATCCCGAAGCTCGAAGCTCGAAGCTCGAAGCAGAAGGTACTCGAATAAGATCCTCCGTGGGGGTGCCAAAAGAATGTGAGCGGAATGAAAACACACACAGCGCCTCTATAATGACCCGACACACACTCTTGGGAAGATACACACACACACTATGGGGCACCACTCGGCTTACACAACACACCTGGCCGAGACAAGGAACACACCTATGGAGTGAGGGGAGAGAGACAATTTGTTTACCCACTCCACATAGAGAGATACACACACACACACACACACCCCAAAAAACTCAGCTCAAAAGGGGAGAATTTTTGATGTTTAGATACAATTGAGCTTGGGCCAACACCAATGGGGCAAATAGCTCACACAATATGGGTAAAACAAGCAAGATACAATCACAAACTAGAGCAAAAACTTCGCTCATAGGAGAAATTTGGCAAAATGGACAGCGCCATCGCGTCCACAATGGCCCAAAACCCCAGTCTACAATGTCAAAGTGCTTAAATCTGACCTCGGATGAGCAGTTTACGGCCAAAACAAGCTCCAAAAACCCCAAAAACACACGTGCGGCTGTTCCTCCTCTCTTCTCCATGTTTTTTCTGGTCTTCTCTCTGTTTTTCTAGTTCCCACACTTAGCTTTATTAGTTGGGCACCCTTGTCCTTTTAGATGACCTCAAACGGACCCCGGACAGGCCAAAAACTGACCTCGTAGTGCATAGTTGTCACCCTGTTGCATCCATGCGCACACCTGGCACTCATTTATTTTCAATAATGCGTCTCGCAACCACGTGAAGTGGTACTAAGGATGACCTTTCTGCATAACTCTCAGAAGAAAACACCCACGTTGTGTCCGTATTCATCCACGTGGAAATATTGACCCCGTTCGGCGTCCTGACGCCACTCGATGCCATCTGACGCACCTGCTTACCTCATGTCGTCGGCCCGCGGATAGCTTCCTCGAGAAGTTTAACGCACTACCAACTCCTTATTATTGTAGAAAAAACACACCGGTACTGGTAACCATGAAAATCGATGCACTATGTACACGTTGTCCTACCTGTACACATGTGGGCCCCACGTAACCACCTGGCTATGGAAATTGGGCAATCCTTTATTCGATGCACCATGCATGTGTATGTACATATGCACAATCCCTTGCTTCAAAAAACTCCTGACAACGTCACTCATCATTGTTGGGTTGATTAGAGACATGGCACCCATTTCCCTGGGTATTGACTAGCCAATCACATTTTGGTGACTTGGGCTGAATGGCATCACGCCCATCCCTCCTAGAAATGTCTTTTAACCCACCCTATGATTCACCAAGATGTCCTCCCCTTCTCACGATGGATTCTCATTGGATGTGTCCGTCTCTATGCATTAGGGGTCAGTGCAAGATTAGCTAGCTCTTTTGGTTGTCGATTTACACGCATCTTCTGCCTTCTGTGCACCTCGTTGGTCTTTAGACACTTCTTTGCATTTTTTTTGGTCCTTGCCATCTAGAAACTGCGTTTGGGAGGCTTCCTAAAGCTTGTGGTATTTAGTGAGGGAGGGAGTGTTTTGTGTTTGTGATGGGGAGGGGGGGGGGAGGGTTCCTCTTGATATAGGGTGGACATATACGTGTGGATTCACATGGTGGAAAAGAGCCGCTAAATGCACGAGAAAATAATCTTTTGAATTACAAAATCACAAGAAAGTAGAGAACTATTCAAACACACAGAGCTTACGTCTAGTTGAAATTTTGCATCAACAATCAAACAATGTCTATGCAAATTCCAAGTACATTTATTGCCTCCTGGCCTAGAATTTTCCCACAGTGGTCCTTGATACTTGCCACTCTACATGCCCTATTGGACCTTGTGAGGATCACTAGTACTCTAAGGAATGAGCATGGGCTAGTCGTTGGGCTTCTTCTGCTAAGCACGATGACCTTGCAGGTTCAATCGACACTTTGCGTCCAAAGGTGGTACGATAAAATCAATTCGACATTTCCTGAAGATAGAATGAGCGCACTAAACCACCTCCATGTCTTGTATTCTTGAAGTAGACACCCCTAGCATAGTAGTGTGACTTCTTCATACCTTGCGTGCTCCAAATATCCAATGAACCATACATGTTCATAAAATATGCACCATGTGCATAGAGGATGTGTTGCCCATAAAGCCGCAACACATTGATGGTCAAAACTAAAGCATAGAATAGAACAAGGTAGAATAGAAAGCACTCACCATATAGTGTGTAATGTTTATTTCACCCCATGCAATGACGTCCGCCTTTGTGAATGCAACAATAGTGGTATTGGTCCCATGACAATCTATTGAATTTAAGAGCCCTTCTACTTTTGGGATAGCATCAAGTGACCTCTTCGCACGCTCCATTATAAAATAGACAAAATTAAATAGGAAGATTGAATAAACGATCAAAGATACGCATAAAAGCATGAAGTGTGCACATTAATAATTAGAGAATGGGGTCTAGGAGGGCTTATTTATTTCTTTCTTTAAGGGAGTCAAACCTTTAGTATTAAGAAAGCAATTGAAGGAAAAATTTTGAATTCAAACACGCAAAATGGCTAGTATATTTGAATCCAATTTTTTTCCCAAAATCAAATTTAAAATCTAGTGGGCAAAACCATATCATGTAGCATATCTATGGAAAGAGCTTGGTTGTAGATTACAAACTAGATATAATCTCTGCTCAAATTGGAGATTATAGATAGGAGTTATGGAAGGCCAAAAGCCATAAAGTTATCCACCTCCGTTTTTGGGGAGAAAAGTACATCCTTTGACCACTCTTACACCTCTCTTGCACACCCACCATTCTTGCACACATGTCATACATCTATTTAAATGTTAATCACCTCCACATGGATGTCAATTATAGAGTTCCAATGTTCACTCTCTTATATGGCACGATTGGGCTCCCCTAGCATAGGACATCGTAGCACCAAATGCTCTCACATACGTGTAATTTGTGAATTTTCCTCTTCCACTATTTCATCGACCATTGCAATTTTGTGTGCATTTCCCTTATAGCCCTTAATGTAGAATGGACAAGGATATAGAGCTCCATCCCCTTTTTTGCACCTTAGAATGTACTTGATTGTTCTCAAATCGCCACCTAAGTGCCAGTCAACTTCAAACTCCCCTATGTCATCTACTTGCAATTTTTCCCTAGCTAGATACGCCTTAATGACATCTGTTATCCACGAAATGCGTCCAAAAATCCAAGCAAGCACTCCATGGGTCTCCTTGGAAACCTCAATATCACCAAGCCACCAAATTTCTTTCTCCCACTGCACACTGAAAGATGGTACGCAATCCTCGTTCATAGTTGTACACTTTGCATGAAATAATACCTCGTTCATGAGAGTAATACTCATCCTTTCTAGTCTTCATTTCTTCACAATCTAACACTTGTCTAGATTGAGCACAAACACCAACTGTGTACACCATAAAAATGTATCATTTCGATCTGAAGACATCTCAAATCAAAAAGAAAAAAATTGACATTGAGTAAGGAAATCCCTTATCCACCCTCTTTGCACCTACGCTTGCATTGGTACGTTTCTTTACTCCTTTTGACCGCTTGGTAAAGATGGATAGAGGCATTATCTCCTTTGTGTGAAAATAGCCTCCAATCCAAAAGTACAGATCCTTGTTTGAGGCCTTCTTAGAAATATTGACCTTAAGTGGTATAGGAAAAGTATTCTCAGTAATTCCTCTTTCCCTTAAAGCATCCTTAAGGAGACCATATAAGGCAATGTATCGATCCCTTAGTACTAATTCCCACTTCATCACAAGCCTTTTGTACATCAACATTGGTCACAAGATTTGAAAACTTTTGCATAACCTCCTTTGTGACAGTGTTGTTTAAATGTTCTGCATTTGGTGCTCTTAGAAGGCCTACGACATTCGATGCCACTACAACATAACCCAAAGTTATCGACGCCTTATATATCGACGCAAAGTTTTCCACGCTTATATCGACGCAGTTATCGATGGACATATCGACGCAAAGAATTTGGGGGAAAAAGGCCGAACCCGCGCGAAGGGGCCATTTTCGCGCTCAACACACGCGTTCTCAGATATTGGCCGAAACCTGCGCAGCAGGTATTATGCCACTCTTCCCCCCCCCCCCCCCCCCCACTCCAACCGCTCTCTATCTCTCTCTCTCTCTCTCTCTCTCCACATCGTGTGTGTGTGTGTGTAGGAAAGAGATAGAGATAGAGAGAGAGAGAGCGATGTGTGTGTGTATATGTAGGAAAGAGAGAGAGAGAGAGAGAGAGAGAGAGAGAGAGAGAGAGAGAGAGAGAGAGTGTGTGTGTGTTTGTGTAGGAAAGAGAGAGAGAGAGAGAGAGAGAGAGAGAGAGAGGTGTGTGTGTGTGTAGGAAAGAGAGAGAGAGAGAGAGAGAGAGAGAGAGAAGTGTGTGTGTGTGTGTGTGTGTAGGAAAGAGAGAGAGAGAGAAAGAGAGAAGTGTGTGTGCATGTAGGAAATTAAAGAGAGAGAGAGAGAGAGAGAGAAAGAGAGAAGTGTGTGTGCGTGTAGGAAATTAAAGAGAGAGAAGAATGTGCAGAGGAAATTAAAACTAGAGAGAGAGAGAGAGAGAGAGAGAGAGAGAGAGAGATATGGTTTGCGTAAAAAATTAAAATTAAAGAAAGAAATGAAATGAAATGTTATATTAACTCTTCAAAAGGCCAAAGTGACCTATGAGACCAGAAAGTTACAATGTGGTAGACTGATACAAAGTCAGAATAAGAAGATGACAAAATGACAAAATAAAATATTATGGAATCCTAAAATGCTGGGTGTGGACTAAGCAGCTAAAACAGCTAGGTGGGATAGGTAGATTATAGGAGATCCAGCATCTGTCGTCGCTAGAGGATCTCATCAATCTCCTCCATGGTCAATAGTCTAACCGGGTGTTGTGCATGTCGAGCCAAAGTGACTTGGATCGTCTGATGCAGCCTATGAATTCATTTGACCAGCTCAAAATACATTCGAAGCTCAACTCTCACCTTTACACATGAAAGTTCTCTAGGGAGAAACAACAGCGCCGTCGTTGCTCTTAGAGACAAGCTTCCTCCTCAAAAAAGACTCGGCGGGGGCACATAACAAACCGTAGGTCAAACGGATAGAAGAAACGCCCAAAATACAAGCCGTTTTTGAAGTCCGTTTGGGTTTTTCTACGAAAAAACGCAAATGGACTTCATAAACGGCTTCTACGTCGTAGGCCAAATCCGGTTGCGTTTTTCCATGGAAAAATGAAAACGGACTTTGGAAATGGCTTCTATGCCTACCGAAACCATCCGTAGTCCATTAGGTAGTCTTAAGGCAATGTCAAGAGCGTGTGTCGCAAGCCGTAGGTCAAACGGATAGAAGAAACGTCAAATACACAAGCCGTAGGTCAAATTCGGTTGCGTTTTTCTACGAAAAAATGCAGACGGTCTTCGGAAACTGATTCTATGCCTACCGAAACCATCCATAGTCCATTAGGTAGTCTTTAGGCAATGTCAAGAGCGTGTATGGCAAGCCGTAGGTCAAATGGATAGAAGAAACGCCAAATACACAAGCCGTAGGTCAAATCAGATTGCGTTTTTCTACGAAAAAACACAGACGGACTTCGGAAACTGAGTCTACGCCTACCGAAACCATCCGTAGTCCATTAAGTAGTCTTATGGCAATGTCAAGACCGTGTATGGCAAGCCGTAGGTTAAACGGACAGAAGAAACGTCAAATACACAAGCCGTAGGTCAAATCCGGTTGCGTTTTTCTACGAAAAAACACAAACAGACTTCGGAAATGGCTTCTATGCCTACTGAAACCATCCGTAGACGATAAGCTAGTCTTTCGGCAATGTCAAGAGCGCGTATGGAAAGCCGTACGTCAAACGGATAGAAGAAACGCCAAATACACAAGCCATAGGTCAAATTCGGTTGCGTTTTTCCACGAAAAAACGCAAACGGACTTAGAAAATGGCTTCTATGCCTACCAAAACCATCCGTAGTTCATTAAGTAGTCTTAAAGAAATGTCAAGAGCTTATATGGAAAGCCGTAGGTCAATGGGTTTAATTTAATGCCAAATACACAAGCCGTAGGTCAAATCCGGTTGCGTTTTTCTACGGAAAAACGCAAACGGATTTCGGAAATGACTTCTATGCCTATTGAAACCATCCATAATCCATTAGGTAGTCTTAAAGCAATGTCCAGAGTGCGTATGGCAAGCCGTAGGTCAATGGGTTTTAATTAACGCCAAATACACAAGCCGTAGGTCAAATCCGGTTGCGTTTTTCTACGGAAAAACGCAAACGGATTTCGGAAATGACTTCTATGCCTACTGAAATGATCCATAGTCCATTAGGTAGTCTTAAAGCAATGTCAAGAGCGCGTATGGCAAGCCGTAAGTCAAACGGATAGAAGAAATGCCAAATACACAAGCCGTAGGTCAAATAGGGAAATAGAAAGAGAGAGAGATAGAGAATTGGAGAGCGAGACAGAGAGAGAGATAGGGAAATAGGAAAATAGAGAGAGAAAGAGAGATAGCAAGAGCGATATCGAGAGAGGGAGAAAGGGAGATAGATGTTGGATGTTGAAGAAACTATGGAACTAAAAGAGGCAAAGGGGTTTTGCCCGCTACATGCATTGCCATGTACACCTGGGAGTGTACGTATGTGTCTACCCATATAGAATTTGACCAATAAAGACGAGATTTTGACCCGGTGGTCCTGATCTCTATACACCTCTGGACCGAGGTGTACGGAGATTGGGCAAGACTAGAGAATGCGAGGTAGTTTACATTGTGAGGAGTATATACATTAAAACAACATTCATAATCATTGTAGATGGCAATGTCATCAACTAACATGGAGGAAAAGATTGCATGCTCGTGCACGCTCTGTAAGTATCAAATCCTGCGCAAGCGTAGGATATGTAATGAGCATGTGCACAAGTACAAAGAGTTTGCTAAAGAAACCGTACAGAATCTACGATATGACTCCTACGGAACGGGCCTTGATTTTCGTGACATAGCACCTACATCTAAGAGAGAGAGAAAAAGGATTATGCGTGAAGGTCCGACCAATATAGAGCCAAGGATGGAAGCAAAAAAATACTTATAGACAGAAGACGACGGCATGGAGGAGATGCCGGATGCCTTCTTCCAGACAAGCGAGGAGAACTCTAACGAAGCAGTACCAGAAGCCGTGCGCCTATCTCTTCAAGACATGTTGAGGAAGTTGGCACGTCAACCAATTTATGAAGGCGCCAAAATATCGACGCTTCGTACTTGTCTGGCATTTTTGAATCTTCAGTCAGTGTACAGGTGGTCAGATGCAAGCGTCACTGCTTTATTTAGGTACATAATTTACAAAAGAGATTTTCATATTGCAACATTGACGTGCTTTGAGAGCTTTTTAATTTAATGTGGCTTAAACAGGTTGTTGCGGGAGCAACTTCTCTCGGCTAGCAATGAAATTCCCCCCTCCAGGCCAGACGCAAAGCAACTATTGACCTCAGTTGTCTTGGACTACAACAAGATTCATGCATGTCCAAATGATTGCATTCTTTTTCGCAATGAATTCGCAGATAGCAGAGACAAGAGTGTCACCAAACAAAAAATGTGTGTTGGAAACGATTGGGTAGGATTGCTTACATAAAGCATCCAATACATTTTCATGATGAATCACAGGTATGCTCCTAAGTGCTAAAATCCAATACATTTTCTTGATGAATCACAGGTATGCTCCTAAGTGCTAAAATCATGTCGTTATCTTACATGAAATAATGGAGGTTCTACATTACACAGGTAATTGCTACCTAGCACACCCCAATGTCCAGTCAAAGCTACTCTTTAAGTAGATGTAAGGATCAAAATCTTTTTTACTTTGGGGTAGAAGGTATCATGAGAACAAACAAGTACTCTTACACTATCAATGTTCTAGCACTCTTCTCGCTAAGATAACGTTGATGGTAGATTTAAGCTTGAGGATCTCCCAAAGAAACTATAGATAGGTACAAAACTATCATGCTAAAGGGATTGGTGCTTCAAACCCACCATTGTAAGCTCATAGGTATCCTAAGTGCGGAGCAACGCGCTATTAACAAGATGCAGTTGGCGAGACAGTGCCAGCTAAAGTGTTGCAGCATTTCCCTATTATTCCTAGGATAAAAAGCATGTTTCGTTGTGGTTCCATTGAAAAATTGATGCGGTGGCATTCTACGAATAGATCCACTAATGCAACATTTAGGGTGCCTGCTGATTCAAAGGCCTGGAGGCACATTGAAGATACCTGACCACATTTTAAGAGTGAACCACGCAATTTGCGTTTGGGCATGGAAATGGATGGAGTCAATCCATTTGGCTGGAGAAGCTCGTCATGGAGCACTTGGCCTGTGTGCCTTATCAATTACAACCTCCCGTCGTGGCTTGCCATCAAGAAGGGTCATTTGATATTAAGCTTGATTGTACCTGGTAAGTTCAAGGCAAAAAACATGGATGTTTATCTAGCTCCACTAGTTGACGAGCTCCAGGAGTTATGGCATGGGATCCACATAGCAGATGCGGTTGAACCAGTAGGACAACAACATGTAAGGATCCATGGACTTCTTATGTGGACTATGCATGATTGGCCAGGATATGGATAAGCTTTTGGTAATGGTTCTTGATTTACAAAATTCTCGCTATTCGCAAGCACTTTGCCTTGGCATGATTCATGCTTTAATATATGTAGGGCTCACAACTTCGGGATACAATGCATGTCCAATTTGTGGGTAGTCTTTGGATGTGCGCTATTCTGCCTCTGTTCGAAAGACAATTTATCAAGGCCACCACCGTTATCTTCCAGATGGCCATCACTTGCGCGAAGGTCAGCTTGGTCGCATCGAATGTCGTCCTATGCATGTACAAGAGTGGCGTCGCCGATGGGAGCAACATGAGGGGTAACCTGTTCCAGGAATGAAACATTTGTCCATTCTCCATACGTTGCCATATTGGGGTGATCTACTAATTAACCATTTGTTGGATCCAATGCATATATTCAAGAATGTGGGAGAGATCCTCTAGAAGACAATCATGGGAATAAAAGACAATCGAGCTTCACGAGATGATTTGCAGTCAGTTGGAAGGATGCCAGAGCTGTGGCCTTTCACCAATGCAGCTGGTCAAACAAAACTTCCAAGAGCACCATGGGTATTGCTAAAAAACAAAGAGCGACAAGTTAAAAGGATGATTTCAGAGTTCAAGACGCCAACAGGATATATGCGATGTCTCAAGACAGCATTCACCCGTGACGATCAACTCTGAGGACTGAAATCGCATGACTGGCATAATTTCTTGCAATTCATTCTTCCAATTGCGAT
This sequence comes from Adiantum capillus-veneris, assembly GCF_014529385.1. Classification (NCBI taxonomy): domain Eukaryota; kingdom Viridiplantae; phylum Streptophyta; class Polypodiopsida; order Polypodiales; family Pteridaceae; genus Adiantum; species Adiantum capillus-veneris. Next base: position 63,387,696 of record NC_140940.1, on the reverse strand, counting down.
CAAGGGGTGTTTAACGGAGAAAGTGCGGACCTGTATATACAAGATTTCAGAGCTAGTGTGGTGGATCTCTTCCAAGGAGATACAGAAGGAATCTATTACAGTCGCAGGGGCTAACTCCATTGAGGCAGTTTGCATGATTGAGAAGTATCTACCCACGAGCTACCTAACTATCCAAATGCACTTGCTCGTCCATGTAGTAGATGAGGTTGCAATGGCAGGTACAGCCCGCAGCCATTGGATGTTCTTTCTAGAGGGGTTCATGAAAACACTTAAGGGTTTTGTTCGCCAAAAAGTGCTTCCAGAGGGGAGCATGGCAGAAGGTGTTAAACTGAAAGCAGAGAGCACAGTTAGATGAGAAGAGAGAGAGGAGACACCATCATATGCAAACCCCAAAGTGTGTGTAGAGCACACACTGAGTACATATATATAGTGGGGACTCCTAGCTATATATAGCATAGGGGTTGGTTTATATAGCTCCAACACCCCCACTCAAATAGGAGTCCCTAGCTGTGGATGAAAAAACCCTTGGGGGAACAAGGGAAAAATCCATAGCACCATATACATGCACTATTATATTAACAATTATCAAAGTTTACAAAATTTGTTTTCTCAGAGCAACATCACTCCATAATATACAATGTGCGCTTTCAAGCGTCTTTGGAAGTTTAATAACCCTATGATTGAATTGATGCAAATCCTTACATATCTTTGAGTAGCTTCAATATCTTTGAGCCCCTGTACATGCTGCTTGACGTGACTTTTGTCCTGTAAATGACATCAACTCAAGAAACAGAGAAAAATGTGAAGGTTAAAAATAATCACATCACATTGTCCTTGGAGACAGTTCGCCATGCCTCTTTAGAGACGACAGAGAAACAAATGTTATGTCGATGGAATCATATGTGCACTAAGATTGTACATAAATGCTATGAAACACTAGTGGTGCATAGTCACAACTGCCAAGTCCCTGATGACAAGAATGATAAGAACCATAGCACCAATGATGAAGAGGGTGTAATAAGATGATAAAAACCATAGCATAATAACGACGAGGGTGCAATAAGACGATAACACCCATAGCACCACTGATGAGACGAGGGTGTATTCAATAGTATGATAACATTCATAGAACCGATGACGATGATGGTGCAATAAGGTGATAACAACCATAGCACCAATTATGACGAGGGTGCAATAAGACGATAATATTCATAGGACCAAAGATGATGATGGTAATGACCACGAGGCAGTAGTAAGACGAGAAGAGTGATAGCACCATGACGACGAGGGAGCATTGAGATGATAACAACCATAGTGCCATTAGATATCGAGGAACTAATACCGATTATAAAGGTGAGATATGATAATCACAAGCATAGCACCGAGCTCGACAATAGGCTCCAACATAAACTTTGTGAGTGATTGGAGGTAATCTATCATATCATCAAGAAAAGTATTAGTAAAGTCATTATGTACAAAGCATATTTGTCAAATTGCACGAATCATGTAATTAATGTTGCACACCAAATGACATTTTCATGACAAGAACAACAAACAATATTTCTCAAATATTGTAACTTGTTGAGACTTTATCATATACGCAAGAGTATATGCAAACTTGAGCATGATCAAAGGAAATAGCACCAAAATAAGCAATACAATAATGATATATTGAACCATTTGAGGTGATTACCATGCATTGAACCATCCACTACGATTACCATGTGCTAAACCCAAGCCTTGTTGTCATGCAGGACCATTCCCCTTATGCATCAAGATAAAGACACAACCACAAGAAGCAAAAACAAAGATGAAGTAGTAGAGAAGCTATGCCTAATTATAGAGAAGCTTCATCGATGTCCTATAAAACAGTGAGACAAAGATGCAGCCTAAACTAGAGACAAAGGTGAAGCTGGTGCAGTAGGTCATAGGTAGCTTTAATAATAGCCTAGACTCCTGGGATCCCTAGATAGAGACACTATATAACATGTGCTCGTATGAAGTTACTGCTCCATATATTATTGACGTTCTAATTTTGTTATCACTCAAATATAGAGTAGTTAGATTTTAGAGATGTGCTAATATCATCGTGAACAATAGGGCACACACTTTTGTGTTTGCCACCGCGTGTTCTCATAGCTTCCAAATCTCAAAAGCGATGAGCTTCTAATTTTATTTTTATTTTTATTTTTTTTCGTCGCCATGGTCCTTGGTCTCACGAGTCTCTTACTAATAATGTTTGCAGAACGACGTCAAGGTAGGTAGCTGCAAGGTAGAGAAAGAAGGAGAAATTTGTTGCGCATGAATCCAGGTGTGCAATCTCATCTCAGAACATTGCCGCTTAAATTGATCCTTGCTTGCACAACTTTGATCAATCGTGCCTACCTGCTACTATCTTGAAATTCCACAATCTCCATCAATCTCTATGCTAGATCATCCGACATGCCGCAAGCTCGATAGGTTGACATAAAATAAACATGATGGGGCCTAGACAAATTCAAATTATGTAATCATCATGGTGTCACGTACCATGGCATCATGAAACTCTCCATGGTATCAACAACAAATCTAATGTACCATGTCTTAAGAAATTATTATGGCATCGAGAACGTGGTATTGCATCGTAAAAACATGCCATGAACCATTAGCAAATAAGAAACCCTGATGTCAGTATTAGTCAAACAACCTGCCTCATACCTTTATATGCTTCTCATGAGACGATAAATATTATCGTCATGGTGTCAATGACAAACTTGATGTACCATGTCTTGAGAAATCCTTATGACATTGACGAACATAGCCATGTATCATAAAGCTTGACATAATGCATTAATAAATAAGAAACCTTGCTATAGAAGTTAGTTAACATAGTATCAGCAAGGTACATAACATTTGAATGATCTGCGAGCTCTCTCTCTCAGCATTTTTTTGAAGACACATATCTGCAAAATATATAGGTTACAGATACTAATTGGTAGATCGTTGTTGGAATAAAATAAGATTTTTTTAAAAGAAAATAAATTCTTCCAATTTTTGGGTCAAAATTTGAAGATTTTGCACTTAAACTTACACTTGACACTGTCATTGTAACCTTGTACGTGAGGCCAAAAGTTCTACGTAACTGATTGCTATTTGGCTATAAAAGCCACACACGTGCGTAATGAATTATCTAATGCTTATAGAAAGTAGGACGACACTATGCATCAACCTGCCCGACTTTTGGATAATATGGTAAGAACAAGGTAATAAATAAATTGTATATTCTATCATGAGATTCAAGATCAGAACAGATCTAAACCTATAATGGTGGCGCTGTGCATACTGCAAACTGCATAGAGCCAAAATTCAAAAGAAAAAAGCTTTTGTAAAGCCGTACCTAGCTTGCGCATCAATTTTTTGATTTGTAAAGCCGTAAGTAGCATCCAAAAGAAGTGTTGCAGTTGGTCGCTGTCGCTTTTTGTCGAAAATAGCCGACTAAACCTGACTGCAAGCTATCCTCGCACGTTCCATACTGGTATGGGTGGCTAATGGCGGCAGCTGGTTGCAGCCATGTCTAGCTACCCGTCAGCAAGAGTGGGGGCAGTTTGAAATAACAAGTAGCCATGGCGCAGACTAGCTTCTGCTTATGAAAGGCTTAGAAAAGCTGAGCGCCAGCTTGCACAACATCTTTGCTATTTGTGGCGTCTGCACATGTTTTTATTTTTATTTTTATTTTTCATAGCCCGATTTACCGCTGCCACCAGATGTCGTTAATTACAAAAAGCAGCGTTTCCTCATCCCGCTAGCCTGATAAGGCGCTTTTTTAAGAAAATGCCTCGTCCCGCCTTATATATATGTTTTACAGTTGCATATCAAAGAAAGTGGTTTCATTGCAGCAGGCGGCTCTGATACCATGTTAAACTAGAAGCAGAGAGCGCAGTTAGATGAGAAGAGAGAGAGGAGACACCATCATATGCAAACCCCAAAGTGTGTGTAGAGCACACACTGAGTACATATATATAGTGGGGACTCCTAGCTATATATAGCATAGGGGTTGGTCTATATAGCTCCAACAGAAGGATGGCTGGTGCAAGAGTCTCTTGTATTGACGACCGAATTTCTATCCGTTTTTGACCCAGAAATGCCTCGATTGTGGAGCGATGAGGAGGATGCAAGATTGGTGGGAGAGGAGCCGCAAAAGCAAGGGGTTCGAAGAAAAGGAACGACGCCATGCGAGAAAAGATCATGAAGTTCTGTATACTAAATTCAGCGCCGATGCAAAAATGGCTTGAAAGGTACAAACAAGAGAAAGAGAGACGCAATAGGGAGCGACAGGATTTGAGGCGAAGCCGAACGACTAAAGGTTTACCCTTGCCAGACTATCTCGCTCCTCTACCTGAATTCCCTACAATGGGATGGTTGGACAAGATAGTGAGAGCAGCTCGACAGATCGGAGAACCCATATCTCTACAAGAGGAAGAGCTGGCTATTGGATGTGACTGGAAGTATCATACATACATGGCACTGTGGTCGGTTGGAAAGCATTTTAGAACACAACAAATTGACAGCAGAAGAAACACGTTTGATAGTGGGGTAATGGTTAGTTTCATGCAAAAGAGCAGGGCTAGTGCCAGCGACACGAATGAGAGCACTAGCAACCTAGATTGCTGTGGTCTGGTGTCAGATATCCTCAAAGTAAGCTTCAGGCGGTTTGAGATGTTTTTGTTGGATGTGAAGTGGTTCAAGGTGATTACTTCTGGTCGCAATGCAATGGTACGCAGCGATGGAACAAACGTGTGCAAATAGATTCTACAAAGGTTTGGACAGATGCGAGCGACACATTTGCTCTCCACGAACATTGCGAGCAAGTGGTCTTTGCACCGGACCCTTGAGAGAGACAATGGTGGTTTGTGGTTCAGGTTTCTCCAAGAAATAAACAAGTATTTGAAGGGCAAGATCTCCTGGAGGAAAGTCAGTCACAAGACATCCATAGTACTGTGACATTAGATGAGATGCACGAAGGTATGGTAGAGGAAGCTGACAGATATACGAGGGATGACGCAGAGGAGCTAGAATTGACACTTGTAGATGAATATGCAATAAATAAAGACAATCTGCCAAAATGAGTTGGGGCAGATTTATGTTTGCAATTAGAGATAGACGATGAAACGGTGCAAGATCTTATCGATGATGCCTCACTCATCGAGGCCTAGGTTTGTAAGTGTTTGTGTGAAGAGGTTGATTTAAAATTAAGCTTAAAGTTAATTTAAACAACTGTGTTCTGACGCTTTATTTTACTTTCTTTGTGTAGGACTTTAGTATGGCAGACCAATTTCCAGATCCCGCTTCTATGAGTGTAGATGCATTCATGGGATTCGTTACACGGATGAAGACTGCCCAGATGGCAGAGGCTTCTCAGTACTGCGTAGCCAGAGGCACGGGTACTACGCCTCTGGGCTTCACACCCGAGGGTCCGACGCCTAGGGGGGGATACCTATGGGGGGGGGGGGGGGGACGCCTATGGGTACGACGCCTGCTTCTCCCATCACGGCCGCTTCAACACCTAGGGGTGGGGCAGAGGCGGCTACGTCCTCATCTCCGCAACACAGGCGCACTCGCCGATCTCGGCGATCGTCAGGTGGAGGTGGTGGTTGCTTTGGAGGAGGGTCCACAGATGCTTCAACCCCTCCTCACTCACGACCCCGGTCCTACCCAGGCACACCTCGGACACCTTGGGGGGCACACGATCCTAGTGCCTCCAAGCTCTATAATTTACGGAAAGATGGTTCTGTTAACATGGATAGAGTCGGGACTGAGATGACGCAGCAGATTCGCCACCTCGCGGAGCTACAGTTTTCGACCAGCATTCTGATGTCTTGAGATCAGCAAGAAAAGGACAAAGTCACTTACATAGTGGAGACCATCCTGAGAGAGTACCAGCGTACTCTAGGTTCTAACGTTGTTCCGAGGAGGTGGATCAAGGGTGTTTTACGGGACACTGTGAAAAATCGACGAGATGCAGCTCGGAAGGCTTTCATAATCGGCTCGCCGAAGCCTTCGGGCATCCCACACGAGACGTGGCTGCAAATCAGGGAGGATGAGTGGACAGTGGCCACGCGGTTTAGACAACAGCGTGAGGCCGTGCAGATACGATAGATGACCAGCGGAACATCTCATCTTGGCAGCGGAGGCTTCGACACCTTTCGCTATGAGTTTGTGAGTTTCTAATCCAATCTTAACTATGGCGTTTTTTAAAACGCGATGAATCATGTATTCTTATTACTTTGATTTTTGTATAGATGCAGAATCTTGCGATGCATCGAGCCCCAATACGTCAGGAGGAGTCAGATGGATATCGCAGAGGTATCTATGAAGTATTGAATGATCTTGATGCTTCAGGAGAGCGAGGAGACTGGGCGGCCTTATAGTCTCGCTGATTGCTTGAGGTGAGACGTTAATATGTGTGAGTTGATTTAATTAAGTAAGTATATGTGAAGTAATATCAATACTAATTTTGTGAGTTGTCCTATGTGCAGGTTGTGACGCCTAGTCTTCAGTGGACCAGATTTCATATATATTCTTTGTGAGACACAGACACGCTTCTGTGTCTCCTTTTGTATAGACATATATATATGGTTATGATTATTGTTCAGACAGTTATTTTTTTCCTTATGGTATGGTTATTATCATTGTCATTGTGTAGACATGGTTATTTCTCCTATTCTTGTATAGACATAGTTATGGTTCAGGTTTTGTTTATGGTTATGTTTAACTTTCTCGTTATGCTTATGGTTATTATTAATTTTGTTTTTGGTTATGATCAAAGTGGTTATATTGGTCGGTTATGGTTATGGTTCGTTATGGTTATGCTTTTAAGTTATGGTTATGGTTAGTTATGGTCATTGGCCTTAAATATCACGTGAGTTCCTACATGGATAGCATGTAGGAGGCGTATACATGAGATATATTTTTTGAAAAGTTTATGTAAAAACGAAGGGAACTCTGCCAAAATTTCTGCGGGAGCACCGTTGATTTTGGTGTTGCTCGCTTTCTTGGGTAGGAAGTCAGGCTGTGGTGGCCGTGTCCATCTTTTCACTGGGCACAGGCCAGGCTACCTGCCGTCTGCCCAAGATTTTTTTTTTCTGTTATGGCCGTCGATATCCGCGTCGCTATCGACGTATATATAAGCGTCTATATACGCGTCGCTATCTACGTCGCCAATAAACCCTTTCCACGCGTATATCGATTCTCTTTGCAACAGTTTCGCAGGGATGCATATAGCGACACGTATAACGACGTTAAGCATTGCTATATACGTCAATAATTAACACCTTTTTTTGTTGTAGTGTTTCTTGAGGCACAAACTCAATAAATGGATGCCATCCTCCTGGCTATGGCAACCACACAGATCTTGGATAAAATTCCTACAAGAATGGATAAAAACATTACCACAAAAGTAGCTTAAAGCATAGATGGGTGTAGAAAAATGCACCTTGTAGCTATAACCCTTCTTTTTTTAGCACCACCCTCGGGGGCTAAAGTCTCTATGATGGCATTGAAGCTCCTCTTACATTCCCTTGTACCTAAGGGTGTCTTTTTAAGATGCAAGATCTTATCTTCAATGTTTTCAATCTTAGCATCCTTCTCTTCTATGTGTAGCTAAAGATTTTTCACTTCCCCCTCTGCATGAACGATCCTTTCGTGCAATTCGCTAGTGGTATGGGAAAGAATTTGACATTGCTGCAAAGAACATCATACACTATCAGCTCCAATAGTCGACAATCGCTTGCAATATCCAAGAATACCTTGCTCCCCTCTATTTACATATTGCAAGAATGAAGCAAGGTTATCGAATGTTGGATACACACTGATGGATGGATCATTAGGGTAGAGGCAACCATGCACCCAAAGGTGGGCACAGGTGAAGCGTATAGGCGTCACTCATCTTTCATTTAACACTAGGTTGGTAACCTAACAGGACATAAAAGTGTCCTTTCAGGGTTTTGAAAAAAACCTCCAAAACCATAGTAGATCCACTCATTTTGTAAAATCCTTTCATGAGGTTATAGTTCAAGGTCTCCTACACATGGAAAAAATAAGAAACTTGTAAAATTTCTCATCTTTTGGTCACACCAAGCCTCCAAAGTTGATGGACCAGTACATTTTCATCAAAACAGTCATTTCTTACGTTTTGTTGCATAAAAATAAGATTAGGGATTTTTGTAGGACTTGAGATAAATTCCCTAGTTTTTTCAATGGGTTGGTGATCAGAAAATATGATTGCTTCTCACTCACTATTTTTTGTTTTGCCAAAAGAAATAGGTACAAAAAAGTTGAATTTTTACCATTCTACAAACCTATCATCAAAGTTTCTATAGCCACGCTCAATACAAATAATATATGCATGTTTTCTTAGTTCGCTATTGTCCTTTAGGTTCATAAGGAGCCATGGAGAATGTCAAAAGAATAATACATCTCTTACCAAGGGGAATCTTGTGGACAAAGATGAAGTGCTAAATACAGAAAACATGAGAAAACTGGGTTCAACATTATGAGTTCTACAATCCCATAGAAACTATTCAATATCTAGCCAAATTTGATCCTTATGACTAGATATGGTTACTACCTACAAAATGCATGTAGTTGTCACAAGAAACTAACAATATTGAAAAAGATATACTTGATATACTAGAATGTTTCGTTTTCTTCTATAATTGAAAAAATCAACCATCATTGTCTACTATGCAAAATAGGGTATTAGGTGCCCCAAAACGCAAGGAATATTAGCTTTATGTTACAATATGCGACATAGAAAATAAAAACTGCATTTGGATATCATGAAAGACATCAAAAAAATCATAGAAGAGCTAAAATTGGCTAAAAAACAGGATTTGACAATTTTTGTAATTTGGTCATAAGTTACAACTTTAACATTTATTTCTACCTAGAAGCATCAGGACATGTTGAGGACTACTAAAGATAGTTCTCTTGCATTATAGACCTCACAAACATGAATTCTAGAGTGGTATGGTTGCAGAAAGTTGAAAAAAGCCAAAAACAGGACCCATTTTTTCACACAGTTTAGGTTGTGAAATGTTGTGCAAGGCCAAGGTTAAAGATGGAATTTATCTTCCAAAAAAATCTCCAGTTTTTTTCAGCTCATGAGACAACTTTCTATACAAATAGCACCTCAAAATCCATTTTAAAACTCTTGACATAATTCAAGGAAACTGGTCACTTAACAGGACATAAAAGTGTCCTAGGACATAAAAGTGTCCCATTACCAACCTAGTGTTAAAGATCCATTGGATGCGACGAAGATCTTCAAAGTCCACTTGCATGGACCTATAGTGGATCAACAAGTTAAAGACGAAGCCACAATTATGGACATCGCTCGTCACGACGTTATTTATTCACTTGCCATGGTTTGTCACATGGATCATCCAATGCTCATTTCATGTTTTTGGAATTGTGGCCATGTAGAGAAGGGGATAAAAGATTGCAATGCAACTCATTTCATGTTTTTGGAATGGCGGCCATGTAGAGCAGGGAATAAAAGAGTGCAATGCAGATGGTAGTCAAGCTGCCATTAGCAATTATGTGACCACTAAAGGAGTAGTAGAGCTATTGCACACTAACATTTTGCAGATAATTAATGCTCTTCTTCAGAGCTTGAAGTATATGATGCTTCATTTTGGACTGAAGGGGGTCTATGCAGGCATTGTGGATTGGGAGTAATGTACAAAGTCCAAAATTGCGGCATTCTTTCCTCCACTCCGCAACTTTCAAATAGAAACTAGAAATCAAAGCGAAAGAGATTTTCCACGAGCCTCCCGGAATGCATATCTACTAGTCCCTCTCCATGGAATGAAGCCATGGAAATATTCTCCATGTGTCATACTTTTAAACAACTCTTAAAGTGAATGTTGGTGCCTCAAGAGAAAAACAAAAAGTCATTGTTTGAGCAATGTACTTACCCACCTTGAGAGTAGCAAGAGAAACAATCCCTTAACTCGACCTAACGCTTTTGATCTTTCTCGTTGTCCAAATGGTGCCCATAGAGTGGGCTATGAAATTGTAATGATTTTTGGTCTATGACCAGCTAATGATCAAAGTGATGGTTTGATTGTTGTCTTTTCTCTAGTTGAAAATGTAAATTGTAGAATTGATCAAGTTATCTTGTGTCTTTTCTATGACATGGTGATAGATATTCTATCTCTTTTTTGTAGCATGAGTAACTTATCTTGTATTTTTCTTTCATGGTTATAAGTAGGTGAACATGAAGTAGTATAGCATGACTATCTTTCATAATTTTCAAGTAATCACACCGAGAAAAACTTATAGGACTTAAGTCACACATCCTCCTCTGCATGAAACACACCATCGATATCATCTACTTCATCCATATTACATCATTATCAAGATATCTCCCATTCCATATCATCATCATTATAGCCATGGGCTTAGAAGACACCATAGTGCTTTTGTGTTGCTGTTGTTGCAATGTTCACTAGCTTATGGATAAATCTCATGTTCCAGATCTCTCACAGTTTCCACTTGCTGTTGCAATAGATAAAACCTTTACTGCAATGTGTTGTAGATCCACTTTCTTTCTCCATACTTATTCCATTATATAGGCACACTTGTGTGTGAAATTTCATATATATGCCATGGATCATGGAACATACCAATTATGTTGGCATAATCAACTCACTGATGAAAAGCAATTTTCCCATCCTCTTGTCCCAACAGTTAAGAGCACACTGTTTTGAAGTCGGTCATGAATTTTTTGTTGGCCGATTGTTGATGCATTTGGGATTTGGGATCCAATACAAAAGAAACACCATGCAACAGCATATGCAACTGCACCGTCGCATGCTGGCAATTGTTTATGACAACTTTGTTCTTGGCACCAATGCCAACATGCTCTATTACTTTGTGCAATGCCTCTGACATATACCCATAAGCTCGACCAAAGAAGAAAGAGTCTTTGTCGGCTATTCACGGAAGAGCTACAAATGGTTCGTCCGGACTGACAATCCTCTCTACATTGAACCAAAAAATTATCAAGTTCGCAAGTTGTGCACATCTTGTAGTTGTCTTTTAGTAGCTAGGATACTTGCTGAGCCATGCATCCCATCGTCTATCAGCTACAGTTTCAATCAAACAGTCTTCACTTCTTGCAAGGTGGTAAGAACATGACATGTGGTTGCAAGCGTTGTCGCAAAAAATATCTGTAATGTTTTATTGGGTGATTTTTGTTCAAAAAATAGCATGTAGAAATTGATTCTCTCGAATAAATTTCACCACATGGTTTGCATCCAGTAATAGTACGCCTGTATAATATGGGATAACCTATAATATTCTTGTGTATGGTGTATTATATGGATCAGGTATAACATATAATGGAGCTGAGGCAGGCGAGAGTTCCCATACAAATGCACACGTGGACTCATGGCGAGTTCAGACTCTGCAAGCGCAGCGAGCCACCAAAGCTTTTCCCTCTCTCTTCTATTCACACAACGTAGTTCTATGGTGAACATGTTTTGCATATGTGAAATTTTTCTCATTGGAAAAATAGAAATCAACATTTTAATTGAGATTCTTATGCGCTTCACATGTTTGACAACATTAGATTTTTTTCAATTATGAGAATTTATATTTTTGATAATTAGAAAAAAAAAAGACACCATCTTTTTCATGAAGGAAACTACTTCGTCTCGTAATGCAATTAACATTGAAATATAATCCAAGGTAGGAATTTAAAGTAAGAATGTGTCAATCTCAACATGCAACATAAAAAAGGAGGACAAGTTTATATCTTTTCATGATTGTGCTTTTACAGATTCAAATAATTTTCCGAAGGTAGAAGGAGGAAAAAGACCAATCTGAGAGATTTCTGATTAAGCGACCTTGATTTTTATTCCCATTGCAAAGCGGTGAAAACCTCTTGGGCAACATGGTAGATGACCAAAATTATCTTGTGCCTAATTCGTGTCAAATGGTGATGGAAAGACATCTTTGTAATAATTTTCTATGTATTTGCTATTGAGTTTTGCATGTTTGGTTTTCTAAACGGTTTAATGTACACTGATGCCTAGCCTCTTTGTAAGCTACTTGTATCATACAGTGTATTTTTTTCTACGATCTTTGGTATCTCTCAAGTATTTGTTTCTACATTGTCTTGTTGCACGACGGGCACACTCATAGACATACACACAACAACACCCAGTTTCTCATAGTACAGAGTGTATACATTTGAGTGATTATTCCAAGGTATATCCAAGGGAAAACTAACACAAGAAGAGTTAGAAATTTTCTCATGTAGGAAAACGGAGTCTTTTTCATCAGTGTTTTTCATTCAATGCATAACATCATGAGCTTCTGCTCGAGAGGGACCGCATACCTAGCTAGGTATAATTGGGGGTAGGGGACCACCGGCCTTTCAAAATACTCAAGCGAGTAGGTGATCGTGCCTACAAATTATTGCTACCTTCACATTCTCGTATTCATCTGGTGTTTCTTATAAGCCGTTTACGTAAGCAGTTACATGGGGACGACAATGTCATTGACCAACAGATTTTGGTAGATTTCCACTACAAGAGGCTCTTCACATTAGCGACGCTCACACAGCGACGCTCAAAAAAAAATTCCCGGCGTCGCTATGAGCGTCGCAAATTTACAAAGAAATTTGCGACGCTCATAGCGACGCTCATAGCGACGCCAGCTGGGGTAAAAAAAATAACCGAGCGCGCCCAAAAACTCAGATCTCAGATCTGAGTTTTTCGGCGCCCTCAAGCAAAGAGCAGGTAACGCTCTCCCTCACTCTCTCTCTCTCTCTCTCTCTCTCTCTCTCTTTTTCTTTTACACACACACACACACACACACACACACACACATGAGGAGAGGAAGGAGAGCCAGGTATGCTCCTTCCCTCTCCTCATTCTCATGTTCCCTTCCCCTCTTTCTCTCTCCCTCGCTCTCTCTCACACACACACACACATACACACACACATATAGTGTTTTTGAGAGAGAGAGAGAGAGAGAGAGAGAGAGAGAGAGCGAGAGAGAGTGCAAAAACGCACACACATACATAAACAAAGAATGCACACACACATTGAGAGAGAAAAAGAGAGAGAGAGCATGCATAAACAAAAAACGCACGCATTGAGAGAGGAAAAGAGAGAGAGAACATGCATAAACAAAAAACGCACACATTGAGAGAGGAAAAGAGAAAGAAAACATGCATACGATCCAAAAAAACGCACACACATTGAGAGAGAAAGAAAGAGAAACTAAGGGAGCGTCGTAGGAAACTAATTAAAATTAAAAGACCTAAAGATCTAGCCGACGAGGAGTTGAACTGAAGACCTATTATTCAAGAGAGAAATGGCATAATCAATCTATCATACTTGGCATGGGTGATAGAAAGGTTATACCATTTATCTCTTTTTATTGGCACACACATCCACACACGCGCACACACACAGAAGAAGAGAGTTATAACGTCGTAGGAAACTATCTTAAAAGACGTTAAAGATTAGGTTATATGTAGACTTACATTAAATTAGATTTAGGTTTATTTTTAACTAGATTTACGTTTATTTAAGCTAGATTTAGATTTACGTTATATTAGATTAGATGCGGGTCTCCATAGACTGCGATGCCTGCATGAAGCGGGTGAAGAAAGCCCTCAATGGAATATAGGGTATTGCTGCCTTCACTCATAGTGGGCTCCGTCGATCCAAAAGTACTGGTGAAATGTCTTCAGAAGATAGGGAAGAAGGTGGATCTTCAGGGCGGCAAGAGTCACTACATCCCCGACACAATGACCATCTAGACAACCTCTAGTCATTAGACTTACGTTAAATTAGATTTAGCTTTATTTTTAGTTAGATTTACGTTTATTTAGATTTACGCTTATTTACGTTAGATCGAGTCCACGCAAGAATTACTTACGGTTTAGGGTTTAGAGTTAGACGAACAGTGAAAAGATCTACTGTGAAAAGATGTTAAGATGAAGTGAAGTGCTACAGCTAGAGAAGAGGCAAAGGGATTTTGTCCACTACATGCAGTATCATGTAGACGTGGGTGTCTAGATTTCTTGTACCCACAAATATAGGTATTGACCAATAAAGACGAGATTATAACCCGGTGGTTCTGATCTCCGTGCACCTCTAGACCGAGGTGTGCGGGGATTGGACATGACTAGAGAATGTGAGGTAAAGAGAGAGAGAGAGAGAGAGAGAGAGAGAGAGAGAGAGAGAGAGAGAGAGAGAGAGATAAGACGAAGAATGCCAATAGAATATTAAATTTGTTGTCCAGGTTATAAGTTTTTTATCCTCATTATGAGTAGCGACGAGGATGTGGGACCGTCCAACCGAAACACCTATCTCTCAACGAGGGTCTTATGTCCTTGTAATCAATGCAAGCATGCTGTGCGACGGACAAGACGTGTTTCTTTGCAGCACGTTCGCGAATTTGGCGAGTTCGATCCATCTATTATAGATCGAGTTGTTGCCAATTATAACTCGTCGGACTCTGACGCTGGCCAACAAGCAGCAATCTTGCAACCCAATAGACGTGTTCGCAGGCGCTTTGGTCAAGCAGCATATGTGAGGCCACAAGATGTAGCCTCTGACAGCTCGGGGGATGATCATGCAGAGCACATTCCCAACGAGGCAATGTTTGAGCCCGAGATTGATGAAATGATCGAGACGATCATGGATTCAGAAAGGCTTATCTATGATGATATGAAAAGTGAAGCCGATACGTCATCATTGTATAATGGAGCACGTATGTCTAGATTGAAAGCACTCCTGGTTCTTCTCAACATGCAGGCAAAGTTTGGATGGAGTGACACTAGCGTCACAGCGCTTTTCAGGTGATCTATTACAATTAGTTTACTTTAATAGAACTCAAATGTATAATGATCTGATAGATTTTTACACGACTGTATCATATTTTTATGTTGTGTAGATTGCTGAAAGAGCACATTCTACCAGCTGACAATGTGATGCCAGATTCCCGAGATGAAGCAAGAAAGATTTTGCGAAACTTGGGGATGGATTACAATTCTATCCACGCTTGTCCTAATGACTGCATTCTTTTCAGAGGGGAATACACAGACATGGAGAAGTGTCCGAAATGTGATTCCGAAAGATATCGAGTAGATCTCCACGGGACAAAAATTCCACAAAAGGTTTTGCGACATTTTCCTTTGCTTCCTCGCATCAAGCATTTCTTCGAATGTAAGTCCATGGCCGCCCTAGCATCATGGCATGAGGAGAATAAATCTTCGGATGGTGTGCTACGAATTCCTGCAGATTGCGCAGCCTGGAAACATATAGATGGAACATGGTCGGATTTTGCCAGGGAAGCTCGAAATTTGCGCTTAGGCCTGGCTATGGATGGCGTAAATCCATTTGGTCAAAGATCAACATCTTACAGTGTATGGCCCGTTGTCATCGTCAACTACAACATTCCCCCGTGGTTGACTACGAAGAAGGGGCACCTATGGCTAAGCTTGATTGTGCCAGGGCGATATAAAGTGGGGAATATGGATGTGTATCTTCGTCCACTATTGGAAGAGCTACAACAATTGTGGATTGGCATAGAGGTGGTGGATATGAGCCGACACACAGGACGACGGAATGCTTTGATCAGAGGTATTCTAATGTGGACCATGCATGACTATCCCGGGCTAACAGAATGCTCAGGTGATCTATTGACACTCCTCACTCAGACACTGTAAATCTTGTTTTTTCCCCATAGTTGATCTATTATCATGTGTATACATGCAGGGCTTCAAACAAGCGGATACAGAGCATGTGTCACATGTGGACCTAGACTGAATGCACGTAGGGCACCCTCACTGAAGAAGCAAATCTACGAAGGTCATCAAGCGTATCTTCCGAGAATCATGTGTTACGCGACGGCTTTTTGGGAAGAGAGCCACCAAGGATGTCTGCACAAGCATGGTTAGAGCAGAAGGAGATGTGCGATGACGGATTGCCTCCAGGGATGAAGAGACTATCTCTATGGTACGAGTTACCATACTGGCCCCAACTCGTGATCAATCACTTGCTCGATCCAATGCACATATTCAAGAATGTGGGTAATCTACTATGGGACCATTTGACCGGCAAGAAAGATACTTTGGGAGCCAGAGTTGACCTTAGAAATGTGGATCGTATGGAGCAATATTGGCCGCAAACAGCGTCTGATGGATCGATAAAACTTCCTAAAGCACCATGGATTTTCACAGGAGCCCAAGAACGCAAAGTAAAAGAGGCCATTCGATCTTTGCGGACCCCCACTGGCGTAATGCACTCGCTCCGAACGTGTTTTACTAAAGAAGGAAAGCTTACCGGTTTGAAGTCACACGATTGGCATAAAATGTGTCAGGTACGTTCATAGTGGACTTTAATATCATTGCATAAAATGTGGACTTTAATATCATTGCTGCACATACTTTACAGTTTATTTTACCGGTTGCCATTGAGGGATGTTTGTCTCTCGACATCCGTAACACAATCTACAAACTTGCAAAGCTGGTGCAATGGATCTCACAAAAGGAGATCGACGTAGACTCCATACCATTCGCCAAACTAAATGCTGCGGAGCTTGTGTGCATGTTTGAGAAACATTTTCCTACTACAATGCTAACCATTCAGGTGCATCTTCTTGTTCACATAGTTGATGAGGTGGAAATAGCTGGCACAGTTCATTCCAGATGGATGTTCTTCTTAGAGCGTTTCATGAAAACGCTTAAGGGATATGTGCGTCAAAAGGCACGTCCGGAGGGTAGCATGGCAGAAGGTTGGTTGGTATCAGAGTCCCTAGTGTACATTGGAGAGTGGCTAGACGGATTTGATAAATCCCGGGACACGCTATGGCGAACCATAGATGATGAGCGCATATCTGGGATTGTCATGTGCAATCTCGGTGTTGAGAAGAAGATGACGGAAGATCTAGAGGCTAAAATCAACCGATTTTGCATGCTTCACAATCCAGTGATGCAAAAGTGGATTTCACAATATGAGGATGCAAAGCAAGAGCGACAAAGGGCACGAATCGAGTGGAGACGGGGAAGACGACCACCGATGCACTATCCAGCGGTTCTGGAGAGCCTACCAACCTTCATGAGCTTAAGATGGTTGCACAACCAATTGAAAAGCGCACAACAATGCGGTGACGAAGTGACTGAAGAAGAGTGGGAGTACTCTCGGGGTTGCGCGACCAAGGTAAGTTTGCAATGTACGACTAGCAAGTGACTTTATTTATAAACGTTTGAACGGCCACTCATAATCTTTGTTCGTTGTAGTATAAGTCATACACAGCAGCATGGTGTAAAGGTCGACATTTTAGGGTGGAACGAATCGACAAAAAGCGTTTTACTCAAGATTGTGGAATCATGGCAAAATTTGAACAGTCTAGTCGACGACGTTCCTCTGATGCAGATCCTGTGGTGGCGGAACTCACTTACTTCGGCACGCTGCAAGAGATTTTGAGGATCGATTACAGAGGATTTTTTGTCGACTTGTTCGACGTGCAATGGTTCAAGATAATCATGGAGGGTCGAAACGCTACTGTGCGTAGAGGAGAGTCTGGTTTTCTTGAGGTGGATTCTACTAAGAAATGGACTGACCTAAGAGACACTTTCGTACTACCCGAGCATTGTGAACAAGTAAGTATATAAATAGTTAACATCCCCCTTTTACAAGTTATGTGCTTGAAAGCTCTCATGTAAGTTATGTGGCTCTGGCAGGTAGTATTTCATCCTACAAAGTCTACATCAAACTGGTGGTACGTCATAGAGGTAGCCCCTCGTAGTGCAAGGACGTATGAAGGCTACCATGTGCCAATCACAACGACATCAATGGAGGAGATCAGAGAAGATGCTCAATCAGAAGCCGCTGCGGTGGTGCCAGACGAGCATCAAGATGCTACTACTCTATATGGGGTGCATGCAGAGGAGCTACAAAATGAAACAGAGGATATGTGTTTAAACGGAGAGCTCTATATAGATATAGGAAGTTATGCTGAGTTATGCGAGGATGAGAGAGAGATCTCTTAAAGCCACAAATATTGTATTTGAACAATTTTGCTCCGTGCTGTAAAAGCTCTAGCTCTCTAAGTAGCTTCCATGGTGTGTAACGCTCTTTTCTACTCGCGCTCACATCTTTTGATTGAAAATTCTGAGTTTTCGACTTGCCTCTTCTACCACTCGATTCATTGCGTCATTGTATTTATATGCGTCATTACGTCATTGTATTTAATGGTCTTTGCGTCATTGTCTACTCTATTCATTCAATATTAAGTTTAAATATTCGTGTGTTTAATGCAGGTATGGATGATGAGGAGTTTCTTTCTTCTTTGTCACCGCAGCAGAGACAGTGGTACGTGGAGCGTCATCGCTCTGGCGCATCATCGCGCGTTCCTACACCATCCGCATCTCCCTCTCTTTCGGAGCATTCGGCGCGCTCCGAAGCTTCGGCGTCGACGAGACGAGCGTCACACTCGTCTAGACACCGGCGCTCTAGTGGTGGCGGTGGCGGTTGTTGTGGGGATTCCGCCACCGATGCCTCCACACCGCCTCGTGTTCGACGAGGCTCTTTACCCTCCCCTTCTTTGCCCGCCCCCACACCAGCCACAGCATCGCCGTCTACGCCAGGTTTTGCACGGCTGACTGTTCCTAGAAGCTACACACCTCTACCTACTCCGCCAGGAGCCACCCCACTCGACACTCCTCGCTTCGGGGCCCAGACGCCGGTGGAGACACCTGACGTCCGTACCCCCATCGACACGCCGCTAGAGACCCCTGCCGGGACACCCAGGTTCACGCGTCACCGGCCAGAGGGCTTGCCTTACTCCGTCGACATCAGCGGCGGCATCATCATGGATGATGACGGCAAGAAGGTGATCTCGCGCATGCGTGGTCTTTGCTCTCAGCTGTTTAGACACTATATACTAAACAAATGGAGTGAAGTACCAAGTGATTTAAAAAACAGAGTCATCAGCATACTTCATGATGAGTTTCCCGTTCCAACACGGGATCAGCGCTTCAATGAAGACCTGATGAAGATTCGAATGCGCGAATACTGCAAACACAAGCGTTCCGAAGTGCAAAAAGCAATCAAGAATGGGTGGAATAGGCCAGATTGGCTGGCCAAAGAAGATTGGAAGAATGCGAAGAAAGCAGCGCGCGAGAATCCCGACAAGTGGAAGCAACAAAAGGATGCAGCCAGAGCGCGAGTAGAGGCAGGGAGCTCGCACCACTTGGAGAGCGGTGGATGGGCATCATTTGAGGCCGATTTTGTAAGTCTTTTCACATTGCTCTTTATGCATGTTCGATAGTTTAGGGTTTATGAGTTTTTTAGTTCTAACATAATGAAATCTTTGTATGTTTTGACAGTGGTCGATGACAGGACGTGATCCCACACCGTACGAGCGCGAGTACGCAGGCAGGAAGGGCTTAAACGCCCTGATGGACATTCTCAGTTCTCGCGGCGGCATGGTTAGTATTAGGGTTTACTCTTTTTTATTTTTTGTATTGTTTTATAAATGTCGTTATATGTTTATATTTACTGAAAACTGTCTTATTGTCTTTTTTTGCAGAATCCGACAGATACGCCGCTTGGACGCGATGAGACGTCTGATTAGACGACGTCAGTTTAGCCGTAGCTAGATAGCATTAGTTTAGGGTTTCTCATAGCTTATGTATCATGAGACGGATTTTATACGTCTTTTTGAACCATGTATATTATTACATTTGTCACCGCAATTCCTTTTGCCAATCAATTCTTTATGCCTATGATGTTGTACAATTGTCATTATTACATTTGCCAATCAATTCAGTTTGTCTATGATGTGTACAATTGTCAATTTTGCAAACAATGCGTCTTGTGGGTGACTATTTTGGGTCTATTATTTACCTTTGCACTTTTTTTAAAAAGTGAATCAAGTACAATATGGTTGATGGGTGGCAGGGCATTCAATGCCCTGCCACCAAAAAAATATTCTCTCAGGCGTCGCTATAAGCGTCGCTATAGGCGTCGCTATAAGCGTCGCTATAGGCGTCGCTATGAGCGTCGCTATATAGCGACGCCTATAGCGACGCCTATAGTGACGGCTATAGCGACGCATATAGCGACGCTCTCGTAGCGACGCTTTTAGCGACGGTTATAGCGACGCCGGGGGTTATAAAAACCCAGTGTATTTCCGTCGCTAAGAGCGTCACAAGAGCACATAACCTCTTGTAGTGTTCATTAAACCTCCTACCTTACCGCATGAACCTGAACGTGTTCTCGATTATCATGAGTTGCATACATGTCATCATGTACATCAACAAGTCTTAATCAAGTGGAAAGACCGACCTGAGGAAGGTGCCACTTGGGAGAACATTAATGTTCTTAAGAAGAAGTTCCCCACTTTTGTTTTCGACGACGAAAACTCTTGTTAAGGGGGGAGTAATGTCAGGACACCGGCAAGGCCTGACTAGACAAGGGCAGGGCCGGGCTAGGCAGTGTGTAAAGGGAGTCCAACTAGGGAAAAGGGCCAGCGGCTATGCTATATAGTGGGTGGTTGGGTGGTGGACTCCTAGGTTCTAGTTCCCCTTGTCTAACACAGAGGTTGGCACACGTGAAGCGTGTAGCTGTCACTCATCTTTCATTTAAAGATCCATTGTATGCGATCGAGATCTTCAAAGTCCACTTGCATGGACCTATAGTGAATCAAAAAGTCAAAGACGAAGCCACAATTATGGACATCGCTCGTCACGAAGTTATTCATTCACTTGCCATGGTTTGTCACATGAATCATCCAATGCTCATTTCATTTTTTGGAATTGTGGCCATGTAGAGAAGGGGATAAAATATTTCAATGCAGCTAATTTCATGATTTTGGAATGGTGGCCATGTAGAGCAGGGAATAAAAGAGTAAAATGCAGATGGCAGTCAACCTGCCATTATCAATTATGTGACCACTAAAGGAGTAGTAGAGATATTGCATAGTAACATTTTGTAGATAATTAATGCTCTTCTTCAAACCTTGAAGAATCTACATGCACACGACTATCTCTATAATGACCTACACTCCTACAACATGATGCTTCATTTTGGACTGAAGGGGGTCTATGCAGGCATTGTGGATTGGGAGTCATGTACAAAGACCAAAACAGAGGCATTCTTTCCTCCACTCTGCAACTTTCAAATAGAAACTAGAAATCAAAGCAAGAGATATTTTTCATGGGCCTCCTAGAATGCATATCTACTAGTCCCCCTCCATGGAATAAAGCCATGGAAATATTCTCCATGTGTCATACTTGTAAACAACTCTTACAGGGCATGTTGGTGCCTCAAGAGAAAAACAAAAGTGATTGTTTAAGCAATGTACTTAACCACCTTCAGAGTGGCAAGCAAAAAAATCCCTTAACCCGACCTAACTCTTTTGATCTTTCTTGTTGTCTAAATGGTGGGCATAAAGTGGGCTATGACATTGTAATGCTTTTTGGTCTATGACAGCTGACGATCAAAGTGATGGTTTGATTGTTGTCTTTTCTATAGTTGAAAATGTAAATTGTATAATTGATCAAGCTATCTTGTGTCTTTTCTACGACATGGTGATAGATATTCTGTCTCTTTTTTGCAGCATGATTAAGTTATCTTGTATTTTTCTTTCATGGTTATAAGTATGTGAACATCAAGTAGTATAGCATGACTATCTTTCATAGTTTTCAAGTAATCACACCGGGAAAAACTTATTGGACTTAAGTCACACATCTTCATCTTCATGAAAAACACCAAAGATATCATCTACTTCATCCATATTAGAGCATTCTGAAGCTATCTCCCATTGCATATCATCATCATTATAGCCATGAGTTTAGAAGACACCGTAGTGCTTTTATGTTGCTCTTGTCGGAATGTTCACTAGCTTATGGATAAATCTCATGTTGCAGATCTCTCACAGTTTCCACTTGATGTTGCAATAGATAAAACCTTTATTGTAATGTGTTGCAGATCCACTTTCTTTCGCCATACTTCTTCCATTATATAGGCACACTTGTATGTGAAATGGCATATGTATGCCATGAATCCTAGAACATACTAGTTATGTTAGCATAATCAACTCGCTGATGAAAAGCAGTTTTCCCATTCTGAAAGGGCAGGGGAACTGAACATGCTCATCACCACCCAACCATGCCCTATATAGGCCCTTGGCCTTCTAAATATAGGGACCCCCTTGACTGCATGTCCGTCCTGGCCCTTGGCCCGGACTAGTCCTACTATTGTCCTGACATTACTCCCCCCCTTGGAGAAGCGTTTTCGTCCGCGAAAACACAAGTGATGGTATCTTCATAAGAACACTAATGTTTTCTACCGTAACATCCCACATGGATCCAACGGTTCATTTGAGCGGAACCTGGTTTAGTAGGAGGTTCAATGAAACCAAGAGTAGGGAAAAACCCACAGCTCTATTTACACCCACGATTATATTATAAAAATCATTGAATGCACAAATGTTCATGAGGAGCTACATACTCCTTTTACAATGAATATTTTATGAGGAGCTACATCACTCCTTTTACAATGAATGTTTTATGAAGAGTTACATCACTCCTATCCTATCAAATACAATAATGAATACAAAGATTGAATAAAGAGGTGTAAAAACTATTGATTAGCTCATGTTATCATGAATATGGCATCACTAAACATGTCTTCATAAATCTTATTGTCACCAAGTTTGTCTTCATGAAATCAATTCTTTGATCAATCCTTCATAGATCATAGATTCAAAAAACATAGTCATGAAAATTTTCAGCATTGTTAGTGAAATAATTACATTCACAATGCCATAAGAGATGGTTCGCGACGACAACATATATACACACCACAACATATGTGTACATAAAGTATGAATGTAAAAGTTCAAGATGCGTGATTACGTGATGTAAATGACATGTGTATATACTACATAAAATGATATTTATCAATGTAGTCATATCAATGAATATCATCAAAGTATTAACATAACATCATCATTGTATCAATAAAAATGAATAAATCATCATGGTATCAATGAAAAGCATCATGGTATCACCGAGAATAATCATTGTATGAATGAAAAAACATCATGGTATCAGCAAGAATAACCATGGTATCAACGAAACAACATCATGGTATCACCGAGAATAATCACTGTATCAACGAAACAATATCATGGCATCACCGAGAATAACCATGGTATCAACGAAACAACATCATTGTATCACCGAGAATATGGCACCCATTTCCCTGGGTAGTGACTTGCCGGTCACATTTTGGTGACCTAGGCCGGATGGCATCGCACCCATCCCTCCTGGGAATGTCTTTTAACCCACCCTATGATTCACTAGGATATACTCCTCTTCCCATGATGGATGCCCATTGGATGTGTCCGTCTCTGTGCATTCGGGGTCACTGCAGGGTTACCTAGCTCTTTTCGTTGTCCATTTACACGCATCTTCTACCTTCTGTGCACCTCGTTGGTCTTTGGATCCTTCTTTACAGTTTTTTTGGTCCTTCCCATCTAGAAAGTGCGTTTGGGAGGCTTCCTAGAGCTTGTGGTATTCAATGAGGGAGGGAGTGTTTTGTGTTTGTGATGGGGGGGGGGGGGGGTTCCTCTTGATATAGGGTGGACATATAAGTGGGATCACCCCTCCATGTCTTGTGTTTTTGAAGTAGACACCCCTAGCACAATAGTGTGACTTCTCCATACCTTGCGTGCTCCAAATATCCAATGAACCATACATGTTCATAAAGTATGCACCATGTGCATAGACGATGTGTTGCCCATAAAGTCACAACACATTGATGATCAAAACTAAAGCATAGAATAGAACAAGGAAAAATAGAAATCAATCACCATATAGTGTTTAATGTTTATTTCACCCCATGCAATGACGACTACCTTTGTGAACTCCGCCACCAAATTTTGGATTGTTCTTCTACTTAACAATGGAGGTATTGGTCCCATGACAATCTATTGAACTTAAGAGCCCTTCTACTTTTGAGATATCGTCAAGCGACCTCTCCGCAAGCTTCATTATAAAGACATTATGAAATAGGAAGGTTGAATAAACGATCAAAGATGCGCATAGAAGCCTGAGTGTGCACATTAGGAAGAGAATGGGTCTACAAGGGCTTCTTTATTTTGTAGTTTAAGGGAGAAACCTTTAGTATTAAGAAAGAAATCTAAGGACCTCTTTTGAATTCAAACACGCAAAATGGCTAGTATATTTGCATTCAAATTTTTTCCCAAAATCAAATCCTCTAGTTGTTTCGTGTAGACATCCTTGTCAAGATTCCCATGAAGGAAATCCATCTTAATGTCTATCTAAACAAGTTCCATGTCGTGAATGGCTACTGGTCCAAGCAAAAGATGGAATTTAGTTATCTTGACCACCCAAGAGAAAATCTCATCAAGGTCCACATCTTTGTTCATTTTGAATGCCTTAGTGATCAATCTAGCCTTATGCTTAAGCTTGGGATCTATCCTTATACTTAGGCTTGGGATCTTCTTTTTAGACTTAAACAGGGAGAAAATGAGAGAGAGAGGGAACTGTAGTAAATTTTGAACTTCACACTATGCTGAGACATGAGCAAAGATAGTCTAGAGAGAGAGTGAGAAAAGGAGACCTGCTGGGAACACCACGCTTCCAATAGTGGAAAATTTTGTGCATTGTAAAAGGGTCATCTCTGCAACTCTCATGCCATGGCAGCCTCCTGTGTATATTGCTACTTAATTAATGGTGAAAGGCTCCTTTAGCTATGGATCCATGGAACTATAAGCAAAAAGGGAAAAAAATCTCATGATATGAAGATGTTAGAATGAATCATTAGTTTGTGACCAAGTGAAGGGACAATGAGTCTCGGACCCTCTTTGAAGGTTACAAACAAAGATTAATGGAAATTTCCTAAAATACATTATGTTACTTATAATGCACTTTGCTAGTGGAACTTTTAAGTTAACCAAAACTTTTGTCAAGGACCATAGATTTTTGCACACTAGTGGCATTCTTAAATGTATGCAATGATACATGTAAAGAACATAGCATGAAAACGGATTTCAATTCAACATCAAAGTTAAGCTTTTTCACTGTCACAACTGATTTGAGGATTGTAAGTTCAAATTGATGTTTTCATCATAAAAACAAGAAATCATTGAAATTAAAAGAAATCATCACGAGATAATTATATGAAGTAAAAACTATCTAGATCACAAGAAATCATTATGCAAAAACTTAATGGCATCATAGAATAATAAACATAACAAAATATTATAAAACAAAATCATGAAATCACAAAACGGTTATCTTAATCATTGCAGATGAGCTGAAAATAATAACATGGTATAATAAATTGACTTCATGCAATATTAATTCTTTCAATTATAATAAATCATCATGAAAAAATATCATCGTATTAAAATGACTCTATTTAACAAAAAACTATCTCAATTATGCTAAGTCATCCAACAAACAATGTTATGGAACATAAAACCGTTTCAGTAAGAAACCATCCGTATTATCATGAAAGTGTATCATGGTATCATGGAACAACTTCATGAATGAATGAAATTCTTACTAACAAAATCAATAGAAAGGACTTCTAATCATTATGAAAATATAGCATGTCTTATAGAAATCCATTCAAGAATAACCATCTTAATGAAAAATGATCTGTACGAATGATTTGTAATCACCATGAAAATGTATCATGACCTCATGAAACAACTCCATGGTGTTGTTTCATGAGACGACTTATATATGTCTTTTTGAAAACCGTGTATATTTTTTCAATAATGACAATGGTGGTTTAACTATATCATTTGCAAAGTTTAGCAATCAAGTGATTTTGCCTATGATGTGTACAATTGTCATTGATTTACTTTCACCAATTTACACTTGTCAGTTTTGTATCTTTATTCTGCAAACAATACTATGGATGATGAAGTTAATGGTTAAATTGTCTTGTGTGTGACTACTTTGGGTCTATATCTAAGCTTGCACTTTTTTTCAAAGGTGAATCAATTAATGAAACATTCAATACGGTTGATGGGGCATTCAATGCCTTGCCACCAAAAAAAAATTCTCTCGGGCGTCTCTATATAAGGCTCTGCAGCATCCCTATAAACGTCGCTATGATCGTTTCTATAGGTGTCGCTATATAGCGACCCATATAGTGACCATTATAGCGACGCTTATAGCGAGGTTCCCGTAAAGACGTTGTTAGCGACGCCGGAGGTATAAAAACCCAATGTATTTTCGTCGCTAACAGCGTCACAAGAGCACACAACCTCTTGTAATGTTTCAGGTTGGAGGCTATTTATGTTATAGAATTGATATTTTATTATTTATTGCAGATGATAGGTGGAAAATTAGACTAGACCTAGCTTGGCCTGTGCGAATGGATATATATATCATGTACATGATATACATATCCATTCGCATAGGCCAAGTTGGGTCTAGTCTTTTCCACCTCTTAGCTGCAATAAACAATAAAATATCAATTCTATAACAATTTACACACAAAGGAGATAATGCCTCTATCCATATTTACCAAGCGGTCAAAAGGAGTAAGAGAACGTACCAATGCAAGCGTAGGTGCAAAGACAGTGGATAAGGAGTTTCCTTACTCAATGTCAATTAATATTTTATGTTGATTTGAGATATCTTCAAATGGCAATGATACATTTTTATGGTGTACACCTAATGGTGAGGCTATAGTAATGCATAGTCTTTATTTTTGAAACTATATGTTATTTTGGACATTTTCCACTGATAGGTTCAAAGTTGGTGGTTTTATGCTCAATCTAGACAAGTGTCAGATTGTGAAGAAATGAAGACTAGAAAGGATGAGTATTACTCTCATGAACGAGATATTACTTCATGCAAATTGTACAGCTATGAACAAGGATTGTGCACCATCTTTCAATATGCAGTGGGAGAAAGAAATTTGGTGGCTTGGTGCTATTGAGGTTCCCAAGGAGACCCATGGAGTGCTTGCTTGGATTTTTGAACGCATTTCATGGATAATACATTAAGGCACATCTAGCTAGGGAAAAACTCCAAGTAGATGACATAGAGGAGTTTGAAGTTGATTGGCACTTAGGTGGCAATTTGAAAACAATCAAGTACATTCTAAGGTGCAAACAAGGGGCTGGATCTCTATATCTTTGTCCATTCTTCATTCAGGGCTATAAGGGAAATGCACACAAAATTGCAATGGTTGATGAAATAGAAGAAGAGGAAAATTCACAAATTACACGTGTGTGGGAGCATTTGGTGCTACGATGTCCTATGCTAGGGGAGCCCAATCATGCCATAAAAGACACTGAATAGTGAAACTCTATAGTTAACTTCCCTCTAAAAAAGGTGCATTTTTCATTAGGAAGAGGATGGGGTATAGGAGGGCCTCTTTATTTTCCATGAGATTATGGAGGTGATTAACATTTAAATATATGCATGACATGTGTGCAAGAAAGGTGTAAGAGTGGTCAAAGGATGTAGGTTTCTCCCCAAAGCAGAGGGTGGAAAACTTTATGGTTTTTGGCCTTCCGTAGCTCCTATATATAATCTCCAATTTGAGCCGAGATTATATATGGTTTGTAATCTACACACCAAGCTCTTTCTGTAGATATGTTACATGGTATGGTTTTGGCCACTAGATTTTAAATTTGATTTTGGGAAAAAAAAATTCAATTCAAAAATTGTACTTCGATTGCTTTCTTAATACTAAAGGTTTGACTCCCTTAAACTACAAAATAAAGAAGCCCTTGTAGACCCCATTCTCTTCCTAATATGCACACTTCATGCTTTTATGTGCATCTTTGATCGTTTATTCAACCTTCCTATTTGATAATGTCTTTATAATGAAGCTTGCAGAGAGTTCGCTTGAAGCTATCTAAAAAGTAGAAGGGCTCTTAAATTCAATAGATTGTCATGGGAGCAATACCTCCATTGTTGAGTAGAAGAACAATCCAAAATTTGGTGGTGGAGTTCACAAAGGCGGTCGTCATTGCATGGGGTGAAATAAACGTTACATACTATGTGGTGAATGCTTTCTATTCTACCTTGTTCTATTCTATGCTTTAGTTTTGATCATCAATGTGTTGTGGCTTTATGGGAAACACATCCTTTATGCACATGGTGCATACTTTATGAACATGTACGGTCATCGGATATTTGGAGCACGCAAGGTATGGAGAAGTCACACTATTGTCCTAGGGGTGTCTACTTTAAGAATACAAGACATGGAGGGGGTTTAGTGCGCTCATTCTATCTTTAGGAAATGTGGAATTTATTTTGTCGTACCACCTTTGGATGCAAAGTGTCGATTGAACGTGCAAGGTCATCATGCTTAGCAAAAGAAGCGCGTCGACTAGCCCATGCTTGTTCCTTAGAGTACTGGTGATCCTCACAAGGTCCAGTACGACATGCAGAGTGGCAAGCATCAAGGACCACGATGGGAAAAGTCTAGGCCAGGAGGTAGGAGCCAGTAAATGTACTTGGAATTTGCATAGACATTGTTTGATTGTTTATGAAAATTTTCAAATAGACATATAGCTCCGTGTATTTGGGTAGTTCTCTACTTTCATGTGATTTTGTAATTCAAAAGATTATTTACTTGTGCTTTTAGCGGCTCTTTTTCACCATGTGAACCCACACTTATATGTATACCCTAAATCAACATGAACCCCCCCCCCCCCCCCATCACAAACATAAAACACTCCCTCCCTCACTGAATACCACATGTTCTAGAAAGCCTCCCACATAGAACCCCCCCCCCTCCCCATCCCACATAAAACTACAAAGAAGGATCCAAAGACCAACGAGGTGCACAACAGGCAGAAGAGGTGTGTAAATCAACAACCAAAAGAGCTAGCTAGCCCCGCACTGACCCCGAATGCACAGAGACGGACATATCCAATGAGCATCCATCGTGGGAAGGGGAGGACATCCTAGTGAATCATAGGGTGGGTTAAAAGACATTGCCAGGAGGGATGGGCACGCTGCCATCCGAACCAGGTCACCAAAATGCGACCGTCAAGTCACTACCCAGGGAAGTGGATGCCATATTCTCGATGATACCATCATGTTCTTTCGTTGATACCATGGCTATTCTCGGTGATACCATGACGTTGTTTCGTTGATACAATGATTATTCTCGGTGATACCATGATCTTGTTTCGTTGATACCATGGTTATTCTCGCTGATACCATGATGTTGTTTCGTTGATAAAATGATTATTCTCGGTGATACCATGATGCTTTTCATGATACCATGATGATTTACTCATTTTTATTGATACAATGATGATAAATATCATTGTATGTAGTATATACACATGTCATTTAAATCACACGTAATCACGCATCTTGAACTTTTACGTTCATACTTTATGTACACATATGTTGTCGTGCGTATATATGTTGTCAAAAGAGTGGCATCGCGAACCATCTCTTGTGGCATTGTGAATGTAATTATTTCACTAACGATGCTGAAAATTTTCATGACTATGTTTTTTGAGTCTATGATCCATGTAGGATTGATCAAAGAATTGATTTCATGAAGACGAACTTGGTGACAATAAAAGATTTATAAAGACATGTTTGGGGATTCCATATTGATAAGCTAATCGATAGTTTAGACACCTCCTTATTGAATCTTTGTATTCATTATTGTATTTGATAGGATAGGAGTGATGTAACTCCTCATAAAACATTCATTGTAAAAGGAGTGTTGTAGCTCCTCATAAAATATTCATTGTAAAAGGAGTGATGTAGCTCGTCATGAACATTTGTACATTGAATGATTTTTATAATACAAGGGTGGGTATAAATAGAGCTATGGGTTTTTCCCTTGATCCCCCAAGGGTTTTTTTTCATCCAAAGTTAGGGACCCTTACTTGAGCGGGGGTGTTGAGCTTATATGTGAAGCTACTTAATATATGGCTTCTCTATATATAGCAACCAGGTCCCCTCTATATATACATCATCTCATGTGTGTATTCCACACACTTTGGGGTTCTATTTCTGTGCTCTCTCTTTGTCTCTCAACAACTTGTGTGTAGCGGAAATTAGCATGAACATAATAAGCATTTCATTGTAATAGATTGCTAATGAGCATAACAACAGTGCTTGGGTGAAGAGAGCAACAAAAATAATAACATCTAGTTAGATAGCATGAACAATACTTCAAAAGAGAGAGAAATTAAGCTATTGACAATAGTTGAGGACCGGATTTACATGGAGCCGGTCCCCCCTCCACAAGGCTTTGAATTATACGTTTCTCTCATCAAGAGAGTCATTTTACAATACAATTCTTTGTGTTCCTTCAATACTCGCTAGTGCAATGAAGATGGAAGCTTCAAGCACTAAGCAAAACACTTATAAAACACAACATCAATTCCATCACGGTCTCAGGCCCAAGACCTCACACACCTTAGAAGACGGTGAGAGCTAGCGGGGTATGAGAGTAGATTGAGAAGAAGAAGGAGTAGTCTTACAAGAAACATGTACATCTCCTCACATAATCACTCATATTAGCATAGCTTAGCTTAGAAATTAGCATGGTAGAGGAGATGAGCATGCATTGAATCTTGGCTCTTGGATGGATTTGCATCACTGTGATGCAACACGGGAGAGAGAAATACATTGATAATGAACAAAGAATATACAGAGTACGAAGAGTAAACAGATGGAAATAAAGAGTCTGTATGGATACAAAGTAATCATTACAAGAAGATCATAGCTCGTTTCATAACCTCTCGACCACCCCGCAGCTATCTTAATCACACTCTCACTCTCACTCTCACTCTCAATCTCAATGTTGTGCACAATCTCAATCTCAATCAAACTCTCACTCTAAATCTCAATCACACTCTCAATCACAATCGCCCTCTCAAAATCTCCGGATAGCAACAAGGATCATAATCCGAGTTGTAACACGATCACAATCCCAATATCATGACACCTCGAATAGATCCTATTTCACACATAGATTTCTGCAACTTCTACAAAATAGCCAAAAGAACATACTGGTGCAACCAATTCAACATCATAATCAAATTAAACATGTTAATTTTATACCATCATAAATGAGTATAATCACTTCTTGATTGGATCAAACAAAAGAGATATTACCAGTGTCTATTTGTTTGTAAGCTAACTTGTTTGCTGGTTGTACATTGTCCTGCTGCTGTTGACAATTTATTTCTATCATAACTTTTACAAACGAACTCGGAAGAGAGCAATCCAAGTACTCAAAACGACGGGAATAGGTCTAGTCTACAAGACGACGCAAGCAGAATTGAGAAAAACGTCTTTATTTGGCTGCAAACGAAACTTTTAGGTCGCTACGCATAAAAACACATTTTTTTGGATCTCTACTACTTTATCAACTTATTTTAAGCCTACTCATGCATTTTAAGCTAAAACACATAAATATAAAACATTGATATTAATAAAAATCTCAATGTTAACTACGTTTTTATTGTACTGTCATAGACAAACTATCTGTTATTCATTAATCTTTATCAAATATGTATTTAGTGTATTATTTAAAATATATATATATATATATCTTCTCTTAATATCTTAAACTCATTCATATAAGCTCTATCTAATAGACTATTCAACAATCTTTCAAATCGTGCTAAACAAAAGATATGGTATAGTACATTCTTTTCGACTTTAAGAACTTCAAAATTATAAAAAGAATCCTACTTCTAAGTTGTCTAACTCTATAATCCAATTGGTTTCTAGTGCTGCCTTCACATCTTTTGTTTAGGATAAGATTATCTAAATAAATATATTTCGTTGGCATTCTCATAAAATTTGATATTTACAAACACACATAAGCAATCATGATAATACAAATAATCCTTATGTAAACAAAATTTCTTCTCAACCATCTCTCTTGATTTCTCAGTTTAATTTCAGGTTTAATTTCTGAGCCAGATTAGAGGACAAGAATCAATGTGTACTACTCGAATCAATTAAGAAATTCAATTTCAAATCTTAAATTTTATGCATCACTTTGATCATAGATGCTTTCAAATGATGCATCAAATACATAAAGAATCATAAAGAAGGGTTAGATGACTTACCTTTATCATCCGCATCGTCAATCGTCTCCAATTTAACCATGTTCGTACATATTTCCTTATCAATGGCTTTGTTCGGGCATTTGAAAGTCTAGTGGCCTTCCTCTTCTTGAAACTTGATTGATCTCGTAGCTTCTCCCGCATTATCATCGTCTTGATCATCGCTCCTCTTTCGTTTCTTCTTCTTTGATCCTTCATCTCTTGGAGACGGCAATGGACCATTTCCATGTTTAACTTCCATCTTCTCCACCACTTTGTCTTCCTGCACCAGCTATTCTCTTTCCTTTATCCGCTTCCTCATATCTATTAAGATCTTCATTGAGCCATCGAATAATCTCCTCTTGTTCTTTCAATCACTACTGATATTCTTCCATCACTACCACAGGATTGAAACTGCTCTGATACCACTTGTGATGCGACACGGGAGAGCGAAATACATTGATAATGAACAAAGAATATACAGAGTACGCAGAGTAAACAGATGGAAATAAAGAGTCTGTATGGATACAAAGTAATCATTACAAGAAGAGCATAGCTAGTTTCATAACCTCCCGATCACCCCCGAGCTATCTCAATCACACTCTCACTCTCACTCTCAATCTCAATGTTGTGCAGAATCTCAATCTCAATCACACTCTCAATCCCAATCTCAATCACACTCTCAATCACAATCGCACTCTCAAAATCTCCGGATAACAACAAGGATCATAATCCGAGTTGTAACACGATCACAATCCCAATATCATGACACCTCGAGTAGATCCTGTTTCACACATCCATTTCTGCAACTTCTACAAAATAGCCAAAAGAGCATACTCGTGCAACCAATTCAACATCATAATCAAATTAAACATGTTAAGTTTATACCATCATAAACGAGTATAATCACTTCTTGATTGGATCAAACAAAAGAGATATCACCTGTGTATATTTGTTTATAAGCTAACCTGTTTGCTGCTTGTAGGTTGTCCTGCTGTTGACAATTTACTTCTGTCATAACTTTTACAAACGAACTCAGAACAGAGCAATCCAGGTACTCAAAACGACAAGAATAGGTCTAGTCTACAAGGCAACAGAATTGCGAAAAACGTATTTCTTTGGCTACAAACGCAACTTTTAGGTCGCGACTCATAAAAACACTATTTTTGGATCTCTACTACTTTTTCAACTTATTTAAGCCTACCAAAAATCTCAATGTTAACTATGTTTTTATTGTACTATCATAGACAGACTATCTATAATTCATTAATCTTTATCAAATATGTATTTAGTGTATTATTTAAAATATATATCTATATATATTCTCTTAATACCTTAACACTAGGTTGGTAATGGGACACTTTTATGTCGTGGGACACTTTTATGTCCTATTAAGTGACCATTCTCCTTGAATTATGTCAAGAGTTTCAAAATGGATTTTGAGGTGCTATCTGTCTAGAACGTCGTCTCATGAGCTGAAAAAAACTTGACATTTTTTTGGAATATCAGTTCCATATTTAACCTTGTCCTTGCACAACATTTCACAACCTAAACTGTGTGAAAAAACGGGTCCTGTTTTTGGCTTTTTTCAAATTTTTGCAACTATACCACTCTAGAATTCATGTTTGTGAGGTCTAGAATGCTAGAGAACTATCTTTAGTAGTCCTCAACATGTCCTGATGCTTCTAGGGAGAAATAAATGTTAAAGTTGTAAGTTATGACCAAATTACAAAAATTGTCAAATCCTGTTTTTTAGCCAATTTTAGCTCTTCTATACTGTTTTTTTTTTTTTGTTTGGTGGCTTTCATGATATCCAAATGCAGTTTTGATTTTCTATGTCGCATATTGTAACATAAATCTAATATTCCTTGAGTTTTGGGGCACCTAATACCCTATTTTGCATAGTAGACAACGATGGTTGATTTTTTCAATTACAGAAGAAAACGAAACATTCTAGTATATCAAGTATAGCTTTTTCAGTATTGTTAGTTTCTTGTGACAACTACATGCATTTTGTAGGTAGTAACCATATCTAGTCATAAGGATCAAATTTGGCTAGATATTAAATAGTTTCTATGGGATTCTACAACTCATAATGTTGAACCCAGTTTTTTCATGTTTGCTGTATTTAGCACTTCATCTTTGTCCCCAAGATTCCCCTTGGTAAGAGATGTATTATTCTTTTGACATGCTCCATGGCTCCTTGTGAACCTAAAGGACAATAGGGAACTAAGAAAACATTCATATATTATTTGTATTGAGAGTGGCTATAGAAACTTTGATGATAGGTTTGCAGAATGGTAAAAATTCAACTTTTTTGTACCTATTTCTTTTGGCAAAACAAAAAGTAGTGAGTGAGATGCAATCATGTGTTCTGATCACCAACCCATTGAAGTTAAGTAGGGAATTTATCTCGAGTCCTACAAAAATCCCTAATCTTATTTTTATGCAAAAAAACATAAGAAATGACTGTTTTGATGAAAATGTACTGGTCCATCATCTTTGGAGGCTTGGTGTGACCAAAAGATGAGAAGTTTTACAAGTTTCTTATTTTTTCCATGTGTAGTAGGCCTTGAACTATAACCTCATGAAAGGATTTTACAAAATGAGTGGATCTACTATGGTTTTGGAGGTTTTTTTCAAAACCCTGAAAGGACACTTTTATGTCTTGTTAGGTTACCAACCTAGTGTTAAACTCATTCATATAAGCTCTATCTAATAGACTATTCAACAATCTTTCAAATCGTGCTAAACAAAAGATATGGTATAGTACATTCTTTTTGACTTTAAGAACTTCAAATTTTAGTCCTACTACAATTACAAAGCCAAGAGCTATTGGTGTAGGACTCCCTTCTCACAACCTTGGAGTAGGTGATAAGCTTTCCTTTAAATCTTTAGAAGAAGAGAGAGAGTCTTCTTGCTTCACAAATGAGCTTGTGTGAGTGTGTGTGGAATGATGACTTGAGATAATCAGCCCCCTCTCTCTCTTCGTCGACCCCTCATGCTACCACCCCATTGGACCTCTCCAGACTTAGCCAATAGGATTAAAGAAGTATAAGTGATAGCCTTCTGACATGTGTCTCCCTTTCCCCTTTCGTGAGAGCTTTAGGTAATTAATTGATGCAACTAAATCCTCATTGGACCGCTTTGTCTCCTAGCCAATATGAATCACGCAAGCCATTGGGTTGTTGAATGCTCATTGGACCCCTTGAGAGACTGTTCAATAATCTTCTAGAGAGCTTAATTCTTATTGGTTATTTTATTAAGTGTTTTAAATTTAATTGAACTATATTTACTCTAGTCTAATTCTCATTGGTCCACCTCCATGGCCATCCAATAGGATTTGAGTACACCTTGTGGGCATCTAGGCTAGGGAGCTGACACGTGTCCCTCATTACCTTTGTGTAAAGTAGTCTTGTGTGTGTGTGTGTGTGTGTTTCTGTCTCATTACCTACTTCTAGGGCTTGCCCCCTCTTATGTAGGAACTATGAAGACTTTTCGAACACACACAAAGCATCCAATTTTCCTAGTGTTTGACCTTTGGACATAACCTTTGAATTTTGGAACCTTAGCATTTTGGAAGTCTTAATGGGCTGAACCTTAGGGTCTTTAAAGATCTTTTGCAGATGACCCCCCCTTTGGATCCCTACTGTGGTCGGTCTGCCAGCTTAACCAATATTTTAGCTTTTTCTCCCCTCGCACTTCCCCATATTTTGAGTTTTGACCTAAACACAAAAAAGCTTTAGGTGTGCCCTTATTGTCCTTAGTTAGAAAAATTGTTTTTTGCAAGACCTACCTCGATCGACAAACATTGCCATGAGTACTCTGATCCAAAGAGAATTTCTCGTGAAAATTTTCGTAGGAACTACTTTCAATGGTCCTCTTTGAATGGATACAACAAACACTAAAATACCAAGAGACATAGCAATAGTTATCGCCACCTTAAATATAGACACATAAATCTCACACCGCGTAGCCACGAACATTAAATTCAAGCTATGAAAGACCATATAGAATATGCACATAATGTGTGTGTGTGTGTGTGTTTGTGTGAGTGTCTATGCGTATTATCATCGGAATTAATGAGTGAGTGTGTGTGGAGGACAAGAGGTCATCGACTTGCAAGGTTGGGGGTAATCGATCACAAAGGTAGGGTGTGTAGTTTGGCTGAGGGGGGAAAGAGAGGGAGAAAATTAAATGAGATGTTATATTAACCGTCTTAAAAATGTAAAACTAAATGTGAGAACAACTGATACAGTCTTTGTGTATCTATTTCGATGCCTGGGTACAAATAAAAATAAAACAAATTGAAGTACAATTGAAAGCATAAAACCTAGAGCCTAATATTGTGATGAAAATCAGTATCATCATTGCCAATGCGTGAGAATGCTCAATAATGGGCGTGTGTCGGATAAAATATTGCAGCAAGCACTGAAGAGAGTCGTTAATGTCCACCTCTATAGGTAGGCGTACTGGAGAAAGAGAGAGAAATGAAATAAACTGTTAAATTATTTGTGTTCAAAAGTCTGGGAGACCATGGTGATACAATCCTTAATGATCTAATTCAATGTCATAAGGATCTAATACAATATCTGGGTATAAAATAAAATGAAACACAAATAAAAGACTGGAAAAAAAAGTCGTCATCAACATGGTCGTCAATGCTCATCAAATTATTGCAGTCGTCGTTGAAGAGCTTTGTAAATGTATGTCTCTGTAAGTAGTTGTACTGGGAGCAAGGAGACAGAGACTGCTGGTGGGTGGAGATCAAGAAATTCGTTGAGTAGATGTCCTATATCTCCCTCATCTGTAGTGAAGCTCGTTAGTTGAAACAGAGAGAGGAAGTCATGATCTCTGTAGTTGCCAAGACGATGAAGGTGCGACCAGGATTCTATGGAAGAGAGATCATGCTTAAGCTGGCATGCTATGCCTAAGTGTGGCTAGCTGACAAGAAGGTGGAGTGTGTACTATGGACACTCAATGCTAGTCGTTCGCTTGCATGGCAGCATACAAGAGAGGGGTTGAAAAGGTGGGGTTAATGGAGTGGTGACGGCAGCCACTGTAAGCTACCAAGGTTGTGGGTGATTGTCTAAAAGTAGGCAAAAGAGGGAAAGCTGTAGACAGGTATCAGTGGGTGAGAGTTTAAAGAGCTAGCTCATGCCATTATCGGCTTGAGGGTTCTGACACCCACACTCACATCATCTCAGACAGCTTGAAAACAGCGGGGTGTGGGGTGTGTTGTCTTGCTCTACATTTTTCGCTGAATTGAAGACTCGGGTGTCAGGTTGAGTGCAAGGACCTCGGGTTGGAGCACATGCAAATATGTAGAGATGTTGAAATCATCGTATTGAGAACCGCCTCTGCTGCATCCGCGGGATCCACTGTTGGGTTCCATTGACAATGGACTACTGCTTCCACACTAGAATCCTAGAAGATCGAGCCTCTAGTGGGGGTCATGCATCCTTGTCCTCTCATTAGAAGTAGAGAGCACCATGGCTGGCTATGTGCGTGTGTTTGTGTGTGTGTGTGTGTGTGTGTGAGAGAGAGAGAGAGAGAGAGAGCATTGCATCTCATCTTTTGAGCGAGAGTGGGAGAGAGAACACTGCTTGCATGGAACAGGATGTGTGTGTGCATAACAAACTGCATTCAGTACAGTTAATGCAACCACCACGTCAAAGCTCAGCCCTAATTAAACTCTGCTGATGCGAGTGCTCCACACCTTGGACGTAGCAAAGCGCAAAATAGTGAAGCAACCTTCTATCGCAATGGCAGCCTTGAGTAATCAAATGCAACTAGGAGAGAGAGAGAGAGAGAGAGAGTTCAACTACATGTGTGTGCATGGTGGCTGGAATTAGGTAGGGAGTGTGGGGTGATGTCTGAAGAGAGAGAGAGAGTTGAGTGGTCGCCATGGGCATGCAAGAGTTGAGAACTGGTACAAGTTGGTGGGTGAAGAGGAGCAGGTAACTATTGTTGGCGGAGCTCAATAGAGCTAGAGAGAGACAGAAGAGATGAGTGGAGTTTGTGGTTTAGACGAGGTAATTGATGGCTGCATGGGGATGCCGGGAAAAAAAATAAAAATAAAAAATTTGACGCCGACAGTGATTCGTGAAAGAGAAAAAAAAAACTAGCAGCTAAAAGAAGGGGGGGGGGTAGAGAAAGAAAGAGAGACAGACCAGGGAGAGGATGATCAACGAGTTTCTGGCTGCTGAATGAGAAAAAGTGAGAGGGTGAGAGTCTGCGCCTTGACATGTGTGTGCGTGTTGTTGGTTGGCAAAAGCTACATGGCGGCTAGTGGGAGAGAGAGCTCGAGTGTAGTTTTGAATGGTTGAGAGGGAGAGTGTTCAAGTGGCAAGTAGCAGTTAAGTGACAAAATGACCGGAATTGCAAAAGAGTTGTGCCACTCACCACGGTGGGTTGCACCATAAACAGCCATGCAATTAAATAGGGCGTTGTATGGCAGCTTGATCTTCAAAGAGAGTTGATTGGTGGTGGTAGAAAGAAAGAGAGAGAATATAGATGAGGGTGTTTGCCGAGCAAAGAGAGAGAGAGAGAGAGAGAGAGAGAGAGAGAGAGAGACAGAGAGAGAGAGAGAGAGAAAGACATGGGTTGAGGTTGAACTTTGAAGGGTATGCAAATGCAGTCAGACATTGCATATTGTTGCATGGAGCCCGTCTAAACCTGATGTGTAGTAGGTTGTCGTCGTTGTCGCTACTCCACCACATACTGCTAGAGCCGATCGTCAACAAATAGCACTTAATAGCATTGTGGATCCATTGGCAGACGTCGTATCCTGTCTCTAAATTATATATATATATATATATATAATATGGTATCTTTCACCTTTGAAGATGCTTGGGGTTGTATCCCATGTGAATTTGTTTGTAAAATCTGATCTTGGTCTCCACATATCCTGGTAGTTCCTTGAGAACACCTAGGATCTCTTACCATATCCTTCTACCTCTCGTTCCTCGAATTAATACTCCCGCTACTTCTCCCTATTCTCTTGTGCCGAATGCTCTAGTGGATTTTTTCTTTTTGTGTTTAAAATGAATGAATAAATAAAAATCATTTGACGAATAATACAAATCTAGTAATGCTATATCAAACTTCTCTAATTAAAATCTCATTGATCGATTATTAGAAATTTCCCTCACCCTTCGTACACAAACATGAAATTTGATAAAAGGATGCAACCTATCTAAAAATGCTAAAGAAAAAAATATATGTACAATAATGATTTTGTGAGGGCACTCAGCTGTCATAAATAGATGTGTTAACGATCTCCATAGCCAGAAGTTGGTTCCTCTATCTTCCTTTGTCGCTTTCCACAGCATGCAAGCGCGTTGCCTTGAGCTCTGATAACACTCCTACAAACGAGAGCGCAAAAGGCCCTGCAAAATAGAGCAACAACGTATTGCAAGCCATACGCAAACGGAATCGCATACCTGGCACATCGAGTATGTAACCAACGCTGCACACGAACAAAGAGAGACAGAGAGCGGGAGAGAGCACGTGCAGGCGCACCTCCTAGAACAGAGTGCTACGCTGGCACGGCAAGAGATAAGAGAAGAGAGGAGAGGAGAGAAGAAGAACGCCACACTGGGTGCAATCTCCCCCCGTGCAAGAGTGAGCATTTCCCTCTTGCACGTATTTATTTATAGATTTCTTGAATGCCCAAAAATGAGTACAAACTGGCCAGCCGGACATAAATGGCCAAAGCTCATAAAGAGCAATTGGATAATAAAAAATACATAAAATGTAATAGATAATAAAATATCAATTCTATAACGGTACCTACTACCAAAAGGCTATTGAGATGGACGATAGTGTGAAGTGAGATCAGGCAATGCAATCTGAATGCCGCTCGATTATGGCAAATGAAAATTGCTAACTGATAGATTTACGAGAGGGGAAACAAGCCTTGCCTTGCACAAGGGTATATAATAAAACGTGCGTATAAAAAGATCCCAAGCCTAAGTATAAGGCTAGATTGGTCACTAAGGGATTCAAAATGAACAAAGCTGTGGACCTTAATGAGATTTTCTCTTGGGTAGGCAAGGTAACTAAATTCCATCTTCTACTTAGACTAGTATCCATTGAGGACATGGAACTTGTCTAGATAGACATTAAGATGGATTTTCTTCATGGGGATCTTGACAAGGATGTCTACACAAAACAACTACAGGATTTTGAAGTCGAAGCTAAGAAGCCTACAAGGGCACAATTGGTGTGTAAATTACATAAGGCATTGTATGGCCTAAAACAAGGCTCAAGGAACTGGTACATGAATTTTGAAAAGTAAATGAAATCCCAAGGACATGAAAGAAGCCAACAAGATTATTGCTTGTATACCTTGAAGTTCAACTATTATCTTGATACTTTATGTTTATGATATGGTTATTCCCAAGAAGCCAAAAGATGAGATTGTCATTTTGAAGCAGTATCTTGGCACATAGATTTCTATGAAACATTAAAGAGATTCTTACTTTCTTGGTTGTTAATCAAGAGAGATCAAAAGGAAAATCTGTCACACAAAAATTATATTCACAAGCTCTTGCAATGTTTTAAATGTAGGGGTGCGGGAGGGCGGGGGGGGGGGGGGGGGGATGCCTCATTGAGTAACCCAATGCACTCATTTAGAAAATTGAGCAAGAATGATGCTCCCAAGTTTGATGTTGAGAAATCAAAAGGGCCAAGGTGTCATATTCTTCAACAATTGACATACTTATGTTCGCCATGGTTGCCATGAGGGGAAGCAGTGAAGCACATCTTGAGATATGTGGAAGGTATGATAGACAAGTGCTTATGCTTTGGGAATAGTAATGCATCCATTGTAGGTTACATAGATGTGGATTATGCGGGTTGTCTGTATAGTCAAATATCCACCTCTAGCTATGTTTTCCTTTTTCCTAGAGTATCCGTGTAGTCATGGAGATCATGTCCCTACGACTATATGTCATCTTCCGCCACCACAAAGACAAAGTATGTGGCAGTTTCTGATGTTAGCAAGGAAGCTGTGTGATTAGGTCACCTTGTGGGAGATCTTGACATTACTCAGACTCTAATGTTGCATTGTGATAGCTAGAGTGTGATTACATTAGAGAAGAACCCCTTGTTCACTCTAAGTCAAAAAAATAGAAGTCTGTTATCATGTGATACACGACATATCGGGTACGAAGCACATGGAGCTAATCAAGGTTCATATGGATGACAACCCTGTGGATGATCTCACAAAGAGCCTACCCTCATAGCACTCTTCACATCGCATTGAGATAATGGGTGTACGGTGACACCACTTGGATGCTTTATGGTTGTACAAGTTGTACATACATAGGCCTGTTGGGCCATGTTGGTGTTCAAGGGAGCAAGATTGTTAGGGTTTGTGCGAACTAGTTGGACATCCATCACACTGACCGTACCAACCTTCTCCCTATTTATTGGTAATACATTTCAATAATGAACAGTGAGGCATTTCAATCCTAAGTGAGAACTCAACCCAAAACTCTCTATGTTCTCCTTCCTCCCACACTACACCAAGTAGGAACACATTCGTGCACACACTCTTCACAATTATACATCTAAGGTGGCAGATGGGATTTTCTTTCTACTCTAGGCTTTTGAGAAAGTGCTGAAACCTTTTTGAATCTCACTTTTTGATCCTAGAGTCTCTCGAAGGAAGACCATACTCTTTCCCTAACATTGACAACGAAGCAACAAGCCTTACACTTCAAGATTTTTTAAATAGTATCTAGAACTTTGAAGTACTCATAATGAGATTTTTTGAGGTTGTTTTTAAAAATATTGTAGTTTTTATCAAGCTACATGTGAGCTTCCAGTGGGTGTTCATGCCCTTGACCAATGGGTTGGTTTTTCCCTCCATTCTTGTAGTGTCATTGCTCCAATAGAAACTAGCCACACTATGTAGATCCCGTTTCACGAATGGGTTAGTACTCATGAGTCTCATCGAGGTTACAT
Organism: Adiantum capillus-veneris; assembly: GCF_014529385.1. Classification (NCBI taxonomy): domain Eukaryota; kingdom Viridiplantae; phylum Streptophyta; class Polypodiopsida; order Polypodiales; family Pteridaceae; genus Adiantum; species Adiantum capillus-veneris. The sequence continues at coordinate 63,345,609 of NC_140940.1, read as the reverse complement.
AGGACATGGCTAATAATTTATAGTCACACGAAGCAAATGCATTGGCACCTTTTTGAAATGACTATGTCTCACCAATGGTCACATATACATCATTTATTTGGCTTCTAATAAGTAGCTATGCAAGTCCTTTTTGTAGCTATGCCAATTTTTGTATGGTTGTATGGTTGTACCATAACATGTTATTGACAGTTGGTGCACGCGTCTACACACTTTAGATTGAGTATATGGGACCAGAGAAATGCAGACAATGAGTGTCGGCTAGGGCCATAACAACCTTCATAAGATGTTAGAGGGTTGTCACGATGTGAATAAGGTGGTGGGCCCAAGCATGCTGATCTCTCTCTCTCTCTCTCTCTCTCTCTCTCTCTCTCTCTCTCTCTCTCTCTCTCTCTCTCTCTCTCTCTCTCTCTCTCTCTCTCTCTCTCTCTCTCTCTCTCACACACACACACACACACACACAATGTGCTGATCTTAACGTGCACAAATGAAACCAAGACACTTGAATAATTGTATTCTCATGGACCAAAATCCACTCTTATGATTGTTTCATCGTTTCTTTCTTTCTTGATGTGGTGGTCTGGTGTTGGGGAAAAGTGTGTCTCAACTTATAACTATGCCGCTTTGAAGTTCAAAAATGTTGATTGATAATAAGACGGAAAGGAATAACTCCGGAGGCCTGCATTATGAGGAAAATAGTGTAAAAATATTAAAAATTAGCTCAAACTCTCCAAGTTCCCTTTTGTGACACTCCCCAAAACCGGAAATTATAATTTCAGTTTGTAGGGCAAAATAAGTAGTGCAATAGAAAATTTGGGTGAGCTTTTGTATAAACGCCACGATTAGATAAGGAGCTATGGCCATGATGCGGCGAGGATCATGAGAAGGCCATCACCGCAACATCTTTTGGGTTAATGTGGTGCTTGTGGCAATGTTTCTGTGCAGATTTCCATCGCCAATAACGCGACTTTTGCAGGTAACGCTATATTGCAGCCGCATAAATTTCATGTCGCCCTCTTTGCATCGACGGCTACAAGTGGTGGCGGTAGAAAGATACTTTTAGTACAAGCGCAGTGCAAGGCAGAGGAGGACATCGTTCTGCTGCAGGGACCCGTAGGCCCCTCCGAATTCTTGGTGCAGATCATCAACACGTGTATCGATGGCTGCTCCTTCCGTGACATTCATGTCTCGTGCGGCGCGTTTCGGTCGGACAGCTTCGTCAATCCGGCGCTGTTCAAGCGGGTAGCCTTGAACGACTGTGTTGAGAAGGCCGGTGGTGCACTGGCACCAGGCGAGGGCGTCACCTTTCGCTACGTCAGCGCTGTTGAATTCCCCCTCTCCATCGCCTCTGCCACCATGCTGTGCTGATTGTCATTAGCAACTCATTCATTTGTCTCTTTACTCATCAACTCTGGAATCCTCATGTCCTTGACCTGACCTTTTGGCTCATGTTAGTAAAATGTTGATCTCTTGGGAGCAAGTGCACTCATTCTTTTCACTCCGTACTCAAAATTTGGAATAATTGAGAAGTGTATACAAGCTGTTGCTTCAAGCACTTCTCGCATTTGGTCTGTTGCCTCACTAGTGCTTGGAATTCATCCATTTTAAGTTATCCACAAGAAGTTAAATTGGACAAATTCTCACAGTAATTCCCACCTTGTGACTTACCTCAACATCATGAGATTCTGTGGGGGAGGCACCAGATACCTAGCTAGGTACGATTGGGGGCAGGGGACCACTGGCCCGGTGGGGGGCCGGTGGTCCCCTAACCCCAATCGTACCTAGCTAGGTATACGGTCCCTCTCGAGCAGAAGCTCATTATGTTATGCATTGAATGAAAAACAATGATGAAAAAGACTCCGTTTTCCTACATGAGAAAATTTCTAAATCTTCTTGTGTTAGTTTTCCCTTGGATATAATCACTCAAATATCTATACTCTGTACTATGAGAAACTGAGTATCGTTGTGTGTATGTCTATGCATGTGCCCGTCGTGCAACAAGACAATGTAGAAAAAAATACTTGAGAAATATCAAAGATTGTAGAAAACAATACACTGTATATTACAAGTAGCTTACAAAGAGGCATACGTGTACATGAAACCGTTTAGAAAACCAAACATGCAAAACTAAATAGCGAATACATAAAAATTCTTACAAAGATGTCTTTCCATCACCCTTTGAGACAAATCAGGCACAAGATAATTTTTGTCATCTACTATGTTGCCCAAGAGGTTTTAACCGCTCTGCAAGCTTTGGAATGGGGATAAAAATCAAGGCCGCTTAATCAAGAATCTCTGAGTTTGGTCTTTTTCCTCCTTCCACCTTCGGCAAACTATTTGAATCCGTAAATGCACAATCATGAAAAGATATAAACTTGTCCTCCTTTTTTATGTTGCATGTTGAGTTTGGCACATTCCTACCTTGGATTATATTGCAATGTTAATTGCATTACGAGACGAAGTAGTTTCCTTCATGATAAGATGGTGTCTTTTTTTTTCTAATTATCAAAAATATAAATTCTAATAATTGAAAACATCTAATGTTGTCAAACATGTGAAGCTTTTGCAAGCATAAGAATCTCAATTAACCTGTTGATTTCTATTTTTCCAATGAGAAAAAAATCACAAATGCAAAACATGTTCACCATAGAATTGCGTTGTGTGAATAGAAGAGAGAGGGAAAAGCTTTGGTGGGCTCGCTGCGCTTGTAGAGTCTGAACTCGCCATGAGTCCATGTGTGCATTTGTATGGGAACCCTCGCCTACCTAAGCTGCATTATATATACGTGATCCATATAATACACCATACACGAGCATATTATAGGTTATCCCATATTATACGGGCGTATTATTGCTGGATGCAAATCATGTGGTGAAATTTATTAGGGAGCATCAATTTCTATATGCTCTTTTTCGAACAAAAATCACACAATAAAACTTTACAGATATTTTGTGCGACAAGGTTTGCAACCGCATATCATGTTCTTGCCACCTTGCAAGAAGTGAAGCCTACCTTGATAGAAAGTGTAGCTGATAGACGATGGGATGCATGGCTCAGCAAGTATCCTAGCTATTAAAAGACAACTACAAGATGTGCACAACTTGCGAACTTGACAATTTTTTCGTGCAATGTAGAGAGGATTGTCAGTCCGGACAAACCATTTTTAGATCTTCTATGAATAGCCGACAAAGACTCTTTCTTCTTTGGTTGAGTTTATTAGTATATCTCAGAGGCATTGCGCAAAGTAATAGAGAATGTTGGCATTGGTGCAAAGAACAAAGGTGTCATAAACAGCGGCCAACATGCGACGGTGTAGTTGCATATGCGGTTGCATGGTGTTTCATTTGTATTGGATCCCAAATCCCAAATGCATCAACAATCGGCCAACAAAAAATTCATGACCGACTTCAAAACAATGTGCTCTTAACTGTTGGGAAAGGAGGATGGGAAAATTGCTTTTCATCAGCGAGTTGATTATGCTAACATAACTGGTATGTTCCATGATCCATGGCATATATATTTCATTTCACACACAAGTGTGCCTATATAATGGAAAAAGTATGGCGAAAGAATGTGGATCTGCAACACATTGCAGTAAAGGTTTTATCTATTGCAACATCAAGTGGAAACTGTGAGAGATCTGCAACATGAAATTTTTCCATAAGCTAGTGAACATTGCAACAAGAGCAACATAAAAGCATTACAGTTTCTTCTAAACCCATGGCTGTAATGATGATGATATGGAATGGGAGATATCTTGATAATGATGTAATATGGATGAAGTAGATGATATCGTTGGTGTTTTTCATGCAGATGAAGATGTGTGACTTAAGTCCTATAAGTTTTTCCTGGTGTGATTACTTGAAAATTATGAAATATAGTAGTGCTATACTACTTGATGTTCACATACTTATAACCATGAAAGAAAAATACAAGATAACTTAATCATGCTTCAAGAAAGAGACAGAATATCTATCACCATGTCATAGAAAAGACGCAAGATAACTTGCTCAATTATACAATTTACATTTTCAGCTAGGGAAAAGACAACAATCAAATAATCACATTGATCATCAACTGTCATAGACCAAAAATCATTACAATGTCATAGCCCACTCTATGGACACCATTTAGACAACAAGAAAGATCAAAAGTGTGAGGTCGAGTTAAGGGATTGTTTCGCTTGCCACTCTCAAGGTGGTTAAGTACATTGCTTAAACTATCACTTTTGTTTTTCTCTTGAGGCACCAACATGCACTTTAAGAGCTATTTACAAGTATGACACATGGAGAATATTTCCATGGAGGGGGACTAGTAGATATGCATTCTGGGAGGCCCATGAAAAATCTCTCTTGCTTTGATTTCTAGTTTCTATTTGAAATCTGCAGAGTGGAGGAAAGAATGCCCCTGCTTTGGTATTTGTACATGACTCCCAATCCACAATGCTTGCATAGACCCCCTTATGTCCAAAATGAAGCATCATGTTGCAGGAGTGTAGGTCATTGTAGAGATAGCCGTGTGCATGTAGATACTTCAAGGTCTGAAGAAGACCATTAATTATCTGCAAAATGTTAGTGTGCAATAGCTCTTCTACTCCTTTAGTGGTCACATAATTGCTAATGGCAGGTTGATTTCCATCTGCATTGCACTCTTTTATTCCCTGCTCTACATGGCCGCCATTCCAAAAACATGAAATGAGCTGCATTGCAATCTTTTATCCCCTTCTCTACATGGCCGCCATTCCAAAAAATGAAATGAGCATTGGATGATCCATGTGACAAACCATGGAAAGTGAATAAATAACTTGGTGACGAGCGATGTCCATAATTCTGGCTTCGTCTTTGACTTGTTGATCCACTATAGGTCCATGTAAGTGGACTTTGAAGATCTTTGTTGCATAGAATGGATCTTTAAGTGTAAGATGAGTGATGCCTACAGGTTTCATTGTGCCCACCTTTGTGTTACACAAGGGGAACTAGAACCTAGGAGTCCACCACCCAACCACCCACTATATAGCATAGCCCCTGGCCCTTTGCCCTAGTTGGACTCCTTTTCCACACTACCTAGCCTGGCCTTGCCCTTGTCTAGTCCGGCCTTGCCGGTGTCCTCACCTTACTCTCCCCTTAAGAAGAGTTTTCGTCCTTGAAAACAAAAGTGGGGAACTTCTTCTTTAGAACATTCATGTTTTTCCAAGTGGCACCTTCCTCAGGTCCATCTTTCCACTTGATTAAGGCTTGTTGACGTACATGATGACATGTATGCAACTCGTGATAATCGAGAACACGTTCAGGTTCATGCGGTAAGGTAGGAGGTTCAATGAAATCTACCAAAATCTGTTGTTCAATGACATTGTCATCCCCATGTAACCGCTTACGTAAACGGCTTACATGAAACACCAGATGAATACTAGAATGTGAAGGTAGCAATAATTTGTAGGCACGATTACCTACTTGCTTGAGTATTTTGAAAGGCCCACAATATCGGGGAGATAATTTAGGTGTTGGCACAGTTTTCAGATTTTCTGCATGTTCTAGCACACGTAAAAATACTTCCTCCCCTTCTTCGAAGGTAACTTGCCGACGTTTCTCATCAGTGACTTCTTATACCGATAGTGTGCTTATTTGACATTCTGTCGAGTAAGTTTCAGCATATCCATGTCGTCTTGGAAAAAATCCTTACCCTGTTGGAGTTTTTCGGTTGCCAACCCCACCGTAACTGATGACCTAGATTGAAAACCATACATGAGCATGAAAGGACTAAAGCCCGTTGTGACATGCTTAGCACTGTTGTAGGAAAAATCAAGAATAGGTAAGTACTCTTCCTCGTCTGACTGTTTTTTGCTGACGTATGCTCTTAGCATATCCTCTAGCACCTGGTTAACTCGTTCAGTCTGACCATATGTTTTTGAATAATTGGTTGTACTGAGGTTCAGTTGTGTACCCAATCGGTTAAACACAACTCTCAAAAAGTGACTGTTAAACTTGAGACCACGGTCATTGACAATGTTACTTGGCAAACCATACAATTTGTATAGATTGTCCACAAATAAATTGGCTAGTTCTCTGGTGTCTTAACCGTTGATTTGGTTGGAATAAACTTACATAGTTTGGTCAACCGGTCTACGACCACCCATATTGAGTCATGACCTCGTACAGTGGTTGGCAAATCCACAATAAATTCCATAGAGATGCTTTGCCATTTTCCATTGGGAATCTCCAAAGGATGTAAAAGTCCTCCTACTTTCAGGCGCACTGCTTTGTTAACTTGACATTTTTGGCAATGCAAGGGATAAGCTTGAACAAAGCAATGTATACCTGGCCAGTGAAATTGTCATTGTACGCGAGCATAAGTTTTTCTAATACCCGGGTGCCCTACACTCGGACTATCAAGACATTCATAAAGAATTTGGCGCCAAATGTCTATGTCCATTGGTACACAAACTCTCCCCTTATGGAGTAGGTACCCATTGTCGATGGTGAAATGCTTCCATCGTTGTAGTTCATTACTCGATAAAGGAGAACTAGGTGTGGATGTTAACTGTACACTACTGTCATTGGAGTGAGAAGGATCCCTCGTTTGAAAATGGCTCCACACTTTGGAATATTCTTCATCATGCATGCTCATATTTTCCTTTGAGAGAATCTAAAAAATTCACTACGAAGTTTCGTGAACAAGAGAGAATTGATCTCTGGCACATGACTTAGAGCGACCGCCACTACATTGTACCGGCCTTTAGGATACCTTAGCTTGGCTTCATATTCCTGAAGAATCTCGGCCCACCTGGCTTTTCGACCCTTCGAATCCGTTTGTTGTGTAAACCATTTGATGCTTTTATGGTCAAACACAATCTCAAACTGAGCACTATACAAATAATGCCGCCATGTTTTTAAGACAGACACTAGTGCATAGAGTTCGCGTTCATAAGCAGAATAGTTCTACTGAGTTGCATCAAGCTTCTTGCTTTCAAATGAAATCGATCGTCCGTCTTGTAACAGAACTGCACCAATAGCACGGTCACTGGCATCCATTTCCAAAATGAATGGTTTCAAAGGATTTACAATAGCCAGTATGGGAGCTGTAGCTATTGCATCCTTGAGCGTATCAAAACTGTGTTGTTGAGTGGATCCCCATTGAAAAGCTTTGCCTTTGCCTTTTAGTTGATCCGTCACGGGGACAGCAATATTAGCATAGTTTTTAACGAACCTTCGGTAAAAACTTGCAAATCCCAAAAACATCTGTAACTCTTCCAGATTTTTAGGAGAAGGCCATTTTCAGTTGGTATCCACTTTGGATTGATCCATATATAGCCCATTAGCTGAAATAACATGCCCTAAATAGTGAATTTCATCTTTTAGAAAATCACACTTAGATTCCTTGGCATATAATTTCTTTGTGCGTAACAACTTAAATACCTGCCTGAGATGTTGTAAGTGTTCTTCTTCAGAAGCACTGTAGACGTCATCGAGGAAAACAATGACAAATTTGTCCAAATATGGTTTCAAGACACTACCCAGTGTCATGAATGTTGCGGGCGCATTGGTTAATCCAAAGGTCATCACCAAGAACTCGTAGTGTCCAAACCGTGTTTGGAATGCAGTTTTGGGTATATCGGCAAGTCAAATACGGACTTGGTGGTATCCTGACTGCAAGTCTGTTTTTGTAAAAATGCGAGCATGAGTGAGTTTTTCAAACAACTCATCTGCTCTGGGCAATGGGTATTTGTTCTTAACCGTCACTGCATTTAAGCCACTGTAGTTTACCCACATGCACATATTGCCGTCTTTTTTCTTCACTAATAGGATAGGCGAAGCCCATGGTGAAGAACTAGGTTGTATAAACCCTTTGCTAAGATAGTCATCAAGCTGACGTTCCATCTCAGTCTCTTCCGAATAACTCATACGGTAGGGTGGTTTTCTAACAGGTTTACAGCATGCAGCCAGGCACGTCGATGCTATGTTCACCGATCCTGTCGGCGGTAATCCTGGTGGCAAATCATTAGGAAAAACATCTTGAAATTTCTTAAATAATTTCTTAACTGACTAGCAATGTTTCTTGTTTAGAATTAGCCATTGGTGGACAAGATAAGAGAGAAGCATGCGGTGCTGAGGAATGTTCAACAGATTCAATGTTAGAAAGAAAATGACACATGGAGTAACACAAGAAAACTTGATCTATTTCATTATCAAAAACGAGATGCATAAGCTCAGCGGTACAAATCAATGGTGATGAAGGTATATCTTTTTCTCCTAACAACAACACATGTGCGCCATGGGATTCAAACATCAAGTTGTTGTGCTCATAGCTACGCTTCAGTGATGGTCCTAGGCTATGCAACCACTTCTTCCCTTTCCATGTTCATAACCTGAAAACCAAGCATGTGGAGTACCCTTGTACTTCCAACAGAACAACTCGGTTTTGAGTATCCCAGATTTCGGTATCATGCCCATTCATCATTGCTACCTTGTAGCGATGGGTACTCGGAGTTTGAGGCAATTTGAGTTTTTTCACGAATCCGTAATTGATGAAATTGTGAGTAGCACCGTCATCTACCAAGATGCGCACCTTGTGCCCTTGCAGACATCCGTCATACGTACTAACTCATGTGGTCCAAAGGTTGGTTGCCACATGGAAGCTGTGAGACAACATTCACGCACTACCTCGCTGTGTGTTACTTCCACTATAGAGAATCATGAGGAAGACTCAAGAGGTAGCAATTGCACCGTGTTCACTGCTTTCTCCTTGCCCTAATGAGCAGATTTCCCCTTGGGACAATCCTTTTTGCCATGACCTCTTCCTAAACATTGAAAACATAATTTTTCTTTCTTGGCTTTATCAAAGTCCTCAGGAGAGAGAGGACCCCTCAACCCCTTGAGGTTTTTAGATGCATCCTAATTGGCAACTATAATTTTTCTTTTATTGTGCCCATACTAAGTGCGTGGATTACCATGTGTATTAGCACACAGGTGACTATTATGTGTTTTCTTTTCATTTGGATCATCATGAATATGTGCTTTCACTATGGCTTCCTCAAGTGTTTTAGGGTCTTGGGTCTTGACATACTTCTTAAGCTCTGGTGTCAGACCTTGTATAAACCCCCGTACTTGTTGAAAGGATAACATCTCGACAATGAGAGATATATTCAAGCAGTGATGGGTATTGGTGCATAGAACATGTGTCCCAAGCCGTCCAATTCCGATCTGCCTCCTTTGTAGGCAAAATTTCTTTGCTAAACATAGCTTCAAAAGATGCCCAACTCTATGGTATAATGTTCTTCTCCTTGAGAGACATACACCATTTGTAGGCCTTACCTTCTAGAGCTAAGCTCGTTTGCAAAGCTCTGACTGCATCCGGAGTATGCCGTAAGGCGTGAATTCCATCCCACTTACCGAGAAATATATTCACTGCATCCTTATTGCGGTCTCGGTCTTCTCCCTTAAAAATCGGTGGTTTGGTGGAGTATGGAACGTATCAACAATTGGGCCTTGCCCTTGTGTAGCAACGTGCTCATGCATGTGCATGTCAGTAGGACTCTTGGACTGCTGTTGTATTAATTGAATTACTAACGTGGATAGTTTAGTAAAATTTTCATTTAAAGCTTTAAAATCTTCATCCATGACTGTCATGCGCCTCTGAAGTGCACGAAATTCTTGAATATCGAGCAATTCGTAAGTATCATCACCTGTCGTAGCATCGCGGGTACTCTCCTTGAGAGGATCCGGCTGCGGGCCATCATTGGCAGGATCAGGCATACTTTACTCAAAATCGAATGTCATATTGATATCCAAATCCATGGCGACATAGTGCGGTGCAAGTAGTAGTCAGGAAAAATACATGAGATTGAGAGCACCCGCAAAGTGTAGTTGATAGTATCCTGGAGGAAATTGATTCGAATTGTCCGCCGTATATGGAACTCCATAAGTCCTTGGTAGCTGAATCAATTAGACTTGAAATTGTTAATTGATTTTACAAATTAACTATACTTTGAACTCCCGTCAGAATGGTTTTCTTTAAATCTCTGAGTTTCTATCGGTAATGCGCAGATAATTTGGGTCGAAGTTTGTTCCGGCCTCGGCAATGCTAGGCCGCACCTCTCCGGGCCTTGCGGAATCCGCACACGAGGAAGGGGGTGGGGTACCCCACTGTGGGTACCGCCCCTTAGTGTTGAAATTTGAGTGTGTCCAATAACCCCCAAGGGGTTGGGCGCCCGTATAGTGGGAAAAAAAGCTTCACACAACGGCTATGGCCGCTCAGAGCAGAGCGCGAGCGGGTGAAAATGCCATGGCCGCCATTGTGGTGAGCTAGAGGTTTCGGCCCAGTGACATAAAACACTCCCTCACAAGTGGCCTTGTTGATGCAGGTCCGCCTCGGCAGCTCCTCCTAGCAAGGGGGGTTGCCCACGGATGGCTTGACTTGTCGTCCTCCTCACAGGAGAGGTATTCCACAACTTGGTAACCCCGACATGCAACTTTCTCATGCAAAGTTGTGTGGCTCCCCTCCTCCATGGCTGTCCTTTCCCAAAAAAATAACCAAGCTCTTGATACCAATGTTAGACAAGGGGAACTAGAACCTACGAGTCCACCACCCAACCACCCACTATATAGCATAGCCCCTAACCCTTTGCCCTAGTTGGACTCCCTTTCCACACTGCCTAGCCCATCGGCCGTGCCCTTGTCTAGTCAGGCCTTGCCGATGTCTTGAAACTTTGGGTGCATGCTTGCCTCTACCCTAATGATCTAGCCATCAATGTGTATTCAACATTCAATAACCTTGCTTCATTCTTACAATATGTAGATAGAGGGGAGAAAGGTATTCTTGGATATTGCAAGAGATCGTCGACTATTGGAGCTGATAGCACATGATGTTCTTTGCATCAATGTCAAATTCTTTCCCATACCACCAGCGAATTGCATGAAAGGATTGTTCATGCAGAGGAGGAAGTGAAAAATCTTAAGCTACAAATAGAAGAGAAGGATGCTAAGATTGAAAATATTGAAGATAAGATCTTGCATCTTAAAAAGACGCCCTTAGGTACTGTTGAGCTTATATGTGAGGCTACTCAATATATGGCTTCTCTATATATGACACCCAGGTCCCCTCTGTATATACATCATCGCATGTGTGTATTCTACACACTTTGGGGTTCTATTTTTGTGCTCTCTCTTTCTCTCTCAACATGGTATCAGAGCAAGACGTTTTTGTTTTTTATTTATCTCTTGATTGAATACGACTTTGCAGAAACTATTCGCAAAAGGCATCGAAATTGATGTGGTCTATAACTTTGCAGAAAAAAGTTTTTTCGAGTTCTGCATCAATTTTGAGTTATCGTTTGCAGACTGCGTACATGTCCGAAAAGCAACTTTCGTTTTATGTTTTCGATTTTTCTTCTAATTGAAAACGATTTTGTAGAAACTACTCGTGAGAGGCAATAAAATAGAATGGGTCTACAACTTTGCAGAAGAAAGTTTTTTCAAATTCTGCACGATTTTGAGTTATCGTTTGCGGACTCCCTACATGTCCGAAAAGCAACTTTCATTTTATGTTTTTAAATTTTTGCCTAATTGAAAACAATTTTGCAAAAACTACCCATGGGAGGCAACGGAATTGATGTGATCTACAACTTTGTAGAAAAATGGTTTTTTCAAATTCTGCACGGATTTTGAGTTATCCTTCGCGGACTGCGTACATGTCCGAAAAGCAAATTTCATGTTATGTTTTTGATTTTTCTTCTAATTGAAAACAATTTTGCTAGGGGAGCACAATCGTGCCCTAAAAGACAGTGAATAGTGGAACTCTATAATCAAATTTCCTCTCAAAAATGTGCATTTTTCATTAGGAAGAGGATGGGGTATAGGAGGGCCTCTTTATTTTCCATGAGATTATAGAGGTGATTAACATTTAAATAGATGCATGACATGTGTGCAAGAATGGTGGGTGTGCAAGAGAGGTGTAAGAGTGGTCAAAGAATGTACTTTTCTCCCCAAAAAAGAGGGTGGATAACTTTATGGTTTTTGGCATCCCATAGCTCCTATATATAATCTCCAATTTGAGCGGAGATTATATCTAGTTTGTAATCTACACGCCAAGCTCTTTCCATAGATATGTTACATGGTATGGTTTTGGCCACTAGATTTTAAATTTGATTTTGGTAAAAGAAATTGAATTCAAATATACTAGCCATTTTGCATGTTTGAATTCAACAGTTGTCCTTCGATTGCTTTCTTAATACTAAAGGTTTGACTCCCTTAACCAAATAAATAAGCCCTTGTAGACCCCATTCTCTTCCTAACGTGCACACTTCATGCTTTTATGCTCATCTTTGATCGTTTATTCAACCTTCCTATTTGATAATGTCTTTATAATGAAGCTTGCGGAGAAGTCGCTTGACGCTATCTCAAAAGTAGAAGGGCTCTTAAATTCAATAGATTGTCATGTGACCAATACCTCCATTGTTGAGTAGAAGAACAATCCAAAATTTGGCGGCGGAGCTCACAAAGGCGATCGTCATTGCATGGGGTGAGAAAAAAACTACACACTATATGGTGAGTGCTTTCTATTCTGCCTCGTTTTATTCTATGCTTTAGTTTTGATCATCATTTTGTTGTGGCTTTATGGGCAACACATCCTCTATGCACATGGTGCATACTTTATGAACATGTATGGTTCATTGGATATTTGGAGCACGCAGAGAAGTCACACTATTACGCTAGGGGTGTCTACTTCAAGAATACAAGACATAGAGGGGGTTTAGTGCACTCATTCTATCTTCCAAAAATGTCGAATTGATTTTATCATACTACCTTTGGACACAAAGTGTCGATTGAACGTGCAAGTTATCGTTCTTAGAAAAAGACGCCCATCGACTAGCCCATGCTTGTTCCTTAGAGTACTAGTGATCCTCACAAGGTCTAGTACAGCATGCAGAGTGGAAAGCATCACGGACCACGGTGGGAAAAGTCTAGGCCAGGAGGCATTAAATGTACTTGGAATTTGCACAGACATTTTTTGATTGTTTATGCAAATTTTCAAGTAGACGTATAGCTTTGTGTGTTTGAATAGCTCTCTACTTTCATTTGATTTTTTAATTTAAAAGATTATTTACTCGTGGTTTTAGCGGCTCTTTTCCACCATGTGAAATAACACTTATATGTCCACCCTATATCAAGAGGAAAACCCACTTCAACAATACAAGACATGGAGGGGGTTTAATGCATTCATTCTATCTTCAGGAAAGGTCGAGTTGATTTTATCGTACCACCTTTGGACGCAAAGTGTCAATTGAACGTGCAAGGCATCGTTGTTAGCAAAAGAAGCCCGTCATCAAGGACCACGGTGGGAAAAGTCTAGGCCAGGAGGCAATAAATGTACTTGGAATTTGTGTAGAGATTGTTTGATTGTTTATGCAAATTTTCAAGTAGATGTATAGCTCTGTGTGTTTGAATAGATCTCTACTTTCATGTGATTTTGTAATTCAAAAGACTATTTAATCATGCTTTTAGCAGCTCTTTTCCACCATGTACACCCACACTTATATGTCCACCCTATATCAAGAGGACCCCCCGGCCCCCCCCCCCAATTACAAACACAAAACACTCCCTCCCTCAGTGAATACCACAAGCTCTAGGAAGCCTCCCAAACGCACTTTCTAGATGGCAAGGACCAAAAACCTGCAAAGAAGAAGCCAAAGACCAACGAGGTGCATAGAAGGCAGAAGATGCATGTAAATCGACAACCAAAAGAGCTAACTAACCCCGCACTGACCCCGAATTCATAGAGACGTGGACACATCCAATGAGCATCCATCGTGGGAAGGGGAGGACATCCTAGTGAATCATAGGGGGGGTTAAAAGACATTTCCAAGAGGTATGGGCGCGATGCCATCAGGCCCAGGTCACCAAAATGTGACTGGCAAGTCACTACCCAGGGAAATGGGTGCCATGTCTCCAATCAACCCAGCAATGATGAGCGAAGCAGTGATGATGAATATTATGATCCTGATGAAGATGCCTCCCAACCACCTCCCAAACGCCATCGCAAGTTGAGATTCTACAAAAAGCCGCAAAGAACAAAGCCACAAGGAGCTCTGAGCCCCCCACAACACTGACCTCAAAGAGCACAATGCTTTTGTAGAGCAGTCACTGAAATCCGACATCACCAAAAGACAACAGCGTTGCTTATCAAGAAAGCACCATTTGCATGGACATTTAAGGAGGTGCTACAGAGATACAACACAAAGCTTTGGATGTCTGCTACCCTTGAGTCAAATCAAGAGGTTGCAAAGACTTATTTGGTCAATCTCTTTTTTGACACGTTCTTATGTGTTGTCCATGCTAAGTGTGTAACAATCATGACCAAGGACATGCAACTAGCATGTCGTCTAGGACATGAGTGATACATTCTGATGTTAGACCCCTTTTTGTAACTAACCGTTGTATTGGAAACAAGTTTTCTTTGGAACCCTTGTACTAGAATCAAGTTTTCTTTGGAACTCAGTGTATTTGCATTTTGTGATAAATACAATCATGTATATCTCTCAATGAATTTAAACTTAATGTCCATATTTTTCTACATTTATTTTATTTAAATGGTTAAAATTGTCCATTCGGTACACCTGGTGTCCTAAATTTGCTAAACGATAGCAAATTGGAAAAAAATAACTTTATCTACAAGGGAATGAGGATTGGCTAGAGGGGTTGTTTGAGGGATGGTGGCTAAGTATAGGAGTTTACTTGCGGCCTTAAGCACCCTTTTTCACAAGCTAATTCACTTGCCTCATAATCTCCTCTTCTTGAGCCGATGAGAGCTGATAAGGAGGCGTATTAGGAGGTGAACTACCATGTAGAAGTTCTATTGACATCTTATTCCCTTTTACAAGGTAGCTCCCTGGGAATGTCATCCCCTGTCGTGCAGCTCCGCTCTCATGCTAAGAAAGATTCCAAGAAAATGCTCATTGAGCTTAATTGAAGTTTACCTGATTAACGATCAGTGTTCAAGTCTTGCTAGCAAGCTATTTCTACGATTAATGTATGTCAGATGCGGCTTTAAGGGACCAACATATGCCTTGATGATGCTAAAAAGGAGTATTCTTGAGGTGATCACAGATTGGAGATGATGATCCAGAATTGCAGTCCTTGAATTGCTCTTCCAGCGTGTCTTTTGTTGAACTTAAATGTGAAGCTACTCTAAATATATCCCTACGTCTACTCTATATATATATTACCTTGGGTGTGTATTCTACACACTTTGGGGTTGCACATTCTGCGTATCACCTCTCTGTTCTTCTCTTTCTCTACCTTCTTGTAACATTTTATGGCCTAGTAAATGTTGAGCTCATATGTAAAGCTACACATATATGGCTTCTCTACATATAGCACCCAGGTCCCCTCTATATATACATCATCTCATGTGTGTACTCAACACACATTGGGGTTCTATTTCTGTGCTCTCTCTTTTTCTCTCAACATGGTATCAGAGTAGGACGTCTTTGTTTTGAATTTTTCTCTCAATAAGAAACAATTTTGTAGAAACTACTCGCAAAAGGCACTGGAATCAATGTAATCTACAACTTTGCAGAAGAAACTTTTTTCAAATTCTGCATCCATTTTGAGTTATCATTCGCAGAGTGCGTACATGTCTAAAAAGCAACTTTTGCTTTCTTTTTTCTTTTTTCTTTCCTAATTGAAAACAATTCTGCAAAAACAACCCGTGAGAGGCATTGAAATCAATGTGGTTTACAACATTGCAGAAGAAACTTTTTTCAAATTCTGCACTGATTTTGAGTTATCGTTTGCGGGCTGCATACATGTTTGAAAAGCGACTTCCGCTTTTTGTTTTCACTTTTTCTCTTTATTGAAACCAATTTTGCAGAAATAGCACGCATGAAGCACTCGAATCGATTTGGTCTACAACTTTGGAGAAGAAAGTTTTCCCAAATTCTGCATCGATTTTAAGTTATCGCTCGCAGACTACGTACATGTCTAAAAAGAAACTTTCATTTTTTGTTTCCAATTTTCTCCTAATCGAAAACGATTTTGCAGAAATAGCCTACTTAAGGCACCATAATCGATGTGGTCTACAACTTTGCACAAGAAAGTTTTTCCAAATTTTGCATCGATTTTGAGTTATTGTTCGCAAACTGCATACATGCATAAAAAGCAACTTTCATTTTTTATTTTCGATTGATCTCCTGATGGAAAACGATTTTGTAGAGACTATTCACGAGAGCCACCGGGATCAACGTGATCTACAATTTTCCAAAAGAAAGTTTCTTTAAATTCTCCATCGATTTTGGGTTATCGTTCTTAGACTATGAACATGTTTAAAAAGAAAATATTTCTTTTTGCTTTTGATTTTCCTTCTAATTGAAAACTTATTAATTATATTTTTCTCTTTATCAATTATATATTTGTTAGTGACGTAACTTTGCTGCAAAAGACAGTTACAAATCGAATCACTGTTATAGATATATGTTCTCAAGAGCCTATACTATTTCAAGCTGTCTAATGCGTTCTGAGATATTTACTGATGATTTATTTTTGGATACCTATATTTCGAGATATCAAATGTTTATAGATCTTTTCATGGATATCTGTCATGAATATCCTTTCGATTCAATCGAGCCGTTGATGATCGTCCAAATTCCGTCAAGCTATTGATGGTACGTGATCTTTGGTTATCTGATATATGCGTTCATTGATTCTGGTATAATTATTCTTCTAGAGATATAGTTTACGTCGTCTTATTAAGGATCTCTCGTTAATACCATAGTGATGTTGATGGTATCATCATGATGTTTTGTTAGTACTTTGATCATGATGATTTTCGTTGATACCATGATGATTTATTTATTTTTATTGATACAATGATAACGTTCTGTTAATACTTTGATGATATTAATTGATACATGTACGTTGATAAATATCATTTTATGTAGTATATACACATGTCATTTACATCACGTAATCACGCATCTTGAACTTTTACGTTTTTATGTACAGATATGTTTGCATGCATATATATGTTTTCAAAAGAGTGGCATTGAGAACCATCTCTTATGACATTGAGAATGTAATTATCTCACTAACAATGATGAAAATTTTCATGACTATGTTTTTTTGAGTTTATGATCTATGTAGGATTGATCAAAGAATTGATTTCATGAAGACAAACTTGGTGAGAATAAAAGATTTATGAAGACATTTTTGGTGATGCCATATTGATGACAACATGAGGACTTGTTTGGTGATGCCATATTGATGATAACATGAAGACATGTTTGGTGATGGCATATTGATGACAAGGTACACAACAGATTCACGGAGACACTTTTGATCACGAGCTAATCTATAGTTTTTACACCTCTTTATTGATTCTTTGTATTCATTATTGTATTTGATAGGATAGGAGTGATGTAACTCCTCATAAACCATTCATTGTTAAAGGAGTGATGTAGCTCCTCATAAAGTATTCATTGTAAAAGGAGTGATGTAGCTCCTCATGAACATTTGTACATTCAATGATTTTTATAATATAACGTGGGTGTAAAAAAACCTATGGACTATTGAATGCTCAGCTAGGGACCCCCGCTCAAATAAGGGTCCCTAACCATTGGGCTGTTGAATGCTCATTGGACCCCTTGAGAGACTGTTCAATAATCTTCTAAAGAGATTAATTCTTATTGGTTCTTTCATTAAGTGTTTTTAATTTAATTCAACTATATTTACTCTAGCCTAATTCTCGTTGGTCCACCTCCATGGCCATTCAATACGATTTGAGTACACCTTGTGGGCATATGAGCTAGGGAGATGACACGTGTCCCTCATTCCCTTTGTGCAAAGGAGGCTTGTGAGTGTATGTGTGTGTGTGTGTGTGTTTCTGTCTCATCTCCTACTTCTAGGGATCGCTCCATGTAATGGAATTTGTATTTTATTATTTAGTGCAGCTGCTGACAGGTGGAAAAGGCTAAGGGTTATGCGAAAGGATATCGAAAGAATTTTATATTTTATAATTTATTATTCAAGTGCTCTTTTATGAGCTTTGTCCATTTATGACCGGCCGGCCAATTTGTACTCATTTTGGGCATTCAAGAAATCTATAGATAAAAATGTGCAAGAGGAAAATGCTCACTCTTGCACGGGGGGAGATTGCACCCAGTGTTTGTGTTGCTCTTCTCTTCTTACCTCTCCTCTCTTCTCTCTCGCCGTGCCAGCGTAGCACTCCATTCTAGGAGGTACGTCTGCACGCGTTCTATTACTCTCTCTTGCACTCTGTCTTTCTCTGTTCCTGTATCTCGTGCTTATGCATCTATGTGGTTGTCAGGTATGTCGATTAATCTATTTTATGGTTTGTAGTATGCTATTTTGGGTATTTTGCAGGGAACTCCACGCCTCGGGCTGTAGCAGTGGTATCAAAGCTAGGTGAAAAGAGGCTCCTGATGAAAGTCATGACGAACATATCTCAGAGCAAAGTTTGGTTCTCTCTCAAATTCCATTGATTTTATGCTGCTAGTAAAGTTGAATGTATTTTATCAGTTAATTGAACATTATGTGATTTATTTAAACAAAATTATCACGGTTAAAAGCCGTAGAGAAGACCACCTTATGTAGGACCTAGATCACGATGACTTAGAGAGTAGCGATTAATCAACGGAGTCATATATGACCATTCTCGAGCATGAGAAGGAGAAGATATAAATTGATTAGTAAACATAACATCATCTTGGTTTGAATACTTCAAACCATTACATTATAATAGCATGCATGCTTAGGGGATATATAAGCGTGAACTAGATTTTGTAATAGAGATATCAAATTATGGAAATCCAAAAAAAAAGAGAGAAAATTTCATGATGTAAGAATGTTTCAAGTCTATAAGAATAATAATAATAATGATTTTTAAAGTCGGACAAAAGAAGTCGTAAGACTTCTCTATCGAGAATGAGGCGAATCCGGGTCAGACAAGCTTTGAGCAGTGGGAACTGTTGGACAATGAGAGACATAGACAAATATTTTTTCACTCTCGTCATAGGAATCCCAACCCTAATTACAATTCAAGGCGCGTTGCATCCAGATTTTGTTGAAACCTTGGACCTGACTGTAATCCCAACCGCCCAAAATTTCAGCATACCAAACCTTAGCAGGGTAGAAGAGTCCATTTTGACGGACAAGAAAACCATCCACTAAGAGGACGTAGTAGCAGCAGCGCGTACGACACTCAACAACTGCAGGTTACAAGAATTGAAGGATGTAGTCTGCAACAAGGAAACACTAGGTTGCGGGTCAGAAAAGTAGGGGAATCTGGTGGTGATCTATTGTGGAACTGATCGTTATAGGGCAGCCGGGGCACTCCCTGATACTGTAGCAGTCATCCACTAACTTGCCAAAAACAAAAAACAACTGACGGTGTCAGCAATTTTTTGGAGCAAGGGATTGCGCATATGTACATACACATGCATGGTGCATCGAATAAAGGATTTCCCAATTTCCATAGCCAAGTGGTTACGTGGGGCCCACATGTGTACAGGTAGGACAACGTGTACATAGTGCATCGATTTTCATCGTTACCAGTACTAGTGTGTTTTTTCTACAATAATAAGGAGTTGGTAGCGCGTAAAACTTCCTGAGGAAGCTATCCGCGGGCCGACGACATCAGGTAAGCAGGTGCGTCAGATGGCATCGAGTGGCGTCAGGCCACCGAACGGGGTCAATATTTCCACGTGGATGAATACGGACACAATGTGGGTGTTTTATTGTGATACTTATGCAAAAAGACCATCATGAGGACCACTTTTTGGGGCCACTTCACGTGGTTGTGGAATGCATTATTGAAAAGAAATGAGTGCCAGGTGTGCGGATGATGCAAAAAGGTGACAACTATGCACTGCGAGGTCAGTTTTTGGCCTGTTCGGGGTCCGTTTGAGGTCATCTAAAAGGCCAAGGGTGCCCAAGTAATAAAGCTAAGTGTGGGAACTGAAAACTGAGAGAAGACTAGAAAAAACGTGGAGAAGAGAGGAGGAACAGCCACAGGTGTGTTTTTGGGGTTTTTGGAGCCTGTTTTGGCTGTAAACTGCTCATCCGAGGTCGGATTTGAGCACTTTGACATTGTAGACTGGGGTTTTGGGCCGTTCCGGACGAATGGCGCTGTCCATTTCTCCAAATTCCTCACTCTTTTCCTGCTGTTTTTCTGTGTAAGTTTCTCCTATGAGCGAAGTTTCTGCTCTAGTTTGTGGTTGTATCTGGCTTGTTTTACCCATATTGTGTGAGCTATTTTCCCCATTGGTGTTGGCCCAAGCTCAATTGTTTCTAAACATCAGAAATTCTCCCCTTTTGAGCTGAGTTTTTTGGGTGTGTGTGTGTGTGTGTCTCTCTGTGTGGAGTGGGTAAACGGATCGTCTCTCTCCCCTCACTCCGTAGGTGTGTTCCCTGTCTCGGCCAGGTGTGTTGTGTAAGCCGAGTGGTGCCCCATAGTGTGTGTATGTATCTTCCCAAGAGTGTGTGTCGGGTCGTTATAGAGGCGCTGTGTGTGTTTTCATCCCGCTCACATTCACGGAGGATCTTTTTCAAGTACCTTCGGCTTCGAGCTTCGAGCTTCGAGCTTCGAGCTTCGAGCTTCGAGCTTCGAGATTACAGGTTGCAGATTACAGGTTACAGGTTACAGGGACAGGTACAGGTAGCTGCAGTACAGTGATATACTAGCAGTGATGTCACTTGCAATTGTTGTGGGTATGTATCACTTGGCGCCTGTTTGAGCGCATTATCTGCTGGATTGTACGTTACTTGTGGAAACTGCCATTGTACGCATTTGTGGAGCCATACTTGGTTGTATTGGGCAGTTCCAGCCATTTCAGAGACTTGGTCTGGAAGATAGTCATTTCTGAGACTTGACTATACGCGATTTGCATTAGCCTTCGTGTGAGGGTCGATAGCGTGAGGTTTTTATTGAGCTGGGGGATTCTCAAATGTAGAGATCCTTTCGGTGATACAAATAGCTGGAGCACCCTTTTTGTGACCTAGCCATTGGCTATGTACTAGTGAGTGCTACTTAATGCTCGGGTTCTATTGTTGACAGTTTATGTATACATATACAGTCTATATTTTGGGTTCCTACTGCTCTATTTCTGGGAAAACTCTGCCAAAATTTTTCCAAGTTATGATGGCTAGTTTTTTGGTCTTTTAAGCCATTTATGCTGTTATGCTGCTGAAATTTTGGCAAAATTAAAGGTTAAGTCAGGTGTGCCTTCTTGGGAGCTTCATGGTTGGCTTTAATGGATGATCAAAATGGCCCTCAATTCACTCCATTTCATTTAACTCAAAGAATCCAGATAAATGTTCATGTGTCCAGGAAGAATTTTTTCCAGCAGCGCATAGTCTTTATGTTTGGGCCAAGAAGATTACGAGAGATCTTGGAATGTCCTTTGCTTGTTGTAATTCCGATGATCAACTATGAAAACTCATTTGATGTGCATGTGTTTGTCCTTATCTAAAGTTGAGCTCCATTGAAGTTTCTGGGGATTGGGTAGTCAAAAGTTTTGGGTTCTTGCACGTGTGTTCAAAGGGGTTCTCAAAGCATTGAAACTTGGGTAGCCATGGCTTTCTCTTATCTGGAGTTTCATGGAAGAAGTTATGAAGATGTGGAAGAATTTTTGGAAAAGATGGAGGTTGCCTGCATTAGCAACCAGATTCATGACCCTACGCAAATGTTACGCCTTCTCCAAATTTGTTTGAAGAGTGATGCACGAGTTTGGTCCAAGGCATTTGAAGAGGAGTTGTGTGCAGCAGATCCACCTGTAAGATTGAGTTGGGACAATCTAAGGCATGGATTGGAAGTGGAGTTTGTGAAGATAGAAGATCCTGACAAAGTGTGGCAAGAAGTACAAGGTTTGGTGCAGAAGGAAGGTGAGCCAGTAGATGCGTACATACATAATTTTTCATTGGCATGGGAGCGAATGTGCAAGGCCTTAGCACCACAGGTACCCCCGCCTGACATGATGAAGAAGGACAGGTTCTTGGCTGGTCTTTGGGAGAATATACGTTGGAGAGTGGAGCTAAAGAAGCCTAGGACATATGAAGATGCACTAGAGGTAGCAAGGAACAAAGAGTGGAAGTTGAGGAAAATGAGCCAGTTAGGGGTGGAGTCTTTGTCAATGAGGTCTGAATTTCAGCCTATAGAATCTTTACAAGGTCGCATGTCAGGGGTTCATCACGAACCAGTGGTTCCTGTTACTACTCAGGTTATGCCAGCAGTGGTCACTACAGCAGTGCAAGATGATGGGCTAAGTCAAGACATGAGGCAAATGGTAGATTTGATGAAGAATCTCATCCTAAACATGCTAGGTCAAGTGGGAAATAATCGAGGTCGAGGGAGGTATGCAAATCAGCCAGGAGGTGAAGAAAGACCTTAGAATGGTGTTGGACAAAGCAATGGTAGGTTTTGGAGGCAGACGCCCACTTGTTACAATTGTGGAGAGTTGGGTCACATCAGCCCGCAATGTGATAAGCCACCAAGGATGGAGGGAGACATGTATCCATTGCCAAGACAGGTGTTAACTAGGTCAAATGATTATGGCATCGAAATTAAGGGAGATGAAGGAACCCGTGGATTGACCTAGGAGGAAAAAGGAAAGACAAAAGTGCTAAGTGTAGTCACCTTGGAGAAGACATCAAAGCTAGAGGATACATTAGTGATGCCTATTGGGAAGAGGACCACAGAGGAAAAGGAAGGAAGAAGTGCCCCAGGTCCTAGTAAGAAAAAATGAAAGAGCCATGAAGGCGAGGATGTCAAGGCCAAGAGGAAAAGGAGAGCTCGTCGAAAGTTTCATGTTTCAGATTTTCCACTAGGGGATGGGCAATTAAGCTATGACTTGAAGGAGGATCTGACGAGCAGGAAGGTAGATGTTACTTTTGGGCAGCTTATAGAGATGGTGCCTAAGCTAAAGTGACAGTTGAAGAGGATGGTTAACCCAATGGAGAAAGAGCCAGAGAGAGGTTCAGTAAAGGTGTTGGCAATGGATGAGCTACCAGACATTTGTCCAATAGTAGATGTGTGGCATAAAAGGAAAAATTTGGGACAAGGTTATGTGGATGGCGGAGCCCAAATATGCATCATAACACACTCATGCGTTGAGAAGATGGGTCTCACAGTGGCTAGGGTGTCAGGGTTTCGGATCAGATTGGCAAACCATCAAAAAGTAAAATGCTTGGGTGTTGTAAAATCTTAGAAGTGGAGGCTTATGGTGCAAAGGCAGTGGTTGATTTTCATGTGATGCCAGCAGGGTTGGGAGCATATCCTATTATATTGGGCAGACCATGGTTAGGTGCAGTGGGAGCTGTTCAAGATTGGCGACATGGTACGATTAGCCTCTATGGAAAGACAGGTACCAAGAAGCTTTATAATATGGACACATGGAAACGATTAGAGGAGCTTTATGAAGATGAGGATGAGTCTAGTGATGAAGACTCTTCCACGGTGACAGATGAGGACAGTGATAGCACTACCAGCAGTGATGAGGATGCTGATGTTGCATTTCTTTTGATGGACAAAGAAATCCAGGAGTTTGGTTTAGTTGCATTTTCGAATGAGGTTGAAGATGAAAGTGAAGGGCCTTATGAAGTGATTGAAGGGCTGATGCAAACCAAGGTTGAGTTGTCAAAGAAGCAGGAATTGATGACACAAATGATCAGTGGAGACCTCTCAACTGTGGAGAAGGATATATATTTGCACATGCTGGCTAGTTTTCCTGATTTGTTGATTACTTCATATGAAGAGATCAGAGGGTTCAAGGGCGAAGAGATGCATATAGAGCTGAAAGAAGGTGCTAAGCCAGTGCGGCAAAGACTAAGAAGGATGGGTCAAGAGCAAATGGAAGCCTTGCGAGAAGAGGTGGACAAGTTATTGAAGGCAGGGTTCATAGTCCCTGTGGAGATCACAGAATGGGTGAGTCCAGTTGTAGTCAGTCCAAAGAAGGATGGGAAGTGGAGAATTTGTATAGATTTTAAACCCTTAAACGCAGCCACTAAGAAGAACCCATATCCTCTTCCATTCATTGATCAGATCTTGGATTCAGTGGCAGGTTATGAGAGGTACAGTGTGTGTGATGGTTTTTCAGGCTATTTTCAATTGAAGATTGCTCTTAAAGACCGCACAAAGACAATTTTTATTACGCCATGGGGCTGTTATTGCTACACAGTATTGCCATTTGGGTTGTCAAATGGACCTTCCTTCTATCAAGAGAGAGCAAATTGGGTGTTGGAACCATTCATTGGTAGTTGTGTTAAAGCTTTTATGGATGACTTCTCTGTTTATAGCAGTAGGGCTGAACACCATGAGAAGCTGCAGATGGTATTGGCTCGATATGATGAATGTGGAGGACAACTAAATCCAAAGAATCGAAATTTCATCTAGCACAGCCAAGGGTGAAGTTATTGGGCCACATGGTGTTAGAAAATGGCATTGAGGCTGATCCAGACAAGGTTAAGTCTATTATTCTTCTTCCATCACCTACGAGTACAAAGCAATTGGCAACCTTTATACACAATGTGAAGTACATGGAAAGGTTTATTCCATTGTCTTCTCAGATTCTTTATCCATTACAATAAGTGGCAAAGCATGATCCATTGCAATGGGATGACAAGTGTGAAGAAGTGTTTCAAGAGGTGAAAGAGGTGTTAGGGGGTTTGTCAGCCATTCAGGCTCCTGATTGGGAGAAAGTTTTTTATGTAAATCCCTAAGTAGGGGATGATGCCATTGGAGCCATGCTATTGCAAAAGGAGAAGGGAAGCCATTAAATGAGGCCAATGTATTGTGCAAGCCGAGTGAAGTTGGTAGCGGAGAGAAAGTTCTCGGAAGTAGAGCTAGTGATGGCCAGTGTAATATTTGCTTGTCGACGATTTCGTCATTACTTGCTACCGCGGCCTTTTGTTTTCTTAACGAGTTATGCATTTTCGCCACAGTTAATTAATTGTACTAACATGTCAAATGTGGTGAAGAAATGGGTAATTGAGCTGCAAGAGTTTGAGTTCTCTTTTCTAGTGGAAGATAGTACAAGGGCTACCCTAGCTGATTTGTTGACCTACAAGGAGAATCCCCTTATTGTTAAGGAAGAGGTGGTGAGAAAGGTAGTTGAAGAAGTGCCACAGATCAGCAATGGACATGTGTTGTTCTTTGATGGTTCATACAGAAAGAGCCATGATGCAGCGTCAGGGGGTATAGCACTTTATGATCTAGAGGGGAAGCTAGTATGCAAGAGAGGGTTCAAATTGGATGCTCATAGTAACAATGACGCTGAATATGCTACTCTGGAAGCCGGATTACACATTTGTTTGAAGCCTGGGGTTCGAAGGTTGAGCATAAAAGGTGATGCCTTTGTTAGTGGTGAAGCAAGTGCTGGGTGTGTGGAAGAGCAAGAACGCCTCATTGAAGGCAATATGCTTCAGAATGAAAGGCCTGTTAAAAAATTTCGAAGCATGGATCATTAGACACATTGAACGTGCTCTAAATGGAGAGGCACATGAAGCAGCTCGAGGCATGATTGGGGAGCTATTTGTGTTGAGGACCACTTTACCTCTTTATCATGGCTGGGAAAGTTTGGATCAAGAAGAGGAGTTTTTGCTAACAGGAATTATTCCAAAGGATATTCAGAAGTCTAAGAAGTATGGATTTGTGCATAGAGCATACAAGTACAAATTGATTGGTGATGTCTTATACATGAAAGGGACTGATCTCGTGTTGAGACGTGTACCTTGGCAGGAGGAGCTTTACAGAGTGTTGGAAGAGAATCATGAAGGCGCATGGTGGCCATTTTTCTCTAAAGATCACCTTGCATAAGATATTGCAAGAGGGGTATGTATGGCCTAGTTTGCACAAGGATGTTCGCCATTGGTGTAGGTCTTGCAATAGGTGTCAAGCATTTGGGAAGAGAGTGTTGAAGCCAGAGCTACGAAAAACCATTATGGCGTTTGATGTGTTTGAAAAGTGGGGGATCGATGCAATAGGCCCGTTACCTATCACAAGCAGGGGAAAAAGCTATATTTTGACTGCAGTGGACTATCTCTCTAGATGGGCAGAGGCTATAGCACTAAAATAGATCACTGCAAAGGATGTGGCAAAATTTGTGTATGATGAAATATGTTGCAAGTTTGGGGTGCCACTGGAGCTACTTTTAGATAAGGGGCTTGGATTTAGAGCTGAACTGCTAGATTTTTTATGTGCAAAGATGAAGATTAGGCACCAGCATACCACTCCTTATTACCCGCAGTGTAATGGCTTAAATGAAAGATTCAATGGTGAGTTGGTACAAATTCTTTCTAAAGTGACAGAGCACCAAGGAAAGAATTGGGATTTGGAATTGCCTAGTGCATTATGGGCTTATCGTACTTCGGTGAAGGCAGGTACTGGGTTTACTCCATTTCATTTGGTGTATGGAAAGGAAGCACTATTGCCTGTGGATGTAGAGTTACCTGCGGTCAAGATGTTAGAGAAGTTGCTTGGGCCGCCTAGTGATGCACTCAAAGAGAGGCTCTTACAGTTACAAAAGGTCCAGTTGGATAGGATGAGCACATTGGAGCATTATGGTCAGATGCAGGATAAGGCTTGGTTTTGCGCTACAATAGTAAGCTGGATAACACCTTCCAAAAGAAGTGGGAAGGCCCTTTCAAGGTAGTGGAGTGTTTCCCGAATGGTACATATCAGTTGGCTAAACTGGATGGGTTTCTACATAAGTCAAGGGTAAATGGATTGCGTCTTAAATTGTATCATGCCAGGTTGATGATGGTCGAGCAGGATGAGCTGTATGTGGATCAAGGAGTGTTGGTGAGGGATGAGGAGACCTGTGATGCGGCGAGTCTCATATCTCTTTTTGCGGCTGCTGATCATGAATGATCTAGCAGGCTAGGGGATGGGCAAATTATGTCAGGAGTTTTTTGGAGCAAGGGATTGTGCATATGTACATACACATGCATGGTGCATCGAATAAAGGATTGCCCAATTTCCATAGCCAGGTGGTTACGTGGAGCCCACATGTGTACAGGTAGGACAACGTGTACATAGTGCATCGATTTTCATCGTTACCAGTACCAGTTTGTTTTTTCTACAATAATAAGGAGTTGGTAGCGCGTAAAATTTCTTGAGGAAGCTATCCGCGGGCCGACGACATGAGGTAAGCAGGTGCGTCAGATGGCATCGAGTGGCGTCAGGACGCCGAACGGGGTCAATATTTCCACGTGGATGAATACGGACACAACGTGGGTGTTTTCTTGTGATACTTATGCAGAAAGGTCATCATGAGGACCACTTTTTGGGGCCACTTCATGTGGTTGCGGAATGCATTATTGAAAAGAAATGAGTGCCAGGTGTGCGGATGATGCAAAAAGGTGATAACTATGCATTGCGAGGTCAGTTTTTGGCCTGTTCGGGGTCCGTTTGAGGTCATCTAAAAGGCCAAGGGTGCCCAAGTAATAAAGCTAAGTGTGGGAACTGAAAAAACTGAGAGAAGATAGGAGGAACAGCCGCAAGTGTGTTTTTGGGGTTTCTGGAGCCTGTTTTGGCCGTAAACTGCTCATCCGAGGTCGGATTTGAGCACTTTGACATTGTAGACTAAGGTTTTGGG
The DNA here is from genome assembly GCF_014529385.1 of Adiantum capillus-veneris. Lineage (NCBI taxonomy): Eukaryota > Viridiplantae > Streptophyta > Polypodiopsida > Polypodiales > Pteridaceae > Adiantum > Adiantum capillus-veneris. Next base: position 63,318,014 of record NC_140940.1, on the reverse strand, counting down.
CCGTTCCGGACGCGATGGCGTTGTACATTTTGCCAAATTCAGCACTCTTTTCTTGCTGTTTTTCTGTGTAAGTTTCTCCTATGAGCGAAGTTTCTGCTCTAGTTTGTGATTGTATCTGGCTTGTTTTACCCATATTGTGTGAGCTATTTGCCCCATTGGTGTTGGCCCAAGCTCAATTGTATCTAAACATCAGAAATTCTCCCCTTTTGAGCTGAGTTTTTTGAGTGTGTGTGTGTGTGTGTGTATCTCTGTGTGGAGTGGGTAAACGGACCATCCTCTCCCCTCACTCCATAGGTGTGTTCCCTGTCTCGGCCAGGTGTGTTGTGTAAGCCGAGTGGTGCCCCATAGTGTGTGTGTGTATCTTCCCAAGAGTGTGTGTCGGGTCGTTATAGAGGCGCTGTGTGTGTTTTCATCCCGCTCACAACGGCATGCATCGTTAGCGTGCTACTATCTTGCACATTTCTATGGCTATCGTGCACATGCGATTAGGTAGCCGCCACTGCCATGCCGAGGCTCATAATGGGCACCGCAAAGACCATGTGCACTCTCAAAGTAGAGGCCCTCGGCATTTTGCGAGTTTGTCTGACGTTCGTTGGATTCCCCATGCATCAGCATTCATTGGATTTCCCATGCAGCAGCAGGTGCCTCACTTTGCATTTCGACCACCCACCTGCCCCTTTCGCATGTAAAGGCGCCCAGAATTGCTAACCCAAATTCACTGTTGACCGCCATCAAATACTCTATCTTCTCTCTCTCCTCAACTAAAGACCGTCCACTTTCCATCTCCACGAGCACTCGAGTCATGCGAGTGCATACAAGCACGTAGCTGTTGGCGCACATGCGCAGCAGCGTCAATGAGTCCGGCAATTTTTTCTTTTTCAGAGGCACAAACTGTTACCTCAGGTTATGTGGGAGCGGGTGCATGCAAGATAGTGGCAATTTTTATTATTATTGTGATTTTTTCTTCTGCCAATCGCAACTCTCACTCTCTCTCTCTCTCTCTCTTAGTTGCCTGCATGGCATCACCCACGCAGCAACCTATGGCGTCGCACTCAACCAGAGCCGTCAACCACTTACTAAGAACGGTGGGCTACCCACCACCTCTACATGCACAATATCTGGCACCCAACTAGTGGCCATCGAGCTGATCACCCATCAAACCTCTCATCTACTATCGGCACGTTCATCCTGACTCTGAGTTTCCAATAGGACGATGACCACCAAGATGACCGGCTCTTGCCAAATGGGGGCAGGAAAACCCTTGCGCGTGCCTCTGACATACTCCAATACCTTGAGGTAGGCAGCGGCTTCTGCTCATTCTACGGTGTGAAGTAGTTGATCCTGGCATGCATGTGGTGGTGATAAGAGATTGCTATGGATGGTGGCACTATCAAGAGGGGAACAAAAAGCTAGCAGACACCTCCAACTAGTAGCACCCCTGGTAGAATCTGTCTCTCTCTCTCATCCGTCGTCAACAACTGAGGACGTCTCCATGATGAGCCAACTCTCTGTCGCGAATAGCCTCAATAGACACATCAAAATCTCGCTCTATCTCCCTCTCCCCGACTCCTCGAGTACGATGGCGTACAGAAGCGGACATTGACCAAGCTTTGCATAGCCGTTGCTTCAACAAACACCTGACGCCAACGATGCTGATGAAGAATTTTTTAATTTTTATTTTTATTCTCACTTTACTTCAATTTTTTTGTACCTTAGCATTGGATCAAATTCACACGGATGATATCCGTTTGCCTCATGTGCAATTTTGGCCTTTTGAAAACTGTTAATATAAGTTCATTTCTCTCTCTCTCTTTTTTCTTTGGATGTAACAAACTCCCGACCACTCTCCCTTTCTCTCTTCCCTCTTTCCCCAGTATGACTGCTTACAAAATCCGACAATAACAAAGCTCTACAACATCCACTGTAATTTTTTTATCAAACAACTCCCGATCTGCCAGGATACACTTTTACGTTACTCCATGTTAATTTTTTATCGAGACATTGTATTAGATCCATAAACATTGTATTAGTTTGGTCCCCTAGGCCATTGGACGAAGTCTAATCTAACAATTCATTTCTCCCTCTCTCTTCACCCCCCCAATTGCGTTTTGGTAATTGCAATCAGATTTGTATCATTGAAATCAGTATAAACTATATTTGTATCATAATCAAACAATTGCATTTATTATTCTATATAAAAAAACCATTAAAATACAGTATCTAGAGAAAGAGAATGATTGTGTAGAGTTTTACATATTTGATGTTATTGGTTAGAACTTGGATAAGTATTATGTTTATATAGTTTGTTAGTCTTTATGTAGTTGTTTATCACATATCTAGTAAAATATGCTTATTAATCCCCACTATGCTATTTGAGCAAGCTGACAGTGCAACGACCCATCTATCCTGATTTCATTTTTGGCACACTATCTATGGCCATTACTTGTGACCACACAAACACACCTATTGTATAAGTGTCTCGTTAGTGCGCAGACTGGCATCCCTACTTGTCCGATCCTTATTCTTCTATTCCCACTAACTACACATTTACTTCCCTTCGTTTTGACCAATGAGGCTCTACCTCGTTTGGTTTGCATTATCTAAATTTCAAGGCATTATTTAGCCTAGTTTATGTAATTTGTACACGCTGTAGACTCTCATACTACGTACCTAGTACACGTTTAAAAGAGAAGTTTAAGTTTTTGGTCTTGCCAGGTATTTTCTTAATGCATATTCTTTTACATACTTTGACGTCTAACTGAAAATGTGTGATAGAGTAGCTAAGGTCAAATGAATTTTGCGTTGTTTTCTTTATTTGTTGGACCAATCTACTGTTTATAGTATGGCCTTTTTATGATGTATGCTCGTGATATCATGACTAAACACTAGCCAATGCCTTCCATAGCTCCTATATATAATCTCCAATTTGATCGGAGATTATATCTAGTTTGTAATCTACACGCCAAGCTCTTTCCGTAGATATGTTACATGGTATGGTTTTGGCCACTAGATCTTAAATTTGATTTTTAGAAAAAAAAATGAATTCAAATATACTAGCCATTTTGCCTGTTTGAATTCAAAAGTTGTCCTTAGATTTCTTTCTTAATACTAAAGTTTTCTCCCTTAAACTACGAAAGAAAGAAGCCCTCGTAGACCCTATTCTCTTCCTAATTGCACACTTCATGCTTTTATGCGCATCTTTGATCGTTTATTCAACCTTCCTATTTGATAATGTCTTTATATTGAAGCTTGCGGAGAGGTCGCTTGACGCTATCTCAAAAGTAGAAGGGCTCTTAAATTCAATAGATTGTCATGGGACCAATACCTCCATTGTTGAGTAGAAGAAGAATCCAAAATTTGGTTGCGGAGTTCACAAAGGCGGTCATCATTGCATGGGGTGAAATAAACATTACACACTATATGGTGAGTGCTTTCTATTCTGCCTTGTTCTATTCTATGCTTTAGTTTTGATCATCAATTTGTTGTGGCTTTATGGGCAACACATCCTCTATGCACATGGTGCATACTTTATGAACATGTATGGTTCATTGGATATTTGGAGCACGCAAGGTATGGAGAAGTCACACTACTGTTCTAGGGGTGTCTACTTCAAAAATACAAGACATGGAGGGGTTTTAGTGCGCTCATTCTATCTTGAGGAAATGTCGAATTGATTTTATCATACCACCTTTGGACGCAAAGTGTCGATTGAACGTGCAAGGTCATCGTGCTTAGCAAAAGAATCCCGTCAACTAGCCCATGCTCGTTCCTTAGAGTATTGGTGATCCTCACAAGGTCCAGTACGACATGCAGAGTGGAAAGAATTGTAACAGTTAATTGCCTAAAAACTTGTGTGTAGCGAAAATTAGCATGAACATAGTGGGCATTTCATTAGAATAGATTCCTAATGATAATTACAAGAATGCTTGGGTGGAGAGAGCAACAAAAATCATAACACCTAGTTATATAGCATGAACAATACTTTCAAAAGAGAGAGAAATTAAGCTATTGACAACAGTTGAGGACCGGATTTACATGGATCCGGTCGCCCCTCCAAAAGGCTTTGTATTATGGTTTCTCCCATCAAGAGAGACATTGTACAATACACCTATTTGTGTTCCTTAAAGACTAGCTAGTGCAATGAAGATGAAAGCTTCATGCACTAAGCAAAACACTTATCAAACACAACATCAATTCTCTCCGGTCTCAGACCCAAGACCTCACACACCTTTGAAGATGGTGAGAGTAGCGGGGTATGAGAGTAGATTGAGAGGAAGAAGGAGTAGTCTTACAGGAAAGATGTACATCTCCTCACATAATCACTCATATTAGCATAGCTTAGCTTAGTAATTAGCATGGTAGAGGAGATGAGCATGCATTGAAGCTTGGCTCTTGGTTGGATTTGCATCACAAAGCCAAGAGTTGTTGGTGTAGGCCTCCCTTCTCACAAACTTCGAGTAGGTGGTAAGCTTTCCATTAAATCTTGAGAAGGATAGAGAGTCTTCTTTACTTCACACATGAGATTTTGTGAGTGTGTGTGTGAAAATTCCTTGCAAAAATCATCCCCCTCTCTCTTTTGGTTGACCCCTCTTGCTATTTGCTTATGCTCCACTCTCATTGGACCTTCCTAGGGCGAGCCAATGATAATTAAGCAGTATAAGTGGAGGCCTTCTGGCATGTATCCCCCTTTCCCCTTTTGTGCGAGCTTTATGTAATTAATAAATGCAACTAAACTCTCATTGGACCCCTTTGCCTCTTGGCCAATAGGAATCAGGCAAGCCATGGGGCTGCTGAATTCTCATTGGACCCCTTAAAGACTGTCCAACAATATTATAGAGAGCTTAATTCTCATTAGTTCTTTTATTAAGTGTTTTTTAATTAATTAAACGAGATTTACTCTAGCCTAATTCTCATTGGTCCACCTCCAAGACCATCCAATAGGAATTGGATACACCTTGTGGGCATCTAGGCTAGGGAGCTGACATGTGTCCCTCATTCCCTTTGTGTAAAAGGAGCTTGTGCGTGTGTGTGTGTGTGTGTGTGTGAGTTTATCTCTCATACTCTACTCCCAAGGCTTGCCCCCTCCTATGTAAGGATTGATAAAGACTTTTGGGACACACACAAAGCATCCAATTGCCCCCATGTTTGACCTTTGGACACAACCTTTGAATTTTGGAACCTTAGCATTTTGGAAGTCTTAATGGGTTGAACCTTAGGGTCTTTTAAGCCCATTGTTGCACATGGCTCTTTTGCAGATGGCCCCACTTTGGATCCCTATTTTCCCTCCTTTGGATCCCTACCGTGGCCGGTCTGCTAGCTTAACCAATATTCTAGCTTTTTCTCCCCTGGCACTTCCCCATATTAAATGATCAGTTTAACATAAGAAAATAATTTAGGAGAATTAGATATTGATTATTATGACAAGCATCAAAGACCACGGTGGGAAAAGTCTAGGCAAGGAGGCGGTAAATGTACTTGGAATTTGCATAGACATTGTTTGATTGTTTATGAAAATTTTCAAGTAAACATATAGCTTTGTGTGTTTGAATAGTTCTCTACTTTCATGTGATTTTGTAATTCAAAAGATTATTTACTCGTGCTTTTAGTGGCTCTTTTCCACCCTGTGAACCCAAACTTATATGTCCACCCTATATCAAGAGGAACCCCCCCCCCCCCCCCCCCCCCCATCACAAACACAAAACACTCCCTCCCCTCATTGAATACCACAAGATCTAGGAAGCCTTCCAAACGCAGTTTCTAGATGGCAAGGACCAAAAAAACTGCAAAGAAGGATCCAAAGACCAACGAGGTGCACAAAAGGCAGAAGATGCATGTAAATGGATAACCAAAAGAGCTAGCTAATCCCGCACTGACCCCGAATGCACAGAGACGGACACATCCAATGGGCATCCATCCTGGGAAGGGGAGTACATCCTAGTAATCATAGGGTGGGTTAAAAGACATTGCTAGGATGGATGGGCACGATGCCATCCGGCCTAGGTCACCAAAACGCGACCGGCAAGTCACTACCCAGGGAAATGGGTGCCATATTCTCGGTGATACCATGATGTTGTTTCGTTGATACCCTGGTTATTCTCGGTGATTCCATGATGTTGTTTCCTTGATACAGTGATATTCTCGGTGATACCATGATGTTGTTTCGTTGATACCATGGTTATTCTTGCTGATACCATGATGTTGTTTCATTCATACAATGATTATTCTCGGTGAAACCATGATTATTTTCATTGATACCATGATGATTTATTCATTTTTATTGATACAATGATGATGTTCTGTTAATAATTTGATGATATTCATTGATATGACTACGTTGATAAATATCATTTTATGTAGTATATATACATGTCATTTACATCACGTAATCACGCATCTTGAACTTTTACGTTTATACTTTATGTACACATATGTTGTCGTGGGTATATAGTGTTAAGTATGGAGCCTGATTTACCCTTGTAATTTTCTGTAGTAAAAGCGCACATTTGTAAGGCCCCCATTATGGCCATTGTGCGTGAAGAAAAATCACTCGCCGGAAACGAAAATTTTCACCGGCCAAAAGTCAAGGGCCACTGGTCGGAATATTTCTTTTCGTCGAAATATTATGGCCGGACAAGGGCTCGAAAGTGGTCGGAAAACAACCATCGGTTGGCCGGTGGTCGGAAGTCAATGGCCAGTGGCCGATGGTCGGAAGCCAATGACTGGTGGCCGATGGCCGAATTCAATGGCCGGTGGCCAGATTCAAAAGCAGACTTGTCTTCTCAAGGGCGGCCACACATGGGCAAATTGGAGGGTCCGATTTGGACTTATCTACACAAGGGCGGCTACACATGGCTGCCGCTCATGAGAGAGGGCAACCCTTTTGGCCTATAAAAGGAGGCCATTTCTACACACATTTCATAGTGTGAAGTTGATGCAACAAGGTAAGGGTGAGGTGGTGAGAGTGAAGCAAGGCAGGAGCTCCATTAAGGGTATAATCCCTTTGTAAACTACTTCTTGTTTTGAAGTACTAAAGCCGTTGAGTGGCTGCTTTCTCGTGGATGTAGCCCACATTGGGTGAACCACGTATATAGTGTGTACTTTCGTACTTTCTCTCTCTCTCTCTCTCTGTCTACTCTATAATCTCTTGTGTGTGAAATATTTCTCTCTCCATTAAGTAATCTACTCAAATATCTGTTTAGCTACGTCTTATTTTCTAACAACTGGTATCAAAGCAAGGTTTGCTCGTAGCTAAATTATCTCAAGGAAAGGATTCCTTGAATTGAGTGGGAGTTATGGCGGAGGAAGGGAAGCTCAAGATTGATAAGTTCAACGGCAAAAACTACCAACATTGGAAGATGGAGATTGAAGACTATCTCTACCAGAAGGACTTCTATTTGCCACTAGGCGGTCTTGCAAAGAAGCCCGCAATGATGGCAGATGAAGCATGGATTGTCCTTGATTGAAAGACATTGGGAACAATCTGGTTAAGCTTGGCGTCAACGGTGGCCTTCAATGTTTTGGAGATAAAGACCACAGAGGACTTGATGAAGTCACTTGACGACTTCTACGAGAAACCATCGGCATCCAATAAGGTATTTCTTATGAAGCGCTTGTTCAATCTAAATATGGCAGAGAATGGTTCAGTTGCAGAACACCTAAATGACTTTAACACAAACATAACTCAACTTTGATCGGTGAAAATCAATTTTGATGACGAAGTGCGAGCTCTCCTTATACTATCATCTCTACCGGATAGTTGGGAAAGCCTTGTGATGGCTGTAAGTAATTCTATTTCTGGAACAAATACTCTTAAGTTTGATGATGTTGTGGGTGTTCTCCTAAGCGAGGAAATACGAAGGAGAAGCATAGGAGAATCATCAAGTGCTTCACTGTCAGTAGAAACAAGAGGAAGACCTAAGGAGAGGCTCAAAAACCAAAAGGGTCGTGATCGCTCAAGGCGGAGGAAGTCAGCCACAAAGTCAGTTCTTGAATGTTGGAACTGCGGCAAGAAGGGCCACATCAAGAAGGATTGCTGGTCCAAGAAGAAGAAGGAGACTGAGTCTCAAGACAACAAGCCAACATCGGAGGCCAATGTGGTAGGTAAAGTAGAGCAAGATGCTCTAATTTTCTCATTAGACAATGTGTCTAATTCCTGGATAGTAGATTTTGGGGCTTGATTCCATGCGACACCACACAAGCAACATTTCCAAGACTACACCAAAGGTTATTTTGGGTATGTATACTTGGGAGATGATGAAGCTTGTGAGATTGTCGGCAAAGGTACAGTTTCTATCAAAACTGCTAACGGAAATGAGTGGAAGCTTAAAGATGTTAGGCATGTTCCTTCTCTTCGTAAAAATTTGATCTCTACAAGAAAATTGGACGATGAAGTTCACAACATTGCATTCGGAAACAAAGGGTGGAAGATCTCAAAGGGATCTTTGGTGGTTGCCAAGGGAGAAAAGGTCGGTACACTTTACTTGTGTATTGTTAGCACGCAACCTTCAGTTTGTGCAACAACTACAGAAGTTGACAGTGCAGTGTGGCACTATCGACTTGGGCATATGAGTGCCAAAGGAATGCAAATCCTTCAAACAAAGAATCTTCTACCAGGTTTGAAAGAAGTGGACTTAGAGTTCTGTAAAGATTGTGTTTATGGTAAACAAAAGAGGGTAAAATTTTAAAATTCGAGAAATGAAAGAAAAAATAAAAAACTTGAGTTGGTTCATTCTGATGTTTGGGGTCCTGCAAGTACACCATCACTTGATGGCTCATTGTACTATGTAACATTCATAGACGATGCGACTAGAAAAACATGGGTTTATGTCATGAAGAATAAATCCAATGTATTTTCCATATTTCAAAGGTGGAAAGCCTTTGTGGAGAATGAAACAGGTACCAAGGTTAAATGCCTCAGGTCCGACAATGGAGGCGAATATTGCAGCCAAGCTTTTGAAAGCTTTTGTGCTAGCAATGGCATTCGGAGGCAAAGGACAACCCCAAGGACACCTCAACAAAATGGGATTTCAGAAAGGATGAACAGGACAATCATGGAGTGAGCACGAAGCATGTGGCTACATGCAGGCCTACCGCTTGAGCTTTGGGCGGATGCTGTAAGTACATTTGTGTACTTAATCAATTGGTCACCCTCAATGACATTGGATGGAGGAGTTCCAGAAGAGGCATGGACAGGTAAACTGGTGAATTATGCATTTCTCAAAGTGTTTGGGTGTGAGGCTTTCATGCACATAGATAGAAGCCTAAGATCAAAGCTAGATGCAAAATCCAAAAAGTGTTTCTTCATTTGCTATGGAGAAGGTGACTTTGGGTATCGCCTATGGAATCTTGAAGACGGTAAAATCTTAAGGAGTAGGGATGTAATTTTTAACGAACAAAATATGTACAAAGATTACTTGGAAAGAAAACAAACAAAAGAAACAGGTGATGAGTACATGGAGCTTGAGGACGGTGAAGACTCAAGGACTGAAAATGGTGACATCAACCAAATGAGGAGCCTCAACCTATTACCCAAAGATCTACAAGAGCAAGTAGACCTACAGAAAGGTTTGTTCCTTCCTTCAACCATCTCCTAATCTCAGATTCCGGAGAGCCAGAATCATACGAAGAAGCTATGCAACATGAACCCAAAGAAGAATGGACGAAGAGCATGCAAGTGGAGATGGACTCACTACATCGCAACCAAACATGGGAGTTGGTTGAGTTTCCTAAAGGTAAGCGGGCACTTCAAAACAAATGGGTGTACAAGCTAAAAGAAGAAGAAGGTGGAAAGAAAAGGTATAAGTCTAGGCTTGTGGTAAAAGGGTTTTCTGAAAAGAAAGGTATTGACTTCAATGAAATATTTTCTCGTGTCGTAAAAATGAACTCAATTAGGCTTGTCTTAAGCCTTGTGGATGCTCATGATCTAAATCTCGAGAAAATGGATGTAAATACGGCATTCCCTCACGGTGACTTAGAGGAGGAAATCTACATGCTTCAACCAAAGAGGTATGAAGTAAAAGGTAAGGAGAAAATGGTTTGAAGATTAAAGAAGAGCTTGTATGGTTTAAAGCAAGCATCAAGAAAATGGTACTTGAAGTTTGATCGATGGATGTTGGATCATGGATTCACAAGATGCAACTCGGATCACTGCATCTATACGAAGAATTTGGGAGATGGGAAATTCATCATCCTAATGTTGTATGTTGATGACATGTTGATTGCAAGTGCTAACATGCGGGACACCAAAGACCTAAAAGAGGAGCTGTCAAAACCTTTTTCAATGAAAGATTTAGGTGCTGCAAAGAGGATACTTGGTATGAAAATATCAAGGGACAGGACGAAGAAGACAATAAAGCTATCTCAAGAAGATTACATCAAGAAGGTACTAGAAAGGTTTGCAATGCAAAATGCAAAACCAGTTTCTACACCTTTGGCTGGTCATTTTAAACTAACGAAGGATATGTGTCCAAAGACACAAGAGGAGATAGCCTATATGTTCAAAGTTCCATATGCTGCAACGGCACGTTCTCTAATGTATTCTATGGTTTGGAGAAGGCCATACATTGCACATGCAGTGGGAGTTGTGAGTAGGTTCATGGACAACCCAGGTAAAGAGCATTGGCAAGCTGTGAAGTGGATACTTAGGTATAACACCATATTACTGAATTTGGGAATTTTTCAATTCCCACTTTCAAAACAACCTTAAGATTTGACAACATGGCCAGATCTTAGCCAACATTTTGAGAGCATGTCTCAAGAAATCTTTTCAAGTACTACCTTGTGGAAGTCTTTGGCTTAAAACAATAGTTTGAGATTTGTCCATGTGGCCAAATCTTAAAGACATTGGTGATTCCCAAATTGGCTCCAAAGTTTCAAACTCTCTAATATGGTGTTGTATCAAAAAGAGACAACAACAAATGCTTTGTATTTTGGAGAAACTGATATTTTTCTAGAAGGGTATGATGATGCAGATATGGCAGGTGACAAAGATACTCGAAGGAGCACTACTGGCTATGTGTTCACGGTTGGAGGCACAGCAGTAAGCTGGGCTTCAAAGCTGCAGAAAGTGGTTTCACTTTCTACCACGGAAGCAGAGTTTGTAGCAATGACGGAGGCAAGCAAAGAAATTCTATGGCTTCACAGATTCTTAGAAGAGCTTGGATTCAAACAAGACAATTGTGTCTTGTACAGTGATAGCCAAAGCGCTATCCATCTTGCGAAGAACTCAGTCTTTCATTCAAGGACAAAGCACATTGAGGTATGATATCACTTCATACGCACTCTTTTGGAAAAGGACAGTTAAAGCTACGAAAGGTGCATACAAGTGAAAATCCTGCAGACATGTTTACAAAGGTGGTCAATGTAAGGAGAAGTTGAGCTTTTGCTCATCTTCAATCGGCATTCAAGGATAAGAAGCCAGAATGGAAAGCAGTCTCACATGTTTGGTTTGGAGATCAGTCTCCAAGTGGGAGATTGTTAAGTATGGAGCCTGATTTACCCTTGTAATTTTCTGTGGTAAAAGCGCATATTTGTAAGGCCCCCATTATGAGGAGAAGCCATCGTGCGTGAAGGAAAATCACTCGCCGGAAACCAAAATTTTCACCGGCCAAAAATCAGGGGCAACTCGTCGAAATATTCCTTTTCGCCGGAATATTATGGCCGGACGGCGACCGGAAAGTGGTCGGAAAACAACCGTCGGTTGGTCGGTGGTCGGAAGTCAATGGCCGGTGGCTGGTGGCCGAATTCAAAAGGGGACTTGTCTTCTCAAGGGCGGCCACACATGGGCGGATTGGAGGGTCCGATTTGGACTTATCTACACAAGGGCGGCTACACATGGCTGCCTCTCATGAGAGAGGGCAGCCCTTTTGGCCAATAAAAGGAGGCCATTTCTACACACATTTCATAGTGTGAAGTTGATGCAACAAGGTGAGGGTGAGGTGGTGAGAGTGAAGCAAGGCAGGAGCTCCATTAAGGGTATAATCCCTTTGTAAACTACTTCTTGTTTTGAAGTACTAAAACCATTGAGTGGCTGCTTTCCCGTGGATGTAGCCCACATTGGGTGAACCACGTATATCGTGTGTACTCTCTCTCTCTCTCTGTACTCTATAATCTCTTGTGTGTGAAATCTATCTCTCTCCATTAAGTAATCTACTCAAATATCTATTTAGCTACATCTTATTTCCTAACATATATGTTGGCAAAAGGGTGCCGTCATGAACCATCTCATATGGCATTGTGAATGTAATTATTTCACTCACAATGCTAAAAATTTTCATGACTATGTTTTTTGAGTCTATGATCTATGGAGGATTGATCAAAGAATTGATTTCATGAAGACAAACTTGGTGACAGTAAGATTTATCAAGACATATTTGGTGATTCCATATTGATGACAACATGAAGACATGTTTGCTGATGCCATATTGATGATAACATGAGCTAATCGATAGTTTTTACACCTCTTTATTGAATCTTTGTATTCATTACTGTATTTGATAGGATAGGAGTGATGTAACTCTTCATAAAACATTCATTGTAAAAGGAGTGACTTACACTCCTCATAAAATATTCATTGTAAAAGAAGTGATGTAGCTCCTCATGAACATTTGTACATTCAATGATTTTTATAATATAACGGTGGGTGTAAATAGAGCTGTGGGTTTTTCCCTTGATCCCCCAAGGGTTTTCTTCATCCATAGTTAAGGACCCTTATTTGAGTGGGGGTGTTGAGCTTATATGTGAAGCTACTTAATATATGGCTTCTCTATATATAGCACCCAGGTCCCCTCTGTATATACATCATCTCATGTGTGTATTCCACAAACTTTGGGGTTCTATTTCTGTGCTCTCTCTTTCTCTCTCAACAACTTGTGTCTAGTGAAAATTAGCATGAACATAGTGAGAATTTCATTATAATAGATTCCCAATGAGCATAACAACAGTGCTTGGGTGAAGAGAGAAACAAAAAGAATAACACCTAGTTAGATAGCATGAACAATACTTCAAAAGAGAGAGAAATGAAGCTATTAACAACATTTGAGGACCGGATTTACATGGAGCCGGTCCCCCCTCCAAAATTCTTTGTATTATAGGTTTCTCCCATCAAGAGAGTCATTTTACAATACAATTCTTTGTGTTCTTTCAATACTAGCTAGTGCAATGAAGATGGAAGCTTCAAGCACTAAGCAAAACACTTATAAAACACAACATCAATTCCATCACAGTCTCAGGCCCAAGACCTCACACACCTTCGAAGATGGTGAGAGCTCGCGGGGTATGAGAGTAGATTGAGAGGAAGGAGTAGTCTTACGCGAAAGATGTACATCTCCTCACATAATCACTCATATTAGCATAGCGTAGCTTAGTAATTAGTATGGTAGACGAGATGAGCATACATTGAAGCTTGGATCTTGGATAGATTTGCATCACAAAGCCAAGAGACTATTCAATAATCTTCTAGAGAGCTTAACTCTTATTGGTTATTTTATTAAGTGTTTTTAATTTATTTGAACTATAGTCTAATTCTCATTGGTCCACCTCCATGGCCATCCAATAGGATTTGAGGGAGCTGACATGTGTCCCTCATTCCCTTTGTGTAAACGAGGCTTGTGATTGTGTGTGTGTGTGTGTGTGTGTGTTTCTGTCTCATCCCCTACTTCCAGGGCTTACCCCCTCTTATATAGCGACTATGAAGACTTTTTGAACACATACAAATCATCCAATTTTCCTAGTGTTTGACCTTTGGACATAACCTTTGAATTTTGGAACCTTAGCATTTTGGAAGTCTTAATGGGCTGAACCTTAGGGTCTTTAAAGACCATTGTTGGACATTTCTCTTTTGTAGATGACCCCCCCTTTGGATGCCTATTTTCCCACCTCTAGATCCTTACTATGGTCAATCTGCCAGCTTAACCAATATTCTAGCTTTTTCTCCCCTCGCACTTCCCCATATTAAATGATCAGTTTAACATGAGAAAATCATTTGGGAAAATTAGATATTAGTTATTATAATACTTCTCAACAAGGTATCAGAGCGTGGTTGATTTTTCTTCACAAAAATAGAACATTTTTGTCTCGCGTGGCTTCACCTTGCACGCGCGCAGCAAAAACGTGCAATTCAGCAAAATATAAAAGCATCATAACTTTCTATTTGAAACTCTGATTTCAATGTTTGAAGAGTCGTTATCAAGGTTTTGGGACGTTCCGCAGCTGATTGTCTGACAAATTTGTCAAATTCTGCATGAAAGTAATTTAAAAGAAATTGATAACTATTTTCAACACGTTGTTAATTAAAATCATCAAGAGGTATGAGTTTTTAAATTTTCAAATCTATTTGTCTTAAGCTTCTTGTTATGAATCTTTGATTTACCTTTCATGCATCATATTCAATTCGATTTTCATAAAAGAACTTAGATCAAGAGTTAATTATGTTGTATTCAATTAGATTTCTATATTGATACGTGTTGAGTTTTTTGTTACATGATTCTTGGGTTTGCTTTTCATGGGTTATATGCAGTTCGACTTGTGTAAAAGAAATAGAGTAAAAGTTTAGAATACTGAAATTACAATATCTTTAATTCTTCTTATTGTATAATTCTTGAATTTTGTTTTTATGAATCATATGCAATTTTGGTTAATATAAAAGAAATAGATTAGAAATTAAGCATGTTAAATTTACATCATCTTCAATTTGCTTTATACATTGAAAGAAGTACATAAATTGATTGATCTCTATACTTATATTTCATATATATCACATATATTTTGATGCATGTACATCGAGTTACATCAAAGTCATATCACTTGAAATCATTTTAGTTTGCTTTCGATTGTGTGTAATCTATGATAAAGATCAAATCGATATATATATATATATATATATATATATTATTGAAATTACTGACATTTATACATCTTGATAATCTGTGTTGTATTCGAAGATTCATGCTAAAATAATAATGTTTGAATAGTTTTTTTTTTCTTTTTATATGAATATTAAACTGTTATGTTTCAATGATTTATATAGCTACATCTCAAATACTTACAATTTTCATGATTTATTTTATAATCTTCAATCAATATTGATACTTATACTTTGAAAATTCACATTGTTTCTCTTCTTTGTGAATGTCAATGATTATATTTTTGATGATTTATTAAAGAGTAATATTTTAACGATTCATTGGAGAGTTTTATTTTGGTGAATTATTTTCTCTTTTGATTGGAAAAATCAAAGAGTTATAACTGATCATTATAATTTATTGATTTATATCATTTATTTACATATAGATGCTAAAAGGTTATAATTTTGATAATTTATTGAAGAGATACATTTTAATAATCTATTTTCAGCCAAAATATAAAAAACTTATAGTTTCTACATATGATCATTTGTTATTGAAATTTATAATTTCATGTGATGATTAGGAGTTGTTCTTACTAATCAATCATTTTTGAGATGATTATTACTCCATGCAGTTGTTCCATGATGTGTTTTCATGATGATAGAAGTGGTTCGTATTGTTCGTTCAATTCTATTTTCTATTTTATAATGATTACTACTCCATGGTGTTATTCTATGATGCCATGATGCATCTCCATGATGATTACAAGGTGTTCGTATTGACTATTATTGAGATTATTATTATTCCATGGAGTTATTCCATGATGCCATGACGCGTTTTAATGATGGTTATTCTTTGTTATTATTCTTTGAGATGGTTATTATTCCATGGAGTAATTCCATGATGTCATGATGCGTTTCCATGATGATTACAAGTCATACGTACTGATCGTTCTATTATTGATATGGTCATTATTCCATGGAGTTGTTCCATGATGCCATGATCCGTTTTCATGATGATGACAAGACGTTATTATTGATCGTTCATTTTATTAAGATGGTTAGTATTTCATGAAGTTAGTCCATGATGCCATGATACGTTTTCACGATGATTACAAGCTATTTGTATTGATTGTTTTTTTATTATTCCATGGAGTAGCTCCATGATTCCATGGTACACTTCCATGATGATGAAAACTCGTTCGTACTAATCGTTCATTGTGTTGACATGGTTATTCTTCCATAGAGTTGTTTCATAATGCCATGATACGTTTTCTTGATGATTTTTTTTTTTGTATTGATTGTTTACTATCGAGATGGTTTTTCTTCTGTGGAGTTGTTTTGTGATTCCATGATACGTTTTCATAGTGATTAAAACTTGTTCGTACTAGTTGTTTATTACTGATATGATTATTGGTTTATAGAATTGTTCCATGATGCCATGATGCATTTTCTTGATGATTAAATATTGTTCATATTGATTCTTTTTCCTTGAGATGATTATTCTGTTGAGCTATATATAGTATCTCTATATATAGCACCCTGGTCCCCTCTATATAAACTCATCTCGTGTAGTCATTGGACACACTTTGGGGTTTGCAATTCTAGAGTGCTCTCTGCCTCTCCTCTTCTCTCGTCACAGTCTTCCTCCCTCATCAACATGGTATCAGAGCGGTGGTTGCATGGGCACGCTCGACAATCTTGAAGTTGTTATCACAAGGAAGATAAGCTATTTTTTATTATGTTCATATCGTTTTCTGCTTGTGCTGTTCTTTTTAGGTCTATTTTTAAAAGGTGTCCCTGAACACTCTGAGTCCTACAGAGATGAATGGTAGCATTTTAGGGCTCTATTGTGAGCACGTTTTTAGACCATGTCCATGGCTGTCGTTGCGATCGCTGCGAGGCAGACATAGCAAAACCTGCGTATGCGATTTTAACTTGCATGTTTTTTTAAAGAAAGTACATCATTAATTTAAGATTAATAACGAGTGTGAGCGTCCAAGGCTGATGCCTCGCATGCCCCTGCCCAAATTAGCACAGTTTAAGTGTGACGAGAGATTGGTTGCAGTCGAGTGTTTGTAGAGGTGGTGTTAAAAGCAGAATCAATGCGCCCTATTTAGAGTGTGGACCAAGCTTTAGACCAGAATAGGTGAGCTGTTGAGAGCAGGTAACAGAGAGCCAAGGTGGTGGCAAAAGCAGGACGTGTGTGTGTACGAAAAGAAATTCAAAATATGATTAATATGCGGTGAGAGGAGGCTGCCACAGGCCGCGGCTGCATGATGAGAGGCTTTCTCTTAATGCCTTAAGGCATTAGCACCTCCTGTCTGCTCGCCAGTTCAAGAAACAAAGCTGCAGATAGTGTTGCCTTTACAATCACGGCGAACCATCTTGTCTCTGCAATCACGGCTATGGCCGACCGGGGGTGTGACGAGCAAGGAACTCCAGCCAATTCTAGCTGGCATGCTATTTTAAGATTATACAACGTTATTTTTATAGCCCGATTTGGTGCTATCTAATTTTCGCGCTACCCCGTAAATTTCGCATCGAGTCGTCCTCAGTCATGGAGAGTCAAATCTTTCTCAATCACCGAGTCTTAGACCTAGACTATTGCAGGCCAGCTTGTAAATAGTGATGGCGCTGGTCATGCGCGTTCAGACTCTTTTTTATTTGATCTAGCTATATAATTTTCAACATATAGATACGTTCAAAATATAATTCTCTACTTCTCAGCTGCTCGCGTTTGTCCAAACAATCTCCATGCAAAGGTTTTCTCATGGACAAGTGAATTGAAGTTGGGTTCGTTGCAGGACCGAGGCAGTGCTAATGCCTATTCCAAGCAAGGTGTGGCCAGCTATGCTTGATGCTATTTCATGGACACCTGAAGCAAGGCTTTCTCAGCCAACTGAGTTGGCGCATGCGTCAATGCCAAATTCGCGGGTGACGTTTTTGCCATGTTTGTCATTTGTAAAAGCCCTGTTAAAAGCAATGATAACCCTATTATTATTACTTTGTTATATTTGAAATAGAATCCTATCGTTTACTTTGATGTTATTTTAAGAAAATACAATGCATCGGGGCTAATGGCAATCGAGAAGCACTTGATTACCATTGCCCACAGTTCTGTTGTGGCTTTGACTTGCGGCTATGATGGGTGCCCATGCCGACTTAAGAGATTTACGTCCAATTGTCTTGAGCTGACAATCCCATCATTAATCGTCTCTATTGTCACAAGAATAACGCCTAGCTTCCATGGCTTTGACTTCAATGGTGATGAGGAATGTCATATTTGGTTTATTCATGAGTAAGCTTGTCTTGATTGTATGGTTTCTGCATCATCACTGGAGGAGTTTTTCACTTATATTTGGTCAATCGATTATTTTACATCATGATTTTACTAATACTTTCCTCAATGATGTGATAGATGATGGATGCGACCGAGACTTTGTATGTGTACTTGAGAGCTCGGTGCCTCGTACTCATCATTGGTGTTATGTTTGTGTTCTTGAGAGCTTGGTGCCTCATACCTACCATTGATATTATGTTTTATTTCGTCAGAGAGCTCGGTGCCTCGTATTGACCATTGGTATTATGTTTATTTCTTCATATTTCAAGTGCAGATGTTCTCGGCATCAATGATGAGAAATGTGACAAAGTTTATACGTACTTGGGAGCATGTTATCGTCCTCTTGATTAGTACTATTGTTGTTATCGTCTTGTTGCACCATCGTCGTCATTGGTGCTATGGTTGTTATCGTCTTATTGTACTCTCGTCGTCGTCAAGGATTTGGCAGTTGTGATTATACAACACTAGTGTTTCATACCATTTTTGTATTGGCTTGTGTGATGTGCGTACATGTCTGCATTCTTGTTATATGTACCGTTGCATCATTATTTGTTTGTCTGTCGTCTCTAGAGCGGCGTCGCGAACTGTCTCTAAGGACAATGTGATGTGATTATTTCTAACCTTCACGTTTCGAAATGTTTCTTGATTTGATGTTGTTTACAGAATTTAAATGACATCAAGCAGTATGTACAGGGGCTCAAGGATATTGAAGTTGCTCTATGAAAGAATTTGCAGTAGCTCAATTGTCTATATCTTGGATTATAAGAAGACCCTTGAAAAGGCACATTGTAAAACAAGAGTGATGTAGCTCCTTTGAACATTATAAATGTAAATTTGAAATATTTTAATATAACGGTGGGTATATATAGAGCTGTGGGTTTTTCCCTTGATCCCCCAAGGGTTTTTTCATCCACAGTTAGGGACCTTCATTTGAGTGGGGGTGTTGAGCTATATATAGTATCTCTATATATAGCACCCTGGCCCCCTCTATATAAACTCATCTCGTGTAGTCATTGGACACACTTTGGGGTTTGCAATTCTGGACTTCTCTCTGCCTCTCCTCTTCTCTCGTCATAGTCTTCCTCCCTCGTCAACATATTCTTCCATGGAGTTTTTGCATGATGCCATGACGTGTTTTCATGATTATTAGAAAGTGTTCATATTGAACATTCGTCACTAAGACAATTATTCTTTTATAGAGTTTTTTCATAATTTTATGATATGTTAGAAGTCATTTATACTGATACTTTATCATTGAGGTGATTATTATTCCATGGAGTTGTTCGATGAGATGCATTTTCATGGTGATTACAAATTATTCGTACAAATCATTTTTCATTCAGATGGTTATTCTTTCATGGAGCTATTCCATACTGTCGTGATGTATTTTCATAGTGATAGTAGAATCCATTCATATTGATTATTTATTACTAAGATGTTTTTTCATTTATAGAGTTTCTCCATGATGCCATGACGTATTTTCATAATCAATTTTTACGAAGATATTTATTTTTTCATGGAGTTGTTCTATGAGACATGCTATATTTTCATAATGATTAGAAGTATTTTCTATTCATTTTGTAAGTAAGAATTTATTCATTCGTGGATTTGTTCCATGATACCATGATACATTTTCATGATGATATGGATTGTTTCTTATTGAAATGCTTTTATGTTCCATAGCATTGTTCCTTGGATGACTTAGTATAATTGAGACAGTTTTTTGTTAGATAGAGTCATTTTAATATGATGATATATTTTCATGAGGATTTATTATAATTGAAATAATTATTATTGCATGAAGTCAATTCATTATACCATGTTGTTATTTTAAGCTCATTTGTAATGATTGAGATCATAATTTTGTGATTTCATGGTATTGTTTTATGATATTTTGTTATATTTATTATTCTTTAGATTTATTTTATGATGCCAGGAAGTTCTTTCATAATGATTTCTAGTGATCTAGATGATTTCTTATAATTGTGTGTGAACAAAAGGGGGATAAGCAAAGCCAAGGCGTGGCGGCAACGAGGGAATCGCAGGGCAAAGGGAGAGAGGCTCGCCCTGGCCGGCATGGTTCTCGAATGAAGGCGGGGAAGAGACGAAAGTTTCAGAGCAGACCATTGCGAAGCTTTTTGGCGCTGGCCACTCTCATCCAATTTCATGCTACTCCGGAATCCTCCTGCCACATCATCGAAGGGGTACCCATTAGTGACATCGCTAATGGGTAGGCCCCTTTTAGCAAGAAATAAAGTTCATGCAACTTATAAAAAGGAAAGGATGCGGCTCTCAAGAGCTCTCTCATTTTTTTGGGGAATCCATCTCCTCTTGTCATTGAACTTTCTCTCCCGGGAAAGAAAATCTTGGTGTTCTTAAGCTTCATTAGTCGAGTTTAACTTAATCTCCTTAAGATAACCCAAAGTTCTAGAAGCTAAGAGCTCTAAGCCTATGCTCTAGTCTCATTAAGCTAAGCCTAAGCCTTCATGATCAAGTTATCTAAGCCTAAACTTGCCCTTAATTAAGCTAACCCTAAGCCTTGATGATCAAGTTCTCTAAACCTAATCTCGCCCTCATTAAGCCAAGCCTAAGCCTTGTTGATCACGAGCTCCAACCAAGCTTCTCTTACTCATTAGCTGTCAACCTAAGCTTTAAACCAAAACCATAAGCCCTTAACCCGGATAAGCCTAATCTCTAAATCAAGTCATCAAAACCTTAACCTGGATAAGCTTAATCTCGGATGTCATTAATTAGCCATCATTATCATGAGATCTCAAATTTGAAGCCTAAGCTTTCTAAGCCACCTAAGCCCGTTGAATCCGGAATTAAGCCGGCAACCTTAAATTGAATCGGACCAACCAAGGCGATTGGAACTTTAAGGCAAAAGACATTCGAAGGAAGTTCTTTACCGATAGTATTGACTAGCACCTGGATTAAGACAGGTTAGACTTTGTAAAGTGCATAAACATTTCCATTATTGTTTGATTAAATCAGAGATATTGTGGCTTATTTGGTGTTAAGAGAACTATCTGTTTTGAGCTCTGTTTTCGTTAATTGTGTCTACTGCACCTCTTTTCCCCGCACCTCTCACAGCCACGGGCCCGGTGCCTTCCCGACTCACCTTTCGCACACAAATTTCCCGACATTATCGGTGAACCCAATGTGAAACGAGCCAGTGTGAGCAGTGTCGTGGAGAAAGATGTCGACACCGCAAGAGCCAGCCATGCAACAAGTGATGTAGCAGTTTGCTGCTTACATACAACAACAACAGGCTGCCCAACAACACTATAATTTGCAAGAGAGGATCAGTAAAGCTCGACACACAGTTACCAAGAAATTACAGCGATTTGAAGGCCGGGATATTAGCAAGTTTTGCAATATCTACGAGCAAGCAATGGAAGAGAATGGAATTGATCATCAAAATGCAGTGGGAGGATTCCATTGAATTGCAGAGCCGGAAATTATGAGCCGAATAAAAGAAATTTAGGTGGTTCAAGGCCCAAATTGGCAGGATTTGAAGAAGGCGCTTCAGGAGGAATACTTCCTTAACACTAGGTTGGTAACCTAACAGGACATAAAAGTGTCCTTTCAGGGTTTTGAAAAAAACCTCCAAAACCATAGTAGATCCACTCATTTTGTAAAATCCTTTCATGAGGTTATAGTTCAAGGCCTACTACACATGAAAAAAATAAGAGACTTGTAAAATTTCTCATCTTTTGGTCACACCAAGCCTCCAAAGTTAATGGACCAGTACATTTTCATCAAAATAGTCATTTCTTTCATTATTTTGTATAAAAATAAGATTAGGGATTTTTGTAGGACTTGAGATAAATTCCCTAGTTAAATTCAATGGGTTGGTGATCAGTACATATGATTGCTTCTAACTCACTATTTTTTGTTTTGCCAAAAGAAATAGGTACCAAAAAGTTGAATTTTTACCATTCTGCAAACCTATCATCAAAGTTTGTATAGCCACGTTGAATACAAATAATATATGTATGTTTTCTTAGTTCCCTATTGTCCTTTAGGTTCATAAGGAGCCATGGAGCATGTAAAAATAATAATACATCTCTTACCAAGGGGAATCTTGGGGACAAAGATGAAGTGCTAAATACAGCAAACATGAAAAAACTGGGTTCAACATTATGAGTTGTAGAATCCTATAGAAACTATTGAATATCTAGCCAAATTTGATCCTTATGACTAGATATGGTTACTACCTACAAAATGAATATAGTTACCACAAGAAACTAGCAATATTGAAAAAGCTATACTTGATATACTAGAATGTTTCGTTTCTTCTATAATTGAAAAAATCAACCATCGTTGTGTACTATGCAAATAGGGTATTAGGTGCCCAAAAACTCAAGGAATATTAGCTTTATGTTACAATATGGGACATATAAAATCAAAACTAAATTTGGATATCATGAAAGCCACGAAAAAAATCATAGAAGAGCTAAAATTGGCTAAAAAACAGGATTTGACAATTTTTGTAATTTGGTCATAACTTACAACTTTAACATTTATTTCTCCCTAGAAGCATCAGGACATGTTGAGGACTACTAAAGATAGTTCTCTAGCATTATAGACCTCACAAACATGGATTCTAGAGTGGTATAGTTGCAAAAAGTTGAAAAAAGCCAAAAACAGGACCCGTTTTTTCATACAGTTTAGGTTGTGAAATGTTGTGCAAAGACAAGGTTAAAGATGGAATTGATATTCCAATAAAATGTCATTTTTTTTTCAGCTCATGAGACAACTTTCTAGATAGATAGCACCTCAAAATCCATTTTGAAACTCTCGACATAATTCAAGGAAATGGTGACTTAACAGGACATAAAAGTGTCCCATTACCAACCTAGTGTTACGGATTCACAAAGAATAACCAGACGTAAAGTGGGTGCAGAAGAAGAACAAAAATGTTACTGCACGAAAATTTGAGAAGAAATTCGAGCAACTTTCCTCGAGAGAGCAACGTTCAATGAAGGATCAGAAGGTTGAACATAGGGCATAAGTTTACTAAGGAGACATTGCAGCCAGTTGAAGGTTGGGGAACATGGTTTCGTCTCTCTCTCTCCTCTTCGTTGAGGAAACCATGTTCCCCAACCTTCAACTGGCTGCAATGTCTCCTTAGTAAACTTATGCCCTATGTTCAACCTTCTGATCCTTCATTGAACGTTGCTCTCTCGAGGAAAGTTGCTCGAATTTCTTCTCAAATTCTCGTGCAGTAACATTTTTGTTCTTCTTCTGCACCCACTTTACGTCTGGTTATTCTTTGTGAATCCTTAACACTAGGTTGGTAATGGGACACTTTTATGTCCTGTTAAGTCACCATTTCCTTGAATTATGTCAAGAGTTTCAAAATGGATTTTGAGGTGCTATCTATCTAGAAAGTTGTCTCATGAGCTGAAAAAAACTTGACATTTTTTTGAAATATCAATTCCATCTTTAACCTTGTCTTTGCACAACATTTCACAACCTAAACTGTATGAAAAAACGGGTCCTGTTTTTGGCTTTTTTCAACTTTTTGCAACTATACCACTCTAGAATCCATGTTTGTGAGGTCTATAATGCTAGAGAACTATCTTTAGTAGTCCTCAACATGTCCTGATGCTTCTAGGGAGAAATAAATGTTAAAGTTGTAAGTTATGACCAAATTACAAAAATTGTCAAATCCTGTTTTTTAGCCAATTTTAGCTCTTCTATGATTTTTTTCGTGGCTTTCATGATATCCAAATTTAGTTTTGATTTTATATGTCCCATATTGTAACATAAAGCTAATATTCCTTGAGTTTTTGGGCACCTAATACCCTATTTTGCATAGTACACAACGATGGTTGATTTTTTCAATTATAGAAGAAACGAAACATTCTAGTATATCAAGTATAGCTTTTTCAATATTGCTAGTTTCTTGTGGTAACTATATTCATTTTGTAGGTAGTAACCATATCTAGTCATAAGGATCAAATTTGGCTAGATATTCAATAGTTTCTATAGGATTCTACAACTCATAATGTTGAACCCAGTTTTTTCATGTTTGCTGTATTTAGCACTTCATCTTTGTCCCCAAGATTCCCCTTGGTAAGAGATGTATTATTATTTTTACATGCTCCATGGCTCCTTATGAACCTAAAGGACAATAGGGAACTAAGAAAACATACATATATTATTTGTATTCAACGTGGCTATACAAACTTTGATGATAGGTTTGCAGAATGGTAAAAATTCAACTTTTTGGTACCTATTTCTTTTGGCAAAACAAAAAATAGTGAGTTAGAAGCAATCATATGTACTGATCACCAACCCATTGAATTTAACTAGGGAATTTATCTCAAGTCCTACAAAAATCCCTAATCTTATTTTTATACAAAATAATGAAAGAAATGACTATTTTGATGAAAATGTACTGGTCCATTAACTTTGGAGGCTTGGTGTGACCAAAAGATGAGAAATTTTACAAGTCTCTTATTTTTTCCATGTGTAGTAGGCCTTGAACTATAACCTCATGAAAGGATTTTACAAAATGAGTGGATCTACTATGGTTTTGGAGGTTTTTTTCAAAACCCTGAAAGGACACTTTTATGTCCTCTTAGGTTACCAACCTAGTGTTAAGGAAGTATTCCTCCTGAAGCGCCTTCTTCAAATCCTGCCAATTCGGGCCTTGAACCGCCTGAATTTCTTTTATTCGGCTCATAATTTCTGGCTCTGCAATTCAATGGAATCCTCCCACTGCATTTTGATGATCAATTCCATTCTCTTCCATTGCTTGCTCGTAGATATTGCAAAACTTGCTAATATTCCGGCCTTCAAATCGCTGTAATTTCTTGGTAACTGTGTGTCGAGCTTTACTGATCCTCTCTTGCAAATTATAGTGTTGTTGGGCAGCCTGTTGTTGTTGCATGTAAGCAGCAAACTGCTACATCATTTGTTGCATGGATGACTCTTGAGGTGTCGACATCTTTCTCCACGACACTGCTCACACTGGCTCGTTTCACATTGGGTTCACCGATAATGTCGGGAAATTTGTGTGCGAAAGGTGAGTCGGGAAGGCACCGGGCCCCTGGCTGTGAGAGGTGCGGGGAAAAGAGGTGCATTAGACACAATTAACGAAAATAGAGCTCAAAACAGATAGTTCTCTTAACACCAAATAAGCCACAATATCTCTTCTTTAATCAAACAATAATGGAAATGTTTATGCACTTTACAAAGTCTAACCTGTCTTAATCCAGGTGCTAGTCAATACTATCGGTAAAGAACTTCCTTCGAATGTCTTTTGCCTTAAAGTTCCAATCGCCTTGGTTGGTCCGATTCAATTTAAGGTTGCCGGCTTAATTCCGGATTCAACGGGCTTAGGTGGCTTAGAAAGCTTAGGCTTCAAATTTGAGATCTCATGATAATGATGGCTAATTAATGACATCCGAGATTAAGCTTATCCAGGTTAAGGTTTTGATGACTTGATTTAGAGATTAGGCTTATCCGGGTTAAGGGCTTATGGTTTTGGTTTAAAGCTTAGGTTGACAGCTAATGAGTAAGAGAAGCTTGGTTGGAGCTCGTGATCAACAAGGCTTAGGCTTGGCTTAATGAGGGCGAGATTAGGTTTAGAGAACTTGATCATCAAGGCTTAGGCTTAGCTTAATTAAGGGCAAGTTTAGGCTTAGATAACTTGATCATGAAGGCTTAGGCTTAGCTTAATGAGACTGGAGCATAGGCTTAGAGCTCTTAGCTTCTAGAACTTTGGGTTATCTTAAGGAGATTAAGTTAAACTCGGCTAATGAAGCTTAAGAACACCAAGATTTTCTTTCCCGGGAGAGAAAGTTCAATGACAAGAGGAGATGGATTCCCCAAAAAAATGAGAGAGCTCTTGAGAGCCGCATCCTTTCCTTTTTATAAGTTGCATGAACTTTATTTCTTGCTAAAAGGGGCCTACCCATTAGCGATGTCACTAATGGGTACCCCTTCGATGATGTGGCAGGAGGATTCCGGAGTAGCGTGAAATTGGATGAGAGTGGCCAGCGCCAAAAAGCTTCGCAATGGTCTGCTCTGAAACTTTCGTCTCTTCGCCGCCTTCATTCGAGAACCATGCCGGCCAGGGCGAGCCTCTCTCCCTTTGCCCTGCGATTCCCTCGTTGCCGCCACGCCTTGGCTTTGCTTATCCCCCTTTTGTTCAAACATTAGCGTCATCTTTTGCTTGGTGTCAAATTTGAATTGCGTACTGATCATCAAAGTTTGAAGTATATTTTCACTCAGCCATTGTTAAACAACAGACAAAGGAGATGGATTGAATTGTTGGTTGAGTATCATATTGATTTGAAGTATTTGTGTGGGAAAAGAAAATAAAGTTACAGATGCATTGAGTCGTAGGACCATGTGTAATTTGTTGACTGTTGTGCGATCCAACTTGATTGATGAGATACATGCTAGTTGAAAATGATTCTTTTTATATGCCTATTTTGAAATTCTTGCGTGAGAATATTGGTGAGATGTATGAGAACAGATATCACTTGTATAAGGGAAATCTGTATTATTATGACGGCTTGTGTATTCCTGCAAATTTCTGTTTCTAAGAGTCAAATTCTGCATGAGTGTCATAATTCACCTTTTTCTGGTCATCTTGGATTGAATAAGACATATGAAAAGATTAATTAAAAGTTCATTCTTTTGGCTGCGTATGAAATTGGATGTTAAGAATTATGTGCGTGAATGCTTTCAGTGTCAACAAGTTAAAATTGAACATAAGAGGATGCCTGATGACCTTCAACCCTTAGACATTCCTTTACAGAAGTGGAAGTCTATATCCATGGACTTTATCATTAGACTTCCTACTACTCGTGGAGGGTATGACTCGATCTTTGTGGTGGTAGATAGACTCACAAAACAAGCTCACTTCTTTCCTGTAAAAATAACTAATACTGCATTGACCATTGCACGCTTGTTTGTGAAAGAGATATTTCATTTGCATGGCATGCCCAAGAGCATAGTATCTGAAGAGATTCTAAGTTCACTTCTCATTTTTGGAGAGAGAATTTTGACTCTATAGGTACCCAGTTACACATGTCTACAGCTTTTCATCCTCAAACTGATGGGAAAACGGAGAGAGTGAATCGTATTTTAGAGGATATGTTACGAATGTATGTCAATGAAAACCAATCTAATTGGAATGAATATCTACCTTTGGTTGAATTTGCATATAACAGTTCATATCATTCATCTATTAGGATGACTCCGTTTGAGGCAATGTATGGCTATAACTGTCCCACACCTATTAATTTTCTTAACGCGAGGAATAAGGTAGAACTGTCACGTGAGATGCTTGAGAAAATGGATAGCGAGTTGGCCAAAATTAGGGGGAATATTAGAGTAGCTCAAAAGAGACATAAATTGTATTATGACAAGAAACATGGTGTTGTGGAGTATGAAACTAATGATATGGTTTTCTTAAAGGTTATTCTTGAGAAGTCTCATTTGATTGTTGGAAAGGATAGAATATTGTCTCCACAGTTTGCTGGGAAATTTAAAATTTTGAAACACATTGGTTCATTAGCTTACAAATTGGAATTGCCTTCTCATGTCAAAGTGCATCCTGTATTTCATGTGAGTTTATTGAAAAAGTATGTTCCTAACGTGCATCATGTTTTACATGACAACTCTAAGTTGAAAGATGACAAAACATTGACAGTAGAACTAGACTTAGTGCTAGATAGGCGTGTTAAACATCTAAGAAATAGAGACATTGTGGAAGTTTTAGTTAAGTGGCAGAACTATCCAATAGAGGATGCATCATGGGTTGATCTTAGTGTTTTGCAAAGAGAATTTTCCTCTCTTTCCAACTCTGAGGACAGAGTTAATTTAGATAAGGGGAGAATGTAATAGGACTTATCTTTGAAGTTCTTAAAGTCGAAAAGAATCTAGTAGGGCGTATCTTTTGTTTAGCACGATTTGAAAGATTGTTGAATAGTCTATTAAATAGAGCTTATATGAATGAGTTTGAGATATTAAGAGAGAACATATATTCTTTTTTTTAAATAATACACGAAAGACGTATTTGATAAAGATTAATGAATAACAGATAGTCTGTCTATGAAAAGTAAAATTGAGATTTTTATTAATATTAGTGTTTTATATTTATGTGTTTTAGCTTAAAATGCATGGGTAGGCTTAAAATAAGTTGAAAAAGTAGTAGAGACCCAAAAATAGAGGTTTTATGAGCCGTGACCTAAAAGTTGCGTTTTCAGCCAAGAAAAGATGTTTTTTGCAATTCTGTCCGCGTTACCTTGTAGACCAGACCTATTCGCGTCGTTTTGAGTGCCTGGATCGCTCTGTTCTGAGTTCGTTTGCAAAAGTTATGATGAAAACAAACAGAAGGCAGTAGTAGTGTAGTATACACAGGGACAGACAGACATACAACATCATACAGTTCTCCCTGCTATCAACCAAGAAGTGGATTTGTTTCTTCATAGTAGATTATTGCAATTGAGATTATGAAGGTACATGATTATGTTTTTTTTTACTTTGATTATCATGTTGAGTTGGTTGCACGAGTATGTTCTTTTGGCTATTTTGTAGGCGATGCAGAAATCAATGTGTGAAATAGGATCTATGCAAAGTGTCATGATAAAAATCTAACCTTCACGGATCGCTTAGCGATCACGTTCTTATCTTATTCTCGCAGGTATACTTGGTGCGAAAATTGAGTTGATTGGACGCCTAAAAAGCGACTATTTTGAGAAGCCGCAATCTTTTTGAAGAAAAGAAGGATTTAAGAACGACGGATGGTGCGTTTGGGGATCATTCACAGATCTCCTCTTCTGCGAGTGAGAGTACGAGTGCCAGTGCGAGTGAGACGCTACATGCAAGCAAACTGAAGCTCGGGGGTGGTTGGGAGGTTCGAGCTCCGTACAACGGAGTGCGCCCATATATTTTATAATAGAGATAGATAGCAAAAGGTAGAGAAAGAGATCTTTGTATTGATGAATCTTTACAGACTTTTGATACAACATCAATTGCTCCTTTGTTGTATCAAAAGTCTGCAAAGATTCATCAATACAAAGATCTCTTTCTCTACCTCTAGAAGGTAAATTTAATAAAACACACACCTAGGTATAAATATTTAAATAAATATCAAAATAATTATAAAAATCCCTATATTTAGGCCACTTATATAATGAAATATTTACACACAAATGGGCCATAATATTTAGTATTATTTTTTATTTTTTTACTCAACTAGCCCAGTGACTAGCTAATTTAGGGTTTTTAAGAAAATATGGGAAAAGTCCCCTAACTCACACACGCCTATTTACAGTGAAATGGTAGGGATAGCCATAGTGTTTGGGTGATTTTGGTAGGGTGAGGTAGCTTACTATGGCAATTATGGAGAGCCGAAAAATGGCTATTATTAGCCCCCCCCCTTAGATAATGGTACATTCATGTACCATTTATCTGATCATACAACATGTATATTATGTAACGTCTGTCTTTGTCTGCTCTCATCTTTGAAGAGCCTTTGTTGTATGATTAAAAAACCTTGTGTGATATGGAAGGTTCTCTGAGCCAATAGCAAGATGAAATGAAGTGACGGAGTAAACCTCCTCCATTGAGAAAGTTTCCATAAGCACCCTCCAGGATCAAAGATCTTGAAATATCTTTCCCAAAGCAAGATGTATGGTATGGAATCACTTACTGATTTCGGTTGAAGAAACTTGTAGATTTTACTGTTGTCCATCATTGCATCTATCACTATGAATGTGATATAAAAGATTGGTTGGTCTTCCTCCTGTGTAAAGTTGATGTATCTACTACGATCTTCAATAGCTTGTATGAGCGAATTCCTGAACTGTAGTTCATAAAATTCATTCAACCTGGGTAGGCTCACCAAGTCAAAAATTATATGGCGTTCATGATTTAGGAAAGCTTGATCCATGCTTCCAGCTGCTATTAGAAGGTATTGCAAATAGTTTACCGCATAAGTAGATAATAGACGAAGGTTTCTATTGCTTCCAACACATTGGAAGAGAATAGATTTTGGTACTGATTGATGAAATATCCACATGTAGCAATCAACAAGTTTTTCATCTATGATGAAGACCAGAAGCATCACAATGTGCGACCTCCATACACCAAAGAACCAAATGAAGAAGGTCTGGAAACCTCCGTTCATCACCAAGTATTCATGTCCTCCTCCACTTAAGAAGGTATGGTGCCCTCGATGAAAGGTATATGTGAAGAGAAGAGAAGTTGACTTTAAAGAGGTGAAACCGAATGTGAAGATGATTGGGACTTCAAAAGCTTGGATTTTCTTGCTAAGAGATTGTCCCATGAATGAAGAGCCACCCACTAAAACACCATTGGAGAGAATGATACCCTTCTGATAGTTTCCTTTTATGATTTTATTTTTTACTACTCTCCCATGTTCTTCATCCCCTTCTAAGCCCCCCCTTTGGCAAGGTTGTAACTCCTCACTTTGTACCACCTCAAAGGTTGATGGATTACTGTTTGATTTTGTGAAAACTTTGGCTTCTTGCATGATAGGTTCCTCCATGCTTAACATACATGGGTCATACCAATGCTTTTCAACATCCTCAAACACTTCTTCAAGATTATCCTCACATGGATTCAACTCACACTCTTCTACTTTGTTTTGGAGTTGGCTTTCCATGTACACAATCATCTCTTTATGATCAATGTGGTCTATGATCTCTCCACCTATGATTTCATCTTCTTCTTCACTCTCTTCTTTTGGACAAGATACACTCTCAGAACATTCCATAAGATCAAGGTTACCTTCAAGTTCTTCATTCTCCATAGAGTCATGTTGCACAAAAGCTTCGTCTGCTTGGACTAGAAATTGATCCTCCGCCAAAAGGTTGGATGTATCCATTATTGAATCATCAATGCCATTTGAGATATCTTGTGTCGATTTTTGCATGCTTGTGATAAAGGTAGAAGAAAGAGATTCCACATTTGAATCTTGGCCACACACTTTAGCACTTGAATAATTAGTTGGCATGCAAGTAACTTCTTCAACATTTGTCGGAGTAGAAGGAGACAAGTATGGCAAAGGAGATGACTCCTTGATAGAAAAACTTTCATGATGGTTGGTTCTTCCAGCATGATGGAAACCATTTTTGATGTAGAAGTACTTGTGAAACTTCCTTCGGGCAATAGTGACCGCTTCTTCAAAGGTAGAGGTTCCACTACAAGTAACCTTAGTCTTTAGGAAAGGAGATAAACCCGAAATAAATTGATCCATTTTTACATAATCTGGAAATGTAGAACTAAATCCACATCCTTCCCATTGACGAGAAAAAATATCCTCATAAGCATAGTAGTTTTCACCATGTTGTTGAAGTCTCAGTAGTGAAGCCCATGCTTTCTCCGTTGTTGGAACTTTAGAGAATCTGGCCTTCAAAGATTTGGGAAATTGGGTATATCCATCTTCAATCTGAGAAGACATACTCCAAAACCATTGCTCAACGTTGCCTCTAAGGCATAGCAATAGAAAATCCCCTTTTTCAATGTCATCCCTTTTACCAAGGATATGACAAACCATTCTAAAATCAGCAAGAAAATCATCAACATCTTCTTCTGGATTTCCGAAGAAGATTGGGATATCATCAAAGGTATAGCGTGTCTTAGTCTCTCAATGCTAGAACCACACAAAGATTAGTTCCAAACAATCATCAACTAACTACACAAAGTTTTGAAAGGTCTTTCAACATGAATTCTAGACTTTTATGTGAAAATGTTTTTTTCCTTTCTTATGTTATGCATAATCCGAACCATATTCTAGATCAATTTTTGTTTCCTTGAAATTAAACTCGGTCTGTTTTCATGATTCATAAAATCTACTTGATTATGCTGAAATTCAAGCATTCATGCAATACAACAACAATAAGCATACAATCGCTCCTCCGTGGGGGCACCAAAATTGAGGCGGTCCGGGGCGGGCAACAAGAGAGGTGACCTCTAAACACCCCTCAAGGATCCCGTGCTGCTCAATTGGGGCTGGGGCAACCACAAGCACAACACAACAAAAAACCGACAGCCAAACCCAAACAAGATAGGGGCACCACCTAGTTATGGTATGCGAACTAGGACGCAAGAGAGATTTTGGCACAACCAAGAAGATGCACCACACAACACACACAAGCAACCTCACACCAAGACACACATGAAATGGACCAGAGAGAGCTAGAGCAAAGGGAAGAGAGAGAGGAAAGGATCTTGCGTAATACCTTATTTGTGACTTGCAAATGGAGATGGTACGTTATGATGCTATCATAGAACTTGTACAAAACTCACTCAATGCTTAGTGATTGCTAAACATTGCCAAAACACACACACACTGTCTTAGGGTGTGGGAGACCTCTCACCACAATACCCTCTTACAATGGACAAAAAAATGGCAATGAAAAACACACTAAAACACTTTCTAAAATCAAGATCAATCGATAAAAACTCAAAATACACAAGTCACCTTAAATTCACCAAACCGTATTGCACAAATGGAAGGACGAAGATTTGAACGTCGAATCACGCCTTTGATACACCAAACCTCAATTTATTGATGATGAAGGAGCATATACAATAGTGGTTTTGAGATTTGTGGAACTCACGCTCTCTCACTTACAATGTGTAGCTTGAAGGCTTCTCTCACACCAAGAGTGAAGCTCACAAGTGGTTGCTACACCTAAGTCTCTACTCACGCATAGAGTGTTGGGGTGCTAAGTGAGATATTGGAGGTTGTTTTACAAGAAGGAGAGGGGTCTATTTATAGGTTGGAGACCCCTCATAAAGATTATTGGAAATCCTAATTTACAAGCTAACAAATCAGGATTATGATTTTTTTGAATATCAAAACATTGCGGGCCTTCTTTGTCTGCTTGAGTCATGGGTGTGGGCTCAAAAGATAGCATTATTGATGGTAGATAAGGTGAAAGTAAGTAAGAAGAGAGAGAGAGAGAGAGAGAGAGAGAGAGTGTTACTATACACATGTCTTGAGGTGAGGTGTCTTTTATGGTTAGGTCAATGCTATTTTGTGTTAGTATGTTAGTCGTTAGTAATCACTAGAAAGTTAATGTTACATTTACAATAGGTAGAGTGAGTTGATTTGATGAAGGAAGAGGGGTGAATTAAAAGAGAATCATTGAGATGGTGAAGCTTTGAAGAATCTTGAACTCACCCTTGTGTAGATTGTGGAAAAAATGACCGCTGGTCTTCTTCTTCTTCTTCACTTCTTTACGCCGCCGCCACGGTTGACCACCACGATGAAAAGAGGATTTGTTGATGAAAAATCCTCAATTTGCAGAAGTTATCATGGTTAAGATGCTGAATTTTAGATATTTTTAGGAGAGGTAAATGAAATTGTAACATAGAAGCAATAGAGAGAGACATGGAGAGGGTGTATGTATGTAGAGGTTCATAAAAGAACTATAGGGATGAGAGAGAAGGGTAATGGTGAAGAGGGTGGGAGAAGCCATGGAAATTTGCAGGTTTGAGTGAGGGAAGGAGAGGGAGGGATGTGTAAGAGTGAGTAGGTGTGTGGAAGGGTGAGAGAAGACTAAGGGCTACTTGTGAGAAAAGTGGGCAGACAGGGGTCCACTCAAAAAATCATAGCTCACCGGTGGTAGCTCTAAAAATCATGAAAAAATTTGAGGTGATTATTCAGAGCGTGGACTACACTTTATCCTTTGACCACTGCTCCAAATTCGGAGTGGTGATAGGTTCCAAAACTCTCACCAAAAAGCCTATTTTTTATGCCTGCAAAAGTCTTTTAGTGGCCCCCTCCTTTGTTGAATTTGTACAATGCATCCAAGAGTGAGCCCCTCCTTTGTCATATTATAATACAAAGCATCCAAGTTTCCCTTGACCCATGCATGGAGGAGGATTATTGGTGAATAAAGAAATATATACATGGTGGGACTAGTGTATGGACTATTCATGGACTTTAGCTCAATGAGCACATGGTGTTAGAATAATGAGTAAAAATAATAATAAAAATATGGAGGAGTTATGGATATGGAAAGATATTTGAATCATATGATATGGTCCCTCTTTGAATTATTTTGGGTGAAAGAGGAAAAGGTA
The DNA here is from genome assembly GCF_014529385.1 of Adiantum capillus-veneris. Classification (NCBI taxonomy): domain Eukaryota; kingdom Viridiplantae; phylum Streptophyta; class Polypodiopsida; order Polypodiales; family Pteridaceae; genus Adiantum; species Adiantum capillus-veneris. Next base: position 63,283,740 of record NC_140940.1, on the reverse strand, counting down.
TGCAAGTAAATAATATAATAAACGTGACCAATGAGTAGAAATCAATTTTTTGTTTTCAAGAGGGTGAGGGTGAAAATGTGGGAGTGATTTGTATAAAGAAAAAATATGAGGTTAGAGTATGTACATATTGGCAAAAAATATACTTATGGTGCAAGAGGATGAAAGAAGGTAAATTTAATAAAACACACCTAGGTATAAATATTTAAATAAATATCAAAATAATTATAAAAATCCCTATATTTAGGCCACTTATATAATGAAATATTTACACACAAATAGGCCATAATATTTATTATTAGTTTTTACTTTTTTACTCAACTAGCCCAGTGACTAGCTAATTTAGGGTTTTTAAGAAAATATGAGAAAAGTCCCCTAACTCACACACGCCTATTTACAGTGAAATGGTAGGGATAGCCATAGTGTTTGGGTGATTTTGGTAGGGTGAGGTAGCTTACTATGGCAATTATGGAAAGCCGAAAAACGGCTATCACTAGCTCGAATTGATCATATCCTGAAAAAAGATCACCCATGGAGTAAATAGATCTACCTGCAAACGCCTTAGCAAATTCATCCACAATTTGGCCAGTACCCACATTGCGGATTGTTACCTTGCAAACCGGTTGCATATCCTGAATGAACCTTAATTTACCATTTTTGTTCGGAATAGTAAACAGAATATGGTGCACATGATGGCTCCAAAATTCCCATTTGAATCTTTTCATTAAAATTGATAAGCTTTGGCGAGTGAGCTTTAGGAATTGGAATAGGACGCAAGCTCCATGGCATGTGTGGAACAGTGAAAATAACCATAGGTGAAACAATACATGGATCCACACACCCAATCTCACTTGGCTCAAAAGAAAAAGCTTTACCATGTTTTTTGAGCATACCTTGAAAACATTTGATCTCCTCTTCATTGAGGAAACCATGTTCCCCAACCTTCAACTGGCTGCAATGTCTCCTTAGTAAACTTATGCCCTATGTTCAACCTTCTGATCCTTCATTGAACGTTGCTCTCTCGAGGAAAGTTGCTCGAATTTCTTCTCAAATTCTAGTGCAGTAACATTTTTGTTCTTCTTCTGCACCCACTTTACGTCTGGTTATTCTTTGTGAATCCTTAACACTAGGTTGGTAATGGGACACTTTTATGTCCTGTTAAGTCACCATTTCCTTGAATTATGTCAAGAGTTTCAAAATGGATTTTGAGGTGCTATCTATCTAGAAAGTTGTCTCATGAGCTGAAAAAAACTTGACATTTTTTTGGAATATCAATTCCATCTTTAACCTTGTCTTTGCACAACATTTCACAACCTAAACTGTATGAAAAAACGGGTCCTGTTTTTGGCTTTTTTCAACTTTTTGCAACTATACCACTCTAGAATCCATGTTTGTGAGGTCTATAATGCTAGAGAACTATCTTTAGTAGTCCTCAACATGTCCTGATGCTTCTAGGGAGAAATAAATGTTAAAGTTGTAAGTTATGACCAAATTACAAAAATTGTCAAATCCTGTTTTTTAGCCAATTTTAGCTCTTCTATGATTTTTTTCGTGGCTTTCATGATATCCAAATTTAGTTTTGATTTTATATGTCCCATATTGTAACATAAAGCTAATATTCCTTGAGTTTTTGGGCACCTAATACCCTATTTTTCATAGTACACAACGATGGTTGATTTTTTCAATTATAGAAGAAACGAAACATTCTAGTATATCAAGTATAGCTTTTTCAATATTGCTAGTTTCTTGTGGTAACTATATTCATTTTGTAGGTAGTAACCATATCTAGTCATAAGGATCAAATTTGGCTAGATATTCAATAGTTTCTATAGGATTCTACAACTCATAATGTTGAACCCAGTTTTTTCATGTTTGCTGTATTTAGCACTTCATCTTTGTCCCCAAGATTCCCCTTGGTAAGAGATGTATTATTATTTTTACATGCTCCATGGCTCCTTATGAACCTAAAGGACAATAGGGAACTAAGAAAACATACATATATTATTTGTATTCAACGTGGCTATACAAACTTTGATGATAGGTTTGCAGAATGGTAAAAATTCAACTTTTTGGTACCTATTTCTTTTGGCAAAACAAAAAATAGTGAGTTAGAAGCAATCATATGTACTGATCACCAACCCATTGAATTTAACTAGGGAATTTATCTCAAGTCCTACAAAAATCCCTAATCTTATTTTTATACAAAATAATGAAAGAAATGACTATTTTGATGAAAATGTACTGGTCCATTAACTTTGGAGGCTTGGTGTGACCAAAAGATGAGAAATTTTACAAGTCTCTTATTTTTTCCATGTGTAGTAGGCCTTGAACTATAACCTCATGAAAGGATTTTACAAAATGAGTGGATCTACTATGGTTTTGGAGGTTATTTTCAAAACCCTGAAAGGACACTTTTATGTCCTGTTAGGTTACCAACCTAGTGTTAAGGAAGTATTCCTCCTGAAGCGCCTTCTTCAAATCCTGCCAATTCGGGCCTTGAACCGCCTGAATTTCTTTTATTCGGCTCATAATTTTCGGCTCTGCAATTCAATGGAATACTCCCACTGCATTTTGATGATCAATTCCATTCTCTTCCATTGCTTGCTCGTAGGTATTGCAAAACTTGCTAATATCCCGGCCTTCAAATCGCTGTAATTTCTTGGTAACTGTGTGTCGAGCTTTACTGATCCTCTCTTGCAAATTATAGTGTTGTTGGGCAGCCTGTTGTTGTTGCATGTAAGCAGCAAACTGCTACATCATTTGTTGCATGGCTGACTCTTGCGGTGTCGACATCTTTCTCCACGACACTGCTCACACTGGCTCGTTTCACATTGGGTTCACCGATAATGTCGGGAAATTTATGTGCGAAAGGTGAGTCGGGAAGGCACCGGGCCCCTGGCTGTGAGAGGTGCGGGGAAAAGAGGTGCAGTAGACACAATTAACGAAAACAGAGCTCAAAACAGATAGTTCTCTTAACACCAAATAAGCCACAATATCTCTGCTTTAATCAAACAATAATGGAAATGTTTATGCACTTTACAAAGTCTAACCTGTCTTAATCCAGGTGCTAGTCAATACTATCGGTAAAGAACTTCCTTCGAATGTCTTTTGCCTTAAAGTTCCAATCGCCTTGGTTGGTCCGATTCAATTTAAGGTTGCCGGCTTAATTCCGGATTCAACGGGCTTAGGTGGCTTAGAAAGCTTAGGCTTCAAATTTGAGATCTCATGATAATGATGGCTAATTAATGACATCTGAGATTAAGCTTATCCAGGTTAAGGTTTTGATGACTTGATTTAGAGATTAGGCTTATCCGGGTTAAGGGCTTATGGTTTTGGTTTAAAGCTTAGGTTGACAGCTAATGAGTAAGAGAAGCTTGGTTGGAGCTCGTGATCAACAAGGCTTAGGCTTGGCTTAATGAGGGCGAGATTAGGTTTAGAGAACTTGATCATCAAGGCTTAGGCTTAGCTTAATTAAGGGCAAGTTTAGGCTTAGATAACTTGATCATGAAGGCTTAGGCTTAGCTTAATGAGACTGGAGCATAGGCTTAGAGCTCTTAGCTTCTAGAACTTTGGGTTATCTTAAGGAGATTAAGTTAAACTCGGCTAATGAAGCTTAAGAACACCAAGATTTTCTTTCCCGGGAGAGAAAGTTCAATGACAAGAGGAGATGGATTCCCCAAAAAAATGAGAGAGCTCTTGAGAGCCGCATCCTTTCCTTTTTATAAGTTGCATGAACTTTATTTCTTGCTAAAAGGGGCCTACCCATTAGCGATGTCACTAATGGGTACCCCTTCGATGATGTGGCAGGAGGATTTCGGAGTAGCGTGAAATTGGATGAGAGTGGCCAGCGTCAAAAAGCTTCGCAATGGTCTGCTCTGAAACTTTCGTCTCTTCGCCGCCTTCATTCGAGAACCATGCCGGCCAGGGCGAGCCTCTCTCCCTTTGCCCTGCGATTCCCTCGTTGCCGCCACGCCTTGGCTTTGCTTATCCCCCTTTTGTTCAGGAATATAGGCTGTGAGGAAGCCTCCTTGATCATCCCATCACTTCCTTTTGGCAGCGGTGTAGCCACTGGCCTCACTTTCTTTGCAACAGTCTTGTATTTTGTCTCTACCTGTGCTTCAACCTTTTCACATGAATCATCCTCAATATGCATAAGCGCTTCATATATACCTAACTCATCATACATGTCCATTGAATGGACCTTAACCACTTCAGTTCCACTTTGTAACCTGTTTTGCTTGATCTCCTCAAGCTCAGACATAGTATCTACATTAGATACCTCTTCAAAGATTCCTGAAATCACATCATCTGATTCAAGCATATCACATCCCTGCAATTCACTTTGGATACCTGAAACATACTGTTTTTCCCACTTTGGCAAATCATTAAATTTTTTTTCGCAAAGAGAAAGATTCTCTTTGCGATAACTTCTCCTCACTTGTACCACCATAGTCGTGCTTTATAATGGCACTTCGAGAAAATCCTATGCAAACCAGTTTCTCTAAACTCCTCTTGTATCTTTGGCATTGGATGATCACGTAGACTTACCTTGTTCATGGCATGGTCAACACATACAGTCAAGAATTGTATTTCTTTCTTACGATCTCGGCTTCGAACCCTCGCATAGGCCGATCCATCATCCAACACCTTGGTTTCCATTCGCACAGCCATAATGTAGGGTTGTCCCAAAATTAATGGATAAGAGGAATGCTCCTTATAAAGAAATTTTTCTCATCACAGACATCCCCTACAGTTATCTTAACATTGGGACATGCACCATAGAGGTCGTATGGAAGCATATTGGCAGCTTGAATCCGCCAACCATGGTTCACATCAATAGGCCATTTCCCCTTTTTGTGCAAGCTTTTAGCCATCAAATTGATCTTTGATCCATGATCTATGAGTGCTAAGACCGGTTCTTCAATGTCGCCAAGCTTCACAGTAGTTTTGGTTGTTTCCATTGCCCAATGGGTCCTTGAAAAGTGAATCCTTGGTATAATTTCACTGTCTTCATCTTCATTGAAATGAACATGCCTTATCTCTGGTACAATTGGATTTGACACCACCACAGACCTCGACTCTTCTTCTTCTTCAATATCTGCCAAATACTCTTCATAATCGTCCAAAATTGCTTCAATGTGGCATACCGCCTCGCTCTTAACTGACTCTGGCTCCTGTTCACTTGGTATCTGCCGCTTTCTTTTGATGATATCAATAATCTCCTCTTGAAACTCACGTTTGGCAATGCCCAAAATATCACCCAATGTGAGCCCCACTTCACTATTCAGAATGCGCTCTTCAAAAAATTTCTTTAAATCTATAGCTAATTTAATGTCATATTTAAGCTTATATGAGGGTCCCCTGGGTTTGCCTTGCTTTTTGTTCTTAGGTGCATCCTCCATCACCACTTCAGGAGCGGGCTTAGGAGTAGGAGACCTTCATCTTGCTTGCTGGTAAATCTCATTGTCCTTTTCGATGTCCTAGGAACTTCTTCATCTCTTTTCTGATTTTCCTCCACCATAGCTTCATTAGCTTGTGACTCGCAATAAATGCATACACCGAGAGGGAATCCACTGGATCAGTCCAGCCTATGGTTTCGCAAATTGAATCCCCTACTTGTCGCAGCTTCCCATAAGTTACTTGCCCTGTTTCTATTGTCTTCAAAGCATAAGGCCATACTTGACCCTTGGTACTTGCACCATCATCATCACCCTTCCCACAGACTTACAAGAGCAACATTATGATGAATCTCTTCCACTATCTTTTTCATTCCGCCCCTACTGAAGTTCACGTGGAGCATCTCACCTGTTTCCCTAAGGTGTATCTTCTTGTCCTTAAAAAACACCACGTTCCTTTTATAAGCTTCATAAAATTCATCACATTATTTAACATATTTGTGATGTTTACTATCACACCACATGCATCGGTCCTAGCCTTTGCGTAGTGGTTGCTGTCTAGGTTTAGAACTAGATCCCTTTGAAGCTAGCCCTTCAAATTTTACAGCTTTAAAATTCAAATTTAATTCTTGAATACCTTTCACCAATACATCAAAAACTGGCTTGTACACTCTGGGTATGGCCGAGGTTGTTTTTACCTTAGGTTCCTCTTTCGCAACATCCATGATGTTAGCCATGATTAGATTATCGACTCTCATCTCTTGTTTCACAATCATGTTGACTGCTTCAGTGACTACCTTCCAGTCGGATTTTAAGTCCAATTCTCCCGTTGAATCCTTCAGCAACTGCACTAGACTCTTCTAAAGTCCTAGATCAGCATCCTGAATGAACAGCTGAACCTTCTGATCCTTCATTGAACGTTGCTTTGTCGAGGATAGTTGCTTGAATTCCTTCTCAAATTCTCGTAATAATTCTCGTCGAGTTAGATTATTGTTCTTCTTCTGCACCCACTTCATGTTTGGTTACTCTTTGCAATTCCTCAAGGAAGTATTCCTCTTGAAGCGCCTTCTTGAAATCCTGCCAATTCAGGACTTGAACCGCCTAAATTTCTTTTATTTGGCTCCTAAGTTCCGGCTCTACAATAACATGGAATCCTTCCATTGCATTCTGATCATCAATTCCATTCTCTTCCATTGCCTGCTCGTAGATATTGCAAAACTTGCTAATATCCCGGCCTTCAAATCGTTGTAATTTCTCGGTAACTATGTGCCGAGATTTACAGATCTTCTCTTGAACATTATACTGCTGTTGGGGAGCCTATTATTGTTGCATGTAAGCAGCAAACTACTGCGTCATTTGTGGCATGGCTACCTCTTGCGGTGTCGACATCTTTATCCACAACACTGCTCACCTAGGCTATTTTCTCTTCGGGTTCACCAAGAATGTCGAGGGATTTGTATGCCAAAGGTGAGCTCGGGAAGGCACCGGGTCCCTGGCTGTGAGAGGTGGGGGGAAAAGAGGCGCAGTAGACACAATTAACAAAAACTGAGCTCAAAACAGACAATTTGCTTAAAACCAAATAAGCCACAATATCCCTCCTTTAATCAAATAATAATAGAAACGTTTATGCACTTTACAAAGTAAAACCTATGTTAATCCAGGTGCTTATCAAGACTATCAGAGTAAAGAACTGCCTTAGACTATCTTTTGCCTTCAACTTCCAGTGGCCTTGGTTGGTCATATTCGGATTAAGGTTGCCGGCTTAATTCCGGATTGAACGGGCTTAGCCGTCTTAGAAAGCTTAGGCTTCATATTAGAGAGCTCATAATAATGATGGCTAATGAGATACAAGATTAATCTTATCCAGGTTAAGGGTTTGATGACTTATGATGACTTGGTTTATAGATTAGGCTTATCCGGGTTAAGGGCTTAAGGTTTTGGTTTAAAGCTTAGGTTGATGGCTAATGATTAAGAGAAGCTTGGCTTGGAGCTCGTGATCAACAAGGGTTAGGCTTGCCTTAATGAGGGCGAGATTAGGTTTAGAGACCTTGATCATCAAGGCTTAGGCTTAGCTTAGTGAGACTGGAGCATAGACTTAGAGCTCTTAGCTTCGAGAGCTTTGGGTTATCCTAAGGAGATTAAGTTAGGCTCGGGTAATGAAGCTTAAGAACTCCAAGCTTTTCTTCCTCGGGAGAGAAAGTTCAATGAGAAGAGGAGATGGATTCCCCAAGAAAATGAGAGAGATCTTGAGAGCCTCATCCTTTCCTTTTTATAAGTTGCATGAACTTTATTTCTTTCTAAAAGGGGCCTACCCATTAGCGATGCCGATAATGGGTACCCCTTCGATGATGTGGCAGGCGGATTCCGGAGTAGCGTGGAATCGGATGAGAGTGGCACCAAAAAGCTTCTCAATGGTCTGCTCTGCAACTTCCATCTCTTCGCCACCTTCATTCGAGCGCCATGCCGGCCAGTGCGAGCCCGTCTCCCTTTGTCCCGCGCTTCCCTCGTTTCCACCACGCCTTGGCTTTGCTTATTTTCCTTTTGTTCACACACACACCCTTAGTAATTGAATGGGCGGCCTTTAGATGGCTTGGGCGGGTGGCCAGTCTTAGGCGGCCTTTGGTTGGCTTGGGCGGGCAGCCAGCCTTAGGTTTTGGGCGGCCTTAGGTTAAGTGGGTCCTTGGCCATGGTTTGAAGGGCATCACCTTTGGCTCACATACCGCCCATAGCCCTTGGGTGGCCAAGTTTAGTCGGGCGGCCCTTCTTATTGGGTGCGGCCACTCAGCTCAAGAGCACTACATTTGGGCATACATATTGACCAAGGCATTGCCTCCATGACATCATTTCCTAACACCCACCAATGACTAGCAATATCACCGTGAATTCTACTGCCCACCCTAGTGTGTTGAATTGCACCATAGCTTTCAAGATGCAAGTATGTTCGTCATGGCTAGGCATTAGATATATTATAAAAATTGCTTCCGCATCGGCCCACATTTAGCATACACATCCGGCACTGTCCTGCATTAAGCCAGATGAATTTGACTGATCAAGGCGACCAGGGCGGCTCGGAACCGGCCCCCGGTGATACTTAAACTGGCCATATCTTGCCAATCGAAACCCCAATTAACAAACTAGAAAGACCAACATGCTCCTGGAAGTGAGCACTTTGGACCCATGCATTCCTTTCATCTTTGACCTTTTATTAGTAGGTGCTTAATCTGGTAAGGATCTGTTACTTACTCAACTTAAACTTCTTATCCGTAGCTCCGATTGACGATCCATAAAGACAGGCACGTAGAGCCCTTCAAGTACTTCAACTTTGATTATGAAAATCCCATCTATGACCAATTCAAGCATACTGTCACGGGAACCGAATAATAGAGATAGACAGCAAAACAGAGGAAGAAATCTTTGTATTGATAGTGTTTGATACAACAGAGGAGCAATTGAATATATATATATGGGCGCACTCCGCTGTACGGAGCTCGAACCTCCCGACCACCCCCGAGCTTCAATTCGCTTGCATGCAGCGTCTCACTCGCACTCGCACTCGCACTCTCACTCGCACTCGCACTCGCAGAAGAGAGAATGGTGAATCGCCCCCAAAACGCACCACCCGTCCTCCTATTCTCCTCCAAAAAGCCTGCGACCTCTTAAAATAGCCGCTTTTCTATTTTTGGCGCTCGGTCGACTCGACTTGCGCGCCAATATACCTGCGAGAACAAGGTAAAAAAAAACGTGATCGTGAAGCGATCCGTAGAGGTTAGTTTTTTTTTTCAGCTGTCTTCAACTGAACATAACTCCCAAACGGAGCCAAAACAGCCCAAGTCCGTCTCATACAATCTTGTTGCCCTCGCTGCGCTCTTCGACGGCTATGTGATGGAAAATTTCCATAGCCTGCTCCGATTTGCTGAAAATCAACCTGCAAAACAGCATTTTCTACAAAAACGATGCAAAAACAGCAAATCCAACTTTTTTTCTTAATCTTTAGCCTTCAACGAGCATCAAAACATCAAAATCTCTAAAGACTCGAAGAACCAAAGTTGTTCCTTATAACGTAGGCTTCAATCGCTTCATACATCACTTTTTCAAAATCCCACGTTAACGCCTTCAAAAATGCCCCAGAAAGTGCCTTCCGGATCAAAAAATTTTATCGGACGAAAACAATCCACACATCCTTCTACACAGTGGACTAACTTTAAAATGACAAAAACTTCCTAGAAAACAAAATTTATTACTAAAACACCTCGAAATCAAGTCTTGTTACACATACTTACTATTTAGCATTATCAAGATATCTTTTGGCCCTTAGAGCCCCATATGGTACACTTTTAGCTTAAAAATTGGCTTGTTAGCAAGCCCTTATAATTGTTGAATAATCATGCAGGATTCAAATACACCTAATTGGCTTTCCTTTGGTTATTTTCTTGTCGTGGAAGCGGAGCGGCACGACATCCAACCCCTCTGAACCTGCACAGCCTCCGGTCTGTGCCAATTGCACTTAGTCAGCTTAATTAAAATCATCATCAGACATATCATCTGATGTATACATAACATGATCCTCTAGAGGTGGTTCTGAATGGGAATCTTCAAGAACGAAGCAGAGCGGAGCGTCACGACAACGTGCAGTCAAGATATCTATTCCCTTTGTAAATTCATTCAAGAACTCCTTAAATGTTTACCTAAGGATGATGACACTAATTACATCGCTTTCCTCTGACGCTTTTACAAAGTCCTACTATTGAGCTCTATATATAGCACGAGCTCCATATATAGCACCTGGGTCCCCTCTATATACACATCATCTGTGTGAGTATTCTACACACTTTGGGGATTGCATATGATGGTGTTGTCTCTCTCTCTTCTCGTCTACGTGTACTGTCTTCCTCGAATTCAACATGGTATCAGAGCTGCATGATACAAAAAATTAACAGTCCACAACATAGAATCAAAGATAAGTCGTATTATTTTTCCGTTTCATTGGAGTTTCTTTGTTTTTTATTGAGGTATGCACTTTAAAACTCATGAGGATGGGATCCTAAGCATGAAACGCTATGTGTTTTGTAAGAAGTATGGTTATCAGCATGTTTGTAGCATAGTCGGTGCTTGTTATCAAGCTTAGTCTATTTGTTTGTAGCACAGCCTAATATCAGGTATATCATGTATATCAGGCATAGTCAATTTGTTTGGAGCGAAACTTGTTATCAGGCGTAGTGTATGTTTAATAGCAGCCATACGGCAGAGTGTTGGGAGGTTTAGACAGAGTTTTGGGAGGATCATTTGAGATAAAAACAATATTGCAACAGTGCCTCATGATGAATATGTTGCATACGTTGTGCCTTGCGAGGGCTACTGCAACCGTCGGTCCCAATAGTCTACTTTTATTATTCCCTTTGGATGACGGCGGATGCAATTTGAGTGCCATGAAAGGACTATGAATATGTGCGCCATAGCCTATAGAACTGCCAATGTCTGTGAGGCAGCTATGTATAGCTTTTCAGCGGCGTATTGTAATTAGCACATCTTTAAGGCTTTATAAATACGTCTTAGTCAAAAAAGCCGATCTGGTGTTTCAATTGCTTTTGCCAAGAATAGTGCCTGATCAAGTTCACATTTGCGACACACAAAAAAGGTTTGATGCACTATTTTTGGCATGTATGCCCTGCGCACTGCAGCGCTACCTTGCAAAGAAGCATGTGCTTTACTAAAGGTTTAGGAGCAGAGCGGATCCGCACACTGCATGCATGCGAAAGAGAGAGAAGTTGCTCTTAATCCTACCTATGTTTTAGAGTTGCAAATCAAAAGCGCTTTTTACTTGCCTGCACTGCTTCCTACATAGATTAAATTCTTATGTCTGTGCACTGCTATTTTTAGAATTCTTTTATGGCAGAGCCGGAGAAGCTACCCGTCAAGAGGGGGCGCTAATTAGTTGTGCCAAAATGTGCTTGCAAGAGGTAGAGTAAGTAAGGAAGAGCAGGCCTGCAAGACCTGCACACTGCATCGTTGCAGCTCCTTGTGACACAGTCAAAGCAAACCTTGAGTTGCAAGCTCTCAATGCAAAGATTGTATAGGCATCGTAGACTAGCAAAGCCTACTGCAGAAGGCGCATTCCTATGTAGCAGCCAACATACACCTGCATCCTCCAAACATGATGCCACTTTTATGTTGAGGATATTTTGTCTATGGTGCTTCTGAAGATGAAAGAGATTGCTGAGGATTTTCACGAAAGTACAGTGAGGAATGCAGCTATCATTGTTCCTGCCTACTTCAATGATTCTCAAAGGCAGGCAACTAAGGATGTAGGAGTTATCTCCACTTTGAATGTGAGTGCGGTTTGCTGACTTGTGAAGATGAAAGACATTGCCGAGGCTTTTCTTGGAAGTACAATAAAGAATGTGACTGTCACTGTTCCTGCCTGTTCTTGCGTACTTCAAGGATTCTCAAAGGCAGGCAACTTAGGACGCAAGAGTTATCTCCGGTTTGAATCCCGAGTGCAACTGTGATGATTGAATCCATCTCAAGTCTTAACTGCAGATAGCATTCATGGTTGCAAGAACTGCAAATCTGAAGTCATCACACTGGTTTAATGTTGCATCCTTACGGCTCGCGACGGCTACAACCACTGGCCTCAATCATCCTGAAACAGTTCTATTTACACCTTGTCTATTTTTATTTCACATGTTGTTTTCATTGTATTTTGTTTTTTTTTTTACTTTTTTAGTACAACGAGCATGCATGACCACCTAGATATTATGATTTTATGCCTAGCTTAGATGACGTGCACTATGCTATTACTTAGAGCCTTTCTCAACAAGCACCTCACATCTTCACCTTTGCCTGATTATATTAGCGGCTTGCAAGACCTACAGGAATTATTAGCTGAGCTGACAAGTCTATTATTAGCAGCTTATGAGACGTGCAGGCACCGAAAAAACAGAAACCACAATGGACCTTGCTGAGATATGGATTGTAGAGTTGTGTCTTATGGACAAGGTCCTAGGTATTTGTTTCGTTTTATGAGTTTCAATTTTTGTTACGGTATTTACATGGAGACACACTCAAGTATACGCTGTTTAATATAAGGTCCTTGACTCATTAGGTCGTAGCCTGGATGTGATGGCTGAAGACATCATTGCGGATAGTTTATGTCTAAGGTCTTGACGGGGACTAAGATGTAAATTGCAATTGGAGTCAATAGAGATTAGATACCTATAGGCATCTAGGACATTGACCAGTGTGGTCTTTGAGTGATGTGATGCATGCTCTATGGTGCTCTCATTGTGTGTATGGATAATCAAAGAGCATGTTTGCACGATATCAGTGTCTGTTTAGGTGATGTGAGCCCATGGTTTATTGAGTAAGTTGATCTCTACTCTCACAAGAGTAACGTCTAGTTTCCATGGCTTTGACATCAATGGTGATGAGGAATGTCATATTTGGTTTATTCATGAGTAAGTTGATCTTGGCGCTGACTATAGATCTGCGATAAGTTTGTGAGAACAGGTTGTAGTTTGCAAATCATATAGTTTCTTTCATTATATTTGGATTGAAATTAGACTCAGATTTGATTGAACAGGCCCTTAAAAATCATGTAGACAAAAAACTGTAGGGGTTACCTTCTTAGGGCTCTTGTGTCATATGTGAGGCTTATATTTCTAGCCGGACTTTATGAATTTGTAAACCATAGATTTTATTTCATTATGTCTTTGATTGACATTGTAGAGTTAAATTGATTGAACATGCCCTTAAAAATCACATGGACAAAATTGTTGGGGCGGGTTATATTCTTAGAGCTCTTATGACATACGTGAGGCTTATGATTCTAAGTAGACTTTGTGTCATATTTTATCACTGAATTCATTCAATAGAGACGAGTTTTATACCAACTAACTTTGATCCCTGGAATAGTATGCCCATGGATTTTAATATTAGTGCTCCATATGATGATTTCCTAGACGATGTGTTGAATATTTTAACTTCAATTTATGATGCTCCAAGGTTAGTGCTTGGTATGATTGTCTACTAGACTTTATGTTGAGTATTTTAACTTCAATATATGATGCTCATGTAGTGACATGACCAATATTGGAGAGTTTGATGCTCTATCACTCGTAAAGAAATTCATATAATTTACAATGATTTATTACTAAACTTCTTGACATAGTAATTTACTTGATTTTGTGCCTTAATGATCATTCTATAGCATCGAATGCATCATCTTACCACCTGAAAACTTATTGTTCTAGAAATCACTTATTCGTCTCGGACATCGCCATTGTCATGCCATTATTGTCATGTCCATTGATATGAATAACGTCTCAGACATCGTCATCGTCATGCCATCATTATTATGGTGATTGTTACAAATATCTTCTCGGACATCATCTTGTGTCATGTATTTATGTGCAAATGTACATTCTTATTTTGTATACATACATATGTGCTATCTGATCGTCATGCCATCATTGTTATGGTCATTGTCTTGAATATTGTCTCCGACATCTTCATCCTCATGTCATCATTACTCTGGTCATTGTTATGAATATCGTCGCAGACATCGTGCCATCATTTTTATGGACATTGTTATTAATATCGTCTCGGACATCGTCATCGTCATGCCATCATGGCTCTCGACATTGTTATGAGTATCGTCTCGGACATCTTCATCGTCATGCAATCATTACTATTGTGATTGTTAAGAATATCTTCTCAAAAATCATCTTGTGTCATGCATTTGTGTGCACGTTTACATTCTTATTTTGGTATACATACATATGGGCATCTGATCATCGTGACATCATTGTTATGGCCATTCTTATGAATATCATCTTGGAAATCGTCATTGTCATGCCATCATTGTTGTGGCTATTTTCTCTAATATCGTCGCTGACATTCTCAATCGGCATGCCATGATTGCAATGGCCATTGTTATAAATATCGTCTTGGACATCGTCATCATCATGCCATCATTACTATGGTTATTGTTATGAAAAAATGCTCGGACATCATCTTGTGTCATGTATTTATGTGCACACATACATTCTTATTTTGTTATACATAGATATGTGCTATCTGATCGTCATGCCATCATTATTATGGCCATTCTCTTCAATACCATCTCGGACATTGTCATCCTCATGACGTCTAATCGTCATTCCATCATTGTTGTGGCCATTCTTTTGAATATCATATGGAGATCATCTCGTTATATATACATAAGTGTGCACATATATTCTTGTTTTGTTATACACGCATATGTGTTATTTGATCGTCATGTCATCATTGTTATGGACATTTCCTTGAATATTGTATGGACATCATCTCATGTCATGTATTTATGTACTATCCATTGTTATGTTACAAAAAGGACGGCATTGCAAATCGTCTCTGATGACATTTTGACTGTGATTATTTTCATTGACATTGCTAAGATTTTCTCGATTGTATTTCTTGAATTTATGATATTTACAGGTATGACCAAAAGTTAAAGTTTATCAAGAAATTTTCTGGTGAAGAGATTATGGCAGAATAAAGAAGTTTATGAAGACATTTTTTGGTGAGCAAATGTTGACAGTCTACACAAAGATATCTCTCTCTTGAGCCTTTAAAGGCCATTGTTGTACTTCAACAGGAAATGGCAGCCCCATTCGTTCCTCCCAGTGTCAATGGTGATCTTGACCACGAGGAGTCTCAATGCATCCTTAGAGAGGAGAGCCTACATTACGGGGTCGAGCCGCGGAGCCCGAGGATTTGGAGGCGAACCAATCAAATTGGAGGACGTACGCAAGTGTTGTCCCTCCTTTTTGTGAAAGACGTACTTTTCAGGAGGTCAAGTCGTGCCAAGGCAACGATACCATTGAAAATCTCATATTTACAACACAAAGGGCTTGTGCGTGTGTTGCTTCTATGCTTCATCCAAAAGGAACACAGTCTACCTAATAATAATCAAGTTACCATGTTCTTCATCCAGCAAGTCTTCATGCAAGATGTATTAAAGAAGCACGTCCTTTGGAGAGACAATCCTTTCAACACTGGTATCCGACTTGGAAGAGATAAAGAAAGGGCACAAGTGCATTGTGAGGATGCAGATCCGATGCTCCTACCAGATGAGCATGAACAAATTGTTAATATCGTGTGTCACGGGATACTAGCCAGCCAAGGATAGGGTGTTCTATGGCTACAAGAGAAGGTGGCAGCCAAAGAAGTAGAAGTAGTTGTTTTATTGAAAAAACTTTCCAGAAACAAAGTGCAAAATGGTCCTCTCTCTCCCCTTCCTGAGGAGGCAAGACCAAGCCACGAGGCAGATATTCAAGAAACAGTGGATATGCTTGAGGAAGCATTGAACGCAGATCTTGAAGAAGCAATCGATATCACAGTTTCTTAAAGACATTGTAAACTGTAGTTGGAAATTTTAATGGAAAATTACCCCGTCCTTTTTTGAAACGCATTGTATTCTCTCTATGTCTATGGCAATGAATTCGTTTTGGAGTTGCTAATTGATGACTTTGTTGAGAATTGGTTTGTAGATGTCATTTTGTTTAGGATGTGTTAATGTTATTTTATTTGGTTGCCACATCATGTCCTCAATACTTATGTTAATGCGAACTCTCCTCAATACTTGAAAAAGACTTATAGATTGTCCAAAGGTGTGCATGTTGCTCCTAATTCAAAAAACTGAGATATATAGCTCAATAGTGAGCTATAGTGAGATAGAGTAGATACATCATCATGGAAAGATGTTTTCATTTTGCCATCTATCTCACAGGTATCAAGTCATCAACCTCTTCACTGTCTGAATATTCAGAAGTCACTTCCCACTCTATCTCATCATTGCTACACCTCTGCTCTGCCACCGTTTCATGAGTCTGAAGCACTTCAAATTATACTTCAGTCGCCCGTGTGGCTATCTTTGTGGGTGCATGAATGGGAGGCATGTTACAAAAGACATACACAAGGTCTACGGAAAGAGAAAGGCTTAAGCAATTTTTGCGCTTTGAGTGAACAAAGCATGAGAAGACCAATTGCACTCACAACTCCCACTGGATGTCGCGACCAAAATCACCATGGTCGCCACATTTTGTAACTCACCTATGTCTCCTCCATATTCTTTCCACCATACTGGGCCTAAAGAACATTTTACGCTATTAAGAACCAAGGGATCTCTGAAAGTTCCTTCCCTATTGGCATAATCCACCCTCTATTGGAATGCATCCATGCGAGCAGACATTTCTAAAGTCTCTCATTACCTCTTTTCTAGAAGCTTGTCCTTTCATCTGAAACTTTGGATCCAAGACAAGTGCAACACCATGCAATGGGCTGTGCATTTGAGCCCATCGTTTCTCCACAAGTTGCACAATTTGTGTTCTCTCCCTTGCACTGTAGTGGTTGTATTCTTTGGTTTGACGTAGCGCCTCAGACATGATCCAATAAACCTTTCCAATGACAAACTTATCTGTGTTGACAACCCTTAGTAGTTCCACATAGGGCTTACTAACCCCAACAAGTTTGTCAATGTTCCGCCAAGAGAGAGGATATTGCACCAAGGACACACATTTTTGAGTTGCTTCATGGTGGCTTGGATACTTGCTGAGCCAAGCCCCGCAACGGCGATCTGCAACAGTTTCTATAAGAGCGCTCACACTTCAATGAGATTATTCAAAACATAGTATGTTGTAGCGAATTGTGTGGCACATACAATTTGAAGTGCTTTATTCAGAGACTTGGAGCGAAATAAAGCATATGTAAACGGATGTTCTCATATAAACTTGACTACGTGATTGGCGTCAATAAGGAATTGTTTTATGAATGATAATTTTCCCATATCCTTTAGGAGTAAATTTAGGGTGTGTGGTGTACATCCAAGCCATGTAATTTTTGAGTAATTTTCCATAACGGCTAAAGCCACTCCTTTGTAGTTGGAAGAATTTTCTGTAACAATAGTTGTCACATTCTTCAGTCCACCCAGTCGAGCGATAGCTCGCTCATATACGTTTGTCAAGTAGAGAGATGTCTTCTCTTTCATTGAGGTATCAATGGGCTCCAAAAACATTGCACCTTTGGGACCAATTACCATGACATTAATCAATGGTTTTTTCTAACAGCTCGTCCATCCGTTGAGCGCTATGGTACAACCAAACGTTGGAACAAAGTCAAGCACTATTCGCTTCAGAATCGCTTCTATACTGCTCTTGACTTTGTCCACATACTCTGTTCGCATTTTATTATAACCACGATAGATGAATCCTTTTTTTGTAGTTGACATTAGTGCATCTTTGAAAATAAGATTTCTTATGACATTAAATGGGATTCCACAAGCCATGAAGTCTTGTGTCCACTTTAGATGCAATTCGAGCATGTCCTGCTGAGCGAAAGCTGCATGTAGAGTCCCAGGTGTAGTGACTCTATTGGATGTCCCGGGACTTGCATCCATCCCTCCCCTAGCACCATTTGGAAAAGTGTAAGGACTTTGAGGTGTTCAGGTTGTTCCCATTGAAGGTCCTTGGATAGCTCGCACGTCCTCTTGATCTACACTCACTTCTTCTATGTTGACAGATGACTCACCTATCATACCCTTCTGTCTCTTAGGAAGAAGTCCTACCTATTTGCATCTCTTTACATACCCTGCAAAATGGACCCATATATCTTTAGGCGGTGCTCCACATTCTTCCACATTGGGGCTAGTGCCGAATAAATGTTCCTTGATGTAAGTTGCATTGCCAGACCACTTATGTCCACAATGTTTGCATTCCACAAACGAAACTTTTTTGTCTTTTTCTATTTCCTCCACATATGTCCACTCTTTTCCTCGCACCATTGTTTTTTGAGTTCAACAAAATATTTCCTACAATCAATAGATACACTATGATTATAAATTTTCACCATAATCACGCAATGAGAAAGATAAAAGGCTATAGATATCATTTTCTAAATTAAAATGACGAATTAATAGTGTTAAGATAATATTTCAAGAAAAATCACCAATGGATATGACATTCCTCGCTACTAGGAGGTAACGAGCGTTTTCTCAAGACAACCTAGATGAGCGATGAAGTCATCTCACATTCCACTATCTATGGCTCTTGGAGTTCAACAAAGTATTTCCTACAATCAATAGATACACTATGATTATAAATTTTCACCATAATCATGCAATGATAAAGAAAAAAGGCTATAGATATGATTTTCTAAATTAAAATGACGAATGAATAGTGTTAAGATAACATTTCAAGAAAAATCACCAATGGATATGACATTCCTGGCTACTAGGAGGTAAAGAGCGTTTTCTCAAGACAACCTAGATGAGCGATGAAGTCATCTCACATTCAATATCTGTGGCTCCTAAGTACTATGCATGACAAATTTACTAGGAGGTAAGAGCTTTCGCTCGATTACAACCTAGTGAATTCTATAGGTGATCCACCATATTCACTTAGAGGTAAGAGCATAAGCTCAATAACAATTAAGTGAGTCCTACTTTATACCTTACACCTCACTTGGAAGTAAGAGAATCATCTCATAACAACCAAGAGGCACTAAGTGGACCTATTCTATGTCTATATGGATGTAAGAACATTTGTTCATGAGAACCAAAAGACCCTACATGTATGTGTATATCTTATCCATACTTAGAAGTAAGAGACCTGCTCAAACAACCAAGTATAAAAGTATTGTAATTTAAATAACCTTTGGTAACCTTTTAAATGCACCCGAAATGTTTATTTTAATATTCTAAATGAATGTCTTATCTACCTAGTGAATGATATGTTCCAAAATGTATGAATTACCACTGCATCTATACACATAGTATAGTTATGATAGATTTTAACCATCAAATATCACTTTTAGTATCTATTCTAAAACAAATAGAGCTAGCAGTATAGCCTCTAATTTTTAGAATTATGCATTTGCACCAAGACACTATAGCTAAAAAAATAGCCTCTAATGCTTAGAATTATTTATTTATCTATTCTAGAAGAAATAGAGCTAAGAGTATAGCCTCGAATGTTAAGAATTATACATTCACACTAAAACAATATAGATAAGAAGATAGCCTTTAGTGCTTATAATTATTCATTTATACTAAAACTATAGAGCTAAAGAAGAACTTCTATTGCTTAGAATTATAGATGATTTAATCTTTTTTTTTGTTTATAATGTTTTAACATTAGAAATAATCTATTTTCTTAAGGAATTGAAGGATTTTTTAAGTTGACAATTCAACCTTTCTATATCGGGGGTAACCTGACACTTTCGTGAAGGAATTGTCCCTAAAACACATAAATTTGGGTTTTTTGTCACGGGAACCGAATAATAGAGATAGACAGCAAAACGGAGGAAGAAATCTTTGTATTGATAGTGTTTGATACAACAGAGGAGCAATTGAATATATATATGGGCGCACTCCGTTGTACGGAGCTCGAACCTCCCGACCACCCCCGAGCTTCAATTCGCTTGCATGCAGCGTCTCACTCGCACTCTCACTCGCACTCGCACTCGCACTCGCACTCGCACTCGCACTCGCACTCGCACTCGCACTCGCAGAAGAGAGAATGGTGAATCCCCCCCAAAACGCACCACCTGTCCTTCTATTCTCCTCCAAAAAGCCTGCGACCTCTTAAAATAGCCGCTTTTCTATTTTTGGCGCTCGGTCGACTCGACTTGCGCGCCAATATACCTGCGAGAACAAGGTTAAAAAAAACGTGATCGTGAAGCGATCCGTAGAGGTTAGTTTTTTTTTTCAGCTGTCTTCAACTGAACATAACTCCCAAACGGAGCCAAAACAGCCCAAGTCCGTCTCATACAATCTTGTTGCCCTCGCTGCGCTCTTCGACGGCTATGTGATGGAAAATTTCCATAGCCTGCTCCGATTTGCTGAAAATCAACCTGCAAAACAGCATTTTCTACAAAAACGATGCAAAAACAGCAAATCCAACTTTTTTCCTTAATCTTTGGCCTTCAACGAGCATCAAAACATCAAAATCTCTAAAGACTCAAAGAACCAAAGTTGTTCCTTATAACGCAGGCTTCAATCGCTTCATACATCACTTTTTCAAAATCCCACGTTAACGCCTTCAAAAATGCCCCAGAAAGTGCCTTCCGGATCAAAAAATTTTATGGGACGAAAACAATCCACACATCCTTCTACACAGTGGACTAACTTTAAAATGACAAAAACTTCCTAGAAAACAAAATTTATTACTAAAACACCTCGAAATCAAGTCTTGTTACATTTTTTATACTATTTCAAAATTGATCGATACTGATTCGATCTTTACATATCGATGAATAGTCTTTCAATCGATATTGTATCGATCCATAGTCTTTTGATCGATATGTATACAGTAAAATGTTTGTGTAACAGGACTTGATTTTTGAAGTTTTTTAGCATTAAATTTTGTTTTTTCTAGGAAGTTTTGATCGTTTTAAAGATGGTCCACTGTGTAGAAGGATGTGTGGATTGTTTTCGTCCAAATAAATTTTTTGAGCCGGAAGGCACTTTCTAGGTCATTTTTGAAGGTGTTAACGTGTGATTTTGGAAAAGAGCGATTGAAGCCCGTGTTATAAGGAACGACTTTGGTTCTCTGAGTTTTTAGAGATTTTGATGTTTTGATGCTCGTTGAGGGCCAAAGATTAAGGAAAAAGTGAGATTTGCTGTTTTTGCATCGTTTTTGTAGAAAATGCTGTTTTGTAGGTTGATTTTTAGCAAATCAGATCAGGCTATGGAAATTTTGCATCACATAG
Organism: Adiantum capillus-veneris; assembly: GCF_014529385.1. NCBI lineage: Eukaryota > Viridiplantae > Streptophyta > Polypodiopsida > Polypodiales > Pteridaceae > Adiantum > Adiantum capillus-veneris. The sequence continues at coordinate 63,262,603 of NC_140940.1, read as the reverse complement.
CCGTCGAAGAGCGCAACGAGAGCAACAAGATTGTGTGAGATGGACTTGGGATGTTTTGGCTCCGTTTGGGAGTTATATTTAGTTGAAGACAAGTTTTAAAAACCTAACCTTTACGGATCGCTTCGCGGTCACGCTCTTATCTTATTCTCGCAGGTATACTTGGTTCGAAAATCGAGTCGACCGAACGCAGGCTTTTCAAGGAAAAGAAGGGTAAAGGAACGACGGGTGGTGCGTTTGGGAATCATTCACATATCTCCTCTTCTAAGAGTGTGAGTGCGAGTGCGAGTGCGAGTGCGAGTGCGCCTATATTCAATTGCTCCTCTGTTGTATCAAAACTCTGCAAAAAAAAATCATCAATACAAAGATCTCTTTCTCTATCTTTTGTTGTCTATCTCTATTATTCTGTTCCTGTGACAATTATTTTGAATAAAGGTGACGTGGCAACGAATAATATGCGTGAATAAATCTTTGAACCGTATTAATCGACCATTATTCACGAAAAAAAAAATGTCGAATAATGAATCATGCAATCGAGGATGCAGGTTAGCTTAATCTAGGGAGAACAATATCATTTTTTTTATTGTGTAATCTTCGTAGATCACCAGGTACTATTGTACTTAGTGAACGAACCATGCAATAATGGCCGAATAGTTTGATGGTTCATTATATTGCTAGAGCTTGACTTCACGATAATAGTCAGGAAAGGGACTACTCATCAAAGGGAGGTCCTTGGAGTTGACAATGACCTGCAAGATTCATATCTTTTCAACATACAGATGGTATGAAGGTGGAGCGAACATGTGATTCGATCCATTGCTCACCATTGGTTCTATACAACTTGAAAGGCATTCATCACTCATTCAACAAGCAAGCAGGACATATAATAAAAATGAAAAATGACTTATTTATTTGCAGATTACATGTAGAAAAAGCTAAGGGTTATGCAAAAAGGACACATTTATAGACATTTCATTAGCTAAGTGCTCTTTATTTATGCCCGATCGACGAGTATGTATTCACTTTGAGCAGTGCACATTCAAGAAATCTAAAACTAGAAACATGCAAGAGAAAATGATCGCTCTTGCACGAGGGAAGATTGCATCAAGTACTCTCTCTCTCTCTCTCTCTCTCTTTCGGAGATCATGTATAGCATCATTATATGCTCATGCGACTATCCAGGTATGCAGATTTATCATTTTTGTTGTCTATAGCATGCTATCTCTTTATTTTGCAAGACTCTCTGCGCTTCCAAGTGTTGCAGTGGTATCAGAGCTTTGGCTATGTTACTGGTAGCATATCCAAAGCTTTGATACCACTCCTCGTGCGACTATCTAGGTATGCAAATTTATCATTTTTGTTGTCCATAGCATGCTATTTATTTATTTTTCAGGACTCTCTGTGCTTGCAACTGTAGAAGTGGTATCAGGGTTTTGGACTCTCTGTGCTTCCAACTGTAGAAGTGGTATCAGAGTTTTGGCTATGTTATAACTAGTAACACAATCACAATTATGGAGAGCATAATTAAGGTCAAACAACATAGAGAGATTATTTTTCTTCTTTTTTCTACCTTGAAATTTTTATTTTCCTTATTGATTTATCATTATAGATAAATGTAAACAAGATTGTCATAAAGTAGATAAGTGCAAGGTTTACGTAATAGTAGGAGATCTATATATTAGTGGAAGAGAACCAAAAAAAAAACTAATTTTATTAGAGTTTAGTTGATGCCGATTAGCAAGGAAAGTAGAAAACGACTTGTTGAACAAAGAAGTAATCAGACAAGTTTTAGTATCATTTGATGAAAACAAAACATCGGTTAGAAGAAGGGGGGTACAACTAGCCACCCTATTTTCCCATTGTAGTAGATGTTGAGCTATATATAGTGTCTCTATATCTAGCACCTTGGTCCCCTCTATATAAACTCATCTCAAGTAGTCATTGTACACACTTTGGGGTTTGCAGATGATTGTGTCGTCTCTCTCTCTTCTCCCTCGTCTCGTGTCGCGTCTCTATTCAACATGGTATCAGAGCATACAATGAGCATGAAGAGGAGGTGCTTGATCTCTGCAAACCAAGAAGCTAAGTCTTTGCTCGTATAAAATTTTCTAGCTAAATTGTTTGAGATTCACGAAGCCTTGTATTAGCAGTTTCATGTTTTTTTTAAGGTTGCCTATTAAGCGTCTTCTTGTGTAGCTACACGCAGAAGAGGAATTTGTAGATGCATGCAGAAGAGGCCGCATCTTTTTCGGCGGCTAGGGTGCAGGCGCTAATAATATTTAGGTAGGCAAATGAAAATGTCATTAGCATGAGGCTGTGGATGTCGTTTGCGGTGTGCTCAAGGTTGTGCGACAGACTATCAGGAAGTGATTTAGAGGTTAGCAATATGATGGATACGATCATAGTTGATTGAAGCCCTTGTAGTTGTGCGCCGTCATGAGGGCTACTGCAATCGCCAGCATCGGCAACATATATTAAGAACATATTCTTTACTCATGCTATTAATAACGTATAAAAGCAAGGCACGTAAAACACGGAGGGTTGCTATTCAACTTGTGCAGCATTAATGTTTTCAAGCCAACGCTGATAATAGCCACAAATAAAATTCCTTAGGGGGCCCCACACGCATGGGGGTAATTGTTATATGTTACCCCCCTAAAAACAACACTCTCACAAGGAAAAAGAAAATGATCATTCCCTTTGCAGTCACACGTCAAAAGGACGCTTGCAATTTTGTGAGTCCTCTAATGTTTTATTCATTTAGAACTTTTAGATTTGACCTTAACCTAGAGAGATAATAGAAATTGAGTCTTTTGAGGCAAAACTGCAATCATTTAAACTTTGAAAAAGGTGTGAGTGTGAATTTCAAGGATATGGGAAGATCCCAATGTTCAAAACTCATTTTGGTGCCTCAACTGCAACTCTTAGACGTGCAGTTAGCCTACCCCTCCCCTTTCAAATTACAACAACAAAAATTTTACGTGTATGCATGAAATGATGGAGGTAACTCTGACCAAATATTTGATTACCCCCCTCCGTGTGGGGGGTACCTTACTTACACTATTGATGCAGTTTGGACTCCAAAACTTGGAAAAGGGCATAGAAAGCTCACCATGCATCTCCGCTCTCACTTTAGGACCATCTCTATGTGCGGACCATAACAGTCCAACTTGCAACGCATCCTAAGTAACTGTTGCATATCCTAAGTAAGCGGATGTAGATAGCAGATACCTCTCGACACGAATTTGATAGTGTGAGAATAGCGTGAGAATAACAGTGTATATGGTGGACACTTTCACCACATGTCCACTGTTTCTGGACCACCAGGCATGGATGCTTTGCTCGAAGTCGGTCTATCTTCCCACCGCCAAAGGGTCTTCGCTTGCTTTGATTCTCCGCGTGCTTTAATTGTGTGATGAAAACAGCTTATCATCAAGAACGACCTACCAAAGGGAATTTGCTTTCTTTGATTCTAGGCGTGCTTTGATTGTGCCATGACAATAGCTTATCATCAACGGTCTTGCAATGCCTAGATGACTTAGTGAATGCTCAAGTTGACCGAGAGAAAATTGACGAGAACCACTTGCCAATGGCCTCTGGTTTCTTTGATTGTGCAGTCTGATCTGTCTAGAAATTCATGATCAGCGGTGCCTCTACACCTTGGCAGCTATTTGTTGTAGTTCCTGGATAGCTAAGCTTCTACCTAGTATAATGTAAGCTGCTTCGATCAATTGGCCTAGTATAGAGTGATTTTTTGTCCGCAATATTTTACCAGATACGGACCACGTGTTGTCGGATTGAATGATTTGTCTATGACTGATGAAACCGTTTGTTAAAGACTCGATCTTGATTCATTCCCCATCACGTCTACGACAACATACCATGTCAAAAGAAATTTAAAATCGATGTTTGTGACTTTGTCATCTTATGAATGGCACCTATTCTTGCTTATCAGTGATTACAAGTCTTTCTTTGTTAGCATCCATGGCCATCGTTCCTGATAATGCAAGGCAACTCCATGTTCCATAATGCAATCAATCCAAATGGTTAAGTATGCTTGACAGCTTAATTGGTGCTCAATTTTGTCAAAACTACTCTTGATGTTTTTCTATCGTCTTGTCATCAAGGTTAAGTATACTTTAAATATTCTAGATCATGACTTCACCACTCTTTTCCATTATTTTTACATCATGACTTTACTAATACCTTTCTTGATGATGTGATACATTACCTCCCATTACTGCCAAAGTTTATACGTACTTGGGAGTCTGGTGTCGAGCTTGGTGCTATGCTTATTATCGTCAAATTGTTGCATGCACCCTCTTCGCCATTTGTGCTATGTTCATTATCATATTATTGCGCCCTCGTCATCATTGGTGTTATGGTTATTATTGCCTTATTGCACCCTCGTCGTCATTCTCGTCATTTGGGATTTGGCACTTGTGACTATGCAACACTAGTGTTTCATAGCATTTATGTACCGCCTTTGTGCATACATGTGTGCACATGTGATTGCATCGACATTACGTTTGTATCTATGTCATCTCTAGAGCGGCATCACGAATCGTTTCTAAGGACAATGTGATGTGATTATTTCTAACGTTCACATTTTGACATGTTTCTTGAGTTGATGTTCTTTACAGAATTTAAATCACATCAAGAAGTATGTACGAGGTCTCAAGGATATTGAAGTTGCTCTATGAAAGAATTTGCAGTAGCTCAATGGTCTATATCTTGGATTATAAGAAGACCCTTGAAAGGGCACATTGTAAAACAGGAGTGATGTAGCTCCTTTGAACATTGTAAATGTACATTTATAGTATTTTAATATAACGGTGGGTATATATAGAGCGGTGGGTTTTTCCCTTGAGCCCTCAAGGGTGTTTTCATCCACAGTTAGGGACCTTCATTTGAGTGGGGGTGTTGAACTATAAATAGTGTCTCTATATATAGCACCCTGGTCCCCTCTATATAAATTCATCTCGTGTAGTCATTGTACACACATTGGGGTTTGCAAATGATTGTGTCGTCTCTCTCTCTCTTCTCCCTTGTCTTGTGTCGTGTCTCTATTCAACAGTACAGAGGTTGTAACGAAGTAGAAGAAGTAGAGGATTTGTTAAATAAAAGTGTTCCATGAGATTCGAAAGTGAATGAGGCTCTCTTGGGGGAGAAGCGTAAGTTTGAGAAGTTGGACTTTCCACCACATTTGATCACAGAATTAGATTTAGACAACGAAAAGGAAGAATTATTCGTACCTTTTTTTTCCCTTATGTAGCAACGATGAATATAGCCTTCGGGAGCACGCTGATCAGCGTCACCACTAATTGCCAAGGGGATAACATGGAAATGGAGCGAACAACATGGTCGTAGCCAATTTTTCTGTTACCACAATATGGGTGCCTTGGGCCCACGACACACAATTGTGGAAACATCTCCATCTGGGGAGGACTACTAAATGGCGGCCTACGTACAATCCAACAACATGAAGGTCTACTACATGCACATGAGGTATTGCCTCCGCCCACTCGCAATGCAGTTGTGCCTACCATTCCTCGTCATGTACTGCCCACCATGTGCCTTGGCATGTAGTGAGCGTTAACCGGGTGCCACTAACATGCCATCCCACTTGTGTTTTGACTCACTCGCATGCTCTCTCTGTTTTTCTCTCTAGCCAAACATCACCCAACACTCTCTATTTCCCTCACATGCAGTCTACATTTTTCTACTTTCTAGTCTTTCTCCCCTCATTTTGTGGTATGCATGGACTCGAACAACTAGTCGATGAGTGATCCCTTGCAATCTTTCTGTCTCTCTCTCTACATTGGCTAGTCGATCGACAACCCTTTTTCCTCCGCCCTTCATTTGCTACACAAGTGACCACTCTCGATTGACAACCATGCAAATCCTCTCTCTCCATCTCTCTCTCTCTCTCTCTCTCTCTCTCTCTCTCTCTCTCTCTCTCAGTCACACAAGTTTCTTTTTGTATCTCCTTCATGCAGTACACATGCACACAAACCTACATCCATTGACTTGCATGCAAAGGCAACCACCCACTACATCGAGTCACAGTCTGATTTTCTCTGTCACTCTCTCCATCCCTTGATGCATGCTTCCAACCCACTCGTCAATCCACCTCTACATGGTAGTGCATGTGTACATGGGGATGGGCAAAGAAGAAACCACGCACCATGGATCCACTTTGTCCCCGATTCGCCACCAAGAAGTGCAAGCACTAGTCTCTTCCTGCCATTTAGCTAAGTAGTCCTCCCGACAAGAAGTTTTTTGGTAGTTCCCTTATATGAAAGACTACAACTTTCACAGTTTTTTTCTGAAGTTGAAATTCGGAAATTATTTGGGCAGAGATTTCCACCAAGGACTGAAGAGGAAAAGAGAACTGCATATAGTAGTATACTTTCCCTTTAAGGGATTATTATCTCCCACACAAAAATGTGTTTTTACAAGTGGGATGTGCGACTCTCTCTTGCTAACATGGAAATATTTTCTCCCATGTGGATTTATTTTTCCCTCATTTCAAAGAACTCCCATGTAGGTGAACTATCCTTTAGGGATTTATTTTACCTAGTGAGAATTCTCTCTTAGAAATTGAGGTATTGTTCACATTTGTTCCACAAGAAACATTTTGTCAAGTATTATTTGTTTCTCTTTAAATCAACCATTCTCTTTTTTTCCATTATGTATATTATATTTTTATCGAAAAACAAAAAAGATGGTCATAAAGCTAAATAATTTTCTTGTACCTTCCTGATGTCTTCTCTAGCCAAGAGCTTCTCATTATTAATCTTGTTACCTATTTACTTTTGCTTTTATGCTCTTTTATTAGTAATAGATCCTTCTACCGTAACAAGAAGCACTATCAAGAGTCAACTAAATAATAGTGAAATTGCTATTTATTCATTGCCATCATTTTAAAGAGTGAAAAAATAAGACTCACCATTACTGAACTTATACTAGCATATTTTCATTGGTTTTCATTTCCCCACGAAGAATAAAGATGCTCATTTAGGCCACCCAATGAGCACCTTCATTTTCGAGAAGCCGTATAATGATAAGGGACGCGACGATAGACGCGCTAATAATCATGGATATATATCCGTAACTATTATCGCAACTATTGCTGACATACCATGATACATACCAACCTGCTGCAAGAACGGTCATCAAACACATTGTCAATGATTTCTTCCTTTGGAACGAGTGGAGACCCAGATTCAAAAGGAGTCCTATACACAGAGATTGTATCTCTGACATTCCATTGTCATCCCATAACCAAGCAGTGTTTCTCCTCTAAAGAGCAAGAAGAATTGTTTGGTGATGAAGGTCTGACTAATCTTCGACATCCCTCCAAATCTACATGCCCAACATAACCACTTTGCACTTTACCTCTAATGTGTGAGTCTAAAGTTTACACACCGGCATTGGCATGCTCTTCCTCCCCCTAAAAGCAAGACTGCAGACAAGACATCTTGAATAATGATACTGATTGTTCAATATGCTTGTGGAAATGGATTGATACAGTTGTAGTGTACTTTCATGAGGTTTGGCATATGAATGTTTGGGATAAACTGTTTTCAGTTGCTCCATTAAAATTTGGGTTTGTTATCTCCAATATGCTGATAAAATCATGGAAAAAGAGCTACTCTATTTTGCATTGGGAGGGAGAATCATGTACACTGGTAATTATTTGGGTGCTGGAAATATAATTTGGAGCTTTGTGTTTAAAGTTTCTCCAACCAAATTGATGGGAAAACCTGCTATTACCCTATTTAAAAAGGGTATTCTTCAAATTAATCAAATACTAGACTCTAACCTTGAGTTGAAACTATTTTCTACAACCAAAGGACAATACAAATGCCAAGTCACGCTGAGAGGACTGTGGCACCAGTTGGGAGCACATGGATTCAGCCTACCTGTTTTTGGCCAGCCAAACTTCAAAGATAGACATAGAGACTGGACTTTGCCAATGTGTACGACCAATTGGTAGAAATCATTTTCTTCAGATTTTTATTCATCTTCTTTACCAAATTCTTGTATTGATGGAAGATGTAATAAACAGTGTGGACTACATATGCACAATAAATGGTTGTTGAATGTATTATCTGCTATATGGTGAATTCCAAACCAGTTCAAAGTCAAAGTCTTTTTATGGAAAGTATGTCCAGGGGTATTGCCTACAGGTTAATATAACCTTAAAAAAAAGGGATTTACAGATGGGAAGTGCAGCAGATGTAAGGGTAATGAGACTGCTAGACATGTTTTTTGGCATTGTAAAATAGTTGCAGAGTGATGAAAATGGGTTGAATATATATGTGGTCTACATCTTGGGGAGACCAAATCACAAAGTTCAAATTGAATTTCTTCAAGCTGAACACACACTAGGACCATGCCCTAGAATTTGCAGTATAGTCATTCAGAGTTTGGTTTTTGTGGTCTATATGGTCAATGAGAAATATGGCTACATTTGACAGTAACAAAGGATTTAAGCAGACAGTGCCTATGTCAGTCATCAAAGACAGAATGTTGGAGTATAGAGTTCTTTTACAAGATCAAGCCCTAAAGGAAAGGGTGCTCTAAGTCATCCATATGTTGAAGGTGTAATACCTAAGAGAATGGAGAGAATGGAATTTCTGAACATGATGTTAACATGTAAGATAATGTAATATAGAACAAAGGATTTCCCAAAGAGAGAGAGAGAGAGAGAGAGAGAGAGAGAGAGAGAGAGAGAGAGAGAGAGAGAGAGAGAGAGAGAGAGAGAGAGAGAAATAGATAGAGAGACATGCTGGTATGGTAACGCATTGAACCCTTTAGCTGCAAGCTTGCTGCTACATATGCCGACCTTGCATCTAGACATGGCTTCACAAATTAGATAAAGAGTAGATATTATTGTTGGCTACCACTGGACCACATATGAGAATCTAGCTAGGTGATATAGCCACAACGTCGCTTGATGCAGCTGCAGGCTCTGAAGCTTGTTGAGCTTATATGTGAAGCTACTCAATATATGGCTTCTCTATATATGGCACCCAGGTCCCCTCTATATACACATCATCTCATGTGTGTATTCTACACACTTTGGGGTTCTATTTCTGTGCTCTCTCTTTCTCTCTCAACATGGTATCAGAGCAGTACGTTTTTGTTTTCGATTTTTCTCCTAATTGAAAACGATTTTGTAAAAACGACTTGCATGAGAGACCGGAATCGATGTAGGAAGTTTTTTCAAATTCTTCACCGATTTTGAGTTATCGTTCACGGACTGCGTACATGCGTGAAAAGCAACTTCCGCTTTTTGTTTTTGATTTCTCTTCTAATTGAAAATGATTTTTTAGAAACTACTTGATTGAGAAACCGGAATCGATGTGGTCTACAACTTTGCAGAAGGAAATTTTTTCAAATTCTGCACCGATTTTGAGTTATCGTTTGCGAGCTGCGTACATACCCGAAAAGTACCTTTGGCTTTCTGTTTTTCATTTCTCTGCTATTTGAAAACGATTTTGGAGAAACTACTCACACAAGAGATCGGAATCGATGTGGTCTACAACTTTGCAGAATGAAGTTTTTTCAAATTCTGCACCGATTTTGAGTTATCGTTCGCGGACTGCGTACATACCCGAAAAGCAACTTTTGCTTTTTGTTTTTGATTTCTCTGCTAATTGAAAACGATTTTGCACAAACCACGTGCGAAAGAGACCGGAATCGATGTGGTCTACAACTTTGCAGAAGGAAGTTTTTTCAAATTCTGTACTAATTTTGAGTTATCGTTCGTGGACTGCGTACATGTCCGAAAAGCAAGTTTCATTTTATGTTTTTGAGTTTTCTGCTATATTTGAAAACGATTTTGCAGAAACTACCCATGCAAAGGACCGGAATCGATGTGTTCTACAACTTTGCAGAAGGAACTAGCCGTTGCAGGCATCGGAATCGATGAGAAACTATTTGCTTAAGCTATCGTAATCGATGTGGTCTATAACTTTGCAAAAGAAAATTTCCTAAAATTCTGCATCGATTTTGGGTTATCGTCCTGGACTGCGAATATGTTTGAAAAGCAAAATTTTACTTTTTGCTTTTGATTTTTCTTTTCATAATTGAAAACTTCTCGATTATATTTTTTCTTCATCAATCATATATTTGTTACTGACGTAACTTTGCTACAGAAGCCAGTTACATATCGTTCCGATTCAGTCCTCGAGCAGTTGCTGATCGTTCAAATTCTATCGAGCTACTGTTGGTACATGATCTTTTGTTATATGATATACTCGTTCATTGATTCTCGTATAATTATTCTTTTAGAGATATAGTTTCGTCGTTTTATTGATAATTTCTCGTTGATACCATAGTGATTTTGATGGTACCATGATTATGTTTTGTTAGTACTTTGGTCATGGTGATTTTTGTTGATACCATGATGATATTTCATTGATACCATGGTTATTCTCAGTGATGCCATGATGATGTTTCGTTATAACATGGTTATTCTTGGTGATTCCATGATGATATTTCATTAATTCCATGGTGATTTTTGTTGATACCATGATGTTGTTTCGTTGATACCATGGTTATTCTCGGTGGTACCATGATGTTGTTTTGTTGATACCATGGTTATTATCGGTGATACCATGATGTTGTTTCGTTGATACCATGGCTATTCTCGGTGATGCCATGATGTTGTTTCGTTGATACAATGATTATTTTTGGTGATATCATGATGTTTTTCGTTGATAGCATGATGATTTATTCATTTTTATTGATACAATGATGATGTTTTGTTAATACTTTGATGATATTCATTGATCACTACGTTGATAAATGTTGTTTTATGTAGTATATACAAATATCATTTGCATCACGTAATCACGCATCTTGTACTTTTACGTTCATACTCTATGTACCATATGTTTTCGTGCGTATATATGTCGTCAAAAGAGTGGCGTCGCGAACCATCTCTTATGGCATTGTGAACGTAAATTATTTCACTAACGATGCTAATAATTTTCATGACTATGTTTTTTTTTTGTCTATGATCTATGTAGGATTCATCAAAGAATTGATTTTATGAAGACAAACTTGGTGACAATAAAAGATTTATGAAGATATGTTTGGTGATGTCATATTGATGACAACATGAAGATAAGTTTGGTGATACGATAGTGATGACAAGCTACATAGCAGATTCATGGAGACACTTCTGATTACGAGCTAATCGATAGCCTTTACACCTCTTTACTGAACCTTTGTATTCATTATTGTATTTGATAGGATAGGAGTAATGTAACTCCTCTTAAAACATTCATTGTAAAAGGAGTGATGTAGCTCCTCATAAAATATTCATTGTAAAAGGAGTGATGTAGCTCCTCATAAACATTTGTATATTTAATGATTTTTATAATATAACGGTGGATGTATATAGAGCTGTGGGTTTTTCCCTTGATCCCCCAAGGGTTTCTTCATCCATAGTTAGGGACCCTTATTTGAGCGGGGGTGTTTAGCTTATATGTGAAGCTACTCAAAATATGGCTTCTCTATATATGGCACCCAGGTCCCCTCTATATATACATCATCTCATGTGTGTATTCTACACACTTTGGGGTTCTATTTCTGCGCTCTCTCTTTCTCTCTCAACAAAGCTCACTATCCATGTATACAACAAATAAGCATGATGGAGCTTCCTCCATCTCACCTTGACCGCCACTTGATATAGCTACATGCTTGAACTTCACAACGGCAATAGAAAACACATGAAGAGAGAGGCTTTTATTTATCACTAGATTCCTTTAAGCTTTGAAGATATTGTTTTCTTGTTATGCATAATAATAGTATCTAGAGAGGTGAGGGGATTAAGGACAATTTCATCATCTGTCCGGTTCTGCTTTTGTTGCTCAACTAGCTACTCACTATAAGAGGGAAAATTGAGAACCGCCCCTTAGTACCCCGGATTAACAAATGAAAATGGAGAGAGAAAAAGTTGTGTTGGCGGTAATAGGTGAAACAATGGTTTGTTAGTAACATACGTGATAATAGTCATGGATATATATCCGCAACTATTATCACATATATTGCTTGCGCCCCTATTACCGCGGACATAACCGCTATACGGCTATTCAATAATAAAGGTGCTCTTTTGAGCCACCCAATTTTGGGTGGCTCAAATGAGCACCTTTAGTTTTGACCTGCATAAAATATATGAAACATCAATTGCATTTTGGAAAAGTGTAAATAAAAAAATAAAGAATAGAGTTTGAATATACCTTACCTTGACAGTTTAAAGTGCAAAAGACAAATAATTTTTAAAAATTATAAATAAGAAAAAAAAAATATTTTAGTTGTGTATACATATGCTCATAGAGTTTTTCTTGTGCCACATAGAAACTTTAAGAGCTAACTTGCATTTATACATTGGTATAACAAAAATTGTACGTATAATGTGATATTATACGAGGTATATCTGCATTGTACGTGTATATCCAAATAAAACTACATAAAAAAAGCACCGTGACAGTTTGTTTGAATTGCTGCAACAAAGGCGCTTGCTATAGAGACACAGAGAGACCAAGTAGCCACAGGTTATCACTTCTGGTTCTTCTTTTGTTGTGTTCTCTGACTTTGTATTTACTAGCATTGTTGTGGAGCATTGCGCACACCTCAGTGTTAGTTTGCAGGCTAGGACCCTCTCTTTTTGGCTGTATTGACCCTCGTGTCACACTGCAAAGAGAGAGAGAGAGAGAGAGAGAGAGAGAGAGAGAGAGAGAGAGAGAGAGAGAGAGAGAGAGAGAGAGAGAGAGAGAGAGAGAGAGAGAGAGAGAGAGAGAGTTTAGAGACCTGTCCTTGTTTGTGTTGATCCTCGTGACACACTACCAATGGGGTTTATACTTTAGACGCTTGGTCCTTCACTTCAACTGACCTTCGTGTCGCACTACAAGGAGTAGCTTAGGATGTGCAATTAGATTCCTTGTCTTTGGTTGTTGCTAACCACCACGTCTTACTGTAGGGAGGAGTTAGCTATCTTACATCCTTTGTTCCTGGTTGTTGCTGACCACCTCGTGGCACTGCAAGAAGATTGGGTTTAATAGATTTCTCATGTCTGCCTGTTGCTGACCACTGTTTCGCACTATAAGGAGGGGTTATGAATTTTAAATCCTTCGCTCTTCCTTGTTGCTGACCATTACGTCACATTGCAGGAAGATTGGATTCAATGACTGCCCATCTCTAGTTGATGTTGCTGACCACCGCATTGCACTGCAAGTTATGATTGGATTTAAGAAATTCCCCGTCTCTGGTTGTTGCTGACCATCGTGTCATACTACAAAGAGGGGTTAGGTATTTTAAATCCTTTGTTCCTGGTTGTTCCTGACCTCCGTGTCGCACTGTAGGTTGATTGGATTTAATAAATTCCCTATCTCTAACTATTGTTGACCACCATGTCGCACTGCAGGGAGGGGTTAGGTATTTTAAATCCTTCATTCTTGAATGTTGTTGACCACTCTGTTGCACTGTAGGTTGATTGGGTTCAATAGATTCTCTATCTTTGGCTGTTGATGACCACCCTGCCGCATTGCAGGGAGGGGTTATGTATTTTAAATCCTTCATCCGTGGCTGCTGCTAACTACCACGTCGCACTGCAGGGAGATTGTTTTTAATAGATTCTTTATCTCTGGTTGTTGCTAACCACCCCGTTGCAGTGCAGGGAGGGGTTATGTAGTTTTAGATCTTCCGCTGCTGGTTGTTGTTGACCATCGCATCGCACTGCAGAAAGAGGTATCATATCATATAGTTGCTCATTTTCAAATGTTACCTATAGACGTCGCTATGAGCATCGCTATGTTACTTGTATTATTGAATTGTTTTTCAAAGAGGACTATTGTAATTTTAGAATTGTAAATAAGTATTTTAATTCATAAAATATATTTACATTTTTCTAATTGCAATCATATACGTCATTTGTTGCAGATGAGTATAACCGAGACCTGCAACAATCTTTCCAAAAGATTAAGGATACTACCTCTATCTCACAGCAAAGGCAAAAGGCTACTACTGTAAGCATAAAAGAGCCCAAGCCTTTAATGAAAATGATTGGGTCTTACTTAAATTTTCCAAGGCTCGATTAAGGCACACAATGGGAAAAAATCCTATGGGACAACAAACGTACTATGCTAAGTTAGTAAAAAGGTACTATGGTCCCTTCCACATTCTTCGACCAATCAATGAGATGGACTATCAACTCAAGTTGCCCAGCCATTGGCTCATACACAATGCTTTTCGTGTGAGCCTACTAAAGCCTTACAAAGGCACCTCAAGAACCAACTATTGAAGACCCACCGGAGATCGAGCACCAAGAAGAGGGCTGTAGCCCGATTCCATTCTCCGACATGAAGACAAGGTATTAAGAGGTAGTAAGACTATCGGATGGTATCTTATTAAGTTTAAGAATTATCCTTTTGAAGGTGCTAGATGGATGCAAGGCATACAATTAAAGGATAACCTAAACCTTGTCAATGCTTACAATGCTTCCCTAGAGTAAGCAAATGTACAAATGAACAAAGTTTTTTGTCTTATAAGACTCTTTTTCTTTCTTGTGCATAAATGTTAAGTAGTATGCATGCTTAGAATCAAGTTTGTGGAGACGACGTCTTCCAAACACCAAGTAGAGCTTGTCACTCTACTATGGAAGATTGATAGGACTAATGTGCAGACATGCTTGCGGTAGCCTTAGGCTCTCAAGATCCAAATGGATCAGTCATCCATTCTGGAATGATGTCGTAGGATAAGATAGGGATCCTCTATCCGCTAGAAAAAGAATTACTGAATAAGCTTTATCTTCTCTACCCCATAGTCGAGGACGACTATGAAGAGGTAATGTCATAATAGCTATTATTTAATTCTCCAAAATTATGTTCTCATGTTAAACTGATCATTTAATATTGGAAAGTGCAAGGGGAGAAAAAGCTAGAATATTGGTTAAGCTGGAAGACCGGCCACAATAGGGATCCAAAGGAGGGAAAATAGGGATCCAAAGGGGGGGGGCATCTGCAAAAAATCAATGTGCAACAATGGGCTTCAAAAACCCTAAGCTTTAGCCCATTAAAACTTCCAAAATGCTAATGTTCCAAAATTCAAAGGTTATGTCCAAATGGTCAAGCTTAGTGAAATTGGATGCTTTGTGACTGTACACAAAAGTCTTCAAGACTCCTACATAAGAGGGGGCGAACCCTGTAAGTAATTAGGGGATAAGAGAGAAACACACACACACACACACTCACAGGCTCCCATTACACAAAGGGAATAGGGGACACATGTTAGCTCCCTAGCCCAGTTGCCCACAAGGTGCACTCAAATCCTATTAGATGGCCATAAAGGTGGACCAATGAGAATTAGGATAGAGAAAATCTAGTTTAATTCATTTAAAAACACTTGATAAAAGAACCAATAAGACTTAAGCTCTCTAGAAGACTATTGGATAGTCTCCCAAGGGATCCAATGAGCATTCAACAGCCCAATGGCTTGCGTGATTCCTATTGGCTAGAAGACAAAGGGGTCCAATGAAATTTTAGTTGCGTTATTTAACTACCTAAATCTCTCACAAAAGGGGAAAGGGAGACACATGTCACAAGGCTATCACTTATGCTTCTCAACTATGATTGGCTAAGCTTTGCAGGGTCCAATGGGATGCCAACAAGACTAATTTGCAAGAGGGGTCGACCAAGAGAGAGAGGGGGCTGATTTTGGCAAGACATTATCACACACACACTCACACAATCTCATGTATGAAGCAAGAAGACTCTCTCTCCCCTTCTCAAGCTTTAATGGAAAGCTCATCATCTACTCCAAGCTTGTGCGAAGGGAGGCGTACACCAACAGTTCTTGGCTTTGTGATGCAAATCCAACCAAGAGCCATGCTTCTTGGGATTGGTTATCATTGCATATAAACATATAAAGAATTGAGGATATGTTTTCTGGAATCCTTTTTGAGATACAAACAAGATGTTAGTCTCTAATATGTTTTGAGGATGCTACCATATTTTTGAGCTAGTAACATGGGATAAACTGCTAGTATTTTATACATGTGATATATTTTAGTTTTTTAAGCCGTAAACCTCCTGTGGAGGATCTTGTCGGGGGATGGCATAAACTAAGTCAATCCTAAGGGTAAGCTGTAAACTAGGTCTACAGGTGTGACATGGATGACAACTTGATTCAGTGTCGACACCTGCAAAACGCACAAACATTGCCAATTCTAACTGAATGTTGATTTCTAGTTTCCATTTGAAAGTTGCGGAGTGGAGGAAAGAATTCCGCTATTTTGGTCTTTGTACTTGACTCCCAATCCACAATGCCTCCATAGATCTCCTTCTGTCGAAGATGAAGCATCATGTTGCAGGAGTGTACGTCATTGTAGAGATAGTCGTGTGCATGTAGATACTTCAAGGTCTAAAGAAGAGCATTTTTATGAGCTTTCATTTAAAAATGTTCTGTTTGAAGAGCATTGGTTTTGAGATATGCCCAAAATGGCCACGTCAATGAGGATCTGGCTTATTTTCATTGAGTGCGAAGGGAAGGCCTTTCTCCTAATGCATTCACCCATGCTTGCCAAAATGATACAAGGAAGACTGCCCAAGGACCCAAGGGATGGCCGCCCAAAGGCTGGTGTCCGCCCATGAGCTAAAGATAATGGCCACCCAATGTTATAAATTTTTTTATATAGTATGAAGGGGTGTAAACCAAAAGGAGGGCCATGGCGTGGCAGTGCGCAGGGAGCGCAGGGAAGAAGGGAGGAGATCGCGATGTCCAGGGGAAGGCTCGGGTGAGCACGAGCACAAACCAAATTTTTCTCAGCAGGCCTAGGCGCCCTCATCTGATACAACTGTAGTGTACTTTCGTGGGGTTTGGCATATGAATATTTGGGATAAACTATTTTCAGCTGCTCCATTAAAAACTGGGTTTGATATCTCCAATATGCTAATAAAACCATGGAAAAAGAGCTGCTCTATTTTGCATTGGGAGGGAAAATCATGTACACTGCTAATTCTCTGAAAATATATTTTGGAGCTTTGTGTTTAAAGTTCCTCCAACCAAATTGATGAGAAAAACTGCTACTACCCTATTAAAAAAGGGTATTCTTCATATTAATCAAATATTGGACTCTAACCTTGAGTTGAAACTATTTTCTACAGCCATACGAAAGTATAAATGCGGACTCAGGTTCAGAGGATTGTGGCATTAGCTGGGAGCACATGTATTCAGCCTACCTATTTTTGGCCAGCCAAACTTGAAAGACAGACATAGAGACTGGACTTTGCCAGTGTGTACGACCAATTGGTACCAATCATTTTCTTCAGTTTTTTATTCATCTTCTTTACTAGATTCTTGTATTGATGGAAGATGTAATAAACAGTGTGGGTTACATATGCACAATAAATGGTTGTTGAATGTATTATCTACTATATGGTGAATTCCAAACCAGTTCAAAGTCAAAGTCTTTCTATGGAAAGTATGTACAGGGGTATTGCCTACAGGTTGTAACCTTAAAACATACGGATTTACAGATGGGAAGTGCAGCAGATGTAAGGGTAATAAGGTCTACATCTTGGGGAGTTCAAATCACAAAGTTAAAATTGACTTTCTCCAAGGTGAACACACACCAAGACCATGCCCTAGAATTTTTAGTACAGTCATTCAGAGTTTGGTTTTTGTGGTTTATATGGTCAATGAGGAATATGGCTACATTTGACAGTAACAAAGGATTCAATCAGACAGTGCATATGTCAGTCATCAAAGACAGAATGTTGGAGGATAGAGTCTCTTTACAATATCAAGCCCTAAAGGAAAGGGTGCTCCAAGTCATCCATAGGTTGAAGGTGTAATACCTAAGAGAATGGAGAGAATGGAATTCCTGAACATGATGTTAATATGTAAGATAATGTAATATAGAACAAAGGATTTCCCAAAGAGAGAGAGAGAGAGAGAGAGAGAGAGAGAGAGAGAGAGAGAGAGAGAGAGAGAGAGAGAGAGAGAGAGAGAGAGAGAGAGAGAGAGAGAGAGAGAGAGAGAGAGAGAGAGAGAGAGAGAGACATGCTGGTATGGTAACGCACTTAACCCTTTAGCTGCAAGCTTGCTGCTACGTATGCCCACCTTGTAGCTAGACATGGCTACCACAGGACCACATATGGGAATCTATCTAGGTGGTATAGCCACAATGCCGCCTGATGCAGCTGCAGGCTCTAAATCTCACTATCCATGTATACAAGAAATAGGCGTGATGGAGCTTCCTCCATCTCGCCTTGACCCCAACTTGATATAGCTACATGCTTGAAGTTCACGATGGCAATAGAAAATACATGAAGAGAGAGCTTTTATTTATCACTAGATTCCTTTGATCTTTGACAATATTGTTTTTTGTTATGCATAATAATAGTAGCTAGAGAGGTGAGGGGATTAAGGACAATTTGATCATCTATCCAGTTCTGCTTCTGTTGCTCAACCAACTACTCACTATAAGAGGGAAAATTGAGCACCGCTCCTTAGTACCGCGGATTCACAAATGAAAATGGAGAGAGAAAAAGTTGTGTTGGCGGTAATATAAGTGGAAATAGGTGCAACAATGGTTTGTTAGTAACATACGTGATAATAGTCACGGATATATATCCGCAACTATTATCACATATGTTGCTTGCGCCCCTATTACCGTGGACATAACCACTATACGGCTATTCAATAATAAAGGGGCTCAATTGAGCCACCCAGTTTTGGGTGGCCCAAATGAGCATCTTTAGTTTTGGCCTGCATAAAATATATGAAACATCAATTGCATTTTGGAAAAGTGTAAATAGAAAAATAAATAATAGAGTTTGAATATACCTTACCTTGACAATTTAAAGTGCAAAAGACAAATAATTTTTAAAAATTACAAATAAGAAAAAATATCTAGTTCAGTTGTATATACATATGTTCATAGAGTTTTTCTTGTGCCACATAGGAGCTTTAAGAGCTAACTTCCATTTCTACGTCGATATAACAAAAATTGTACGTATAATGTGATATTATACGATTATATCCGCATTGTGCACGTATATCCGAATAAAACTACATTAAAAAAGTGCCGCGATAGTTTGTTTAAATTGCTGTGACAACGGCGCTTGCGATAGAGACACAGAGAAAGAAAGTAGCCACAGGTTATCACTTCTGATTCTTTTTTTGCTTTGTTCTCTGACTTTGTATTTATTGGCATTGTTGTTGTGGATCATTGCTCACACCTCAATGTTAGTTACACGTTAGGACCCTCTCTTTGGCTGTATTGACCCTCGTGTCACACTGCAAAGAGAGAGAGAGAGAGAGAGAGAGAGAGAGAGAGAGAGAGAGAGAGAGAGAGAGAGAGAGAGAGAGAGAGAGAGAGAGTTTAGAGACCTCTCCTTTTTTGTGTTGATCCTCGTGACACACTACAAGGGGGGTTTATACTTTAGATGCTTGGTCCTTCACTGCTACTGACCTCCGTGTCGCACTACAAGGAGTAGCTTAGAATGTGGAATTAGATTCCTTGTCTCTCGTTGTTGCTGACCACCGCGTCGTACTACAGGGAGGAGTTAGCTATCTTACATCCTTTGTTCCTGGTTGTTGCTAACCACCATGTCGCACTGCAAGAAGATTGGGTTTAATAGATTTCTCATCTCTGACTGTTGCTGACCACTGTTTCGCACTGTAAGGAGGGGTTAGGAATTTTAAATCCTTCGCTCTTCCTTGTTGCTGAGCATTGCGTCACATTGCAGGAAGATTGGATTCAATAGACTACCCATCTCTGGTTGTTGCTGACCACCGCGTTGCACTGCAGGTTATGATTGGATTTAAGAAATTCCCCGTCTCTGGTTGTTACTGACCATCGTAACGCACTGCAGAGAGGGGTTAGGTATTTTAAATCCTTCGATCCTAGCTATTGCTGACCACCATATCGCACTGTAGGTTCATTGGATTTATTAAATTCCCTGTCTCTAACTATTGTTGACCACCATGTCGCGCTGCAGGGAGGGGTTAGGTATTTTAAATCCTTCATTCTTGAATGTTGCTGACCACTCTGTTGCAGTGTAGGTTGATTGGGTTTAATAGATTCTCCATCTTTGGTTGCTGCTGACCACTCTGTTGCACTTTAGGTTGATTGGGTTTAATAGATTCTCCATCTTTGGTTGTTGTTGACCACCCTGCCGCATTGCAGGGAGGGGTTATGTATTTTAAATCCTTCATTTGTGGTTGTTGCTAACTACCACGTCGTGTTGAGCTATATATACTATCTCCATATATAGCACCCTGGTCCCCTCTATATAAATGCATCTCGTGTGATCACTACACACACTCCGGGGATTGCATAAGATGGTGTCCTGTCTCTCACTTCTCGTCTACCTACACTCTCTCCCTCCGATTCAACATGGTATCAGAGCGGTGATTGCACGGGCGCGCTCGAGAATCTTGAAGTCTTATCATGAGAAAGATAAGATTTTTTTTTTTTAATTCTGCTCATATTGTTTTCTGCTCGTGCTGACTCTCTTTAGGTCATTTAAAAAAAAAAAAAAAGGCGTCGCTGAATACTCCAAGTCCTGCAGAGATGAACAGTGGAGTTTTAGGGCTCTATTGTGAGCACGTTTTTAGAGTGGCATGAACCATGTCCATGGCTGTCGCTGCAAGGCAGCCAAAGCAAAGAGGCTAGTGGATTTCGGTTTTGGATAACACAGCCATATCGCAGGTATTTTTGCGATTTGGAGAGCACAACAATAGCGTGGGAATATAGATTGGCCTTGGCCGCATGTGGGTGGAGAAAGTTAAGTAGGTTGCTGATTACAGCACCTCGTGCGTGCTACTGAAGGCGTGTACTATGTGCGATGTACAAAAATAGGCAGGCGATGTACAACAAATTGCCATGTCTTCATGAGCAACCTGCAGACCTAAAGCAGGATTCTTGTGTGTGGCTACGTGCTATATGCACACAGAAGCTTCTCTTCTTGATATTATTAGCACCCCAGGCCATGCATGCTTCTTTTACGCGCTGTATGCACACAAAAGCTTCTCTTATTGATATTATTAAAGCAGCATTTACAGAAAAGCTTCTCTTATTGATATTATTAAAGCATGCCTAGAGTGACATAAAGCAATGAGTGCCCCAGCCACAAACCTATGCTATTATTAGTGCGGAATCTAACTGGCTTCACGTACTCCTGTTGGTGATTCAACCTACTGCGAAGCTTTTATGCACACCTGCTCCTGCGAACCTTTTATGCACATTTTTTTTTTTTTTGCGTACGTCTAATTTCGTATTGAGAAAGCAAAAGAGATATTTGTTTCTCAGTGTTAAAGGATAGTGTCTGAAGATAGGGGTTGCATCAAGCTGACGATGGAGGTAAAATCGGAGCCAGTTGAAGGTCCCCTTAAACGACAGTTGCATGCCTCGCCACCGGTTACTTCAAAGATCCCATGTTCGATTGTCTAGGGAAGTGTTCCCTTTGCTGGCGACATTAATTGGCGGGGTAAAGAAAGATTGAAGTCGACACTAAACATGGTTCATGGCAATGATATTGCATCTAGAATATGGTCGCAGCCCCCAGCCGGATTCATGTGAAGGAGTAGTGAATATATAGACATTATGATTGACAACAAAACGGACAGGCAGAAGGTGATGGATTTCAAAGATGTACAAATGGGTTTTTAAAAGATATACAATTTTGAACTATGAGGAGGCCTCTAAGCCAGATAAGGATCCGTCTATACTCTTGATGTTGGAGATGGTACCCAACACTGGTTTTGGCTATACTCAAGATGTGAAAGGTCATATCTAGATATACTCTTGATATCGGAGGTGATACCCGACCATAATTTACTCTTGATGTCAGAGGTTTACATCGTGTTCAATCCGGCTGTACATGATGAAGTTAAAGGTACATCCCTCAGAGGTTTATTATTATCGTATCCTATTTCTATCTAATGATGTTGGAAATTTTTGTCTGGACTAAAAGGATTTCTTCTCGTCTCGTCAAAGCCGTGTGTTATGGCTAACATGAAGCCTCTCCACATTGCAAGATGACTTATGTTATGGCTACATTGAAGTTTTGTCGTCTCATAAAAGATTGATGCTGACGGATTGGCATAGCTAAAAATCTATTGTCTCGTTTGGCAGCTGAACAACTATCGTCTCGTCTGGCTACTCAAACTCTATCTTCTCGTCAGCCACCACTGAAAATCTATCGTGCCGCTAGCCTTATCATCTCGTCAATCTTATGTTATGAAATACAAATAATCTAAGAAACCCCATCGTGTTTTTATATGCCGGCTTTGTATATCTGTGTGCACATGTGATTACATTGATATTATGTTTGTTTCTATGTCGTCTGCATATGTGATTGCATCGTCGTTATGGTTGTCTCTATGTCGTCTCTAGAACGGCCTCGTGAACCGTCTCTAAGGACAATGTGCTGTGGTTATTTCTAACCTTTGCATTTCGATATGTTTCTTGAGTTGATACTGTTTACAGGATGAAAGTCACATCAAGCAGTGTGTATAGAGGCTCAAAGATATTCAAGTTGTATATAGGATTGTTAAAGACCCTTGAAAAGACACATTGTAAAACAGGAGTGATGTAGCTCCTTTGAACATGTAAATGTATATTTAAAATATTTTAATATAACGGTGGGTATATATAGAGCTGTGGGTTTTTCCCTTGAGCCCCCTAGGGGTTTTTTATCCACAGTTAGGGACCTTCATTTGAGTGGGGGTGTTGAGCTATATATACTATCTCCATATATAGCACCCTGGTCCCCTCTATATAAACGCATCTCGTGTGATCACTACAGACACTTTGGGGATTCCATAAGATGGTGTCGTCTCTCTCTCTTCTCGTCTAACTGCACTCTCTCCCTCCGATTCAACACATCACATTGCAGGGAGATTGGTTTGAATAGATTCTTTGTCTATGGTTGTTGCTAACCACCCCGTCGCAGTGCAGGGAGGGGTTATGTATTTTTAGATCTCTCATTGTTGGTTGTTGTTGACCATCACGTCGCACTGCAGAAAGAGGTATCATATCATATAGTTTCTCATTTTCAAATTTTATTTATCATTGAATTGTTTTGCAAAGAGGACTATTGTAATTTTAGAATTGTAAATAAGTATTTTAATTCATGAAATATATTTACATTTTTCTATTTGCAAGGAGATTGTTTTTAATAGATTCTTTGTCTCTGGTTGTTGCTAGCCACCCTGTTGTAGTACAGGGAGGGGTTATGTATTTTTAAATCTTTCATTGCTATTTGTTGTTGACCATCGCATTGCGCTGCAGAAAGAAGTATCATATCATATAGTTGCTCATTTTCAAATGTTACCTATCATTGAATTGTTTTGCAAAGAGAACTATTGTAACTTTAGAATTGTAAATAAGTATTTTAATTCATAAAATATATTTACATTTTTC
This sequence comes from Adiantum capillus-veneris, assembly GCF_014529385.1. Taxonomy (NCBI): domain Eukaryota; kingdom Viridiplantae; phylum Streptophyta; class Polypodiopsida; order Polypodiales; family Pteridaceae; genus Adiantum; species Adiantum capillus-veneris. The sequence goes on along the minus strand of NC_140940.1, from coordinate 63,239,157 downwards.
CTTTTGCAATCATATACGTCATTCGCTGCAGATGAGTATAACCGAGACCTAAAGAATCTTTCCAAAAGATTAAGTATACTATCTCTATCTCACAGCAAAGGCAAAAGGCTGCTACTATAATCACAGAAGAGGCCAATCCTTTAAAGAATATGATTGGGTCTTCCTTAAATTTTCCAAGGCTCGATTAAGGCACACAACGGGCAAGAATCCTATGGGACAACAAAAGTACTATGCTAAGTTAGTAAAAAGGTACTATGGTCCCTTCCACATTCTTCGACCAATCAATGAGATGGCCTATCAACTCAAGCTCCCCATCCATTGGCTCATACACGATGCTTTTTGTGTGAGCCTACTAAAGCCTTACAAAGAAGAGCCACGTCAAAAACCAACTATTGAAGACCCGCTGGAGATTGAGGACCAAGAAGAGGTACTGCAGCTCGAGTGCATTCTTTGACATGAAGACAAGGTATTAAGAGGCGGTAAGACTAACCGATGGTATCTTATTGAGTTTAAGAATTATCCTTTTGAAGGTTCTAGATGGATGCAAGTCATACAATTAAAGGATAACCTAAACCTTGTCAGTGCTTACAATGTTTCCCTAGAGTAAGCAAACGTACAAATGTTTAAAATGAATTTTTTTTTAAGCTTATTAGTCTCTCTTTTTCTTTATTGTGCATAAATGTGAAGTAGTATTCATGCTTAGAATCAAGTTTGTGGAGACGGCGTCTTCCAAACACCAAGTAGACCTTGTCACTCTACTATGAAAGATTGATAGGACTAATGTGCAGACATGCTTGCATCAGCCTTAGGCTCTCAAGAGCCAAATGGATCTGTCATCCATTGTGGAACGATGTCGTAGGATAAGATAGGGATCCTCTATCCGCTAGAAAAAGGACTAATGAATAGGCTTTATCTTCTCTACCCCATAGTAGAGGGCGACTATGAAGAGGTAATGTCATAATAACTAATATTTAGTTATCCAGAATGATGTTCTCAAGTTAAAGTGATCATTTAATATGGGAATGTGCCAGGGGAGAAATAGCTAGAACATTGGTTAAGCTGGCAGACCGGCCGCGTAGTAGGGATCCAAAGGAGGGAAAATAGGGATCCAAAGGAGGGGCCATCTGCAAAAAATCAATGTGCAACAATGGGCTTCAAAGACCCTAAGGTTCAACCCATTAAAACTTACAAAATGCTAAGGTTCCAAAATTCAAAGGTTATGTCCAAATGGTCAAGCTTAGTGAAATTGGATGCTTTGTGAGTGTACACAAAAGTCTTCAGAACTCCTACATAGGAGGGGGCGATACCCATGTAAGTAGGGGATAAGAGAGAAACACACACACACACACACACGCGCTCCCATTACACAAAGGGAATAGGGGACACATGTTAGCTCCCTAGCCTAGTTGCCCATAAGGTGCACTCAATTCCTATTAGATGGCCATAGAGGGCGACCAATAAGAGCTAGGCTAGAGTAAATCTAGTTTAATTCATTTAAAACCACTTGATAAAAGAACCAATAAGAATTAAGCTTTCTAGAAGACTATTGGATAGTCTCCCAATTTGTCCAATGAGAATTCAGTAGCCCAATGGATTGCCTGATTCCTATTGCCCATAATACAAAGGGGTCCAATGAGAGTTTAGTTGCATTATTTTAACTACCTAAATCTCTCACAAAAGGGGAAAGGGGGACACATGTCAAAAGGCTATCACTTATGCTTCTCAATTATGATTGTCTAAGCTTTACAGGGTCCAATGGGATGCCAACAACATTAATTTGCAAGAGGGGTCGACCAAAAGAGAGTGGGGGACTTATTTTGGCAAGACATTATCACACACACACTCAGACAATCTCATGTATGAAGCAAGAAGATTCTCTCCCCTTCTCAAGCTTTAATGGAAAGCTCATCTTCTACTCCAAGCTTGTCAGAAGAAAGGCCTACATCAACAGCTCTTGGCTTTGTCATGCAAATCCAACCAAGAGCCACACTTCAATGCATGCTCATATCCTCTACCATGCTAATTACTAAGCTATGCTAGGCCTTTTTGAGTGATTATGTGAGGAGATATACTTCTTTATCCTAATACTACTCCTTCTTCCTCTCAATCTACACTCATACCCCACTACCTCTCACTATCTTTGAAGGTGTGTGAGGTCTTGGGTCTCAGACTGTGAGGGGATTGATGTTGTGTTTTATAAGGGTTTGCTTAGTGCTTGAAGCTTCCATCTTCATTGCACTAGCTAGTTATTGAATGAACACAAAGGATTGTATTGTAAAATGTCTCCCTTGATGGGGAAACCTATAATACAAATCCTTTTGGAGACGAGACCGGCTCCATGTAAAAACGGTCCTCGATTGTTGTCAGTATCTTAATCTCTCTCTCTCTTGAAGTATTTTTCATGCCTATCTAACTAGATGTTATTCTTTTTGTTGCTCTCTCCATCGAAGCACTCTTGTTATGCTCATTAGGAATCTATTCTAATGAAATGCGCACAATCGGTGATTTTGATCAAAATTAGCAATGGTCTTTTTCATTGTAGAGTTTTGAAAGACTACCCAGTTGGAGAGCTCCATTGCATTTACTGAAAAATTGAGACGATTGAGGTATAATTATTCACTTGCTTATGCATGCTAACTTGTTTTTTTGTGTTGTGCCAGACTCATGTGGTGTAGCAATTTTTCTCTCAGCAGAGGGTTGGCTTACAGGCTATAGGCCACTTTGTAGTGTGTAGCCATACGGATCACTTCAAAAGTGAGTACAATCTAGTTGCTATTCCAATGTTGTGTAATCACTTGGCTCATTGCGGGGAAGGATTTTAGGATAGACTTATATTCTTACTCGGGTGGTGCAGTAGTATATCTCTCACCACAAAGCTGAGTTAGAATTTAGTGGTCGACTCGTGGAGTGCACTAGGCATGATGCTACACCTCTCACTTCAGAGTGACCTATAGATTTCTCAATTTTAAATCAGGACACATCATCAGCTGTACCACATAAAAACGCAAGAGTGTTGTTCGTCAAACAGAGAGTGGAGCAATGCATTCTTAATTTTCTCTTCATGTCTATGTTATGTAGTGTTTATTAATGTGCTTTGGACTCCAAAGACACACCATTCTTCATCACAGGAGATTGTCAAGTTGTCCACTTATGTTTGTATTGTGAGTTCCACACACTTCATCAGGGATTAACTTAGATCACATCATCGTTCTTACTACATAGAAATATGAGGGTTATGCTCGTCTACCTAAGAGTGGAGAGATGCATACCTATGCCCTCTTTATCTTAGCATGATGTTCCTTGACCTTGTACTTTTTTATCCGTAGATATGCCATGGTTCATCACTAGATGACTTGGGGTTGTCCTGGATGTAGATACGTACAATGTTTAACCACAATTTGAGATTGTTAACCTGTCATGGTTGTTTTGTGCGTTTCACACACTTCATCAGGAATTAGTTTGATTAAACTATTAATCAACATTACAACAACATCTAGGACTTGTACAGAGCGTACCTCACACAAGCTGGGTTGTTTAATGTACACTTCGATCATTTACGTGTATTCAGCAACACACATAACAGGGTCCAGTACTTGTGATGAGTGTCCCTCACACTCTTGACCTCTTCATTCTCTCTCTATCTATCTCTATATCTCTATCTTTGTGTGTACTTTGTATTTTCTTAAGCTTTCAATCATTTATTGTATAGTGTATGGTTCGCAATCATAATATTGTGTTTTTTGCTACAAATTATGTCAGTTGTTTATGGTTTAAGGTCATGACACAATTTTGATTGTTTTCTTTCTCATCTTATATCATTTATGTTTTAAAATTATATCTTACAGATCTAGCGAACACCAAGCTGGTGAAACATCAGTGAGAATTTTCCTTCGAAGTTATAGTACACCACTTTCATCACATGTCAGAGTCTGAGATTCGTCGCTCCCTAAATCCTTGTGCAACAATTGTATACTAAGCTCAAGAGCAAGGACAAGTTGGAAAGAGCAGCAAAGCAAATGAGAGTGGAAGCCAGATCTTTTGATGATACCAAAGAACCAGGAGATTCCGTTAGAATAGATCATGTCGCTAGTAGTGCTCTCGGTCTGGATCAGTCTCAGTCCCCCCTTGTATTGCATCTTTTATCAAATACTGCAATCTTCAACATGAAGGCTCCATAGCTCGGAGAAGAGATATGGGCACATGTGAAGCATGTAGGTGTCACTCATCTTTCATTTAAAGATCGATTGTATGCGACGAATATCTTCAAAGTCCACTTGCATGGACCTATAGTGGATCAATAAGTTAAAGATGAAGCCACAATTATGGACATTGCTCATCATGACGTTATTTATTCACTTGCCATGGTTTGTCACATGGATCATCCAATGCTCATTTCATGTTTTTGGAATGGCGGCCATGTAGATAAGGGGACAAAAGAGTGCAATGCAGTTCATTTCATGTTTTTGGAATGGTGGCCATGTAGAGTAGGGAATAAAAGAGTGCAATGCTGATGGCAGTCAACCTGCCATTAGAAATTATGTGACCACTAAAGGAGTAGTAGAGGTATTGCACAGTATCATTTTGTAGATAATTAATGCTCTTCTGCAGACCTCGAAGTATCCATCTGTACACGTCTATCTCTACAAGGACGTACACTCCTGCAACATGATGCTTCATCTTGGACAGAAGGGGGTCTATGTAGGCATTGTGGATTGGGATTCATCTACAAAGACCAAAATAGTGTCATTATTTCCTCCACTCCGCAACTTTCAAATAGAAACTAGAAATCAACATTCAGTTAGAACTAGCAATGTTTGTGCATTTTGCAGGTGTCGACATTGAATCCAGTTGTCATCAATGTCACACCTATAGACCTAGTTTACAGCTTACCCTTAGGATTGACTCAGTTTATGCCATCCCCCGACGAGATCCTCCACAGGAGGTGTACAACTTCAAGAACTAAAATATATCCCATGTATAAAAAACTAGAAGTATATCCCATGTTACTAGCTCAAAAATATGGTAGCATCCTCAAAACATATTAGAGACTAACATCTTGTTTGTATCTCAAAAAGCATTCCAAAAAACATATCCTCAATTCTTTATATGTTTATATGCAATGATAACCGATCCCAAGAATAGTAAACACCTGTAGTATCATAAACACCCTGTAAGAGTATGGCCATTCACAAAGATAATTACTATCCCTTACCTTGGATAGTAGCTTAAAAAATACGTTATTCTCAAGGTTTTCTTTGATGAGTAAGTCATTAGCTACATTATTCATGAAGTAGAAGCTTGCCAAAAAACAATGCAATGAATGAAGTATCAACATGTCAAATATACCCAATTTGAGCAGTCTCTTAAAATAATTTTCTGTCAATGTCTACTCCCATGTTATCCGGATGTATGGCTGAAAGCATGTTACCCTGTCGCGCTTTTTGTGCTAGTTAGCAGTTTCAAGTTAGCACATCTTCAAAAAGTTGGGCATCCGGTAAATTTTTTTACAAATAATCTCAAAATTTGTCGGAGGTTGTACATTTGGATTCCTTGTTTCAAGTGCTTTCTATTGAGATATCATATGTCATAGATCTTGGAGATGTAGCTCAAGTTATTGTACTAGTTAGAATATGTCAAAATTGTGCTAGTTAGCATTGTCCGGGACATGAAAAAGCATGACATGTTAACATGATTTCACCCGTATGTCATAGTAGCTGATACTCTTGCAAGTTCATAATTTATGAAAATTCGGCAGCATCTCCCTTGTATTTTGAATAAAGTTTCAAAAAATCTCCAACAAACTATACCATCTCACCAAGAGACCCTCACAAGAGGATAAGGTGCAAGTCACCTTACCATAATTCTTATAAGAGTCTATTCCCTTACAATGGTTTGAAATCCTGTGTGTGTGTGTGTGTGTGTGTGTGTGTGTGTGTGTGTGTGTGTGTGTGTGTGTGTGAGAGAGAGAGAGAGAGAGAGAGAGAGAGAGAGATGAGCATGCTTGGGCCCACCACCTTATTGACATTGTGACAACCCTCTAACACCTTACGAACGTTCTTTTGGCCCTAGCTGACACTCATTGTCTGCATTTCTCTGGTCCCATATACTCAATCTAAAGTGTGTAGATGCGTGCACCAACTGTTAATAACATGTTATGGTACAACCATACAAAAATTGGCATAGCTACAGAAAGGACTTGCATAGCTACTTATTAGAAGGCAAATAAATGATGCATATGTGACCATTCATGAGACATAGTCATTTCCAAAAGGTGCCAATGAATTTTCTTCATGTGACTATAAATTATTAGCCATGTCCTATGTAACCTCGATGAGACTCATGAGTACTAAACCATTTGTGAAAAGGGATATACATAGTGTGGCTAGTTTCTATTGGAGCAATGACACTACAATAATGGAGGGAACCCCCAACCCATTGGTCAAGGGCATGAACACCCACTCGAAGCTCACATGTAGCTTGATAAAAACTACAATATTAAAAAAAAAAAGCTCCAAAAAGCTCATTATGAGAACTTCAAAGTTCTAGATACTATCTAAAAAATCTTGAAGTGTAAGGCTTGTTGCTTTGTTGTCAATGTTAGGGAAAGAGTATGGTCTTTCTTCAAGAGACTCTAGGATCAAAAAGTGAGATTCCAAAAGGTTCAAGCACTTTCTCAAAAGCCTTGAGTAGAAAGACAATCCCATCTGCCACCTTAGATGTATAATCGTGAAGAGTGTGTGCACGAATGTGTGCTTGCTTGGTGTGGCGTGTGAGGAAGGAGAACATAGAGAGTTTTGGGTTGAGTTCTCACTTAGGATTGAAATGCCTCACTATTTATTATTGAAATGTATTACCAATAAATAGGGAGAAGGTTGGTACGGTCAGTGTGATGGATGTCCAAGCAGTTCGCACAAACCCTAACAATATTTCTCCCTTGAACATCGACATGGCCCAAGAGGCCTATGCATGTACAACTTGTACAACCATAAAGAATCCAAGTGGTGTCATCGTACACCCATTATCTCCATGCAATGTGAAGAGTGCTATGAGGGTAGTCTCTTTGTGAGATCATCCACAGGGTTGTCCATATGAACCTTGACTAGCTCCATGCGCTTTGTACCCAATATGTCGTGTATCACATGATAACAAACTTCTATGTGATTGACTTAGAGTGAACGAGGGGTTCGTTTCTAATGTAATCACACTCTAACTATCACAATGCAGCACTAGAGTCTGAGTAATGTCAAGATCTCCCACAAGGTGACCTAATCACACAGCTTCCTTGCTAACATCAGAAACTGCCACATACTTTGTCTCTGTGGTGGCGGAAGATGACATATAGTCCTAGGGACATGATCTCCATGACGACACGGTTACTCTAGGAAAAAGAAAAACATAGGCAGAGGTGGATATTTGACTATCCAGACAACCCGCATAATTCACATCTATATAACCTATAATGGATGCATTACTATTCCCAAAGCATATGCACTTGTCTATCATACCTTCCACATATCTCAAGATGCGCTTCACTGCTTCCCAATCCTTTTTGCCAAAAATTTGCTAACCATTCCCACTCCAAACGGAATGTCTAGTCTCATGGCCACCATGGCAAACATAAGTATGTCAATTGCTGAAGATTATGGCACCTCGGCCCCTTTTGATTTCTCAACATCAAACTTGGGAGCATCATTCTTGCTCAATTTTCTAAATGATTGCATTGGGTTATTCAATGAGGCATCGCCCCCTCCCCCCCCCCCCCTCTTCTACATTTAAAACATTGCAAGAGGTTGTGAATATACTTTTTGTGTGACAACTCTCCTTATTTATCTCTCTTGATTCACAACCAAGACAGTAATACAAATCTCTTTAATGTTTCATAGAAATCTATGTGCCAAGGGACTGCTTCAAAATGACAATCTCGTCTTTTGGCTTCCCGACAATAAGAATTTCACAAACATAAAGTATCAAGATGATAACTGAACTTTAGGTTATACAAGCAACAATCTTATTGACTCCTTTCATATCCTTGGGATTGCATTAATTTTCAAAATTCATGTAACAGTTCCTTGAGCCTTGTTTTAGGCCATACAGTGCCTTATGTAATTTACACACCAATTTTTCCCTTGTAGGCTTCTTAGCTTCGACTTCAAAATCCTCTAGTTGTTTTGTGTAGACATCCTTGTCAAGATCCCCATGAAGGAAAGCCGTCTTAATGTCTATCTAGACAAGTTCCATGTCCTCAATGGATACTAGTCCAAGCAGAAGATGGAATTTAGTTATCTTGACTACCCAAAAGAAAATCTCATCAAGGTCCACATCTTTGTTCATTTTGAATCCCTTAGTGACCAATCTAGCCTTATACTTAGGCTTGGGATCTTATTTCATGAGATTTTTCTTATATACCGTTGTGCAAGGCAAGGCTTGTTTCCCCTCTTGTTGTCAAAGGATTTGTATTCAAAAGGTGAGCTGGGAAGGCACGGGGCCCTTGGCTATGGGAGGTGCGGGGAAAAGAGTTGCAACAGATGCAAATAATGAAGATAGAGCTTAAAACAGATAGATTGAAACTCGATAACTCAAATCGAATATTGAACAGTACCCCTATTTTAATCAAATATTAATGGAGGAGTTTATGCTCCTTACAAGGGTTATCCTACTTTAATCCCGTTGCTAATCAAGAAAATCAATTCTGAACTACCTTGAACTGCTTTATTCCTTCTGCTTCTTCCCACTATGGCTTTAGGAGCTTTGACTTCCAAGAGCCGTCTGATTTGGCTTAAGATTTATGGCTTAATTCTGGGTTAAGGGGATTAAGGATTTGGTTTAGACCTTAGGCGACGGCTAATGAGTTTGAGAAAATGATTGCTCAATGATAGCGGGAGGAAATTTTGCTTGGAGAGCTTATGGTTATCAAGGTTAATGATGAATTAATGAGATTGGAGCTTTGGCTTAGAGCTCGTGATAATCCGGGCTTAGGCTTGGCTACCAAAGCTTAGAGTTTTGATAATTCGGGCTTAGGCTCGGCTAATGAGAGCGAGAGGCTTTGGTTAGAGATTAGATATTAGGCTTGCTCAATGAGATCGAGATGCTTAGCTTACAGATCTTTGGATTAGGATGGCTTAAGGCGATTCAGATTAGGCTCGGCTTAAGGAATCCGAGCTTAAGCTTGATCTAAGAGAGATTAAAGAGCTTAGGCTTTCTTCCCCGAAGAGAGGCTCCATGAGAAGAGGAGATAATTTCCAAAAAATGAGAGAGTTCTTGTGATCCACATCTTTTCCTTTTTATAAGTTGCATGAGCCTAGTTTCTTGCCAAAAGGGGCCTACCCATTAGCGATGTCGCTAATGGGTACTCCCCTCGATGACGTGGCAAGCGGGTTTCGAAGTAGCACGAAAACCAGCGCTCCTGGTGCCGAAAAGCTTTGCAATGACCTTCCGAGAATTTCCTGCTATTTCGGTTTCCTTTTTAGAGTAGCCGTTTGGCCGACGCGAGCAACGCGAGTTTCCTCCTCATCGGCTGCAACTGCCCTCCATAGCTTCGTCCCTTCCACACTCAGAGCCCCTTAGTAATTAAATGGCCGGCCTTTGGGTTTACTAAGGTGTGCGGCCAATTAGGTTTTGGGCGGCCTTTTCATTATTTCCTTTAAGGTCATGGGCTTTGACCCTTCATTCATAAAGGCACCACATTTGGCATGCAAGTTTACCAAGGCAAAGCAAAAGTGAGCATTATCTGCACTCAATGCACTTCACGAGACTTCAATTCGAACAATAATCCCACCAAGATCTTTTTGTTCTTTCATAATGGCACCACATTTCGTACACATATCGGGCAAAGCATTGCTAAGCATCGTACTAGGCATACTTATTGGCCAAATATTCTTTCAAGTACCGCATTTGGCCCGGATCCAGTGCCAAGCCATCCATAGCTTTCCCGTCATTTCCCTATTTGATATTTCTAGTCATCAATGTACTTCAAGAGATGGCACACCAGGCATGATACTCCTCAAGCACTTATTCTAATGCATTGAAAACCATGACTACAGCTCAAAACTTCCCAGATGTCACTCCTTACGAGCGGACTGGATTGGTACGGAACTGGCCCCCCATGAATCTTTATCCGCTAATATCTTGGCGACTGGGACTCCGATCACTCATCTAAAAAGACCGGTGCGCTCCTCAGAGTGAGCACTTTAGGCCCATACATTCATTTCAATTCTATCATCTTAGCTGTAGTTTCCCAATCCGGTACAGATCTGCAATCGACTTGAACTTTGAACTGCCATAATGTCTTTACCGTAGCTCCAAGCGACGAGCCGTAAAGGGAGGCATGTAGAGATCTTTGAGTATTTTAACTTGGATTAATAAAATCCCAGCTATGACCACATCAAGCATACTCACTATTTAGCATTACCAAAACATCTTTTGGCCCTTAGAGTCGCATCTGCCACACTTTCAACTTAAAATTGGCTTTTTAGCAAGCCCTTATAACTGATGATTAATCATGTAGGATTCAAATACTCTTGATTGGCATCCCTTTGCTCATTTTCTTGTCATGGGAGCGGAGCGACACGACATCCATCCCCTCTGAACCTGCACAGCTTCCGGTCTGTGCCAACCGGTTTTCAAGTTGCATCTTCTATAAACACCTTAAGCTACTTGTCATCAAGCTCACATAGTTGGTAAAGACATGTAAAACAGAAGAAGGTTTAAATCGTAGCATCAATAGTCTAGCTCAATTATCTGGTAGTTGTCCCATCACAAATCTTTGAACCATAGTGGTTGTATCTTTGAAGCATTCAATTATGAGAAATCTATTTAGTGAACCCCGCCAAACTCAAGTGATCCAGTTACTTATGCACATGGCTTGACCATCAGCTCGCTTTAGGGAACCCTGTCAAGCTCAAGTATGCCTTACTCTCTCTGGACACAGAATGGTCTTCAAGTCCTTTACTTCAAGTTTTGGTAGCAGAACCATCTCAAAAGATGTGAAGATACTATAACAACTGATTAAAGATATCAACTGGAAGCTAGCCATGTAAGCTTATTGATCATATAACCAAAATCACTTCGATCGTAGCATACATCCAAAAACAAATCTATTGCCAAGTACAGGAAAATAAATGATATCTTTGAATCTGCAAGTTCCTCTTCAATAGCTCCCAGGATCAAATGGGATAATAAGAAATTTCCCCAATAGTGGAGCAGCATAATATCCACATGAGCACACATATCCTGTATCACTCAACTTCCAGAATTTTTTCTCCAAATATGCTATTCTTGGATCTAGTAGAAAGAAACCACAATATATACCCAAAAATATCCATCCATAGTGAACCTGCTTTTAAATATCTGTCGAATCACCTGGATCAAATACCATTAAGATCACATAGCATTGATGGGCTCCGCAATATACTAGAGCTTCCCCTGAAGCATAGTGCAGCACCCACATTTCATAACCTTTTGGTAACTTAGGGCTGCTATCAGCAAGAATTAAATAATTCTGACTCCCTTTTACTTGTAGCCAGGACATCAATGACATAAGAATTAGTAGGAATAGTACCCAAATCCAGACACATTTGGTACATTGTCCAAGAAAATAAAAAACCATGTGCACTTTATGCAGAATCAAGGATGATTTAGCATCGTCACCCCCTCTAGCTTCATAGCCATCACGAAAAACCTTAGGACTTTCTAGACTTGTATCATTAGAGAGATTTTTACCTGGTTTTTTAGTTTGATAATGGAGAATAGCTTTATCCTGAAGATCTTCATCCATAGAATCCTTGGGAAAATCACCCTTGGAAGTCTCAACATTCATCAAAGCTATAGGAGTTGGCTCCTCTTGCATCCGATATATAAGCATAGATGTAAAATCCATGTCAATATCCTCTTCATAATCCGCATGATCTAGGCAATCTTCAATATCGCTCTCTGCTTCCTCATCTACATCCATGCTACTTAGCAAGCCATTGTAACTTTGAAAAGGTTCATCAGGCTTCCCTTCTGAAGGGGTACATGCATCACAAAGCTCTCCTATACTACTATAAAATTCTTCTTCAGATTGGGCCAAAAACCCATCAATTATGAAATCTACTTCTGTAATAATAGAATCGGCAAGCATATTGCCAAAAGCAACCATAGCTTCATTGGCATTATCAGGTACATCTTGTGTTAGGTCTACAACCTCAGCCACTTCATCAGCTATCGTGTATATAATGGCTTTATTTATGCAATCATCTGTAGTAAACCTGTTGCCCTGCTCAGCCATAGTGCCGATACATCCATTAGAAGCCTGTAGTGGCTCATCTTCTTGATAGACTTGTTGAGAGCATCCCATGCCAAGGTCAGTAGATTGAAAGTTTTTTGTTGTACAGTCTAGCTCTTCACTAGAACCATTATTTGAGGTAACTTCCATGCGCGCAATCTTCGAAAAAAATCATATGTATGTGTTTCAACAATAATTTCATTATGTACCTTTGCTAGGTTGCTCAAAATATGGTCCTTTGAAGTTAAATCTGCTACTTCCGAAGCTGTATTTGCCTTGGATTTACTTCTAGCAGAAATATGGTCCCAAAATTGATCATAATTAAGGAACTGCATATGATTCCCTTCTTCTTTATAGAAAACAATCTAGCTTTGTTCGTTAATCTCTTTCATTGCCAACTCGAAAATCTTTGAGCTTTCGTGAACAAACCCATCTGCAAAATAGTCCCATTGTGTGGGGTATGTCTCTATCAGTTTTCGGACCTTATCTTTAAACTCAGAGGTTACCACATCTTCAAAGGTTGAAATCATCCGATCTTCTGAAATTCCTCGGCTCTTCATCTCCTCCTTATAACATGCAAGGAGTCCATCTGGATCATGTCCTTGAAAAATTCCATACTGTTCATGTACAACATCAAGTGCCATCTCCACTGCATCATCAATATGCTCTTTCATCTTCATAGCTTTTACTTCTTGCAAACATCTCTGAACTAAGCCCAACATTTTTGACAGATCTGTTACGGCTAGATTTTTATCACGTCGGGTTCACCAAGAATGTCGGGGAATTTGTATTCGAAAGGTGATCCGGGAAGGCATGGGTCCCCTGACTGTGAGAGGTGCGGAGAAAAGAGTTGCAACAGATGCAAATAATGAAGATAGAGCTTAAAACAAACAAATTGAAACTTGATAATGCAAATCAAATATTGAATAGTACCCGTGTTTTAATCAAATATTAATGGAGGATTTTATGCTCCTTACAAGGATTATCCTCCTTTAATCCCGGTGCTAATCAATAAAATCAATTCTGAACTACCTTGACCTGCTTCATTTCCTTCTGCTTCTCCCCACTATGGCTTTAGGAGCTTCAACTTCCAATAGCCGTATGATTTGGCTTAAGATTTATGGCTTAATTCCGGGTTAATGGGATTAAGGATTTTCTTTAGAGCTTAGGCTGAGGGCTAATGAGGTTAAGAATAGGATTGCTTAATGATATCGGGAGGAAATTTCTCTTGGAGAGCTTATGGTTATCAAGGTTAATGATGAATTAATGAGATTGGAGCTTTGGCTTAGAGATCGTGATAATCCGGGCTTAGGCTTGGCTAACGGAGCTTATGAAAGCTTAGCTTAGAGTTTTGATAATCCGGGCTTAGGCTCGGCTAATGAGAGTGAGAGGCTTGGCTAATGAGAATGAGAGGCTTTGGTTAGATATTAGAGATTAGGCTTGCTCAATGAGATCCAGATGCTTAGCTTAGAGATCTTTGGATTAGGATGGCTTAAGGCGATTGAGATAAGGCTCGGCTTAAAGAATCGAAGCTTAAGCTTGATCTAAGAGAGATTAAAGAGCATAGGATTTCTTCCCCGAAGAGAGGCTCCATGAGAAGAGGAGATAATTTCCAAAAAAATGAGAGAGTTCTTGAGAGCCGCATCTTTTCCTTTTTATAAGTTGCATGAGCCTAGTTTCGCGCTAAAAGGGACCTACCCATTAGCGATGTCGCTAATGGGTATCCCCACCGATGATGTGACAGGAGGGTTCCGAAGTAGCACAAAAACCAGCGTTGTTGGTGCCGAAAAGCTTTGCAATGGCCTTTTGAGTGTTTCCCGCTTCTTTGGTGTCCTCGTCAGAGCAGCAGTTTGGCAAGCGCAAGCATTGTGAGCTTCTAGCTTCCTTGTCGGCTGCAGCTATCCGCCATAGCTTTCTCCCTTCCATACTCAAAGCCCCTTAGTAGTTAAATGGGCAGCCTTTGGGTTTAGTTGGGCGAGCGGCAAAGTAGGTTTTGGGCAGCCTTTTTATTATTTTGTTTAAGGTACCACATTTGGCATGCAAGTTTACCAAGGCACTGGAAAAGTGAGCATTATCTTCACTCAATGCACTCCACGAGAGTTGAATTTGAACAATAATCCCACCAAGATATTTTTGTGCTTTCGTAACGGCACCACATTTCATACACATATCGGGCAAAGCATTGCTAAGCATCATATTAGGCATACTTATTGGCCAAATATTCAGCCAAGTACCGCATTTGGCCCGGATCCAGTGTCAAGCCATCCGTAGCTTTCCCGTCATTTCCCTATTTGATATTTCCCATCATCAATGTACTTCAAGAGATGGCACACCAGGCATGATACTCCTCAAGAACTTATTCTAATGCATTGGAAACCCTGATTGCAGCTCAAAAATTCCCAGATGGCACTCCTTATGAGCGGACTGGATTGGTGCGGAACCAGCCCCCGGTGAACCTTTATCGGCCAATATCTTGGCAGCCACGACTCCGATCACTGATCTGAAAAGACCGACACGCTCCTTAGAGTGAGCACTTCAGGCCCATACATTCATTTCAATTATGTCACCTTAGCTGCAATTGCCCAATCCGGTACAGATTTGCAACCGACTTGAACTTTAAACTGCCATAACTTCTTCACCGTAGCTCCAATCGACAACCCATAAAGGCAAGCATGTAGAGCTCTTTGAGTACTTCAACTTGGATTCATATTATCCCAGCTATGACCACATCAAGCATACTCATGTTTTAGCATTATCAAGACATCTTTTGGACCTTAGAGACGCATCTGGCACACTTTGAGCTTAAAATTGGCTTGCTAGCAAAGCCCTTATAACTGTTGATTAATCATGTAGGATTCAAATTCTCTTGATTGGCATCCCTTTGCTCATTTTCTTGTCATGGGAGCGGAGTGGCACAACATCGTAAATCTATCAGTTATCAATTTTAATTTTCCATAATCGAGCTGCAGTCAGATTGCATTGCCTGATCTCACTTCACGCTATCCTTTATCTCAATAGCCTTTTGGTAGTAGGTACTAATGACCAACCAATTTTTAGACTTAAACACGGAGCAGTTGAGAGAGATAGAGCGATAAAGAGAGAGAGAGAGAGAGAGAGGGAACTGTAGTAAATTTTGAACTTCACATTATTATCAGACATGAGCAAAGAGAGTCTAGCGAGAGAGAGAGAGAGAGAGAGAGAGAGAGAGAGAGAGAGAGAGAGAGAGAGAGAGAGAGAGAGAGAGAGAGAGAGAGAGAGAGAGAGAGAGAGAGAGAGAGTCTAGAGAGAGAGAGAGACATGAGAAAAGAGAGTCTAGAGAGAGAGAGAAAGGAGGTTTGCTACACCCACTTGTTGTGAAGTATTCAAGGTTGTTCAAAAGTAAACTAAGCTGAGAACACCACGCTTCCAATAGCAACAACTTTTGTGCATTGTAAAAGGGTCATCTGTGCAACTCTCGTGCCATTATAATTTGAATCAATTATAATAAATCATCATGAAAGCATTATGAAACAACTCTATGGAAGAATAACCATATCAACAAGATGAACGATTAGTACGAATGACTTTTCATCATCATGGAAGCGTATCATGGAATCATGGAAGAACTCCATGGCATAATAGAAAACAATCAATACGAATACTTGTAATCATCCTGAAAATGTATCATGGCATCATGGAATAACTCCATGAAATACTAACCATCCTAATAAAATGAACGATCAATAATAACGTCTTGTCATCATCAAGAAAAGGCATCATGGCATCATGGAACAACTCCATGGAATAATAACCATATCAATAATAGAAGGATCAGTACCAACGACTTGTAATCATCATGGAAATGCATCATGACATCATGGAATCACTCCATGGAGTAATAACCATCTCAATATTAAATGATTAATACAAACAATCTCTAATCATCATGAAAACGCGTCATGGAATCATGGAATAACTCCATGGAATAATAATAATCTCACTAACAAACGATCGCCTTGTAATCATCATGGAAATGCATCATGGTATCATAGAATAACTCCATGGTGTAATAATCATTTTAAAATAGAAAATAGGAATGAATGAACAATACGAACCACTTCTATCATCATGACAACACATCATGGAACAACTCCATGGAGTAATAACCATCTCAACAATGATTGATTAGTAAGAACGACTCCTAATCATCACATGAAATTATAAATTTCAATAACAAATGATCATAAGTAAAAACTATAGGTTTTTTATATTTTGACTGAAATAGATTATTAAAATGTATCTATGTAGGATTGATCAAAGAATTGATTTCATGAAGACAAACTTGGTAACAATAAAATATTTATAAAGACATGTTTGGTGATTCCATATTGATGACAACATGAAGACATGTTTGGTGATGCCATATTGATGATAACATGAAGACATATTTGGTGATGCCCTATTGATGGCAAGCTACACAACAGATTCACGGAGACGCTTTTGATCACGAGCTAATCGATAGTTTTTACACCTCTTTATTGAATCTTTATATTTATTATTGTATTTGATAGGATATGAGTGATGTAACTCCTCAAAAAACATTCATTGTAAAAGGAGTGATGTAGCTCCTCATAAAATATTCATTGTAAAAGGAGTGATGTAGCTCCCATGAACATTTGTATATTCAATGATTTTTATAATATAACGATGGGTGTAAATAGAGTTGTGGGTTTTCCCCTTGATCCCCCAAGGGTTTTTTTCATCCACATTTAGGGACCCTTATGTGAGCGGGGGTGTTGAGCTTATATATGAAGCTACTTAATATATGTCTTCTATACATAGCACCCAGGTCCCCTCTATATATACATCATATCATGTGTGTATTCCACACACTTTGGGGTTCTATTCCTATGCTCTCTCTCTCTCTCTCTCTCTCTCTCTCTCTCTCTCTCTCTCTCTCAACAACTTGTGTGTAGCGGAAATTAGCATGAACATAGTGAGAATTTCATTGTAATAGATTCCTAATGAGCATAACAACAGTGCTTGGGTGAAGAGAGCAACAAAAAGCATAACACCTAGTTAGATAGCATGAGCAATACTTCAAAAGCGAGAGAAGTTAAGCTATTGACAAAAGTTGAGGACCGGATTTACATGGAGCCGGTCCCCCCTCCAAAAGGCTTTGTATTATAGGTTTCTCCCATCAAGAGAGTCATTTTACAATACAATTCTTTGTGTTCCTTCAATACTAGCTAGTGCAATGAAGATGGAAGCTTCAAGCACTAAGTATAAAACACAACATCAATTTCATCACGGTCTCAGGCTCAACACCTCACACGCCTTCGAAGATGGTGAGAGCTAGCAGGGTATGAGAGTATATTGAGAGGAAGAACGAGTAGTCTTACGAGAAAGATGTAAAGCTCCTCACACAATCACTCATATTGGCATAGCTTAGCTTAGTAATTAGCATGGTAGAAGAGATGAGCCTGCATTGAAGCTTGGCTCTTGGATGGATTTGCATCACAAATCCAAGAGTTGTTGGTGTAGGCCTCCCTTCTCACAACTTTGGAGTAGGTGATAAGCTTTCCTTCAAATCTTGAGAAGAAGAGAGAGAGTCTTCTTGCTTCACACATGAGCTTGTGTGAGTGTGTGTGGAATAATGAATTGAGATAATCAGCCCCCTCTCTCTCTTGGTCGACCCCTCATGCTATTTTCTCATGCTAACACCCCATTGGACCTCTCCCTTTCCCCTTTTGTGAGATCTTTAGGTAATTAATTCATGCAAATAAACTTTCATTGGACCCCTTTGTATCCTAGCCAATATCAATCAGGCAAGCCATTGGGCTGTTGAATGCTCCTTGGACCCCTTGAGAGACTGTTCAGTAATCTTCTAGAGAGATTAATTCTTATTGGTTGTTTTATTAAGTGTTTTTAATTTAATTGAAATATATTTACTCTAGTCTAATTCTCATTGGTCCACGGCCTCCATGGCCATCCAATAGGATTTGAGTACACCTAGCCTTGTGGGCATCTGGGCCACAGAGTTGACACATGTCCCTCATTCCCTTTGTATAGAGGAGGCTTGTGAGTGTGTGTGTGTGTGTGTGTGTGTGTTTCTGTCTCATCCCCTACTTCCAGGGCTCTCCCTCTCTTATGTAGGAACCATGAAGACTTTTGGAACACACACAAAGCATCCAATTTTCCTAGTGTTTGACCTTTGGACATAACCTTTGAATTTTGAAACCTTAGCATTTTCGAAGTCTTCATGGGCTGAACCTTAGGGTCTTTAAAGCGGATCCCTATTTTACCTCCTTTGGATCCCTACTGTGGTCGGTCTGCCAGCTTAACCAATATTCTAGCTTTTTTCCCCCTGGCACTTCCCCATATTATATGATCATTTTAACATGAGAAAATCATTTAGGTAGATATTAGTTATTATGATACTTCTCAACAAGGTATCAGAGCGTGGTTGCTTTTTCTTCACAAAAATAGAGCGTTTTTTTGTCTCGCACGGCTTCACTTTGCGCACGTGCAACAAAAATCTGCAATTCAGTAAAATATAAAAGCATCATAACTTTCTGCTTGAAACTCGGACTTCAATGTTTGAAGAGTCGTTATCAAGGTTTTGGGACGTTCCGAAGCTGTTGGTCTAACGTATTTGTCAAATTCTGCGCCGAAAGTAGCTTACAAGAAATTGATAACTATTTTCAACACGTTTTTAATTGAAATCATCAAGAGATATGAGTTTCTAGATTTTCAAATCTATCTGTGTTAAGATTCTTGTTCTGAATCTTTGATTTATCTTTCATACACCATATTCAATTTGATTCGCATAAAAGAACTTAGATAAAGAGTTGATTATGTTGTACTCAATTAGATTTCTATATTGATACGTGTTGAGTTTTTTGTTACATGATTCTTGGATTTCCTTTTCATGGATTATATATTGCAGTTCGATTTGTGTAAAAGAAATAGAGTAAAAGTTTAGAATATTGAAATTACAATATGTTTAATTCTTCTTATTGTATAATTCTTGAATTTTCTTTTATGAATCATATACAATTCTGTTTATATAAAAGAAATAGATTAAAAATTAAGCATTTTAAATTTACATCATCTTCAATTCGCTTTATATAGTGAAAGAAGTACATAAATTGATTGATCTCTATACTTATGTTTCATACATATCACATATATTTTGATGCATGTACAGAGAGTTACATCGAAGTCATATCACTTGAAATCTTTTTAGTTTGCTTTTTGTTTCAATTGTGTGTAATCTATGATAAAGATAATCAAAATCTTGATAATCTGTGTTGTATTCGAAGATTCATGTTAAAAAATTATGTTTGAATAGTTCTTTTTATATGATTATTAAAGTGTTATGTTCCAATGATTTCTATAAGTACATCTCAAATACTTACAATTTTCATGATTTATTTTATAATCTTTAAGCGATATTGATACTTATACTTAGAAAAGTCACACTATTTATCTTCTTTGTGAATGTCTTGTTGAATTATTTTCTCTTTTGATTGGAAAAATCAAAGAGTTCTATCTGATCATTATATTTTATTGATTTATATCATTTATTTATATATAGATGTTAAAAAGTTATAATTTTGATTATTTATCAAAGAGATACATTTTAATAATTTATTTTCAGCCAAAATATAAAAAATTTATAGTTTTTACTTATGATCGTTTTTTATTGAAATTTATATTTTCATGTGATGATTAGGAGTCATTCTTACTAAGCAATCATTGTTGAGATGGTTATTACTCCATGGAGTTGTCCCATGCACTATGCTTTCATGATGATAGAAGTGGCTCCTATTGTTCATTCATTTCTATTTTCTATTTTAAAAGAATTATTACTCCATTAGTTATTCTATGATTCCATGATGCATTTTCATGATGATTACAAGGCGTTCGTAGTGACCGTTTGTTATTGAGATTATTATTATTCCATGAAGTTATTCCATGATGCCATGACGCGTTTTCATGATGATTAGAAATTGTTTGTATTAATCATTTAATATTGAGATGGTTAGTACTCCATGGAGTGATTCCATGATGTCATGATGTGTTTTTATGATGATTACAAGTCATGATCGTTCTATTATTGATATGGTTATTATTCCATGGAGCTGTTCCATGAAGCCACGATGCATTTTCATGATGATGACAAGACGTCATTATTGATCATTTATTTTATTAAGATGGTTAGTATTTCATGGAGTTATTCCATGATGCCATGATACGTTTTCACGATGATTACAAGGTATTTGTGTTGATTGGATTTTATTATGCCATGGAGTTGCTCCATGATTCCATGATATGCTTCCATGATGATGAAAAGTCGTTCGTACTAATCGTTCATCTTGTTGATATGGTTATTCTTCCTTAGAGTTGTTTCATAATTCCATGATACGTTTTCTTGATGATTAATTTTTCTTTGTATTGATTTTTTACTATTGAGATTGGTTATTCTTCTATGGAGTTGTTTTGTGATGCCATGATACGTTTTCATAGTGATTAAAGCTTGTTCGTACTAGCCGTTTTTTACTGATATGATTATTGGTTTATAGAGTTGTTCCATGATGACATGATACATTTTCTTGATGATTAAATATTCTTCGTATTGATTCTTTTTCACTGAGATGATTATTCTTCCATGGAGTTTTGCATGATTCCATGACGTATTTTCATGATGATTAGAAAGTGTTCAAATTGATCATTCATCGCTAAGATGATTATTCTTTTATATATAGAGTTGTTTCATGATTCTATGATATGTTAGAAGTCATTTATACTAATCCTTTATCATTGAGATGATTATTATTCCATGGAGTTGTTTCATGAGATCATGATGCATTTTCATGGTGATTACAATTAAGATGGTTATTCTTTCATGGAGCTATTCCATAATGTCATGATGTATTTCATGGTGATATTAGAATCCATTCAAATTGATTATTTATTACTAATATGGTTATTCATTTATAGAGTTGTTCAATGATGCCATGACGTATTTTCATAATCATTTTTTACGAAGATAGTTATTTTTTCATGGAATTGTTCTATGAGACATGCTATATTTTCATAATGATTAGAAGTCTTTTCTATGGATTTTGTAAGTAAGAATTTTATTCACTCGTGGAGTTGTTCCATGATACCATGATACATTTTCATGATGATACGGATGGTTTCTTATTGAAATGGTTTTATGTTCCATAGCATTGTTTCATGGATGACTTAGTATAATTGAGATAGTTTTTTGTTAGATAGAGTCATTTTAATACGATGATATTTTTTCATGATGATTTATTATAATTGAAAGAATTATTATTGCATGAAGTCAATTCATTATACCATGTTGTTATTTTAAGCTCATTTGTAATGATTAAGATGACCGTTTTGTGATTTCATGATATCGTTTTATGATATTTTGTTATGTTTATTATTCTATAGATTTATTTTATGATGTCATGAAGTTCTTTCATAATGATTTCTGGTGATCTAGATAGATTTTACTTCATATAATTATTTCTTGATGATTTCTTATACTTTCAATGATTTTTTATTTTTATGAGGAAAACATCAATTTGAACTTGCAATCCTCATCTCAGTTGACACTAAAAAGGCTTATTTTTTATGCTGAATTAAAATCCATTTTCTTGCTATGTTCTTTACATGCATCATGGCATACATTTAAGAATGCCACTAGTGTGCAAAAATCTATGGTCCTTGACAAAAGTTTTGGTTGAGTTAAAAGTTCCAATAGCAAAGTGCATCGTAAGTAACATAGTGCATTTTAGGAAATTTCCATTAATCTTTGTTTGTAACCTTCAAAGAGGGTCCCAGGCTCGTCCCAGACTCATCTTCCCCTCACCTGGTCACAAACTAATGATTCATTCTAGTAACTTTATATCATGAGATTTTCTTCCCCTTTTGCTTATAGTTCCATGGCTTGAGAGCTAAAGGAGCCTTTCACCATGAAGTAGCAATATACACAGGAGGTTGCCATGGCACGAGAGTTGCACAGAAGACCCTTTTACAATGCACAAAAGTTGCTGCTATTGGAAGCATGGTGTTCCTAGCTTAGTTTACTTTTGAACAACCTTGAATACTTCACAACAAGTGGGTGTAGCAGGTCTCCTTTTCTCTCTCTCTCTCTCTCTCTCTCTCTCTAGACTCTCTTTGCTCATGTCTGAACATAATGTGAAGTTCAAAATTTACTACAGTTCGCTCTCTCTCTCTTTATCGCTCTAGCTCTCCCTCTCTCTCTCAATTGCTCCGTGTTTAAGTCCAAAAATTAGTTGGTCATTAACCAGAAGGCTATTGAGATGGAGGATAGTGTGAAGTGAGATCAGGCAATGCAATCTGAGTGCAGTTGGATTATGGAAAATCAAAATTGCTAACTGATAGATTTACGAGAGGGGAAACAAGCCTTGCCTTGCACAAGGGTATATAAGAAAAAGTGTGTGAAAGAAGATCCCAAGCCTAAGTATAAGGCTAGATTGGTCACTACGGGATTCAAAATGAGCAAAGATGTGGACCTTGATGAGATTTTCTCTTTGGTAATCAAGATAACTAAATTCCATCTTCTGCTTGGACTAGTAGCCATTGAGGACATGGAACTTGTCTCGATAGACATTAAGACAGCTTTCCTTCATGGGGCTCTTGACAAGGATGTCTACACGAAACAACTAGAGGATTTTGAAGTCAAAGCCACTACAAGAGGCTATTTATATTAGCGACGCTCAAAAAAAAAATTCCCGGCGTCGCTATGAGCGTCGCAAATTTCAGATCTCAGATTTGATTTTTTCGGCGCCCTCAAGCAAGGAGTAGGTAATGCTCTCTCTCTCTCTCTCTCTCTCTCTCTCTCTCTCTCTCTCTCTCTCTCTCTCTTTTTCTTCTCCACACACACACACACACACACACGAGGAGAGGAAGGAGAGCCAGGTATGCTCCCTCCCTCTCCTCATTCTCATGTTCCCTTCCCCTCTTTCTCTCTCCCTCTCTCTCTCTCACACACACACATACACACACACACACATAGTGTTTTTGAAAGAGAGAGAGAGAGAGAGAGAGTACAAACATAAATAAAAACGCACACACACATACATAAACAAAGAATGCACACACACATTGAGAGAGGAAAAGAGAGAGAGAGCATGCATAAACAAAAAACGCACGCATTGAGAGAGGAAAAGAGAGAGAGAACATGCATAAACAAAAAACGCACACATTGAGAGAGGAAAAGAGAGAGAAAACATGCATACGATCCAAAAAAACGCACACACATTGAGAGAGAAAGAGAGAGAAACTAATTTAACGTCGTAGGAAACTAATTAAAATTAAAAGACCTAAAGATCTAGCCAACGAGGAGTTCAACTCAAGACCTATTATTCAAGAGGGAAATGACATAATCATTCTATCATACTTGGCATGGGTGATAGAAAGGTTATACCATTTATCTCTTTTTATTGGCACACACATCCACACACGCGCACATACACAAGAAGAAGAGAGTTATAACGTCATAGGAAACTATCTTAAAAGACGTTTAAGATTAGGTTATATGTAGACTTACATTAAATTAGATTTAGGTTTATTTTTAACTAGATTTACGTTTATTTACGCTAGATTTAGATTTACGTTATATTAGATTAGATTTAGGTCTCCATAGACTGCGATGCCTGCATGAAGCGGGTGAAGAAAGGCCTCAATGGAATATAGGGTATTGCTGCCTTCACTCATGGTGGGCTCCGTCGATCCAAAAGTACTGGTGAAATGTCTTCAGAAGATAGGGAAGAAGGTGGATCTTCAGGGCGGCAAGAGTCACTACATCCCCGACACAATGACCATCTAGACAACCTCTAGTCATTCAACAACAACTTCAAAGTTAGTAACAAGAGCAAGAACGGTCTAAAGGGATGGAGATGAGGCAGCGTCACCGCCGGAAGTTAACTCTCACATCTTTAGTGATGAGAATGCCAACTCTTGCCGAGTTATGTCAAAAATTATGTTTTAAATCAAATTTAAGGTTCTTATAATCCCTGTTAGTTTAGTTCTTTGTTTTTAATATAACATAGTTTACGTTAGATTTAGATTTATGTTATATTAGATTAGACTTAGGTTTATTTAGGTTTACCCACACACACACACACACACACACACACACACAAGAAGAGAGTTTTAACGTCGTAGGAAACTATCCCAAAAGACGTTAAAGATTAGGTTAGATGTAGACTTACGTTAAATTAGATTTAGGTTTATTTTTAGTTAGATTTATGTTTATTTAGATTTACGCTTATTTACGTTAGATCGAGTCCACGCAAGAATTACTTACGGTTTAGGGTTTAGGGTTAGATGAACACTGAAAAGATCTACTGTGAAAAGATGTTAAGATGCTGTGAAGTGCTACAGCTAGAGAAGAGGCAAAGGGGTTTTGTCCACTACATGCAGTATCATGTAGACGTGGGTGTGTAGATTTCTTGTACCCACAAATATAGGTATTGACCAATAAAGACGAGATTATAACCCGGTGGTTCTGATCTCCGTGCACCTCTAGACTGAGGTGTGCGGGGATTGGACATGACTAGAGAATGTTAGGTAAAGAGAGAGAGAGAGAGAGAGAGAGAGAGAGAGATAAGACGAAGAATGCCAATAGAATATTAAATTTGTTGTCGAGGTTATAATATTTTTATCCTCATTATGAGTAGTGACGAGGATGTGGGACCGTCCAACCGAAACACCTATCTCTCAACGAGGGTCTTATGTCCTTCTAATCAATGCAAGCATGCTGTGCGACGGACAAGACGTGTTTCTTTGCAGCACGTTCGCGAATTTGGCGAGTTCGATCCATCTATTATAGATCGAGTTGTTGCCAATTATAACTCCTCGGACTCTGACGCTAGCCAACAAGCAGCAATCTTGCAACCCAATAGATGTGTTCGCAGGCGCTTTGGTTAAGCAGCATATATGAGGCCACAAGATTTGGCCTCTGACAGCTCGGGGGATGATCATGTAGAGCAAACTCCCTACGAGGCAATGTTTGAGCCCGAGATTGATGAAATGATCGAGACGATCATGGATTCAGAAAGTCTTATCTATGATGATATGAAAAGTGAAGCCAATACGCCATTGTATAATGGAGCACGTATGTCTAGATTGAAAGCACTCCTGGTTCTTCTCAACATGCAGGCAAAGTTTGGATGGAGTGACACTAGCGTCACAGCGCTTTTCAGGTGATCTATTACAATTAGTTTACTTTAATAAAGCTCTAAATGTATAATGATCTGATAGATTTTTACACGACTGTATCGTATTTTTATGTTGTGTAGATTGCTTAAAGAGAACATACTACCAGCTGACAATGTGATGCCAGATTCCGGAGATGAAGCAAGAAAGATTTTGGGAAACTTGGGGATGGATTACAATTCTATCCACGCTTGTCCTAATGACTGCATTCTTTTTCGAGGGGAATACATAGACATGGAGAAGTGTCCGAAATGTGATTCCGAAAGATATCGAGTAGATCTCCACGGGATAAAAATTCCACAAAAGTTTTTGCGACATTTTCCTCTGATTCCTCGCATCAAGCATTTCTTCGAATGTAAGTCCATGGCCGCCCTAGCATCATGGCATGAGGAGAATAAATCTTCAGATGGTGTGCTACGAATTCCTGCAGATTGTGCAGTCTAGAAACATATAGATGGAACATGGTCAGATTTTTCCAGGGAAGCTCGAAATTTGTGCTTAGGCCTGGCTATGGATGGCGTAAATCCATTTGGTCAAAGATCAACATCTTAGAGTGTATGGCCTGTTGTCATCGTCAACTACAACAATCCCCCGTGGTTGACTACGAAGAAGGGGCACCTATGGCTAAGCTTGATTGTGCCAAGGCGATATAAAGTGGAGAATATGGATGTGTATCTTAGTCCACTATTGGAAGAGCTACAACAATTGTGGATTGGCATAGAGGTGGTGGATATGAGCCGACACACAGGACGACGGAATGCTTTGATCAGAGGCATTCTAATGTGGACCATGCATGACTATCCCGGGCTAACAGAATGCTCAGGTGATCTATTGACACTCCTCACTCAGACACTGTAAATCTTGTTTTTTCCCATAGTTGATCTATTATCATGTGTATACATGCAGGGCTTCAAACAAGCGGATACAGAGCATGTGTCACATGTGGACCTAGACTGAATGCACGTAGGGCGCCCTCACTGAAGAAGCAAATCTACGAAGGTCATCAAGCGTATCTTCCAGAGAATCATGTGTTACGCGATGGCTTTTTGGGAAGAGAGCCACCAAGGATGTCTGCACAAGCATGGTTAGAGCAGAAGGAGATGTGCGATGACGGATTGCCTCCAGGGATGAAGAGACTATCTCTATGGTACGAGTTACCATACTAGCCCCGACTCATGATCAATCACTTGCTCGATCCAATGACATATTCAAGAATGTGGGTAATCTACTATGGGACCATCTGACCGGCAAGAAAGATACTTTGGGAGCCAGAGTTGACCTTAGAAATGTGGATCGTATGGAGCAATATTGGCCGCAAAGAGCGTCTGATGGATCGATAAAACTCCCCAAAGCACCATGGATTTTCACAGGAGCCCAAGAACGCAAAGTAAAAGAGACCATTCGATCTTTGCAGACCCCCACTGGCGTAATGCACTCGCTCCAAACGTGTTTTACTAAAGAAGGAAAGCTTACCGGTTTGAAGTCACACGATTGACATAAAATGTGTCAGGTACGTTCATAGTGGACTTTAATATCATTGCATAAAATGTGGACTTTAATATCATTGCTGCACATACTTTACAGTTTATTTTACCGGTTGCCATTGAGGGATGTTTGTCTCTCGACATCCGTAACACAATCTACAAACTTGCAAAGCTGGTGCAATGGATCTCACAAAAGGAGATCAACGTAGACTCCATACCATTCGCCAAACTAAATGCTCGGAGCTTTGTGCATGTTTGAGAAACATTTTCCTACTACCATGCTAACCATTCAGGTGCATCTTCTTGTTCACATAGTTGATGAGGTGGAAATAGCTGGCACAGTTCATTCCAGATGGATGTTCTTCTTAGAACGTTTCATGAAAACGCTTAAGGGATATGTGCGTCAAAAGGCACGTCCGGAGGGTAGCATGGCAGAAGGTTGGTTGGTATCAGAGTCCCTAGTGTACATTGGAGAGTGGCTAGACGGATTTGATAAAGCCCGGGACACGCTATGGCGAACCATAGATGATGAGCGCATATCTGGGATTGTCATGTGCAATCTCGGTGTTGAGAAGAAGATGACGGAAGATCTAGAGGCTAAAATCAACCGATTTTGCATGCTTCACAATCCAGTGATGCAAAAGTGGATTTCACAATATGAGGATGCAAAGCAAGAGCGACAAAGGGCACGAATCGAGTGGAGACGGGGAAGACGACCACCGATGCACTATGCGACGGTTCTGGAGAGCCTACCAACCTTCATGAGCTTAAGATGGTTGCACAACCAATTGAAAAGCGCACAACAATGCGGTGACGAAGTGACTGAGGAAGAGTGGGAGTACTCTCGGGGTTGCGCGACCAAGGTAAGTTTGCAATGTACGACAGCTAGTGACTTTATTTCTAAACGTTTGAACGGCCACTCATAATCTTTGTTCGTTGTAGTATAAGTCATACACAGCAGCATGGTGTAAAGGTCGACATTTTAGGGTGGAACGAATCGACAAAAAGCGTTTTACTCAAGATTGTGGAATCATGGCAAAATTTGAACAGTCTAGTCGACGACGTTCCTCTGATGCAGATCCTGTGGTGGCGGAACTCACTTACTTCGGCACGCTGCAAGAGATTTTGAGGATCGATTACAGAGGATTTTTTGTCGACTTGTTCGACGTGCAATGGTTCAAGATAATCATGGAGGGTCGCAACGCTACTGTGCGTAGAGGAGAGTCTGGTTTTCTTGAGGTGGATTCTACTAAGAAATGGACTGACCTAAGAGACACTTTCGTACTACCCAGCATTGTGAACAAGTAAGTATGTAAATAGTTAACATCCCCCTTTTACAAGTTATGTGCTTGAAAGCTCTCATGTAAGTTATGTGGCTCTGGCAGGTAATATTTCATCCTACAAAGTCTACATCAAACTGGTGGTACGTCATAGAGGTAGCCCCTCGTAGTGCAAGGACGTATGAAGGCTACCATGTGCCAATCACAACGGCATCAATGGAGGAGATCAGAGAAGATGCTCAATCAGAAGCCGCTGCGGTGGTGCCAGACGAGCATCAAGATGCTACTACTCTATATGGGGTGCATGCAGAGGAGCTACAAAATGAAACAGAGGATATGTGTTTAAACGGAGAGCTCTATATAGATATAGGAAGTTATGCTGAGTTATGCGAGGATGAGAGAGAGATCTCTTGAAGCCACAAATATTGTATTTGAACAATTTTGCTCCGTGTTGTAAAAGCTCTGGCTCTCTAAGTACCTTCCATGGTGTATAACGTTCTTTTCTACTCGCGCTCACATCTTTTGATTGAAAATTCTGAGTTTTCGACTTGCCTCTTCTATCACTTGATTCATTGCGTCATTGTATTTATATGCGTCATTACGTCATTGTATTTAATGGTCTTTGCGTCATTGTCTACTCTATTCATTCAATATTAAGTTTAAATATTCGTGTGTTTAATGCAGGTATGGATGACGAGGAGTTTCTTTCTTCTTTGTCACCGCAGCAGAGACAGTGGTACGTGGAGCATCATCGCTCTGGCGCATCATCGCACGTTCCTACTCCATCCGCATCTCCCTCTCTTTCGGAGCATTCGGCGCGCTCCGAAGCTTTGGCGTCAACGAGACGAGCTTCACACTCGTCTAGACACCGGCGCTCTAGTGGTGGCGGTGGCGGTTGTTGTGGGGATTCCGCCACCGATGCCTTCACACCGCCTCATGTTCGACGAGGTTGTTTACCCTCCCCTTCTTTCCCCGGCCCCACACCAGCCACAACATCGCCATCTACGCCAGGTTTTGCACGGCTTACTGTTCCTAGAAGCTACACACCTCTACCTACTCCGCGAGGAGCCACCCCTCTCAACACTCCTCGCTTCGGGGCCCAGACGCCGATGGAGACACCTGACGTCCGTACCCCCATCGACACGCCGCTAGAGACCCCTGCCGGGACACCCAGGTTCACGCATCACCGGCCAGAGGGCGTGTCTTACTCCATCGACTTCAGCGGCGGCATCATCATGGATGATGACTGCAAGAAGGTGATCTCGCGCATGCGTGGTCTTTGCTCTGAGCTGTTTAGACACTACATACTAAAAAAATGGAGTGAAGTACCAAGTGATTTAAAAAATAGAGTCATCAGCATACTTCATGATGAGTTTCCCGTTCCAACACGGGATCGGCGCTTCAATGAAGACCTGATGAAGACTCAAATGCGCGAATACTGCAAACACAAGCGTTCCGAAGTGCAAAAAGCAATCAAGAATGGGTGGAACAGGCCAGATTGGCTGGCCAAAGAAGATTGGAAGAATGCGAAGAAAGCAGCGCGCGAGTATCCCGACAAGTGGAAGCAACAAAAGAATGTAGCCAGAGCGCGAGTAGAGGCAGGGATCTCGCACCACTTGGGGAGTGGTGGATGGGCATCATTTGAGGCCGATTTTGTAAGTGTTTTCACATTGCTCTTTATGTTCGATAGTTTAGGGTTTATGAGTTTTTTAATTCTAACATAATGAAATCTTTGTATGTTTTGACAGTGGTCGATGACAGGACGTGATCCCACACCGTACGAGCGCGAGTACACAGGCAGGAAGGGCTTAAACGCCCTGATGGACATTCTCAGTTCTCGCGACGGCATGGTTAGTATTAGGGTTTACTCTTTTTTATTTTTTGTATTGTTTTATAAATGTCGTTATATGTTTATACTTACTGAAAGCTGTCTTATTGTCTTTTTTTGTAGAATCCGACAGATACGCCGCTTGGACGGGATGAGACGTCTGACTAGACGACGTCAGTTTAGCCGTAGCTAGATAGCATTAGTTTAGGGTTTCTCATAGCTTAAGTCTTTTTGAACCATGTATATTATTACATTTGTCACCGCAGTTCCTTTTGCCAATCAATTCTTTATGCCTATGATGTTGTACAATTGTCATTATTACATTTGCCAATCAATTCATTTTGCCTATGATGTGTACAATTGTCAATTTTGCAAACAATGCGTCTTGTGGGTGACTATTTTGGGTCTATTATCTACCCTTTCACTTTTTTAAAAAAGTGAATCAAGTACAATATGGTTGATGGGTGCCAGGGCATTCAATGCCCTGCCACCAAAAAAAAAATCTCTCGGGCATCGCTATTTATGGCTCTGTAGCGTCGCTATGAGCGTCGCTATAGTCTTCAGTGTAAACGTCGCTATAACCGTCGCTATATAGCGACTCTTATAGCGACGCATATAGCGACTCTCTCGTAGAGACGCTCGTAGCGACGGTTTTAGCGACGCTGGGGGTTATAAAAACCCAGTGTATTTCCGTCGCTAACAGCGTCACAAGAGCACACAACCTCTTGTAGTGAGCTAAGAAGCCTACAAGGGCAGAATTGGTGTGTAAATTATGTAAGACATTGTATGGCCTAAAACAAGGCTCAGGAAACTGGTACATGAATTTTGAAAAGTAAATGCAATCCCAAGGATATGAAAGGAGCCAAGACGATTGTTGCTTGTATACCTGAAGTTCAGTTATTATCTTGATACTATATGTTTATGATATGCTTATTATCGGGAAGCCAAAAGACGAGATTGTGTTTTTGAAGCAGTCCCTTGGCACATAGATTTCTATGAAACATTAAAGAGATGCGTATTACTTTCTTGGTTGTGAATCAAGAGAGATCAAAAGGGAGAGTTGTCACACAAAAAGTATATTCACAAGCTCTTGCAATGTTTTAAATGTAGGGGCGGGGGAGGCAGGGTGGGGAGGGGGGGATGCCTCATTGAGTAACCCAATGCAGTCATTTAGAAAATTGAGCAAGAATGATTCTCCCAAGCTGGATGTTGAGAAATCAAAAGGGGCCAAGGTGCCATATTCTTCAGCAATTTGTTGGAGCTATATATGGCTCACTCTACTCAACTTGGTCTCACCTATATATTTGTATCTTGTCCTCAATATGAATCAGTCTTTGGGAGCGTATATGGTGTGTCTCTTGTCTCGTCTCTCTCTCTTTCTCTCTACATCTCAACATGGTATCAGAGCAGAATAGCAAGAAAAATTGAGATGAAGTTCAGGGTGTCATCAACAAGAAAACGTAATCAACGATTAGATTGATTAGCAATAAACGTCACACAAAACACTAATCATATTCTTCTTAACACAAAACAACCACAACTAACAAGAATCAATGCTCAAAAATAAAATTTGTAGCAATTTTTGAATCTTACATGCAAATCGCATACACATACTGTTTTGTCACCGTGAATTGAATCGGCGCATGATCGTTACTGCTCTGATACCATGTTGAGATGTAGAGAGAAAGAGAGAGAGACGAGACAAGATACCATGATTGTTGGGCACGTCAATATGATGAAGAACACAATATTACCACAAAACAACCACATTTATCTAGAGACTCTTCTTCTTCTTCTTGTGAATATTGTGGACGATCTGATCATCCCACTCATATGTGCTATAAGCGTCGATTCGACACAGATCGGAATAGAGCGTATGCTACTGAACATCGAAACAACATTGTACCAGAAACAAGTTGCGTCCTATGTTCAGTTGCTCCAGACAGAATACTTCATGTACGCGATGGATCACTTTTTATTGTCGATTCTGGTGCTACCGGAAATATGACATATCAATCTAAGTGGCTCCATAACTATCATCCACTGCCAGTTCAACGTGTTGTTTATCTTGCTGATGATACTACTTGTCAAGTAAAGGGTATTGGAGACTTATATCTTGGTACCTTATCTTCTTCCACTCGAATTTTGCAAGGAGTATTACATGTACCAAATCTTCAACGTAATCTTCTTTCAGTTGCTAGACTTGTTGATCTTGGTCTGTTTGTTGGATTTGATCATACCAAATGCCAAATTGAGAAAGATGGACAGACTATAGCCACTTCTCCTCGAAATGGTAATTTGTTTGAACTCTCTCTCAACGATGCTGTAGCAAATGTTGTCACTGCTCCAGGTGATCATGATTGCAAAGTATGGCATCACCATTTTGTTCATGCTGATTTCTCAAAACTCCTTGATCTTCAACGTCGTGATCTTGTTCATGGCATAGATCTTAAAGCCCATCCTCATATGGGAATTTGTGAATTTTGTGCTCTTGGGAAACACAATCGCAAACCCTTTCCTCTTTCAAATACAACTCATTCTCATGACATATTGGATCTTGTTCATACTGATATATGTGGACCTCTACCTTCTTCGAGATCACAATATCGCTACTTCATTACTTTCATTGATGATTTCTCAAGGTATACGACTGTATTTCTACTTTGACAAAAATCTGAAGCCTTATCTGTTTTCAAACAATTCCACAAGGCTGCGGAACTTCAAACTGGTCGTCGCCTTAAGAAGCTTCGTAGTGACAATGGAGGCGAATATGTTTCTCGAGAGTTTGTGAGTTACTGTGCTGACATTGGAATTCATCATGAACACAATATTCCATATTCGCCTCAACAGAACGGTGTTGCTGAATGAAAGAATCGCATTATTCTCAATGCTGTAAGATGTATGCTGATTCATTCTGGCTTATCTCGTGGTTTTTGGGCTGAAGCTACTTTGACAGCAGTATTTATTCAGAATCATCTTCCTACTACTGCACCCTCTGGTAAGATACCCATCACAGCATGGACAGGTGACATTCCTTCTGTATCTCATTTTCGAACCTTTGGATGTATTGCTTATATTCATGTTCCCAAAGAAACACGAACAAAGCTTGATGCTCCTGGTCTTAAAGTTATTTTTATTGGATATTCTGACACTTCCAAAGGCTACAAATTCTATGACCCTTCCTCCAAGAAAGTAATTGTGAATCGTGATGCTACTTTTAATGAACAGCTTATGGGAGGCTCATGGTCCATGGATGATTCTGATGATACTAAATCATTGCTTCAAGCTTTTCCATTTCTTTCAGAAGATGAAACTCTTCCTATAGAGCAACTTTCCTCTTCACAACCATCCATTCCGAATGTCGCCAATGATGATATTGATATTTTTGTTGATCTGCCTATTGATTTTGAACATGGCTCATGTCATGTTTATGATGACGATATTGATGATAATGCTTTTTCTACTTCCGAAGATCCAGTTACTTATGATGAAGCTATCTCTTCACCACAAAAGGATCAATGGCAAGAGGCTATGGAAGCAGAGTACGATTCTCTTATCTCTAAAGGTACATGGATACTAACTGAATTACCTCCTGGTCGTACAGCTATTAAATGTAAGTGGGTGTATAAGACAAAAGTAAAAGCAGATGGATCCTTTGACAAGTTGAAGGCGCGTTTAGTTGCAAAAGGTTATTCCCAAGTAGCTGGTGTTTATTATCAAGAGACTTTTTCACCAGTTGTTCGCATTACAAGTGTTCGAGTTTTATTGGCATTTGCTGTTCAATTTGATTTAGAAGCTCATCAAATGGATATGCGAACTGCTTTTCTTAATGGTGACTTGGAAGAGGAAATTTATATGGAACAACCAGAAGGGTTTGTTATTCCAGGTAAAGAAGACCTTGTTGCTCAACTCCATAAGGCACTATATGGTCTCAAACAAGCTTCGCGAGCCTGGTATACAAAATTTGATCTTTTTCTCACCTCTAAAGGATTCATCTCTTGCTCGTCAGACCGCAACTTATACATAAAACGCCAAGGTAGTAGTTTTGTGATTCTTGCTCTTTATGTGGATGATACCATCCTTGTTTCCAATGATTTGGGATTTCTTCAGCAAGTGAAAAAGTTATTGTCTTCTGCATTTGATATGGTGGATCTTGGAGAGATTCACTCGTGTCTTGGCATTCAAATCCAACGAAACCGTACAAAAGGTATTTTATTCCTTCGACAGTCAAAGTTTATTGCAGATACTATTCAAAAATTTGGTATGGAATCTGCACATTCAGCCAACACACCTTGTCTTGCAAGCTCTACAAAGAACACTTCTGACAATGGCGGTCAACTTGTCACAAATCAACCTTATGCTAACTTGATTGGATGTCTTCAGTTTGTTGGCATGAACACTCGTCCTGATATTCTGTTTGCTGCTAATTATCTTGGACAACATCTTGCATGTCCTTCTCTTAAGCATTGGTCTGCTGCAAAGCGTGTGTTGAAATACTTGAAAGGCACTACAGATTTTAGTTTAGTCTATCGACGACAACTCACATTGGATTCTATGCAATCTCTTTCTCTTTTGGGTTACACAGATGCAAACTGGGCAAGCTCACATTTATCTATGCGATCTACTAGTGGAAATTGCTTCTTTATAAATGGTTGTCTTGTTTCTTGGACTAGCAAGAAACAACGTTGTGTTGCAGTTTCTACGACAGAGTCAGAATATGTTGCGGCATCACTTGCAGCTCGTGAGTTGATTTGGCTTCGACAAATGCTGGTTGATATTGGTCACTCTCCTCTTTCTAGCACGCCCTTGCGGTGTGACAACCAAAGTGCTATTAGTCTTGCAAAAGACTATGTTCAACATAATAAGTCAAAGCACATTGCTGTCCATTATCATTATGTCAGGTATGAAGTACGCAAAGGAACCATTATGGTTGAACACTGTCCAAGTGACCAGATGATTGCAGACATTTTGACCAAAGGCCTCAACGAGTCACGTTTCATCCTCTTGCGCTCGGAGCTTGGAGTTGCTTCGACCTCACTTTTTCTAGATTAGCTTCTTTGCTATTGTAATAGCTTTGTACATATGACATTGTAATCTTTTAGGTACCATGCACTATGCACACTCCACATTTGCACATTGTGATCTCTAAGTCACTTAAATATTTTTACATAGATGCACAATTCACTTTCACATCATCATCGCTGGTTCATATTTTCACATTGTATAGGGGCTTGGGTTTTTCCCTTGAACTCCCCAAGGGTTTTTTCATCCAAAGCTAGAGACCTTTGTTTGAGTGGGGGTGTTGGAGCTATATATGGCTCACTCTACTCAACTTGGTCTCACCTATATATTTGTATCTTGTCCTCAATATGAATCAATCTTTGGGAGCGTATTTGGTGTGTCTCTTGTCTCGTCTCTCTCTCTTTCTCTCTACATCTCAACACAATTGACATACTTAAATTCACCATGGTGGCCATGAGACTAGACATTGCATTTGGAGTGGGAATGGTTAGCATGTTTTTGGCAAAAAGGATTGGGAAGCGGTGAAGCACATCTTGAGATATGTGGAAGGTATGATAGAAAAGTGCTTATGCTTTGGGAATAGTAATGCATCCATTCTGGGTTACATAGATGTGTATTATGCGGGTTGTCTGGATAGTCAAATATCCATCTCTGGATATGTTTTCCTTTTTCCTAGAGTAACCATGTCGTCATGGAGATCATGTCCCTAGGACTATATGTCATCTTCCGTCACCACAGAGACAAAGTATGTGACAGTTTCTGATGTTAGCAAGGAAGCTGTGCGATTAGGTCACCTTGTGGGAGATCTTGACATTACTCAGACTCTAGTGTTGCCTTGTGATAGTTAGTGTGGGATTACATTAGAGAAGAACCCCTTGTTCACTCTAGGTCAAACACATAGAAGTCTGTTATCATGTGATACACGACATATTGGGTATGAAGCGCATGGAGCTAGTCAAGGTTCATATGGATGACAACCCTGTGGATGATCTCACAAAGAGCCTACCCTCATTGCACTTTTTACATTTCATGGAGATAATGGGTGTACGGTGACACCACTCGGATGCTTTATGGTGGTACATACATAGGCATCTTGGGCCATGTTGGTGTTCAAGGGAGAAAGATTGTTAGGGTTTGTGCAAACTGGTTGGACATCCATCACACTCACCGTACCAACCTTCTCCCTATTTATTGGTAATACATTTCAATAAGGAATAGTGAGGCATTTCAACTCTAAGTGAGAACTCAACCCAAAACTCTCTATGTTCTCCTTCTTCGCACACCACACCAAGCAGGCACACATTCGTGCACACACTCTTCACAATTATACATCTAAAGTGGCAGATGGAATTGTCTTTCTACTCAAGGATTTTGAGAAAGTGCTTAAACCTTTTGGAATCTCACTTTTTGATCCTAGAGTCTCTCAAAGAAAGACCATACTCTTTCCCTAACATTGACAACGAACCAACAAGCCTTACACTTCAAGATTTTTTAGATAGTATCTAGAACTTTGAAGTACTCATAACCAACTTTTTTGAGGTTGTTTTTTTAAATATTGTAGTTTTTATCAAGTTACATGTGAGCTTCCAGTGGGTGTTCATACCCTTGACCCAATGGGTTGGGTTTTCCCTCCATTCTTGTAGTGTCATTGCTCCAATAGAAACTAACCACACTATGTAGATCCCTTTTCACGGATGGTTTAGTACTCATGAGTCTCATCAAGGTTACATAGGACATGGCTAATAATTTATAGTCACACGAAGCAAATGCATTGGCACCTTTTTGAAATGACTATGTCTCACGAATGGTCACATATGCTTCATTTATTTGCCTTCTAATAAGTAGCTATGCAAGTCCTTTTTGTAGCTATGCCAATTAAAGAATGCACACACACATTGAGAGAGGAAAAGAGAGAGAGAGAGCATGCATAAACAAAAAACGCACGC
Organism: Adiantum capillus-veneris; assembly: GCF_014529385.1. Taxonomy (NCBI): domain Eukaryota; kingdom Viridiplantae; phylum Streptophyta; class Polypodiopsida; order Polypodiales; family Pteridaceae; genus Adiantum; species Adiantum capillus-veneris. The sequence goes on along the minus strand of NC_140940.1, from coordinate 63,202,090 downwards.
ATTGAGAGAGGAAAAGAGAGAGAGAACATGCATAAACAAAAAATGCACACATTGATAGAGGAAAAGAGAGAGAAAACATGCATACGATCCAAAAAAACGCACACACATTGAGAGATAAAGAGAGAGAAATTAATTTAACGTCGTAGGAAACTAGTTAAAATTAAAAGACCTAAAGATCTAGCCGACGAGGAGTTGAACTCAAGACCTATTATTCAAGAGGGAAATGGCATAACCAATCTATCATACTTGGCATGGGTGATAGAAAGGTTATACCATTTATCTCTTTTTATTGGCAGACACATCCACACACGCGCACACACACAAGAAGAAGAGAGTTATAACGTCGTAGGAAACTATCCTAAAAGACGTTAAAGATTAGGTTAGATGTAGACTTACGTTAAATTAGATTTAGGTTTATTTAAGTTAAATTAGATTAGATTTAGGTTTATTTTTAATTAGATTTACGTTTATTTTTAATTAGATTTACGTTTATTTACGCTAGATTTAGATTTACGTTATATTAGATTAGATTTAGGTCTCCATAGACTACGATGCCTGCATGAAGAAAGCCCATGGAATATAGGGTATTGCTGCCTTCACTCATGGTGGGCTTCGTCGATCCAAAAGTACTGGTGAAATGTCTTCAGTAGATAGGGAAGGAGGTGGATCTTCAGGGCGGCAAGAGTCACTACATCCCCGACACAATGAACATCTAGACAACCTCTAGTCATTCAACAACAACTTCAAAGTTAGTAACAAGAGCAAGAACGATCTAAAGGGCCAATTGCTGTCGTCAGATGTGGATGGAGATGAGGCAGCGTCACCGCCGAAAGTTAACTCTCACATCTTTAGTGATGAGAATGCCAACTCTTGCCGAGTTATGTGAAAAATTATGTGTTAAATTAGTTTTAAGGTTCTTATAATCCCTGTTAGTTTAGTTCTTTGTTTTTAATATAACATAATTTACGTTAGATCTAGATTTATGTTATATTAGATTAGACTTAGGTTTATTTAGGTTTACCCACACACACACAAGAAGAAGAGAGTTTTAACGTCGTAGGAAACTATCCCAAAAGACGTTAAAGATTAGGTTAGATGTAGACTTACGTTAAATTAGATTTAGGTTTATTTTTAGTTAGATTTACGTTTATTTAGATTTACGCTTATTTACGTTAGATCGAGTCCACGCAAGAATTACTTACGGTTTAGGGTTTAGAGTTAGACGAACAATGAAAAGATCTACTATGAAAAGATGTTAAGATGCTGTGAAGTGCTACAGCTAGAGAAGAGGCAAAGGGGTTTTGTCCACTACATGCAGTATCATGTAGACATGGGTATGTAGATTTCTTGTACCCACAAATATAGGTATTGACCAATAAAGACGAGATTATAACCCGGTGGTTCTGATCTCCGTGCACCTCTAGACCGAGGTGTGCGGGGATTGGACATGACTAGAGAATGTGAGGTAAAGAGAGAGAGAGAGAGAGAGAGAGAGAGAGAGAGAGAGAGAGAGAGAGAGAGAGAGAGAGAGAGAGAGAGAGAGAGAGATAAGACGAAGAACGTAGTGACGAGGATGTGGGACCGTCCAACCGAAACACCTATCTCTCAACGAGGGTCTCATGTCCTTGTAATCAATGCAAGCATGCTGTGCGACGGACAAGACATGTTTCTTTGCAGCACGTTCGCGAATTTGGCGAGTTCGATCCATCTGTTATAGATCGAGTTGTTGCCAATTATAACTCGTCGGACTCTGACGCTGTCCAACAAGCAGTAATCTTGCAACCCAATAGACGTGTTCGTAGGCGCTTTGGTCAAGCAGCATATGTGAGGCCACAAGATGTAGCCTCTGAGAGCTCGGGGGATGATCATGCAGAGCACATTCCCAACGAGGCAATGTTTGAGCCCGAGATTGATGAAATGATCGAGACGATCATGGATTCAGAAAGGCTTATCTATGATGATATGAAAAGTGAAGCCGATATGCCATTGTATAATGGAGTACGTATGTCTAGATTGAAAGCACTCCTGGTTCTTCTCAACATGCAGGCAAAGTTTGGATGGAGTGACACTAGTGTCACAGCGCTTTTCAGGTGATCTATTACAATTAGTTTACTTTAATAAAACTCTAAATGTATAATGATCTTATAGATTTTTACACGACTGTATCGTATTTTTATGTTGTGTAGATTGCTTAAAGAGCACATACTACCAGCTGACAATGTGATGCCAGATTCCCGAGATGAAGCAAGAAAGATTTTGCGAAACTTGGGGATGGATTACAATTCTATCCACGCTTGTCCTAGTGTCTGCATTCTTTTCAGAGGGGAATACGTAGACATGGAGAAGTGTCCGAAATGTGATTGCGAAAGATATCGAGTAGATCTCCACGGGACAAAAATTCCACAAAAGTTTTTGCGACATTTTCCTCTGCTTCCTCGCATCAAGCATTTCTTCGAATGTAAATCCATGGCCGCTCTAGCATCATGGCATGAGGAGAATAAATCTTCGGATGGTGTGCTACGAATTCTTGTAGATTGCGCAGCCTGGAAACATATAGATGGAACATGGTCGGATTTTGCCAGGGAAGCTCGAAATTTGCGCTTAGGCCTGGCTATGGATGGCGTAAATCCATTTGGTCAAAGATCAACATCTTATAGTGTATGGCCCGTTGTCATCGTCAACTACAACATTCCCCCGTGGTTGACTACGAAGAAGGGGCACCTATGGCTAAGCTTGATTGTGCCAAGGCGATATAAAGTGGGGAATATGGATGTGTATCTTCGTCTACTATTGGAAGAGCTACAACAATTGTGGATTGGCATAGAGGTGGTGGATATGAGCCGACACACAGGACGACGGAATGCTTTGATCAGAGGCATTCTAATGTGGACCATGCATGACTATCCTAGGCTAACAGAATGCTCAGGTGATCTATTGACACTCCTCACTCAGACACTATAAATCTTGTTTTTTCCCATAGTTGATCTATTATCATGTGTATACATGTAGGGCTTCAAACAAGCGGATACAGATCATGTGTCACATAGACTGAATGCACGTAGGGCGCCCTCACTGAAGAAGCAAATCTACGAAGGTCATCAAGAGTATCTTCCAGAGAATCATGTGTTACGCGATAGCTTTTTGGTAAGAGAGCCACCAAGGATGTCTGCACAAGCATGGTTAGAGCAGAAGGGGATGTGTGATGACGGATTGCCTCCAGGGATGAAGAGACTATCTCTATGGTACGAGTTACCATACTGGCCCCGACTCATGATCAATCACTTGCTCGATCCAATGCACATATTCAAGAAAGATACTTTGGGCGCCAGAGTTGACCTTAGAAATGTGGATCGTATGGAGCAATATTGGCCGCAAACAGCGTCTGATGGATCGATAAAACTCCCCAAAGCACCATGGATTTTCACAGGAGCCCAAGAACGCAAAGTAAAAGAGACCATTCGATCTTTGCAGACCCCCACTGGCGTAATGCACTCGCTCCAAACGTGTTTTACTAAAGAAGGAAAGCTTACCGGTTTGAAGTCACACGATTGGCATAAAATGTGTCAGGTACGTTCATAGTGGACTTTAATATCATTGCATAAAATGTGGACTTTAATATCATTGCTGCACATACTTTACAGTTTATTTTACCGGTTGCCATTGAGGGATGTTTGTCTCTCGACATCCGTAACACAATCTACAAACTTGCAAAGCTGGTGCAATGGATCTCACAAAAGGCGATCAACGTAGACTCCATACCATTCGCCAAACTAAATGCTCTGGAGCTTTTGTGCATGTTTGAGAAACATTTTCCTACTACCATGCTCACCATTCAGGTGCATCTTCTTGTTCACATAGTTCATGAGGTGGAAATAGCTGGCACATTTCATTCCAGATGGATGTTCTTCTTAGAACGTTTCATGAAAACGCTTAAGGGATATGTGCGTCAAAAGGCACGTTCGGAGGGTAGCATGGCAGAAGGTTGGTTGGTATCAGAGTCCCTAGTGTACATTGGAGGGTGGCTAGACGGATTTGATAAAGCCCGGGACACGCTATGGCGAACCATAGATGATGAGCGCATATCTGGGATTGTCATGTGCAATCTCGGTGTTGAGAAGAAGATGACTGAAGATCTAGAGGCTAAAATCAACCGATTTTGCATGCTTCACAATCCAGTGATGCAAAAGTGGATTTCACAATATGAGGATGCAAAGCAAGAGCGACAAAGGGCACGAATCGAGTGGAGACGGGGAAGACGACCACCGATGCACTATGCGACGGTTCTGGAGAGCCTACCAACCTTCATGAGCTTAAGATGGTTGCACAACCAATTGAAAAGCGCACAACAATGCGGTGACGAAGTGACTGAGGAAGAGTGAAAGTACTCTCGGGGTTGCGCGACCAAGGTAGGTTTGCAATGTACGACATGCTAGTGACTTTATTTCTAAACGTTTGAACGGCCACTCATAATCTTTGTTCGTTGTAGTATAAGTCATACACAGCAGCATGGTGTAAAGGTCGACATTTTAGGGTGGAACGGATCGACAAAAAGCGTTTTACTCAAGATTGTGGAATCATGGCAAAATTTGAACAGTCTAGTCGACGACGTTCCTCTGATGCAGATCCTGTGGTGTCGGAACTCACTTACTTTGGCACGCTGCAAGAGATTTGGAGGATCGATTACAGAGGATTTTTTGTCGACTTGTTCGACGTGCAATGGTTCAAGATAATCATGGAGGGTCGCAACGCTACTGTGCGTAGAGGAGAGTCTGGTTTTCTTGAGGTGGATTCTACTAAGAAATGGACTGACCTAAGAGACGCTTTCGTACTACCACAGCATTGTGAACAAGTAAGTATGTAAATAGTTAACATCCCCCTTTTACAAGTTATGTGCTTGAAAGCTCTCATGTAAGTTATGTGGCTCTGGCAGGTAATATTTCATCCTACAAAGTCTACATCAATCTGGTGGTACGTCATAGAGGTAGGCCCTCGTAGTGCAAGGACGTATGAAGGCTACCATGTGCCAATCACAACGGCATCAATGGAGGAGATCAGAGAAGATGCTCAATCAGAAGCCGCTGCGGTGGTGCCAGACGACCATCAAGATTCTACTACTCTATATGGGGTGCATGTAGAGGAGCTACAAAATGAAACAGAGGATATGTGTTTAAACGGAGAGCTCTATATAGATATAGGAAGTTATGCTGAGTTATGCGAGGATGAGAGAGAGATCTCTTAAAGCCACAAATATTGTATTTGAACAATTTTGCTCCGGGTTGTAAAAGCTTTGGCTCTCTAAGTACCTTCCATGGCGCTCACATCTTTTGATTGAAAATTCTGAGTTTTCGACTTGCCTCTTCTATCACTCAATTCATTGCGTCATTACGTCATTGTATTTAATGGTCTTTGCGTCATTGTCTACTCTATTCATTCAATATTAAGTTTAAATATTCGTGTGTTTAATGCAGGTATGGATGATGAGGAGTTTCTTTCTTCTTTGTCACCGCAGCAGAGACAGTGGTACGTGGAGCGTCATCGCTCTAGCGCATCATCGCGCGTTCCTACTCCATCCACATCTCCCTCTATTTCGGAGCATTCGGCGCGCTCCGAAGCTTCGGCGTCGACGAGACGAGCTTCACACTCGTCTATACACCGGCGCTCTAGTGGTGGCGGTGGCGGTTGTTGTGGGGATTCCGCCACCGATGCCTCCACACCGCCTCGTGTTTGACGAGCCTCTTTACCCTCCCCTTCTTTGCCCAGCCACAACATCGCCATCTATGCTAGGTTTTGCACGGCTGACTGTTCCTAGAAGCTACACACCTCTACCTACTCCGACAGGGGCCACCCCACTCGACACTCCTCGCTTCGGGGCCCAAACGCCGGTGGAGACACCTGACGTCCGTACCCCCATCGACACGCTGCTAGAGACCCCTGCCAGGACACCCAAGTTCACGCATCACCGGGCAGAGGGCTTGCCTTACTGCGTCGACTTCGGCGGCGGCATCATCATGGATGATGACGGCAAGAAGGTGATCTCGCGCATGCGTGGTCTTTGCTCTCAGCTGTTTAGACACTACATACTAAACAAATGGAGTGAAGTACCAAGTGATTTAAAAAACAGAGTCATCAGCATACTTCATGATGAGTTTCCCCTTCCAACACCGGATCAGCGCTTCAATGAAGACTTGATGAAGATTCGAATGCGCGAATACTGCAAACACAAGCGTTCCGAAGTGCAAAAAGCAATCAAGCATGGGTGGAACAGGCCAGATTGGCTGGCCAAAGAAGATTGGAAGAATGCGAAGAAAGCAGCGCGCGAGAATCCCGACAAGTGGAAGCAACAAAAGGATGCAGCCAGAGCGCGAGTAGAGGCAGGGAGCTCGCACCACTTGGGGAGCGGTGGATGGGCATCATTTGAGGCCGATTTTGTAAGTGTTTTTGCATTGGTGTTTATGTTCAATAGTTTCGGGTTTATGAGTTTTTTAATTCTAACATATTGAATTCTTTGTATGTTTTGATAGTGGTCGATGACAGGACGTGATCCCACACCGTACGAGCGCGAGTACGCAGGCAGGAAGGGCTTAAACGCCCTGATGGACATTCTCAGTTCTCGCGGCGGCATGGTTAGTATTAGGGTTTACTCTTTTCTATTTTTTGTATTGTTTTATAAATGTCGTTATATGTTTATACTTACTGAAAGTTTGTCTTATTGTCTTTTTTTGTAGAATCCGACAGATACGCCGCTTGGACGCGATGAGACGTCTGACTAGACGACGTCAGTTTAGCCGTAGCTAGATAGCATTAGTTTAGGGTTTCTCATAGCTTATGTATCATGAGACGGATTTTATACGTCTTTTTGAACCATGTATATTATTACATTTGTCACCGCAGTTCATTTTGCCAATCAATTCTTTATGCCTATGATGTTGTACAATTGTCATTATTACATTTGCCAAGCAATTCATTTTGCCTATGATGTGTATAATTGTCAATTTTACGCTTGTCAATTTTGCAAACAATGCGTCTTGTGGGTGACTATTTTGGGTCTATTATCTACCCTTGCACTTTTTTAAAAAAGTGAATCAAGTACAATATGGTTGATGGGTGGCAGAGCATTCAATGCCCTGTCACCAAAACATTTTTTCTCTCGGGCGTCGCTATTTATGGCTCTGTAGCGTCGCTATGAGCATCGCTATAGACTTCTGTGTAAACGTCGCTATAACCGTCGCTATGAGCGTCTCTATATAACGACGCATATAGCGACGGTTATAGCGACGCTCTCATAGCGACGCTCTCATAGCGACGCTATTAGCGACCGTTTTAGCGACACCGGGGGTTATAAAAACCCAGTGTATTTCCGCCGCTAACAGCGTCACAAGAGCACACAACCTCTTGTAGTGGAACCTGTATTTCCATGGTGATCCTTGCCAATATTTATGGCAAATGTGATGCGCCTAGCACACATTAAAAAGGAATGTAAATAGTTCTGAAAAGAAACTAAATACTTTCAGTTGCAATCTTTTGCAAGCCTTGTTGAAACGTCTGAATCACAATAGAAGGTGAAACATTGATCACTTCTAGATACAGACAATGAAACTTTTTCATTAACAATTTATAGCCGAGGTCATTGAATTCTGTGTGTGTATTCCGTGTTGCACTCATGCAACTATGAATCTGGTGTGGATACCCTTGCATATGTATGCCGCCCACCACCACTGGATGCTGTGTGCCTTCCTACTGAAGTTGCCTATAGAACCCTGGTACCCCTTGTATAGGCCGCTTGCATGAGCATGCAGTCATGCATGACTGCATGGAGGCAAACAATGGAAGGCCACAACGTAGGATTGGCTACAAGGACTGGACGGCGCACAATTGAAGACAGCCAAAAACTGAAAAAAAAAGAGAGAAAAACGAAACGACTTGTAACCGCCATGGCGGCTTTGCGCAGAGAGAGAAAGCCCGCTAACCAGGGCTTCTGCTACGAATTGGGGCTCTGCCCTATGTCGAAAAGTGGTGCTCTCTGCCTTGTGCTCCCATCGACTCCACCTGCGGGTGGTTTGGTGGAGGTTGAGCTTTGCTCCCTCCCCGCCGCAAGTGGCCTTACACACAGGTTCTCCAAGCATCCCTCCCGCAGTCCTCTTTGGTTCTGCAAGGGCAGCTTCCCACAGCCATGCACATAGCCCTTCCACTCGTGTCCTCCATATCCAAGACAAAAGTCATGCGTCGCCATGCTAACCCTCCCGAACGTGAGAAAGAGAGAGAGAGAGAGAGAGAGAGAGAGAGAGAGAGAGAGAGAGAGAGAGAGAGAGAGAGAGAGAGAGAGAGAGAGAGAGAGAGAGAGAGAGAGAGAGAGAGAGAGAGCGAGAGCAAGATCTTTTAGCAACCTTCTCCCTCCTCCATGGCTCCTTCTCCCCTAGCTCTGATACCAATGAAAGGGCAGGGGAACTGAACATGCTCATCACCACATAGCCATGCCCTATATAGGCCCTTGGCCTTCTAAATATAGGGACCCCCTTGACTGCATGTCCGTCATGGCCCTTGGCCCGGACTGGTGCTACCATTGGCCTGACAGATCCTCCTGTCCCAACAATTAAGAGCACATTGTTTTGAAGTCGGTCATGAATTTTTTGTTGGCCAATTGTTGATGCATTTGGGATTTGGGATCCAATACAAAAGAAACACCATGCAACGGCATATGCAACTACAGCAGCTGTTTATGACATCTTTGTTCTTTGCACCAATGTCATCATGCTCTATTAATTTGCGCAATGACTATGAGACATACCAATAAAATCAACCAAAGAAGAAAGAGTCTTTGTCGGCTATTCACAGAAGATCTACAAACGGTTTGTCCGGACTGACAATCCTCTCAACATTGTGCCAAAAAATTGTCAAGTTCGCAAGTTGTACACATCTTGTAGTTGTCTTTTAGTAGCTAGGATACTTGCTGAGCCATGCATCCCATCGTCTATCAGCTACAATTTCTATCAAGGCAGGCTTCATTCCTTGCAAGGTGGCAAGAACATGATATGCGGTTGCAAACCTTGTCGCACAAAATATCTGTAATGTTTTATTGTGTGATTTTTTTTCGAAAAAGAGCATATAGAAATTCATTCTCTCTAATAAATTTCACCACATGGTTTGCATCCAGTAATAATATGCCCGTATAATATGGAAATGCTCGTGTATGGTTTATTTTTATTATTTTTTTTACTCATTATTCTAACACCATGTTCTCATTGAGCTAAAGTCCATGAATAGTCCATACACTAGTCCCACCATGTATATATTTCTTTATTCACCAATAATTTTCCTCCATGCATGGGTCAAGGGCAACTTGGATGCTTTGTATTATAATATGACAAAGGAGGGGCTCACTCTTGGATGCATTGTACAAATTCAACAAAGGAGGGGGCCACTAAAAGACTTTTGCAGGCATAAAAATAGGCTTTTTTGGTGAGAATTTTGGCACCTATCTCCACTCCAAGTTTGGAGCGGTGATCAAAATAGAAACTGTAGCCCACACTCTGATTAATCAGCTCAAATTGTTTCATGATTTTTGGAGCTACCAACGGTGAGATATGATGTTTTGAGTGGACCCCATTCTGCCCACTTTTCTCACAAGTAGCTCTTAGTCTTCTCTCACCCTTCCACACACCTACTCACTCTTACACATCCCTCCCTCTCCTTCCCTCACCCAAACCTGCAATATCCATGGCTTCTCCCACCCTCTTCACCATTACCCTTCTCTCTCATCCCTATAGTTCTTTTATGAACCTCTACATACATACACCCTCTCCATGTCTCTCTCTATTGCTTCTATGTTACAATTTCATTTACCTCTCCTAAAAATATCTAAAATTCAGCATCTTAACCATGATAACTTCTGCGAATTGAGGATTTTTCATCTACAAATCCTCTTTTCATCGTGGTGGTCAACCGTGGTGGTGGCGTAAAGAAGCGAAGAAGAAGAAGAAGACCAGCGGTCATTTTTTCCACAATCTACACAAGGGTGAGTTCAAGCTTCTTCAAAGCTTCACCATCTCAATGATTCTCTTTTAATTCACCCCTCTTCCTTCATCAAATCAACTCATCCTACCCATTGTAAATGTATCACTAACAATTCTAGTGATTATTACCACTAACAAATAACTTCTCTTGTAAAAATGCACCCACACTATCAACATATGGAGTAGGCAACCACACATGTAAACCAAATTCACTCACTCTTATGGAAGTTTCTCTCCTTTCACCACATCAATAATTCTCTTACTTGAGCCCACATCCATGTGACTCAAGAGAAAAGAGAGACCCCATTCTCATTTCAAATTCATAAAAATTCATAATCCTTGATCTTTCCTAATAAAATTGATTAGGCTTAATCCTAATCAAAGCTTCTAAAACATATAAATAGAACCCATTCCTCCTTGTAAAAGGATCACTATACCATTTCACACTAGATTGAGCGTACCACACGCCAGTTCTATCTTGGTTGTAAAGAGAGAGTAAGCTTTCTATACACCATCACCTTGGTGCATAGAAAAGCTTGAGCTAGTTTGAGTGAGTGCGAGTAGAAGATATATTTCCTACCATTGTTGTATCTACCCCAACATCAATGAGTTGGTAGTTTTGGGTGCAATTCATGTCCAAAGGCTCACGCTTCTCCTCCAATTTGGCTTGGCAAACTCATTCAGCTTCACAAGGTGACTTGTTTCATTGAAGGTTGTTGTTTTGTTGCTTGTGATTCATTGGCTATTGTTTGGCTACCATTGTAAGAGGGTGGATGGTGAGAGGGCTCCCATAACCCTAAAACAATGTGCTAGTGATGCTATAACCAAATCTTGTCACTTGATTCCGCAAGCTCTAAGTTCCTTTTTGTGCAAAATATAAAGTTGAAGCTAAGTTGTACACCATCTCGCTCTCTCTCTCTCTCTCTCTCTCTCTCTCTCTCTCTCTCTCTCTCTCTCTCTCTCTCTCTCTCGTGTTTTAGTGTGTGAGAGTGTTCCATTGGTGTTAGGGTTAGTGTAAATTCATTGCTTTTTTGTGGGTTTCTCTAACGATTCTTCTCTTTTGCGTTCTAGTTCGCTCTTAAACTAGGTGGTGCCCCTTGTGTAGTTGGGATTTGGCTGTGGGTTTGTTGTTTTGGTTTGTGTTGTGTTGTGCCCCAGCCCCATTGAGCAGCACGGGAGCCTTGAAGGGTTTCTAGAGGTTGCTCTTCTTGTTGCCCGCCCCGGACCGCCTCAATTTTGGTGCCCCCACTGAGGAGCGATTGTGTGCTTAGTGTTGTTGTATTGCATGAATGCTTGAATTTCAGCATAATCAAGTAGATTTTATGAATCGTGAAAACAGACCGAGTTTAATTTCAAGGAAACAAAAATTGATCTAGAATATGGTTCGGACTATGCATAACATAAGAAAGGAAAAAAACATTTTCACATAAAAGTCTAGAATTCATGTCGAAAGACCTTTCAAAAATTTGTGTAGTTAGTTGATGATTGTTTGGAACTAATCTCTGTGTGGTTGTAGCATTGAGAGACTATGACACGCTATACCTTTGATGATATCCCAATCTTCTTCGGAAATCCAGAAGAAGATGTTTATGATTTTCTTGTTGGTTTTAGAATGGTTTGTCATATCCTTGGTAAAAGGGATGACATTGAAAAAGGGGATTTTCTATTGCTATGCCTTAGAGGCAACGCTGAGCAATGGTTTTGGAGTATGTCTTCTCAGATTGAAGATGGATATACCCAAATTTCCAAAGCTTTGAAGGCCAGATTCTCTAAAGTTCCAACAACGGAGAAAGCATGGGCTTCACTACGGAGACTTCATGGTGAAGACTACTATGCTTATGAGGATATTTTTTCTCGTCAATGGGAAGGATGTGGATTTAGTTCTACATTTCCAGATTATGTCAAAATGGATCAATTTATTTCGGGTTTGTCTCCTTTCCTAAAGACTAAGGTTACTTATAGTGGACCCTCTACCTTTGAAGAAGCGGTCACTATTGCCCGAAGGAAGTTTCACAAGTACTTCTACATCAAAAATGGTTTCCATCATGCTGGAAGAACCAACCATCATGAAAGTGTTTCTATCAAGGATTCATCTCCTTTGCCATACTTGTCTCTTTCTACTCCGACAAATGTTGAAGAAGTTACTTACATGCCAACTGATTATTCAAGTGCTAAAGTGTGTGGCCAAGATTCAAATGTGGAATCTCTTTCTTCTACCTTTATCAAAAGCATGCAAAAATTGACACAAGATATCTCAAATGGCATTGATGTTTCAATAATGGATACATCCAACCTTTTGGCGGACGATCAATTTCTAGTCCGAGTAGACGAAGCTTTTGTGCAACATGACTCTATGGAGAATGAAGACCTTGAAGGTAACCTTGATCTTATGGAATGTTCTGAGAGTGTATCTTGTCTAAAAGAAGAGAGTGAAGAAGAAGATGAAATCATAGGTGGAGAGATCATAGACCACATTGATCATAAAGAGATGATTGTGTACATGGAATGCCAACTCCAAAACAAAGTAGAAGAGCGTGAGTTGAATCCATGTGAGGATAATCTTGAAGAAGTGTTTGAGGATGTTGAAAAGCATTGGTATGACCCATGTATGTTAAGCATGGAGGAACCTATCATGCAAGAAGCCAAATGTTTCACAAAATCAAACAGTAATCCATCAACCTTTGAAGTGGTACGATGTGAGGAGTTACAACCTTGCCAAAGGGGGGGCTTAGAAGGGGATGAAGAACATGGGAGAGTAGTAAAAGATAAAATCATAAAAGGAAACTATCAGAAGGGTATCATTCTCTCCAATGGTGTTTTAGTGGGTGGCTCTTCATTCATGGGACAATCTCTTAGCAAGGAAATCCAAGCTTTTGAAGCCCCAATCATCTTCATATTGGGTTTCACCTCTTCAAGGTCAACTTCTCCTCTCCTCACATGTACCTTTTATCGGGGACACCATACCTTCTTAAGCGGAAGAGGACATGAATACTTGGTGATAAACGGATGTTTCCAAATCTTCTTTATTTGGTTCTTTGGTGTATGGAGGTCGCACATTGTGATGCTTCTGGTCTTCATCATAGATGAAAAACTTGTTGATTGCTACATGTGAATATTTCATCAATCAGTACCAAAATCTATTCTCTTCCAATGTATTGGAAGCAATAGAAACCTTTGTCTATTATCTACTTATGTGGTAAACTATTTGCAATATCTTCCAATAGCAGCTGGAAGCATGGATCAAGCTTTCCTAAATCATGAAGGTCATAGAATTTTTTACTTGTTGATGAGTCTACCCAGGTTGAATGAATTTTATGAGCTACAGTTCAAGAATTTTCTCATACAAGCTCTTGAAGATCGTAGTAGATACATCAACTTTACTCACGCTTCTGCTCCAATTTGGCTTGGCAAACTCATTCAGCTTCATAAGGTGACTTGTTTCATTGAAGGTTGTTATTTTGTTGCTTGTGATTCATTGGCTATTGTTTGGCTACCATTGTAAGAGGGTGGATGGTGAGAGGGCTCCCATAACCCTAAGACAATGTGCTAGTGATGCTATAACCAAATCTTGTCACTTGATTCCGCAAGCTCTAAGTTTCTTTTTGTGCAAAATATAAAGTTGAAGCTAAGTTGTACACCATCTCGCTCTCTCTCTCTCTCTCTCTCTCTCTCTCTCTCTCTCTCCTGTTTAAGTGTGTGAGAGTGTTCCATTGGTGTTAGGGTTAGTGTAAATTCCTTGCTTGTTTGTGGGTTTCTCTAACGATTCTCCTCTTTTGCGTCCTAGTTCGCTCTTAAACAAGGTGGTGCCCCTTGTGTAGTTGGGATTTGGTTGTGGGTTTGTTGTTTTGGTTTGTGTTGTGTTGTGCCCTAGCCCCATTGAGCAGCACGGGAGCCTTGAAGGGTGTCTAGAGGTTGCTCTTCTTGTTGCCCGCCCCGGACCGCCTCAGTAGATGACAAAAATTATCTTGTGCCTGATTTGTATCAAAGGGTGATGGAAAGACATCTTTGTAAGAATTTTCTATGTATTCTCTATTGAGTTTTGCATGTTTGGTTTTCTAAACGGTTTCATGTACACTTATGCCTCTTTGTAAGCTACTTGTATTATACAGTGTTTTTTTTTCTACGATCTTTGATATTTCTCAAGTATTTTTTTCTACATTGTCTTGTTGCAGTACGGGCACACTCATAGACATACACACAACGATACCCAGTTTCTCATAGTACATAGTGTATATATTTGAGTGATTATTCCAAGGTATATTCAAGGGAAAACTAACAAATTTTCTCATGTACGAAAACGGATTTTTTTTCATCTGTGTTTTTCATTCAATGCCTCCGGAGTTATTCCTTTCCCTCTTATTCTCAATCAACATTTTTGAACTTCAAAGTAGACCACCACATCAAGAAACAAAGAAACGATGAAACAGTCATAAGAGTGGATTTTTGTCCTTGAGAATTCAATTATTCGAGTGTCTCGGTTTCATTTTTGCACATTGTGAAGATCGGCACATTGTGTGTGTGTGTGTATGTGTGTTTGTGTGTGTGTGTGTGAGAGAGAGAGATCAGCATGCTTGGGCCCACCACCTTATTAACATTGTGACAACCCTCTAACATCTTATGAAGGTTGTTATGGCCCTAGCCGACACTCATTATCTGCATTTCTCTGGTCCATATACTCAATCTAAAGTGGGTAGATGCGTGCACCAACTGTCAATAACATGTTATGGTACAACCATACAAAAATTGGCATAGCTACAAAAAGGACTTGCATAGCTACTTATTAGAAGGCAAATAAATGATGCATATGTGACCATTCACGAGACATAGTCATTACAAAAAGGTGCCAATGCATTTGCTTCGTGTGACTATAAATTATTATCCATGTCCTATGTAACCTCGATGAGACTCAGGAGTACCAAACCATTCGTGAAAAGGGATCTACATAGTGTGGCTAGTTTCTATTGGAGCAATGACACTACAAGAATGGAGGGAAAATCCAACCCATTGGTCAAGGGCATGAACACCCACTGGAAGCTCACATGTAGCTTGATAAAAACTACAATATTTAAAAAACCAACCTCAAAAAAGCGCATTATGAGTACTTCAAAGTTCTAGATACTATCTAAAAAATCTTGAAGTGTAAGGCTTGTTGCTTTGTTGTCAATGTTAGGGAAAGAGTATGGTCTTTCTTCGAGACACTCTAGGATCAAAAAGTGAGATTCCAAAAGGTTTAAGCACTTTGTCAAAATCCTTGAGTAGAAAGACAATTCTATCTGCCACCTTAGATGTATAATTGTGAAGAGTATGTGCACGAATGTGTGCCTGCTTGGTGTGGTGTGCGAGGAAGGAGAACATAGAGAGGTTTGGGCTGAGTTCTCACTTAGGATTGAAATGCCTCACTATTTGTTATTGAAATGTATTACCAATAAATAGGGAGAAGGTTGGTGCGGTCAATGTGATGGATGTCTAACCAGTTCGCACAAACCCTAACAATATTTCTCCCTTTGAATACCGACATGGCCCAAAAGGCCTATGTATGTACAAATTGTACAACCATAAATCATCCAAGTGGTGTCACCATACACCCATTATCTCCATGCAATGTGAAGACTGCTATGAGGGTAGGCTCTTTGTGAGATCATCCACAGGGTTGTCATCCATATGAACCTTGACTAGCTCCATGCGCTTCGTACCCAATTATATGTCGTGTATCACATGATAACACAATTCTATGTGTTTGAATTAGAGTGAACAAGGGGTTCTTCTCTAATGTAATCACACTCTAACTATCACAATGCAACACTAGAGTCTGAGTAATGTCAAGATCTCCCACAAGGTGACCTAATCACA
This sequence comes from Adiantum capillus-veneris, assembly GCF_014529385.1. Taxonomy (NCBI): domain Eukaryota; kingdom Viridiplantae; phylum Streptophyta; class Polypodiopsida; order Polypodiales; family Pteridaceae; genus Adiantum; species Adiantum capillus-veneris. The sequence goes on along the minus strand of NC_140940.1, from coordinate 63,186,230 downwards.
CAGCTTCCTTGCTAACATCAGAAACTGCCACATACTTTGTCTTTGTGGTGGTGGAAGATGACATATAGTCGTAGGGACATGATCTCCATGACTACATAGTTACTCTAGGAAAAAGGAAAACATAGATAGAGGTGGATATTTGACTATGCAGACAACCCGCATAATCCACATCTATGTAACCTACAATGGATGCATTACTATTCCCAAAGCATAAGCACTTTTCTATCATACCTTCCACAATCTCGTCTTTTGGCTTCCCGGTAATAAGCATATCATAGTATACAAGCAACAATCTTCTTGGCTCCTTTCATATCCTTGAGATTGCATTTACTTTTCAAAATTCATGTACCTGTTCCTTTAGCCTTGTTTTATGCCATACAATGCCTTACGTAATTTGCACACCAATTCTTCCCTTGTAGGCTTCTGAGCTTCGACTTCAAAATCCGCTAGTTGTTTCGTGTAGGCATCCTTGTCAAGATCCCCATGAAGGAAATCCGTCTTAATGTCTATCTAGGCAAGTTCCATGTCCTCAATGGCTACTAGTCCAAGTAGAAAATGGAATTTAGTTATCTTGACTACCCAAGAGAAAATCTCATCAAGGTCCACATCTTTGCTCATTTTGAATCCCTTAGTGACCAATCTAGCCTTATATTTAGGCTTGGGATCTTCTTTTACTCACTTTTTCTTATATACCCTTGTGCAAAGCAAGGCTTGTTTCCCATCTCATAAATCTATAAGTTAGAAATTTTCATTTGCCATAATCGAGCTGCATTCAGATTGCATTGCCTGATCTCCCTTCACACTATCCTCCATCTCAATACACGCTTCCAATAGCAGCAACTTTTGTGCATTGTAAAAGAGTCATCTGTGCAACTCTCGTGCCATGGCAGCCTCCTGTGTATATTTCTACTTAATGGTGAAAGGCTCCTTTAGCTGTCGACCCATGGAACTATAAGAAAAAGGGGGAAAAAATCTCATGATATGAAGTTGTTAGAATGAATCATTAGTTTGTGACAAGATGAGGGAATGATGTCGAGTCTGGGACCCTCTTTGAAGGTTACAAACAAAGATTAATGGAAGTTTCCTAAAAAACACTATGTTACTTACGATGCACTTTGCTATTGGAACTTTTAAGTCAATGAAAACTTTTGTCAAGGACCATATATTTTTGCACACTAGTGGCATTCTTAAATGTATGCCATGATGCATGTAAAGCACATAGCATGAAAATGGATTTCAATTCAGCATCAAAATTAAGCCTTTTTAGTGTCAACTGAGTTGAGGATTGTAAGCTCAAATTGATGTTTTCATCATAAAAACAAGAAATCATTGAAATTATAAGAAATCATCACAAAATAATTATATGAAGTAAAAACTATCTCGATCACCATAAATCAATATGTAAGAACTTCATGGCATCATTAAAAAAATCTATAGAATAATAAACATAACAAAATATCATAAAACGATATCATGAAATCACAAAACGGTCATCTTAATCATTACAAATGAGCTTAAAATAACAACATGGTATAATGAATTGACTTCATGCAATAATAATTCTTTCAATTATAATAAATCATTATGAAAAAATATCATCGTATTAAAATGACTCTATCTAACAAAAAACTATCTCAATTATACTAAGTCATCCAAGAAACAATGCTATGGAACATAAAAGCATTTTAATAAGAAAAAATCCATATCATCATGAAAATGTATCATGGTATCATGGAACAACTCCACGAATGAATAAAATTCTTATCAACAAAATGAATAGAAAAGACTTCTAATCATTATAAAAATATAGCATGTCTCATAGAATAACTCCATGAAAAAATAAATATCTTTGTAAAAAATGATTATGAAAATACGTCATGGCATCATGGAACAACTCTATAAATGAACGATCAGTACGAATGACTTGTAATCATCATGACATCATGGAATTACTCCTTTGAATAATAACCATCTCAATATTTAATGATCAATACAAACAATTTCTAATCATCATGAAAACGCATCATGGCATCATGGAATAACTCCATGGAATAATAATAATCTCAATAACAAATGGTCAATACGAACACCTTGTAATCATCATGGAAATGCATCATGGCATCATAGAATAACTCCATGGAGTAATTGTTGAGCTATATATACTATCTCTATACATAGCACCCTGGTTCCCTCTATATAAACGCATCTCGTGTGATAAGTACACACACTTTGGGGATTGCATACGATGGTGTCGTCTCTCTCTCTTCTCGTCTACCTGCCATCTCCCTCCGGTTCAACATGGTATCAGAGCGGTGATTGCATGGGCACGCTCGACAATCTTGAAGTCTTATCACAAGGAAGATAAGCTATGTTTTAGTATGCTCATATCGTTTTCTGCTCGTGCTGATTCTCTTACGGTATAATTTTTTAAAAGGCGTCGTTGAACACTTTAAGTCCTGCAGAGATAAACGATGGAGTTTTAGGGCTCTATTGTAAGCATGTTTTTAGAGTGGCAAGCGTGTATGAACCATGTCCATGGCTGTCGCTGCAAGGCAGACAAAGCAAAGAGGCTAGTGGCTTTCGGTTTTGGATAGCAGAGCCATGTCGCAGGTATTTTTGGGATCTGGAGAGCACAACAATATCATAGGAATATAGATTGGCCTTGGCCGCATGTGGGTGGAGGTAGTTAAGGCGGCTCTTGATTACAACACCTTGCGCGTGCTACTGAAACCGTGAAAGCCAAGAACTATATTACTATGGGCTATGTACAAAAATAGACAGGCGATGTACAACAAATTTCCATGTCTTCATGAGCAACCTCGCAGACCTAAAGAAGGATTCGAGTGTGTGGCTACATGTTGTATGCACAAAGAAGATTCTCTTATTGATATTATTAGCACCCCAGGCCATGCATGCTTCTTTTACTCGTTGTATGCACACAAAAGCTTCTCTTATTGATATTATTAAAGCAGGCCTGGAGTGACATCAAAGCAATGAGTGCTATCTATGGCGGCCACAAACCTGTGTTATTATTAGCGCTGCATATTACTGGCTTCACGTACTCATGTTCGCGACTGAACTTATTGCGAAGCTTTTATGCACATCTCTTGCTGCGAACCTTTTATGCACTGTTTTCTTTTTGCGTTTTCCTATTGAGAAAGCAATAGGGGGATATTTGTTGCTCAGTGTTAAAGGATGGTGTCTGAAGATAGAGGTTGCATCAGACTGACGACGGAGGTAAAATCGAAGCCAGTTGAAGGTCCCCTTAAACGAAAGTTGCAGGCCTCGCCACCGGTTACTTCAAAGATCCTATGTTCGATCATCTAGGGAAGTGTTCCCTTTGTTGACGACGTTAATTGGCAGGGTAAAGAAAGATTGAAGTCGACACTGAACATGGTTCATGGCAGTGATATTGCATCTAGAATATGGTCGCAACCCCTAGCCGCATTCATGTGAAGGAGTAGTGAATATAGTGACATTATGATTGACAACAAATTGGACAGGCAGATGACAGGCAGAAGGTGATGGATTTCAAAGATGTACAAATGGGTTTTTCAAAGATATACAATTTTGAACTATGAGGAGGCCTCTAAGCGAGATAAGGATTCGTCTATACTCTTGATGTTGGAGATGGTACCCAACACTGGTTTTTGCTATACTCATGATGCGGAAGGTCATATTGAGATATACTCTTGATATCGGAGGTGATACCCAACCATAATTTACTCTTGCTGTCAGAGTTTTACATTGTGTTCAATCCGGCTATACATGACGAAGTTAAAGGTACATCTCTTGGAGGTTTATCATTATCGTATCCTATTTCTATCTGTTGATGTTGGACATTTTTGTCTAGACTAAAAGAATTTCTTCTCGTCTTGTCAAAACCGTGTGTTATTTCTTCTCGTCTCGTCAAAGCTGTGTGTTATCTCACTAGTTTGGGGTTGGCACCAGCCGAGGAGAGGCCATGAACATCATTGAACTCTTCTACTGTAATACAAAACTTTCTCTGTACTGGGACTGTAAACTTTGGAGCTTTCCATCGGTCTGCACACCCCCAATGTCACAAGATTAGCAGTAGGAAAGTGTAGTATTGAGCACTTCCTTCCAATTTCAAGGTTCAAGTCAAACACTGGTTTGTGCTTCTTGAGCCAGACTTCGACTTGAGCGATTGTATTTCAAGTGACTATTTACAAGATGTCCTACTGCTAAAGCCGACATCAAGGGACAATTCTCCAGCCAAGATAGCAACAGCAACTATCCTCGCAAATCATAATGAGGTAGAGAGAGAGAGAGAGAGAGAGAGAGAGAGAGAGAGTACCGGAGTCATCTTTCCCCTTTGTATGCAGGGTGTTTGCCATTGGGGATGCTAGGGAATCACAGAGATTCACCCTTTTTCGAGGCGGAGAAGAAGCAGCAGAAAGTTCACCACTCGACCTTTTTTTGTTTCTCTCTTACCTCTGGCCCCTGCGCCCCTCTTACCTGTGGCCCCTGCGTCTCGCTTCTCTCCATGCATGTTGACTGCCCCACTCCGCTTCTCTCCATGCATTTTGACTACCCCACTCCCCTCAGAGTAACACTGGGTAAATGGTCAGGAAAGTGGATTCAGGGTGGTCTCTCTATTTTGAAATATTTGATGGATTCCCACACGTTTGAAAAGTTACACTCTCATTATGCTTACAAGATATGCTTGTTGCCACATGATAACTAGCACAAAAAGCATGACAAGTTAACATGCTTACACCCTTATATATGACTCTACTTAATATATGGCTTCTCTTTGTTGAGAGAGAAAGAGAGAGCAGAGAAATAGAACCCCAAAGTGTGTAGAATACACACATGAGATGATGTATATAAAGAGGGGACCTGGGTGCCATATATAGAGAAGCCATATATTGAGTGGCTTCACATATAAGCTCAACACCCTCGCTCAAATAAGGGTCCCTAACTATGGATGAAAAAACCCTTGGGGGATCAAGGGAAAAACCCATAGCTCTATATACACCCACCCTTATATTATAAAAATCATTGAATATACAAATGTTCATGAGGAGCTACATCACTCCTTTTACAATGAATATTTTATGAGGAGCTACATCACTCCTTTTACAATGAATGTTTTATGAGAAGTTACATTACTCCTATCCTATCAAATACAATAATGAATACAAAGGTTCATTAAAGAGGTGTAAAGGCTATCGATTAGCTCGTAATCAAAAGTGTCTCCATGAATCTGCTATGTAGCTTGTCATCACTATCGTATCACCAAACATATTTTTATGTTGTCATCAATATGACATCACCAAACATATCTTCATAAATCTTTTATTGTCACCAAGTTTGTCTTCATAAAATCAATTCTTTGATGAATCCTACATAGATCATAGACTCAAAAAAAACATAGTCATGAAAATTATTAGCATCGTCAGTGAAATAATTTACGTTCACAATGCCATAAGAGATGGTTCGTGACGACATATATACGCACGAAAACATATGGTACATAGAGTATGAACGTAAAAGTACAAGATGTGTGATTATGTGATGCAAATGATATGTATATATACTACATAAAACAACATTTATCAACGCAGCGATCAATGAATATCATCAAAGTATTAACAAAACATCATCATTGTATCAATAAAAATGAATAAATCATCATGGTATCAATGAAAAGCATCATGATATCATCGAAAATAATCATTGTATCAACTAAACAACATCATGGCATCACCGAGAATAACCATGGTATCAACGAAACAACATCATGGTATCACCGAGAATAACCATGGTATCAATGAAACGACATCATGGTATCACCGAGAATAACCATGGTATCAATGAAACAGCATCATGGTATCAACAAAAATCACCATGGAATTAACGAAATATCATCATGGAATCACCGAAATAACCATGGTATCAACGAAACATCATCATGGCATCACCGAGAATAACCATGGTATCAATGAAATATTATCATGGTATCAACAAAAATCACCATGACCAAAGTACTAACAAAACATCATCATGGTACCATCAAAATCACTATGGTATCAAACGAGAAATTATCAATAAAACGACGTAAACTATATCTCTAAACAAATAATTATACGAGAATCAATGAACTAGTATATCATATAACAAAATATCATGTACCAACAATAGCTCGATAGAATTTGGACGATCAGCAACTGCTCGACTGAATCGGAACGATATGTAACTGGCTTCTGCAGCAAAGTTACGTTAGTAACAAATATATGATTGATGAAGAAAAAATATAATTGAGAAGTTTTCAATTATGAGAAAAATCAAAAGCAAAAAGTAAAATTTTTCTTTTCAAACATATTCGCAGTCCAAGACGATAACCCAAAATCGGTGCAGAATTTAGAGAAACTTTCTTTTGCAAAGTTATAGACCACATCGATTACAATGGCTTAAGCAAATAGTTTCTCATCGATTCTGATGCCTGCAGCGACTAGTTCCTTCTACAAAGTTGTAGACCACATCGATTTCGGTCCCTTGCATGGGTAGTTTCTGCAAAATCGTTTTCAATTAGCAGAAAAATCAAAAACATAAAACAAAACTTGCTTTTCGGACATGTATACAATCCGCGAACGATAACTCAAACTCGGTGCAGAATTTGAACAAACTTCCTTCTGCAAAGTTGTATACCACATGAATTCCACTCCCGCTAGCGGTTAGTTTTTGCAAAATCGTTTTCAATCAGGAGAAAACTCAAAAACAGAAAGCGAAAGTTGCTTTTCGGGTATGTACGCAGTCCGCGAACGATAACTCAAAATCGTTGCAGAATTTGAAAAAACTTCCTTCTACAAAGTTGTAGACCACATCGATTCCCTGTCCCTCTTGCAAAGAATTTTTGCAAAATCATTTTCAATTAGCAGAGAAATGAAAAACAAAAACCGAAAGTTGCTTTTCAGGTATGTACGCAGTCCGCGAACGATAACTCAAAATTGATGCAGACTTTGAAAAAACTTCCTTCTGCAAAGTTGTAGATCACATCGATTCCAGTGGCTTTAGCGGGTAGTTTCTGCAAAATTGTTTTCAATTAGCAGAGAAATCAAAAACAAAAAGCAAAAGTTTCTTTTCAGGTATGTACGCAGTCCGCAAACGATAACTCAAAATTGGTACAGAATTTGAAAACACTTTCTTGTACAAAGTTGTAGACCACATCGATTTCGCTCTCTCTCGCGAGTAGTTTCTGCAAAATCATTTTCAATTCGTAGAAAAATCAAAAACAAAAAAATACTGCTCTGATATCATGTTGAGATAGAAAGAGAGAGCACATAAATAGAACCCCAAAGTGTGTAGAATACACACATGAGATGATGTATATATAGAGGGGACCTGGGTACCATATATAGAGAAGACATATATTGAGTAGCTTCACATATAAGTTCAACACTCTTTATATAGCACCCAGGTCCCCTTTATATATACATCATCTCATGTGTGTATATCCACACACTTTGGGGTTCTATTTCTTTGCTCTCTCGTTCTCTCTCAACAACTTGTGTGTAGCGGAAATTAGGATGGACATAGTGAGCATTTCATTATAATAGATTTATAATGAGCATAACAACAGTGCTTGGGTGAAGAGAGCAACAAAAAGAATAACACCTAGCTAGATAGCATGAGCCCTAATATTGCCCATTTTGAGAAATATCCAAAGAGCATTTCATTTGGGCTAATTCTTTAGCCTAATTAAATGATTATGTAAAACATGGCTCCCTCACCAATAAAAAGGGCAACCTTCTCTTCATTGGGGGCAAGTTATGAGTGAGTGAGAATAGCTCAATTCCATAGCGACACACTCATCTTAGTGCCACACTTTCTCTTGAAGAAAGGTTGAAGTCTTGTCTCATCTTCTCTCTCCATTAAGGTGGTGGCGATTGCTCTCATCAATCTTGTCAATGTAACGGGCATGTGTAAGAGGTTAGTAACCATATCATCATCTTTCACAAGCATCTCTCTCTCTTAAGGTTCTCATTCTCTTCCACAAACTCTAGAATCTCCTTGCTACAGGTACTTCTCTCCCCGCAGTATCCTTATTGCCTAAGGGCAACAATAGGGCTTGGGAGAGAAACTCTCTTCTTCTTCTCCTTTCACTTCTTTCACACCTTTATCTTTGAACATACTAAGTATATCATTCACTACAAGAGGCTATTCATATTAGCGACGCTCTAAAAAAAAAATCCCGGCGTCGCTATGAGCGTCGCAAATTTACTTGTAAATTTGCGACGCTCATAGCGACGCCGGTTGGGCTAAAAAAATTAACAGAGAGCGCCCAAAAACTCAAATCTCAGATCTGAGTTTTTCGGCGCCCTCAAGCGAGGAGTAGGTAACGCTCTCCCTCTCTCTCTCTCTCTCTCTCTCTCTCTCTCTTTCTTCTCCACATACACACACACACACACACAAACACACACACACACACGAGGAGAGGAAGGAGAGCAAGGTATGCTCCTTCCCTCTCCTCACTCTCATGTTCCCTTCCCCTCTTTCTCTCTCCCTCTCTCTCTCTCTCTCTCACAAACACACACACACACACACACACATACATAAACAAAGAATGCACACACACATTGAGAGAGGAAAAGAGAGAGAGAGCATGCATAAACAAAAAACGCACACATTGAGAGAGGAAAAGAGAGAGAGAACATGCATAAACAAAAAACGCACACATTGAGAGAGGAAAAGAGAGAGAAAACATGCATAAACAAAAAAACGCACACACATTGAGAGAGAAAGAGAGAGAAACTAATGTAACGTCGTAGGAAACTAATTAAAATTAAAAGACCTAAAGATCTAGCCGACGAGGAGTTGAACTCAAGACCTATTATTCAAGAGGGAAATGGCATAACCAATCTATCATACTTGGCATGGGTGATAGAAAGGTTATACCATTTATGTCTTTTTATTGGCACACACATCCACACACGCGCACACACACAAGAAGAAGAGAGTTATAACGTCGTAGGAAACTATCCTAAAAGACGTTAAAGATTAGGTTAGATGTAGACTTACGTTAAATTAGATTTAGGTTTATTTAAGTTAAATTAGATTAGATCTAGGTTTATTTTTAGTTAGATTTACATTTATTTACTCTAGATTTAGATTTACGTTATATTAGATTAGATTTAGGTCTCCATAGACTACGGTGCCTGCATGAAGCGAGTGAAGAAAGCCCTCAATGGAATATAGGGTATTGCTGCCTTCACTCATGGTGGGCTCCATCGATCCAAAAGTACTGGTGAAATGTCTTCAGAAGATAGGGAAGAAGGTGGATCTTCAGGGCGGCAAGAGTCACTACATCCCCGACAATGACCATCTAGACAACCTCTAGTCATTCAACAGCAACTTCAAAGTTAGTAACAAGAGCAAGAACGGTCCAAAGGTCTAATTGATGTCATCAGATGTGGATGCAGATGAGGCAGCGTCACCGCCGGAAGTTAACTCTCACATCTTTAGTGATGAGAATGCCAACTCTTGCCGAGTTATGTGAAAAATTATGTGTTAAATCAGTTTTAAGGTTCTTATAATCCTTGCTAGTTTAGTTCTTTGTTTTTAATATAACATAATTTACGTTAGATTTAGATTTATGTTATATTAGATTAGACTTAGGTTTATTTAGGTTTACCCCCACACACACACACACACACAAGAAGTAGAGAGTTTTAACGTCGTAGGAAACTATCCCAAAAGACGTTAAAGATTAGGTTAGATATAGACTTATGTTAAATTAGATTTAGGTTTATTTTCAGTTAGATTTACGTTTATTGAGATTTACGCTTATTTACGCTAGATCAAGTCCACGCAAGAATTACTTACGGTTTAGGGTTTAGAGTTAGACGAACAGTGAAAAGATCTACTGTGAAAAGATGTTAAGATGCTGTGAACTGCTACAGCTAGAGAACAGGCAAAGGGGTTTTTTCCACTACATGCAGTATCATGTAGACGTGGGTCTGTAGATTTCTTGTACCCACAAATATAGGTATTGACCAATAAATACAAGATTATAACCCGGTGGTTCTGATCTCCGTTCACCTCTAGACCGAGGTATGCGGGGATTGGACATGACTAGAGAATGTGAGGTAGAGAGAGAGAGAGAGAGAGAGAGAGAGAGAGAGAGAGAGAGAGAGAGAGAGAGAGATAAGACGAAGAATGCCAATAGAATATTAAATTTGTTGTCCAGGTTATAAGATTTTTCTCCTCATTATGAGTAGTGACGAGGGTGTGGGACCGTCCAACCGAAACACCTATCTCTCAACGAGGGTCTTATGTCCTTGTAATCAATGCAAGCATGCTGTGTGACAGACAAGACGTGTTTCTTTGCAGCACGTTCGCGAATTTGGCGAGTTTGATCCATCTATTATAGATCGAGTTGTTGCCAATTATAACTCGTCGGACTCTGACGCTGGCCAACAAGCAGCAATCTTGCAACCCAATAGACGTGTTTGCAGGCGCTTTGGTCAAGCAGCATATGTGAGGCCACAAGATGTAGCCTCTGACAGGTCGGGGGATGATCATGCAGAGCACACTCCCAACGAGGCAATGTTTGAGCCCGAGAGTGATGAAATGATCGAGACGATCATGGATTCAGAAAAGCTTATCTATGATGATATGAAAAGTGAAGCCGATACGCCATTGTATAATGGAGCACGTATGTCTAGATTGAAAGCACTCCTGGTTCTTCTCAGCATGCAGGCAAATTTTGGATGGAGTGACACTAGCGTCACAGCGCTTTTTAGGTGATCTATTACAATTAGTTTACTTTAATAAAACTCTAAATGTATAATGATCTGATAGATTTTTACACGACTGTATCGTATTTTTATGTTGTGTAGATTGCTTAAAGAGAACATACTACCAGCTGACAATGCGATGCCAGATTCCCGAGATGAAGCAAGAAAGATTTTGCGAAACTTGGGGATGGATTACAATTCTATCCACGCTTGTCGTAATCATTGCATTCTTTTCAGAGGGGAATACATAGACATGGAGAAGTGTCCGAAATGTGATTCCGAAAGATATCGAGTAGATCTCCATGGGATAAAAATTCCACAAAAGGTTTTGCGACATTTTCCTCTGCTTCCTCGCATCAAGCATTTCTTCGAATGTAAGTCCATGGCTGCCCTAGAATCATGGTATGAGGAGAATACATCTTCGGATGGTGTGCTACGAATTCCTGCAGATTGCGCAGCCTGGAAACATATACATGGAACATGGTTGGATTTTGCCAGGGAAGCTCAAAATTTGCGCTTAGGGCTGGCTATGGATGGCGTAAATCCATTTGGTCAAAGATCAACATCTTACAGTGTATGGCCCGTTGTCATCGTCAACTACAACATTCCCCCATGGTTGACTACGAAGAAGGGGCACCTATGGCTAAGCTTGATTGTGCCAGGGCGATATAAAGTGGAGAATATGGATGTGTATCTTCGTCCACTATTGGAAGAGCTACAACAATTGTGGATTGGCATAGAGGTGGTGGATATGAGCCGACACACAGGACGACGGAATGCTTTGATCAGAGGCATTCTAATGTGGACCATGCATGACTATCCCGGGCTAACAGAATGCTCAGGTGATCTATTGACACTCCTCACTCAGACACTGTAAATCTTGTTTTTTCCCATAGTTGATCTATTATCATGTGTATACATGCAGGGCTTCAAACAAGCGGATACAGAGCATGTGTCACATGTGGACCTAGACTGAATGCACGTAGGGCGCCCTCACTGAAGAAGCAAATCTACGAAGGTCATCAAGCGTATCTTCCAGAGAATTATGTGTTACGCGACGGCTTTTTGGGAAGAGAGCCACCAAGGATGTCTGCACAAGCATGGTTAGAGCAGAAGGAGATGTGCGATGACGGATTGCCTCCAGGGATGAAGAGACTATCTCTATGGTACGAGTTACCATACTGGCCCTGACTCATGATCAATCACTTGCTCGATCCAATGCACATATTCAAGAATGTGGGTAATCTACTATGGGACCATCTGACCGGCAAGAAGGATACTTTGGGAGCCAAAGTTGACCTTAGAAATGTGGATCGTATGGAGCAATATTGGCCGCAAACAGCCTCTGATGGATCGATAAAACTCCCTTAAGAACCATGGATTTTCACAGGAGCCCAAGAACACAAAGTAAAAGAGACCATTCGATCTTTGCAGACCCCCACCGGCGTAATGCACTCGCTCCGAACGTGTTTTACTAAAGAAGGAAAGCTTACCGGTTTGAAGTCACAAGATTGGCATAAAATGTGTCAGGTACGTTCATAGTGGACTTTAATATCATTGCATAAAATTTGGACTTTAATATCATTGCTGCACACACTTTACAGTTTATTTTACCGGTTGCCATTGAGGGATGTTTGTCTCTCGACATCCGTAACACAATCTACAAACTTGCAAAGCTGGTGCAATGGATCTCACAAAAGGAGATCAACGTAGACTCCATACCATTCGCCAAACTAAATGCTGCAGAGCTTGTGTGCATGTTTGAGAAACATTTCCCTACTACCATGCTAACCATTCAGGTGCATCTTCTTGTTCACATAGTTGATGAGGTGGAAATAGCTGGCACATTTCATTCCAGATGGATGTTCTTCTTAGAACGTTTCATGAAAACGCTTAAGGGATATGTGCGTCAAAAGGCACGTCCGAAGGGTAGCATGGCAAGAGGGTTGGTTGGTATCAGAGTCCCTAGTGTACATTGGAGAGTGTCTAGACGGATTTGATAAAGCCCGGGACACGCTATGGTGAACCATAGATGATGAGTGCATATCTGGGATTGTCATGTGCAATCTCGGTGTTGAGAAGAAGATGACGGAAGATCTAGAGGCTAAAATCAACCGATTTTGCATGCTTCACAATCCAGTGATGCAAAAGTGGATTTCACAATATGAGGATGCAAAGCAAGAGCGACAAAGGGCACGAATCGAGTGGAGACGGGGAAGATGACCACTGATGCACTATCCGATGGGTCTGGAGAGCCTACCAACATTCATGAGATTAAGATGGTTGCACAACCAATTGAAAAGAACAACAATGCGGTGACGAAGTGACTGAGAAAGAGTGGGAGTACTCCCGGGGTTGCGCGACCAAGGTAAGTTTGCAATGTAAGACTAGCTAGTGACTTTATTTCTAAACGTTTGAACGGCCACTCATAATCTTTGTTCGTTGTAGTATAAGTCATACACACCAACATGGTGTAAAGGTCGACATTTTAGGGTGGAACGGATCGACAAAAAGCGTTTTACTCAAGATTGTGGAATCATGGCAAAATTTGAACAGTCTAGTCGATGACGTTCCTCTGATGCAGATCCTATGGTGGCGGAACTCACTTACTTCGGCACGCTACAAGAGATTTTGAGGATCGATTACAGAGGATTTTTTGTCGACTTGTTCGACGTGCAATGGTTCAAGATAATCATGGAGGGTCGCAACGCTACTGTGCGTAGAGGAGAGTCTGGTTTTCTTGAGGTGGATTCGACTAAGAAATGGACTGACCTAAGAGACACTTTCGTACTACCCGAGCATTGTGAACAAGTAAGTATGAAAATAGTTAACATCACCCTTTTACGAGTTATGTTCTTGAAAGCTCTCATGTAAGTTATGTGGCTCTGGCAGGTAATATTTCATCCTTCAAAGTCTACATCAAACTGGTGGTACGTGATAGAAGTAGCCCCTCGTAGTGCAAGGACGTATGAAGGCTACCATGTGCCAATCACAACGGCATTAATGGAGGAGATCAAAGAAGATGCTCAATTAGAAGCCGCTGTGGTGGTGCCAGACGAGCATCAAGATGCTACTACTCTATATGGGGTGCATGCAAAGGAGCTACAAAATGAAACAGAGGATATGTGTTTAAACGAAGAGCTCTATATAGATATAGGAAGTTATGCTGAGCTATGCGAGGATGAGAGAGAGATCTCTGAAAGCGACAAATATTGTATTTGAGCAATTTTGCTCCGTGTTGTAAAAGCTATGTCTCTCTAAGTACCTTCCATGGTGTATAACGCTCTTTTCTACTCGCGCTCACATCTTTTGATTGAAAATTCTGAGTTTTTGACTTGCCTCTTCTATCACTCAATTCATTGCGTCATTGTATTTATATGCGTCATTACGTCATTGTATTTAATGGTCTTTGCGTCATTGTCTACTCTATTCATTCAATATTAAGTTTAAATATTCGTGTGTTTAATTCAGGTATGGATGATGAGGAGTTTATTTCTTCTTTGTCACCGCAGCAGAGACAGTGGTACGTGGAGTGTCATCGCTCTGGCGCATTATCGCGCGTTCCTACTCCATCCACATCTCCCTCTCTTTCGGAGCATTCGGCGCGCTCCGAAGCTTCGGTGTCGACGAGACGATCTTCACACTTGTCTAGACACCGGCGCTCTAGTGGTGGCGGTGGTGGTGGCGGTTGTTGTGGGGGTTCCGCCGCCGATGCCTCCACACCGCCTCGTGTTCGACGAGGCTCTTTACCCTCCCCTTGTTTGCCCGCCCCCACACCAGCCACAACATCGCCATCTACGCCAGGTTTTGCGCGGCTGACTGTTCCTAGCAGCTACACACCTCTACCTACTCCGCCAGGAGCCACCCCACTCGACACTCCTCGCTTCGGGGCCCAGACGCCGGTGGAGATACCTCACGTCCGTACCCCCATAGACACGCCGCTAGAGAACCCTGTCGAGAAACCCAGGTTCACGCGTCACGGGCCAGAGAGCTTGCCTTACTCCGTCGACTTCAGCGGCGGCATCATCATGGATGATGACGGCAAGAAGGTGATCTCGCGCATGCGTGGTCTTTGCTCTCAGCTGTTTAGACACTATATACTAAACAAATGGAGTGAAGTACCAAGTGATTTAAAAGCCAGAGTCATCAGCATACTTCATGATGAGTTTCCCGTTCCAACACGGGATCAGCGCTTCAATGAAGACCTGATGAAGATTCGAATGCGTGAATACTGCAAACACAAGCGTTCCGAAGTGCAAAAAGCAATCAAGCATGGGTGGAACAGGCCAGATTGGCTGGCCAAAGAAGATTGGAAGAATGCGAAGAAAGCAGCGCTCGAGAATCCCGACAAGTGGAAGCAACAAAAGGATGCATCCAGAGCGCGAGTAGTGGCAGGGAGCTCGCACCACTTGGGGAGCGGTGGATGTGCAACATTTGAGGCCGATTTTGTAAGTGTTTTCGCATTGCTCTTTATGTTCGATAGTTTAGGGTTTATGAGTTTTTTAATTCTAACATAATGAAATCTTTGTATGTTTTGACAGTGGTCGATGACAGGACATGATCCTACACCGTACGAGTGCGAGTACGCAGGCAGGACCCGCTTAAACTCCCTGATGGACATTCTCAGTTCTCGCGACGGCATGGTTAGTATTAGGGTTTACTCTTTTCTATTTTTTGTATTGTTTTATAAATGTCGTTATATGTTTATACTTACTGAAAGCTGTCTTATTGTCTTTTTTTGCAGAATCCGACAGATACGCCGCTTGGACGCGATGAGACGTCTGACTAGACGACGTCAGTTTAGCCGTAGCTAGATAGCATTAGTTTAGGGTTTCTCATAGCTTATGTATCATGAGACGGCATCAATACGTCTTTTTGAACCATGTATATTATTACATTTGTCACCACAGTTCATTTTGCCAATCAATTCTTTATGCCTATGATGTTGTACAATTGTCATTATTACATTTGCCAATCAATTCATTTTGCCTATGATGTGTACAATTGTCAATTTTACGCTTGTCAATTTTGCAAACAATGCGTCTTGTGGGTGACTATTTTGGGTCTATGATCTACCCTTGCACTTTTTTTAAAAAGTGAATCAAGTACAATATGGTTGATGGGTGGTAGGGCATTCAATTCCCTGTCACCAAAAAAATTTTCTCTGGGGCGTCGCTATTTATGGCTCTGTAGCGTCGCTATAGACTTTTGTGTAAACGTCGCTATAAGTGTCGCTATATAGCGACTCTTATAGCGACGCTCATAGCGACGCTCTCGTAGCGACGCTATTAGCGACGCCGGGGGTTATAAAAACCTTGTGTATTTCCATCGCTAACAGCGTCACAAGAGCACACAACCTCTTGTAGTGATTGATGAATAACCATAATCCACATGAAGGCAATTTCTTTCATTTCCATTTTGTGCAATCTATTAGGGTCGACAGTTGGCTTAGTCGAAAGATTCACTTTAATCAACGCATAATGTTTCTATTTGGTCTTGAAACGCTCAACAAAATACTTCTCTCACTAGATCCCATCATACTACCTATTATTGACTATGACTTCTCTTTTGATGTGAATGTGGTTATTTTATTATGAATCAAGAGGATTTGTACTCACAACTAATCCCAATCGCTAGACAAAACATATACATTATAGTAAGCACAAAGCTATTGTTCCAAAGCAATCCATAGCTTATTTGGACAACAAAGATTAAATATCATTAACTCATCCATTAACCCTTTTATCCTACCCATGATGCAATATGATCGTGATCTCGATGTTTTCATTTTATTTATTTTTTACTATCTTTCATGAGTTCTCTCCATCACGTGTGTGTTTGCAAGGGAAAGTGAGCGGCTTCTTTGGTTACATTTCTTCCTTAGCTCTAGAAGCTATGCTATCTATATCTTAGCTCCTTCTCATAACCCTTGAGCTTCCTCACAAACTCTCACAGCAAGAGGCCCAGTGCCTTCCTGGCAAGACTGTCGACTTCTTGACAACGTGTCATAAGGCTATCACTTATGCTCCTTTAATCCTACTGGCTAAGTCTAGAGAGGTACAATGGGGTGGTAGCATGAGAAAATAGCATGAGGGGTCGACCAAGAGAGAGAGGGGGCTGATTATGTCAAGTTATTATTCCACACACACTCACACAAGCTCATTTGTGAAAAAGCTTAACTTTGATGCTGAATTGAAATCCATTTTCATGCTATGTTCTTTACATATATCATGGCATACATTTAAAGAATGCCACTTGTGTGCAAAAATCTATGGTCCTTCACAAAAGTTTTGGTTAACCATCCGGCCTAGGTCACCAAAATGAGACAGGGAAGTCACTACCCAAGGAACTGGGTGCCATATTCTCGGTGGTATTGTTGTTTCATTGATACCATGGTTATTCTCGGTGATGCCATGATGTTGTTTCGTTGATACACATATTATTCTCGGTGATACCATGATGTTGTTTTGTTGATACATGGTTATTCTGGCTGATACCATGATGTTGTTTCATTGATACAATGATTATTCTCGGTGATACCATGATGATTTATTCATTTTTATTGATACAATAATGATGTACTATTAATACTTTGATGATATTCATTGATCAAAGAATTGATTGCATGAAGACAAACTTGGTGACAAAAAAATATTTATAAGGACATGTTTGGTCATGCCATATTGATGTTGAGCTATATATAGTATCTCTTTATATAGCACCCTGGTCCCCTCTATATAAACTCATCTCGTGTAGTCATTGGACACACTTTGGGGTTTGCAATTCTGGAGTTCTCTCTGCCTCTCCTCTTCTCTCGTCACAGTCTTCCTCCCTCGTCAACATGGTATGAGAGCGGTGATTGCATGGGCACGCTCGACAATCTTGAAGTTGTTATCATAAGGAAGATAAGCTATTTTTTATTCTGTTCATATCGTTTTTTTCTCGTGCTGTTCTTTTTAGGTCTATTTTTAAAAGGTGTCCCTGAACACTCCGAGTCCTACAGAGATGAACAGTGGCGTTTTAGGGCTCTATTGTGAGCACGTTTTTAGACCATGTCCATGGTTGTCGCTGCGATCGCTACGAGGCAGTCATAGAAAAACCTGCGTATGCAATTTTAACTTGCATGTTAATCGTCCCTTCACCTAGTCACAAACTAATGATTCATTCTAACAACTTCATATCATTAGATTTTTCCCCCTTTTTGCTTATACTTCCATGGCTCCATAGCTAAAGGAGCCTTTCACCATTAAGTAGCAATATACACAGGAGGCTGCCATGGCACGAGAGTTGCAGAGATGACCCTTTTACAATGCACAAAATTTGCCACTATTGGAAGCATGGTGTTCCTAGCAGGTCTCCTTTTCTCTCTCTCTCTCTCTCTCTCCAGACTCTCTTTGCTCATGTCTGAGCATAATGTGAAGTTCAAAATTTACTACAATTCCCTCTCTCTCTCTCTTTATCGCTCTATCTCTCCCTCTCTCTCTCTCTCATTTGCTCCGTGTTTAAGTCTAAAAAGAAGATCCCAAGCCTAAGTATAATGCTAGATCCCAAGCCTAAGCATAAGGCTAGATTGATCACTAAGGGATTCGAAATGAACAAAGATGTGGACCTTGATGAGATTTTCTCTTGGGTAGTCAAGATAACTAAATTCCATCTTCTGCTTGGACTAGTAGCCATTGAGGACATGGAGCTTGTCTAGATAGACATTAAGACGGCTTTCCTTCATGGGGATCTTGACAAGGATGTCTACACGAAACAACTAGAGGATTTAATTTTGGAAAAAAAATTGAATTTAAATATAAAAGCCATTTTGCGTGTTTGAATTCAAAATTGGTCCTTAGATTTCTTTCTTAATACTAAAGGTTTCTCCCTTAAACTACGAAATAAAGAAGCCCTCGTAGAACCCATTCTCTTCCTAATGTGCACACTTCATGCTTTTATGCGCATCTTTCATCGTTTATTCAACCTTTCTATTTGATAATGTCTTTATAATGAAGCTTGTGGAGAGGTCGCTTGACGCTATCTCAAAAGTAGAAGGGCTCTTAAATTCAATAGATTTTCATGGGACCAATACCTCCATTGTTAAGTAGAAGAACAATCCAAAATTTGGTGGTGGAGTTCCCAAAGGAAGTCCTCATTGCATGGGGTGAACTAAACATTACACACTATATGGTGAGTGCTTTATATTCTGCCTTGTTGTATTCTATGCTTTAGTTTTCATCAGCAATGTGTTGTGACTTTATGGGCAACACATCTTCTATGCACATGGTGCATACTTTATGAACATGTATGGTTCATTGGATATTTGGAGCACGCAAGGTATGAAGAAGTCACACTACTGTGCTAGGGGTGCCTACTTCAAAAATACAAGACATGGAGGGGGTTTAGCGCGCTCATTCCATCTTCAAAAAATGTCGAATTGATTTTATCATACCACCTTTGGACGCAAAGTGTCCATTGAACGTGAAAGGTCATCGTGCTTAGCAAAAGAATCCCGTGAACTAGCCCATGCTCGTTCCTTAGAGTACTAGTGATCCTCACAAGGTCCAGTACGACATGCAGGTGGCAAGCATCAAAGACCATGGTGGAAAAAGTGTAAGCCAGGAGGCAGTAAATGTAATTGGAATTTGCATAGACATTGTTTGATTGTTTATGAAAATTTTCAAGTAAACATATAGCTCTGTGTGTTTGAATAGTTCTCTACTTTCATGTGATTTTGTAATTCAAAATATTATTTACTCGTGCTTTTAGCGGCTCTTTTCCACCATGTGAACCCACACTTATATGTCCACCCTATATCAAGAGGAACCCCCCCCCCCCCCCCCCCCCCCCCCCCCATCACAAACACAAAACACTCCCTCCCTCATTGAATACCACAAGCTGTAGGAAGCCTCCCAAACGCACTTTCTAGATGGCAAGGACCAAAAAAACTGCAAAGAAGGATCCAAAGACCAACGAGGTGCACAGAAGGCACAAGATGTGTGTAAATGAACAAACAAAAGAGCTAGCTCACCCCACACTGAACCCGAATGCATAGAGACGGACACATCCAATGGGCATACATCGTGGGAAGGGGAGTATATCCTAGTGAATCATAGGGTGGGTTAAAAGACATTGCCAGGAGGGATGGGCACAATGCCATCTGGCCTAGGTCACCAAAATGCGACCGGCAAGTCACTACCCAGGGAAATGGGTGCCATATTCTCAGTGATATCATGATGTTGTTTTGTTGATACCATGGTTATTCTCGGTGATGCCATGATGTTGTTTCGTTGATACAGTGATTATTTTCGGTGATACCATGATGTTGTTTCGTTGATACCATGGTTATTCTCGCTGATACCATGATGTTTTTTCATTCATACAATGATTATTCTCGGTGATACCATGATGCTTTTCATTGATACCATGATGATTTATTCATTTTTATCGATAAAATGATGATGTTCTGTTAGATGATATTCATTCACATGACTACGTTGATAAATATCATTTTATGTAGTATATACACATGTCATTTACATCATGTAATCACGCTTCTTGAACTTTTACATTCATACTTTATGTACACATATGTTGTTGTGTGTATATATGTTGTCAAAAGAGTGGCATTGCGAACCATCTCTTATGACACTGTGAATGTAATTATTTCACTAACGATGCTAAAAATTTTCATGACTATGTTTTTTGATTCTATGATCTATGAAGGATTGAACAAAGAGTTGATTTCATGAAGACAAACTTGGTGACAATAAGATTTATGAAGACATGTTTGGTGATGTCGTATTGATGATAACATGAGCGAATCAATAGTTTTTAAACCTCTTTATTGATCTTTGTATTCATTATTGTATTTGATAGGATGGAGTGATGTAACTCTTCATAAAACATTCATTGTAAAAGGGGTGATGTAGCTCCTCATGAACATTTGTGCATTTGTTATTTTTATAATATATTGGTGGGTGTAAATAGAGCTGTGGATTTTTCCCTTGATCCCCCAATGGTTTTTTTCATCCACAGTTCGGGACCCTTATTTGAGCGGGGGTGTTGAGCTTATATGTAAAGCTACTTAATATATGGCTTCTCTATATATAGCACCCAGGTCCCCTCTATATATACATCATCTCATGTGTGTATTCCACACACTTTGGGGTTCTATTTCTGTGCTCTCTCTTTCTCTCTCAACAACTTGTGTGTAGCAAAAATTAGGATGAACATAGTGAGCATTTCATTATAATAGATTCCTAATGAGCATAACAACAGTACGTGCTTGGGTGAAGAGAGCAACAAAAAGAATAACACCTAGTTAGATAGCATGAACAATACTTCAAAAGAGAGAGAAATTAAGCTATTGACAACAGTTGAGGACCGGATTTACATGTAGCCGGTCCCCCCTTCAAAAGGGTTTGTATTATAGGTTTCTCCTATCAAGAGAGTCATTTTACAATACAATTCTTTGTGTTCCTTCAACTGTCTCGTACAAATGAAGATGAAAGCTTCAAGCACTAAGAAAAACACTTATAAAACACAACATCAATTCCATCACGGTCTCGAGCCCAAGACCTCACACACCTTCAAAGATTGTGAGAGCTAGAGGGGTATGAGAGTAGATTGAGAGGAAGAAGGAGTAGTCTTACGAGAAAGATATACATGTCCTCACATAATCACTCATATTAGCATAGCTTAACTTAGTAATTAGCATGGTAGAGGAGATGAACATGCATTGAAGCTTGGCTCTTGGATGGATTTGCATCACAAAGCCAAGAGTTGTTGGTGTAGGCCTCCCTTGTCACAACCTTGGAGTAGGTGATAAGCTTTCCTTTAAATCTTGAGAAGAAGAGAGAGAGTCTTCTTGCTTCACAAACAAGCTTTTGTGAGTGTGTGTGGAATAATGACTTGAGATAATCAGCCCCCTCTCTCTCTTGGTCGACCCCTGGCTTTAAGACAGTGATTGGGGTGGCTTTTCTTGTGATGTGTTGTGGTGAAATTTACGCAAGCTATGTTGAACAAATACTAATCTCACTTTGATTTGTCATGACAGATTAGTAAGAAGGTATTAATGCAACAAGCACCCCCTCCCCCTTTCTCTCTCTTTCTTAAATATATAGTTGTGTTTGCGTTTCAAAGCAGCCCGAGCACTATCTCTCTCTCTCTCTCTCTCTCTCTCTCTCTCTCTCTCTCTCTCTCTCTCTCTCTCTCTCTCGTGTTTTAGTGTGTGAGAGTGTTCCATTGGTGTTAGGGTTAGAGTAAATTTCTTGCTTGTTTGTGGGTTGCTCTAATGATTCTCCTCTTTTGCGTCCTAGTTCGCTCTTAAACTAGGTGGCGTCCCTTGTGTAGTTGGGATTTGGCTGTGGGTTTGTTGTTTTGGTTTGTGTTGTGTTGTGCCCCAGCCCCATTGAGTAGCACGGGAGCCTTGAAGGGTGTCTAGAGGTTTCTCTTCTTGTTGCCCGCCCCGGACCGCCTCAACGTCACCGGCCAAAGGGCTTGCCTTACTCTGTCGACTTCAGCGGCGGCATCATCATGGATGATGACGGCAAGAAGGTGATCTCGCGCATGCGTGGTCTTTGCTCTTAGCTGTTGAGACACTACATAGTAAACAAATGGAGTGAAGTACCAAGTGATTTAAAAGCCAGAGTCATCAGCATACTTCATGGTGAGTTTCCCGTTCCAACACGGGATCAGCGCTTCAATGAAGACGTGATGAAGATTCGAATGCGTGAATACTGCAAACACAAGCGTTCCGAAGTGCAAAAAGCAATCAAGCATAAATCTAAATAAACGTAAATCTAACTAAAAATAAACCTAAATCTAATTTAACGTAAGTCTACATCTAACCTAATCTTTAACGTCTCTTGGGATAGTTTCCTACGACGTTAAAACTCTCTTCTTCTTATGTGTGTGTGTGTGTGTGTGTGGGTAAACCTAAATAAACCTAATTCTAATCTAATATAACATAAATCTAAATCTAACGTAAATTATGTTATATTAAAAACAAAGAACTAAACTAGCAGGGATTATAAGAACCTTAAAACTGATTTAACACATAATTTTTCACATAACTCGGCAAGAGTTGGCATTCTCATCACTAAAGATGTGAGAGTTAACTTCCGGCGGTGACGCTGCCTCATCTCCATCTACATCTGACGACAGCAATTGGCCCTTTGGACCGTTCTTGCTCTTGTTACTAACTTTGAAGTTGCTGTTGAATGACTAGAGGTTATGTAGATGGTCATTGTCGGGGATGTAGTGACTCTTGCCGCCCTGAAGATCCACCTTCTTCCCTATCTTCTGAAGACATTTCACCAGTACTTTTGGATCGACGGAGCCCACCATGAGTAAAGGAAGCAACACCCTATATTCCATTGAGGGCTTTCTTCACCCGCTTCATGCAGGCATCGCAGTCTATGGAGACCTAAATCTAATCTAATATAACGTAAATCTAACTAAAAATAAACCTAAATCTAATCTAATTTAACTTAAATAAACCTAAATCTAATCTAATTTAACTTAAATAAACCTAGATCTAATTTAACGTAAATCTACATCTAACCTAATCTTTAATGTCTTTTATGATAGTTTCCTACGACGTTATAACTCTCTTCTTCTTGTGTGTGTGAGCGTGTGTGGATGTGTGTGCCAATAAAAATAGATAAATGGTATAACCTCTCTATCACCCATGCCAAGTATGATAGATTGGTTATGCCATTTCCCTCTTGAATAATAGGTCTTGAGTTCAACTCCTCGTCGGCTAGATCTTTAGGTCTTTTAATTTTAATTAGTTTCCTACGACGTTAAATTAGTTTCTCTCTATTTCTCTCTCAATGTGTGTGCGTTTTTTTGTTTATGCATGTTTTCTCTCTCTTTTCCTCATTCAATGTGTGCGTTTTTTGTTTATGCATGTTCTCTCTCTCCTTTTCTCTCTCGATGTGTGCGTTTTTTGTTTATGCATGCTCTCTCTCTCTTTTCCTCTCTCAATGTGTGTGGGCATTCTTTGTTTATGTATGTGTGTGTGCATTTTTGTTTATGTTTGTACTCTCTCTCTCTCTCTCTCTCTCTCTCTCTCTCTCTCTCTCTCTTTCAAAAACACTATGTGTGTGTGTGTGTGTGTGTGTGTGAGAGAGAGAGAGAGAGAAGGAGAGAGAAAGAGGGGAAGGGAACATGAGAGTGAGGAGAGGGAAGGAGCATACCTGGCTCTCCTTCCTCTCCTCGTGTGTGTGTGTGTGTGTGTGTGTGTGGAGAAGAAAGAGAGAGAGAGAGAGAGAGAGAGAGAGAGGGAGAGCGTTACCTGCTCCTTGCTTGACGGCGCCGAAAAACTTAGATCTGAGATCTGTGTTTTTGGGCGCTCTCTGTTATTTTTTTTAGCCCAGCCGGCGTCGCTATGTGAGTGTGGCTAATATGAATAGCCTCTTGTAGTGACATAATATCAATGTAATCACATGTGCACACATATATACAAATGTGGCATATAAAAACACGATGGGGCACCTTAGATTTTTTGTATGCTTGCAAGCAGAGAAAATGTATTTCATAACATAAGGTTGACAAGACGATAGTTTTTCAGTGGCTGACGAGAAGATAGAGTTTGAGCAGCTAGACAAGACAATAGATGTTCAGTTGCCAAACGAGACAATAGATTTTTAGCTATGCCAATCCATCAACATCAATCTTTTACGAGACGACAAAACTTCAATGTAGCCATAACATAAGTCATCTTGCCATGTCGAAAGGCTTCATGTTAGCCATAACACACGGCTTTGACGAGACGAGAAGAAATTCTTTTAATCCAGATGAAAATGTCCAACATCAACAGATAGAAATAGGATACGATAATGATAAACCTCCGAGAGATGTACCTTTAACTTCGTCATGTATAGCTGGATTGAACACAATGTAAACCTCCGACATCAAGAGTAAAATATGGTCGGGTATCACCTCCGATATCAAGAGTATATCTCAATACGACCTTCCACATCATGAGTATATCCAAAACCAGTGCTGGGTACCATCTCCAACATCAAGAGTATAGACGGATCCTTATCTCGCTTAGAGGCCTCCTCATAGTTCAAAATTGTATATCTTTGAAAAACCCATTTGTACATCTTTGAAATCCATCACCTTCTTCCTGTCATCTGCCTGTCCAATTTATTGTCAATCATAATGTCTATATATTCACTACTCCTTCACATGAATGCGGTTGGGGGCTGCGACCATATTCTAGATGCAATATCACTGCCATGAACCATGTTCAGTGTCGACTTCAATCTTTCTTTACCCCGCCAATTAACGTCGTCAACAAAGGGAACACTTCCCTAGACGATCGAACATGGGACATTTGAAGTAACCGGTGGCAAGGCCTACAACTGTCGTTTAAGGGGACCTTCAACTGGATTCGATTTTACCTCCGTCGTCAGCCTGAAGCAACCTCTATCTTCAGACACCATCCTTGAACACTGAGCAACAAATCTCCCCCTACTGCTTTCTCAATAGGAAATTAGACGTACGCAAAAAAAAAATTGTGCATAAAAGTTTCGCAGCAGAATCTGTGCATAAAAGCTTGGCAGTAAATTCAGTCGCCAATAGGAGTACGTGAAGCAAGTTAGATGCAACGCTAATAATATCATAGGTTTGTGGCCGCCATAGATAGCACTCATTGCTTTGATGTCACTCCAGGCCTGCTGTAATAATATCAATAAGAGAAGCTTTTGTCTATATGCTGATTTGATAATATCAATAAGAGAAGCTTTTGTGTGCATACAACGCGTAAAAGAAGCATGCATGGCCTGGGGTGCTAATAATATCAAGAAGAGAAGCTTCTTTGTGCATACAGCACGTAGACACACACACGAATCCTGCTTTAGGTATGCGAGGTTGCTCATGAAGACATGGCAATTTTTTGTACATCGCCTCTCTATTTTTGTACATCGCCCATAGTAATATAGTTCTTGGCCTTCACGGTTTCAGTAGCACGCGTGAGGTGTTGTAATCATCAGTCGGCTTAACTTCCTCCACCCACATGCGGCCAAGGCCAATCTATATTCCTACGATATTGTTGTGCTCTCCAGATCCCAAAAATACCTGCAATATGGCTCTGCTATCCAAAATCGAAAGCCACTAGCCTCTTTGGTTTGTCTTCCTTGCAGCGCGACAGCCATGGACATGGTTCATACACGCTTGTCACTCTAATAACGTGCTCACAATAGAGCCCTAAAAATCCACCGTTTATCTCTACAGAACTTGGAGTGTTCAACGACGCCTTTTAAAAAATTAAACCTAAAGAGAATCAGCATGAGTAGAAAACGATATGAACAGACTAAAAAATAGCTTATCTTCCTTGTGATAAGACTTCAAGATTGTCGAGCATGCCCATGCAATCACCGCTCTGATACCATGTTGAACCGGAGGGAGAGAGGGCAGGTAGACGAGAAGAGAGAGAGACAACACCATCGTATGCAATCCCCAAAGTGTGTGTACTTATCACACGAGATGCGTTTATATAGAGGGAATCAGGGTGCTATATATAGAGATAGTATATATAGCTCAACAATTACTCCATGGAGTTATTTTATGATGCCATGATGCATTTCCATGATGATTACAAGGAGTTCGTATTGACCATTTGTTATTGAGATTATTATTATTCCATGGAGTTATTCCATGATGCCATGATGCGTTTTCATAATGATTAAAAATTGTTTGTATTGATCATTTAATATTGAGATGGTTATTATTTCATGGAGTAATTCCATGATGTCATGATGCGTTTCCATGATGATTACAAGTCATTCGTACTGATCGTTCATTTACAGAGTTGTTCCATGATGCCATGACGTATTTTCATAATCATTTTTTACAAAGATATTTATTTTTTCATGGAGTTATTCTATGAGACATGCTATATTTTTATAATGATTAGAAGTCTTTTCTATTCATTTTGTTGATAATAATTTTATTCATTCGTGGAGTTGTTCCATGATACCATGATACATTTTCATGATGATATGGATTGTTTCTTATTGAAATGGTTTTATGTTCCATAGCATTGTTTCTTGGATGACTTAGTATAATTGAGATAGTTTTTTGTTAGATAGAGTCATTTTAATACGATGATATTTTTTCATGATTATTTATTATAATTGAAAGAATTATTATTGCATGAAGTGAATTCATTATACCATGTTGTTATTTTAAGCTCATTTGTAATGATTAAGATGACCATTAGGCAAAATTTGGACTCACAAAGGGGCCCTTTAAGGAGTTTGACTTTACCTCTCTCTACCAAAACGGGCGCATGGATAAAATTGTGCAAAAAAAATCCAAAGTTAACGGAGGTTTGACAGTTAGAATGTCCTCTTCAAGCTCTATCTACTGATATATAGCACGCCATGAGATTCCTCATATTTTAGAAGATTCTTTTTTTTATTCACCTATGATGTGACAACTCTGTCAGAATCTAAGTGAATCAAAAAAAGAATCTTCTAAAATATGAGGAATCTCATGGCGTGCTATATATCAGTGGATAGATCTTGAAGAGGATATTGTAACTGTCAAACCTCTGCCAACTTTGGAGTTTGTTTGCAAAAATTTATCCATGCGCCCATTTTGGTAGAGAGAGGTAAAGTCAAACTCCTTAAAGGGCCCCTTTGTGAGTCCAAATTTTGCCTAATGAATTTTGTGATTTCATGATATCATTTTATGATATTTTGTTATGTTTATTATTCTATAGATTATTTTTATGATGCCATGAAGTTCTTTCATAATGATGTCTGATGATCTAGATAGTTTTTACTTCATATAATTATTTTGCGATGATTTCTTGTTTTATGATGAAAACATCAATTTGAACTTACAATCCTCAACTCAGTTGACACTAAAAAGGCTTAATTTTGATGCTGAATTGAAATCCATTTTCATCCTATGTGATTTACATGCATCATGGCATACATTTAAGAATGCCACTAGTGTGCAAAAATATATGGTCCTTGACAAAAGTTTTCGTTGACTTAAATGTTCCAATAGCAAAGTGCATCGTAAGTAACATAGTGTATTTTAGGAAACTTCCATTAATCTTTGTTTGTAACCTTCAAAGAGGGTCCCAGACTCATCGTCCCCTCATCTTGTCACAAACTAATGATTCATTCTAACAACTTCATATCTGAAGGAGTACGAGCGGAAGTGCGATGCGAGAGAGAGTGCGAGAAGAAGAGCACGACGATATGGTGAACTCGCTCTACTGTAATGTGTAGAGCATAGTGAGTTCTTATTAGGTTTTTACAAAAGAATATGTGTACATACCTAGTGGCCCGCCCACTTACCTGGGCGACCACATTGGGCTTTATACCCCAACAACCTCCCACTTAAAGTCCAATGTGGTACTTTAAGTGTGAGAGAAGCTACTATACAAGCTAATGTACAAGAGATGTAGAGAAGTGATGTACTACCCTACACCTAACTGCTTGCAAAAATGCGCAAAGCTCTCTGAGGGAAGTCCTTTTGTAAGTAGATCAACAGGATTTTCTGTGGTGTGAACTTTGACAAGCTGAAGTTGCTTATCCTCGAGCATTTCCCTGATGAAATGATACTTCACATCCACATGCTTTGTCTTCGAGTGATAAACTGGATTGCGAGACAATTGTATAGCACTTTGACTATCACAATATAACACAGGCATCTCTTCTTTGATTCCCAAATCTGTTACTAGTCGATTAAGCCAAATTGATTCTTTGCATGCCTCTGATGCTGCAACATATTCAGCCTCTGTAGTAGACTGAGTAACACAATCTTGTAATCTAGAACGCCATGATACTGCTCCACCAGCCAATGTAAAGACATACCCTGACGTAGACCTTCGGTTGTCTAAGTCACCTGCATAATCTGAGTCTATAAAACCCTTTACACTTAGCTCCTGACTCCCATAGCATATACGCATACTCTTTGTAGCTTTCAGGTATCTCAATATTCCCTTCACTGCCTCCCAATGTTTCTTGCCTGGGTTTGACATGTATCGACTTACTACTCCCACTGCAAATGCAATGTCTGGGCGAGTAGCAATCATTGCATACATCAAACTACCCACTGCAGACGCATATGGAATCTTATCCATTTCAGCCTGTTCTTCCTCAGACACAGGACAATCTTGTTTGCTAAGTTTCACATATGGTGGCAATGGAACACTCAGTGCCTTTCCCTTCTCCATATTGAAACGTTCCAAAACCTTGTCAATATACTCTGTTTGAGATAACCAAATCAACTTCTTTGATCTGTCTCTCTCAATGCGCATACCAAGTATATGAGCTGCCTCACCCATATCTTTCATGTCAAACGATTTTGCCATCTTTGACTTCAAAGCTGAAATTTCTTCCAAGTGCTTGCCAGCAATCAACATGTCATCCACATACAAAATAAGGATCAGCCAACTATCATCCTAAGCCTTCTTTGTATATAGACAGTGATCGAACTCACTACGTTTGTAGCCTTGAGAAAGCATAAACTTGTGGAATTTATGTTACCATGCCCTTGATGATTGTTTTAAGCCATAAAGACTCTTTAACAACTGGCATACCCAATCTTCCTTGCCTTTCTCAACAAACCCTTCTGGCTGCTGCATGTAAATTTCCACATCTAAATCACCATGCAAGAACGCTGTCTTGACATCCATTTGGTGCAACACCAAATCTTATATGGCAACCAATGCAAGAAAGCATCTCAATGTAGTCATCTTGACCACCGGAGAGAAGACTTCATCAAAGTCAATGCCTTGTTCTTGCTTAAAGCCCTTGGCAACAAGCCTTGCTTTGTACTTTGGCTGACTATCATGAGCGGTGATCTTATACCTTTAAACCCATTTACAAGGAAGAGATTTTTTGCCCTGTGGTAATTTAACTAGCTTCCATGTTTGGTTTTTATGCAGAGCTGTCATCTCTGACTGCATGGCCAATTGCCAATTCCCGGAGTCCTTCATTTGCACTGCTTCCTTGTAACATGAAGGCTCATTGCAATCAGTCAACATGACATAGTTCATAGATGGAACAAACCTATCAAGAGGTCGCGTGATACGTCCAGATCTACGCACAATAGGTGGCTCAGGCTTAGCCACAACCTGTGGTTCCACTCTATCCTGTCCTTGCTCCTCTTGAGCCCTGACATTTTGTCTTGCACGTGAAGGTCCATCTTCTTGGAAGACAACTCTTCTAATCTCCTCAACCCTCTCTGGTTTAGAATAATATTTGGATTCATTAAAGTGAACATCATTGCTGCGGACAACTTTTCTGGATTCGGGATCCCAAAGTCTGTACCCCATCTCACCAGAAATACCATAGCCTAGAAAGATGCACTTTCTACTTTTTGGCTCAAGTTTGTTCCTAAATTCCTTTGGAACGTGAGTATATGCCTCACAGCCAAAGACTCTGAGATGCTTGTATGAGGGAATTTTGCCTGACCATACCATCTCAGGCACTGAATCCTTCTGCAAAACCTTGCTAGGAGATCTATTTACAAGATGAACAGCTGTTGATACAGCTTCAGCCCAAAACCCATTTGGCAGCTGTGCATTAGAAAACATACTTCTGACCTTCTCTTGTACGGTCCTATTCATCCTCTCAGCAACACCATTTTGAGGAGGATTGTAAGGAGCAGTAAGTTCACGTTTTATACCTTTTGACTCACAAAAGTCCTGAAAGGCCTTTGAAACATACTCTCCACCATTGTTAGTGCGTAAGCATTTAAGCTTCTGATCTTGCCACTCTGATTCTCCACAAGTGTCACAAACGTTTTGAAAACACTAAACGCTTCATCCTTGTGCTTGAGAAAGTAAACCCATACTTTCCTCGAGTAATCATCTATAAATGTCATAAAGTAAGAAGCTCCCCCTAGAGATAGGTTAGGCATAGGTCCACACAAATCACTATGAACAAGTGCCAACTGTGTATCTCTTCTACTGCTTCTATGCTTATGTGGCTGTTGTGTTTTCTTACCATACAGACAATGTTCACAGAATTCAAAATCATTAAATTAAAAGCCAGGTAAATAACCAGAACGAGACAAGATTTCCATTCCCTTCTTGGACATATGTCCTAACCGGCTATGCCACAAAGAAATGTTCGGCTGCTCGGTTACATTGATTACATTTCTAGAGACATTTGATACATAAATCATGTAAAGTCCTCCAGACTTTACTCCATGTGCTACTGTCATAGAACCCTTGGATATCTTCCACATGTTCTGTCCAAAAGTGGTGACGTAGCCAGCATCATCAAGTAAACCTGTGCTGATCAAGCTCTTTGTAATTGCGGGAACATGTCTCACATTCTTCAACGTGAAAGAAGAGCCATTCTGAAACTTCAATTGAACATCTCCAATACCTAAGATCTCACATGTCTGCCCATTGCCTAGCCGAACATGATCTTTAGTGGTCACATAAGAGGTAAACCACTCCTTGTTTGGAGACACATGAAGTGATGCCCCTGAGTCTATAATCCACTCACTCAGTGCATTTCCATCAGATGCTGTAAGAAGAGTTGAGTCCATTCTATTCTTCAAGAAGTAGATGTCTCCTGACACTAGACTGTCATCCTCTGCAACAGTGTTTGTCACGTTTATTTCTTGAATCTTCACTGAGGACTTGTTCTTCTCACCATGGTCTTCAGCTTTGTCTTTTCCTTTTTCTGCTTTCCATTCTCTGCAGTCTCTTTTCATGTGACCCTTCTTGCCACAATGGTAGCATTCTATGTCACTCTTGCCTTTAGCACTGCGGGACTTGCTACAAGACTGATTCCTCTTTCCACCTTTGTACTTTTCTTTGGTCCTTCCCCTGACTACTAAGGCTGTTCCTTTGCCTTTTTCCATTGTCTTTCTATTGGTTTCTTCAGTAAGCAGACTTCCTTCTACACCTGCTATGTTCAAACCATCTTGAGGTGCAAAATTACTCAACGCTGTGCGAAAAATGTCCCAACTTTCCGACAATGTGATCAATAGGAACATAGCTCTAACAGGTTTATCAAAATTGACACCTTGAGCTGACAACTGACTATAGATTGTGTTGAATTCATTCAGATGATTGGACATAGGTGTCCCTTCTTTCATCTTCAAGTCAACAAGCTTCTTAAGCCAGTATACCTGTGAAGCTGCACTCTGCTTCTCATAAAGATCACTCAGCTTTAGCCATGCTTGATAAGCCGACATCTCGTCTGCTACATTGAAGTAAACGCTTTCTGCCAAAGTCAGCATAATCGTAGAAAGTGCCAAGTCATCCATTTCGCTCCATTCATCTTCGTCCATATCTTCTGGTTTTATCCCCTTGAGCTTTATAGGTTTTATCTGCTTCTTTTGTACCAACACGTGCCAAATCTGCTTCTTCCACAATGGGAAATTGGTTCCATCCACCTTCTTGATATTGTAAAGAGCAGTGTCCTGTGATCTAGCCATAGCTACGCTTCACAGTAGTTTACTTTTCTGGGAAAAAATCGATAGAGTTTTCCCTGTAAACTGACCTCTGAACCAATATCAACCTGACAAATGAACCAAGAAAGCTTCAGATTCTGCATAAATTTTGGCAGAGTCTCCTTTGTAAAATGGCTCTGGTGTACTCAAAAAACAGACCAGAAAACAGCTCAAAAAACACTGTCTCTCTAACACTGTAAGCTGTGGGTAAACTTGTCCTGCACCTGTATTGTCTCTGACCGTCCTGTCACTGTCCTGTAAGCATAGACTGCGACAATGCCTCAACGGCAGTAAAGCAAAGATGCAATCCCAACTGTCTAACTCACAGTCAATACATCCTAGCTACCTATCTAAGGGTGCTCGAGGGATCGCTCCAAGACCTGTATCACCGAAAGGATCTCAACATTCGAGAATCCCCCAGCTCAATAAAACCTCACTCGACCCTCAACAAAGGCTGCAGCAAATCTGACAATACATAGACTTCCCACAAAGCCATACATCCACAAATTTCCCACTATATGCTGTAACCGCTGCGGCGGTTGTTTGCTGCGTGACTCACAGCCAGCAAACCCTCAACAAACATACATCATCTCTGACAATACATCCCATGTGGAAGTACCTGCAATGTCAGGATGAAATCTGGAATATCAAGCAGCAAACACAAGCTACCTGATGAACTAGTGGATGTCGCCTACAGTCTGTGTGTAGATGCGTCCGTGTCGTATGTGACACGCCTTCAAGAACTGTGAGCCTTCCTTCGATGTGTAGACAGCCACAAATCAACACTCTGGGAGTGTCGATATCCTCAGCACCTGCAGTCGTAGCCCGAAAACCCCAAATTTGCAGAGTCGGATCTCCCACAAAATTTGGGGCCGTCTTAGCCTGTCAAATTTCACTCCAATCTGAGTTGGTGACTCTAGCCTCCTGCAGTGTTGCCCCGAGCCTCAATCTGAGCTCTGATACCAGTTGAAGGAGTACGAGCGGAAGTGCGACGCGAGAGAGAGTGCGAGAAGAAGAGCACGACGATATGGTGAACTCGCTCTACTGTAATGTGTAGAGCATAGTGAGTTCTTATTAGGTTTTTACAAAAGAATATGTGTACATACCTGGTGGCCCGCCCACTTACCTGGGCGACCACATTGGGCTTTATACCCCAACAATATCATGAGATTTTCCCCCCCTTTTGCTTATAGTTCCATGGCTCGACAACTAAAGGAGCCTTTCACCATTAAGTAGCAATATACACAGGAGGCTGCCATGGCATGAGAGTTGCACAGATGACCCTTTTACAATGCAAAAAAGTTTCTTCTATTGGAAGCATGGTGTTCCCAACTTAGTTTACTTTTGAAGAGCCTTGAATACTTCACAACAAGTGGGTGTAGCAGGTCTCCTTTTCTCTCTCTCTCCCTCTCCCTCTCTCTCTCTCTCTCTCTCTCTCTCTCTCTCTCTCTCTCTCTCTCTCTCTCTCCCCTCTTTGCTCATGTCTGAGCATAATGTGAAGTTCAAAATTTACGGCAACGTGTTTAAGTCTAAAAATTCGTTGGTCATTAGTACCTACTACCAAAAGGCTATTGAGATGGAGGATAGTTTGAAGGGAGATCACGCAATGCAATCTGAATGCAGCTCGATTTTGGAAAATGAAAATTGCTAACTGATAGATTTACGAGAGGGGAAACAAGCCTTGCTTTGCACAAGGGTATATAAGAAAAAGTGCGTAAAAGAAGATCCCAAGCCTAAATATAAGGCTAGATCGGTCACTAAGGGATTCAAAATGAACAAAGATGTGGACCTTGATAAGATTTTCTCTTGGGTAGTCAAGATAACTAAATTCCATCTTCTACTTGGACTAGTAGCCATTGAGGACATGTAATTTGCCTATATAGCCATTAAGACGGCTTTCCTTCATGGGGATCTTGACAAGGATGCCTACATAAAACAACTAGCGGATTTTGAAGTCGAAGATCAGAAGCCTACAAGGGCAGAATTGGTGTGCAAATTACGTAAGGCATTGTATGGCCGAAAAACAAGGCTCAAGGAACAGGTACATGAATTTTGAAAAGTAAACGCAATCCCAAGGATATGAAAGGAGCGAAGAAGATTGTTGCTTGTCACAACCTTGGAGTAGGTGATAAGCTTTCCTTTAAAGCTTGAGAAGAAGAGAGAGAGTCTTCTTGCTTCACACATGAGCTTGTGTGAGTGTGTATGGAATAATGACTTGAGATAATCAGCCCCCTCTCTCTACTGGTTGACCCCTCATGCTATTTTCTCATGCTACCACCCCATTGGACCTCTCCAAGCTTAGCCAATAGGAGTAAAGGAGCATAAATGATAGCCTTCTAACATGTGTCCCCTTTTGTGATAGCTTTAGGTAGTTAATTGATGAAACTAAACTCTCATTGGATCCCCTTGTCTTCTAGCAAATATGACTCATGCAAGCCATTGGGCTGTTGAATGCTCATTGGACCCCTTGAGAGACTGTTCACTAATATTCTAGAGAGCTTAATTATTATTGGTTCTTTTATTAAGTGTTTTTAATTTAATTGAACTATATTTACTCTAGCCTAATTCTCATTGGTCCACCTCCATGGCCATCCAATAGGATTTGAGTACACTTTGTGGGCATCTAGGCTAGGGAGCTAACACGTTGGTGCAACCAAAGTTGGTCTACGTTGGGAAGTGAGCTATCCAGTGCAAAGGGGGCTAGAATGCGCATGGCAAAGGGCTAAAGCAAGTATGAAGAACCTGGGCACGACAGTGGCAACGAAAATGCATGCTTAAAGTGCTTTTTTAGGCCAGGGGGCCTTCGAAGTGGGCTGATTGGGACTGCAAGTCAAAGTGTTCGAGATGCATGGAATGTGCCCCAAAATGTGGTGTTCAAAATTCTCTAGAAGCTCGTCCAGACGGCTTGTCAAACGGGGCTTCGGTGTCAAAGATATGCCAGTCCGAGGATGGAAGGCTTCGCAAGTCCCGACGGGCAGAGCAGGTTCAGACAGGTGGCCAAAACTGGGATAACTGGATACACATGTAAAGCTCAAGTTGTGGAGCATGCCGGTCTTTTCGGTTTGCCATTCGCAACTCAGACAAGCAAGTTACGACCTACGCAATATTTGTCAAGGGTCAGGTGTGTGCAAGATTGTCCGCA
The DNA here is from genome assembly GCF_014529385.1 of Adiantum capillus-veneris. NCBI lineage: Eukaryota > Viridiplantae > Streptophyta > Polypodiopsida > Polypodiales > Pteridaceae > Adiantum > Adiantum capillus-veneris. The sequence continues at coordinate 63,150,890 of NC_140940.1, read as the reverse complement.
TCAAAAGGCTTGCAGCCAGGTGTTTTCCTTGCCTCGACCAGGTTTGGCAGGGTAGCATACATTGTGGGGAATCAGCCAAAATTTACGGCTTGCCGATCAATGTCGTGGGCATTGCGATACGCACAGTTTAGGTGGGCAGGCAATCATGATAGAAAGGGATCGGATAATTTTGTTCGTCTCTAGAACGGGTTGTCCGAGGCCAAGGTGTGGAATGGTGGGGAAGCACGTGGGTTCAGAGCCGACAGGTGGATCTTCCATGTGGCATGACCGAGGATCTTATGGGCAAGCCTGAGCATGTGAAGCACGGGCACCATGTGAAAGAAGTGCAAAAAGAAACCCTTGAGCTATAAGTGCAAAAAGGAAGTGCAAAAAGGAAGGATGAACTGTAGTCTTTTGTTAAAAGTCAAATGAAGCCTCCAAAGGCTATAGGGGGTTTTAAGGAAAAAGAAAGCAAAGCCTTGGAGCAGTAGCGCCAGGCGCTATTGCTCAAGGGAAGTCTTTTTTAGCAAGTGGGGAAAAAGAAAGGAGGAAGAAGAAAAGGAAGAAAGAGGCTGCGTTTTCGAAAAGGGAGGGTTTTTCTCTTTCCTTTTGGCTTGGGAAAGGAGGTGAATTGGGAGAGGGAGAAGAGGGAGGTTTTTCGTGCACTCGATGATCGAAGCGAGCACGCAAGGTGTGGTCCGTGAAGCAGCTTGAAAGAGCGAGCGGCTTGCGGAGAAGGCGGCGAGCAAGAGCTATCGAGATGTGAAGTTGTTGCCTATGCGAATCGAGTGGGGAATTTTCCCATCGATACGTGTACGGACGGGTTTCGGTTTTGTCAAGGGAGGTGTGTGCCTTTTTGTATAAAGCGAGTGGGGAATTTCCCCGTCGAGGCGTGTGCCGACAGGCTTCGGTTTTGTCGAGGGAGGTGTGTGCCCCTCTGTATAAAGTGGCGATGGCCATGGTGTGGCTTGGAGCACGGTTGATGGGGTTTGTACATGGTTTCTGGTTTGAAGGAGAAGTTGTTACTGTCGATTTTGGCATCGTCTATCCCCCCTTCCCCCTTTCTTCTTTGCTCGTCTCCAGGGTGTGTGGTGCCGGTGTGTGTGAGCATGTGCGTCCCTCGGGCCCCCTGTGTATGTGAGAGAGAAAGAGTGAGAGGTGTCGAGTTGTGGAAGTACGAGAAGCGGGCAAGATCGGTGTGATCGTTGTTTGAGGATTGTGCAGAGTGTTTGTGCATTGGGCAAAGTGCAGGAGAGGCCCTGTTAGTGTGAGTCTCTTGTTTTGAAGTTGTTTTCGAGAGGACAGGGGTGTTGTGAATATCCTGAGCTATATAGGGGCCATTGCCTGTGTGTCGGGTGTGTTCCCCATTCTCCCTCTCCAACGTGTCCCTCATTCCATTTGTGCAAAGGAGGCTTGTGAGTGTGTGTGTGTGTGTGTGTTTCTGTCAGGTGTACCAAACCTTAGTAGGGTAAAAGAGTGCATTTTGCGGACAAGAAAACCACCCACTAAGAGGACGCAGTGGCAGCAGCGTGTACGACACTCAACAACTACAGGTTACAAGAATTGAAGGATCTAGTGTGCAACAAGGAAACACTAGGTTGCGGGTTAGACAAGTAGGGAAATGTGGTGGTGATCTATTGTGGAACCGGTCGTTATAGGGCAGCCGGGACATTCCCTGATACTGTAGCAGTCCTCCACTAACTTGCCAAGAACAACGAACAATTGAATGCATGCATCGTTAGCATGGTACGAGCGCCGCAAAGACCATGCACACTCTTTCCCCCCTTCCCCCCTTTCTTCTTTGCTCATCTCTAGGGTGTGTGGTGCTGGTGTGTGTGAGCGTGAGTGTCCCCCGGGTCCCCTGTGTATGTGAGAGAGAAAGAGAGAGAGGTGTCGAGGTATGGAAGTGCGAGAAGCGGGCAAGATCAGTGTGATCCCTGTTTGAGGATTGTGCAGAGTGTTTGTGCATTGGGCAAAGTGCAAGAGAGGCCCTCTTATTGTGAGTCTCTTGTTTTGAAGGTGTTTTCGAGAGGACAGGGATGCTGTGAATACCCTGAGCTATATAGGGGCCATTGTGTGTGTGACGTTTGACGAGCCGTCTGGACGAGCGTCTAGAGAATTTTGAACACCACATTTCGGGGCACATTCCATGCATCTTGAACACTTTGACTTGCAGTCCCAATCAGCCCACTTCGAAGGCCCCCTGGCCTAAAAAAACACTTTAAGCATGCATTTACGTTGCCACTACCCTACCTAGGGTCTTCATACCTGCTTTAGCCCGTTGCTATGCACATGGTAGCACCCTTTGCACTGCATAGCACACTTCCCAATGCATACCAACTTTGGTTGCACCATCATTGCCCACCCCCTTGTTGAACATTTATGTTCAACCACAAACAGGCTTATTGCACTACCACACCAAAACAAACTCTCTGCACACCACAAAACCATCTAACATATGTAAAAAACCTGGCATCTGCTACCCGCTCCCTTTGTTCATGCGGGTTTCCCAACCCCCTGCTTTACCTGTCATCATCCACTAAGTTGGGTCAAACACCTGGCTTTGATCACTTCCATCCACTTGCAACGGGCTATAGGGGGTTTTAAGGAAAAAGAAAGCAAAGCCTTGGAGCAGTAGCGCCAGGCGCTATTTCTCAAGGGAAGTTTTTTTTAGCAAGTGGGGAAAAAGAAAGGAGGAAGAAGAAAATGAAGAAAGAGGCAGCGTTTTCGAAAAGGGAGGGTTTTTCTCTTTCCTCTTGGCTTGGAAAAGGAGGTGAATTGGGAGAGGGAGAAGAGGGAGGTTTTTCGTGCACTCGGTGATCGAAGCTAGCACACAAGGTGTGGTCTGTGAACTGGCTTGAAACAGCGAGCATCTTGCGGAGAAGGCAGCGAGTAAGAGCTATCCAGACGTGAAGTTGCCGCATGTGTGTGAGCGTGTGCGTCCCCCGGGCCCCCTGTGTATGTGAGAGAGAAAGAGTGAGAGGTGTCGAGGTGTCGAAGTGCGAGAAGCGGGCAAGATCGGTGTGATCGTTGTTTCAGGATTGTGCAGAGTGTTTGTGCGTTGGGCAAAGTGCAAGAGAGGCCATGTTAGTGTGTGTCTCTTGTTTTGAAGATGTTTTCGAGAGGACAGGGGTGCTGTGAATTCCCTGCGCTATATAGGGGCCATTGCGTGTGTGTCGGGTGTGTTCCCCATTCTCCCTCTCCAACGTGTCCCTCATTCCATTTTTGCAAAGGAGGCTTGTGAGTGTGTTTGTGTGTGTGTTTCTGTCAGGTGTACCAAACCTTAGCAGGGTAGAAGAGTGCATTTTGACGGACAAGAAAACCACCCACTAAGAGGACGCAGTGGTAGGAGCACGTACGACACTCAACCATTGCAGGTAACAAGAGTTGAAGGATGTAGTGTGCAACAAGGAAACACTAGGTTGCAGGTCAGACAAGTAGGGAAATGTGGTGGTGATCTATTGTGGAACCGGTCGTTATAGGGCAGCCGGGACATTCCCTGATACTGTAGCAGTCCTCCACTAACTTGCCAAGAACAACGAACAATTGAAGGCATGCATCGTTAGCGTGCTACGAGCGTCGCAAACACCATGCACACTCTTTCCCCCCTTCCCCCCTTGCTTCTTTGCTCATCTCTAGGGTCTGTGGTGCTGGTGTGTGTGAGCGTGTGTGTCCCCCGGGCCCCCTGTGTATGTGAGAGAGAAAGAGAGAGAGGTGTCGAGGTGTGGAAGTGCGAGAAGCGGGCAAGATCAGTGTGATCGCTGTTTGAGAATTGTGCAGAGTGTTTGTGCGTTGGGCAAAGTGCAGGAGAGGCCCTGGTATTGTGAGTCTCTTGTTTTGAAGGTGTTTTCGAGAGGACAGGGGTGCTGTGAATACCCTGAGCTACATAGGGGCCATTGTGTGTGTGTCGGGTGTGTTCCCCATTCCCCCTCTCCATCTTTTGGTGCCCCCACGGAGGAGCACACTGATTGCTCCTTGGTAATGTGTTTATAAGCAAAAATGTGGCAAAGTGTTGGCCCAATTTTCAGTGGTGAAGAATATGCGGATGAGTGGCTGCCAAATTTTGAGTTATTTATGCTCTCATTGCAAATGTGGAGTGATGAAGAAAAGCTGGAGACAGTTCCGTTGGTGCTGCAAGGTAAAGCAAAAGCTTGGTTTGATGGTCTGGAAGCTGCAAGTAAGCACGATTGGGTTGGTTTTCGAGAGCGGTTTCTCTCCAAGTTTCACAAAGTGGTGTCCGCTGTTGTTGAAGCGGATGCAAAGATTAAAGGGCTGCGACAAGAAGTAAGTGGAAATTTTGATGCTTTTGTTGATAAGTTCGAAGCTTGTTGGAGTGATCTGGTTGCTGCCACCCAAGTGGTCAATGCGGATGGTTTCGAGCTAGAGAAATTCCTAGCTTGCCTATGTCCTCGAGTTCGAGATAAGGTGGATGATAAAGAGCCAAAGACTAATGACGAGGCAGTCAGAGTTGCCAGGGTGAAGAGCAAGAAAATGAAAAGAAAGCTGGACTTAGGCTTGTTAAAGCCTGCAGATTGTGTGCATGTTGAAGCAACAATTTGTTCTATGGGCCCGTCAAGGATGATGCCAGTGATGCAAAGTGTGGAGCCTGTTAGAGTGAGACCTATGATTGACTATATTCCTTGGGAATTACGTATTGGTGAAGCATCTATGCCGATTGTGGAGGAGCTTGTCAGCGAAGATGAGCCTTTTGTTAAAGACAACATGTGTGTAGAGGAGTTAGCAGATGACAAGTATCCAGTGTAGCTTCAAGAGGTGAAGCTTGTTCTCGTGGAGTGCTTGTATGAAAGGGTAACAGATCATGGCCAAATGGTAGGTGCCGAGAGCTTGGGGTTGGATGATGAAAGTGGGCACGACGATGGTCCAACTTTTGTAGAACAACTAGAGGATGATGATGATGATACCGAATTGGCCTATGGTGAAGATGATGAGGCTACAAGCTCAAGATTTTGGGAAATGAGTGAGGAGGATAGAGATACGAGTTGGGAGACATAATTAAAAGAGTCGATGTTGGTAAAGGTAAGGTTACCCTGTTATATGCATGAAGATGTGGTGCTTGCCACTATAAAGTATGAGCAGGGGATAGCATCAGAGCTTGGAAATGGAGACATGCAGGTGAGGGTGTTATGTGGCACCATGCTAATGACGATGCTCATCAAGGTAGCTGTGGAAGGTGCTTTGATTGTATGACAGATACAAGGGTTTCCCAAGAAGAAGAGTATTGTTGTGGCTAAGGGAGAACAGGTTGAAGAAGATGGCAAGAAAGAGGCATCGGATACTTGTCGAAGGGTAGAGCAGCTACAATCGCCTATGGATTTCACGGGTGGTGCCTTGGATACAGGTTCTTTTGGCCAAGAATGCATTGAAGATGAAGCTGATTGGGGATTTGATGACCCGGTGGGTGAGATGGATGAAGAGACACAAGTGATGGCTGGGAAAGCTTTGACCAGAATGCACGTGATACGAGGGTCTGTCCCTCTACAGCTGGCGATTCCTTTTGGAGAGCAAAAGTCTACCGCTATGATGGTGCCGACAAAGGCATGTATGGAGATGAGTATAGAAGTGGTGGGGACTGGGGTGCCTATGTTGAAAGAGTTGCCCGCTAAGCGGAGTGGTCCTCTTGAACATGAAAAGTCCAAGGGTGTGGACTTGTTTGAGTTGTCAAAGGAAATTTGTGTATGGTGGTTGAAGGGGATGTTGATAAACGCAGCTGTGTAGTGGGCTGTCGAGCAGGTGCAGGATTTGATCGAAGAGGATCTGGCTTTCTATGGTTGGGATGGTGGGCATGATATGTTCAATGTGAATGATGATATGCACTCGGAGAGTGGTGATGCTTTTGGTGGTGTTTTTGTGGAAGTGGGCAGTATTCCAATGAATGTTGGGAGCAGTGGAAATATGCCAAGGGCATGTTATGTGCATGATTGGCTGTGTGATGGGATGCAGCACTATGGGAGGCCGTTGCAAGTGGATGGAAGTGATCAAAGCCAGGTGTTTGACCCAGGTGGATGATGACAGGTAAAGCAGGGGGTTGGGAAACCCGCATGAACAAAGGGAGCGGGTAACAGATGCCAGGTTTTGTACATATGTTAGGTGGTTTGTGGTGTGCAGAGAGTTTGATTTGGTGTGGCAGTTTTTTTAGTGCAATAAGCCTGTTTGTGGTTGAACATAAATGTTCAACAAGGGGGTGGGTAATGATGGTGCAACCAAAGTTGGTATGCGTTGGGAAGTGTGCTATGCAGTGCAAAGGGTGCTACCATGCGCATGGCAATGGGTCATGTAGACAAAAAACTGTAGGGGTTACGTTCTTAGGGCTCTTGTGTCATATGTGAGGCTTATATTTCTAGCCGGACTTTATGAATTTGTAAACCATAGATTTTCTTTCATTATGTCTTTGATTGACATTGTAGAGTTAAATTGATTGAGCATGCCCTTAAAAATCACATGGAAAAAATTGTTGGGGCGGGTTATATTCTTAGAGCTCTTATGACGTACGTGAGGCTTATGTTTCTAAGTAGACTTTGTGTCATATTTTATCATTGAATTCATTCAATAGAGACGAGTTTTATACCAACTGACTTTGATCCCTGTAATAGTATGCCCATGGATTTTAATATTAGTGCTCCATATGATGATTTGCTAGACAATGTGTTGAATATTTTAACTTCAATTTATGATGCTCCAAGGTTAGTGCTTGGTATGATTGTCTACTAGACTTTATGTTGAGTATTTTAACTTCAATATATGATGCTCATGTAGTGACATGACCAATATTGGAGAGTTTGATGCTCTATCACTTGTAAAGAAATTCATATAATTTACAATGATTTATTGCTAAACTTCTTGACGGAGTAATTTACTTGATCTTGTGCCTTAATGATCATTCTATAGCATCGAATGCATCATCTTACCACCTGAAAACTTATTGTTCTAAAAATCACTTATTCATCTCGGACATCGCCATTGTCATGCCATTATTGTCATGTCCATTGATATGAATATCGTCTCATACATCATCATCGTCATGCCATCATTACTATGGTGATTGTTACAAATATCTTCTCGGACATCATCTTGTGTCATGTATTTATGTGCACACGTACATTCTTATTTTGTATACATACATATGTGCTATCTGATCGTCATGCCATCATTGTTATGGTCATTTTCTTGAATATCGTCTCCGACATCTTCATCCTCATGTCATCATTACTCTGGTCATTGTTATGAATATCGTTGTAGACATCGTGCCATCATTTTTATGGAAATTGTTATTAATATCGTCTCGGACATTGTCATCGTCATGCCATCATGGTTCTGGACATTGTTATGAGTATCGTCTCGGACATTGTCATCGTCATGCCATCATTACTATGGTGATTGTTAAAAATATCTTCTCAAAAATCATCTTGTGTCATGCATTTGTGTGCACGTTTACATTCTTATTTTGGTATACATACATATGGGATATCTGATCATCGTGACATCATTGTTATAGCCATTCTTATGAATATCATCTTGGAAATCGTCATTGTCATGCCATCATTGTTGTGGCTATTTTCTCGAATATCATCGCTGACATTGTCAATCGGCATGCCATGATTGCAATGGCCATTGTTATAAATATCGTCTTGGACATTGTCATCATCATGCCATCATTACTATGGTTATTGTTATGAAAAAATGCTCGGACATCATCTTGTGTCATGTATTTATGTGCACACATACATTCTTATTTTGTTATACATAGATATGTGCTATCTGATCGTCATGCCATCATTATTATGGCCATTCTCTTCAATACCATCTCGGACATTGTCATCCTCATGACGTCTAATCGTCATTCCATCATTGTTGTGGCCATTCTTTTGAATATCGTATGGAGATCATCTCGTTATATATACATAAGTGTGCACATATATTCTTGTTTTGTTATACATGCATATGTGTTATTTGATCGTCATGTCATCATTGTTATGGCCATTTCCTTGAATATTGTATGGACATCATCTCATGTCATGTATTTATGTACTATCCATTGTTATGTTACAAAAAGGACAGCATTGCAAATCGTCTCTTATGACATTTTGACTGTGATTATTTTCATTGACATTGCTAAGATTTTCTCGATTGTATTTCTTGAGTTTATGATATTTGCAAGTATGACCAAAAGTTAAATTTTATCAAGAAATTTTCTGGTGAAGAGATTATGGCAGAATAAAGAAGTTTATGAAGACATTTTTTGGTGAGCAAATGTTGACAGTCTACACAAAGATATCTCTCTCTTGAGCCTTTAGAGGAGATTGTTGTACTTGATAGGAGTGATGTATCTCCTCATAAGCATTCTTTGTAAATTCAATGATATTATTAATATAACGGTGGGTGTATATAGAGTTGTGGGTTTTTCCCTTGAGCCCCCAAGGGTTCTTTCATCCACAGTTAGTGACCCTTATTTTAGTGGGGGTGTTGAGCTCTATATATAGCACGAGCTCCATATATAGCACATGGGTCCCCTCTATATATACATCATCTGTGTGAGTATTCTACACACTTTGGGGATTGCATAAGATGGTGTCCTCTCTCTCTCTTCTCGTCTACCTGCGATGTCTCCGCCGAATTCAACACTACGCACTTGTGTATGTCCCAATCCCACCCAGTGCAAGTCCTCACATGATCTCCTCAGCATGTTTCAAGGCATTAAGCTTGTTGGTCGTACGCTCCCAGATAGTGAAGTCTTGAGGCCATCGAATGATTGAAATCATACCTTGTAATTTGAGAATGGGTCTAGACTTTGCAATGAAACATTTTTGTCTTGTCTCATGTCCACTCTCTTGAAGTTTCATGCTATTTTTTTACATTAGTGTTATCAAAGTGATGAGAGAGATGTGAATTTTAAAATTTTGTATGTTGATCATTGATTCTACCATCAATTGTAGTTTTTTAATCAATGTGTATCTACTGGTTTTATCTAATATTTTATTATTGTGTGATTCAACAGGAAATGGCAGCCCCATTCGCTCCTCCCACTGTCGATGGTGAGCTCGACCACGAGGAGTCTCAACGCATCCTTAGAGAGGAGAGCCTACGTTACGAGGTCGAGCCGCGGAGCCCGAGGATTTGGAGGCGAACCAATCAAATTGGAGGACGTACGCAAGTGTTGTCCCTCCTTTTTGTGAAAGACCTACTTTTCAGGAGGTCAAGTCGTGCCAAGGAAATGATACCATTGAAAATCTCATATTTACAACACAAAGAGCTTGTGCGTGTGTTGCTTCTACGCTTCATCCAAAAGGACCACAGTCTACCTAATAATAATCAAGTTACCATGTTCTTCATCCAGCAAGTCTTCATGCAAGATGTATTAAAGAAGCACGTCCTTTGGAGAGACAATCCTTTCAACACTGGTATCTGACTTGGAAGAGCTAAAGAAAGGGCACAAGTGCATTGTGAGGATGCAGATCCGATGATCCTACCAGATGAGCATGAACAAATTGTTAATATCGGGTCTCAGGGGATACTAGCCAGCCAAGGATAGGGTGTTCTATCTCTACAAGAGAAGGTGGCAGCCAAAGAAGTAGAAGTAGTTGTTTTATTGAAAAAAATTGCCAGAAACAAAGTGCAAAATGGTCTTCTCTCTACCCTTCCTGAGGAGGCAAGACCAAGCCACGAGGCAGATATTCAAGAAACAGTGGATATGCTTGAGGAAGCATTGAACGCAGATCTTGAAGAAGCGATCGATATCACAGTTTCTTAAAGACATTGTAAACTGTAGTTGGAAATTTTAATGGAAAATTACCCCGTCCTTTTTTGAAACGCATTGTATTCTCTCTATGTCTATGGCAATGAATTCGTTTTGGAGTTGCTAATTGATGACTTTGTTGAGAATTTGGTTTGTAGATGTCATTTTGTTTAGGATGTGTTAATGTTATTTTATTTGGTTGCCACATCATGTCCTCAATACTTATGTTTATGCGAACTCTCCTCAATACTTGAAAAAGACTTATAGATTGTCCAAAGGTGTGCATGTTGCTCCTAATTCAAAAAACTGAGATATATAGCTCAATAGTGAGCTATAGTGAGATAGAGTAGATACATTATCATGGAAAGATGTTTTCATTTTTCCATCTATCTCACAGGTACCAAGTCATCAACCTCTTCACTGTCTGAATATTCAGAAGCCACTTCCCACTCTATCTCATCATTGCTACACCTCTGCTCTGCCACCGTTTCATGAGTCTGAAGCACTTCAAATTATACTTCAGTTGCCTGTGTGGCTATCTTTGTGGGTGCATGAATGGGAGGCATGTTACAAAAGACATACACAAGGTCTACGGAAAGAGAAGGGCTTAAGAAATTTTTGCGCTTTGAGTGAACAAAGTCATGAGAAGACCAATTGCACTCACAGCTCCCACTGGATGCCGCGACCAAAATCACCATGGTCGCCACATGGGTTAACTCACCTATGTCTCCTCCATATTCTTTCCACCATGCTGGGCCTAAAGAACATTTTACGCTATTAAGAACCAAGGGATCTCTGAAAGTTCCTTCCCTATTGGCATAATCCACCCTCTATTGGAATGCATCCATGCCATCGTTGCCTGGCAACGACTGCGAGCAGACATTTCTAAAGTCTCTCATTACCTCTTTTCTAGAAGCTTGTCCTTTCATCTGAAACTTTGGATCCAAGACAAGTGCAACACCATGCAATGGGCTGTGCATTTGAGCCCATCGTTTCTCCACAAGTTGCACAATTTGTATTCTCTCCCTTGCACTGTAGTGGTTGTATTCTTTGGTTTGACGTAGCGCCTCAGACATGATCCAATAAACCTTTCCAATGACAAACTTATCTGTGTTGACAACCCTTAGTAGTTCCACATAGGGCTTACTAACCCCAACAATTTTGTCAATGTTCCGCCAAGAGAGAGGAGATTGCACCAAGGACACACATTTTTGAGTTGCTTCATGGTGGCTTGGATACTTGCTGAGCCAAGCCTCGCAACGGCGATCTGCAACAGTTTCTATAAGAGCGCTCACACTTCAATGAGATTATTCAAAACATAGTATGTTGTAGCGAATTGTGTGGCACATAAAATTTGAAGTGCTTTATTCAGAGACTTGGAGCGAAATAAAGCATATGTAAACGGATGTTCTCATATAAACTTGACTACGTGATTGGCGTCAATAAGGAATTGTTTTATCAATGATAATTTTCCCATATCCTTTAGGAGTAAATTTAGGGTGTGTGGTGTACATCCAAGCCATGTAATTTTTGAGTACTTTTCCATAATGTCTAAAGCCACTCCTTTGAAGTTGGAAGCATTTTCTGTAACAATAGTTGTCACATTCTTCAGTCCACCCAGTCGAGCGATAGCTCGCTCATATATGTTTGTCAAGTAGAGAGATGTCTTCTATTTCATTGAGGTATCAATGGCCTCCAAAAACATTGCACCTTGGGACCAATTACCATGACATTAATCAATGGTTTTTTCTGACAGCTCGTCCATCCGTTGAGCGCTATGGTACAACCAAACGTTGGAACAAAGTCAAGCACCGTTCGCTTCAGAATCGCTTCTATACTACTCTTGACTTTGTCCACATACTCTGTTCGCATTTTATTATAACCAGGATAGATGAATCCTTTTTTTGTAGTTGACATTAGTGCATCTTTGAAAATAAGATTTCTTATGACATTAAATGGGATTCCACAAGCCATGAAGTCTTGTGTCCACTTTAGATGCAATTAGAGCATGTCCGGTTGAGCGAAAGCTGCATGTAGAGTCCCAGGCGTAGTGACTCTATTGGATGTCCCTCCCCTAGGACCATTTGGAAAAGTGTGAGGACTTTGAGGTGTTCAGGTTGTTCCCATTGAAGGTCCTTGGCTAGCTCACACGTCCTCTTGATCTACACTCACTTCTTCTATGTTGATAGATGACTCACCTATCAGACCCTTCTGTCTCTTAGGAAGAAGTCCTACCTATTTGCATCTCTTTACATACCCTGCAAAATGGACCCATATATCTTTAGGCGGTGCTCCACATTCTTCCACATTGGGGCTAGTGCCGAATAAATGTTCCTTGATGTAAGTTGCATTGCCGGACCACTTATGTCCACAATGTTTGCATTCCACACACAAAACTTTTTTGTCTTTTTCTATTTCCTCCACATATGTCCACTCTTTTCCTCACACCATGCTTTTTTGAGTTCAACAAAATATTTCCTACAATCAATAGATACACTATGATTATAAATTTTCACCATAATCAGGCAATGAGAAAGATAAAAGGCTATAGATATGATTTTCTAAATTAAAATGACGAATTAATAGTGTTAAGATAATATTTCAAGAAAAATCACCAATGGATATGGCATTCCTGGCTACTAGGAGGTAACGAGCGTTTTCTCAAGACAACCTAGATGAGAGATGAAGTCATCTTACATTCCACTATCTATGGCTCTTGGAGTTCAACAAAATATTTCCTACAATCAATAGATACACTATGATTATAAATTTTCACCATAATCATGCAATGATAAAGATAAAAGGCTATAGATATGATTTTCCAAAGTAAAATGACGAATGAATAGTGTTAAGATAACATTTCAAAAAAAATCACCAATGGATATGACATTCTTGGCTACGAGGAGGTAAAGAGCGTTTTCTCAAGACAACCTAGATGAGCGATGAAGTCATCTCACATTCACTATCTATGGCTCCTAAGTACTATGCATGACAAATTCACTAGGAGGTAAGAGCTTTCGCTCGATTACAACCTAGTGAATTCTATAGGTGATCCACCATATTCACTTAGAGGTAAGAGCATAAGCTCAATAACAATTCAGTGAGTCCTACTTTATACCTTACACCTCACTTGGAAGTAAGAGAATCATCTCATAACAACCAAGAGGCACTAAGTGGACCTATTCTATGTCTATATGGATGTAAGAACATTTGTTCATGAGAACCAAAAGACCCTACATGTATGTGTATATCTTATCCATACTTAGAAGTAAGAGACCTGCTCAAACAACCAAGTATAAAAGTATTGTAATTTAAATAACCTTTGGTAACCTTTTAAATGCACCCGAAATGTTTATTTTAATATTCTAAATGAATGTCTTATCTACCTAGTGAATGATATGTTCCAAAATGTATGAATTAACACTGCATCTATACACATAGTATAGCTATGATAGATTTTAACCATCAAATATCACTTTTAGTATCTATTCTAAAACAAATAGAGCTAGCAGTATAGCCTCTAATTTTTAGAATTATGCATTTGCACTAAGACACTATAGCTAAAACAATAGCCTCTAATGCTTAGAATTATTTATTTATCTATTCTAGAAGAAATAGAGCTAAGAGTATAGCCTCGAATGTTAAGAATTATACATTCACACTAAAACAATATAGATAAGAAGATAGCCTTTAGTGCTTATAATTATTTATTTATACTAAAACAATAGAGCTAAAGAAGAACTTCTATTGCTTAGAATTATAGATGATTTAATCTTTTTTTTTGTTTACAATGTTTTAACATTAGAAATAATCTATTTTCTTAAGGAATTGAAGGTAACGTGACACTTTCGTGAAGGAATTGTCCCTAATTAAAACACGTAAATTTGGGTTTTTTATACTATTTCAAAATTGATCGATACTGATTCGATCTTTACATATCGATCAATAGTCTTTCAATCGATATTGTATCGATCCATAGTCTTTTGATCGATATGTATACAGTAAAATGTTATTGTAACAGGACTTGATTTTTGAAGTGTTTTAGCAATAAATTTTGTTTTTTCTAGGAAGTTTTGGTGGTTTTAAAGATGGTCCACTACTGTGTAGAAGGATGTGTGGATTGTTTTCGTCCAATAAAATTTTTTGAGTTGGAAGGCACTTTCTAGGTCATTTTTGAAGGTGTTAACATGTGATTTTGGAAAAGAGCAATTGAAGACCGTGTTATAAGGAACGACTTTGGTTCTTTGAGTTTTTAGAGATTTTGATGTTTTGATGCTCGTTGAGGGCCAAAGATTAAGGAAAAAGTGAGATTTGCTGTTTTTGCATCGTTTTTGTCGAAAATGCTATTTTGCAGGTTGATTTTTAGCAAATCAGAGCAGGCTATGGAAATTTTGCATCACATAGCCGTCGAAGAGCGCAACAAGAGCAACAAGATTGTGTGAGATGGACTTGGGATGTTTTGGCTCCGTTTGGGAGTTATGTTCAATTGAAGACAGGTAGAAATTTTGGCTCCGTTTGGGAGTTATGTTCAGTTGAAGACAAGTTTTAGAAATCTAACCTTTACGGATCGCTTCACGGTCACACTCTTATCTTATTCTCGCAAGTATACTTGGTGCAAAAATCGAGTCGAACGAACGCCTAAAAAAAGCGGTTGTTTTGAGAAGTCGCAGGCTTTTCAAGGAAAAGAAGGGTAAAGGAACGACGGGTGGTGCGTTTGGGGATCATTCACAGATCTCCTCTTCTAAGAATGTGAGTGCGAGTGCGAGTGCGAGTGAGACGTTACATGCAAGCAGACTGAAGCTCGGGGGTTGTCGGGAGGTTCGAGCTCCGTACAACGGAGTGCGCCATATTCAATTGCTCCTCTATTGTATCAAAAATCTGCAAAAAAAAATCATCAATACAAAGATCTCTTTCTCTATCTTTTGCTGTCTATCTCTATTATTCTTTTCTTGTGACAATTATTTTGAATAAAGGTGATGTGGCAACGAATAATATGTCTTTGAACCGTATTAATCGACAATTATTCACGAATAAACAAATGTCGAATAATGAATCATGCAATTGAGGATGCAGATTAGCTTAACCTAGGGAGAACAATATCAATTTTTTTATTCTGTAATCTTTGTAGATCACCAGGTACTATTGTACTTAGTGAACGAACCATGCAATAATGGCCGAATAGTTTGATGGTTCATTATATTGCTAGAGTTTGACTTCACGATAATAGTCAGGAAAGGGACTACTCATCAAAGGGAGGTCCTTGGAGTTGACAATGACCTGCAAGATTCATATCTTTTCAACATACAGATGGTATGAAGGTGGAGCGAACATGTGATTCGATCCATTGCTCACCATTGGTTCTATACAACTTGAAAGGCATTCATCACTCATTCAACAAACAAGCAGGACATATAATAAAAATGAAAAATGACTTATTTATTTGCAGATGACATGTAGAAAAAGCTAAGGGTTATGCAAAAAGGACACATTTATAGACATTTCATTAGTTAAGTGCTCTTTATGAGCTATGATCATTTATGCCCGATCGACGAGTATGTATTCACTTTGAGCAGTGCACATTCAAGAAATCTAAAACTAGAAACATGCAAGAGAAAATGATCGCTCTTGCACGGGGGAAGATTGCATCAAGTACTCTCTTTCTCTCTCTCTCTCTCTCTCTCTCTCTCTCTCTCTCTCTCTCTCTCTCTCTCTCTCTCGCTCTCGGAGATCATGTATAGCCTCATTATATGCTCATGCGACTATCCAGGTATGCAGATTTATCATTTTTGTTGTCTATAGCATGCTATCTCTTTATTTTGCAAGACTCTCTACGCTTCCAAGTGTTGCAGTGGTATCAGAGCTTTGGCTATGTTACTGGTAGCATATCCAAAGCTTTGATACCACTGCTCGTGCGACTATCTAGGTATGCAAATTTATCATTTTTGTTGTCCATAGCATGCTATTTCTTTATTTTGCAGGACTCTCTGTGCTTCCAACTGTAGAAGTGGTATCAGAGTTTTGGCTATGTTATAACTAGTAACACAATCACAATTATGGAGAGCATAATTAAGGTCAAACAACATAGAGAGCTATTTTTTTTCTTTTTTCTACCTTGAAATTTTTATTTTCCTTATTGATTTATCATTATAGATAAATGTAAACAAGATTGTCATAAAGTAGATAAGTGCAAGGTTTACGTAATAGTAGGAGATCTATATATTAGTGGAAGAGAACAAAAAAAAAACTAATTTAAGTTTTATTAGAGTTTAGTTGATGCCGATTAGCAAGGAAAGTAGAAAACGACTTGTTGAACAAAGAAGTAATCAGACAAGTTTTAGTATCATTTGATGAAAACAAAACATCGGTTAGAAGAAGGGGGGTACAACTAGCCACCCTATTTTCCCATTGTAGTAGATGTTGAGCTATATATAGTGTCTCTATATATAGCACCTTGGTCCCCTCTATATAAACTCATCTCAAGTAGTCATTGTACACACTTTGGGGTTTGCAGATGATTGTGTCGTCTCTCTCTCTTCTCCCTCGTCTCGTGTCGCGTCTCTATTCAACATGGTATCAGAGCATACAATGAGCATGAAGAGGAGGTGCTTGATCTCAGCAAACCAAGAAGCTAAGTCTTTGCTCGTACAGAATTTTCTAGCTAAATTGTTTGAGATTCACGAAGCCTTGTATTAGCAGTTTCATGTTTTTTTTTTAAGGTTGCCTACTAAGCGTCTTCTTGTGTAGCTACACGTAGAAGAGGAATTTGTAGATGCATGCAGAAGAGGTCGCATCTTTTTCGGCGGCTAGGGTGCAGGAGCTAATAATATTTAGGCAGGCAAATGAAAATGTCATTAGCATGAGGCTGTGGAAGTCGTTTGCGATGTGCTCAAGGTTGTGCGACAGACTATCAGGAAGTGATTTAGAGGTTATCAATATAATGGATACGATCATAGTTGATTGAAGCCCTTGTAGTTGTGCGCCTTCGTGAGGGCTACTGCAATCGCCAGCATCGGCAACATATATTAAGAACAAATTATTTCCTCATGCTATTAATAACGTATAAAAGCAAGGCACGTAAAACACGGAGGGTTGCTATTCAGCCAGTGCTCGCTCGTTTATGATGGAGCCAGGCGCACATGGTGTTGGAGCCTTGCTATGTATAGGGTTTTGCACACTGCAATGCTGCCTTGCAAGTGGTCCAAACTTATCACAGCTTTGTCATTCCTGTCTTTAGATATTGTCATCATGACCCTTCATCGGCTCTACGTTAGGGGCTAATAAAAGCAGCATTAATGTTTCCAAGCCAACGCTGATAATAGCCACAAATAAAATTCCTTAGGGGTCCCCACACGCATGGGGGTAATTGTTTTATGTTACCCCCCTAAAAACAACACTCTCACAAGGAAAAAGAAAATGATCATTCCCTTTGCAGTCACTTGTCAAAAGGACACTTGCAGTTTTGTGAGTCCTCTAATTTTTTATTCATTTAGAACTTTTAGATTTGACCTTAACCTAGAGAGATAATAGAAGTTGAGTCTTTTGAGGAAAAACTGCAATCATTTAAACTTTGAAAAAGGTGTGAGTGTGAATTTCAAGGATATGGGAAGATCCCAATGTTCAAAACTGATTTTGGTTTCTCAACTGCAACTCTTAGACGTGCAGTTAGCCTACCCCTCCCCTTTCAAATTACAACAACAAACATTTTACGTGTATGCATGAAATGATGGAGGTAACTCTGACCAAATATTTGATTACCCCCCTCCGTGTGGGGGGTACCTTACGTACACTATTGATGCAGTCTGGACTCCAAAACTTGGAAAAGAGCATAGAAAGCTCACCATGCATCTCCGCTCTCACTTTAGGACCATCTCTATGTGCAGACCATAACAGTCCAACTTGCAACGCATCCTAAGTAACTATTTGCATATCCTAAGTAAGCGGCTGTAGATAGCAGATACCTCTCGACACTAATCTGATAGTGTGAGAATAACAGTGTATATGGTGGACACTTTCACCACCTGTCCACTATTTCTGGACCACCAGGCATGGATGCTTTGCTCGAAGTCGGTCTATCTTCCCACCGCCAAAGGGTCTTTGCTTGCTTTGATTCTCTGCGTGCTTTAATTGTGTGATGACAACAACTTATCATCAAGAACGACCTACCAAAGGGAATTTGCTTGCTTTGATTCTAGGCGTGCTTTGATTGTGCCATGACAATAGCTTATCATCAGCGGCCTTGCAGTGCCTAGATGACTTAGTGAATGCTCAAGTTGACCGAGAGCAAAATGACGAGAACCACTTGCCAATGGCCTCCGCGTGCTTTGATTGTGCAGTTTGATCTGTCTGGAAATTCATGATCAGCGGTGCCTCTACACCTTGGCAGCTATTTGTTGTAGTTCCTGGATAGCTAAGCTTCTACCTAGTATAATGTAAGCTGCTTCCATCAATTGGCCTAGTATAGAGTGATTTTTTGTCCGCAATATTTTACCAGATACGGCCCACATGTTGTCGGATTGAATGCTTTGTCTATGACTAATGAAACCGTTTGTTAAAGAATCAATCTTGATTCATTCCCCATCACTTCTATGACAACATACCATGTCAAAAGAAATTTAAAATCGATGTTTGTGACTTTGTCATCTTATGAATGTCACCTATTCTTGCTTATCAGTGATTACAAGTCTTTCTTTGTTATCATCCATGGCCATCGTTCCTGATAATGCAAGGCAACTCCATGTTCCATAATGCAATCAATCCAAATGGTTAAGTATGCTTGACATTTTGGTGCTCAATTTTGTCAAAACTACTCTTGATGTTTTTCTATCGTCTTGTCATCAAGGTTAAGTATACTTTAAATATTCTAGATCATGACTTCACCACTGTTTTCCATTATTTTTACATCATGACTTTACTAATACCTTTCTTGATGATGTGATAGATTACCTCCCATTACTGACAAAGTTTATACATACTTGAGAGTCTGGTGTCGAGCTTGGTGCTATTCTTATTATCGTCAAATTGTTGCATGCACCCTCTTCGCCATTGGTGCTATGTTCATTATCATATTATTGCGCCCTCGTCATCATTGGTGTTATGGTTATTATTCCCTTATTGCACCCTCGTCGTCATTCTCGTCATTTGGGATTTGGCACTTGTGACTATGCAACACTAGTGTTTCATAGCATTTATGTACCGTCTTTGTGCATACATGTGTGCACATGTGATTGCATCGACATTACATTTGTATCTATGTCATCTCTAGAGCGGCATCACGAATCGTTTCTAAGGACAATGTGATGTGATTATTTCTAACCTTCACATTTTGACATGTTTCTTGAGTTGATGTTCTTTACAGAATTTAAATCACATCAAGAAGTATGTACGAGGTCTCAAGGATATTGAAGTTGCTCTACAAAAGAATTTGCAGTAGCTCAATCGTCTATATCTTGGATTATAAGAAGACCCTTGAAAGGGCACATTGTAAAACAGGAGTGATGTAGCTCCTTTGAACATTGTAAATGTACATTTATAGTATTTTAATATAACGGTGGGTATATATAGAGCGGTGGGTTTTTCCCTTGAGCCCTCAAGGGTTTTTTCATCCACAGTTAGGGACCTTCATTTGAGTGGGGGTGTTGACCTATATATAGTGTCTCTATATATAGCACCCTGGTCCCCTCTATATAAACTCATCTCGTGTAGTCATTGTACACACATTGGGGTTTGTAGATGATTGTGTCGTCTCTCTCTCTCTTCTCCCTTGTCTCGTGTTGTGTCTCTATTCAACAATACAGAGGTTGTAACAAAGTAGAAAAAGTAGAGGATTTGTTAAATAAAACTGTTCCATGAGATTCGAAAGTGAATGAGGCTCTCTTGGGGGAGAAGCGTAAGTTTGAGAAGTTGGACTTTCCACCACATTTGATCACAAAATTAGAATTAGACAACGAAAAGGAAGAATTATTCGTAACTTTTTTTTCCCTTATGTAGCAGCGATGAATATAGCCTTCGGGAGCACGCTGATCAGCGTCACCACTGATTGCCAAGGGGATAACATGGAAATGGAGTGAACAACAAGGTCGTAGCCAATTTTTCTGTTACCAGAATATGGGTGCCTTGGGCCCACGACACACAATTGTGGCAACATCTCCATGTGGGGAGGACTACTAAATGGCGGCCTACGTACCATCCAACAACATGAAGGTCTACTACATGCACATGAGGTATTGCCTCCGCCCACTCGCAATGCAGTTGTGCCTACCATTCCCTTGTCATGTACTGCCCACCATGTGCCTTGGCATGCAGTGAGCGTTAACCGGGTGCCACTAACATGCCATCCCACTTGTGTTTTGACTCACTAGCATGCTCTCTCTCTTTTTCTCTCTAGCCAAACATCACGCAACACTCTCTATTTCCCTTACATGCAGCCTACATTTTTACTTTCGAGTCTTTCTCCCCTCCTTTTGTGGTATGCATGGCCTCGACCAACTAGTCGATGAGTGATCCCTTGCAATCTTTCTGTCTCTCTCTCTACATTGGCTAGTCGACTGACAACCCTTTTTCCTCCCCCCTTCGTTTGCTACACAGGTGACCACTCTTGATTGACAACCATGCAAATCCTCTCTCTCCCTCTCTCTCTCTCTCTCTCTCTCTCTCTCTCTCTCTCTCTCTCTCTCTCTCTCTCTCTCTCTCTCTCTCAGTCATGCAAGTTTCTTTTTGTATCTCCCTCATGCAGTACACATGCACACAAACCTACATCCATTCACTTGCATGCAAAGGCAACCACCCACTACATCGAGTCACAGTCTGATTTTCTATGTCACTCTCTCCATCCCTTGATGCATGCTTCCAACCCACTCGTCAATCCACCTCTACATGGTAGTGCATGTGTACATGGGGATGGGCAAAGAAGAAACCACGCACCATGGATCCACTTTGTCCCCGATTTGCCACCAAGAAGTGCAAGCACTAGTCTCTTCCTGCCATTTAGCTAAGTAGTCCTCCCGACAAGAAGTTTTTTGGTAGTTCCCTTATATGAAAGACTACAACTTTCAGAGTTTTTTTCTGAAGTTGAAATTCGGAAATTATTTGGGCAGAGATTTCCACCAAGGACTGAAGAGGAAAAGAGAACTGCATATAGTAGTATACTTTCCCTTTAAGGGATTATTATCTCCCACAAAAAAATGTTTTTTTACAAGTGGGATGTGTGACTCTCTCTTGCTAACATGGAAATATTTTCTCCCATGTGGATTTATTTTTCCCTCATTTCAAAGAACTCCCATGTAGGTGAACTATCCTTTAGGGATTTATTTTACCTAGTGAGAATGCTCTCTTAGAAATTGAGGTATTGTTCACATTTGTTCCACATGAAACATTTTGTCAAGTATTATTTGTTTCTCTTTAAATCAACCATTCTCTCTTTTTCCATTATGTATATTATATTTATATCGAAAAACAAAAAAGATGGTCATAAAGCTAAATAATTTTCTTGTACCTTCCTGATGTCTTCTCTAGCCAAGAGCTTCTCATTATTAATCTTGTTACCTATTTACTTTTGCTTTTATTGTCTTTTATTAGTAATAGATCCTTCTACCGTAACAAGAAGCACTATTAAGAGTCAACTAAATAATAGTGAAATTGCTATTTATTCATTGCCATCATTTTGAAGAGTGAAAAAATAGGACTCACCATTACTGAACTTATACTAGCATATTTTCATTGGTTTTCATTTTCCCACGAGGGATAAAGATGCTCATTTAGGCCACCCAATGAGCACCTTCATTTTCGAGAAGCTGTATAATGATAAGGGACGTGACGATATACGCGCTAATAATCACGGATATATATCCGTAACTATTATCGCGACTATTGCTGACAAACCATGATACATACCAACCTGCTGCAAGAACGGTCATCAAACACATTGTCAATGATTTCTTCCTTTGGAACGAGTGGAGACCCAGATTCAAAAGAAGTCCTATACACAGAGATTGTATCTCTGACATTCCATTGTCATCCCATAACCAAGCAGTGTTTCTCCTCTAAAGAGCAAGAAGAATTGTTCGGTGATGAAGGTCTGACTAATCTTTGACATCCCTCCAAATCTACATGCCCAACATAACCACTTTGCACTTTACCTCTAGTGTGTGAGTCTAAAGTTTACACACCGGCATTGGCATGCTCTTCCTCCCCCTAAAAGCAAGACTGCAGACAAGACATTTTGAATAATGATACCGATTGTTCAGTATGCTTGTGGAAATGGATTGATATAGTTGTAGTGTACTTTCATGGGGTTTGGCATATGAATGTTTGGGATGAACTGTTTTCAACTGCTCCATTAAAATTTGGGTTTTTTATCTCCAATATGCTGATAAAATCATGGAAAAAGAGCCGCTCTATTTTGCATTGGGAGGGAGAATCATGTACACTGGTAATTCTTTGGGTGCTGGAAATATAATTTGGAGCTTTGTGTTTAAAGTTCCTCCAACCAAATTGATGGGAAAACCTGCTATTACCCTATTTGAAAAGGGTATTCTTCAAATTAATCAAATACTAGACTCTAACTTTGAGTTGAAACTATTTTCTACAACCAAAGGACAATACAAATGCCAAGTCAGGTTGAGAGGACTGTGGCACCAGTTGGGAGCACATGGATTCAGCCTACCTGTTTTTGGCCAGCCAAACTTCAAAGATAGACATAGAGACTAGACTTTGCCAATGTGTACGACCAATTGGTAGAAATCATTTTCTTCAGATTTTTATTCATCTTCTTTACCAAATTCTTGTATTGATGGAAGATGTAATAAACAGTGTGGACTACATATGCACAATAAACGGTTGTTGAATGTATTATCTGCTATATGGTGAATTCCAAACCAGTTCAAAGTCAAAGTCTTTTTATGGAAAGTATGTAAAGGGGTATTGCCTACAGGTTATAACGTTAAAAAAAAGGGATTTACAGATGGGAAGTGGAGCAGATGTAAGGGTAATGAGACTGCTACACATATTTTTTGGCATTGTAAAATAGTTGCAGAGTGATGAAAATGGGTTGAATATATATGTGGTCTACATCTTGGGGAGTTCAAATCACAAAGTTCAAATTGAATTTCTTCAAGCTGAACACACACTAGGACCATGCCCTAGAATTTGCAGTATAGTCATTCAAAGTTTGGTTTTTGTGGTCTATATGGTCAATGAGAAATATGGCTACATTTGACAGTAACAAAGGATTTAAGCAGACAGTGCCTATGTCAGTCATCAAAGACAGAATGTTGGAGTATAGAGTTCTTTTACAAGATCAAGCCCTAAAGGAAAGGGTGCTCTAAGTCATCCATAGGTTGAAGGTGTAATACCTAAGAGAATGGAGAGAATGGAATTTTTGAACATGATGTTAACATGTAAGATAATGTAATATAGAAAAAAGGATTTCCCAAAGAGAGAGAGAGAGAGAGAGAGAGAGAGAGAGAGAGAGAGAGAGAGAGAGAGAGAGAGAGAGAGACAGAAATAGATAGAGAGACATGCTGGTATGGTCACGCATTGAACCCTTTAGCTGCAAGCTTACTGCTACATATGCCGACCTTGCATCTAGACATGGCTCCACAAATTAGATAAAGAGTAGATATTATTGTTGGCTACCATTGGACCACATATGAGAATCTAGCTAGGTGATATAGCCACAACGTCGCTTGATGCAGTTGCAGGCTCTGAAGCTTGTTGAGCTTATATGTGAAGCTACTCAATATATGGCTTCTCTATATATGGCACCCAGGTCCCCTCTATATATACATCATCTCATGTGTGTATTCTACACACTTTGGGGTTCTATTTCTGTGCTCTCTCTTTCTCTCTCAACATGGTATCAGAGCAGTACGTTTTTGTTTTCGATTTTTCTCCTAATTGAAAACGATTTTGCAAAAACTACTCACGTGAGAGACCGGAATCAATGTAGGAAGTTTTTTCAAATTCTTCACTGATTTTGAGTTATCGTTCACGGACTGCATACATGCCTGAAAAGCAACTTCCGCTTTTTGTTTTTGATTTCTTTGCTAATTGAAAACGATTTTGTAGAAACTACTTGATAGAGAGACCGGAATCGTTGTGGTCTACAACTTTGCAGAAGGAAGTTTTTTCAAATTCTGCACCGATTTTGAGTTATCGTTTGCGGACTGCATACATACCCGAAAAGCAACTTTGGCTTTCTGCTTTTTATTTCTCTGCTAATTGAAAACGATTTTGCAGAAACTACTTACATCAGAGATTGGAATCGATGTGGTCTACAACTTTGCAAAATGAAGTTTTTTCAAATTCTGCACCGATTTTGAGTTATCGTTCGCGGACTGCGTACATACCTGAAAAGCAACTTTTGCTTTTTGTTTTTGATTTCTCTGCTAATTGAAAACAATTTTGCAGAAACTACTCGATAGAGAGACCGGAATCAATGTGGTCTACAACTTTGCAGAAGGAAGTTTTTTCAAATTCTGCACTGATTTTGAGTTATCGTTCGCGGGCTGCGTACATGTCCGAAAAGCAAGTTTCATTTTATGTTTTTGAGTTTTCTGCTATATTTGAAAACGATTTTGCAAAAACTACCCATGCAAAGGACCGGAATCGATGTGTTCTACAACTTTGCAGAAGGAACTAGCCGTTGCAGGCATCGGAATCGATGAGAAACTATTTGCTTAAGCTATCGTAATCGATGTGGTCTATAACTTTGCAAAAGAAAGTTTTCCTAAATTCTGCACCGATTTTGGGTTATCGTCCTGGACTGCGAATATGTTTGAAAAGAAAAATTTTACTTTTGCTTTTGATTTTTTTTTTCATAATTGAAAACTTCTCGATTATAGTTTTTCTTCATCAATCATATATTTGTTGCTGACGTAACTTTGCTACAGAAGCCAGTTACATATCGTTCCGATTAAGTCCTCGAGCAGTTGATGATCGTCCAAATTCTATCGAGCTATTGTTGGTACATGATCTTTTGTTATATGATATACTCGTTCATTGATTCTCGTATAATTATTCTTTTAGAGATATAGTTTCGTCGTTTTATTGATAATTTCTCGTTGATACCATAGTGATTTTGATGGTACCATGATTATGTTTTGTTAGTACTTTGGTCATGGTGATTTTTGTTGATACCATGATGATATTTCATTGATACCATGGTTATTCTCGGTGATGCCATGATGATGTTTCGTTGATACCATGGTTACTCTTGGTGATTCCATGATGATATTTCGTTAATTCCATTGTGATTTTTGTTGATACCATGATGTTGTTTCGTTGATACCATGGTTATTCTCGGTGGTACCATGATGTTGTTTCGTTGATACCATGGTTATTCTCGGTGGTACCATGATGTTGTTTCGTTGATACCATGGTTATTCTCGGTGATACCATGATGTTTTTTCGTTGATACCATGGTTATTCTCGGTGATAACATGATGTTGTTTCGTTGATACAATGATTATTTTCAGTGATATCATGATGTTTTCCATTGATACCATGATGATTTATTCATTTTTATTGATACAATGAGGATGTTTTGTTAATACTTTGATGATATTCATTGATCACTACGTTGATAAATGTTGTTTTATGTAGTATATACACATATCATTTGCATCACGTAATCACGCATCTTGTACTTTTACGTTCATACTCTATGTACCATATGTTTTCGTGCGTATATATATCGTCAAAAGAGTGGCGTCGCGAACCATCTCTTATGGCATTGTGAACGTAAATTATTTCACTAACGATGCTAATAATTTTCATGACTATGTTTTTTTTTTTGTCTATGATCTATGTAGGATTCATCAAAGAATTGATTTTATGAAGACAAACTTGGTGCAAATAAAAGATTTATGAAGATATGTTTGGTGATACGATAGTGATGACAAGCTACATAGAAGATTCATGGAGACACTTCTGATTACGAGCTAATCGATAGCCTTTACACCTCTTTATTGAACCTTTTTATTCATTATTGTATTTGATAGGATAGGAGTAATGTAACTGCTCATAAAACATTCATTGTAAAAGGAGTGATGTAGCTCCTCATAAAATATTCATTGTAAAAGGAGTGATGTAGCTCCTCATGAACATTTGTATATTCAATGATTTTTATAATATAACGGTAAATGTATATAGAGCTGTGGGTTTTTTTCGTGATCCCCCAAGGGTTTTTTCATCCACAGTTAGGGACCCTTATTTGAGCGGGGGTGTTGAGCTTATATGTGAAGCTACTCAATATATGGCTTCTCTATATATGGCACCCAGGTCCCCTCTATATATACATCATCTCATGTGTGTATTCTACACACTTTGGGGTTCTATTTTTGTGCTCTCTCTTTCTCTCTCAACAAAGCTCACTATCCATGTATACAACAAATAAGCATGATGGAGCTTCCTCCATTTCGCCTTGACCGCCACTTGATATAGCTACATGCTTGAACTTCACAACGGCAATAGAAAATACATGAAGAGAGAGGCTTTTATTTATCACTAGATTCCTTTGAGCTTTGAAGATATTGTTTTCTTGTTATGCATAATAATAGTAGCTAGAGAGGTGAGGGGATTAAGGACAATTTTATCATCTGTCCGGTTCTGCTTTTGTTGCTCAACTAGCTACTCACTATAAGAGGGAAAATTGAGAACTGCCCCTTAGTACCACGGATTAACAAATGCAAATGGAGAGATAAAAAGTTGTGTTGGCAGTAATATAAGCGGAAATAGGTGAAACAATGGTTTGTTAGTAACATACGTGATAATAGTCATGGATATATATCCGCAACTATTATCACATATATTGCTTGCGCCTCTATTACCGCGGACATAACCGCTATACGTCTATTCAATAATAAAGGTGCTCTTTTGAGCCACCCAATTTTGGGTGGCCCAAATGAGCACCTTTAGTTTTGACCTGCATAAAATATATGAAACATCAATTGCATTTTGGAAAAGTGTAAATAAAAAAATAAAGAATAGAGTTTGAATATACCTTACCTTGACAATTTAAAGTGAAAAAGACAAATAATTTTAAAAAATTATAAATAAGAAAAAAAAATTATTTCAGTTGTGTATACATATATATGCTCATAGAGTTTTTCTTGTGCCACATAGAAACTTTAAGAGCTAACTTGCATTTATACGTTGGTATAACAAAAATTGTACGTATAATGTGATATTATATGAGGTATATCTGCATTGTACGCGTATATCCGAATAAAACTACATAAAAAAAGCGTCGTGACAGTTTGTTTGAATTGCTGCAACAACGGCGCTTGCTATAGAGACACAGAGAGACCAAGTAGCCACAGGTTATCACTTCTGGTTCTTTTTTTGTTGTGTTCTCTGACTTTGTATTTACTAGCATTGTTGTGGAGCATTGGGCACACCTCAGTGTTAGTTTGCAGGCTAGGACCCTCTGTTTTTGGCTGTATTGACCCTCATGTCACACTGCAAAGAGAGAGAGAGAGAGAGAGAGAGTTTAGAGACCTGTCCTTGTTTGTGTTGATCCTCGTGACACACTACCAATGGGGTTTATACTTTAGACGCTTGGTCCTTCACTGCTACTGACCTCCGTGTCGCACTACAAGAAGTAGCTTAGGATGTGCAATTAGATTCCTTGTCTTTGGTTGTTGCTAACCACCACGTCTTACTGTAGGGAGGAGTTAGCTATCTTACATCCTTTGTTCCTGGTTGTTGCTGACCACCACGTGGCACTGCAAGAAGATTGGGTTTAATAGATTTCTCATGTCTGCCTATTGATGACCACTGTTTCGCACTATAAGGAGGGGTTAGGAATTTTAAATCTTTCGCTCTTCCTTGTTGCTGACCATTACGTCACATTGCAGGAAGATTGGATTCAATGACTGCCCATCTCTGGTTGTTGTTGCTGACCACCGCATTGCATTGCAAGTTATGATTGGATTTAAGAAATTCCCCGTCTCTGGTTGTTGCTGACCATCGTGTCATACTACAAAGAGGGGTTAGGTATTTTAAATCCTTTGATCCTGGTTGTTCCTGACCTCCGTGTCGCACTGCAGGGAGGGGTTAGGTATTTTAAATCCTTCTTTCTTGAATGTTGTTGACCACTCTGTTGCACTGTAGGTTGATTGGGTTTAATAGATTCTCTATCTTTGGCTGTTGATGACCACCCTGCCGCATTGCAGGGAGGGGTTATGTATTTTAAATCCTTCATCCGTGGCTGCTACTAACTACCACGTCGCACTGCAGGAAGATTGGTTTTAATAGATTCTTTATCTCTGGTTGTTGCTAACCACCCCGTTGCAATGCAGGGAGGGGTTATTTATTTTTGGATCTTCCGTTGCTGGTTGTTGTTGACCATCGCGTCGCACTGCAGAAAGAGGTATCATATCATATAGTTGCTCATTTTCAAATGTTACCTATAGACGTCGCTATGTTACTTGTATTATTGAATTGTTTTTCAAAGAGGACTATTGTAATTTTAGAATTGTAAATAAGTATTTTAATTCATAAAATATATTTACATTTTTCTAATTGCAATCATATACGTCATTTGTTGCACATGAGTATAACCGAGACCTACAACAATCTTTCCAAAAGATTAAGGATACTATCTCTATCTCACAGCAAAGGAAAAAGGCTACTACTGTAAGCACAAAAGAGCCCAAGCCTTTAATGAAAATGATTGGGTCTTACTTAAATTTTCCAAGGCTCGATTAAGGCAAACAATGGGCAAGAATCCTATGGGACAACAAACGTACTATGCTAAGTTAGTAAAAAGGTACTATGGTCCCTTCCACATTCTTCGACCAATCAATGAGATGGCCTATCAACTCAAGTTGCCCAGCCATTGGATCATACACAATGCTTTTCGTGTGAGCCTATTAAAGCCTTACAACGGAGAGCCACCTCAAGAACCAACTATTGAAGACCCACCGGAGATCGAGCACCAAGAAGAGGGTTGTAGCCCGAGTCCATTCTCCAACATGAAGACAAGGTATTAAGAGGCAGTAAGACTATCCGATGGTATCTTATTAAGTTTAAGAATTATCCTTTTGAAGGTGCTAGATGGATGCAAGGAATACAATTAAAGGATAACCTAAACCTTGTCAATGCTTACAATGCTTCCCTAGAGTAAGCAAATGTACAAACGAACAAAGTTTTTTGTCTTATAAGACTCTTTTTCTTTATTGTGCATAAATGTTAAGTAGTATGCATGCTTAGAATCAAGTTTGTGGAGACGACGTCTTCCAAACACCAAGTACAGCTTGTCACTCTACTATGGAAGATTGATAGGACTAATGTGCAGACATGCTTGCGGAAGCCTTCGGCTCTCAAGATCCAAATGGATCAGTCATCCATTCTGGAATGATATCATAGGATAAGATAGGGATCCTCTATCCGCTAGAAAAAGGATTACAGAATAAGCTTTATCTTCTCTACCCCATAGTCGAGGACGACTATGAAGAGGTAATGTCATAATAGCTATTATTTAATTCTCCAAAATTATGTTCTCATGTTAAACTGATCATTTAATATTGGAAAGTGAAAGGGGAGAAAAAGATAGAATATTGGTTAAGCTAGCAGACCAGCCACAATAGGGATCCAAAGGAGGGAAAATAGGGATCCAAAGGGGGGGGGCATCTGCAAAAAATAAATGTGCAACAATGGGCTTCAAAAACCCTAAGGTTCAACCCATTAAACTTCCAAACTGCTAAGGTTCCAAAATTCAAAGGTTATATCCAAATGGTCAAGCTTAGTGAAATTGGATGCTTTGTGACTGAACACAAAAGTCTTCAAGACTCCTACATAAGAGGGGGCGAACCCTGTAAGTAATTAGGGGATAAGAGAGAAACACACACACACACACACTCATAGGCTCCCATTACACAAAGGGAATAGGGGACACATGTTAGCTCCCTAGCCCAGTTGCCCACAAGGTGCACTCAAATCCTATTAGATGGCCATAAAGGTGGACCAATGAGAATTAGGATAGAGTAAATATAGTTTAATTCATTTAAAAACACTTGATAAAAGAACCAATAAGACTTAAGCTCTCTAGAAGACTATTGGATAGTCTCCCAAGGGGTCCAATGAGCATTCAACAGCCCAATGGCTTGCCTGATTCCTATTGGCTAGAAGACAAAGGGGTCCAATGAAATTTTAGCTGCGTTATTTAACTACCTAAATCTCTCACAAAAGGGGAAAGGGAGACACATGTCACAAGGCTATCACTTATGCTTCTCAACTATGATTGGCTAAGCTTTGCAGGGTCCAATGGGATGCCAACAAGACTAATTTGCAAGAGGGGTCGACCAAGAGAGAGAGGGGGCTGATTTTGGCAAGACATTATCACACACTCACTCACACAATCTCATGTATGAAGCAAGAAGACTCTCTCTCCCCTTCTCAAGATTTAATGGAAAGCTCATCATCTACTCCAAGCTTGTGCAAAGGGAGGCCTACACCAACAGTTCTTGGCTTTGTGATGCAAATCCAACCAAGAGCCATGCTTCTTGGGATTGGTTATCATTGCATATAAACATATAAAGAATTGAGGATATGTTTTCTGGAATCCTTTTTGAGATACAAACAAGATGTTAGTCTCTAATATGTTTTGAGGATGCTACCATATTTTTGAGCTAGTAACATGGGATAAACTGCTAGTATTTTATACATGTGATATATTTTAGTTTTTGAAGCCGTAAACCTCCTGTGGAGGATCTTGTCGGGGGATGGCATAAACTAAGTCAATCCTAAGGGTAAGCTGTAAACTAGGTCTACAAGTGTGACATGGATGACAACTGGATTCAGTGTCGACACCTGCAAAACGCACAAACATTGCCAATTCTAACTGAATGTTGATTTCTAGTTTCTATTTGAAAGTTGCGGAGTGGAGGAAAGAATGCCGCTATTTTGGTCTTTGTACTTGACTCCCAATCCACAATGTCTGCATAGATCCCCTTCTGTCAAAGATGAAGCATCATGTTGCAGGAGTGTACGTCATTGTAGAGGTAGTCGTGTGCATGTAGATACTTCAAGGTCTAAAGAAGAGCATTTTTATGAGCTTTCATTTAAAAATGTTCTTTTTGAAGAGCATTGGTTTTGAGATATGCCCAAAATGGCCACGTCAATGAGGATCTGGCTTATTTTCACTGAGAGCGAAGGGAAGGCCTTTCTCCTAATGCATTCACCCATGCTTGCCAAAACGATACAAGGAAGACTTCCCAAGGACCCAAGGGATGGCCGCCCAAACGCTGGTGTCCGCCCATGAGCTAAAGATAATGGCCGCCCAATGTTATAAATTTTTTTATATAGTATGAAGGGGTGTAAACAAAAGGAGGGCCATAGCGTGGCTGTGCGTAGGGAGCGCAGGGAAGAAGGGAGGAGATCGGGATGTCCAGGGGAAGGCTCGTGTGAGCAAGAGCAGGAACCAAATTTTTCTCAGCAGGCCTAGGCGCCCTCATCTGATACAACTGTAGTGCACTTTCGTTGGGTTTGGCATATGAATATTTGGGATAAACTATTTTCAGCTCCTCCATTAAAAACTGGGTTTGATATCTCCAATGTGCTAATAAAACCATGGAAAAAGAGCTGCTCTATTCTGCACTGGGAGGGAAAATCATGTACACTGCTAATTCTTTGAAAATATATTTTGGAGCTTTGTGTTTAAAGTTCCTCCAACCAAATTGATGGGAAAACCTGCTACTACCCTATTCAAAAAGGGTATTCTTCATATTAATAAAATATTGGACTCTAACCTTGAGTTGAAACTATTTTCTACAGCCATACGACAGTACAAATGCGGACACAGGTTCAGAGGACTGTGGCATTAGCTGGGAGCACATGTATTCAGCCTACCTGTTTTTGGCCAGCCAAACTTGAAAGACAGACATAGAGACTGGACTTTGCCAGTGTGTACGACCAATTGGTAGCAATCATTTTCTTCAGTTTTTTATTCATCTTCTTTACCAGATTCTTGTATTGATGGAAGATGTAATAAACAGAGTGGGTTACATATGCACAATAAATGGTTGTTGAATGTATTATCTGCTATATGGTGAATTCCAAACCAGTTCAAAGACAAAGTCTTTTTATGGAAAGTATGTACAGGGGTATTGCCTACAGGTTGTAACCTTAAAACATACGGATTTACAGATGGGAAGTGCAGCAGATGTAAGGGTAATAAGGTCTACATCTTGGGGAGTTCAAATCACAAAGTTCAAATTGACTTTCTCTAAGGTGAACACACACCAGGACCATGCCCTAGAATTTTCAGTACAGTCATTCAGAGTTTGTTTTTTGTGGTTTATATGGTCAATGAGGAATATGGCTACATTTGACAGTAACAAAGGATTTAATCAGACAGTGCATATGTCAGTCATCAAAGACAGAATGTTGGAGGATAGAGTCTCTTTACAATATCAAGCCCTAAAGGAAAGGGTGCTCCAAGTCATCCATAGGTTGAAGGTGTAATACCTAAGAGAATGGAGAGAATGGAATTCCTGAACACGATGTTAATATGTAAGATAATGTAATATAGAACAAAGGATTTCCCAGAGAGAGAGAGAGAGAGAGAGAGAGAGAGAGAGAGAGAGAGAGAGAGAGAGAGAGAGAGAGAGATAGAGAGAGAGAGAGAGAGAAATAGACAGAGAGACATGCTGGTATGGTAACGCACTTAACTATTTAGCTGCAAGCTTGCTGCTACGTATGCCCACCTTGTAGCTAGACATGGCTACCATAGGACCACATATGGGAATCTTTCTAGGTGGTATAGCCACAATGCCGCCTGATGCAGCTACAGGCTCTAAATCTCACTATCCATGTATACAAGAAATAGGCGTGATGGAGCTTCCTCCATCTCGCCTTGACCCCAACTTGATATAGCTACATGCTTGAAGTTCACGATGGCAATAGAAAATACATGAAGAGAGAGATTTTATTTATCACTAGATTCCTTTGATCTTTGACAATATTGTTTTTCTGTTATGCATAATAATAGTAGCTAGAGAGGTGAGGGGATTAAGGACAATTTAATCATCTATCCGGTTCTGCTTCTGTTGCTCAACCAACTACTCACTATAAGAGGGAAAATTGAGCACCGCTCCTTAGTACCGTGGATTCACAAATGAAAATGGAGAGAGAAAAAGTTGTGTTGGCGGTAATATAAGCGGAAATAGGTGCAACAATGGTTTGTTAGTAACATACGTGATAATAGTCACGGATATATATCCGCAACTATTATCACATATATTGCTTGCGCCCCTATTACCGTGGACATAACCACTATACGGCTATTCAATAATAAAGGGGCTCATTTGAGCCACCCAATTTTGGGTGGCCCAAATGAGCATCTTTAGTTTTGGCCTGCATAAAATATATGAAACATCAATTGCATTTTGGAAAAGTGTAAATAGAAAAATAAATAATAGAGTTTGAATATACCTTACCTTGACAATTTAAAGTGCAAAAGACAAATAATTTTAAAAAATTACAAATAAGAAAAAAAAAACTAATTCAGTTGTATATACATATGCTCATAGAGTTTTTCTTGTGCCACATAGGAGCTTTAAGAGCTAACTTGCATTTGTACGTCAATATAACAAAAATTGTACGTATAATGTGATATTATACGATTATATCCGCATTGTGCACGTATATCCGAATAAAACTACATAAAAAAAGTGCCGCGATAGTTTGCTTAAATTGCTGCGACAACGGCGCTTGTGATAGAGACACAGAGAAAGCAAGTAGCCACAGGTTATCACTTCTGATTCTTTTTTTGTTTTGTTCTCTGACTTTGTATTTATTGGTATTGTTGTTGTGGATCATTGCTCACACCTCAATGTTAGTTACACATTAGGACCCTCTCTTTGGCTGTATTGACCCTCGTGTCACACTGTAGAGAGAGAGAGAGAGAGAGAGAGAGAGAGAGAGAGAGAGAGAGAGAGAGAGAGAGAGAGAGAGAGAGAGAGAGAGAGAGAGAGTTTAGAGACCTCTCCTTGTTTGTGTTGATCCTCGTGACACACTACAAGGGGTGTTTATACTTTAGATGCTTGGTCCTTCACTGCTACTGACCTCCGTGTCGCACTACAAGGAGTAGCTTAGGATGTGGAATTAGATTCCTTGTCTCTCGTTGTTGCTGAACACCGCGTCGCACTACAGGGAGGAGTTAGCTATCTTACATCCTTTGTTCCTGGTTGTTGCTAACCACCATGTCGCACTGCAAGAAGATTGGGTTTAATAGATTTCTCATCTCTGACTGTTGCTGACCACTGTTTCGCACTGTAAGGAGCGGTTAGGAATTTTAAATCCTTCGCTCTTCCTTGTTGCTGAGCATTGCGTCACATTGCAGGAAGATTGGATTCAATAGACTACCCATCTCCTGTTGTTGCTGACCACCACGTTGCACTGCAGGTTATGATTGGATTTAAGAAATTCTCCGTCTCTGGTTGTTACTGACCATCGTAACGCACTGCAGAGAGGGGTTAGGTATTTTAAATCCTTCGATCCTGGCTATTGCTGACCATCGTGTCGCACTGTAGGTTCATTGGATTTATTAAATTCCCTGTCTCTAACTATTGTTGACCACCATGTCGCATTGCAAGGAGGGGTTAGGTATTTTAAATCCTTCATTCTTGAATGTTGCTGACCACTCTGTTGCAGTGTAGGTTGATTGGGTTTAATAGATTCTCCATCTTTGGTTGCTGCTGACCACTCCGTTGCACTGTAGGTTGATTGGGTTTAATAGATTCTCCATCTTTGGTTGTTGTTGACCACCCTGCCGCATTGCAGGGAGGGGTTATGTATTTTAAATCCTTCATTTGTGGTTTCTGCTAACTACCACGTCGTGTTGAGCTATATATACTATCTCCATATATAGCACCCTGGTCCCCTCTATATAAATGCATCTCGTGTGATCACTACACACACTTTGGGGATTGCATAAGATGGTATCGTGTCTCTCTCTTCTCGTCTACCTGCACTCTCTCCCTCCGATTCAACATGGTATCAGAGCGGTGATTGCACGGGCACGCTCGATAATCTTGAAGTCTTATCACAAGAAAGATAAGGCTTTTTTTTTAATTCTGCTCATATCGTTTTCTGCTCGTGCTGATTCTCTTTAGGTCATTTTAAAAAAAAAAGGCGTCGCTGAATACTCCAAGACCTGCAAAGATGAACAGTGGAGTTTTAGGGCTCTATTGTGAGCACGTTTTTGACATGAACCATGTCCATGGTTGTCGCTGCAAGGCAGACAAAGCAAAGAGGCTAGTGGATTTCGGTTTTGGATAGCACAGCCATATCGCAGGTATTTTTGCGATCTGGAGAGCACAACAATAGCATGGGAATATAGATTGGCCTTGGCCGCATGTGGGTGGAGAAAGTTAAGTAGGCTGCTGATTACAGCACCTCGCGCGTGCTACTGAAAGCGTGTACTATGTGCGATGTACAAAAATAGGCAGGCGATGTACAACAAATTGCCATGTCTTCATGAGAAACCTGCAGACCTAAAGCAAGATTCGTGTGTGTGGCTACGTGCTGTATGCACACAGAATCTTCTCTTCTTGATATTATTAGCACCCCAGGCCATGCATGCTTCTTTTACGCGCTGTATGCACACAAAAGCTTCTCTTATTGATATTATTAAAGCAGCATTTACAGAAAAGATTCTCTTATTGATATTATTAAAGTAGGCCTGGAGTGACATAAAGCAATGAGTGCCCCAGCCACAAACCTATGCTATTATTAGTGCGGCATCTAGCTGGCTTCACGTACTCCTGTTGGTGACTGAACCTACTGCGAAGCTTTTATGCACAACTGCCGCTGCGAACCTTTTATGCACAGTTTTTTTTTTTTTTTTTGCGTACGTCTAATTTCGTATTGAGAAAGCAAAAGAGAGATTTGTTGCTCAGTGTTAAAGGATAGTGTCTGAAGATAGGGGTTGCATCAGGCTGACGATGGAGGTAAAATCGGAGCCAGTTGAAGGTCCCCTTAAACGACAGTTGCATGCCTCGCCACCGGTTACTTCAAAGATCCCATGTTCGATTGTCTAGGGAAGTGTTCCCTTTGCTGGCGACATTAATTGGCGGGGTAAAGAAAGATTGAAGTCGACACTGAACATGGTTCATGGCAATGATATTGCATCTAGAATATGGTCGCAGCCCCCATCCGGATTCATGTGAAGGAGTAGTGAATATATAGACATTATGATTGACAACAAAACGGGCAGGCAGAAGGTGATGGATTTCAAAGATGTACAAATGGGTTTTTAAAAGATATACAATTTTGAACTATGAGGAGGCCTCTAAGCCAGATAAGGATCCGTCTATACTCTTGATGTTGGAGATGGTACCCAACACTGGTTTTGGCTATACTCAAGATGTGAAAGGTCATATCTAGATATACTCTTGATATCGAAGGTGATACCCGACCATAATTTACTCTTGATGTCAGAGGTTTACATCGTGTTCAATCTGGCTATACATGATGAAGTTAAAGGTACATCCCTTGGAGGTGTATTATTATCGTATCCTATTTCTATCTAATGATGTTGGACAGTTTTGTCTGGACTAAAAGGATTTCTTCTCGTCTCATCAAAGCCGTGTGTTATGGCTAACATGAAGCCTCTCGACATGGCAAGATGACTTATGTTATGGCTACATTGAAGTTTTGTCGTCTCATAAAAGATTGACGCTGACGGATTGGCATAGCTAAAAATCTATT
The DNA here is from genome assembly GCF_014529385.1 of Adiantum capillus-veneris. Taxonomy (NCBI): domain Eukaryota; kingdom Viridiplantae; phylum Streptophyta; class Polypodiopsida; order Polypodiales; family Pteridaceae; genus Adiantum; species Adiantum capillus-veneris. The sequence goes on along the minus strand of NC_140940.1, from coordinate 63,114,448 downwards.
GTCTCGTTTGGCAACTGAACAACTATCGTCTCGTCTGGCTACTCAAACTCTATCTTCTCGTCAGCCACCACTGAAAATCTATCGTGCCGTCAGCCTTATCATCTCGTCAATCTTATGTTATGAAATACAAATAATCTAAGGGGGCCCATCATGTTTTTATATGCCGGCTTTGTATATCTGTGTGCACATGTGATTAGATTGATATTATGTTTGTTTCTATGTCGTCTGCATATGTGATTGCATCGTCATTATGGTTGTCTCTATGTCGTCTCTAGAACGGCCTCGCGAACCGTCTCCAAGGACAATGTGCTGTGGTTATTTCTAACCTTTACGTTTCGATATGTTTCTTGAGTTGATATTGTTTACAGGATGAAAGTCACATCAAGCAGTGTGTATAGAGGCTCAAAGATATTCAAGTTGCACAAAGATATCGAAGGTTTTTCAAAGATATTGAAGAATTTGCATCGATTCAATTGTATATAGGATTGTTAAAGACCCTTGAAAAGACACATTGTAAAACAGGAGTGATGTAGCTCCTTTGAACATGTAAATGTATATTTAAAATATTTTAATATAACGGTGGGTATATATAGAGCTGTGGGTTTTTCCCTTGAGCCCCCAAGAGTTTTTTCATCCACAGTTAGGGACCTTCATTTGAGTGGGGGTGTTAAGCTATATATACTATCTCCATATATAGCACCCTGGTCCCCTCTATATAAACGCATCTCGTGTGATCACTACACACACTTTGGGGATTCCATAAGATGGTGTCGTCTCTCTCTCTCTTCTCGTCTACCTGCACTCTCTCCCTCCGATTCAACACGTTGCATTGCAGGGAGATTGGTTTTAATAGATTCTTTGTCTATGGTTGTTGCTAACCACCCCGTCGCAGTGTAGGGAGGGGTTATGTATTTTTAGATCTCTCATTGCTGGTTGTTGTTGACCATCGCGTCGCACTGCAAAAAGAGGTATCATATCATATAGTTGCTCATTTTCAAATGTTATTTATCATTGAATTGTTTTGCAAAGAGGACTATTGTAATTTTAGAATTGTAAATAATTATTTTAATTCATGAAATATATTTACATTTTTCTATTTGCAAGGAGATTGTTTTTAATATATTCTTTGTCTCTGGTTGTTGCTAGCCACCCTGTTGTAGTGCAGGGAGGGGTTATGTATTTTTAAATATTTCATTGCTAGTTGTTGTTGGCCATCGCATCACGCTGCAGAAATAAGTATCATATCATATAGTTGCTCATTTTCAAATGTTACCTATCATTGAATTGTTTTGCAAAGAGAACTATTGTAGCTTTAGAATTGTAAATAAGTATTTTAATTCATAAAATATATTTACATTTTTCCTTTTGCAATCATATACGTCATTCGCTGCAGATGAGTATAACCGAGACCTAAAGAATCTTTCCAAAAGATTAAGTATACTATCTCTATCTCACAGCAAAGGCAAAAAGCTGCTACTATAATCACAGAAGAGGCCAATCCTTTAAAGAATATGATTGGGTCTTCCTTAAATTTTCCAAGGCTCGATTAAGGCACACAACGGGCAAGAATCCTATGGGACAACAAAAGTACTATGCTAAGTTAGTAAAAAGGTACTATGGTCCCTTCCACATTCTTCGACCAATCAATGAGATGGCCTATCAACTCAAGTTCCCCATCCATTGGCTCATACACAATGCTTTTTGTGTGAGCCTACTAAAGCCTTACAAAGGAGAGCCACCTCAAAAACCAACTATTGAAGGCCCACTGGAGATTGAGGACCAAGAAGAGGTACTGCAACCCGAGTGCATTCTTTGACATGAAGACAAGGTATTAAGAGGCGGTAAGACTAACCGATGGTATCTTATTAAGTTTAAGAATTATCCTTTTGAAGGTTCTATATGGATGCAATCCATACAATTAAAGGATAACCTAAACCTTGTCAGTGCTTACAATGTTTCCCTAGAGTAAGCAAACGTACAAATGTTTAAAATGAATTTTTTTTAAAGCTTATAATTCTCTCTTTTTCTTTATTGTGCATAAATGTGAAGTAGTATTCATGCTTAGAATCAAGTTTGTGGAGACGGCGTCTTCCAAACACCAAGTAGACCTTGTCACTCTACTATGGAAGATTGATAGGACTAATGTGCAGACATGCTTGCATTAGCCTTAGGCTCTCAAAGCAAGAAGACTCTCTCCCCTTCTTAAGCTTTAATGGAAAGCTCATCTTCTACTCAAAGCTTGTGAGAAGAGAGGCCTACATCAATAGCTCTTGGCTTTGTCATGCAAATCCAACCAAGAGCCACACTTCAATGCATGCTCATATCCTCTACCATGCTAATTACTAAGCTATGCTAGGCCTTTTTGAGTGATTATGTGAGGAGATATACTTCTTTATCCTAACACTACTCCTTCTTCCTCTCAATCTACTCTCATACCCCACTACCTCTCACCATCTTCGAAGGTGTGTGAGGTCTTGGGTCTCAGACTGTGAGGGGATTGATGTTGTGTTTTATAAGGGTTCGCTTAGTGCTTGAAGCTTCCATCTTCATTGCACTAGCTAGTTATTGAATGAACACAAAGGATTGTATTGTAAAATGTCTCCCTTGATGGGGAAACCTATAATACAAAGACTTTGGGAGACGGGACCGGCTCCATGTAAAAACGATCCTCGATTGTTGTCAGTATCTTAATCTCTCTCTCTCTTGAAGTATGTTTCATGCCTATCTAACTAGGTGTTATTCTTTTTGTTGCTCTCTCCATCGAAGCACTCTTGTTATGCTCATCAGGAATCTATTCTAATGAAATGCGCACAATCGGTGATTTTGATCAAAATTAGCAATGGTCTTTTTCATTGTAGAGTTTTGAAAGACTACCCAGTTGGAGAGCTCCAATGCATTTACTGAAAAATTGAGACTATTGAGGTATAATTATTCACTTGCTTATGCATGCTAACTTGTTTTTTTGTGTTGTGCCAGACTCATGTGGTGTAGCAATTTTTCTCTCAGCACAGGGTTGGCTTACAGGCTATAGGCCACTTTGTGGTGTGTAGCCATACAGATGACTTCAAAAGTGAGTACAATCTAGTTGCTCTTCCAATGTTGTGTAATCACTTGGCTCATTGCGGGGAAGGATTTTAGGATAGACTTATATTCTTACTCGGGTAGTGCAGTAGTATATCTCTCACCACAAAGCTGAGTTAGAATTTAGTGGTCGACTCGTGGAGTGCAGTAGGCATGATGCTACACCTCTCACTTCGGAGTGACCTATAGATTTCTCAATTTTAAATCAGGACACATCATCATTTGTACCACATAAAAACGCAAGAGTATTGCTTGTCAAACAGAGAGTGGAGCAATGCATTCTTAATTTCCTCTTCATGTCTCTGTTATTTAGTGTTTATTAATGTGCTTTGGACTCCAAAGACACACCATTCTTCATCACAGGAGATTGTCAAGTTGTCCACTTATGTTTGTATTGTGAGTTCCACACACTTCATCAGGGATTAACTTAGGTCACATCATCGTTCTTACTACATAGAAATATGAGGGTTATGCTCGTCTACCTAAGAGTGGAGAGATGCATACCTATGCCCTCTTTATCTTAGCATGATGTTCCTTGCCCTTGTACTTTTTTATCCATAGATATGCCATTGTTCATCACTAGATGACTTGGGGTTGTCCTGGATGTAGATACGTACAATGTTTAACCACAATTTGAGATTGTTAACCTGTCATGGTTGTTTTGTGCATTTCACACACTTCATCAGGGATTAGTTTGATTAAACTATTAATCAACATTACAACAGCATCAAGGACTTGTACAGAGCGTACCTCACACAAGCTGGGTTGTTTAATGTACACTTCGATCATTTACGTGTATTCAACAACGCACATAACAGGGTCTAGTACTTGTGATGAGCGTCCCTCACACTCTTGACCTCTTCATTCTCTCTCTATCTGTCTCTATATCTCTATCTTTGTGTGTACTTTGTATTTTCTAAGCTTTCAATCATTTATTGTATAGTGTATGGTTCGCAATCATAATATTGTGTTTTTTGCTACAAATTATGTCATTTGTTTATGGTTTAAGGTCATGACACAATTTTGATCGTTTGCTTTCTCATCTTATATCATTTATGTTTTAAAATTATATCTTACAGATCTAGCGAACACCAAGCTGGTGAAACATCAATGAGAATTTTCCTTCGAAGTTATAGTACACCACTTTCATCACATGTCAGAGTCTGAGATTTGTCGCTCCCTAAATCCTTGTGCAACAATTGTATACTAAGTTCAAGAGCAAGGACAAGTTGGAAAGAGCAGCAAAGCAAATGAGAGTGGAAGCCAGATCTTTTGATGATACCAAAGAACCAGGAGATTCCGTTAGAATAGATCATGTCGCTAGTAGTGCTCTCGGTCTGGATTAGTCTCAGTCCCCCCTTGTATTGCATCTTTTATCAAGTACTGCAATCTTCAACATGAAGGCTCCGTAGCTCGGAGAAGAGATATGGGCACACGTGAAGCATGTAGGTGTCACTCATCTTTCATTGAAAGATCGATTGTATGCGACGAATATCTTCAATGTCCACTTGCATGGACCTATAGTGGATCAACAAGTTAAAGATAAAGCCACAATTATGGACATCGCTCATCATGACGTTATTTATTCACTTGCCATGGTTTGTCACATGGATCATCCAATGCTCATTTCATGTTTTTGGAATGGCGGCCATGTAGATAAGGGGACAAAAGAGTGCAATGCAGTTCACTTCATGTTTTTGGAATGGTGGCCATGTAGAGTAGGGAATAAAAGAGTGCAATGCTGATGGCAGTCAACCTGCCATTAGCAATTATGTGACCACTAAAGGAGTAGTAGAGGTATTGCACATTAAAATTTTGTAGATAATTAATGCTCTTCTGCAGACCCCGAAGTATCCACCTGCACACGTCTATCTCTACAAGGACGTACACTCCTGCAGCATGATGCTTCATCTTGGACAGAAGGGGGTCTATGCAGGCATTGTGGATTGGGATTCATCTACAAAGACCAAAATAGTGGCATTATTTCCTCCACTCCGCAACTTTCAAATAGAAACTAGAAATCAACATTCAGTTAGAACTGGCAATGTTTGTGCATTTTGGAGGTGTCGACACTGAATCCAGTTGTCATCCATGTCACACTTGTAGACCTAGTTTACAGCTTACCCTTAGGATTGACTCAGTTTATGCCATCCCCCAATGAGATCCTCCACAGGAGGTGTACGGCTTCAAGAACTAAAATATATCCCATGTATAAAAAACTAGAAGTATATCCCATGTTACTAGCTCAAAAATATGGTAGCATCCTCAAAACATATTAGAGACTAACATCTTGTTTGTATCTCAAAAAGCATTCCAAAAAACATATCCTTAATTCTTTATATGTTTATATGCAATGATAACCGATCCCAAGAATAGCAAACACCTGTAGTATCATAAACACCCTGTAAGAGTATGGCCATTCGCAAAGATAATTACTATCCCTTACCTTGGATAGTAGCTTAAAAAATACGGTATTCTCAAGGTTTTCTTTGATGAGTAAGTCATCAGCTACATTATTCATGAAGTAGAAGCTTGCCAAAAAATAATGCAATGAATGAAGTATCAACATGTCAAATATACCCAATTTGAGCAGTCTCTTAAAATAATTTTCCATCAATGTCTACTCCCATGTTATCCGGACGTATGGCTGAAAGCATGTTAACCTGTTGCGCTTTTTGTGCTAGTTAGCAGTTTCAAGTTAGCACATCTTCACAAAGTTGGGCGTCCGGTAATTTTTTTTACAAATAATCTCAAAATTTGTCGGAGGTTGTACATTGGATTTCTTGTTTCAAGTGCTTTCTATTGATATATCATATGTCATAGATCTTGGAGATGTAGCTCAAGTTATTGTACTAGTTAGCATATGTCAAAATTGTGCTAGTTAGCATTGTCCGGGACATGAAAAAGCATGACATGTTAACATGATTTCACCTGTATGTCATAGTAGCTGATACTCTTGCAAGTTCATAATTTATCAAAATTCGGCAGCATCTCCCTTGTATTTTGAATAAAGTTTCAAAAAATCTCCAACAAACTATACCATCTCATCAAGAGACCCTCACAGGAGGATAAGGTGCAAGTCACCTTACCATAATTCTTATAAGAGTCTATTCCCTTACAATGGTTTGAAATCCTGTGTGTGTGTGTGTGTGTGTGTGTGTGTGTGTGTGTGTGTGTGTGTGTGTGTGTGTGTGTGTGTGTGTGTGTGTGTGTGTGTGTGTGTGTGTGTGTGTGTGTGTGTGTGTGAGAGAGAGAGAGAGAGAGAGAGAGAGAGATCAACATGCTTGGGCCCACCACCTTATTGACATTGTGACAACCCTCTAACACCTTATGAACGTTCTTATGGCCCTAGCTGACACTCATTGTCTGCATTTCTCTTGTCCCATATACTCAATCTAAAGTGTGTAGATGCGTGCACCCACTGTTAATAACATGTTATGGTACAACCATACAAAAATTGGCATAGCTACAGAAAGGACTTGCATAGCTACTTATTAGAAGGCAAATAAATGATGCATATGTGACCATTCATGAGACATAGTCATTTCAAAAAGGTGCCAATGAATTTTATTCATGTGACTATAAATTATTAGCCATGTCCTATGTAACCTCGATGAGACTCATGAGTACTTAACCATTCGTGAAAAGGGATATACATAGTGTGGCTAGTTTCTATTGGAGCAATGACACTACAAGAATGGAGGGAACCCTCAACCCATTGGTCAAGGGCATGAACACCCACTCGAAGCTCACATGTAACTTGATAAAAACTACAATATTAAAAAAAAAAGCTCCAAAAAGCTCATTATGAGCACTTCAAAGTTCTAGATACTATCTAAAAAATCTTGAAGTGTAAGGCTTGTTGCTTCGTTGTCAATGTTAGGGAAAGAGTATGGTCTTTCTTCAAGAGACTCTAGGATCAAAATTTGAGATTCCAAAAGGTTCAAGCACTTTCTCAAAAGCCTTGAGTAGAAAGACAATCCCATCTACCACCTTAGATGTATAATTGTGAAGAGTGTGTGCACGAATGTGTGCTTGCTTGGTGTGGCGTGCGAGGAAGGAGAACATAGAGAGTTTTGGGTTGAGTTCTCACTTAGGATTGAAATGCCTCACTATTCATTATTGAAATGTATTACCAATAAATAGGGAGAAGGTTGGTACGGTCAGTGTGATGGATGTCCAAGCAGTTCGCACAAACCCTAACAATATTTCTCCCTTGAACACCGACATGGCCCAAGAGGCCTATGCATGTACAACTTGTACAACCATAAAGAATCCAAGTGGTTTCATCGTACACCCTTTATCTCCATGCAATGTGAAGAGTGCTATGAGGGTAGTCTCTTTGTGAGATCATCCACAAGGTTGTCCATATGAACCTTGACTAGTTCCATGCGCTTTGTACCCAATATGTCGTGTATCACATGATAACAGACTTCTATGTGATTGACTTAGAGTGAACAAGGGGTTCTTTTCTAATGTAATCACACTCTAACTATCACAATGCAGCACTAGAGTCTGAGTAATGTCAAGATCTCCCACAAGGTGACCTAATCACATAGCTTACTTGCTAACATCAGAAACTGCCACATACTTTGTCTCTGTGGTGGCGGAAGATGACATATAGTCCTAGGGACATGATCTCCATGACGACATGGTTACTCTAGGAAAAAGAAAAACATAGGCAGAGGTGGATATTTGACTATCCAGACAACCCGCATAATTCACACCTATATAACCTATAATGGATGCATTACTATTCCCAAAGCATATGCACTTGTCTATCATACCTTCCAATATCTCAAGATGTGCTTCACTGCTTCCCAATCCTTTTTGCCAAAAATTTGCTAACCATTCCCACTCCAAACGCAATGTCTAGTCTCATGTCCACCATGGCAAACATAAGTATGTCAATTGCTGAAGATTATGGCACCTTGGCCCCTTTTGATTTCTCAACATCAAACTTGGGACCATCATTCTTACTCAATTTTCTAAATGATTGCATTGGGTTATTCAATGAGGCATCGCCCCCTCCCCCCCCCCCCCCCCCCCCCCCCTCTTCTACATTTAAAACATTGCAAGAGGTTGTGAATATACTTTTTGTGTGACAACTCTCCTTTTTTATCTCTCTTGATTCACAACCAAGAAAGTAATACGCATCTCTTTAATGTTTCATAGAAATCTATGTGCCAAGGGACTGCTTCAAACTGACAATCTCGTCTTTTGGCTTCCCGAGAATAAGAATTTCATAAACATAAAGTATCAAGATGATAACTGAACTTTAGGTTATACAAGCAACAATCTTATTGACTCCTTTCATATCCTTGGGATTGCATTAATTTTCAAAATTCATGTAACAGTTCCTTGAGCCTTGTTTTAGGCCATACAATGCCTTATGTAATTTACACACCAATTTTTCCCTTGTAGGCTTCTTAGCTTCGACTTCAAAATCCTCTAGTTGTTTTGTGTAGACATCCTTGTCAAGATCCTCATGAAGGAAAGCCGTCTTAATGTCTATCTAGACAAGTTCCATGTCCTCAATGGCTACTAGTCCAAGCAGAAGATGGAATTTAGTTATCTTGACTACCCAAAAGAAAATCTCATCAAGGTCCACATCCTTGTTCATTTTGAATCCCTTAGTGACCAATCTAGCCTTATACTTAGGCTTGGGATCTTATTTCATAAGCTTTTTCTTATATACCGTTGTGTAAGGCAAGGCTTGTTTCCCCTCTTGTTGTCAAGGGATTTGTATTCGAAAGGTGAGCTGGGAAGGCACGGGGCCCTTGGCTATGGGAGGTGCGGGGAAAAGAGTTGCAACAGATGCAAATAATGAAGATAGAGCTTAAAATAGAAAGATTGAAACTCGATAACTCAAATCGAATATTGAACAGTACCCCTATTTTAATCAAATATTAATGGAGGAGTTTATGCTCCTTACAAGGGTTATCCTACTTTAATCCCATTGCTAATCAAGAAAATCAATTCAGAACTACCTTGAACTGTTTTATTCCTTCTGCTTCTTCCCACTATGGCTTTAGGAGCTTTGACTTCCAAGAGCCGTCTGATTTGGCTTAAGATTTATGGCTTAATTTTGGGTTAAGGGGATTAAGGATTTGGTTTAGAGCTTAGGCGATGGCTAATGAGTTTGAGAAAATGATTGCTCAATGATATCGGGAGGAAATTTTTCTTGGAGAGCTTATGGTTATCAAGGTTAATGATGAATTAATGAGATTGGAGCTTTGGCTTAGAGCTCGTGATAATCCGGGCTTAGGCTTGGCTACCAAAGCTTAGAGTTTTGATAATTCGGGCTTAGGCTTAGCTAACACCATAAGCTACTTGTCATCAAGCTCACATAGTTGGTAAAGACATGTAAAATAGAAGAAGGTTTAAATCATAGCATCAATAGTCTAGCTCAATTATCTGGTAGCTATCCCATCACAAATCTTGGAACCATAGTGGTTGTACCTCCAAAGCATTCAATTATGAGAAATCTATTTAGTGAACCCCGCCAAACTCAAGTGATCCAGTTACTTATGCACATGGCTTGACGATCAGCTCGCTTTAGGGAACCCTGTCAAGCTCAAGTATGCCTTACTCTGTCTGGACACAGAATGGTCTTCAAGTCCTTTACTTCAAGTTTTGGTAGAAGAACCATCTCAAAAGATGTGAAGATACTATAACAATTGATTAAAGATATCAACTGGAAGCTAGCCATGTAAGCTTATTTTTCATATAACCAAAATCACTTCGATCGTAGCATACATCCAAAAACAAATCTATTGCCAAGTACAGGAAAATAAATGATATCTTTGAATCTGCAAGTTCCTCTTCAATAGCTCCCAGGATCAAATGGGATAATAAGAAATTGCCCCAATAGTGGAGCAGCATAATATCCACATGAGCACACATATCCTGTATCACTCAACTTCCAGAATTTTTGCTCCAAATATGCTATTCTTGGATCTAGTAGAAAGAAACCACAATATATACCCAAAAATATCCATCCATAGTGAACCTGCTTTTAAAGATCTGTCGAATCACCTGGATCAAATACCATTAAGATCACATAGCATTGATGGGCTCCGCAATATACTAGAGTTTCCCCTGAAGCATAGTGCAGCACCCACATTTCATAACCTTTTGGTAACTTAAGGTTGCTATCAGCAAGAATTAAAGAATTCTGACTCCCTTTTACTCATAGCCAGGACATCAATGACATAAGAATTAGTAGTAATAGTACCCAAATTCAGACACATTTGGTACATTGTCCAAGAAAATAAAAAACCATGTGCACTTTATGCAGTCTCAAGGATGATTTAGCATCGTCACCCCCTCTAGCTTCATAGCCATCACGAAAAACCTTAGGACTTTCTAGACTTGTATCATTAGAGAGATTTTTACCTGGTTTTTTAGTTTGATAATGGAGAATAGCTTTATCCTGAAGATCTTCATCCATAGCATCCTTGGGAAAATCACCCTTGGAAGTCTCAACATTCATCAAAGCTATAGGAGTTGGCTCCTCTTGCATCCCATATATAAGCATAGATGTAAAATCCATGTCAATATCCTCTTTATAATCAACATGATCTAGTCAATCTTCAATATCGTCCTCTGCTTCCTCATCTACATCCATGCTACTTAGCAAGCCATTGTAACTTTGAAAAGGTTCATCAAGCATCCCTTCTGAAGGGGTACATGCATCACAAAGCTCTCCTATACTACTATAAACTTCTTCTTCAGATTGGGCCAAAAACCCATCAATTATGAAATCTACTTCTGTAATAATAGAAACAGCAAGCATATTGCCAAAAGCAACTATAGGTTCATTGGAATTATCAGGTACATCTTGTGTTAGGTCTGCAACCTCATCCACTTCATCAGCTATCGTGTATATAATGGCTTCATTTATGCAATCATCTGTAGTAAACATGTTGCCGTGCTCAGCTATAGTGCCGATACATCCATTAGAAGCCTGTAGTGGCTCATCTTCTTGATAGACTTGTTGAGAGAATCCCATGCCAAGGTCAGTAGATTGAAAATTTTTTGTTGTACAGTCTAGCTCTTCACTAGAACCATTATTTGAGGTAACTTCCATGCATGCAATCTTTGAAAAAAATCATATGTATGTGTTTCAACAATAATTTCATTATGTACCTTTGCTAGGTTGCTCAAAATATGGTCCTTTGAAGTTAAATCTGCTACTTCCGAAGCTGTATTTGCCTTGGATTTACTTCTAGCAGAAATATGGTCCCAAAATTGATCATAATTAAGGAGCTGCATATGATTCCCTTCTTCTTTATAGAAAACAATATAGCTTTGTTCGTTAATCTCTTTCATTGCCAACTCGAAAATCTTTGAGCTTTCGTGAACAAACCCATCTGCAAAATAGTCCCACTGTGTGGGGTATGTCTCTATCAGTTTTCGGACCTTATCTTTAAACTCAGAGGTTACCACATCTTCAAAGGTTGAAATCATCCGATCTTCTCAAATTCCTCGACTCTTCATCTCCTCCTTATAACATGCAAGGAGTCCATCTGGATCATGTCCTTGAAAAATTCCATACTGTTCATGTACAACATCAAGTGCCATCTCCACTGCATCATCAATCTGGTCTTTCATCTTTATAGCTTTTACTTCTTGCAAACATCTCTGAACTAAGCCCAACATTTTTGACAGATCTATTACGGATAGATTTTTATCACGTCGGGTTCACCAAGAATGTCGGGGAATTTGTATTCGAAAGGTGATCCGGAAAGGCATGGGTCCCCTGACTGTGAGAGGTGCGGAGAAAAGAGTTGCAGCAGATGCAAATAATGAAAATAGAGCTTAAAACAGACAAATTGAAACTTGATAATCCAAATCAAATATTGAACAGTACCCGTGTTTTAATCAAATATTAATGGAGGATTTTATGCTCCTGACAAGGATTATCCTGCTTTAATCCCGGTGCTAATCAATAAAATCAATTCTGAACTACCTTGACATGCTTCATTTCCTTCTGCTTCTCCCCGCTATGGCTTTAGGAGCTTCGACTTCCAATAGCCGTATGATTTGGCTTAAGATTTATGGCTTAATTCCGGGTTAAGGGGATTAAGGATTTTGTATAGAGCTTAGGCTGAGGGCTAATGAGGTTAAGAATAGGATTGCTTAATGATATCGAGAGGAAATTTCTCTTGGAGAGCTTATGGTTATCAAGGTTAATGATGAATTAATGAGATTGGAGCTTTGGCTTAGAGATCGTGATAATCAAGGCTTAGGCTTTGCTAACAGAGCTTATGAAAGCTTAGCTTAAAGTTTTGATAATCCGAGCTTAGGCTCGGCTAATGAGAGCGAGAGGCTTGGCTAATGAGAATGAGAGGCTTTGGTTAGATATTAGAGATTAGGATTGCTCAATGACATCCAAATGCTTAGCTTAGAGATCTTTGGATTAGGATGGATTAAGGCGATTGAGATAAGGCTCGGCTTAAGGAATCGGAGCTTAAGCTTGATCTAAGAGAGATTAAAGAGCATAGGATTTCTTCCCCGAAGAGAGGCTCCATGAGAAGAGGAGATAATTTCCAAAAAAATGAGAGAGTTCTTGAGAGCCGCATCTTTTCCTTTTTATAAGTTGCATGAGCCTAGTTTCACGCTAAAAGGGACCTACCCATTAGCGATGTCGCTAATGGGTATCCCCACCGTTGATGTGACAGGAGGGTTCCGAAGTAGCACAAAAACCAGCGTTGTTGGTGCCGAAAAGCTTCGCAATGGCCTTTTGAGCGTTTCCCGCTTCTTTGGTTTCCTCGTCAGAGCAGCAGTTTGGCAAGCGCAAGCAACGTGAGCTTCTTCCTTGTCGGCTGCAGCTACCCGCCATAGCTTTCTCCCTTCCATACTCAAAGCCCCTTAGTAGTTAAATGGGCAGCCTTTGGGTTTAGTTGGGCGAGCGGCAAAGTAGGTTTTGGGCGGCCTTTTTATTATTTTGTTTAAGGTACCACATTTGGCATGCAAGTTTACCAAGGCACTGGAAAAGTGAGCATTATCTTCGCTCAATGCACTCCACGAGAGTTGAATTTGAACAATAATCCCACCAAGATATTTTTGTGCTTTCGTAACGGCACCACATTTCATACACATATCGGGCAAAGCATTGCTAAGCATCATATTAGGCATACTTATTGGCCAAATATTCAGCCAAGTAATGCATTTGGCCCGGACCAAGTGTCAAGCCATCCGTAGCTTTCCCGTCATTTCCCTATTTGATATTTCCCGTCATCAATGTACTTCAAGAGATGGAACACCAGGCATGATACTCCTCAAGAACTTATTCTAATGCATTGGAAACCCTGATTGCATCTCAAAACTTCCCAGATGGCACTCCTTATGAGTGGACTGGATTGGTGCGGAACCAGCCCCCGGTGAACCTTTATCGGCCAATATCTTGGCAACCACAACTCCGATCACTGATCTGAAAAGACCGACACGCTCCTTAGAGTGAGCAGTTCAGGCCCATGCATTCATTTCAATTATGTCACCTTAGCTGCAATTGCCCAATCCGGTACAGATCTGCATCCGACTTGAACTTTAAACTGCCATAACTTCTTCACCGTAGTTCCAATCGACAACCCATAAAGGCAAGCATGTAGAGCTCTTTGAGTACTTCAACTTGAATTCATAATATCCCAGCTATGACCACATCAAGCATACTCATGTTTTAGCATTATCAAGACATCTTTTGGACCTTAGAGCCGCATCTGGCACACTTTGAGCTTAAAATTGGCTTGCTAGCAAGCCCTTATAACTTTTGATTTATCATGTAGGATTCAAATTCTCTTGATTGGCATCCCTTTCTCATTTTCTTGTCATGGGAGCAGAGTGGCACGACATCGTACATCTATCAGTTAGCAATTTTAATTTTCCATAATCGAGCTGCACTCAGATTGCATTGCCTGATCTCACTTCAGGCTATCCTTTATCTCAATAGCCTTTTGGTAGTAGGTACTAATGACCAACCAATTTTTAGACTTAAACACGGAGCAGTTGAGAGAGAGAGAGGGAGAGATAGAGCGATAAAGAGAGAGAGAGAGAGAGAGGGAACTGTAGTAAATTTTGAACTTCACATTATTATCAGACATGAGCAAAGAGAGTCTAGAGAGAGAGAGAGAGAGTCTAGAGAGAGAGAGAGAGACATGAGAAAAGAGAGTCTAGAGAGAGAGAGAGAGAGAGAAAGGAGGTTTGCTACACCCACTTGTTGTGAAGTATTCAAGGTTGTTCAAAAGTAAACTAAGCTGGGAACACCACGCTTCCAATGTGCACACATATATACAAAGCCGGCATATAAAAACTGGATGGAGCCCCTTAGATTATTTGTATGCTTGCAAGCAGAGAAAATGTATTTCATAACATAAGGTTGACGAGACGATAGTTTTTCAGTGGCTGACGAGAAGATAGAGTTTGAGTAGCCAGACAAGACGATAGATGTTCAGTTGCCAAGCGAGACAATAGATTTTTAGCTATGCCAATCCGTCAACATCAATCTTTTACGAGACGACAAAACTTCAATGTAGCCATAACATAAGTCATCTTGCCATGTCGAAAGGCTTCATGTTAGCCATAACACACGGCTTTGACGAGACGAGAAGAAATTCTTTTAGTCTAGACGAAAATGTCCAACATCAATAGATAGAAATAGGATACGATAATGATAAACCTCCGAGAGATGTACCTTTAACTTCGTCATGTATAGCCGGATTGAACACAATGTAAACCTCTGACATCAAGAGTAAATTATGGTCGGGTATCACCTCCGATATCAAGAGTATATCTCGATATGACCTTCCACATCATGAGTATAGCCAAAACCAGTGTTGGGTACCATCTCCAACATCAAGAGTATAGACAGATCCTTATCTCGCTTAGAGGCCTCCTCATAGTTTGAAATTGTATATCTTTGAAAAACCCATTTGTACATCTTTGAAATCCATCACCTTCTGCGTGTCATCTGCCTGTCCAATTTGTTGTCAATCATAATGTCTATATATTCACTACTCCTTCACATGAATCAGGCAAGGGGCTGCGGCTATATTCTAGATGCAATATCACTGCCATGAACCATGTTCAATGTTGACTTCAATCTTTCTTTACGCCACCAATTAACGTCGTCAACAAAGGGAACACTTCCCTAGACGATCGAACATGGGATCTTTGAAGTAACCGGTGGCGAGGCCTGCAACTGTCGTTTAAGGGGACCTTCAACTGGCTCCCATTTTACCTCCGTCGTCAGCCTGATGCAACCTCTATCTTCAGACACCATCCTTGAACACTGAGCAACAAATCTCCCCCTACTGCTTTCTCAATAGGAAATAAGACGTACGCAAAAACAAAATTGTGCATAAAAGGTTCGCAGCAGGAGCTGTCCATAAAAGCTTCGTAATAAGTTCAGCCGCCAACAGAGAGTACGTGAAGCCAGTTAGATGCAGCGCTAATAATAGCATAGCTTTGTGTCCGCCATAGATAGCACTCATTGCTTTGATGTCACTCTAGCCCTGCTTTAATAATATCAATAAGAGAATCTTTTGTCTATATGTTACTTTAATAATATCAATAAGAGAAGCTTTTGTGTGCATACAACACGTAGCCACACACACAAATCCTGCTTTAGGTCTGCGACGTTGCTCATGAAGACATGGAAATTTTTCGTACATCGCCTATCTACTTTTGTACATCGCCCATAGTAATATAGTTCTTGGCCTTCATGGTTTCAGTAGCAGGCGCGAGGTGTTGTAATCAATAGCCGACTTAACTACCTCCACCCACATGCGGCCAAGGCCAATCTATATTCCTACGATTTTGTTGTGCTCTCCAGATCCCAAAAATACCTGCAATATGGCTCTGCTATCCAAAACCGAAAGCCACTAGTCTCTTTGCTTTGTCTTTCTTGCAGCGACAGCCATGGACATGGTTCATACACGCTTGTCACTCTAATAACATGCTCACAATAGAGCCCTAAAACTCCACCGTTTATCTCTGCAGGACTTGGAGTGTTCAACGACGCCTTTTAAAAAATTAGACCTAAAGAGAATCAGCACGAGTAGAAAACGATATGAGCAGACTAAAAAATAGCTTATCTTCCTTGTGATAAGACTTCAAGATTGTCTAGCGTGCCCATGCAATCACCACTCTAATACCATGTTGAACCGGAGGGAGAGAGGGCAGGTAGACTAGAAGAGAGAGAGACGACACCATTGTATGCAATCCCCAAAGTGTGTGTACTTATCACACGAGATGAGTTTATATAGAGGGAACCAGGGTGCTATATATAGAGATAGTATGTATAGCTCAACAATTTCTCCATGGAGTTATTCTATGATGCCATGATGATTACAAGGTGTTCGTATTGACCATTTGTTATTGAGATTATTATTATTCCATGGAGTTATTCCATGATGCCATGATGCGTTTTCATGATGATTAAAAATTGTTTGTATTGATCATTTAATATTGAGATGGTTATTATTCCATGTAGTAATTCCATTATGTCATGATGCGTTTCCATGAGGATTACAAGTCATTCGTACTGATCGTTCATTTACAGAGTTGTTCCATGATGTCATGACGTAATCTCATAATCATTTTTTACAAAGATATTTATTTTTTCATGGAGTTATTCTATGAGACATGCTATATTTTTATAATGATTAGAAGTCTTTTCTATTCATTTTGTTGATAAGAATTTTATTCATTCGTGGAGTTGTTCCATGATACCATGATACATTTTCATGATGATATGGATTGTTTCTAATGGAATGGTTTTATGTTCCATAGCATTGTTTCTTGGATGACTTAGTATAATTGAGATAGTTTTTTGTTAGATAGAGTCATTTTAATACAATGATATTTTTTCATGATGATTTATTATAATTTAAAGAATTATTATTGCATGAAGTCAATTCATTATACCATGTTGTTATTTTAAGCTCATTTGTAATGATTAAGATGACAATTTTGTGATTTCATGATATCGTTTTATGATATTTTGTTATGTTTATTATTCTATAGATTATTTTTATGATGCCATGAAGTTCTTTCATAATGATGTCTGGTGATCTAGATAGTTTTTACTTCATATAATTATTTCGTGATGATTTCTTATAATTTCAATGATTTCTTGTTTTTATGATGAAAACATCAATTTGACACTAAAAAGGCTTAATTTTGATGTTGAATTGAAATCCATTTTCATCCTATGTGATTTACATGCATCATGGCATACATTTAAGAATGCCACTAGTGTGCAAAAATATATGGTCCTTGACAAAAGTTTTCGTTGACTTAAAAGCTCCAATAGCAAAGTGCATCGTAAGTAACATAGTGTATTTTACGAAACTTCCATTAATCTTTGTTTGTAACCTTCAAAGAGGGTGCCAGACTCATCGTCCCTTCATCTTGTCACAAACTAATGATTCATTCTAACAACTTCATATCATGAGATTTTTTCCCCCTTTTGCTTATAGTTCCATGGCTCGACAGCTAAAGGAGCCTTTCACCATTAAGTAGCAATATACACAGGAGGCTGCCATGGCATGAGAGTTGCACAGATGACCCTTTTACAATGCAGAAAAGTTTCTGCTATTGGAAGCGTGGTGTTCCCAGCTTAGTTTACTTTTGAAGAGCCTTGAATACTTCACAACAAGTGGGTGTAGCAAGTCTCCTTCTCTCTCTCTCTCTCTCTCTCTCTCTCTCTCTCTCTCTCTCTCTCTCTCTCTCTCTCTCTCTCTCTCTCTCTCTAGACTCTCTTTGCTCATTTCTTAGCATAACGTGAAGCTCAAAATTTACGGCAACGTGTTTATATGTAAAAATTGGTTGGCCATTAGTACCTACTACCAAAAGGCTATTGAGATGGAGGATAGTGTGAAGGGAGATCATGCAATGCAATCTGAATGCAACTCGATTATGGAAAATGAAAATTGCTAACTAATAGATTTACGAGAGGGGAAACAAGCCTTGCTTTGCACAAGGGTATATAAGAAAAAGTGCGTAAAAGAAGATCCCAAGCCTAAATATAAGGCTAGATCGGTCACTAAGGGATTCAAAATGAACAAAGATGTGGACCTTGATGAGATTTTCTCTTGGGTAGTCAAGATAACTAAATTCCATCTTCTACTTGGACTAGTAGCCATTGAGGACACGGAATTTGCCTATATAGCCATTAAGACGGCTTTCCTTCATGGGGATCTTGACAAGGATGCCTACATAAAACAACTAGCGGATTTTGAAGTCGAAGCTCAGAAGCCTACAAGGGCAGAATTGGTGTGCAAATTACGTAAGGCATTGTATGGCCTAAAACAAGGCTCAAGGAATAGGTACATGAATTTTGAAAAGTAAACGCAATCCCAAGGATATGAAAGGAGCGAAGAAGATTGTTGCTTGTCACAACCTTGGAGTAGGTGATAAGCTTTCCTTTAAAGCTTGAGAAGAAGAGAGAGAGTCTTCTTGCTTCACACATGAGCTTGTGTGAGTGTGTATGGAATAATGACTTGAGTTAATCAGCCCCCTCTCTCTACTGGTTGACCCCTCATGCTATTTTCTCATGCTACCACCCCATTGGACCTCTCCAAGCTTAGCTAATATGAGTAAAGGAGCATAAATGATAGCCTTCTCACATGTGTCCCCTTTCCCCTTTTGTGATAGCTTTAGGTAGTTAATTGATGCAACTAAACTCTCATTGGATCCCCTTGTCTTCTAGCCAATATGAATCAGGCAAGCCATTGGGCTGTTGAATGCTCATTGGACCCCTTGAGAGACTCTTCAATAATCTTCTAGAGAGCTTAATACTTATTGGTTCTTTTATTAAGTCTTTTTAATTTAATTGAACTATATTTACTCTAGCCTAATTCTCATTGGTCCACCTCCATGGCCATCCAATAGGATTTGAGTACACTTTGTGGGCATCTGGGCTAGGGAGCTGACACGTTGGTGTAACCAAAGTTGGTCTGCGCTGGGAAGTGTGCTATGCAGTGCAAAGGGTTCTAGCATGCACATGGCAAAGGGCTAAAGCAGGTATGTAGACCTTGAGTAGAACAGTGGCAACGGAAATGCATGCTCAAAGTGTTTTTTTAGGCGAGGAGGCCTTCGAAGTGGGCCGATTGGGACTGCAATTCAAAGTGTTCGAGATACGTGGAATGTGCCGCGAAATGTGGTGTTCAAAATGCTCTAGAAGCTCGTCCAGACGGCTCGTCAAACGGGGCTTCGGTGTGAAAGATATGCCAGTCCGAGGATGGAAGGCTTTGCAGGTCCCGACGGGCAGAGCAGGTACAGATAGGTGGCCAAAACTGGGATAACTGGATACACATGTAAAGCTCAAGTTGTGGAGCATGCCGGTCTTTTCGGTTTGCCATTCGGAGCTCAGACGAGCAAGTTATGATCTACGTAATATTTGTCGTGGGTCAGGTGTGTGCAAGGTTGTCCGCATCAAAAGGCATGCAGCCAGGTGTTTATCTTGCCTCGACCACCTTTGGCAAGGTAGCATACATTTTGGGGAGTCAACCAAAATTTACGGCTTGCCGATCAATGTCATGGGCATCTCGATACGCACAATTCAGGTGGCAGGCAATCATGATGGAAAAGGATCGGATATTTTTTTTCGTCTCTTGAACGGGTTGTCCGAGTCCAAGGTGCGGAATGGTGGGGAAGCACGAGGGTTCAGAGCCGACAGGAGGATCTCCCATGTGGCATGACCGAGGAGCTTATGGGCAAGCCCGAGCACGTGAAGCATGGGCACCATGTGAAAGACGTGCAAAAAGAAACCCTTGAGCTATAAGTGCAAAAAGGAAGGATGAACTAGAGTCTTTTGTTAAAAGTCAAATGAAGCCGCCAAAGGCTATAGGGGGTTTTAAGGAAAAAGAAAGAAAACCCTAGGAGGAGTAGCTCCAGGCGCTATTGCTCAAGGAAAGTTTTTCTTAGCAACTGGGGAAAAAGAAAGGAGGAAGAAGAAAAGGAAGAAAGAGGCATCGTTTTCGAAAAGGGAGGGTTTTTCTCTTTCCTCTTGGCTTGGAAAAGGAGGTGAATTGGGAGAGGGAGAAGAGGGAGGTTTTTTGTGCTCTCGGCGATCGAAGCTAGCACGCAAGGTGTGGTCCGTGAAGCGGCTTGAAAGAGCGAGCGCCTTGTGGAGAAGTCGTTGAGCAAGAGCTATCGAGACGTGAAGTTGCTGCTTATGCGAAACGAGTGGGGAATTTTCCCATCGAGATGTGTGCCAAGGGGTTTCGATTTTGTCGAGGGAGGTGTGTGTCCCTCTGTATAAAGCGAGTGGGGAATTTCCCCGTCGAGGCGTGTGCCGACAGGTTTCGGTTTTGTCTAGAAGGTGTGTACCCCTCTGTATAAAGCGGCGATGGCCATGGTGTAGCTTGGAGCACGGTTCATGGGGTTTGTACATAGTTTCTGGTTTGAAGGAGAAGTTATCACCGTCAATTTTGGCATCGTCTTTCCCCCCTTCCTTCTTTGGTCGTCTCCAGGGTGTGTGGTGCCAGTGTGTGTGAGCGTGTGCGTCCCCCGGGCCCCCTGTGTATGTGAGAGAGAAAGAGAGAGAGGTGTCGAGGTGTGGAAGTGCGAGAAGCGGGCAAGATCGGTGTGATCGAGTGTTTGTGCGTTGGGCAAAGTGTAGGAGAGGCCCTGTAAGTGTGAGTCTCTTGTTTTGAAGGTGTTTTAGAAAGGACAGGGGTGTTGTGAATACCCTGAGCTATATAGGGGCCATTGCGCGTGTGTCGGGTGTGTTCCCCATTCCCCCTCTCCATCTTCTGGTGCCCCCACGGAGGAGCACACTGATTGCTCCTTGGTGATGTGTTTATAAGCAAAAATGTGACAAAGTGTTGGCTCAATTTTCAGTGGTGAAGAAGATACGGATGAGTGGCTGGTGCTGGGGTATAAAGCCCAATGTGGTCGCCCAGGTCAGTGGGCGGGCCGCCAGGTATGTACACATATTCTTTTGTTAAAACCTAATAAGAACTCACTATGCTCTACACATTACAGTAGAGCGAGTTCACCATATCCTCGTGCTCTTCTTATCGTACTCTCTCTCACGTCGCACTTCCGCTCGTACTCCTTCAACTGGTATCAGAGCTCAGATCGAGGCTCGGGGCAGCACTACAGGAGGCTAGAGTCACCAACTCAGATTGGAGTGAAATTCGACAGGCGAAGACACGGCCCCAAATCTCGTGGGAGAACCCAAAGGGCTTGGTGTTGTCAGAATTTCATTCTGAGGTCATCTCGACCACCGTTCGGCTTCGACAAAGGTCTGCGCAGGCCATGTTCGACTACGTGGTCTCGGCGGGTGCAGATCCGACTCTGCAAATTTGGGGTTTTCGGCCTACGACTGCAGGTGCTGAGGATATCGACACTCCCAAAGTGTTGATTTGTGGCTGTCTACACATTGAAGGACGGCTCATAGTCCTTGGAGGCGCGTCACATACGACACGGGCACATCTACACACAGACTGTAGGCAACATCCACTAGTTCATCAGGTAGCTTGTGTTTGCTGCTTGATATTCCAGATTTCATCCTGACATTGCAGGTACTTCTACATGGGATGTATTGTCAGAGATGATGTATGTCTGTTGAGGGTTTACTGGCTGTGAGTCACGCAGTAAACAACCACCGCAGCGGTTACATCATACAGTGGGAAATTTGTGGATGTATGACTTTGTGGGAAGTATATGTACTGTCATATTTACTGCAGCCTTTGTTGAGGGTCGAGTGAGGTTTTATTGAGCTGGGGGATTCTCGAATGTTGAGATCCTTTCGGTGATACAGATCTTGGAGCGATCCCTCGAGCACAATTAGATAGGCAGCTAGGATGTATTGACTGTGAGTTAGACAGTTGGGATTGCATCTTTGCTTTACTGCCATTGAGGCATTGTCGCAGTCTATGCTTATAGGACAGTGACAGAACAGTGAGAGACAGTACAGGCGCAGGACAGGTTTACCCGCAGCTTACAGTGTCAGAGAGACAGTGTTTTTTGAGCTGTTTTTGGTCTGTTTTTAGTACACCAGAGCCATTTTACAAAGGAGACTGCCAAAATTTTTGCAGAATCTGAAGCTTTCTTGGTTCATTTGACAGGTTGATATTGGTTCAGAGGTCAGTTTACAGGGGAAACTCTGCCGAATGTTTCCCAGAATAGTAAACTACTGTGAAGCGTAGCTATGGCTAGATCACAGGACACTGCTCTTTACAATATCAAGAAGCTGGATGGAACCAATTTCCCATTGTGGAAGAAGCAGATTTGGCACGTGTTGGTACAAAAGAAGCAGATAAAACCTATAAAGCTCAAGGGGATAAAACCAGAAGATATGGACGAAGATGAATGGAGCGAAATGGATGAATTGGCACTTTCTACCATTATGCTGACTTTGGCAGAAAGCGTTTACTTCAATGTAGAAGACGAGATGTCGGCTTATCAAGCATGGTTAAAGCTGAGTGATCTTTATGAGAAGCAGAGTGCAGCTTCACAGGTATACTGGCTTAAGAAGCTTGTTGACTTGAAGATGAAAGAAGGGACACCTATGTCCAATCATCTGAATGAATTCAACACAATCTATAGTCAGTTTTTAGCTCAAGGTGTCAAGTTTGATGAACCTATTAGAGCTATGTTCCTGTTGATCACATTGCCGGAAAGTTGGGACACTTTTCGCACAGCTTTGAGTAATTCTGCACCTCCAGATGGTTTGAACATAGCAGGTGTAGAAGGAAGTCTGCTTACTGAAGAAACCAATAGAAAGACAATGGACAAAGGCAACGGAATAGCCTTAGTTGTCAGGGGAAGGACCAAAGAAAAGTACAAAGGTGGAAAGAGGAATCAGTCTCGTAGCAAGTCCCGCAGTGCTAAAGGCAAGAGTGACATAGAATGCTACCATTGTGGCAAGAAGGGTCACATGAAAAGAGACTGCAGAGAATGGAAAGCATAAAAAGGCAAAGAGAAAGCTGAAGACCATGGTGAGAAGAACAAGTCCTCAGTGAAGATTCAAGAAATAAATTTGACAAACACTGTTGCAATGGATGACAGTCTAGTGTCACGAGACATCTACTTCTTGAAGAATACAATGGACTCAGCTCTTCTTACAGCATCTGATGGAAATGTACTGAGTGACTGGATTATAGACTCAGGGGCATCACTTCATGTGTCTCCAAACAAGGAGTGGTTTACCTCTTATGTGCCCACTAAAGATCATGTTCGGCTAGGCAATGGGCAGACATGTGAAATCTTAGGTGTTAGAGATGTTCAATTGAAGTTTCAGAATGGCTCTTCTTTCACGCTGAAGAATGTGAGACATGTTCCCGCAATTACAAAGAGCTTGATCAACACAGGTTTACTTGATTATGCTGGCTACGTCACCACTTTTGGACAGAACATGTGGAAGATATCCAAGGGTTCTATGACAGTAGCACATGAAGTGAAGTCTGGAGGACTTTAAATGATTTATGTATCAAATGTCTCTAAAAATGTAATCAATGTAACCGAGCAGCCGAACGTTTCTTTGTGGCATAGCCGGTTAGGACATATGTCCAAGAAGGGAATGGAAATCTTGTCTCGTTCTGGTTATTTGCCTGGCTTTTCATTTAATCATTTTGAATTCTGTGAACATTGTCTGTATGGTAAGCAAACACAGCAGCCACATAAGCATAGAAGCAGTAGAAGAGATACACAGTTGGCACTTGTTCATAGTGATTTGTGTGGACCTATGCCTAACCTATCTCTAGGGGGAGCTTCTTACTTTATGACATTTATAGATGATTACTCGAGGAAAGTATGGGTTTACTTTCTCAAGCACAAGGATGAAGCGTTTAGTGTTTTCAAAACGTTTGTGACACTTGTGGAGAATCAGAGTGGCAAGAAGCTTAAACGCTTACGCAGTGACAATGGTGGAGAGTATGTTTCAAAGGCCTTTCAGGACTTTTGTGAGTCAAAAGGTATAAAACGTGAACTTACTGCTCCTTACAATCCTTCTCAAAATGGTGTTGCTGAGAGGATGAACAGGACCATACAAGAGAAGGTCAGAAGTATGTTGTCTAATGCACAACTGCCAAATGGGTTTTGGGTTGAAGCTGTATCAACAGCTGTTCATCTTGTAAATAGATCTCCTAGCAAGGTTTTGCAGAAGGATTCAGTGCCAGAGATGGTATGGTCAGGCAAAATGCCCTCATACAAGCATCTCAGAGTCTTTGGCTGTGAGGCATATACTCACGTTCCAAAGGAATTTAGGAACAAACTTGAGCGAAAGAGTAGAAAGTGCATCTTTCTAGGCTATGGTAATTCTGGTGAGATGGGGTACAGACTTTGGGATCCCGAATCCAGAAAGGTTGTCCGCAGCAATGATGTTCACTTTAATGAATCCAAATATCATTCTAAACCAGAGAGGGTTGAGGAGATTAGAAGAGTTGTCTTCCAAGAAGATGGACCTGCACGTGCAAGACAAAATGTCAGGGCTGAAGAGGAGCAAGGACAGGATAGATTGGAACCAGAGGTTGTGGCTGAGCCTGAGCCACCTATTGTGCGTAGATCTGGACGTGTCACGCGACCTCCTGATAGGTTTGTTCCATCTATGAACTATGTCATGTTGACTGATTGCAATGAGCCTTCATGTTACAAGGAAGCAGTGCAAATGAAGGACTCTGAGAATTGGCAATTGGCCATGCAGTCAGAGATGACAGCTCTGCATAAAAACAAGACATGGAAGCTAGTTAAATTACCACAGGTCAAAAAGGCTCTACCTTGTAAATGGGTTTACAGGTATAAGATCACCGCTCATGATAGTCAGCGAAAGTACAAAGCAAGGCTTGTTGCCAAGGGCTTTAAGCAAGAACAAGGCATTGACTTTGATGAAGTCTTCTCTCCGGTGGTCAAGATGACTACATTGAGATGCTTTCTTGCATTGGTTGCCATATTAGATTTGGTGTTGCACCAAATGGATGTCAAGACAACGTTCTTGCATGGTGATTTAGATGTGGAAATTTACATGTAGCAGCCAGAAGGGTTTGTTAAGAAAGGCAAGGAAGATTGGGTATGCCAGTTGTTAAAGAGTCTTTATGGCTTAAAACAATCACCGAGGGCATGGTACCATAAATTCCACAAGTTTATGCTTTCTCAAGGCTACAAACGTAGTGAGTTCGATCACTGTCTATATACAAAGAAGGCTAAGGATGGTAGTTGGCTGATCCTTATTTTGTATGTGGATGAAATGTTGATTGCTGGCAAGCACTTGGAAGAAATTTCAGCTTTGAAGTCAAAGATGGCAAAATCGTTTGACATGAAAGACATGGGTGAGGCAAGTCATATACTTGGTATGCGCATTGAGAGAGACAGATCAAAGAAGTTGATTTGGTTATCTCAAACAGAGTATATTGACAAGGTTTTGCAACGTTTCAATATGGAGAAGGGAAAGGCACTGAGTGTTCCATTGCCACCATATGTGAAACTTAGCAAACAAGATTGTCCTGTGTCTGAGGAAGAACATGCTGAAATGGATAAGATTCCATATGCGTTTGCAGTGGGTAGTTTGATGTATGCAATGATTGCTACTCGCCCAGACATTGCATTTGCAGTGGGAGTAGTAAGTCGATACATGTCAAACCCAGGCAAGAAACATTGGGAGGCAGTGAAAGGAATATTGAGATACCTGAAAGCTACAAAGAGTATGCGTATATGCTATGGGAGTCAGGAGCTAAGTGTAAAGGGTTTTACAGACTCAGATTATGCAGGTGACTTAGACAACCGAAGGTCTACGTCAGGGTATGTCTTTACATTGGCTGGTGGAGCAGTATCATGGCGTTCTAGATTACAAGATTGTGTTACTCAGTCTACTACAGAGGCTGAATATGTTGCAGCATCGGAGGCATGCAAAGAATCAATTTGGCTTAATCGACTAGTAAAAGATTTGGGAATCAAAGAAGAGATGCCTGTGTTATATTGTGATAGTCAAAGTGCTATACAATTGGCTCGGAATCCAGTTTATCACTCAAAGACAAAGCATGTGGATGTGAAGTATCATTTCATCAGAGAAATGCTCGAGGATAAGCAACTTCAGCTTGTCAAAGTTCACACCACAGAAAATCCTGCTGATCTACTTACAAAAGGACTTCCCTCAGAGAGCTTTCCGCATTTTCGCAAGCAGTTAGGTTTAGGGTAGTACATCGCTTCTCTACATCTCTTGTATATTAGCTTGTATAGTAGATTCTCTCACATTAAAGTACCACATTGGACTTTAACTGGGAGGTTGTTGGGGTATAAAGCCCAATGTGGTCGCCCAGGTAAGTGGGCGGGCCGCCAGGTATGTACACATATTCTTTTGCTAAAACCTAATAAGAACTCACTATGCTCTACACATTACAGTAGAGCGAGTTCACCATATCGTCGTGCTCTTCTTCTCACACTCTCTCTCGCGTCGCACTTCCGCTCGTACTCCTTCAGCTGGCAGATTTGGAGTTATTTATGCTCTCATTGCAAATGTGGAGTGATGAAGAAAAGCTGGAGACAGTTCCGTTGGTGCTACGAGGTAAATCAAAAGCTTGGTTTGATGGTCTGGAAGCTGCAAGTAAGCATGATTGGGTTGGTTTTCGAGAGCGGTTTATCTGCAAGTTTCACAAAGTGGTGTCAGCTGCTGAAGCGGATGGAAAGATTAAAGGGCTGCGACAAGAAGTAAGTGGAAATTTTGATGCTTTTGTTGATAAGATCGAAGCTTGTTGGAGTGATCTGGTTGCTGCCACCCAAGTGGTCAATGCGGATGGTTTCAAGCTAGAGAAATTCCTAGCTTTCCTATGTCCTCGAGTTCGAGATAAGGTGGATGATGAAGAGCCAAAGACTTATGCTGAGGCAGTCAGAGTTGCCAGGGTGAAGAGCTGGAAAATGAAAAGAAAGCTGGAGTTAGGCTTGTTGAAGCCTCCAGATTGTGTGCATGTTGAAGCAACAATTTGTTCTATGGGCCCGTGAAGGATGATGCCAGTGATGCAAAGTGTGGAGCCTGTTAGGGTGAGACCTATGATTGACTACATTCCTTGGGAATTACCTATTGGTGAAGCGTCTATGCCAATTGTGGAGAAGCTTGTCAGCGAAGATGAGCCTTTTGTTAAAGACAACATGTGTGTAGAGGAGTTAGCAGATGACAAGTATCCACTATAACTTCAAGAGGTGAAGCTTGTTCTCGTGGAGTGCTTGTATGAAAGGGTAACAGATCGTGGCCAAATGGTAGGTTTCGAGAGCTTGGGGTTGGATGATGAAAGTGGGCACGACGATGGTCCAGCTTTTGTAGAACAACTAGAGGATGATGATGATGATACCGAATTGTCCTATGGTGAAGATGATGAGGCTACAAGCTCAAGATTTTGGGAAACGAGCGAGGAGGATAGAGATACGAGCTGGGAGACAGAATCCGAAGAGTCGATGCTGGTAAAGGTAAGGTTACCATGTTATATGCATGAAGATGTGGTGGTTGCCACTATAAAGGATGAGCAGGGGATAGCATCAGACCTTGGAAATGGAGACATGCAGGTGAGGGTGTTATGTGGCACCATGCTAATGACAATGCTCATCAAGGTAGCTGTGGAAGGTGCTTTGATTGTACGACAGATACAAGGGTTTCCCAAGAAGAAGAGTGTTGTTGTGGCTAAGGGAGAACAGGTTGAAGAAGATGGCAAGAAAGAGGCAGCGGATACTTGTCGAAGGGTAGAGCAGATACAATCGCCTATGGATTTCACGGGTGGTGCCTTGGATACAGGTTCTTTTGGCCAAGAATGCATTGAAGATGAAGCTGATTGGGGATTTGATGACCCGGTGGGTGAGATGGATGAAGAGACACAGGTGATGGCTGGGAAAGCTTTGACTAGAATGCACGTGATACGAGGGTCTGTCCCTCTACAGTTGGAGATTCCTTTTGGAGAGAAAAAGTCTACCGCTATGGCGGTGTCGATAGAGGCAAGTATGGAGATGAGTATGGAAGTGGTGGGGACTGGGGTGCCTATGTTCGAAGAGTTTCCCGCTAAGCGGAGTGGTCCTCTCGAACATGAAAAGTCCAAGGGTGTGGACTTGTTCGAGCTGTCAAAGGAAATTTGTGTATGGTGGTTGAAGGGGAGCGGGTAGCAGATGCCAGGTTTTGTACATATGTTAGGTGGTTTTGTGGTGTGTAGAGAGTTTGTTTTGGTGTGGCAGTTTTTTTAGTGCAATAAGCCTGTTTGTGGTTGAACATCAATGTTCAACAAGGGGGTGGGCGATGATGGTGCAACCAAAGTTGGTCTGCGTTGGGAAGTGTGCTATGCAGTGCAAAGGGTGCTAGCATGCGCATGGCAAAGGGCTTAAGCAGGTATGAAGACCCTGGGCAGGACAGTGGCAATGGAAATGCATGCTTAAAGTGTTTTTTTAGGCCAGGGGGCCTTCGAAGTGGGCTGATTGGGACTGCAAGTCAAAGTGTGCGAGATGCATGGAATGTGCCCCAAAATGTGGTGTCGAAAATGCTTTAGAATCTCGTCCAGACGGCTCGTCAAACGGGGCTTCGGTGTGAAGGATATGCCAGTCCGAAGATGGAAGGCTTCGCAGGTCCCGACGGGCAGAGCAGGTACAGACAGGTGGCCAATACTGGGATAGTTGGATACACATGTAAAGCTCAAGTTGTGGAGCATGCCAGTCTTTTCGGTTTGCCATTCGGAGCTCAGACGAGCAAGTTATGACCTACGCAATATTTGTCGGGGGTCGGGTGTGTGCAAGGTTGTCCGCATCAAAAGGCATGCAGCCGGGTGTTTTTCTTGCCTTGACCAGGTTTGGCAAGGTAGCATACATTGTGGGGAGTCAGCCAAAATTTACGGCTTGTCGATCAATGTCATGGGCATCGTGATACGCACAGTTCAGGTGGGCAGGCAATCATGATGGGAAGCGATCGGATATTTTTTTCGTCTCTTGAACGGGTTGTCCAAGGCCAAGGTGCGGAATGGTGGGGAAGCATGAGGGTTCAGAGCCGATAGGAGGATCTCCCATGTGGCATGACCGAGGAGCTTATGGGCAAGCTCAAGCATGTGATGCACGGGCACCATGTGAAAGAAGTGCAAAAAGAAACCCTTGAGCTATAAGTGCAAAAAGGAAGGATGAACTGGAGTCTTCTGTTAAAAGTCAAATGAAGCCTCCAAAAAGGCTATAGGGGGTTTTAAGGAAAAAGAAAGCAAAGCCTTGGAGCAGTAGCGCCAGGCGCTATTGCTCAAGGGAAGTTTTTTTTAGCAAGTGGGGAAAAAGAAAGAGGAAGAAGGAAAGGAAGAAAGAGGCAGCGTTTTCGAAAAAGGAGGGTTTTTTTCATTCCTCTTGGCTTGGAAAAGGAGGTGAATTGGGAGAGGGAGAAGAGGGAGGTTTTTCGTGCACTCGGAGATCGAAGCCAACACACAAGGTGTGGTCCGTGAAGCGGCTTGAAAGAGCAAGCGCCTTGCAAAGAAGGTGGCAAGCAAGAGCTATCTAGACGTAAAGTTGCCGCCTATGCAAAGCGAGTGGGGAATTTCTTCGTCGAGGCGTGTCCCAACGGGTTTCGGTTTTGTCGAGGGAGGTGTGTGTCCCTCTGTATAAAGCGAGTGGGGAATTTTTCCATCGAGGCGTGTACCGATGGGTTTCGATTTTGTCGAGGGAGGTTTGTGCCCCTCTGTATAAAGCGGCGATTGCCATGGTGTAGCTTGGAGCATGGTTCATGAGGTTTGTACATGGTTTTCGGTTTGAAGGAGAAGTTGTCACTGTCATTTTTGGCATCGTCTTTCCCCCCTTCTCCCCTTTCTACTTTTCTTGTCTCCAGGGTGTGTGGTGCCGGTGTGTGTGAGCGTGTGCATCCCCCGGGCCCCCTGTGTATGTGAGAGAGAAAGAGAGAGAGGTGTCGAGGTGTGGAAGTGCGAGAAACGGGCAAGATCGGTGTGATCGCTATCTGAGGATTGTGCAGAGTGTTTGTGCATTGGGCAAAGTGCAGGAGAGGCCCTGTTAGTGTGAGTCTCTTGTTTTGAAGGTGTTTTCAAGAGGACAGGGGTGCTCTGAATACCCTAAGCTATGTAGGGGCCATTGCTTGTGTGTCGGGTGTGTTCCCCATTCCCCCTCTCCAACGTTGGTGCACCCAAAACATGTTGATGCCATATATGGGCTCATGCAAGGGTATGGATGCATACAGGTGCACGTAATGGTGCTAGGGTAGGTGTCTAAAGCCATAGCAGCGAGAGGATAGCGGAAATGTATACTTAAAGCGGCTTTTTAGGCCAAAAGTGCAGCTGAGTGGTCCAGATGGGATGACAGGTCGAGATGTCCGAAATGCCAAAACAGTGTCCTGAAAGATAGTGCTTAGTGTGCTCTAGAAGTCGGTTCAAACGGCTCATCAAACGGAGCCCCTGGGCTCTAGATATTGCAGTTTAAAGAAAGGGTGTGTAGCAGATCCCCGACGGGCAGGGCAGATGGGGACAGGTGGCCCGTGTTGATGTCAGTGCATATGTGTGTAGTGCTCGAGTTATGGAGCATGCCTGTCTTCTCGGATTGTGAATCGGAGCTTTGGATAGCAAGTTATGGTCATTTGAAGATTTTCCGGGGGCCAGGTCTATGCTCATTTAACTGCACAGGAAATGTGCCATCTGGCAGTTTTTGGGCTTCGCCAGGGTTTTAGAGAGTATCATGCATCATGCGGGTCAAGCAGAAGTTGACGGTTCTTGATTCTGAGCCCTGAGCATCAAGTTACAGTGTGGAGAAAAAACGGACCATTGGGCAGTTGAATGCTTGCTGATGCTTTTCCCGATTTTTGGCGGCCTCGGACGGCGGACTCAGGAAGGTCAAAGTGCGGGAAGGGCTGCATGGCACTGGACATGCATGATAGAGTTTCGGCATGGCTTCATGGAACGGGGTTCCGATCAAGGAACAGATTGCAGAGGCTGGGAAAAGAAGGCCAGAAAAGAAATTTTTTTATACAAATATGTTGGGAAACTTTTTGGAGCTTATGGCCATGGGCTGTGGGAATGCCACGTGGCCTGGGAATGAACCCACATGCGGTGCGAGAGGCCAGGGGCTCAGGCTACTTAACCTGGGCCGTGAGGCCCTCATAGTGTCACAAGGGAGAGAGAGGCTCCTTGGGAGCTCGTGGCCATGGCGTCCGCGCATGGCGCTGCAGGCGGCGGCACGGTGGTTTTGGGCGGCTCCGCCCGTGCCAGGAGGGTGATGACGTGGCATCCGGCCCATAGGGGGGCCGTTTCCCGCGGACAAATTTGGTCCAAAACATTTTTGAGGACAATATGGGCCCTTAGGGGCAACGACGGCGCCGTCGTTGCTCCCTAGAGGGTGCTTGTGTGTAGAGTGAAGTATGAAGCCTCGGGATGAGCACCAAGCTAGTCAAAGTCAAGCTGAGCCTCCCAAGGGGAGTGCCACATGTCGGCCTACCATGAAAAATGCCTAAAAAACTCAAAAACGAGCCGAATAAAGGGGCAAAACGTTTTGTAACAGGGAGAGCTCTTTGTTTTTTTTTGGGTTGTGTGCTCAAGAGGAGTAGGCAAGAATGTGAGAGAGAGCTCGTTTGAGCTGTGTAAGGGTTTTTTGGAGCTATCCATGGGCAACCCTCTTCAACTTTGGCATCGTGTCGCTCTCCCCTTCCCCTTTTCTCTTCCCCATCTCGTCTGGTGCTAGCAGTGGTGCCGTCGGAGCGCGTGTGCGTCCGAACCGCTGGCCTTTTGCCTAGAGATAGAGAGAGAGAGTGTGTGTGTGTGTGTGTGTGTAGAGGGAGGTAGAGCAAAGCACGGCGAAGTGAGAAAGCTCATTCGTGGTTTTGGAAAGTGTGTGTGCACTTGGTAAGTGTGCCGGTGAAGCCGGATTGTGTGCAGGTCGTGTTTGTGAAGGTGTTTTGGAGTGGATTGGGGTGCTGTGTTGACCCTGAGCTATAGATAGGCGTTTCTGGTTGTGCCGAGTGTCGTCCCCCATTCCCCCTCTCCATCTTCTGGTGCCCCCACTGAGGAGTATGCTGATGCTCGTAGTTGAAGTCGAAGCAGTGATTTTTGTGATGCCAAAGGTGCGGCCTTTGAAGAGCAGGTGCTGCTAATGATGGCTTGGGTGGGATTTTCCGTTTTCACTGGGGTTGAAGATGTGGAAACTTGGCTTCAAGACTACGGATTGTTCGTGTTGGAAAATGGGTTATCAAGAGAGGATGGTGCGGTACAGGTGTTCACGCTTCGTGGTAAAGAAAAGCTATGGTTCGATAGCCTTGGTGATGAAGAAAAGGCAGATTGCGAAGCCCTGGAGGTGGAAGCAGATTTGTAGCGGATGCACAGCTAGGTGAAGTAAAGCAGAAGCTGGACATTTTGAAGCAAATCTTGGAGGGAGATTTTCAAGCGTTCGAGTGGGAGTTCCAAGCCCTTTGGAGGAAATTAATCAAGGTAACTGCTGCAAAAAATGCCAGTTGTTTGAAATTGTGTAAGTTTATGGATTGCCTGCATGAGGAAGTGCGAGATAAGGTGGAAATAGATGGTCCAATTTCATATGAGGAGGCGGTAGCTCTAGCACTACAAGAGGTTGTGTGCTCTTGTGACGCTATTAGCGACGGAAATACACTAGGTTTTTATAACCCCCGGCGTCGCTAAAACCGTCGCTACGAGCGTCGCTACGAGAGCGTCGCTATAGACGTCGCTATATAGCGACGCTCATAGCGACGTATATAGCGACGCCTATAGCGACGTTTACACAGAAGACTATAGCGACGCTTATAGCGACGCCCGAGAGAATTTTTTTTTGGTGGCAGGGCATTGAATGCCCTGCTACCCATCAACCATATTGTACTTGATTCACTATTTAAAAAAAGTGCAAAGGTAGATAATAGACCCAAAATAGTCACCCACAAGACGCATTGTTTGCAAAATTGACAATTGTACACATCATAGGCAAAATGAATTGATTGGCAAATGTAATAATGACAATTGTACAACATCATAGGCATAAAGAATTGATTGGCAAAAGGAACTGCGGTGACAAATGTAATAATATACATGGTTCAAAAAGACGTATAAAATCCGTCTCATGATACATAAGCTATGAGAAACCCTAAACTAATGCTATCTAGCTACGGCTAAACTGACGTCGTCTAGTCAGACGTCTCATTGCGTCCAAGCGGCGTATCTATCGGATTCTGCAAAAAAAGACAATAAGACAGCTTTCAGTAAGTATAAACATATAACGACATTTATAAAACAATACAAAAAATAAAAAAGAGTAAACCCTAATACTAACCATGCCGCCGCGAGAACTGAGAATGTCCATCAGGGCGTTTAAGCCCTTCCTGCCTGCGTACTGGCGCTCGTACGGTGTGGGATCACGTCCTGTCATCGACCACTGTCAAAACATACAAAGATTTCATTATGTTAGAACTAAAAAACTCATAAACCCTAAACTATTGAACATGCATAAAGAGCAATGTGAAAAGACTTACAAAATCGGCCTCAAATGATGCCCATCCACCGCTCCCCAAGTGGTGCGAGCTCCCTGCCTCTACTCGCGCTCTGGCTGCATCCTTTTGTTGCTTCCACTTGTCCGGATTCTCGCGCGCTGCTTTCTTCGCATTCTTCCAATCTTCTTTGGCCAGCAAATCTGGCGTGTTCCACCCATTCATGATTGCTTTTTGCACTTCGGAACGCTTGTGTTTGCAGTATTCGCGCATTCGAATCTTCATCAGGTCTTCATTGAAGCGCTGATCCCGTGTTGGAACGGGAAACTCATCATGAAGTATGCTGATGACTCTGTTTTTTAAATCACTTGGTACTTCACTCCATTTGTTTAGTATGTAGTGTCTAAACAGCTGAGAGCAAAGACCACGCATGCGCGAGATCACCTTCTTGCCGTCATCATCCATGATGATGCCGCCGCCGATGTCGACGGAGTAAGGCAAGCCCTCTAGCCGGTGACGCGTAAACCTGGGTGTTCCGGCAGGGGTCTCTAGCGATGTGTCGATGGGGGTACGGACGTCAGGTGTCTCCACCGGCGTCTGGGCCCCGAAGCGAGGAGTGTCGAGTGGGGTGGCTCCTGGCGGAGTAGGTAGAGGTGTGTAGCTTCTAGGAACAATCAGCCGTGCAAAACCTGGCGTAGATGGAAATGCTGTGGCTGGTGTGGGGGCGGGCAAAGAAGGGGAGGGTAAAGAGCCTGGTCGAGCACGAGGCGGTGTGGAGGCATCGGTGGCGGAATCCCCACAACAACCGCCACCGCCACCACTAGAGCGCCGGTGTCTAGACGAGTGTGAAGCTCGTCTTGTCGACGCCGAAGCTTCGGAGCGCGCCAAATGCTCCGAAAGAGAGGGAGATGCGGATGGTGTAGGAACGCGCGATGATGCGCCAGAGCGATGACGCTCCACGTACCACTGTCTCTGCTGCGGTGATAAAGAAGAAAGAAACTCCTCATCATCCATACCTGCATTAAACACACGAATATTTAAACTTAATATTGAATGAATAGAGTAGACAATGACGCAAAGACCATTAAATACAATGACGTAATGACGCATATAAATACAATGACGCAATGAATCGAGTGATAGAAGAGGCAAGTCGAAAACTCAGAATTTTCAATCAAAAGATGTGAGCGCGAGTAGAAAAGAGAGTTATACACCATGGAAGGTACTTAGAGAGCCAGAGCTTTTACAACACGGAGCAAAATTGTTCAAATACAATATTTGTGGCTTTAAGAGATCTCTCTCTCATCCTCGCATAACTCAGCATAACTTCCTATATCTATATAGAGCTCTCCGTTTAAACACATATCCTCTGTTTCATTTTGTAGCTCCTCTGCATGCACCCCATATAGAGTAGTAGCATCTTGATGCTCGTCTGGCACCACCGCAACGGCTTCTGATTGAGCATCTTCTCTGATCTCCTCCATTGATGTCGTTGTGATTGGCACATGGTAGCCTTCATACGTCCTTGCACTACGAGGGGCTACCTCTATGACGTACCACCAGTTTGATGTAGACTTTGTAGGATGAAATATTACCTGCCAGAGCCACATAACTTACATGAGAGCTTTCAAGCACAGAACTTGTAAAAGGGGGATGTTAACTATTTATATACTTACTTGTTCACAATGCTCAGGTAGTACGAAAGTGTCTCTTAGGTCAGTCCATTTCTTAGTAGAATCCACCTCAAGAAAACCAGACTCTCCTCTACGCACAGTAGCGTTGCGACCCTCCATGATTATCTTGAACCATTGCACGTCGAACAAGTCGACAAAAAATCCTCTGTAATCGATCCTCAAAATCTCTTGCAGCGTGCCGAAGTAAGTGAGTTCCGCCACCACAGGATCTGCATCAGAGGAATGTCGTCGACTAGACTGTTCAAATTTTGCCATGATTCCACAATCTTGAGTAAAACGCTTTTTGTCGATTCGTTCCACCCTAAAATGTCGACCTTTACACCATGTTGCTGTGTATGACTTATACTACAACGAACAAAGATTATGAGTGGTCGTTCAAACGTTTATAAATAAAGTCACTTGCTAGTCGTACATTACAAACTTACCTTGGTCGCGCAACCCCGAGAGTACTCCCACTCTTCTTCAGTCACTTCCTCACCGCATTGTTGTGCGCTTTTCAATTGGTTGTGCAACCATCTTAAGCTCACGAAGGTTGGTAGGCTCTCTAGAACCGCTGGATAGTGCATCGGTGGTCGTCTTCCCCGTCTCCACTCGATTCGTGCCCTTTGTCGCTCTTGCTTTGCATCCTCATATTGTGAAATCCGCTTTTGCATCACTGGATAGTGAAGCATGCAAAATCGGTTGATTTTAGCCTCTAGATCTTCCGTCATCTTCTTCTCAACACCGAGATTGCACATGACAATCCCAGATATGCGCTCATCATCTATGGTTCGCCATAGCGTGTCCCGGGATTTATCAAATCCGTCTAGCCACTCTCCAATGTACACTAGGGACTTTGATACCAACCAACCTTCTACCATGCTACCCTCCGGACGTGCCTTTTGACGCACATATCCCTTAAGCGTTTTCATGAAATGCTCTAAGAAGAACATCCATCTGGAATGAACTGTGCCAGCTATTTCCACCTCATCAACTATGTGAACAAGAAGGAATTCGTAGCACACCATCCAAAGATTTATTCTCCTCATGCCATGATGCTAGGGCGGCCATGGACTTACATTCGAAGAAATGCTTGATGCGAGGAAGCAGAGGAAAATGTCGCAAAATCTTTTGTGGAATTTTTGTCCCGTGGAGATCTACTCGATATCTTTCGGAATCACATTTCGGACACTTCTCCATGTCTGTGTATTCCCCTTTGAAAAGAATGCAGTCATTAGGACAAGCGTGGATAGAATTATAATCCATCCCCAAGTTTCGCAAAATCTTTCTTGCTTCATCTCGAGAATCTGGCATCACATTGTCAGCTGGTAGTATGTGCTCTTTCAGCAATCTACACAACATAAAAATATGATACAGTCGTGTAAAAATCTATCAGATCATTGTACATTTAGAGTTCTATTAAAGTAAACTAATTGTAATAGATCACCTGAAAAGCGCTGTGACGCTAGTGTCACTCCATCCAAACTTTGCCTGCATGTTGAGAAGAACGAGGAGTGCTTTCAATCTAGACATACGTGCTCCATTATACAATGGCGTATCGGCTTCACTTTTCATATCATCATAGATAAGCCTTTCTGAATCCATGATCGTCTCGATCATTTCATCAATCTCGGGCTCAAACATTGCCTCGTTGGGAATGTGCTCTGCATGATCATCCCCCGAGCTGTCAGAGGCTACATCTTGTGGCCTCACATATGTTGCTTGACCAAAGCGCCTGCGAACACGTCTATTGGGTTGCAAGATTGCTGCTTGTTGGCCAGCGTCAGAGTCCGACGAGTTATAATTGGCAACAACTCGATCTATAATAGATGGATCGAACTCGCCAAATTCGCGAACGTGCTGTAAAGAAACACGTCTTGTCCGTCGCACAGCATGATTGCATTGATTACAAGGACATAAGACCCTCGTTGAGAGATAGGTGTTTCGGTTGGACGGTCCCACATCCTCGTCGCTACTCATAATGAGGATAAAAAACTTATAACCTGGACAACAAATTTAATATTCTATTGGCATTCTTCGTCTTATCTCTCTCTCTCTCTCTCTCTCTCTCTCTCTCTCTTTACCTCACATTCTCTAGTCATGTCCAATCCCCGCACACCTCGGTCTAGAGGTGCACGGAGATCAGAACCACCAGGTTATAATCTCGTCTTTATTGGTCAATACCTATATTTGTGGGTACAAGAAATCTACACACCCACGTCTACATGATACTGCATGTAGTGGACAAAACCCCTTTGCCACTTCTCTAGCTGTAGCACTTCACTTCATCTTAACATCTTTTCACAGTAGATCTTTTCACTGTTCGTCTAACTCTAAACCCTAAACCGTAAGTAATTCTTGCGTGGACTCGATCTAACGTAAATAAGCGTAAATCTAAATAAACGTAAATCTAACTAAAAATAAAGCTAAATCTAATTTAACGTAAGTCTAATGACTAGAGGTTGTCTAGATGGTCATTGTGTTGGGGATGTAGTGACTCTTGCCGCCCTGAAGATCCACCTTCTTCCCTATCTTCTGAAGACATTTCACCAGTACTTTTGGATCGACGGAGCCCACCATGAGTGAAGGCAGCAATACCCTATATTCCATTGAGGGCTTTCTTCACCCGCTTCATGCAGGCATCGCAGTCTATGGAGACCTAAATCTAATCTAATATAACGTAAATCTAGTTAAAAATAAACCTAAATCTAATTTAATGTAAGTCTACATATAACCTAATCTTTAACGTCTTTTAAGATAGTTTCCTACGACGTTATAACTCTCTTCTTCTTGTGTGTGTGCGTGTGTGTGGATGTGTGTGCCAATAAAAAGAGATAAATGGTATAACCTTTCTATCACCCATGCCAAGTATGATAGATTGATTATGCCATTTCCCTCTTGAATAATAGGTCTTGAGTTCAACTCCTCCTCGGCTAGATCTTTAGGTCTTTTAATTTTAATTAGTTTCCTACGACGTTAAATTAGTTTCTCTCTCTTTCTCTCTCAATGTGTGTGTGTTTTTTTGGATCGTATGCATGTTTTCTCTCTCTTTTCCTCTCTCAATGTGTGCGTTTTTTGTTTATGCATGTTCTCTCTCTCTTTTCCTCTCTCAATGTGTGCGTTTTTTGTTTATGCATGCTCTCTCTCTCTTTTTCTCTCTCAATGTGTGTGTGCATTCTTTGTTTATGTATGTGTGTGTGCGTTTTTGTTTTTGTTTGTACTCTCTCTCTCTCTCTCTCTCTCTCTCTCTCTCTCTCTCTCTCTCAAAAACACTATGTGTGTGTGTATGTGTGTGTGAGAGAGAGAGAGAGAGGGAGAGAGAAAGAGGGGAAGGGAACATGAGAATGAGGAGAGGGAAGGAGCATACCTGGCTCTCCTTCCTCTCCTCGTGTGTGTGTGTGTGTGTGTGTGTGGAGAAGAAAAAGAGAGAGAGAGAGAGAGAGAGAGAGAGAGAGAGAGAGAGTGAGGGAGAGCGTTACCTGCTCCTTGCTTGAGGGCGCCGAAAAACTCAGATCTGAGATCTGAGTTTTTGGGCGCGCTCGGTTATTTTTTTACCCCAGCCGGCATCGCTATGAGCGTCGCAAATTTCTTTGTAAATTTGCGACGCTCATAGCGACGCCGGGAAATTTTTTTTTGAGCGTCGCTAATATGAAGAACCTCTTGTAGTGTAGCGAGAGGGCGAACCAAGAAGATTTTGAAGAAGCGCGAGGCTAGGAGGTTTTTACAAGGTGGATTGATGCCAAAGCAGTGTAATGCGGTGGTAGCCGAGCCACAGGTGATGCAAAGAGAAGTGCAGGTGCAAGAAGAACCAAGAGTTCTTTGGCTACAAAGAGACGGGATGGTTCCTATGCCGAAGATGCCGGCTAGAGTAGTTCCAATTGTGGAAGAAGTGCAGGTGGTTCCAGAGTGGACAAGGAATGTGCTACCAAGTTCGAGCAAGGCTGTTAAAGCTCCATTGAAGTATGGTAAAGAGCAAGGAGTATGGTTTGCAGATGAGGTTGAAGTGGTGAAGCTAGAGGAGATTCTCGAGCTTGAAATCAAAGACGAGGTTGAATCGAATGACAGTAGCTCTATGGACGCAGATACGAGTTGGGAGACTGAGTCATCCCAATCTAGGTATGATGAGTTCGACCTCTTACATGTGAGTGGAGAGGCAGTGAATATGTGCAAGGAGCAGCGTGAAGTGCAAGCCGAAGTGCTTAGTGAAGGCCGAGTGGAGCAATTTAGCCCTACAGGTGGAGGAGAGCAGGTAAAGCTGATGTGCAATGCCATCCTAATGGATATGTTGATGAAGATAGCGGTGGAATATGCCATAGTAATGCAATAGGTGCAAAATTGTGCTAAAACGTGTAAAGCAGTTGTACCTATGGAAGAGAATGAGGAGGATGTGATAGAAAACGAGTTTCTCTCTTCCTTGGCAGAGATTGATGATGCAGCAATACAAGAGCATGTAATTGAAGCGGACAAGGAAGCAGTGCTTATTGACCTTGAAGGGCCAGTTGACGAGGAGGAGCTCGACAATGCTGGAATTGAGTTCATGGCAGGTGAGAAGGGCAGAGCAGAGTTAAAGAAGGAGGTGCTTCCTATGCAGTCAGTGCCTTCTATGACAGGTGATGCGGGTTCCAATGCCGTGTCGAAGCTTTGTAAGGAGGTCTGTAGTGAGTGGTGGTTGAAGGGAATGCTAATCAAAGTAGCTCTGCAGTGTGTTGTTGAGCAGGTACAGGATCTGCTAGACGAGGATCTAGCTTTACATGGATGGGAGGGCGGGTTCGGTATGTCGCGAGTGTTGGTTGAGCAGGATGGTGAGCACGAGGGTGCTCTATTTGGTGTTCTTGAAGGTGTTTTGTTGCGAGTGGGCAGTTTGCCAAGGAGTGCTTGGAGTGGTAGAAGCATGTGGATGGCAATTTGGTTATGCAGTTGGGTGGGTGCCTTGGTGTGGCACTATGCAAGGTTGTTGCAAATGGATGGAGAAGACCAATGCAAAGTGTTCAACCCAGGAGGGGGATTACAGGTAAAGTAGGGGGTTGGGCAACCAACCTAGACAGAGGGAGCTTATGAAGAGAGAGGACACCTTGTACATACTCTGTACATAGCATGTACATACAGCTATGGTTTTTTGCTTCATTCCATGCTTGTCAAGTGTTGCAGTTTTCAGGTTCAAAAGTGTGCTTTTAGTTGAGCATGAATGCTCAACAATAGGGTTGGGCAATGATGGTGCACCCAAAACATGTCGATGCCAGATGGGTGAAAGCATGGAATGGTGGCTCAAATAGCTGTGTCCATGGACACCTACTATCAAAAACTTTGGCCTACAATTTGTAACAGGACTTGATTTTGAGGTGTTTTAGCAATAAATTTTGTTTTTCTAGGAAGTTTTAGTCGTTTTAAAGTTAGTCCACTGTGTAGACGGATGTGGATTGTTTTCGTCCAATAAAATCTTTTGATCCGGAAGGCACTTTCTGGGGCATTTTTGAAGGTGTTAACGTGGGATTTTGGAAAAGTGATGTATGAAGCGATTGAAGCCTATGTTATAAGGAACAACTTTGGTTCTATGAATCTTTAGAGATTTTGATGTTTTGATGCTCGTTAAGGGCCAAAGATTAAGAAAAAAAAGTGGGATTTGTTGTTTTTGCATCGTTTTTGTAGAAAATGCTGTTTTGCAGGTCGATTTTCAGCAAATCAGAGCGGGCTATGGAAATTTTCCATCACATAGCCGTCGAAGAGCGCAACGAGGGCAATAAGATTGTGTGAGACGGACTTGGGTTGTTTTGGCTCCGTTTGGTAATTATGTTCAGTTGAAGACAACTGAAAATTTGTGGATTTATTTATTTTTATTTTTATTTTTAAGTTTCAAAAATCTAACCTTTACGGATCGCTTCGCGATCACGTTTTTTACCTTATTATTGCAGGTATACTTGGCACGCAAGTCGAGTCGACCGAACGTCAAAAATACAAAAGCGGCTATTTTGAGAGGTCGCATGCTTATGGAGGAAAAATCAGAATAGAAAGACGGGTGGTGCGTTCTGGGGATCATTCAACGATCTCTCTTCTGCGAGTGCGAGTGCGAGTGAGACGCTGCATGCAAGCTAACTGAAGCTTGGGGTGGTCGGGAGGTTCGAGCTATGTACAACGGAGTGCGCCCATATATTTTATTGCTCCTCTGTTGTATCAAACACTATCAATACAAAGATCTCTTTCTCTGTCTTTGCTGTCTATCTCTATTATTCTGTTCCTGTGACAATTGGTATCAGAGCAAGCGGTTGATTCTGGACATGGACGAATACGAGAAGAAGAACAAGGAGCAAGAAGACCTGATTCGACGACTACGAGAAGATCTGGAAATTTCAAATCGGGAGCGTGCTGAGGCTCTGCAGGGCAAGGCAGCACGAGACCCTGATATCTATGTGGAACTTAATGGCGAACAAGAAGACGGAAACCATGCTATTCCACTAGGACACAATAATCAACGTGTCGGCGTTGGGGCACCTGGCGGTGGTGATGGTGGAGATGGTGACGGTGGGAATGGTGGTGATGGATGTCGAGGCCATCCACACGAAAGAAAGCGGGATGATGGCGAAGCGGAACCTAATGAAAGGAGAGGACGAAGAAGGAGACGTGATGAAGAAGATGCAGATGAAGATTCTGAAAGGGCATCTTTGCAGCAAGTCTTCAAGAAGGCAAAGATTAACGAGTTTAATGGCATCGAGAAATCTGGCGAAGATCTCGAAGCATGGATTGAAGAGTTAGAAGATTATTTTGCATTGAAGAAGTTCTCTGAAGAAGCAAAAGCAAAGGTTGCAGTTGTTCATCTTCAAGAAACCGCAAAGCTTTGGTGGAAAGCATACCTTAAACAACGAACAAAGGTTACTCCAATCACTTGGGAGGAGTTTAAAACGCAAGCATATAAAAGGTAATGTTCTCCACACTATGAAATGGATAAAAAGATGGAGTTTTACAAGTTTTAGCAGCAACCTCAGGATGAGCCAAGTCTTACTGTACATGAGTATAAGGAGAAGTTTTTGCGACTTCACAAGTATGCACCTGAAGTAGAAGGAGAGGCGTTGACAAACAAATTTATCGAAGGACTGCGTACAAATCTGTATTATCAAGTAAAGGGTGCAGGGGCTACTGATTTTCTGGATGCTATTGCGAAGGCCAAAAATTATGAGAAGAAGGTGAAGTATGAGAGCCGCAACCCTACTCCAAGCAGAATTATATCTACCGGGCATAGAACGCAGAATAGGCCTTTTCAGACAAACACTGAGTTTCCCCGAAGGAATTTTACAAATAATCAGAGAAGACCACCCAATAAGTTTTCAAATCAGAATCAGAATTTCAATGGAAATCAGAGTACAAATCAGAATGCTGTAAACAACCGCAATCAAAATTTGGGTCAGAATGATGCAAATCATAATCAAAGAAGACGACAATCGCTGCGGTGGCAACATGATCCTACTTTTCTAGAACGAGCAAGGAAATTTGGGTTATGTTTTCGGTGCGGTGAGCAAGGTTACAAGACGTTCGAATGCCCAAATAAGGAGATCGATCAGGAATGGAAGCCAATATGAATGCGATGGACACCATGATTGAGGAAGCGAGCGAGGAAGGTAAGTGCTCTGAAATTCCTATGAAATGTATGACAACGTCTGTTCATCATTTAAGGGCATCCGTTATAAGAATTCGGGGTAAGATAGGAACTGAAATTGTGAATTTTCTCATTGATTCGGGTAGTACGTATTGTTTTATGTCTAACAAGCTTGCGCAGACTTTGAAATTGAATTCTGATTCCCACATTTGGAGACCTGTAGAATTTGCCAATGGGAAGAAACATTATACACAGGGTCATATTCAAAACTTACCTTTTTTGGTGAACAAAGAGAAACATTCGGGAGAATTTTATGTTATTGGCATGGGTGAACGGGATGTAATTCTGAGAATGGATTGGTTGGCTGCGAATCATGCTTTGATTGATTGTGAGAGGGGTGAATTGGTTTTTAAAAACAGAGATGGTCATGCGATTAAAGCTGAGGAGAGAAATACTAAATGACTTCTGATTTCTGCCATGAAACTTTTGAGGGGGTGAGACAAGGGTGTGACACATTTCTTGTGTTTGCTAGCGAGACTAAAGAAGAATCTGGGAATAAACAGAAAGAAACAAATCCAGAATTTGTAGAGGATCTCTTACATGAATTTAAGGATGTGTTCCCGGACTATCTTCTTGGTATGCCTCCGCCTAGAGCGGTAGACCATGCCATAGATCTATATCCAGGAGCAACACTTCTCCATACAGGCTCAACATTGATGAGCTTAAAGAGCTCAATATACAACTTGATGATCTTTTGAAAAAGGGTTTCATTAAACCTAGTGTATCTCCTTGGGGTACGTAGTCCTATGTTATTCCAAAAGAAAAAGGATGGTACATATAGGCTATGCATTGACTACAGGGGATTAAACAAACAGACCATTAAGAACAAATATCCTCTTCCTCACATAGATTAATTTCTTAGCCATTTGAGTGGTGCCACAATATTTTCAAAGGTCGATCTTTGTTATGGCTACCATCAAATCCACATCAAGGCCGAGGACATTCCAAAGACTGCTTTTCGTACACGTTATAGGCATTATGAATTTACAGTTCTTGCTTTTGGTTTGACTAATGCACCAGCAACTTTCATGTGCTTAATGAATAATATTTTTCACCTGTATCTTGATGACTTCATTCTGGTATTCTTGGATGATATTTTTGTGTATTCTAAGAATGAAGAAGATCATGCATTGCACTTAAAGAAAACATTTGAGGTTTTGCAAGAACATAAGTTGTATGCCAAAGCAAGTAAGTGCTCTTTTGTAAAGGATAAAATTGTGTATTTGGGAAGAGTGATTTCTAAAGAGGGGATTCACATTGATCTTGACAAAGTTAAGACTATGGTGGAGTGGCCAACACCAAAGTCATTAAGGGATGTGAGAAGCTTTATGGGTCTAGCACCATATGAGAGAGCACACATTAAAGATTTCTCTAAGATAGCAAGTCCTTTGACCGAATTGACCAAGAAAGACAAGGGTTTTGTGTGGACTTCTACCTGTGAGTCTGCTTTTGAGACCTTGAAGGCTAAAATAGCGGCAAATTGTGTTTTGAAAGTTCCTGAGATGGGCAAACCATTTGTTGTGTCATGTGACGCTAGTGGTGAACAACTAGGTTGTGTTTTGACACAAGAAGGAAGAGTGGTTGTATATGAGTCTAGGAAATTAAGACGACATGAATTGAATTATGCAACACATGATCTAGAA
Organism: Adiantum capillus-veneris; assembly: GCF_014529385.1. NCBI lineage: Eukaryota > Viridiplantae > Streptophyta > Polypodiopsida > Polypodiales > Pteridaceae > Adiantum > Adiantum capillus-veneris. The sequence goes on along the minus strand of NC_140940.1, from coordinate 63,070,036 downwards.
TTGCTTGCTGTTGTTCATGCATTGAAACATTGGCGTCATCTTTTGCTTGGTGTCAAATTTGAATTGCGTACTGATCATCAAAGTTTGAAGTATATTTTCACGCAGCCATTGTTAAACAACAGACAAAGGAGATGGATTGAATTGCTGGCTGAATATGATTTTGATTTGAAGTATTTGTGTGGGAAAGAAAATAAAGTTGCAGACGCATTGAGTCGTAGGTCCATGTGTAATTTGTTGACTGTTGTGCGATCCAATTTGATTGATGAGATACATGTCGAAGTTGAAAATGATTCTTTTTACATGCCTATTTTGAAATTCTTGCGTGAGAATATTGGTGAGATGTATGAGAACAGATATCACTTGTATAAGGGAAATCTGTATTATTATGACCGCTTGTGTGTTCCTGCAAATTCTGCTTTTAAGAGTCAAATTTTGCATGAGTGTCATAACTCACCTTTTTCTGGTCATCCTGAATTGAATAAGATATATGAAAAGATTAAGAGTTCATTCTTTTGGCCGCGTATGAAATTGGATGTTAAGAATTATGTGCGTGAATGCTTTCAATGTCAACAAGTTAAAATTGAACATAAGAGGATGCCTGGTGACCTTCAACCCTTAGAAATTCCTTTACAGAAGTAGGAGTCTATATCCATGGACTTTATCATTAGACTTCCTACTACTCGTGGAGGGTATGAATCAATCTTTGTGGTGGTAGCTAGACTCACAAAACAGGCTCACTTCTTTCCTGTAAAAATAACTGATACTGCTTTGACCATTGCACGCTTGTTTGTGAAAGAGATATTTCGTTTGCATGGCATGCCCAAGAGCATAGTGTCTGACAGAGATTCTAAGTTCACTTCACATTTCTAGAGAGCGACTTTTGACTCTATAGGTACCCAATTACGCATGTCTACTGCCTTTCATCCTCAAACCGATGGGGAAACCGAGAGAGTGAATCGTATTTTAGAAGATATGTTACGAATGTATGTCAATGAAAACCAATCTAATTGGAATGAATATTTGCCTTTGGTTGAATTTGTATACAACAGTTCATATTATTCATCTATTAGGATGACTCCGTTTGAGGCAATGTATGGCTATAACTGTCCCACACCTATTAATTTTCTTAACTCCAGGAATAAGGTAGAAATGTCACGTGAAATGCTTCAGAAAATGGATAACGAGTTGGCCAAAATCAGGGGGAATATTAGAGAAGCTCAAAAGAGACATAAATTGTATTATGACCAGAAACATCAGGTTATGGAGTATGAATCTGGTGATATGGTTTCTTAAAGGTTATTCCCGAGAAGTCTCATTTGATTCTTGGAAAGGATAAGAGATTGTCTCCACGATTTGTTGGGCCATTTAAAATTTTGAAGCGCATTGGTTCATTACCTTACAAATTGGAATTTCCTTCTCATGTCAAAGTGCATCCTGTATTTCTTTTGAGTTTATTGAAAAAGTATGTTCCTAACGTGCATCATGTTTTACAGGACAACTCTAAGTTGAAAGATGACGAAACATTGACAGTAGAACCAGACTTAGTGCTACATAGGCGTGTCAAATATTTGAGAAATAGAGACATTGTGGAAGTTTTGGTTAAGTGGCAGAACTATCCAGTAGAGGATGCATCATGGGTTGATCTTAGTGTTTTGCAAAGCGAATTTCCCTCCTTCCAACTCTGAGGACAGAGTTAATTTTGAAAAGGGGAGATTGTAACACGACTTGATTTTGAGGTGTTTTAGCAATAAATTTTGTTTTTCTACGAATTTTTGGTCGTTTTAAAGTTAGTCCACTGTGTAGAAGGATGTGTGGATTGTTTTCGTCCAATAAAATTTTTTGATCCGGAAAGCACTTTCTAGGGCATTTTTGAAGCTGTTAACGTGGGATTTTTGAAAAGTGATGTATGAAGCGATTGAAGCCTGTGTTATAAGGAACAACTTTGGTTCCTTGAGTCTTTAGAGATTTTGATGTTTTGATGCTCGTTGAGGGCCAAAGATTAAGAAAAAAAGTGGGATTTGCTATTTTTGCATCGTTTTTGTAGAAAATGCTATTTTGCAAGTTGATTTTCAGCAAATCAGAGAGGGCTATGGAAATTTTCCATCACATAGCCGTCGAAGAGCACAGCGAGGGCAACAAGATTCTGTGAGACAAACTTGGGCTATTTTGGCTCCGTTTGGGAGTTATGTTCAGTTGAAGACAACTGAAAATTTGTGGATTTTTATTATTTTTTTAAAATTTTTTCAAAAATCTAACCTTTACGGATCGCTTCGGGATCACGTTTTTTACCTTATTCTTGCAAGTATACTTGGCGCGCAAGTCGAGTCGACCGAACGCCAAAAATAGAAAAGCGACTATTTTGAGAGGTCGCATGCTTTTGGAGAAAAAATCAGAATAGAAAGACGGGTGGTGCGTTTTGGGGATCATTCAACGATCTCTCTTCTGAGAGTGTAAGTGCGAGTGCGAGTGAGACGTTGCATGCAAGCGAACTGTAGCTCCGGGGTGGTCGGGAGGTTCGAGCTCCGTAAAACGGAGTGCGCCTATATATTTTATTGCTCCTCTATTGTATCAAACACTATCAATACAAAGATCTCTTTCTCTGTCTTTGCTGTCTATCTCTATTATTTTGTTCCTGTGACACAATTAGACATGAATTCACATAAAATTTCTATCATGATATATGTCAATGGATAGCTCTTAAAGATTAAAATGTAGAAGTGCAATCATTTATAAATTTTAGTTAGTTTGTATTCGTTTTTGCACAAGATTGTTTTTGTGATATGCTATCTAATAGCTTAAATATCATTCCCCCTATTCATGCTTTCACCCAGATATGGGCTCATGCAAGGGTATGGATGCATACAGGTGCACGTAATGGTGCTAGGGCAGGTGTCTAAAGCCATAGCAGCGAGAGGATAGCGGAAATGTATGCTTAAAGCGGCTTTTTAGGCCAAAAGTGCAGCTGACTGGTCCAGATGGGATGACAGGTCGAGATGTCCGAAATGCCAAAACAGTGTCCTGAAAGATAGTGCTTAGTGTGCTCTAGAAGTCGGTTCAAATGGCTCGTTGAAAGGAGCCCTGGGGCTCTAGATATTGCAGTTTAAAGAAAGGGTGTGTAGCAGATCCCCGACGGGCAGGGCAGATGGGGACAGGTGGCTCGTGTTGATGTCAGTTCATATGTGTGTAGTGCTCGAGCTATGGAGCATGCCTGTCTTCTCGGATTGTGAATCGGAGCTCTGGATAGCAAGTTATGGTCATTTGAAAGATTTTCCGGAGGCTAGGTCTGTGCTCATTTGACTGCACGGGGAAATGTGCCATCTGGCAGTTTTTGGGCTTCGCCAGGGTTTTAGAGAGTAGCATGCATCATGCGGGTCAAGCAGAAGTTGACAGTTCCTGATTCTGAGCTCTGAGCATCGAGTTACCTTGTGGAGAAAAAACGGAGCATTGGGCGGTTGAATGCTTGCAGATGCTTTTCCCGGTTTTTGGCGGCCTCGGACGGTGGATTCAGGAAAGTCAAAGTGCGGGGAGGGCTGCATGGCACTGGACATGCATGATAGAGTTTCGGCATGGCTTCATGGCACGGGGTTCCGATCAAGGAACAGATTGCAGAGGCTGGGAAAAGAAGGCCAGAAAAGAAGTTTTTTTATACAAATATGTTGGGAAATTTTTTTGGAGCTTATGGCCATGGGCTGTGGGAATGCCACGTGGCCTGGGAATGAACCCACATGCGGTGCGAGAGGCTGGGGGCTCAGGCTACTTAAGCTGGGCCGTGAGGCCCTGATAGTGTCACAAGGGAGAGAGAGGCTCCTTGGGAGCTTGGGGCCATGGAGTCCGCGCATGGCGCTATTGTGGTGGCGCTGCAGTCGGTGGCACGGTGGTTTTGGGCGGCTCCGCCCGTGCGAGGAGGGTGATGACGTGGCATCCCGCCCATGGGGGAGCCGTTTCCAGTGGACAAATTTGGTCCAAAACATTTTTGAGGAGAATGTGGGCCCTTAGGGGCAATGACGGCGCCGTCGTTGCTCCCTAGAGGGTGCTTGTGTGTAGACTGAAGTATGAAGCCTCGGGATAAGCACCAAGCTAGTCAAAGTCAAGCTGAGCCTCCCAAGGGGAGTGCCACATGTCGGCCTACCATGAAAAATGCCTAAAAAACTCAAAAACGAGCCCAATAAAGGGGCAAAACGTTTTGTAACAGGGGGAGCTCTTTGTTTTTTTTGGGGCTGTGCGCTCAAGAGGAGCAGGCAAGAATGTGAGAGAAAGCTTGTTTGAGCTGTGTAAGGGTTTTTTGGAGCTATCAATGGGCAACCCTCTTCGTCTTTGGCATCGTGTCGCTCTCCCCTTCCTCTTTTCTCTTCCCCGTCTTGTCTGGTGCTAGCAGTGGTGCCGTCGAAGCGCGTGTGCGTCCGGACCGCTGGCCTTTTGCCCTGAGAGAGAGAGAGAGAGAGAGAGAGAGAGAGAGAGTGTGTGTGTGTAGAGGGAGGTAGAGCAAAGCGTGGCGAAGTGCGAAAGCTCATTCGTGGTTTTGGAAAGCGCGTGTGCGCTTGGTAAGTGTGCCGGTGGAGCCGGATTGTGTGCAGGTCGTGTTTGTGAAGGTGTTTTGGAGTGGATTGGGGTGCTGTGTTGACCCTGAGGTATAGATAGGCGTTTCTGGTTGTGCCGGGTGTCGTCCCCCATTCCCCCTCTCCAACGTGTCCCTCATTCCCTTTGTGCAAAGGAGGCTTGTGAGTGTGTGTGTGTTTCTGTTAGGTGTACCAAACCTTAGCAGGGTAGAAGAGTGCATTTTGACGGACAAGAAAACCACCCATTAAGAGGAGGCAATGGCAGCAATGCGTACGACACTCAACAACTGCAGGTTACAAGAATTGAAGGATGTAGTGTGCAACAAGGAAAGAGTAGGTTGCGGGTCAGACAAGCACGGAAATCTGGTGGTCATCTATTGTGTAACCGGTCGTTATAGGGCAGCCGCGACATTCCCGGATACTGTAGCAGTCCTCCACTAACTTGCCAAGAAAAACGAACAACTGCAGGCATGCATGGTTAGAGTGCTACTCTTGCGCATGCACGTGCGATTAGGTAGCCGCCACTGTCATCCCGAGGCTCATAACGAGCGCCGCAAAGACCATGCACACTCTCAAAGTAGAGGCCCTCGACATTTTACGAGTTTGTCTGATGTTCGTTGGATTCCCCATGTAGCAGCAGGTGCCTCACTTTGCATTTCGACCACCCACTTGCCCCTTTCGCATGCAAAGGCGCCCAGAATTGCTAACCCAAATTCACTCTTGACCGCCATCAAATACTCTCTCATCTCTCTCTCCTCAACTGAAGACCGCCCACTGCCCATCTCCAAGAGCACTCGAGTCTTGCGAGTGCATACAAGCATGTAGCTCTTGGCGCACATGCGCAGTAGCATCAATGAGTCCGGGATTTTTGTCTTTTTCGGATTGCACAAATTGTTACCTCAAGTTTTGTGGGAGGGCGTGCATGCAAGATAGAGGAAATTTTTATTACTATTATGATTTTTTCTTCTGCCAATCGCTGGCGCACACCAACCTCAACTCTCTCTCTCTCTCACACACACACACACACACACACACAGCTGCCTCTGCATGCACAATATCCTGCACCCAACCAGCGACCATCCAACTGATCACCCATCAAACTCTCTCTCGTCTGTTATCGGCACGCTCATCCTCACCCTGAGTTTCCAATAGGATGATGACCACCAAGATGACCGGCTCTTGCCAAATGGGCGCAGGAAAACCCTTGCGCGTGCCTCGGACATGCTCCAACACCTTGAGGTAGGCGGCGGCTTTCGCTTATTGTACGGTGTGAAGCAGTTGATCCTGGCATGCATGTGGTGATGATAAGAGATTGCTATAGATGGTGGCGCTGTCAAGAGGCAAATAAAAAGCCAGCAGACACCTCTCTCTCTCTCTCTCTCTCTCTCTCTCTCTCTCTCTCTCTCTCTCTCTCTCTCTCTCTCTCTCTCTCTCTGATCCGTCGTCGACAGCTGAGGACGTCTCCATGATGAGCCAACTCTCTGTCGCGAACAGCCTCAGTAGACGCAGAGTCTCTCTCTCTCTCTCTCTCTCTCTCTCTCTCTCTCTCTCTCTCTCTCTCTCTCTCTCTCTCTCTCTCTCTCTCTTTGATCCGTCGTCGACAGCTGAGGACGTCTCCATGATGGGCCAACTCTCTATCGCGAACAGCCTCAGTAGACGCATCAAAATCTGGCTCTATCTCCCTCTCCCCGACTCCTCGAGTACGATAGGTACAGAAGCGGACATTGACCAAGCTCTGCAGAGCCGTTGCTTCAACAAACACCCGACGCCGATGATGCTGATGAAGAATTTCTTAATTTTAATTTTTATTCTCACTTTACTTCATTTTTTTGGTACCTCAGCATCGGATCAAATTCACACGGATGGTATCCGTTTGCCTCATGTGCAATTTTTTCCTTTGGAAAATTGTTAATATAAGTTCGTTTCTCTCTCTCTCTTCTTTTTTTGCTATAACAAACTCCCGACCACTCTCGCTTTCTCTCTTCCCTCTTTCCCCAGTATGACTACTTGCAAAATCTGACAATAACAAAGCTCTGCAGCACCCAGTGTAATTTTTTTCTAAAACAACACCTGATGTAGCGGCCAAGATACACTTTCATGTTACTCCTTTTTTTTTTTAATCGAGACATGATATTAGATCCATAAACATTGTATTGGTTTGGTCCCCTAGGCCATTGGACGAAGTCTAATCTAACAACTCATTTCTCCCTCTCTCTTCACCCCCCCCCCCCCCCCCCCCCCCCCCAATTGCGTTTTGGTAATGGCAATCAATGGTGTTACATTTTTTTCAATTATAAACTATATTTGTATCATAATCAAACAGTTGCATTTTATTATTTTATTTTAATATAGTATCTAGAGAAAGAGAATGATTGTGTACAGTTTTATATATTTGATGTTATTGGTTAGAACTTGGATAAGTATTATGTTTATATAGTTTATTAGTCTTTATGTAGTTGTTTATCACATATCTAGTAAAATATGCTTATTAATCCCCACTATGCTATTTTGATCAAGCTGACAGTGCAGCGACCCATCTATCCTAATTTCATTTTTGACACACTATCTATGGCCATTACTTGTGACCACACAAACACACCTATTGTATGAGTGTCTCGTTAGTGTGTAGACTGGCATCCCTACTTGTGCGAACCTTTATTTTTCTATTCCAACTAACTACACATTTACTTCCCTTCGTTTTGACTAACGAGGCTCTACCTCGTGTGGTTTGCATTATCTGAATTTCAAGGCATTATTTAGCCTAGTTTACATAATTTGTACACGCTGTAGACTCTCATACTACGTACCTAGTACATGTTTAAAAGAGAAGCTTAAGTTTTTGGTCTTGCCAGGCATTTTCTTGATGCATATTCTTTTACATACTTTGACGTCTAACTAAAAATGTCTAATAGAGAAGCTAAGGTAAAATTAATTTCGCGTTGTTTTCTTTATTTGTTCAACCAATCTACTGTTTATAGAATGGCCTTTACATGATCTATTCTCGTGATATCATGATAAATACTAGTATGCTCGTGATATCATGACTAAACACTAGACGATGCCCTTTAAACAATTATAAATATTAATTTTTCCAATATTAAGCACTTTAGAGACAACAATTTGCGATATGAAGGGGACTACATTTATTCACAGAAAAACAATTGACAATATATTAATTCCATCTCACATTCTGGTTCATCCAAGGCTCATCATTGTAAATGACGTTTGCTAATTACAGTTCTCTCCTACTTATATCTCTCTCTCCCCACGCACCAACTAGTATATATTTCAGATGCAGTATATCATCCAGAGTCTAATGATTTACAGAGAGCAAACAGGTAAGTTCTCTTCGCATTTTTTTGGGTATATATTTCAGATGGACTATATCATCCAGACTCTAATGATTTACAGAGAGCAAACAGATAAGTTCTCTTCGCATTTTTTCATTTTTGATTTTGAAAAAAAATAAAACTTCTCGCAAACACAAGTAATCATACACTGATAGCACTTCTCAAATTTTATATATGATACCCATAGTCCTACACATATCTACTAATAACATTCCACAGCGAACAACACGGTTACATAAATTGAACACATTTGTCTTACTCATCGGCTTGATTAAAATCTATTTTGTAAAGAAGACATGGCTCTTTTACTTACCTGCGTTCTCTAACATGGTGCCAATACTTGTATTACATGTAATTGCTATTGCGATCATGTCACGTTGAGCTATGCAGCTATTCACATGAGCCGAGGTGCCTTCATTTAATAAATAGCAATTTGTCAGTGCTTTGTTACTCAACCTTACTCCAATGTGGTATGAACCAGGTAGTACATTTTTTTAATGTCATGTCGAGTCCATTGGTCACATGCACATAGATTCGCCGATTTAGGCAATGTGTCAATACTCATCCTAGTGCAAATTCACCGATTTAGGTAGCACATTGATAAATTACAGATTCATGATTTCTACACTTATACCAAATGCAGATTCGCCGATTTAGGCAGCATTAGTGCAGATTCGCCAATTTAGGTAGCACGTCTTATTGGAGTAGATTTGCTAATTTAGGCAACACCGATCACACAATCATGCTGCAGTGGCCGGCCACCATTGTAATTGGTATCATTTTGTTACCCGAGTACACAAATTGAAGGATATTTGGATTTGGATTTGAAATGAGTACATGTTGACAGACGTTTAAATTTGGAATTGGAATGGATGTATGTTGATTTCTATCACGATAGTATTGAACTTGAGAATGATGAGAATGGATTATTGAATGCTGAGTGTGACCAATGATATCCTGATTCATCAGGGTATGACATATACTGCTTATTCTAGTGGTATGGGACACTAGAATAGGTAGTATGTGGATGACGATAGGCATAAGCAACGTTGTTTTGTTTCATAAATTTTTCATTTCATTTTTGACACAATACTAATCACTATGAAAAGTATTGTTTGCAGATTTTTTTTATCTTCGCAACTAAGGACAGTTGCTTTCTAACGAAAAGGTATGAAATGGAATTGATATTTTATTATCTAGTGCAGCTGACAGGTGGAAAAGGCTAAGGGTTATGCGAAAGGATATTATATTTTATAATTTATTATTCAAGTGCTCTTTTATGAGCTTTGGCCATTTATGACTGGCCGGCCAGTTTGTACTCATTTTTTGGGCATTCATGAAATCTATAAATAAATACGTGCAAGAGGAAATTGCTCACTCTTGCATGGAGGGGATTGCACCCAGTGTTTGTGTTGCTCTTCTCTTCTTACCTCTCCTCTCTTCTCTCTCGCCGTGCTGGCGCAGCACTCCATTCTAGGAGGTGTGTCTGCACGCGCCCTATTACTCTCTCTTGCACTCTGTCTTTCTCTGTTCGTGTATCTTGTGATTATGCGTCTATGTGGTTTCCGTGTATGTCGATTAGTTTGTTTTATGTTTTGCAGTATGCTATTTCAGATATTTTGCAAGGAACTCCACGCCTCCAGCTGTAGCATCTCCTCTTATGTAGGAACTATGTTATGGAATTGATATTTTATTGTTTAATGCAGCTGATAGGTGGAAAAGGCTAAGGTTTATGTGAAAGGATCTCGAAAGGATATTATATTTTATAATTTATTATTCAAGTGCTCTTTTATGAGCTTTGGCCATTTATGACCGGCCGGCTAGTTTGTAATCACTTTGACCATTCAAGAAATCTATAAAAGAAATACGTGCAAGAGGGAAATGGTCACTCTTGCACGGGGGGAGATTGCACCCAGTGTCTGTGTATTCTTCTCTCTTCTCCTCTCCTCTCTTCTCTTCTCTCTCACCGTGCCAGGCGTAGCACTCCGCTCTAGGAGGTGCACTTGCACACGTTCTCTCGCTCTCTCTTTGTTCGTGTACGATTTGATTATACGCTCACAGGTTTCGTCAGGTATGCATATTTGCGGTGTTTTGTTGTTTCTATCATGCTATTTGAGGTATTTTGCAGGGTGCCACGCCTTCCGTTTGTAGTAGTGGTATCTGAGCTATGGCTATGCCCGTGGTTATGCAATGATTACATATATGACGCACTTTATCATTGAAGCTAAGTGTTGTCACCTTTTTTTTCATTCTAAATTTTAAATGATTATGTCCTCTTTCTTTGTCATAGAATGTTTATGCTTTGGTTGGTCTATACCTAATTATCGATTTGTGATCAATTCATATCTAGATACAGCGCTTTGCACTGCATAATAGAGAGATTAGCTGCTTTTAGTAGATGCATACTAGGAAAAACTCAAATCCGTTGACTACTATGATGAAGCAACTAGTGTATGTGTGGTTGCAATAAGAGTACCTTGCATATGAATAATCATGGTAGATCGATTACTAATAGACGAGCTTATGACAAACTTATTATAGAGATTTTTTTTTCCATTGTAATAGGAACTACCTGGCACAATTGTGCACAACGCGACCGATTTGAGGTGACCTTATTGTGGGAACCACCTCATAGGAGGGTTTAATTTTCATTTAATTCACTATATTGTTGTCTGCAGACATCATTGTCATCATCGCCACTGTGATGGTCATCGCCATCCCCAATGTTCAAAGACCTAGCCTGGTCATCAGCCCGAGATGACATCAACAATGCTCGACAGTTTTTTCTCTTGCGTCATCATATGACGAGATCATGACCCTGTTAGTGGGAATGCAAAGCTTAATGACGAGCAAAACCACTCTTCCACAACTGGGCGAAACCAAGTGTGTATGTGTGGTTGGCATGCACCCCATGCATGCAGAAGAGTGTGCATCTCCCTTGTCTGCAACTGAAGGCAACTTCACCACGCACTGCCAAGGATGCCACCTTCTCCCCTTCTACCTACAAAGGGCTCGCAACAGACCCTGTGCCAATCATACGCTACCTGGCAGCCCACCTCCGTCGGCTTTCCTCTTCCCATTCGGCTCTTCAGCCTACAACGACTACCTGGCTACTTGTTTCGTGCGGTATCAACCTCTCTTTTTTTTTATATAGCTTAACTACTCCCCCATCACCCATCCGACTCTCCTCTCCGGGTTCCTGCTTTATCTGCGCCGCCCTCCACTGGAGTGGACCACCCTCCATCATTGCATGCATGCCCTACCACCCTTCGTCCTCCTAACCACTCTAGGGCTTGGCTCCATCTACTACCACCGAACTCAGCCCTCATCTGTTACGTCTCTCTCTCTCTCCAACCACATGGTCGGCTGCGGTCTGCAGCATACCTTTACCAACCAACCTTCTCCCTCTTTCTGGCCGCCATGCTGAGGTTGTAGTTTACTATACGTAAGTGCACAGCTGTGTGGGCGCCGCCTTTTCTTTAATCCCATGCCACACACATAGCCACTACTCAGCAGTAGACCAACCCACACTCCCTTTTCTCTCTCTCTCTCCCTGTCTACTGAGAGCCCATCAAAGATAACCTTCTTTGTCTCTCTCTCCTCGGCCGCCTGCTTCCTTGATCATCACCTTTGGTCTCATGCAGACCAAGAGCCACCGCACACCGTCTTTCACTCTGTCCATCTCTCCCTTTCTCTCTCTCTTTCTCTCTCACCCCACTTCCCTGCGTCCTGCGTCCTGCATCTCGACAAGATTGATGAAGGATTTACTCGTTTAGCTAAGCTGGGTGGACAACTAAACAAGGACAAATGTCACATTGGGGAAAGCAAGGTTACACTATTAGGGCATGTAGTGTCCATTGATGGAATCGAGGTAGATCCTGAAAAGATAGAAACATTGCTAAATCTACCTTCCCCAACTTCCATCAAACAATTAATCTCCTTCTTGCAAAAGCTAAGATATTTGAGTAGATTCATACACTTACTCTCCCAAGTGATATTTCCTCTACAACAGCTGACTCGTCAAGAGACGCTTGTTTGGAGTGAAGAAAGTGAAGGGCATTTTAGAGAGATTAAAAAAATGTTAGGGTCACTCCCTATAATCCTCCAACCTTGTTGGGAAGAAACATTCTTTGTAAACCCAAGTGTGGGAGAAGAAGCCATTGGTGCTGCCCTCCTACAAAAAGATCCAAAAACATCCTTTATGAGGCCCGTGTATTTTGCTAGCCGCCTCATGGAAAACACAGAGAAGGCCTACACCCTGATGGAACAGCTAGTGTTAGCTCTCATGTTTGCGGTAACCAAATTTCGTCCATACTTGCTGCCGAAGAGGTTTGTAATTATCACTGTGGAGGATATGTTTCCCTATGCACTACAACATATGGAAATCTCTGACAAAGTAGCAAAGTGGGTGGTGCGACTTCAAGAGTTTGATTATACAATACAGGTTGAAAGAACAACTCGAGCATGCTTAGCCGACATTTTAACAAACAAGTGCTATGAAAAAGTTTTCCATTTGAAGAGAAAGCAACTTCCACCACCTCCAGCTCCAGAGGCTTTGGTCAATGCTTATAGCCTCTACTTTGATGGAGCATACAAGAGAACCAAGGATAAGGCAGCTGAAGGCATTGTGGTCTTATCTCCATTGGGAGAGAGGATCCATGGTGAAGGGATCACTCTAGAAGATGTCCACTCCAACAATGAAGCAGAATATCATGCTCTAATTCATGGCCTTTGTTGGTGCCTCGATAATTCAATTAAGAGATTAAACGCTTTTGGTGACTCCATGCTTTTGGTAAGGCAAATGCAAGGTACATGGGCTTGCAAAAATGCCCATCTCTCTACTAAAATGAGAGAAGCCAAAGCTCTTATGAGGAGATTTAGGGAGGCACAAGTACATCATGTGCCAAGAGACCAGAACAAGGATGCAGACCACCTAGCATCATCAAAGTTAAATGAGTCAATAGTGGGAGCAGTGGCCATCAAACTTCCACTTCAGCAAGGCAAGGAGGACTTGGAAGATATTATGCACATTCTGGAGCAAGGAGAGGCTCCTAAACACTTGAATGCAGGGGAAAGGTGATCGTTAGCTAGGAAGGCTACCAGGTATCGCATAGTAAATGATGACTTGTATTGTCTAGGTAAGGATGGTGTGCTTAGGAGAGTGCCTTTGAAGAGTGAAATTGAAGAAATTTTAAAAGCTTGTCACGATGATATATGCGGAGGACACTTTGCACACGACGTCACTAGTAGAAAGGTTCTACAAGCTGGGTTTACTTGGCCAAGTCTTCATCGTGATGTCAAATACTGGTGTCAAACATGTGATGAATGTCAGAAAGCAGGACCACGACGGCTCATAGCTGAACCTCAGAACCCAATAAAGGTATATGGGCCCTTTGAGAAGTGGGGAATTGATGCCATAGGGCCTCTACCACGCACTCAGTCAGGTAAAGAGTACATCATCATGGGAGTAGACTACATGACTAGATGGGATGAGGCTATGCCGACCAATAGAATTACTGCTAAGGATGTGAGTCAGTTCATCTTTGACCACATCTGTTGCCGGTTTGGCACCCCTCTTGAAATACTATCTGATAGAGGACCAGGGTTTAGAGCAGACTTGGTAGGAGAACTCATGAAGAAGCTAAATATTCAGCATCAACACTCTACTCCTTACTACCCTCAGTGCAATGGTTTGGTGGAAAAAGTAAATGGAATCATTTGCAAAATTCTCACCAAACAGGTACATGCCAGGCGCCAAGATTGGGACAAACACCTGAATGGAGCTCTATGGGCCTATAGAACCTCCTTCAAAACCACATTAGGGTACACACCCTTTCATTTGGTTTATGGAAAGGAGGCGCTTTTGCCCATTGAAGTGAAGTTAACAAGTCTTCGAATATTGGGTAGCCAGGTAGGCTCTCAAAAGGAGAAAGTACATCAAAGGATCATGGATCTAGAGAGGCTGCAATTGGATCGTGAAGAAGCCATCAACCACTATTCTCAAGAAGCAGAGAAGCGCAGAAAAAAGTTCAACAAAAATCTAGCATCCAAAGACATCAAAAAGGGATCTCTGGTGCTTCGATATGACAATCGCTTCGACACTGGTAAGGATGGAAAGTTTCTTTTCCGATGGGAAGGCCCGTTCTTGGTCACCAAAAAGTTCAAAAATGGCTCTTACAGACTTCAAGACATTGATGGTAAAGTGCACAAGACCAGGACAAATGGATGGCGTCTAAAGCCTTATCACATCAGGATAAGGTCAGCTCAAGATCAAAGAAAGTAGGCTAGAGGCATAAATACCCCTAGCCAGGTTTGGGGGGGCTATGATCCGAGCCTATCACAAATTTTTGTTTATCATATTTTGTTGGTTTTCCTTGCTTCTAGAGGTTTAAAATAAAAGAAAGAGTGAGAACAACCTCTTGGGAAAATTAAAAAAAAAATAAAATGATTTTTCCTTGACTAGTTCACCGGAGGTGAAAGGTAGAGGGAGAACCTAGTGGTAAAGGGAAGGGAAAATATGTAAATGTGAAAAGAAAAGATATGATGTGGTTGTGGAGCCATGCACCCATGATTCAAGGGTCATGAGTGGCTCATATCATCATGGCTTTGGAGCCATATGATGATTCAAACAAATGGGACCCAAGTGGAGGACTTGGTAAAGGAAGAAACCATACACATGATTTTGCTGAATTTTTAAAAAATACTTCCACTCCGATGCAAGAAAAGTTGTCTTCATCAAAGTTGTAGCTGATGAGCTGGAGATTTTGGCCATATTTTTTAAATAATTTTTGCATCTACGGACTAGGAGATATGGCCAAAATGGTGGACGCCAGTTTTTTCAACTGTGGTGGAGACCACCCCCTCTACCTTTACACACACACACACCCTTCCTTTTCCACATTGAGACCTTCTCTAAAATCAGCCATTAGTCTTCTCACCCTCCTCTCCTTCCTTCTCTCTCTCAAGCTCAAAAACCCATCAAAGTTCCTCTTCTAATCACCTCTCAAGTCATGCTTAATCTTGTTGTAATTCATAAGTTCTCATTCAACCCCTTCCTATTATTACTAGATATGTATTGATTTTATGTAGATTCTTTATATTTTAAAATAAGGAAGCTCTTGGACTCAAGCTATGGAGGAAGGAGTGAAGACAACACAAGTGATGATGGAGCTAATTGGTCAACAAATCACTTGGAAGGAGCTTCTTCATTGGTTGAATGTCCCTAATCAAGCTTCATTTGTACAAATTACACTTGGATCTTAACTTCACTCCTAATCACTCTCTTTCCTATATAAAGAGGCCTTCCCCTTTGTAATTTCAAGCCTCCCTCAGCCCCATTGAGCCTTTGTATCACTCACCATGAGCCCATAAGCTCATTCATTCACTCTATTCTTGCACATCCTAGAGTGCAAATTGTTTCATGCTAGTAACCTCTCCTCCTCTTACTTATGTTAATTAAGAGAAATGTTTTATATGTGTGTGAGAATGCTTGATGTGATCTTGGCTAATCCTTGAGTGATTGTTTGGTAATCTATATGCTATTTGTGTTGGGAGTGTTTGAAGTCACCCATTCCTTGTACACACACTACGGTTAATGCTTCATTCATAGTGATCTCTCTCTCTCTCTCTCTCTCTCTCTCTCTCTCTCTCTCTCTCTCTCTTTGTGTAGCGGTCCTAGTC
This sequence comes from Adiantum capillus-veneris, assembly GCF_014529385.1. Classification (NCBI taxonomy): domain Eukaryota; kingdom Viridiplantae; phylum Streptophyta; class Polypodiopsida; order Polypodiales; family Pteridaceae; genus Adiantum; species Adiantum capillus-veneris. The sequence goes on along the minus strand of NC_140940.1, from coordinate 63,054,450 downwards.
CACGCTTCCAAGACTAGGTGGTGCCCTCATCTCATTTCCCTTGTGGCGCAATGGAGTTTGTTTTGGTGTAGAGGCCGCCATTCCAAATTTCCTTCGTCACTGCTAATGGTTCTGGTCTCGGGGTATCTCAGTATCACGCATCGCTCTCACGTCTTCAAAGGAATACGTTCTTTTCCTAGACTGGAGCTCACTTCGTCTCAAGTACTGCAGCTTACATGCCGTGAAGAAGTTGCTAGCATGCGACACAAAGACCGTGTGAATGATGCTACCGTGTTTCTGCGTACGATTGACCAGCCTGAGCTTATAGTAACCTGTGTTGTGTATGCCACGATATTCTTTGTGTCCAACACTCTCTCTGTTGGGCCGGTCCTTTCCATTGTCAACTGGAGATCGTGGATAGAATCTTGATTAAATCTCCCTGTCTCTCTCCCAGTATGACTACCTACACACACGGCCATTGACAAAGCTCTTCTGCGACGGCCGCAATACTTTCTCAGCGACAACAGGCCGCTACCGGACATCCTCGAACAGTGACGACGATGATTTCAGCCTAAAGATTTTCATTTTTTTTACTTTACTTCATTTTCTTTTGTATCTAGACATTGTATTAGATCCATAAAGAATGTCTGAGTTTGGTCCCATAGCACCTTGAGGACGCATAATATAACATTTTATTTCGTTTCGCTCTCTCTCTTTCCCCTCCCAGTACCGCTACTTCCAGCGGAAAACATTGACGAAGTTATTTAGTGATTAGTACAATACCTTCTCCGACAACATACTAGACAAGCTATCAATATTTTTGGAGTGCTAATAAAAAAAATTAGCGGTATTAGACTTTGCTCAGTATAAAAACATCATGATTCCTATATTCACTAATTACAAATTAATGAAGGATTAACGCTAAGCTATCCCATGATTTACAAGTAACACGTAATATCAAGGAGGGATAATACGACATGATAAAAAATAGAAACGAATTCGATAAGTGCACTTCTCTCGGATGCGTAATTGCATAGATCTATGTTCCTGGGAGGTGATTTTTGTAGGATTCTTTCTTACTTCAAAATATGCACATAGTAATCCACTTCTTCATGTTTATGTAAGACTATAAGGGTCACATGAGATGTGAAGTTTTAAAACCATCACAAGACAATCTATCTTGTCCTGCATTATCATTTCCTGATTCTCCGCACTATAATAGGATTGACTTTCATTCGATTTTTTACTTTTTATTTTTATTTTTTTTTCTCTCTCTATTCTACAACACACCTTAGAAGACAATTCCTAGCATGAAACATGTGCAATAAGAACAACAATTCCAAACTACAATCAGTATGATTACTCTTGTATGCGTACAAAATAGATAACACTTTGCAACAAGTCCCATATCTAATCATGACTACTCCAACTTCCCACCCATTCCCCATATTTATTATCCACTGTATTTCCTTTTTTCAGTGACATTAAGGTCAAATTACACAAGCAATGTTCTACATCACATGATCTTCTCTGTGATTCCATTTATTAATTCCGGTTGTCCAATATCAAGCATTCATAAGTGGGCCTTCAAATTATTGCACTTAAAAAAATTCTGAAGAATTTTTATGGGTTTTCTCGTCTTCGTATGGCTCACTATTATATTTTACTAGTTGTTGTACAGTAGCACTGCTCCACGCCATTACCTTTATTTCCTTTACCACAATTTTAAGGAAATAAACGTAGCTCTCTTGATTGACCTTACTCAAATGATTTTTATCAGGATCTTTACTTGTTTTTGCTACATTTCTCTAACTCATTTAAGGATTAACAAAAACCTATGTAGACCATAATGCGAGGACGTCAGATACGTAATCTCTTTACTTTATTTTGCAAACTCATTTTTACAGCTTTTGTACTAATCTCCTAACCATATTTTATCCGATTTTATGATACCCTCTTACACTGCCAAGGTCATCCCCTCTAATTGTATTGAAAGGAATTTTTGCTGAGATGCTTTGTCAATAAGATATGCAGCTACTTCGGTGAGCTAGGGTGCTCTGGGATATTGAACAACAATTTGTAAGTACTTTGATATACTCCAAAGTGGTGCCACATAGATAGTGAATATTTTTCTCCTTTATGTCTTGTCTAGTCCATTGGTCACACGCACACAGATCCGCCGATTTAGGCAGTGTGTAAATGCTCATCCTGGTGCAAATTCCCCGATCTAGGTAGCACAACAACAAACTACCGATTCACACTTTTTCAACAATACCAAATGCAGATTCACGGATTTAGGCAGCATTAGTGCAGATTCGCCAATTTAGGCAGCACGTCGGATGTAGATTCGCCGGTTTAGGCAACACCGATCACAAAATCATGCTGCAGTGGCTGGCCACCACTGTAACTGGTATGATTTTGTTACCCGGGTACATAATAAAAGTAATTTGGATTTGGACTTATATTGTGGAATTGGAATTGGATTGGGATTTGGTATCTGGTGATTATTATGGCAGTGTTTATCTGATGAGACTTGACATTATGAGATTGATGATGAGTGTGACCAATGATATCCTGATTCATCAGGGTATGACATATACTGCTTATTCTAGTGGTATGGGACACTAGAATAGGTAGTATGTGGATGACGGCAGGCATAAGCAATGTTCTCTAATTTTATGGATTTTCCACTATTTGATATAGATTCTAACCATTGTTTTTGACAAGTATTGTTTGCAGATTTTTATCTTCGCAACTGAGGGCAGTTGCTTTCCAACGAAGAGGTATGTTATGGAATTGATATTTTATTGTTTAATGCAGCTGACAGGTGGAAAAGGCTAAGGGTTATGTGAAAGGATCTCGAAAGGATATTATATTTTATAATTTATTATTCAAGTGCTCTTTTATGAGCTTTGGCCATTTATGACCGGCCGGCTAGTTTGTAATCACTTTGACCATTCAAGAAATCTATAAATGAAATACGTGCAAGAGGGAAATGGTCACTCTTGCACGGGGGGAGATTGCACCCAGTGTCTGTGTATTCTTCTCTCTTCTCCTCTCCTCTCTTCTCTTCTCTCTCACCGTGCCAGGCGTAGCACTCCGCTCTAGGAGGTGCTCTTGTACATGTTCTCTCGCTCTCTCTTTGTTCGTGTACGATTTGATTATACTCTCACAGGTTTTGTCAGGTATGCATATTTGCGGTGTTTTGTTGTTTCTATCATGCTATTTGAGGTATTTTGCAGGGCGCCACGCCTTCCGTTTGTAGCAGGAACTATGTGTTGAGCTTATATGTAAAGCTACTTAATATATGGCTTCTCTATATATGGCACCCAGGTCCCCTCTATATATACATCATCTCATGTGTGTATTCTACACACTTTGGGGTTCTATTTCTGTGCTCTCTCTCTCTCAACATGGTATCAAAGCACGACGTTTTTGTTTAATGATTAAAAATGATTTTTCAGAAACTACTCGCTAGAGGCACCGAAATCGATGTGGTCTACAACTTTCCAAAAGAAAGTGTTTTCAAATTCGGCACCGATTTTGAGTTATTGTTCCGCGGACTGCGCACATGCTTGAAAAGTAACTTCTCTTTTTGTTTTTTATTTTTCTCCTGATTGAAAACGATTTTGCAGAAACGACCTGATTGGGGCCCTGGAAGTAATGTGGTCTATAACTTTGTAGAAGAATTTTTTTTCAAATTCTGCACCGATTTTGAGTTATCATTTGCGTACTGCGTACATGCCTGAAAAGCAAATTCGCTTTTAGTTTTTGATTTTTCTCCTGATTGAAAACGATTTTGCACAAACTACCCGCGAAAGAAACTTTTTACAAATTCTGCACCGATTTTGAGTTATCGTTGGAAGACTCCGTACATGTCTGAAAAGCAACTTTTATTTTTTGTTTTTAATTTTTCTCTTAATTGAGAATGATTTTGTAGAAACAGCCCGCGGAGGCACTGGAATTGATGTGGTCTACAACTTTGCAGAAGAAAGTTTTTCGAATTCTACACTGATTTTGAGTTATCCTTGGCGGACTTCGTACATGCCTGAAAAGCAACTTTCGTTTTTGGTTTTTTGATTTTTCTGCTAATTGAAAACAATTTTGCAGAAACTATTCCTTTTGAGCCATCGGAATCGATGTGGTGTACAACTTTGCAGAAGAAACTTTCTCTAAATTCTGCACCGATTTTGGGTTATCGTTCTCGTACTGCGAATATGTTTGAAAAGCAAATTTTACTTTTTGCTTTAGATTTTTCATAATTGAAAACTTCTCAATTAAATTTTCTCTTCATCGATCATATATTTGTTAGTGACATAACTTTGCTACAGAATCCAGTTGCATATCGTTCCTATTCAGTGTTGTCAGACGCTCTCGAGAGACACTACAGATCAGCGGGCTCATGGAACTTAATCAACATAAATAGCTACAAACTTATGTATAATATAATGTAATAGGACTAATTTTTGAAGTTCTTAAAGTCGAAAAGAATGTAGTAGGGCATATCTTTCCTTTAGCACGATCTAAAAGAGTGTTGAATAGTCTATTAAATAGAGCTTATATGAATGAGTTTGAGATATAAAGAGAGAACATATATTCTTTTTCTAAATAATACACTAAAGACATATTTGATAAAGATTAATGAATAATAGATAGTCTGTCTATGAACAGTAAAATTGAGATTTTTATTAATATCAGTGTTTTATATTTATGTGTTTTAGCTTAAAATGCATGGGTAGGCTTAAAATAAGTTGAAAAAGTAGTGGAGACCCAAAAGTAGAGCTTTTATGAGTCGCGCCCTAAAAATTATGTTTTCAACCAAAGAAAGACGTTTTTCGCAATTCTATCCGCAATGCCTTATAGACCAGACCTATTCCCGTCGTTTAGAGTACCTGGATTGCTTTGTTCTGAGTTTTTTTGTAAAAGTTATGATGAAAACAAGCAGAAGGCAGCAACAGTGTAGTATACACGGCAACAGGCAGACATACAACATCATACATCTCTCCTTGCTATCAACCAAGAAGTGGATTTGTTTCTTCATGGTGGACTATTGCAATTGAGATTATGAAGGTATACTTGGTGCGAAAATTGAGCTAACCGAACGCCTAAAAAGTAGTTATTTTGAGAAGTCGCATGCTTTTTGAGAAAAAGAAGGATAAACGAACGACAGGTGGTGCGTTTGGGGATCATTCACAGATCTCCTCTTCTGCGAGTACGAGTGCGAGTGCGAGTGGGACGCTCCATGTGAGCAGACCAAAGCTCGGGGGTGGTCGGGAGGTTTGAGCTTCGTACAACCGAGTGTGCCCATATATCAATTTCTCCTCTGTTGTATCAAAACTCTGAAAATCCATCAATACAAAGATCTCTTTCTCTATCTTTTGCTGTCTATCTCTATTATTCTGTTCCTGTGACAATTGGTATCAGAGCAAGCGGTTGATTCTGCACATGGAAAGATACGAGAGGAGGATGAAGGAGCAATAAGACATGATTCGGCGACTACGAGAAGATTTGGGACAAGAAAATCCGGAGCGTGCTTAGGCTCTGCGGGGCAAAGCAGCAGAGATCCTGATATCTATGTGGACCGTGATGGCCAACATGAGGGCAAAAACCATGCTAATCCACTAGGAAACAATAATCATCGTGGCGGCGCTGGTGTACCTGGCGATGGTGATAGTGGTGATGGTGGGAACGGTGGTGGTGGACGTAGAGGTCGTCAACGCGAAAAAGAAACAATGACAATATGGGAGAAGCGGCAACCAAATCATTCTTAACAAAGGCTAAGCTTAAAGAGTTTGATGGCATAAGAAAGATATGTGAAGATTAAGAAGCGTGGATTGAAGAACTCAAAGATTTGGATTGTAGTTTTAATATCGAGAACACGACCACTAGACTTTCGAATGCTCGAGCAAGATGAACGATAAGACAATACGTACGAAGATGGCTCAATTGGAGACTTTTGGCGATGCGTACGATAAAGGTAAGTCATCTACCCCTTCTTTGTGATGTTTTATGTCTTTGATACGTCCTTTAAAAGCTTCTGTGATCGAATTTATGCATAAAAGTTGAGATTTAAATTTGAATTTCTGAATTGATTTGGATAGTATTCATTGCTTCTTATAGTCTAAATTGTTTGAGAAATTAAACTTGGAGAAGACCAGAAAAAACGTGGAGAAGAGAGGAGGAACAGCCGGTGTGTTTTTGGGGTATTTGGAGCTTGTTTTGGCCGTAAACTGCTCATCCGAGGTCGGATTTGAGCACTTTGACATTGTAGACTGGGGTTTTGGGCTGTTCCTGACGCGATGGCGCTTTCCATTTTGCCAAATTCCTCACTCTTTTCCTGCTGTTTTTTTGTGTAAGTTTCTCCTATGAGCGAAGTTTCTGCTCTAGTTTGTGATTGTATCTGGCTTGTTTTACCCATATTGTGTGAGCTATTTGCCCCATTTGTGTTGTCCCAAGCTCAATTGTATCTACACATCAGAAATTCTCCCCTTTTGAGCTGAGTTTTTTGGGTGTGTGTGTGTGTGTGTGTGTATCTCTTTGTGTGGAGTGGGTAAACGGATCGTCTCTCTCCCCTCACTCCATAGGTGTGTTCCCTGTCTCGGCCAGGTGCGTTGTGTAAGCCGAGTGGTGCCCCATAGTGTGTGTGTGTATCTTCCCAAGAGTTTGTGTCGGGTCATTATAGAGGCGCTGTGTGTTTTCATCCCACTCACAACGTATTTGATAAAGATTAATGAATAATAGATAGTCTGTCTATGAACATTAAAATTGACATTTTTATTAATATCAGTGTTTTATATTTATGTGTTTTAGCTTAAAATGCATGGGTAGTCTTAAAATTATGTTTTCAACCAAAGAAAGACGTTTTTCACAATTCTATCCACAATGCCTTGTAGACCAGACCTATTCCCGTCGTTTTGAGTACCTGGATTGCTTTGTTCTGAGTTTGTTTGTAAAAGTTATGATGAAAACAAACAAAAGGTAGCAATAGTGTAATATACACAGCGACAGGCAGACATACAACATCATACAGCTCTCCCTGCTATCAACCAAGAAGTGAATTTATTTCTTCATGGTGCACTATCGCAATTGAGATTATGAAGGTATACTTGGTGCGAAAATCGAGTTGACCTAACGCTTAAAAAGCGGTTATTTTGAGAAGTCACATGTTTTTTGAGGAAAAGAAGGATAAAAGAACGACGGGTGGTGCGTTTGGGGATCCTTTGCAGATCTCCTCTTCTACTAGTGCGAGTGAGAGTGCCAGTGTGATTGCGAGTGCGAGTGAGACACTGCATGCAAGCGGACTGAGGCTCGGGGGTGGTTGGGAGGTTCGAGCTCCGTACAACCGAGTGCGCCCATATTCAATTGCTCCTCTATTGTATAAAAACTCTGAATATCTATCAATACAAAGATCTCTTTCTCTATCTTTTGTTGTCTATATCTATTATTCTGTTCCTGTGACATATAACTAGACAGTAGCCATAGTCACAAGTCAAAGACATAGCAAATCTATGACTCTCGGTCTCACCACTGATAGTACGTTCATGCTGCCTAGTCGTCCATGGTATCGCGCAGTTCAGAAACAAAATCAACGACCTCAAACTGGTCCTTGCTTGCATAACTTTGACCAATCTTTCCTACCATTTTCTTACCTCGTGTAGGCGATGACACTTTTCTTGCCCCTAACGTGGGCTGTTGCTGCAGAACCCAGTTACATATCGTTCTGATTCAATCGAGCCATTGATGATCTCCAAATTCTATCGAGCTACTATTGGTACATGATCTTTTGCTATATGATATACTCGTTCATTGATTCTCGTATAATTCTTCTTCTAGAGATATAGTTTACATCGTTTTATCGATTCTCTCGTTGATACCATAGTGATTGAGATGGTACCATGATGATGTTTTGTTAGTACTTTGATCATGGTGATTCTCGCTGATACCTTGATGATATTTCGTTGACACCATGGTGATTCTCGGTGATACTATGATGTTTCGTTGATACCATGGTTATTCTATGTGATATTATGATGTTGTTTCGTTGATACCGTGGTTATTCGTGGTGATACCATGATGTTGTTTCGTTGATACAATGATTATTCTCGGTGATATCATGATGTTCTTTCGTTGATATAATGGTTATTCTCGGTGATACCATGATGTTGTTTCGTTGATACCGTGGTTATTCTCGGTGATACCATGATGTTGTTTCGTTGGTACAATGATTATTCTCAGTGATATATCATGATGTTGTTTCGTTGATACCATGGTTATTTTTGGTGATACCATGACGTTGTTTCGTTTATACAATGATTATTCTATGATGCTTTTTGTTGATACCATGATGATTTATTCATTTTTATTGATACAATGGTGATATTTTGTTAATACTTTGATGATACTCATTGATATCACTACGTTGATAAATGTCATTCTATATAGTATATACACATGTCATTTGCATCAGGTAATCATGCATCTTGTACTTTTACGTTCATATTTATATGTTGTCAAAAGAGTGGTGTCGCGAATCATCTCTTATGGCATTGTGAATGTAATTATTTCACTAATGGTGCAAATAATTTTCATGACTATGTTTTTTGAGTCTATGATCTATGTAGGATTGATCAAAGAATTGATTTCATGAAGACAAACTTGGTGACAATAAAAGATTTATGAAGATACGTTTGGTGATGCCATATTGATGACAAGCTACACAGCAGGTTCACGGAGACACTTGTGATTACGAGCTAATCGATAGCCTTTAGACCTCTTTATTGAACCTTTGTATTCAATATTGTATTTGATAGGATAGGAGTAATGTAACTCCTCATAAAACATTCATTGTAAAAGGAGTGATGTAGCTCCTCATGAATAATTGTACATTCTATGATTTTTATAATATAACGGTGGGTGTCTATAGAGCTGTGGGGTTTTCCCTTGATCCCCCAAGGGTTTTTTCATCCACAGTTAGGGACCCTTATTTGAGCGGGGGTGTTGAGCTTATATGTGAAGCTACTTAATATATGGCTTCTCTATATATGGCACCAAGGTCCCCTCTATATATAGATCATCTCATGTGTGTATTCTCAACACTTTGGGATTCTATTTCTGTGCTCTCTCTCGCTCGCTCGCTCTCTCTCTCGCTCGCTCGCTCGCTCTCTCTCTCTCTCTCTCTCTCTCTCTCTCTCTCTCTCTCTCTCTCTCTCTCTCTCTCTCTCTCTCAACACTATGAAGACTTTTTAAACACATACAAAGCATCCAATTTTCCTAGTGTTTGATCTTTGGACATAACCTTTGATTTTGGAACCTTAGCATTTTGAAAGTCTTAATGGGCTGAACCTTAGGGCCTTTAAAGCCCATTGTTGCACATTGCTCTTTTGCAGATGGCCCCCTCTTTGGATCCCTCTTTTCCCTCCTTTGGATCCCTATTGTGGTCAGTTTGCCAGCTTAACCAATATTCTAGCTTTTTCTCCCCTGGCACTTTCCCATATTAAATGATCAGTTTAACATGAGAAAATCATTTAGGAGAATTAAATATTAGTTATCATGATACTTCTCAACAAGGTATCAAAGCGTGGTTGCTTTTTCTTCACAAAAATAGAGCGTTTTTTGTCTCGCGCGGCTTCACTTTGCGAGCGCGCATCAAAAATCTACAATTTCGCAAAATATAAAAGAATCATAACTTTCTGGTTGAAACTCGGATTTCAATGTTTGAAGAGTCGTTATCAAGGTTTTGCAACGTTCCAGAGCTGTTGGTCATGACAAATTTATCAAATTCTGCACGTTTCCAATTAAAATCATCAAGAGGTATGAGTTTTTTAAATTTCAAATCTATTTGTGTTAAGATTCTTGTTATGAATATTTGATTTACCTTTCATGCATCATATTCAATTCAATTTGCATAAAAGAACTTAGATCAAGAGTTAATTATGTTGTATTCAATTAGATATCTATATTGATACGTGTTGAGTTTTTTGTTACATGATTCTTGGATTTGCTTTTCATGGATTATATGCAGTGCATTTGTGTAAAAGAATTAGAGTAAAAGTTTAGAATATTGAAATTACAATATCATTAATTCTTCTTATTGTATAATTCTTGAATTTTCTTTTCATGAATCATATGCAATTCGGTTAATGTAAAGAAATAAATTAAAAATTAAGCATGTTAAACTTACATCATCTTCAATTCGCTTTATGTATTGAAAGAAGTACATAAATTGATTGATCTCTATACTTATATTTTATATATATCACATATATTTTGATGCATGTACATCGAGTTACATCAAAATCTTATCACTTGAAATCTTTTTAGTTTGCTTTTCCTTTCGATTGTGTGTAATCTATGATAAAGATCAAATCGATATATATATATATATATATATATATATATATATATATATATTATTGAAATTACTGATAGTTATACATCTTGACAATCTGTGTTGTATTTGCAGATTCATGTTAAAAACTTATGTTTGAATAATTCTTTTTATATGATTTAAAGTGTTATGTTTCAATGATTTATATAGTTACATCTCAAATACTTACAATTTTCATAATTTATTTTATAATCTTCAATCAATATTGATACTTATACTTTGAAAAGTCACATTATTTCTCTTCTTTGTGAATGTCAGTGATTATATTTTTGATGATTTATCAAAGAGTTATATTTTAATAATTTATTGAAGAGTTTTATTTTGGTGAATTATTTTCTCCTTTGATTGGAAAAATCAAAGAGTTATATCTGATCACTATAATTATTGATTTATATCATTTATTTACATATAGATGTTAAAAAGTTATAATTTTGATAATTTATCGAAGAGATACATTTTAATAATCTATTTTCATCCAAAATATAAAAAACTTATAGTCTTTACTTATGATCATTTTTTATTGAAATTAATAATTTCATGTTATGATTAGGAGTCGTTCTTACTAGTCCATCATTGTTGAGATGGTTATTACTCCATGGAGTTGTTCCATGATGTGTTTTCATGATGATAGAAGTGGTTCGTACTGTTTATTCATTTTTATTTTCTATTTTAAAATGATTATTACTCCATGGAGTTATTCTGTGATGCCATGATGCATCTCCATGATGATTACAAGGTGTTCGTATTGACCGTTTGTTATTGAGATTATTATTATTCCATGGAGTTATTCCATGATGCCATGATGCGTTTTCATGATGATTAGAAATTGTTTGTATTGATCATTTAATATTGAGATGGTTATTATTCGATGGAGTAATTCCATGATGTCATGATGCGTTTCCATGATGATAACAAGTCATTCCTATTGATCGTTCCATTATTGATATGGTTATTATTTCATGGAGTTGTTCCATGATGCCATGATGAGTTTATATGATGATGACAAGACGTTATTATTGATCGTTCAGTTTATTAAGATGGTTAGTATTTCATGGAGTTATTCCATGATGCCATGTTACGTTTTCACGTTGATTACAAGTTATTTGTGTTGATTTTTTTATATTATGCCATGGAGTAGCTCCATGATTCCATGATACGCTTCCATGATGATGAAAAGTCGTTCGTACTAATCATTCATCTTGTTGATATGGTTATTCTTCCATAGAGTTGTTTCATAATGCCATGATACATTTTCTTGATGATTAAATTTTTTGTATTGATTGTTTACTATTGAGATGGCTATTCTTCTATGGAGTTGTTTTGTGATGCCATGATACGTTTTCATAGTGATTAAAACTTGTTCGTAGTAGTTGTTTATTACTGATATGATTATTGGTTTATAGAGTTGTTCCATGATGCCATGATACATTTTCTTCCTTATTAAATATTGTTTGTAGTTGATTCTTTTTCATTGAGATTATTATTCTTCCATGGAGTTTTTGCATGATGCCATGACATGTTTTCATGATGATCAGAAAGTGTTCATATTGATCATTCCTCACTAAGACGATTATTCTTTTATAGAGTTTTTTCATGATTACATGATATGTTAGAAGTCATTTATACTAATCCTTTACCATTGAGATGATTATTATTCCATGGAGTTCTTTTATGAGGTCATGATACATTTTCATGGTGATTAGAAATCATTCATATAGATCATTTTTCATTCAGATGGTTATTCTTTCTTGGAGCTATTCCATAATGTCGTGATGTATTTCGAAGGTGATATTAGAATCCATCATACTGATTATTTATTACTAAGATGGTTATTCATCTATAGAGTTGTTCCATGATGCCATGATGTATTTTCAAAATCATCTTTTACGGAGATAGTTATTTTTTGGGGTTGTTCTATAAAATATTCTATATTTTCATAATGATTAGAAGTCGTTTCTATTGATTTTGTTAGTAAGAATTTCATTCATTCATGAAGTTGTTCCATGATACCATGATACAGTTTCATGATAATATGGATGGTTTCTTATTGAAAGGGTTTTATGTTCCATAACATTGTTTTCTTGGATGACTTGGTATAATTGAGATAGTTTTTTGTTAGATAGAGTCATTTTAATACGATGATATTTTTTCATGATGATTTATTATAATTGAAAGAAATATTATTGCATGAAGTCAATTGATTATACCATGTTGTTATTTTCAGCTCATTTGTAATGATTAAGATGACCGTTTTGTGATTTCATGATATTGTTTTCTAATATTTTGTTATGTTTATTATTCTATACATTTATTTTATGATGCCATGAAGTTCTTGCATAATGATTTCTGGTGATCTATATAGTTTTTACTTCATATAATTATCTCGTGATGATTTCTTGTTTTTATGATGAAAACATCAATTTGAACTTACAATCCTCAACTCAGTTGACAATGAAAAAGCTTAACTTTGATGCTTAATTGAAATCCATTTTCATGCTATGTTCTTTACATATACCATGGCATACATTTAACAATGCCACTAGTGTGCAAAAATCTATGGTCCTTGACAAAAGTTTTGGTTAACCATCCGGCCTAGGTCACCAAAATGCGACAGTGAAGTCACTACCCAAGGAAATGGGTGCCATATTCTCGGTGGTATTGTTGTTTCGTTGATACCATGGTTATTCTCGGTGATGCCATGATGTTGTTTCGTTGATACAGAGATTATTCTCGGTGATACCATGATGTTGTTTCGTTGAACATGGTTATTCTCGCTGATACCATGATGTTGTTTCATTGATACAATGATTATTCTCAGTGATACCATGATGATTTATTCATTTTTATTGATACAATGATGATGTTCTGTTAATACTTGGACAATATTCATTGATCAAAGAATTGATTGCATGAAGACAAACTTGGTGACAAAAAAAGATTTATGAAGACATGTTTGGTGATGCCATATTGATGACAAGCTACACAACAAATTCACGGAGACACTTCTGATTACGAGCTAATAGATAGCCTTACACCTCTTTATTGAACCTTTGTATTCATTATTGTATTTGATAGGATAGGAGTAATGTAACTCCTCATAAAACATTCATTGTAAAAGGAGTGATGTAGCTCCTCATAAAATATTTAGTGTAAAAGGAGTGATGTAGCTACAAAAACTAAGAAGATTAGGAGTTGTGCAACAAACTGCACTATTGTCCGAGGTGAAGAGACTCTTAGAAGCAAGATTCATGTACCCAGTAGAAGATTCATAATGGGTCCCCCCCAGTAGTGGTGAGGCCAAAGAAGAATGGTAAATGGCGAGTGTGCGTGGATTACAAGCCACTAAATGCTGCAACAAAAAGGGACCACTTCCCTCTCCCATTTCAAGATGAGATTCTAAATGAAGCAGCAGGCCATGAGCAATGCACAGTGTGTGATGGCTACTCCGGCTACTTTCAAATAAGCATTGCAGAGGAGGACCAAAAAAAGACTACTTTCATCACATCATGGGGCTGTTTTGCATTTCGAGTCATGCCTTTTGGTCTCACCAACGCTCCAACCACCTTTCAACGATTCATGAATATGGTCTTCCAACCTTACTTTGGTAAGTCCATAAGGGTTTTCATAGATAAATTTTGTATTTACAACTCCAAAAGTATGCATCTCGGCAAGATTGATGAAGGATTTACTCGTTTAGCTAAGCTGGGTGGACAACTAAACAAGGACAAATGCCACATTGGGGAAAGCAAGGTTACACTATTGGGTCATGTAGTGTCTATTGATGGAATCGAGGTAGATCCTGAAAAGATAGAAACATTGTTAAATCTACCTTCCCCAACTTCCATCAAAAAATTAATCTCTTTCTTGCAAAAGCTAAGATATTTGAGTAGATTCATACACTTACTCTCCCAAGTGATATTTCCTCTACAACAGCTAACCCGTCAAGAGACGCTTGTTTGGAGTGAAGAAAGTGATGGGCATTTTAGAGAGATAAAAAAAATGTTAGGGTCACTCCCTGTAATCCTTCAACCTTGTCGGGAAGAAACATTCTTTGTAAACCCTAGTGTGGGAGAAGAGGCCATTGGTGCTGCCCTCCTACAAAAAGATCCAAAAACATCCTTTATGAGGCCTGTGTATTTTGCTAGCCGCCTCATGGAAAACACAGAGAAGGCCTACACCCTGATGTAACAGCTAGTGTTAGCCCTCATGTTTGCGGTAACCAAATTTTGGCCGTACTTGCTGCCAAAGAGGTTTGTAATTATCACTGTGGAGGATATGTTTCCCTATGCACTACAACATATGGAAATCTGTGACAAAATAGCAAAGTGGGTGGTGCGACTTCAAGAGTTTGATTATACAATATAGGTTGAAAGAACAACTTGAGCATGCTTAGCCGACATTTTAACAAACAACTGCTATGAAAAAGTTTTCCATTTGAAGAGAAAGAAACTTCCACCACCTCCAGCTCTAGAGGCTCTGGTCAATGCTTATAGCCTCTACTTTGATGGAGCATACAAGAGAACCAAGGATAAGGCAGCTACAGGCATCGTGGTCTTATCTCCATTGGGAGAGAGGATCCATGGTGAAGGTCCGATCACTCTAGAAGATGTCCACTCCACCAATGAAGCAGAATATCAAGCTCTAATTCATGGCCTTTGTTGGTGCCTGGATAATTCAATTGAGAGATTCCATGCTTTTGGTGACTCCATGCTTTTGGTAAGGCAAATGCAAGGTACATGGACTTGAAAAAATGCCAGTCTCTCTACTAAAATGAGAGAAGCCAAAGCTCTTATGAGGAGATTTAGGGAGGCACAAGTACATCATGTGCCAAGAGACCAGAACAAGGATTCATACCACCTAGCATCATAGAAGTTAAATGAGTCAATAGTGGGAGCAGTGTCCATCCAACTTCTACTTCAGCAAGGCAAGGCGGACTTAGAAGATATTATGCACCTTCTGGAGCAAGGAGAGGCTCCTAAACACATGAATGCAGGGGAAAGGCGATGGTTAGCTAGGAAGGCTACCATGTATTGCATAGTAAATGATAATTTGTATTGTCTTGGTAAGGATGGTGTGCTTAGGAGAGTGCCTGTGAAGAGTGAAATTGAAGGGATTTTAAAAGCTTGTCACAATGATGTGTGCGGAGGACATTTTGCACACAACATCACTAGTAGAAAGGTTCTACAAGCTGGGTTTACTTGGCCGAATTATTCATCGTGATGTCAAATACTGGTGTCAAACATGTGATGAATGTCAGAAATCAGGACCACGATGGCTCATAGCTGAACCTCAGAACCCAATAAAGGTATATGGGCCCTTTGAGAAGTGGGGAATTGATTCCATAGAGCCTCTACCACGTACTCAGTCAGATAAAGAGTAATCATTATGCGAGTAGACTACATGGCTGGATGGGCTAAGGCTATGCCAACCAATAGAATTACTGCTAAGGATGTGAGTCTGTTCATCTTTGACCACATCTTTTGCCGGTTTGGCACCCCTCTTGAAATACTATCTGATAGAGGAACAGGGTTTAGAGCAGACTTGGTAGGAGAACTCATGCAGAAGCTAAATATTTAGCATCAACACTCTACTCCTTACTACCCTCAGTGCAATGGCTTGGTGGAAAAGGTAAATTGAGTCATTTGCAAAATTCTCACCAAATAGGTACATGCTAGGCACCAAGATTGGGACAAACACCTGAATGGAGCTCTATGGTCCTATAGAACCTCCTTCAAAACCGCATTAGGGTACACACCCTTTCATTTGGTTTATGGAAAGGAGGCGCTTTTGCTCATTGAAGTGAAGTTAACAAGTCTTCGAATATTGGGTAGCCAGGTAGACTCTCAAAAGGAGAAAGTACATCAAAGGATCATGGATCTAGAGAGGCTGCAACTGGATCGTGAAGAAGCCATCAACCACTACTCTCAAGAAGCAGAGAAGCGCAGAGAAAAGTTCAATAAAAAGCTAGCATCTAAAGACATCAAAAAGGGATCTCTGTGCTTCGATATGACAATCGCTTCAACACTCGTAAGGATGGAAAGTTTCTTTTTCGATGGGAAGGCTCGTTCTTGGTCACTAAAAATTTCAAAAATGGCTCTTACAGACTTCAAGACATTGATGGTAAAGTGCACAAGATCAGAACAAATGGATGGCGTCAAAATCCTTATCACATCAGAATAAGGTCAGGCCAAGATCAAAGAAAGTAGGCTAGAGGCATAAATACCTCTAGCCAGGTTTGGGGGGGCTATGATCCGAGCCTATCACAAATTTTTTGTTTACTATATTTTGTTGGTTTTCCTTGCTTCTAGAGGTTTACAATAAATGAAAGAGTGAGAAAAACCTCTTGGAAAAATTCAAAAAAAAAAGACTTGATGGGAATTTTTCCTGGACTAATTCACAGGAGGTGAAAGGTAGAACCTAATGGTAAAGGGAAGGGAAAATATGTAAATGTGAAAAGAAAAGATATGATGTGTTTGTGGAGCCATACACCCATGATTCAAGGGTCATGAGGGGCTCATATCATCATGGCTTTGGAGCCATATTATGATTCAAACAGATGGGACCCAGGTGGAAGACTTGGTGAAGGAAGAAAACAGACACATGATTTTGCTGGATTTTTAAAAAATACGTCCACTCTGATCCAAGAAAAGTTGTCTTCATCAAAGTTGTAGCTCATGAGTTGGAGATTCTGACCATAGTTTTTTTATAATTTTTGCATCTACGGTCTAGGAGATATGGCCAAAATGGCGGACGCCAATTTTTCCAACTGTGGTGGAGACCACCCCCTCTACCTTTACCCACACACCCTTCCTTTTCCACATTGAGTCCTTCTCTAAAAATCATCCATTTGTCTCCTCACCCTCCCCTCCTTCCTCCTCTCTCTCAAGCTCATAAAATCATCACAAATTCCTCTTCTAATCACCTTTCAAATCATGCTTAATCTTGTTGTAATTCATAAGTTGTCATTCAACCCCTTTCTATTATTACTAGATATGCATTGATTTTATGTAGATTCTTTACATTTTAAAATAAGGAAGCTCTTGGACTCAAGCTATGGAGGAAGGAGTGAAGACAACACAAGTGATGATGGAGCCAATTAGTTGCAAATTGGTCAACAAATCACTTGGAAGGAGCTTCTTCATTGGTGGAATGTCCCTAATCAAGCTTCGTTTGTACAAATTGCACTTGGATCTTAACCTCACTCCTAATCACTCTCTTGCCTATATAAAGAGCCCCCGCCCTTTGTAATTTCAAGTCTCCCTCAGCCTCATTGAGTCTTGGTATCACTCATCATGAGCCCATAAAGCTCATTCATTCACTCCATTCTTTGCACATTATAGAGTGCAAATTGTTTTATGCTAGTAACCTCCCCTCCTCTTATTTATGTTAATTAAGAGACATCTTTTATGTGTGTGTGAGAGTGCTTGATGTGATTTTGGCTAATTCTTGAGTTGTTGTTTAGTAATCTACATGCTATTTGTGTTGGGAGTGCTTGAAGTTATCCATTCCTTGTACACACACTAAGGTTAATGCTTCCTTCATAGTGATAGCTCACTCTCTCTCTCTCTCTCTCTCTCTCTCTCTCTCTCTCTCTCTCTCTCTCTCTCTCTCTCTCTCTTTGCGTAGCGGTCCTAGTCCACGCTTCCAAGACTAGGTGGTGCCCTCATCTCATTTCCCTTGTGGCGCAATGGAGTTTGTTTTGGTGTGCAGGCCGCCATTCCAAATTTCCTTCGTCAATGTCTTCATAAATCTTTTATTGTCACCAAGTTTGTCTTCATGAAATCAATTCTTTGATCAATCCTACATAGATCATAGACTCAAAAAACATAGTCATGAAAATTATTAGCATCGTTAGTGACATAATTACATTCACAATGCCGTAAGAGTGGTTCGCGATGCCACTCTTTTGACGACATATGTACGCATGATAACATATAAGTATGAACGTAAAAGTACAAGATGCGTGATTACGTGATGCAAATGACATGTGTATATACTACATAAAACGAGATTTATCAACGTAGTGATATCAATGAGTATCATCAAAGTACTAACAAAATATCATAATTGTATCAATAAAAATGAATAAATCATCATGGTCTCCACGAAAAGCATCATAGAATAATCATTGTATCAACGAAACAATGTCACGGTATCACCGAGAATAACCATGGTATCAACGAAACAACATCATGGTATCACCGAGAATAACCATAAAATCAACGAAACAACATCGTGGTATCACCGAGAATAACCATGTAATCAACGAAATATCATCATGGCATCACCGAGAATAACCATGGTGTCAACTAAAATCACCATGACCAAAGTACTAACAAAACATAATCATGGTACCATCAAAATCACTATGGTATCAACAAAAGATTATCAATAAAACGGTGTAAACTATATCTCTACAAGAATAATTATACGAGAATCAATGAACGAGTATATCATATAACAAAAGATCATGTACCAACAGTAGCTCAATAAAATCTGGACGATCATCAACGACTCGACTGAATCGGAACGATATGTAACTGGCTTCTGCAACAAAGTTACGTCAGTAACAAATATATGATTGATGAAGAGAAAATATAATTGAGAAGTTTTCAATTATGAGGAAAATCAAAAGCAAAAAGTAAAATTTGCTTTTCAAACATATTCGCAGTACGAGAACCATAACCCAAAACCGGTGTAGAATTTAAAGAAACTTTCTTCTGCAAAGTTATACACCACATTTTTTTTCTGCATAGTTTCTACAAAATCATTTGCAATTAGCAGAAAAATCAAAAAACCAAAAACAAAAGTTGATTTTCAGGCATTTACGCAGTCCGTAAACGATAACTAAAAATCAATGCAGAATTTGTAAAACAAAAAACTTTCTTCTGCAAAGTTGTAGACCATATCGATTCCAGTGCCTCCACTGGCTGTTTCTGCAAAATCGTTTTTAATTAACAGAAAAATCAAAAACAAAAATTGGAAGTTGCTTTTCAGGTATGCATGCAGTCCATGAACGATAACTTCAAATCGGTGTCTGCAAAATCATTTTCAATTAGCAAAAAAATCAAAAACAAAAAGTGGAAGTTGTTTTACAGGTATGTACGCAGTCCACGAACGATAACTCAAAATTGGTGCAGAATTTCAAAAAACTTCCTTCCGCAAAGTTGTAGACCACATCGATTATAGTGTCTTTCATGAGTAGTTTCTGCAAAATTGTTTTTGATCAGGAGAAAAATGGAAAACAAAAACGTCTGCTCTGATACCATGTTTTGAGAGAGAGAGAGAGAGAGAGAGAGAGAGAGAGAGAGAGAGAGAGAGAGCACAGAAATAGAACCCCAAAGTGTGTAGAATACACACATGATATGATGTATATATAGAGGGGACCTGGGTGTCATATATAGAGAAGCCATATATTGAGTAGCTTCACATATAAACTCAACATCCTGGTAATGCGTGTTCTTTCCATGCTATTTCTGTAGTATATTCTCCGATGAAAGGTATTTGTAGAATTATTTTTGTGTTCAAATATGTAGAGCCAAACATTCTATGAGCTGGCTAAACTTTAATGATATCCAATGAATATATCATAAACGGGTCCTCAGGGGACAAAGGTCTGTTGTGATTCATGCATTGTGCAATATATGTGTTATTAATAAATAGAAGATCATCCATATACCGATTAGAGTGTATGAAAGCTAGAAGCATATCAAACTTTTTGAGTCTGGATAATTTTCTAACATATTCTAGCTCAAACGAAGCAAGGTATGGATTGCACCATAAAGGAAACATGAGTATCCCATCGGGATTCTTTTAGTTTGTCGATATATATTAGACCCTAAACTTGAAAAGCAATTGTCTAACACAAAGATATTTAAAGCCTCAAAGAATTAAAAGGAACATTCTACTTTCGAATTTTTTTCTGTAAGGGTGATTTTGTTTCTAGATGGTTTAAAACCTTCATAACCTTGACCAATTATTAATCTTTTAATGTTTCTCAAAGAATCCATTAAGCTATGCTTCCCATGGTGAGGAATTGCTTCATAATCAGCTTTAATATCATATGTATGGATAGAATAAATCAGGTTAGGAAGGTCTATCAAAGCAATAGGGTAATTGTCCCCATCAACCTGTCCTCAACAACAAATATCTTGAACACATCTGTGTTGTTGGTAGCCATGGTAAATGCTGCACCTGATGTGGAAACTTCCCAAAAAGAGGAGACACGGAACGGTAACAACACGTGCTATATAGCACAAACCGTGGAAGATTGTAAGGCATCTGTTATGTAGAAAACGGAACTGATAGAAATTTTGCACAAAATTACAAAATTGCTTGTGCAAACCTGTCTTTAGTGGAAACGAAGGCCAAAATGAGCCCGAATAAAGAATCTGAGCAAATTGAGCTCTACGACCTCTCCCGAAATATTTGTCGACCTGCAAACACTCGCCAAACCTTACTAAAATCGAAGAAAGTGAGTAGGTGTGTGTGCTGGAGCAGCTGGTGACTAAGCCCGGGAGGATGCAACCTGGTATTATACCAATTGTTGGAATTAAGGTTGCAGATAAATGCACACAACTTGGAGAAGATGAAGGAAGCACAAGGCACACAATAGAGAGTGTATTCCTTAGTGTGCAATGGAAAGATAGATTGCCCTAGAGTAATGGGCATATATACAATGCACAGGGGAAAAAACCTCCGAAAGAGGGAAAAAATACCCCGGTGGTCCTAGTGTGTTCACGCACATCACTAACACATGCATATGGTAACAATAATAAACGTCTTCAAAAGGCCAAAATGACCTATGAGACCAAACTGATACAATCCTTGTGGATCCAATCCAATGTCTTGGTACAAAAATAAAATGAAGTAAAGTTAAAGCCTAATTTAAAAGGTTAAAATTATCAGACTGAAATCATCACCATCATCATCCATGCCGAAGGATTCCTGGCATCGGGTGTTGTCACCACACACACACACACACACACACAGAGAGAGAGAAAGAGAGAGAGAGAGAGAGAGAGAGAGAGAGAGAGAGATAGAGAGAGAGAGAGAGAGAGAGAGAGAATGAAATGTAAAATTATACATCCTCAAAAGGCCAAAATGACCTATGGCACCAAATTGATACAATCCTTGTGGATCTAATACAACGTCTAAGTACAAGATAAAGTAAATAAAATAAAAGCTAAAATGAGAATCCGTGTCCAAGGATGTATTGCATCAGTCGTTGGAGAGTATTGTCAATGTCCGCCCTAGTATATAGTGGTACTTGACATCTCCCATGCGGTGCTAGAATAGTCGTGATCCTCTAAGGGAGCCTCTATCGATGCCATGGTGGCCCTCATAGACGTGGGCGTCTAGCTCTCCCAACCTCAATGGCTTTGTCAATTACTATACCTTTGGTATAAGTGGACTTTGAAGTCTGTTGTGAAGATTGCTCATTTGATTTCCCAGTCTTTGCTCTAAAGAATTCAGCAATTTGCCTATGTGAATGTATCCCACTGTCTAATCTCCTCAACAGACTCTTCTTGTGTCTACATAGCTCTAGCATAAACAACGTGACGCATCTCTGATCCTAATATCTCATGTATCTAACCAGTGGTGATGTAAGGTGCAGCAAAAGTGAATGTTGAACTTCTCTTGGCCATTCTTTACGGATGCAAATGTGAGCTAACCTTCAAAAAATACACTAAAATGACAAAAATAATCATAAAATTCCAAAAATTTGAACACCAAGGGTGCCCATCAAAAATCAACCTTGATTGTGGGGCTCTCCAATTTTCCTAAGTACCAACATTGAAACTGCAACTATATTAGGATGTGGTCATGCGTACATCAATTATGAGTAAGATGTTGCTGATGCAACTACGCTAACATCGGAAATTTTACAAACAACCATACATAGTTGCATATAAGACATAACGGATGCACAATAACGGATGACTATGAAAAAGTAACTGATGACTATGCATGGCATGACCACTCCCTTATCCTTGCTGTGACAAAGTGATGACATAGCATGACCTAAAGGATGGACACTGTACAGAGAAGGGTTGGTGCCCTACTGAAAGGTGCAGAAGAAGTTGTATCAACTTGCCAAATCAACCCGAGAGGCCAAAAATTAAAGGACACCAATTTTGAAAGGTTGCACCAACTTATGGGGTCCTCTATTTGATGGGGCCCTAGGGACAAAAAGTATAAATGAAGTGTGGAAGGGATGATGACGTGGTACTTGTACGAAACCTGCAATCTGGGCTATTGATGCCGCAAACCATAGGGACGACCACAATTTGTGTTGTTGACATGGCACCTCTATGGATTTCCACAAAACGTTGGTGCAGCCAAAGTGTGTCGACGCTATAAGATGGCATGGACAGGTGTGTACAGGCAAGTAGAAGCATGGCATGGACAGGTGTATACAAGCAAGCATAAGCATGGCAAAGGACTGGAGCAGCTAGGAAGTTCATGGAATAGCAGGTAGCAGCGGAAGTGTATGCATGATGCAGTTTATAGGCCAAGAAAATATCCATAATATGCTAATTGGGGTAGCAAGTGAAAGAGATGAAAAGTGCAGTTTTGAGGTCTAGAAATGATTAGCTTGGAGTGCTGAAGGAGCATATCCAGACGGTTCATCAAACCGAGCTACGGAGCCCAAGTTATGGAAGGTTGAAGTTTTGGAGGTTTGCAGATTCTTGCCGGACAGGGCAGCTGGGGACAAGTGGTCCAAGTGGAACTTGAAGTATAGATCTGTAGAGCTCAATTCATGGAGCCTGCCCATTTTTTCGGATTGTGGATCGGAGCCACAGTTTGCAAGATATGGTCAGTGGAAGTTTTTCCGGGGGCCGGGTCTGAGCCCATTTGGCCGCATTGGAGAAGGTGCCATCTGGCATCTTCTGAGCCTCGATGAAGATCTAGAGCATAGTGTACATCATACAGAGCTAATAGGAAGAGAGTGCATGCCAAACTGAGTCCGGAGCAAGGAATTACAGCAGTTGGGAGCTGGGGTGCCTTCGTCCTAGGTCGGTCGCAGATGTTTTTTCCCTTTTTGAAGCCCTTGGTTCGAGGATGCCGGGGGGCCGACGTGCAGATACAGAGAGGGTGATGGTAGACGGGGAGATGGAATTTCACCCGGGCTTTACAACTTGGCAAAAGGAGGTGGGAGCAGATAATGGGGGTTTGGTAAAGGGAGGCCAAAAAAAGTTTTTTGTTAAAAAAGTAATGGGGTTTTTGTTTTTTTCTGAAGCCTCTAAGGCTCAAGGCCTGTGGTGAAGCCACGTGGACAAGGGTGTAAACCCACATGCGCAAGCCGCTGAACAGAGGCGGGGGTATATGATCTGGAGCATGGCTCCACTATTGGTATCCAAAGGGAGTGTGGGACCTCCAAGCTCCGTAGGCTATGGCGCGGCCTAGTGGGCGCTGCGTAGAGGAAGTTCAGGGCGGTTTTGGCGGCGCAAGCCGGCTGAGGATGGGCAGCGCAGGGCATCCGTGGTGTCGCATTTCGATGATGATGTGGCAGGCCCGAAAAGGGGGGGGGTTCCCGCGGCTCTCAAAGCCCGTAAGTTTTGAAGGAAGAGGAGGGGGGAAATAGCGATATCGCTATTGCCTTCCCCTTTCAGGTAAGGGGTGAGCTCCACGGCAAGGAATGAGAGAGAGGATCTGGGAGCATCCAGGTGGTATAAAGCAAAGCCAAAGCCGGCCAAGTTGAGGGGCCCAGGTGGACAAAGCCAAATGCAAGACCAAAAGGGGAGAGATCTGGCCGGCCAAGGTGGAAAAGATGCAAAGGGCAAGTGTGCACACCATGTACATGTTTCCAAAATCAAACTAGGCCAAGTGTTATCAATGCAAGAAAATACTAAAAGAAGCTCTAAGTGAAGGCCACGGCAAGAGAAACTCACATTTTTTTCTTTCTTTGGGCCTCTTAGAGGTACCCCTATAAAAGGTTATTAATGAGAAAATTGAAGGGCTTTTTTGCCTGTGTAAGTAAGTGAAAGCTGGAAGCTTGTGTGATGCCAAGCTTTCCATTGAATCTGCATACATTAATTGTACTACCCTCTATGCAATAATACCAACCGTTTGCCCAATCTCTTGTGTGGCTTCTCCCCAATCCCCTCCTCCTCTCTCACTCTTGGTGTGTTAACCATTATTTGCAGAGGGTTTGCCTTCCGTTTGAAGGGTGCTATCAAGAGTGTAGATTAAGGGTGTTTTGTGAGTCGGAACGGGTGAGCTGAGCACTGTGGATGCATTTGTGTTGTGGGTGTTCTTGTGCAAGGAGTGAGGTAGTCGTTTTGTATGCTAAAGCGAAGTGGTTAGTGAAAATTAGCCGATTTGAAGGTGTTTGTTGAGAGGTTAGGGGTGCTGTGGAATCCTTGGGCTATAGAGAGGCAAGTATTGTGTGTGCTGGGTGTGTTCCCTATTCCCCCTCTCCATCTTCTGGTGCCCCCACTGAGGAGCAATTGATTGCTCGTTGGTATTGATCAAAGGCGGTTATTTCCACCAAGGAGAGATGGCAGCACATAGCTATGGACCAATTTTTGCTGGAGAAGGAGATCCGGAAAGTGGATGGCCGATTTTGAGTTGTATATGCTGTCATTGCATATGCCGGATGAAGCTAGCAAGATGAAAACGATCCCGTTTTTTATGCGGGGAAAAGCAAAGACATGGTTCTTTGCGTTGGAGGGAGAGCCAAGAATTATGTGGCCGGCGCTGCGGACCCGTTTCCTGCAAGAATTTTGAAAAGAGGTGTCTCCTATCGACTTGGATGCAAGGATGAAGAATTTGAAGCAGGACGTGAATGAGGAATTCAGTACCTTTCTTGCTCTCTTTGAAGAATGCTGGAGGGATTTTGCAATGGCCATGTAGTTGGTCAATGGTGGTGAGTACTTTAAATTGGAAAATTTTATGTCTTGTTTACACCCCAAAGTTCGTGAAAAGGTGGATTTCGAGGGCCCGGAGAATTACAACGGGGTAGTGGCTATTGCGCGGTCTAAAAGCCGTAAAATCAAGAAGAAGATCGAGCAAGGTGCATTGGGATATGAGGTGATGGTTCCCAATCTGACTTCGAGTCCGAGAGAAGAAGCTCAGGTGGAGAATCAACCCAATCAAGGGGCTGCAGCCGTTCCTCAACAGTGGGTACGTACAGTTCAAGATTTGTCTGAACAAATGCAAGAGTTGTGTTTAAGTGTTATGGACAGAGGTCAAGCAAGGACAGGAAGGGGTAGAGCTAGGCAATTGCTCGACAGGTGCTACAATTGCGATGAGGAGGGTCACTATGCTCCAGATTGCCCTCACCCACCAAGGGAAAGGGGAGGCATGTATCCTCTTTTTGGTCACGGTCGTGGTCAGGCACAGTTTAATGACCAAAGAGGTCAACAAGAGGTTGAAAATCAAGCACAGGCGGCTCCATCAGGTAATGATGAAATACCCAGGGTTAACATTATTGGTGTTGACAGGCAGGAGGTTGACGTTATGGCCAACAAAAGAGCACGAGGTGAAAGAGAAACGGAAACGGAGCGTGAAACTAGAGCCAGGGGAAAGAGAAGGTAAATAAAGGAAGAGAGCAACCAGAGCCAAGCAGAAGAAGGCGAAGATGAAGGATCACCCAAAAGGATTTTCAATTGGGACGCGGCAATCCGGAGTATGATTTGGTAACAGATGTTCAAAACCAGAAGGCTAACATCACTTTTGGGTAGCTGCTTGGTTTGAACCCTTAGTTAAGAAGGCAATGGTCAACTAGTGTCAACACTAGGCTTCCTCGAGTGGGAGGAGAGGTACATACTGTGCAGAATCTAGCTGTGAAGGTGGGAAGTCCAACCGATGTGCTTCTGGTGGTGGATGTTTTGATCGAGAAGAAGAAACAGGTTCAAGCATACATCGATGGTGGAGCCCAATTCTGTGTTATCACGGACTCGGCTATGAGGGAAATTGGCATTAAAGCTATTGTCAAATCCAATGTGCGAATGAGGATGGCTAATCATGCGAAAGCTCGTTGTCTGGGAGTGGCACTGGATGTGAAGGTAAAGGTTATGGGGATTGAATGTTTAATTGATTTTTTTGTCATGAAAGCAGGAGAGAATGTTTATCCAATTATACTGGGGAGGCCATGGTTGTTAGCTCTTGGATCCAACCAAGATTGGGGAACTGGGGTGTTTACCCCGCCAGACAGGGAGAATGGCAGACAAATTGTGTTGGATCTAAAGACCAGGGAAAGTCATTTTCATCCCTCAGCAGGAGGAGATCCAGATTTCAGTACCAGTTATGAGTACGAGATGGAGTCTACTTATGATGAAGGGTCAACCAGTGTCAAAGAGGAAGAGAGTGATGAGGATTTATTGAAGCTGGATACAGATTTGTTCGGGGTCACAGTAGACTCTACCACTGCAAATAGAGGTATGCAAGTTCCGGTTTGTAGTTTGCAAGCTAAAGAGATGGAAGATATGCTAGGTGCAGATTTAACAAAGCAGGAGAAAGAAGGCTACATGGACCTATGTGCATCCTACCCTAATTTATTTGCAAATGAATAGAAGGATATGAGGGGAGCTAGAGGAGTGGAGCATCAGATTCTTCTTAAAGAAGGATACAGGCCAAAAGTACAGAAGCTCAGAAAGTTGGGGGACATTCAAAAGGAAGCTCTATGGCAGGAGATCAACAAGTTGCTCGAGGCAGGTATAATTTATCCGGTAAAGGAGTCTGAGTGGGTTTCTCCTGTTGTCATTACCCCGAAGAAGAATGGAAAGTGGCGGGTATGTGTAGATTATAAACCTTTGAATGCTGCAACCAAGCGGAATCATTACCCTTTGCCTTTTCAAGATGAGATTTTAAACGAATTGGTTTTTTTTCATAAAGAAGCTGTTGAAGTTTTTTGAAGCAATACAATTTAAACATGTGCAGAGAGAACAAAACTAGGAAGCAGATCGTTTGGCTAGCAGCTGTGTTCAGACTTAAGTGTTGAGTTTATATGTGGGGCCAACCACTTATGCAGGTAGAGAGACTTTGAAGGATATTGATGATTTCTTGAATACAGGTCAATGTTCTGATGGGCTTTCCAAACTACAAAAAAGGAGAGTTTTTCAAAAGGCTAAGAGGTTCACTCTTATTGGCGAGGATCTAGTGAAGAAAACATTCAAGCCAGATCATTTAGCGAGACTGCTCATTGCCCAGATATTCAAATTACATGACATGCCTAAGATAAAGCGCTGAATTTTGGTGACATGGCTGAACATACAAATCTCCGCAATTCGTGCTCATTGTCCGTACAGCCTGCCGAAATTGCACTGATAGCTTTTGAATGTGAGAAGCTTTTCAATTACTGCTTTTGGGCATCCCTTGTATCTACAAATTAGTGGGCAGGGCCTCCCTTCTAAGAGCATTTGGACGTACAGTCTGAGAGTGAGCACCTATCCACTCTCTTGTACTTTGAACATAGATTAATACAAAAATAAATACCGAAAGGGGCGCTTGTCTTTGGGGCCAATATCTCTAGGAACGGAACTATGTTGGGCCGTGTCAACTCAAGTGTGAATTGTAAACTGTTTTGAAGTGAATCTTTGTTGTGTCGCGGTAGAATCTTGACTTGGGGTGTCCAAGTTTGTTACAAAGTGTGACAGACTTGGACACTCCAAGTAGAGCATCTACCACAACACATGAGAGAAAACTGAAAGAACTGAACAAAACTGAGAGAAAGATGATACAACATGCTGTAGTTTTGCATCTAGAGAGATTGGCCCCAAAGACTGGAGCCCCTTTCTGTATTTCTTTATTATTAATTCTTCTCAACGTTTGAGAGAGGGAATAGGGTAACACGCCCATCACAAACACAAGGGCCTCTCTATAGCTTAGGGTATCCACAACACCCCTATCCTCTCAAAAAACACCTTCAAAGAATCACTTTACACTAGCAGAGCACTGCTTGTTCAATTTCCACTGATCACACACTCTACAAATCCACCACACAACACACACCTACTACCACTGCCTGTCTACACCCTTACACACACTCACAACCACTCAATCTCACTCTCTCACACAAAACACCGTCGGTCCAGGGGGGCACACACATCCACACAGCCGGCACCGAGAGGAAACATTAAAGCAGGAGAAGGAGAAGGGGGGAAGGGGAAACAACACCAAGAGGGGAAATTGTGGCTTGATTTCACTTCAAAGAACATGTACACTGCCATCACCATGCCCATTTTCAAGCAAAAGTTACAAAGGGGCTAGCTTGCTAGAGAACTCCACTTTGCACGCTTCAAACAACACCCAAAAGGCCAGGAAAAAAGCCCTCAATTTGATCCAATTTTGATTTTGATAGGGGGGGACTTTAATTTGGTAATTTGCATTTTAATTGGTCCACCTGGCACCTTGAATTGGCATTCTTGGGAAAGGGGGCACCGCCTTGCTCTATCTGCTCTCTTCTTCTCTCTTTTGCACTTGGGGGGGGGGGGGGGGGGGGGGGGGGGGGGCATTAGCCATGTGGCTCTTTCCCTTTGGGTTTTTCCATTTCTGGAATGAAATGAGATTTCTTGCTAAATCTGTCAATGACAGTTCAGATATCATCGTACCCACTCTGTGTCTTCGGGAGATAAAAAATGAAATCCATAGCAATACTTTCCTAGGGTGTAACAATACCTGTGCTTTATGCCTGTCAAACTTGACCGTCTAGCATACCAAGCAACTGCGTACAAAATCTTCCACGTCCTTCTTGAGTCTCGGCCAAAAGAAGTATCACTCTACACCTTTCAAGGTGGTATCAATACCTCGGTGATCTGTACATGGTGGACATTGGCATTTGGTTGGAACCTTTTCCCTCAACGGTTGTGTAACGCACAACATCGTTTTCTTCATCAAGTAGCCATCCCGAATGGAATATCCCGCTACTATCTCCCTCTTTTGTATTCAACTGAATATATTTGAAAAATATCGATCTATGGCGTACTGATCAACCATGTCCTTGAAGCTTCTATGATGAATCGTGGAAATAGCCAAGACTAACGGCTTCCGTGACAAAGCATTTGCCACCAAGTTCTTTTTTCCTTGCACATAGACAATCTGGAAGTGAAATTGTGACAAGATGTTAGCCCACTGCATCTGCTTTTTGGAAGCTACTTTTGTGACAAGAAGCAGCGTAAACTCTGATGATCAGTGAAGATCGTAAAATTGGCTCCGAGTAGGTAAGGTCGCCATTGAGTAAGAGCATGGATAACCACCAAAAGCTCTTTCTCATAGATCTGTGCTATCAATTCCGGCCTTGAAAACAATTGGCTCTCATAGGAAATGACATGGCCTTCTTACATTAAGACCGTACCCAGACTATGACCACAAGCATCACAATATACTTCAAATGACTTTTGCAAATGTGGCAAAGTCAAAACTGGTGTCGTAGTCAATTTCTCTTTCAAAGTCTGTTGAAAGGCAATCACCTCTGTGGGTCCCCACGAGAATGGGACTCCTTTTTGTGTCAAAATATGCAAAGGGGAAGCAACCTCTACAAACTTTCTCTAATGAACCGCCGACAGTAAGAACATAAGCCAAAGAAGCTTCTAACTTCATGAACATTCTTCAAATTGGGCCAGTCACGAATAGTCTCAATCGTGGCCGATTCCATCTGTACTCCTGCTGTTGAAACGATGTGTCCCAAAAAGTGTATCTCTGGTAATAAAATTCACTCTTCTTCGCATTGATCACCAACTTGTGATCTTGCAATGCGTGAAAGACTTGTAGCACGTTTAGCTCTGTGTGTTTGAATAGTTCTCTACTTTCATGTGATTTTATAATCAAACGATTGTTTACTCGTGCTTTTAGCAGCTCTTTTCCACCATGTGAACCCACACTTATATGTCCACCCTATATCAAGAGAGAAACCCCCCCCATCACAAACACAAAACACTCCCTCCCTCACTGAATACCACAAGCTATAGCTAGGAAGCCTCCCAAACGCACTTTCTAGATGCCAAGGAACAAAAAAACTGCAAAGAAGAATCCAAAGACCAATGATGTGCACAGAAGGCAGAAGATGCGTGCAAATCGACAACCAAAAGAGCTAGCTAACCCCGAGTTGACCCCGAATGCAGAGAGACGGACACATCCAATGAGCATCCATCGTGGAAAGGGGAGGACATCCTAGTGAATCATAGGGTGGGTTAAAATAGATTTCCAGGAGGGATGGGCGCCATGCCATCTGACCCAGGTCATAAAATTGTGATCGACAAGTCACTACCAGGGAAATGAGTGCGTGCCACGTCTATAATCAATCCAACAATGATGAGTGAAGCAGTGATGATGAATATTATGATCCTAATGAAGATGCCCCCCAACCACCTCCTAAGCGGCATCGCAAGTTGAGATTCTACAAGAAGCTCAAAGAGAAAAGCCACAAGGAGCTCAAAGCCCCCCACAACGCCAACCTCGAAAAGCACGATGCTTTTGTAGAGCATTCACTGAAATCCGGCATTACCAAAAAACAACAGAGCTACTTATCAAGAAAGCACCATGTGCATGGACATTTAAGGAGGTGCTACAAAGATACACCACAGAGCTTTGGATGTCTGTTGCTGCCCTTGAGTCCACACAAGGCACCAGAATTGATGTGGTCTACAACTTTGCACAAGATGAATTTTCCAAATTTGCACCGATATTCAGTAATCGTTCGCGGACTGCGTACATGTCGAAAAAGCAACTTCTACGTTTTCTTTTTTATTTTTCTCCTAATTGAAAACAATTTTGCAGAAACAGCTGAACAAGGTACCGGAATCGATGTGGTCTACAACTTTGCAGAAGAAACGTTTTCCAAATTCTGCACAGATTTTGAGTAATCGTTCGTGGACCGCGTGCATGTCCAAAAACAAAATTTATGTCTTTTTGTTTTTGATGTCCTCCTAATTGGACACGAGTTTGCAGAAAAAGCCCAATATAGCCACCGCTATCGATGTGGTCTACAACTTTGCAGAGTAAACTTTTTTCAAATTCTACATGCAAAAAGGATTGGGAAGCAATGATGCACATCTTGAGATATGTGGAAGGTATGATAGACAAGTGTTTATGATTTGGGAATAGTAATGCATCCATTGTGAGTTACATAGATGTGGATTATGTGGGTTGTCTGGATAGTCAAATATCCACCTCTGGCTATGTTTTCCTTTTTCCTAGAGTAACCATGTCATCATGAAGATTATGTCCCTAGGACTATATGTTATCTTCCGCCACCACAGAGACAAAGTATGTGGCAGTTTCTGATGTAAGCAAGGAAGTTGTGTGGTTACGTCACCTTGTGGGAGATCTTCACATTACTCAGACACTAGTGTTGCATTGTGATAGTTAGAGTGTGATTACATTAGAGAAGAACCCCTTGTTCACTCTAAGTCAAAACACATAGAAATCTATTATCATGTGATACACGACATATTGGGTACCAAGTGCATGGAACTAGTCAAGGTTCATATGGATGACAACCCTGTGGATGATCTCACAAAGAACCTACCCTCATAGCACTCTTTACATTGCATGGAGATAATGGGTGTAGGGTGACACCACTTGGATTGTTTGTGGTTGTACAACTTGTACATACATAGGCCTCTTGGGCCATGTCGGCGTTCAAGGGAGAAAGATTGTTAGGGTTTATGCAAACTGGTTGGACATCCATCACACTGACCGTACCAACCTTCTCCCTATTTATTGGTAATACATTTCAATAACAAATCATGAGGCATTTCAATCCTAACTGAGAACTCAACCCAAAACTCTATGTTTTGCTTCCTCGCACACCACACCAAGCAGACGCACATTTGTGCACACACTCTTCACAATTATACATCTAAGGTGCGAGATGGGATTGTATTTCTACTCAAGGCTTTTGAGAAAGTTCTTAAACCTTTTGGAATCTCACTTTTTGATCCTAGAGTCTCTCGAAGAAAGACCATACTCTTTCCCTAACGTTGACAACGAAGCAACAAGCCTTACACTTCAAGATTTTTTAGATAGTATCTAGAACTTTGAAGTACTCATAATGAGCTTTTGTGAGGTTTTCTTTAAAATATTGTAGTTTTTATCAAGTTACATGTGAGCTTCCAGTGGGTGTTCATGCGCTTGACCAATGGGTTGGGTTTTCCCTCCATTCTTGTAGTGTCATTGCTCCAATAGAAACTAGCCACACTATGTAGATCCCTTTTCACAAAGGGTTTAGTACTCATGAGTCTCATCGAGGTTACATAGGACATGGCTAATAATTTATAGTTACACGAAGCAAATGCATTGGCACCTTTTTGAAATGACTATGTCTCACGAATGGTCACACATGCATCATCTATTTGCCTTCTAATAAGTAGCTATGGAAGTCCTTTTTGTAGTTATGCCAATTTTTGTATGGTTGTACCATAACATGTTATTGATAGTTGGTGCACGCATCTACACACTTTAGATTGAGTATATGGGATCGGAGAAATGCAGACAATGAGTGTTGGCTAGGGCCATAACAACCTTCATAAGGTGTTAGAGGGTTGTCACAATGTCAATAAGGTGGTGGGCCCTAGCATGCCGATCTCTCTCTCTCTCTCTCTCTCTCTCTCTCTCTCTCTCATTCTCTCTCTCTCTCTTACTTGAATAAATATTGAATTCTCAAGGACAAAAATCCACTTTTACGATTGTTTCATCGTTTCTTTCTTTCTTGATGTGGTGGTCTAGTGTTGGGGAAAATTGTGTCTCAACTTATAACTATGCCGCTTTGAAGTTCAAAAATGTTGATTGAGAATAAGAGTGAAAGGAATAACTCCGGAGGCCTGCATTATGAGGAAAATAGTATAAAAATAATAAAAATTAGCCCAAATACTCCAAGTTCCCTAGAATCGTGTGAGGTTCCGAAGATTATAATTTCTGGCCGGGTCTACATATATGGCAGTTCAGTTTCTAGGGCGCAATAAGTAGTGCAATAGAAAATTTGGGTGAGCTTTTGTATAAACGCCACGATTAGATCAGGAGCTATGGTCATGATGCGGCGTGGATCATCAGAAGGCCGTCACCGCAACATGTTCTGGGTTAATGTGGTGCTTGTGGCAATGTTTCTGTGCCCTAATTTGCAGATTGTCGTCGCCAATAACGCGACTGTTGCCGGTAACGCTATATTGCAGCCGCATAAAGTTCATGTCGCCGTCTCTGCATCGACGGCTACAAGCGGTGGCGGAAGAAAGCTACTTGCAGTACAAGCGCAGTGCAAGGCAGAGGAGGACATCGTTCTGCTGCAGGGACCCGTAGGCCCCTCCGAATTCTTGGTGCAGATCATCAACACGTGTATCGATGGCTGCTCCTTTCGTGACATTCATGTCTCGTGCGGCGCGTTTGGGTCGGACAGCTTCGTCAATCCGGCGCTGTTCAAGCGGGTAGCCTTGAACGACTGTGTTGTGAAGGTCGGTGGTGGACTGGCACCGTGCGAGGCTGTCACCTTTCGCTACATCAGCGCAGTGGAATTCCCCCTCTCCGTCGCCTCTGCCAGCATGCTGTGCTGATTGTCATTAGCAACTCATTGATTCGTGTCGTTACTCTCCGTCGCCATGCAGTGCTGATTGTCATTAGCAACAAATTCT
Organism: Adiantum capillus-veneris; assembly: GCF_014529385.1. Classification (NCBI taxonomy): domain Eukaryota; kingdom Viridiplantae; phylum Streptophyta; class Polypodiopsida; order Polypodiales; family Pteridaceae; genus Adiantum; species Adiantum capillus-veneris. Next base: position 63,020,517 of record NC_140940.1, on the reverse strand, counting down.
CGCAATAATTCCCACCTTGTGACTTACCTCAACATCATGAGATTCTCTAAGGGAGGCACCAAATACCTAGCTAGGTACGATTGAGGGCAAGGGACCGCCGGCCCGGTGGGGGGGCCGGTGGTCCCCTACCCCCAATCTTACCTAGCTAGGTATGCGGTCCTTCTCAAGCAGAAGCTCATGATGTTATGGATTGTATGAAAAACACTGATGAAAAGGACTCCGTTTTCCTATGTGAGAAAATTTCTAAATCTTCTTGTGTTAGTTTTCCCTTGGATATTCCTTGGAATAATCACTCAAATATATACACTATGTACTATGAGAAACTGGGTATTGTTGTGTGTATGTCTAGCGTGTGCCCGTCGTGCAACAAGACAATGTCGAAAAAAGTACTTGAGAAATACCAAAGGTGGTAGAAAAAAATACATTGTATAGTACAAGTAGCTTTGCAATGGGACAAATTCAAGGCCGCTTAATCAGGAATCTCTCAGTTTGGTCTTTTTCCTCCTTCCACCTTCGGCAAACTACTTGAATCTGTCAAAGCACAATCATGAAAAGATATAAACGTGTCCTCCTTTTTTATGTTGCATGTTGAGTTTGACACATCCTTACTTTAAATTCCTACCTTGGATCATATTCCGATGTTAATTGTATTAGAGACAAAGTAGTTTCCTTCATGATAAAGATGGTGTCTTTTTTTGTCTAATTATCAAAAATATAAATTCTAATAATAAAAGAAATCTAATGTTGTCAAACATGTGAAGCTTTTGCAAGCATAAGAATCTCAATTAAAGTGTTGATTTTTGTTTTTCCAAAACATATTCACCATAGATTAATTGCGTTGTGTGAATAGAAGAGAGAGGGAAAACTTTTGGCGGGCTCGCTGCGCTTGCAGAGTCTGAATGCGCCATGAGTCCACGTGTGCATTTGTACGGGAACCCTCGCTTGCCTAAGCTGCATTACATGTTATACGGGATACATATAATACACCATACACGAGCATATTATAGGTTATCCCATAATATGGTTATGTCACTTTGTACAATTCCAAGCCATATTGGATAAATTGATTATGAGGGTCGGACAAACACAAAGTCTCCATGGTTTACATCCACCATTGGGTCAAATGCATTCTTTGGTTGTTTTGATGAAGGACCCAATAATGGTCATCCAAGTCTTCTATTCCCTGAAATTCATCTTCCTCATTTTCTTCACCATACTTCATTGTGTGGCATATCAACAATCCCACATTCCCCAATAGGCTTGACATTTTTTCTCTCCCATTTTGCAAACCCACTAACCATTTCACGGACTGCCGATGCATGATTTCTTGGAAAGGGTCGCATCAATTTTCAATAGATAGTGGGAAGTTCCCATCTCCAAGTAGTTGAACATGGCATAAAACACTAGGTTTGGCTCAATATACTCTCCCATTTGCAACCACCTTGTCTCCAATGAGGAGGTCCACAAGGTCTCCACTTTAAATAAATTTTGTAAAGACACGTAAAAAAACATTCAATGCAAGAGTAGCCTCAAGATTTGACCATGTGGTACAACTTGAAGCTCGTGTTGAGGATTATTAGATAGGACCATGTCAAGATTATGGTTTGCAATCATGGAATGTACCACCCCCCACTTATACTACACTGTATTACTCAGATAATAAACATTGGGATGTACTTTCAGAGGAGCCTTAGAATCTGACCATGTGGCAAGAACTTGAGGTCCATGCCAATGTGTATTACACACATTAAAGGCCCATGTCAAGGGTATGGGTTTCTTGTCACTCAATCTACTAGATTCCACTTGTATACACCCTATGTTTAGTCTAGTAATAGCACTTGGGGTGCACATTAAGAGTAGCCTCAAGATTTAACCGTGTGACAAAAACTTTATGCCCATGCCAAAGGTTATTAGGTACATTCTTGTGAATGTCAAGGCTCTGGGTTTGCAATTATTCAATCTACCAAACCCCACTTTTATTACACCATATGTTTACTTGGCTAATACAAGGTAGGGTGTACCTTCATGGGAGGGCCTCAAGATGTGACCATGTGGCAAAACATTGAAGGTGCCCATGCCAAGGATTATCATACGCAATTAAGGCCCTTGTCAAGGCTATGGGTTTGCAGCTAGTCAATCTATATGATGACTCGGTTAAGATAACTTGCGCTGTATATTCAGAGTAGCTACAAAGATTTGTCCACATGGCAAAAAATTGAGGTCCACATCCAACCAAAACGTGCATCCCTATATGTGCAATAAGTAGAAAACAAATATATGACGTTTACATACACATAGAAATATAAATAAACATGGATAAATGGGTAGATATTAATTAAGTAATGCAAGCATCTTTTTTGTAGGAAAAAAAGCATAGGAATGTATATGTATGCGTACCCATAAATACATTCATGCATAGCACACTAGACTATATAATATAATATATGTGTGTGTGTGTGTGTGTGTGTGCGCATGCGCACATCTACACACACACACACACACACACACACACACACACACACATATATATATATATATATATGTGATATCATATATATTGGGCGGTGGATTTCAATATTCCTTTACTTAGCATGCAACCCTTACCAATTACTACCATTGAGGAGATCCAAGCGGGGGGGGGGGGGGGGCATCAATGGTCCCGTAAGGCCCCCTTTGCAAGGGAGTTCAGGGATAGCATCTATAAGGTCGAAAAAGTACTCATTTTAGGATATGATTTTGTATGTGATTTTGGTTTTAAAAAAAGCATTTTTCAATGTCTAACATGACAATATATAAAAGTATGTGTGTACGTGTGGTTTAATGAGAGCTACATATTTCTTGGAAAGTGATAACAGTAAAAGTGGTTCAGGTAGGCTTCTTTCAAGTCAAACTTGAATAGTTCACAGGGGGATGCCTGGGAGTTTGGGACAAGAGAAAGGAGAGAAAGGGGTCTTTTCATTTGATTTGTACCCATTTAATGAAGCTTGAATTACTTTTGGCTGTCTAAAAGAAGCTCACAGGAGAGAGAGAGAGAGAGAGTTTAGTTATACATACTTTCAATGTTTTCGGTGATGATTGAGACTTACCTTAAATGTTATTTTGGCTTTAAAATTAATTGGATCTTTTTATTTCATTTTGCATTTCACATCTAATATGTCTTGACTTTTCTTGCATTCTATTGTTTTAGAATGCTAACGTGAAGCTTCACGAACCACCTTGCTTAATTCTAGTAAACTACTCTCTCTCTCTCTCTCTCTCTCTCTCTGACACACACACACACACATATCTATATCTTTATATATATATATATATATTATATATATATATATATATATATATGAATATGAGTTCTTTTTATTTCACAAGCTCATATGGCTTGAATTGTCTTGCGTTCTATAGCTTAATTGTAGTCAATGTCCAAGAAAGTCTCTTTTATTAAGCAGCCAGCAGTGTTTGAGAAATTTTCTTTTCCTAAGAGGCTGAGTCTACTATATGTAAAGATGCAAATAGAAACTATTAGTAGAAATTTTCAAATTTACAAGATTTTAAACTATTTTCTCGTATTTTTACAATTTTATTTCCTTTATCGTTGCTTGTATAACCAAAAAATTTTATTTCCAGCTGGCTCAAGGCTAAGTTAAGGAACTCCTTTCTCGAACACTAATTACTAGCTGAACTTCCTCCTCACAAAGAAGCGAATCAGAAGTACTAGCAACAACTTCAATATTTGTAGGATTTTTAGAGTATTTTAATCGGTTGAAATTATATAATCCCCGTTAGATTTTGAGCTTGCCTTTAAGAAAACCAAGTTAAACATGTTTTAGTGTAATTATGACAAGAGATTCAAATTTTCAAAGAAATGTCCTCTCATACTGTGTCCTCTCATATTGACTATTATGTGAAATATTTGGCTCTAGCAATGTTCAGGAAAAATGCGTCTCAGCTTAATATGTTAAGTATGGAGCCTGATTTACCCCTTGTAAATTTTTGTATTAAAAACCCCATTTGTAAGGCCCCCATTATGAGGAGAATCCATCATGCGTAAAGAAAAATCATTCATCGAAACTAAAAATCACTCGCCAGAAACCCAAACTTGCACGCCCAAACTCGAGACTGGCTTCGTCGGATTATTATGGACGAACGGTGGCCAGAAAGTGGTGAAAAAAGGACCGGTCAATTGGCCGGTGGCCGGTGGCCGAATTCAAAAGCGCACTTGTCTTCTCAAGGGTGGCGACACATGGGCGGATTTGTGGGTCCGATTTGGACTTATCTACACAAGGGCGGCTACACATGGCTTCCTCTCATGAGAGAGGACAGCCCTTTTGGCCTATAAAAGAAGGCCATTTCTACACACATTTTATAGTGTGAAGTTGATGCAACAAGGTGGGTGTGAGGTGGTGAGAGTGAAGCAAAGCGGGAGCTCTATTAAGGGTATAATCCGTTTGTAAACTACTTCTTGTTTTGAAGTACTAAAGCCATTGAGTGGCTGCTTTCCCGTGGGCGTAGCCCACATTGGGTGAACCACGTATATCGTGTGTACTCTCTCTCTCTCTCTACTCTATAATCTCTTGTGTGTGTAAATTATCTCTCTTGTTAGAAGCTGGACACACCCCACGGCAGTAACTACTCGGCGGATTATTATTTTTGTAATTATTCATTCATTAAGGAAAACCTGATTTTGCACCTTGTAATTATTGGAACTTACAGAAGTTTCCAAATTGTATCCCAGTTTTGATAGTTGGATTGAGTAGATGGTTGATTTTGGAACTTTGGAGTTTAAGAAATTGTAAGGTATATATACCACTTTTTGACCTTAATGAAAAAACCCTTTTGTCATTTTAAAAAAAAGTTTTTGAAATCTGTGAGTGAGCGTATTGTGTACGAGAGAGAGAGTGTGAGCTTCATCTTGACGCTACGTGTGCTCCGGTGGTCGGAATCAAGTGCGAAGAAGTGTAGCGTGTTTCCCACGATGAGAGCTACGCGCCGATACCTACATTGCGCGCGTACAATCCGGTTTTGCGAGATCCTTTTGCGAGCTTCATCGGGTGTTTGGGTGAGCATACGTTGTCCGATTTTGCATTGCAGCATATCCACGCGTTCACATTGAGTAGAACTACACATTAGGCACTTTAGATTTTGGAAACAAGGACCTACAGATTTCAGCCAGACATCCTACGTGTTTCTGCACCAGGTGTTTTGGGTCGTGATTTTGGTTCATAGACATTAGGGAGAGTGATCTATTAGTATTAATAGGGTCTCCTTCAAGTTCTATGGTGTTTTGAGATTGTTTGATGGGTGTTCGGCTCTAGAAAGCGTGGTAGGAAGTTTCCTCTTATGCACTCTTGAAGGCTGTGACTTAGACAATTGGTAGACACCTCTGTAGGAATTAGTTAGGAGTCGGTCAAGTGTAGGTTGACACCTTATGCTTGCTTCCATGTGCCCGTGGGTCGAGCTTCATCCTTAGCTGACATTACATGTTAGGTGAGTTCTCGCTGTACTGACGTGCGTCGCGGCGTATCCGTCGAACATTGGCGACGCTGCCGGGGATGAAAACCTTAGGTAGGTGACCGAGACTAATCCTTGAGGATTGGGATTTTTGTCTTGCGAAGAGTCTCGCTTTACATTTGGATAGGATCAGAGGGTGGAGGACTCTCTAGGTCTTAGAGGGAGTTTAGGAAGCGTGTGTCTGGCCTAGATCCTTCGACTTAGGTAGATGAGGTAGACTTAGGTAGTTTTAGGTGGTAGTTGAGTTCTAGAGTAGGAGTTGGAGTGGTAGAAGCGGTGAGAGGAGAGCTTGAGAGTCCGGAGAGGCCAAAAATCAACCAAAAACACCATTATCACCATTTCACATGATAGGTAAGAGTAGAGTAAGTAGGACATCATGATTCGGGATCTAGAGCATTTCATGCATGTACATTTTCTTGGTAAAGTCATTACAAGTTTGTAAAAGACTCAAAAATACGCAAAAGTGTGTTTGAAAGCCTAATTGAAGTCCATAAGTTACTTTGAGTGTTTCTGATAGATCTACAGAGCATCAGGAGCATTCCTGTCAGAAAAATTATTAATTTTAAGCCAGGAGACATCGTACGCGTAGAATGTCTACAGGCTAATCTAGGAGGAATTTTGGGATTTTGAGTTGACGAGTGTGTTCAGAAGGTAGAGTTTACCCTAATTTCAACTGGAAAAACGAAATTTGGCCATATCTTGACAGGATAAGGCCAGATAGACAGAAATGGCCAGACATCCTATCCAAATAGTGCCAAAACATGATTTTGAGACCAAAACCACAAGATGGCTGCATGAGCATGCCTTGCATGATATATAGAGTGATTGAAAGGGGTTTCACATCATTTGGGTGAGAAAATTGGATTCAAAGCGGACTTTAGCACTTTTGACTGAAAAAGGAAAGAACAGCTGAAATTTGGGATTTTTGACATCCAAACCAAAATCTAAGCATACCACTGGGTTACTGACATCAAGGGGAAGCCTTGGGACAAGTCAGGGGTCAAACAGGCCAAAAAGACATCCTACGCATAGGATGTCTTCTGAGTGATTTTGGACACCAAACTAAATTTTGAGTATACCAAAGTGATCAGCCATTCTGATGAAAAAGACATCCTACGCGTAGAATATCTAAAGAAATAAATTGAAGCCAGACTTTTACTTTGAGCATAGTAAGGTGTTATATAGCCTAAGGCAAGCCTCCTAGTTATGTTTGGTCCAATTTGGAGTTGATTAGACTGATCAATATCAGCAACAGGCTGTCGGAACATATTTCTGACTCATTGACTAGCTAATAGGTGTCCAATTCAAAAAGTAAAAGCAACTGTAAGCTCAGCACAACAAAGGGAAACAACAGTGCAAAAATCCAAGAAAAACAGAGCAGGAGATATCCTACGCGTAGGATGTCTATTGGGGCATACTGCAAAGAAAATTTGACCTGGCATAGACAGTGAGATTCCATTTGGCTTAAGGGTTCTAGAACTTAATTCTTTGAGAAGTGAATTTGGACCTTGTTTGCCCATTTGACGAAGCAAAGACTGAATTCAGACTTTTTCGAGTAATTTGGCCAACATCTGAGGGTAGTCTTGTTCAGATTAGCAAACCTACTCCAGAACATCAGCAGTGTATAAAATACAGTAGTGGTTGAGATTGACTCTCCAGTTATACCAATCATTACTAAGATAACCTCTAGCAGATAAATGTTTTGATTCGCTTGCCGAAATTAAAAACTGCAACAAAGCAAGAAGTTGTGCAAAAACTGACCCTTCGCCAGGTGAGTGGTTGGATTTTTGATAAATTGCATTGATAAGTTTGATGAATTTAAGATCAGAAAGATACATTGTTAGAGACCAGAAGGTGGCAGGTGACCAAGGTAGCTTAGTGTCCACCAAAGAGAGTGTGACTCAGGCAAGGCTAGATCCGCTAGCATCGATTATTGAGGAAGGTAGTGATACTGACACTTCGTTAGACAAATCTTTCTTCATGATAGGTAGTCAACAGCCAGGAGGTTTCACCTATGATGGACCTATGCGAGGAGGAAGCACCTCCCAAAATCCTTTGAATGATTCCAAGCTCACGGTGATCTTCTTAGAGGGAACAAACTCGAGAGGAGCCCTAGTCTATTCTGACTATCGAGGCCGCAAGTGCATTTGTATCGAAGAGAGGCCAGCTCAAAGATTGGAGATAATCCGAGTGTATGATGATGGAGATAGATTCCAAGACGAAAAGGGGAACCACTATTTAATAGTTAGTAACCCTGAAGATTACAACAGATATGGAGATAACGTGGCAAAAGGGAAAATGGTTTCAGAAGCTCAAGAACGACAATCAAACATTGATTAGCCCGAAGCTATTTTTATGTATGATAAGAAAACAACCAGGGTTCCAACTTATAACGAGAACGTGGGAATCTACAAGCATGAGAGTGAGGGTATAGTCTCTTACTTTCGCAGAAAAGAACCATACATAAACGAATTCAAAGACAAGGTTCTTTACTTATTCTCTTATGAAAATGCTACGGGGAAGGGCATAGTTTTTGTTCATGGATACGGGCGAGAATACCAACGTATTCTCCCAAAGGAGGTAGAGAGGGCAACAGGTCCAGGAGCATCAGCATACGCCCCTGAGGAAGTGCCGAGAGCCACCTACACCCCAAGCAAGTCAACGAATCCTTTTTCAGATGAGTATGAGGCAACCTCACATTCCACCCGACCGCAAGCATTCAACAACCAAGACCAACCAGCAAACCAACCATCATTACAGGCATGGCTTCGACAGAGTGCAACAATGGAATCAGACAGAAACCGAGATGGTTATCAAGCCGCACGAGGGCTCAGGGATTTGCAAAAACCTTCACTCTATTCAAGGTATCAGGCAGAGAGTAAGCCAAAGACTCGTAGATGTAGCACTGAAAGGAGAAGTAGCGGTCAACCAGGAGCATCTCGTAGATGAAGTGCTAAAAAAGATGAACTTGTACGCGGCTAAAAGAATGCTTTGGTGGTACAAAAAGGAGTGTCCTTGACAGCACCTTTTACAAATCTTTGAGTTACAATTTTTACATGTCACATGAAAAACTGCCTATCATATTATATATCAGTGGATAGATCTTCGAAAGAAGAATCTAAAAACACAAGGTCCGAAAAGTTTTGACCTAAATGTTTACAAAATTTTTATCAATCCCCACTTTTTCATTTGTAGAAGTAAAATAGGTCTTATTTTTGTACCACCAAACAGCCCAAGTGGTGTGCTATTGAACAAAAATGGACAAACCATGGGACCGAGGAATGTTATTATAACAAGGGATATGTGAGATACCTTACGATCCCCAAGATCTAGTAGCTTCCCCTCAAGCTCCACCGATGCCTATATATCAAGCAGGAAACTTACCACGAGATGTAGGTGTAGAAAGACCACAACCGGTGTTGGGACAACAACCACCCCTACCAAGATTATGTCCAGTTGGTATAAGATACACACCAACAGTAACTGAATCAGAGGATAAGGCTTTGGTGCCTATGCATGCATGTTATGAAGATCCCAATGGATATGCGACAAATCCTGTCTATTATCCACCAGAAGAACCCTCGTCACCAAAACCATGGAGCATGATAGGAAATACAAGACCACCAACTGCTGCATAGGCAACAGGAGAAGGAAGATATAGCTTAGATGAACGAACATTGTTGTTCATAGCCAATGGAGGCATGGGCGGATAGATACATGCTTACCAACAAAGAGGAGCTCAAGGAGCACCTTAACAACCCAAGGGCCGGGACCCTGTTACAAGTGTGGTGGAGACCATTGGCTGAGAGACTGTCCTCATGATGAAATCATTAGAGTCAATGCGTATTACCCAGAATGTGGAATTACTCATTTGATTCCCGATTGCCCTAAAAACCCAAGCAAAGGAGAAAAAAGCACCTTGAACATGTTAGAAACAGTACCTTCCAGTGGAGGATTGGAAAATGAAACAATCATACCTATTTAGGAGGTATTAACAGGAGCCCAAGCTCAAAGAAGGACGAATGAACCCATAGTTGAAGAACCAAAAACCAATGCCCAAAGTTCAGAAACAAAAAATCAGAGAAGCACTTGGAAAGCTAGAAAGGCACGTAGGAAATCCAGGAAAGAACGAGAGCAAACAGCCCTATCAGAGGAATTGAAACATACAAAGGATAGATTGGAACGTTTAGAGGATCTATCTAGCTTAAGCTCACACACCACAGCAACCATAGCACCCAAGGAAATAGCAGATCCCAAAAGTGCAGGATCAGGAGGATCTGTACTAGCAGACAAGGTAAATGAGCAATTGGATGCGCTTCTAAAAGCTTATGAAGCTTGACTTAAAAAGAACCAAACCCAGGAGCAAAGGTGGATGACTTATCCATATGCAGAAATAGAAAAACAGAGGTTGGATATGTGTAAAAAGATGATTGAAACGGCTCAATAATTGATGGAAGACCCGCTGGGTAAACCTACAAATTGGCATCAGGAACCAGCTCCAACCCCTATCCAACCAACTTTAGAGAAACATGTAGAAATGAAGGAAAGACTCACTAATGCCTATGAGTCCAGAGGAGAGCCTATCATAGTGCTAAAGACCACAGATGGGTTCTAGCCTAAAATATTGGTAGAATTGGGTAAGGACTGTAACGGTCTAAACGATCTGTGGAAGCTACAAGAAGGGATCAGAGAGTTGGACAGGCCTCAACTAAACACTAGGCCAGTACCATTGAATAAGGTTGGAGAATATTGCGAGGGAGAAGATGGAAACACCACGCTACGAGTAGAATTCCAAGGAGTAGTTTCCAAATCTATTCTTGAAAGTGGTGCGGGGGTTGCTATCGATCGCCACTAAAGAAATCTGGAAAAAATGGAGAAAACCAGCTTTGAGGGCTACCAGAATGAGACTGCTATTGGCAGATGGGTTCATGGAGAAGCCTCTAGGACTCTTAGAAAAAGTGATTGTCACTTCGTGCGGAATCGAGTACGAGCATACATTTGCAATAGTAGATTTCGACAAAAAGAACAATTATGAGATCATCTTGGGACGACCATTCATGCGACAATTGAAGATGGTCCAAGATAGGGGTTATGACCACATATACCTCAGACATGGCGAGACAACAACTAAAATACACCTGAAAGACCATAGTTAAAAAGATGTGAACCAAACACCGGTGGAAGAGTTTGATTCCGCTACAGTGGCAGGATCAGAACTACCAATATGGTTAGGGCAACCAAAAGAGCTATGGATGTGCGGAGCTTCACATTGTGGAATCTTAAGAAGAGAGGAATGCATATTAGAAAGAGCAATTGAGGACAAGGAGTATATTCCAGAACCTTTCCCTGAAGATGCCTTGGAACCTCTAGAATGGGAACACATACTAGCGACATTGGATGTCTGTACCATTACTGACAGTCCAACAACAAAATTTTGTGACAAGGATGGCTATGATGTGTTACCCTATTACATGGTAAGCGTTATACCAGAAAAAGAGACGGTAGAACCACCAGAACAAGAAGAGTTTTACAACTCCTCTAAACATTTGGAAGTAAATGATGATGCAGATAATGAGTGTTCAGACACCTCAAGTGAGCGTGGACATGAAATCGAGAATGTCAAGTTTTATGATTTTGCTAATCAACACCCTAGACGCCAAGAACGCTATAGGAGGAAACGAGCAGGAAACAAAGCTAGAGAGAACCTGATGCTCAGGATAAAAGGTAAAACTCACTATTTGATGCTTGTAAAAGCAGAGGATCGTGAAAAAGATCAAATATCTGGAAGATTCGCAAAAAATCGAAAAGAAAGAACGCGAGAGGAAATAAAACAGGTACGAAAAGCTAAATTCGAAACAAAATCACAAAAAAAAAAAAAAAAAAAAAGAAACAACAAAAGACCAAGAGTGGACCAAACTGGAGCGTAAACAAAAATACCAAGAACTGAAACGGTCTTTGAGAGAGATATGGACTACTGAAGAAGATAGTGATGGTAAAGGGGAGTCAGAAAAGGGGAACATGAATGTACCATCACACTATCGGAAATTTACTATCCAAGACAGAAAAATCATAATGACACCACCAATCAGGGAAAGAACCAACCAAGAATCTTATGATGGGCCTGAAAATGCAAAAAAGATAGATCTCGCAGAACCAGGTGAAAAGCCTCAGCCGATCTATATAGCTAACGATTTAGAGCCTGAGGAGGAAGAACAACTAACAAAACTTCTCAAGAAGTATAAAGATGTGTTCGCTTGGTCCTATAAAGACCTCAAAGGAGTTGATCCATTGATATGCCAACATACAATTTCTTTGGAATCGGATGCAAAACCTAGCAAACAACGTCCTTACACATATAATGACACATTTGCTAAACGAATCAAAGAAGAGATTGATAAACTGATGGAAGTTGAATTGATCTATGAAATCGAACATACAGATTGGGTGTCACCCATTGTGGTAGTTCCCAAAACGAATGGAAAACTACGAGTGTGTGTAAACCTCAAGAAGGTGAATGCAGCAACCATAAGGGATAATTATCCCTTGCCAATTACAGAACATGTACTTGAGCGAGTGGCCGGGAAACGGGCTTATTCCTTTCTGGATGGTTTTTCAGGATACAACCAACTGGCAATAGCAAGGGAGGATCAACACAAAACAGTGTTTGCCACAGAATGGGGGATTTATGCATATCGAGTTATGCCATTTGGCTTGACTAATGCACCAGCCACTTTCCAAAGGTTAATGACTCACGTATTCAAGGAATACCTAAGAATATTCTTATAAATTTATATGGATGACCTGTGTGTACACTCTCTTCTACGAGAGGAACATATTGACCATTTGCAAAAGGTCTTTGAAAAGTGCAGGACATATCGAATATGTCTTAACCCGGAAAAGTGTGTATTTATGGTTAAGCAAGGCCGAATCTTAGGACACATTGTCTCAAGAAATGGCATAACCACAGACCTAGACAAAGTCAAAGTCATTGTAGACCTACCCAGGCCTACTAATGCGAAACAAGTACAATCCTTCATGGGACACTGCGGATATTATCGAAGATTCATATACATATATGCGGTTATCACACAACCTCTGTATCGTTTGCTAGTCAATTTCGAGTGGACCGAGGAGTGTGAAACTTCATTCCAAAAGCTGAAGGAAAACCTTATATCAGCACATGTACTAAAGGCACCAAATTGGGAAAAGATATTCCACGTGCACATTGATGCTTCAGCATATGCCATTGGAAGTATTCTAGCTCAACCTGGAGACGAAACAATGGATTTTCTGGTTTGCTATGCAAGCCGACAGTTAAACAATGCAGAAAAGAACTACACAACCACCGAGCGGGAAGGGTTAGGAATGATTTATGATGTAAAGAAATTTTGGCACTATTTGCTTGCAAAAAAATTTGTGTTCTTCATAGATCATGAAGCTCTATTGTATTTGGTAAATAAACCTTGCAATACAGGGAGAATCATATGATGGTTTATTATATTGCTAGAATTTGACTTCACAGTGGTGGTCAAAAAGGGTAAAACCCATCTACGAGCGGATCATCTTTAAAGGATACACAACGGGGAAGCTTCTGAAGGAGTAGATGATGACATACCAGATGCTTATCTTTTCAACATTGAAATGGTACCCAAATGGTCTCAGGAAATTGTAAGCGTTCTTTCCTTTGGAAGCGGGTTTGATAATACGGAATGCAGATCCAAACATCAAACAATTCGACAAACAAAGACTTCCAGTTGATAGCAGGACGGCTGTATCATCTTGGATCGAACCTAATCCTACGATTATGTATAAATCCGGAAGAATTCGAGTGCTACCTTGAAGAGGCACATGTCCAGGGTTCTGCATTTCATTGTTCAACAGTGAAGACACACCAGAGACTGAAACAGTTAGAGGTTTATTGGCCAACTATGTATGCGGACACACATTCTTATATTACCAATTGTACTATATGTAGTGCCAAACGACTAGTGGATCACGCAAATTTGTTCCAGGTAAACATAGCACCTGCATGGAGTCAATATATCATTGACTTCTTGACCACCAGGACATTCCCTCAGAACATCATAAGAGCACGGAAAAAAGCTATAGAGCTAGAAGCTCGTGACTTTCAGTTAATTGGGAACCAAATCTATAAGCGAGGTAAGGAAAATCAACTTAGAATCTGTGCAAGTGAAAGCGAATATCTGCTGATTCTAGAACATGCACATAGTGGAATAAGTGGAGGCCATTTTTCGGGCGATAAGACGACAAAAATTATCTTAACCGCAGGAATCTGGTGGCCTACATTGCACATGGATGCTGAAGAGTTTGTAAAGCATTGTGACGCATGTCAACGCACCAAGGTGCCAATAAAAAGAGATGAGATGGCATTACGGCCAATGATGGGAGCAAGAGCATTTGCAAAATGGGACATTGATTTTGTGGGACCTATATCACCCCCTGCATATCGCACCCATACCCAATATATCATAGTGGCCACGGACTATCTCACAAAATGGGTGGAAGCCAAAGCAACACAAAAAGCTGATGCACGCACCACGGCACAATTTTTGTATGAGAATGTTTTTGTATGTTACAGGTTACCAATAGAAATTGTCAGTGTCCGTGGAACACATTTTCTCAATGAAGTCATTGAATATCTGCTAGACGAATTCATGGTCATACATAGGAAATCCGCACCATACAATCCACAGGCCAATGGACAAGCTGAGGCCACTAATAAAACACTATGCACGGTTCTCACTAAAATAGTGTCAGAATCAAGAACATATTGGGATCAACAGCTACACTCAACACTATGGGCATACAGGGTAGCTTACAAAACATCAATCGGAACAACACTATACAACATGGTGTTTGGCCTAAATGCTATACTACCCATAGAGTTTTTAATTCCAACTCTACGAGTAGCAAAAATCTTGGAATGGACAGGGCATGAGCTCTCTTCAAGAATTGATGATCTTGAAAAGCTGGAGGAACTCCGCTTGCGAGCTGTCGCTTCAATCTATGCTAAAAAGAGAAGACAAAAAGAATTTTTTGACAAACATGTGCTTACCAAAGAGTTCAAAACAAGTGATTACGTACTTGTTTATAACTTGAAGCAACATGCCAAGAAACTTAAAAAGCGAGGGATGGGACCATTTGTGATTAGTGATCTATCACAAAGTGGAGCTGTCAAGCTTGCTACATTAGCAGGTGAAGAAATGCCAAACTGGATTAGTGGATGTCGACTGAGGAGGTATCATCTACCACTCACAAAGGAGATGCTCCAACAAATTCATCAAGGAAAACAAAGACTGAAGGAAAAACAGAGAGTACGAGAAGAAGCTCAAGCCGAAGCACAAGAACGCATTGCAAAAAGACGGCTTTTGCGACAACAACAACAAAGTGGACCACCATTGCGAATCAATGCCATTCGACTGACAAAGTGGGAGGAGGAAACAGTGGAGCCAATCATTGCGGTCAAAGTGGGCAGCAATTAAGTTGAATCAACAGCATTGCTTGATTCAGGAGCTCAAGAAAATTTGATCTCTTACGGATTATACCAACAGCTCAAAGTCACGGGTCAACTTCATCCTACTCCTGAAGAGCTGGAAAGTAGCACATCACACTCGTTGAAAACATTGGGATGGACTATATTGCATGTACAGATACATCAATATATTTACCCACACAATTTCTATGTGGTGACAGATGAAAGCACACAACACCCAATGATGCTGGGGCTGTTGAGCTTATATGTGAAGCTACTCAATATATGGCTTCTCTATATATGGCACCCAGGTCCCCTCTATATATACATCATCTCATGTGTGTATTCTACACACTTTGGGGTTCTACTTCTGTGCTCTCTCCTTCTCTCTCAACATGGTATCAGAGCAGTACGTTTTTGTTTTCGGTTTTTCTCCTGATAAAAATCAATTTTGCAGAAACTACCTGCTGGAGGGATCGGAATCGATGTGGTCTACAACTTTGCAGAAGGAAGTTTTTTCAAATTCTGCACCGATTTTGAGTTATCGTTCACGGACTGCGTACATACCTGAAAAACAGCTTTCGCGTTTTGTTTTTGATTTTTGTGCTAATTGAAAACGATTTTGCAGAAACTACTAGCGGGAGAGACTGGAATCGATGTGGTCTACAACTTTGCAGAAGGAAGTTTTTTCAAATTCTTCACCGATTTTGAGTTATCGTTCGCGGACTGCGTACATACCTGAAAAGCAACTTCCGCTTTTTGTTTTTAATTTTTGTGCTAATTGGAAACGATTTTGCAGAAACTACCTGCCTGAGAGACTGAAATCGATGTGGTCTACAACTTTGCAGAAGGAAGTGTTTTCAAATTCTGCACGGATTTTGAGTTATCGTTCGCGGACTGCGTATATACCTAAAAAGTAACTTTTGCTTTTTGTTTTTTGATTTTTCTGCTAATTGAAAACGATTTTGCAGAAACTACCTGGTGGAGAGACCGGAATCAATGTGGTCTACAACTTTGCAGAAGGAAGTGTTTTCAAATTCTGCACCAATTTTGAGTTATCGTTCGCGGACTGCGTACATACCTAAAAAGCAATTTCCGTTTTTTGTTTTTTATTTTTCTGCTTATTGAAAACGATTTTGCAGAAACTACCCGCGTGAGAGACCGGAATCGATGTGTTCTACAACTTTGCAGAAGAAACTACCCGCTATGGGGATTGGAATCGATGTGGTCTATAACTTTGCAGAAGAAAGTTTCTCTAAATTCTGCACCGATTTTGGGTTATCATCTCGGACTACGAATATGTTTGAAAATCAAAATTTTACTTTTTGCTTTTGATTTTTCTCATAATTGAAAACTTCTCAATTATATTTTTCTGCATCAATCATATATTTGTTACTAACGTAACTTTGCTGCAGAAGCCAGTTACACATCGTTCCGATTCAGTCGAGCCGTTGATGATCGTCCAAATTCTATCGAGCTATTGTTGGTACATGATCTTTTGTTATATGATATACTCGTTCATTGATTCTCGTATAATTATTCTTTTAGAGATATAGTTTACGTCGTTTTATTGATAATTTCTCATTGATACCATAGTGATTTTGATGGTACCATGATGATGTTTTGTTAATACTTTGGTCATGGTGATTTTCGTTGATACCATGATGATATGTCATTGATACCATGGTTATTCTCGGTGGTGCCATGATGATATTTCGTTGATACCATGGTTATTCTCGGTGATTCCATGATGATATTTCGTTGATTCCATAGTGATTTTTGTTGATACCATGATGATGTTTTGTTGATACCATGGCTATTCTCGGTGATACCATGATATTGTTTCGTTGATACCATGGTTATTCTCGGTGATGCCATGATGATGGTTCGTTGATACCATGGTTATTCTCGGTGATGCCATGATGTTGTTTCGTTGATACAATGATTATTCTCGGTGATATCATGATGCTTTTCGTTGATACCATGATCATTTATTCATTTTTATTGATATAATGATGATATTTTGTTAATACTTTGATGGTATTCATTGATCACTACATTGATAAATGTTGTTTTATGTAGTATATACACATATCATTTGTATCACGTAATCACACATTTTGTACTTTTACGTTTATACTTTATGTACCATATGTTGTCGTGCGTATATATGTCGTCAAAAGAGTGGCGTCGCGAACCATCTCTTATGGCATTGTGAACGTAATTATTTCATTAACGATGCTAATAATTTTCATGACATGTTTTTTTTGGAGTCTATGATCTATGTAGGATTGATCAAAGAATTGATTTTATGAAGACAAACTTGGTGACAATAAAAGATTTATGAAGATATGTTTGGTGATGCCATATTGATGACAACATGAAGACATGTTTGGTGATGCGATATTGATGACAAGCTACACAGCAGATTCACGGAGACACTTTTGATTACAAGCTAATTGATAGCTTTTACACCTCTTTATTGAACCTTTGTATTCATTATTGTATTGATAGGATAGGAGTAATGTAACTCCTCATAAAACATTCATTGTAAAAGGAGTGATGTAGCTCCTCGTAAACATTTGTATATTCAATGATTTTTATAATATAACGGTGGGTGTATATAGAGCTGTGGGTTTTTCCCTTGATCCCCCAAGGGTTTTTTCATCCACAGTTAGGGACCCTTATTTGAGCGGGGGTGTTGAGCTTATATGTGAAGCTACTCAATATATGGCTTCTCTATATATGGCACCCAGGTCCCCTCTATATATACATCATCTCATGTGTGTATTCTACACACTTTGGGGTTCTACTTCTGTGCTCTCTCCTTCTCTCTCAACAGGGGCAACTTTGGCAAAAAGCGTACAATGTGCAGATAGATTGGAAATCAAAGGCAGTCAAAATACAGCATGAACATGAACAACAGGTGATAGCTTTTGCTCAGCACCAGCATGATCAACTGCAAGCCATGCAATCACTGGAAACAAAGCCAAAAGCACAAATGCCATTAAAGAACAACATGATACTCGAGACCAACAATCAGGTAAAAGCCAACCATGCTAATTACAGACATATGAAGTCACCGGCCGCAATGCAAAGATGTAGGTTACCAACACAAGGCAAACAAGTATGGATGCGGAAGGATAGAAATGCCATGGCGAAAAAACAACAATGCAACAACAAAATTCCAACGAAGCTAATGGTTCAACCACAAACCAAGGGTGCAAAACAGATATGGATCCCAAAGAAAATGCTTAGCCATAACCCAAATGTCACTCACATTTGGATACCAAAGCAAAAGCAAAAGGAACTCCCTTCAGTACAAGCAACAAAGGAAGGCATACAGCTGCATTTCAAAAAGGAAAACCGAATTATGTGGATGCCCATAAACAACAAACCAGTGGTCAACAAGAAAGTGACAAACCATTTACAAAAACTGGCAGCAAAAAATACCAATGGAAAGCAAAGGCAATATGGCCCATAACCATTACGGCCCAGCCACTTCTGTCCTTAGAAACAGCGACTCTATCAACAGTGTCGGCAACGCAATTTCCGTTTGCACAAAAGACAATTAAACAGAGAGTAGTAGAGTTACAACTGTTACTTGCAAAGAAAGCAGGAAACCACGACGGCGAATGCCAATAAGCATCTTGCTTATTCCCTTCTCTTGCAGAGCATTAATTTTTCCATGCATTGACCGAGTATGCATAAAGTAGGGCCACATTAATCGGCCAGGCATTAGCACAACTTTTTCAACCTATGCACGGCACATACTCCGAGGTGATACCTTGTCATCCGGGAGGACTCTGGCTAGGAGGGGGTGAGGCATTCTAGAGGCACTCTCAAATGCGGAACCAATGACAGAAACAACAAAAAAGGGCATGATTTTTGACTATTTTAAGGGTTGTTGTTTGATTGCAAAATTTTCTGGAGTAACCCAAGTACATATGCCCTTATACAGCATGACGCTACAGGTATATGGGGACAAACGCCAAATCAAGCCCCTAGGTGTGTGTATATAAGTAGAAATAGCCATTTTTCAGGCAAAATATTGGTAAAACGGAGAAATCCGGCCATAAAAATTGCATGTGAGTGTATATAATGTGTTGCGGTGATGTTTGTGATTTATTATGATTATTGGGGATTTTTTGGGTTTAATTTGCTATTTTTCTTTTAATTTTGCTAATTTTCGGCTATCTTTCAAAAATACAAAAAGCAGGTGAAAAACAGTCGTAATGAAAAACAAAAAATATGGGGATGACCAGTGACTATAGGAAAACCTATGCTACAGTGGGGGTGCAATTATGAGACTGGAGCGGAAAGCGTGTTTTGGCCAAGTTTTGACCGAAATGCCAAATTTCTGGTAAACAGAGCAAACGAAGTCCAAATCAAGAAATTTTTGAGCCTAAACCGCATCTCGCAAGAAGATAGGAGCACATGTCAAATTTCATGAAAAGTGGTTCGGGGACCTCCATTATAAGAAATTTTCACCCCATTTTTAGCTCATTCTCACTATTGACTTTGTGGAGAGAGCTTCTGCCACCTAGAGCGGATCGACCTTCCAGCAGCATCTACGACGCACACGACTACTCGATGAGCTCAAGACATGAGAGGTAGGCTCACCACCTTCAGCTTTTCGCGCATGTTTGTGTGTAGGGGTCACACACAAAGCGAGCGGTAGAGACCTACAGGTAGAGACGGCGGCCTAACGGCTAACCTGAAAGCAACAAGACTTCATCGACAACTTACCCTAGTTTAGGAGACCAATCCTAGATGACCAAAGACAGTAGGAAACCATCGAGAAAAACCCTAATTCCCAGAAACCCGCAAGAGGTCACCAAATGGGAAATCGGCAAAACGGCGACCAAATGCTACCAAAATTCATGGGTAGAAGCATCTCGACATGCTCGACAAGTCTATATCACCTGCATGACCAAAAAGTTACCCGAAGCGGTACTAAACTTCAAAAACGGCATTAGACCCACAAAGCGTCAAATTGCACTTGCGGCCAAACCGAAAGCTCGTTTGCCACCAAACTTCATGAGCGGCTTTCCTAGACCATCAACAACCAAGTCCTATGGTGGTAGACCACCACAAATCATCGAAGGTATGTAAACATAACCACGGGTTGTTCTAGAGCGACAAATTACCAAATGGAGCTCCGGTGAAGCCAAAGTCGACAAAAACCATACGACAAGGATCCCCAAGGGATCAGGAAGCTATGGAAACCAACATCAAGAAATTTCATTGCCAAAAAGCACTCCAAAAGTCCGAAAACGGCTCGGAGGCTCTGAAGTCCACACAGGGAGTTATTCTCTATCCATTTGACTCTTTGTTGAAAGTAGGCTCAAAAGGGACTTAGGGGGGCCAAGGGCAAGCACTGGGAGCACCAGCACTGAAAAAATCACCAGTAGACATCCTACGCGTTGGATGTCTCAAGGGTACTTTTTGGCACAAACTCCAACATTTTTCATCATGCACATGTTCTAACTGACATTTACAAGCTATACACCAAGTTTCATCACATTTGGACCAAATTTGACCTTATATGCATGGAAAAACGCAAAGTTAGGGCATAGAGTCAATAGCGGGCCATGGACCTACCAAATCTTGTCCAAATTACATGAAACTTGCACAACACATTCACCAACACATCAACAAACAATCTTTGTGGTCAGAGAGAAAAAATGATGAAATAGACATCCTATGCGTAGGATGTCTATTTGACCTTTTTGGTATGCAAGGGATGATTTATCATTCCAGATCCAATCACCTCATCATCAGCAGCCCATATATCAAGTTTGAAGCCATTCTAATCACTTTTGACCCCCAACACCTTCAAGATACACTTTTTGAGCCCAAAAACACCACATAGAGCCTTACAAGTATCAAATCTTGTCCAAATTCAAATCCAAGAACATGGCCATGTTCCATAGGCCAAGGACAACCCACATAACAAGTTTCATGTAATTTTGAGGAAAAAGACATCCTACGCGTAGGATGTCTCCATCATAAATTTAGCCTTCTATGCAAAGAATGACATCATGGGAGCCAATACCATGGTGCAATGAGCCCATATACCAATTTTCAACCCATTTGGACATCAATTGCTACCTATGATGGACATTCTACCCAAATTGTGACCTAAAGCCTGAATCAGCCCAAAAATCCATTTTTTGATATCCAAGCATATAGCCATGTTCCATAAGCCTTACACTACATGCATGTCAAGTATGAACCAATTCTGATGAAAAAGACATCCTACGCGTAGGATGTCTAGATGAAAATTTTTGGCCAGATTTGCACTGTGAGCACATGCACAGCTTCACAAGTTCCTTTTAAGTTTTATTTTCAATTTTCAAGTCATTTGGATAAGTAAAACTCACTTTCACAGCTAATATGGAAAAAACGCTAACTTCGGACTACTGAGTGCAACAGGATCTATGGCAGCCTCGAAGTCATCAACAAAGAGGAAAAGAATGACCATCAAGGATTATCTGGACAAAGTGGAACCCTTTGTCATTCCAGAAGGAACACTAAAGCCCACCAGCACCTGGATACAAGAGGATCTGTTAGAGTCAAACGACCTAAAGATCTGCCAGGGAATGTTCAAAGACACCGAAGGCAATGTCATAGAGCTACCAATGGTGCCGAGAGAACTCAATGAGTTTGTACGAAGCAAAATGGCCGGCTACTTGGAGAAGATTGATCTCCATAACTACTTCGAAGAAATACCGGCAGGGGTGGACATCAAAAGAGTCTGGGAGTTTGTAACAAGCATCAAAGAGGATGGAGTGGCCAAGGTAACAGATTTACAAGGTAGACCAAAAACAGAGATAATAATCACTGAGCGCGTTGTAGCCAATTCACTAGACCTCTCCAACGAGGGGGACAGTGTAACAAAAAGAAGGGATGAGGTCAAGGTGTACAAAGAGAAAAAGGTAAATTACACCTTTGAAGACATTGCCAACCCAAAGGTGGCAATCATGAGCCAGTTATAAAACCAGTACTTTCACATGTGCACGAAGAGGCCACAGAAGTACATGATTCCGCCAGGTGCAATTGCCACAACGTTTACTTGGGCAATGACAAAAGGCACCCCAAAGATAATCAACTATGCGTCATATATACATGACAGCCTGGTGAAGATGGGCAACAAGAAGCCAACCTATATAGTGCCAGGAGAACTGATCACCAAGGTGGTGTATGGGGTACTATACGCAAAAGGAAGGTGGCCTGACCCCCCATCTCAGAATGAATTGCTGAGAGTAAAAGAAGACAAGGAAGATGAGCCGCAAAGGGCACCAAAGGTGCCAACAAGATTGAAAAAACGGCTAGAGCCAGTCCAAGAGGAGCATCCCGAGTAGAAGAAAGGGAAGAAGGAGTTTGCTCAAGGGCTGGCCAAAGAAACCAGGTCACAGAAAGCGGCAAGACTCGAGAGGCTGATGGAGAGTTTTCGAGCAGAGAGAGCCCTCAAGGGTGATTTAAGCAAACTCTGGAAGCCATCTCTAGAGTCTATGTCCGGATCGTCCAGAAGAGTGCAAAGGGGCCGATTTGAAGATTATATCAAGAATTTTGAGATTCTTGATGCTGCAGCAGAAAACATTCCTCATGTCCCTTTCATAGAGGAGGAAGTACAACAAATAAGGCAGAAATTTCTAGATGAACAAGAGAGCCAAGAAAGAGAAAGAAAAACAAAAGCAAACAGGGACTTAAAGGGCAAACCTGCCTCTTTACCAGATAGCCCTAAACCCAGCCCACAACCATCAGCATCGCCCTCACCACTTCCTTGCAGCCCTCCACAGGAAGATAAGGAGGCTGCGGATAGACAAGAAGAAAGGCAAGCAAAAGATTAAGAGCAAAGACAAGAACCTGAGCCAAAAGAAGAAGCCAAGCCTGAAACTGATCAAAAAGGATTAGATGATGCTTACTATGCATTTTTGGACCTGCTAGATGCAGGCTATACTAAGGAAGAAGCCGCCACAATCGCATTCATCCGATGGCGATGACAAGGCCTAAAGAACAGATGCAAGGCATCAGGCTAGTGGAGCTAAAAGAAATTGCTACAGACACGGTAGACCTGCATCCGCCCTCCAATGACTGGGACGTGGTGATGACAAATCTAGCCGGCTTGAGGGCACAATCCATGGCTTCAGAGAAAGAAGTGACAACTCTTAAAGCCACTAAAGAAAAGATCAAAATGGAAGTACATTCTCTGCAGGCACAAAGCCAAGTGCAAAAGGAGAGAGAAGCTGATCTATAGGCCAGCTTGGCCAGGGCTCTACAAAACTGCCAAGCAATGGAAGAAGCAAATAAGGAAGCAACAAAAAGAATACAAACAGCTGAAAAAGAGTGTCAACAGCTCAGCAAGTTATTGCGAGATGCCAAAAAAGAAAGAGATAATCTGACACTACAGCTGGGAGAAGAATCGAAAGAAGTAGAGGCCATGAGGAATGCCAAGGAAAGAGTAGAGATAGAACAAGAAGCAAGCCTGAATGAAGTCCTTGAGCTCAAGGACCAACTAAAAGTCAAAGATCAAACCATCCAGAGGCTGCAAGCATCACCTGCTAGAGTCAGAGCTACGAGCTCGACTCAAATCATGTCTGAGTGCCAACTCTATGAAGAGAAAATGCAAGAACTTCAGAAAGAGCTAACTCTCGAGAAAAAGGAGAGATTGATGATGGCCGAAGGTTCTATAGTCATGCAAACTAGAATGGAAGAGGGCCAAAAAGCCCTGCAAGAAGAAGTGGAAAGCATGAAGATAAAGCTCGAGGAGGCGGAAAGAGTAAACGTCGAACTTAATGACCTCCTCGTGAATATGGGCGGAGAAGCTGAAGCGGACTCCTCAAGAAAATTGAGGAGTTGAAAGTCCAGCAAGGAGGAGAGGCAGAGAGCTCAGGGCCAGCCGCCAATGAGGGCATTGACCTAGAAAATGTGGCAGATCCTCTGGACACGCCTATGCAAGAGGAAATCATAGCAGGATCCTCTCAAGATCCACAGGATCTAACACAAGAAGAGGAGGAAAAATTGCGTAAAGAAATAGAGGTAGAGCTCAGAGAAACCACGAAGGAAGCCTTGGAGGGGGATCAGAGGGTCTTCAAATCTATGACCATTCAGAAGATCGACGCCAACAATCTCAGGCACGAGTGGCTTCAACCCTCTCTCCCATATCCATTGCTGAAATATGAGGTAGCTACAATAAACAAGCGGATCAGAGAAGAGCCAGCTGTACCTCTCTACAATGCAGACACCTCAAAGCCAAAAGGAGTTAAGATTATTGTGGATTCTCAACCAAAGTGGAGGAAGCCCTGGCTTACAAAGTACCCGCAATACCTAATCCACTTGGTAGAGACACCTAAAAATATCAGAGATGACCTCAGCTTCTGTCCTCTACCAAGAATTAGGACATGGAAGGCACAAGAAATTTTGCAAAGAAGCCAACCCACTTGGCTGAACTACCCAAAGCTACCGGGCTTGAAGGCAAGTGAGAGAATAAGTGTCCAATACATGGTGAAAAACTTAACAAGCACCATAAAGTTGTTCATTGGCTCACCTGACCTTACATGCATTATGATGAGGAAAATCTACAGAACCATCTTAGCAGTGTTCGAGACCTTCAAGCGAGGCCAAGTGACCGAGAGCATCTTCTTCTTCCAGGATACATACAGATGCGCCTATGATCTGTCAGGTCAGCCTTCCAAGGAGGTGATACATGCGTTGTGTCAAAGGATCATGTTTCTACCATCCTATCACCTCCAGGCTTTTGAAGAAGCATTTTATACAGAGTTCTTCACCATAAATACGGACATCTTTGGCCCAACAATGCTGAACCTACATGCCAGGTACGAATCATTGCTAAAGATGTGAGAAACAATACGATGAAGGAGCAGATCAAGGCCATGTCGGGGACGACATGAGCAAGGAGGGGGGGAGTGTTAGAAGCTGGACACACCCCATGACAATAACTACTTGGAGGATTATTATTTTGTAATTATTCATTCATTAAGGAAAACCTGGTTTTTCACCTTGTAATTATTGGGACTTACAGAAGTTTCCAGATTGTATCCCAGTTTTGATAGTTAGATTGAGTAGATGGTTGATTTTGGAACTTTAGGCTTTGAGAAATTGTAAGGTATATATACCACTTTTTGACCTTAATGAAAAAACCCATTTGTCATTTTAAAAACAAGTTTTTGATGTTTGTGAGTGAGCGTACTGTGTACGAGAGAGAGAGAGAGAGAGAGAGAGAGAGAGAGAGAGAGAGAGAGAGAGAGAGAGAGAGAGAGAGAGAGAGAGAGAGAGAGAGAGAGAGAGAGAGAGCTTCATGTTGACGCTACGTGTGCTTCGTTGGTCAGAATCGAGTGCGAAGAAGTGCAGTGTGTTGCCCCCGACGAGAGCTACGCGCCCATACCTACATTGCGCGCGTACGGTCTGGTTTTGCGAGCTCCTTCTACGAGCTTCATCGGGTGTTTGGGTCAGCATACATTGTCCGATTTTGCATTGCAGCATATCCACGCGTTCGCATTGAGTAGAACTACACATTAGGCACTTTAGATTTCGGAAACGAAGACCTGCAGATTTTGGCAAGACATCCTACGTGTTTCTCCACCAGGTGTTTTGGGTCGTGATTTTGGTTCATAGACCTTAGGGAGAGTGATCTATTGGTATTAGTAGGGTCTCCTTCAAGTTCTATGGTGTTTCGAGATTTTTTGATGGGTGTTCGCCTCTAGAAAGCGTTGTAGGAAGTTTCCTCTTATACACTCTTGAAGGCTGTGACTTAGACAATTGGTAGAGACCTCTGTAGGAATTAGTTAGGAGTCGGTCGAGTGTAGGTTGACACCTTATCACTACAAGAGGTTGTGTGCTCTTGTGACACTGTTAGCGACGGAAATACACTGGGTTTTTATAACCCTCGGCGTTGCTAAAACCGTCGCTAATAGCGTCGCTACGAGAGTGTCGCTATATGCGACGCTATAACCGTCGCTATGACCGTCGCTATATAGAGACGGTCATAGCGACGGTTATAGCGACGTTTACACAGAAGTCTATAGCGACGCTCGTAGCGACGCTACAGAGCCATAAATAGCGACGGTTATAGCGACGCCCGAGAGAATTTTTTTTTGGTGACAGGGCATTGAATGCCCTGCCAACCATCAACCATATTGTACTTGATTCACTTTTTAAAAAAAGTGCAAGGGTAGATAATAGACCCAAAATAGTCACCCACAAGATGCATTGTTTGCAAAATTGACAAGCGTAAAATTGACAATTGTACACATCATAGGCAAAATGAATTGATTGGCAAACGTAATAATGACAATTGTACAACATCATAGGCATAAAGAATTGATTGGCAAAATGAACTGCGGTGAAAAATGTAATAATATACATGGTTCAAAAAGACGTATAAAATCTGTCTCATGATACATAAGCTATGAGAAACCCTAAACTAATGCTATTTAGCGACGGCTAAACTGACGTCGTCTAGTCAGACGTCTCATCGCGTCCAAGCGGCGTATCTGTCGGATTCTGCAAAAAAAGACAATAAGACAGCTTTCAGTAAGTATAAACATATAACGACATTTATAAAACAATACAAAAAATAGAAAAGAGTAAACCCTAATACTAACCATGCCGCTGCGAGAACTGAGAATGTCCATCAGGGCGTTTAAGCCCTTCCAGCCTACGTACTCGCGCTCGTACGGTGTGGGATCACGTCCTGTCATCGACCACTGTCAAAACATACAAAGAATTCATTATGTTAGAATTAAAAACTCATAAATCCTAAACTATCGAACATAAAGAGCAATGCGAAAACACTTACAAAATCGGCCTCAAATGATGCCCATCCACCGCTCCCCAAGTGGTGCGAGCTCCCTGCCTCTACTCGCGCTCTGGATGCATCCTTTTGTTGCTTCCACTTGTCGGGATTCTCGCACGCTGCTTTCTTCGCATTCTTCCAATCTTCTTTGGCCAGCCAATCTGGCCTGTTCCACCCATGCTTGATTGCTTTTTGCACTTCGGAACGCTTGTGTTTGTAGTATTCGCACATTCGAATCTTCATCAGGTCTTCATTGAATCGGTGATCCCGTGTTGGAACGGAAAACTCATCATGAAGTATACTGATGACTCTGTTTTTTAAATCACTTGGTACTTCACTCCATTTGTTTAGTATGTAGTGTCTAAACAGCTGAGAGCAAAGACCACGCATGCGCGAGATCACCTTCTTGCCGTCATCATCCATGATGATGCCGCCGCTAAAGTCGACGGAGTAAGGCAAGCCCTCTGGCCGGTGACGCGTGAACCTGGGTGTCTCGGTAGGGGTCTCTAGCGGCGTGTCGATGGGGGTACGGCCGTTAGGTGTCTCCATAGGTGTCTTGGCCCCGAAGCGAGGAGTGTCGAGTGGGGTGGCTCCTGGCGGAGTAGGTAGAGGTATGTAGCTACTAGGAACAGTCAGCCGTGCAAAACCTGGCGTAGATGGCGATGTTGTGGCTGGTGTGGGGGCGGGCAAAGAAGGGGAGGGTAAAGAGCCTCGTCGAACACGAGGCGGTGTGGAGGCATCGGTGGCGGAATCCCCACAACAACCGCCACCGCCACCACTAGAGCGCCGGTGTCTAGACGAGTGTGAAGCTCGTCTCGTCGACGCCGAAGCTTCGGAGCGCGCCGAATGCTCCGAAATAGTGGGAGATGCGGATGGAGTAGGAACGTGCGATGATGCGCCAGAGCTATGATGCTCCACGTACCACTGTCTCTGCTGCGGTGACAAAGAAGAAAGAAACTCCTCATCATCCATACCTGCATTAAACACACGAATATTTAAACTTAATATTGAATGAATAGAGTAGACAATGACGCAAAGACCATTAAATACAATGACATAATGACGCATATAAATACAATGACACAATGAATTGAGTGATAGAAGAGGCAAGTCGAAAACTCAAAATTTTCAATCAAAAGATGTGAGCGCGAGCAGAAAAGAGCGTTATACACCATGGAAGGTACTTAGAGAGCCAGAGCTTTTACAACACGGAGCAAAATTGTTCAAATACAATATTTGTGGCTTTAAGAGATCTCTCTCTCATCCTCGCATAACTCAGCATAACTTCCTATATCTATATAGAGCTCTCCGTTTAAACACATATCCTCTGTTTTATTTTGTAGCTCCTCTGTATGCACCCCATATAGAGTAGTAGCATCTTGATGCTCGTCTGGCACCACCGCAGCAGCTTCTGATTGAGCATCTTCTCTGATCTCCTCCATTGATGCCGTTGTGATTGGCACATGGTAGCCTTCATACGTCCTTGCACTACGAGGGGCTACCTCTATGACGTACCACTAGTTTGATGTAGACTTTGTAGGATGAAATATTACTTGCCAGAGCCACATAACTTACATGAGAGCTTTCAAGCACATAACTTGTAAAAGGGGGATGTTAACTATTTACATACTTACTTGTTCACAATGCTCGGGTAGTACGAAAGTGTCTCTTTGGTCAGTCCATTTCTTAGTAGAATCCACCTCAAGAAAACCAGACTCTCCTCTACGCACAGTAGCGTTGCGACCCTCCATGATTATCTTGAACCATTGCACGTCGAACAAGTCGACAAAAAATCCTCTGTAATCGATCCTCAAAATCTCTTGCAGCGTGCCAAAGTAAATGAGTTCCGCCACCACAGGATCTGCATCAGAGGAACGTCGTCGACTAAACTGTTCAAATTTTGCCATGATTCCACAATCTTGAGTAAAACGCTTTTTGTCGATTCGTTCCACCCTAAAATGTTGACCTTTACACCATGCTGCTGTGTATGACTTATACTACAATGAACAAAGATTATGAGTGGCCGTTTAAATGTTTAGAAATAAAGTTACTAGCTAGTCGTACATTGCAAACTTACCTTGGTCGCGCAACCCGGAGAGTACCCCCACTCTTCCTCAATCACTTCGTCACCGCATTGTTGTGTGCTTTTCAATTGGTTGTGCAACCATCTTAAGCTCATGAAGGTTGGTAGGCTCTCCAGAACCGTCGGATAGTGCATCGGGGGTCGTCTTCCCCGTCTCCACTCGATTCGTGCCCTTTGTCGCTCTTGCTTTGCATCCTCATATTGTGAAATCCACTTTAGCATCACTGGATTGTGAAGCATGCAAAATCGGTTGATTTTAGCCTCTAGATCTTCCGTCATCTTCTTCTCAACACCGAGATTGCACATGACAATCCAGATATGCACTCATCATCTATGGTTCGCTATAGCGTGTCCCGGGCTTTATCAAATCCGTCTAGCCACTCTCCAATGTACACTAGGGACTCTGATACCAACCAACCCTCTGCCTGCCATGCACCCCGGACGTGCCTTTTGACGCACATATCCCTTAAGCGTTTTCATGAAACGTTCTAAGAAGAACATCCATCTGGAATGAACTGTGCCAGCTATTTCCACCTCATCAACTATGTGAACAAGAAGATGCACCTGAATGGTTAGCATGGTAGTAGGAAAATGTTTCTCAAACATGCACACAAGCTCCGCAGCATTTAGTTTGGCGAATGGTATGGAGTCTACGTTGATCTCCTTTTGTGAGATCCATTGCACCAGCTTTGCAAGTTTGTAGATTGTGCTACGGATGTCGAGAGACAAACATCCCTCAATGGCAACCGGTAAAATAAACTGTAAAGTATGTGCAACAATGATATTAAAGTCCACATTTTATGCAATGATATTAAAGTCCACTATGAACGTACCTGACACATTTTATGCCAATCGTGTGACTTCAAACCAGTAAGCTTTCCTTCTTTAGTAAAACACGTTCAGATCGAGTGCATTACGCCAGTGGGGGTCCGCAAAGATTGAATGGTCTCTTTTAATTTGCGTTCTTGGGCTCCTGTGAAAATCCATGGTGCTTTAGGGAGTTTTATCGATCCATCAGACACTGTTTGCGGCCAATATTGCTCCATACGATCCACATTTCTAAGGTCAACTATAACTCCAAAGTATCTTTCTTACCGGTCAGATGGTCCCATAGTAGATTACCCACATTCTTGAATATGTGCATTGGATCAAGTGATTGAGCAAGTGATTGATCATGAGTCGGGCCCAGTATGGTAACTACGTACCATAGAGATAGTCTCTTCATCACTGGAGGCAATCCGTCATCGCACATCTCCTTCTGCTCTAACCATGCTTGTGCCACTTGTTTGAAGCCCTGCATGTATACACATGATAATAGATCAACTATGGGATCTTTGACCAAATGGATTTACGCCATCCATAGCCAGGGCTAAGCGCAAATTTCGAGCTTCCCTGGCAAAATCCGACCATGTTCCATCTATATGTTTCCAGGCTGTGCAATCTATAGGAATTCGTAGCACACCATCCGAAGATTTATTCTCCTCATGCCATGATGCTAGGGCGGCCATGGACTTACATTCGAAGAAATGCTTGATGCGAGGAAGCAGAGAAAAATGTCGCAAAACCTTTTGTGGAATTTTTGTCCCATGGAGATCTACTCGATATCTTTCGGAATCACATTTCGGACACTTCTCCATGTCTATGTATTCCCCTCTGAAAAGAATGCAGTCAGTAGGACAAGCGTGGATAGAATTGTAATCCATCCCCAAGTTTCGCAAAATATTTCTTGCTTCATCTCGGGAATATGGCATCACATTGTCAGTTGGTAGTATGTGCTCTTTAAGCAATCTACACAACATAAAAATACGATACATCCATGTAAAAATCTATCAGATCATTATACATTTAGAGTTTTATTAAAGTAAACTAATTGTAATAGATCACCTGAAAAGCGCTGTGACGCTAGTGTCACTCCATCCAAACTTTGCCTGCATGTTGAGAAGAACCAGGAGTGCTTTCAATCTAGACATACGTGCTCCATTATACAATGGCGTATCGGCTTCACTTTTCATATCATCATAGATAAGCCTTTCTGAATCCATGATCGTCTCGATCATTTCATCAATCTCGGGCTCAAACATTGCCTCGTTGGGAATGTGCTCTGCATGATCATCCCCCGAGCTGTCAGAGGCTACATCTTGTGGCCTCACATATGCTGCTTGACCAAAGCACCTGCGAACACGTCTATTGGGTTGCAAGATTGCTGCTTGTTGGCCAGCGTCAGAGTCCGACGAGTTATAATTGGCAACAACTCGATCTATAATAGATGGATCGAACTCGCCAAATTCGCGAACGTGCTGCAAAGAAACACGTCTTGTCCATCGCACAACATGCTTGCATTGATTACAAGGACATAAGACCCTCGTTGAGAGATAGGTGTTTCGGTTGGACGGTCCCACATCCTCGTCACTACTCATAATGAGGATAAAAATCTTATAACCTGGACAACAAATTTAATATTCTATTGGCATTCTTCGTCTTATCTCTCTCTCTCTCTCTCTCTCTCTCTCTCTCTCTCTCTCTCTCTCTCTCTACCTCACATTCTCTAGTCATGTCCAATCCCCGCACACCTCGGTCTAGAGGTGCACGGAGATCAGAACCACCGGGTTATAATCTCGTCTTTATTGGTCAATACCTATATTTGTAGGTACAAGAAATCTACAGACCCATGTCTACATGATACTGCATGTAGTGGACAAAACCCTTTTACCTCTTCTCTAGCTGTAGCACTTCACATCATCTTAACATCTTTTCACAGTAGATCTTTTCAGTGTTCGTCTAACTCTAAACCCTAAACCGTAAGTAATTCTTGCGTGGACTCGATCTAACGTAAATAAGCGTAAATCTAAATAAACGTAAATCTAACTAAAAATAAACCTAAATCTAATTTAACGTAAGTCTACATCTAACCTAATCTTTAACGTCTCTTGGGATAGTTTCCTACGACGTTAAAACCTAAATAAACCTAATTCTAATCTAATATAACATAAATCTAAATCTAACATAAATTATGTTATATTAAAAACAAAGAACTAAACTAACAGGGATTATAACAACCTTAAAACTGATTTAACACATAATTTTTCACATAACTCGGCAAGAGTTGGCATTCTCATCACTAAAGATGTGAGAGTTAACTTCCGGCGGTGACGCTGCCTCATCTCCATCCACATCTGACGACAGCAATTGGCCCTTTAGACCGTTCTTGCTCTTGTTACTAACTTTGAAGTTGCTGTTGAATGACTAGAGGTTGTCTAGATGGTCATTGTGTTGGGGATGTAGTGACTCTTGCCGCCCTGAAGATCCACCTTCTTCCCTATCTTCTGAAGACATTTCACCAGTACTTTTGGATCGACGGAGCCCACCATGAGTGAAGGCAGCAATACCCTATATTTCATTGAGGGCTTTCTTCACCCGCTTCATGTAGGCATCGCAGTCTATGGAGACCTAAATCTAATCTAATATAACGTAAATCTAAATCTAGCGTAAATAAACGTAAATCTAATTAAAAATAAACCTAAATCTAATCTAATTTAACTTAAATAAACCTAAATCTAATTTAACATAAGTCTACATCTAACCTAATCTTTAATGTCTTTTAGGATAGTTTCCTACGACGTTATAACTCTCTTCTTCTTGTGTGTGTGCGCGTGTGTGGATGTGTGTGCCAATAAAAAGAGATAAATGGTATAACATTTCTATCACCCATGCCAAGTATGATAGATTGGTTATGCCATTTCCCTCTTGAATAATAGGTTTTGAGTTCAACTCCTCGTCGGCTAGATCTTTAAGTCTTTTAGTTTTAATTAGTTTCCTACGACGTTAAATTAGTTTCTCTCTCTTTCTCTCTCAATGTGTGTGCATTTTTTTGTTTATGCATGTTTTCTCTCTCTTTTCCTCTCTCAATGTGTGCGTTTTTTGTTTATGCATGTTCTCTCTCTCTTTTTCCTCTCTCAATGTGTCCGTTTTTTGTTTATGCATGCTCTCTCTCTCTTTTCCTCTCTCAATGTGTGTGTGCATTCTTTGTTTATGTATGTGTGTGCGTTTTTGTTTATGTTTGTACTCTCTCTCTCTCTCTCTCTCTCTCTCTCTCTCTCTCTCTCTCTCTCAAAAACACTATGTGTGTGTGTATGTGTGTGTGAGAGAGAGAGAGAGAGGGAGAGAAAGAGGGGAAGGGAACATGAAGTGAGGAGAGGGAAGGAGCATACCTGGCTCTCCTTCCTCTCCTCGTGTGTGTGTGTGTGTGTGTGTGGAGAAGAAAGAGAGAGAGAGAGAGAGAGAGAGAGAGAGAGAGAGAGGGAGAGTGTTACCTGCTCCTTGCTTGAGGGCGCCGAAAAACTTAGATCTGAGATCTGAGTTTTTGGGCGCTCTCTGTTATTTTTTTAGCCCAGTCGGCGTCGCTATGAGCGTCCCTATGAGCGTCGCCAATTTACTTGTAAATTTGCGACGCTCATAGCGACGCCGGGAATTATTTTTTTGAGCGTCGCTGTGTGAGCGTCGCTAATATGAATAGCCTCTTGAAGTGTATGCTTGCTTCCATGCGTCTGTGGGTCGAGCTTCATCCTAGCTGACATTACATGTTAGGTGAGTTCTCGTTGTGCTGACGTCCGTTGCGGCGTATCCGTCCAACATCTCTCCATTAAGTAATCTACTCAATGATCTACTTAGCTACGTCATATTTCCTAGCAACTAGTATCAGAGCAAGGTTTGATCGTAGCTAAATTATCTCAGGGAAAGGATTCCTTGAATTGAGTGGGAGTAATGGCGGAGGAAGGGAAGCTCAAGATTGAGAAGTTCAATGGCAAAAACTACCAACATTGGAAGATGCAGATTGGAGAATATCTCTACCAGAAAACCTCTATTTGCCACTAGGCGGTCGTTCAAAGAATCCCGCAGGGATGGCAGATGAAGCATGGATTGTCCTTCTCTAAAAGACACTGGGAACAATCCGGTTAAGCTTGGCGTCAATGGTGGCCTTCAAAATTTTGGAGATGAAGACCACATAGGACTTGATGAAGTCACTTCACGACTTCTTGAGAAACCATCGGCATCCAATAAGGTATTTCTCATGAAGCGCTTATTCAATCTAAAGATGGCAAAGAATGGTTTAGTTGCAGAACACCTAAATGACTTTAACACAAATATAAGTCAACTTCGATCGGTGAAAATCAATTTCGATGACGAAGTGCAAGCTCTCCTTATACTATCATCTCTATCAAATAGTTGGGACAGCCTTGTTATGGCTATAAGTAATTCTATCTCTGGCACAAATAATCTTAAGTTTGATAATGTTGTGGCTGTTCTCCTAAGCGAGGAAATGCGAAGGAGAAGCACAGGAGAATCATTAAGTGTTGCACTGTCAGTGGAAACAAGAGGAAGGCCTAAGGAGAGGTTCAAAAACCAAAACGATCGTGATCGCTCAAGATGGAGCAAGTCACACACAAAGTCAGTTCTTGAATGTTGGAAATGCGGCAAGAAGGGCCACGTCAAGAAGGATTGCTTGTCCAAGAAGAAGAAGGAGTCGAAGTCTCAATAAAAACAAGCCAACATCGGAGGCCAATGTGGCTGATAAGTAGAGAAAGATGCTCTAATTCTCTCATTAGACAACGTGTCTAATTCTTGGGTAGTAGATTCTTAGGCTTCATTACATGCGACACCACACAAGCAACATTTCCAAGATTACACCAAAGGTAATTTTGGGTATGCATACTTGGGAGATGATGAAGCTTGTGAAATTGTCGACAAAGGTACAGTTTGTGTCAAAACGGAAATGAATGGAAGCTTAAAGATGTTAGGCATGTTCCTTCTCTTTGCAAAAATCTGATCTCTACAAGACAATTGAAGGATGAAGGTCACGACATTGCATTCGGAAGCAAACGGTGGAAGATCGCAAATGGATCTTTGGTGGTTGCCAAGGGAGAAAAGGTTGGTACACTTTACTTGTGTATTGTTAGCACGCAACCTTCGGCTTGTGCAACAACTACAGAAGTCGACAGTGCAGTGTGGCACTACCGACTTGGACATATGAGCGCCAAAGGAATGCAAATCCTTCAAACAAAGAAGCTTCTACCAGGTTTGAAAGAAGTGGACTTAGAGTTCTGTGAAGATTGTGCTTATGGTAAACAAAAGAGGGTAAAATTTCAAAAATCTGGAAATGAAAGAAAAAATAAAAAACTTGAGTTGGTTCATTCTGACGTTTAGGGTCCTGCAAGTACACCATCACTTGGTGGCTCATTTTATTATGTAACATTCATAGACTATGTGACTAGGAAAACATGGGTTTATGTAATGAAGAATAAATCCGATGTGTTTTCCATATTTCAAAGGCTGAAAGCCTTTGTGAATAATAAAACAGGTACTAAGGTTAAATGCCTCAGATCCGACAATGGAGGCGAATATTGCAGGCAAGCTTTTGAAAGCTTTTGTGCTAGCAATGGCATTCGAAGGCAAAGAAAAACCCCAAGGACACCTCAACAAAATGGCATTTCCAAAAGGATGAACAGAACAATCATGGAGCAAGCACGAAGCATGCAGCTACATGCAGGCCTGTCGCTTGAGCTTTGGGCGGAAGGTGTAAGTATATTTGTGTACTTAATCAACTGATCACCCTCAATGGCATTGGATGGGGGAGTTCTTTCACTTGGCCATAGCTCTCTCTCTCTCTTCTTTCTAGATCGCCTAAGCTTCAACGTGGTTAAGTTCTTCTTCCATTCCTGCAAATCAAGAGAATATGTCATCATTAGAAAGCCAAATTGTGAAGTTAACAAGTCATCACATATTAACCGCTTATTAAAAATTATTTATAACCTTGAAAGAAAAATACAAGATAACTTAATCATGTTGCAATAAAGAGACAAAATATCTATTACCATGACATAGAAAAGACACAAGATAACTTGATCATTTATACGATTCATCACTTTAGTCATCAGTTGGTCATAGAACAAAAATAATTACAATGTCATAGCCCACTCTATGGACACCATTTAGACAACGAGAAAGATCAGAAGCGTTAGGTCGAGTTAAGGGATTGTTTCGCTTGCCACTCTCATGGTAGGTAAGTACATTGCTTAAACAATCCCTTTTGTTTTGCTCTTGAGGCACGAACATGCACTTTAAGAGTTGTTTACAAGTATGACACATAGAGAAGATTTCCATGGCTTTATTCCATGGAGAAGGGGGACTAGTAGATATTTGAAAAAGTTAAAGAGGTTTTGAGTATGTTACATATTATGCAAGCTCTTGACTGGGAAAATGAGTTTTATCTTAACCCATCAGTTGGAGATGATGCCATTGGAGCCATGTTGCTGCAAAAAGGTAAAGAATCTCAGTATATGAAGCCTGTTCATTATGCTAGCAGTGTGAAGGCTCCTCATGAAAGATATTTTTTTGAAATTTAATTGGTGATGACGAGTATGGTTTATTCTTCCAAGCGATTCAGACACTACTTGCTGCAAAAGACATTCACCTTTCTTACCAGTTATTCACTGCTTCCCCAGCTGTTCAATAATTTAAATAAATCAAAAACACTGATAAGATGGGTTATTGAGCTCCAGAAGTTTCAGTTCACCTTTTTGGTGGAGGAGAGTACTCGAGCTACCCTGGCATATTTACTCACTTATAAAGACACTCCTGTTGTGGTTTTTAGAAGAGGTGGTGCGGAAGAATAAATTCGAGACTCTTGCCATTTGTGATGCTTCACTGCTATACTTTGATGGTTCTTACCGAAGAAGTCATGATGCTGCTTGAGGAGGCATTGTCATATATGATGCACAAGCAAAGCTTGTAAGAAAACAAGGGCTAAAACTTGATGCAAAGAGCAACAATGAAGCAGAATACATGGCTCTTGAAGGTGGTATGCACATTCTCTTATAGTTGGGGATAGATGCTTGCAGATCAAAGGAGATGCCGTGATGGTCGTAAAGCAAGTATTGGGAGTATGTAAGAATAAGAACCCTAAACTGAAGAATTTATGCTTCAAAGTGAAAGTGTTACTCAAAAAGTTTAAAGCATGGAGTTTGTAGCATATTGAGAGGTCTCAAAATGAAGAAGCTCATGATGGTTCCCAAGAAATGATCACTTGTGTGTTCTGTGCTAAATGGCAATCATCCTATATCATGCTTGAACCCAAATTTGTGTTTGTGCTAAAGGCAGATGCTCCCTTATATCATGGAACCCAAATGTTATCAAAGGAAGTGGATCTCCTATTGACAGGTGTTCTAACTGAAGGTTTATTGTTTTCTAAAAATTATGCATTCATAAGGCAAGCTAGGAAATACAAAGTGCTTGATGATGTGCTTTACATGAAAGGGGGTGATTTGGTTTTACGTCGTGTGCCTTGGAAAGAGGATATTTACAAAATTTTGGAAGAAAGTCATGAGGGATTTTGTGGAGGCCATTTTTCCATGCATATCATGTTGCATAAGGTTTTGCAAGAAGTCTATGTATGGACAAGCATTCAGCAGGATGTTAATCCCTCGTGCAAGTCGTGTTTGCCTTGTCAAAAGCTGGGAAGGAGAATTTTGAATCCAGAATTGCGACATACAATTCTAGCTTTTGATTGTTTGAAAAATGGGGGATTGATGATGACGGACGCAAAGTGGACCACGAACCCCGAAGGCCTCTAAAATGTCGGGGGCCGAATGGCTCCCCTCGAGCCTGCCAACGTAAAGCGAACAGGGGGCACCACCTAGCTTTGAGCGGCTAGGACGCAAAGCCCACGATGATATGAACACCGCAAGCCTACACACACACACACAGAGAGAGAGAGAGAGAGAGAGAGAGAGAGAGAGAGAGAGAGAGAGAGAGAGAGAGAGAGAGAGAGAGAGAGAGAGAGAGAGAGAGAGAGAGAAAACACTCGCAATTGATAAAAACAACCTCGGGGTGTGAGGGTGAGTTATTTCTGCAATATTTACAAGGTGGCATGCCGTGGTGGTAGAGAGGTTGGGAGAGGAGTTGGTGCAACCTACTTGGTGCGTTCTCTAGGGCGACTCAATGACTGTGAATACTCATTGCCAAGAGCATGCATACGTGTGTGTGCATCGACCATTGGAGTCGAGGTATGGGTGTGGTTCCCTTCGCATGGTGCAATTTCCAAGGCAAACCCCCACACACAAGACCTCCTCCTTGTGATAGTGATGATGTCAATCCCTCCTACTACCCTCTACCCAATGCTTGGTTCCACATAAGTTGCCCCCTCGATAGCGACCTCTCAGTGCCAATTTATAGGTGTTGGATGCTTGGATTATGGTAATCCCAGTGTGGTTAGGGTAATCTTAATCGCGGAGACAAAGCAAGTGGTGGGCCTGGTGTGGTTGACCCTTGCTTTGTTTTGGGGAAGGTTATTAAAAATAGGAATCTCTAGGTGGGCCCTTGTGACCATCACCTAGAGAGAGGATATTTACAAAATGGAAATTTTGCAATGGCTCGGGTGAAAAACTGAAGATAATGGTAAAATAACCTAAAAATTACTAGGATGGCGTCGTGGTTGCGTGTTGCCAACAAATGGTGTGCTGCCGGTGCGTTGGTGTCAAGCGTACTTCTTTTCGGAGTCGGCCGGGGCATGCCTTCGGCGCATTTTCTATTTTTGTTGTTGGCGGCGCGCGCTTTGGATCGTCTTCTTCTTTTGTTGATGTTGATGGCGTTTTGTTTGTTCTTCTTCTTTTGTATTTTGTCGGTGCGTGCGTATATGCGTGTCGTGTGTATGTGTGTGAGTGTGGGAGCATATATGTATATATGTGTATTTGCAGGTGAGTGCGTATATGTATATGTGTGTGCGCATGCATGCCTGGGAACAAGGGAAGAGGGGATACTATATAAATATATAATGTTTATATATATATTTTTATTTTTTTTCTTCTCTAATGCCGGCGGCTTGTTCTACTGCGCATGGCGGAAGGATAGGGGGGGAGGGTAGGATAGGGAAGTGTGTGTGTATGGTGTGTGTGAGTGTGTGTATGTGTGTTTTCATGCTGCTACCTCGAGGGCGTGTGTGTGTGTGTGTGTCGGCTGCGGACTACGCGCGAGGGGAGAGGGAGTGTGTGTGTGTGTGTCGGATGCAACGCGGCGCACAGCGCATGGGAAGAGAGAAGGAGAGGCGGGGGGTGTGTTGTGGGGTGTGTGTGTGTGTGAGAGAAGGGGGGGGGGGGGGGGTGTTGTCTTTTGCATGGGGCTTAAGGACGAGGGGGGGGGATTAGTCAATGGGGGGGTGTAAGGGAATATATCCGCGGGCCAAGAGGGGGGGGGGGGGGGAATGAGGCTGAGGGGGGGTGTGAATGAGCCGAAGGAGAGTGAGGCGAGCGGGTGGGGAAGAGGGAGGAGGGAATATTGGCGGGCCAAAGAGGGGGGGGGGGGGGAGGGGGGAAATGAGGGTAGAGGGTAATGGGTGAGTGTGATTTTTGTAAGTGTAAGAGTGAGGGGGGGGGGGGGGGGGGGGTTCTCACGCGGCTCGCACGAGGGAGCACGAGAGAGGGGTTGGGGTTTTCTTCTCTGAGTTTCTGCCTGGCCAGGGAGGGTAAATCAGGGGGAGAGAGATATTAGGAAAAGGGGGTATGTAAGGAAAAAGGGGGGAAGAGAGTGCGAGGGTTTTATTCGATGCCCGTAGGGCGCGATGGGGAAAAATAGGTTACGGTGGGGGGGTACCGAAAGTTGGGGGGGGGTGAAATGAGTTTTTTTTTTTCTTTGATTTCCGAAAGTCGGCTATCATTAGCCCTCTCTCTTTTGGCTAGAGACATTCATGCTTCTAGCCCTTCTTCAGTTTCTTCAGCTGTAGAGTTAGAGGGTTCTCCCTCTTCTGGAATGTCTAGCACGAATTCTGGGTCAAACGTAAGGAAATAACTCTTCAGTCTCCATCCATTGACTCTAGTCTTGTGAATTCTCCCATCTGCTTCCATCAGCTTATAGCTGCCGTTGTCGTAGCGCTTCTTGATGATGAATGGACCTTCCCATCTGGGTTGAAATTTCTTATCCTTCCTGGTATCAAATCTGTTGTCGTATCGCAGTACTAGCATGCCTTTTTTCCAGTCCTTTCTCTTTAAGCCCTTGATTGAAAGTGAGGCGGCGTTGTTCTGCCTGTGCTGCATAGTGATTGATTGCTTCTTCCCTATCGAGTTGGAGTCTCTCTAGATCCAAGATGTGGTTTCTAAGGTTTATGATTGGACGGTGGATCTGGCTGGCCAAGACTCGTAAGCTGGCTATTTGTACCTCAATGGGTAGAATTGCCTCCTTCCCATAAACTAGATGGAAAGGGGTGAAACCTAGTGATGTTCGGAACGTTGTTCTGTAGGCCCAAAGAGCTGCCATGAGATGTTTATCCCAATCTCCTGTATGCTTGTTGACCTGTTTTGTGATGATCTTACAAATCATTCCATTTACCTTCTCTACCAGACCATTGCATTGTGGATAGTATGGTGTGGAATGCCAACGTGTGATGCCTAACTTCTTCATCAGTTCCCCTACCACATCACCTCTGAATCCTGGTCCTCTATTTGATATTATCTCAAGAGGAGTGCCAAAACGGCAAACGATGTGCTCAAAATTGAACTTTGCCACCTCTTGGGCTGTAATGCGGGTGGTGGCCGTTGCTTCTGCCCATCGTGTCATATAATCTACACCCACTATGATGTACAATTTACCTGATAATTGGGCCCTTGGTAAGGGACCAATTGCATCTATTCCCCATTTCTCAAACGGACCATATGAAATGATAGGGGTTTGTGGCTCGTAGGTTAGCGTACGATCACTGGCCACTTAACAAGCCCTACATGTTTTACACCAATGGTGCACATCTCTGTTCAATCTAGGCCAAAAGTATCCTGCTTGTAGAATCTTCCTACTGGTGATATCTAGAGCAAAATGACCACTGCATACGCCGTCATGGCAGCTTGAAATTACCTTTGTGATTTCACTGGAGGTTGGCACCCGCCTGAGAATTTGATCCTTGCCCTTACAATACAAGTGGTCATCTATAAGGCGGTACCTAGTAGCCTTCCTTACCAGCCATTATTTTTGGCCTTTAGTGTGTCCTATTGTGTTGGAGCTATATATACCAACCCCTACGCTATATATAGCTAGGAGTCCCCACTATATATGTGTGCTCAGTGTGCTCTCTACACACTTTGGGGCTTGCAGATCTGGAGTCATCTCCCTCTCTCTTCTCCCTCGTCTCATGTCTCGTCTCCTATTCAACATGGTATTAGAGCTGTGCCGATGCAACAGGATCATGTACGGAAGTCCACGTGAAAAGGAAGGTTCATCAAGTGTTTTTAGTGTTACTTTGCTCTTAATTCGCGATTTACTGCTTTCACATGTTGTGTTTATTATCGGTGAAAAGTTATTTATTGATGTACGTCGCATGAGAAGCCGTGATGCAGATACACAGGTTGGTTTTAAAAGAGTTTCTTTACTTATTGTTGATGCAATACAGTTCTGTTGTGGGCGATGTTAATCTCCAAGATGGGATACAGTCGAGAAAACAATTGTGCCTCTTGAGAAAGGTTCTTCTGTAGCATGTTGGAGCTATATAGAGAGCGCACACTAAGCACACATATATAGTGGGGACTCCTAGCTATATATAGCGTAGGGGTTGGTATATATAGCTCCAACATATTGGACATTCCCTTGTATTCAGAAAGCTGATGATATCAGGCATAGCGTCACTGCCTTGGAAGAGAGGTAGCTTTAATTTGATTGCTCCTATGGGAACATCTTGTATTCTTTCTTTAGCTAGTGCATCTGCCTCTTGATTTTCTGCTCTGGGAATATGGAAGAGCTTTATTGCTTCAAACTTCTTCAGAAGGTCCTTAACTTGGCGAAGTTGACCAAGTAAAACCTGATTTTTGCACTCCCAAATGCCATTTATCTACCTAATCAAAAGCAAAGCGTCGCCGAACACATTTAAGCGCTGAATTTTTTGTGAAATACATTGTTCCAGCCCAAGGATTAGGGCTGCATATTCTGCCTCATTGTTAGAGTGGGAGTGTAATAACTGCCCCATGGAGAATACTCTTTCCTGCTGTTCATTGAAAATGACCATGCCTGCTGCAGAATGATCCATTGTTCTCTTGTATGCTCCGTCAAAGAAGAGAGAGTGAGATCTCTCTAGCTTAGGGCTCTCTTTATCTGGTATTCCTTCCTTTGCTTCCGTGTTGACCTTCAGCTTCTTCTCGTAGTGGTGATGAGTGAGAATTCCTGCTAGACTAGCCCTGGTGAAATTTTCTACTTGTATGGTGTAATCAAACTCTTGTAGTCTAATTAACCACTTTGAGATCCTAGAGGAGACATCCATGTGTCGCATTACATAAGGGAAAACTTCTTCCATTGTCAGGATTACAAATGGTCTAGGCAAGAGATAGGAGCGGAATTTCGTGGTAGCAAACATTAGTGCTAGAGCCATGTGTTCTACTTCGGTGAATCCCTTTCCTGATGGGGTCATGACTCGACTAGAGAAGTAAATAGGGCGCATGAAAGAAGGTTTGGGATCCTTTTGCATTAGCACTGCTCCCAGATCATCATTTCCCGCACTAGGGTTTACATAGAATAGCTCGTCCCACTTAGGAGGTGAAATAGTGGGAAGCTTAGATAGGACTTGCTTTACCTCAATGAACTGCTTCTCATTCTCTTCACTCCATGAGAAAACATCCCTTTGGGTGAGTTGTTGTAGGGGAAGGACTACTTGAGATAATAGGTGAATGAACCTGCTTAAATATCTTTCCTTTTGAAGGAAAGAAACCAACTGCTTGGCGGTGGTGGGAGATGATAAAGATATCAGAGCCTAAATTTTGCTAGGGTCAGCCTCGATTCCTTTTGCTGAAATTACATGACCAAGGAGAGTGACCTTGCTCTCACCAATGTGACACTTGTCCACGTTGAGTTGGCCACCTAGGGTTTGTATCCTGGTTAAGCCATCATAGACTTTGCTTAGATGAAGGGCTCGTGAGCTATAGATGCAAAAATCAACTATGAAAACCCATATTGATGTTCCAAAGTAGGGTTGGAAAACAAATGTCACATAGCGTTGAAATGTGGCTGGGGCGTTGGTGAGGCCAAATGGCATCACTCTGTAGGCAAAACATCCCCAAGGTGTGATGAAGGTTGTTTTCTTCTGATCCTCCTCCGCAATGCTAATCTGGAAGTATCCTGAGTAGCCATCGCATACTGTGTAGCGTTCGTGACCTGCCACTTCATTGAGTATTTCATCCAGGAATGGGAGGGGAAAATAGTCCCTCTTCGTGGCTGCATTGAGCGGTTTATAATGCAGGCGGACTCTCCATTTACCATTTTTTTTGGTGTAACTACTACTGGGGAGACCCATTCTGAGTCTTCGACAGGGTAGATGAAACCTGCTTGTAGCAAACTCCTTACTTCTTTAAGCAATGCCTCTTGTTGAATTACTCCAAGTCTTCTGAGCTTCTGTACTACGGGTTTACTGCCTTCCTTGAGCTTTATGTGGTGTTGCAGTACTTTAATTCCTGTGATCTTATCATAGCCATCAATGAAAAAAGTAGTGAAGTTGCCTAACATGGAGACATACTCCTTCCTTTCTTCATTGGTTAACTCATTTGAGAGCATTTTTTGAAGCTTACCTGCATCCTCCAATGACTGATTACTTGATGGTCCCTCTTGGTTTGCTGTGGTTTCTTCACATTGTGTTAAGCTGTTTGGGTCTTTAAGAATGACTCCCATTACTTCGATGCTATTGTCACTCCCATCAGTGGTGGTTGTGTCTTCTCCTGAGGTAGACGAGGAGTCGCTGGTGGACTCGTCTTCTGAAGCCTCCAAGATCATATTGCGCTGCTTTCCAGTCCTCATGTCGTAGAATATGGACTTCCCTTTAGCATCCTTCATTTGGATCATCCCGGTGCTCCAGTCTTGTTTGGCTTCCATGGCCATAAGCCAAGGCCTTCCAAGAATGATGGGGTAGCCCTCCCCTTTGTGTGGCATGACGAAGATGTCTACCTCCACTTCCGTATTGAATGCTTTTACTTTGACCGCATTTACAATGCCTACGCATTTTACTCTTACATTGTTTGCCATCTTGGCTCGGCAGGGTGCCGGACCACTTACCTCTAGACCTAGGTGGTGCATCATCTTCTCACTCATGACGCATATTTGCGTGCCACCATCTATCTAGACGTTTGAAATCCGTTGCCCTTTGATGTGAGCATCCATGGTTGGCAAGATGTCATCGAGATCCCTCTCAGAGATAGCCCCAGCTATCCGTGGTTTTGATTTCCTCGTACTTACCATTTTTGTCCATTGCCTCCTCATTCTGGGTGCAAGGTGGAGTAATTGGGGCCAAGTTATCTTCGGGCCCTGCATTAACACATCCTGAACTAAGTCATAGGGTTGTGCTTCCTCACCTAGTGAGAAGTCCACGATGTCTATCTTCCGCTGCGGTTTAGCTGCTTGCTTGCTAGACTCGGCTTTCCCTTTCATCTTCTGTTCCTTTTGAGATGCCTCCTCGTGCCTCGCACGTTTCACTCCCATAGCATCCACTTCTTCTACCTTTGCTTTTCCTGTGTGCTTCTCTCGAGCTGACTCTTCTACCTTCGCCTTTCCTTTAGCCTCTAAGCTAATGACACTCACCGCTTGGTTCACCGCAGGTGGTGGGGGTAGTGGCGGAATGAGAGGTTGGGGTGGTGGTTGCTGTTGTATAGGTGGTTGTACGATTTGGATTGCTGGGATTGGTT
This sequence comes from Adiantum capillus-veneris, assembly GCF_014529385.1. Lineage (NCBI taxonomy): Eukaryota > Viridiplantae > Streptophyta > Polypodiopsida > Polypodiales > Pteridaceae > Adiantum > Adiantum capillus-veneris. The sequence continues at coordinate 62,975,926 of NC_140940.1, read as the reverse complement.
CTGGCTGCCTTGGTGGTGGTCTTACTCTTGGCGGAGAGATCTGATTCTGTCTCCCTCCTCTATTGAAATTCTGCCTTCTTGGGTGTGGGCGGTACTACATTCCATGGCCGTCTTCCCCGCTCTTGTAACAGTGGTATTCTGGGTTCTGCCTTTGTGTTCCTCTTCCTTGTTCTAGATTTTTTCCAGATGCATGCCCTTGTTGCACCAGATGCACAGATAAACTCTCTAGTTGGGTGGTGATGCGACTCGGCAGGTCTTGCTGTTCCTCTGCTGTCTCCCATGGTTGGACTCTATGATTGGTTGTTGCAGCCACTGGGGTTGGTCGGGCCGAGCTTGTTTCCTCTGACTCGTTTACTCTTGCTTGCATGCGCAGCTTCTTGTCTTTAAGGCGGGCTACTTCGACTGCCAACTCATATGTTGCAGGAAACCTTCCCTTCACCTTCTCTCTAAGCGGTGATCATAGACCAGCAATGAAACGGTCCTTCTTCAGGAAATTAGGCGCTCCTTCGCCTTTCTCTAGTGTGGAAACCCACCTCTCCCATAAGTCCACAAACTTTGACTTATAGGTGGCGTACTCCAGCAGGCCTACTTGCTTTAATTTGTCAATAGCTGCCATAGCTTCTCCGAGGTTGTGCCTCCACCAAACCTCTTTACAAAAGCAGCCCTTAACACATCCCATGAATTCTTGGTAGCCTGGGGTAATGCATTATACCAGGACTTGGCCTCTACTTTCATCAGTAAAGGAAAAATTCTGAGTCCTGAAGCGTCGTCATCTTTGTTGGAGACGACAGAAGCAATGTCAAAATTGTCCCAAAAATCAGTGGTGAGATCCTGACCCTTCTTTCCACTGAACGTGGGGAAAGAAACACTTGCCATGGTGGTGACTCCGGAAATTACAAAACTTTCTTTTTTTTTTTAACATCAACAGCAACGGCTCATAACGGTTTTTACAGGGGCGAATGGATAGGCTAAAACAGGATAAAAATAAAGACATTAAAGGAATGATGGTAATCTAGTATGGGGAGAATGATAGGGTTCGAGGAATTGAGGATTTCTCCTAGTACTACCGCACCGAATAGGTAAACGATCTTCTATTGGTAGAAGACTTTCCTATCTACATAGATATTCACATGCATATGCTGCAAGAATCTGAACAGGAATGCCGTCGGCCCGTTTTCCATCATGCACAAAGGGTGAAATACTTACTTATACTCTTACCGTGCCAGTGTTGATGAGTCGACACATCCACAAGAGGTCGTCACCTTTCATGGACTCTACCCTTCCTTTGTTGCTTAGCACGTACGGGGTGATGGCAACGATTCGGACCACTCCCAGTCTCTTGGCTAACAGCAATTGTAGGTAATTTCCGTAATCGGCGTGTTGCATGAATTCTACTCCATTCAGTTGCATCTCATCTCCAGCCCACTGGGTCTCTCCTGTGGTAGAGAGCTTCTTCAGGATAAGTTGTACAGGGAGGGGAGGAAGGTCCTCCACTCGCTTCCCAAAACAGCGAGAGCAGTAGCCGAACCACTCTTCTCTAGGACATGGGAATCTTCTCACCACTTCTTCTTCTGGATTGTTGAAGTGGATTGGTAGCACTCGCATGCGTCGTGCAAATCGGTAGGCGACTTTCTCCCGCTTAGCTTCGGATGACTTCTTCTTTGACCAAGTGGGTACAACCCGGATCTCTGAGTTTGAAGCACTTGCTTGGCCAGATGCTTCTCCCTTCAGGGTCATGTGTTTCCAGGCTAGCCTATCTTCTCCTTGCCCTTGGCTCGAGCAGCCCCTTTAGGCCACTTTGGGGTTTTATCTTTGACTGCGGTTTCTTTAGGGAAAAGAGGCCTCACCGTCCGCTTTCCTTCCTTGACGTGAATGACCTCCTTGCGATGAATGTCAATGTAGAAGACTTCAGTCCTTCCGCTACCTCCGTTGCTCGCACTCATTGACCGTGTGCCTTGGTTGACAACAGTGATGGCACCTCACCAATCTGCCAACTGATGCTTTCGATTTATAGTTAGAACGAACGATACGAAATGCAGAATTTACCTCTTGAATGTTGATGAAACTACAGCCTGGCAATAGCACCTCAATGAAGGCGGCTAGGGCCTTCTTCGTCTCTCTTCTTCCGTCCTCTAGTTAGAAAATTCCTTCAACCACTCATCCATGATTGATAGTGGGCGTCACTTTTAGCATTGTAAACTGAAGGGGTCTTAGAAAAGCCCTCCTCAGTGAGGGCACCAAATGACGGACACAAAGCGGACCCCGAACCCCGACAGCCTCTAAAACGCCGAGGGCCGAATAGCTCGGCTCGAGCCTGCCACGGTAAAGCGAACAGGGGGAACCACCTAGATTTTAGCGGCTAGGACGCAAAGCCCACGATGATATGAACACCGCAAGCCTACACACCAAGAGAGAGTAAGAGAGAGAGAGAGAGAGAGAGAGAGAGAGAGAGAGAGAGAGAGAGAGAGAGAGAGAGAGAGAGAGAGAGAGAGAGAACACTCGCAATTGATGAAAACAACTTCGGGGGTGTGAGGGTGAGTTATTTCTGCAATATTTACAAGGTGGCATGGCGTGGTGGTAGCGAGGTAGGGAGAGGAGATGGTGCAACCTACTTGGTGCGTTCTCTAGGGCGACTCAATGACTGTAAATACTCATTGCCAAAAGCGTGCATACGTGTGTGTGCATCGACCATTGGAGTCGAGGTATGGGTGTGGTTCCCTTCGCATGGTGCAATTTCCAAGGCAAACCCCCACACACGAGACCTCCTCCTCGTGATAGTGATGGTGTCAATCCCTCCTACTACACTCTACCCAATGCTTGGTTCCACATAAGTTGCCCCCCCCAATAGTGACCTCTCAGTGCCAATTTTTAGGTGTTGGCTACTTGGATTATGGTAATTCCAGTGTTGTTAGGGTAATCTTAATCGGGGAGACAAAGCAAGTGGTGGGCCCGATGTGGTTGACCCTTACTTTGTTTTGGGGAAGGTTATTAAAAGATGGGAATCTCTAGGTGGGCCTTTGTGACCATCACCTAGAGAGAGGATATTTACAAAATGGAAATTTTATAATGGCTCGGGTGAAAAACTAAAGATAATGGTAAAATAACCTAAAAATTTTTGGGATGGCGTTGTGGTTGCGTGTTGCCGGCGAATGGTGTGCTGCCGGTGCGTTGGTGTCAAGCATACTTCTTTTCGGAGTTGGCCGGGGCATGCCTTCGGCGCATTTTCTGTATTTGTTGTTGGCGGCGCGTGCTTTGGATCATCTTATTCTTTTGTTGATGTCGATGGTGTTTTGCTTGTTCTTCTTCTTTTGTATTTTGTCGGTGGGTGCGTATATGTGTGTCATGTATATGTGTGTGAGTGTGGGAGCATATATGTATATATGTGTATTTGCGGGTGAGTGCGTATATGTATATGTGTGTGCGCATGCATGCCTGGGAACAAGGGAAGAGGGGGTACTATATAAATATATAATGTTTATATTTATTTTTTTATTTTTTTTCTTCTCTAATGCCGGGGGCTTGTTCTACGGCGCATGGTGGAAGGAAAGGAGGGCGGTAGGATAGGGGTGCATGTATGTATGGTGTGTGTGTGTGTGTGTGTGTGTGTGTGTGTGTGTGTGTGTGTGTTTTTCATGCTGCTGCCACGAGGGCACGTGTGTGTGTGTGTGTGTGTGTGTGTGTTGGCTGCGGACTGCGTGCTTTGAGAGAGGGTGTGTGTGTGTGTGTGTGTGGGATGCAATGTGGCGCACAGCGCATGGGAAGAGAGAGGGAGAGGGGAGGGGGGGGGGGGGGGGTTGTTGTATTTTTCATGGGGCTTAAGGACGAAGGGGGGGGATTAGTCAATGGGTGGGGTGTAAGGGAATATATCCGCGGGCCAAGAGGGGGGGGGGGGGGATGAGGCCGAGGGGGGGTGTGAATGAGCCGAAGGAGGGTGAGGCGAGTGGGTGGGGAAGAGGGAGAAGGGAATCTTGGCGGGCCAAAGAGGGAGGGGGAAAATGAGGATAGAGGGTAGAGGGTAATGAGTGAGTGTGATTTGTGTAAGTGTAAGAGTGAGGGGGGGGGGGGGGGTTTACGTGGCTCACATCGAGGGAGCACGAGAGAGGGGTTGGGGTTTTCTTCTCTGAGTTTCTGCCTGGCCGGGGAGGGTAAATCGGGGGGAGAGAGATATTAGGAAAATGGGGTATGTAAGGAAAATGTGGGGAAGAGAGTGCGAGGGTTTTATTCGATGCCCGTGGGACGGGAGGGGGAAAAATAAGTTACGGTGGGGGGGTACCGAGAGTAGAGGGGGGGGGGGGGGGTGAAATGAGTTTTTTTTTTTCTTTGATTTCCGAAAGTCGGCTATCAATGCTATTGGACCCCTAGATATGACTAGCAAAATAAATACCTATATTTTGACAGCAGTGGATTATTTTTCACGATGGGCAGAAGCCAAGGCTGTCAAACAGATTACCAGTAAGGAAATGGGAGAATTTGTTTATGAGCATATATGCTACAAATTTGGCATACCTCTGGAGCTAATTTGTTATAGAGGACTCGGATTTAGAGGAGAGCTGTCTTTTTTATTTTTTATGTGAGAAGCTCAATATACAACATAGGTACAATTCTCCTTATTATCCACAATGCAATCGTCTCAATGAGAGATTCACTGGAGAGTTGGTAAAGATCTTAACAAAGATGAGTCCACATGGGAAGACTTGGGATTCAGAGTTGGCATGTGCATTGTGGGCCTACAAAACAACTATCAAAACAAACACAAGATTTTATCCTTACCACTTGATCTATGGAAAGGAAGCTTTACTCACAATTGAAGTGGAAATTCGTGCACCAAAGTGTTGTCATTGGGAGATGAAGAGCAAGCAAACGCCTGGCAGAAAAGGTTGATGGATTTACAATGTTTACAATTGGATAGAGTTTTAGCTTTGAGCTACTGTGAGGAAGCATCAAAGAAGGCTCAGGTAAAAGCCAATGAATGCGTGGAGGACAAGAAAATTAAAAAGGGTGATTTGGTTTTGCGATACAGTAGTGATCTAAATAATACCTTTCAGAAGAAGTTTCAAATTAAATGGGAAGGTCCTTCTACTGTTGTGAACAAAATTGATAATGGCACATATCAATTGGATGATTTGAGTGGTGCACAATATAAATATCGTGTTAATGGTTATTGATTGAAGAAATGCTTGGCATGTTTGATGAAAATTGTGACAGGTGAGATGCTATCAATGGAGGGAGATAATGTGGAGACATAAGAGGATGTAGATAAGGTTTCTCGGGATGAAATGCAGCAGTTGTTCACCCTAGGAAACTCTGGTTGTCATGAATGACTAAGCAGGCTAGGGGGGGTTGGCAAGCTATGTCATGTATTTTTTGGATGAGCATAAAGTCACTAATTCATGATAAAAATCTTTCCCATTAGCCTCGTGTATAAATGTGTGCATAGCCCTACGAGTTTTTGAAGTGGCTCTGTAAATGTTGATGTACAAAGGTGTGATTTTTCCAAGCTTGAATGATGATGTTTTGGGTTTTTCAAGACTCCAAAATATGGTTTTCAATAAGCATTTTCAATCGTGATTTATAGCTTGTGAATTGGACTTGTGTATCATGAGTTATGAGCATCCGAAGCGCACGTCTCAACTTAGAAGGTGATTGCAAGCGCATGCAAAAAGGGCAACTAGGCCAACTCTGGGGTCTAAGATTACAAATGCTAAAATTTTATAGTTTTGGAGATAGCCGAGATGATGGGATTCAAGATGTGTGTTACGGTGCGTCATTCGGTGATCGGAGCAGCAAGGTATGCCTCGGGGAAAATTGTCTGAGAAGTCCTTTCATACTTTGGGAGAAGATGGGAATTTTTTAAGAAGTTGGGAAGCTTGGGGAGAGTTTACATGTGGCATGGAAGTAATCCCACATGGGAAGAGTAAAAGGGAAAGTGGAGGATACATAGGGTACTTTGGGAGCCCATTTTGGTGAATCAAAGGTGAGAGGAGCTCTCTCAATAAAAAGACGCCATCATGTTGTGTGCTGAAATGGTATTTTTGTCCGCCATTCTTTCTTTTCATTGTGTGTCTTGTTTTTTTTATTATTCTCCTACATTCAGACCAATTGTTTCAAAGATATTTTTGTATTTTTACCAGAATTATGTGCAACATGTTCTATTTCTTATTCGTTCAGTATAGTCCTCAAATAGCTGACCTTGAATCTGATACCAGGGAAGTTACCTTTTAATAGAAATTGTGTGATTAATGTTTTGATGCGGGTTCTTTTGAATCCGTTAGAAGTAAACATAAAGCTCAATCGTTGTAAATCATTAAATGATGTAACTACGCATGAAGCATTATAAATGATGGGTAAGATCTGTGACACACATACTTTGTATGCTAACTCTCTAGGGCGATTGATGGCTGCTTGTATGAATGATACTTGGTGTCCTGGTAATGCGTGTTCTTTCCATGCTATTTCCGTAGTGTATTCTCCGATGAAAGGTATTTGTAGAATTATTTTTGTGTTCAAATATGTAGAGCTAAACCTTGTATGAGTTGGCTTAACTGAAATGATATCCAATGAATATACTGTAAAAGGGGTCCTCAGGGGACAAAGGTCTGTTGTGATTCATGCATTGTGCAATATATGTGTTATTAATAAATAGAAGATCATCCATATACCGATTAGAGTGTATGAAAGCTAGAATCATATCAAACTTTTTGAGTCTGGATAATTTTCTAACATATTCTAGCTCAAACCAAGCAAGTTATGGATTGCACCATAAAGGAAACATGAGTATCCCATTGGGATTCCTTTAGTTTGTCGGTATATATTAGACCCTAAACTTGAGAAGCAATTGTCTAACACAAAGATATTTAAAGCCTCAAAGAATTAAAAGGACCATTCTACTTCTGAATTCTGTTTTGTAAGGGTGATTTTGTTTCTAGATGGTTTAAAATCTTCATAACCTTGACCAATTATTAATCTTTTAATGTTTCTTAAAGAATCCATAAGGCTATGCTTCTCACGGTGAGGAATTTCTTCATAACAAGCTTTAATATCATATGTATGGATAGAATAAATCAGTTTAGGAAGGTCTATCAAAGCAATAGGGTAATTGTCCCCATCAACCCGTCCTCAGCAGCAAACATCTTGAACACATCTCTGTTGTTGTCAGCCATCATAAATGTTGCACCTGATGTGAAAACTTCCCAAAAAGAGGAGAAACGGAGCGGGAACAACATGTGCTATATAGCACAAACCGTGGAAGATTGTAAACAATCTGTTATGTAGAAAACGGCACTGACAGAAATTTTGCACAAAATGACAAAATGTCCTATGCAAACCTGTCTTTAGTGGAAATGAAGGCCAAAATGAGCCCGAATAAAAAATCTGAGCAAATTGAGCTCTATGACCTCTCCCAAAATATTTGTCGACCTACAAACGCTCGCCAAACCTCACTAAAATCGAAGAAAGTAAGCAGGCGTGTGTGCTAGACAGCTGGTGACTAAGCCCGGAGAATGCAACCTGCTATGATACCAATTGTTGGAATTAAGGTTGCAAAGAAATGCATAGATCTTGGAGAAGATGAAGGAAGCTCAAGGCACACAATAGAGAGTGTATTCCTTAGTGTGCAATGGAAAGATATATTGCCCTAGAGTAATGGGCGTATATACAATGCACAGGGGAAAAAACCTCCTAAAGAGGGAAGATATACCCCGGTGGTCCTAGTGTCTTCACGCACATCACTAAAACATGTATATGGTAACAATATTAAACGTCTTCAAAAGGCCAAAATGACCTATAAGACCAAACTGATACAATCCTTGTGGATCTAATCCAATTTCCGGGTACAAAACTAAAATGAAGTAAAGTGGAAGCCTAATTTAAAAGACTAAAATTCTCAGACTGAAATCATCACCATCATCATCCATGCCCAAAGATGCCTGGCATCAGGTGTTGTCACCAGAGAGAGAGAGAATGAAATGAAAAATTAAACGTCCTCAAAAGGCTAAAATGACCTATGACGCAAATTGATACAATCCTTGTGGATCTAATACAACGTCTAAGTACAAGATAAATTAAATAAAATAAAAGCTAAAATGAGCATCCGTGTCCAAGGATGTATTGCATGAGTCATTGGAGAGAATTGTCAATGTCCACCCTAGTATATAGTGGCACTTGACATCTCCCAGCGGTGCTAGAATAGCCGTGATCCCCTAAGGGAGCCTCCATCGATGTCATGGTGGCCCTCATAGACGTGGGCATCTAGACATGGGAGTCTAGCTCTCGAGCTCCCAACCTCAATGGCATTGTCAATTACTATACCTCTGGTATAGGTGGACTTTGAAGTCTGTTGTGAAGCTTGCTCATTTGATTGCCCAGTCTTTTCTCTATAGAAGTCAGCGATTTCCCTATTTGAATGTCTCCCACTGTCTAATCTCCTCAAGAGACTCTTCTTGTGTCTACGTAGCTCTAGCATAAACAACCTAACGCATCTCTGATCGTGATATCTCATGTCTTCAACCAGTGGTGATGTAAGGTGTAGCAAAAGATAGAAGAAGAGATGTTGATGTTGATTTTGATATTGATGTTGATGTTGGTGGATAAGCAGGATGTTGATGTTTTGGCCAATAAGAGAGCAAGAGCTGAGAGGGAGATAGAGATAGAGCGGGAAACTAGAGCTCGCAAAGGCAAAGAGAAGATGTACGAAGGTAGAGAGCAGCCCGAGCCTAGCAAAAGAAGGAGGCATCGCAAGATCAAGCAAGAGGATTTCCAGCTAGGATGTGGCTATCCCGAGTACAATCTGGTGAGTGATGTTTAAAATCAAAATGCAAATATTACTTTTGGTTAGCTGCTGCTAGAGTTAAATCCAAAGTGAAGGAGGCAGTGGTCTACAAGTGTTAGTACCAGGCTACCAAGAGCTAAGGAAAATGTGCAAGCAGTGCAAAACTTGGCTTTGAGGGTAGGCAGCCTCACCGACGTCCTTCCGCTTGTGGATGTGATTATAGAGAAGAGGATGCAGGTACAAGCATATATAGACGGTGGAACACAGGTTTCTGTTATGACGAAAGCAGCAATGAAAGAGATAGGAGTCAATGCAGTAGTCAAGTCAAATGTGCACATGAGGATGGCTAACCATACTAAAGCCAGGTGTCTGGGTGTGGCACAGGATGTGAAGGTCAAGGTGATGGATATAGAGTGCCTGATAGACTTCTTTGTGATGAAGGTAGGGGATAATCCTTATCCAATCATTTTGGGTAGGCCATGGCTTTTGGCGATAGGAGAAAAGCAAGATTGGGAGAGCAAAGTGTTCACCTTGCCTGACAAAGAGAGAGGAAGGCAAATTGTGCTTGATTTGAAGACCAAGGAGAACAGTTCTCGTCCCATGGCAGTTAAAGATGAGGGAGACGCGACGAGCTATGAGTATAAGATAGAGAGGGGCTATGATGAAGGCTATACTAGCACAGAGGAAGAGGAGAGCGAGGATGACATGCTAAAGATAGATGCAGGCTTATTACCGACAGAAAATCCGAGATTTAAAGAAAACCATTCCGACGGGAGTTCAAAGTACAATTAATTTGTAAAATCAATTAACGACTATAAGTCTAATTGATTCAGCTACCAAGGACTTGTGGAATTACCTATACGGAGGACAATTCGAATCGATTTCCACGAGGATACTATCGATTTTGACGGAATTAGCAAGGCTAATTACACTTTGTGAGTGCTCTCAATCTTAGGTACTTTTTCTGACTACTCCTTGCACCGCACTGTGTCGCCATGGATTCGGATATCAATATGACATTCGATTTTGAGCAAAGTACGCCTGATCGTGTGAATGATGGCTTGCGGCCGGATCCTCTCAAAGAGAGTACCCATGACGCTACGACAAGTGATGTTACTTACGAACTGCTCAATATTCAAGAATTTCTTGCACTTCAGACACGCATGACAATCATGGATGAAAATTTTAAAGCTTTAAATGAAAATGTTACTAGACTATCCCCATTAGTAATTTGATTAATGCAACAGCAATCCAAGAGTCCTGCTCATACGCACATGCATGAGCATATTGCTACACAAGGGCGAGGCCCTTCTAATCTAGGGAAAGGCCCAAATGCTGATACGTTCCATACTCTCACTACAAAAGAGGTGGATGAATTGTTGAAAAACACCAAACCACCGATTTTTAAGGGAGAAGACTGAGACTGCAATAAGGATGTAGTGAATATCTTTCTCAATAAGTGATGGAATTCACGCCTTACGGTGTACTCTGGACGCAGTCACTAGACGTAGTCAGAGCTCTGCAAACGAGCTTAACTATGGAAAGCAAGGCCTACAAATGGTGGATGTCTCTCAAGGAAAAGAACACCATACCACAGAGTTGGACAACTTTTGAAGCTATGTTTAGCAAAGAATTTTTGCCTACAAAGGAGGCAGATCGAAATTGGACGGATTGGGATACATGTTCCATGCGCCAATACCCATCACTGCTTGAATGTATCTCTCACTATCGGGATGTTATCCTCAAGTTGGAAGGCTTAGATACCATCCAACAAGTATGGGGGTTTATACGAGGTCTAACACTAGAGCTTAAGAAGTACGTCAAGACCCAAGACCCTAAAACACTTGAGGAAGCCATAGTGAAAGCACATATTCATGATGATCCAGATGAAAAGAAAACACATAATAGTCACGTGACTGCTAATACACATGGTAATACATGGCGAGATGTAGAGAGAAAGAGAGAGAGACGAGACAAGAGACACACCATATACGCTCCCAAAGACTGATTCATATTGAGGACAAGATACAAATGTATAGGTGAGACCAAGTTGAGTAGAGTGAGCCATATATAGCTCCAACACCCCCACTCAAACAAAGGTCTCTAGCTTTGGATGAAAAAACCCTTGGGGAGTTCAAGGGAAAAACCCAAGCCCCTATACAATGTGAAAATATGAACCAGCGATGATGATGTGAAAGTGAATTGTGCATCTATGTACAGATATTCAAGTGACTTAGAGATCACAATGTGCAAATGTGGAGTTTGCATAGTGCATGGTACCTAAAAGATTACAATGTCATATGTACAAAGCTATTACAATAGCAAAGAAGCTAATCTAGAAAGAGTGAGGTCGAAGCAACTCCAAGCTCCGAGCGCAAGAGGATGAAACGTGATTCATTGAGGCCTTTGGTCAAAATGTCTGCAATCATCTGGTCACTTGGACAGTGTTCAACCATAATGGTTCCTTTGCGTACTTCATACCTGACATAATGATAATGGACAGCAATGTGCTTTGACTTATTATGTTGAACATAGTCTTTTGCAAGACCAATAGCAGTTTGGTTGTCACCGCAAGGGTGTGCTAGAAAGAGGAGAGTGACCAATATCAACCAGCATTTGTCGAAGCCAAATCAACTCACGACCTGCAAGTGATGCCGCAACATATTCTGACTCAGTCGTAGAAACTGCAACACAACGTTGTTTCTTGCTAGTCCAAGAAACAAGACAACCATTTATAAAGAAGCAATTTCCACCAGTAGATCGCATAGATAAATGTGAGCTTGCCCAGTCTGCATCTGTGTAACCCAAAAGAGAAAGAGATTACATAGAATCCGATGTGAGTTGTTGTCGATAGAATAAACCAAAATCTGTAGTGCCTTTCAAGTATTTCAACACACGCTTTGTAGCAGACCAATGCTTAAGAGAAGGACATGCAAGATGTTGTCCAAGATAATTAGCAGCAAACAGAATATCAGGATGAGTGTTCATGCCAACAAACTGAAGACATCCAATCAAGTTAGCATAAGGTTGATTTGTGACAAGTTGACCGCCATTGTCAGAAGTGTTCTTCGTAGAGCTCGCAAGACAAGGTGTGTTGGCTGAATGTGCAGATTCCATAAGAATTTTTTGAATAGTATCTGCAATAAACTTTGACTGTCAAAGGAATAAAATACCTTTTGTACGGTTCCGTTGGATTTGAATGCCAAGACATGAGTGAATCTCTCCAAGATCCACCATATCAAATGCAGAAGACAATAACTTTTTCACTTGCTGAAGAAATCCCAAATCATTGGAAACAAGGATGGTATCATCCACATAAAGAGCAAGAATCACAAAACTGCTACCTTGGAGTTTTATGTATAAGTTGGGGTCTGACAAGCAAGAGATGAATCCTTTAGAGGTAACGATCATGCGCCAATTCAATTCATGGTGACAAAACAGTATGTGTATGCGATTTGCATGTAAGATTCAAAAGTTGCTACAAATTTTATTTTTGAGCATTGATTCTTGTTAACTGTGGTTTTTTTGTGTTAAGAAGAATATGATTAGTGTTTTGTGTGACGTTTATTGTTAATCAATCTAATCATTGATTACGTTTTCTTGTTGATGACACCCTGAACTTCATCTCAATTTTTCTTGTTGTTCTGCTCAAAATTTGGAGAAACGGAAAAAGTGCAACAGAGCATAGCGCAATGGCACTTTTAATCCAAAACTTCTTCGTCTCCTCGAGCTCTTCAATTTGAGTTCTAGGTTTGCGTCAATCGGAGTTCGCAGCAGAAAGTTATGTTGTTTTTACTGCAATTGAGCTTGACGCAGCTTTCTTCGTCCTACTTCTTCGTGAAGCGTCCGCGATCGTTTTTCTTATTTTGGCGTTAACTTTTTCGAGAAGATTTAGCTTTTTGCTATTTGTATTGTGGCCGTCAATCTTGCGTCTCACGCCACTCTATTTTGAGGACTCTTTTATTATTAACGTCTCCTTTACCCTGCCCTTTTTGGGTGACGTCTCTCACATCTTTGGAAGTTCCTTGAGCATCCTTCTTACGTTTATCGTTGACAGAACGCAGTCCTCATATCTCTCTCATTCTCAATTACGGCCTTCACCATATATGGTATGCAAATTTTGCGATCTTATTTTATACGTCTTCACGCAACAAGATATGGCTATGAATATTCTCGCCAACGACTTTCCTTCTGGCCAGCTGTCTATTCCTCCTTTCCAAGGTCAAGGTTTTCCAGGCTGGAAAGAAAAGATGTTGTTAATTCTTGAAGGCGATGAACTCTCCGATGTTGTTCTTGGAAATCGTGTTTGTCCGCCTCAGCCTGTTGATACGGATAATGATAACGTGCTTATCACTGAAGGACCTATATTTGAAGATTGGAATGTTGCCTATACGGATTGGCAACAACGTGATAAAGTAGCTCGTCGGTATATTCTTTCTGCTCTGATACCATGTTGAGATGTAGAGAGAAAGAGAGAGAGACAAGACAAGAGACACACCATATATGCTCCCAAAGACTGATTCATATTGAGGACAAGATACAAATATATAGGTGAGACCAAGTTGAGTAGAGTGAGCCATATATAGCTCCAACTATACACGCACTTATTATGGACACAATAAAAGGAAATTTATAGTTGCCAATTAGGATGCATCTAAAAAACCCAAGGGGTCTAGGGGTCCTCTCTCTCCTGAGGACTTTGATAAATCCAAGAAAGAAAATATATGTTTTCAATGTTTAGGAAGAGGTCATGGCAAAAAGGATTGTCCCAAGGGGAAATCTACTGCTCGGGGCAAGGAGAAAGCAGTGCACACGGTGCAACTGCGGCCTCTTGAGTCTTCCTCACGATTCTCTATAGTGGAGGTAACACACACCGAGGTGGTGCATGAATGCTGTCTCACAGCTTCCATGTGGCAACCAACCTTTGGACCACATGAGTTAGTACGTATGCACGGATATCTTCAAGGACACAAGGTGTGCATCTTGGTAGATGACGGTGCTACTCACAATTTCATCAATTACGGATTGGTGAAAAAACTCAAATTTCCTCAAACTCAGAGTACCCACCGCTACAAGGTAGCAATAATGAATGGACATGATATTGAAATCTGGGATACTCAATACCAAGCTCTTCCATTGGAAGTACAAGGGTACTCCACATGCTTGGATTTTTAGGTTATTAACATGGAAAGGGCAGATGTGGTTCTTGGTAGGGATTGGTTGCATAGCCTAGGACCATCACTGAAGCGTAGCTATGAGCACAACATCTTGATGTTCGAATCCCATGGCACACATGTGTTGTTGTTAGGAGAAAAAGATATACCTTCATCACCATTGATTTGTACCACTGAGCTTATGCAACTCGTTTTTGATAATGAAATAGATGAGGTTTTCTTATGTTACTCACTGTATCATTTTCTTTCTAACATTGAATCTGTTGAACATTCCTCAACGTTGTATGCTTCTTTCTTATCTTTTCTACCAATGGCTAATTCTAAACAAGCAAATGTTGCTAGTCAGTTACAAAAATTATTAAAGTAATTTCAAGATTTTTTTCCTAATGATTTGTCACCAGGATTACCGTCGACACGATCGGTGCAACATAGCATCGACATGGCTGCAGACTGTAAACCTGTTAGTAAATCACCCTACCGTATGAGTTATTTGAAAGTGGCTGAGGTGGAACCTCAGCTTGCTGATTACCTTAACAAAGGGTTTATACAACCCAGTTCTTCACCATGGGCTTTGCCTATCCTATTAGTGAAGAAAAAAGACGGCAGTATGTGCATGTGCGTAGACTACCGTGGCTTAAATGCAGTTACGGTTAAGAACAAATAGCCATTTCCCAGAGTGTATGAGTTGTCTGACAAACTCACTCATGTGGCATCTTTACGAAAGTAGACTTGAGGCCAGGATATCACCAAGTTCCTATTCGACTGGTCGATATACCCAAAACTGCATTCCGAACACGATTTGGACACTACAAGTTCTTGGTGATGCCCTTTGGGTTACCCAATGCACCCACAACATTCATGACACTTATGGATAGTGTCTTGAAGCCATATTTGGGCAAATTTGTCATTGTTTTCCTCGATGACATACTAGTCTACAGTGCTTCTGAAGAAGAACACTTACAACATCTTAGGCAAGTGTTTGAGTTGTTACGCACAAACAAATTATATGCCAAGGAATCTAAGTGTGATTTTCTAAAAGACAAAATTCACTATTTAGGGCATGTTATTTCAGCTAATGGGCTATATATGGATCAATCCAAAGTGGATACCATCCAAAAATGGCCTTGTCCTAAAAATCTGGAAGAGTTACAATTTTTTGGGGATTTGCAGGTTTTTACCGAAGGTTCGTTAAAAAATATGCTAATATTGTTGTCCCCATGATGGATTAACTAAAAGGCAAAGGAAAAGCTTTTCAGTGGGGATCCGCTCAACAACACAATTTTGATATGCTCAAGGATGCACTAGCTACAACTCTCATACTGGATATTCTAGATCCTTTGAAACCATTCAGTTTGGAAACGAATTCCAGTGACTGTGCTATTGGAGCAGTCCTGTTACAAGATGGATGGCCGATTGCATTTGAAAGCAAGAATCTTGATGCAGCTAAGGAGAACTACTCTTCTTATGAACGCAAACTCTATGCAATAGTGTCTACCTTAAAAGCATGGCGGCATTATTTGTATGGTGCTCAGTTTGAGATTGTGTTTGACCATGAAAGCATCCAATGGTTTACACAACAAACGGATTTGAAGGGTCGAAAAGCCAAGTGGGATGAGATTCTTCAGGAGTATGATGCCAAGCTGAGGTATCATAAAGGCCGGTACAATGTAGTGGCGCACGCTCTAAGTCATATGCCAAAGATCAATTCTCTCTTGTTCACGGAACTTCATAGTGAATTCTTAGATTCTCTCAAAGGCAAATATGAGCATGATGAAGAATATTCCAAAGTATGGAGCCATGTTCAGATAAGGGATCCTTCTCCCTCCAATGAGGGTAGTGTACAATTAACCTCCACACCTAGTTCTCCTCTATCAAGTGATGAACTACAGTGATGAAATCATTTCACCATCGACAATTGGTACCTACTCCACAAGGGGAGAGTTTCTGTACCGACGAACACAGACATTCGGCACCAAATTCTTTATGAATGTCATGGTAGTCCAATTGCAGGGCACCCGGGTATTAGAAAAACTTATGCTCTCGTACGATGATAGTTTTACTGGCCAGGTATACATGGCTTTGTTCAAGCTTATGTCTTGCATTGCCAAAAATGTCAAGTTAACAAAGCAGAGCGCCTGAAAGCAGGAGGACTCTTACATCCTTTGGAGATTCCAAATGGAAAATGGGAAAGCATCTCTATGGACTTTATTGTGGGTTTACCAACCATTGTACGAGGTCATGCCTCGGTATGGGTGGTCGTAGACCAGTTGACTAAACTATGTAAGTTTATTCCAACCAAATCAATGGTTAAGACACCAAAACTAGCCAAGTTATTTGTGGACAATGTATACAAATTGTATGGTTTGTCAAGTAACATTGTCAGTGACCGTGATCCCAAGTTTAACAGTCAGTTTTGGAGAGTTGTGTTTAAATGATTTGGTACACAACTGAACCTCAGTACAGTGGATCATCCAAAAATAGATGGTCAGACTGCACGAGTTAACTAGGTGCTAGAGGATATGCTAAGAGCATACGCCAACAAAAGACAGTCAGACTGGGAAGAGTACTTACCTATTCTTGAGTTTGCCTACAAAAGTGCTAAGCATGTCACAACGGGCTTTAGTCCTTTCATGCTCATGTATGGTTTTCAATCTAGGTCACCGGTTATGGTGGGGTTGGCAACCGAGAAACTCCAACAGGTTAAGGATTTTCTCCAAGGCCTAAATTATCTCCTCGATATTGTGGGCCTTTCAAAATACTCAAGCGAGTAGGTGATCGTGCCTACAAATTGTTGCTACCTTCACATTCTCGAATTCATCCGGTGTTTCATGTAAGCCGTTTATGTAAGCTCTTACATGGGGATGACAATGTCATTGACAAACATATTTTGGTAGATACATTGAACCTCCTACCTTACCGCATGAACCTGAACATGTTCTCATTATCATGAGCTGCATACGTGTCATCATGTACGTCAACAAGCCTTAATCAAGTGGAAAGACCGACCTGAGGAAGGTGCCACTTGGGAAAACATTAGTGTTCTTAAGAAGAAGTTCCCCACTTTTGTTTTCGAGGACGAAAACTCTTCTTAAGGGGGGAATAATGTCAGGACATCAGCAAGGCCGAACTAGACAAGGGCAGGGCCGAGCTAGGTAGTGTGGAAAGGGAGTCCAACTAGGGAAAAGGGACAGGAGCTATGCTATATAGTGGGTGGTTGGGTGGTGGACTCCTAGGTTCTAGTTCCCCTTGTCTAAAACAAAGGTGGGCACATGTGAAGCGTGTAGGGGTCACTCGTCTTTCATTTAAAGATCCATTATATGCGACGAAGATCTTCAAAGTCCACTTGCATGGACCTATAGTGGATCAACAAGTTAAAGACGAAGCCACAATTATGGACATCGCTCTTCACGACGTTATTTATTCACTTGCCATGGTTTGTCACATGGATCATCCTTTTTTTTTGGAATGTCGGCCATGTAGAGCAGGGAATAAAAGAGTGCAATGCAGATGGCAGTCAACCTGCCATTCGCAATTATGTGACCACTAAAGGAGTAGTAGAGCTATTGCACAGTAACATTTTGCAGATAATGAATGCTCTTCTTCAGACCTTGAAGTATCTACATGCACACGACTATCTCTACAATGACGTACACTCCTGCAACATGATGCTTCATGTTGGACAGAAGGGAGTCTATGCAGGCATTGTGGATTCGGAGTCATGTACAAGGACCAAAATAGGGGCATTATTTCCTCCACTCCGCAACTTTCAAATAGAGGCTAGAAATCAAATCAAGAGAGATTTTTCATTGGCCTCCCAGAATGCATATATACTAGTCCCCCTCCATAGAATAAAGCCATGGAAATATTCTCCATGTGCCATAGTTGTAAAAAAAAACTTAAAGAGCATGTTGGTGCCTCAAGAGAAAAACAAAAGTGATTGTTTAAGCAATGTACTTACCCACCTTGAGAGTGGCAAGCGAAACAATCCCTTAGCTTGACCTAACGCTTTTGATCTTTCTCGTTGTCTAAATGGTGGCCATAGAGTGGGCTATGACATTGTAATAATTTTTGGTTTATGACAGCTGATGATCAAAGTGATGATTTGATTGTTGTATTTTCTCTAGTTGAAAATGTATATTGTATAATTGCCCAAGTTATCTTGTGTCTTTTCTATGACATGGTGATAGATATTTTGTCTCTTTCTTGCAGCATGATTAAGTTATCTTGTATTTTTCTTTCATGGTTATAAGTAGTGAACATCATGTAGTATAGCATGACTATCTTTCATAGTTTTCAAGTAATCACACCGGGATAAACTTATAGGACTTAAGTCACACATCTTAGTCTGCATGAAAAACACCAACGATATAATCTACTTCATCCATAGTAGAGAATTCTGCAGCTATCTCCCATTCCATATCATCATAATTATAGCCATGGGTTTAGAAGACACCGTAGTGCTTTTGTGTTGCTCTTGTTGCAATGTTCACTGGATTATGGATAAATCTCATGTTGCAGATCTCTCACAGTTTCCACTTGATGCTGCAATAGATAAAACCTTTACTGCAATATGTTGCACATCCACTTTCTTTCACCATACTCCATCCATTATATAGACACACTTGTGTGTGAAATGGAATATATTTGCCAGGGATCCTGGAAAATACCAGTTATGTTAGCATAATCAACTCACTAATGAAAAGCAATTTTCCCATCCTCCTGTCCCAACAATTAAGAGCACACTGTTTTGAAGTCGATCATGAATTTTTTGTTGGCCGATTGCAATTGTTGATGCATTTGGGATTTGGACTCCAATACAAATGAAACACCATGCAACGGCATATGCAACTGCAATGTGCATGTTGGCAATTGTGATTATGACAGCTTTGTTCTTTGCATCAATGCCAACATGCTCTATGACTTTACGCAATGCCTCTGACATATAACAATAAACTTGACCAAAGAAGAAAGAGTCTTTGTTGGCTATTCACAGAAGATCTACAAATGATTTTTCCGGACTGACTACATTGCACATCTTGTAGTTGTCTTTTAGTAGCTAGGATACTTGTTGAGCCATGCATCCCATCGTCTATCAGCTACAGTTTCAATCAAAGTAGGCTTCACTTCTTCCAAGGTGGCAAGAACATGATATGCGGTTGCAAACCTTGTCGCACAAAATATCTGTAAAGTTTTAATGGGTGATTTTTGTTCAAAAAAGAGCATATAGAAATTGATGCTCTCTAATAAATTTCACCACATAGTTTGCATCCAGTAATAATACTCCCGTATAATATGGGATAACCTATAATATGCTCGTTTATGGTGTATTATATGGATCGCGTATAACATATAATGTAGCTTAGGCAGGCGAGGGTTCCCGTACAAATGCACACGTGGACTCATGGCGAGTTCAGACTCTAGAAGCGCAGGGAGCCCGCCAAAGCTTTTCCCTCTCTCTTCTATTCACACAACGCAATTCTATGGTGAACATGTTTAGCATATGTGAATTTTTTCTCATTGGAAAAAATAGAAATCAACAAAAGATTCTTATGCTTGAAAAAGCTTCACATCTTTGACAACATTATACTTTTTCAATTATTAGAATTTATTTTTTTGATAATTAGAAAAAAAAAGACACCATCTTTACCATGAATGAAACTACTTCGTTTCGTAATGCAATTAACATTGAAATATAATCCAAGGTAGGAATTTAAAGTAAGAATGTGTCAAACTCAACATGCAACATAAAAAAGGAGGACAAGTTTATATCTTTTCATGATTGTGATTTTACGGATTCAAATAGTTTGCCGAAGGTGGAAGGAGAAAAAAGACCAAACTGAGAGATTCTTGATTAAGTGGCCTTGAATTTGTCCCATTGCAAAGCTTGCAGAGTGATTAAAACCTCTTGGGCAACATAGTCGACGACAAAAATTATCTTGTGCCGGATTTGTGTCAAAGGGTGATGGAAATACATCTTTGTAAGAATTTTTTATGTATTCGCTATTGAGTTTTGCATGTTTGGTTTTCTAAACAGTTTCATGTACACTTATGTCTCTTTGTAAGCTACTTGTATTATACAGTGTATTTTTCTTGTGTATTTTTTTCTACGATCTTTGGTATTTATCAAGTATTTTTTTCTACATTGTCTTGTTGCACGACGGACACATGCATAAACATACACACAACGATATCCAGTTTCTCATAGTACATAGTGTATATATTTGAGTGATTATTCCAAGGTATATCCAAGGAAAAACTAACACAAGAAGATTTAGAAATTTTGTCATGTAGGAAACGGAGTCTTTTTTATCAGTGTTTTTCATTCAATGCATAACATAATGAGCTTCTGCTCGAGAGGGACCACATACCTAGCTAGGTACCATTGGGGGTAGGGAACCACCGCCCCCCCCCCACCGGGCTCGCGGTCCCCTACCCCCAATCGTACCTAGCTAGGTATCTGGTGCCTCCCTCACAGAATCTCATGATGTTGAGGTAAGTCACAAGGTGGGAATTATTGTGAGAATTTGTCCGATTTAACTTCTTGTGGATAACTTAAAATGGATGAATTCCAAGCACTAGTGAGGCAACAGACCAAATGCGAGGAGTGCTTGAAGTAACAACTTGTATACACTTCTCAATGATTCCAAATTTTAAGTACTAAGTAAAAAGATTGAGTGCACTTGCTCCCAAGAGATCAACATTTTACTAACATGAGCCAAAAGGTCAGGTCAAGGACATGATGATTCCAAAGTTGATGAGTAAAGAGACAAACGAATGAGTTGCTAATGACAATCAACAGAGCATGGTGGTAGAGGGGACGGAGAGGGGCAATTCCACATCGCTGACATAGTGCAAGGTGAAGCCCTCGCCTGGTGCCAATGCACCACCGGCCTTCACAACACAGTCATTCAAGGCTACCCTCTTGAACAACGCCGGACTGACGAAGCTGTCCGACCCAAATGCGCCGCACGAGACATGAATGTCACGGAAGGAGCAGCCATCGATACACGTGTTGATGATCTGCACTAAGAATTCGGAGGGGCCTACATGTCCCTGAGCAGAACGATGTCCTCCTCTGTCTTGCACTACGCTTGTACTGCAAGTAGCTTTCTACCGCCATCGCTCGTAGCCGTCGATGCAGAGACGGCGACATGAACTTTATGCGGCTGCAATACAACATTGGAGAGGGGGAATGGGGAACACACCCGGCACACACGCAATGGCCCCTATATAGCTCAGTGTATTCACAGCACCCGTGTCCTCTCGAAAACACCTTCAAAAAAGACGATTCACAATAGCAGGGCCTCGCCTGCACTTCGCCCAACACACACACGCCTGCACAGTCCTCAGACAGTGATCGCACCGATTTGGTCCACTTTCGGTACTTCCACAGCTACACACCTCTCTCTCTTTCTCTCTCAAACACATAGGGGGCTTGGAGGGGCGCACACGCTCACACATACCGGCACCACAGACCCTGGAGACGAGCAAAGAAAAAAGGGGGGAAGGGGGGAGAGACGACACCAAAAAAAACGACAATGACAGCTTCTTTACACCATGTACAAAACTCGTGTGGCCTGCTCTTGGCCGCCCTATAGCCATCACGGCTTCATACAGAGGGGCACACACCTCTTTCCAAACTCGCATCCGTTGGCACACCCTCGCCGAAAAATCCACTCTGGCTTTGCTTCAACAACATCTTTTCCTCTTGGTAGTTTTCGTTGTGGCCGCCTCTCTTGCAAGGCCTTCGCTCCTTTGAACCGCGTCACGGACCAAGCATACTAGCTTCGACTATCGAATGAGAGAGCATGAAGGTTTTTTTCCTTCTCTTTTCCTTCGCCAAGAAGCTCCTTCCTCTCGTGCGGCTTCGATTCTCCAAGCGCATGAAGTTCTTTCTCCTTCCTTAAGCCCAAAAAGAAAACCTACTCCAAAACGCCGCCTCCTCTTCTCCTCTTTCTTTTCTCTTTTAACCCAAGCAAAGACCCCAAAGAAGAAGAAAAAAAAAAACTCCTGAGCAGTTGCGCCCGACGCTATTTGCCTCTCCTTTCCTTTAACTCTTTCTATTTTTTCTTCTTTTGTAACTCAGTCCCTTCTTTTTTTTTAAAGTCAACCTTCCTTTCGTTTTTTTTTTTCAACTCTAGCCACCCTTCTTTATTTATAATCAAAGGGTCTCTTTTAGTTTAGGCTTCTCATGGTGTCGATGTCCACACTTGCTCGGACTCACTGATACTCGTCGTTCCATTTCACACTGGAGCTTCACTTTTTGGCCTCCAAACCCCGAGAACTTCACTATATACGGCTGTCCCATGGCCTCGAATAATGAGTCATAAAAGTTGAAAAAAAACCCCATTCCCCTTTGTCGTGATTGCTTGCCAGCCTGAACTGGGCGCTTCCGAGTGCTCATAACTTCGATTAACAAGCCGCAAATTTTGGCCGACTCTTCACATTGCATGCGATTTTTCAGGACCCAAGCGAGCTCAAAAATATCTTTGTCATCATGCCTATCGACGTGGTCCGGTGAGCACGTAATCGACCCCCGACAAATATTCCTCAGGCCATAACTTGCCCGTTTGAGCTCCGAATGGTGAACCGAAAAAATCGGCATGATCGATAGCTCAAGCTTTACACGCGTATCCACTGATCCCAATTTTTGCCACCTGTCTGTACCTGCCCTGCCCGCCGTCGGGACCTGCAAAGCATTCCATCTTTGGATAGTCATAACTTTCACACCGAAGCCCCGTTTGACGAGCCGTCTGGACAAGCTTCTAGATCATCTTGAACACCACATTTCGGGGCACATTACACGCATCTTGAACACCATGACCTACCGTCATCATTATCTCACTTTGGAAGCCGCCCTGGCCTAAAAAACCACTTTAAGCATACATTTCCGCTGCCACTCTCCTGCTGAGGTCTCCCACACTGGCTTTAGCCCTCTACCATGCACCTATTAGCACCCTTTGCAGTGCACAACACACTTTATAGCGCGGACCAACTTTGGTTGCACCATCATTGCCCACCCCCCTGTTGAACATTCATGTTCAACCAAAAGTAGCTTTATTGAACTTGAAACTTGCAACACCCTACAAACACCCAACCAGACTGGAAAACACACCACCATATGTACAATATGTACAAAAGTGTATGTCTGTTACTCTTGAGTCTCTTCAAGTGGGTTGCCCAACCCCCCTGGTCACCATTTGATGTACATCGGGCACCACTCCCCTATCAAAGTACAGCTTGAGCCGTACACCATTTACCATGTGCCTGAGAAGCTTACCATTGGCTCTCACCAGCTGATAGGTCCCATTTGGAAAGGCCTTTTGCACTTTGTACGGACCCATCCATTTATTTTTGAACTTCTTCTAGAAGGTGAAGTCCAAGTAGCTTTCATACTTCATTACTAGGTCCCCTTCTTCTATCTTTTTTTTTGGCAAACTCTCATTGACTTTGGCCATTCTCCTTTCCCATTGCTTCACATAGTAGTCTGTTGTTGCCTCTCTATCCATCTGCAATGCCTCAAGACCAACAATCCTATCTTGTAAGACAGCTTGGGGAGTGGCATTGATGCGCCACATACCTTTCAAAGCACCCAACTGTGCATGCACTGGCAGCACTGCCTCCTTACCATAAACCAACTCAAATGGAGTAAAGTTGGTCACCACTTTGTAGGACGTCCTGTAGGCCCATAAACACTTCTCTAGATTGACCTCCCATTCTGTCTCCTGCTTATACACATACTTCGGGAGCATTTTAATGATTTGTCCATTGGCACTCTCCACAAGACTATTGCATTGGGGATGATAAGGCGAGGAAAACCGATGCTAAATCTTTAGTTTTTCCACTAATGCCTGCATAATCTTGCTTCTGAACCCCTGCCCTCTATGAGAAATGAGTACCCACGGTACTCCGAAACGGCAACAAATGTTATCGAAAACAAAGTGGCCACAACCTGTGCATTTACCTCCTTCACAGCTTTGGCCTCGACCCACCTGGTGAGGTAGTCTATGGCTACCACAACATATTTCTTGCCAGTTGTAGACTTAGGGAGTGGACCGATGGCATCCAAACCCCACTTTTCGATATCATTCTGAGCAATAATCGCTCCCTGTGACTCAGCTGTCAAACGCCTCTCTCCTATAGTCTGGCATTCATGGCAGGTCTTGCACCAATAGTGCACATCCTTCACCACTGAAGGCCACCAAAACCCTGCTCTCAACACTCAAAACAATACTTGATCTTTCCCTTGGTGTCCGCTCTCCTCATGGCATTGCTCTAGTACCAAGTTAATCTCTTCTTTATAGAGCACTCTTCTCAGCACCCCATCTCTTCTGTAAGTCATTAGGTCTTCACCTATTAGTGTAAATTTGTGAGATTTCTGAACTATGCTCCTCCTTTGCAATTTAGACAAACCTTGAGGACATTGCCAGGTACTTAAAAACTTTTCTACTTCCTTCAATGACTCCATGCCTGTGTATGTGGCCGGGGCCACATATATACCTGCGACATGTACCTGCACCTTACTGCTTGCTAGCTGGTCTGCCTCTTGGTTGTGCTCTCTCTTTAAATGCTTGAACTGGATCTCTCTAAAGAACTTCAACAACTTGTTGATGGCAAAGAACCAATGTTTTAAGGAATCGCTTTTTACTTGCCATTGGCCTAATAGTTGCTTGATGACCAATAACGCATCACTTTTGACCACCAACCTGGAAATGCCAAACTTGACGCATTGTTTCAAACCTAGATGGAGGGCGAGATATTCTGCTTCATTGTTGGTATGAACATCCTCCAAATCATAGGCTTTTGAGAATATTACCTTGCCGTGTGGATCGTGTATCACCACACCTCCACCAGCTTTCTTTATCACCCTCCTATATGCACCATCAAACCACATGATAAAAGCTCCAATCTGGAAGGGCTCCTCTTTGGCTTCATCTCACACCACTCTTGGATAAATTGGTAAATCTACGGCCTTGCTGACCAAAATGTCTGCCAAATGGGACGATTTGTATGGGAAATCTTGAACTCGAACTCGAATTCCTGCAACTCTATCACCCACTTCATGATCCGCTTTCCTGGCTTTAAGTGTAACACCACTTCAGGCAACAAATTGTTAGCCGTTGTGAGCGGGATGGAAACACACGAAACGCCTCTATAACAACCCAACACACACTCTTGGAATGATACACACACACACACTATGGGGCACCACTCGGCTTACACAACACACCTGGCCGAGACAGGGAACACACCGATGGAGTGAGAAGAGAGAGACTACCCTTTTACCCACTCCACATAGACACACACACACACACACACACACACACACACAAAAACTCAGCTCAAAAGAGGAGAACTTCTGATGTTTGGATACAAATCAGCTTGGGCCAACACCAATGGGGCAAATAGCTCACACAATATGGATAAAGTATGCCAGATACAATCACAAATTGGAGCAGAAGCTTCGCTCATAGGAGAAACTTACACAACAAAAACAACAAAAAAAGAGTGAGGAATTTCCAACCTTGGATGAGCAGTTTACGGCCAAAACAGGCTCCAAAACAACAAAAAACAAAGTTGCGGTTGTTCCTCTTCTCTTCTCGATGTTTTTTCTAATCTTCTCTCAGTTTTTTCAGTTCCCACACTTCGCTTTTTGACTTGGGCACCCTTGGCCTTTTAGATGACCTCACAGTGCATAGTTGTCACCCTGCTGAATCCATCCGCACACCTGGCACTCAACTTTTTCCAATAATGCATCCCACCACCACGTAAAGTGGCCCCAAAATGTGGTACTCATGATGACCTTTCTGCAAAATTATCACAAGAAAACATCCATGTTGTGTCCGTACTCATCCACGTGCAAATATTGACCCTGTTCGACCTCTTGACGCCAGTAGATGCCATCTGACGCACCTGCTTACCTCGTGTCGTCGGCCCGCGGATAGCTTCCTCAAGACGTTTTACGCACTACCAACTCCTCATTATTATAGATAAAACACACTGGTACTGATAATAATGAAAATCGATGCACTATGTACATGCTGTCCTACTTGTACACATGTGGGTCCCACATAACCACCTGGCTCTGGAAAATGGGCAATTCTTTATTGGATGCACCATGCATGGGTATGTCATATGCACAATCCCTTGATCC
The DNA here is from genome assembly GCF_014529385.1 of Adiantum capillus-veneris. Lineage (NCBI taxonomy): Eukaryota > Viridiplantae > Streptophyta > Polypodiopsida > Polypodiales > Pteridaceae > Adiantum > Adiantum capillus-veneris. The sequence continues at coordinate 62,949,831 of NC_140940.1, read as the reverse complement.
AAAAACTCATGACATGATTTTTCGATCCCCTAGCCTGCTAGATCATTCATGATCAGCAGCAGCAAAAAGAGATATGAGACTCGCAGCGTCACAAGTCTCCTCATCCTTCACCAACATTGCTTGATCCACAGACAGCTCATCTTGATTGATCCACCATCATTAACCTGGAATGATATAATTTAAGACTCAATATATTTACCCTTGACTTATGTAAAATCCCATCCAGGTTAGCCAATTGATATGTGGCATTCGAAAAACACTCCACTACCTTGAAAGGGCCTTCCCACTTAATTTGAAACTTCTTTTGGAAGGTGTTGTCCAGCTTACTGTTGTGTCGCAAAACCAAGTCATGCTTCTTGATACCCTTACTTTTGACCTTTTCATTTATCTTTGCTAAAGCCCTATCTTGCATCTGCCCATAATGCTCCAATGCACTCATCCTATCTAGCTGAACCTCTTGTAATTGTAACAGCCTCTCTTTGAATGCATCACTAGGTGGCCCAAGCAACTTTTGTAGCATCTTGACAGCAGGCAACTCTACTTACACAGGCAATAATGCTTCCTTTCCATATACCAAATGAAATGGAGTAAACCTTGTACCTGTCTTCATCGAAGTAAAGTAAGCCCATAATGCACTCGGCAATTCCAAATCCCAATTCTTTCCTTGGTGCTCTGTCACTTTTGAAAGAGTCTGTACCAACTCACCATTGAATCTTTCATTTAATCCATTACAATGCGGATAATAAGGAGTGGTATGCTGGTACCTAATCTTCATCTTCGCGCATAAGAAGTCTAGTATTTTAGCTCTAAACCGTGGCCCCTTATCCGAAAGTAGTTCCAGTGGCACCCCAAACTTGCAACATATTTCATCATACACAAATTTTTTTCCACATCCTTTGCAGTGATCTGTTTTACTCTTATAGCCTCTGCCCATCTAGAGAGATAGTCCACTGCAGTCAAAATATAGCTTTTGCCCCTGCTTGTGATAGGTAACGGGCCTATTGCATCAATCCCCAACTTTTCAAACACATCAAACGCCATAATGGTTTTTCGTAGCTCTGGCTTCAACACTCTCTTCCCAAATGCTTGACACCTATTGCAAGACCTACACCAATGATGAACATCCTTGTGCAAACTAGGCCATACATATCCCTCTTGCAAGATCTTATGCAAGGTGATCTTTAGAGAAAAATGGACGCCACATACGCCTTCATGATTCTCTTCCAGCACTCTGTAAAGCTCCTCCCTCCAAGGTACACGTCTCAACACAAGATCAGCCCCTTTCATGTATAAGACATCACCAATCAATTTGTACCTGTATGCTCTACTCATAAAGCCATACTTCTTAGACTTCTGAATGTCCTTCGGAATGATTCCTGTTATTAAAAACTCCTCTTCTTGAGCCAAACTTTCCCGGCCATGATAAAGAGGTAAATTGGTCCTCAACACAAATAACTCCCCAATCATGCTTTGAGTTGCTTCATGTGTCTCTCCATTTAGAGCAGGTTCAATGTGTCTGATGCTCCATGCTTCAAATTTTTTTAACAGGCCTTTAATTTTGAAGCACATTTCCTTTAATGAGGTGTTCTTGCTCTTCCACACACCCAGCACTTGCTTCACAACTAACAAGGCATCACCTTTTATGCTCAACCTTCTGACCCCATGCTTCAAAAAAATGTGTAATCCGGCATCCAAAGTAGCATATTCAGCCTCATTGTTACTATGCGTATCCAAATTGAACCCTCTCTTACATACTAGCTTCCCCTCTGGATCATAAAGTGTTATACCCCCTGAAGCCGTTGTGTGGGATTCGGGGGTTGGCCTCCACAACACCTCAAACCACCACAAAGAAAAGAGGATGAAGAGAATAGATTCCTCAAGATAATATGGGCTGATCTTCTATCACTAATTTTCTCAATTTCACACACACTCAACCTCGACTAGCCTTGACTAGCCTCGACTAGCTCCGACTAGCTTCCCTCTACACCGCTACAACTCCCACTACACTCCATTGCACTCAAGGACACCAAGGAAGCAATAAAATCAAGAAAAAAATTAATAAAAAAACCATGGAAATCTCTGCACTTTTGACCATAACTCAAAGAGATTCACTTCTTTTCAAACGCCCTTCCATGTGCTAGTAGGGCTTCCATAGGCGCTCCCATATATACACATAGCTTGACCAAAACCCACTCAAATCAAGCTTAATTTGAAAACCCACAAAGTTCAGCAAAAAAAATCAAAAAAAGTGATGGAAAACTTGGGGGAAACCTTGCCCTTTGATATACGTACAAGCAAGGCATTACAACACATAGTTTACGCTCAACTAGCTGCACCACAAGGAGCTGGACACACCATAGCCACCGTACCTCAAAACAACATGAAGAGAGGTCAATATGCAGAGCTAAGCACCCACTTTTATCAGCCCATTGAGGAGAGACACACTCTCAACTCACCACATCGGGCCCTTGACTAGCAAGACAGGCTGCTCTACTCCCAAACGCCTCTATCCCTCGCGGCAATCAGGGCTTCTTGCTGCTAGATCTTCCTCTGTCAAATCCCCCACTCACTCACGACCTCAAGCTGATAAAAACTAAGTTTTGTTCATATTTTTCAAGTACTAAGTGACTCTTTCAAGTTTCGACACTTCTATGTACAAAAACAACAAAACTATGTACCCCGCACAACTGGCCCTCATGCGTAGAGACAGCTGACACACACCGCCTTTGTACACTTTGTACAAGCATGCTTTATTTAAATATAAGGGATCCAAAAGCATTAAAAAACCCTTTCCAAATTCCTTGGGGTGGCTTGCATCATTCTGTAAAAACACGTCACATATTGCCCCCCCAACAAGCATGGAACACTTTCAAGTGTTCCATACGCATTTCTTGCTTCATCACATGATTCTGGTCACATAAGGCCTGATTCGGATCCCATTGACTCTTGCCTTATGCATCTTTCCATCCAAGTCCTTGAGCTAATAGCTTCCATTATCATACACCTTATGCACCACAAAAGGACCTTCCCACTTTGCCTTGAACTTTGTTTGAAAGGTATTGTCGAAAGCACTATTATACCTCATAACCAACATGCCTTCACATTGCCCTTTTGCCTTTATCTTTTCATTGAATACATCAGCCCTTCTTCTTCCCAAGTCTTCATAGTATCTAATGGCACTTTATCTATCCAACAAGAGGCTATGCATAGATGCCAGTCTCTCTTTTACATGCTCCTCCTCAACCAAACTATGATTCAAAATGAACTCCAATGAAGGAAGCATCACATTAATCGGCATAACACACTCTTCTCTATATACCAAATGCAATGGAGTGAAGCCCGTGGATGATTTTTGAGTCACTCTACATGCCCACAATTCCCTTTCCAAATACATATCCCAATCTTTTGGATGTTCTTCCACAAGCTTGAACAATATCTTCTGTAAAACTTCGTTGAATGCCTCCACCAACCCATTGCATTGTGGATGATAAGGAGTAGCATACCTATGTTTGATCTCCAATTTCTCCACCAATTCAGTGATAAGATCATTCCTAAACTCTTTCCCTTGATCACTTACAAGCTCCAACGGCACTCCAAATCTACAACATATGAAATCAAAGATAAAGCTGCATACATCTTTGCTTATAGCCCCTCTACTAGCATTTTCTTCTGGCCATCTTGTCATATAATCCACTGCACTAAGTATGTAGTGCTTCCCATTTCTAGTGCCTGGAAGAGGACCAATTACATCCACACCCCACTTCTCAAAAGGTCCATAGCGTACAATGTGTCTCAAAGGCTCGGGCATCAGCTTTCACTTTTGATATATTTGGCACTCGTGATAGCTTCTACACCAATGCACAACATACCTATTCATACTTGGCCACATAAGTTGAGCATTCAATACTTTCCTTCTTGTAATTTCCACTCCAAAATGGCCTCCACATCATTCGACCTAGATAGCACCTGTCTTGGCAATGGCTACATGTCTCCCCCCATCCTTGGTGGCTTATCACATTGCGGGCTGATGTGCCCCAACTCTCTACAATTATAACACGTGGGTGTCTGCCTCCAGAACCTACCATTGCTTTGTCCAACACCATTCCTAGGTCTCTCTTCACCTCCTGGCTGATTTGCAAACCTCCCTCGACCTCGATTATTTCCTACTTGACCTAGCATGTTTAGGCTGAGATTTTTCATTAAATCTACCACTTGCCTCATGTCTTGCCTTAGGCCATCATCTTGCACTACTGTATTGACCACTGTTGGCATAGCTTGAGGAGTAACAGAAACCACTGGTTCATGATGAACCCCTGGTATGCAACCTTGTAAAGAGTCCATAGGCTGAAATTCAGACCTCATGGGCAAAGACTCCACCCCTAACTGGCTCATTTTCCTCAGCTTCCACTCTTTGTTCCTTGCTACCTCTAGTGCATCTTCATATATCCTAGGATTGTTTAGCTCCACTCTCCAAGGCATATTCTCCCAAAGACCAGCCAAGAACCTGTCCTTTTTCATCATGTCAGGTGGAGGTACCTGTGGTGCTAAGGCCTTGCAAATCCGCTCCCATGCCAATGAAAACTTACGTATGTACGCATCTACTGGCTCACCTTCCTTTTTCACTGAAGCCTGTACTTCCTGCCACACTTTGTCAGGATCTTCTATCTTCACAAACTCCACTTCCAACCCATGCCATAGATTGTCCTAACTCAACCTTACGGGTGGATCAGCCCCACGCAACTCCTCTTCAAATGCTTTGGACCAAACTCGTGCATCACTCTTCAAACAGATTTGGAGAAGACGTAACCTTTGCGCCGTGTCATGAATCTGGTTGCTAAAGCAGGCAACCTCCATCTTTTCCAAAAAGTCTTCCAAATCTTCATCACTTCTTCCATGAAACTCCGGATAAGAGAAAGCCATGGCTACCCAAGTTTCAATGCTTTGAGAACCCCATCTAACACACGTGCAAGAACCCAAAATGTTTTGCTACCCAATCCCTAGAAACTTCAATAGAGCACAACTTTAGATAAGGAAAAACACATGCACATCAAATGAGTTTTCATAGTTAATCATCGGAATTACAACTAGCAAAGGACATTCCAGGATCTCTCGTAATCTTCTTGGCCCAAACATAAATACTATGCGCTACTGGAAAAAAATCTTCCTGGACACATGAACATTTATCTGGATTCTTTGAGTTAAATGAAAAGGAGTGAATTGAGGTCCATTTTGATCATCTATTAAAGCCAACCATGAAGCTCCCAAGAAGGCACACCTGTCTTATCCTCTGATTTTGCCAAAATTTCAGCAGCATAATAGTATAAATGGCTTAAAAGACCAAAAAACCAGCCATCATAACTTGGAAAAATTTTGACAAAGTTTCCCCAGAAGTAGAGCAGTAAGAACCCAAAATATAGACTGTATATGTATGCATAAACTGCCAACAATAGAACCTGAGCATCTGCCAACAATAGAACCTGAGCATCGATTAGGAATCAGTAGTACATAGCCTATGCCGAGGTCACAAAAAGGGTGCTCCAGCTACCTGTATCACCGAAAGGATCTCCACATTTGAGAATCCCCCAGCTCAATAAAACCTCACGCTATCGACCCTCACACGAAGGCTTATGCAAATCTCGTATAGTCAAGTCTCAGAAATGACTATCTTCCAGACCAAGTCTCAGAAATGGCTGGGACTGCCAAAAAAAACCAAGTATGGCTCCACAAAGGCGTACAATGGTAGTTTCCACAAGTAACGTACAATACCAACAAAAAATGTGCTCAAGCAAGCGCCAAATGATGCATACCCACAACAACTGCAAGTGACACCACGGCTAGTATATCACTATACTCCAGCTACCTGTACTTGTGTGAATCACCTGTACCTGTACATGTCCCTCTAACCTGTAACCTGTAGTCTGCAACTTGTAATCCCGAATCTCGAAGCTTGAAGCTCGAAGCAGAAGGTACTCGAAGAAGATCCTCCGTGGGGGCACCAAAAGAATGTGAGCGGGATGGAAACACACGGAAACTCTCTATAATGACCCAACACACACTCTTGGAATGATACACACACACACTATGGGGCACCACTCGGCTTACACAACACACCTGTCCGAGACAGGGAACACACCGATGGAGTGAGAAGAGAGACTACCCTTTTACCCACTCCACACACACACACACACACACACACACACACACACACACACACACACACACCCAAAAACTTAGCTCAAAAGATGAGAATTTATGATGTTTAGATACAAATGAGCTTGGGCCAACACCAATGAGGCAAATAGCTCACACAATATGGATAAAGTATGCCAGATACAATCACAAGTTGGAGCAGAAGCTTCGCTCATAGGAGAAACTTACACAACAAAAACAACAAAAAAGAGTGAGTAATTTGGAATAATGGACAGCGCCATCACGTCCAGAACATCCCAAAACCCCAGCCTACAATGTCAAAGTGCTCAAATCCGACCTCGGATGAGCAGTTTACGGCCAAAACAGGCTCCAAAATAGCAAAAAACATAGTTGCGGTTATTCCTCTTCTCTTCTCCAAGTTTTTTCTGGTCTTCTCTCAGTTTTTTCAGTTCCCACACTTTGATTTTTTACTTGGGCACCCTTGGCCTTTTAGATGACCTCAAATGGACCCCGAACAGGCCAAAAACTGACCTCGCAGTGCATAGTTGTCACCCTGCTGCATCCATCCCCACACCTGGCACTCAACTTTTTCTAATAATGCATCCCGCCACCACGTAAAGTGGCCCCAAAATGTGGTCCTCATGATGATCTTTCTACATAATTATCACAAGAAAACATCCACGTTGTGTCCATACTCATCCACGTGAAAATATTGACCCCGTTCGACCTCCTAATGCCAGTAGATGCCATCTGACACACCTGCTTACCTCATGTCGTCGGCACGTAGATAGCTTCCTTGAGAAGTTTTACGCGCTACAAACTCCTCATTATTATAGATAAAACACACTAGTTCTGGTAATAATGAAAATTGATGCACTATGTACATGTTGTCCTACCTGTACACATGTGGGTCCCACATAACCACCTGGCTCTGGAAAATGGGAAATTCTTTATTCGATGGACCATGCATGGGTATGTACATATGCACAATCCCTTGCTCCAAAAAAACTCCTGACACCATCAACACATAAAACTTACGCACAATGAGGTGCACTTTGAACTTTCTACAAGCAAAAACCAATGCCATGACCCACTGCTCCGCTTCAGTGTAAGTCACCTCTCCAGGACTTATCACCCTGCTTTCAAAGTAGATAGGCTTATAGCTCCTTCCTTCCTTCTGCAGCAACACTGCTCCAATAGCCACGGTACCTATCGTCATTGACACATAGAAATCATCCTCTTCGATTGAAGGGCACAAAGTTGGCAAGCAGACATAAAATTTCTTTCACCCTATCAAAAGCTTCTTGAGAATCTTCATCCCATTCAAAGCCATGCACCTGTTGAGCCCTCTTTTGGAGAGGATACACATACTGTGACAGCATCTAGAGAAAATGCGACAAGTACTTTAGCTTATGTACAAAGGAGGCCAAGCCTTGCGCACTAGAGGGAGGCTCCATTAAGACTAGCGCCTGGACCTTTTCTGGATCTGCCTCAATTCCATTTTGTGACACCACATGACCTAGAAATTGCGCTCGATGTTGTCCTATCTTACACTTCTTAGGGTTTAATTGACCTCCTTCTTCGTCCAGCCTTTGAAAACATAGACAGAGCTTTGATAGATGATTCACCCTTGAGCTGTAACACCCAATATCATCCATGAAAACCCTAATGAACCTGCCTAAGTAGGGACCAAACACCCTATTCATCCAATCTTGAAAGGTGGTGTAGGCATTCACCAAACCAAACGGCATCCTACGATAGGCAAAGCACCCCCATGGAGAGATAAATGTCGTCTTCAGCTGATCTTCAAGAGCAATCCCTATTTGAAAGTACCCTGAAAATCCATCCATAATAGAGTACCTCTCATGACTTTCCACCTGATTTAAGAGTTCATCTTGGAACGGCAGCGGGTAGTGGTTTCTCTTGGGCGCCGCATTCAATGTCTTGTAATCGACGCACACCCGCCATCTTCCATTCTTCTTAGGGGTGATAACTATTCGAGAAACTTACTCGGATTCCTTCACGGGGTATATGATACTTGCATCTAACAACTGGTTAATCTCCTGCCAAAGAGCCTCCTTCTGAATCTCCCCTAACCTTCTTAGCTTCTACGCCTTTGGTTTGCACCCTTCTTTAAGAACTATCTTATGCTCTACGCCCTTCGCTCCTCGTAAATCCTTGTACTTCATCGCAAATAAATTCGGAAAAGAGGCACACAACTCAACATAGCCTTCTCTCTCTTTCTTGGTCAAATTTTCGCTTAGCATAGCAGTTACCTCCTCCACACCCATGCCACCAACCTACGGTTGCACCTCCCCTTTTGCATGGGAGCCTTCAACAGTGACCCCAAACAAGTCGGTATCTATCTTTAGCATATCATCCTCGCTTTCCTCTTCCTCAGTATCTGTGTAGCCCTCATCATAACCTGTCTCGGTCTCATACTCATATCTTGTCGTATCATCTTTGTCTTTTTTTGCCACAGGGTGAAAACGACCGTTAACCCTCACGGCTCACGGACACCCCATCACCTACCACGGACGTGTATTATGTATTTGGTATCAACGGAGTCAGGTACCGGGCTTGTTGGACCAATAGGAAAAGGGTAAGAGTGATCGCCGATGAGAGGCGCACTCTAACTGGGACATTCAAGGGATTAGTTGGCTAAGCATGGGCGCCCAAGTGTGAATGGGGTGAGCTCATATAAAAGCAAACTAAACCTAATTTTTACTCATTCTCTCATTTGTGCAATAGTAGAGTGCTCTTGCTCCATCTCCATCTCCATCTTCTTCTTCTTCACCTCCTTGTGTGTGTGTGTATGTGTGTGAGAGAGAGAGGGAGAGTGTGTGTGCGATCGAGCATTACGAAGGCACGGCGGCGGCGAAGCGGTTGAGCGTGGCACGACTGCAGCTTCTTCTTCATCGCAACGAGGAATCCACCACGAAGGCGAGCGTAGAGCGGTGAGTGACACACCCTTTGCTCTCTTGAGCTTGCTAGTTTAGGCTTGTTGTGTGCTTGGAGCCATTTGTGGCTCGCACACGGTGTATTGGCAAGTCCCTTGCTTTGACAGTGCGGCAAGGAGCGCACATTTTTGGCGTAGCTGCCGGGGAAATGCCCTACACTAAGCTCGGTTAAGCACTTTACGCTTTCTTGTGGTGCAATTTCTATCATAGGAAAGGCAGGGAATGAGTGTGTGTAGTTGTGTGGAGATTTCTGTTTTTTACGTTTTCTACGTTTTCTGGTTTGCACTGCACAGTTAGCATTTCTTGCATTTTCTGCATTTTCTGGTTGGCATTGCACAGTTCTGTCAAGTTTCAACTTCTGCATTTTCTGGTTTGTGCACAGTTAGACGCACACTTAGTTAATTAATTAGGCTAGTAATTAGGTGAGACAGAAAGTAGGTAGGTGAGGTCAACGCGCACCAAAACGCGTATCCAAAAAAAATAAAAAATAATAAAATAATAATAATAAATTAAAAAATATTTTTTTAAAAAAAATATTTTAAAAATAAAATAAAATAAAATATTTCCCAAAAAAAAAAAAAACGTGAGTGAGGGGGAGGTTAAATTTTTGAAAATAAAAAACGTGAGTTTTAAAACGGACGGGTTGGTTTGTATAAAAGTTAGATCGGGATCGAGATCCTTTGCCCAAGCCCAAGCCCAAGCCCAAGCCCAAGCCCAAGCCTCAGTCCTCAATCTTATGATATATACTAAACTCACTCTTATATATATACCCTACTCCCTCAAGAGGAAATGAGAGCATGTGGGACAAGTCCTCCACTCTCCTCCTCTCTCTTCCCACTTGCACCCTTAGACTTGCTATTTGGAGCCTAGTTCCCCAACTAGGAAAAGACTGTTTCAGGCTTTTCTAGAGAAAAATAGAACCAAACGGTGGGTTGTAAAGCACAGCGCGTCCCTCCTAGCGATACGCTCGTTTCGAGCTATCACACGGCCCATTCCACGACACACTCTAAAAAATCTAGCAAAAAAACAAACAAAAAACACGCTAAAAACTAGTCACAAGGCCTCCTAGAGCAGCTTTTTTACACCTTAGGGTATCAAAAGCACATGCACTTACGCTCTGGGCGGGTGCTAGAACATGAGCATATTGAGGGTGCCTCTGTTCATACGGACACCCATTACCCATCCACGATAGGCTCTAGACCCTCAGCGGGGACACAAGGTAGCACCACCCAAGACCCTAAAATAGCCGCTAGTGATTCCTCCTCCGACTCAGAAATCATGGAAGCATACCCTACCCAAAACACTGAGAGAGAAGGCCATGCACCTTCTGAAGCTCCAGAGCCTAGTACTAGTATGTTTAGCCGTTTCATGGAAACATTAGGTAGAGCTACTCGCTCGGAACCTGATGCAAATGAAGCACACGAAGGGGGTGGGGAAGTGGACTCTCCTTTCACATCGCACGTGGACTGGACCCCACACCCCCAAAGAGTGTCCATGTGGATATCCTGCCAACTTCTTACCAAGAAGGCCCTGTTGAGCTGCCTCCTTCAGAAGTTCCCTCTAGCATGTGGGACAAGTCCTCCACTCTCCTCCTTTCTCTTCCCACTTGCACCCTTAGACTTTCTGGTTTGGGCCTAGTTCCCTACTGGAAATTGACAGTTTTAGGGATTCCGAGGGCATAGAGTGACCAAACGGAGGGCTGTAAAGCACGGCGCGTCCATCCTAGCGATACGCTCGTTTCGAGCTATCACACGGCCCATTCCACGACACGCTCTAAAAAATCTAGCAAAAAAACAAACAAAAAACACGCTAAAAACTAGTCACAAGGCCTCCTAGAGCAGCTTTTTGACACCTTAGGGTATCAGAAGCACATGCACTTACGCTTTGGGCGGGTGCTAGAACACGAGCATATTGAGGGTGCCTCTGTTCATACGGACACCCATTACCCATCCACGATAAGCTCTAGACCCTCAGCGGGGACACAAGGTAGCACCACCCAAGACCCTAAAATAGCCGCTAGTGATTCCTCCTCCGACTCAGAAATCATGGAAGCATACCCTACCCAAAACACTGAGAGAGAAGGCCATGCACCTCCCGAAGCTCCACAGCCTAGTACTAGTATGTTTAGCCATTTCATGGAAACATTAGGTAGAGCTACTCGCTCGGAACCTGATGCAAATGAAGCACACGAAGGGGGTGGGGACGTGGAATCTCCTTTCACATCGCACGTGGACCCCACACCCCCAAAGAGTGTCCATGTGGATATCCTACCAACTTCTTACCAAGAAGGCCCTGTTGAGCTGCCTCCTTCAGAAGTTCCCTCTAGAGTACCGTTGGTGACAAGTAAAACCACGGGGAGCAACATTGCTTCTACCTCACAAGAAACCGTTAACACATCGACTCTAGAAGGATTGTTCATTAATGATCATTGGACATACGACCTCCACACTGAGGTGTTGAAGGATCTACACTCTGGCCACGCCTACCATGTAGGATGGATAGAGATTGTACAATCCACCTCTAGTGCCACGAGCATCGAAGATCAACAGAAAATGATCTGTAATGTTACGCATGGCATTATTCAATCAGAAAGGCAAAACCGAGGGGTAAATATACTCTCAACTGGCCCCATGAGATTTTTGGATACGAGCAAGGCTCAATAGCCTACTCTATCACAAATGGAGACTCCTCTAATGAGTCCCATGGACCCATCTTCCTTCATTTCACCTGGGGTCTCTATGCAATCTGAGCCTCCGAGCGAAAACTTCAGCTTCCCTAGCTTGGCTCAATCCTCTATTAAGGAAAACACAGTGCTCACTCCAGGGATAGGCCTGACAGAGAATGTACCGATGACATCTACGGTTAGCGCAGTGCCACTACCTAGTGTCGTAGTACCTAATATGGGGCCTCGACCGTATGTGCCTCTAGCCCCTTATGCACACATGGCCCCCACACCTCCAATTGTACCACTTGCTTATGCTCCTCGAGTGCCGCTCCCTAGCCCTTATCCGAGTGGACCTATGCCCGGTTATGTTCCATATCCTGCATCATCTACACATATGCCAAGACCGGTACCCATCCCTCTCCCACATATGATTCCAAGAGTACCTCCACCGGCCCTACCTCTTCACATAGGTGACTTGGCAGCGTTTGCTCAAACCATAGGTCGATCTATCACGGAAAATATGCGTCATGCATCTGATAGAGAGCCTAGAAGTAAGGCAATACAAATTGCCAAACTCACGCAAAAATTCAATGGGGACGAAGATGCTAGAAAACACATTGAAGTGTTTGAACAAGTATGTGATTCCTTAGGGGAACACAACGAACTACATAAGTGCAATGCCTTAATCTTGACATTAAGTGGGAAGGCTGGAGATTGGTATAGAACCCTAAGGGTGGACGAGAAAACAATCTACCCTACCCTTCGAAGGTTGTTTCTAAAGGAGTACATACGAGAAGGTGTGCTTTGGGGTGTAGCATCTCAGCTACAGAAGGCCGAACGTAAGGAAGGAGAGTCAATAAGGGACTTCATTAGTTGTCTAAAGCACTTAAACTCTCGCTGCCCTGTAAATGAGCGCTTCAACAATAACCAACTGCTTGATTGATTCATTCGAGGGTTGAGGAATGAAGGAATCTATAATGGACTAGTGATTAGAGGTATCACAACCTGGGAAGATGTCACTGCCAATGCAATCCAATTAGAGGACAACTTGATGATAGTAGGCATGAGGGTGTCTACTGACACGAAATCGACTAGCTCACAAGCCATTGAGTATGAACCCATGACTGCAAAGCCCATTGCCAATGAGACAAAGGTATTTGAGACATTCTTGACAGACCTCACCAAGGCAATCCAAGAGTCTCTTAAGGATAATCGACCCCCTCAACATAGTCACATGTATCCAAGAAGGGAGCAACAATGGTGTTCCATTTGCTTGGGTCCACATAGCACTAGTGAGTGCCCTACGTTTAGAGTAAAATTTAAAGGGACTTGCAACGCATGTGGTAGGTATGGTCACCAAGCTAAGGATTGTTTAATGATCAAACGTATGATGGCAAATAGACCACCTGTAGCCTGGACGGATGCGCCTCGAGCTCCTGTATTGATGCGTGCTCCACCTGTTGAGCAACTACCGCAACACATGGTCCCTAGATCTCAAAATGTTGTACAAGCTACACCGCTACCACCTCCTGTGCTAGGACCGCAGCCCCCGCATCCAAGAGTCACCCCTATGAACCAAGTGGGTTGCGATCCAACTAATGCTTATGCAGATGGCTGTGAGGAGGAAATAGACACTAGTATTGCCTACGGACTTGATACATTGGAAGAGTGTCCTATATACTACATGGAAGATTGTTGGGGGCAAGTCAAGCCGGTTTATCAAGCTGCTGCTCTCGCATCCAGAGGTCAAAATATCAACACCCAGGCTAGGAGGCCACCTCTTCAATGCTACGAGTGTGGTGGACCACATCGGGCAGCGGAGTGCCCTATTAGGCTGCAAAAGAATGCTGCACAGATGCAAATGAATCAAGGGAGCACGTCTGCAATGCCAATACTCACATGTAATCGTTGTGGCATAGATCACTTGATTGCCCAATGCCCCTATAACCCAAATGCGCCTAAAATCACACCCCTAAATTTGGTCAAAATTGCTAGTGTGACATCGCCAATACCACCCATCGCACCCGCTTATGCGATTACACGGTCCATGCTTCAAGGGCCAGGCCATATCCTCGAAGAGAGAGATACTGCGTCAGTTATCCAAGCAAAGAAAAAGAAGACACGAAGGAAGAGGTCGCAGAATACGGGAAATTCAAAGCCAAGTTCCAAAACAAACATAGGAACAGGAGATGAACCCGTGTATATGAATGACCTCGAGGATGATTCAGATTCAATCGAGACAATGGAGACTAGAACCAATACCACAAAGGGAAAGACCGACAAAGAAAACCGTAACATGGAACCAAATGAAAACCGAATAAGAGAAAACCATAAAGAGCCTCTGAAAACACCACAAGTGTGTCCAAATCCAATCCAAGACCCCCAAGATAAACCACAGGGGCAAAAAGGGAAGAATCGTAAAAAGGAGATTGGGACGTACCCAAACCCAGTAGACGAGATTGAGCAGGTGAAACATCTAAGAGGTTTAGTGGAGGAGACTCAAGGGAAACTAGAACCAGAACCCATGCATGCAAAAATTCATGACACAGTGTTTCCCACGCAAGGTCATCCACCCCACATGAACCATAGACCATTAGCCATATCTAGTATCATCCAAGAAGGGAGTGAGGACGGGACATCAGAAAGTGAGCATACACCCTTCTTGTTGGAAAGGATGTTTAACGAAGGAATACCTGATCCCATTGAGGAATATGAGATTCCATCCTCACCAGTTCCTAGTCAAGGACCTACACCCTGCAAAATGCCAATGAATGTTGCCAAACTGGTGGACTTCATGTCTTCTGAGGTCCGAACCACGCTCATAGCAAAGCTGTATGGAGATCCTGAGTTATTCCTTGCACTTCGAGCATTCCTTAACGGAGAGCTACGAATGGGATTACCGCAGTTTGCACAACCAAATAGGCCTGACTCGATTATGAATGATGAGGAAAATCATGTGCAATCACTTGACTTAGATGGACACGAGTCTGTGATCGAGGTACCCATTAACGAATTAGGGCAGTATTTTGAAGGCGACGAGTCTAATGCGACCCTACCCATCACTACCAAGGGATTAACTATAAAGGGAATTCTTGATGGTGGTGTGGGAGTTAGCATCATTACAAAAGATTGTTGGGAATCCATGGGAAAACCCCGCCTCAGTGTTACTAACATTGTGGTAAAGATGGCAAATGGTACCATAGCCAAACCTATGGGGATGCTCAAGGATCTTAAGATCAAAGTTCTAGGACACAAGGTACGACATACGTTCATTGTAATGGATTTCTCTAAACACCTTATGTCATATGAAATGATTTTAGGACGACCATTCATGAGGGAAGCACAAATGGTTCATGATTGGTCTAAAAATCATGTCTATTTGCAATTCCAAGACTCTGTCCTTAGAGTGGATTTGGTGACTAGTAAGGTACACCCCTTAGGGAGTAAAACCATTATTGATCATCGCTCTGACACCACAGTTCACTCGGCCCCACTACAATATTGTTACACTTGTAAGAAGGATACAGACATTGGCCAAGATTCTCCTTATATGGATATCCTACCTGGGATGACTGAGTCGGACAATGTGGATTGGGTCCACCTAGCAGCAACCATAGACACTTGGGGAAATAGGGGGACGACCTGGGTAACACCTGAGGGGGATGAAATGCTTGTACCCTTAAATATGCTACAAGCAATGCATATCGCTTCCGACAAGACTCATCCTAATGTAACGAAGAAAACATACAAGTGGGTCCCTAAAGCTTCTTTAGTGACCATAACTAGTGCTAAAAAACAGAAGCCTTGTAAGAAACGTACCACTCGCTCCAATAAAAGTAAGAAAATGTTGCGATGGATCCCTAAACGACTATTGGAAGCCCAAGGCTACTATCAAGGAAATGATCAAATATGGGTGCCAAAACGTAGATTGTGCTCTTACCTATCACCTGACCCAAGTGAGCCCAATCCCGTAGCTCCAAAATGAATCAATGATCGTGGAAAGAAAAAAATCACAGACTACTACACACCCGCTCCCGAGGTAGTTTGGGTACCAAAGAAAGAACGATTTGTTCCACCTAGCTCAGGAAGGGGGGAGTCCCATGAAGCTTCTAGCTCCTCATGTAATACATTCATAGAGGTAAAAGCTTCTACACAGCCTCCATCTATAATAGTGGACCTCCATGAAGCTACCAAAGAATCCACACCTCCCAGTGTTCAAGAATCACCTGATGAAACACTTCAAGTTCGATCCTGGGAGAGTACCTTACCACCCTTGCAACTTGACGAGGCACCTAGGGTAATAGAAAACTACTGGCAAAAATCCTCACCTATTACCAACTGGAACAATTGGTTTCAAAGGGTGACAAGCTCATTTCAAATGGTATGATCTACCCAAGGAAGGGGGGAGTGTTTGTGGACATCCATCATTCACTTGCTTCCCTCTCAACCTTTCTCCCTGACCTCTTAATCTCCGATCTTAGGGAATGTACATATAAAGCTTTATACTCACCAAAAAAAAAAAAGAGCAAGAGCAATTAGCAAACGAGTATGCACATTAAAAGTCAAAACATTGACTCATACCTACGCATGTCACATCTGGTACAGTGAAACAGAAACCTATGTCATGAAACACCTTTGATCCTCATCACTTGAGTGATGGAGGGTAGGTAAGATTAGTACGATTGGAGTGTTTTTGTTTTAGAGTTGATAGATTAGCGAAGTTCTCTTTTCCCACTAATGTGCCTCCTAGAGGTATTGTTTGTGTTTCATAGTGTGTACAGGAACGTGTTGCTATTGATAGGATTTGGACCTTCATGGAACCTTTCTCTCGTTCACACTTCAAATCAAGCGCGACCATCAACACAAACAGGTGTTTCTTGTCCATTATCATTGCCCCTTATCTTTTTGCATCCATGTTTGTCTGCTTTGATTATGATTGGTAGCATAATATTCAGCGCATTTGCTTAGTATCAAACATTTAATTCAATGTAATCTTTTGTCATAATCAGTTGTCTAGGTTTAAAACTCAAGCAGTCCGACTAAGCTAGTTTGACCAAGTTAGGTGTTAGAGATCTTCTCTTAATACCATGGGGAATGCCTTTCTAATAAGCAATGGTTACTTAGGTTCTTAATCCGATTTAGGCAGCATTGTGTGAAATGTACTAGGGCTTTCTAGTGGGCTTGACACTATTGACCTTTAGCTTAAGTATTATAAAGGGAGTTTACTAATGTGATGAGCTTAGGGAGGGTAACAGTGTTATATGACCCCCCAAAGTTACAAAATTAAAATGCTGAAAATGAACAAACAAAAAATCAAAGTGCCACAATGTAAAATTTTAAGCTGGAAGAGAAATCCCTGCTTAAATTGGTACTTCACTCACATGTATCACCTATGGTACTAGAGCCCTAGAGGTTCCTAGTGTGGGCGCTTTTCCTTGAAAAGCAAAAAACCCAAGGCATACAAAATAAGCACACACATCATAATTGAATCAATGTGAAAAGACTTTGGGGGGTCAAAGAAAAAGTAATCAGCCAGGCGATGATTTCATGAGAAATTCCTTTTATGGTAGCTTAACTACAAGGTCTTCTAGATATAGCCTCTAGTCAGCCCTCGAACATGAATACTTGGCTCTCGCGATTAAACAACTTAATTGACCACAGATAATTAAGAAGCTTACCCATGGTATTAATATTCGATCTCTAGTACCTTTCGACCGTCAAATTAGCGACCCCAGACTTGTTTAATTTTCTACCTTTACATCTGTTTATGCATTTGATTACATTGCAATTTAATGTTCATTGCTAACAAATTGTTTGAAATTCTTTTACCAATCAATTTGTCTACCTAAAACTGCATATGCTTTTTATGAGAATGCAATTACTGTGCCAATGTTGTTTGATTTTGCAATGACTGAAGAAGGCTAAGGACATTCATCTCAAATGCTCTTCCATCTCGACGAATGAGCTTCAACTCAATAGCTTTCGAGGACGGAATCTACATCAAGAAGGGGGGCATGTTAACCCTCACGGCTCACGGACACCCCATCACCTACGACGGACGTGTATTATGTATTTGGTAGAGTCAAGTACCGGGCTTGTCGGACCAATAGGAAAAGGGTAAGAGTGATCGCCGATGAGAGGCGCACTCTAACTGGGACATTCAAGGGATTAGTTGGCTAAGCATGGGCGCCCAAGTGTGAATGGGGTGAGCTCATATAAAAGCCAACTAAACCTAATTTTTACTCATTCTCTCATTTGTGCAATAGAAGAGTGCTCTTGCTCCATCTTCTTCTTCTTCACCTCCTTGTGTGTGTGTGTATGTGTGAGAGAGAGAGAGAGAGAGAGGGAGAGTGTGTGTGCGATCGAGCATTACGAAGTCACGACGGCGGTGAAGCGGTTGAGTGCGGCACGACTGCAGCTTCTTCTTCATCGCGGCGAGGAATCCACCACGAAGGCGAGCGTAGAGCGGTGAGTGACACACCCTTTGCTCTCTTGAGCTTGCTAGTTTAGGCTTGTTGTGTGCTTGGAGCCATTTGTGGCTCGCACACGGTGTATTGGCAAGTCCCTTGCTTCGACAGTGCGGCAAGGAGCGCACAACGACTCTCTTTGTTCTTTAAATCAAGCACTACCTGTCTCCCACTCTCCTTGTCAGGCAAGGTGAACACTCTGCTCCCCCAATCCTGCTTAGCCCCTATTGCAAGTAGCCATGGCCTACCCAAGATGATTGGATAAGCATTATCATCCACTTTCATCACAAAGAAATCGATCAGGCACTCAATGCCCATCACTTTCACTCTTACATCTTGAGCCACGCCCAAACACCTCGTGTTGGTATGGTTAGCCATCCTCATGCGTACATTTGATCTAGCTACTGATTTGACACCTGTTTCCTTCGTAGCAGCTTCCGTCATAACGCAAACTTGTGCTCCACCATCTATGTAGGCTTGAATCTGCATCCTCTTTTCAATGACTGCATCCACTATAGGAAGGACATCTGTCGGGCTACCCACTCTCAATGCCATGTTTTGTATTGCATGCAAATTCCCCTTATCCTTTGGCAGCCTCGTGCTGACACTTGTAGACCACTGTCTTTGTAGCTTGGATTTAAACCCAACAACTAACCAAAGGTAATATTAGCCTTTTGATTTTGAACATCACTTACTAAGTCATATTCCGGGTAGCCACGCCCTAGCTGAAAGTCTGCTTGCTTGATTTTGCGACGCCTCCTCTTCTTGCTAGTTTCCGGATTCTCCTTGCCTTCGTACACTTTCTCTTTACCTTTATGGGCTCTCGTCTCCCGCTCGGTTCCTGTCTCTCTTTCCATCCTTGCTCTCTCGTTGGCCAAAACTTCAACATCCTGCTTATCCACTCCGATGATATTCACCCTAGGGACTTCACCACCATCCTGAGGAGCTGGCGGCACCTTATTCTCAACTACTTGCTCCCTCGAGCCATTGAGCTGTGCTTGGCCTCTACCTCTGCCAAACAGTGGATAAATACCGCCTCTTTCTCTTAGCGGATGAGGGAAATCTGGTGCATAGTGTCCTTCTTCATCGCAATTGTAACATCGGCCAGGCAGTGGCCTTGCCCTACCCCTTGCTCCTCTAGGTTGACCTCTATCCATCACGCTTAGCCGCAATTCCTGCATTTGCTCAGACAAATCCTGCACAGCTTGCACCCAATTTTGTGTCACAACGGCTACACCTCGGTTTTCTTGGTTTTCATCATGAACAACATCCCTCGGACCACCCTGAGGTTGGACCATTGCTTCATAGCCTGACGTGCCTTGTTCGATCTTCTTTTTGATTTTCCTGATTTTTGCCTTTGCGATGGCCACTGCACCATTATAGTTTTCTGGGCTCTCAAAATCCACTTTCTCCCTCACTTTAGCATGAATGAATGCCATGAATTTATCGAGCTTGAAGTAGTCCCCATTGGCCAATTGCATGGCACCCGCTAACTCTGCCTACATCCTGTTTGAGTGCCTTCAGTTTGGCATCCATCTCAACTGGGCACGCCTTGATACGTTTTTGTCATTATTAAATATTTTTTGTAGTTGATTCTTTTTCATTGAGATGATTATTCTTCCATGGAGTTTTTGCATGATGCCATGACATGTTTTCATGATAATCAGAAAGTGTTCATATTGATCATTCGTCACTAAGACGATTATTCTTTTATAGCGTTGTTTCATGATTACATGATATGTTAGAAAGTCATTTATACTAATTCTTTATCATTGAGATGATTATTATTCCATGGAGTTGTTTCATGCGGTCATGATACATTTTCATGGTGATTACAAATCATTCGTACATATCATTTTTCATTCCGATGGTTATTCTTTCATAGAGCTATTCCATAATGTCGTAATGTATTTCCATGGTGATATTAGAATCTATCATACTGATTATTTATTACTACGATGGTTATTCATCTATAGAGTTGTTCCATGATGCCATGATGTATTTTCATAATCATTTTTTACGGAGATAGTTATTTTTTGGAGTTGTTCTATAAAACATGCTATATTCTCATAATGATTAGAGGTCGTTTCTATTGATTTTGTTAGTAAGAATTTCATTCATTCATGAAGTTGTTCCATGATACCATGATATAGTTTCATGATAATACGGATGGTTTCTTATTGAAACGGTTTTATGTTCCATAGCATTGTTTCTTGGATGACTTAGTATAATTGAGATAGTTTTTTGTTAGATAGAGTCATTTTAATACGATGATATTTTTTCATGATGATTTATTATAATTGAAAGAATTATTATTGCATGAAGTCAATTGATTATACCATGTTGTTATTTTCAGCTCATTTGTAATGATTAAGATGATCGTTTGTGATTTCATGATATTGTTTTATAATATTTTGTTATGTTTATTATTCTATGCATTTTTTTTATAATGCCATGAAGTTCTTGCATAATGATTTCTCGTGATCTAGATAGTTTTTACTTCATATAGTTATCTCGTGATGATTTCTTTTAATTTCAATGATTTCTTGTTTTTATGATGAAAACATCAATTTGAACTTACAATCCTAAACTCAGCTGACAATGAAAAATCTTAACTTTGATGCTGAATTGAAATCCATTTTCATGCTATGTTCTTTACCTGTATCATGGCATACATTTAAGAATGTGTAATAGGACTAATTTTTAATTCCTAAAAGTCCAAAAGAATGAAGTAGGGCATATCTTCTGTTTAGCACGATTGTTGAATAGTCTATTAAATAGAGCTTATATGAATGAGTTTGAGATATTAAGAGAGAACATATATTCTTTTTTTAAAATAATACAATAGTGACGTATTTGATAAAGATTAATGAATAACAGATAGTCTGTCTATGAACAGTAAAATTGAGATTTTTGTTGATATCAATATTTTATATTTATGTGTTTTAGCTTAAAATGCATGGGTAGGCTTAAAAAAAGTTGAAAAAGTAGTGGAGACCCAAAAATAGAGGTTTTGGGAGTCACAAGAGCACCCAACCTCTGTTAGTGAAAGTCATATCACTTGAAATCTTTTGAGTTTGCTTTCGATTGTGTGTAAGCTATGATAAAGATCAAATCAATATATATATATATATATATACATTAGTGAAATTACTGACAATTATACATCTTGATAATCTGTGTTGTATTCGAAGACTAATGTTAAAAAAATAATGTTTGAATAGTTCTTTTTATTCTTTTTATATGATTATTAAAGTGTTATGTTTCAATGATTTATATAGTTACATCTCAAATACTTACAATTTTCATGATTTATTTTATAATCTTCAATCGATGTTGATACTTATACTTTGAAAAGTCACATTATTTCTCTTCTTTGTTAATGTCAATGATTATATTTTTGATGACTTATCAAAGAGTTATATTTTAAAGATTTATTGAAGAGTTTTAGTTCGGTGAATTATTTTCTCTTTTGATTGGAAAAATCAAAGAGTTATATCTGATCATTATAATTTATTGATTTATATCATTTATTTACATATAGATGTTAAAAAGTTATAATTTTGATAATTTATCGAAGAGATACATCTTAATAATCTTTTTTCAGCCAAAATATTAAAAACTTATAGTTTCTACTTATGATTATTTGTTATTGAAATTTATAATTTCATGTGATGATTAGGAGTTGTTCTTACTAATCAATCATTGTTGACATGATTATTACTCCATGGAGTTGTTCCATGATGTGTTTTCATGATGATAGAAGTGGTTCATATTGTTCGTTCAATTTTATTTTCTATTTTATAATGATTATTACTCCATGGAGTTATTCTATGATGCCATGATGCATTTCCATGATGATTACAAGGCGTTCGTATTGACCGTTTGTTATTGAGATTATTATTATTCAATGGAGTTATTCCATGATGCCATGACGCGTTTTCATGATGATTAGAAATTGTTTGTATTGATCATTTAATATTGAGATGATTATTATTACATGGAGTAATTCCATGATTCCATGATGCATTTCCATGATGATTACAAGTCATTCGTACTAATCGTATATTTATAGAGTTGTTCCATGATACCATGACGTATTTTCATAATCATTTTTTACAAAGATATTTATTTTTTCAAGGAGTTGTTCTATGAGACATGCTATATTTTTATAATGATTAGAAGTCTATTCTATTCATTTTGTTAGTAAGAATTTTATTCATTCGTGGAGTTGTTCCATGATATCATGATACATTTTCGTGATGATATGGATTGTTTCTTATTGAAATGGTTTTATGTTCCATAGCATTGTTTCTTGGATGACTTAGTACAATTGAGATAGCTTTTTGTTAGATAGAGTCATTTTAATACGATGATATTTTTTCATGATTATTTATTAAAATTGAAAGAATTATTATTGCATGAAGTCAATTCATTATACCAAGTTGTTATTTTAAGCTCATTTCTAATGATTAAGATGACAGTTTTCTGATTTCATGATATCGTTTTATGATATTTTGTTATGTTTATTATTCTATAGATTTTTTTTATGATGCCATGAAATTCTTTCATAATGATTTTAGGTGATTTAGATAGTTTTTACTTCATATAATTATTTCGTGATGATTTCTTATAATTTCAATGATTTCTTGTTTTTATGATGAAAACGTCAATTTCAACTTACAATCCTCAACTCAGTTGACACTAAAAAGGCTTAATTTTGATGATGAATTGAAATCCATTTTCATGGTATGTGCTTTACATGCATCATGGCATACATTTAAGAATGCCACTAGTGTGCAAAAATATATGGTCTCTGACAAAAGTTTTTGTTGACTTAAACGTTCCAATAGCAAAGTGCATCGTAAGTAACATAGTGTACTTTAGGAAACTTCCATTAATCTTTGTTTGTAACCTTCAAAGAGGGTCCCAGACTCATCGTCCCCTCACCTGGTCACAAACTAATGATTCGTTCTAACAACTTCATATCATGAGATTTTTTTCCCCTTTTGCTTATAGTTCCATGGCTCGACAGCTAAAGAAGCCTTTCACCATTAAGTAGCAATATACACAGGAGGCTGCCATGACACGAGAGTTGCACAGATGACCCTTTTACAATGCACAAAAGTTGGTTCTATTGGAAGCGTGGTGTTCCCAGCTTAGTTTACGTTTGAAGAGCCTTGAATACTTCACAACAAGTGGATGTAGCAGGTCTCCTTTTCTCCCTCTCTCTCTCTCTCTCTCTAGATTCTCTTTGCTCATGTCTGAGCATAATGTGAAGTTCAAAATTTACGGCAACATGTTTAAGTCTAAAAATTGGTTGGTCATTAGTATCTACTACCAAAAGGCTATTGAGATGGAGGATAGTGTGAAGGGAGATCATGCAATGCAATCTGAATGCAGCTCGATTATGGCAAATGAAAATTGTGAACTGATAGATTTACGAGAGGGGAAACAAGCCTTGCTTTGCACAAGGGTATATAAGAAAAAGTGCGTAAAAGAAGATTTCAAGCGTAAGGATAAGGTTAGATTGGTCACTAAGGGATTCAAAATGAACAAAGATGTGGACCTTGATGAGATTTTCTCTTGGGTAGTCAAGATAACTAAATTCCATCTTCTACTTGGAGTAGTAGCGATTGAGGACATGGAACTTGCCTAGATAGACATTAAAACGGCTTTCCTTTATGGGGATCTTGACAAGGATTCCTACATGAAACAACTAGCAGATTTTGAAGTCGAAGCTAAGAAGCCTACAAGGGCAGAATTGGTGTGCAAATTATGTAAGGCATTGTATGGCCTAAAACAAGGCTCAAGGAACAGGTACATGAATTCTGAAAAGTAAATGCAATCCCAAGGATATGAGAGGAGCCAAGAAGATTGTTTCTTGTATACTATGATATGCTTATTGCCGGGAAGCCAAAAGACGAGATTGTCATTTTGAAGTAGTCCCTTGGCACATAGATTTCTATGAAACATTAAAGAGATGCGTATTATTTTCTTGGTCGTGAATCAAGAGAGATCAAAAGGGAGAGTTTTCACGCAAAAAGTATATTCACAAGCTCTTGCAATGATTTAAATGTAGGGGCGGGCGAGGGGTGGGGGGGGGAGGGGACACCTCATTGAGTAACCCAAAGCAGTCATTTAGAAAAATGAGCAAGAATGATGCTCCCAAGTTTGAGGTTGAGAAATCAAAAGGGGCCAAGGTGCCATATTCTTCAGCAATTGACATACTTATGTTCGCCATGGTGGCAATGAGGGGAAGTAGTGAAGCACATCTTGAGATATGTGGAAGGTATGATAGAGAAGTGCTTATGCTTTGGGAATAGTAATGCTTCCATTGTAGGTTACATAGATGTGGATTATGCGGGTTGTCTGCATGGTCAAATATCCACCTCTAGCTATGTTTTCCTTTTACCTAGAGTAACCGTGTAGTCATGGAGATCATGTCCCTACAACTATATGTCATCTTCCGCTACCACAAAGGCAAAGTATGTGGAAGTTTCTGATGTTAGCAAGGAAGCTGTGTGACTAGGTCACCTTGTGGGAGATCTTGAAATTACTCAGACTCTAGTGTTGCATTGTGATAGTTAGAGTGTGATTACATTAGAGAAGAACCCATTGTTCACTCTATGTCAAACACATAGAAGTGTGTTATCATGTGATAAACGACACATTGGATACGAAGCGCATGGAGCTAATCAAGGTTGATATGGATGACAACCCTGTGGATGATCTCACAAAGAGCCTACCCTCATAGCAGTCTTCACATTTCATGGAGATAATGGGTGTACGGTGACACCATTTGGATGCTTTATAGTTGTACAAGTTGTACATACATAGGCCTCTTGGGCCATGTCGGTGTTCAAGGGAGAAACATTGTTAGGGTTTGTGCGAACTGGTTGGACATCCATCACACTGATCGTACCAACCTTCTCACTATTTATTGGTAATACATGTCAATAACAAATAGTAAGGCATTTCAATCCTAAGTCAGAATTCAACCCAAAACTCTCTATGTTCTCCATCCTCGCACACCACACCAAGCAGGCACACATTCATGCATACACTCTTCACAATTATACATCTAATGTGGAAAATGGGATTGTCTTTCTACTCAAGGATTTTGAGAAAGTGCTTAAACCTTTTGGAATCTCACTTTTTGATCCTAGAGTCTCTTCGAAGAAAGACCATACTCTTTCCCTAACATTGACATCGAAGCAACAAGCCTTACACTTCAAGATTTTTTAGATAGTATCTAGAACTTTGAAGTACTCATAATGAGCTTTTTTTTGAGGTTGTTTTTTAAAATATTGTAGTTTTTATCAAGCTACATGTGAGCTTCCGGTGGGTGTTCATGCCCTTGACCAATGGGTTGGGTTTTCCCTCCATTCTTGTAGTGTCATTGCTCTAATGGAAACTAGCCAAACTATGTAGATCCCTTTTCACTAATGGTTTAGTACTCATGAGTCTCATCGAGGTTACATAGGACATGGCTAATAATATATAGTCACACAAAGCAAATGCATTGGCACCTTTTTGTAATGACTATGTCTCACGAATGGTCACATATGAATCATTTATTTTCCTTCTAATAAGTAGCTATGCAAGTCCTTTTTGTAGCTATGCCAATTTTTGTATGGTTGTAACATAACATGTTATTGAAAGTTGGTGCACGCATCTACACACTTTAGATTGAGTATATGGGACCAGAGAAATGCAGATAATGAGTTTCCGCTAGGGCCATAACAACCTTCATAAGATGTTAGAGGGTTGTCACAATGTCAATAAGGTGGTGGGCCCAAGCATGCTGATCTCTCTCTCTCTCTCTCTCTCTCTCACACACACACACACACACACACACACACACACACACACACACACACACACAATGTGCCGATCTTAACAATGTACACAAATGAAACCGAGACACTTGAATAATTGAATTGTCAAGGAAAAAAATCCAATCTTATGACTGATTCATCGTTTCTTTCTTTCTTGATGTGGTGGTCTGTTGTTGAGGAAAAGTGTGTCTCAAATTATAACTATGCCACTTTGAAGTTCAAAAATGTTGATTGAGAATAAGAGGGAAAGGAATATCTCCAGAGGCCTGTATTATGAGGAAAATAGTGTAAACATATAAAAAATTAGCTCAAATTCTCCAAGTTCCCTTTTGTGATAGTACTCCCCAAAAGGATCGTGTGAGGTTCCGGAAATTATAATATCTGGTCGGATCTACATATATGGGAGCTCAGTTTGTAGGGCAAAATAAGTAGTGCAATAGAAAATTTGGGTGATCTTTTGTATAAATGCCACGATCAGATCAGGAGTTATGGTCATGATGCGGCGAGGATCATCAAAAGGCCATCACCGCAACATCTTTTGGGTTAATGTGGTGCTTGTGTCAATGTTTCTGTGCCCTAATTTGCAGATTGCCGTCGCCAATAATGCGACTGTTGTTGCAGGTAACGCTGGTGCAGCCAAAGTTGGTCCGCGCTATAAAGCGTGTTGTGCAGTGCAAAGGGTGCTAACAGGTGCATGGTAGAGGGCTAAAGCCAGTGTGGGAGACCTCAGCAAGAGAGTGGCAGCGAAAATGTATGCTTAAAGTGGTTTTTTAGGCCAAGAGGGCCTCCAAAGTGAGATAATGATGACGGTAGGTCATGGTGTTCAAGATGCACGGAATGTGCCCCAAAATGTGGTGTTCAAGATGCTCTAGAATCTCGTCCAGACAGCTCGTCCAACTGGGCTTCGGTGTGAAAGTTATGATTGTTTGAAGATGTAATGCTTTGCAGGTCCCGACGGGCAGGGCAGATACAGACAGGTGGCAAAAACTGGGATCAGTGGATACGCGTGTAAATCTTAAGCTGTCGATCATGCTAGTTTTTTCGGTTCGCCATTCGGAGCTCAAACGGGCAAGTTATGGTCTGAAGAATATTTGTCGGGGGTCGGGTACGTGCTCACCGGGCCACGTCAATAGGCATGATGACAAAGATATTTTTGAGCTTGCTTGGGTCCTAGAAAATTGCATGCAATGTGAGGAGTCAGCCGAAATTTGTGGCTTGTTAATTGAAGTTATGAGCACTCGGAAGCACCCAGTTCAAGCTGGTAAGCAATCACGATGAAGGGGAATGGGGTTTTTTTCCAGCTTTTATGACTCGTTAGAAGGGTGGCTAGAGTTGAAAAAAAGAAAAGGAAAGGAAGGTTGACTTTAAAAAAAAGAAGGGACTGAGTTACAAAAGAAGAAAAAGTAGAAAGAGTTAAAGGAAAGGAGAGGCATTAGGATGGCAGACATTTCTTCTCCACGGGAATCAAGCAAGATCCCTTTGCAACCTTAGTGAAAGTAAAAAAGGTCAAAATTAAACCTCCACATTTGGGGAGAGAGAGAGAGAGAGAGAGAGAGAGAGAGAGAGAGAGAGAGAACAAATATCAATGGCACCGGACACACATGCCTAAAATAGGAGAGAGAGGGATCTCCCAAAACTTCAATTCTCAGTTTGTTTTCACTCAGGAGTCAGAACTCCCCTATGCATACGTCTTGTTGTGGTTGGTAGGGGCAATGGGGGAGGGGAGGGAATGCAGGCCAATAGTCCAGCCTGCAGCGCGTATGGGACAAGGACCCAAAGCCATTATGAGCTTCTAGGAGTAGCAACTTCCATGACTGAGTAGAGCAATCAAGCAAGGCTTGAATGTGTGTGTTCGTGTGTGTGTGTGTGGACGAATGGGCAACAAATGGAGAAGCTGGTAATTATGTAGCAAAATGGAGGCGGATCTAAGCAGTTCTAGTGCTATGTCTCTCCCTCGTGCTATGTCTTGTTCTCTTGTGCATAGCGGCATGGTAGAGAACATACAAAAGAATATTCATATCATTGTATCTCTCTGTTGCGAGCACTATACGATATAGGTGAGTGTGTTTGTGTTTTGCTTAGAGCTCGAACGAGCTGCTCAGGAGGGAGAGGGGTTGCAGAAAGTATTGTGCCCCAAGGCAAGCAGAAAGAGTTGTGCTACAAGGTGGTGTGTGTGTTTCCGTGCACATGAGTGCGCTGAGTTACCAGTCAATTGAGGCTTAAAGGCTCTCTCTCTCTCTCTCGCTCTCTCTCTCTGCGTCTTCATATGGAGCAATGACTCTTGAGACCAAGACGGGTGGGCGATGATGCACACGGCATAGTCAGAAGTCTCTCTCTCTCTCTCTCTTGTCTTGTCCTTTGTGAGGCTTGAGGCCAGCAGCGGTCGACTGCCTTGAGGCCAAACGTGCAAAGAGAGCACCGCCCTGGGGGTTTTGTTTTCAAAAGGGCATCTGCTGAGATTCCACTTAATAAAGGTGGACCAAGTAGTAGGGTAGTAACTGCTCAGGAGTTTTTTTTTTCCCCTTCTTCTTTGGGGTCTTTGCTTGGGTTAAAAGACAAAAGAAAGAGGAGAAGAGGAGGCAGCATTTTGGAGTAGGTTTTCTTTTTGGGCTTAAGGAAGGAGAAAGAACTTCATGTGCTTGGCGAATCGAAGCCGCACGAGAGGAAGGAGCTTCTTGGTGAAGGAAAAGGGAAGGAAAAAAAACTTCATGCGCTCGTATTCGGCAGTCGAAGCTACCATGCTTGGTCCGTGACGCGGCTCAAAGGAGCGTCACAACGAAAACTACCAAGAGAAAAAGATGTCGTTGAAGCGAAGCCTGAGTGGATTTTTTGTCGAGGGTGTGCCAACGTATGCGAGTTTGGAAAGAGGTGTGTGCCCCTCTGTATGAAGCCGTGATGGCTATAGGGCGGCCAAGAGCAGGCCACACGAGTTTTGTACATGGTGTAAAGAAGCTGTCATTGTCGATTTGTTTTGGTGTCGTGTCTCCCCCCTTCCCCCCTTTCTTCTTTGCTTGTCTCCAGGGTGTGTGGTGCCGGTGTGTGTGAGCGTGTGCACCCCCCTGGGGCCCTTGTGTGCATGAGAGAGAAAGAGAGAGAGGTGTTGAGTTGTGGAAGTGTCGAAAGTGGACCAAATCGGTGTGATCACTGTCCGAGGATTGTGCAGGCGTGTGTGTGTTGGGCGAAGTGCAGGCGAGGCCCTGCTATTGTGAATCGTCTTTTTTGAAGGTGTTTTCGAGAGGACAGGGGTGTTGTGAATACCCTGAGCTATATAGGGGCCATTGCGTGTGTGTCGGGTGTGTTTTCCATTCCCCCTCTCCATCTTCTGGTGCCCCCACGGAGGAGCACACTGATAGCTACGAGTTAAGTGAAGAGAAGCAATTTTTGGTGTTGGTCGACATGGCGTCTCGAAGCTATGGGTCAATTTTTACAGGAGAAGAAAATCCTGATGAGTGGGTTGCAGACTTGATCAACATTTTACTAACATGCATGAGCCAAAAGGTTCCAAAGTTGATGAGTAAAGAGACAAATGAATGAGTTGCTTATGACAATCAGCACAGCATGGTGGCAGAGGCGACGGAGAGGGAGAATTCCACAGCGCTGACGTAGCGCCCTCGCCCGGTGCCAGTGCACCACCGGCCTTCACAACACAGTCGTTCAAGGCTACCCGCTTGAACAGCGCCGGATTGACGAAGCTGTCCGACGGAAGGAACAGCCATCGATACACGTGTTGATGATCTGCACCAAGGCAATACGGGTCCCTGCAATAGAACGATGTCCTTCTCTGCCTTGCACTACGCTCGTACTGCAAGTAGCCGTCGATGGAGAGACGGCGACATGAAATTGATGCGGCTGCAATATAGCGTTCCCGACCAGAAATTATAATTTCAGGAACCTCACACGATTCCTTTTGGAGAGTTTGAGCTAATTTTTAATATGTTTACACTATTTTCCTCATAATGCAGGCCTCCGGAGTTATTCCTTTCCCTCTTATTCTCAATCAACATTTTTGAACTTCAAAGCGGCATAGTTATAAGTTGAGACACGCTTTTCCCCAACACCAGACCACCACATCAAGAAAGAAAGAAAAGATGAAACAGTCATAAGAGTGGATTTTTGTCCTTGAGAATTCAATTATTCGAGTGTCTCGGTTTCATTTGTGCACATTGTGTGTGTGTGTGTGTGTTTGTGAGTGAGTGTGTGTGTGTGTGTGTGTGTGTGTGTGTGTGTGTGTGTGTGTGAGAGAGAGAGAGAGAGAGAGAGAGAGAGAGAGAGAGAGAGAGATCAGCATGCTTGGGCCCACCACCTTATTGACATTCTGACAACCCTCTAACATCTTATGAAGGTTGTTATGGCCCTAGCCGACACTCATTATCTGCATTTCTCTGGTCCATATACTCAATCTAAAGTGTGTAGATGCGTGCACCAACCGTCAATAACATTTTAAGGTACAACCATACAAAAATTGGCATAGCTACAAAAAGGACTTGCATAGCTACTTATTAGAAGGAAAACAAAGCATATGTGACCATTAGCGAGACATAGTCATTACAAAAAGGTGCCAATGTGTTTGCTTCGTGTGACTATAAATTATTAGTCATGTCCTATGTAACCTCGATGAGACTCATGAGTACCAAACCATTCGTTAAAAGGGATCTACATAGTGTGTCTAGTTTCTATTGGAGCAATGACAATACAGGAAAACCCAACCCATTGGTCAAGGGCATGAACACCCACTGGAAGCTCACATGTAGCTTGATAAAAACTACAATATTTTAAAAAACAACCTCAAAAAAGCTCATTATGAGTACTTCAAAGTTCTCGATGCTATCTAAAAAATCTTGAAGTGTAAGGCTTGTTGCTTCGATGTCAATGTTAGGGAAAGAGTATGGTCTTTCTTCGAGAGACTCTAGGATCAAAAAGTGAGATTCCAAAAGGTTTAAGCACTTTCTCAAAATCCTTGAGTAGAAAGACAATCCCATCTGCCACCTAAGATGTATAATTGTGAAGAGTGTTTGCACGAATGTGTGC
Organism: Adiantum capillus-veneris; assembly: GCF_014529385.1. NCBI lineage: Eukaryota > Viridiplantae > Streptophyta > Polypodiopsida > Polypodiales > Pteridaceae > Adiantum > Adiantum capillus-veneris. The sequence continues at coordinate 62,918,720 of NC_140940.1, read as the reverse complement.
ATGCTTGGTGTGGTGTGGGAGGAAGGAGAACATAGAGAGGATTGGGTTGAGTTCTCACTTAGGATTGAAATTCCTCACTATTTGTTATTGAAATGTATTACCAATAAATAGGGAGAAGGTTGGTGCGGTCATTGTGATGGATGTCCAACCAGTTCGCACAAACCCTAACAATCTTTCTCCCTTTGAACATCGACCTGGCCCAAGAGGCCTATGTATGTACAACTTGTACAACCATAAAGCATCCAACTGGTGTCACCATACACCCATTATCTCCATGCAATGTGAAGACTGCTATGAGGGTAGGCTCCTTGTGAGATCATCCACAGGGTTGTCATCCATATTAACCTTGACTAGCTCCATGCGCTTCACACTTCTATGTGTTTGACTTAGAGTGAACAAGGGGTTTTTTTCTAATGTAATCACACTCTAGCTATCACAATGCAACACTAGAGTCTGAGTAATGTCAAGATCTCCCACAAGGTGTCCTAATCACACAACTTCCTTGCTAACATCAGAAACTTCCACATACTTTGTCTTTGTGGTGGCGGAAGATGACATATAGTTGTAGGGACATGATCTCCATGACTACACAGTTACTCTAGGAAAAAGGAAAACATAGCTAGAGGTGGATATTTGACCATGCAGACAACCCGCATAATCCACATCTATGTAACCTACAATGGATGAATTACTATTCCCAAAGCATAAGCACTTGTCTATCATAACTTCCACATATCTCAAGATGTGCTTCACTACTTCCCATCATGGCAAACATACGTATGTCAATTGCTGAAGAATATGGCACCTTGGTCCCTTTTGATTTCTCAACATCAAAGTTGGGAGCATCATTCTTGCTCAATTTTCTAAATGACTGCATTGGGTTACTCAATGAGGCATCCTCCCCTCCCCCTCCCCTACGTTTAAAACATTGCAAGAGCTTGTGAATATACTTCTTGTGTGGCAACTCTCCCTTTTGATCTCTCTTGATTCACAACCAAGAAAGTAATACGAATCTCTTTAATGTTTCATAGAAATCTATGTGCCAAGGGACTGCTTCAAAATGACAATCTCGTCTTTTGGCTTCGCGGCAATAAGCATATCATAGTATACAAGCAACAATCTTCTTGGCTCCTTTCATATCCTTGGGATTGCATTTACTTTTCAACATTCATGTACCTGTTCCTTGAGCCTTGTTTTAGCCATACAATGCCTTACGTAATTTGTGCACCAATTCTGCCCTTGTAGGCTTCTGAGCTTCGACTTCAAAATCCACTAGTTTTTGTGTAGGCATCCTTGTCAATATCCCCATGAAGGAAAGCCGCCTTAATGTCAATATAGGCAAATTCCATGTCCTCAATGTCTACTAGTCCAAGTAGAAGATGGAATTTAGTTATCTTGACTACCCAACAGAAAATCTCATCAAGGTCCACATCTTTGTTCATTTTGAATCCCTTAGTGACCGATCGAGCCTTATATTTAGGTTTGGGATCTTCTCTTACGCACTTTTTCTTATATACCCTTGTGCAAAGCAAGGCTTGTTTCCCCTCTCGTAAATCTATCAGTTAGCAATTTTCATTTGCCATAATGCTACATTAAGATTGCATTGCATGATCTCCCTTCACACTATCCTCCATCTCAATAGCCTTTTGGCAGTAGGTACTAATGACCAACCAATTTTTAGACTTAAACACGTTGCCGTAAATTTTGAACTTCACATTATGCTCAGACATGAGAAAAGAGAGTCTAGAGGGAGAGAGAGAGAGAGAGAGAGAGAGAGAGAGAGAGAGAGAGAGAGAGAGAGAGAGAGAGAGAGAGAAGGAGACCTGCTACACCCACTTGTTGTGAAGTATTCAAGGCTCTTCAAAACTAAACTAACTCGAAATACCACGCTTCCAATAGCAGCAACTTTTTTGCATTGTAAAAGGGTCATATGTGCAACTCTCATGCCATGGCAGCCTCCTGTGTATACTGCTACTTAATGGTGAAAGGCTCCTTTGGCTGTCGAGCCATGGAACTATAAGCAAAAGGTGGAAAAAGTCTCATGATATGAAGTTGTTAGAATGAATCATTAGTTTGTGACAAGATGAGGGGACGATGAGTCTGGGACCCTCTTTGAAGGTTACAAACAAAGATTAATGGAAGTTTCCTAAAATACACTATGTTACTTACGATGCACTTTGCTATTGGAACTTTTAAGTCAACGAAATCTTTTGTCAAGGACCATATATTTTTGCACACTAGTGGCATTCTTAAATGTATGCCATGATGCATGTAAATCACATAGGATGAAAATGGATTTCAGTTCAACATCAAAATTAAACCTTTTTAGTGTCAACTGTGTTGAGGATTGTAAGTTCAAATTGATGTTTTCATCATAAAAACAAGAAATCATTGAAATTATAAGAAATCATCACGAAATAATTATATGAAGTAAAAACTATCTAGATCACCAGACATCATTATGAAAGAACTTCATGGCATCATAAAAATAATCTATAGAATAATAAACATAACAAAATATCATAAAACGATATCATGAAATCACAAAATTGTGATCTTAATCATTACAAATGAGCTTAAAATAACAACATGGTATAATGAAGTGACTTCATGGAATAATAATTCTTCCAATTATAATAAATCATCATGAAAAAATATCATCGTATTAAAATGACTCTATCTAACAAAAAACTATCTCAATTATACTAAGTCATCCAAGAAACAATGCTATGGAACATAAAACCATTTCAATAAGAAACAATCCATATCATCATGAAAATGTATCATGGTATCATGGAACAACTCCACGAATGAATAAAATTCTTATCAACAAAATGAATAGAAAAGACTTCTAATTATTGTAAAAATATAGCATGTCTCATAGAATAACTCCATGAAAAAATAAATATCTTTGTAAAAAATGATTATGAAAATATGTCATGGCATCATGGAACAACTCTGTAAATGAACGATCAGTACGAATGACTTGTAATCATCATGGAAACACATCATGACATCATGGAATTACTCCATGGAATAATAACCATCTCAATATTAAATGATCACTACAAACAATTTTTAATCATCTTGAAAACGCATCATGGCATCATGGAATAACTCCATGGAATAATAATAATCTCAATAACAAATGGTCAATACGAACGCCTTGTAATCATCATGGAAATGCATCATGGCATCATAGAATAACTCCATGGAGTAATTTTTTAGCTATATATACTATCTCTATATATAGCACCCTGGTTCCCTCTATATAAACGCATCTCGTGTGATAAGTACACACACTTTGGGGATTGCATACAATGGTGTCATCTCTCTCTCTCTTCTCGTCTACCTTCCCTCTCTCCCTCTCGTTCAACATGGTATCAGAGCGGTGATTGCATGGGCACGCTCGACAATCTTGAAGTCTTATCACAAGTAAGATAAGCTATTTTTTAGTCTGCTGATATTGTTTTCTACTCGTGCTGATTCTCTTTAGGTCTAATGTTTTAAAAGGCGTCGCTGAACACTCAAAGTCCTGCAGAGATAAACGATGGAGTTTTAGGGCTCTATTGTAAGCATGTTTTTAGAGTGACAAGCGTGTATGAACCATGTCCATGGGGGTCGCTGCAAGGAAGACAAAGCAAAGAGGCTAGTGGCTTTCGGTTTTGGATAGCAGAGCCATATCGCAGGCATTTTTGGGATCTGGAGAGCACAACAATATCGTAGGAATATAGATTGGCCTTGGCCGCGTGTGGGTGGAGGAAGTTAAGTCGGCTGCTGATTACAACACCTCGCGCGTGCTACTGAAACCATGAAGGCCAAGAACGTGTGTGTGGCTACGTGTTGTATGCACAAAGAAGCTTCTCTTCTTGATATTATTAGCACACCAGGCCATGCATGCTTCTTTTACGCGTTGTATGCACACAAAATCTTCTCTTATTGATATTATTAAAGCAGGCCTGGAGTGACATCAAAGCAATGAGTTCTATCTATGGATGCCACAAACCTATGCTATTATTAGCGCTGCATCTAACTGGTTTCACGTACTCCTGTTGGCGACTGAACTTACTACGAAGCTTTTATGCACAGCTCCTGCTGTGAACCTTTTATGCACAATTTTTTTTTTTGCGTACGTCTAATTTCCTATTGAGAAAGCAGTAGGGGGAGATTTGTTGCTCAGTGTTCAAGGATGGTGTCTAAAGATAGAGGTTGCATCAGGTTGGCGACGGAGGTAAAATCGGAGCTAGTTGAAGGTCCCCTTAAACGACAGTTGCAGGCCTCGCCACCGGTTACTTCAAAGATCCCATGTTCGATCGTCTAGGGAAGTGTTCCCTTTGTTGACGACGTTAATTGGCGGGGTAAAGAAAGATTGAAGTCAACACTGAACATGGTTCATGGCAGTGATATTGCATCTAGAATATGGTCACAGCCCCCAGCCAGATTCATGTGAAGGAGTAGTGAATATATACACATTATGATTGACAACAACAAATTGGACAGGGAGAAGTTGATGGATTTCAAAGATGTACAAATGGGTTTTTCAAAGATATACAATTTTGAACTATGAGGAGGCCTCTAAGCGAGATAAGGATCCGTCTATAGTACTCTTGATGTTGGAGATGGTACCCAACTTTGGTTTTGGCTATACTCATGATGAGGAAGGTCATATCGAGATATACTCTTGATATCCGAGGTGATACCCGACCATAATTTACTCTTGATGTCGGAGGTTTACATTGTGTTCAATCCGGCTATACATGACGAAGTTAAAGGTACATCTCTCGGAGGTTTATCATTATCGTATCCTATTTCTATCTGTTGATGTTGGACATTTTCGTCTGGACTAAAATAATTTCTTCTCGTCTCGTCAAAGCCGTGTGTTATGGCTAACATAAAGCCTTTCGAAATGGCAAGATGACTTATGTTATGGCTACATTGAAGTTTTGTCGTCTCGTAAAAGATTGATGTTGATGGATTGGCATAGCTAAAAATCTATTGTCTTGTTTGCCAACTGAACATCTATCGTCTTGTTTGGCTACTCAAACTCTATCTTCTCGTCAGCCATTGAAAAACTATCGTCTCGTCAACCTTATGTTATGAAATACATTTTCTCTGCTTGCAATCATACAAATATTCTAAGGGGCCCCATCGTGTTTTTATATGCCGGCTTGTATATATGTGTGCACATGTGATTACATTGATATTATGTTTGTTTCTATGTCATCTGCATATGTGATTGCATCGTTGTTATGGTTGTCTCTGTGTCGTCTCTAGAACGGCCTCGCTAACCGTCTCTAAGGACAATGTGATGTGGTTATTTCCAACCTTCACGTCGCGATATGTTTCTTGAGTTGATATTGTTTATAGGATGAAAGTCACATCAAGTAGTGTGTATAGAGGCTTAAACATATTCAAGCTGCACAAAGATATTGAAGGCTTTTCAAGAATTTGCATCAATTCAGTTGTATATAGGGATGTTAAAGACCCTTGAAAGGGCACATTGTAAAACAGGAGTGATGTAGCTCCTTTGAACATTGTAAATATATATTTAAAATATTTTAATATAACGATGTGTATATATAGATCTGTGGGTTTTTCCCTTGAGCCCCCAAGGGTTTTTTCATCCACAGTTAGGGACCTTCATTTGAATGGGGGTGTTGATCAGCTATATATACTATCTCTATATATAGCACCCTGATCCCCTCTATATAAATGCATCTTGTGTGATAAGTACACACACTTTGGGGATTGCATACGATGGTGTCGTCTCTCTCTCTTCTCGTCTACCTGCCCCCTCTCCCTCTGTTTCAACAATAATAATCATTATAAAATAGAAAATAAAATTGAACGAACAATATGAACCACTTCTATCATCATGAAAACACATCATGGAACAACTCCATAATCATCTCAACAATGATTGATTGGTAAGAACAACTCCTAATCATCAAATGAAATTATAAATTTCAATAACAAATGATCATAAGTAGAAACTATAAGTTTTTTATATTTCGGCTGAAAATAGATTATTAAGATGTATCTCTTCGATAAATTATCAAAATTATAACTTTTTAACATCTATATGTAAATAAATGATATAAATCAGTAAATTATAATGATCAGATATAACTCTTTGATTTTTCCAATCAAAAGAGAAAATAATTCACCAAACTAAAACTCTTCAATAAATCGTTAAAATACAACTCTTTGATAAATCATCAAAAATATAATCATTGACATTAACAAAGAAGAGAAATAATGTGACTTTTCAAAGTATAAGTATCAATATTGGTTGAAGATTATAAAATAGATCATGAAAATTGTAAGTATTTGAGATGTAACTATATAAAGCATTGAAACATAACACTTTAATATCATATAAAAAGAATAAAAAGAACTATTTAAACATTATTTTTTTAACATGATTCTTTGAATACAACATAGACTATCAAGAGGTATAATTGCCAGTAATTTCAATAATATATATATATATATATATATCGATTTGATCTTTATCATAGCTTACACACAATCAAAAGCAAACTAAAAATATTTCAAGTGATATGACTTTGATGTAACTCGATGTACATGCATCAAAATATATGTGATATATATGAAATATAAGTATAGAGATCAATCAATTTATGTACTTCTTTCAATGTATAAAGCAAATTGAAGATGATGTAAATTTAACATGCTTAATTTTTTATCTATTTCTTTTATATAAACCAAATTTCATATGATTCATGAAAAGTAAATTCAAGAATTATACAATAAGAAGAATTAAAGATATTGTAATTTCAATATTCTAAACTTTTACTCTATTTCTTTTACACAAATCGAATTGCATATAATCCATGAAAAGCTTATCCAAGAATCATGTGTAGCAAAAAACTCAACACGTATCAATATAGAAATCTAATTGAATACAACATAATTAACTCTTGATCTAAGTTCTTTTATGCAAATCGAATCGAAATAAAAAAGCGTGAAAAATAGTTATCAATTTCTTGTAAATTACTTTCGGTGCAAAATTTGACAAATCTGTCAGACAATCAGCTCCGGAACGTCCCAAAACCTTGATAACGACTCTTCAAACATTGAAATCCGAGTTTCAAGCCGAAAGTTATGATGCTTTTATGTTTTGCTGAATTGCAGATTTTTGCTACGCGCGCACAAGGTGAAGCCGCACGAGACAAAAAACGCTCTATTTTTGTGAAGAAAAAGCAACCACGCTCTGATACCTTGTTGAGAAGTATTATAATAACTACTATCTAGTTTTCCTAAATGATTTTCTCATGTTAAACTGATCTTTTATATGGGGAAGTGCGAGGGGAGAAAAAACTAGAATATTGGTTAAGCTGGCAGACAGAACATAGTAGAGATCCAAAGGAGGAAAAATAGGAATCCAAAGGAGGGGTCATCTGCAAAAGAGAAATGTGCAACAATGGGATTTAAAGACCCTAAGGTTTAGCCTATTAAGACTTCCAAAATTCAAAGGTTATGTCCAAAGGTCAAACACTAGGAAGATTGGATGCTTTGTATGTGTTCAAAAAGTTTTCATAGTTCCTACATAAGAGCTTGGGCAAACCCTGGAAGTAGGGGATGAGACAGAAACACACACACACACACACACACACACACACACACACACACACACACACACACACACACTCACAAGCCTCCTTTACACAAAGGGAATGAGGGACACATGTCAACTTCCTAGCCCAGATGCCCACAAGGTGTAGTCAAATCCTATTGGATGGCCATGGAGGTGGACCAATGAGAATTAGACTATAGCAAATATAGTTCAAATAAATTAAAAACACCTAATAAAATAACCAATAAGAATTAAGCTCTCTAGAAGATTATTGAACAGTCTCTCAAAGGATCCAATGAGCATTCAACAGCCCAATGGCTTGCCCGAGTCACATTGGCTAGGAGACAAAGGGGTCCAATGAGAGTCTAGTTGCATCAATAAATTACCTAAAGCTCTCACAAAAGGGGAAAGGGGGACACGTTGTCGTGCTGTGGCATGTATATAGGGGGAACGTGCATTAAACTGTTTATCTTGTGACTTTTGGACGCATAAGTATACTTCATATAATACTCATATGCATAAATAAAATCTTTCTACCACCTTAGTATTTACCTTTGAAGTAATATAAATGTACATTACTATTAGAAAGTACTGCAAGAGAAGTATCAATGATTGTGCCTCTTTTTGTCTGGGGGAAAATCATTTGTATATTTCTCCTAATATCTCAGCTATACCTACCATATATAAATTATTTTCTTCTTTTCACATTTATTTAATAATATAACCCTTCAATAATGCATACCTTCTTGGAAACATACAAGAGGGAAGGGCCTACTAGAAGACTTATGAAAAGGAAGATCCAAAGCTTCTTGGACCATCCCAATTTGAAAATCCCGAACTAAGGGCGTGAAGAAAAGGCCAAAACCAAGTCAAGCTCTTTTAGTAGGCCAATTTTTCTTTTTGAAGCATGTCAATCCGAGTTACAGGTCAAAAGTTATAGGGAAAATAGTGAAAAACCCTCTCACAACTACACTGCAAGAAGAGATGATAAACAGGTGAATCAAGTGAAAAGAGGTAATCTTGGTCTTTTTCCATAAAATAAGATATTTGGAGGATAAAAGACATAAGCATGTGAATGTGACACCTCAAAGATGCCCTGAAGGACAAGACACACAAGTTGGGACCCCTTGCTGGAGCCACACAGAAGATGCCTAGGTGGGGCCCACATACATCATGCACCCACATGGAGCCTCAACGACCAAAAATTCTGAATTTCATGATATTTTGAGCCCTAATATTTCCCATTTTAATAAATATCCAAAGAGCATTTGATTTGGGCTAATTCTTTAGCCTAATCAAGTGATTATGTAAAACATGGCTCCCTCACCTATAAAAAGGGCAACCTTCTCTTCATTGGGGGCAAGTTATGAGTGAGTGAGAATAGCTCAATTCCATAGTGAAACACTCATTTTAGCGCCACACTTTCTCTTGAAGAAAGGCTGAAGTCTTGCCTCGTCTTCTCTCTCCATTAAGGTGGTGGCGATTGCTCTCATTAATCTTGTCAATGTAACGGACACAACCTTCTTGCGGGAAACAATTATGTGCACAAGGTTAGTAACCATATCTTCATCTTTCACAAGCATCTCTCTCTCTTAAGGTTCTCATTCTCTTCCACAAACTCTAGAATCTCCTTGCTACATGTACTTCTCTCCTCGCAGTATCTTTATTGCCTAAGGGCAACAATAGGGCTTGGGAGAGAAACTCTCTTCTTCTTCTCCTTTCACTTCTTTCACACCTTTATCTTTGAACATACTAAGTATATCATTGATGAATAACCATAATCCACATGGAGGCAATTTCTTTCGTTTCCATTTTGTGCAATCTATTAGGGTCGACATTTGGATTAGTCGAAAGATTCACTTTCAATAACGTATAATGTTTCTATTTGGTCCTGAAAGGCTCAACGAAGTACTTCTCTCACCAGATCCCATCATACTACCTATTATTGACTATGACTTCTCTTTTGATGTGAATGTGGTTATTTTATTATGAATCAAGAGGATTTGTACTCACAACTAATCCCAATCGCTAGACAAAACACATACATCATAGTAAGCACAAAGCTACAGTTCCAAAGAGCAATCCGTAGCTTATTTGGACAAAAAAGATTAAATATCCTTAACTCAACCATTAACCCTTTTATCCTACCCATGATACGATATGATCGTAATCTTGATGTTTTCAGTTTTGTTTTGTTTTGACTATCTTTCATGAGTTCTCTTCATCACGTGTGTGTTTGTAAAGGAAAGTGAGCGGCTTCTTTGGCTACATTTCTTCTTTAGCTGTAGAATCTATGTTATCTATATCTTAGCTCCTTATCATAACCCTTGAGCTTCCTCACAAACTCTCACAGCAAGAGGCCCGGTGCCTTCCTGGCAAGACTGCCGACTTCTTAACAACGTGTCATAAGGCTATCACTTATGCTACTTTAATCCTATTGGCTAAATCTACAGAGGTCCAATGGGGTGGTAGCATGAGAAAATAGTATGAGGGGCAAAATACTAATCACTATGACAAGTATTGTTTGCAGATTTTTTTAATCTTCGCAACTGAGGACAATTGCTTTCTAACGGAGAGGTATGAAATGGAATTGATATTTTATTATTTAGTGTAGCTGACAGGTGGACAAGGCTAAGGGTTATGCAAAAGGATATTATATTTTATAATTTATTATTAAAGTGCTCTTTTATGAGCTTTGGCCATTTATGACCGGCCCGCCAGTTTGTACTCATTTTTGGGCATTCAAGAAATCTATAAATAAATACATGCAAGAGGAAAATGGTCACTCTTGCACGGGCCCCGGGGGGAGATTTCACCGAGTGTTTGTGTTGCTCTTCTCTTCTTACCTCTCCTCTCTTCTCTCTCGCCGTGCCAGTGTAGCACTCCATTCTAGGAGGTGCGTCTGCACGCGCCCTATTACTCTCTCTTGCACTCTGTCTCTCTCTATTTGTGTATCTTGAAATTATGCATCTATGTGGTTTCCAGGTATGTTGATTAGTCTGTTTTATGGTTTGTAGTATTTAATTTCGGGTATTTTTCAAGGAACTCCACGCCTCCGGCTGTACCATCCCCTCTTATGTAGGAACTATGTGTTGAGCTTATATGCGAAGCTACTTAATATATGGCTTCTAGTATATATGGCACCCAGGTCCCCTCTATATATACATCATCTCAAAGTGTGTATTCTACACACTTTGAGGTTCCATTTCTGTGCTCTCTCTCTCTCTCTCTCTCTCTCTCTCTCTCTCTCTCTCAACATGGTATCAGAGCAGGAAGTTTTTTTTTTCCATTTTTCTACTGATTGAAAATGATTTTGTAGAAACTACTCACTTGAGGCACCGAAATCGATCTGGTCTACAACTTTGAAGAGTAAAGTGTTTTCAAATTCGGCACCGATTTTGAGTTATTGTTTCATAGACTTCGCACATACTTGAAAAGTAACTTTTCTTTTTGTTTTTTATTTTTCTCTTGATTGAAAACGATTTTGCAGAAACTACAAGCTAAAGGGACCGGAGGCAATGTGGTCTACAACTTTGTAGAAGAAAGTTTTTTCAAATTCTGCACCAATTTTGGGTTATCGTTCGCGTACTACGTACATGCCTGAAAAGCAACTTCGCTTTTTGTTTTTGATTTTTCTCCTGATTGAAAACAATTTTGCAAAAACTACCCGCCGAAGACATGGGAATCAATGTGGTCTAAAACTTTGCATAAGAAACTTTTTGCAAATTCTGCACCGATTTTGAGTTCGCGTACATGTCTGAAAATCAACTTTCATTTTTTGTTTTTGATTTTTCTCTTAATTGAGAATGATTTTGCAGAAACAGCCCGCGGAGGCACTAGGATTGATGTGGTGTACAACTTTGTAGAAGAAAGTTTTTGAAATTCTGCAGTGACTTTGAGTTATCCTTGGCGGACTTCGTACATGCCTGAAAAGAAACTTTCGTTTTTGGTTGTTTGATTTTTTTGCTAATTGAAAACAATTTTGCAGAAACTATTCATTTGAGCCATCAGAATCGATGTGGTGTACAACTTTGCAAAAGAAACTTTCTCTAAATTCTGCACCGATTTTGGGTTATCGTTCTTGTACTGCGAATATGTTTGAAAAGGAAATTTTACTTTTCGCTTTTGAATTCTCGTAATTGAAAACTTCTCAATTAAATTTTCTCTTCATTGATCATATATTTGTTAGTGACATAACTTTGTTGCAGAACCCAGTTACATATCGTTCCGATTCAGTGTTGTAAGACGCTCTCGACAGACACTACAGATCAGCAGGCTCATGGCACTTAATCAACATAAATAGCTACAGACTTATTCAGAACATAACTAGACAGTCACCATAGTCACAAGTAAAAGCCAGAGCAGATTATGACTCTCGGCCTCACCGTTGGCACCACGCTCATGCTGTCTAGTTGTCCATGGCCCCGTGCAAATCAGAAACAAAATCAATGACCTCGAACTTTTCTTTGCCTGCATAACTTTGACTAATCCTGCCTACCATCTGCTCACCTCGTGTAGGTGATGACACATTTCTTGCCCCTAATGTGGGCTGTTGCTGCAGAAGTCAGTTACATATTGTTCGGATTCAATCGAGCCATTGATGATCGTCCAAATTCTATGGAGCTACTGTTGATAATCTCTTATTGATACCATAGTGATTTTGATGGTACCATGATGATGTTTTGTTAGTACTTTGGTCATGGTGATTTTCGTTGATACCATGATGATATTTCGCTGATATCATGGTTATTCTCGGTGATGCCATGATGATATTTCATTGATTTCATGGTTATTCTTGGTGCTACCATGATGTTGTTTCGTTGATACCGTGGTTATTCTCGGTGATATCATGATTTTCTTTCGTTGATACCATGGTTATTCTCGGTGATACCATGATCTTGTTTCATTGATACGATGATTATTCTCGGTGATATCATGATGTTGTTTCGTTGATACAATGGTTATTCTCGGTGATACCATGATGTTGTTTCGTTGATACCATGGTTATTCTTGGTGATACTATGATGTTGTTTCGTTGGTACAATGATTATTCTCAGTGATATATCATGATGTTGTTTTGTTGATACCATGGTTTTTCTCGGTGATACCATGACATTGTTTCGTTCCTACAATGATTATTCTATTATGATTTTCGTTGATACCATGATGATTTATTCATTTTTTTGATACAATGATGATATTTTGTTAATACTTTTATGATACTTATTGATGTCACTACGTTGATAAATGTCATTTTATGTAGTATGTACACATGTCATTTGAATCACGTAATCACGCATCTTGTACTTTTACATTCATACTTATATGTTGTCGTGCATATATATGTCGTCAAAAGAGTGGTGTCGCGAATCATCTCTTATGGCATTGTGAATGTAATTATTTCACTAACGATGCTAATAATTTTCATGACTATGTTTTTTGAGTTTATGATCTATGTAGGATTGATCAAAGATTTGATTTCATGAAGACAAACTTGGTGACAATAAAATATTTATGAAGACATGTTCGGTGATGCCATATTGATAACAAGCTACACAACAGATTCACGGAGACACTTCTGATTACGAGCTAATCGATAGCCTTTCACCTCTTTATTGAACCTTTGTATTCATTATTGTATTTGATAGGATAGGAGTATTGTAACTCCTCATAAAACATTCATTGTAAAAGGAGTTATGTAGCTCCTCATAAAATATTCATTGTAAAAGGAGTGATGTAGCTCCTCAAGAACAATTGTACATTCAATGATTTTTATAATATAACGGTGGGTGTATATAGAGCTGTGGGTTTTTCCCTTGATCTCCCAAGGGTTTTTTCATCCACAGTTAGGGACCCTTATTTGAGCGAGGGTGTTGAGCTTATATGTGAAGCTACTTAATAGATGGCTTCTCTATATATGGCACCCACGTCCCCTCTATATATAGATCATCTCAAGTGTGTATTCTACACACGATGGGGTTCTATTTCTGTGCTCTCTCTCTCTCTCTCTCTCTCTCTCTCTCTCTCTCTCTCTCTCTCTCTCTCTCTCTCAACACTATGAAGACTTTTTGAACACATACAAAGCATCCAATTTTCCTAGTGTTTGATCTTTGGACATAACCTTTGAATTTTGGAACCTTATCATTTTGGAAGTCTTAATGGGCTGAACCTTGGGGTCTTTAAAGCCCATTGTTGCACATTGCTCATTTGCAGATGGCCCCCCCTTTGGATCCCTATTTTCCTTGCTTTGGATCCCTACTATGGTCAGTCTGCCAGCTTAACCAATATGCTAGCTTCTTCTCCCCTAGCACTTTCCCATATTAAATGATCAGTTTACTATGAGAAAATCATTTAGGAGAACTAGATATTATTTATCATGATACTTCTCAACAAGGTATCAGAGCGTGGTTGCTTTTTCTTCACAAAAATAGAGCATTTTTTGTCTCACATGGCTTCTACAGTTCCGCAAAATATAAAAGCATCATAACCTTCTGCTTGAAACTCGGATTTCAATGTTTGAAGAGTTGTTATCAAGGTTTTGGGACGTTCCGGAGCTGTTGGTCATGACAGATTTATCAAATTCTACGCGTTTTCAATTAAAATCATCAAGAGGTATGAGTTTTTAAAATTTCAAATCTATTTGTGTTAAGCTTCTTGTTATGAATCTTTGATTTACCTTTCATGCATCATATTCAATTCGATTTGCATAAAAGAACTTAGATCAAGAGTTAATTATGTTGTATTCAATTAGATATCTATATTGATACGTGTTGAGTTTTTTGTTACATGATTCTTGGATTTGCTTCTCATGGATTATATGCAGTTCGATTTGTGTAAAGAAATAGAGTAAAAGTTTAGAATATTAAAATTACAATATCTTTAATTCTTCTTATTGTATAATTCTTGAATTTTCTTTTTATGAATCATATGCAATTCGGTTTATATACAAGAAACAAATTAAAAATTAAGCATGTTAAACTTACATCATCTTCAATTCGCTTTATGTATTGAAAGAAGTACATAAATTGATTGATCTCTATACTTATATGTTATATATATCACATATATTTTGATGCATGTACATCGAGTTACATCAAAATTATATCACTTGAAATATTTTCAGTTTTCTTTTCATTTGGATTGTGTGTAATCTATGATAAAGATCAAATCGATATATATATATATATATATATATATATATATATATATATATATATTATTGAAATTACTGACAGTTATACATCTTGATAATCTGTGTTGTATTTGAAGATTCATGTTAAAAATTTATGTTTGAATAATTCTTTTTATATGATTATTAAAGTGTTATGTTTCAATGATTTATATAGTTACATCTCAAATACTTACAATTTTCATGATTTATTTTATAATCTTCAATCAATATTGATACTTACACTTTGAAAAGTCACATTATTTCTCTTATTTGTGAATGTCAGTGATTATATTTTTGATGATTTATCAGAGAGTTATATTTTAACAATTTATTGAAGAGTTTTATTTTGGTGACTTATTTTCTCCTTTGATTGGAAAAATCAAAGAGTTATATCTGATCATTATAATTTATTGATTTATACATTTATTTACATATAGATGTTCAAAAGTTATAATTTTGATAATTTATCAAAGAGATACATTTTAATAATCTACTTTCAGTCAAAATATTAAAAAATTATAGTGTTTACTTATGATCATTTTTTATTAAAATTAATAATTTCATGTGATGATTAGGAGTCGTTCCTACTAATCCATCATTATTGAGATGGTTATTACTCCACGGAGTTGCTCCATGATGTGTTTTCATGATGATAGAAGTGGTGTGTATTGTTCATTCATTTCTATTTTTTATTTTTAAATGATTATTACTCCATGGAGTTATTCTATGATGCCATGAAACGTTTTCATGATGATTAGAAATTGTTTGTATTTATCATTTAATATTGAGATGGTTATTATTCCATGGAGTAATTCCACGATGTCATGATGCGTTTTCCATGATGATTACAAGTCGTTGGTACTGATTGTTCTATTATTGATATGGTTATTATTCCATGGAGTTGTTCCATGATGCCATGATACGTTTTCATGATGATGACAAGATGTTATTATTGATCGTTTATTTTATTAAGGTGGTTAGTATTTCATATAGTTATTCCATGATGCCATTCTACGTTTTCACGATGATTACAAGTTATTTGTATTGATTGTTTTTTATTATGCCATGGAGTAGCTCCATGATTCCATGATATGCTTCCATGATAATGAAAAGTCATTCGTACTAATCATTCATCTTGTTGATATGGTTATTCTTCCATAGTGTTGTTTCATAATGCCATGATACGTTTTCTTGATGATTAATTTCTTTTGTATTGATTGTTTACTACTGAGATGGTTATTCTTCTATGTAGTTGTTTTGTGATGCCATGATACGTTTTCATAGTGATTAAAACTTGTTCGCACTAGTCGTTTATTACTGATATGATTATTGGTTTATAGAGTTGTTCCATGATGCCATGATACGTTTTCTTCATTATTAAATATTTTTTGTAGTTGATTCTTTTTCATTGAGATGATTATTCTTCCATGGAGTTTTTGCATGATGCCATCACATGTTTTCATGATGATCAGAAAGTGTTCATATTGATCATTCGTCACTAAGACGATTATTCTTTTATAGAGTTGTTTCATGATTACATGATATGTTAGAAGTCATTTATACTAATCCTTTATCATTGAGATGATTATTATTCCATGGAGTTGTTTCATGAGGTCATGATACATTTTCATGGTGATTACAAATCATTCGTACAGATCATTTCTCATTCAGATGGTTATTCTTTCATGGAACTATTCCATAATGTCGTGATGTATTTCCAAGGTGATATTAGAATCCATCATACTAATTATTTATTACTAAGATGGTTATTCATCTATAGAGTTGTTCCATGATGCCATGATGTATTTTCACAACCATTTTTTACGGAGATAGTTATCTTTTGGAGCTGTTCTATAAAACATGGTATATTTTCATAATGATTAAAAGTCGTTTCTATTGATTTTGTTAGTAAGAATTTCATTCATTCATGAAGTTGTTCCATGATACCATGATACAGTTTCATGATAATACGGATGGTTTCTTATTGAAACGGTTTTAGGTTCCATAGCATTGTTTCTAGGATGACTTAGTATAATTGAGATAGTTTTTTGTTAGATAGAGTCATTTTAATACGATGATATTTTTTCATGATGATTTATTATAATTGAAAGAATTATTATTGCATGAAGTCAATTCATTATACCATGTTGTTATTTTCAGCTCATTTGTAATGATTAAGATGACCGTTTGTGATTTCATGATATTGTTTTATAATATTTTGTTATGTTTATTATTCTATACATTTAGTTTATGATGCCTTGAAGTTCTTGCATAATGATTTCTGGTGATCTAGATAGTCTTTACTTCATATAATTATCTCGTGATGATTTCTTGTTTTTATGATGAAAACATCAATTTGAACTTACAATCCTCAACTCAGTTGACAGTGAAAAAGCTTAACTTTGATGCTGAATTGAAATCCATTTTCATGCTATGTTCTTTACATGTATCATGGCATACATTGAAGAATCGGACTAGTGTGCAAAAATCTACGGTCCTTGGCAAAAGTTTTGGTTAACTTCTAGCAAAGTGCATCATAAGTAACATAGTGTATTTTAGGAAATTTCCATTAATCTTTGTTTGTAACCTTCAAAGAGGGTCCCAGACTCATCGTCCCTTCACCTGGTCATAAACTAATGATTCATTCTAACAACTTCATATCATGAGATTTTTTTCCCTTTTTGCGTATAGTTCCATGGCTCGAGAGCTAAAGGAGCCTTTCACCATTAAGTGCAATATACACAGGAGGCTGCTGTGGCACGAGAGTTGCAGAGATGACCCTTTTACAATGCACAAAAGTTGCCACTATTGGAAGCGTGGTGCTCCCAGCAGGTCTCCTTTTCTCTCTCTCTCTCTCTCTTTCTCTCTCTAGACTCTCTTTGCTCATGTCCGAGCATAATATGAAGTTCAAAATTTACTACAGTTCCCTCTCTCTCTCTCTCTCTCTTTATCGCTCTATCTCTCCCTCTCTCTCTCATTTGCTCCATGTTTAAGTCTAAAAAGAAGATCCCAAGCCTAAGTATAGGGCTAGATCACAAGCCTAAGCGTAAGGCTAGATTGATCACTAAGGGATTCGAAATGAACAAAGATGTGGACCTTGATGAGATTTTCTCTTGGGTAGTCAAGATAACTAAATTCCATATTCTGCTTGGACTAGTAGCCATTGAGGACATGGAACTTGTCTAGATAGACTTTAAGACGGCTTTCCTTCATGGGGATCTTGACAAGGATGTCTACACGAAACAACTAGAGGATTTGATTTTGGGAAAAAATTTTGAATTCAAATATACTAGCCATTTTACATTTTTGAATTCAAAAGTGTTCCTTCAATTGCTTTCTTAATACTAAAGGTTTCTCCCTTAAACTACGAAATAAAGAAGCCCTCGTAGACCCCATTCTCTTCCTAATGTGCACACTTCATGCTTTTATGCATATCTTTGATCGTTTAATCAACCTTCCTATTTGATAATATCTTTATAATGAAGCTTGTGAAGAGGTCACTTGAGGCTATCTCAAAAGTAGAAGGGCTCTTAGATTCAATAGATTGTCATGGGACCAAAACCTCCATTGTTAAGTAGAAGAACAATCCAAAATTTGGTGGCGAAGTTCACAAAGGAGGTCGTCATTGCATGGGGTGAAATAAACATTACACACTATATAGTGAGTGCTTTTTATTCTATCTTGTTCTATTCTATGCTTTAGTTTTGATCATCAATGTGTTGTGACTTTATGGGCAACACATCCTCTATGCACATGGTGCATACTTTATGAACATGTATGGTTCATTGGATATATATTTGGAGCACGCAAGGTATGGAGAAGTCACACTACTGTGCTAGGGGTGTTTAATTCGAAAATACAAGACATAAAGGGGGTTTAGTGCGCTCATTCTATCTTCAGGAAATGTGGAATTGATTTTATCATACCACCTTTGGACGCAAAGTGTCGATTGAACGTGCAAGGTCATCGTGCTTAGCAAAAGAATCCCGTCAACTAGCCCATGCTTGTTCCTTAGAGTACTAGTGATCCTCACAAGGTCCAGTACAACATGCAGAGTGGCAAGCATCAAAGACCACGGTGGGAAAAGTCGAGGCCAAGAGGTGGTAAATGTACTTGGAATTTGCGTAGACATTGTTTGATTGTTTATGAAAATTTTCAAGTAAGTATATAGCTCTGTGTGTTTGAATAGTTCTCTACTTTCATGTGATTTTTTAATTTAAAAGATTATTTACTTGTGATTTTAGAGGATCTTTTCCACCATATGAACCCACACTTATATGCCCACCCTATATCAAGAGGAAACCCCCCCCCCCCCCCCCCCACATCACAAACACAAAACACTCCCTCCCTCATTCAATACCACAAGCTCTAGGAAGCCTCCCAAAAGCACTTTCTAGATGGCAAGGACCAAAAAAACTGCAAAGAAGGACCCAAAGAGCAACGAGGTGCACAGAAGGCGGAAGATGTGTGTAAATGGACAACCAAAAGAGCTAGCTAACCCCGCACTGACCCCGAATGCACAGAGACGGACACATCCAATGGGCATCCGTCGTGGGAAGGGGATTTTATCCTAGTGAATCATAGGGTGGGTTAGAAGACATTGCCAGGTGGGATGGGCGCGATGCCATCCGGCCTAGGTCACCAAAATGCGACCGGCAAGTCACTACCCAGGGAAATGGGTCCCATATTCTCCGTGATACCATGATGTTGTTTCGTTGATACCATGGTTATTCTCCGTGATGCCATGATGTTGTTTCGTTGATACAGTGATTATTCTCGGTGATACCATGATGTTGTTTCGTTGATACCATGGTTATTCTTGTTGATACCATGATGTTGTTTCATTCATACAATGATTATTCTCGGTGATACCATGATGCTTTTCATTGATACCATGATGATTTATTCATTTTTATTGATACAATGATGATGTTTTGTTAATAATTTGATGATATTCATTGATATGACTACGTTGATAAATATCATTTTATGTAGTATATACACATGTCATTTACATCATGTAATCATGCATCTTGAACTTTTACGTTCATACTTTATGTACACATATGTTGTTGTGTGTATATATGTTGTCAAAAGAGTGGCGTCGCGCACCATCTCTTATGGAATTGTGAATGTAATTATTTCACTAACGATGCTGAAAATTTTCATGACTATGTTTTTGAGTCTATGATCTATGAAGGATTGATCAAAGAGTTGATTTCATGAAGACAAACTTGGTGACAATAAGATTTATGAAGACATGTTTGATGATTCCATATTGATGATAACATGAGCTAATCAATAGTTTTTACACCTCTTTATTGAATCTTTGTATTCATTATTGTATTTGATAGGATAGGAGTCATGCAACACTTCATAAAACATGAGCTAATCAATAGTTTTTACACCTCTTTATTGAATCTTTGTATTCATTATTGTATTTGATAGGATAGGATTCATGCAACACTTCATAAAACATTCATTGTAAAAGAAGTGATGTAGCTCCTCATAAGATATTCATTGTAAAAGGAGTGATGTAGCTCCTCATGAACATTTGTGCATTCAATGGTTTTTATAATATAACGGTGGGTGTAAATAGAGATGTGGGTTTTTCTAATCCACAGTTCGGGACCCTTATTTGAGCGGGGGTGTTGATCTTATATGTGAAGCTACTTAATATATGGCTTCTCTATATATAGCACCCAAGTCCCTCTATATATACATCATCTCATGTGTGTATTCCACACACTTTGGGGTTCTATTTTTGTGCTCTCTCTTTCTCTCTCAACAACTTGTGTGTAGCGGAGATTAGGATGAACATAGTGAGCATTTCATTATAATAGATTCCTAATGAGCATAACAACAGTGCTTGGGTGAAGAGAGCAAGAAAAAGAATAACACCTAGTTAGATAGCATGAACAATACTTCAAAAGAGAGAAAAATTAATCTATTGACAACAGTTGAGGACCGGATTTACATGTAGCCTGTCCCCCCTCCAAAAGTGTTTGTATGATAGGTTTCTCCTATCAAGAGTCTCCTTTTACAATACAAGTCTTTGTGTTCCTTCAATACTAGCTAGTGCAATGAAGATGGAAGCTTCAAGCACTAAGCAAAACACTTATAAAACACAACATCAATTCCATCACGGTCTCGATCCCAAGACCCCACACACCTTCGAAGATGGTGAGAGCTAGCGGGGTATGAGAGTAGATTGAGAGGAAGAAGGAGTACTCTTACGAGAGAGATGTACATCTCCTCACATAATCAGTCATATTAGCATAGCTTAACTTAGTAATTAGCATGGTAGAGGAGATGAGCATGCATTGAAGCTTGGCTCTTGGATGGATTTGCATCACAAGGCCAAGAGTTGTTGGTGTAGGCCTCCCTTGTCACAACCTTGGAGTAGGTGATAAGCTTGTGTGAGTGTGTGTGGAATAATGACTTGAGATAATCACCCCCCTCTCTCTCTTGGTCGACCCCTCATGGTCTTACCCCATTGGACCTCTCTAGACATAGGCAATAGGATTAAAGGAGCATAAGTGATAGACTTATGACACGTGTCCCCCTTTCCTCTTTTGTGAGAGCTTTAGGTAATTACTTTATGTTGGAGCTATATATGGCTCACTCTACTCATGTGAAATCATAGCTGTATCGTGACCAAGACATGCAGGCTTGGTCGAAATCAAGACCATCTTTATTAGAGAAAATAGTAACAATATTATCGTAACAAGACATGTAGGCTTGGTCGAAATCAAGACCATCTTTATTAGAGAAAATAGTAACAATATTATCATAACAAGACATGCAGGCTTGGTCGAAATCAATTAAAGACATGCAGGCTTCGTTGAAATCAAGACCATCTTTATTAGAGAAAATAGTAACAATATTATCATAAGAAGAGTCCTTCACCGTATCAAGGATAAGTGTAATCAGTTGCTTTTGTGGAACAGGATCACCGACAGCGGCAAGTTGATTAATAATAGATTTGAAAGATTCAATATGTCCCGTCATGGCAGTACCAAATTCATATTGTAACTTGTTAAGAAACCCTCTCAGATAAGTTTGCAATAAGGTACTTCCATACGTCGTGGGAAGTAGGCAGTTCATACATATCAAGCAAAAGGGAATCAGTAAGAGCAGAAAGAATATACTGACAAGCTGCTTTATCACGTCGTTGCCAATCCGTATAGGCAAAATTCCAATCTTCAAATATAGGTCCTTCATTGATAAGCACTACAAGAGGTTATGTGCTCTTGTGACGCTGTTAGCGACGGAAATACACTGGGTTTTTATAACCCCCGGCGTCGCTAAAACCGTCGCTACGAGCGTGGCTATATGCGTCGCTATAAGCGTCGCTATATGAGTCGCTATAAGCGTCGCTATATAGCGACGCTCTTAGTGACGCTCATAGCGACGGTTATAGCAACGTCTACACAGAAGACTATAGCGACGATCATAGCGACGCTATAGAGCCATAAATAGCGACGGTTATAGCGACGCTCGAGAGAATTTTTTTTTGGTGGCAAGGCATTGAATGCCCTGCCACCCATCAACGATATTGTACTTGATTCACTTTTTAAAAAGCGTGCAAGGGTAGATAATAGACCTAAAATAGTCACCCACAAGACGCATTGTTTGCAAAATTGACAATTGTACACATCATAGGCAAAATGAATTGATTGGCAAATGTAATAATGACAATTGTACAACATCATAGGCATAAAGAATTGATTGTCAAAAGGAATTGCGGTGACAAATGTAATAATATACATGGTTCAAAAAGACGTATAAAATCCGTCTCATGATACATAAGCTATGAGAAACCCTAAACTAATGCTATCTAGATACGGCTAAACTGACGTCGTCTAGTCAGACGTCTCATCGCGTCCAAGCGGCGTATCTGTCGGATTCTGCAAAAAAAGACAATAAGACAGCTTTCAGTAAGTATAAACATATAACGACATTTATAAAACAATACAAAAAATAGAAAAGAGTAAACCCTAATACTAACCATGCCGCCGCGAGAACTGAGAATGTCCATCAGGGCGTTTAAGCCCTTCCTGCCTGCGTACTCGCGCTCGTACGGTGTGGGGTCACGTCCTGTCATCGACCACTGTCAAAACATACAAAGATTTCATTATGTTAGAATTAAAAAACTCATAAACCCTAAACTATCGAACATAAAGAGCAATGCGAAAACACTTACAAAATCGGCCTCAAATGATGCCCATCCACCGATCCCCAAGTGGTGCGAGCTCCCTGCCTCTACTCGCGCTCTGGCTGCATCCTTTTGTTGCTTCCACTTGTCGGGATTCTCGGGCGCTGCTTTCTTCGCATTCTTCCAATCTTCTTTGGCCAGCCAATCTGGCCTGCTCCACCCTCTCTTGATTGCTTTTTGCACTTCGGAACGCTTGTGTTTGCAGTATTCGCGCATTCGAATCTTCATCAGGTCTTCATTGAAGCGCTGATCCCGTGTTGGAACGGGAAACTCATCATGAAGTATGCTGATGACTCTGTTTTTTAAATCACTTGGTACTTCACTCCATTTGTTTAGTATGTAGTGTCTAAACAGCTGAGAGCAAAGACCACGCATGCGCGAGATCACCTTCTTGCCGTCATCATCCACGATGATGCCGCCGCTGAAGTCGACGGAGTAAGACAAGCCCTCTGGCCGGTGACGCGTGAACCTGGGTGTCTCGGCAGGGGTCTCTAGCGGCGTGTCGATGGGGGTACGGACGTCAGGTGTCTCCACCGGCGTCTGGGCCCCGAAGCGAGGAGTGTCGAGTGGGGTGGCTCCTGGAAGAGTAGGTAGAGGTGTGTAGCTTCTAGGAACAGTCAGCCGTGCAAAACCTGGCGTAGATGGCGATGCTGTGGCTGGTGTGGGGGCGGGCAAAGAAGGGGAGGGTAAAGAACCTCGTCGAACACGAGGCGGTGTGGAGGCATCGGTGGCGGAATCCCCACAATAACCGCCACCGCCACCACTAGAGCGCCAGTGTCTAGACGAGTGTGAAGCTCGTCTCGTCGATGCCGAAGCTTCGGAGCGCGCCGAATGCTCCGAAAGAGAGGGAGATGCGGATGGAGTAGGAACGCGCAATGATGCGCCAGAGCGATGACGCTCCACGTACCACTGTCTCTGCTGCGGTGACAAAGAAGAAAGAAACTCCTCATCATCCATACCTGCATTAAACACACGAATATTTAAACTTAATATTGAATGAATAGAGTAGACAATGACGCAAAGACCATTAAATACAATGACGTAATGACGCATATAAATACAATGACGCAATGAATTGAGTGATAGAAGAGGCAAGTCGAAAACTCAGAATTTTCAATCAAAAGATGTGAGCGCGAGTAGAAAAGAGCATTATACACCATGGAAGGTACTTAGAGATCCAGAGATTTTACAACACGGAGCAAAATTGTTCAAATACAATATTTGTGGCTTTAAGAGATCTCTCTCTCATCCTTGCATAACTCAGCATAACTTCCTATATCTATATAGAGCTCTCCGTTTAAACACATATCCTCTGTTTCATTTTGTAGCTCCTTTACATGCACCCCATATAGAGTAGTAGCATCTTGATGCTCGTCTCGCACCACCGCAGCGGCTTCTGATTGAGCATCTTCTTTGATCTCCTCCATTGATGCCGTTGTGATTGGCACATGGTAGCCTTCATACGTCCTTGCACTACGAGGGGCTACCTCTATGACGTACCACCAGTTTGATGTAGACTTTGTAGGATGAAATATTACCTGCCAGAGCCACATAACTTACATGAGAGCTTTCAAGCACATAACTTGTAAAAGGGGGATGTTAACTATTTACATACTTACTTGTTCACAATGCTCGGGTAGTACGAAAGTGTCTCTTAGGTCAGTCCATTTCTTAGTAGAATCCACCTCAAGAAAACCAGACTCTCCTCTACGCACAGTAGCGTTGCGACCCTCCATGATTATCTTGAACCATTGCATGTCGAACAAGTCGACAAAAAATCCTCTGTAATCGATCCTCAAAATCTCTTGTAACGTGCCGAAGTAAGTGAGTTCCGCCACCACAGGATCTGCATCAGAGGAACGTCGTCGACTAGACTGTTCAAATTTTGCCATGATTCCACAATCTTGAGTAAAACGCTTTTTGTCGATTCGTTCCACCCTAAAATGTCGACCTTTACACCATGCTGCTGTGTATGACTTATACTACAACGAACAAAGATTATGAGTGGCCGTTCAAATGTTTATAAATAAAGTCACTTGCTAGTCGTACATTGCGAACTTACCTTGGTCGCGCAACCCCGAGAGTAGCCCACTCTTCCTCAGTCACTTCGTCACCACATTATTGTGCGCTTTTCAATTGGTTGTGCAACCATCTTAAGCTCATGAAGGTTGGTAGGATCTCCAAAACCGCTGGATAGTGCATCGGTGGTCGTCTTCCCTGTCTCCACTCGATTCGTGCCCTTTGTCGCTCTTGCTTTGCATCCTCATATTGTGAAATCCACTTTTGCATCACTGGATTGTGAAGCATGCAAAATCGGTTGATTTTAGCCTCTAGATCTTCCGTCATCTTCTTCTCAACACCGAGATTGCACATGACAATCCCAGATATGCGCTCATCATCTATGGTTTGCCATAGCGTGTCCCAGGCTTTATCAAATCCGTCTAGCCACTCTCCAATGTACACTAGGGACTCTAATACCAACCAACCTTCTGCCATGCTACCCTCCGGACGTGCCTTTTGACGCACATATCCCTTAAGCGTTTTCATGAAACGTTCTAAGAAGAACATCCATCTGGAATGAACTGTGCCAGCTATTTCCACCTCATCAACTATGTGAACAAGAAGATGCACTTGAATGGTTAGCATGGTAGTAGGAAAATGTTTCTCAAACATGCACACAAGCTCCGCAGCATTTAGTTTGGCGAATGGTATGGAGTCTACGTTGATCTCCTTTTGTGAGATCCATTGCACCAGCTTTGCAAGTTTATAGATTTTGTTACGGATGTCGAGAGACAAACATCCCTCAATGGCAACCGGTAAAATAAACTGTAAAGTATGTGCAGCAATGATATTAAAGTCCACATTTTATGCAATGATATTAAAGTCCACTATGAACGTACCTGAGACATTTTATGCCAATCGTGTGACTTCAAACCGGTAAGCTTTCCTTCTTTAGTAAAACACGTTCGAAGCGAGTGCATTACGCCAGTGGGGGTCCGCAAAGATCGAATGGTCTCTTTTACTTTGTGTTCTTGGGCTCCTGTGAAAATCCATGGTGCTTTAGGGAGTTTTATCGATCCATCAGACGCTGTTTGCGGCCAATATTGCTCCATACGATCCACATTTCTAAGGTCAACTCTGGCTCCCAAAGTATCTTTCTTGCCGGTCAGATGGTCCCATAGTAGAATACCCACATTCTTGAATATGTGCATTGGATCGAGCAAGTGATTGATCATGAGTCGGGGCCAGTATGGTAACTCGTACCATAGAGATAGTCTCTTCATCCCTGGAGGCAATCCGTCATCGCACATCTCCTTCTGCTCTAACCATGCTTGTGCAGACATCCTTGGTGGCTCTCTTCCCAAAAAGCCGTCGCGTAACACATGATTCTCTGTAAGATACGCTTGATGACCTTCGTAGATTTGCTTCTTCAGTGAGGGTGATCTTTGACCAAATGGATTTACGCCATCCATAGCCAGGCCTAAGCGCAAATTTCGAGCTTCCCTGGCAAAATCCGACCATGTTCCATCTATATGTTTCCAGACTGCGCAATCTGCAGGAATTCGTAGCACACCATCCGAAGATTTATTCTCCTCATGCCATGATGCTAGGGCGGCCATGGACTTACATTCGAAGAAATGCTTGATGCGAGGAAGCAGAGGAAAATTTCGCAAAACCTTTTGTGGAATTTTTGTCCCGTGGAGATCTACTCGATATCTTTCGGAATCACATTTCAGACACTTCTCCATGTCTATGTATTCCCCTCTGAAAAGAATGCAGTCATTAGGACAAGCGTGGATAGAATTGTAATCCATCCCCAAGTTTCGCAAAATCTTTCTTACTTCATCTCGGGAATCTGGCATCACATTGTCAGCTGGTAGTATGTGCTCTTTAAGCAATCTACACAACATAAAAATACGATACAGCCGTGTAAAAATCTATCAGATCATTATACATTTAGAGTTTTATTAAAGTAAACTAATTGTAATAGATCACCTGAAAAGCGTTGTGACGCTAGTGTCACTCCATCCAAACTTTGTCTGCATGTTGAGAAGAACCAGGAGTGCTTTCAATCTAAACATACGTGCTCCATTATACAATGGCGTATCGGCTTCACTTTTCATATCATCATAGATAAGCCTTTCTGAATCCATGATCGTCTCGATCATTTCATCAATCTCGGGCTCAAACATTGCCCCGTTGGGAATGTGCTCTGCATGATCATCCCCTGAGCTGTCAGAGGCTACATCTTGTGGCCTCACATATGGTGCTTGACCAAAGCGCCTGCGAACACGTCTATTGGGTTGCAAGATTGCTGCTTGTTGGCCAGCGTCCGAGTCCGACGAGTTATAATTGGCAACAACTCGATCTATAATAGATGGATCGAACTCGCCAAATTCGCGAACGTGCTGCAAAGAAACACGTCTTGTCCGTCGCACAGCATGCTCGCATTGATTACAAGGACATAAGACCCTCGTTGAGAGATAGGTGTTTCGGTTGGACGGTCCCACATCCTCGTCACTACTCATAATGAGGATAAAAATCTTATAACCTGGACAACAAATTTAATATTCTATTGGCATTCTTCGTCTTATCTCTCTCTCTCTCTCTCTCTCTCTCTCTCTCTCTCTCTTTACCTCACATTCTCTAGTCATGTCCAATCCCCGCACACCTAGGTCTAGAGGTGCACGGAGATCAGAACCACCGGGTTATAATCTCGTCTTTATTGGTCAATACCTATATTTGTGGGTACAAGAAATCTACACATCCACGTCTACATGATACTGCATGTAGTGGACAAAACCCCTTTGCCTCTTCTCTAGTTGTAGCACTTCACAGCATCTTAATATCTTTTCACAGTAGATCTTTTCACTGTTCGTCTAACTCTAAACCCTAAACCGTAAGTAATTCTTGCGTGGACTCGATCTAACGTAAATAAGCGTAAATCTAAATAAACGTAAATCTAACTAAAAATAAACCTAAATCTAATTTAACGTAAGTCTACATCTAACCTAATCTTTAACGTCTTTTGGGATAGTTTCCTACGATGTTAAAACTCTCTTCTTCTTGTGTGTGTGTGTGTGTGTGTGTGTGTGTGGGGGTAAACCTAAAGAAACCTAAGTTTAATCTAATATAACATAACTCTAAATCTAAAGTAAATTATGTTATATTAAAAACAAAGAACTAAACTAACAGGGATTATAAGAACCTTAAAACTAATTTAACACATAATTTTTCACATAACTCGGCAAGAGTTGGCATTCTCATCACTAAAGATGTGAGAGTTAACTTTCGGCGGTGACGCTGCCTCATCTCCATCCACATCTGACGACAGCAATTGGCCCTTTAGACTGTTCTTGCTCTTGTTACTAACTTTGAAGTTGCTGTTGAATGACTAGAGGATGTAGTGACTCTTGCCGCCCTGAAGATCCACCTTCTTCCCTATCTTCTGAAGACATTTCACCAGTACTTTTGGATCGACGGATCCCACCATGAGTGAAGGCAACAATACCCTATATTCCATTGAGGGCTTTCTTCACCTGCTTCATGCAGGCATCGCAGTCTATGGAGACCTAAATCTAATCTAATATAACGTAAATCTAAATCTAGCGTAAATAAACGTAAATCTAGTTAAAAATAAACCTAAATCTAATCTAATTTAACGTAAGTCTACATCTAACATAATCTTTAACGTCTTTTAGGATAGTTTCCTACGACGTTATAGCTCTCTTCTTCTTGTGTGTGTGTGCGTGTGTGGATGTGTGTGCCAATAAAAAGAGATAAATGGTATAACCTTTCTATCACCCATGCCAAGTATGATAGATTGATTATGCCATTTCCCTCTTGAATAATAGGTCTTGAGTTCAACTCCTCGTCGGCTAGATCTTTAGGTCTTTTAATTTTAATTAGTTTCCTACGACGTTAAATTAGTTTCTCTCTCTTTCTTTCTCAATGTGTGTGCGTTTTTTTGGATCGTATGCATGTTTTCTCTCTCTTTTCCTCTCTCAATGTGTGCGTTTTTTGTTTATGCATGTTCTCTCTCTCTTTTCCTCTCTCAATGCGTGCGTTTTTTGTTTATGCATGCTCTCTCTCTCTCTCTCTTTTCCTCTCTCAATGTGTGTGTGCATTCTTTGTTTATGTATGTGTGTGTGCGTTTTTGTTTATGTTTGTACTCTCTCTCTCTCTCTCTCTCTCTCTCTCTCTCTCTCTCTCAAAAACACTATGTGTGTGTGTGTGTATGTGTGTGTGTGAGAGAGAGAGAGAGGGAGAGAGAAAGAGGGGAAGGGAACATGAGAATGAGGAGAGGGAAGGAGCATACCTGGCTCTCCTTCCTCTCCTCGTGTGTGTGTGTGTGTGTGTGTGGAGAAGAAAGAGAGAGAGAGAGAGAGAGAGAGAGAGAGAGAGAGGGGAAGAGTGTTACCTGCTCCTTGCTTGAGGGCGCCGAAAAACTCAGATCTGAGATCTGAGTTTTTGGGCGCGCTCGGTTATTTTTTTAGCCCAGGCGACGTCGCTATGAGCGTCGCAAATTTCTTTGTAAATTTGCGACGCTCATAGCGACGCCGAGAATTTTTTTTTTGAGCGTCGCTGTGTGAGCGTCGCTAATATGAATAGCCTCTTGTAGTGAAGCACGTTATCATTATCCGTATCAACAGGCTGAGGCGGACAAACATGATTTCCAAGAACAACATCAGAGAGCTCATCGCCTTCAAGAATTAACAACATCTTTGATTTCCAGCCTAGAAATCCTTGACCTTGGAAAGGAGGAACAGAACGCTGGCCAGAAGGAAAGCCGTTGACGAGAATATTCATAGCCATGTCTTGTTGCGAGAAGACGTATAAGATAAGATCGCAGAATCTGCACATCATATATGCTGAAGGCCGCAATTGAGAATGAGCGAGATATGAGGACTGCGTTCTGTCAACGATAAACGTAAGAAGGATGCTCAAGGAACGTCCAAAGATGTGAGAGACGTCACCCAAAAAAGGCAGGGTAAAGGGACGTTAATAATAAAACAGTCCTCAAAATAGAGTGGCGTGAGACGCAAGATTGACGGCCACAATACGAATAGCAAAAAGCTAAATCTTCTCGAAAACATAAACGCCAAAATAAGAAAAACGATCGCGGACGCTTCACGAAGAAGTAGGACGAAGAAAGTTGCGTCAAGCTCAATTGCAGTAAAAACAGCATAACTTTCTGCTGCGAAGTCCTATTGACGCAAACCTAGAACTCAAATTGAAGAGCTCGATGAGACGAACAAGTTTTGGATGAAAGGTGCCTTGTGCTACGCTCCATTGCGCTTTTCTCGTTTCTCCAAATTTTGAGCAGAACACCCCGAAAAATTGAGATGAAGTTCAGGGTGTCATCAACGTAATCAACGATTAGATTGATTAGCAATAAACACCACACAAAACACTAATCATATTCTTCTTAACACAAAACAACCACAATTAACAAGAATCAATGCTCAAAAATAAAGTTTGTAGCAATTTTGAATCTTACATGCGAATCGTATACACATACTGTTTTGTCACCATGAATTGAATCGGCGCGTGATCGTTACCACTCTGATACCATGTTGAGATGTGGAGAGAAAGAGAGAGAGACGGGACAAGAGACACACCATATACGCTCCCAAAGACTGATTCATATTGAGAACAAGATACAAATATATAGGTGAGACCAAGTTGAGTAGAGTGAGGCATATATAGCTCCAACAATTGATGCAACTAAACTCTCATTGGACCCCTTTGTCTCCTAGCCAATATGAATCAGGCAAGCCATTGGGCTCTTGAATGCTCATTGGACCCCTGCAGAGACTGTTCAATAATCTTCTAGAGAGCTTAATTCTTATTGGTTCTTTTATTAAGTGTTTTTAATTTATTTGAACTATATTTACTCTAGTCTAATTCTCATTGGTCCACCTCCGTGGCCATCCAATAGGATTTGAGTACACCTTGTGTGCATCTGGGCTAGCGAGCTGACATGTGTCCCTCATTCCCTTTGTGTAAAGGAGGCTTGTGAGTGTGCGTGTGTGTTTCAGTCTCATCCCCTACTTCCAGGGTTTGCCCCCTCTTATGTAGGAACTATGAAAACTTTTTGAACACATACAAAGCATCCAATTTTCCTAGTGTTTGACCTTTGGACATAACCTTTGAATTTTGGAAGTCTTAATGGGCTGAACTTTAGGGTCTTTAAAGCCCATTTTTGCACATTTCTCTTTTGCAGATGACCCCCCCTTTGGATTCTTATTTTTCCTCCTTTGGATCCCTACTATGTTCTGTCTGCCGGCTTAACCAATATTCTAGCTTTTTCTCCCCTTGCACTTCTCCATATTAAATGATCAGTTTAACATAAGAAAATCATTTAGAAAAATTAGATATTAGTTATTATAATACTTCTCAACAAGGTATCAGAGCGGGGTTGCTTTTTCTTCACATAAATAGAGCATTTTTTGTCTCGTGCGGCTTCACCTTGCGCGCGCGTGGCAAAAATCTGCAATTCACCAAAATATAAAATCATCATAAGTTTCTACTTGAAACTCAGATTTCAATGTTTGAAGAGTCGTTATCAACGTTTTGGGACGTTCTGGAGCTGATTGTTTGACATATTTGTCAAATTCTGCACCGAAAGTAATTTACAAGAAATTGATAACTATTTTCCAGACTTTTCAATTAAAATCATCAAGAGGTATGAGTTTTTAAATTTTTAAATCTATTTGTGTTAAGATTCTTGTTATGAATCTTTGATTTACCTTTCATGCATCATATTCAATTCGATTTGCATAAAAGAACTTACATCAAGAGTTAATTATGTTGTATTCATTTAGATTTCTATAGTGATACGTGTTGAGTTTTTTGTTACATGATTCTTGGATTTGCTTTTCATGGATTATATGCAGTTCGATTTGTGTAAATGAAATAAAGTAAAAGCTTAAATTATTGAAATTACAATATCTTTAATTCTTCTTATTGTATAATTCTTGAAATTTCTTTTTATGGATCATATACAATTTGGTTTATATAAAAGAAATAGATAAAAAATTAATTATATTAAATTTACATCATCTTCAATTTGCTTTATACATTGAAAGAAGTACATAAATTGATTGATCTCTATACATCAAAGCCATATCACTTGAAATCTTGTTAGTTTGCTTTCGATTGTGTGTAAGCTATGATAAAGATCAAATCGATATATATATATATATATATATATATATATATATATATATATATTATTGAAATTATTGACAATTATACATCTTGATAATCTGTGTTATATTCGAAGACTCATGTTAAAAAAATAATGTTTAAATAGTTCTTTTTATTCTTTTTATATGATATTAAAGTGTTATGTTTCAATGATTTATATAGTTACATCTCAAATACTTACAGTTTTCATGATCTATTTTATTCTTCAATCAATATTGATACTTATACTTTGAAAAGTCACATTATTTCTCTTCTTTGTTAATGTCAATGATGATATTTTTTATGATTTATCAAAGAGTTGTATTTTAACGATTTATTGAAGATTTTTAGTTTGGTGAATTATTTTCTCTTTTGATCGGAAAAATCAATGAGTTATATCTGATCATTATAATTTATTGATTTATATCATTTATTTACATATAGATGTTAAAAAGTTATAATTTTGATAATTTATCGAAGAGATACATCTTAATAAATAATTTTCAACCAAAATAAAAAAAACTTGTAGTTTCTATTTATGACCATTTGTTATTGAAATTTATAATTTCATGTGATGATTAGGAGTTGTGCTTACTAATCCATCATTGTTGAGATGATTATTACTCCATGGACTTGTTCCATGATGTGTTTTCATGATGATAAAGGTGCTTCATATTGTTCGTTCAATTTTATTTTCTATTTTATAATGATTATTACTATTGAACTGGAGGGAGAGAGGGCAGGTAGACGAGAAGAGAGAGAGACGACACCATCATATGCAATCCCCAAAATGTGTGTACTTATCAAACGAGATGCGTTTATATAGAGGGGACCAGGGTGCTATATATAGAGATAGTATATATAGCTCAACACCCCCATTCAAATAAAGGTCCCTAACTGTGGATGAAAAAACCCTCGGGGGCTCAAGGGAAAAACGCACAGCTCTATATATACCCACCGTTATATTAAAATATTTTAAATATACATTTACAATGTTCAAAGGAGCTACATCACTCGTGTTTTACAATGTGCCCTTTCAATGGTCTTTAACAAACCCTATATACAATTGAATTGATGAAAATTCTTGAAAAGCCTTCAATATCTTTGTGCAACTTGAATATCTTTAAGCCTCTATACACACTGCTTGATGTGACTTTCATCCTGTAAATAATATCAACTCAAGAAACATATCGTGACGTGAAGGTTAGAAATAACCACATCACATTGTCCTTAGAGACGGTTCGCGAGGCCGTTCTAGAGACGACACAAAGACAACCATAACGATGATGCAATCACATATGCAGATGACATAGAAACAAACATAATATCAATGTAATCACATGTGCACACATATATACAAAGCCGGCATATAAAAACATGATGGAGCCCCTTAGATTATTTGTATGCTTGTAAGTAGAGAAAATGTATTTCATAACATAAGGTTGACGAGACGATAGATTTTCAGTAGATGTTCAAATGCCAAACGAGACAATAGATTTTTAGCTATGCCAATCCGTCAGCATCAATCTTTTACGAGATGACAAAACTTCAATGTAGCCATAACATAGGTCATCTTGCCATGTCGAAGGGCTTCATGTTATCCATAACACACGGCTTTGACGAGACGAGATGAAATTCTTTTAGTCCATATGAAAATGTCCAACATCAAAAGATAGAAATAGGATATGATAATGATAAACCTCCGAGAGATGTACCTTTAACTTTGTCATGTATAGCCGGATTGAACACAATGTAAACCTCCGACATCAAGAGTAAATTATGGTCGGGTATCACCTCCGATATCAAGAGTATATCTCGATATGACCTTCCACATCATGAGTATAGCCAAAACCAGTGTTATCTCCAACATCAAGAGTATAGACGGATCCTTATCTCGCTTAGAGGCCTCCTCATAGTTCAAAATTGTATATCTTTGAAAAACCCATTTGTACATCTTTGAAATCCATCACCTTCTGCCTGTCATCTGCTTATCCAATTTGTTGTCAACCATAATGTCTATATATTCACTACTCCTTCACATGAATCCGGCTCGGGGCTACGACCATATTCTAGATGCAATCTCAATGCCATGAACCATGTTCAGTGTCGACTTCAATCTTTCTTTACCCCGGCAATTAACGTCGTCAAAAAAGGGAACACTTCCCTAGATGATCAAACATGGGATGTTTGAAGTAACCGGTGGCGAGGCCTGCAACTATCGTTTAAGGGGACCTTCAAGTGGCTCCGATTTTACCTCGGTCATCAGCCTGATGCAACCTCTATCTTCAGACACCATCCTTTAACACTAAGCAACAAATCTACCCCTACTGCTTTCTCAATAGGAAATTAGACATACGCAAAAAAAAAACTGTGCATAAAAGGTTCACAGCAGGAGCTGTGCATAAAAGCTTCGCAGTAAGTTCAGTCGCCAACAGGAGTACGTGAAGCCAGTTAGATGCAGCGCTAATAATAGCATAGGTAAATTTTCATGATGATATGGATTGTTTCTTATTGAAATGGTTTTATGTTCCATAGCATTGTTTCTTGGATGACTTAGTATAATTGAGATAGTTTTTTGTTAGATAGAGTCATTTTAATACAATGATATTTTTTCATGATGATTTATTATAATTGAAAGAATTATTATTGCATGAAGTCAATTCATTATACCATGTTGTTATTTTAAGCTCATTTGTAATGATTAAGATGACAGTTTTGTGATTTCATAATATCGTTTTATGATATTTTGTTATGTTTATTATTCTATAGATTTTTTTTATGATGCCATGAAGTTCTTTCATAATGATTTTTGGTGATCTAGATAGTTTTTACTTCATATAATTATTTCGTGATGATTTCTTATAATTTCAATGATTTCTTGTTTTTATGAGGAAAACGTCAATTTGAACTTACAATCCTCAACTCAGTTGATACTAAAAAGGCTTAATTTTGATGCTAAATTGAAATCCATTTTCATGAAACATGCTTTACATGCATCATGGCATACATTTAAGAATGCCACTAGTGTGCAAAAATATATGGTCCTTGACAAACGTTTTCGTTCACTTAAAAGTTCCAATAGCAAAGTGCATCGTAAGTAACATAGTGTATTTTAGGAAACTTCCATTAATCTTTGTTTGTAACCTTCAAAGAGGGTCCCAGACTCATCGTCCCCTCGCCTGATCACAAACTAATGATTCATTCTAAAAACTTCATATCATGATATTTTTTCCCCTTTTGCTTATAGTTCCATGGCTCGACAGCTAAAGGAGCCTTTCACCATTAAGTAGCAATATACACAAGAGGCTGCCATGGCACGAGAGTTGCACAGATGAACCTTTTAAAATGCACAAAAGTTGCTGCTATTGGAAGCGTGGTGTTCCCAGCTTAGTTTACTTTTGAAGAGCCTTGAATACTTCACAACAAGTGGGTGTAGCAGGTCTCCTTTTCTCTCTCTCTCTCTCTCTCTCTCTCTAGAATCTCTTTGCTCATGTTTGAGCATAATGTGAAGTTCAAAATTTACAGCAATGTGTTTAAGTCTAAAAATTGGTTGGTCATTAGTACCTACTACCAAAAGGCTATTGAGATGGAGGATAGTGTGAAGGGAGATCAGGCAATGCAATCTGAATGCAACTCGATTATGGCAAATCAAAATTGCTAACTAATAGATTTACGAGAGGGGAAACAAGACATGCTTTGCACAAGGGTATATAAGAAAAAGTGGGTAAAAGAAGATCCCAAGCCTAAGTATAAGGCTAGATTGGTCACTAAGGGATTCAAAATGAACAAAGATGTGAACCTTGATGAGATTTTCTCTTGGGTAGTCAAGATAACTAAATTCTATCTTCTAATTGGACTAGTAGCCATTGAGGACAAGGAACTTGCCTAGATAGACATTAAGACGGCTTTCCTTCATGGGGATCTTGACAAGGATGCCTACACGAAACAACTAGCGGATTTTGAAGTCGAAGCTCAGAAGCCTACAAGGGCAGAATTGGTGTGCAAATTACGTAAGGCATTGTATGGCATAAAACAAGGCTAAAGGAACAGGTACATGAATTTTGAAAATTAAACGCAATCCCAAGGATATGAAAGGAGCCAAGAAGATTGTTGCTTGTATACTATGATACGCTTATTGCCGAGAAGCCAAAAGACGAGATTGTCATTTTGAAGCAGTCCCTTGGCACATAGATTTCTATGAAACATTAAAGAGATGCGTATTACTTTCTTGGTTATGAATCAAGAGAGATCAAAAGGGAGAGTTGTCACACAAAAAGTATATTCACAAGCTTGTGCAATGTTTTAAATGTAGGGGCGGGGGGAGGGGGGGATGTGAGTGCACGGATGCGGTGCGTGTGCACAGAGAGTGCGAAGGGGAGAGAGGAAGAGAGAGAGAACGACACAGGATGTGGGTGGAGCTCCCAAATCTCACTGTGTGAGCACCATGTGAGAATGTGAGTGAGAGCTCCTTATTATTTGTATGTATAAAGAATAAGTAGATAAATGTGGGCAACCGGACACTGACCGTGACGATGATCGTTGGACACAGGCAAAGCACGGTGAGGCACACCGCCTTTACCTAACATTCTCCCACTACAGGCTGTGTGCCGATAAGTGGCGAGAAGACTAGCCTACAACTAGTATATACAAGAGGTGAGAGAAGACGACTCTCAACCTATGCGCACTGGCTCACTCCAAACATGCTTTAGTGTAGATGCAACATGCATACCACTACGGCTAGAGCTACAATGACACTCATGATGCAGGTATTGAGTGACGACCTGCATGGCTCCACAATGCACAATGCCAGTGTCAATCATCGCACAACTGAGAACTCCCACTGCAAATGCACCAACCGCATAAGCAAAATCAGGTCTCGAAACCAAAAGATCAGACATGAGAGACCCAAAATCCGACGAAACATGCACTATGTGTGCCAACCTATCCCTGTCAACAACCTCAGTGCTACATGCATCCTCATCAGGAACCACCTGACTATGCATCACCATGTTAGCATCATCTGGCAAAGGCATGTTCGCTGAAAATGACTACAAAACCAAAAAATCAGCACCACTGCAATCACACAGGGCTGTTTGAAGGACACGGTCGCCCTCAAACGTATTAGACGCATCATAGAACAATGCATCGGTCTCTGGCTCAACTGAAGTCACATCAACTGATGAATGACAAAGCTGTGCATTCCCAGAGATACCACTGTCTGTGTGAACGTCACCACATGACAAATGCACAACCTGCTCTCCATGCAGCACATCCGTAAAAGAGACACGCCTCGTCTCTTGCTCCAAACATGGCTGCAAATACATAGAGACTACACCGCCTCGTGTGTCAGAAATATGCAAAGGGTATACTAGACCCCTCCTAGCACCTCTGGCTATCACCAGTGATCCCCTAGTACACAATGTCCACTACTCTGCAATTGACACACTGAAATGAGACTCTGACAAAATCCTGGTATATAACATACATCTCGTAGCATGAGCAATGCACTGCTAGGTAAAGACATGCATATATCTCCAGCACCCTCTATGTCATATGTAAAACCATCAACAAAGTGCACACAACCAGGTCTCCCATTACAGAAAGAGCAAAACAAATCACGGCGTGGCATCACGTGAAAAACTGCATGCTCGTCTAGTAGAAAACGCATAGACAATGTTCTATCCCAAGACACAAAGTAGTCTGAAGGCAAGCTAGACTCAAAAGTGAGATGCCCGTCACATGCATACTCTCTAGCATGTGTC
Source organism: Adiantum capillus-veneris (assembly GCF_014529385.1). Taxonomy (NCBI): domain Eukaryota; kingdom Viridiplantae; phylum Streptophyta; class Polypodiopsida; order Polypodiales; family Pteridaceae; genus Adiantum; species Adiantum capillus-veneris. The sequence goes on along the minus strand of NC_140940.1, from coordinate 62,880,777 downwards.
CTTATAGTAGCACCATGCATCTGCCTCTTCCGCTGCCTCATACACCTGAAGCAATAGCGCCTAATATGCCCATCATGGCCACAGTGCCAACATGTCAGTCGCGATCGTGAACGAGAACCGCCTCTAACCCGAAGCGTCTCCATGCCAAAACTATGGCAAACAATGCTCGAGATCACAAGACTCTCCCACCCGAGAGCAAACCACTGTCTCAAGAAAAGAAGGATACACAACTCCTCACTCTTGGGAGAGTGGATACAAGAACACTAAACTATGTCCAAACTGACAAAACCTTTCAAAGTGAGAGTAAACACTCAATCACAAACTATGGGGAGAATCTGGGAAAAATCCGGCAGAATTTCTCCTGAAAATTGAGCAAAAAACTAAAGTACAATCTCTACCATAAACCATAACACTACTCAATGCCAATGAGTAGAAATGCCAAAATGGCTCCACATTTTCACAAACAATGGCAATCCACACTCAATACACATCAACGGAGTGACCGCGCATAAGCAAGCGCCAAAACAGTTGCAATCCGAAAACTTGATCAATGCAAAAACAATGCTCTCAAGAGAGCTCACCGACACTTGAAAGTGCTCTCCAAAATGCATATATAATGGGCATCAACTATGCCCCATAACCATATGCAAACCCATTCACAAAGACCATGAATCCAAGCACAAAATCACTGCCAAAGTATCTTGTGAAAATCAGTGAAAGAAGATCCACCTGTGTGCTCAAAAAACCGTGTCTCTCAAGAGACCGCTGTCGTGCAGCTCCGCTTCCATGATAAGAAAAAAAGAAGAGAAATGCAAGCTAAGCTTCTTTGAAGCGTACTTGATTAATGGTCAGTGATGAGGGCTTGTTAACAGGCCAAGTCTAATGATTAATGTATGCCAGATGTGGCTTAAAAGGTCCAACTGATGCCTTAATGATGCCAAAAACGGACTATACTTGAAGTGAGCACAGATAGAATATTATGATCCAGAACTGTAGTGCTTGAAGAGCTCTATCGGTCTGTCTTTACGGCTCGTCGATTGGAGCCACGGTGAGAAAGTTATGGCATATTGAAGTTTAGTCGGTTGCAGATCCGTACCGGATGGGGCAACTGTAGCTGAGGTGACAGAAATGAAATGAATGCACGGGCTTGAAGTGCTCACTTTGTGGAGCACGTCGGTCTTTTCAGATCAACAATCGGAGTTACGGTTGCCAAGATATGGGCAGTTAAAGATTCACCAGGGGCCGATTCCGTGCCAGTCTGGTCCGCTCGATCGGAGTGCCATATGATAATTTTTGGGGTTCAACCAAGCTGCTCCAGAATAGAGTGCAATTAAAAGATCCATAAGTGCTTGAGGAGCATTGTGTTCGAAATGACGTCTTTTGGAATCCAATGATTGCGGGATATACCCAGCCGGAATGTGATCTCTTGGAATGCATTGACTGCGGGATATACCCAACAAGGCAAGACCATCACCCTTGATGTGGAAATCTCTGACACCATCGACAATGTGAAGACCAAAATACAATGGCCGTGGCCGCCCGGTGCCTTGGCCGAAATGTATACCAAATGTGGTGCCCGCGAAAAATTTTCCAAGGGCCATAACTAAGGCCACACTCACAATGTTGTAGCAGTTCAGTTCTTTGTGTTATCCGGAAGGAGCACCAATGAGATTAAAGAAAGAAGCCCAATGGCCTCAACCTGTGGCCGCCCAAAGGCAACCAAAGGGAGGCCGCCCGCCCAATTAAGGGGCATGGCCAATGGCCAACCTATTTTAAAAAGGGTAGTGGGAAAACAAAAGGGAAAGGGAGGCCATGGCGTTCAGAAAACGGGCTGCAGCGCAGGTAGGGAAGGAGGGGCTCGCAGCGGCCACGAGTGAGCTCGGACAAGCTCGCAACAGTTAAGAGAAAGCATCAGAAGCCCGGGGCGACCCCATTCGGCACCAGTCCCGTCGACTTTCGTGCTGGTCGGATCCCGCCACTGCCACGTCATCAAAGGCTTTTCCCACGCCACGTCGGTAGCGCCTGGCGCTACTGTTAAGGAAAGGAGAGCTTTTAATAGGGGGATTTTTGCATGAGGGTATGGGGGGAGTTAACGAAGGATTGAAAGCCAACGAGGGCATGCAGGGAAAGAAAACGAGGAGGGCAAGGAGAGGAAGAACGGAACGAAGAGCAAGAAGCTCGGGGAAGGAGGAAAGCTCCCTCTCTCTCGCTCTCATGCTCGGAAGCAAAAGCTCCCAATCTCTCGCTCTGATCCTCGACTAACAAAGGAGGAAGGGAGAAGAAGGTAGAGGAGGAGGTGAGGGAAGCTCGGAGGGGATTCGAGGGGTAAAGAAGGAGAACCAAGGGTGAAGGAAGGAAGCTTCTCGATCTCCATCAAAGCAAGCTCCTTGAGCTCTCCAAGGAAGCAAGCTTCTCGATCTCCAAGGAAGCAAGCTTCTCAATCGCCATCGAAGCTAAGCAAGAGGCAAGAAGCAAAAGATTTCTCTCTGGAACTCCATCGAACCAAGGGGCAAGTTAAGGAAGGGAAGCAATAGAAGAACCATAAGAGCAGGCTAAAAAAGGCACTCGGAGAAGCAAGAGATACAGCTTCGGATAGCAATTGAAGAACAGGAGGGAGTTAAAGTGCAGACCATGAGGAAGTTAATGTGAAGAGCATAAAGAGCAGGATAATCGATAATAATTGAGGCTTGACGATTGAGGCAATAAAATGAATTGAAGCTTGCAGAATTTAATGGAACTTGAAGCAGATAAAGCGACAAGAGAATATAATTTCCATCACCGTCATCCGTTAAAGATTACATTAGAATTTTGTTAAGTTCGGTGTCGTTAATGGCTTGGCTAATCCTGTAAACGGGAGCTTAAATTCCTAATTAGCAGATGATCCAAGTGACAGTGCTGTTAATAGCCCGCCTTGGCCAAAGATTAAGTTGTACTCAAGCGTTAATCAATTAACTGATGATTAAGGTGATTTCCAGATTCAATTGCATCTATTGTTCTTGTTCTCTCTCTTTCACACCTCCCACAGCCAGAGGCTCGGCGCCTGCCCGACTCACGTAGCGAACACATATCCCCCGACACCGCTTCGGTGGCGTGTAAACGCCTCCGTACTTCGTTGCCCAAGTCTAACAAAAAAACCCTCAAACCAAAAGCTCTGCACACGCTCAAATTGCATCTTGAGCTCAGAATTGATGCACCTAACTTCTAGCACCTGCCGTGCTTCCACAAGTGCATCAAACTCTCACACTATGCGAAAACAAAAAACCTGCAATTTTGTATACAGTCAGTCTGAGCTGAATATCAGCAAAACGGTGAGGAATTTGCAAAAACTTTCTTATGCAAAGTTGTAGACCAGATCTGCATTCTAGAAGGAGAAAAACGAATCTGAAAACAGTGCTACTGCGCACACAGTTTTTAGGGCAGCACCTTCACTTACACACAATCTTCCACACTCCTTTCTGAGTTTCCACAATAGCATACATCACTCTCAATTGAGCTCACAAGCTCCCATTGCATTCTCACAAAGTGTCCAAGCTTTCTCAATCTCTCCACTGTCGAGAGCAAGCGAGCTATCTCCTTGAAGCTCTCAAAGCTGTCGTGCTCTCCGCAGTCACCATGGCTTTGATACCAATTGTGAGTGCACGAATGCGGTGCGCGTGCGCAGAGAGTGCAAAGGGGAGAGAGGAAGAGAGAGAGAACGACACAAGATGTGGGTGGAGCTCCCAAATCTCACTGTGTGAGCACCATGTGAGAATGTGAGTGAGAGATCCTTATTCTTTGTATGTATAAAGAATAAGGAGATAAATGTGGGCAACCGGACACTGACCGCCGAACACGGGAAAAGCACGGTGAGGCAAACCGCCTTTACCTAACAGGGGATGCCTCATTGAGTAACCCAATGCAGTCATTTAGAAAATTGAGCAAGAATGATGCTCCCAAGTTTGATGTTGAGAAATCAAAAGGGGCCAAGGTGCCATATTCTTCAACAATTGTCATACTTATGTTCGCCATGGTGGCCATGAGGGGAAGCAGTGAAGCACATCTTGAGATATGTGGAAGGTATGATAGACAAGTGCTTATGCTTTGGGAATAGTAATGCATCCATTGTAGGTTACATAGATGTGGATTATGCGGGTTGTCTGCATAGTCAAATATCCACCTCTAGCTATGTTTTCATTTTTCCTAGAGTAACCGTGTAGTCATGGAGATCATGTCCCTACGGCTATATGTCATCTTCCGCCACCACAAAGACAAAGTATGTGGCAGTTTCTGATGTTAGCAAGGAAGCTGTGTGATTACGTCACCTTATGGGAGATCTTGACATTACTCAGACTCTAGTGTTGCATTGTGATAGTTAGAGTGTGATTACATTAGAGAAGAACCCCTTGTTCACTCTAAGTCAAACACATAGAAGTGTGTTATCATGTGATACACAACATATTGGGTACGAAGCGCATGGAGCTAGTCAAGGTTCATATGGATGACAACCCTGTGGATGATCTCACAAAAAGCCTACCCTCATAGCAGTCTTCACATTTCATGGAGATAATGGGTGTACAGTGACACCACTTGGATGCTTTATGGTTGTACAAGTTATACATACATAGGCCTCTTGGGCCATGTTGGTGTTCAAAGGGAGAAAGATTGTTAGGGTTTGTGTGAACTTGTTGCACATCCATCACACTGACTGTACCAACCTTCTCCCTATTTATTGGTAATACATTTCAATAACAAATAGTGAGGCATTTCAATCCTAAGTGAGAACTCAATCCAAAAGTCTCTATGTTCTCCTTCCTCGCACACCACACCAAGCAGGCACACATTCCTGCACACACTCTTCACAATTATACATCTAAGGTGGCAGATGGGATTGTCTTTCTACTCAAGGATTTTGGGAAAGTGCTTAAACCTTTTGGACTCTCACTTTTTGATCCTAGAGTCTCTCGAAGAAAGACCATACTCTTTCCCTAACATTGACAACGAAGCAACAAGCCTTACACTTCAAGATTTTTTAGATAGTATCTAGAACTTTGAAGTACTCATAATGAGCTTTTTTGAGGTTGTTTTTTAAAATATTGTATTTTTTATCAAGCTACATGTGAGCTTCCAGTGGGTGTTCATGCCCTTGACCAATGGGTTGGGTTTTCCCTCCATTCTTGTAGTGTCAAGTTGCTCCAATAGAAACTAGCCACACTATGTAGATCCCTTTTCACGAATGGTTTGGTACTCATGAGTCTCATCGAGGTTACATAGGACATGGCTAATAATTTATAGTCACACGAAGCAAATGCATTGGCACCTTTTTGTAATGATTATGTCTCGCGAATGGTCACATATGCATCATTATTTGCGTTCTAATAAGTAGCTATGCAAGTCCTTTTTGTAGCTATGCCAATTTTTGTATGGTTGTACCATAACATGTTATTGACAATTGGTGCACGCATCTACACACTTTAGATTAAGTATATGGACCAGAGAAATGCAGATAATGAGTGTCGGCTAGGGCCATAAAAACCTTCATAAGATGTTAGAGGGTTGTCACAATGTCAATAAGGTGGTGGGCCCAAGCATGTTGATCTCTCTCTCTCTCTCTCTCTCTCTCTCTCTCTCTCTCTCTCTCTCTCTCTCTCTCTCTCTCTCACACACACACACACACACACACACACACACACACACACACACACAATGTGCTGATCTTAACAATGTGCACAAATGAAACCGAGACACTCGAATGATTGAATTCTCAAACATATTAAAAATTAATATGTTCAAAATTAAAAATTAGCTCAAACTCTCCAAGTTCCCTTTTGTGACACTCCCCAAAAGGAATCGTGTGAGGTTCCGGAAATTATAATTTCTGGCCGGCCGTCTCTGCATCGACGGCTACAAGCTACTTGTAGTAGCGCAGTGCAAGGCAGAGAAGGACATCGTTCTGCTTGCAGGGACCCGTACTGCCTTGGTGCAGATCATCAACACGTGTATCGATGGCTGCTCCTTCCGTGACATTCATGTCTCGTGCGGCGCGTTTGGGTCGGACAGCTTCGTCAATCCGGCGTTGTTCAAGCGGGTAGCCTTGAACGACTGTGTTGTGAAGGCCGGTGGTGCACTGGCACTGGGCGAGGACGTCACCTTTCGCTACGTCAGCGCTGTGGAATTCCCCCTCTCCGTCGCCTCTGCAACTCATTAGCAACTTTGGAACCTTTTGGCTCATGCATGTTAGTAAAATGTTGATCTCTTGGGAGCAAGTGCACTCATTCTTTTCACTTCGTACTCAAAATTTCGAATCATAGAGAAGTGTATACAAGATGTTGCTTCAAGAACTTCTCGCATTTGGTCTGTTGCCTCACTAGTGCTTGGAATTTATCCATTTTAAGTTATCCACAAGAAGTTAAATTGGACAAATTCTCACAATAATTCCCACCTTGTGACTTACCTCAACATCATGAGATTCTGTGAGGGAGGCACCAGATACCTAGCTAGGTATACGGTCCCTCTCGAGTAGAAGCTCATTATGTTATGCATTGAATGAAAAACACTGATGAAAAAGACTTCGTTTTCCTACATGAAAAAATTTCTAAATCTTCTTGTGTTAGTTTTCCCTTGGATATACCTTGGAATAATCACTCAAATATATACACTCTGTACTATGAGAAACTGGGTATCGTTGTGTGTATGTCTATGCGTGTTCCCGTCGTGCAACAAGACAATGTAGAAAAAAAATACTTGAGAAATATCAAAGATCGTAGAAAAAAATACATTGTATAATACAAGTAGCTTACAAAGAGGCATAAGTGGACATGAAACCGTTGAGAAAACCAAACATGCAAAACTCAATAGCAAATACATAGAAAATTCTTACAAAGATGTCTTTCCATCACCCTTTGACACAAATCAGACACAAGATAATTTTTGTCATCTACTATGTTGCCCAACAGGTTTTAACGGCTCTGCAAGCTTTGGAATGTGGATAAAAATCAAGGCCGCTTAATCAAGAATCTCTCAGTTTGGTATTTTTCCTCCTTCCACCTTCGGCAAACTATTTGAATCTGGAAAAGCACAATCATGAAAAGATATAAAATTGTCCTCCTTTTTTATGTTGCATGTTGAGTTTGACACATTCTTACTTTAAATTCCTACCTTGGATTATATTTCAATGCTAATTGCATTACGAGACGAAGTAGTTTCCTTCATGATAAGATGGTGTCTTTTTTTTCTAATTATCAAAAATATAAATTCTAATAATTGAAAACATCTAATGTTGTCAAACATGTGAAGCTTTTACAAGCATAAGAATCTCAATAAAACTGTTGATTTCTATTTTTCCAATGAGAAAAATTTCACATATGCAAAACATGTTCACCACAGAATTGCACTGTGTGAATAGAAGAGAGAGGGAAAAGCTTTGACGGGCTCACTGCGCTTGCAAAGTCTGAACTCGCCATGAGTCCACGTGTGCATTTGTACAAGAACCCTCGCCTGCCTAAGCTGCATTATATGCTTACTTGATTAACGGTCAGTGTTCAGGGCTTGCTAACAAGCTAGTTCTACGATTAATGTATGTCAGATGCGACTTTACAGGACCAACATATGCCTTGATGATGATAAAAAGGAGTATTCTTGAGGTGATCACAAATTGGAGATTATGATCTAGAATTGCAGTCCTTGAAGTGCTCTTCCGATGTGTCTTTTGTTGAACTTAAATGTGAAGCTACTCTAAATATTGCCCTAGGTGTACTCTATACATATATTACCTTGGGTGTGTATTCTACACACTTTGGGGTTGCACACTCTTGAAACATTTAATGGCCTAGTAAATGTTGAGCTTATATGTAAAGCTACTCATATATGGCTTCTCTATATATAGCACGTAGGTCCCCTCTATATATACATCATCTAATGTGTGTATTCCACACACTTTGGGGTTCTATTTCTGTGCTCTCTCTTTCTCTCTCAACATGGTATCAGAGTAGGATGTCTTTTTTTTAAATTTTTCTCTTAATTAGAAACGATTTTGCAAAAACTACTCATTGGAGGCACTGGAATCAATGTAATCTACAACTTTGCAGAAGAACCGTTTTTCAAATTCTGCAGCCATTTTGAGTTATCGTTCGCGGACTGCGTACATATCTGAAAAGCAACTTTTGCTTTTCTTTTTTCTTTTTTTTTCTAATTGAAAACAATTTTGAAAAAACAACCTATGCAAGGCATTTAAATCAATGTGGTTTACAACATTGCAGAAGAAACTTTTTTCAAATTCTGCATCGATGTTGAGTTATCGTTTGCAGGCTGCATACATGTTTGAAAAGCGACTTCCTCTTTTTGTTTTCAAATTTTCTCTTGATTAAAACCAAATTTGCAGAAAAAGCACGCACGAAGCATTGGAATCGATCTGGTCTACAACTTTGCAGAATAAACTTTTTCCAAATTCTGCACCGATGTTGAGTTATCGTTTGCAGACTACGTACATGTCTAAACAACAACTTTCATTTTTTGTTTTTGATTTTTCTCCTAATCGAAAATGATTTTGCAAAAACCACCCACCTAAGGCACCATAATCGATGTGGTCTACAACTTTGTACAAGAAAGTTTTTCCAAATTTTGCATCGATTTTGAGTTATCGTTCGTAGACTGCATACATGCTTAAAAAGCAACTTTCGCTTTTTGTTCTTTATTTATCTCCTAATTCAAAACGATTTTGTAGAAACTATTCGCGAGAGCCACCAGGATCAATGTGTTCTATAACTTTGCAAAAGAAAGTTGCTCTAAATTTGTTGAGATGTAGAGAGAAAGAGAGAGAGACGAGACAAGAGACACACCATATACGCTCCGAAAGACTGATTCATATTGAGGACAAGATACAAATATATAGGTGAGACCAAGTTGAGTAGAGTGACCCATATATAGCTCCAACAGGGCCCACTCAAACAAAGGTCTCTAGCTTTGGATGAAAAAACCCTTGGGGAGTTCAAGGGAAAAACCCAAGCCCCTATACAATGTGAAAATATGGACTAGCGATGATGATGTGAAAGTGAATTATGCATCTATATACAAATATTCAAGTGACTTAGAGATCACAATGTGAAAATGTGGAGTGTGCATAGTGCATGGTACCTAAAAGATTACAATGTCATATGTACAAAGCTATTACAATAGCAAAGAAGCTAATCTAGAGAGAGTGAGGCCGAAGCAACTCCAAGCTCCGAGCGCAAGAGGATGAAACGTGACTCGTTGAGGCCTTTGGTCAAAATGTCTGCAATCATCTGGTCACTTGGACAGTGTTCAACCATAATGGTTCCTTTGCGTACTTAATACCTGACATAATGATAATGGACAGCAATGTGCTTTGACTTATTATGTTGAACATAGTCTTTTGCAAGACTAATAGAACTTTGGTTGTCACACCGCAACGGTGTGCTAGAAAGAGGAGAGTGACCAATATCAACCAGCATTGGTCGAAGCCAAATCAACTCACGAGCTGCAAGTGATGCCGCAACATATTCTGACTCAGTCGTAGAAACTGTAACACAACGTTGTTTCTTGCTGGTCCAAGAAACAAGACAACCATTTATAAAGAAGAAATTTCCACTAGTAGATCACATAGATAAATGTGAGCTTGCCCATTCTGCATCTGTGTAACCCAAAGAGAAAGAGATTGCATAGAATCCGATGTGAGTTGTCGTTGATAGACTAAATCAAAATTTGTAGTGCCTTTCAAGTATTTCAATACACGCTTTGTAGCAGACCAATGCTTAAGAGAAGGACATGCAAGATGTTGTCCAAGATAATTAGCAGCAAACAGAATATCAGGATGAGTGTTCATGCCAACAAACTGAAGACATCCAATCAATTTAGCATAAGGTTGATTTCTGACAAGTTGACCGCCATTGTTAGAAGTATTCTTCGTGAGCTCGCAAGACAAGGTGTGTTGGCTGAATGTGCAGATTCCATACCAAATTTTTGAATAGTATCTGCAATAAACTTTGACTGTCGAAGGTATTAAATACCTTTTGTACGGCTCCGTTGGATTTGAATGCCAAGACATGAGTGAATCTCTCCAAGATCCACCATATCAAATACAGAAGACAATAAATTTTTCACTTGCTGAAGAAATCCCAAATCATTGGAAACAAGGATGGTATCATCCACATAAAGAGCAAGAATCACAAAACTGCTACCTTGGTGTTTTATGTATAAGTTGGGGTTTGACGAGCAAGAGATGAATCCTTTAGAGGTGAGAAAAAGATCAAATTTTGTATACCAGGCTCGCGAAGCTTTTTTGAGACCATATAGTACCTTATGGATTTGAGCAACAAGGTCTTCTTTACCTGGAATAACAAACCCTTATGGTTGTTCCATATAAATTTCCTCTTCCAAGTCACCATTAAGAAAATCAGTTCGCACATCCATTTGATGAGCTTCTAAATCAAATTGAACAGCAAATGGCAATAAAACTCGAACACTTGTAATGCGAACAACTGGTGAAAAAGGCTCTTGATAATCAACACCAACTACTTGGGAGTAATCTTTTGCAACTAAACGCGCCTTGAACTTGTCAAAAGATCCATCTGCTTTTACTTTTGTCTTATACACCCACTTACATTTAATAGCTGTACGACCAGGAGGTAATTCAGCTAGTATCCATGTACGTTTAGAGATAAGAGAATCGTACTCTGTTTCCATAGCCTCTTGCCATTGATCCTTTTGTGGTGAAGAGATAGCTTCATCATAAGTAATGGGATCTTCGGAAGTAGAAAAAGCATCATCAACAATATTGTCATCACAAACATGCCATGAGCCATGTTCAAAATCAATAGGCAGATCAACAAAAATATCAATATCATCATTGGCAACATTCGGAATGGATGGTTGTGAAGAGAAAAGTTTCTCTATAGGAAGAGTTTCATCTTATGAAAGAAATGGAAAAGCCTGAAGCAATGATTTAGTATCATCAGAATCATCCATGGACCATGAGCCTCCCATAAGCTGTTCGTTAAAAGTAGCATCACGATTCACAATTACTTTCTTGGAGAAAGGGTCATAGAATTTTTAGCCTTTGGAAGTGTCAGAATATCCAATAAAAATAACTTTAAGACCAGGAGCATCAAGCTTTGTTCGTGTTTCTTTGGGAACATGAATATAAGAAATACATCCAAAGGTTCGAAAATAAGATACAGAAGGAATGTCACCTGTCCATGCTGTGATGGGTATCTTACCAGAGGGTGCAGTAGTAGGAAGATGATTCTGAATAAATACTGCTGTCAAAGTAGCTTCAGCCCAAAAAACACGAGATAAGCCAGAATGAATCAACATACATCTTACAGCATTGAGAATAGTGCGATTATTTCGTTCAGCAACACTGTTTTGTTGAGGCGAATATGGAATAGTGTGTTCATGATGAATTCCACTGTCAGCACAGTAACTCACAAAATCTCGAGAAACATATTCGCCTCCAGTGTCACTACGAAGCTTCTTAAGGCGACGACCAGTTTGAAGTTCCGCAGCCTTGTGGAATTGTTTGAAAACAGATAAGGCTTCAGATTTTTGTCTAAGTAGAAATACAGTCGTATACCTTGAGAAATCATCAATGAAAGTAATGAAGTAGCGATATTGTGATCTCGAAGAAGGTAGAGGTCCACATATATCAGTATGAACAAGATCCAATATGTGATGAGAATGAGTTGTATTTGAAAGAGGAAAGGGTTTACGATTGTGTTTCCCAAGAGCACAAAATTCACAAATTCGCATATGGGGATGGGCTTTAAGATCCATGCCATGAACAAGATCACGACGTTGAAGATCAAGGAGTTTTGAGAAATCAGCATGAACAAAACGGTGATGCCATACTTTGCAATCATGATCACCTGGACCAGTGACACATTTGCTACAGCATTGTTGAGAGAGAGTTCAAACAAATTACCGTTTTGAGGAGCAGTGGCTATAGTCTGTCCATCTTTCTCAATTCGACATTTGGTATGATCAAATCCAACAAACAGACCAAGATCAACAAGTCTAGCAACTGAAAGAAGATTACGTTGCAGATCTGGTACATGTAATACTCCTCGCAAAATTCGAGTGGAAGAAGATAAGGTACCAAGATATAAGTCTCCAATACCCTTTACTTGACAAGTAGTATCATCAGCAAGATAAACAACACGTTGAACTGGCAGTGGATGATAGTTATTGAGCCACTTAGAATGATATGTCATATTTCCTGTAGCACCAGAATCGACAATAAAAAAGTGATCCATCACGTACATGAAGTATTCTGTCTGGAGCAACTAAACATAGGACGCAGCTTGTTTCTGGTACAATGTTGTTTCGATGTTCAGTAGCATATGCTCTATTCCGATCTGTGTCGAATCGATGCTTATAGCACATATGAGTGGGATGATCAGATCGTCCACAATATTGATAAGAAGAAGAAGAAGAGTCTCTAGATAAACGTGGTTGTTTTGTGGTAATATTGTGTTCTTTATCATATTGATGTGCCAACAATCATCTTCAGTATGGCCATTTCTGTTGCAGTAAGAACATTGCTTATTAAGAAATTTGACACGAGAGACAATATTACCGCGACGGCCACCTCTACGGTTTCCTCGTTGAAATGGACGCCTTCGAGCATAAAAAGCATGTTCCCTCTGTTGTGACTCAGTCTCCTCTTGTGAAATCATAGCATTACGACGTTCTTGACGTTGAGAGTATTCAATTAAAGACATGCAGGCTTGGTCGAAATCAAGACCATCTTTAATTAACGCCAAAAACAGAAAAACGATCGCGGACGCTTCACGAAGAAGTAGGACGAAGAAAGCTGTGTCAAGCTCAATTGCAGTAAAAACAACTTAACTTTCTGCTGCGAAGTCCGATTGACGCAAACCTAGAACTCAAATCGAAGAGATCGAGGAGACGAACAAGTTTTGGATGAAAAGTGCCTTGTGCTACGTTCCATTGCGCTTTTCCCGTTTCTCCAAATTTTGAGCAGAACACCCCAAAAAATTGAGATGAAGTTCAGGGTGTCATCAACAAGAAAACGTAATCAATGATTAGATTGATTAGCAATAAACGCCACACAAAACACTAATCATATTCTTCTTAACACAAAACAACCACAGTTAACAAGAATCAACGCTCAAAACTAAAGTTTGTAGCAATTTTGAATCTTACATGCAAATCGTATTTACATACTGTTTTGTCAACATGAATTGAATCGGCGCGTGATCGTTACCACTCTGATACCATGTTGAGATGTAGAGAGAAAGAGAGAGAGACAAGACAAGAGACACACCATATACGCTCCCAAAGACTGATTCATATTGAGGACAAGATAGAAATATATAGGTGAGACCAAGTTGAGTAGAGTGAGCCATATATAGCTCCACCAAAATTCTCAGTCGATTTTGGGTTATCGTTCTCAGACTACGAACATGTTTAAAAAGAAAATTTTACTTTTTGCTTTTGATTTTCCTTTCTAATTGAAAAAGTATCATTTATATTTTTCTCTTCATCAATTATATATTTGTTACTGACGTAACTTTGCTGTAAAAGACAGTTACAAATCGAATCAGTGTTATAGATATATGTTCTCAAAAGTCTATACTATTTGAAGCTGTCTAATGCGTTCTGAGACATTTACTTATGATTTATTCTTGGATACCTATATTTCGAGATATCAAATGTTTATAGATCTTTTCATGGATATCTGCCATGAATATCGTTTCGATTCAATTGAGCCGTTTATGATTGTCCAAATTCCGTCGAGCTACTGATGATACATGATCTTTGGTTATGTGATGTATGTGTTCATTGATTCTGGTATAATTATTCTTCTAGAGATATAGTTTACGTCGTTTTATTAATAATCTCTCATTGATACCATAGTGATGTTGATGGTATCATCATGATGTTTTGTTAGTACTTTGATCATGATGATTTTCGTTGATACCATGATGATATTTCGTTGATACCATGGTTATTCTCGGTGATACCATGATGTTGCTTCGTTGATACCATGGTTATTCTCGGTGATACCATGATGTTGTTTCGTTGATACCATGGTTATTCTTGGTGATACCATGATGTTGTTTCGTTAATACAATGATTATTCTCGGTGATACCATGATGCTTTTCGTTGATACCATGATGATTTATTCATTTTTATTGATACGATGATGATGTTCTGTTAATACTTTGACGATATTCATTGATACGTGTACGTTGATAAATATCGTTTCATGTAGTATATACACATGTCATTTACATCACGTAATCACGCATCTTGAACTTTTACGTTCATACTTTATGTACACATATGTTCTCGTGCGTATGTATGTTGTCAAAAGAGTGGCATTGCGAACCATCTCTTATGGCATTGTGAATGTAATTATTTCACTAACAATGCTGAAAATTTTCAGGACTATGTTTTTTGAGTCTATGATCTATGTAGGATTGATCAAAGAATTGATTTCATGAAGACAAACTTGGTGACAATAAAGGATTTATGAAGACATGTTTGGTGATGTCATATTGATGACAACATGAAGACATATTTGGTGATGCCATATTGATGATAACATGAAGACATGTTTGGTGATACCATATTGATGACAAGATACACAACAGATTCATGGAGATACTTTTGAAGACGAGCTAATCGATAGTTTTTACACCTCTTTATTGATTCTTTGTATTTGATAGGATAGGAGTGATGTAAGTCCTCATAAACCATTCATTGTAAAAGGAGTGATGTAGCTCCTTGTCAGGACAAGGGTCTTGTACCCTAAGAAGTAGGATAGTCATGGACTACAGCCAAGGGTCGGGCTAGGCAGTGTGTACAGGGGATCCGTCTAGGACAAGGGGCTAGGAGCCTGCCTATATAAAGGGAGGTTGGGAGGAGGATCCTAGAGTCTAGTTTCCTAGTTCTTACACTGGTATCAGAGCTTAGGAGTCACTTACACTCTCTCTCTAGGCGTGGTCTCTTTAGGTCCCTAAAAGCAAGCTCTTTTGGTGAGAACCGTGGCTTTTTGGGAGCTTTTCCAAAATTAGACAATTTTCTTGCCAAAACATGATGCCTTTCCCGTTTGGGCACTGTGTGTATGGTGCATGAAATCATGAGGTTTCAGGCTTCAAAGGGGCACCATGGGGAATTAGAGCCGGCCTCACCTGCCCACGCTATCACCATCTCCTTGCTCGCAAAAAAGGTCACGTTGCTGCTCGTTTTTTTTTGCTTCAAAACTTGTGAGTTTCACATTGTGAGGCCTTTGGCCGTTAGCCTTAGGCCTTGGCCACTACAAGCGGCCCTTCCCACAAGAAATTCACCAAACCAAGCCGGTAAAGAAATCCAGAGCAACACAAGCAAGCGAAGCAAACACTCGGCTTCCGATCGAATTTCACAAAGTCTGACTACGCTCAGTACATGAAGAAATTTACAGAACCTGCATATTTTGTTTGCGACGACTTCAAGAGGCGTTCAAGCAACATAATAGTCGAAGCTTCCTACAATTAAGCTAATTAAGCTTCGACTCAAAGGTGAAGCTTCAACCATACAGGGTGCGGAGTTCGATTTGTACCCCACCGGTGCAAATTATTGTTTCTTCGATGATTAAGTGCTACGACGCGCAAAGGGGAGTTCGCTATACTTTGCAAGTGCTACCAAAATAAGGTATTTTTTTATGAGTACTTCTTTCACTACACTGTGTAGCAATGGATTCGGACCCTGCCAATAACGGGTTGCGGCTGGATACTCTCAAGGAGAGTACCCGCGACGCTCCGACAGGAGAAGATACTTATGAATTTTTCGATATTCAAGAATTTCGTGCACTTCAAACACTCATGACAGTCATGGATGAAAATTTTATGGCTTTAAATGAAAATGTTACTAAACTTTCCACTTTAGTCATTCAATTGATGCAACAGCAGACTAAGAGTCTGGCTGACACCCACATGCATCAGCACGTTGGAACACAAGGACAAGGCCCAATTAATAAAACACTGCATACTCTCATTGCCAAAGAGGTAGATGATTTGCTGAAGAATTTCAAACCACTAGTTTTCAAAGGCGAAGACCGGGACCGAAATAAGGATTCAGTGAACATCTTTCTCAGTAAATGGGATGGAATTCATGTCTTGCGGCGAACTCCGGATGCAGTAAGAGCTCTGCAAACGAGCTTAACTCTGGAAGGCAAGGCCTACAAATGGTGGATGTCTCTCAAGGAGAAGAACATCATACCACAGAGTTGGAAAGACTTTGAATCGATGTTTAGCAAGGAATTTTTGCCTACAAACAAGGCCGATTGGCATTGGACCGCTTGGGACACGTGTTCCTTGCGCCAATTTCCGTCACTCCTTGAATATATCTCTCACTATAGGGATGTCATTCTCAAGTTGGAAGGCTTGGATACCTTTCAACAAGTACGAGGGTTCATACGAGGTCTGACTCCAGAACTTAAGAAGTATGTCAAATCCCAGGACCCTAAAACACTTGAGGAAGCCATAGTGAAAGCACATATACATGATGACCCTGATGTTAAGAAAACACATAACAGTAACGTGCCTGCTAGTACACATAGTAACACACGCACTCAGTACGAGAACAATAAAAGAAAATTTATAGTTACTAATTCCGATGCATCTAAAAAACCCAAGGGGTCCAGGGGTCGTCTCTCCCCTGAGAAATTTGGATAAGTCCAAGAAAGAGAACCTATGTTTTCAATGCTTAGGAAGAGGCCATGGCAAAAAGGATTGTCCCAAGGGGAAATCTGCTACCCAGGGGAAGTAGAAAGAAGTGCACACAGTGCAACTATTGCCTCTCGAGTATTTCTCCAAGTTCTCTACAGTGGAAGTAACACACACTGAGGTGGTGCATGAATGTTGTCTCACAGCTTCCATGTGGCAAGAAACCTTTGGACCACATGAGTTAGTACGTATGCACGGATATATACAAGGGCACAAGGTGCGCATCTTGGTAGATGACGGTGATACGCACAATTTCATCAATTAAGGATTGGTGAAAAAACTCAAACTGCCTCAAACTCCGAGTACCCACCGCTACAAGGTAGCAATGATGAATGGGAATGATAGTAAAATATGGGATACTCAATGTCGAGATGTTCCACTGGAAGTACAAGGGTACTCTACTTGTTTGGATTTTCAAGTTATGAACATGGAAAGGGATGATGTGGTTCTTTGTAGGGAGTAGTTGCATAGCCTAGGGCCATCACTGATGCGTAGCTATGAGCACAACAGTTCGATGTTTGATTCCCATGGCACACATGCGTTGTTGTTAGGAGAAAAGGATATACCATCATCACCATTGATTTTTACTGCCGAGTTTATGCATCTCGTTTCTGATAATGAAATAGAACAGGTTTTCTTGTGTTACTCACTGTCTCATTTTCTTTCTAACATTGAGTCTGTTGAACATTCCTCAACGCCGCATGCTTCTCTCTTCTCTGTTCCGCCAATTTCTAACTCTACACAAGCAAACATTGCTAATCAGTTACAAAAATTGTTAAAGGAATTTCAAGATGTCTTTCCTAATGATTTGCCATCAGGTTTACCGCTGACACGCTCAGTGCAACATGGCATTGACGTGGCTGCAGGCTGTAAACGTGTTAGTAAACTACCTTACCGTATGAGTTACTCAGAGGCTGCTAAGGTCAAACATCAGCTTGCTGACTACCTTAGAAGAGGGTTTATACAACCCAGTTCTTCACCATGGGCTTCACCTATCTCTTTGGTGAAGAAAAAGGACAGCAGTATGCGCATGTGCGTAGACTACCGGGGTTTAAATGCGGTTACAGTTAAGAAAAAATACCCATTACTAAGGGTATATGAGTTATTTGATAAGCTAACTCATGCTCGCATTTTTACAAAAATCGACTTGCTTTCAGGATATCACCAAGTTCGTATTCGGCTTGCCGATATACCTAAGACTATATTCCGAACACGGTTTGGACATTACAAGTTTTTGGTGATGCCCTTTGGGTTAACCAATGCGCCCGCGACATTCATGACACTTATGGATAGTGTCTTGAAACCATATTTGGGCAGATTTTTCATTGTGTTCCTCGATGAAATTCTAGTTTATAGTGCGTTTGAAGAAGAGCACTTACAACATCTTACGCAGGTGTTTGAGTTGTTACATGCAAACAAGTTATATGCCAAGGATACTAAATGTGATTTCCTCAAGGAAGAAATTCATTATTTAGGACATGTCATTTCAGCTAATGGCCTATACATGGATCAATCCAAAGTGGATACCATCCGAAAATGGCCACCTCCTAAAAATCTTGAAGAATTACAGATCTTTTTAGGCTTTGCAGGTTTTTATCGAAGGTTCATTAAAAACTATGCTCACCTTGCTGTACCTATGATGGACCAACTAAAAAGCAAAGGTAAGGCTTTTCAGTGGGGTTCCGCTCAACAGCAGAGTTTTGAAACACTAAAAGATGCATTAGCTACAGCTCCTAGAATGGCTATTGTAGATCCTTTGAAACCATTTGTTTTGGAAACGGATGCCAGTGACCGTGCTATTGGAGCAGTGCTGTTACAAGATGAACGGCCAATTGCATTTCAAAGTAAGAAGCTGGATGCAGCTCAGTAGAATTATTCTGCTTACGAATGTGAACTCTATGCAATAGTGTCTACCTTAAAGACATGGCGTCACTATCTGTATGGTGCTCAATTTGAGATTGTGTTTGACCATGAAAGAATCAAATGGTTTACACAACAAACAAATTTAAAGGGTCGAAAAGCCAGGTGGGCCGAGATCCTTCAGGAATATGACGCCAAGTTAAGGTATCGCAAAGGCCGATACAATGTAGTGGTAGACACTCTCAGTCGAATGCTAGAGATCAATTTGCTCGTGTTCACGGAACTTTGTAGTAGTGAATTTTTAGAATCTCTCAAGGGAAAATATGAGCAAGATGAAACATATTCCAAAGTGTGGAGCCATGTTCAAAGGAGGGATCCTTCCTACTCTAATGCAGGTAGTGTACAGTTAACCTCCACACCTAGTTCTCCTTTATCAATGTTGAGCTTATATGTGAAGCTACTCAATATATGGCTTCTCTATATATGGCACCCAGGTCCCCTCTATATATACATCATCTCATGTGTGTATTCTACACACTTTGGGGTTCTACTTCTGTGTTCTCTCCTTCTCTCTCAACATGGTATCAGAGCAGTACGTTTTTGTTTTCGATTTTTCTCCTGATCAAAATCGATTTTGCAGAAACTACCCGCGAGAGGGATCGGAATCGATGTGGTCTACAACTTTGCAAACGGAAGTTTCTTCAAATTCTGCACCGATTTTGCGTTATCGTTCGCGGACTGCGTACATACCTGAAAAACAGCTTCCGCGTTTTGTTTTTTATTTTTCTGCTAATTGAAAACGATTTTGCAAAAACTACCCGTTAAAGAGATCGGAATCGATGTGGTCTGAAACTTTGCAGAAGGAAGTTTTTTCAAATTCTGCACCGATTTTGAGTTATTGTTCGCGGACTGCGAACATACCTGAAAAGAAACTTTTGCTTTTTGTTTTTGATTTTTCTGCTAATTGCAAACGATTTTGCAGAAACTACCCGCGATAGAGTCCGGAATCTATGTGGTCTACAACTTTGTAGAAGGAAGTTTTTTCACATTCTACACCGATTTTGAGTTACCGTTCGCGGACTACGTACATACCTGAAAAGCAAATTCCGCTTTTTGTTTTTGATTTTTGTGCTTATTGAAAACGATTTTGCAGAAACTACCCACTGGAAAGACCAGAATCGATGTGGTCTACAACTTTGCAGAAGAAAGTGTTTTCAAATTCTGCACCGATTTTGAGTTATCGTTCGCGGACTGCGTACATACCTAAAAAGCAATTTCCGTTTTTTATTTTTTATTTTTCTGCTTATTGAAAACGATTTTGCAGAAACTACCCGCGTGAGAGACCGGAATCGATGTGGTCTACAACTTTGCAGAAGGAACTACCCGCGATGGGGATTGGAATCGATGTGGTCTATAACTTTGCAGAAGAAAGTTTCTCTAAATTCTGCACCAATTTTGGGTTATCGTCTCAGACTGCGAATATGTTTGAAAATCAAAATTTTACTTTTTGCTTTTCATTTTTCTCATAATTGAAAACTTCTCAATTATATTTTTCTTCATCAATCATATATTTGTTACTGACGTAACTTTGCTGCAGAAGCCAGTTACACATCGTTCCGATTCAGTCGAGCCGTTGATGATCGTCCAAATTCTATCGAGCTACTGTTGGTACATGATCTTTTGTTATATGATATACTCGTTCATTGATTCTCGTATAATTATTCTTTTAGAGATATAGTTTACGTCGTTTTATTGATAATTTCTCATTGATACCATAGTGATTTTGATGGTACCATGATAATGTTTTGTTAATACTTTGGTCATGGTGATTTTCGTTGATACTGTCATTGATACCATGGTTATTCTCAGTGGTGCCATGATGATATTTCGTTGATACCATGGTTATTCTCGGTGATTCCATGATGATATTTCGTTGATTCTATGGTGATTTTTATTGATACCATGATGATGTTTTGTTGATACCATGGTTATTCTCGGTGATACCATGATGTTGTTTCGTTGATACCATGGTTATTCTCGGTGATGCCATGATGATATTTCGTTGATACCATGGTTATTCTCGGTGATGTCATGATGTTGTTTCGTTGATAATGATTATTCTCGGTGATATCATGATGCTTTTCGTTGATACCATGATCATTTATTCATTTTTGTTGACAGTATCACGTAATCACACATTTTGTACTTTTACGTTTATACTTTATGTACCATATGTTGTCGTGCGTATATATGTCGTCAAAAGAGTGGCGTCGCGAACCATCTCTTATGGCATTGTGAACGTAATTATTTCATTAACGATGCTAAAAATTTTCATGACATGTTTATTTTTGGAGTCTATGATCTATGTAGGATTGATCAAAGAATTGATTTTACGAAGACAAACTTGGTGACAATAAAAGATTTATGAAGATATGTTTGGTGATGCCATATTGATGACAACATGAAGACATGTTTGGTGATGCGATATTGATGACAAGCTACACAGCAGATTCACGGAGATACTTTTGATTACAAGCTAATCGATAGCTTTTACACCTCTTTATTGAACCTTTGTATTCATTATTGTATTTGATAGGAGTAATGTAACTCCTCATAAAACATTCATTGTAAAAGGAATGATGTAGCTCCTCGTAAACATTTGTATATTCAATGATTTTTATAATATAACGGTGGGTGTATATAGAGCTGTGGGTTTTTCCCTTGATCCCCCAAGGGTTTTTTCATCCACAGTTAGGGACCCTTATTTGAGCGGGGGTGTTGAGCTTATATGTGAAGTTACTCAATATATGGCTTCTCTATATATGGCACCCATGTCCCCTCTATATATACATCATCTCATGTGTGTATTCTACACACTTTGGGGTTCTACTTCTGTGTTCTCTCCTTCTCTCTCAACAATCAAGTGATGAACTACAGCGATGGAAGCATTTTACCATCGACAATGGGTACCTACTCCACAAGGGGAGAGTTTGTGTACTGACGGACACACACATTCAGCGCCAAATTATTTATGAATGTCATGATAGTCCAAGTGCAGGGCACCTGGGGATTAGAAAAACTTATTCTCTCGTACGATGACAATTTTACTGGCCAGGTCTACATGGCTTTGTTCAAGTTTATGTCTTGCATTGCCAAAAATGTCAAGTTAACAAAACAGAGCGCCTAAAAGCAGGAGGACTCTTACATCTTTTGGAAATTCCCAATGGAAAATGGGAAAGTATTTCCATGGATTTCATAGTAGGTTTACCAGTCACTATACGAGGTCATGACTCAGTATGGGTGGTCGTAGACAGGTTGACTAAACTATGTAAGTTTATTCCGACAAAATCAACGATTAAGACAACGGAACTAGCAAGCTTATTTGTGGACTATCTCTACAAATTGTATGGGTTGCCAAGTAATATTGTTAGTGACCATGATCCAAAGTTTAACAGCCACTTTTGGAAAGCTATATTTAAATGATTGGGTACACAACTCAACGTCAAAATAGCTGACCATCCAGAAACAGATGGTCAAACAGAACGGGTTAACCAGGTGCTAGAGGATATGCTAAGAGCATACGTCAGCAAAAAACACACATACTGAGAAGAATACTTACCTATTCTCCAGTTTGCCTACAATAGTTCTAAGCATGTCACAACAGGCTTTAGACCAATCATGCTCATGTACGGGTTTCAACCTCGGTCACCGGTTACGGTGGGGTTGGCAACCGAAAAACTCCAACAGGTTAAGGATTTTCTCCAAGACCACATGGATATGCTGAAACTTGCTCTTCAGAATGTCCGACAAGCACAGGAACGGTATAAGAAATACGCTGATGAGAAACGTCGACAAGTTACCTTAGAAGAAGGGGATGAAGTATTTTTACCTGTGCCAGAACATTCAGAAAGTCTGAAAACTGGACCGATACCTGAATTATCTCCCCAATATTGTGGGCCTTTCAAAACACTCAAGCGAGTTGGTGATTGTGCCTACAAACTACTACTACCATCACACTCTCGCATTCATCCGGTGTTTCATGTAAGCCATCTACGAAAGCGGTTACATGGGGTCAACAATGTCATTGACCAATAGGTTTTGGTCGATTACATTGAGCCTCCTAAGTTACCGCATGAACCTGAACGTGTTATGGATTATCATGAGTTGCATACACACCATCATGTACGACAACAAGCCTTAATCAAGTGGAAAGACCGACCTGAAGAAGGTGCCACTTGGGAAAACATTAGTGTTCTTAACAAGAAGTTTCCCACTTTTGTTTTCGAGGACGGAAACTCTTCTTTAAGGGGGGAGTAATGTCAGCACAAGGGTCCTGTACCCTAAGAACTATGAACTTGGCCGTAGTCCATAGTCATGGACTACGGCCAAGGGTCGGGCTAGGTAGTGTGGACAGGGGATCCGTCTAGGGCAAGGGGCTAGGAACCCGCCTATATAAAGGGAGGTTGGGAGGAGGATCCTAGAGTCTAGTTCCCTAGTTCTTACACTCCTCATAAAATATTCATTGTAAAAGGAGTGATGTAGCTCCTCATGAACATTTGTACATTCAATGATTTTTATAATATAACGTGGGTGTAAATAGAGCTGTGGGTTTTTCCCTTGATCCCCCAAGGGTTTCTTTTCATCCACAGTTAGGGACCCTTATTTGAACGGGGGTGTTGAGCTCATATGTAAAGCTAGTCAATATATGGCTTCTCTATATATAGCATCCAGGTCCCCTCTATATATACATCATCTCAGGTGTGTATTCAACACACTCTGGGGTTCTATTTATATGCTCTCTCTTTCTCTCTCAACAACTTGTGTGTAGCGTAAATTAGCATGAACATAGTGAGCATTTCATTATAATATATTCCTAATGAGCGTAACAACAGTTCTTGGGTGAAGAGAGAAACAAAACGCATACATCTAGTTAGATAGCGTGAACAATACTTCAAAAGACAGATAAATTAATCTATTGACAACAATTGAAGACCGGATTTACATGGAGCCGGTCCCCCCTCCAAAAGGCTTTTTATTATAGGTTTCTCCCCATCAATAGAGTCATTTTACAATGTTCCTTCAATACTAGCTAGTGCAATGAAGATGGAAGCTTCAAGCACTACGAAAAACACTTATAAAACACAACATCACTTCCATCACGGTCTCAGACCCAAGACCTCACACACCTTCAAACATGGTCAGAGCTAGCGGGGTATGAGAGTAGATTGAGAGGAAAAAGGAGTAGTCTTACAAGAAATATGTACATCTCCTCACAAATTCACTCATATTAGCATAGCTTAGCTTAGTAATTATCATGGTAGAGGAGATGAGCATGCATTGAAGCTTGGCTCTTGGATGGATTTGCATCACAAAGCCAAGAGTTGTTGGTGTAGGCCTCCCTTGTCACAACCTTGGAGTAGGTGATAAGCTTTCCTTTAAAGCTTGAGAAGAAGAGAGAGAGTCTTCTTGCTTCACACGTGAGATTGTGTGAGTGTGTGTGGAATAATGACTTGAGATAATCAGCCCCCTCTCTCTATTGGTTGACCCCTCATGCTATTTTCTCATGCTACCACCCCATTGGACCTCTCCAAGCTTAGCCAATAGGGTTAAAGGAGCATAAATGATAGCCTTATGACATGTGTCCCCTTTCCCCTTTTGTGAGATCTCTAGGTAGTTAATTGATGCAACTAAACTCTCATTGGACCCCTTTGTCTTCTAGCCAATATGAATCAACCGAGCCATTGGGTTGTTGAATGCTCATTGGACCCCTTGAGAGACTGTTCAATAATCTTCTAGAGAGCTTAATTATTATTGGTTCTTTTATTAAGTGTTTTTAATTTAATTGAACTATATTTACTCTAGTCTAATTCTCATTGGTCCACCTCCATGGCCATCCAATAGGATTTGGGTACACCTTGTGGGCATATGGGCTAGGGAGCTGACACGTGTCCCTCATTTCCTTTGTGCAAAGGAGGCTTGTGAGTGTGTGTGTGTGTGTGTGTGTGTGTTTCTGTCAGGTGTACCAAACCTTAGCAGGTAGAAGAGTGCATTTTGACGGACAAGAAAACCATCCACTAAGAGGACGCAGTAGCAGCAGCGCGTACGACACTCAACAACTGCAAGTTACAATAATTGAAGGATGTAGTGTGCAACAACGAAAGACTAGGTTGAGGGTTAGACAAGCAGGGGAATCTGGTGGTGATCTATTGTGGAAGCGGTTGTTATAGGGAATCCAGGACACTCCCTGATACTAAAGCAGTCCTCCACTAACTTACCAAGAACAACAAACAACTCACGGCATGCATCGTTAGCGAGCTACTCTCTTGCACATTTCTATGGCTATTGTGCACGTGCGATTAGGTAGCCGCCACTACCAACCCAAGGCTCATACGGGCGTTGCAAAGACCATGCACACTCTCAAAGAAGAGGCCCTCGGCATTTTGCGAGTTTGTCTGACGTTCGTTGGATTCCCCATGCAGCAGTAGGTGTCTGACGTTGCATTTCGACCACCCACCTACCCCTTTTGCATGCAAAGGCGCCCAGAATTGCTAACCCAAATTCACTGTTGACCGCCATCAAATACTCTCTCTTCTCTCTCTCCTCATTTGAAGACTGCCCATTGCCCATCTCCAAGAGCACTCAAGTCGTGTGAGTGCATACAAGCACGTAGCTCTTAGCGCACATGCGCAATAGCGTCAATGAGTCTGGGAATTTTTTCTTTTTCAGACTGCACAAACTGTTACCTCAAGTTTTGTGGGAGCGGGTGCATGCAAGATATCAGAATTTTTTATTATTATTATGGATTTTTATTTTGTCAATCACTGGCACAGACCAACCTCAACTCTCACTCACTCTCTCTCTCTCTCTCTCTCTCTCTCTCTTAGCTGCCTGCATGGCATCACCCACCCAGCAACTAGTGGCGTCGCACTCAACCAGAGCCGCCAACCACTTACTAAGAACGGTAGGCTACCCACCACCTCTGCATGCACAATATCATGCACCCAACCAGCGGCCATCCAGCTGATGACCCATCAAAGTGTCTCTCGTCTACTATCAACACGCTCATCCTCACCTTGAGTTTTCAATAGGACGATGACCACCAAGATGACCGACTCTTGCCAAAATGGGTGCAGGAAAACCCTTGCGCGTGCCTCGGACATGCTCCAACACCTTGAGGTGTGCGGCGGCTTCCGCTCATTCTACGGTGTGAAGCAGTTGATCCTGGCATGCATGTGGTGGCGATAAGAGATTGCTATAGATGGTGGCACTGTCAAGAGGCGAACAAAAAGCCATCAGACACCTCCAACTAGCAGCACCCCTGACATAATCTCTCTCTCTCTCTCTCTCTCTCTCTCTCTCTCTCTCTCTCTCTCTCTGATTCGTCGTCAACAGCTGAGGACGTCTCCATGATGAGCCAACTCTCTGTCGCGAAAAACCTCATTAGACGTATCAAAATCTTGCTCTATCTCCCTCTCCCCGACTCTTTGAGTACGATGGCGTACAGAATCGGACATTGACTAAGCTCTACAGAGCCGTTGCTTCAACAAACACCTGACGCCGACGATGCTGCTGAAGAATTTTTTAATTTTAATTTTATTCTTACTTTAATTCATTTTTGTGTACCTCGGCATTGGATCAAATTCACACGGATGGTATCCGTTTGCCTCATGTGAAATTTTGGACTTTGGAAAATTGTTAATATAAGTTCGTTTCTCTCTCTCTCTCTCTCTCTCTCTCTCTCTCTCTCTTTTTTTTTGCTGTAACAAACTCCCGACCACTCTCCCTTTCTCTCTTCCCTCTTTCCCCAATATGACTACTTACAAAATCCGACAATAACAAAGCTTTGCAGCACCCACTGTAATTTTTTTCTCAAACATGCAATGCCCGATGTAGCGGCAAGGATACACTTTTACGTTACTCCACTTTAATTTTGTATCGAGACATTGTATTAGATCCATAAACATTGTATTAGTTTGGTCCCCTAGGCCATTGGACAAAGTCTAATCTAACAATTCATTTCTCCCTCTCTCTTCACCCCCCCAATTGCTTTTTGGTAATTGCAATCAATAGTCTTACATTTTTTTACAATTATAAACTATATTTGTTTCATAATCAAACAGTTGCATTTATTATTTTATATAAAAAAACCATTAAAATATAGTATCTAGAGAAAGAGAATGATTGTGTACAGTTTTATATATGTTATTGGTTAGAACTTGGATAAGTATTATGTTTATATAGTTTATTAGTCTTTATGTAGTTGTTTATCACATATCTAGTAAAATGTGCTTATTAATCCCCACTATGCTATTTTGAGCAAACTGAAAGTGCAACGACCCATCTATGCTGATTTGATTTTTGGCACACTATCTATGGCCATTACTTGTGACCACACAAACACACCTATTGTATGAGTGTCTCGTTAGTGCGCAGACTAGCACCCCTACTTGTGCGATCCTTATTCTTCTATTCCAACTAACTACACATTTAATTCCCTTCGTTTTGACTAACGAGGCTCTACCTCGTGTGGTTTGCATTATCTGAATTTCAAGGCATTATTTAGCCTAGTTTACGTAATTTGTACACGCTGTAGACTCTCATACTACTTACCTAGTACACGTTTAAAAGAGAAGCTTACGTTTTTGGTCTTGCCAGGCATATTCTTTTACATACTTTGATGTCTAACTGAAAATGTCTGATAGAGAACCTAAGATCAAATTAATTTTGTGTTGTTTTCTTTATTCGTTGAACCAATCTGCTGTTTATAGTATGGCATTTACATGATGTATGCTCGTGATATCATGACTAAACACTAGTATGCTCGTGATATCATGACTAAACACTAGGCAATGCCCTTTAAACAATTATAAATAATGATGTTTCCAATATTAAGCACTTTAGAGACAACGATTTGTGATATGAAGGGGACTACTCCATTTATTCAAACAAAAACAATTGACAGTATATTAATTCCATCTCACATTCTGGTTCATCCAAGGCTCATCATTGTAAATGACGTTTGCTAATTACAGTTCTTTCCTAGTTGTATCTCTCTCCCCACGCACCAACCGGTATATATTTCACAGGCAGTATATCATCCAGTGTCTAATGATTTACAGAGAGCAAACAGGTAAGTTCTCTTCGCATTTTTTCATTTTTGATCTTGAACAAAAAAAACTTCTCTCAAACACAAGTAATCATACACTGTTAGCATTCCACAACGAACAACATGGTTACATAAATTGAACACATCTCGCTTACTCATCGGCCTGATTATAATCTATTTTTTAAAGAAGACATCGCTCTTTTACTTACCTGCATTCTTTAACATGGTGCCAATACTTTTATTACATGAAATTGCTATTGCGATCATGTCACGTTGAGCTATGCAGCTATTCACATGAGCCGAGGTGCCTTCATTTAATGAATAGCAATTTGTCAGTGCTTTGTTACTCAGCCTTACTCCAGTGTGGTATGAACCAAGTAGTACATTTTTTTAATGTCACATCTAGTCCATTGGTCACATGCACATAGATTCGCCAATTTAGGCAATGTGTCAATGCTCATTCTAGTGCAAATTCACTGATTTAGGCAGCACATTGATAAATTACAGATTCATGATTCTTAAACTTATACCAAATGCAGATTTGCTGATTTAGACAGCATTAGTGCAGATTTGCGAATTTAGGTAGCACATCTTATTGGTGTAGATTCACCAATTTAGGCAACACCGATCACAAAATCATGCTACAGTGGCTGACCACCACTGTAACTGGTATGATTTTGTTACCCGGGTACACAAATTGAAGGATATTTGGATTTAAATTTTAAATGAGTACATGTTGACAGATGTTTGAATTTGGAATTGGAATGGATGTATGTTGATTTTCTATCGCGATAGTATTGAACTTGAGAATGATGAGAATGGATTATTAAATGCTGAGTGTAACAAATGATATCCTGATTCATCAGGGTATGACGTATACTGCTTATTCTAGTGGTATGGGACACTAGAATAGGTAGTATGTAGATGATGATATGCATAAGCAATGTTGTTTTGTTTCATAAATTTTTCAATTCATTTTTGACACAAAATACTAATCACTATGACAAGTATTGTTTGCATATTGTTGTAATCTTCGCAGTTGAGGACAATTGCTTTCTAACGGAGAGGTATAAAATGGAATTGATAATTTATTATTTAGTGCAGCTGACAGGTGGAAAAGTCTAAGGGTTATGCGAAAGAATATTATATTTTATAATTTATTATTCAAGTGCTCTTTTATGAGCTTTGGCCATTTATGATCGGCCCGCCTGTTTGTACTCATTTTTGGATATTCAAGAAATCTATAAATAAATATGTGCAAGAGGAAAATGCTCACTCTTGCATGGGGGGAGATTGCACCCAGTGTTTGTGTTGCTCTTCTCTTCTTACCTCTCCTCTCTTCCCTCTCGCCGTGCCGACGTAGCACTCCATTCTAGGAGGTGCGTCTGCACGCGTCCTATTACTCTCTCTTGCACTCTGTCTCTCTCAGTTTGTGTATCTTGCGATTATGCATCTATGTGGTTTCCAGGTATTTTGCAAGGAACTCCACGCCTCCAGCTGTAGCATCCCCTCTTATGTAGGAACTATGTGCTGAGCTTATATGTGAAGCTACTTAATATATGGCTTCTCTATATATGGCACCCAGGTCCCCTCTATATATACATCATCTCATGTGTGTATTCTACACACTTTGGGGTTCTATTTCTGTGCTCTCTCTCTCTCTCTCTCTCTCTCTCTCTCTCTCTCTCTCTAAGTTCAAGAACGTAAACGCTCTCTTGTTGACATGCATGTATTGAAAGAGCGCTTGAGCAAAGTTGAGAGTGATCATGTATTGAAAGAGGAAACAATACGACATGATGTATGTGAGATGAGAAATCCATCCAAATCATGGGCTGATATATGTAAGGATAATGTGGTTTCTACATCTCCTATCACGCAAGCCGTTGTCCAAGCAAAGAATGTAGAGAATGTGGAGACTCAAGAATTGCACGAACGACAAAAACGCTCAAAGAACATCGTCATTCGTAGAATCAAGGAGGAAAGCATGGAAACACCCCAATCTCTTGCAGTTGCTATTGAAGAGTTTTTTGCTACACACTTTGGCATGTCAGGAATCATGGCTTATGGTGCACATCCAGTTGGAAAACAAGGAGTCCCTTGCTCGGGAGAAAGACCTATTGTATGTACCATGGCTGATGAGGTAAAGAGAAAGATCATCCTTGACAATGGTTGGATCTACCTCAAAGGAACAGGTTGTAATGTATATGAGGATCGCACTCTTATGCAACAAAATGTACGTCGCAAAGCATATGAGGAAAGAAGCAAGAAGGTTAAGGTATCACCTCAAGAAGAAAAGCCACTTAAGGAGGATGCAAGTCCACCCAACAAATAGGGACACATGATCTATGAGACCAACTCACGCTTGCGAATAAGCTTTTGGAATTGTAACGGGTATCCATGGAATGCGGGAATTGGCATTGATGAGCTTACCAATGACTCCGATGTGATACTTCTTGTCGAAACATGGGAGCATGATGCGCAACGAATTCTTAGATTTGACAAATACGATGTGCATTCTTTGAGGTGGGCCAAAAATGCAAAGCAACGAAGAGGCCAAGGAGGCGTAGCATGTATGACCAAAAAGGGTTTGAAAGATGTTTCCATTGTCAAAGAAGATAAGTATAAACGCTACTTATGGCTGAAAATCAGCACACCAAATGGTCAAGTCATGTTTGTGGCCGGTTGCTACATTCCTCACTATGACTCCAACTTTTATGCTTGCTTGAATATGGATAGAGATCAGCCCTTTGTTGAACTAGAGGAAGACATTGCTCATTACAAGGATCAAGGTGAAGTCATTGTTTTTGGAGACATGAATGCTCGCACAAATATGTTACAACACGACACACAACAAGTAGACATGCCGCATGTCTCAAGAAGAATGGATGACTCATACATGTATAATCGAAGTTCTAATGATGCAAAAGAAGTGGATCACTATGGAAAGTCACTTCTACATATGTGCAATAGTACCGGAATGCTCATTGCAAATGGTGTATCTCTATGGCAAGGCACCAATGACTTTACATGTAGAAAGCACAACGGTGCTAGTGTGATTGACTATATGTTGTTCTCGGAAGCCACTCTAGAATGCATACAAAGCTTTACACTTGGTGAATAGAATCCGGAATCGGATCATAGGATGTTATGTATTGACCTCAAGTGTGGTAAACGGCCCGAGCATGTAGCCTCCAATCATGATGTGAATCATTTGTACCTACGTCTAGACCTCAAACGAGCACTTATATATGCTGATATGGTGGACCAAATGTTAAACATGATAGAGCATCAAGAGAGCCCAACATTAGAATGCAAGTGGAAAGTTTTCAAAGAAGTAATTTTCTCTTGTGCGAAGGAATTCTTTTTGGTGAAACACATGTCTTGTAAAAGGTCTAAGAAGGGTAGCACCAAGAAGAAATGGTTTGACATGGAATGTAGTCAAGCCCGAAAACACTTGCTAAGATTGGATGCAATCAAAGACAAGGAAGTTTACTTGGAATGTTTACACACATACAAAGCACTTGTTCAAAAGAAGAGGAGAAGGTGGGAAGTCGAAAAACAACTTCTTTTAGCACAAGAGAAAGCACATGCATGTGGCAAGTTTTGGAAAAATCTAAAAGGCAAGTGCGTTGAGAGCTTTGGTGACTTGACTCTTGAGGATATGTATATGCATTGTAAGAACCTCTATGAGAAACCCAATGTTGATAAGATAGAGTGTTGTAGCTCCCTTCTGTTTATGTCTCCCTTCTTTACCATTGAAGATGTATGCCGGGCGCTTGAGAAACTTGCTACTCGCAAGGCAGGTGACCTTCAAGGTGTCAAGGCTGAAATGATTAAATGGACAAGCAAGAAAACACGATATTGGCCGATATGCGATATGTTTAACCTTGCACTTCAGTATGGCATGCCTCATGATTGGAGTGCAAATTGGATCAAACCTTTGCACAAAGGAGGAGATGTAAACAATGTGAACAACTATCGCACTATAATGGTTGGTTCTTTGATGGCAAAGTTATTTGGATGTATCATGGAGATGAAGATAAGTGAATGGGCTGAAAAGAATGGCAAACGTGCACTTGGCCAAGCAGGTTTTCGAAAGCATCATAGCACTATTGATCACCTTGTCACTCTTCGAGTTCTTATGGAAGCGTCTCGATTGAAAGGAAAAGAAGTTGTATTGTTGCTTTGTGGATTTCAAGAAAGCTTTTAACATGGTACCGCGAGGAAATCTTTGGAGACGTATGCAAAGCCTTCAAGGGCCGAGAGAATTTATGCATGCAGTCTTTCGCATCTACCAAAAAGTGATATGTTGATTACGTATGGGAGATGGAATTTCAGAATTTTTTGCAAGCACTATTGGTGTCAAACAAGGATGCCCACTTTCCCCAACCCTCTTTGGGCTACTCATTGATGAATTGGAATGCATGGTTCTTGACTTTATGCAGCAAGAAGGCATAGAAGAGGTTAAGATCGGAAATGCGGTGATCATGCTTTTGCTTTATGCCGATGATGTAGTGCTCTTGGCACATACCTTAGAAGATGCACAAAAGCTTATGAGTGTCTTGGAACGCTTTTGCCTACATAGCGGGCTGATCATGAATGAATCCAAAACCAAGGTTATGCTTGTAAAGACCCTCAATGATGAAAATCCATGCATTGTATACAACAATGAGAAACTTGAAGTGGTAGATCACTTCAAGTACCTTGGCCTTGAGGTTCCATCCAATCATAAATGGAAGGATTGTGCAATGCGTCGCTTGGAAGCCGGAAAGAGGGCCTATTATGCATTTGAGAACATGTGCAATGCAGGAGAGATCAAGTGTTGGGCTCTCAAAAAGTACCTCTTTGACA
Source organism: Adiantum capillus-veneris (assembly GCF_014529385.1). Lineage (NCBI taxonomy): Eukaryota > Viridiplantae > Streptophyta > Polypodiopsida > Polypodiales > Pteridaceae > Adiantum > Adiantum capillus-veneris. The sequence continues at coordinate 62,848,235 of NC_140940.1, read as the reverse complement.
CATTGGTGACACCGGTGTTTCTTTATGGAGTGGAAGCATCGGGAAGTCTACTTGGAAAGATTTTGAGAATGTCTAAAAGCGTTTTCTCACCAACTTTCTCCAAGTCAAGACACAAACACCCTACATGCTCTTACTTCTTGAGTCCGGATTGCTTCCCATTGAGGTCTTGGGCATGCAAAGGGTTGTGGAGTACATGCGTAAGACACAACGTAGCCCTGTGCATCAACTTCCTAGAATCGCATATGAAGCAAGTCAAATGGTTCAAAAGACATGCAAGAGCAAAATACTAAGTTCGGGGTGGATGCTTGATATCAAGAAATGGTTTGGAAGATGGGATGCATGTCACTTGGTCAAGGATACGTCGATCGATTCCCAAGTTAATGAGGCCTTCTTACAACGCCAATGTATCACGGCTTGGGAGAAATCCGGAGGTTCTCGCTTCAGCCATTACACCACACACGTTGCCCCAAACTACAAATCTCTCTTCTTCTCGGAACGAGGTAACCGAACTCATTCCTACATCCTTGAGCCCATCCCGTTGAGTGCGATCCGCACCATTGTCTCCATTCGTCTTAGCTCCCATTCTCTACGCTGCGAGACAGGACGTTGGGGCACTGGCGAGGAGTGTCATCGACTTTGCACCTTATGCCCTCGTCAAGTGCAAGAGAGTGAGTACCACACACTACTTGAGTGCTCAACTTTTGACCACATTAGGTCCTATTTTCCCCATATATTCAGCCATGATCTCTCCCTACATACCTTCCTCTCCCAACCACGATGTGGACTCTCTATTGCGACGCTCATTTCAGCCATTTTTGAGCATCGAGAGTCACTTATGAACTCCACTCACACCACGTGACACGTTCATTTGGTCCCATAGGTCATATTTGACCTCCCAGGACGATAATAGAACTATCTCTCTCTCTCTCTCTCTCTCTCTCTCTCTCTCTCTCTCTCTCTCTCTCTCTCTCTCTCAACATGGTATCAGAGGAGTACGTTTTTGTTTTCCATTTTTCTACTGATTGAAAACGATTTTGCAAAAACTACTTGCATGAGGCACCGAAATCGATGCGATCTACAACTTTGCAGAAGAAAGTGTTTTCAAATTCGACACCGATTTTGAGTTATTGTTTCGCGGACTTCGCACATGCTTGAAAAGTAACTTCTCTTTTTGTTTTTTATTTTTCTCCTGATTGAAAACGATTTTGCAGAAACTACCGGCAAATGGGACCGGTAAATAGGACCGGATGCAATGTGGTCTACAACTTTGTAGAAGAAAGTTTTTTCAAATTCTGCATCGATTTTGAGTTATCGTTCGTGTACTGCATACATGCCTAAAAAGCAACTTTGCTTTTTGTTTTTGGTTTTTCTCCTGATTGAAAACGGTTTTACAGAAACTACTCACAAAAGGCATGGGAATCGATGTGGTCAAAAAATTTGCAGAAGAAACTTTTTACAAATTCTGCACCAATTTTGAGTTATCGTTGGCGGACTGCATACATTTCTGAAAAGCAACTTTCATTTTTGTTTTTGATTTTTCTCTTACTTGAGAATGATTTTGCAGAAACAGCCCGCGGGGGCACTGGAATTGATATGGTCTACAACTTTGCAGAAGAAAGTTTTTCAAATTCTGCAGTAATTTTGAGTTATCCTTGGCGGACTTCGTACATGCCTGAAAAGCAACTTTTGTTTTTGGTTTTTTAATTTTTATGCTAATTGAAAACAATTTTGTAGAAACTATTTGTTTGAGCCATCGGAATCGATGTGGTGTATAGCTTTGCAGAAGAAACTTTCTCTAAATTCTGCACCGATTTTGGGTTATCGTTCTCGTACTGCGAATATGTTTGAAAAGCAAATTTTACTTTTTGCTTTTGATTTCTCATAATTGAAAACTTCTCAATTATTTTCTCTTCATTGATCATAGATTTGTTAGTGACATAACTTTGCTCTGCAGAAGCCAGTTACCTATCATTCCGATTCAGTGTTGTCAAACGCTCTCGACAGACACTACAGATCAGCAGGTTCATGGCACTTAATCAACATAAATAGCTACAGACTTATTTATAACATAACTAGATAGTAACCATAGTCACAAGTCAAAGCGGGAGCAGATCTATGACTCTCGTCCTCAACGTTGACACCACGTTCATGCTGCCTAGTCGTCCATGGCCTCGCGCAGATCATAAACAAAATCAACGACCTCGAGCTGGTCCTCGCCTGCATAACTTTGACTAATCCTGCCTACCATCTGCTTATCTCGTGTAGGCGATGACACTTTTCTTGCCCCTAACGTGAGCTGTTGCTGCAGACGCCAGTTACATATCGTTCCGATTCAATAGAGCCATTGATGATCGTCCAAATTCTATCGAGCTACTGTTGGTACATGATCTTTTGTTATATGATATACTCTTTCATTGATTCTCGTATAATTATTATTCTAGAGATATAGTTTACATCGTTTTATCGATAATCTCTCGTTGATACCATAGTGATTTTGATGGTACCATGATGATGTTTTGTTAGTACTTTGGTCATGGTGATTTTTGTTGATACCATGATGATATTTCGTTTATACCATGGTTATTCTCGGTGATGCCATGATGATATTTCCTTGATTTCATGGTTATTCTTGGTGCTACCATGATGTTGTTTCGTTGATACCGTGGTTATTCTCGGTGATATCATGATGTTGTTTCATTGATACAATGATTATTCTCGGTGATATCGTGATGTTGTTTCGTTGATAGAATGGTTATTCTCGGTGATACCATGATGTTGTTTCCTTGATACCATGGTTATTCTCAGTGATACCATGATGTTGTTTCGTTGGTACAATGATTATTTTCGTTATTCTCAGTGATATATCATAATGTTGTTTCGTTGATACCATGTTTATTTTCGGTGATACCATGACGTTGTTTCATTCATACAATGATTATTCTGACGCTTTTCGTTGATACAATGATGATATGTTGTTAATACTTTGATGATACTCATTGATATCACTACGTTGATAAATGTCGTTTTATGTAGTATATACACATGTCATTTGCATCATGTAATCACGCATCTTCTACTTTTACATCATACTTATATGTTGTCGTGCGTATATGTCGTCAAAAGAGTGGTGTCGCGAGTCATCTCTTATGGCATTGTGAATGTAAGTATTTCACTAACGATGCTAATAATTTTCATGACTATGTTTTTGGAGTCTATGATCTATGTAGGATTGATCAAAGAATTGATTTCATGAAGACAAACTTGGTGACAATAAAAGATTTATGAACACATTTTTGATGATGCCGTATTGATGACAAGCTGCACAACAGATTCACGGAGATACTTTTGATTACGAGCTAATCGATAGTCTTTACACCTCTTTATTGAACCTTTGTATTCATTATTGTATTTGATAGTATAGGAGTAATGTAACTCCTCATAAAACATTCATTGTAAAAGAAGTGATGTAGCTTCACATAAAATATTCATTGTAAAAGGAGTGATGTAACTCCTCAGGAAAAATTGTACATTCAATGATTTTTATAATATAACGGTGGGTGTATATAGAGCTGTGGGTTTTTTCCTTGATCCCCCAAGGGTTTTTTCATCCACAGTTAGGGACCCTTATTTGAGCAAGGGTGTTGAGCTTATATGTGAAGCTACTTCATATATGGTTTCTCTATATATGGCACCCAGGTCCCCTCTATATATAGATCATCGCATGTCACTACAAGAGGTTCTTCACAGTTGTGACGGCCTTAGCGACGGAAATACATGGGGATTTTTTTACCCCCGACGTCACTATGCGCGTCGAAAAGAGAGCGTTGCTATTTGCGTTTCTATTTGCATCGCTATTAGCGTCTCTACATGAGTCTCTATTTGCGTCTCTATACGCGTCTCTATTTGCGTCGCTATATAGAGACGTATATAGTGACGCAAATAGAGACGCATATAGAGACGCTAATAGAGACGCAAACAGAGACACTAATAGAGACGCAAATAGCGACGCTGTAAGTCCAAAAATAGCGACGTATATAGCGACGTCCGAGAATAATTTTTTTTTGGTGCCTGAGCATACATTACCCTGCCACCCCATCAACCATTTTGAACATAAAGTTTCCAAAACTAAGATGCAAAAACTGACAAAAGTATATCGATAAAAGTGAATTGACAAAGTAATAAATTGACAAAATTATACACATCATAGGCAAAATCACTTGATTGTTAAGCTTTGATTAAAATGTACTAGCTACAACGCAGTTGTCATTAATTATTGAAAAAATACATTGTTGGCCAATAGTTACAAAATTGATGTACACACGTCATCTCCTAATACACGCTGTGAAAAAATAAAACTAGTGCTATCTAGCTACGGCTACTTTGATGCCAACTAATCGGACGTCTCATCGCGTCCGAGTGGCACATCTGTCGGATACTACAAAAAAAAAAAAAACAATAAGACTTTATGTAAGTATAAATATATAATTACAAAACAATCTAATTTTTAGCTTATTATTAAAATATAACAAATGTAAGAGTGTAAGGTTAAATACTACCCAAGTCGAAGTGATAACTCTGAATGTCCATAAAGACATTTAAGCCCTTTCTGTCCGCATACTCGCGCTTGTATGGTGTGGGTTCATGTCCAATCATCGACCACTATCAAGAGCGCGTATGGCAAGCCGTAGATAAAACCGTAAGAAGAAACGCCAAAAATATATATACAAGCCGTTTCTGAAGTCCTTCACGTTTTTCTACGAAAGAACGCAAACGGACTTCCGAAAAGGCTTCAACACTTTTCCAGACCATCCATAGTTGATTAGGTAAGCTTTAGACAAATTTAATAGCGCGTATGGCAAGCCATAGGCAAAACGGCAAGATGAAACACTAAATACACAAGCCGTTTCTGAAGTCTATTTGTATTTTTCTACGGAAAAACGCAAACGAAATTTAGAAATGGCCTGTGCGCTTGTCCAAACCATCCATAGTTGATTAGCTAAGCTTTATGCAATGTCAAGAGCGCGTATGTCAAGCAGTATGCAAAACCGCAAGTAGAAACGCCAAACACACAAGCCGTTTCTGAAGTCCTTCGTGTTTTTGCACGAAAAAATACAAACGGACTTCCGAAAAGGCTTCAACACTTGCCCAAACCATCCATAGGTTATTAGGTAAGCTTTAGACAAAGTTATTATCGCGTATGGCAAGCCGTAGGCAAAACGGCAAGATGAAGCGCTAAATACACAAGCTGTTTTTGAAGTCCATTTGCATTTTTCTACGGAAAAACGCAAACGGACTTCAGAAATGGCTTGTGCGCTTGCCCAAGCCACCCATAGTTGATTAGGTAAGCTTTAGAAAAAGCCAATATCGCATATAGCAAGCCGTAGGAAAATTTCCAAGAAGAAACGCCAAACACAAAAGCTATTTCTTAAGTCCGCGTTTTTTTGCGAAAAAACGCAAACGGACTTCGGAAATGGCTTTTGTGCTTGCTCAAACCATTTATAGTTGATTAAGTAAGCTTTAGGCAAAGTCAAGAGCGCATATGGCAATCCATAGATAAAACTGCAAGAAGAAACACCAAATATACAAGCAGTTTCTGAAGTCCGTTCGCGTTTTTTCTACGGAAAAATGCAAACGGACTTCAAAAACAGCTTGTATATTTGGTGTTTCTTCTTGCGGTTTTGTCTACAGCTTGTCCAAATCATCCATAGTTGATTAGGTAAGCTTTATGCTAAGTCAAGAGCACGTATGGTAAGCGGTAGACAAAACCGCAAGAAGAAACGCCAAATATACCAGCCGTTTCTAAAGTCCGTTCTCGTTTTTCTACGAAAAAATACAATCGGACTTCGGAAATGCAAATGGACTTCAGAAATGGCTTGTGTACTTGCCCAAACCATTTATAGTTGATTAGATAAGCTTTAGGCAAAGTCAAGAGCGCGTATGGCAAGCCGTAGACAAATCCGCAAGAAGAAACGCCAGATATACAAGCCGTTTCTAAAGTCAGTTGTTCGCGTTTTTCTATGGAAAAATGCAAATGGACTTTAGAAACGGCTCGTGCGCTTGCCCAAACCATCCATAGTTGATTAGGTAAGCTTTAGTCAAAGTCAAGAGCACATATGGCAAGCCATAGACAAAACCGCAAGAACATTCCAAAGGAAGAAACACTAAAAATAAACTTACTACGATGCAAAAATGAACGAACTTTTTTCATAATTCTTTTGAATGAGTATCCTTTTTCAACTAGTAAAGAAATAAGATGGCAAGATTGAACAACAAAAGTAGATTTAGTAGAACAAAGAGGAGAAAATCTAAATACTTGAGAACAAATGACACCGTACCTAGCTAAAAGAGAAATGTTCGAAGAAATGTGAGGCATATGGATGATTTTTAGATTGGCATATTCTGGTTCAAGACGCTTATCATAGATATCTACTTCTAATCCCAAGGGAGTCTAAAAAATCTTAAGGTCTAAAAAGGCACAACAATCACTATTTGTGGTACAATTAAGTTCACAAAACTCCTTGGGATAAATTCCTCCACCTACAGAACTCGAATTCAAGTACATAAAATCTTGAAAAGAAGGAATTTCAGGGACAAAAAGATCATCTACAAAGCGTCTTACATTCCATAACTTGTGCAAAAATATTGGGCAAGTGTTACCAAGGACAAGACGCTCCATAAAATCAAACTCATAAGTAAAAAGATAGAAATTAGCAAGAAAAATAGCACAATTGGTGCCCATAGGGATACCAATTGTTTGCTTGAAAAGAGAGTCGCCGATGGTTATATATAAATTGTCCAAAAGAAAATCTAACCAAGATATGATGTCAATGTCATCTATAATCTGGTGAATCTCTTTCTTCCTTTGTCTACATCTACATTCTTATTTTTCAGCCATAAGAAGTCAAAGTTCAAGGCTGACTTTTTTACTAGCAATGCCTTGTACCTATCCTTCTCAAGCTTGTACGCAAAAACTTTTGAAATAAGAGACTTGACTCTAAATTTAAGGTCCTCCAAAATTTAGCTTCGTGTATAGCGTTGTAAAGTCAAAAGTTTGGAAACATAAAGGAGAGACTTAAAGAATTTTTACGAAAGCTTGAAGATGAGAAGGAAGAAGAGAGCCAAGCTCTGCTTGAAAAAGAACACGCATTCGAAGTGGCAGTGGAGAAAGAATCACATGAAACAACACATAAGAAGATTGACACCAAGATATAGGCGGCCCTACAAGAATGTCGGCTACAAGAATCTCTTAGCCTCAAGGTCAACATTGGGGGGCTACACTTATCATGGTGTACCACGGAGGACACCCTTCAGGAAGAAATCACCAAGCTCAATGACATTCTTCAACTTATCTACATCAAGCCCGAAACTGTTGCTTGGATCAATGATACACATAGACATGTGCCACCCAAGCATTGCATACTCACTTTCAAGGACAAAGATGAGCGTATGAAGTTGCTACGTCAATCTTGTCTTCTCAAGGGAAAAAAGATTTGGAATGCAGAAGAATGGACCATGAATCAACTCAAGAGCAAAGCAAGCAAGCTCAAGAAAATGCAAAAAGCATGCAAGCAAGGCGAATGGGCGGTCTACCAAGGTGGCAAAGCGATCATCCATGAATTTCAAAAACCCAAACCTCTCCCCTCAGCCGACCCTTAGGTTTTTGTTCTCTCTTTTTCCCTACTCTACCCTCTTGATGGACCCTTAGTCCTTAACTGATATGTATCAGCCCGTACTAAGAAGCAGTTGTTGTAATGTTGTGTTTTTGTTCTCATGGGTCATATTGACCTCCGTGGACGATAATTCAATCTCTCTCTCTCTCTCTCTCTCATACTAAAATATTAGTTGAAAGAGCCATTGATCTCGGGAGAGCTAGACGTCCACGATATCAATCGAGGCTCCATCAGAGAATCAAGTCTACTCTAGCGCGATATGGGAGATACCCATTACATCTATTTACAAAGACGGATATTGATGAAGCTCTTCACCGACTGATGCACTACTTTCTCAGACAATGCCCAATGTTGGAAATTGATGAAGATGATGATGATTTTAGTCTTCCACTTCACTTTTATGTTTGTACCTAGACATTAGATTAGATCCACAAGGAGTTTATCGGATTGGTCTCATAAGTCATTTTGGCATTTTGAAGACGTTAAATTTATCATTTCATTTCATTTCTTTATCTCTCTCTCTCTCTCTCAATGTGTATGTGTGTGTTCTTTGTTTACGCATGTGTGTGTACATTCTCTCTCTCTCTCTCTCTCTCTCTCTCTCTCACACACACACACACACACACACACACACACAGTGTAGAGAGAGAGAGAGAAAGAAAGAGGAGAAGGGAACATAAGAGAGAGGAGAGGGAGGGAGCATAACTGGCTCTCCCTCCTCTCCTCGTGTGTGTGTGTGTGTGTGTGTGTGTGTGTGTGAGAGAGAGAGAGAGAGAGAGAGAGAGAGAGAGAGAGAAGGGGGGGGGGGGGGCAGGACAAGTATACCTATTGTGCAGAGAGCACCGAAACTCAGATCTACAGATCTGAGTTTCGGGTGCCCTCAAATTATTTTTACAGGGTCGGCGTCTCTATGAGCGTCGCTATAAGTGTCTCTATGAGCGTTGCTATAAGCGTCTCTATAGTCTTTGTTATATAGCGACGCCTATAGCAACGGCGGGCTTTTTTCCATTTGAGCGTCGCACTATGAGCGTCGCTACATTGAAGGACCTCTTCTAGTGTGTGTGTGTATTCTACACACTTTGGAGTTCTATTTATGTGCTCTCTCTCTCTCTCTCTCTCTCAACACTATGAAGACTTTTTGAACACATACAAAGTATCCAATTTTCCTAGTGTTTGATCTTTGGACATAACCTTTGAATTTTGGAACCTTAGCATTTTGGAAGTCTTAATGGGTTGAACCTTAGGGTCTTTAAATCCCATTGTTGCACATTGTTCTTTTGCAGATGCCCCCCCCCTTTGGATCCCTATTTTCCCTCCTTTAGATCCCTATTGTGGTCAGTCTGCCAGCTTAACTAATATTCTAGGCTTTTCTCCCCTGGCACTTTTCCATATTAAATGATCAGTTTAATATGAGAAAATCATTTAGGAGAATTAGATATTAGTTATCATGATACTTCTCAACAAGGTATTAGAGAGTGGTTGCTTTTTCTTCACAAAAATAGAGCGTTTTTTGTCTCGCGCGGCTTCACCTTGCGCGCGCGCAGCAAAAATCTACAATTTCGCAAAATATAAAAGCATCATAACTTTCTGGTTGAAACTCGGATTCCAATGTTTGAAGAGTCGTTATCAAGGTTTTGGGACGTTTCGGAGCTGTAGGTCATGACAGATTTATCAAATTCTGCACGTTTTCAATTAAAATCATCAAGAGGTATGAGTTTTTAAAATTTCAAATCTATTTGTGTTAACACTAGGTTGGTAATGGGACACTTTTATGTCCTGTTAAGTGACCATTTTCCTTGAATTATGTTAAGAGTTTCAAAATGGATTTTGAGGTGCTATCTGTCTAGAAAGTTTTCTCATGAGCTGAAAAAAACTCGACATTTTTTTGGAATATAAATTCCATCTTTAACCTTGTCCTTGCACAACATTTCACAACCTAAACTGTGTGAAAAAACGGGTCCTGTTTTTGGCTTTTTTCAACTTTTTGCAACTATACCACTCTAGAAATCATGTTTGTGAGGTCTATAATGCTAGAGAACTATCTTTAGTAGTCCTCAACATGTCCTGATGCTTCTAGGGAGAAATAAATGTTAAAGTTGTAAGTTATGACCAAATTACAAAAATTGTCAAATCCTGTTTTTTAGCCAATTTTAGCTCTTCTATGATTTTTTTGGTGGCTTTCATGATATCCAAATGCAGTTTTGATTTTCTATGTCGCATATTGTAACATAAAGCTAATATTCCTTGAGTTTTGGGGCACCTAATACCCTATTTTGCATAGTAGACAACAATGGTTGATTTTTTCAATTACAGAAGAAAACGAAACATTCTAGTATATCAAGTATAGCTTTTTCAATATTGTTAGTTTCTTATGAAAACTACATGCATTTTGTAGGTAGTAACCATATCTAGTCATAAGGATCAAATTTGGCTAGATATTGAATAGTTTCTATGGGATTCTACAACTCATAATGTTGAACCCAGTTTTTTCATGTTTGCTGTATTTAGCACTTCATATTTGTCCCCAAGATTCCCCTTGGTAAGAGATGTATTATTCTTTTGACATGCTCCATGGCTCCTTATGAACCTAAAGGACAATAGGGAACTAAGAAAACATGCATATATTATTTGTATTGAGCGTGGCTATAGAAACTTTGATGATAGGTTTGCAGAATGGTAAAAATTCAACTTTTTTGTACCTATTTCTTTTGGCAAAACAAAAAATAGTGAGTGAGAAGCAATCATATGTTCTGATCACCAACCCATTGAAGTTAACTAGGGAATTTATCTCAAGTCCTACAAAAATCCCTAATCTTATTTTTATGCAACAAAACGTAAGAAATGACTGGTTTGATGAAAATGTACTGGTCCATCAACTTTGGAGGCTTGGTGTGACCAAAAGATCAGAAATTTTACAAGTTTCTTATTTTTTCCATGTGTAGTAGGCCTTGAACTGTAACCTCATGAAAGGATTTTACAAAATGCGTGGATCTATTATGGTTTTGGAGGTTTTTTTCAAAACCCTGAAAGGACACTTTTATGTCCTGTTCGGTTACCAACCTAGTGTTAAGCTTCTTGTTATGAATCTTTGATTTAAATTTCATGCATCATATTCAATTCGATTTGCATAAAAGAACTTAGATCAAGAGTTAATTATGTTGTATTCAATTAGATATCTATATTGATGCGTGTTGAGTTTTTTGTTACATGATTCTTAGGCTTGCTTTTCATGGATTATATGCAATTCGATTTGTGTAAAAGAAATAGGATAAAAGTTTAGAATATTGAAATTACAATATCTTTAATTCTTCTTATTGTATAATTCTTCTTTTTATGAATCATATGCAATTCAGTTTATATAAAAGAAATAAATTAAAAATTAAGCATGTTAAACTTACATCATCTTCGATTCGCTTTAGATACCACAAGAACGGAATCCACGCACTCACACGGATGGCCTGTGGCTTGTGCTATAAGGGAGCAAGGCTCCGTACAAGGGTGCTCATGTAACCATCGGCATGTGGTTGAGCTACAAAGAGTTATGCCCTTTGACATGCAAAGACAAGTGCATGCACAGCCTTAGACTTGTATGGTCAAGCGTTTTGAACTTGCTAAGGCATGACTCCCAAGCAAGTTATTGCGATCGAGGAGGTCTAATCATGATCATGATCAACTTATTGTTGATATGACCATTCCAACCGAATCTCAAGGATATATGCCAAAAACATTGGACAAACCAAGTATGCTTATGTTTATGAAATTATTGTCCATATATTTATGCTTCCGATATGGTATACTATTCGACAAGGTTGATCATTGATGATGTTACTTTTCTTTTGCCTCTGTTTAATCTTCCACTTCAATAAGATACATTACCGAAGCAAGGTTCCATATACTGATACTCAAAAACTGACTTTTGTGTTAGGTCGGCCATTATATTTTTGATATTTCCTCCTTGTGCTATCTAGAGGAGGGGGGAAAGCAACGTTTGCAGGAGCAGGATTCCATGCATTGGATGCATAATCACTTCAAAGGTGTTGTAGCTTGCCAAGGAGTAGGCCACATAAGTACACGAAGCACATTGGAAAAAACATCGACATACACAGCTATGAGCTGAATCTAATGTAGACCACTACACACAATGCCGAGGGTATTTGGTAAGTATCTTAACTTTAAGTTTCACTTTTGAACTTATTCACTTTTACATAAATTTTCACAATGCCAACTTGTCAAGCAAGTGTTGCTTCGACCAAGCAGTATTTGACAATAGATGGCACTTGATAGCTAAGTTGTAGATGCTATCTCTACCATATTGGGAAATCTCATGGTTCTCAATAAGCTACACATTTCGGCAAGGCTGATTCTCTATGATATTTTGACAAGGTCGATTCTTTTCTTCTTTGACATATGTATGTCAACAGGAGCACCTATTAGCTATGAGCACTTAGGATGCATTCTGTCTCATCATTTTTATGAACTCATGTGAAGCAATGCTTCACGTCAGGGCATCTTGCATAGAAGTTTCCAAAGTTTGGAGTATGCTACTAGCATACGGACTTTGGGAAACTTGGCATAATGTCTCTCTGATTTTCTCTTGCAGGTCGGTATGACCCAAGACATGATGACATGTGGGGTACATCCGATAGCTCTCCATTTCTGGCTACAAGCTAGCTTCAAGGGACGACAACCGCTCTCTAAGAGCCAACAAGGTTAGTGCATTAACCTTCTATTTGAAAAGATTTATTTCTCGTGACTCTTTAAAACATACTGGTTCCTCTACTATACCAGTATCAGTTGGTTCCACCATCCTTCCAGTTAGCTGAAATGTTCTTTCCCCTGTATTAACTTCAGTAAACTGATCAGGGAATTGTCTCTTCTGCTTGTCAGCCTGCTCTTTGTTCAGCAAGGCTGCATTCAAGTCAATTTCTGCCAAAGGGAATATGTTCATAGCCGCTAGCATTCGTTAGATCTTGTTGGCTCTGTACTTCTGACACAACTCTTTCGACCTCAGTTCCTTTTTCCAGCTCCTGGTATTGTTGGCATAGATTTGGATTGTGCCACTGGCCCCTTCTATGGTCAAAGTTTGGTTTGCATAGTCATGAACAACATGTGATGTTCTCAACCATGGGCGCCCTAGTAGCATCCCATCTGCTCCCTGCACATCCAAGACTAGGAAACTGGTTTGAATTTCTCCCTTCCTACTCTTATCTGTATGTTTTCAATCATACTCGTCGCCTGTATGACTCTATGATCTGCCATCCGTACTTTGAATGGTGCTGGTTTCATATTGGTGATACCCATTCTTTGCTGAAGATGGGCTCCCATTATGTTAACTTCTGCCCCTCCATCCAGGATAAATCTTGAGAGAGGTTCCCACTGCTTCCTGACCTTGTAGTCTATCTGAATAAGTGGAACTTCATCATCTCGGACAGCCGTCAGGTCCACTGTTATGGCCTCTGCCTCAGCTTTCCTGCGTTGTCTGATAAAGTTGGCCACCTTAGGAAAGTTTTTCTTATATCCTCCAGCTCTACAGTCAGCTTTTGAATTCTCTCTCTCTCTCTCTCTCTCTCTCTCTCTCTCTCTCTCTCTCTCTCTCTCTCTTTGTTCACATTGTAAACTACCTCACATTCTCTAATCATGTCCAATCCCTGCACACCTCGGTCTAGAGGTGCACGAAAATCAGAACCACCATCTTATAATCTTGTCTTTATTGATCAATGCCTATATTTTTGGGTACAAGAAATATACACACCCACATCTACATGATAGTGCATGTAGTGGACAAAACCCCTTTGCCTCTTCTCTAGCTGTAGCATTTTACAGCATCTTAAGATCTTTTCACTGTAGATCTTTTCACCATTCATCTAACTCTAATATTTTTAACGTAACCTCGAAGGTAGACTCTAATATAAAAACTCAATCCAAAATATTATCTTAAATCTGACCTATTTGAACATGTGGTGATTCGCTCCATTGAAGGGTAAAAGACATACCAATGGGGCTACTAGTTGTGTAGATGTGAATGGACCTCACATATACAAATACTTCAATGCAAGAGTTTAATACTCTCAACTCTCCACCCCGTCGATCCATGACACAGGTGATGGGACAAAATCCTCCTCGAAGCTGGCCCAACTGCCACTCCCCAGGTGATGGGATAATCCCGTCTTGATGCAAACTCTTGCTGCGTCACTTTGTTGCCACCACCGCCTATCTGGACTGGTCGTCCTCTCCTCCTTGATACACCTCCACTCCTCTCCTCATGTAGTTGCGCATGCGTCTCCTCATCCAAGCTTCATCTCTGGTATCATGGAGGAGAAGACGACCAGTCCAAACAGGTGGTGGCAGCAAAGTGACGCAGCAAGAGTTTACATCAAGACGGGATTATCCCCGATGCAGCGTCTCAAATGCGTAGGCAGTATAATTCTTCGGTGTACTCAAAATAAACCTAAATCTAATCTAATCTAACTTAAATAAACCTAAATCTAATCTAACGTAAATCTAAATCTAATCTTATCTTAAACGATAAAAAGAGGAAAATGGTATAACCTTTCTATCACCCAAGTGTGGTAGATTGGTTATGCAATTTCCCTCTTCAATAGCAGGTAAATAAAGTAAATAAACCTAAATCTAATCTAATATAATGTAAATCTAAATCTAACGTAAATAAACCTAAATCTAATCTAATATAACGTAAATAAACCTAAATCTAATCAAACGTAAATCTAACTAAAAATAAACCTAAATCTAATCTAATTTAACTTAAATAAACCTAAATTTAATTTAACATAAGTCTACATCTAACCTAATCTTCAACGTCGGAATTATGGTATTTACTTCTAACTCCCATTTGTCTATCACGTCAGGGTTTTCAACTTGTAAAATACTGAGTGCTGTTTTGGATTCATATTTGCTGGTGTTTTTGGTACCAGAGTTGAGAAACCTGTTAATGGGTTCAAGTTGAAAAAATTTCAAGTAAAACCATCTCATTCGGACTAGCCTTTTGGCAGGGCTAATTCAACCTGACAAGTTTTCAGGGTGTAGTATGGAAAGATGGTTGGGGACTTGTCAAACTTTTCCAAAGGATGCTTATGAAGAATGTTGAATCTCATTGTGCAATTCAAAGTTGTGCAAAAGAAGATCATAAGCGTCAAAGTTCCAGGCCCAAAAGTTGGTTATGTAAGGCATCTACAATTAGATTTTTTCAAATCAGATTTGATTGCTAGGTCAGACTGTCTCGGATAGGATTTTCTGACATCGGATTCTCTCAGGTCGGATGTTTTTGGGTCTTAATTTTTAATAAAGGTAATTTAAAAAGATATTTTGATGCGCGTGATGATTTCCCATTATGTGAATCCCTTGAGCAGCGGGAATCATTAATGGAGGTTACGCTAATCAAAGGTACTATCCATCACCTATGCCGCCCTCAAACGTGCCTTATGTTGTCGCGTGACTTTTTCAAGTACACACCTCCTCTGCGCTCACCTTCAGCCATGGTATGGGGGAAGCAAACCAGTGCCATGCAATCGGAGTTGGATCACGATGAGCCACCACGACACTTGCGATGCAAAGGGCAAGTGGTAAGTGTTGATATGAGCAACCCAAAAGAAGACGAGGCTTCCAGTGAAGAGGATACCCCGGTGGAAACTCCACTGAGCACGGCCAAGCTGCAGCAATCCTTGATGAAGCCCTTCACTGATTTCAGAGTGTCTTTGGACTTAACAATGGAAGCAAACGTGACATGGTTGCAGTCCATCAGATTACAGGAATTTTCCCTATTGCCATGAGAGGACTAGAGGAGCAACTATTATGCAAAGGCTCAACTTGAAATCCTCACGAAAACAAAGGGTATGATTTCTCGCAATCTGTCACTTACTTCTCATTTGGTAGCCCAAGTGTTTCACTTGACATCAAAAGGAATTATCAACATCCCCAAGTGTTTTGAAGTTATGTTGAAGAAGGAATTTGGTCCCACTAAGGGTAATAAGAAGTACTACATGCTTAAAAATGTGAATTATATTCAAAGGGAATAGTTAGGTGGTACCTAGAAAGATTGTGCTTCTTGATTAAGTTCGACTACATGTCCAAAGAGAACTATGGGCCACTGTGCTTTGCAAAACAAAGGGGTAAGGTAATCTGGGCTCACTGGTTACATGATAAGATTTTTGTTGAGGTATACATGTCTGAGAAAAGAAAAGCTCAAAATTGTACCAGGATTTTTGCATATTTGGCAGCACTATTTCATTTTCCTTCCAAATCTCCTAGTACAATCAAGGATGCAGGTGATCAGGCCCTTACTGGTTTAGTGGGTAGAAGTTCACAGGTGCAAGCGAATCAGACTTCAGATCTAAAATTGGAATAGCTAGTAGATATACAAGAGAATCAACAGCAAATGTCTTCTTTTAGATCCTTGGTGCAAGCTGGATATTCAGAGGAAGTGCAGTGCAAAAGGCTAAGGCAGGTGCCAAGTCCCTAAGCAGCGAAAGGGTAGCGGGAATGTATGCTTAAAGTGGCTTTTTAGGCCAGAAGTGTTGTGGGATGGTCCAGATGGGATGGCAAGTGAAGGTGTCCAAAATGCCAAATCAATTTCCTAAAATGTAGTGCTCAGTGGGCTCTAGGAGCAGGTCTAAACAGCTCGTCAAACGGAGCCCAGGTGTGCAAGATACTGAAGCTTAAAGCTCGAATGTGTAGCAGATTCCAGACGGACAAGGCAGCTGGGGACAGGTGGCCCGAGCTAGTGTTAGTGCATACATATGTAGAGCTCAAGTGATGGCGCATGCCTCTCTTTTCGGATTGCGAATGGAAGCTCTGGATAGCAAGTTATGGCCAGTAGAAGTTTTACCAAGGGCCAGGTCTGAGCTCATTTGTCGGCATCAGTATGCGCCATCTGGTGTTTTATAGAGCATGCCAGGTGTCTCATGGATGGTGTACACTATGGTGAGTTAGTAAAAATCGATCGCACATGATTTTGAGTTCCAGGAACTGAGTTCCGACCTAGGAAAAAAGGGAGCATTTGGCGGTGGTGAGATTCTAGGTGATTTTGGTTGGTTTTGACGACTCTGATTTGCAGCCTTGGAAAGTTGAAGAAGTGGTGAAGGGGGAACGGGTTGAGATCCAAAATGATATCTTTCATTGGGTTTTTCCAGTTTGAGCATACCATCAGTAGGCAGAAGGGAGCAATGCTCGAAAGAAAGAGGGGAATTTTTATTCCCAAGGTATTTTTGAAGGGCTTTTTTGGGAGGGTTGAAGGCCTTCGGAAGTAAACTTTTGTAGTGCCGCCACCTGCATGTTCATAAAGTATGCACCATGTGCATAGAGGATGTGTTTCCCATAAAGCCACAACACGTTGATGATCAAAACTAAAGCATAGGATAGAACAAGGCAGAATAGAAATCACTCACCATATAGTGCATGTGTAATGTTTATTTCACCCCATCCAATGACGACCGCCTTTGTGAACTCCACCACCAAATTTTGGATATCTTGTTGTTGCTCATTGGTTGTGATTGCAAGCCGAAGTATCTTCATCATCTTGTCAAATACCGCCCAAACATGTTGTCGGCTAAGCATAACACGCATTTCTATCATTGTCCATTGTATACTTGCAAGGATCCTTCCACAACTCCCATCCACCTTCAGGTTGATGTTCCGGCATGGACACTACTTTCATTGGTCCAAACCCTCTTCAAAAAGTGCCTTGCCTTTAGTCTACTCATGGAAACTGGTTGGGCCACTTGCTGAGTGCTTGCATTGTTCTTCTACGCAACAATGGACGTATTGGTCCCATGACAATCTATTGAATTTAAGCGCCCTTCTACTTTTGACATAGCGTCAAGCGACCTCTCTGCAGACTTCATTATAAAGACATAATCAAATAGGAAGCTTTAATAAAGGATCAAAGATGCGCATGAAAGCATGAAATGTGCACATCAGGAAGAGAATGGGGTCTAGGAGTGCTTCTTTATTTTGTAGTTTAAGGGAGTCAAAACTTTAGTATTAAGAAAGCAATCAAAGCACAACTTTTGAATTCAAACACGCAAAATGGAAAGTATATTTAAATTCAATTTTTTTTTCCAAAATCAAATTTAAAATATAGTGGGCAAAACCATATCATGTAACATATCTACGGAAAGAGCTTGGCGTGTAGATTACAGATCGAATATAATCTCCTCTCAAACTGGAGATCATATATAGGAGTTATGGAAGGCCAAAAACCATAAAGTTATCCACCTTATTTTTTGCGGAGAAAAGTGCATCCTTTGACCACTCTTACACCTCTCTTGCACACCCACCATCCTTGCACACATGTCATGCATCTATTTAAATGTTAATCACCTCCATAATCTCATGGAAAATAAAGAGGCCCTCCTATACCCCATCCTCTTCCTAATGAAAAATGCACATTTTTGAGAGAAGTTAATTATAGAGTTCTATTCACTGTTTTTTATGGCACGATTGGGCTCCCCTAGCATAGGACATCATAGCACCAAATGCTCCCACACACGTGTAATTTGTGAATTTTCCTCTTCCTCTATTTCATCGACCATTGCAATTTTGTGTGCATTTCTCTTATAGCCCTTAATGCAGAATGGACAAGGATATAGAGCTCCAGCCCCTTATTTGCACCTTAGAATGTACTTGATTGTTTTCAAATCGCCATCTAAGTGCCAATCAACTTCAAACTCCCCCATGTCATCTACTTGGAGTTTTTCCCTAGCTAGCTATGCCTTAATGACATCTGTTATCCACGAAACGCGTTCAAAAATCCAAGCAAGCACTCCGTGGGTCTCCTTGGGAACCTCAATAGCACCAAGCCACCAAATTTCTTTCTCCCACTGCACACACTGAAAAAAGGTGCACAATCCTCGTTCATAGTTGTACACTTTGCATAAAATAATACCTTATTCATGAGAGTAGTACTCATCCTTTCTAGTATTCGTTTCTTCACAATTTGACACTTGTCTAGATTGAGCACAAACACGAACTTTGAACCTATCAGTGGAAATGTCCAAAAAAACATATAGTTTCAAAAAAAGAAGACTATGCATTACTATAGCCTCACCATTAGGTGTACACCATAAAAATGTATCATTGGCATTTGAAGACATCTCAAATCAACGAAAATACTTTTTGACATTGAGTAAGGAAATCCCTTATCCACTCTCTTTGCACCTATGCTTGCATTGGTATGTTTTTCTTACTCCTTTTGACTACTTGGTAAAGAGGGATAAAGGCATCATCTCCTTTGTGTGAAAATAGCCTTCAATTTGAAAGTATAGATCCTTGTTTGAGGACTTCTTAGAAATATTGACCATAAGTGGTATAGGAAAAGTATTCTCAGTAATTTATCTTTCTCTTAAAGCATTCTTAATGCGACCATATAAGGCAATGTAGCCCTTAGTATTAATTCCCACTTCATCACAAGCCTTCTTTATATCAACATCGCTCACAAGATTTGAAAACTTTTGCATCACCTCCTTTGTGACATCATTGTTTAAATGTTCTTCATTTGGTGCTCGTAGAAGGCCTACGACATCCAATTTCTTGAGGCACAAACTCAATCAATGGATGTGATCCTCTTGGTTGTGAAGACCACAGAGCTCTTGGACAAAATTCCTACAAGAATTGATAAAAACATTACCACAAAGGCAACTTAAAGCACAGATGGGAGCGTAGAAAAATGCACCTTGTACCTATAATCCTTCTTTTTTTAGCACCACCTTTGGGGGCTGAAGTCTCTATGGCATTGAAGGTTCTCTTACGTTCCCTTGAACCTAAGGGCATGATCTTATCTTCAAGATTTTCAATCTAAGCACCCTTCCCTCTATCTATAGCTTAAGATTTTTCACCTTCTCCTCTGCATGAACGATCCTTTTGTGCAATTCGCTAGTGGTATGCGAAAGAATTTGAGATTGCTGCGAAGAACATCATGCGCTATTAGCTCCAACAGTCAACAATCGCTTGCAGTATCGAAGAATCCTTGCTCCCCTCTATCTACATATTGTAAGAATGTAGCAAGGTTATTAAATGCTGGATACACATTGATGGCTGGATCACTAGGGTAGAGGCAACCATGCACCCAAAGGTCCACATTGGTGTGACTTAAGACCATATTAGGTATTTTGGTAAAAATCTCACATTATGGGAATCTCCAAATCGACTAAATTCATGTAATTTGGGAATTTTCCACTTAAAGTGGGAAAAATTGAGGTGTGTGGTTAGTAAACAAAGTGAAAATCTCATAGGATTGTGGTGTTGATAAAGACCAAAAGTCAAGAGGATGTACAACACATGAATTTGAATAATAACTACTAAAACAAAGGAAGATACAAAAAAGATTTTGTTTACAAATTCACTAGTATAGTTACAATAGAAGCTCCACATAATTCTACTCCACATTTGACACCATATCCGAACTTTGATCCAAGTATGGTTTATGTGCATGAGTGAGGCCTTCTTTGGCTTTTAGAGCATGCCTTTCTGGAATCTTTATTCTAGAAAATGGTCCTTCTTTGTTGGGTCTCCAGGACCAAACAATTGCATCTACAGTTTCCCACACTTGTGGGTCCTTATAGTTGACAACCCAATAACCCTTCCAACAGTTACTGTAACCTTGACTATCTGTCATCCCACTTTTTCTCATGCAAGGTGCCCAATATTGAATGAAGAGTTTTCTGAAGTTTCGTGATGTAGGCTCATTATCAATGTCAGATAAAGCTATTGCAAGCCACACTGGATAGATTTCTATGTCACTCGGAACAAGCATAATAAAGTCACCTTGGTGCACATCTGACATAGGGTCAAACTCTTCCCTTGGCCTATCTCGTTTAGGCCCACAAAAATGATCGTTCAACTCTTCAAGGCCTAGGAATCTTTCTACTCCTTGTTGCAAATTCATTGTAGTGCTTTGTAGGTGAGAATACTCTTGAGTTTTTGGCCAAAACATTTCATACAAGACTCCCTCTGATATGATTGCTTTTCGAATCTCTTCAATTACCTTACTCCAATAATCTATCACACGGGTCCATAAAATCGCGGAATACTTGAACCATCCCCTAAATTTTTCCAAAATTTTATATAGTTCTTTAGCCCCAAAATGACTTCTTTGTGGGCCTTGACATACTCCGCCATTGGTACTACAGGTGGATCTCCATGTGGTAACATTGGCTTGCCTACGTACTGTGTCTGTTTTCCAAAGGCGAATACTTCCACTCCAACTTGATACACCTACATGTGCCTTATATTGCATCATTGGTGTCTCGTCCTGCATAAAGAACTTGAACTGAAGCGGTTTGGAATGTCCAACAAGTATGTCTTGTCCATCACAAAGATAGCCATCACAATATTGCTTGAAATCGGGGATCTTTGTGAGAGAAAATGAATCTCGAGATGAAGATGAGCTGTTTCGTAATGTATCCATCAAATGTGGAAAATTATAGGTTTGTGTAACTCTCAACTTCTCTAAAAACCTAATAAACATGGTGTCTATGTCCTCATGTGTATGCCCAACCATTAAAAATCCCAGCTGGATGGTTTTGAAAACACCCCTTGCAACAAGCATTGACAAATAGGAAAATAAGTATCGATTTTTGTTTTCCCCTGCATAATTATCCAATTGTAGCAACAAGTTCTCTGGCAACCTGCGAATTGTTGACCCCAATTCCTCTTCTGCAATTTCTGATGACTGCACAATGGGCTCTTTTCCATCACTCAAGTTATGGTAGTCCAAGGAATCCCTTGAGTTCAAAGCATGTAGTAGTGAAATATTGCTCCTTGGAAGTCCATTTGTTACTAGATCACCAAGAGGATGCTTATCTATCCTCTCTAGGTTATGTAAATAATTAGCAATTGAGCCAATTGTAAGATTTGGATCAGCTGGCCACAAACCATTCAAGACAAAGTGTCCGTAATGACCTTCTCCATGTCCATGAGTGATCATGCCAATCAATGCCACCTGCAGATTATATCCTGAATCCACACCCTAAGTAACAATGCGTAATCTAGGAATAGCAGTTTTCTTTTGATCCATCTTATCATGGATTATGCATACATATATATTTTTGTGGTTGAGTTTCTGAATACCTGCGCCATGCATAATATAGGCTTCTGCAACTCTTTTGTTGTGCCATGTGAACTTCTCTCTCCCTCAAGAGAAGAGCTCTCTCTTCAAGAGAAGGTTTAGCTTCTAACCTTGCTTTGATTGAGCTACAAATATTGCACTTAGAGAACTCACTCGTCTTTGTTAAAGTGACATGTGGGTACTCTTTGTTCCAAATTCTACCAAAAGAAGATTGGGATAGATTGTTCTCATAGCCCATTTGGTCAAGTGTCGTGTTGATTTCACATAAAATATCCACTTCTTTGTATGTTGATGGAATCACCAATGGAGTCTCTCTTGAGCCATCTAGCAGTGTTCTACATCTATGTGGCATCTTCTCAGAGTTGTTTTCCACAAACTTATTTAGTAGTGCTCTTTGTAAACTAGTATGTTGAAGTCCCCTTCTCAATGTACATGTGTTCCCATGTACATATTGGCGCACACCATTTTCAAAGTTCTCCTTGTATCGATAAAATGATGTCTTTGGTATTCCATGTAGCTCATACCATGCTCTACAACAAACAATAGAGCCATTTAGCCTGAATTGGTATCGTGACTTCTCATCTTTCTGATAACATATAGAAAGAACATCATAAACATAATTAGTGCGTGATTTTTGAGACTCTCCCCAAAATTGTTGTCGTAACCTTGTCACCATATCACGATCTGCAAACTGGCAACATTTTTGTGCACAACAATCAATGCATGATACCCTTTGAATTGATTTTTTTGAAAGGTAAAAAGTGGAAGCTAGTGTTGCTTTTGATTTTTGAGTGCTGTTCATGAAAGTGTATCGTCTCTTCCTTGACAACTGGACAACATTACTCCCATCAAGTTTTTTTCCAACATTGTCATCGTTGGATACATCCTCATATGTAGCATGCATGCCATCAACAGGAACAAAGAGTTGTAATGGGCTCCCATTCAACATTGTTGTCTGCTTGATGGGCTACTTTAGCAAAGTGATGCTACCCACTTTAACCACATCATCAATGCTTGCATTTTCTCTTTCAATACCCACACCCACACAATCATGACCAAGTTCCTGATAGTTGACATAATCATGTGGAAATACATATAAGATGGTCCCTTCATTCATGGTTTGCATGATTGTGTCATCTTTTAAAAGGACCCTCTGATTTCTCCAAGACTCTCGAATCACTGCTTCAAATTCTGGGCTTCTCATAGGTATTGCATCTGTAACTAGAGGATTAGAATGTTCATGTTCTTCATCACCATTGTAGCTTTCGTGTGGATCAATTAAGCTCCCATTTAATACAAAAGATTGCAAAAGAAGCTTTGACCATCGAACAACACTCCATAATGAGCCTTGGAGAGATGAAGTATCCATTGTAGGAAAAGGTAGGACCACATCCTTCAAGCATTCCTCCACTAGTATGGAAACATTTCCTGGCCCTATCTTTGTACCACCACAAGTGGAATGTGGATCTGTTCTACACACACAACCAATACCAACAATTTCATTGTCAAGTATCATATGTACTTTCTCCCCAAATTCGAAGTCCATCCTGTAAGTGAAAAAGATTACATTGTTAAATCCATAGTTATAGAAAAATACTCTTCAAACAAAAATCATGCTGCAACATGAAAAAGGTCCTCCTTGCTATATTAATGGAAGCAAGGTTGGACATTATGGTGGATCTTGAAACCAAACCATCCTTGCTATATTAGAGCATAGGTTGGGCAAGTGGTGGACCTAGTTGTAATACCCACTGCCACCTATCAACTACTATAGGACTATGATTTCCAATGTCCAAGTATCCCTTGAGTCTTTCAAGGTTGAACACGTGGTGGACCTTGAAATGAAAATCCCCTTTCTATATCACAGCATAGCTTGGACAAGTGGTGTACCTAGTTATAATGCCCAATATCCAAGGTGAAATACCTTAGGACCTTGCTACCTTGCTTGACAATGTTTACGTAGCCCCTCATTTCTTTCATGGAAGCAAGGTTGGACAAGTGGTGGACCTTGAAACTAAAGCCTCTTTGCTATATTAG
The DNA here is from genome assembly GCF_014529385.1 of Adiantum capillus-veneris. Taxonomy (NCBI): domain Eukaryota; kingdom Viridiplantae; phylum Streptophyta; class Polypodiopsida; order Polypodiales; family Pteridaceae; genus Adiantum; species Adiantum capillus-veneris. Next base: position 62,824,448 of record NC_140940.1, on the reverse strand, counting down.
AGCATAGGGTGGACCTAGTTGTAATACCCACTGCCACCTATCAACTACTATAGGACTATGCTTTCCAATGTCCAAGTATCCCTTGAGTCTTGCAAGGTTGAACACCTTGAAACAAAAATCCCCTTTCTATATCAGAGCATAGCTTGGACAAGTGGTGGACCTAGTTATAATGCCCAATATCCAAGGTGAAATACGTTAGGACCTTGCTACCTTGCTTGCCAATGTTTACGTAGCCCCTCATTTCTTTAATGGAAGCAAGGTTGGACAGGTGGTGGACCGTGAAACCAAAGCCTCTTTGCTATATGAAAGCATAGGTTGGACCTAGTTGTAATACCCACGGCCACCTATCAACTACTATAGGACTATGCTTTTCAATGTCCAAGTATCCCTTGAGTCTTGCAAGGTTGAACACGTGGTGGACCTTGAAACAAAAATCCCCTTTCTATATCAGAGCATAGCTTGGACAAGCGGTGGACCTAGTTATAATGCCCCTCCTTTCTTTAATGGAAGTAAGGTTGGAAAAGTGGTGAATCTTGAAACCCAAACCCTTTGGCTATATATAGAGGATAGCTTGGACAAGTGGTGGGGTTAGTTGTAGTATCCAATGTCCAAGGTCCAAGGTGAACTATGTAAAGACCTTACTTCCAAAAACAAAGTCTTACAAGTGGTTCTCCTTGAAACCAAAACCTCCTTAGTGTATTAGAACAAAGCTTGGAGCAGTGGTGGACTTAGTTGTAATGGTGAATGTCCAAAGAAAACTATTATAGGACCTTGCTTCCCAAATCAAGTTTGGACAAGTGGTGGATCTTGAGACCAAAACCCCCTTACTCTATTAAAGCATAGCTTAGATAAGTGGTGGACCTAGCTGTCATGGAAAATGTTCAATGTGAACTGCTACAGGACCTTGCTATTAAATGTCTAAGTAGAGCTAGCTTCTTTAATGGAATCAAGGTTGGACAAGTGGTGGACCTTGAAACCAAAGCCTCTTTGCTATATGAGAGCATAGGTTGGACCTAGTTGTAATACCGACTGCCACCTATCAACTACTATAGGACTATGCTTTCCAATGTCCAAGTATCCCTTGAGTCTTGCAAGGTTGAACACCTTGAAACGAAAATCCCCTTTCTATATCAGAGCATAGCTTGGACAAGTGGTGGACCTAGTTATAATGCCCCTCCTTTCTTTAATGGAAGCAAGGTTGGAAAAGATGTGAATCTTGAAACCCAAACCCTTTGTCTATATATAGAGGATAGCTTGGACAAGTGGTGGGCTTAGTTGTAGTATCCAATGTCCAAGGTCCAAGGTGAACTATGTAAAGACCTTACTTTCAAAAACAAAGTCGTACAAGTGGTTCTCCTTGAAACCAAAACCTCCTTAGTGTATTAGAACATAGCTTGGAGAAGTGGTGGACTTAGTTGTAATGGTGAATGTCCAAAGAAAACTATTATAGGACCTTGCTTCCCAAATCAAGTTTGGACAAGTGGTGGATCGTGAAACCAAAACCCCCTTACTCTATTAGAGCATAGCTTAGATAAGTGATGGACCTAGCTGTCATGGACAATGTTTAATGTGAACTGCTACAGGACCTTGCTATTAAATGTCTAAGTAGAGCTAGCTTCTTTAATGGAATCAAGGTTGGGAAAGTGCTGCATCTTGAAACCAAAAGCGCTTTATTGTATTAGAGCATAGCTTGGACAAGTGAGGGACCTAGTTTTAATGTGTGATGTCCAAAGAAAAGTATTACAAGACCTTGCTTTCCAATATTTGAATTGGTCAAGTGGTTCAAACTAAGTATAAAACTTTGACCATTTTCTTCGTGAATTGCCAAAAAGCTAGTTTTAGACACCCCTAAATGAAAATGGTTTAGGGTGGCCTTAAACAACATTTTCCAAAGACTTGAACAAAAGGGTTGCCAAAGAGAAATAAAAATTTATTATGGCTTGAAGTGCCTGAGTATGTGAAAACAAGCCTAGGTTTTCCACGAGGCAAAAGGTGACAGAAAAGAAGTGTTGTCTCTTATGACATAATAAGAACATTGGAAACTTAGGATTGACCATGTGGCCTAAACTTTGGCAAGTAAAGTGGTGGCCAAGTTTTGTGGCACAGTGTGCACTTGGTCCTATATGTGTTGACCACTTGGCTAAATCTAGGACCATAAGGCCAAACCTTTCGCACCTTAAATATAGTATGGGACATAATCTAGAACTGCTATAGTAAATTAGTAGTATAGTAAATATGTTAATATTTTTATTATATTTAAGTATATGCTAAATATAATTTATGTCAAAATTTCACTAATAAAGAATGTTCCCATTTAGCACTCTAGATGCGGGGTCTTAAGGCAATGCCACAATGGGGTGCATCTGACGAGGCAGCGCTTCTACGTGAGGTTTGGGGGTAGCACTCTTGATGGGGATGTGGAATATAACGCTTTCGATGGCGGGGCTTGGGAGGCTAACTTTGGGATATTGTTCCGGGCGAGGTCCTGGGGCAGCGCTCCAGGCGGGGTCAAGGACCTAGTATAGAGTGAATTCCTAGTATAGAGTTACACATGTTTTGCATATTTTCAACCATGATTTCTTTAATTTTGGGCATGTGAATTGGATAATGTTTTATAGTGCTTTTGTTTTTTTTAATCCTATGATAAAACATGGACTTGTAGCATACGTAGCATTCTAATAAACCCTATCAAGATTAGGCGCATAGAGAGAGCGCACGAGCAACGCACACAAGGAAAGCAGGCGAGCAGCAAACACATAGAAAGCGCACACGGATCGCACACAGTTGGAGTATACACGCACGTAGAGGAGCAAATTCGGCATCGTACACAACGCACAGGTGGAGCGCACAGGATTGACAGTTCGCGCACAAGATAAAGAAACAGCATCGTATGCAATGCTTTCCAGAAGGGCAGGATCGGGCATAGCTTCTTCTCAGGAGACATTGCACACCTCACGAATAGAGAAAAAATAGGTATTTCTCTCTCTCTCACTCTCTGTCTTTCTTCATATAGAGCAGATGGTTCTCATGGCGTGTTCAGACTCTGCAAGCGCAGCGAGCCCGCCAAAAGTTTCCCTCTCTCTTCTATTCACACAACGCAATTCTATGGTGAATATGTTTTGAAAAAATAGAAATCAACATTTTAATTGAGATTCTTATGCTTGCAAAACCTTCACATGTTTGACAACATTAGATTTCTTTTATTATTAGAATTTATAGTTTTGATAATTAGACAAAAAAAGACACCATCTTTATCATGAAGGAACCTACTTCGTCTCTAATACAATTAACATCGGAATATAATCCAAGGTTGGAATTTAAAGTAAGGATGTGTCAAACTCAACATGCAACATAAAAAAGGAGGACACGTTTATATCTTTTCATGATTGTGCTTTGACAGATTCAAATAGTTTGCCGAAGGTGTAACGAGGAAAAAGACCAAACTGAGAGATTCGTGATTAAGTGGCCTTGAGTTTGTCCCATTGCAAAGCTTGTAGAGCGGTTAAATCCTCTTGGGCACCATAGTAGATGACAAAAATTATCTTGTGCCTGATTTGTGTCAAAGGGTGATGGAAAGACATCTTTGTAAGAATTTTCTATGTATTCGTGATTTAGTTTTGCATGTTTGGGGTTTTAACGGTTTCATGTACACTTATGCCTCTTTGTAAGCTACTTGTACTATACAATGTATTTTTTTCTACCATCTTTGGTATTTCTCAAGTATTTTTCTCTACATTGTCTTGTTGCACGACGGGCACACGCATTGACATACACACAACAATACCCAGTTTCTCATAGTACATAGTGTATATATTTGAGTGATTATTCCAAGGTATATCCAAGGGAAAACTAACACAAGAAGCTTTAGATTTTTTCTCATGTAGGAAAACGGAGTCCTGTTCATCAGTGTTTTTCATACAATGCATAATATCATGAGCTTCTGCTTGAGAAGGACCGCATACCTAGCTAGGTATCTGGTGCCTCCCTCGGAGAATCTCAGATGTTGAGGTAAGTCACAAGGTGGAAATTATTGCGAGAACTTGTCCAATTTAACTTCTTGTGATTAACTTAAAATGGATGAATTCCAAGCACTAGTGAGGCAACATACGAAATGCTAGAAGTTCTTGAAGCAACAGCTTGTATACACTTCTCAATGATTCCAAATTTTGAGTTCGAAGTGAAAAGAATGAGTGCACTTGCTCCCAAGAGATCAACATTTTACTAACATGAGCCGAAAGAATGAGTTGCTAATGACAATCAGCACAGCATGCTGGCAGAGGCGACGTAGCGAAAGGTGACGCCCTCGCCCGGTGCCAGTGCACCACCGGCCTTCACAACACAGTCGTTCATGGCTACCCACTTGAACAGCGTCGGATTGACGAAGCTGTCCGACCCAAACGCGCCGCACGAGATATGAATGTCACGGAAGGAGCAGCCATCGATACACGTGTTGATGATCTGCACCAAGAATTTGGAGGGCCTACGAGTCCCTGCAGCAGAACGATGTCCTCCTGTGCTTGTACTGCAAGTAGCGTTCTTCCGCCACCGTTTGTAGCCGTCGATGCAGAGACGGCGACATGAACTTTTTGCGGGTGCAATATAGCGTTACCGATAACACTCGCGTTATTGGCGACGACAATCTGCAAATTTGGGCCTAATAATGATCTAATCGTGGCGTTTATACAAAAGCTCACCCAAATTTTCTATTGCACTACTTATTTTTCCCTACAAACTGAGCTTCCATATATAATTTCCAGAACCTCACACGATTCTAGGGAAGTTGGGATAATTTTTACTATTTTTACACTATTTTCCTCATAATGCAGGCCTTAAAAGCGGCATAGTTATAAGTTGAGACACACTTTTCCCCAACACTAGACCAACACATCAAGAAAGAAAGAAACAACACATCAAGAAAGAAAGAAACGATGAAACAGTCATAAAAGTGGATTTTTGTTCTTGAGAATTCAATCATTTAAGAGAGAGAGAGAGAGAGAGAGAGAGAGAGAGAGAGAGAGATCGGCATGCTTGGGCCCACTACCGTATTGACATTGTGACAACCCTCTAACACCTTCTGAAGGTATTTATGGCCCTAGCCGACACTCATTGTCTGCATTTCTCCGGTCCCATATACTCAATCTAAAGTGTGTAGATGCGTGCACCCACTCTCAATAACATGTTATGGTACAACCATACAAAAATTGGCATAACTACAAAAAGGACTTGCAGAGCTACTTATTAGAAGGCAAATAAATGATGCATGTGTGACCATTCGTGAGACATAGTCATTTCAAAAAGGTGCCAATGCATTTGCTTCGTACGTGTGACTATAAATTATTAGCCATGTCCTACGTAACCTCGATGAGACTCATGAGTACTAAACCCTTTGTGAAAAGGGATCTACATAGTGTGGCTAGTTTCTATTGGAGCAATGACACTACAAGAATGGAAGGAAAACCCAACCCATTGGTCAAACGCATGAACACCCACTGGAATCTCACATGTAGCTTGATAAAAACTACAATATTTTAAAGAAAACCTCAGAAAAGCTCATTATGAGTACTTCAAAGTTCTAGATACTATCTAAAAAATCTTGAAGTGTAAGGCTTGTTGCTTCGTTGTCAATGTTAGGGAAAGAGTATGGTCTTTCTTCGAGAGACTCTAGGATCAAAAAGTGAGATTCAAAAAGGTTTAAGAACTTTCTCAAAAGCCTTGAGTAGAAAGACAATCCCATCTCCCACCTTAGATGTATAATTGTGAAGAGTGTGTGCTCGAATGTGCGCTTGCTTGGTGTGGTGTGCGAGGAAGGAGAACATAGAGGGTTTTGGGTTGAGTTCACAGTTAGGATTGAAATTCCTCATGATTTGTTATTGAAATGTAATACCAATAAATAGGGAGAAGGTTGGTACGGTCAGTTTGATGGATGTCCAACCAGTTTGCATAAAACCCTAAAAATCTTTATCCCTTGAACGTCGACATGGCCCAAGAGGCCTATGTATGTACAACTTGTACAACCATAAAGCATCCAAGTGGTGTCACCCTATACCCATTATCTCCATGCAATGTGAAGAGTGCTATGAGGGTAGGTTTTTTGTGAGATCATCCACAGGGTTGTCATCCATATCAACCTTGATTAGTTCCATGCGCTTGGTACCCAATATGTCGTGTATCACATGATAATAGACTTCTATGTGTTTTGACTTAGAGTGAACAAGGGGTCCTTCTCTAATGTAATTACACTCTAACTATCACAATGCAACACTAGTATCTGAGTAATGTGAAGATCTCCCACAAGGTGACCTAACCACACAGCTTCCTTGCTAACATCAAAAACTGCCACATACTTTGTCTCTGTGGTGGCGGAAGATCACAGATGGCAAGAAACTCAACTTTCTTCTTCCGCACCACCTCTTCTAAAAACCACAACAGGAGTGTCCTTATAAGTGAGTAAATCTGCGAGGGTAGCTCGAGTACTCTCCTCCACCAAAAAGGTGAACTGAAACTCCTTGAGCTCAATAACCCATCTTATCACTGTTTTTGATATATTTTAATTATTGAACAGCCGGGGAAGGAGTGAATAACTGGTAAGAAAGCTGAATGACCTTTGCAGCAAGTAGTGTCTGAATCGCTTACAAGAATAAACCATACTCGTCATCACCAATTCAATTTCAAAAAAATCTCCTAGTATAATGAACAGGCTTCATATACTGAGATTCTTTACCTTTTTGCAGCAACATGGCTCCAATGGCATCATCTCCCGCTGATGGGTTAACATAAAACTCCTTTTCTCAGTCAAGACCTTGCAGAATAGGTAACATACTCAAAACCTCTTTAACGTTTTCAACTATCTACTAGTCCCCCGCCAAGGAATAAAGCCATGGAAATCTTCTCTATGTGTCAAACTTGTAAACAGCTCTTAAAGTGCATGTTTGTCCCTCAAGAGAAAAACAAAAGGGATTGTTTAAGCAATGTACTTACCTACCTTTAGAGTGGCAAGCGAAAAAATCCCTTAACTCGACCTAATGCTTTTGATATTTCTTGTTGTCTAAATGGTGCCCATAGTGTGGGCTATGACATTGTTATAATTTTTGGTCTATGACCAGCTGATGACTAAAGTGATGAACTGTATAAATGATCAAGTTATCTTGTGTCTTTTCTATGACATGGTGTTAGATATTATGTCTCTTTATTGCAACATGATTAAGTTATCTAGTATTTTTCTTTCAAGGTTATAAGTAATTTTTAATAAGCAGTTTAAATGTCATGACCTGTTAACTTCACAATTTGGCTTTCTAATGATGACATATTCTCTTGATTTGTAGAGATGGAAGAAGAACTTAACCACGTTGAATCTCAGGCGATCTATAAAGAAGAGAGAGAGAGCTATGGCCAAAGCGAAAGAACTTTAAGCTTTTGAGACCTCTCAATATGCTACAAACTCCATGCTTTAAGCTTTTTGAGTAACACTTTCACTTTGAAGCATAAATTCTTCAGTTTAGGGTTCTTATTCTTACATACTCCCAATACTTGCTTTACGACCAACAAGGCATCTCCTTTGATCTTCAAGCGTCTATCCCCAATTGTAAGCGAATATGCAAACCACCTTCAAGAGCCATGTATTCTGCTTCATTGTTTCTCTTTGCATCAAGTTTTAGCCCTTGCTTTCTTACAAACTTCGCTTGTGCATCATATATGACAATGCCTCCTCAAGAAGCATCATGACTTCTTTGGTAAGAACCATCAAAGTATAATAGTGAAGCATCAAAGATGGCAAGAGTGTCGACTTTCTTCTTCCGCACCACCTCTTCTTTAACCAAAACAGGAGTGTCTTTATAAGTGAGTAAATCTTCCAGGGTAGCTCAAGTACTCTCCTCCACCAAAAAGGTGAACGAAAACTCCTGAAGCTCAATAACCCATCTTATCACGCTTTTGATATATTTAAATTATTGAATAGCCGGGGAAGCAGTGAATAACTGGTAAGAAAGGTGAATGACTTTTGCAGCAAGTAGTGTCTGAATCGCCTGCAAGAATAAATTATACTGGTCATCACCAATTCAATTTCAAAAAATCCTCTTTCATGAGGAGCCTTCACTCTGCTAGCATAATGAACAAGCTTCATATACTGAGATTCTTTGCCTTTTTGCAGCAACATGGCACCAATGGCATCATCTCCCACTGATGGGTTAACATAAAACTCCTTTTCCGAGTCAGGAGCTTGCATAATAGGTAACATACTCAAAACCTCTTTAACTTTTTTAAATATCTACTAGTCCCCCTCCATGGAATAAAGCCATGGAAATCTTCTCTATGTGTCATACTTGTAAACAACTCTTAAAGTGCATGTCCGTGCCTCAAGAGCAAAACAAAAGGGATTGTTTAAGCAATGTACTTACCTATATACCTTGAGAGTGGCACGCAAAACAATCCCTTAACTCGACCTAACACTTTTGATCTTTCTCGTTGTCTAAATGGTGCCCAGAGTGGGCTATGACATTGTAATGATTTTAATTTTTTGGTCTATGACCAGCTGATGAGAAAGTGATGAATTGTATAAATGATCAAGTTATCTTGTGTCTTTTCTATGACATGGTGATAGATATTTTGTCTCTTTATTGCAGCATGATTAAGTTATCTTGTATTTTTCTTTCAAGGTTATAAGTAATTTTTACTAAGCGGTTTAAATGTGATGACTTGTTAACCTCACAATCTGGCTTTCTAATGATGACATATTCTCTTGATTTGGAGAGATGGAAGAAGAACTTAACCATGTTGAAGCTCAGGTGATCTACAAAGAAGAGAGAGAGAGAGCTATGGCCAAGCAAAAGTCCTTGAAGCTAAGAGGACAAGTCCAGGCTGCAAGGCAAGACTCTCAGCCTCAAAGAGTACAAGGAGCTATGCCCAAACCACTTTGTGTGTCAAGAACTATTTTAAATCGGCAGCAATGCAAAGGGACTAGCTCTTGGAGCTATCAGATTTGTAGCACAAAGGGTTAGCACGAGTATTGCTACAATGTTCATATGATGGGAGAGATTTTTGACAAATAATAACCAGATGGAACTCTACTTTATACAGCATTGCTATGCTTATGATATCCTTAGGAGATGGGTCGATTGGTGAGACCGTCCAAAGCATTCTAGCGTTGGACATGGACGGATTGTAAAGAAAGTGGCAGCAAGTAATGCCGATAATCCAATGCCTAGACGCAAATGTCCTACAGCTTTACTTCTCGAAGTATCAGAGATGCTCGTTGCATTAGTGAGCCGAGGGCAAGATCTTGCAATCCAAGGAGAGAGACCTAACATTTTGCCTCCATTTTTTGCGGCATAATCCTTGAGCTTGAGATAGAGCTAGCAGAGGCCCAAGCCAAGCTACAACAATATGTATTGTTGTACGGGCCACTACCAGAACAGGCTGGTCCTTTGCAACAAGGAATTGCAAGCCCATCTCCTGAGCTTGCAAGCACTGAGTCCGAACTACTCAACGAGCTGACACAATCGTTCGCTTAAGCACCTCGCTCACTTTACCCCTATCTATTTTTCAAGAATCCAATGAAAAGTACTACAATTTTTTTGATCACCGAGTTTCATTTACCCCCTTAGGTGTCCCTTTTTGTATTCTTGATTTGAAATTTTATTGTATCTAACTGTAATTATGAATCTTATTGCAAAGGTAACGAGATAGAGATAGATAGAGAGAGAGAGAGAAAGAGAGAGAGAGAGAGAGAGAGAGAGAGAGAGAGAGAGAGGGGGGGGGTGAACATCAAGTAGTATAGCATGACTATCTTTCATAATATTCATATAATCACACCGGGAAATATTTATAGGACCTAAGTCACAAATCTTCATCTGCATGAAACACACCAACCATATCATCTACTTCATACATCTTAGAGCATTCTGAAGCTATCTCCCATTCCATATCATCATCATTATAGCCATGGGTTTAGAAGACACCATAGTGCTTTTGTGTTGCTCTTGTTGCAATGTTCACTGGATTATGGATAAATCTCATGTTGCAGATATCTCACAATTTCCACTTGATGCTGCAATAGATAAAACCTTTACTGCAGTGTGTTGTAGATCCACTTTCTTCCGCCATACTCCTTCCATTATATAGGCACACTTGTGTGTGAAAGGGCATATACATGACATGGATTCTAGAACATACCAGTTATGTTAGCATAATCAACTCGTTTTTCAAAAGCAGTTTTCCCATCTTCGTGTCCCAACAGTTAAGAGCACACTATTTTGAAGTCGGTCATGAATTCTTTGTTGGGCGATTGTTGATGCATTTGGGATTTGGGATCCAATACAAATGAAACACCATGCAACAAGATATGCAACTGCACCCATCGCATGTTGGCAACTGTGATTATTACAGCTTTGTTCTTTGCACCAAAGCCAACACGCTCTATTACTTTGCGCAATGCCTCTGATATATACCAATAAACTCGACCAAAGAAGAAAGAGTCTTTGTCGGCTATTCACAAAAGATCTACAAACCGGACTTACAATCCTCTCTACATTGCGCCAAAAAATTGTCAAGTTCACAAGTTGTGCATATCTTGTAGCTATCTCTTAGTAGCTAGGATACTTGCTGAGCCATGCATCCCATCGTCTATCAGCTACAGTTTCAATCAAAGCAGGCTTCACTTCTTGCAAGGTGGCAAGAACATGATATGCGGTTGCAAACCTTGTCGCGCAATTTATATGTAAAGTTTTATTGGGTGATTTTTGTTCGAAAAAGAGCATATAGAAATTGATGCTCTCTAATAAATTTCACCACATGGTTTTCATCCATTAATAACACGCATGTATAGTATGGGATAACCTATAATATGCTCGTGTATGGTGTATTATATGTATCCCATATAACATGTAATGAAGCTTAGGCAGGCGAGGGTTCCCGTACAAATGCACACGTGGACTCATGGCGAGTTCAAACTCTGCAAGCGCAGCGAGCCCACCAAAGCTTTTCCCTCTCTCTTCTATTCCCTCTCTCTTCTATTCACACAACGCAATTCTATGGTGAATATGTTTTGCATATGCGAAATTTTTCTCATTGGAAAAATGGAAATCAACAATTTAATTGAGATTCTTATGCTTGCAAAAGCTTCACATGTTTGACAACATTAGATTTCTTTTATTATTAGAATTTATATTTTTGATAATTAGACAGAAAAAGACACCATCTTTATCATGAAGGAAACTACTTCGTCTCTAATACAACTAACATCGGAATATAATCCAAGGTAGGAATTTAAAGTAAGGATGTGTCAAACTCAACATGCAACATAAAAAAGGAGGACAAGTTTATATCTTTTCATGATTGTACTTTTACAGATTCAAATAGTTTGCCAAAGGTGGAAGGAGGAAAAAGACCAAACTGAGAGATCCCTGATTAAGCGGCCTTGAATTTGTCCCCATTGTAAAGCTTGGAGAGCGGTTAAAACCTCTTGGGCAACATAGTAGATGATAACAATTTCTTGTGCCTGATTTGTGTCAAAGGGTGATAGAAAGACATCTTTGTAAGAATTTTCTATGTATTCGCGATTGAGTTTTTCATGTACACTTATGCCTCTTTGTAAGCTACTTGTACTATACAATGTATTTTTTTCTACCATCTTTGGTATTTCTCAAGTATTTTTCTCTACATTATCTTGTTGCACGACGGGCACACACATAGACATACACACAACAATACCCACTTTCTCATAGTACATAGTGTATATATTTGAGTGATTATTCCAAGGTATATCCAAGGGAAAACTAACACAAGAAGATTTAGAAATTTTCCCATGTAGGAAAACGGAGTCTTTTTCATCAGTGTTTTTCATACAATGCATAACATCATGAGCTTCTACTTGAGAAGGACCGCATACCTAGCTACGTACGATTAGGGGTAGGGGACCACCGGCCCCCCCAACGGGCCGGCGGTCCGTTGGCCCCAATCGTACCTAGCTGGGTATCTTGTGCCTCCCTCACACAATCTCATGATGTTGAGGTAAGTCACAAGGTGGGAACTATTGTGAGAATTTGTCCAATTTAACTTCTTGTGAATAACTAAAATGGATGAATTCCAAGCACTAGTGAGGCAACAGACGAAATGCGAGAAGTTCTTGAAGCAACAGCTTGTATACACTTCTCAATGATTCCAAATTTTGAGTGCGAAGTGAAAGGAATGCGTGCATTTGCTCCCAAGAGATCAACATTTTACTAACATGAGCCGAATGAATGAGTTGCTAATGACAAGCAGCACAGCATGGTGGTAGAGGCGACGGAGAGGGGGAATTCCACAGCGCTGACGTAGCGAAAGGTGACGCCCTCGCCCGGTGCCAGTGCACCACCAGCCTTCACAACCCGCTTGAACAGCGCCGGATTGACGAAACTGTCCGACCCAAACGCGCCGCACGAGACATGAATGTCACAAAAGGAGCAGCCATCGATACAGGTGTTGATTATCTGCACCAAGAATTCGGAGCGGCCTACGGGTCCCTGCAGCAGAACGATGTCCTCCTCTGCCTTGCACTGCGCTTGTACTGCAAGTAGCTTTCTACCGCCACCGTTTGTAGTCGTCGATGCAGAGACGGCGACATGGAGCTTTATGCGGCTGCAATATAGCGTTACCTACAACAGTCGCGTTATTGGCGACGAGAATCTGCAAATTAGGGCACAGAAACATTGCCACAAGCACCACATTAACCTAGAAGATGTTGCGGTGACGGCCTTCTGATGATCCTCGCCGCATCATGACCATAGCTCCTGATCTAATCGTGGCGTTTATACAAAAGCTCAACCAAATTTTCTATTGCAGTACTTATTTTGCCCTACAAACTGAGCTTCCATATATGTAGACCCGGCCAGAAATTATAATTTCCGGAACCTCACACGATTCTAGGGAACTTGGAGTATTTGGGCTAATTTTTATTATTTTTACACTATTTCCTCATAATGCAGGCCTCCGGAGTTATTCCTTTCACTCTTATTCTCAATCAACATTTTTGAACTTCAAAGCGCCATAGTTATAAATTGAGACACACTTTTCCCCAACACTAGACAGTCATAAAAGTGGATTTTTGTCCTTGAGAATTCAATTATTCAAGTGTCTGGGTTTCATTTGTGCACATTGTTAAGATCAGCACATTGTGTGTGTGTGTGTGTGTGTCTGAGAGAGAGAGAGAGAGAGAGAGAGAGAGAGAGAGAGAGAGAGAGAGAGAGAGAGAGAGAGAGAGATCTCGGCATGCTTGGGCCCACCACCTTATTGACATTGTGACAACCCTCTAACACCTTATGAATGTTGTTATGGCCCTAGCCGACTCTCATTGTTTACATTTCTCCAGTCCCATATACTCAATCTAAAGTGTGTAGATGCGAGAATCAATTTTCACTAACATGGTATGGTACAACCATACAAAAATCGGCATAAGTACAAAAAGGACTTGCATAGCTACTTATTAGAAGGCAAATAAATGATGCATGTGTGACCATTCGTGAGACATAGTCATTTCAAAAAGGTGCCAATGCATTTGCTTCGTGTGACTAAAAATTATTACCCATGTCCTATGTAACCTCGATGAGACTCATGAGTACTAAACCATTTGTGAAAAGGGATCTACATAGTGTGGCTAGTTTCTATTGGAGCAATGACACTACAAGAATGGAGGGAAAACCCAACCCATTGGTCAAGGGCATGAACACCCACTGGAAGCTCACATGTAACTTGATAAAAACTACAATATTTTAAAGAAAACCTCACAAAATCTCATTATGAGTACTTCAAAGTTCTAGATACTATCTAAAAAATCTTGAAGTGTAAGGCTTGTTGCTTCGTTGTCAATGTTTGGGAAAGAGTATGGTCTTTCTTCAAGAGACTCTAGGATCAAAAAGTGTGATTCGAAAAGGTTTAAGAACTTTCTCAAAATCCTTGAGTAGAAAGACAATCCCATCTCCCACCTTAGATGTATAATTGTGAAGAGTGTGTGCACGAGTGTGCGCCTGCTTGGTGTGGTGTGCGAGGAAGGAGAACATAGAAAGTTTTGGGTTGAGTTCTCAGTTAGGATTGAAATGCCTCATTATTTGTTATTGGAATGTATTACCAATAAATAGGGAGAAGGTTGGTACGGTCAGTGTAATGGATGTCCAACCAGTTTGCATAAACTCTAACAATCTTTCTCCCTTGAACGCTGACATGGCCCAAGAGGCCTATGTATGTACAGCTTGTACAACCGTAAAGCATCCAAGTGGTGTCACCCTAAACCCATTATCTCCATGCAATGTGAAGATTTATATGAGGGTAGGTGCTTTGTGAGATCATCCACAAGGTTGTCATCCATATGAACCTTGACTAGCTCCATGTACTTGGTACCCAATATGTTGTGTATCACATGATAATAGACTTCTATGTGTTTTGACTTAGAGTGAACAAGGGGTACTTCTCTAATGTAATCACACTCTAACTATCACAATGCAACACTAAGAGTCTTAGTAATGTGAAGATCTCCCACAAGGTGACGTAACCACACAGCTTCCTTGCTAACATCAGAAATTGCCACATACTTTGTCTCTGTGGTGGCGGAAGATGACATATAGTCCTAGGGACATGATCTGCATGACGACATGGTTACTCTAGGAAAAAGGAAAACATATGGAGAGGTGGATATTTGACTATCCATACAACCCACATAATCCACATCTATGTAACTCACAATGGATGCATTACTATTCCCAAATCATAAGCACTTGTCTATCATACCTTCCACATATCTCAAGATGTGCTTCATTGCTTCCCAATCCTTTTTGCATGCAGAATTTGAAAAAGGTTTCTTCTGCAAAGTTGTAGACCACATTGATAGGGGTGGCTTTATCGGGCTGTTTCTGCAAACTCGTGTCCAATTAGGAGGTAAATCGAAAACAAAAAGACAGAATTTGCTTTTTGGACATGCACGCAGTCCACGAACGATTACTCATAATCGGTGCAGAATTTGATAAAAGTTTCTTCTGCAAAGTTGTAGACCACATCGATTTCGATAATTAGGGTCAGGCCGTTTTTGTAAAATCATTTTCAATTAGGAGAAAAATAAAAAATAAAACCTGGAAGTTGCTTTTTAGACATGTACCCAGTGGGCGAACGATTACTCAAAATCGGTGCAAATTTGGAAAATTTTTCTTTTGCAATGTTTTAGACCACATCAATTCCGGTGCCTTGCGTGGACTTAAGGGCAGCACATACATCCAAAGCTCTGTGTTGTATCTTTGTAGCACCTCCTTAAATGTCCATGCAAATGGTGCTTTCTTGATAAGCAACTCTGTTATCTTTTGGTAATGCCGGATTTCAGCGAATGCTCTACAAAAGCATCGTGATTTTCGAGGTTGGCGTTGTGGGGGGCTTTGAGCTCCTTGTGGATTTTCTCTTTGTGGCTTCTTGTAGAATCACATCATTGGTCTTTGGATTCTTCTTTGCAGTTTTTTTGGTCCTTGGCATCTAGAAAGTGCGTTTGGGAGGCTTCCTTGCTAGAGCTTGTGGTATTCAGTCCGGGAGGGAGTGTTTTGTTTTTGTGATAGGGGGGTTTTTCCTCTCGATATAGGGTGGACATATAAGTGTGGGTTCACATAGTGGAAAAGAGCTGCTTAAAGCACGAATAAACAACCTTCTGAATTACAAAGTCACATGAAAGTAGAGAACTATTAAAACACACAGAGCTAAATGTCTACTTGAAAATTTTCATAAACAATCAAACAATGTCTACGCAAATTCCAAGTACATTTACTAACTCCTGGCTTAGACGTTTCCCACCGTGGCCTTGATGCTTGCCACTTTGCATGCCATACTGGACCTTGTGAGGATCACTAGTACTATAAGGAACGAGCATGGGCTACTCAGCGGGCTTCTTTTGCTAAGCAGGATGACCTTGCACGTTCAATCCACACTTTGCGTCCAAAGGTGGTATGGTAAACTCAATTTGACATTTCCTGAAGATAGAATGAGCACACTAAACCCCCTCCATGTCTTGTATTCTTGAAGTAGACACCCCTAGCACAATAGTGTGACTTCTCCATACCTTGCGTGCTCCAAATATCCAATGAACCATACATCTTCATAAAGTATGCACCATGTGCATAGAGGATGTGTTTCCCATAAAGACACAACACGTTGATGATCAAAACTAAAGCATAGGATAGAACAAGGCAGAATAGATAGCACTCACCATATAGTGTGTAATGTTTATTTCACCCCATCCAATGACGACCGCCTTTGTGAACTCCACCACCAAATTTTGGATATCTTGTTGTTGCTCATTGGTTGTGATTGCAAGCCGAAGTATCTTCATCATCTTGTCAAATACCGCCCAAACATGTTGTCGGCTAAGCATAACACGCATTTCTATCATTGTCCATTGTATACTTGCAAGGATCCTTCCACAACTCCAATCCACCCTCAGGTTGATGTTCCGGCATGGACACTACTTTCCTTGGTCCAAACCCTCTTCAAAAAGTGCCTTGCCTTTAGTCTACTCATGGACACTGGTTGGGCCACTTGCTGAGTGCTTGCATTGTTCTTCTACGCAACAATGGACGTATTGGTCCCATGACAATCTATTGAATTTAACCGCCCTTCTACTTTTGACATAGCATCAAGCGACCTCTCTGCAGACTTCATTATAAAGACATAATCAAATAGGAAGCTTTAATAAACGATCAAAGATGCGCATGAAAGCATGAAATGTGCACATCAGGAAGAGAATGGGGTCTAGGAGTGCTTCTTTATTTTGTAGTTTAAGGGAGTCAAACCTTTAGTATCAAGAAAGCAATCAAAGCACAACTTTTGAATTCAAACACGCAAAATGAAAAGTATATATAAATTCATTTTTTTTTCCAAAATCAAATTTAAAATCTAGTGGGCAAAACCATATCATGTAACATATCTACGGAAAGAGCTTGGCGTGTAGATTACAGATTGGATATAATCTCCGCTCAAATTGGAGATCATATATAGGAGTTATGGAAGGCGAAAAACCATAAAGTTATC
Source organism: Adiantum capillus-veneris (assembly GCF_014529385.1). Lineage (NCBI taxonomy): Eukaryota > Viridiplantae > Streptophyta > Polypodiopsida > Polypodiales > Pteridaceae > Adiantum > Adiantum capillus-veneris. The sequence goes on along the minus strand of NC_140940.1, from coordinate 62,807,423 downwards.
CACCTTATTTTTTGCGGAGAAAAGTGCATCCTTTGACCACTCTTACACCTCTCTTGCACACCCACCATCCTTGCACACATGCCATGCATCTATTTAAATGTTAATCACCTCCATAATCTCATGGAAAATAAAGAGGCCCTCCTATACCCCATCCTCTTCCTAATGAAAAATGCACATTTTTGAAAGGGAAGTTAATTATAGAGTTCCATTCACTGTTTTTTATGGCACGATTGGACTCCCCTAGCATAGGACATCATAGCACCAAATTCTCCCACACACATGTAATTTGTGAATTTTCCTCTTCCTCTATTTCATCGACCATTGCAATTTTGTGTGCATTTCCCTTATAGCCCATAATGCAGAATGGACAAGGATATAGAGCTCCAGCCCATTATTTGCACCTTAGAATGTACTTGATTGTTTTCAAATCGCCATCTAAGTGCCAATAAACTTCAAACTCCCCCATGTCATCTACTTGGAGTTTTTCCCTAGCTAGCTGTGCCTTAATGACATCTGTTATCCACGAAACGTGTTCAAAAATCCAAGCAAGCACTCCGTGGGTCTCCTTGGGAACCTCAATAGCACCAAGCCACCAAATTTCTTTCTCCCACTGCACACACTGAAAAAAGGTGCACAATCCTCGTTCATAGTTGTACACTTTTCTCAAAATAATACCTTATTCATGAGAGTAGTACTCATCCTTTCTAGTATTCGTTTCTTCACAATTTAACACTTGTCTAGATTGAGCACAAACACCAACTTTGAACCTATCAGTGGAAATGTCCAAAAAAACATATAGTTTCAAAAAAAGAAGACTATGCATTACTATAGCCTCACCATTAGGTGTACACCATAAAAATGTATCATTGGCATTCGAAGATATCTCAAATCAACCAAAATACTATTTGACATTGAGTAAGGAAATCCCTTATCCACTCTCTTTGCACCTATGCTTGCATTGGTACGTTTTTCTTACTCCTTTTGACTACTTGGTAAAGAGGGATAGAGGCATCATCTCCTTTGTGTGCAGGTAGCCTCCAATTTGAAAGTATAGATCCTTGTTTGAGGCCTTCTTAGAAATATTGAGCATAAGTGGTATAGGAAAAGTATTCTCAGTAATTTGTCTTTCTCTTATAGCATCCTTAATGCGACCATATAAGGCAATGTAGCCCTTAGTACTAATTCCCACTTCATCACAAGCCTTCTGTACATCAACATCGCTCTCAAGATTTTAAAACTTTTGCATCACTTCCTTTGTGACATCATTGTTAAAATGTGCTTCATTTGGTGCTCGTAGAAGGCCTACGACATCCAATTTCTTGAGGCACAAACTCAATAAATGGATGTGATCCTCTTGGTTGTGAAGACCACACAGCTCTTGGACAAAATTCCTACAAGAATTGATAAAAACATTACCACAAAGGCAACTTAAAGCACAAATGGGAGCGTAGCAAAATGTACCTTGTAGCTATAATCCTTCTTTTTTTAGCACCACCTTTGGGGGCTAAAGTCTCTATCGCATTGAAGATTCTCTAACATTCCCTTGAACCTAAGGGCGTATTTTTAAGATGCACCATCTTATCTTCAAGATTTTCAATCTAAGCACCCTTCCCTCTATCTATAGCTTAAGATTTTTCACTTCCTCTGCATGAACGATCCTTTTGTGCAATTCGCTAGTGGTATGCGAAAGAATTTGACATTGATGCAAAGAACATTGTGCGCTATCAGCTCCAACAGTCAACAATCGCTTGCAGTATCAAAGAATACCTTGCTCCCCTCTATCTACATATTGTAAGAATGAAGGAAGGTTATTAAATGCTGGATACACATTGATGGCTGGATCACTAGGGTAGAGGCAGCCATGCACTCAAAGGTCCACATTGGTGTGACTTAAGACCATATTAGGTATTTTGGTAAAAATCTCACATTATGGGAATCTCCAAATCGACTAAATTCATGTAATTTGGGAATTTTCCACTTAAAGTGGGAAAAATTGAGGTGTGTGGTTAGTAAACAAAGTGAAAATCTCATAGGATTGTGGTGTTGATAAAGACCAAAAGTCAAGAGGATGTACAACACATGAATTTGAATAATAACTACTAAAACAAAGGAAGATACAAAAAAGATTTTGTTTTCAAATTCACTAGTATAGTTACAATAGAAGCTCCACATAATTCTACTCCACATTTGATACCATATCCGAACTTTGATCCAAGTGTGGTTGATGTGCACGAGTGAGACCTTCTTTGGCTTTTAGAGCATGCCTTTCTGGAATCTTTATTCTAGAAAATGGTCCTTCTTTGTTGGGTCTCCAGGACCAAAAAATTGCATCTACAGTTTCCCACACTTGTGGTTCCTTATAGTTGACAGCCCAATAACCCTTCCACCAATTATTGTAAGCTTGAGTATCTGTCATCCCACTTTTTCTCACGCAAGGTGCCCAATATTGAATCAAGAATTTTCTGATGTTTGGTGATGTAGGCTCATTATCAATGTCAGATAAATCCATTGCAAGCCACACTGGATAGATTTCTATGTCACTCGGAACAAGCATAATAAAGTCACCTTGGTGCACATCAAACATAGGGTCAAACTCTTCCCTTGGCCTATCTCATTGAGGCCCACAAAAATGATCGTTCAACTCTTCAAGGCCTAGGAATCTTTCTGCTCCTTGTTGCAAATTCATTGTAGTGCTTTGTAGGTGAGAATATTCTTGACTTTTTGGCCAAAACATTTCATACAAGACTCCCTCTGATATGATTGCTTTTCCAATCTCTTCAATTACCTTACTCCAATAATCTATCACACTGGTCTATAATATCGTGGAATACTTGAACCATTCCCTAAATTGTTCCTAACTTTTATATAGTTCTTTAGCCCCAAAATGACTTCTTTGTGGGCCTTGACATACTCCGCCATTGGTACTACAGGTGGATCTCCATGTGGTAACATTGGCTTGCCTACTGTATCTGTTTTCCAAAGGTGAATACTTCCACTCCAACTTGATACACCTACATGTGCCTTATATTGCATCATTGGTGTCTCATCCTGCATAAAGAACCTGAACTAAAGCGGTTTGGAATATCCAACAAGTATGTCTTGTCCATCACAATATTGATTGGAATCGGGGATCTTTGTGAGAGAAAATGAAGCTCGAGATGAAGATGATCTCGTTCGTAATGTATCCATCAAATGTGGCAAAGTATAGGTATGTGTAACTCTCAACTTCTCTGAAAACCTACTAAACATGGTGTCTATGTCCTCATGTGTATGCCCAACCATTAAAAATCCCAGCTGGATGGTTTTGAAAACACCCCTTGCAACAAGCATTGACAAATAGGCAAATAAGTATCGATTTTTGTTTTCCCCTGCATAATTATCCAATTGTAGCAACAAGTTCTCTGGCAACCTGCGAATTGTTGACCCCAATTCCTCTTCTGCAATTTTTGATGACTCCACAATGGGCTCTTTTCCATCACTCAAGTTATGGTAGTCCAAAGCATCCCTTGAGTTCAAAGCATGTAGTAGTGAAACATTGCTCCTTGGAAGTCCATTTGTTACTAGATCACCAAGAGGATGCTTATCTATCCTCTCTAGGTTATGTAAACAATTAGCAATTGAGCCAATTGTAAGACTTGGATCAGCTGGCCACAAACCATTCAAGACAAGTGTCCGTAATGACCTTCTCCATGTCCATGAGTGATCATGCCAATCAATGCCACCTGTAGATTATATCATGAATCCACACCCTTAGGAACAATGCGTAATCTAGGAATGGAAGTCTTCTTTTGATCCATCTTATCATGGATTATGCATACATATTTTTGTGGTTGAGTTTCTGAATACCTGCGCCATGCATAATATAGGCTTCTGCAACTCTTTTGTTGTGCCATGTGAACTTCTCTCTCCCTCAAGAGAAGAGCTCTCTCTTCAATAGAAGGTTTATCTTATAACCTTGCTTTGATTGAGCTACAAATATTGCACTTAGAGAACTCACTTGTCTTTGTTAAAGTGACATGTGGTTACTCTTTGTTCCAAATTCTACCAAAAGAAGATTGGGATAGATTCTTCTCATAGCCCATTTGTGTTACCATATACATGTGCTAGTGATGTGTGTGAACACACTAGGACCACCGGGGCATTTTTTCCCTCTTTAGGAGGTTTTTCCCCCCGTGCATTATATATACGCCCATCACTCTAGGGCTATCTATCTTTCCATTGCACACTAAGTAACACACTCTCTATTGTGTGCCTTGAGCTTCCTTCGTCTTCTCCAAGCTGTGTGCGTTTCTCTGCAACCCTAATTCCAACAATTGGTATCAGAGCAGGTCACAACCTCCCCGGCTTAGTCGCCAGCTACTCCAGCACACGCCTGCTCACTTTCTCCGATTTCCGTGAGCTTTCGCAAGTGTGCACAGGTCGACAAAAATTTTGGGCAAGCTAGAAGAGCTTGGTCTGCTCATAATTTTGATTTGGGCTCATTTCGGCCTCCGTTTCCACTACAGGCAGTACTGCACAGGCTATTTCATCATTTTGTGCAGAATTTCTGTCAGTGCCGTTTTCAGCATAACAGGTGCCTTATAGTCTTCTACGGTTTGTGCTATATAGCACAGGTTGTTCCCTTTCCGTTTCTCCTATTTTTGGGCAGTTTTCACATTAGGTGCAGCATTTACCATGGCTGACAACAACAACACAGATGTGTTCAAGATGTTTGTTGTTGAGGATAGGTTGGATGGGGACAACTACCCTATGTGGGCTTATATGATGCAACATGTTCTTGTGTCAAAGGGTGTCTGGAACATTGTGCAGGGCATTGATGTACGTCCTGGTTCTGAGGATGTAGGCGATGTTGAGGATGTTGCAGGTCTTGCTGCAAGGATTGCAGCTGTTAGAGTTGTTTTGCCTACGACAGAACAAGCTCGTTGGGATGTTAAGGATGCGCAGGCTCATGCATTGATTGCGTTGTCTATGAAGCGCACCATTGTTCCTCACATCCGTTCAGCAAAATCTACAAAACAGGCTTGGGATATTTTAGCAAGTCTTTATGCAAGCCGCAATGAGGCTAAAATTGCTTTGCTACGTAAAGAGATGGAGTCGAAGATTATGCATGAGGAGGATGATATGGACACTTTCCTTGCTAGTTTCAAGGATATCAATGAGCAGCTTATTTCTGCAGGTGAAGTCATTTCAGACAGTTCCCTTGTGCAGACTGTTCTTGATGCCTTACCAGATTCCTACTAGACTTTTGCTAGTACTTGGAGACTGATGACCCAATAAAATCCAGAAGTTGTCAAGTTTGATGCATTATGCACATTGCTGTTGCAAGAGTCACTGTCCAGAAAAAACAGGACTAGACAGCATGCAGTTGAACAGGCTTTTATTGCTTCTCAAAGAAAGGGTGGTAACAGCAATGTAGCCACTTCTTATGGTTCTGCTGCGAGTGGCAAAAATTATGTTCCTAATGCTTTTGCTGGCAGTACTTCGTCTGGAAACTCTCGTGATAAGGACAAAAAGAAGATGCATTGCCATTATTGTAAAGCCAATGATAACTTGATCAAGTCGTGTCCTAAGTTGAAGGCCAAAGAGGCTAAGAAGAAAGAGGGTGGTTCCAATGCAAATGCTGGTTCCACTACAAATGCATCCATTGTTGAGTCTTCTGTGAAAGGAGACTGTGTTGTTGATGTTGATGTAGAATGGGTTTTCAGTGCAGAGTGCACTTACAATCCTGCTGTCCATGATGCATGCTTGTCAGTTGCTGCAGATTCACATGTGTGGTATTTCGACAGTGGTGCTACAAAGCACATTACCTCACATCGTGAATTGTTTACCTCTCTCGAGTCTGTCCCTCATGGGAATTCAGCCACTTGTGCCAACAATGCCTCTTATCCAGTTCAGGGAGTTGGAAAGATTGTGCTCACTGCTGCTAATGGCAGTTCCTTCACACTCGTTGATGCACTTTATGTACCTGGGATCAAGAAGAATCTCTTGTCTATATCCCCACTTGCTAGGCTTATTCTTGTAGTCAAATTTATGGATGATAGATGTACAGTTCATGATCTCAATTTTGGTGATGAAATTGTTGCATCTGGGCTTTTGTGTCGTGGGCTGTATAATATCACTTTGTATGACAAGTGTGGACAAAACTTTGCAAATGCTGTTGCAGATTCAAGGGCTATTTTAGATGCAAAACTTTGGTATGCACGTTTTGGTCATCTGAATTTTGCCAGTTTGCTGCGTTTGCAAAAATCTGATATGGTTGCTTCTTTGCCACCTCTTGAAGCACCTGTCAAACATGTTTTTGAAGGCAGTATTTTGGGTAAGATGCATGCAGCGTTCTAAATTTCCAAAGGATGGTTCAGTTCGGGCCACATGCAGGTTGCAGCTTGTGCATAGTGATGTTTGTGGGCCCATGCAAACTTCGTCCTTGGGCAATTACCTGTACTTTGTGACTTTCATTGATGATTACTCCAGGCATGCATGGGTATTTCCGCTTAAAGCGAAGTCCGAAGTTTTTATGTGCTTCAAAAAATTTCTGGCTATGGCTGAAAATGTCTCGAAATGTACTATGGGCATCCTCCGTTCCGATCGAGGGGGGGAGTATATGTCTCATGAATTTAATGCATTTCTTGCTAGTCGTGGGATAAAACACCAATGTAAAGTGCCTTATACACCTCAGAAAAATGGTGTTGCTGAGAGGAAAAACAGGTCACCGACGGAAATGGCACTATGTATGGTCAAAAGTCACCCTTTACCGCATTCTTTTTGGCTTGAGGCCATCATGTGTGCCACTTATGTACTTAACAGGTGTCCTACGAAAGCTTTGCAGTCTATTAATCCATATGAAGCATGGCATGATAGAAAGCCTTCTATTGAGCACATGCATGTTTTTGGTTGTTTGGCATATGCTTTGGTGCCACAAGTGCAGCGCAGAAAATTGGATGATAAGGCTGTCAAATGTATTTTTGTTGGTTACAGTGCTGAAAGCAAAGGTTACAGGTTGTATCATCTGCAAACAAAATTTAAACGTTTTTTGGTTTCACTGGATGTAGTGTTTGTGGAAGATTCTGTTCAGCCCTTGCTGTCATGTATTAGAGACAGTAATGTAAGCTCATAGGACATTTATGACACTTTGTTGCCTCTTTTCAGTGGTGGAAATACGAATTTAAGTTCCAATGAGGCAAATGTACAGCCTATGGGGGTTTCTGAAAATATCGTAGATCAGCCTATTACTGATGCAGATGTACATGATGTACTTGATGAGGAAAGGGTTGAAAATGAGCAGGCTAGAGGTATGCTAAAATGGTTGGTGCACACTTTGCGTGACAGTAAATTGGATGCACCTTTGTCTAGTCGTACTCATTCAGGCTCTCGCCATTCATCTTATGCATTAGATTGTTATGCTTTGGTTGTGTCTAGCTTACATGATGTTGAGGAGCCTCTGACTTTTGATGAAGCACAAAATTCAGAAAATTGGATGGCTGCCATGCAATCAGAATATGATGCACTTATAGAAAATGACACATGGACTTTATGTGATTTGCCTCCAGGCAAAAAGGCCATTGGTACAAAGTGGGTTTACAAGTTGAAACGCAAGCCGGACGGTGGGATCGATCGCCATAAGGCTCGACTTGTTGCAAAGGGTTATGCACAGCAAAAAGGCATAGATTATGAAGAGAATTTTTCTCCCACTTGTCGTATGACTACTGTGCGTTTTCTATGTGCATTGGCAGCTCATTTTGGTTGGGATGTACATCAATCAGACATTGTTACTGCTTTCTTGAATGGTGACATATTTGAGGAAGTTTATGTAACGCAGCCTCGCGGTTTTGTCATAAAAGGACAAGAGGACAAAGTGTGCAAATGTAACAAGGCTTTGTATGGGTTGAAGCAATCTCCTCGTGCTTGGTATGAGAAAGGTGACACTCATTTGGTCAAACAAGGCTTTCGTAACAGTCCAACAGAAAGCACATTGTATGTAAAGCATGAGGGTGATGTATTTCTCATCGTGGTTCTTTATGTTGATGATTTGCTGATCACTGGACCAAATGAGAGACATATTGCTGAATTTCAGGCTGATCTGAATGCTACTTTCAAGATGAAAGATTTGGGGCTGTTGCATCATTATTTGGGTATACAGTTTAAGCAGTGTGATGGTGGTATTGCCTTGTGTCAGAAAAGTTACATAGAGACATTGCTATGTAAGTTTGGACTTGAGGATTGCAAACCTATTGCCACTCCCATGGAAACACGTTTGAAGTTGAGTCTACATGATGCTGGTGATCCTGCTGATGTCACTCTTTACCAAACTGTTGTTGGCTGCCTCATTTATGTATGCAACACGAGGCCGGATATTCAGTTTGCAGTCTCACAGGTCAACAAGATTTATACATAGCCCAGGGTCTAAGAATTGGCAGGATGTCAAGAGGATTTTCCGCTACCTTAGTGGCACTTTACATCTTGGCTTGTTTTATCCCAAGGGGGGATCATTGTCACCAGACTTGCATGCTTTTTCGGACTCAGATTGGGCTGGTTGTTTTGACACGCGAGTGTCCACAAGTGGTTTTTGTTTCATGCTTGGCAGTTCATGTATATCATTGTTGAGCAAGAAGCAACCTACTGTGGCCACTTCGAGTTGTGAGGCTGAGTACAGGGCAGTCTTCACAGCTACGGTTGAGTGTGTATGGATTAGAAACCTTATGGCTGATTTGGGTGTTGGACAGGACACTGCCAACACTATCTACACTAACAGTCAGAGCGCATTGGCAGTTGCAAGGAGCCCAATTTTTCATGCTTGCACAAAGCACATTGAGGTGCATTCCACTATGTCAGGGAGAGGCTCTCACCAGGAGAGATCAGCTTGGGTTATGTGCCAACACAGGACAACCTTGCAGATCTTTTCACAAAGGCATTGTCTCGTGAGAAGCATGAAGCTTTCCGCAAAGCTTTGGGCTTACTCCCCTTTGTGGACTGATCCTATCCTCACGGCATGGCACTTCCTTTTACTCATGTGCCAGCTCTCGTTCACTGCATCACTCCAAGGGGGATTTGTTACCATATACATGTGGTAGTGATGTGTGTGAACACACTAGGACCGCCAGGGCATTTTTTCCCTCTTTAGAAGGTTTTTTCCCCCGTGCATTATATATACGCCCATCACTCTAGGGCTATCTATATTTCCGTTGCACACTAAGTAATGAGCTTCCTTCTCCAAGCTGTGTGCGTTTCTCTGCAACCCTAATTCTAGCAATTTGGTCAAGTGTCATGTTGGTTTCACATAAACTATCCACTTGTTTGTATGTTGAATGAATCAACAATGGAGTCTCTCTTGAGCCATCTAGCATTGTTCTACTTCTATGTGGCATCTTCTCAGAGTTGTTTTCCACAAACTCATTTAGTAGTGCTCTTGCTAAACTAGTATGTTGAAGTCCCCTTCTCAATGTACATGTGTTCCCATGTACATATTGGCGCACACCATTTTCAAAGTTCTGCTTGTATCGATAAAATGATGTCTTTGGTATTCCATGTAGCTCATACCATGCTCTACAACAAACAATACAGCCATTTAGCCTGAATTGGTATCGTGACTTCTCATCTTTCTGATAACATATAGAAAGAACATCATAAACATAATTAGTGCGTGATTTTTGAGACTCTCCCCAAAATTGTTGTCGTAACCTTGTCACCATATCACGATCTGCAAAATGGCAACATTTTTGTGCACAACAATCAATGCATGATACCCTTTGAATTGATTTTTTTGAAAGGTAAAAAGTGGAGCTGGTGCTGCTTTTGATTTTTGAGTCCTGTTCATGAAAGTGTATCGTCTCTTCCTTAACAACTGGACAACATTACTCCCATCAAGTTTTTTTCCAACATTGTCATCGTTGGATACATCCTCATATGTAGCATGCATGCCATCAAGAGGAACAAAGCGTTGTAATGGGCTCCCATTCAACATTGTTGTCTGCTTGATGGGCTACTTTAGCAAAGTGATGCTACCCACTTCAACCACATCATCAATGCTTTCATTTTCTCTTTCAATACCCACACCCACACAATCATGACCAAGTTCCTGATAGTTGACATAATCATGTGGAAATACATATAAGATGGTCCCTTCATTCATGGTTTGCATCATTGTGTCATCTTTTAAAAGGACCCTCTGATTTCTCCAAGACTCTCGAATTACTGCTTCAAATTCTAGGCTTGTCATAGGTATTGCATCTGTAACTAGAGTATCAGAATGATCATGTTCTTTATCACCATTGTAGCTTTCCTGTGGATCAATTAAGTTCCCATTTAATACAAAAGATTGCAAAAGAAGCTTTGACCATCAAACGACACTCCATAATGAGCCTTGGAGAGATGAAGTATCCATTGTAAGAAAAGGTAGGACCACATCCTTCAAGCATTCCTCCACTAGTCTGGAAGCATTTCTTGGCCCTATCTTTGTACCACCACAAGTGGAATCTGGATCTGTTCTACACACACAACCAATACCAACAATTTCATTGTCAAGTATCATATGTACTTTCTCCCCAAATTGGAAGTCCATCCTGTAAGTGAAAAAGATTACATTGTTAAATCCATAGTTATAGAAAAATACTCTTCAAACAAAAATCATGCTACAACATGAAAAAGGTTTGCATAGGTTGGACATGTGGTGAACCTTGAGACCAAATCCTCCTTGCTATATTAATGGAAGCAAGGTCGGACATTATTGTGGATCTTGAAACCAAAGCATCCTTGATATATTAGAGCATAGGTTGGGCAAGTGGTGGACCTAGTTGTAATACCCACTGCCACCTATCAACTACTATAGGACTATGATTTCCAATGTCCAAGTATCCCTAGAGTCTTTCAAGGTTGAACACGTGCTGGACCTTGAAACGAAAATCCCCTTTCTATATCACAGCATAGCTTGGACAAGTGGTGTAGCTAGTTATAATGCCCAATATCCAAGGTGAAATACCTTAGGACCTTGCTACCTTGCTTGACAATGTTTACGTAGCCCCTCTTTTCTTTCATGGAAGCAAGGTTGGACATTATGGTGGATCTTGAAACCAAAGCATCCTTGCTATATTACAGCATAGGTTGGAGCTAGTTGTAATACCCACTGCCACCTATCAACTACTATAGGACTATGCTTTCCAATGTCCAAGTATCCCTTGAGTCTTGCAAGGTTGACCACCTTGAAACGAAAATCCCCTTTCTATATCAGAGCATAGCTTAGAAAAGTGGTGGACCTAGTTATAATGCCCAATATCCAAGGTGAAATACCTTAGGACCTTGCTACCTTGCTTGCCAATGTTTACGTAGCCCCTCATTTCTTTAATGGAAGCAAGGTTGGACAAGTGGTGGACCTTGAAACCAAAGCCTCTTTGCTATATTAGAGCATAGGTTGGACCTAGTTGTAATACCCACTGCCACCTATCAACTACTATAGGACTATGCTTTCCAATGTCCAAGTTTCCCTTGAGTCTTGCAAGGTTGAACACGTGGTGGACCTTGAAATGAAAATCCCCTTTCTATATCAGAGCATAGCTTGGACAAGTGGTGGACCTAGTTATAATGCCCAATATCCAAGGTGAAATACCTTAGGACCTTGCTACCTTGCTTGCCAATGTTTACGTAGCCACTCATTTCTTTAATGGAAGCAAGGTTGGACAAGTGGTGGACCTTGAAACCAAAGCCTCTTTGCTATATGAGAGCATAGGTTGGACCTAGTTGTAATACCCACTGCCACCTATCAACTACTATAGGACTATGCTTTCCAATGTCCAAGTATCCCTTGAGTCTTGCAAGGCTGAACACGTGGTGGACCTTGAAACAAAAATCCCCTTTCTATATCAAAGCATAGCTTGGACAAGTGGTGGACCTAGTTATAATGCCCCTCCTTTCTTTAATGGAAGTAAGGTTGGAAAAGCGGTGAATCTTCAACCCCAAACCCTTTGGCTATATATAGAGGATAGCTTGGACAAGTGGTGGGCTTAGTTGTAGTATCCAATGTCCAAGGTCCAAGGTGAACTATGTAAAGACCTTACTGCCAAAACAAAAGTTGTACAAGTGGTTCTCCTTGAAACCAAAACCTCCTTAGTGTATTAGAACATAGCTTGGAGAAGTGGTGGACTTAGTTGTAATGGTGAATGTCCAAAGAAAACTATTATAGGACCTTGCTTCCCAAATCAAGTTTGGACAAGTGGTGGATCTTGAAACCAAAACCCCCTTACTCTATTAGAACATAGCTTAGATAAGTGGTGGACCTAGCTGTCATGGAAAATGTTCAATGTGAACTGCTACAGGAACTTGCTATTAAATGTCTAAGTAGAGTTAGCGTCTTTAATGGAATCAAGGTTGGGAAAGTGCTGCATCTTGAAACCAAAAGCGCTTTATTGTATTAGAGCATAGCTTGGACAAGTGAGGGACCTAGTTTTAATGTGTGATGTCCAAAGAAAAGTATTACAAGACCTTGCTTTCCAATATTTGAATTGGTCAAGTGGTTAAAACTAAGTATAAAACTTTGACCATTTTATTCTCGAATTGCCAAAAAGCTAGTTTTAGACACCCCTAAATGAAAATGGTTTAGGCTGGCCTTAAACAACATTTTTTGAAAGACTTGAACAAAAGGGTTGCCGAAGAGAAATGAAAATTTATTATGGCTTGAAGTGCCTGAGTATGTGAAAACAAGCCTAGGTTTTCCACGAGGCAAAAGGTGACATAAAAGAAGTGTTGTCTCTTATGACATAATAAGAACATTGGAAACTTAGGATTGACCATGTGGCCTAAACTTTGGCAAGTGAAGTGGTGGCCAAGTTTTGTGGCACAGTGTGCACTTGGTCCTATATGTGTTGACCACTTGGCTAAATCTAGGACCATAAGGTCAAACCTTTCGCACCTTAAATATAGTATGGGACATAATCTAGAACTGCTATAGTAAATTAGTAGTAGAGTTAATATGTTAATATTTGTATTATACTTAAGTATATGCTAAATATAATTTATGTCAAAATTTCACTAATGAAGAATGTTCCCATTTAGCACTTCAGATGCGGGGTCTTAGGGCAATGCCACAATGGGGTGCATCTGACGAGGCAGCGCTTCCACGTGAGGTTTGGGGGTAGCGCTCTTGATGAGGATGTGGAATATAGCACTTTCGATGGCGGGGCTTGGGAGGTTGATTTTGGGATATTGTTCCAGGCGAGGTCCTGGGGCAGCGCCCCAGGCAGGGTCAAGGACCTAGTATAGAGTGAATTCCTAGTATAGAGTTATACATGTTTTGCATATTTTCAACCATGATTTCTTTAATTTTGGACATGTGAATTCATTAATGTTTTATACTGCTTTTGTTTTTTTTAATCCTATGATAAAACATGGACTTGTAGCATACGTAGCATTCTAATAAACCCTATCAAGATTAGGCGCATAGAGAGAGCGCCCGAGCAACGCACACAAAGAAACCAGGTGAGTAGCAAACACATAGAAAGCGCACACGGATCGCACACAGTTGGAGTATACACGCGCATAGAGGAGAAAATCGGGCATCGTACACAACGCACAGGTGGAGCGCACAGGATTGACAGTTCGCGCACAAGATAAAGAAACAGCATTGTACGCAACGCTTTCCAGAACGGCAGGATCGGGCATAGCTTCTTTTTAGGAGACATTGCACACCTCAGGAATAGAGAAAAAATAGGTATTTCTCTCTCTCTCTCGCTCTCTGTCTTTCTCCATATAGAGAAGATGGTTCTCATGGCGCGTTCAAACTCTGCAAGCGCAGCGAGCCCGCCAAAAGTTTTCCCTCTCTCTTCTATTCACACAACGCAATTCTATGATGAATATGTTTTGGTAAAATAGAAATCAACAGTTCAATTGAGATTCTCATGCTTGCAAAAGCTTCACATGTTTGACAACATTAGATTTCTTTTATTATTAGAATTTATATTTTTGATAATTAGACAAAAAAAGACACCATCTTTATCATGAAGGAACCTACTTCGTCTCTAATACAATTAACATCGGAATATAATCCAAGGTGGGAATTTAAAGTAAGGATGTGTCAAACTCAACATGCAACATAAAAAAGGAGGACACGTTTATATCTTTTCATGATTGTGCTTTGACAGATTCAAATAGTTTGCCGAAGGTGGAAGGAGAAAAAAGACCAAACTGAGAGATTCCTGATTAAGTGGCCTTGAATTTGTCCCATTGCAAAGCTTGCAGAGCGGTTAAAACCTCTTGGGCAACATAGTAGATGACAAAAATTATCTTGTGCCTGATTTGTGTCAAAGGGTGATGGAAAGACATCTTTGTAAGAATTTTCTATGTATTCGCGATTGAGTTTTGCATGTTTGGGGTTTTAACGGTTTCATGTACACTTATGCCTCTTTGTAAGCTACTTGTACTATACAATGTATTTTTTTCTACCATCTTTGGTATTTCTTAAGTATTTTTCTCTACATTGTCTTGTTGCACGACGGGCACACGCATAGACATACACACAACAATACCCAGTTTCTCATAGTACATAGTGTATATATTTGAGTGATCATTCCAAGGTATATCCAAGGGAAAACTAACACAAGAAGATTTAGAATTTTTCTCATGTAGGAAAACGGAGTCCTTTTCATCAGTGTTTTTCATACAATGCATAACATCATGAGCTTCTGCTTGAGAAGGACCGCATACCTAGCTAGGTACGATTGGGGGTAGGGGACCATCGGCCCCCCCACCGGGCCGGCGGTCCCTTGCCCCCAATCGTACCTACCTAGGTATCTGGTTCCTCCCTCGAAGAATCTCAGATGTTGAGGTAAGTCACAAGGTGGGAATTATTGCGAGAATTTGTCCAATTTAACTTCTTGCGAATAACTTAAAATGGATGAATTCCAAGCACTAGTGAGGCAACAGACGAAATGCGAGAAGTTCTTGAAGCAACAGCTTGTATACACTTCTCAATGATTCCAAATTTTGAGTACGAAGTGAAAAGAATGAGTGCACTTGCTCCCAAGAGATCAACATTTTACTAACATGAGCGGAATGAATGAGTTGCTAATGACGGAGAGGGGGAATTCCATAGCGCTGACGTAGCAAAAGGTGACGCTCTTGCCTGGTGCTAGTGCACCACCGGCCTTCACAACACAGTCGTTCATGGCTACCCGCTTGAACAACGCCGGATTGACGAAGCTATCCGACCCAAATGTGCCGCACGAGACATGAATGTCACGGAAGGAGCAGCCATCGATACACGTGTTGATGATCTGCACCAAGAATTTGGAGGGGCCTATGAGTCCCTGCAGCAGAACGATGTCCTCCTCTGCCTTGCACTGCGCTTGTACTGCAAGTATCTTTCTTCCGCCACCGCTTGTAGCAGTCGATGCAGAGACGACGACATGAACTTTATGCGGCAACAGTCGTGTTATTGGGGACGACAATCTGCAAATTAGGGCACAGAAACATTGCCACAAGCACCACATTAAGCCAGAAGATGTTGCGGTGACGGCCTTCTTATGATCCTCGCTGCATCATGACCATAGCTCCTGATCTAATCGTGGCGTTTATACAAAAGCTCACCCAAATTTTCTATTGCACTACTTATTTTTCCCTACAAACTGAGCTTCCATATATAATTTTCGGAACCTCACACGATTCTAGGGAAGTTGGGCTAATTTTTCATATTTTTACACTAATTTCCTCATAATGGAGGCCTTAAAAGCGGCATAGTTATAAGTTGAGACACACTTTTCCCCAACACTAGAGCAACACATCAAGAAAGAAAGAAACGATGAAACAGTCATAAAAGTGGATTTTTGTTCTTGAGAATTTAATTATTCAAGTGAGAGAGAGAGAGAGAGAGAGAGAGAGGCATGCTTGGGCCCACTACCGTATTGACATTGTGACAACCGTCTAACACCTTCTGAAGGTATTTATGGCCCTAGCCGACACTCATTGTCTGCATTTCTCCGGTCCCATATACTTAATCTAAAGTGTGTAGATGCGTGCACCCACTCTCAATAACATGTTATGGTACAACCATACAAAAATTGGCATAACTACAAAAAGGACTTGCAGAGCTACTTATTAGAAGGTAAATAAATGATGCATTTGTGACCATTTGTGAGACATAGTCATTTCAAAAAGGTGCCAATGCATTTGCTTCGTGTGACTATAAATTATTAGCCATGTCCTAGGTAACCTCAATGAGACTCATGAGTACTAAACCCTTTGTGAAAAGGGATCCACATAGTGTGGCTAGTTTCTATTGGCGTAATGACACTACAAGAATGGAGGGAAAACCCAACCCATTGGTCAAGCGCATGAACACCCACTGGAATCTCACATGTAACTTGATAAAAACTACAATATTTTAAAGAAAACCTCACAAAAGCTCATTATGAGTACTTCAAAGTTCTAGATACTATCTAAAAAATCTTGAAGTGTAAGGCTTGTTGCTTCGTTGTCAATGTTAGGCAAAGAGTATGGTCTTTCTTCGAGAGACTCTAGGATCAAAAAGTGAGATTCAAAAAGGTTTAAGAACTTTCTCAAAAGCCTTGAGTAGAAAGACAATCCCATCTCCCACCTTAGATGTATAATTGTGAAGAGTGTGTGCACGAATGTGCGCCTGCTTGGTGTGGTGTGCGAGGAAGGAGAACATAGAAAGTTTTGGGCTGAGTTATCAATTAGGATTGAAATGCCTCATTATTTGTTATTGGAATGTATTACCAATAAATAGGTAGAAGGTGGTATGGTCAGAGTGATGGATGTCCAACCAGTTTGCATAAAACCCTAAAAATCTTTTTCCCTTGAACGTCGACATGGCCCAAGAGGCCTATGTATGTACAACTTGTACAACCATAAAGCATCCAAGTGGTGTCACCCTATACCCAGTATCTCCATGCAATGTGAAGAGTGCTATGAGGGTAGGTTCTTTGTGAGGTCATCCACAGGGTTGTCATCCATATGAACCTTGACTAGTTCCATGCGCTTGGTACCCAATATGTCGTGTATCACATGATAATAGACTTCTATGTGTTTTGACTTAGAGTGAACAAGGGATCCTTCTCTAATGTAATCACACTCTAACTATCACAATGCAACACTAGTGTCTGAGGAATGTGAAGATATCCCACAAGGTGACCTGACCACACAGCTTCCTTGCTAACATCAAAAATTGCCACATACTTTGTCTCTGTGGTGGCGGAAGATGACATATAGTCCTAGGGACATGATCTGCATGACGACATGGTTACTCTAGGAAAAAGGAAAACATAGCCAGAGGTGGATATTTGACTATTCAGATAACCCACATAATCCACATCTATGTAAATCACAATGGATGCATTACTATTCCCAAAGCATAAACACTTGTCTATCATACCTTCGACATATCTCAAGATGTGCTTCATTGCTTCCCAATCCTTTTTGCATGCAGAATTTGAAAAAAGTTTCTTCTGCAAAGTTGTAGACCACATCGATAGCGGTGGCTTTAATGGGCTGTTTCTGCAAACTCGTGTCCAATTAGAAGGACATCGAAAACAAAAAGAAAGAATTTTCTTTTTGGACATGCACGCAGTCCACGAACGATTACTCAAAACCGGTGCAGAAGTTGGAAAAAGTTTCTTCTGCAAAGTTGTAGAGCACATCGATTCCGATACCTTCAACGAGCTTCTGCAAAATTGTTTTCAATTAGGAGAAAAATAAAAAAGAAAACGTAGAAGTTGCTTTTTAGACATGTACGCAGTCCTCGAACAATTACTCAAAATCGATGCAAATTTGGAAAATTTTTCTTCTGCAAAGTTGTAGACCACATCAATTTCGGTGGCTTCCATCGACTCAAGGGCAGCAACAGACATTCGAAACTCTGTGTTGTATCTTTGTAGCACCTCCTTAAATGTCCATGCAAATGGTGCTTTCTTGATAAGCAGCTCTACTGTTTTTTGGTAATGCCGGATTTCAGTGAATGCTCTACAAAAGCATCGTGCTTTTCGAGGTTGGCGTTGTGGGGGGCTTTGAGCTCCTTGTGGCTTTGCTCTTTGCGGCTTCTTGTAGAATCTCAACTTGCGATGCCACATGGGAGGTGGTTGGGGGGCATCTTCATTAGGATCATAATATTCATCATCACTGCTTCACTCATCATTGTTGGATGGATTATAGACATGGCACCCATTTCCCTGGTAGTGACTTTCCGATCACATTTTTATTACTTGGGTCAGATGGCATGGCGCCCATCCCTCCTGGCAATGTATTTTAACCCACCCTATGATTCACTAGGATGTCCTCCCTTTCCCACGATGGATGCTCATTGGATGTGTCCGTCTCTCTGCATTCCGGGTCAGCTCGGGGCTAGCTAGCTCTTTTGGTTGTCGATTTTCACGCATCCTCTGCCTTCTGTGCACATCATTGGTCTTTGGATTCTTCTTTGCAGTTTTTTTGGTCGTTGCCATCTAGAAAGTGCGTTTGGGAGGCTTCCTAGCTAGAGCTTGTGGTATTCAGTGAGGGAGGGAGTCTTTTGTGTTTGTGATGAGGAGGTTTTTCCTCTAGATATAGGGTGGACATATAAGTGTGGGTTCACATGGTGGAAAAGAGCTGCTAAAAGCAGGAGTAAACAATCTTTTGAATTACAAAGTCACATGAAAGTAGAGAACTATTCAAACACACAGAGCTAAATATGCTACAGGTCGTACATGCATTGCGAGATCACAAGTTGGTGATCAATGCCAAGAAGAGTGAATTTTCTTACCGGAGATACACTTTTTGGGACACATCGTTTCAACAGTAGGAGTACAGATGGACTCGGCCAAGATTGAGACTATTCGTGATTGGCCCAATTTGAAGAATGTTCATGAAGTTAGAAGCTTCTTGGGCTTATGTTCTGACTACCGGCGGTTCATTAGAGAAAGTTTGTGGAGGTTGCTACCCCTTTGCATATCTTGACACAGAAAGGAGTCCCTTTCTCGTGGGGACCCACAGAGGTGACTGCCTTTCAATAGACTCTAAAAGAGAAATTGACTACGACACCAGTTTTGACTTTGCCGGATTTGCAAAAGTCATTTGAAGTATATTGTGATGCTTGTGGTCATAGTCTAGGTGCGGTCTTATGCAAGAAGGCCATGTCATTACCTATGAGAGCCAATTGTTTTCAAGGCCGGAATTGATAACACAGATTTATTAGAAAGAGATTTTGGCGGTTATCCATGCTCTTACGCAGTGGCGACATTACCTACTCGGAGCCAATTTTATGATCTTCACTGATCATCAGAGTTTACGCTACTTCTTGTCATAGAACAACTTCCAAAAAGCAGATGCAATGGGCTAACATCTTGTCACAATTTCGCTTCCAGATTGTCTATGTGCAAGGACAAAAGAACTTGGCGGAAAATGCTTTGTCACGGAAGCCGTTAGTCTGGGCTATTTCCACGATTCATCATAGAAGCTTCGAGGACATGGTCGATCAGTACGCCATAGATCGAGATTTTTCAAATATATTCAGTTGAATACAAAAGAGGGAGGTAGTAGAGGGATATTCCATTCGGGATGGCTACTTGATGAAGAAAACCATGTTATGTGTTACACAACCATTGAGAGAAAATGTTCTAACCAAATGCCATTGTCCACCATGTACAGATCACCGAGGTATTGATACCACCTTGAAAGGTGTAGAGTGATACTTCTTTTGGCCGAGACTCAAGAAGGACGTGGAAGATTTTGTACGCAGTTGCTTGGTATGCTAGAAGGTCACGCTTGACAGGAATAAAGCACAGGGATTGTTACAACCTTTACCCATTCCCACCCACCCCTGCGAAAGTATTGCTATGGATTTCATTTTTTATCTCCCGAAGACACGGAGTGGGTACGATGGTATCTGGACTGTCATTGACAGATTTAGCAAGCAAGCTCATTTCATTCCACTGAAGAAAACACTCAAGCCGGATCATTTAGCGAGACTGCTCATTGCCCAGATATTCAAATTACATGACATGCCTAAAACAATAGTCTCTGATAGAGATCCAAGATTCATTAGTTTGTTTTGGAAGTCTATTTGGAAGAACATTGCACACGGTTGCAGTTCTTGTCATCATTCCACTTGTAGACAGATGGGAAATCTGAGGTTGCAAATTCAGTTGTATTGGATTTCTTGAAGTATTAATTTTTTATCAGAATACTCAATGGGAAAAGTTTTTTCCCTTGGTGGAATTTTCCTACAATAACAAGATCCACTCTTCGATGGGAAAGGCGCCATTTGAGATCATTGAAGGTGCTACGAAGGTTCCATCCTTCCTAAGCACGAAAGATAAGACTTTTGAAGCTGACCAGTACACGGGGTACATGGACACTACTTTTGCCAAGGTTCAGGAGTCGTTAGCAAAATCTCAGGAAAGACACACGAAGGCAGCAGATTGACACCGTCGTGATTTGAAGTTAAAGGAAGATGATTGGGTGCTCTTACGTTTTCAAAAGGCACACCTGAGAAAGGAAAAGGGAAAGGAGAGGCTTTTTCCAAAGCTTAGCATGACATACTATGGACCTTTCTAGATAAAATAAAAGACAAATGATGTCTCCTTTAGACTGAAGCTGCCCGATATTTGGAGAATTCACAATGCTTGTCATGCGAATCTCTTGAAGCCTTTTAAAGGCGATATGCCCGATGATGGGGAGCCAGATGAGTACCTGGTAGTGGATGAAAGTGAGGAGATACTCGTTCTAGAACAGATATTGGCATATAAAGATAGAAAGATTAAAGGTAAAGTGATTAGGCGGTTCTTGGTTAAATTCAAGAACTATCCTGTATTGGATGCAAAGTGGATGGAGGAGGAGGACCTAGCAGATACTCCTCAAATTGTGGGACCTTACCTTGAAGCATTCAGTTATTCTGATAGAACCTTGATTTCAGCATGGCTGAATCTAGTGGAGTGGCATGCACAAGAAGGGAGTCACTGATGTCCCTTTGGGTTTCAGGAATACTGTTGGGCTGACAGTATTCTATTGTATAACTTTATGATCTGGCATTCTAAAAAATGAATATGATATTGATTGATTTGTACTTGACTTGTTTGAGCGTAGGAACTAATAAAGGAAACGACTGCAACATTTCGGTTTCATAAATCTCTATAGACATGACACTGCAATATGGATTACTTAATCAGGCATCTGTACGTTGCTGATTAATCATGGTTTGAGATTTGGAATGAATTTTAAAGGGATTTGTCATGTGATGTGACTGTCAATTGGTACATGAGCTAGATGTGTTGTACCTAGCGTGCCATCACTAACAGTCACTGTTTATGGCCTCTGTCTATTTTTTGCAATCGAGGGTGATTACAATGCTTCCAAGAGGGGTGTATGTGACAAACTAGTGCCGTAGCAACTCCCTAAGTTGTCCTAACTTATGGGCTAAGTGATGAGGGGCCCCCTGAGGACACAAGAATAAAAACAAAAAACAAAGCACTGAATTCTCCTGACGTGGTTGGACGTACGGATCTCCGCAATTTGTGTTGATTGTTCGTACAACCTGCCAGAAATTGCACTGACAGATTTTTGTAGATTTTGGGCCCAATTGCTTTTGAATGTGAAAAGCTTTTCAATTACTGATTTTGGGCATCCCTTGTATCTATAAATTAGTGGGCAGGGCCTTCCTTCTCAGAGCATTTGGACGTAGAGTCTGAGAGTGAGCCCCACCCACTCTCTTGTACTTTGAACATAGATTAATACAAAAAGAAATACCAAAAGGGGCGTCAGTCTTTGGGGCCAATATCTCTAGGCACGGAACTATGTTGGGCCGTGTCAACTCAAGTGTGAATTGTAAAATGTTTTGAAGTGAATCTTTGTTGTGTCATAGTAGAATCTTGACTTGGGGTGTCCAAGTTTGTTACCAAGTGTGACAGACTTGGACACTCCAAGTAGAGTATCTACCACGACACACAAGAGCAAACTGAAAGAACTGAGAGAAAGTCAACACAACATGGTGTAGTTTTGCGTCTAGAGAGATTGGCCCCAAAGACTGGAGCCCCTTTCTGTATTTCTTTATTATTAATGCTTCTCAACGTTGGAGAGGGGGAATGGGGTAACACGCCCGTCACAAAAACAAGGGCCTCTCTATAGCTCAGGTTATCCACAACACCCCTATTCTCTCAGAAAACACCTTCAAAGAAACACTTTACACTAGCAGACCACTGCCTGGTCAATTTCCAGTGCTAACACACTCTACAAATCCACCACACAATGCACACCTACTACCACTGCCTGTCTCCACCCTTACACACACTCACAACCACTCTATCTCACTCTCTCACACAAAACACCGTCGGTCCGGGGGGGCACACACATCCACACAGCCAACACCGAGAGGAAACATGAAAGCAAGAGAAGGAGAAGGGGGGAAGGGGAAAGAATAGCAAGAGGGGAAATTGTGGCTTGATTGCACTTCCAAGAACATGTACACTGACTTCCACTCCCATCACCATGGCCATTTTCAGGCAAAAGTTACAAAGGGGCTAGCTTGCTAGAGAACTCCACTTTGCAGGCTTCAAATGGCACCCAAATGGCCAGAAAAAAAGCCCTTACTTTGATCCAATTCTGATTTTTATAAGGGGGGCCTATTACTTGGGAATTTAAATTTTAATTGGTCCATTTGGCACCTTGAATTGGCATTTTTGGGAAAGGGGGCACCGCCTTGCTCTATCTACTCTCCTCTTCTCTCTTTTGCACTTTGGGGGGGGGGGGGGGGGGGGAAATTAGCGATGTCGCTATTGCCCTTTGGCTTTTTTCATTTTCTATTTTTATCTTTCATTTTTTACCCCTTTGTGGGCTCAGCCTTGCACTGCTCTATTGGCTTGATTTTGACTTTTCCTCTCTCTATCTGACTCCTCCTTTGCCCCCTTTTGGACTTGGCCTTCATTTTTGCCCTTTCATTTGGCTTGGCTTCAACTTTGCCCTTCGCTTTGGTTTTTCCGGACTCTACTTTGCATTGTATGCTTGGCGGCCCTAGGGCTTTTTCTCTCCCTCTGCTTACCACCCATGCCGTGCTACACCCCACCTTTGCACCTAGTCCCTTGGCCAACCGGACCCTTGCTTCACCTCTGTGGGACCGATCTCTCTCATGAGCGAGGAGGCAATAGCGAGGTCGCTATTGCCCTCCCTCTCTTTAATTTTGGGCCCCAAAGGGCCGCGAGAATTGCCCCTAGTTGCGGGCCTGCCACATCATCAACCAGTAGTGCCCCCTTCGCCAGCGCGCCACCGTGCACCTCGCCTAGATGAAAATCGCCGCAAAATGACACCCCACAGGGCCATGCGACCGCCAATACAGCGCCAGTACCGCTCGGCGCCATAGCCAACAAGGAAGGAGCTCCCCGCTCTCCACCTCATGCTCCTAATAGGGCTCATGGTGCTGGATAAATACACCGTGCCTGTGAATTCCGGCTCCCTATGTGGGATATTGCCTCTACCATGTGGTGACACTAGAAGATTTTACTTCCAAAGGCCTTCAACCCTCCCAAAAAAACCCTTCAAAAATACATTGGGAATAAAAATTCTCCTCTTTCTTCAGAGCATTGCTCCCTTCTTCCTTCCCTTCTTCCTACTGATGGTATGCTTGAACCGGAAAAACCCACTAAAAGATATCATTGTGGATCTCAACCCGCTCCCCCTTCACTGCTTCCTGAGATTTCCGAGACTGCAAATCAGAGTCGTCAAAACCAACCAAAATCACCTGGAATCTCACTACCGCCAAATGCTCCCTTTTTTCCCAGGCCGAAACTCGGTGCCCGGAACTCATAATCACGTGCGATTGATTTCGACTAACTCCCCATAGTGCACACCATCCATGAGACACCTGGCGTGCTCCAGAAAACACTAGGTGGAGTATCCTCCGATGCCGACAAATGAGCTCAGACCTGGCCCCTGGCAAAACTTCTATTGGCCATAACTTGCTATCCAGAGCTCCGATTCGCAACCCAAAAAGACGGGCATGCTCTATAACTCGAGCTCTAGACATATATGCACTGACCCCATCCCAGGCCACATGTCCCCAGCTGCCTTGTCCATCCGGGATCTGCTACACACTCTAGCTTTAAACTTCACACACCAGGGCTCCATTTGACGAGCCGTTTGGACCGGCTCCTAGAGCACATTGAGCACTACACTTTAGGACACTGATTTTTCATTTTGGACACCTTCACTTGCCATCCCATGTGGACCATCCCGCAACACTTTTGTCCTCAAAAGCCTCTTTAAACATACATTCCCGCTACCCTTTCGCTGCCTAGGGCCTTGGCACCTGCCCTAACCTTCTGCACTGCACTCGACTACTGCCTTTGCTTGACACGGATCATCTCCTAGCTTCGACCAAATTTGGAGGTTGAGTGGCAATGACACGCCACATACCCCTTGTTGAGTGGCAATGACACGCCACATACCCCTCAAAGCACCTAGCTGTGCATACACTGGCAACACAACCTCCTTACCATAGACTAGCTCGAATGGAGTGAAATTTTTAGCCACTTTATAGGACATTCTATACGCCCACATACATTTCTCTAGATTTTCTTACCACTTAGCTTCCTGCTCGTACACATACTTCGTTAACATCTTGACGATTTGACCATTAACACTCTCGACTAGACCATTGCATTGGGGGTGATAGGGCGAGGTGTTGAGCTTATATGTGAAGCTACTCAATATATGGCTTATCTATATATGGCACCCAGGTCCCCTCTATATATATATCATCTCATGTGTGTATTCTACACACTTTGGGGTTTTATTTCTGTGCTCTCTCTTTCTCTTTCAACATGGTATCAGAGCAGTACGTTTTTGTCTTTGATTTCTCTGCTAATTGAAAACGATTTTGCAGAGACTACCTCCTAAACACACCGGAATCGATGTGGTCTACAACTTTGCAGAAGGAAGTTTTTTCAAATTTTGCACCAGTTTTGAGTTATTTTTCATGGACTGCGTACATACCTAAAAAACAAACTTTCTCTTCTTGTTTTTGATTTCTCTGCTAATTGAAAACTTGTTTTCAAATTCTGCACCGATTTTGAGTTATCGTTCGGGGACTGTGTACATACCCGAAAAGCAACTTCCGCTTTCTGTTTTTTATTTCGTTGCTAATTGAGAACGATTTTGCAGAAACTACCCGCTAAACATACCGGAATCGATGTGGTCTACAACTTTGCAGAAGAAAGTTTTTTCAAATTCTGCATTAATTTTGAGTTATCGTACGCGGACTGCGTACATACCTGAAAAGCAACTTTTGCTTTTTGTTTTTGATTTCTCTGCTAATTGAAAATGATTTTGCAGAAACTCGTTGCAAGAGGGACCGAAATCGAAGTGATCTACAAATTTGTAGAAAGGAAGTTTTTTCAAATTTGGCACCGATTTTGAGTTATTGTTCGCGGACTGCGTACTTACCCGAAAAGCAACATCCGCTCAGAAGTTTTTGAGTTTCTCCTGATTGAAAATGATTTTGCAAAAACTACCCGCTAGAGGGACGGGAATCGAAGTGATCTACAACTTTGCAGAAGGAAGTTTTTTCAAATTCTGCACCTATCTTGAGTTATCGTTCGCGGACTGCATACATACGTGAAAAGCGAGTTTCGTTTTATGTTTTGATTTTTCTGCTAATTGAAAACGATTTGCAGAAACTACCCGCGTGAGGGATCGGAATCGATGTGGTCTACAACTTTGCAGAAAAAACTAGCCGCTGCAGGCATCGGAATTGATGAGAAACTATTCCCTTGAGCCATCCAAATTGATGTGGTCTATAACTTTGCAGAAGAAATTTAATTTCTCTAAATTCTGCACCGATTTTGGGTTATCGTTCGCGGACTGTGAATATGTTTGAAAAACAAAATTTTACTTTTTGCTTTTGATTTTTCTTATAATTGAAAACTTCTCAATTATATTTTTTCTTCATCAATCATATATTTGTTACTAACGTAACTTTGCTGGAGAAGCTAGTTACATATCGTTCCGATTCAATTGAGAAGTTGATGATCATCTAAATTCTATCGAGCTACTGTTGGTACATGATCTTTTGTTATATGATATACTCGTTCATTGATTCTTGTATAATTATTCTTTTAGAGATATAGTTTCGTCATTTTATTGCTAATTTCTCGTTGATACCATAGTGGGTTTGCTGGTACCATGATGATGTTTTGTTAGTACTTTGGTCATGGTGATTTTTGTCGATACCATGATGATATTTCATTGATACCATGGTTATTCTCGGTGATGTCATGATGATGTTTCGTTGATACCATGGTTATTCTCGGTGATTCTATGATGATATTTCGTTAATTCCATGGTGATTTTTGTTGATACCATGATGTTGTTTCATTGATACCATGGTTATTCTCGGTGATACCATGATGTTGTTTCGTTGATACCATGATGTGGTTTCGTTGATACCATGGTTATTCTCAGTGATGCCATGATGTTGTTTTGTTGATATCATGGTTATTCTCAGTGATGCCATGATGTTGTTTTGTTGATATCATGATACTTTTCGTTGATACCATGATGATTTATTCATTTTTATTGATACAATGATGATGTTTTGTTAATACTTTGATGATATTCATTGATCACTACGTTGATAAATGTTATTTTATGTAGTATATACACATATCATTTGCATCACGTAATCACGGATCTTGTACTTTTACGTTCATACTCTATGTACCATATGTTTTCGTGCGTATATATGTTGTCAAAAGACTGGCGTCGCGAACCATCTCTTATGGCATTGTGAAGGTAAATTATTTCAGTAACGATGCTAATAATTTTCATGACTATGTTTTTTTTGAGTCTATGATCTATGTAGGATTCATCAAAGAATTGATATTATGAAGACAAACTTGGTGACAATAAAAGATTTATGAAGATATGTTTGGTGATGTCATATTGATGACAACATGAAGATATGTTTGGTGATACGATAGTGATGACAAGCTATATAGCAGATTCATGGAGACACTTATGATTACGAGCTAATCGATAGCCTTTACACCTCTTTATTGAACCTTTGTATTCATTATTGTATTTGATAGGATAGGAGTAATGTAACTCCTCATAAAACATTCATTGTAAAAGGATTGATGTAGCTCTTATATGTGAAGCTCAACACGAGGAAAATTGATGCTGAATCTTTAGCTTCTCCACTAATACGCTCATGAGTTTGCTTCTAGACCCCTGAACCCTATCAGAAACTAACACCCATGGAACACGAAAACAGCAACAAATGTTATGAAGCACAATATGAGCCACTACATTAGCATTTACTTCTTTCACTACTTTGGCCTTGACCCACCTTGTAAGGTAGTCAATGGCTACCACCACGTATTTGTTACCACTTGTAGACTTTGGGAGAGGGCCTATGGAATCCAGACCCCACTTCTCGAAAGCACTTTGTGCGATGACGGTACCCTGTGACTCTGCTACGAGTCGTCTTTCACCTATAGTATGACACTCGTGGCACGTCTTGAACCAGTAATGCACGTCTTTCACAATGGAAGGCCACCAAAAGCCTACTCTAAGCACTCGAAACAGAACCTGGTCTTTTCTCTGGTGCCCGCTCTCTTCGTGGCATTGCTCCAGCACTATGCCTATTTCTTCTTTGTACAACACCCTTCTAAGCACTCCATCCCACCCATAGTTCATGAGATCGTGACCTACCAGTGTGAATTTGCGGGCCTTTTGCACCACTCTTCTCTTTTGCATCTTGGACAAACCTTCTGAACATTGCCTTGTACCCAAAAAACCTTCAATCTCCTTTAGAGTCTCTCTACCTGCATAAGTAATTGGGGCCACATATAGACCTGCAACATGCACCTCCACTTTGCTACTTGCTAGCTAATCTGCCTCTTGGTTGTGCTCTCTCCTCACATGCTTGAATTGGACTTTTTCAAAAGACTTCAACATCTTCTTGATGGAAAAGAACCAATGCTTCAAAGAATCACGTTTTACCTGCCATTGGCCTAGTAGTTGCTTGATGACTAGCAATGCAACTCCCTTCACCACCAACCTTGAAATGCCGAACTCTATGCACTATTTAAGACCCAAACGCAAACTGAGATACTCCACCTCATTATTGGTGTGGACATACTCTAGATCATACGCCTTCAAAAATATAGCTTTGTCGTGTGGGTCGTGTATCACCACACCTCCTCCTGCCTTCTGCACTACCCTTCGATACGCTGTCGTGCTGTGACACGTACATAGTGGGAACGCATGCTACAAGATCTATCTTGTAACTTTTTAGATACATAATTATCTTTCCTATAATGTACATATTCATATTTAAGTATAATAATAAGCCTTCTATCTCATCCTATTATTTTTCTCAAGGGTAACCTATCCTTACTTTACCATCAAAAAATACTATGGGAAAAGCTCAATAGCTCCGCCTCTTTAACTTGGGGCAAACAGCATTGATTCTTTATTTCTACTATCTCATTATCATCTCACACCCTAGCTAGATCCTATATCTAGGGTAAACGCCAATATATATATATTCTATGTATTTTTTATACTTTTCTTATATTTCTTTTTAAATAGCTACTAGGAGGGAATCAAATCCTAGTGGAACACTAGGTGGCATAATTTCAAAGATACACTTATTTAATGCATTATTGCAAGCATGATTACAAAACTTTGTCAAGGAGCAATGTCATGCTTTCATATGGCATGAGGTGTCCTTTCGAATTAAATGAAAGTTTAGGCTAAGGGGACCACGGGAAGACTTTTGCTGCCAGAAATGGACCCTATTTTGATGAATTTTTTACAAAAGATTCCAATCCGAATTGGAAAATGATTTTAAAATGAAAATCGTAGCTAATGCGCTGCATTTTTTGCCCACATTTTTACTTTTTTATTTGGAGCCACGGTTGAGGAGATACAATCAAAATACTAGACCCCAGTCTGCCCACATCATGCAGGGACAACTCATTTCCAACTTTTCCAATTCCTATTCACACTGGCCCCTCTCTTCTTGTGTAAACCCTTGGGGTTCCCTTCACCTATAAAAGGGTACCTCTTCTTCCTTGAAAAGGAACTCAAGCATTCAAGCCATTGATGAGAGGAATGATTGAGGGAGTGAGTAGTAATGCCTAATTGTACTTAGCCCTATTAACATAAGCCCAAGCCTACACTTTCTCCTAGAGGAAGACTAGTCATTCTTGTACGTTATCCTTGGAAGATAAACTCTAATCAAAGAAGGTGTTGTAATTGGCGTATCAATCAAAGTGGAGTGCTCTGCTCCCCTCTTCTTCTCTCTCCATCAATAATGGTGCCGAAGGGTTTGTCAAGTAAAATGTGTTCTACATTGATGTTTTCTTGATTTCTGTTGTTTTCATTTTCATCTCTAATCCGATATATATATATATATACATATATGTATCTAATATCATCTCCTTAACCAAACCTATCTCTCTCATTCTTAGTAATTCATCCCCTCTGCAAATTCTCGGTTCTCTTTTCTACAGGTACATCTCTCCCCGCAGTATCCATATTGCCTACGGGCAAGAATAGGGCTTGGGAGGGAAACTTCTCATCTCTTCACTTCTCTCATATCTACATTTCTCACATACTATCCTGTTGTTTTCTTTTTCATCTCTAATCCGATATATATATATATATATATATATATGTATCTAATCTCATCTCCTTAACCAAACCTATCTCTCTCATTCTTAGTAATTCATCCCCTGTGCAAATTCTAGGTTCTCTTTTCTACAGGTACATCTCTCCCCGCAATATCCTTATTGCCTACGGGCAAGAATAGGGCTTGGGAGGGAAACTTCTCATCTCTTCACTTCTCTCATATCTACATTTATCACATACTATCCTAGATGAATAACCCACGTGATGATCATTTCTATCGCTTTCACTCTGTATGATCTATTAGAATTAACGTATGGATTAGCCGAAAAATACACTTTCAACAATTTATAGTGTTTCTCTTTGGCCCAGAAAGGCTTAATGAAATACTTCTATCACCAGATCCCATCATACTACCTCTCATAGACTATAACTTTTCTTTTGACGTAAGCGTAGTTATGTTGCTATGAACCAAGAGGATTTGTACACACAATTAATCCCAATCACTAGACAAAATATATATATTATGGTAAGCACAAAACTACAATTCCAAAGAACAATTCGTAGCCTATTTGGTCAGTCAAGATTGAATGCCATTAACTCATCTATTAACCCTTTCATATTACCCATGATACGATATGACCATAGCCTTGATGTTTTCATTTTCGTATTGTTTTGACATTCTCTTTTGTGTTATTTCTTTGTGTGTGTGAGTGCAAGAGAGAAAGAGTGAGTCTTCTTTGATTGCAATTCTTTCCAAACCCTAGTCTTCATGGCATCTATGGTTTAACTCCTTCATATAGTTTTTGTTGAGTTCTCTCACAAACTCTCACAGCCATAAGCCCGGTGCTTTCCTAGCAAGACCGCAAATTTCTCGACATATTTTTGGTGAACCCGACGCGATACTGCCAGGGTGAGATTTTGTGGATAACCATGGGTGATCATATTGAGCAACAGGGTATGCATTTTGGCCCAGCAACAATGCAAATGTTTCAAGCATTTGCAATGTTCATGCAACAACAACATGCCATTGAAAAAAGGGAGATTTCAGCAACGAAGGCCATGCAAGCAATCGTCAATAGAATGGATCAGTTCAATGGCAAAGATGTAACCATTCACCAACGCGAGTATGTGAAGGAGATGGAGCTGCATCGCGTGTCAGAAGGTGAGATGATTCAAAGCTTTGAGCTAGTTGTTGCTCCAGAAATTAGAGAGCATGTTAGGGTAATTAAAGATGGGCATGGGAGGAATTGAGAAGAACTCAAAGTAGCTTTAAAGGAGGACTCTGAGAGAGTGACCAAAAGGAAATTCTTGGAATGGGTAGTCAAGCCAAAGCAAGGACTATCAATAACAGATCTACTTAGGGAATTTGAGCGGCGCTATGCACAACTCACCAGGACGAAAAGGGCCACACTAGATGCAGAGAAGACAGATCTTTTCTTACAAGCTGCAGGTAAAGAGTTTCAAGAAAATTTGGAGCTTCTTCTTGAAGATAATGATGTTGAGCAAGGACTAAAGACCGACTGGAATGAGGTTGAAGGTGCTGTCTCATTGCTTGCCAAACGACACAGAAGAAGGGACAAGATGGTAGTAAACACTACAAGTCCTTCCACCTCAACTTCTGACAAAATGGTAAAGCCTACTTTTATCGCTCCTAAGTTTGATGAGTCCATGCTAGATGAGCTTGTGAAGGGAATGCGTGACTTGAAGGTGAAGTTTGCAAAGCTTGAAGAAAAAGGCCAACCATCAGGGCCACTTCCTAGGCAAAGACAACAACCCAAAGAAGGGTTTGTTAATAGATGTATTTGGTGTGATAGTACAGACCATGTAAGAAGGGATTGTGATGATTTTAGTGATGCTTTGTCAAAAGATGTTGTCTTTTTTAAGGATGGTAAAATCCACTTAAGAAAGACAGGTCTACCCTTGAGAACTAACTTTGGGAAGGGGGGAATGCAAACCTTAGTTGAAGATATGGCAACTAAGCATGCCACCTCTTCAGTTGAGGAAGCTACTTATGGAGTAAAAATTGAACATTTTTGTGATGAAGAGGTGAGTGACCATCATGGTCAAATTTGGCCAAATGTCATGCAATTAGCTAAAACGGGAAAGCTTACAAAAGAGATTCTACATGAAGCAAGTGATTGCATACGTCTAGAAACAGGATGGAATGATCCAGTGGACTCATTGTCAGTGCATGCCTACATTACAAAATGCCAACAAAATGAGGCAATTGTAGAAGAGAAGCGCAGACGTGAGAATGCTGATGAAGGACCATCAAAAAGAGCTTCTAGAAGTGGGGGAAGAAGTGACTCAATGCCTTCTCAAACACCCTCAACACAAGGAGTATCTCCACCTGAAGTACTCATGGAGGCGTCTACAATAGGAAAGAAGAAAGAGCCAACGAAAGGTAAGACAAAAGGCCCAACTTATAAACTACAATCTGATATTGAGGTTGCTACAGATTTAAAGAAAGTCTTGGAGGAAAGGATCTTGAATAGCAAGATTGAGTTTACTATGGGAGAAGTTCTTGGCATTGCAAAGCATGAATTCCATGAGGAGATCATTGACATCATCAAGAGGAAGAGGCAAACCCTTGCTAAAGTTTCTCATCCACAGGTTGAAGGGGAAACCTCAAAGACACAAGGGATGCAACTGCAAAATAAGGAGAATGATGGAGCTGTGGTAGGATGCTACCAATCTAGTGGGAGAGTGAAGCAAGTGTATTTCTCAAATGATGATGAAGAAGTTGAAGATATTCCTAGGAGTTACTATTCACGAAGTCATTGGGCAAGGGCTACTACAGAAACTTTTGTCAAGATAGGTGATCTTGAAGAGCCATTTGTTGCCTTGATTGACCATGGTTCAGAAATAAACATAATGTCAAAGAGTCTCTACAACAAGTGCAAATGGCTGATGGACACAGATCATGGCTAGATGGTAAGAGTGGAAAACAATTCATCCGATGAATTGTATGCAGCATGTCCTGGTGTGAAGGTAACAATAGGTGATGTAAAGATTGACCAAAAATTCTTTGTACAGGATACATCTTCATATCATCTCATCCTTTGACAGCCCTACATTGTGGGAGTTCAAATGGAAACAAAGGTAATGGATGATGGTTCAGCATATGCTAGGATACGTAGCAAAGATGGTAAACGAGCTGTCCAATTTCTCAGAGTTTGTGTGAACCATGAAAGAAATCGTGACAACCTCAGAGAAAATCCTCTACCAAAAGTGAGCAAAGAGTTTCATGATCATAGAGAAATGATGGGTTTTGGCCAAGTACCATTGTAAAGCGGGATTGCAGTGGTACAAAAAGAAAAAGGGTCTCGCCTGATCCAAAAAAAGGTGAAGCATTTTCAACGAGCTCCTTGGTAACAAAGAATGGATCAGTATGTTTTACAAAACTTGAAGATTTGAAGAGATGTGAGAGGCAATATGTGCATAATGTACAAATAGGCATGAAAAAGAGTGGGTTGCTAGAGCCTACTGAAAATGTTTTGGGTTTGTGTGAACAAGTTTCTTTTGTAGATACTATGGGTGAGCTTGATGCTATAATGGGGTCTAATTTGCATCTTGAAAATGAAGTTGTGGAAGTTTGCTCTATGGAAATGTATCAAGTAATAGAAGCCTTTAAAGAAAGCCAAACAATTGGCCCAGAAGTCCATGTTGAAACTAAATACAAGAGTCTAGCAAAGAAGGTGAAACCAGTAGCTTCACCCTTACCACCCAACAACAGGGAAAAGATTGAGCAGGCTTCTTTACAACCAAGTTTGAGGAATCCTAAAAAGATTGGGCATACCTTCACAAAGGAGTCTTTCCAAGACTTGCAGATTGGTCGCGAGGAGTTTCTAACACAGGAGGAGACAAAGTGCTTCAAAGAAATTCTTTCAAAGCATGGTAAGGCTTTTGCATTTGAGCCACATGAGATAGGATGTGTTGATCCTTCTATTGTAGCTCCTATGGTAATTTTCACAATACCTCATGTGCCTTGGAATCTGCGGCCTATTCCGGTTCTAAAGGCTCATTTGACAAAGTTAGTAGAGCTACTGAATGAGGAAATCAAAATGGGAATCTTGGAGCCTTCTTATGCTCCATACTCAAACAGGTGGTTCACAGTTCCAAAGAAGAATGGTTCTCTACACTTCATCCAAGATATGCAACCAGTGAACAAGGTGACAATTAGAAATGTAGGTACAGGTCTAATTGTGGATGAGTTTGCAGAGGCATTTGTAGGGAGGGCAATCTACTCAATGGGGGATCACTACTTAGGGTATGATCAATTTCAGCTTGCAATCAAAAGCAGAGACTTGACAACCATGAGGACACCTTTGGGTTTGGTAAGGATGTGTACCTTGCCACAGGGACCAACCAACGCGGTTGCACATATGATGAATGGGATGAATAAGGTCTTACGTGACTTTATTCCTCAAATCACAATGCCTTTCATCGATGATTTGCCTATCAAAGGATGTGAAGAAAGTGACAAAGATGAAGCTTTAGATCTCAAGGGATGTCGCAGGTTTGTGGTAAATCACATAAATGATTGTGATAAAATTTTGTCTAGGTTGGAAGAAGTGAATCTTACATTGTCAGGGAAAAAGTCTATGTTTGGTGTCAATGAAGTGCTTATTGTGGGGCACATGTGCGGGCCATATGGTAGGAAACCTTGTCCAACAAAGGTAGATGCCATCCAAAGAATGAAGAAAAGTGCACTAGCATCACTGAGATTAGAAGGTTTCTGGGAGTATGTGTCTTCTATGTTATTTGGATTCCACATTATGCACATGTAGCTGATCCTCTTTATCAGCTGCTTAGAAAGAATCAAAAGTTTAAATGAACAGAAGCACATGTAAAATCCATGAAAAAGCTAAAGGAGTTGCTACAGTCAGCAACAACTTTGAGAAAGGTAGACTATGAGTGTCAAAGGCCAGTAATTGTGATAGTAGACACCAGTCCTACAGGGATTGGATGGGCAATAGGGCAAGATGACAAAGAAGGACACAGGTATGTGGTAAGATTTGGAGCAAAGGTGCTAAGTGCTCGCCAAAGAAACTATCCACAGATAAAGAGAGAGTTATGGGGTATGGTTACAGCCTTGAAAAGTGGGAAAGAGTACCTAATTGGTGCATGTGTGGTTGTAGAAACAGATTGTCTACCACTTCTTGGGATGATTACAAGCTGCTCAACTCCAGACATTGCTATGTTGCGGTGGATTGCCTACATTTAGTCCTTAAATCCTGAGTTTAAGCACATTGCAGGTAAAGACAATACAGTGGCAGATATACTATCAAGGGCAAGGTATGAAGATGAGTCACAAATGATTGACGGGGGAGATGATGTAGGCACAAAGTTCTATTCTATCTCTCATGTCAAAGGTAACAATGTCTGCATGACTAATCTACTTGAATCATTCTTGAAAGAGCTTTATGAAGGTGATTGGCTTCTTATTGGAAGTACTTGAGTACTCTAACAAAACAGGATGATTGGTCTGAACAAGAATTCAAGAGGATATGCACGAAAGCATATGGGTACTTTTTGAGGGATGGTTACTTGTGGAAGAATCTTAAACAAAAGGGTGCTACACCACAAAGGGTTATATGTATAAAAGAGACTCAAGTAAAGCTCATGCAAGAGTTTCATGAGAGTCTATGGGCTGGACACAAGGGTGTATGGGCAACCTTCTCCAAGTTGAAAGAAAAATACTGGTGGAAGGGTATGTATAAAGATGTATCTCAGTTTGTAGAGACATGTGTAACTTGTCAAGTGTATTCAAATGTTCGACATCGTGATGGATTGCACCCTACATATCCACTAGCCATGCACTATAAATGGGTTGTGGATCTAGTCACAATGCCTCTAGGACTCTGGCAGATGAGATACTTGGTTCTTGCACGAGAGGACCTAACTAACCAGGTTGAAGGAAGAGCATTAAGAGCTAAAAGCACAGAAGCTGTGTGCAAATTCCTTCTTGATGAGGTGATT
The DNA here is from genome assembly GCF_014529385.1 of Adiantum capillus-veneris. Classification (NCBI taxonomy): domain Eukaryota; kingdom Viridiplantae; phylum Streptophyta; class Polypodiopsida; order Polypodiales; family Pteridaceae; genus Adiantum; species Adiantum capillus-veneris. Next base: position 62,771,846 of record NC_140940.1, on the reverse strand, counting down.
TGCCGTTATGGTTGTGTGGGAAAAATCACTGTAGATAGAGGTGAACTGGATGCCGAAGAAGCCAGGGAGTTCTTTTCTAGATTAGGAATCAAGCTTTCTCTTACTACAGCTTACAACCATGAAGGCAATGGAAAGAGTGAAAGAGGGAATCCTCCTATCATCAAAGCTTTGGCCAAGTCTTGCGAAGGAAGAGTTGGTGAGTGGCCAAAACTGTTACCATATGCTTTATGGGCTGATCGTACAACACATAGCTCAGTAACTGGCTACATGCTTGCGGAGCTAATGTATGGTCAAAAGCCAGTGATGCCGATTGAAGATACAATTCCCACATGGAATGTACTACCTTGGCAAGAGGTGCTTAGCAGGGAAGATCTCCTTGCACTGTGTATAAGGCAGCTAGAGAGAAGACCTAGAGACATTGAAGCTACAAAAGAACGACTCAAAAATGCAAGGTTGAAAAACAAGGAATACTTTGATAAGCGACATCGACTCAGGAGCAAAGCAATTGACAAAGGTGACTGGGTTTTGATGTATGATGGTAGCCTTGATAACCAGCACACAGTCATGCGAAAAAGGATCAAAATGTTTAAGAGAAGAGGAGACAATGATCCAGAAGATGTTGATGAGGAAGAAGAGCAAACCACAGGTAAAGATCAAAGTGATGATGAAGATTTGGAATCATCCACTGAAGAAGAAATCAAGGACGATGTATAAGAGGGCTGATCTTACAAAGAAATAATGTGGCATATACCGGTGGATGTGCAGGTTTAGAGGGGGTGGATGTCGTGCTGTGACACGTACATAGTGGGAACGCATGCTACAAGATCTATCTTGTAACTTTTTAGATACATAATTATCTTTCCTATAATGTACATATGCATATTTAAGTATAATATTAAGCCTTCTATCTCATCCTATTATTTTTCTCAAGGGTAACCTATCCTTACTTTACCATCAGAAAATACTATGGGAAAAGCTCAATAGCTCCACCTCTTTACCTTGGGGCAAAAAACATTGATTATGTATTTCTACTATCTCATTATCATCTCACACCCTAGCTAGATCCTATATCTATGGTAAAATCCCATATATCTATATTCTATGTATTTTTTATACTTTTCTTATATTTCTTTTTAAATAGCTACTAGGAGGGAATCAAATCCTAGTGGAACACTAGGTGGCATGATTTTAAAGATACACTTATTTAATGCATTATTGCAAGCATGATTACAAAACATTGTCAAGGAGCAATGTCATGCTTTCATATGGCATGAGGTGTCCTTTGGAATTAAATGAAAGTCTATGCTAAGGGGACCACGAGAAGACTTTTGCTGCCAGAAATGGACCCTATTTTGATGAATTTTTTACACAAGGTTCCAATCCGAATTGGAAAATGATTTTAAAATGAAAATCGTAGCTAATGAGCTGAAGATTCTGCCCATATTTTTACTTTTTTATTTGGAGCCATGGTTGAGGGGATATGATCAAAATACTGGACCCCAGTCTGCCCACATCATGCAGGGACAACTCATTTCCAACTTTTCCAATTCCTATTCACACTGGCTCCTCTCTTCTTGTGTAAACCCTTGGGAGTTCCCTTCACCTATAAAAGGGGACCTCTTCTTCCTTGAAAAGGAACTCAAGCATTCAAGCCATTGATGAGAGGAATTCTTGAGAGAGTGAGTAGTAATGCCTAATTGTACTTAGCCCTATTAACATAAGCCCAAGCCTACACTTTCTCCTAGAGGAGGACTAGTCATTCTTGTACGTTATCCTTGGAAGATAAACTCTAATCAAAGAAGGTGTTGTACTTGGCGTATCAATCAAAGTGGAGTGCTCCCCTCTTCTTCTCTCTCCATCAATAATGGTGCCAAAGGGTTTAATTTGTCAAGTAAGATGTGTTCTACATTGATGTTTTCTTGATTTATTGTTGTTTTCTTTTTCATCTCTAATCCGATATATATATATATATATATATGTATCTAATCTCATCTCCTTAACCAAACCTATCTCTCTCATTCTTAGTAATTCATCCTCTCTGCAAATTCTAGGTTCTCTTTTCTACAGGTACATCTCTCCCCGCAGTATCCTTATTGCCTACGGGCAAGAATAGGGCTTGGGAGGGAAACTTCTCATCTCTTCACTTCTCTCATATCTACATTTCTCACATACTATCCTAGATGAATAACCCACATGATGATCATTTCTATCGCTTTCACTCTGTACGATCTATTAGAATTAACGTATGGATTAGCTGAAAAATACACTTTCAACAACTTATAGTGTTTCTCTTTGGCCCAGAAAGGCTTAATGAAATACTTCTATCACCGGATCCCATCATACTACCTCTCATAGACTATAACTTTTCTTTTGACGTAAGCGTAGTTATCTTGCTATGAACCAAGAGGATTTGTACACACAATTAATCCCAATCACTAGACAAAATATATATATTATGGGAAGCACAAAACTACAATTCCAAAGAACAATTCGTAGCCTATTTGGTCAGTCAAGATTGAATGCCATTAACTCATCTATTAACCCTTTCATATAACCCATGATACAATATGACCATAGCCTTGATGTTTCATTTTCGTATTGTTTTGACATTCTCTTTTGTGTTCTTTCTTTGTGTGTGTGAGTGCAAGAGAGAAAGAGTGAGTCTTCTTTGATTGCACTTCTTTCCAAACCCTAGTCTTCATGGCATCTATGGTTTAACTCCTTCATATAGTTTTTGTTGAGTTCTCTCACAAACTCTCACAGCCATAAGCCCGGTGCTTTCCTGGCAAGACCGCAAATTTCTCGATAACGCTCCGTCGAACCACATTGTAAAAGGATCCTGCAAGTCGGGTTCCTCCTTAGCTTCATCTCGCACCACTCTTGGATAGGCCGGCAAATCAATGGCCTTGCTGACAAGAATGTTTTCCGGGTGAGAGCGACTCGTGTGATCTACCTTGAACTCGAATTCTAACTCTTGCAGCTCCTACACCCACTTCATAATCCTCCTTTTTGGCTTCAAATGTAGCACTACCTATGGCAATAGATTATTAGTCGTCAACACAAAAAACTTGCACACAACCAAATGCACCTTGAACTTTCTGCAAGCAAAGACCAAAGCCATCACCCATTGCTCTGCTTCGGTGTAGGTAGCCTCTCCTCGGCTAATCACCCTGCTCTCGAAGTATATCGTCTTATAGCTCCTCCCTACCTTTTGCAGTAGAACGCTCCAATAGCAACTGTGCCCACTGTCATAGACACACCGCTGGCAACTGACACAAAACCTCCTTGACTCTATCCAAATTCTCCTGAGCTTCCCCATCCCACTCATAACCATGCACTTGCCGAGCCCTCTTTTGAAGAGGATGCACATATTACGATAGCATCCAAAAGAAATGTGATAAATACTTCAAATTATAAACAAATGAAGCCAAACCTTGAGCATCTGATGGCGGATTCATCAACCCCAACGCCTTCACCTTCTCGGGATCGGCCTCTATACCATTTTGCAACACCACATGACGTAACAGTTGCGCTCGAGGCTGTGCTAGCTTCCACTTCTTGGGATTCAGCTGACCTCCTTCTTCATCAAGCCTTTGAAATCATAACTGGAGCTTCAATAGGTGCTCCAATCTTGAACTATAGCAGCCCATATCATCCATAAAGACCCTGATAAAACGGCCCAGTTGGAAGGTGGTATATGCAGTCACCAATTCAAATGGCATCCTGCGGTAAGCCAAACAGTCCCAAGGAGATATGAATGTGGTCTTCAACTGGTCTTCAAGTGCAATCCCTATCTGAAAGTACCCCAAAAAGCCATCCATAATCGAGTATCTCTCATGTCCAACCACTTGTTTAGGATTTCATATTGAAAGGGCAAGGGATAGTGATTCCTCTTGGTTGCGGCATTCAGTGGCTTGTAGTCGACACACACTCTCCATTTCCCATTCTTCTTAGGGGTTATAACCACTGGCGAGACCCACTCTGACTCTTTCACATGATATATGATGCCTGCCTCCAAAAACCTTTTGATCTCCTGCCAAAGGGCTTTCTTTTGGATTTCCCCTAGTCTTCTCAGCTTATGTGCTTTAGGCTTATGCCCCTCCTTAAGAACAATCTTGTGCTCCACCCCCTTTGCACCTCACAAATGCTTGAACTCCATTGCAAATAGATTTGGATAGGACTCACACAGTTGAATACATGAGGTTGAGGCTGCATACCTTCTTCTTTAGGAGGTGAGTTGTCTATGGTGACCCCGAATAAGTCTGCATCTATCTTCAGCATGTCATCCTCGCTCTCCGCTTCCTCTGTGCTAGTATAGACTTCATCATAGCACGTCTTTGTGTACTCATAGCTCATCGTGCTCGCCCTCATCTTTAACTTCCGTGGGGACAAGAACTTCTCTCCTTAGTCTTCAAATCAAGCACAATTTGTCTTCCTCTCTCTTTCTCAGGCAAGGTGAACACTTTGCTCTCCCAATCTTTCTTTTCTCCTATCGCCAAAATCCATGGACTACCCAAAATAACTGGATAATCATTATCCCCTGCCTTCATCACAAAGAAGTCTATCAGGCACTCTATACCCCATCACCTTGACCTTCACATCCTGTGCCACACCTAAACACCTGGCCTTAGTATGGTTAGCCATCCCCATGCGCACATTTGACTTGACTACTGCATTGACTCTCGTCTCTTTCATGGTTGCTTCCGTCATAACACAAACTTGTGCTCCACCGTCTACATACGCTTTTACCTGCATCCTCTTCTCTATAATCGCATCCACAAGCGGAAGGACGTCGGTGGGGCTGCCTATCCTCAAAGCCAAGTTCTGCACTGCTTGCACATTTCCCTTAGCTCTTGGCAGCCTGGTACTAACACTTGTAGACCACTGCCTCCTTAACTTTGGATTTAAAGCTTACAGCTGACCAAAAGTAATATTTTCCTTTTGATTTGAACATCACTCACGAGATTGTACTTGGGATAGCCACGTCCTAGCTGGAAATGTTCTTGCTTGATCTTGTGACGCCTCCTTCTTTTGCTAGGCTCGGGCTGCTCTCTACCATCGTACACCATCTCTTTGCCTTTGCGAGCTCTAGTTTCCCACTGTGTCTCTACCTCCCTCTCAGCTCTTGCTCTCTTATTGGCCAAAACTTCGACATCCTGCTTATCCACCCCTATAATGTTTTGCGGAGCTGGCTACACAGGATTCTCCACCGCTTGCTCTCTTGGACCATTGTATTGTCCTTGCCCTCGACCTCTACCAGGAAGGGGGTACATACCTCCTCTCTCTCTGTGGTTGAGGACAATTGGGTGCATAGTGCCCTTCTTCTCCACAATCATAACACCTACCTAGCAGTGGCCGTGCCTTGCCCCTTGCTCCTCTTGGCTGTCCTCTATCCGTGACACTGAGCCGCAACTCCTGCATTTGCTCGGACAAAGCTTGCACTGTGTGCACACAATTTTGCGACACAACAACTACACCTGGATTTTCGTGATTATCTTCATGTGCAGCCTCCCTCGGACTCTGCGATTGAACATGGGCCATCGTCTCGTAGCCTCACACACCCTGCTCTATCTTCTTCTTTATCTTTCTGCTCTTTGATCGGGCAATCGCTATCACACCATTGTAATTCTTTGGACTCTCGAAATCAACTTTTTCTCTCACCTTGGGGTGCATAAACGCCATGAATTTTTCCAACTTGAAGTAGGCTCCATTAGCCAAATGCATGGCTGCCGCTAGCTCTACCCAACACTCTTCAAAATGACCCAAAAACAAATTGAACTCTTCACTTACATCTTGCTTAAGCGCCTTCAGCTTTGCATCCATCTCGACTGGGAAGTCTCGTTGCGAAAATCGCGAAGAAACCTCACGTGTAGAGTCGACCATGCTTGCTTCGGCTCACCTTCCAATGCTTTGTACCATGCTTTAGCTCTACCACGCATCACCAACGGAAAAGTCTGCATTTTTCTATCCTCGTTCGGCATACGCAACAATAGCACATATAGCTCAAAATCCCACATCCACTCATAAGGGCTCTCTTCACCTATGAAAATCGGTCCATAGCTTCTAGCTACGATGACTTCCAAGTTCCAACACAAAAAACTGCTTCTTTTCGATTAAATTGGGAGCAATCAACGTGCTCCTTCGTCAGGGCACCAGAAAATGGAGAGGGGAAATGGGGGAACATGCCCGACACAAACACAAGGGCCTCTCTATAGCGGAGGGTATCCCTATACCCCTATCCTCTCAAAAAACACCTTCAAAGAAACAGTTTACACTAGCAGACCACTGCCTGCTCGCTTTCCACTTCTCACACACTCTACAAATCCACCACACAATGCACACCTAGTACCACTGCGTGTCTCCACCCTTACATACACTCACAACCACTCAATCTCACTCTCTCACACAACACACCGTCGGTCCGGGGGGGCCACACACATCCACACAGCCGACACCGCGAGTAAACATGAAAGCAAGAGAAGGAGAATGGGGGAAGGGGAAACAACAGCAAGAGGGGCAGTTGTGCCTTGATTTCACTTCATAGAACATGTACACTGACTTCCACTGCCATCACCATGGCCATTTTCAAGCAAAAGTTACAAAGGGGCTAGCTTGCTAGAAAACTCCACTTTGATGCCATCACCATGGCCATTTTCAAGCAAAAGTTACAAAGGGGCTAGCTTGCTAGAAAACTCCACTTTGCAGGCTTCAAATGGCACCCAAAAGGCCATGCAAAAAGCCTTTAGTTTGATCCAATTTTGAGTTTTATAGGGGGGACTTTATTTTGGAAATTTACATTTTAATTGGTCCACTTGGCACCTTGAATTGGCATTTTTGGGAAAGGGGGCACCGCCTTGCTCTATCTACTCTCTTCTTCTCTCTTTTGCATTTTGGGCGCGGGGGCATTAGCGATGTCACTATTGCCCTTCGGATTTTTCCATTTTTATTTTTATCTTTCATTTTTTACCCCTTTGTGGGCTCAACCTTGCACTGCTCTACTGGCTTGATTTTGACTTTCCCTCTCTCTATCTGATTCCTCCTTTTCCCCCTTTTGGTCTTGGCCTTCATTTTTGTCCTTTCATTTGGCTTGGCTTCAACTTTGCCCTTAGCTTTGGTTTGTCCGCCCTCTACTTTCCATTGTATTCTTGGCGGCCCTAGGGTTTTTTCTCTCCCTCTGCTTACCACCCGCGCCATGGGACACCCCACCTTTGCACCTAGTCCCTTGGCCAACCCGGCCCTTGCTTCACCTTTGTGGGACCGACCGCTCTCATGAGGGGGGCAGGCAATAGCGAGGTGGCTATTGCCCTCCCTCTCTTTCTCAAAATTTTGGGGCCCCAAGGGCCGCGAGAATTGCCCCTAGTCGCGGGCCTACCACGTCGTCAACTAGTGGTGCCCCCTTTGCCAGCGCGCCACCGTGCACCTTGCCTAGACCAAAACCACTGCGAAACGGCACCCCATAGGGCCGCGCGACCGCCAATACAGTGCCAGCAGCGCTTGACGCCATAGCCAACAAGGAGGGAGCTCCCCTCTCTCTTTCTCATGCTCCTAATGTGGCTCGTGGTGCTAGATAAATACGCCTTGCCTATGAGTTCCGGTTCCCCATGTGGGATATTTACTATGCCATGTGGCGGCACTACAAGAGTTTACTTCCAAAGGCCTTCAACCCTCCCAAAAAAGCCCTTCAAAAATACCTTGGGAATAAAAATTCCCCTCTTTCTTCAGAGCATTGCTCCCTTCTGCCTACTGATGGTATTCTCGAGCCAGAAAAACCCACTCAAAGATATCATTGTGGATCTCAACCCGCTCCCCCTTCACCACACCCTAAGCTTTCCGAGGCTGAAAATCGGAGTCGCCAAAACCAACCAAAATCACCTGGAATCTCACCACCACCAAATGCTCCCTTTTTTCCCAGGCTGGAACTCGGTGACCGAAACTTAGAATCACGTACAGGCTATCACACCATTGTAATTCTTTGGACTCTCGAAATCAACTTTTTCTCTCACCTTGGGGTGCATAAACGCCATGAATTTGTCCAACTTGAAGTAGGCTCCATTAGCCAAATGCATGGCTGCCGCTAGCTCTACCCAACACTCTTCAAAATGACCCAAAAACAAATTGAACTCTTCACTTACATCTTGCTTAAGCGCCTTCAGCTTTGCATCCATCTCGACTGGGAAGTCTCGTTGCGAAAATCGCGAAGAAACCTCACGTGTAGAGTCGACCATGCTTGCTTCGGCTCACCTTCCAATGCTTCGTACCATGCTTTAGCTCTACCACGCATCACCAACGGAAAAGTCTGCATTTTTCTATCCTCGTTCGGCATACGCAACAATAGCACATATAGCTCAAAATCCCACATCCACTCATAAGGGCTCTCTTCACCTGTGAAAATCGGTCCATAGCTTCTAGCTACGATGACTTCCAAGTTCCAACACAAAAAACTGCTTCTTTTCGATTAAATTGGGAGCAATCAACGTGCTCCTCCGTCAGGGCACTAGAAAATGGAGAGGGGAAATGGGGGAACACGCCCGACACAAACACAAGGGCCTCTCTATAGCGGAGGGTATCCCTACACCCCTATCCTCTCAAAAAACACCTTCAAAGAAACACTTTACACTAGCAGACCACTGCCTGCTCGCTTTCCACTTCTCACACACTCTAGAAATCCACCACACAATGCACACCTAGTACCACTGCGTGTCTCCACCCTTACATACACTCACAACCACTCAATCTCACTCTCTCACACAACACACCGTCGGTCCGGGGGGGCCACAGACATCCACACAGCCGACACCGCGAGTAAACATGAAAGCAAGAGAAGGAGAATGGGGGAAGGGGAAACAACAGCAAGAGGGGCAGTTGTGCCTTGATTTCACTTCATAGAACATGTACACTGACTTCCACTGCCATCACCATGGCCATTTTCAAGCAAAAGTTACAAAGGGGCTAGCTTGCTAGAAAACTCCACTTTGATGCCATCACCATGGCCATTTTCAAGCAAAAGTTACAAAGGGGCTAGCTTGCTAGAAAACTCCACTTTGCAGGCTTCAAATGGCACCCAAAAGGCCATGCAAAAAGCCTTTAGTTTGATCCAATTTTGAGTTTTATAGGGGGGACTTTATTTTGGAAATTTACATTTTAATTGGTCCACTTGGCACCTTGAATTGGCATTTTTGGGAAAGGGGGCACCGCCTTGCTCTATCTACTCTCTTCTTCTCTCTTTTGCATTTTGGGCGCGGGGGCATTAGCGATGTCACTATTGCCCTTCGGATTTTTCCATTTTTATTTTTATCTTTCATTTTTTACCCCTTTGTGGGCTCAACCTTGCACTGCTCTACTGGCTTGATTTTGACTTTCCCTCTCTCTATCTGATTCCTCCTTTTCCCCCTTTTGGTCTTGGCCTTCATTTTTGTCCTTTCATTTGGCTTGGCTTCAACTTTGCCCTTAGCTTTGGTTTGTCCGCCCTCTACTTTCCATTGTATTCTTGGCGGCCCTAGGGTTTTTTCTCTCCCTCTGCTTACCACCCGCGCCATGGGACACCCCACCTTTGCACCTAGTCCCTTGGCCAACCCGGCCCTTGCTTCACCTTTGTGGGACCGACCGCTCTCATGAGGGGGGCAGGCAATAGCGAGGTGGCTATTGCCCTCCCTCTCTTTCTCAAAATTTTGGGGCCCCAAGGGCCGCGAGAATTGCCCCTAGTCGCGGGCCTACCACGTCGTCAACTAGTGGTGCCCCCTTTGCCAGCGCGCCACCGTGCACCTTGCCTAGACCAAAACCACTGCGAAACGGCACCCCATAGGGCCGCGCGACCGCCAATACAGTGCCAGCAGCGCTTGACGCCATAGCCAACAAGGAGGGAGCTCCCCTCTCTCCATCTCATGCTCCTAATGTGGCTCGTGGTGCTAGATAAATACGCCTTGCCTATGAGTTCCGGTTCCCCATGTGGGATATTTACTATGCCATGTGGCGGCACTACAAGAGTTTACTTCCAAAGGCCTTCAACCCTCCCAAAAAAGCCCTTCAAAAATACCTTGGGAATAAAAATTCCCCTCTTTCTTCAGAGCATTGCTCCCTTCTGCCTACTGATGGTATTCTCGAGCCAGAAAAACCCACTCAAAGATATCATTGTGGATCTCAACCCGCTCCCCCTTCACCACACCCTAAGCTTTCCGAGGCTGAAAATCGGAGTCGCCAAAACCAACCAAAATCACCTGGAATCTCACCACCACCAAATGCTCCCTTTTTTCCCAGGCTGGAACTCGGTGACCGAAACTTAGAATCACATACAGGCGATTTTGACTAACTCCCCATAGTGCACACCATCCATGAGACACCTCGTGTGCTCTAGGAAACACCAGATGGCGCATCCTCCGAGGCCGACAAATGAGCTCAGACCTGGCCCCTGGCAAAACTTCTACTGGCCATAACTTGCTATCCAGAGCTTGGATTTGCAATCCGAAAAGAGAGGCATACTCCGTAACTTGAGCTCTACACATGTATGCACTGACACCAGCCCGGGCCAACTGTCCCCAGCTGCCTTGTTCGTCGGGGATCTACTACACACTCCAGCTTTAAACTTCAGTATCTTGCACACCAGGGCTCCGTTTGAGGAGCCGTTTGGACCTGCTCCTAGAGCACACTGAGCACTACATTTTATGACACTGATTTGGCATTTTGGACACCTTCACTTGCCATCCCATTTGGACCATCCCGCAACACTTTTGGACTAAAAAGGCACTTTAAGCATACATGCCTTGTCCGTCAGGGATCTGCTACACACTTGAGCTTTAAACTTCAGTATCTTGCACACCAGGGCTCCGTTTGAGGAGCCGTTTGGACCTGCTCCTAGAGCACACTTAGCACTACATTTTATGACACTGATTTGGCATTTTGGACACCTTCACTTGACATCCCATTTGGACCATCCCGCAACACTTTTGGCCTAAAAAGCCACTTTAAGCATACATTCCGGCATCCGTAAAGAATGGGCAAGAGAAGTTCAACATTCACTTTTGCTGCACCTTACATCACCACTGGCTAGAGACATGAGATACCTTACATCACCACTGGCTACAGCTACGTAGACACAGGAAGATTCTCTTGAGGAGATTAGACAGTGGGACACATTCACATAGGGAAATCGCTGACTTCTTTAGAGAAAAGAGTGGGCAATCAAATGAGCAAGCTTCACAACAGACTTCAAAGTCCACCTATACCAGAGGTATAGTAACTGACAAAGCCATTAAGGTTGGGAGACCTAGACGCCCACGTCTATGAGGGCCACCATGACATCGATAGAGGCTCCCTTAGAGGATCACGACTATTCTAGCACCGAACGGGAGATGTCAAGTACCACTATGTACTAGAGCGCAAATTGACAATACTCTCAACGACTGATGCAATACATCCTCGGACACAGATGTTCATTTTAGATTTTATTTTTATTTACTTTATCTTGTACTTAGACGTTGTACTAGATCCACAAGGATTGTATCAATTTGGTGTCATAGGTCATTTTGGCCTTTTGAGGACGTTTAATTTTACATTTCATTCTCTCTCTCTCTCTCTCTCTCTCTCTCTCTCTCTCTCTCTCTCTCTCTCTCTCTCTCTCTCTCTCTCTCTCTCTCTCTCTCTCTCTCTCTCTCTCTCTCTCTCTCTGTGGTGACAACACCCGATGCCAGGCATCCTTGGGCATGGATGATGATGGTGATGATTTCAGTCTGATAATTTTAGTCTTTTAAATTAGGCTTTTACTTTACTTCATTTTATTTTTGTACCCAGACATTGGATTAGATCCACAAGGATTGTATCAGTTTGGTCTCATAGGTCATTTTGGCCTTTTGAAGACGTTTAATATTGTTACCATATACATGTGTTAGTGATGTGCATCAACACACTAGGACCATCGGGGTATTTTTTCCCTCTTTCAGAGTTTTTTTACCCTCTGCATTGTATATACGCCCATTACTCTAGGGCAATCTATCTTTCCATCGCACACTAAGGAATACACTCTCTATTATGTGCCTTGAGCTTCCTTCATCTTCTCCAAGCTGTGTGCATTTCTCGGCAACCTTAATTCCAACAATTGGTATCATAGCAGGTTGCATCCTCTCGGGCTTAGTCGCCAGCTGCTCCAGCACACACGCCTACTCACTCTCTTTGATTTTAGTGAGGTTTGGCGAACGTTTGTAGGTTGACAAATATTTCGGGAGAGGTCGTGGAGCTCAATTTGCTCAGATTTTTTATTCGAACTCATTTTAGCCTTCGTTTCCACTAAAGACAGGTCTGCACAAGCAATTTTATCATTTTTTGCAAAATTTATGTGAGTGCCGTTTTCTGCATAACAGGTGCCTTACAATCTTCCACGGTTTATGCTATATAGCACGTGTTGTTCCTGCTCTGTTTCTCCTCTTTTTGGGCAGTTTTCACATCAAGTGCAACATTTACCATGGCTGACAACAACACATATGTGTTCAAGATGTTTGCTCCTGAGGACAGATTGGATGGGTACAATTACCCTATTGCTTTGATAAACCTTCCTAAACATATTTATTCTATCCATACATATGATATTAAAGCTTGTTATGAAGCAATTACTCACCATGGGAAGGATAGCCTTATGGACTCTTTGAGAAACATTAAAAAATTAATAATTGGTCAAGGTTATGAAGGTTTTAAACCATCTAGAAACAAAATCACCCTTACAAAAAAGAATTCAGAAGTAAAATGGTCCTTTTAATTCTTTGAGGCTTTAAATATATTTGTGTAAGACAATTGCTGCTCAAGTTTAGGGTCTAATATATACCAACAAACTAAAGGAATCCCAATGGGATACGCATGTTTCCTTTATGGTGCAATCCATACCTTGCTTGGTTTGATCTAGAATATGCTAGAAAATTATCCAGACTCAAAAATTTGATATGCTTCTAGCTTTCATACACTCTAATCGGTATATGGATGATCTTCTATTTATTAATAACACATATATTGCACAATGCATGAATCCCAACAGACCTTTGTCCCTTGAGGACCCCTTTACAATATAGTCCCCTTTGTCCCCTGAGGACCCCTTTACAATATAGTCATTGGATATCATTTCAGTTAAGCCAACTCATACAAGGTTTGGCTCTACATATTTCAACACAAAAATAATTCTACAAAGTTCTTTCATCGGAGAATACACTATGGAAATATCATGGAAAGAAGACGCATTACCAGGACACCAAGTATAATTCATACACGTAGCCAGCAATCGCCCTAAACAGTTAGCATACAAAGTATGTGTGTCACAGGTCTTACCCATCATTTATAATGCTTCATGCGTAGTTACATCATTTAATGATTTACAACAAGTGAGCTTTATGTTTACTTCTAACGGATTCAAAAGAACCCGCATCAAAACATTAATCACACAGTTTCTATTAAAAGGTAACTTCCCTGGTCTTAGATTCAAGGTCAGATATTTGAGGACTATACTGAACGACCAAGAAATAGAACATGCTGCACATAATTCTGGTAATAATACAAAAATATCTCTGAAACAATTGGTCTGAATGTAGGAGAATAATCAACAAAACAAGACACACAATGAAAAGAAAGAATAGCGGACAAAAATACCATTTCAACACACAACATGATGGCGTCTTCTTATTGAGAGAGCTCCTCTCACCTTTGATTCACCATAATGGGCTTCCAAAGTACCCTATGTACCCTCCACTTTCCTCTTTTCTCTTCCCATGTGGGATTATTTCCATGCCACATGGAAACTCTCCCCAAGCTTCCCAAATTCTTTAAAAATTCCCTGCTTCTCCCAAAGCATGAGAGGACTTCTCAGACAATTTTCCCCAAGGCATACCTTGCTGCTCCGATCACCGAATGATGCACCGTAACACACATCTTGAATCCCATCACCTCGTCTATCTCCAAGAATATAAAATTTTAGAATTTCTAATCTTAGACCCCAAAGTTGGCCTAGTTGCCCTTTTTGCATGCACTTGCAATCACCTTCTAAGTTGAGACCGTCCGCTTCGGATGCTCATAACTCATGATACACAAGTCCAATTCACAAGATATAGATCACGATTGAAAATACTTATTGAAAACCATATTTTGGAGTCTTGAACAACCCAAAACAACATCATTCAAGCTTGGAAAAATCACACCTTTGTACATCAACTTTTACTGAGCCACTTCCAAAACTCGTAGGGCTATGTACACATATAGACACGAGGCTAGTGGGAAAGCTTTTTAGCATGAACTAGTGACTTTATGCTCATCCAAAAAATACCTGACATAGTTTGCCAACCCCCCCTAGCCTGCTTAGTCATTCATGACAAGTAGAGTTTTCTAGGGTGAACAACTGCTGCATTTCATCCCTAGAAACCTTATCTACATCCTCAGATGTCTCCACATTATCTCCCTCCATTGATAGCATCTCACCTATCACAATTTCATAAAAAATGCCAAGCATTTCTTCAATCAATAACCGTTAACACGATATTTATGTTGTGTAACACTCAAATCATCCAATTGATATGTGCCATTATCAAATTTGTTCACAATAGTAAAAGAACCTTCCCATTTAATTTGAAACTTCTTCTGAAAGGTATTATTTAGATCACTATTGTATCGCAACACCAAATCACCCTTTTTAATTTTCTTGTCCTCCACGCATTCATTGGCTTTTACCTGAGCCTTCTTTGATGCTTCCTCACAGTAGCTCAAAGATAAAACTCTATCCAATTGTAAACATTGTAAATCCATCAACCTTTTCTGCCAGGCATTTGCTTGCTCTTCATCTCCCCATGACAACACTTTGGTGCACAAATTTCCACTTCAATTGGAAATAGAGCTTCCTTGCCATAGATCAAGTGGTAACGATAAAATATTATGCTTGTTTTGATAGTTGTTTTGTAGGCCCATAATGCACATGCCAACTCTGAATCCCAAGTCTTCCCATGTATCGGACTCATCTTTGTTAAGATCTTTACCAACTCTCCAGTGAATCTCTCATTGAGACGATTGCATTGTGGATAATAAGGAGAATTGTACCTATGACGTTGATTATTGAGCTTCTCACACAAAAAATCAAACAGACAGTTCTCCTCTAAATCTTGGTCCTCTATAAGAAAGTAGCTGCAGAGGTATGCCAAATTTGAGCATATATGCTCATATTCAAATTTTCCCATCTCCTTACTCGTAATCTGTTTGACAGCCTTGGCTTGTGCCCATCGTGCAAAATAATCCACTGGTGTCAAAATATAGGTATTTCTTTTGCTAGTCATAGGTAGGGTTCGAATAGCATCAAGCCCCCATTTTTCAAACAATCAAAAGATAGAATTGTATGTCGCAATTCTGGCTTCAAAATTCTCTTTCCCATATTTTGATAAGGCAAACACAACTTGCACGAGTGATTAACATCCCGCTGAATGCTTGTCCATAAATAGACTTCTTGCAAAATTTTATGCAACATGACCTTCATGGGAAAATGGCCTCCACAAGATCCCTCATGATTTTCTTCCAAAATTTTGTAAATATCCTCTTTCCAAGACACACGACGTAAAACCAAATCACCCCCTTTCATGTAAAGAAAATCATCAAGCACTTTGTATTTCCTGGCTTGCCTTATGAATGCATAATTTTTAGAAGACAGTAAACCTTCAGTTAGAACACCTGTCAATAGGAAATCACTTCCTTTGATAACATTTCGATTCCATGATATAAGGGAGCATGTGCCTTTAGCACAAACACACAAGTGATCATTTCTTGGGAAGCATCATGAGCTTCTTCATTTTGATACCTCTCAATATGCTACAAACTCCATGCTTTAAGCTTTTTGAGTAACACTTTCACTTTGAAGCATAAATTCTTCAGTTTAGGGTTCTTATTCTTACATACTCCCAATACTTGCTTTACGACCATCACGACATCTCCTTTGATCTGCAAGCATCTATCCCCAACTGTAAGAGAATGTGCAAACCACCTTCAAGAGCCATGTATTATGCTTCATTGTTGCTCTTTGTATCAAGTTTTAGCCCTTGTTTTCTTACAAGCTTCGCTTGTGCATCATATATGACAATGCCTCCTCAAGCAGCATCATGACTTCTTCGATAAGAACCATCAAAATATAATAGTGAAGCATCACAGATGGCAAGAGTCTCGACTTTGTTCTTCCACACCACCTCTTCTAAAAACCACAACAAGAGTGTCTTTATAAGTGAGTAAATCTGCCAGGGTAGCTCGAGTACTCTCCTCCACCAAAAAGGTGAACTGAAACTCCTGGAGCTCAATAACCCATCTTATTACTGTTTTTGATATATTTAAATTATTGAACAGCCGGGGAAGCAGTGAATAACTGGTAAGAAAGGTGAATGAATTTTGCAGCAAGTAGTGTCTGAATCGCTTGCAAGAATAAACCATACTGGTCATCACCAATTCAATTTCAACAAAATCGCTTTCATGAGGAGCCTTCACTCTGCTAGCATAATGAACAGGCTTCATATACTGAGATTCTTTACCTTTTTGCAGCAACATGGCTCCAATGGAATCATCTCCCACTGATGGGTTAACATAAAACTCGTTTTCTGAGTCAGGAGCTTGCATAATAGGTAACATACTCAAAACCTCTTTAAATTTTTCAACTATCTACTAGCTAGTCCCCCTCCATGGAGTAAAGCCATAGAAATCTTCTCTATGCGTCATACTTGTAAACAACTCTTAAAGTGCATGTTCGTCCCTCAAGAGCAAAACAAAAGGGATTGTTTAAGCAATGTACTTACCTACCTTGAGAGTGGCAAGCGAAACAATCCCTTAACTCGACCTAGCACTTTTGATATTTCTCGTTTTTTAAATGGTGCCCATAGAGTGGGCTATGACATTGTTATAATTTTTGGTCTATGACCAACTGATGACTAAAGTGATGAACTGTATAAATGATCAAGTTATCTTGTGTCTTTTCTATGACATGGTGATAGATATTCTGTCTCTTTATTGCAGCATGATTAAGTTATCTTTGTCTGCATGAAACACACCAACCATATCATCTACTTCATACATATTAGAGCATTTTGAAGCTATCTCCCATTCCATATCATCATCATTATAGCCATGGGTTTAGAAGACCCCATAGTGCTTTTTTGTTGCTCTTGTTGCAATGTTCACTGGATTATGGATATATCTCATGCTGCAGATCTCTCATAGTTTCCACTTGATGCTGCAATAGATAAAACCTTTACTGCAATGTGTTGCAGATCCACTTTCTTCCGACATACTCCTTCCATTATATAGGCACACTTGTGTGTGAAATGGCATATATATGCCATGGATCCTAGAATATACCAGTTATGTTATCATAATCAACTCGTTGATCAAAAAAAGTTTTTCCATCTTCGTGGCCCAACAGATAAGAGCACACTATTTTGAAGTCGGTCATGAATTCTTTGTTGGACGATTGTTGATGCATTTGGGATTTGGGATCCAATACAAATGAAACACCATGCAATAGCATATGTACCCGCACCCATCGCATGTTGGGAGCTGTGAATATTACAGCTTTCTTCTTTGCACCAAAGCCAACATGATCTATTACTTTGCGCAATGCCTCTTACATATACCAATAAACTCGACCAAAGAAGAAAGAGTCTTTGGCGGCTATTCACAAAAGATCTACAAACTGGACTGACAATCCTCTCTACATTGTGGCAAAAATTTGTCAAGTTCACAAGTTGTGCACATCTTGTAGCTATCTCTTAGTAGCGAGGATACTTGCTGAGCCATGCATCCCATCGTCTATCAGCTACAGTTTCAATCAAAGCAGGCTTCACTTCTTGCAAGGGGGCAAGAACATAATATTCGGTTGCAAACCTTGTCGTACAAAATATCTGTAAAGTTTTATTGGGCGATTTTTATTAAAAAAAGAGCATATAGAAATTGATGCTCTCTAATAAATTTCACCACATGGTTTGCGTCCATTAATAACACGCATGTATATTTTGGGATAACCTATAATATGCTCGTGTATGGTGTATTATATGTATCCCGTATAACATGTAATGCAGCTTAAGCAGAGGAGGGTTCCTGTACAAATGCACACGTGGACACATGGCGCGTTCCGACTCTGCAAGCGCAGCGAGCCCGCCAAATGTTTTCCCTCTCTCTTCTATTCACACAACGCAATTCTATGGTGAATATGTTTTGGAAAAATATAAATCAACAGTTTAATTGAGATTCTTATGCTTGCAAAATCTTCACATGTTTGACAACATTAGATTTCTTTTATTATTAGAATTTATAGTTTTGATAATTAGACAAAAAAAGACACCATCTTTATCATGAAGGAAACTACTTCGTCTCTAATACAATTAACATCGGAATATAATCCAAGGTAGGAATTTAAAGTAAGGATGTGTCAAACTCAACATGCAACATAAAAAAGGAGGACAGGTTTATATCTTTTCATGATTGTGCTTTGACAGATTCAAATAGTTTGCCGAAGGTGGAAGGAGGAAAAAGACCAAACTGAGAGATTCTTGATTAAGCGGCCTTGAATTTGTCCCATTGCAAAGCTTGCAGAGCGGTTAAAACCTCTTGGGCAACAAAGTAGATGACAAAAATTATCTTCTGCCTGATTTGTGTCAAAGGGTGATGAAAAGACATCTTTGTAAGAATTTTCTATGTATTCGCGATTGAGTTTTGCATGTTTGGGTTTTTAGCGGTTTCATGTACACTTATGCCTCTTTGTAAGCTACTTGTACTATACAATGTATTTTTTTCTACCATCTTTGGTATTTCTCAAGTACATAGTGTATATATTTGAGTGATTATTCCAAGGTATATCCAAGGTGAAACTAACACAAGAAGATTTAGAAATTTTCTCATGTAAGAAAACGGAGTCCTTTTCATCAGTGTTTGTCATACAATGCATAACATCATGAGCTTCTGCTTGAGAAGGACCGCATACCTAGCTAGGTACGATTTGTTGAGATGTCGAGCTCTACACCTTGAGCTGGCATCCACTACGGGTCTTGGCCGCTTACGGCATTTACTCACTGGCGCGTTAGGTGACCGACACGGAGGATCTCTGCTAGTGATTCTACAGCTGGACTACACTTATAGTGCCAGCCTAGTACGCTTCTAGCGAGTTCACACTTAGTGACCGCATGTACATATGTGCTACTTTTCAGCTTTAGCACTTAGTCATTTGTACTCTCTTTTCTGTGAAGAAGAAGAAGAAGCTTTCCATCTCTGTGTGCTTTGTTCTTGTCTTGTGTAGCTCTCTTGCATCCTCATTCTTTACATGGTATCAGAGCCTGGTGCAGGCAAGAGAGGCTAAGAGAGCAAGAGCATCACAATCCCTTCGTTCGCAATCCACGACCAAATGCCAGCTCTCTTAGCCTCTCTTGCCTGCACAAGTTTCTGAACAGGTCTCCAAAGTGCAGTATACAAGTTTCTGAACAGGTCTCCAAAGTGCAGTATACAGAGATTTACTATACAAGTACAGTGGTTGTGAAACGCTTGATTGTGGACACTCGTTGAGTGTAGAAAGCGTTACAGGAACCACGATAGCAGGTTCAGCAGATTTGCAGGTTTTTGCAGATTGCAGCTATTTTGTCGTAGTGCTTCAAGATGTCTGACGGTTTCAGTCAGATTGTTACTGAGAAGCTTGAGAAAAATAACTACCCTGCATGGAAGTTCAGAATAAAAAATTTCCTAAAAGGAAAAGGTTATTGGGACTATGTAGAAGGAGACAATGAAAAGGAACCAGAGATTCCCAAGGCAAATGCTACAGCAGAACAAAGGAAAGCTTTGAGGGACTGGCAACAAGGCCAGAGCAAAGTGATGTATTGGCTGTCTATGAGCATCACAGATGGCATGATGGGCTATCTACAGGATGCTGAAACCCCCGCCATTGCATGGAGAAACTTAGGCAGAGTGTTCGAGGTGAACACCAAGGCCAGGAAGCTTCAACTAAAGTCGGAGCTAAATCAGGTTAAGAGGAACAACCTCTCAATCAATGATTATGCCTTGAAGATCAAGAGTATCATTGAGGCTCTTGGATCTATTAAAGTCTCAGTGGAAGACGATGACATTGTCCGTGCATGCTTGGATGGTCTAGGAGATGAGTATGTACATTTTAGGTCTTCCATGAATACAAGAGACGACATCCCCGTGTTCCAAGATTTGATTTCTATGCTTATTCTTGAGGAGAAGAACCTTGACACATCTTCTTCTCATGGCAGAAATAATTCTGAACAGGCCTTCTATTCTAACTCCAACAGAGGTAGAGGTAGAGGTCGTGGTCGAGGCCCAAGGGGTTGCAGGGGCCAATTTTTGGAAGGTCAATCAAATCAAAACAATACAGGTGGCAGGGGAAACCAGTCTCAAGGCAGGGGGAGTCAAAGAGGTCGTGGTGCAGGATCAAGCAGGCAGCAACATACTCCAGATAGTAGAGAATGTTGGACTTGTGGTGAAAGAGGTCACATATCACGTGACTGTCCAAAGGGAAAAGCAAGTAGAAAGAGAGAACAGGGCAACTATGCATCTACTAGCAGAGATGCAGATGACAGCAAAAACAAGCGCATGTTTGTTATGCAGCATGTAATGAATACAATGACTGCAGAGAATTCCACCCAAGATGATGTTTGGTATGTGGATTCAGGTGCCTCTAATCACATGACGTCTCGTGGAGAGTGGTTTAGAGATATGCGCAAACCAGATGTGTCAGGCTATGTGCAGACAGGAGATGACACAGCTCACCCCATTGCTCATGTAGGGGACATACCTCTAAATACGAAGAGTGGGAAATCAAAGTACTTAGCAGATGTACTTCATGTCCCAAACATTACAAAGAATCTTGTTTCTGTTGGACAAATGGTTGAGCAGGGTTTGCAGGTTTGCTTCAATCCAAATGGCTGTTATGTAGAAGATTTCCAGAATGGCTGTAAGCTGATCACAGAGGGCAAATGTGTGGGCAGAATGTTTACGCTGAATGTAGACATGCCTGAGGTAAAAGCTGCATTATTTGCACAGGGCACAGGTGTTGTGGCTGATGTTGACATTTGGCACAAACACATTGGCCATGTCAATGAGCAGAGATTGCGCAGCATGCAATCAAAACAGATTGTAAAAGGTTTTCCCAAATTCAAGGTGGATGGTATGCATAAAGTGTGTGCAGCATGCCAGTTTGGAAAACAGTCAAAGGGCTCGTTTCCACATGAGCGCAATGTATGTAAAAGGCCACTTGAGGTGGTGCACACAGATGTTTGGGGTCCAACCGATACTGCAAGTATACATGGTTGCAGGTATTATGTCTCTTTCATTGATGACCATACAAGGAAAGTATGGGTCTACTTCATGCGTAACAAAAGTGAAGTGTTTGGTTACTTTCAAGACTTCAAAGTCATGATTGAGAAGGAGACAGATATGCAAATCAAGACATTGAGGTCAGATGGAGGGGGAGAGTACTTCTCCAATGATTTTTCAGATTTTCTGCGAATGCATGGTATACACAGGCAGTTTACATGCAGATATACTCCACAACAGAATGGGGTCGCAGAAAGGAAAAACAGGCACATTGCAGAGGTTGCACGTGCATTGATGAATGAGAAGAACATGCCTCATCATTTCTGGGCTGAAGCCGTAAATACAGCTGTGTACATTATGAACAGGACACCTACAGCTGCGGTGCATGATGTAACACCTGAGGAAAAGTTTACAGGTACAAAGCCTGATTTGGCACACTTGAAAGTGTTTGGCTGCATAGCTTACGTGCATGTACCAGATGAGTTGCGTAGGAAATTGGATCCTAAAGCAGAGAAATGTATTCTTGTGGGATATTCCCTTGAACAAAAGGGGTACAAATGCTACAATCCTACTACACGAGAATTACGAGTGAGCAGAGATGTAGTCTTTGATGAGATGAGCAGCTGGTACAGTAATGCACATGGCACTATTGGGGCTGATGTAAAAGATGATGTGGTTGTACAAAATGTGAGGCCACAGTCACAGGTTTTGAGTGGACCACAAGAGTCCTCTTCTCGTGGCTCTGTTGAGAAACCATGGAATGGTAGACTACGTACGCAGGTTACTCCACCAACAGGTACAGGGAATGTATCACGAAAAGGAAAGGAAAAGGTTGATGAACCTCCCTTTATGGTTGATGCATCATCAGGTTTTTCACATGTAGACATGGATTCAGATGGTTCTGAACAAAGTCTTGATGAGGAATTTGGAATTCCGGCTGTCAGGACACCTGGTGTAAGGAAAGTACAAGAAGATGCTAGAGGGCAAAGGAGTGACCAAGGACCACGCAGATCTAATAGAGTCAGAAATCCAGTTCAAAAATTGACTTATGATGGGTATCTAGCGCATCACCAAGCCTACATGGCTAAGGTGATACAGGATGTGGAGCCCACATGTTTTGAGGATGCAGTTGGAAATGTGCATTGGGATGATGCAATGAATGAAGAGATGGCTGCATTGGAAGCAAATGACACATGGGAGTTGGTGCCATTGCCAAGTGGCAAGAAAGCTATTGGCTGTAAATGGGTGTATAAAACCAAGCATAAGGCTGATGGTAACATTGAGCGTCACAAGGCAAGGCTGGTCGCAAAGGGTTATGCACAGACGTATGGCATAGACTATGAGGAGACCTTTGCTCGAGTGGCAAAGATGACGACTGTGAGAGCTGTCATAGCAGTGGCTGCATCTAGAGGATGGATTATGCATCAAATGGATGTAAAGAATGCCTTCTTGAATGGTGAGTTGCAAGAGGAAGTGTATATGGATCATCCACCTGGTTATGTCGATCCAGGTTACCCAGATTATGTATGCAGACTTCTCAAAGCTTTGTATGGTTTGAAGCAGGGCTCTAGAGCATGGTATGACAGGATTGCCAAGTATCTTGTCAGTATTGGTTTTAGGAGAGCTCATGCCGATCATTCACTCTATGTATGTGAGAGTGATGTGGGGATTGTGGTCATTACCATATATGTAGATGACCTTATTATTGTTGGTGACAATGCTATGGAGATTGACCATGTGAAGGGTCTTCTCAAACAGGAGTTTGAAATGAAAGATTTGGGCGAGTTGCGCTACTTTCTTGGCATTGAGGTGATCAGGACTCCAGAGGGTGTATGGCTGTCATAGAGACAATATGCTTTGGACATGTTGTCAAAGTATGGTATGGCTGATTATAAGCCGATTTCCATTCCCTTGGATGTGAATGCAAAGCTGAGTGCAGAGAAGGGTGATGTTGTTGAGGATGTCAATATGTACAGGAAGATGGTGGGTAGTCTAATCTACTTGACTATCACAAGGCCAGACTTGAGCTACACAGTAGGCTTGGAGAGTCAGTTCATGCAGCTTCCGAGGAAGCCACATTTGGATGGAGTACGATGCACACTTAGGTATGTGCAAGGGACTCTTGACTACGCATTGTTCTATGCAGCAGATGCACCATTAGCATTGTATGGGTATACAGATGCAGATTGGGCAGGTAGCATTGTTGATAGGAGATCTACGAGTGGCTTCATGTTCTCTTTTGGGAGTGCTGCTGTTACTTGGAGCAGCAAAAAGCAGCCTACGGTCGCTTTATCGAGCACAGAGGCTGAGTACAGAGGTGCAGCAGTTGCGGCGTGCGAGGTAGCTTGGCTATGCACATTACTTGAGGACTTGGGAGTGCAGGTGGACCAGCAGATTGTCATTCATTGTGACAACCTCAGCAGCATGCAGTTTGGCTAGGAACCCAGTGTTCCATGCTAGGACCAAACACATAGAGGTCCATTACCACTACGTTCGAGAGCGAGTGTTGGCGGGCGACATCGACTTGGTCTACGTCAACACAGAGGAGCAAATAGAGGATATCTTTACCAAGGCCCTCGGAGCTGAGAAGCTTCGACGTTTCCGGACTATGCTTGGACTCTGCGACATGCAGAGCTCGAGGGGGAGTGTTGAGATGTCGAGCTCTACACCTTGAGCTGGCATCCACTACGGGTCTTGGCCTCTTACGGCATTTACTCACTGGCGCGTTAGGTGACCGACACGGAGGATCTCTGCTAGTGATTCTACAGCTGGACTACACTTATAGTGCCAGCCTAGTACGCTTCTAGGGAGTTCACACTTAGTGACCGCATGTACATATGTGCTACTTTTCAGCTTTAGCACTTAGTCATTTGTACTCTCTTTTTTGTGAAGAAGAAGAAGAAGCTTTCCATCTCTGTGTGCTTTGTTCTTGTCTTGTGTAGCTCTCTTGCATCCTCATTCTTTACACGATTGGGGGTAGGGGACCACCGGCCCCCCCACCGGGCCGGCGGTCCCTTGCCCCCAATCGTACCTAGCTAGGTATCTAGTGCCTCACTCAGAGAATCTCATGATGTTGAGGTAAGTCACAAGGTGGGACTTATTGCGAGAATTCGTCCAATTTAACTTCTTGTGAATAACTTAAAATGGATGAATTCCAAGCACTAGTGAGGCAACAGACGAAATGCGAGAAGTTCTTGAAGCAACAGTACGAAGTGACAAGAATGAGTGCACTTGCTCCCAAGAGATCAACATTTTACTAACATGAGCCGAATGAATGAATTGCTAATGAAAATCAGCACAGCATGCTGGCAGAGGCGACGGAGAGGGGGAATTCCACAGCGCTGACATAGCGAAAGGTGACGCCCTCGCCCAGTGCCAGTGCACCACCGGCCTTCACAACACAGTCGTTCAAGGCTACCCGCTTGAACAACGCCGGATTGACGAAGCTGTCCGACCCAAACGCGCCGCACGAGACATGAATGTCACGGAAGGAGCAGCCATCGATACACGTGTTGATGATCTGCACCAAGAATTCGTAGGGGCCTACGGGTCCCTGCAGCAGAACGATGTCCTCCTCTGCCTTGCACTGCGTTTGTACTGCAAGTAGCTTTCTTCCGCCACCGCTTGTAGCCGTCGATGCAGAGACGGCGACATGAACTATATGCGGCTGCAATATAGCATTACCGGCAACAATCGCGTTATTGGCGACGACAATCTGCAAATAAGGGCACAGAAACATTGCGGTGACGGCGCAAATTTTCTATTGCACTACTTATTTTTCCCTACAAACTGAGCCTCACATGATTCTAGGGAACATGGGCTAATTTTTAATATTTTTACACTATTTTCCTCATAATGCAGGCCTCCTGAGTTATTCCTTTCACTCTTATTCTCAATCAACATTTTTGAACTTCAAAGCGACATAGTTATAAGTTGAGACACACTTTTCCCCGACACCAGAGCACCACATCAAGAAAGAAAGAAACAATGAAACAGTCATAAAAGTGGATTTTTGTTCTTGAGAATTCAATTATTCAAGAGAGAGAGAGAGAGAGAGAGATTGGCATGCTTGGGCCCACCACCTTATTGACATTGTGACAACCCTCTAACACCTTATGAAGGTATTTATGGCCCTAGCCGACACTCATTGTCTGCATTTATCTGGTCCCATATACTTAATCTAAAGTGTGTAGATGCGTGCACCAACTGTCAATAACATGTTATGGTACAACCATACAAAAATTTTCATAACTACAAAAAGGACTTGCATAGCTACTTATTAGAAGGCAAATAAATGATGCATGTGTGACCATTCGTGAGACATAGTCATTTCAAAAAGGTGCCAATGCATTTGCTTCGTGTGACTATAAACTATTAGCCATGTCCTATGTAACCTCGATGAGACTCATGAGTACTAAACCCTTTGTGAAAAGGGATCTACGTAGTGTGGCTAGTTTCTATTGGAGCAATGACACTACAAGAATGGAGGTAAAACCCAACCCATCGGTCAAGCGCATGAACACCCACTGGAAGCTCACATGTAACTTGATAAAAACTACAATATTTTAAAGAAAACCTCACAAGAGCTCATTATGAGTACTTCAAAGTTCTAGATACTATCTAAAAAATCTTGAAGTGTAAGGCTTGTTGCTTCATTGTCAATGTTAGGGAAAGAGTATGGTCTTTCTTCGAGAGACTCTAGGATCAAAAAGTGAGATTCAAAAAGGTTTAAGAACTTTCTCAAAAGCCTTGAGTAGAAAGACAATCCCATCTCCCACCTTAGATGTATAATTGTGAAGAGTGTGTGCACGAATGTGCGCCTGCTTGGTGTGGTGTGCGAGGAAGGAGAACATAGAGGGTTTTGGGTTGAGTTCTCAGTTAGGATTGAAATGCCTCATGATTTGTTATTGAAATGTATTACCAATAAATAGGGAGAAGGTTGGTACGGTCAGTGTGATGGATGTCCAACCAGTTTGCATAAAACCCTAACAATCTTTCTCCCTTGAACGCCAACATGGCCCAAGAGGCCTATGTATGTACAACTTGTACAACCATAAAGCATCCAAGTGGTGTCACCCTATACCCATTATCTCCATGCAATACATTTATGAGAAAGAGCTTTTGGCGGTTATCCATGCTTTTACTCAGTGGCGACATTACCTACTCGGAGCCAATTTTACGATCTTCACTGATCATCAGAGTTTATGCTGCTTCTTGTCACAGAAGAAGCTTCCAAAAAGCACATGCGGTGGACTAACATCTTGTCACAATTTCACTTGCAGATTGTCTATGTGCAAGGACAAAAGAACTTGGCGGAAAATGATTTGTCACGAAAGCCGTTAGTCTTGGCTATTTCCACGATTCATCATAGAAGCTTCGAGGACATGGTCGATCAGTATGCCATAAATCGAGATTTCTCAAATATATTTAGTTGAATATAGAAGAGGGAGGTAGCAGCGGGACATTCCATTCGGGATGGCTACCATTGAGAGAAAATGTTCTAACCGAATTCCATTGTCCACTATGTACAAATCACCGAGGTATTGATACCACCTTGAAAGGTGTAGAGTGATACTTCTTTTGGCCGAGACTCAAGAAGGACATGGAATATTTTGTACGCAGTTAATTTGTATGCTAGAAGGTCACGTTTGATAGGCATAAAGCACATGGATTGTTACAACCTTTACCCATTCCCACCCACCCCTGGGAAAGTATTTCTATGGATTTCATTTTTTATCTCCCGAAGACACAGAGTGGGCACGATGGTATCTGGACTGTCATTGACAGATTTAGCAAGCAAAATCATTTCATTCCATTGAAGATAATAGTCAAGCCGGATCATTTAGCAAGACTGCTCCTTGCCCACATATTCAAATTACATGATATGCCTAAGACAATAGTCTCTGATACAGATCCCCGATTCATGAGTTTGTTCTGGAAGGCTATTTGGAAGAACATTGCACACGGTTGCAGTTCTTGTCATCATTCCACTTGCAGACAGATGGGCAATCTAAGGTTGTAAATTCAGTTGTACTGGATTTCTTGAAGTATTAATTTTTTATCAGAAGACTCAATGGGAAAAGTTTTTTCCTTGGTGGAATTTGCCTACAATAACAAGATCCGCTCTTCGATGGGAAAGGCGCCTTTTGAGATTATTAAAGGTGCTACGAAGGTTCCATCCTTCCTAAGCACGAAAGATAAGACTTTTGAAGCCGACCAGTACACGAGGGACTTGGACACTACTTTTGCCAAGGTTTAGGAGTCGTTAGCAAAATCTCAGGAAAGACACAAAAGGTAGCAGATTGACACCGTCGTGATTTGAAATTAAAGGAAGACGATTGGGTGCTCTTACGTTTTCAGAAGGCACGCTTGAAAAGGAAAAGGGAAAGAAGCGGCTTTTTCCAAAGCTTAGCATGAGATACTATGGACCTTTCTAGATAAAATAAAAGATAAATGATGTCTCCTTTAGACTGAAGCTCCCCGATATTTGGAGAATTCACAATGATTTTCATGCGAGTCTATTGAAGCCTTTTAAAGGCGATATGCCCAATGATGGGGAGCCAGATGAGCAACTGGTAGTGGAAGAAATTGAGGAGATATTCGTTCTAAAACAGATATTGGCACATAAATATAGAAAGATTAAAGGTAAAGTGATTAGGCGGTTCTTGGTTAAATTCAAGAACTATCCTGCATTGGATGCAAAGTGGATGGAGGAGGAGGACCTAGCAGATACTCTTCAGATTGTGGGACTTTACCTTGAAGCATTCCGTTATTCCGATAGAACCTCGATTTCAGCATGGATGAATCTAGTGCAATGGCATGCACAAAGAGGGAGTCACTGATGTCCCTTTGGGTTTTAGGGATACTGCAGGGCTGATAGTATTCTATTGTATAAATTTATGAACTGGAATTCTAAAAAATGAATATGATATCGATTGATTTGTACTTGACTTGTTTGAGCATAGGAACTGATAAAGGAAGTGACTACAACATTTCGGTTTCATAAATCTCTATAGACATGACTGCAATATGGATTACTTAATCGGGCATCTGTACGTTGTTGATTAATCATGGTTTGAGATTTGGAATGAATTTTAAAGGGATTTGTCATGTGATGTGACTGCTAATTGGTATATGTGCTAGATGTGTTGTACCTAGCGTGCCATCACTAACAGTCAGTGTCTGCTAAGATAGTTTATGGCCTCTGTCTATTTTGTGCAATCGAGGGTGATTACAATGCTTCCAAGATGGGGGTATGTGACAAAGTGGTGCCGTAGCAACTCCCTAAGTTGTCCTAACTTATGGGCTAAGTGATGAGGGGACCTCTGGGGACACAAGAATAAAAACAAAAAACAAAGCGCTGAATTCTGTTGACGTGGCTGGACGTACGGATCTTCACAATTTGTGCTGATTGTCCATATAGCCTGCGCACTGACATCTTTTTGTAGATTTTGGGCCCAGTTGCTTTTGAATGTGAGAAGCTTTTCAATTACTAATTTTGGGCATCCCTTGTATCTATAAATTAGTGGGTAGGGCCTCCCTTCTTAGAGCATTTGGACGTAGAGTCTGAGAGTGAGCCCCTACCCACTCTCTTGTACTTTGAACATAGATTAATACAAAAAGAAATACCAAAAGGGGCGCCAGTCTTTGGGGCCAATATCTCTAGGCACGGAACTATGTCGGGCCGTGTCAACTCAAGTGTGAATTGTGAACTGTTTTGAAGTGAATCGTTGTTGTGTCGCAGTAGAATCTTGACTTGGGGTGTCCAAGTTTGTTACCAAGTGTGAGAGACATGGACACTCCAATTAGAGTATCTACCACAACACACAAGAGCAAACTGAAAGAACTGAACAAAACTGAGAGAAAGACGACACAACATGGTGTAGTTTTGCGTCTAGAGAGATTGGCCCCAAAGACTGGAGCCCATTTCTGTATTTCTCTATTATTAATGCTTCTCAACGTTGGAGAGGGGGAATGGGGGAACACGCCCGTCACAAACACAAGGGCCTCTCTATAGCAAGCAAGGTATCCACAACACCCCTATTCTCTCAAAAACAACCTTCAAAGAAACACTTTACACTAGCAGACCACTACCTACTCAATTTCCACTGCTCACACACTCTACAAATCCACCAAACACACACCTACTACCCGTTCCTGTCTCCACCCTTACACACACTCACAACCACTCAATCTCACTCTCTCACACAAAACACCGTCGGTCCGGGGGGGCACACACATCCACTCAGCTAGCACCGAGAGGAAACATGAAAGCAAGAGAAGGAGAAGGGGGAAAGGGGAAACTGTTGGGGTATAAAGCCCAATGTGGTCGCCCAGGTAAGTGGGCGGGCCGCCACGTATGTACACATATTCTTTTGTAAAAACCTAATAAGAACTCACTATGCTCTACACATTATAGTAGAGCGAGTTGACCATATCGTCGTGCTCTTCTTCTCGCACTCTCTCTCGCATCGCACTTCTGCTCGTACTCCTTCAACTGGTATGAGAGCTGAGATCGAGGCTCGGGGCAGCACTGCAGGAGGCTAGAGTCACAAGCTCAGATTGGAGTGAAATTCGACAGGCAAAGACACGGCCCTAAATCCTGTGTGCAGCTCCGAAGGGCTTGGTGTGCTCAGAATTTCATTCTGAGGTCATCTCGGTCACCGTTCGGCTTCGACAAAGTTTTGCGCAGGCCATTTTCGACTACGTGGTCTCGGCGGGTGCAGATCCGACTCTGCAAATTTGGGGTTTTCGGCCTACAACTGCAGGTGCTGAGGATATCGACACTCCCAGAGTGTTGATTTGTGGTTGTCTACACATGGAAGGACGGCTCACAGTTCTTGAAGACGTGTCACATACGACACAGGCGCATCTACACACAGACTGTAGGCGACATCCACTAGTTCATCAAGTAGCTTGTGTTTGCTGCTTGATATTCCAAATTTCATCCTGACATTGCAGGTACTTCCACATGGGATGTATTGTCAGAGATGATGTATGTCTGTTGAGGGTTTGCTGGCTGTGAGTCACGCAGCAAACAACCGCCGCAGCGGTTACAGCATACAGTGGGAAATTTGTGGATGTATGACTTTGTGGGAAGTCTATGTACTGTCAGATTTACTGCAGCCTTTGTTGAGGGTCGAGTGAGGTTTTATTGAGCTGGGGGATTCTCGAATGTTGAGATCCTTTCGGTGATACAGGTCTTGGAGCGATCCCTCGAGCACCCTTAGATAGGTGGCTAGGATGTATTGACTGTGAGTTAGACAGTTGGGATTGCATCTTTGCTTTACTGCCGTTGAGGCATTGTCACAGTCTATGCTTACAAGAGAGTGATAGAACAATCAGAGAAAGTACAGGTGCAGGACAGGTTTACCCACAGCTTACAGTGTCAGAGAGACAGTGTTTTTGAGCTGTTTTTGGTCTGTTTTTTGAGTACACCAGAGCCATTTTACAAAGGATACTCTACCGAAATTTATGCAGAATCTGAAGCTTTCTTGGTTCATTTGACAGGTTGATATTGGTTCAGAGGTCAGTTTACAGGGGAAACTCTGCCGAATTTTTCCCAGGAAAGTAAACCACTGTGAAGCGTAGCTATGGCTGGATCACAGGACACTGCTCTTTACAATATCAAGAAGCTGGATGGAACTAATTTCCCATTGTGGAAGAAGCAGATTTGGCACGTGTTGGTACAAAAGAAGCAGATAAAACCTACAAAGCTCAAGGGGATAAAACCATAAGATATGGACGAAGATGAATGGAGCGAAATGGATCAATTGGCACTTTCTACCATTATGCTGACTTTGGCAGAAAGCGTTTACTTCAATGTAGCAGATGAGATGCCGGCTTATCAAGCATGGTTAAAGCTGAGTGATCTTTATGAGAAGCAGAGTGCAGCTTCACAGGTATACTGGCTTAAGAAGCTTGTTGACTTGAAGATGAAAGAAGGGACACCGATGTCCAATCATCTGAATGAATTCAACACAATCTACAGTCAGTTGTCAGCTCAAGGTGTCAAGGTTGATGAACCTGTTAGAGCTATGTTCCTGTTGATCACATTGCCGGAAAGTTGGGACACTTTTCGCATAGCTTTGAGTAATTCTGCACCTCCAGATGGTTTGTGTCTTGGTGTGAGGTTGTTTGTGTGTGTTGTGTGGTGCATCTTCTTGGTTGTGCCAAAATCTCTCTTGCGTCCTAGTTCGCATACCATAACTAGGTGGTGCCCCTATCTTGTTTGGGTTTGGCTGTGGGTTTGTTGTTGTGTTGTGCTTGTGGTTGCCCCAACCCTAATTGAGCAGCACGGGAGCCTTGAGGGGTGTTTAGAGGTCGCCTCTCTTGTTGCCCGCCCCGGACCGCCTCAATGGAAAAATCGTTTCACATGAAAGACATGGGTGAGGCAAGTCATATACTTGGTATGCGCATTGAGAGATTCATATCAAAGAAGTTGATTTGGTTATCTCCAACAGAGTATATTGACAAGGTTTTGCAACGTTTCAATATGGAGAAGGGAAAGGCACTGAGTGTTCCACTACCACCATATATGAAACTTAGCAAACATGATTGTCCTGTGTCTGAGGAAGAACATATTGAAATGGATAAGATTCTATATGCGTCTGCAGTGGGTAGTTTAATGTATGCAATGATTGCTACTCGCCCAGACATTGCATTTGCAGTGGGAGTAGTAAGTCGATACATGTCAAACCCAGGCAAGAAACATTGGGAGGCAGTGAAAGGAATATTGAGATACCTGAAAGCTACAAAGAGTATGCGTATATGCTATGGGAGTCAGGAGCTAAGTGTAAAGGGTTTTACAGACTCCGATTATGCAGGTGACTTAGACAACCGAAGGTCTACGTCAGGGTATGTCTTTACATTGGATGGTGGAGCAGTATCATGGCGTTCTAGATTACAAGATTGTGTTACTCAGTCTACTACAGAGGTTGAATATGTTGCAGCATCAGAGGCATGCAAAGAATCAATTTGGCTTAATCGACTAGTAACAGATTTGGGAATCAAAGAAGAGATGCCTGTGTTATATTGTGATAGTCAAAGTGCTATACAATTGGCTCGCAATCTAGTTTATCACTCAAAGACAAAGCATGTGGATGTGAAGTATCATTCTGCACCTCCAGATGGTTTGTGTCTTGGTGTGAGGTTGTTTGTGTGTGTTGTGTGGTGCATCTTCTTGGTTGTGCCAAAATCTCTCTTGCGTCCTAGTTCGCATACCATAACTAGGTGGTGCCCCTATCTTGTTTGGGTTTGGCTGTGGGTTTGTTGTTGTGTTGTGCTTGTGGTTGCCCCAGCCCCAATTGAGCAGCACGGGAGCCTTGAGGGGTGTTTAGAGGTCGCCTCTCTTGTTGCCCGCCCCGGACCGCCTCAATGGAAAAATCGTTTCACATGAAAGACATGGGTGAGGCAAGTCATATACTTGGTATGCGCATTGAGAGATTCATATCAAAGAAGTTGATTTGGTTATCTCCAACAGAGTATATTGACAAGGTTTTGCAACGTTTCAATATGGAGAAGGGAAAGGCACTGAGTGTTCCACTACCACCATATATGAAACTTAGCAAACATGATTGTCCTGTGTCTGAGGAAGAACAGACTGAAATGGATAAGATTCTATATGCGTCTGCAGTGGGTAGTTTAATGTATGCAATGATTGCTACTCGCCCAGACATTGCATTTGCAGTGGGAGTAGTAAGTCGATACATGTCAAACCCAGGCAAGAAACATTGGGAGGCAGTGAAAGGAATATTGAGATACCTGAAAGCTACAAAGAGTATGCGTATATGCTATGGGAGTCAGGAGCTAAGTGTAAAGGGTTTTACAGACTCCGATTATGCAGGTGACTTAGACAACCGAAGGTCTACGTCAGGGTATGTCTTTACATTGGATGGTGGAGCAGTATCATGGCGTTCTAGATTACAAGATTGTGTTACTCAGTCTACTACAGAGGTTGAATATGTTGCAGCATCAGAGGCATGCAAAGAATCAATTTGGCTTAATCGACTAGTAACAGATTTGGGAATCAAAGAAGAGATGCCTGTGTTATATTGTGATAGTCAAAGTGCTATACAATTGGCTCGCAATCTAGTTTATCACTCAAAGACAAAGCATGTGGATGTGAAGTATCATTTCATCAGGGAAATGCTCGAGGATAAGCAACTTCAGCTTGTCAAATTTCACACCACAGAAAATCTTGCTGATCTACTTACAAAAGGACTTCCCTCAGAGAGCTTTGCGCATTTTCGCAAGCAGTTAGGTGTAGGGTAGTACATCACTTCCCTACATCTCTTGTATATTAGCTTGTATAGTAGCTTCTCTCACACTTAAAGTACCACATTGGACTTTAAGTGAGAGGTTGTTGGGGTATAAAGCCCAATGTGGTCACCTAGGTAAGTGGGTGGGCCGCCAGGTATGTACACATATTCTTTTGTAAAAACCTAATAAGAACTCACTATGCTCTATACATTACAGTAGAGCGAGCTCACCATATCGTCGTGCTCTTCTTCTTGCACTCTCTCTCGCGTCGCACTTCCGCTCGTACTTCTTCAGAAACAACAGCAAGAGGGGAAATTGTGGCTTGATTGCACTTCAAAGAAGATGTACATTGACTTCCACTGCCATCACCATGGCCATTTTCTAGAAAAAGTTACATGGTGCTGGATAAATACGCCTGCCTGCGAATTCCGACTCCCTATGTGGGATATTGCCTCTACCACGTGGCGGCACTACAAGAGTTTACTTCCAAAGGCCTTCAACCCTCCCAAAAAAACCCTTCAAAAATACCTTGGGAATAAAAATTCCCCTCTTTCTTCAGAGCATTGTTCCCTTCTGCCTACTGATGGTATGCTAGAGCCGGAAAAACCCACTAAAAGATATCATTGTGGATCTCAACCCGCTCCCCCTTCACTGCTTCCTGAGCTTTCCGAGGCTGCAAATCGGAGTCGTCAAAACCAACCAAAATCACTTGGAATCTCACCACCGCCAAATGCTCACTTTTTTCCCAGGCCGGAACTCGGTGCCTGGAACTTAGAATCACGTGCGATCAATTTTGACTAACTCCACATAGTGCACACCCATCCATGAGACACCTGGCGTGCTCCCGAAAACACTAGATGGCGTATCCTCCGATGCCGACAAATGAGCTCAGACTTGGCCCTTGGCAAAACTTCTATTGGCCATAACTTGCTATCCAGAGCTCCGTTTCTCAACCCGAAAAGACGGGCATCCTTTGTAACTCGAGCTCTAGACATATATGCACTGACACCAGCCCAAGCCACCTGTCCCCAGCTGCCTTGTCCATAGGGAATCTGCTACACACTCCAGCTTTAAACTTCAGTATCTTGCACATCGGGGCTCCGTTTGACGAGCCGTTTGGACTTGCTCCTAGAGCACACTGAGCACTGCGCTTCAGGACACGATGTTTCTTTACTAGGGGGGTGAAAGCATGTTAACCTGTCACGCTTTTTGTGCTAGTTAGTAGTTTCAAGTTAGCACATCTTCAAAAAGTTGGGCGTTTGGTAAATTTTTTACAAATAATATCAAAATTTGTCGGAGGTTGTACATTTAGATTCCTTGTTTCAAGTGCTTTCTATTGATATATCATATGTCATAGATCTTGGAGATGTAGCTCAAGCTATTGTACTAGTTAGCATATGTCAAAATTATGCTAGTTAGCATTGTCCGGGACATGAAAAAGCATGACAGGTTAACATGCTTTCACCGAGGGGGTATATATTTCTATTTACAGGAGGCCCCATTTCATGGAAAACGAAGCGTCAGGCTTCTATTGCTTGTTCATCCACTGAGGCAGAATATGAGTCCACTGCTCTTGCTGCTCGTGAAGCACTTTGCCTCTTCGAACTCCTTCAAGAATTTAGTTTTCCCTATGCTATCTCCGACAAGCCTCTCATACTCTACTGCGACAATCAATCAACAATCGCACTAACCACATCGCCTGGTTTTTTCTCGAAGCTCAAGCATGTTCGCATTAGCTTTCACTTTCTGAAGGAGCTCGTTGCTAAAGGTTTTTCGCGCCTACGCTATGTGCCCACAACTCAAAATTGGGCCAATTTCTTCACAAAGTTAGTACCTGCTGCAAAGCAAACTGCTTCCTGCCGTGGATTATCCCTTACACCCCATGAGCGAACTTCGTCTTGAAGGGGGGATTTTCAATTTCTGCAATAGGAAATTCACCCTTAAAGGGGGATGTGTTAGAAATAAATTAACTTTTTCATGTAATGGTGAATTCCCACCAGTAATTATCCCATAGATTTACCAATCACCCATAATCTAGGCACTGATTGATCACCCCAACCTATATAAAGGCTACTCATCCCCTAGCCAGTGTGTTCATCTTTCCATTTGAACATAGCTGCTACTTTCTGTATTGGTTCAGTGCTACTAGCAAGTCATTCAATTGTCTATGTTTCGCATCAGTCTCTCTCTCTGTCTTTTGTTATTAAGTTAATCATACTTAGTGCTCGTATGTTTATTAAAGTCTTCACAACCGTCCCCAATCCTCGATAGAATTCCTATGCGATACTACAAGGACCCCTGTGCTGGATCTCGTCCGGCTATGAATAGGAGGCAACGCAGGCTGAAAACGGCAACAGACAAGGGGAACACCGGCGTCGAAGAGTAGTCAGGGCAACACAACGCAGGCAGATGGTGGAATCTGGCGAGGTGGTCGCATATCATGTCTACTGTCACCATCGTTTCTGTGTTGTCTTCTTGCTTCAGCTTAGCCTCATGCTCAAGCTCCTTGATATGTCCCTCTGTCATCAGGGGCCGAAACCCTAGGGAAGGCTAAATCAAGCTTTTTCTTGTGTCTCTCCTTGTCTTGTCTGCGGTCTTGCCAATGCCAGTGTGTAAAGTTTGGACTCACACATTAGAGGTAAAGTGCAAAGTGGTTATGTTGGGCATGTAGATTTGGAGCGATGTCGAAGATTAGTCAGAGCTTCATCACCAAAAAATTCTTCTTGCTCTTTAAAAGAGTAGAAACATTGCTTGGTTATGGATGACAATGGAATGTCAGAGATACAATCTCTGCGTATAGGACTCCTTTTGAATCTGGGTCTCCACTCGTTCCAAAGGAAGAAATCATTGACAATGTGTTTGATGACCATTCTTGTAGCAGGTTGGTATATGTCATGATTGTATCATGGTTTGTCAGCAATAGTCACGATAATAGTTACGGATATATATCCGCGATTATTATCGTGTCTATCGTCACGTCCCTTATCATTATACGGCTTCTCGAAAATGAAGGTGCTCATTGGGTGGCGTAAATGAGCATCTTTATCCCTTGTGGGAAAACGAAAACCAATGAAAATATGCTAGTATAAGTTGATGGTGAGTCTTATTTTTTCACTCTTCAAAATGATGGCAATGATCAAATAGCAATTTCACTATTATTTAGTTGACTCTTGATAGTGCTTCTTGTGACGGTAGAAGCATCTTTACTAATAAAAGACCATAAAAGCAAAAGTAAACAGTAAACAAGATTGCTTTCATGGTTAATAATGAGTAGCTCTTGGCTAGAGAAGACATCAGGAAGGTACAAGCGAATTATTTGGCTTTATGACCATCTTTTTTGTTTTTTGGTAAGATATAATATACGCAATGGAAAAAGGGAGAATGGTTGATTTAAAAAGAAACAAATAATACTTGACAAAATGTTTCATGTGGAACAAATGTCAACAATACCTCAATTTCTAAGTGGGTAAAATAAATCCCTAAAGGATAGTTCACCTACATGGGAGTTTTTCAAAATGAGGGAAAAAAAATTCCACATGGGAGAAAATATTTCCATGTTAGAAAGAGGGAGTCACACATCCCACTTTCAAAAAAAAAAATCTTTGTGGGAGATAATAATTCCTTAAGGGAACGTATACTACTATATGGGGTTCTGTTATCCTCTTCAGTCCCTCGTGGAAATCTCTTCCCACATAATTTCCGAATTTCAACTTTAAAACAAAAGCATGTGAAAGTTGTAGTCTTTCATATAAGGGAATTGCCAAAAAACTTATTGTCGGAAGGGCTACGTAGCTAAATGGTAGGAAGAGATTGGTGCTTGCATTGCTTGGTGGCGAGTCAGGGACAAAGTGGATCCATGGTGCATGGTTTCTTCTTTGCCAGTCGCCATGTACACATGCACTACCATGTAGAGGTGGATTGACGAGTGGGTTGGAAGCATGCATCAAGGGATGGAGAGAGTGACAGAGAAATTCAAACTGCGACTCGATGTAGTGGGTGGCTGCCTTTGCATGCAAGTCAATGGATGTAGGTTTGTGTACATGTGTACTGCACGAGGGAGATACAATAGGAAACTAGCGTGACTGAGAGAGAGAGAGAGAGAGAGAGAGAGAGAGAGAGGATTTGCACGGTTGTCAATTGAGCGTGGTCACTTGTGTAGCAAACGAAGGGGGAGAGGAAAAAGGGTTGTCGGTCGAGTAGTCAATGTAGAGAGAGACACAGAAATATTGTGAGGTATCACTCATCGACTGGTTGGTCGAGGCCATGCATACCACAAAAAGAGGGGAGCAAGACTAGAAAGCAAAATGTAGGCTACATGTGAGGAAAATAGAAAGTGTTGGGTGATGGTTGGCTAGAGATAAAAAGAGAGAGAGCGTGCGAGTGAGTCGAGACACAAGTCACGGATGGCGTGTTAGTGGCGCCCGGTTAACGCTCACTGCATGCCAAGGCACATGGTGGGAACTACATGACAAGGGAATGGTAGGCACAGCATCATTACGAGTGGGCGGGGGCAATACCTCATGTGCATGTAGTAGACCTTCATGTTGTTGGATGGTACATAGGCCGCCATTTAGTAGTCCTCCCTAGATGGGGATGTTGCCACAATTCTGTTGTCGTGGTCCCAAGGCACCCATATTGTGGTAGCAGAAAAATTGGCTACGACCATGTTGTTCGCTCCATTGCCATGTTATCCCCTCGGCAATTAGTGGTGACGTTGATCAACGTGCTCTCGAAGGCTATATTCATCGCTGCTACAGAAGTGGAAAAAAGGTACGACGAATTCTTCCTTTTCTTCTTCTAATTTTAATTCTGTGATCAAATGTGGTGGAAAGTCCAACTTCTCAAACTTATTCTTCTCCCCCAAGAGAGCCTCATTCACTTTCAAATCTCATGGAAGAGCTTTATTTAACAAATCCTCTACTTTTTCTACTTCGTTACAACCTCTCTACTACAATGGGAAAATAGGGTGGCTAGTTGTACCCCCCTTCTTCTCACCGATGTTTTGTTTTCATCAAATTATACTAAAACTTGCCTGAATACTTCTTCGTTCAACAAGTCTTTTTCTACTTGCCATGCTAATCGACATCAACCAAACTTTAATAAAATTAGTTTTTTTTTTGTTCTTTTCTACTAATATATAGATCTCCTACTATAACGTAGACCTCGCACTTATCTACTTTATGAAAAGATACACACAGAATCTTGTTTACATTTATCTATAATGATAAAGCAATAAGGAAAATAAAAAATTCAAGGTAGAAAAAAGAAGAAAAATTAGCTCTCGTATGTTGTTTGACCTTAATTATGCTCTCCATAATTGTGATTGTGTTACTAGTAACATAGCCAAAACTCTGATACCACTTCTACAGTTGGAAGCACAGAGAGTCCTGAAAAATAAAGAAATAGCATGCTATAGACAACGAAAATGATAAATTTGCATACCTAGATAGTCGCATGAGCAATGGTATCAAGGCTTTGGCTATACTACCAGTAACATAGCCAAAGCTCTAATACCACTGCTACAGTTGGAAGCGCAGAGAGTCTTGCAAAATAAAGAAATAGCATGCTATAGACAACAAAAATGATAAATCTGCATACCTGGATAGTCGCATGGGCATATAATCAGGCTATACATGATCTCAGAAAGACACACACACACACACACACACACACACACACAGAGAGTACTTGATGCAATCTCCCCCGTGCAAGAGAGATCATTTTCTTTATTTATATATTTCTTGAATGTGCATTGCTCAAAGTGAATACATACTGTTCAACCGGGCATAAATGACCAAAGCTCATAAAGAGCACTTAACTAATTAAATGTCTATAAATGTGTCATTTTTGCATAACCCTTAGCTTTTTCTACATGCCACCTACAAATAAATAAGTCATTTTTTATTTTTATTATACGTCCTGCTTGTTTGTTGAATGACTGATGAATGCCTTTCAAGTTGTCTAGAAC
Organism: Adiantum capillus-veneris; assembly: GCF_014529385.1. Lineage (NCBI taxonomy): Eukaryota > Viridiplantae > Streptophyta > Polypodiopsida > Polypodiales > Pteridaceae > Adiantum > Adiantum capillus-veneris. Next base: position 62,732,314 of record NC_140940.1, on the reverse strand, counting down.
CAATGGTGAGCAATGGAATCACATGTTCGCTCCACCTCCGTACCATCTATATGTTGAAAAGATATGAATCTTGTGGGTCATTGTCAACTCCAAGAAGCGCTTCTCTATGGATATTGAGACAAATGGTCTGCCCTTTGATGAGTAGTCCCTTTCCTGACTATTATTTTGAAGTCAAACTCTAGCAATATAATGAACCATCAAACTATTCGGCCATTATTGCATGGGACGTTCACTAAGAACAATAGTTCTTGGTGATCTACAAAGAATACAAGATTAAAAAATTGATATTGTTCTCCCTAGATTAAGCTAACCTGCATCCTCGATTCCATGGTTCATTATTCGACATTTGTTTTATTCATGAATAATGATCGATTAATACAGTTCAAAGATTTATTCACGCGTATTAATCGTTGCCACATCATCTTTATTCAAAATAACATTTTACTGTATACATATCAATCGAAAGACTATGGATCGATACAATATCGATTGAAAGACTATTGATCGATATGTAAAGATCAGTATCGATCAATTTTGAAATAGTATAAAAAGCCCAAATTTACGTGTTTTTGGTAAAATTCCTTCACCAAAGTGTCAGGTTACCCCGACATAGAAAGGTTGAACTGTCAACTTAAAAAATCCTTCAATTTTTTAAGAAAATAGATTATTTCTAATGTTAAAACATTATAAATAAAAAAATAGATTAAATCATCTATAATTCTAAGCAATAGAAGTTATTCTTTAGCTCTATTGTTTTAGTATAAATAAATAATCATAAGCACTGAAGGCTATCTTCTTATCTATATTGTTTTAGTGTGAATGTATAATTCTAAACATTCGAGGCTATACTCTTAGCTCTATTTCTTCTATTTTTTTAGCTTTAGTGTCTTAGTGCAAATGCAAAATAGATACTAAAAGTGATCTTTGATGATTAAAATCTATGATAGCTATACTATGTGCATAGATGCAGTGTTAATTCATACATTTTGGAACATATCACTCACTAGGTAGATAGGACATTGATTTAGATTATTAAAATAAACATTTCTATGTGCAATTAAAAGGTTACCAAAGGTGATTTGAATTGCAATATGAGCAGGGTCTCCTACTTCTAAGTATGGATAAGATATACACATACATGTAGGGTCTTTTGGTTCTCATGAACAAATGTTCTTACCTCCATATAGACATAGAATAGGTCCACTTAGTGCCTCTTGGTTGTTATGAGATGATTCTCTTACTTCCAAGTGAGGTTTAAGGTATAAAGTAGGATTCACTTGATTGTTATCAAGCTTATGCTCTTACCTCTAAGTGAATATGGTGGATCACCTATAGAATTCACTAATTTTTGATCGAGCGAAAGCTCTTACCTCCTAGTGAATTTGTCATGCATAGTACTTAGGAGTTACATGGATGTTATCGAGCTCATGCTCTTACGGCTATGTTGATATAGAAATTAGAGATCTCAACTATTTTAGGATCGATTGGTTGTGTTTACGTAGTAGCTCCTACCTCCAAGAGCCATAGATAGTGGAATGTGAGATGACTCCATCGCTCATCTAGGTTCTCTTGAGAAAACGCTCTTTACCTCCTAGTAGCCAGGAATGTCATACCCATTAGTGATTTTTCCTAAAATATTTTCTTTACACTATTCATTCATCATTTCAATTTAGAAAATCATATCTATATCTTTTTTTCTTTCTCATTGCGCGGTTATGGTGAAAATTATAATCATAGTGTATCTATTGATTGTAGGAAATATTTTGTTGAACTCAAAAAGCATGGTGCGAGGAAAAGAGTGGACATATGTGGAGGAAATAGAGAAAGACAAAAAAGTTTTGTTTGTGGAATGCAAACATTGTGGGAATAAGTGGCATGGCAGTGGCATGGCAATGAAACTCACATCAAGGAACATTTATTCGGCACTAGCCCCAATGTGGAAGAATGTGGAGCACCGCCTAAATACATATGGGTCCATTTTGCAGGGTATGTATAGAGATGCAAATGGGCATGACTTCTTCCTAAGAGATAGAAGGGTATGACAGGTCGGTCATCTGTCAACATAGAATAAGTGAGTGTAGATCAAGAGGACTTGCAAGCTAGCCAAGGATCTTCAATGGGAACAACCCAAACACCTCAAAGTCCTTACACTTTTCCAAATGGTGCCATGGGAGGGATGTATGCAAGTCCCGGGACATCCAACAGAGCCGCTATCCCTGGGACTCTACAGGCAACATTCGTTCAATAGGACATGCTCAAGTTGCATCTAAAGTGGACACAAGCCTTCATGGCTTGTGGAATCCCATGTAATGTCATTAGAAATCTTACTTTCAAAGATGCACTAATTCCAGTTTGCTGCGTTTGCAGAAATCTGATATAGTTTCTTCTTTGCCACCTCTTGAAGCACCTGTCAAACATGTTTGTGAAGGCTGTATTTTGGGTAATATACAGCGTTCTAAATTTCCAAAGGATGGTTTAGTTCGGGCCACATGCATGTTGCAGCTTGTGCATAGTGATGTTTGTACCTGTACTTCGTGACTTTCATTGATGATTACTCCAGGCATGCATGGGTATTTCCGCTTAAAGCGAAGTACGAAGTTTTTATGTGATTCAAACAATTTCTGGCTATGGCTGAAAATGTCTCGAAATGTACTATGGGCACCCTCCGTTCCGATCGAGGGGGGGAGTATATGTCTCATGAATTTAACGCATTTCTGGCTAGTCGTGGGATAAAACACCAATGTACAGTGCCTTATACACCTCAGCAAAATGGTGTTGCTAAGAGGAAAAACAGGTCACTGACGGAAATGGCACGATGTATGGTCAAAAGTCAAGCTTTACCGCATTCTTTTTGGCTTGAGGCCATCATTTGTGCCACTTATGTACTTAACAGGTTTCCTACGAAAGCTTTGCAGTCTATTACTCCATATGAAGCATGGCATGATAGAAAGCCTTCTATTGAGCACGTGTGTGTTTTTGGCTGTTTGGCATATGCTTTGGTGCCACAAGTGCAGCACAGAAAATTGGATGATAAGGCTGTCAAATGTATTTTTGTTGGTTACAGTCCAGAAAGCAAAGGTTACAGGTTGTATCATCCGCAAACAAAACGTATTCTGGTTTCACGGGATGTAGTGTTTGTGGAAGATTCTGTTCAGCCCTTGTTGTCATGTACTAGAGACAGTAATGTAAGCTCATAGGACATTTATGACACTTTGTTGCCTCTTTTCAGTGGTGGAAATACGAATGTAAGTTCCAATGAGGCAAATGTACAACCTATGGGGTTTTTGAAAATGTCGTAGATCAGCCTATTACTGATGCAGATGTACATGATGTACTTGATGAGGAAAGGGCTGAAAATGAGCAAGCTAGAGGTATGCCAAAATGGCTGGTGCACACTTTGCGTGACAGTAAATTGGATGCACCTTTGTCTTGTCGTACTCGTTCAGGCTCTCACCATGCATCTTATGCATCAGATTGTTATGCTTTGGCTGTGTCTAGCTTACATGATGTTGAGGAGCCTCTGACTTTTGATGAAGCACAAAATTCAAAAAATTGGATGGCTGCCATGCAATCTGAATATGATTCACTTATAGAAAATGACACATGGACTTTATGTGATTTGCCTCTTGGCAAAAAGGCCACTGGTACGAAGTGGGTTTACAAGTTGAAACGCAAGCCGGATGGTGAGATCGATCTCCATAAGGCTCGACTTGTTGCAAAGGGTTATGCACAGCAAAAAGGCATAGATTATGAAGAGACTTTTTCACCCACTTGTCGTATGACTACTGTGCATTTTCTATGTGCATTGGCAGCTCATTTTGGTTGGGATGTACATCAATCAGACATTGTTACTGCTTTCTTGAATGGTGAAATATTTGAGGAAGTTTATGTAACGCAGCCTCGCGGTTTTGTCATAAAAGGACAAGAGGACAAACTGTGCAAATGTAACAAGGCTTTGTATGGGTTGAAGCAATCTCCTCATTCTTGGTATGAGAAAGTTGACACTCATTTGGTCAAACAAGGCTTTCGTAACAGTCCAACAGAAATCACATTGTATGTAAAGCGTGAGGGTGATGTATTTCTCATCGTGGTTCTTTATGTTGATGATTTGCTGATCACTGGACCAAATGAGAGACATATTGCTGAATTTAAGGCTGATCTGAATGCTACTTTCAAGATGAAAGATTTGGGGCTGTTGCATCATTATTTGGGTATACAGTTTAAGCAGTGTGATGGTGGTATTGCCTTGTGTCAGAAAAGTTACATAGAGACATTGCTATGTAAGTTTGGACTTGAGGATTGCAAACCTATTGCCACTCCCATGGAAACAGGTTTGAAGTTGAGTCTACATGATGCTGGTGATCCTACTGATGTCACTCTTTACCAAACTGCTGTTGGCTGCCTCATTTATGTATGCAACACGAGGCCGGATATTCAGTTTGCAGTCTCACAGGTCACCAGATTTATGCATAGCCGAGGGTCTAAGCATTGGCAGGTTGTCAAGAGGATTTTCCGCTACCTTAGTGGAACTTTACATCTTGGCTTGTTTTATCCCAAGGGGGGATCATTGCCGCCAGACTTACATGCTTTTTCCGACTCAGATTGGGCTGGTTGTTTTGACACGTGAGTGTCCACAAGTGGTTTTTGTTTCATGCTTGGCAGTTCATGTATATCATGGTTGAGCAAGAAGCAACCTACTGTGGCCACTTCGAGTTGTGAGGTTGAGTACATGGCAGTCTTCACAGCTACGGTTGAGTGTGTATGGATTAGACGCCTTATGGCTGATTTGGGTGATGGACAGGACACTGCCAACACTATCTACACTGACAGTCAGAGCGCATTGGTAGTTGCGAGGAACCCAGTTTTTCATGCTCTCACAAAGCACATTGAGGTGCATTACCACTATGTCAGGGAGAGGCTCTCAGCAGGAGAGATCAGCTTGGCTTATGTGCCAACACAGGACAACCTTGCAGATCTTTTCACAAAGGCATTGTCTCGTGAGAAGCTTGAAGCTTTCCGCAAAGCTTTGGGCTTACTCCGCTTTGTGGACTGATCCTGTCCTCAAGGCATGGCACTTCCCTTTACTCATGTGCCAGCTCTCGTTCACCGCATCACTCCAGGGGGGATTTGTTACCATATACATGTGGTAGTGATGTGTGGGAACACACTAGGACCACCGGGGCATTTTTTCCCTCTTTAGGAGGTTTTTTCCCCCGTGCATTATATATACGCCCATCAATCTAGGGCTATCGATCTTTCCATTGCACACTAAGTAACACACTCTCTATTGTGTGCCTTGAGCTTCCTTCGTCTTCTCCAAGCTGTGTGCGTTTCTCTGCAACCCTAATTCCAACAATGTCCTCGGACTTAATGCGGATTTTTTGGTAGCGACAACGAAGGTCAATCTTCAAAAGTATTGTGGCACCACTCAATTGGCTATACAATTCATCTATGTGAGGAAGAGGATATTTGTTCTTAATGGTCTATTTGTTTAATCCCCTATAGTCAATGCATAACCTATATGTACCATCCTTTTTCTTTTGGAATAACATAGTACTACCCCAAGGAGATACACTAGGTTTAATGAAACCCTTTTTCCAAAAGATCATCAAGTTGTATCTTGAGCTTAAAGTTTTCAACCATCTAATTGATACCAATGATAGCATCATGCATATCAATGATTATGTTATAGAAATCATCTTTATGCTTTCGACTCTTCAAAGAAAACAAAAAAAATTTATTTACTAACTCTTTCGTGAAACTATTATTCCCACTAGTTAAGTCCACAAGTCTTTTAACTTCTCGATTTAATTTCAAGTTTAATTTCTCAATCAATTTAAACGATAAGAAGCAATGAATACTATCCAAATCAATTAAAAAATTCAAATTTAAATCTCAACTTTTACGCATAAATTCGATCTCACAGAAGCTTTCAGAGGACGTATCAAAGACATAAAACATCACAAAGAAGGGGTAGATGACTTACCTTTATCGTACGCATCGCCAAAGTCTCCAATTGAGCCATCTTGGTACGTATTGTCTTATCGGTCACCTTGCTCGAGCATTCGAAAGTCTGGTGGTCGTGTTCTTGATATTGAAAGTATAATCCAAATCTTTGAGATCTTCAATCCACGCTTCTAATCTTCACATACCTTTCTTATGCCATCAAACTCTTTAAGCTTAGCCTTCTTGAAGAATGATTTGTTTGTCGCTTCTTCCATATCGTCATCGTTTATTTTTTTCGCATTGACGACCTCTACGTCCACCACCGTTCCCATCATGACCACTGCCAGGTGGCCCAGCACCGCCACGATGATTATTGTTTACTGGTGGAGTAGCATGGTTTTTGCCTTCATGTTGGCCATCAAATTCCACATAGATATCACGCTCTCGTGCTGCTTTGCCCCGTAGAGCCTTAGCACCCTCCCAATTTAGTTGTTCCAGATCTTCTCGTAGTCGCCAAATCAAGCCTTCTTGCTCATTCATCCTCCTCTCGTATCCTTCCATGTCCAGAATCAACCGCTTGCTTTGATACCACTTGTCACAGGAACAGGATAATAGAGATAGGCAAAAGATAGAGAAAGAGATCTTTGTATTGATGGATTTTTGTAGAGTTTTGATACAATAGAGGAGCAATAAAATATATGGGCGCACTCCGTTGTACGGAGCTCGAATCTCCCGACCACCCTCGAGCTTTAGTTCGCTTGCATGCAGCGTCTCACTCGCACTCGCGCTCACACTCACACTCGCAGAAGAGGAGATCTCTGAATGCACTGGCACTCGCATTCGCAGAAGAGGAGATCTCTGAATGATCCCCAAATGCACCACGCGTCGTGCTTTTATCCTTCTTTTCCTCGAAAAGCCTGCGTGATTTTGGCACCAAGTATACCTGCGAGAATAAGATAAGAACATGATCGCTAAGCGATCGGTAAAGGTTAGATTTTTATCATGACACTTTACACAGATCCTGTTTCACACACTGATTTCTGCATCGCCTACAAAATAGCCAAAAGAACATACTCGTGCAACCAATTGAACATGATAATCAAAGTAAAAAAACATAATTATATACCTTCATAATCTCAATTGCAATACTCTACCATGAAGAAACAATCCACTTCTTGGTTGATAGCAGGGAGAACTGTATGATGTTGTATGTCTGTCTGTCCCTGTGTATACTACACTGCTGATGTCTTCTGTTTGTTTTCATCATAAATTTTACAAACGAAATCAGAACAGAGCAATCCAGGTATTCAAAACGACGGGAATAGGTCTCTTCTACAAGGCAGGGCAAATAGAATTGCGAAAAACGCCTTTCTTTGGCTGAAAATGCAACTTTTAGGTCGCGACTCATAAAACCTCTATTTTTGGGTCTCCACTACTTTTTCAACTTATTTTAAGCCTACCCATGCATTTTAAGCTAAACACGTAAATATAAAACATTGATATTAATAAAAATCTCAATTTTATTGTTCATAGACAGACTATCTGTTATTCATTAATCTTTATCAAATACGTCTTTAGTGTATTATTTAAAAAAATAATATATGTTCTCTCTTAATAACTCAAACTCGTTCATATAAGCTCTATTTAATAGACTATTGAACAATCTTTCAAATCGTACTAAACGAAAGATATGCCCTACTCCATTCTTTTCAAGTTTTAGAACTTCAAAAATTAGTCCTATTACACTATCATAGGCTTTTTGTAGGTTGAAATACAGGCTAGGGAGGGAGGATAGGTACATTCTCTTTCTACCCAAAAGAGTGGTGGTCCTTATGACAATAACTACCCTCCCCCCCTTTCTTTTGCCACATCATCAAGTCCATCCATAGCTCTAAACCAACAAATCACTTTAAAAAAAAAAAAAACAAGAAAACCTCATTTTTACCCAAAACTTCCCCAACCTATATGCATACCCAAAAATAAATTATCTCTCTCAAAATCTCATTTCTAGATTTGCAAAATATCAAACTTTCCATTGTTTTTATTTCCTTTCAAAATCACTCCCCTCTCTCTCCATTCTGTAGCCTCTGCTGCAGCTCCCCACTCTTGATTGAGGCGATCTTTATTCCCCTTGCCATGGAGCTAAATGAAATTACAAACATCCCATCCACAGCAAGATCGTCAAGTTTGAAAATGATTTCTCTACATGTTCGGCTGCGAAAGGACTTCGTACCCTCAAAGCATCCATTAGAAAGAGAATGGGGTCTAAGACGGACTCTTTATTTGGAAGTTTAAGGGAGTCAAATCTCTCCTATTAAGAGAGCAATCAAAGGACAAATTTTGAATTCAAACAGACAAAACGGCTAGTTTATTTGAATTGAAATTTTCGCCCCAAAATAAAATTTATAATCTACCGAGCAAAACCATATCATCTAACATATCTATGGAAAAAGCTCGGCATGTAGATTACAGATCTATAATCTCCGCTCAAATCGAAGATCCGATCTATGAGTTATGGAGGGCAAAAAATCATGAAGTTGTCCACCCCCTTTTTTTGGGAGAAAAGTGCATCCTTTGACCACTCTTACACCTCTCTTACATATCCACCATTCTTGCACACATGACGTGCATCTATTTGTCAAAATGTTAATCACCTTCATAATCTGATGGAAAATAAAGAGGCCCTTCTAGACGCCATACTCTTCCACTTTCAAACCTGCACAACAATTCCATGGTGCAAATCACACCAATGTGGACCTTTGGGTGCATGGTTGCCTCTACCCTAATGAGCTAACTGTCAATGTGTATCCAATATTCAATAACCTTGCTTCATTCTTACAATATATAGATAGAGGGAAGCAAGGTATTATTGGAACTGCAAGCGATTTTTGGCTATTGGAGATGATAGCACATGATGTTCTTTGCATCAATGTCAAATTCTTTCCCATACCACTAGCAAAATGCACGAAAGGATCGTTCATGCAGAGGAGGATGTGAAAAATCTTAAGCTACAGATAGAAGAGAAGGATGCTAAGATTTAAAAGATTGAAGATAAGATCTTGCATCTTAAAAATACGCCCTTAAGTACAAGGGAACGTAAGAGGAGCTTCAAAGCCATAGAGACTTTAGCCCCCGAAGGTAGTGCTAAAACAAGAAGGGTTATAGCTACATTAAGGTGCATTTTGCTACACTCCCATCTATGCTTTAATTTGCTCTTGTGGTAATGCTTTTATCCATTCTTGTACGAAGTTTATCCAAGAGCTGTGTGGTGGCCACAGCCAGGAGGATGGCATCCATTTATTGAGCTAGTAGCAATCGGGTGTCGTAGATCTTCTACGCACACCAAATGCAGAACATTTAAACAATGCTGTCATAAAGGAGGTGATGCAAAAGTTTTTAAATCTTGTGAGCGATGGTTAAAGTACAGAAGGCTTGTGGTGATGAAGTGGGAATTAGTACTAAGGGCTACATTGCCTTATATGGTCTACTTAACACTAGAATGGTAACATGACACTTTTATGTCCGTGGACACTTTTGTGTCCTGTTAAGTGACCATATTGCTTGAATTATTTGAAGAGTATGAAAATGAATTTTTAGGTGCCATATATCCACAAAGTTGCCTTATGAGCTGAAAAAAGCTTTACCATTTTTCTTTTGAGTATCGATCTCACCATTAACCTTACTCTTGCACAACATTTTTGAACCTGAACTGTGTGAAAAAACGGGTCCTGTTTTTGGCTTTTTTTCAATTTTTGGCAACTATACCACTCTAAACTTCTTGTTTGTGAGGTTTAGATGGCTAGAGGTTAGGCCTTCATAGTTCTGAACATGTTTTGATGCTTGTAGGGAGAGATAAGTGTTAAAATTGAAAGTTATGACCAATTTACAAGAATTGCATAATCCTGTTTTTTGGCCAAAATTACACTTTTATGTTTTTTTTGGTGGCTTTCTTGATATCCAAATTCAATTTTGATTGTGTAAGTGTAATGTATAACATAAAGCTAATCTTACTTGAGTTTTGGAGGATCTAATATGCTATATAGCATATTATATGATGATGGTTGAGTTTTTTGATTGCTGAAGAATACGATACATTTTAGAGTAGCAAGTATAACTTTCTCAATATTGCTAGTTTCTTAGACCCATTGTGTGTATTTTGTAGGTAGTAACCATATCTAATCATAGACTACAAACTTGGCTAGATATTGAGTAGTTTCTATGGGTTTCTAGAGGTCATAATGCTAAACCCAGTTTTTTCATGTTTGTTGTATTTAGCACTTATCATTGCCCCGAAGGTTCCAATTGTAAGAGATCCATTATTCTTTTGACATGCTCCATGGCTCCTTTTGAATCCAGAGGCCCAAAGGTAACTAAGAAAACATGTATATAGTATCTGTATTGAGCTTGACTATAGAAACTTTGATGATAGGTCCGCAGAATGGCAAAAATGCAACTTTTTTGTACCTATTTTTTTTGCCCAAAAGAAAATTAGTGAGGTACGTAAAAGCAACCATATGTTTTGGTCACCAACCCATTGAAGTTAACGAGGCATTTTATCTCATGTCCTACAAAAATCTCCACTCTTATTTATATGCAATCAATCGTAAGAAATTGTTGTTTTGGGCAAAATGCACTGGTCCATCAACTTTGGAGGCTTGTAGCGACCAAGGGATGAGAAAAATTACAAGTTTCTCATTTTTTCCATACGTAGTAGTTATTGAACTATAATCTCATGAAAGGATTTTTCAAAATGAGTGGATCTACTATGGTTTTGGAAATTTTTCCCAAAACCCTGAAAGGACACTTTTATGTCCTGTTAGGTTACCATTCTAGTGTTAAGGATGCTTTAAGGGAAAGAGGAATTACTCAAAATACTTTTCCTATACCACTTAAGATCAATATTTCTAAGAAGTCCTCAAACAAGGATCTGCACTTTCAGATTGGAGGGTATTTTCACAAAAAGGAGATAATGCCTCTATCCATCTTTACCAAGCGGTCAAAACGAGTAATAAAACATACCAATGCAAGTGCAGGTGCAAAGAGGGTGGATAAGGGATTTCCTTACTCAATGTCAAATAATCTTTTTTGTTGAGGTTGAGATGTCTTGAAATGGCAATGATACACTTTTATGGTGTACACCTAATGGTGAGGCTATACTAATGCATAGTCTTTTTTTTTGAAACTATATGTTATTTTGGACATTTTCCACTGATAGGTTCAAAGTTGGTGTTTGTGCTCAATCTAGACAAGGGTCAGATTGTGAAGAAATGAAGACTACAAAGGATGAGAATCTCTCATGAACGAGGTATTATTTCATGCAAAGTGTACAGCTATGAGCGAGGATTGTGCACCATCTTTCAATTTGTAGTGGGAGAAAGAAATTTGGTGGCTTGGTGCTATTAAGGTTCCCAATGAGACCCATGGAGTGCTTTCTTGGATTTTTGAACACATTTCATGGATAGCAGATGTCATTAAGGCACATCTAGCTAGGGAAAAACTCCAAGTAGATGACATAGGGGAGTTTAAAGTTGATTGGCACTTACCTAGCGATTTGAAAAAAATCAAGTACATTCTAAGGTACAAACAAGGGGCTAGAGCTCTATATCCTTGTCCATTCTGCATTAAGGGCTATAAGGGAAATACACACAAAATTTCAATGGTCTATGAAATAGAGGAAGAGGAAAATTCACAAATTACGCGTGTGTGGGAGAATTTGGTGCTACGTTGTCCTATGCTAGGGGAGCCCAATCGTGCCATAAAAGACAGTGAACAATGGAACTCTATAATTAACTTACCTCTCAAAAAGGTGCATTTTTTGTTAGGAAGAGGATGGGGTATAGGAGGGTCTCTTTATTTTCCATGGAGATTATGGAGGTACTTTTGTCCCGAAAAGAGGGGGTTGATAACTTTTTGGTTTTTGGCCTTCCGTAGATCCTATATATAATCTCCAATTTGAGCGGAGATTATATCTGGTTTGTAATCTACATGCCAAGCTCTTTCCGTAAATATGTTACATGTATGGTTTTGCCCAATAGATTTTAAATTTGATTTTGGGAAAAAAAATTGAATTGAAATATACTAGCCATTTTGCGTGATTGAATTCAAAAGTTGTCCTTCGATTGCTTTCTTAATACTAAAGTTTTGACTCCCTTAAACTACAAAATAAAGAAGCCCTCCTAGACCCCATTCTCTTCCTAATGTGCACACTTCATGCTTTTATGTGCATCTTTGATCGTTTATTCAAGCTTCCTATTTGATAATGTCTTTATACTAAAGCTTGCGGAGAGGTTGCTTGACGCTATCTCAAAAGTAGAAGGGCTCTTAAATTCAATAGATTGTCATTGGACCAATACCTCCATTGTTGCGTAGAAGAACAATCCAAAATTTGGTGGCGGAGTTCACAAGGGCAGTCGTCATTGCATGGGGTGGAAAAAACATTACACACATACTATATGGTGAGTGCTTTCTATTCTGCCTTGTTCTATTCTATGCTTTATTTTTTATCATCAATGTGTTGTGGCTTTATGGGCAACACATCCTCTATGCACATGGTGCATACTTTATGAACATGTATGGCTCATTGGACATTTGGAGCACGCAAGGTATGGAGAACTCACACTACTGTGCTAGGGGTGTCTACTTCAAGAATACAAGACATGGAGGGGGTTTAGAGCGCTCATTCTATCTTCAGGAAATGTCGAATTGATTTTATCGTACCAACTTTGGACACAAAGTGTCGATTAAACATGCAAGGTCGTCGTGCTTAGCAAAAGAATCCCGTCGACTAGCCCATGCTCATTCCTTAGAGTACTGGTGATCCTCACAAGGTCCAATACGACATGCAGAGTGGCAAGCATCAAGGACCACGGTGGGAAAAGTCTAGAATAGGAGACATTGTTTAACTGTTTATGAAAATTTTCAAGTAGACGTGTAGCTCTTTGTGTTTGAATAGTTCTCTACTTTCATGTGATTTTGTAATTCAAAAGATTATTTACTCGTGCTTTTAGCAGCTCTTTTTCACCATGTGAACCCACACTTATATGTCCACCCTATATCAAGAGGAAAAACCCTCCCCCATCACAAACACAAAACACTCCCCCCCTCACTGAATACCACAAACTCTCGGAAGCATCCCAAACGCACATTCTAGATGGCAAGGACCAAAAAAATTGCAAAGAAGAATCCAAAGACCAACGAGGTGCACAGAAGGCAGAAGATGCATGTAAAACAACAACCAAAATAGCTAGCTAACCCCGCATTGACCCCGAATGCGCAGAGATGGACACATCCAATGAGCATCCATCGTGGGAAGGGGAGGACATCCTAGTGAATCATAGGGTGGGTTAGACATTTCCAGGAGGGATTGGCGCGATACCATCCGGCCCAGGTCACCAGAATGTGACCGGCAAGTCACTACCCAGTGAAATGGGTGCCATGTCTCTAATCAACCCACAGTGATGAGTGAAGCAGTGATGATGAATATTATGATCCTGATGAAGATTCCCCCCAACCTCCTCCCAAGCGCCATCGCAAGTTGAGATTCTACAAGAATCCGCAAAGAGCAGAGCCACAAGGAGCTCAGAGCCCCCCAAAACACCAACCTCAAAGATCACGATGCTTTTGTAGAGCATTCGCTGAAATCTGACATCACCAAAAAACAACAGAGTTGCTTATCAAGACAACACCATTTCCATGGACATTTGCATATTCTTGGTGATACCATGATGTTGTTTCGTTGATACCATGGTTATTCTCAGTGATACCATGATGTTGTTTCGTTTATACGATGGTTATTCTCGTTGATACCATGATGTTTTTTCGTTGATACAATGACTATTCTCGGTGGTATCATGATGCTTTTCGTCGATACCATGATGATTTATTCATTTTTATTGATACAATGATGATGTTCTGTAATAGTTTGATGATATTCATTTATATGACTACGTTGATCAATATCTTTTTATGTAGTATATACACATGTCATTTACATCACGTAATCACTCATCTTGAACTTTTACGTTCATACTTTATGTATACATATGTTGTCGTGCGTATATATGTTGTCAAAAGAGTGGTGTCACGAACCATCTCTCATGGCATTGTGAATGTAATTATTTCAGTAATGATGCTTAAAATTTTCATGACTATGTTTTTTGAGTCTATGATCTATGTAGGATTGATCAAAGGATTGATTTCATGAAGACAAACTTGGTGACAATAAAAGATTTATGAAGACATGTTTGGTGATTCCATATTGATGACAACATGAAGGCATGTTTGGTGATGCCATATTGATGATAACATGAGCTAATCGATAGTTTTTACACCTCTTTATTGAATCTTTGTATTCATTATTATATTTGATAGGATAGGAGTGATGTAACTCCTCTTAAAACATTCATTGTAAAAGGAGTGATGTAGCTCCTCATTAAATATTCATTGTAAAAGGAGTGATGTAGCTCCTCATGAACATTTGTACATTCAATGATTTTTATAATATAACGGTGGGCGTAAATAGACCTGTGGGTTTTTCCCTTGATCCCCCAAGGGTTTTTTTTTTTCCACAGTTAGGGACCCTTATTTGAGCGGGGGTGTTGAGATTATATGTGAAGCTACTTACTATATGGCTTCTCTATATATAGAACCTAGGTCCCCTCTATATATACATCATCTCATGTGTGTATTCCACACACTTTGGGGTTCTATTTTTGTGCTCTCTATTTATCTTTCAACAACTTGTGTGTAGCGGAAATAAGCATGAACATAGTGAGCATTTCATTATAATAGATTCCTAATGAGCATAACAACAGGGCTTGGGTGAAGAGAGCAACAAAAAGAATAACACCTAGTTAGATAGCATGAACAATACTTCAAAAGAGAGAGAAATTAAGATATTGACAATAGTTGAGGACCGGATTTACATGGAGCCGCCCCCCCCTCCAAAAGGCTTTGTATTATACGTTTCTCCCATCAAGAGAGTCATTTTACAATACAATTCTTTGTGTTCCTTCAATACTAGCTAGTGCAATAAAGATGGAAGCTTCAAGCACTAAGCAAAACACTTATAAAACATAACATCAATTCCATCATGGTATTAGGCCCAAGACCTCACACACCTTCGAAGATGGTGAGAGTTAGCCGGGTATGAGAGTAGATTGAGAGGAAGAAGGAGTAGTCTTACAAGAAAGATGTACATCTCGTCACATAATCACTCATATTAGCATAGCTGAGCTTAGTAATTAGCATGGTAGAGAAGATGAGCATGCATCAAAGCTTGGCTCTTGGATGGATTTGCATCACGAAGCCAAGAGTTGTTGATGTAGGACTCCCTTCTCACAACCTTGGAGTACGTGCTAAGCTTTCCTTTAAATCTTGAGAAGAAGAGAGAGAGTCTTCTTGCTTCATACATGAGCTTGTGTGAGTGTGTGTGGAATAATGAATTGGGATAATCAGCCCCCTCTCTCTCTTGGTCAATCCCTCATGCTATTATCTCATGCTACCACCCCATTGGACCTCTCCACACTTAGCCAATAGGATGAAAGGAGCATAAGTGATAGCCTTCTAACATGTGTCTCCCTTTCCCCTTTTGTGAGAGATTTAGGTAATTAATAAATGCAACTAAACTCTTCTTGGACCCCTTTGTCTCCTAGCCAATATGAATGAGGCAAGCCATTGGGATGTTGAATGCTCATTGGACCCTTGAGAGACTGTTCAATAATCTTCTAGAGAGCTCAATTCTTATTGGTTCTTTTATTAGGTGTTTTTAATTTAGTTGAACTATATTTACTATAGTAGAATTCTCATTGGTCCACCTCCATGGCCCTCCAATAGGATTTGAGTACACCTTGTGGGCATCTGGGCTAGGGAACTAACACGTGTCCCTCATTCCCTTTGT
Source organism: Adiantum capillus-veneris (assembly GCF_014529385.1). NCBI lineage: Eukaryota > Viridiplantae > Streptophyta > Polypodiopsida > Polypodiales > Pteridaceae > Adiantum > Adiantum capillus-veneris. The sequence continues at coordinate 62,716,470 of NC_140940.1, read as the reverse complement.
GTAAAGGAGGCTTGTGAGTGTGTGTGTGTGTGTGTGTGTGTGTGTTTCTGTCTCATCCCCTACTTCCAGGGCTTGCCCCCTCTTATGTAGTAACTATGAAGACTTTTTGAACACACACAAAGCATCCAATTTTCCTAGTGTTTGACCTTTGGACATAATTTTGAATTTTGGAACCTTAGCATTTTGGAAGTCTTAATGGCCTCATCCTTAGGGTCTTTAAAGCCCATTGTTGCACATTGCTCTTTTGCAAATGGGCCACCCTTTGGAATTCTATTTTCCCTCCTTTGGATCCCTACTGTGGTCGGTCTGCCAGCTTAACCAATATTCTAGCTTTTTCACCCCTGGCACTTTCCCATATTAAATGATCACTTTAACATGAGAAAATCATTTAGGAGAATTAGATATTAGTTATTATGATACTTCTCAACGAGGTATCAGAGCGTGGTTGCTTTTTCTTCACAAAAAAGACTGTTTTTTGTCTCGTGCAGCTTCACCTTGCGCGCGCGCAACCAAAATCTGCAATTCAACAAAATATAAAAGCACCATAAATTTCTACTTGAAACTCGGATTTCAATGTTTGAAGAGTCGTTATCAAGGTTTTGGGACGGTTCGGAGCAGTTGGTCATGACAGATTTATCAAATTCTGCACGAAAAGTAACTTACAAGAAATTGATAACTATTTTCAACACGTTTTCAATTAAAATCATCAAGAGGTATGAATTTTTGAAATTTTAAATCTATTTGTGTTAATATTCTTGTTATGATCTTTGATTTACCTTTCATGCATCATATTCCATTCGATTTCCATAAAAGAACTTAGATCAAGAGGTAATTATGTTGTATTCAATTAGATATCTATATTGATACGTGTTGAGTTTTTTGTTACATGATTCTTGGATTTGCTTTTCATGGATTATATGCAGTTCGATTTGTGTAAAAGAAATAGAGTAAAAGTTTAGAATATTGAAATTACAATATCTTTAATTCTTCTTATTGTATAATTCTTGAATTTTCTTTTTATGAATCATATGCAATTTGGTTTATATAAAAGAAATAAATTAAAAATTAAGCATGTTAAATTTATATCATCCTCAATTTGCTTTATATATTGAAAGAAGTACATAAATTGATTGATCTCTATACACTACAAGAGGTCGTGCAGAATTCGGTGCAGGTACCGACGAAATAGCACTAAATTTTAAACTTAAAAGCACTGAAATAAGGTTCGGAAGAGGCACCGGTATCGTAGCGTCGGTATAACTATCGATGTGGCGGGTGTCAAAATACGAACAAGCATCGAAACAATCAATGGTATAAGCCTTGGTATTAATAAATTAAATTCTGACGCCTATTCTGTGACCCATACCGACGGTCATACCGTAACCTGTACCAACGACCAAAACCTGTAAAAAAAATTTGGACAGAGAGGGCTGGGAACTAATGATGCATGTACTGCAGCAAAAGAAAACAACCCTCTCTGCCCAAAGGAAGAGTGCACAAGCAACCGCACTCCACCTACAAGCTGACGCTAAAGCGCGGGTGTATGGAAAATTAGCCAAATTGTAAGAATAGCATAACTTGTTAACATGATTAAACCATGAGTCGAAAACTGTAAAACCATAAACATAACTTGTGTGCCATACCATAACCATAACCATCACACGATTGATATACCATTATAGCAAAACCATAACCATCATTGAACCAAAACCATAACCATAACCTTGCACAACCATAACCATAACCATGACCATAGAAAAACCATAACCATAGCACGATTGCTATACCATCATAGAAAAACCATAACCATCAGCTGAACCATAACCATAACCTTGCACAACCATAACCATAGCAAAACCATAACCATCAGCTGAACCAAAACCAAAACCATAACCATAACCTTGCACAACCATAACCATAACCATAACCATAGCAAAACCATAACCATCAGCTGAACCAAAACCAAAACCATAACCATAACCTTGCACAACCATAACCATAACCATAAACCATAAACATAAGTTGACTGTCAAACCTTAACCATACCATAAACCAAAAACATAAGTGCTACAAAACTGTACATATGCAAGAGGTCACTGAGTGAGAAGCCCTCATGGTAATGCCTCCCAATCGACGTGCTCTCCCTCGTCCTCCAGCTCGGTCAAAAGGGCCACAAGTCCATGCTTGTATCCATACTTCTCCTCTTGGCGTGTTGGAAAGCGCTTCACGGAAACTTCCTACAAAATTATGGTTTAATCATTAGATAAATCTTCAAATAACATATATAATATCAATAATTTAAAGCATACATGTAATACTTACAAACTAATGCAAAGCGTATCATAGCCTCCACTCCCAAGATGTGACATTCCAACAGACTCCAAACATGCTCTGGCTGCATCTCTCTGCTCCAGAAATCTATTCGGATTGTCTTCTGTCTCTTGTGAAATCCCAATCCACTCCTCTGCGTCCAACCATGACGGCTTGGGATCGCCGTCTTTGAATCTGTCTCTAGCCTCTGCCTGACGGTGAGACATTGTGGACCTCGCCACGCTTAAAATTTAGGCATTCGATACCTTGTCGTATCCCTCTACCGGCCTATACTCTCTCTGAATGGTGTCTACAATGTAATTCTTTCTCTCAAGATCCAGATTTTTCCAAATCTTCATCTTCATAGTATGACCAAACTGAATTGTACAAAGCTGTCGAATCCTCTGTCGCATTTCCTTTCCCACCCTATCTGCCACAACAGCCCCATCCCTGCTCCTGTACACCTTGCTAGGATCATGCTCGTGTGATCCACAAGGTGTACATGGTGTACCCATCGGTGAACTATCTACTGAAGAGAGTGGTGGGCGCTCTCTCGGTGGTGTGGAACGCATCGGTAGAACCGCTACCACAACAATCACTGCCTTCAAAACGACGGCGACGTCATCTCGAGGATGAACCACCCGTCGGTGTAGTGGGCACACGAGTCCTAGGCGTAGGGGGCACACTAGATCTAGAGGTGCACAGAGACTAGGACCACAGGGTAATAATCTCATCTTTATTGGTCAATGACTATATATTAAGCTTCTTTCAGTCTGTGTGCACTTTTGAAGTCCGATTGCGGTTTTTCTACTATTAATTTGACGCTAGCTCTAACATAGCCTATAATCTAACCTAGCCTGTAAGTTAACCTAACCTAAAACATAACCCTAACCTAACTTAACCAAAATCCGTTTGCGTTTTTAAAAGTACACGAGTCATCTTCGAAGTTTGATTGCGTTTTTTTCTACTATTAATTTGATGATAGCTCTAACCTAACCTATAACCATTATGCCTAACCTATAATCTAACCCAACATAAAACCTATATCTAACTTAACTTAATGTATATAACCTAACTTATATCATCTACCTAACCTAACCAAAGTCCGTTTGCGTTTTTAGAAGTACACGAGTCATCCTCGAAGTCGAATTGCGTTTTTACTACTATTAATTTGACGTTAGATCTAACCCAACCTATAATCATTATGCCTAACCTATAATATAATCTAACCTAACGTAAAACTTATACCTAAGCTAACTTAATGTACCCTATCTCATAACATCTACCTAACCTATAACCTAACCTAACCGAAGTCTGTTTGCATTTTTAAAAGTACACAAGTCACTTCGAAGTCCGATTGCATTTTTTTAAGTACACGCGTCATATTCGAAGTCCACTTGTATTTTCTTGACTATTATGCCGTCAATAGCTCTAACCTAACCTAGCATACAACCTAAACCTAACATAACCTAACCTAACATAAAAACAACACAATGGTAGGTATTTAGCAAAATGACAAGCTGTAGATCTTGCCCACAATGCATATTTGATGTGGGAAAGCTCTATGGCTTGCCAATTTGGCAAACGGCTCACCATTGTGTTGTTTTTAGAGTTGCGAAGCGATTTTATGGCGTGAAAACTGCTCGCAGACATATAGACAACCCCATGGCGAGCCGTTGGCAATATGGCAAGCCATAGAGCTTGTCCACAATGCATACATCTTGTGGGCAAGCTTTATGGTTTTCCGTATTGCCAAACGGATTGCCATTGTGTTGTTTGTAGGGACACGAGGTAATTTCAGCGCTTGAAAATCGCTCGCAAACATATAGACAACTCCATGGCAAGCTGTTTGGCAATACGGCAATCCATAAAGCTTGCCCACAATGCATATGCATTGTAAGCAATATCTATGGCTTTTCGTATTGCCAAACGGCTCACCATGGTGCTATTTTAGGACTTAAAATCCGCTCGCGGACATATAAACAACACAATGGCCAGCTGTTGGCAATACGAAAAGACATACAGCTTGCCCACAATGCATATGTGTTGTGGGTAAGCTTTATGGATTGCCGTTTTGACGAAGAGAACGCCATTGTGTTGTTTTTAATATGCGCTATTGATAAGCTCTATAGCTTGTTGTATTGTCGAACGTAGCTTAACCTCACTTAACCTAATGTAGCTTTACCTAACCTAACGTAACCTAACCTAACCTAGCATATAAGATAACCTAACTTAACTTAACGTAACTTAACCTAACTTAACCTAATATAACTTAACTTAACATAGATTAACTTAATCTAACCTAGCGTATAAGATAACCTAACCCAACCTAACGTATAACCTAAGATAACAACGTAGCTTAACTTAACATAACCTAACCTAATCTAACTTAACTTATAACTTAAACTTAACCTAAAGAATAAACCCCATCAACTACATAATTTGAAAAACGACATAATTCAATAAAAAAATTGTTCAAAACAAGATTTTTTCATAAACTTAAACAATTTTTTTCCATAATTTAAAATGAAATTTCACATAAAAAATCCTAATTTCTTTTAAAGCATGAAATTTTCATTTTTTAATATACAAAGTAATTAAAATAAACTTAATATGCATTTAAAGGTTTGACCACTCACATTAGTCCTAGAACCTCCAAAAATGCACACACAAACATAAAGTTAAACCCTAAACCCTAAATCTATAAGAAAACATGAAAATAATCTTACCTTAGTGTTATACGCTAACCCATAAGCAAGATTAGCACCTCCGATGGCATGTATCACAACAGATTTGTGAGAGAGGGTGAAGAGGAGAGCTTGAGATGTGGTGCAAGAATTAGTAGAAATGCGCAGAGAAAGCCCACAGTTTTGGTTTTTACAGGTACCGATGGTACAGCTGTTGGTATAGGCGTTGGAATAGCCAACGGAAGGGGCGTCGGAATACGCATTCACACTAGTGTCGGAAGACCTGCCAAAATAGGCGTAAGAATTTTGAAAATGAAATTTTAAAAACCTTGGTTCCCTCCATAAATACACACATATACTGACGCCCGTCACTGACGCCGGTAATGTGGCACTGAACTTCACGTGACCTCTTGTAGTGATACTTATATTTCATACATATCACATATATTTTGATGCATGTACATCGAGTTACATCAAAGTCATATCACTTGAAATCTTTTTAGTTTGCTTTTTGTTTCAATTGTGTGTAATCTATGATAAAGATCAAATCGATATATACATACATACACACACACACACACACACACACATATATATATATATATATTATTGAAATTCTTGACAGTTATACATCTTGATAATCCGTGTTGTATTCGAAGATTCATGTTAAAAAATTATGTTTGAATAGTTATTTTTATTCTTTTTATATGATTATTAAAGTGTTATGTTTCAATGATTTATATAGTTACATCTCAAATACTTACAACTTTCATGATTTATTTTATAATCTTCAATCAATATTGATACTTATATTTTGAAAGCTCACATTATTTTGCTTCTTTGTGAATGTCGATGATTACATTTTTGATGGTTTATCAAAGAGTTATATTTTAATGATTTATTGAAGAGTTTTATTTTGGTGAATTATTTTCTCTTTTGATTGGAAAAATCAAAGAGTTATATATGATCATTATAATTGATTGATTTATATCATTTGTTTACATATAGATGTGAAAAAGTTATAATTTTGCTAATTTATTGAAGAGATACATTTTAATAATTTATTTTCAGCCAAAATATAAAAAACTTATAGTTTTTACTTATGATCGTTTGTTATTGAAATTTATAATTTCATGTGATGATTAGGAGTCCTTCTTACTAATAAATCATTGTTGAGATGGTTATTACTCCATGGAGTTGTTCCATGATGTGTTTTCATGATAATAGAAGTGGTTCGTATTGTTCGTTCATTTCTATTTTCTATTTTAAAATGATTATTACTCCATGGAGTTATTCTATGATGCCATGATGCATTTCCATGATGATTACAAGGCGTTCGTATTGATCGTTTGTTATTGAGATTATTATTATTCCATGGAGTTATTCCATGATGCCATGACGCGTTTTCATGATGATTAGAAATTGTTTGTATTGATCATTTAATATTGAGATGGTTATTATTTCATGGAGTAAATCCATGATGTCATGATGCATTTCCATGATGATTACAAGTCATTCGTACTGATCGTTCTATTATTGATATGGTTATTATTCCATGGAGTTGTTCCATGATACCATGATGCATTTTCATGATGATGACAAGACGTTATTATTGATCGTTCATTTTGTTAAGATGGTTAGTATTTCATGGAGTTATTCCATGATGCCATGATACGTTTTCACTATGATTACAGTTTATTTGTATTGATTGTTTTTTATTATGCCATGAAGTTATTCCATGATACACTTCCATGATGATGAAAAGTCGTTCGTACTAATCGTTCATCTTGTTGATATGGTTATTCTTCCATAGAGTTGTTTTACAATGCCATGATATGTTTTCTTGATGATTATTTCCTTTTTGTATTGATTGTTTACTATTGAGATGGTTATTCTTCTATGGAGTTGTTTTGTGATGCCATGATACGTTTTCATAGCGATTAAAACTTGTTCGTACTAGTCGTTTATTATTGATATGACTATTGGTTTATAGAGTTGTTCCATGATGCCATGATACATTTTCTTGATGATTAAATATTGTTCGTATTGATTCTTTTTCATTGAGATGATTATTCTTCCATGGAGTTTTTGCATGATGCCATGACGTGTTTTCATGATGATTAGAAAGTGTTCATATTGATCATTCGTCACTAAGACGATTAATCTTTTATAGAGTTGTTTCATGATTTTATGATATGTTAGAAGTCATTTATACTAATCCTTTATCATTGAGATGATTATTATTCCATGGAGTTGTTTCATGAGGTCATGATGCATTTTCATGGTGATTATAAATCATTCGTACAGATAATTTTTCATTCAGATGGTTATTCTTTCATATAGCTATTACATAATGTCGTGATGTATTTTCATGGTGATATTAGAATCCATTCATATTGATTGTTTATTACTAAGATGGTTATTCATTTATAGAGTTGTTCCATGATGCCATGACATATTTTCATAATCATTTTTTACGGAGATAGTTATTTTTTCATGGAGTTGTTCTATGAGACATGTTATACTTTCATAATGATTAGAAGTCTTTTCTATTGATTTTTTTAGTAAGAACTTTATTCATTCGTGGATTTGTTCCATGATACCATGATACATTTTCATGAGGATATGGATGGTTTCTTATTGGAATGGTTTTATGTTGCATAGCATTGTTTCATGGATGACTTAGTATAATTGAGATAGTTTTTTGTTAGATAAAGTCATTTTAATACAATGATATTTTTGCATGATGATTTACTATAATTGAAAGAATTATTATTGCATGAAGTCAATTCAGTATACCATGTTGTTATTTTAAGCTCATTTGTAATGTTTAAGATGACCGTTTTGTGATTTCATGATATCGTTTTATGATATTTTCTTATGTTTATTATTCTATAGATTTATTTTATGATGCCATGAAGTTCTTTCATAATGACTTCTTGTGATCTAGATAGTTTTTTCTTCATATAATTATTTTGTGATGATTTATTATAATTTCAATGTTTCTTATTTTTATGATGAAAACATCAATTTGAACTTACAATCCTCAACTCAATTGACACTTAAAAGGCTTAATATTGATGCTTAATTGAAATCCATTTCATGCTATGTTGTTTACATGCATCATGGCATACATTTAAGAATGCCACTAGTGTGTAAAATTCTATGGTCCTTGACAAAATTTTTGGTTGACTTAAAAGTTCCAATAGAAAAGTGCATCGTAAGTAACATAGTGTATTTTAGGAAATTTCCATTAATCTTTGTTTGTAACCTTCAAAGAGGGTCTCAGACTCATCGTCCCCTCACCTGGTCACAAACATTCTAACAACTTCATATCATGAGATTTTTTCCCCCTTTTGCTTATAGTTCCATGGCTCGAGAGCTAAAGGATCCTTTCACCATTAAGTAGCAATATACACAGGAGACTGCCATGGCACGAGAGTTGCACAAATGACCCTTTTACAATGCACAAAAGTTGCTGCTATTGGAAGCGTGGTGTTCCCAGCTTAGTTTACTTTTGAACAACCTTGAATACTTCACAACAAGTGGGTGTAGCAGGTCTCCTTCTCTCTCTCTCTCTCTCTCTCTCTCTCTCTCTCTCTAGACTCTCTTTGCTCATGTCTGAGCATAATGAGAAGTTCAAAATTTACGGCTCCGTGTTCAAGTCTAAAAGTTGGTTGGTCATTAGTACCTACTACCAAAAGGCTATTGAGATGGAGGATAGTGTGAAGTGAGATCAGGTAATGCAATCTGAGTGCAACTCAATTATGGCAAATGAAAATTGCTAAGTGATAGATTTACGAGAGGGGAAACAAGACTTGCCTTGCACAAGGGTATATAAGAAAAACATTGTGAAAGAAGATCCCAAGCCTAAGTATAAGGCTAGATTAGTCACTAAGGGATTCAAAATGAACAACGAAGTGGACCTTGATGAGATTTTCTCTTGGGTAGTCAAGATAACTAAATTTCATCTTCTACTTGGACTAGTAGCCATTGAGGACATGGAACTTGTCTAGATAGACTTTAAGACGACTTTCCTTCATGGGGATCTTGATAAGGATGTCTATACGAAACAACTAGAGGATTTTGAAGTCGAGGCTAAGAAGCCTACAAGGGCAGAATTGGTGTGTAAATTATGTAAGGCATTGTATGGCCTAAAACAAGGCTCAAGGAACTAGTACATGAATTTTGAAAACTAAATGCAATCCCAAGCATATGAAAGGAGCCAAGAAGATTTTTGCTTGTATACCCTGAAGTTTAGTTATCATCTTGATACTTTACGTTTATGAGATGCTCATTGTCGGGAAGCCAAAAGAAGAGATTTCCATTTTGAAGCAGTCCCTTGGCACATAGATTTCTATGAAACATTAAAGAGATGCATATTACTTTATTGGTTGTGAATCAAGAGAGATCAAAGGGGAGAGTTGGCACACAAAAAGTATATTCACAAGCTCTTGCAATGTTTTAAATGTAGGGGCGGGGGAGGTGGGGGGGGAAGGGGGGATGCCTCATTGAGTAACCCAATGCAGTGAACCACATCTTGAGATATGTGGAAGGTCTGATAGACAAGTGCTTATGCTTTGGGAATAGTAATGCACCCATTGTTGGTTACATAGATGTGGATTATGCGGATTTTCTAGATAGTCAAATATCCAACTCTGGCTATGTTTTCCTTTTTCCTAGAGTAACTGTGTCATCACATAGATCATGTCCGTAGGACTATATGTCATCTTCCGCCACCACAGAGACAAAGTATGTGGCAGTTTTTGATGTTACCAAAGAAGCTGTGTGATTAGGTCACCTTGTGGGAGATCTTGACATTACTCAGACTCTAGTGCTACATTGTGATAGTTAGAGTGTGATTACATTAGAGAAGAACCCCTTGTTCACTCTAAGTCTAACACATATAAGTCTGTTATCATGTGATACATGACATACTGGGTACGAAGAGCATGGAGCTAGTCAAGGTTCATATGGATGGAAACCCTGTGGATGATCTCACAAAGAGCCTACCCTCATAGCACTCTTCACATTGCATGGAGATAATGGGTGTACGGTGACACCACTTGGATACTTTATGGTTGTATAAGTTGTACATACATAGCCTCTTGGGCCATGTCGGTGTTCAAGGAAGATAGATTGTTAGTGTTTGTGCGAACTGGTTGGACATCCATCACATTGACCATACCAACCTTCTTCCTATTTATTGGTAATACATTTCAATAACAAATAGTGAGGCGTTTCAATCCTAAGTGAGAACTCAACCAAAAACTCTCTATGTTCTCCTTCCTCGCACACCCCACCAAGCAGGCACACATTCGTGCACACTCTTCGCAATTATAAATATAAGGTGGCAGATGGGATTGTCTTTCTACTCAAGGAATTTGAGGAAGTGCTTAAACCTTTTGGAATCTCACTTTTTGATCCTAGAGTCTCTCGAAGAAAGACCATACTCTTTCCCTAACATCGACAACGAAGCAACAAGCCTTACACTTCAAGATTTTTTAGATAGTATCTAGAATTTTGAAGTACTCATAATGAGATTTTTTGAGGTTGTTTTTAAAATATTGTAGTTTTTATCAAGTTACATGTGAGCTTCCAGTGGGTGTTCATGCCCTTGAGCAATGGGTTGGGTTTTCCCTCCATTTTTGTAGTGTCATTGCTCCAATAGAAACTAGCCACACTATGTAGATCCCATTTCGCGAATGGTTTAGTACTCATGAGTCTCATCGAGGTTACATAGGACATGGCTAATAATTTATAGTCACACGAAGCAAATGCATTGGCACCTTTCTAAAATGACTATGTCTCACGTATGGTCACATATGCATCATTTATTTTCCTTCTAATAAGTAGCTATGAAAGTCCTTTTTGTAGCTATGCCAATTTTTGTATGGTTGTACCATAACATGTTATTGACAGTTGGTGCACGCATCTACACACTTTAGATTGAGTATATGGGACCAGAGAAATGCAGACAATGAGTGTTGGCTAGGGCCATAACAACCTGTCATGGAGGCTTGAGAGTGGGTCTTCTTGAGTTTCCTATAGGAAATCACTAAGGAGATTCTGGAAAGTCTTGGAAGATCTTGGAAGAAAGTTTTGGAAGACTCTAGAAGACGGCATCATCGCTTATGACATCACCTACATCATCGTTGATGTCTTCCCTTGTGTCATCATCTGCATCATCGTCTATGTCATCGCCTGCATCATTTCTTGTGTCATCGCATGCATCGTCGCTGATCTCATCGCCTATGTCATCGTCCGTGTCATCGACTGTGTCATTGCCTACATCATCACTAGAAGTATCTAGAAGGATCTAGAAGAGTCTAGAAGGTTCTAAAAGTATAAAGGAGATTCTAGAAGTTTCTAGAAGCTTGGAGAAGATTCCGGAAGAATCTATAAGTTTTTGAAAAGCTCTAGAAAGTTGAAGAAGTATCTAGAAGGTTCTAGAAGAACTAAATGAATCAAGAAGTTTCTAAAAGCTTGGAGAAGATTCCGGAAGAATCTAAAAGTTTTTGGAAAGCTCTAGAAAGTTGAAGAAGAATCAAGAAGGTTCTAGAAGATTCTAACCTCCTAAAGAAGAACCTACAAAGTTCTAACCTCCTCAAGCACTAGTATTAATAGGGGTCTTGGGCCACAAGCCCCTCAGTCTTGCCAACATCAGTTATGAGGCTCCTATGAGGAAAACCCTCTTCTAGTTCTTGTCTTATGTTCAAGTCTCGTCTTGTACTCAAGTCATGTAATCCAAGTCTTGTATCTAGCTCTCTCAATAAAGTATTAAGTTTTGTAATCAAGATTAAGCTTATCATCAAGTCCCAAGTTCTTGTATATTGTGAGTGCCTCCTCTCTCTCTCTCTCTTTTAGCTCTATACGCGCTCATAACAATTTGGCAAGACTGCCATCATGGCTTACCTAGCCATGTAGCAATCTATTTTGGAAAGCATTGCAATCACCTTGCAAAAGGTGCAACAACAAATTCAAGAGCTACATGCACAATGGAAAGAAGAGAAAGAACACTTGCCAAGTCTAGTGGTGCAAGATCTTCAACCCCCATCCCATTTCCAAGAGGTTCAACCCCCAGTACAAGAACTCCATAAAGCCACTATGTGCCAAAATCCATTCATGATTTAGGCTAGTCCAATGGGTCAAGTAGAGAAACCACTCTTTCCAAGTCCAGGAGTGCAAGAGCTCAACCACAGTCCAAGAAGCCAATATGTGCCAAAATTTGCTCGTGGTTTCAGCTCCCTCATCACAACAAAGGAAGGAGCATGAGGACAACCTACCTAAAAAGTATGATGGGATAGGATCAAAGTTTAGAGGCTTCTTCCAACAAGCGGAGCTATTTATATACATGCAACCAAAGATTTATTCGGATGGTGCTTCTCAAATTAATCTCATTGGTGCACTTCTCTCAACATAGTTTGAAGGAGTAGTTGTTGAAACCAAGCTTAGCAAGCTACGTCAAGGCTATCACCCTTCTTCATTCATTAGGAAAGGAATGGGGAAGCTTTTCTTTGAGGATATTTATCGCTAGCATAGACTTCTAGGGACGTTGTTTCAAATCAAGGACTAGAGTTTCTATCAAGATTTTGGAAAGACTTGTTCAAGATTCAAGTTGTAAAGATTAACCTCTCATTATCCAATCATCCACAAAGTGATGGACAAACAAAGGGGGTGAATCAAGCCATAGAGCAGTATCATCGATGTACAATCAAGTATCATCATCACCTAATGATGTATGTCCACATGAATCATCGAGTGAAGAATCGAACTGCCACAGATTTAGCCACACAACTACAAAGCATTCACAAAGAATTGACAGTAAATATCAAAAGAGCTCAACACAGGTATATCGCTAGTGTGGACAAACATCAAATGCAACATCCACTATACGAGATTAAGGATCGAGTGTGGCTTCTCCAACGTGATCTATGTTCATCTCACCCTTTGCAAAAGCTAGATTATCAAAGACGTGGACCATTCAAGATAGTTGGCCAAGTGAATCCAATCACATATCCACTCCAGTTTCCACAGTCTATGCGGATTTATGCAATCTTCCATGTTTTAGTACTCGAGTCTTGCCATTGGTCCAAACTTCATGAGTACCATCAACATCCATCCATCAAGCTTTGCTCCCATGCCAAGAAGCCAAACCGCTTCTCATGGAACTCATCGCTAGAGGAGGGGATAATGTCATGGAGGCTTGAGAGTGGGTCTTCTTGAGTTTCCTATAGGAAATCACTAAGGAGATTCTGGAAAGTCTTGGAAGATCTTGGAAGAAAGTTTTGGAAGACTCTAGAAGACGGCATCATCGCTTATGACATCACCTACATCATCGTCTATGTCATCGCGTGTATCATTTCTTGTGTCATCGCATGCATCATCGCCTATGTCATTGTCTGTATCATCGCCTACATCATCACTAGAAGGATCTAGAAGAATCTATAAGGATCTAGAAGATTCTAGAAGGTTCTAAAAGTATAAAGGAGAGTCTAGAAGTTTCTAGAAGCTTGGAGAAGATTCCGGAAGAATCTATAAGTTTCTTGAAAGCTCTAGAAAGTTGAAGAAGGATCTAGAAGGTTCTAGAAGAACTAGAAGGATCAAGAAGCTTGGAGAAGATTCCGAAAGAATCTAGAAGTTTTTGGAAAGCTCTATAAACTTGAAGAAGAATCAAGAAGGTTCTAACCTCCTCAAGAAGAACCTACAAAGTTCTAACCTCCTCAAGTAACGTCCTCAAGCACTAGTATAAATATGGGTCTTGGGCCACAAGCCCCTCAGTCTTGCCAACACCAATTGTGAGGCTCCTATGAGGAAAACCCTCTTCTAGTTCTTGTCTTATGTTCAAGTATTGTCTTGTACTAAAGTCATGTAATCCAAGTCTTGTATCTAGCTCTTTTAATAAAGTATTAAGTCCTGTAATCAAGATTAAACTTATCATCAAGTCCCAAGTTCTTGTATATTGTGAGTGCCTCCTCTCACTCTCTTCTAGCTCTATACGCGCTCATAACACAACCTTCCTAAGATGTTAGGGGTTGTCCCAATGTGAATAAGGTGGTGGGCCCAAGCATGCTTATCTCTCTCTCTCTCTCTCTCTCTCTCTCTCTCTCTCTCTCTCTCTCTCTCTCTCTCTCTCTCTCTCTCTCTCTCACACACACACACACACACACACACACACACACACACACACTCACACACACACACAATGTGCCGATCTTAACAAAGTGCACAAATGAAACCGAGACACTTGAATAATTGAATTCTCAAGGAAAAAAATCCACTCTTATGATCTTATGACTGCTTCATCGTTTCTTTCTTTCTTGATGTGGTGGTCTAGTATTGGGGAAAAGTGTGTCTCAACTTATAACTATGCTGCTTTGAAGTTCAAAAATGTTGATTGAGACTAAGAGGGAAACGAATGACTCCGGAGACCTGCATTATGAGGAAAATAGTGTAAAAATATGAAAAATTTGCTCAAATTCTCCAAGTTCTCTTTTGTGACACTCCCCAAAAGGAATCGTGTGAGGTTCCGGAAATTATAATTTATGGCCGGGTCTACATATAAGGGATCTCAGTTTGTGGGGCAAAATAAGTAGTGCAATAGAAAATTTGGGCGAGCTTTTGTATAAACGCCACGATTAGATCAGGAGCTATGCTCATGATGCGGCGAGGATCATCAGAAGGCCGTCACCGCAACATCTTCTAGGTTAATGTGGTGCTTGTGGCAATGTTTATGTGCCCTAATTTGAAAATTGCCATCGCCAATAACTCGACCATTGCAGCTAACGCTATATTGCAGCGGCATAAAGTTCATGTCACCGTCTCTGCATCGACGGCTACAAGCGGTGGCGGTAGAAAGCTACTTGCAGTACAAGCACAGTCCAGGGCAAAGAAGGACATCATTCTGCTGCAGGGACCCGTAGGCCCCTCCGAATTCTTCGTGCATATCATCAACATGTGTATCGATGGCTGCTCCTTCAGTGACATTCATGTCTCGTGCGACGCGTTTGGGTTGCACAGCTTCGTCAATACGGCGATGTTCAAGCGGGTAGCCTTGAATGACTGTGTTGTGAAGACCGGTAGTGCACTGGCAGCAGGCGAAGGTGTCACCTTTCTCTATATGAGCACTGATTGTCATTAGCAACTCATTCGTTTGTCTCTTTACTCTCATCAACTTTGGAATCATCATGTTGTTGACCTGACCTTTTGGCTCATGTTAGTAAAATGTTGATCTCTTGGCCTCAGGACTAAGTAACACCCATATTTAAGAGGGGGAGGCAATGGGATCAAAGGCGGAGAAGCTCACGTGCGAAAGCCGAGAAGATCGCAACCCCAAAAATCAAATCAAAAACTAAACCTGGACACGCACTAAACTTGGAGAGCCTGAGAAATGCATTTTATTTTATAATATAATGTTGTGAAAAGGGTTGTGAGTACACGATGCATGCGCGGGTGAGGTGGTTAGACTATGTGACCCTAAACTCGGACGGCCAGGTCTTGGGTTCAAATTGCCCTACCGCGCCTCGTTTTTCTCTCTGGCCACGTTTAATGCGCCTCGCCTTTTTGACAACGCACCTCGTTTTTCCTGCTGGCCAAGTTTGGTGTGCCTCGAGATCCCGCCCCGCAGCCTCGACCGTCGATCCCATTACTCCACCCTGCATTTAATATGGGTGTCACTCAGTCCCAAGGATCTCTTGGGAGAAAGTGCACTCATTCTTTTCACTTCGTGCTCAAAACTTGGAATCATTGAGAAGTGTATACAAGCTGTCGCTTCAAGCATTTCTCACATTTGGTTTGTTGCCTCACTAGTGCTTGGAATTCATCCATTTTAAGTTATTCACAAGAAGTTAAATTGGACAAATTCTCACAAGAATTCCCACCTTGTGACTTACCTCAACATTATGAGATTCTGTGAGGGAGGCAGGAGATACCTAGCTAGTTACGATTGGGGGCAGGGGACCGCTGGCCCGGTGGGGGGGCCAATGGTCCCCTACCCCCAATCGTACCTAGCTAGGTATGCGGTCCCTCTCGAGCAGAAGCTCATTATGTTTTGCATTGAATGAAAAACACTGATAAAAAAGACTCCGTTTTTCTACATGAGAAATTTTTTAAATCTTCTTGTGTTAGTTTTCCCTTGGATATACCTTGGAATAATCATTGAAATACATACACTCTGTACTATGAGAAACTGGGTATTGTTGTGTGTATGTCTATGTGTGTGCCTGTCGTGCAGCAAGACAATGTAGAAAAAAATACTTGAGAAATACCAAAGATCGTAGAAAACAATACACTGTATAATACAAAGTAGCTTACAAAGAGGCATAAGTGTACATGAAACCGTTTAGAAAACCAAACATGCAAAACTCAATAGAAAATACACAGAAAATTCTTACAATGATGTCTTTCCATCACCCTTTGACACAAATAGGGCACAAGATAATTTTTGTCATCTACTATTTTGCGCAAAGAGGTTTTAACCGCTCTGCAAGCTTTGGAATGGGGATAAAAATCAAGGCCACTTAATCAGAAATCTCTTAGTTTGGTCTTTTTCCTCCTTCCACCTTCGAAAAACTATTTGAATTCGTAAAAGCACAATCATGACAAGATATAAACTTGTCCTTCTTTTCTATGTTGCATGTTGAGTTTGACACATTCTTACTTTAAATTCCTACCTTGGATAATATTTCAATGTTCATTGCATTACGAGACGAAGTAGTTTCCTTCATGATAAAGATGGTGTCTTTTTTTTCTAATTATTAAAAATATAAATTCTAATAATTGAAAAAATCTAATGTTGTCAAACACGTGAAGCTTTTGCAAGCATAATAATTTCAATTAAAATGTTGATTTCTATTTTTCCAATGAGGAAAATTTCACATATGCAAAACATGTTCACCATAGAATTGTGTTGTGTGAGTAGAAGAGAGAGGGAAAAGATTTGGCGGGCTCCCTGCGCTTGCAGAGTCTGAACTCGCCATGAGTCCACGTGTGCATTTGTACGGGAACCCGTGCCTGCCTAAGCTGTATTATATGTTATACACGATCCATATAATACACCATACACGAGCATATTATAGGTTATCCCATATTATATGGGCATATTATTACTGGATGCAAACCATGTGGTGAAATTTATTAGAGACCATCAATTTCTATATGCTCTTTTTCGAACAAAAATCACCCAATAAAACTTTATAGATACTTTGTGCGACAAGGTTTGCAACCGCATATCATGTTCTTGCCACCTTGCAAGAAGTGACGCCTGATTTGATTGAAATTGTAGCTGATAGACTATGGGATGCATTTCTCAGCAAGTATCCTAGCTACCAAAAGACAACTACAAGATGTGCATGACTTGTGAACTTGACATTTTTTGGGCACAATGTAGAGAGGATTGTCAGTCGGGACAAACCATTTGTAGATCTTTTGTGAATAGCCGACAAAGACTCTTTCTTCTTTGGTCGAGTTTATTGCTATATGTCAGAGGCATTGCGCAAACTAATAGAGCATGTTGGCATTGGTGCAAAGAACAAAGCTATCAAAATCACAGTCGCCAACATGTGATGGTGCTGTTGCATGGTGTTTCATTTGTATTGGATCCCAAATCCCCAATGCATCAACAATCGGCCAACAAAAAATTCATGAACGACTTCAAAACAATGTGCTCTTAATTGTTGGGACAGGAGGATGGGAAAAATTGGGTTTTATCAGTGAGTTAATTATGCGAACATAACTGGTATGTTCCAAGATCCATGGCATATATATGCCATTTCACACACAAGTGTGCCTATACAATGGAAGGAGTATGGTGAAAGAAAGTGGATCTGCAACACATTGCAGTAAAGGTTTGATCTATTGCAGCATCAAGTCGAAATTATGAGAGATCTGCAACATGAGAGTTATCCATAATCCAATGAACATTGCAACAAGCACAACACAAAAGCACTACGGTGTCTTCTAAGCCCATGGCTATAATGATGATGATATGGAGTGGGAGATAGCTTCAGAATGCTCTAATATGGATGAAGTAGATGATATCGTTGGTGTTTTTCATGCAGACGAAGATGTGTGACTTAAGTCCTATAAGTTTTTCCCGGTGTGATTACTTGAAAATTATGAAAGATAGTCATGCTATACTACTTGATGTACACCTACTTATAACGTTGAAAGAAAAATACAAGATCACTTAATCATGGTGCAAGAAAGAGACAGAATATCTATCACCATGTCATAGAAAAGACACAAGATAACTTGATTAATTATACAATTTACATTTTCAACTAAAGAGGAGACAACAATCAAATCATCACTTTGATCATTAGTTGGTCATAGACCAAAAATCATTACAATGTCATAGCCCACTCTATGGCCACCATTTAGACAATGAGAAAGATCAAAAGCATTAGGTCAAGTTAAGGGATTGTTTTGCTTGCCACTCTCAAGGTGGGTAAGAACATTGCTTAAACAATCACTTTTGTTTTTCTCTTGAGGCACCAACATGCACTTGAAGAGTTGTTTACGAGTATGACACATGGAGAATATTTCCATGGATTTATTCCATTGCAGGGGGACTAGTAGATATGCATTCTGGGAGGCCCATGAAAAAACTCTCTTGCTTTGATTTCTAGTTTCCATTTTAAATTTGCGGAGTGGAGGAAAGAATTCCACTGTTTTGGTCTTTGTACATGACTCCCAATCCACAATGCCTGCATAGACCCCCTTCTGTCCAAAATGAAGCATCATGTTGCAGGAGTGTATGTCATTGTAGAGATAGTCGTGTGCATGTAGATACTTCAAGGTCTGAAGAATAGCATTAATTATCTGCAAAATGTTACTCTGCAATAGCTCTACTACTCCTTTAGTGGTCACATAATTGCTAATGGCAGGTTGAATTCCATCTCCATTGCACTCTTTTATTCCCTGCTCTACATGGCCGCCATTCCAAAAACATGAAATGAGCTGCATTGCAATCTTTTATACCCTTCTCTACTTGTCCACCATTCCAAAAACATGAAATGAGCATTGGATGATCCATGTGACAAACCATGGCAAGTGAATAAATAACGTCGTGAGGAGCGATGTCCATAATTGTGGCTTCGTCTTTAACTTGTTGATCCATTATAGGTCCATGCAAGTGGAATTTGAAGATCTTCGTTGCATACAATGGATCTTTAAATGAAAGATGCGTGACACCTACACGCTTCACGTGTGCCCACCTTTGGGTGCATGGTTGCCTCTACCCTAATGATCCAGCCATGAATGTCTATCCAACATTCAATAACCTTTCTTCATTCTTACAATATGTAGATAGAGGGCAGCAAGTTATTCTTGGATATCGCAAGTGATTGTCAACTATTGAAGCTGATAGTGCATGATGTTCCTTGCATCAATGTCAAAATCTTTCCCATACCACTAGCGAATTGCACGAAAGGATCATTCATGTAGAGGAGGAAGTGAAAAATCGTAAGCTACAGATAGAAGAGAAGGATGCTAAGATTGAAAACATTGAAGATAAGATCTTTCATCTTAAAAAGACGCCCTTAGGTACAAGGAAATGTAAGCGGAGCTTCAATGCCATAGAGACTTTAGCCCCCGAAGGTGGTGCTAAAAAAAGAAGGGTTATAGCTACAAGGTGCATTTTGCTACACTCCCATCTATGCTTTAAATTGCTTTTGTGGTAATGTTTTTATCCATTCTTGTAGGAATTTTATCCAAGACCTGTGTGGTGGCCACAACCACGAGGATGGAATCCATTTATTGAGTTTGTGCCTCAAGAAATTGGATGTCGTAGGCCTTCTACGAGCGCCAAATACAGAACATTTAAACAATACTCTCACAAAGGAGGTGATGCAAAAGTTTTCAAATCTTGTGAGCGATGTTGATGTACAGAAGTCTTGTGATGAAGTGGGAATTAGTACTAAGGGCTACATTGCCTTATATGGTCTCCTTTAGGATGCTTTAAGGAAAAGAGGAATTATTGAGAATACTTTTCCTATACCACTTAGGTCAATATTTCTAAGAAGGCCCCAAAGGAGGATCTGTACTTTCAGATTAGAGGCTATTTGCACACAAAGGAGATAATGCCTCTATCCATCTTCACCAAGCGATCAAAAGGAGTAAAAAAATGTACCAATGCAAGCGTAGGTGCAAAGAGGGTGGATAAGGGATTTCCTTAATGTCAAATAATATTTTTGTTGATCTGAGATGTCTTCAATGATGAGGCTGTAGTAATGCATAGTCTTTGTTTTTGAAACTATATGTTATTTTGGACATTTTCCACTGATAGGTTCAAAGTCGGTGTTTGTGCTCAATCTAGACAAGTGTCAGATTGTGAAGAAATGAAGAGTAGAAAGGATGAGTATTAGCCTCATAAACGAGGTATTATTTCATGCAAAGTGTACATCTATGAACGAGGATTGTGCACCATCTTTCGATGTGCAGTGGGAGAAAGAAATTTGGTGGCTTGGTGCTATTGAGGTTCCCAAGGAGACCCATGGAGTGCTTTCTTGGATTTTTGAACATATTTTGTGGATAATAGATGTCATTAAGGCACATCTAGCTAGGGAAAAACTCCACGTAAATGAAATAGGGGAGTTTGAAGTTGATTGGCACTTAGGTGGCGATTTGAAAATAATCAAGTACATTCTAAGGTGAAAACAAGGGGCTGGCCGCTCTATATCCTTGTCTATTCTGCATTAAGGGCTATAAGGGAAATGCACACAAAATTGCAATGGTCGATGAAGTAGAGGAAGCGGAAAATTCACAAATTACACGTATGTGGGATCATTTGGTGCTACGATGTCCTATGCTTGGGGAGCCCAATCGTGCCATAAAAGACAGTGAATAGTGGAACTCTATAATTAAATTCCCTCTAAAAAATGTGCATTTCCCATTAGGAAGAGGGTGGGGTCTAGGAGGGCCTCTTATTTTCCATGAGATTATGGAGGTGATCAACTTTTAAATATATGCATGACATGTGTGCAAGAATGGTGGGTGTGCAAGAGAGGTGTAAGAGTGGTCACAGGATGTACTTTTCTCCCCAAAAAAGGGGGTGGATAACTTTATGGTTTTTGGCCTTCCATAACTCCTATATATAGTCTCCAATTTGAGCAGAGATTATATCTGGTTTGTAATCTACACGCCAAGCTCTTTCCGTAGATATGTTACATGATATGGTTTTGCCCACTAGATTTTAAATTTGATTTTGGAGAAAAAAATTGAATTGAAATATACTAGCCATTTTACGTGTTTGAGTTCAAAAGTTGTCCTTCGATTGCTTTCTTGATACGAGGTTTGACTCCCTTAAACTATGAAACAAATAAGCCCTCCTAGACCCCATTCTCTTCCTAATGTGCACATTTCATGCTTTTATGCGCATCTTTGATCGTTTATTCAAGCTTCCTATTTGATAATGTCTTTATAATGGAGCCTGCGAAGAGGTCGCTTGACACTATCTCAAAAGTACAAGGGTGTTAACCCTCACGGCTCACGGACACCTATCACCTACGACAGACGCGTATTATGTATTATTTAGAGTCAGGTATCGGGCTTGTCGGAATAATAGGAAAAGGGTAAGAGTGATCGCCGATGAGAGGCGCACTTTAACTGGGACATTCAAGGGATTAGTTGGTTAAGCATGGGCGCCCAAGTGTGAATGGGGTGAGCTCCTATAAAAGCCAACTAAGCCTAATTTTTACTCATTCTCTCATTTGTGCAATAGAAGAGTGCTCTTGCTCCATCTCCATCTTCTTCTTCTTCACCTCCTTGTGTGTGTGTGTGTGTGAGAGAGAGAGAGAGAGAGAGAGAGAGGGAGAGTGTGTGTGCGATCAAGCATTACGAAGGCACAACGGCGGCGAAGTGGTTGAGCGCGGCACGACTGCAGCTTCTTCTTCATCGCGGCGAGGAATCCACCACGAAGGCGAGCGTAGAGCGGTGAGTGACACACCCTTTGTTTCCTTGAGCTTGCTAGTTTAGGCTTGTTGTGTGCTTGGAGCCGTTTGTGGCTCGCATACGGTGTATCGACAAGTCCCTTGCTTCGACAGTGCGGCAAGGAGCGCACATTTTTGGCACCGCTGCCGGGGATATGCCCTACACTAAGCTCGGTTAGCACTTTACGCTTCCTTGTGGTGCAATTTCTATCATAGGAAAGGCAGGGAAGGAGTGTGTGGAGATTTCTATTTTTTGCGTTTTCTACATTTGCTGTCAAGTTTCAATTTCTGCTATTGTCTGCGTTTTTTCAATTTTTGCAATTTCTGCATTTTCAAGTTCGGCGTTTTCAATTTCTGCAATTTTCTGCATTTCTGCGTTTTTTCAATTTTCTGCAATTTCTGCATTTTCAAGTTCGGCGTTTTCAATTTCTGCAATTTTCTGCATTTCTGCGTTTTTTCAATTTTCTGCAATTTCTGCG
Source organism: Adiantum capillus-veneris (assembly GCF_014529385.1). Lineage (NCBI taxonomy): Eukaryota > Viridiplantae > Streptophyta > Polypodiopsida > Polypodiales > Pteridaceae > Adiantum > Adiantum capillus-veneris. The sequence continues at coordinate 62,694,066 of NC_140940.1, read as the reverse complement.
TTTTTTCAATTTTCTGCAATTTCTGCATTTTCAAGTTCGGCAAATAAAAACGGAAAATAAAAACGCGAGCGAGCGGGCGGTTAAATTTTTCGAAAATAAAAAACGTGACTCTTAAAACGGACGGGTTGGTTTGTATAAAAGGTAGATCGGGATCATTTCCCCAAGCCCAAGCCCAAGCCCAGGCCCAGGCCTCAGTCCTCAGTCTTTTGATATATACTAGACTCACTCTTATATATATACCCTACTCCCTCAAGAGAGAATGAGAGCATGTGGGACAAGTCCTCCACTCTCCTCCTTTCTCTTCCCACTTGCACCCTTAGACTTTCTGGTTTGGGCCTAGTTCCCTACTGGAAATTGACAGTTTTAGGGATTCCGAGGGCATAGAGTGACCAAACGGAGGGCTGTAAAGCACGGCGCGTCCATCCTAGCGATACGCTCGTTTCGAGCTATCACACGGCCCATTCCACGACACGCTCTAAAAAATCTAGCAAAAAAACAAACAAAAAACACGCTAAAAACTAGTCACAAGGCCTCCTAGAGCAGCTTTTTGACACCTTAGGGTATCAGAAGCACATGCACTTACGCTTTGGGCGGGTGCTAGAACACGAGCATATTGAGGGTGCCTCTGTTCATACGGACACCCATTACCCATCCACGATAAGCTCTAGACCCTCAGCGGGGACACAAGGTAGCACCACCCAAGACCCTAAAATAGCCGCTAGTGATTCCTCCTCCGACTCAGAAATCATGGAAGCATACCCTACCCAAAACACTGAGAGAGAAGGCCATGCACCTCCCGAAGCTCCACAGCCTAGTACTAGTATGTTTAGCCATTTCATGGAAACATTAGGTAGAGCTACTCGCTCGGAACCTGATGCAAATGAAGCACACGAAGGGGGTGGGGACGTGGAATCTCCTTTCACATCGCACGTGGACCCCACACCCCCAAAGAGTGTCCATGTGGATATCCTACCAACTTCTTACCAAGAAGGCCCTGTTGAGCTGCCTCCTTCAGAAGTTCCCTCTAGAGTACCGTTGGTGACAAGTAAAACCACGGGGAGCAACATTGCTTCTACCTCACAAGAAACCGTTAACACGTCAACTCTAGAAGGATTGTTCATTAATGATCATTGGACATACGACCTCCACACTGAGGTGTTGACGGATCTACACTCTGGCCACGTCTACCATGTAGGATGGATAGAGATTGTACGATCCACCTCTAGTGCCACGAGCATCGAAGATCAACAGAAAATGATCTGTAATGTTATCCATGGCATTATTCAATCAGAAAGGCAAAACCGAGGGGTAAATATACTCTCAACTGGCCCCATGAGATTTCTGGATACGAGCAAGGCTCAACAGCCTACTCTATCACAAATGGAGACTCCTCTAATGAGCCCCATGGACCCATCTTACGTCATTTCACCTGGAGTCTCTATGCAATCTGAGCCTCCGAGCGACAACTTTAGCTTCCCTAACTTGGCTCAACCCTCTATCAAGGAAAACACAGTGCTCACTCCAGGGATAAGCCTGACAGAGAATGTACCGATGACATCTACGGTTAGCGCAGTGCCACTACCTAGTGTCGTAGTACCTAATATGGGGCCTCGACCATATGTGCCTCTAGCCCCTTATGCACACATGGCCCCCACACCTCCAATTGTACCACTTGCTTATGCTCCTCGAGTGCCGCTCCCTAGCCCTTATCCGAGTGGACCTATGCCCGGTTATGTTCCATATCCTGCATCATCCACACATATGCCAAGACCGGTACCCGTTCCTCTCCCACATATGATTCCAAGAGTACCTCCACCGGCCCTACCTCCTCACATAGGTGACTTGGCAGCGTTTGCTCAAACCATAGGTCGATCTATCGCGGAAAATATGCGTCATGCATCTGATAGAGAGCCTAGAAGTAAGGCAGTACAAATTGCCAAACTCACGCAAAAATTCAATGGGGACGAAGATGCTAGGAAACACATTGAAGTGTTTGAACAAGTATGTGATTCCTAAGGGGAACACAACGAACTACATAAGTGCAATGCCTTAAGCTTGACATTAAGTGGGAAGGCTGGAGATTGGTATAGGACCCTAAGGGTGGACGAGAAAACAATCTACCCTACCCTTCGAAAGTTGTTTCTAAAGGAGTACATACGAGAAGGTGTGCTTTGGGGTGTAGCATCTCAGCTACAGAAGGCCGAACGTAAGGAAGGAGAGTCAGTAAGGGACCTCATTAGTCGTCTAAAGCACTTAAACTCTCGCTGCCCTGTAAATGAGCGCTTCAACAATAACCAACTGCTTGATCGATTCATTCGAGGGTTGAGGAATGAAGGAATAGATAATGGACTAGTGATTAGAGGTATCACAACCTGGGAAGATGTCACTGCCAATGCAATCCAATTAGAGGACAACTTGATGATAGCAGGCATGAGGGTGTCTACTGACACGAGATCCACTAGCTCACAAGCCATTGAGTATGAACCCATGACTGCAAAGCCCATTGCCAATGAGCCAAAGGTATTTGAGACATTCTTGACAGACCTCACCAAGGCAATCCAAGAGTCTCTTAAGGATAATCGACCCCCTCAAAATAGTCACATGTATCCAAGAAGGGAGCAACAATGGTGTTCCATTTGCTTAGGTCCACATAGCACTAGTGAGTGCCCTACGTTTAGAGTAAAATTTAATGGAACTTGCAACGCATGTGGTAGGTATGGTCACCAAGCTAAGGATTGTTTAATGATCAAACTTATGATGGCAAATAGACCACCTGTAGCCTGGACGGATGCGCCTCGAGCTCCTGTATTGATGCCTACTCCACCTCTTGAGCAACTACCGCAACACATGGTCCCTAGATCTCAAAATGTTGTACAAGCTACACCGTTACCACCTCCTGTGCTAGGACCGCAGCCCCCGCATCCAAGAGTCGCCCCTATGAACCAAGTGGGTTGCGAGCCATCAAATGCTTATCCAGATAGTTGTGAGGAGGAAATAGACACTAGTATTGCCTACGGACTTGATACATTGGAAGAATGTCCTATATACTACATGGAAGATTGTTGGGGACAAGTCAAGCCGGTTTATCAAGCTGCTGCTCTCGCATCCAGAGGTCAAAATATCAACACCCAGGCTAGGAGGCCACCTCTTCAATGCTACGAGTGTGGTGGACCACATCGAGTAGCGGAGTGCCCTATTAGGCTGCAAAAGAATGCTGCACAGATGCAAATGAATCAAGGGAGCACGTCTGCAATGCCAATACTCACATGTAATCGTTGTGGCATAGATCACTTGATTTCCCAATGCCCCTATAACCCAAATGCGCCTAAAATCACACCCCTAAATTTGGTCGAAATTGCTAGTGTGACATCGCCAATACCACCCGTCGCACCCGCTTATGCGATTACACGGTCCATGCTTCAAGGGCCAGGACATATCCTCGAAGAGAGAGATACCGCGTCAGTTATCCAAGCAAAGAAAAAGAAGACACGAAGGAAGAAGTCGCAGAATACGGAAAATTCAAAGCCAAGTTCCAAAACAAACATAGGAACAGGAGATGACCCCGTGTATATGAATGACCTCGAGGATGATTCAGATTCAGTCGAGACAATGGAGACTAGAACCAATACCACAAAGGGAAAGACTGACAAAGAAAACCATAACATGGAACCAAATGAAAAGCAAATAAGAGAAAATCATAAAGAGCCTCTGAAAACACCACAAGTGTTTCCAAATCCAATCCAAGACCCCCAAGATAAACCGCAGGGGCAAAAAGGGAAAAATCGTAAAAAGAAGATTGGGACGTACCCAAACCCAGTAGACGAGATTAAGCAGGTGAAACATGTAAGAGGTTTAGTGGAGGAGACTCAAAGGAAACTAGAACCAGAACCCATGCATGTCAAAATTCATGACACAGTGTTTCCCACGCAAGTTCATCCACCCCACATGAACCATAGACCATTAGCCATATCTAGTATCATCCAAGAAGGGAGTGAGGACGGGACATCAGAAAGTGAGCATACACCTTTCTTGTTGGAAAGGATGTTTAACGAAGGAATACCTGATCCCATTGAGGAATATGAGATTCCATCCTCACCAGTTCCTAGTCAAGGACCTACACCCTACAAAACGCCAATGAATGTTGCCAAACTAGAGTACTTCATGTCTTCTAAGGTCCGAACCACGATCATAGAAAAGCTGTATGGAGATCCTGAGTTATTCCTTGCACTTCGAGCATTCCTTAACGGAGAGCTACGAACGGGATTACCGCAGTTTGCGCAACCAAATAGGCCTGACTCGATTATGATTGATGAGGAAAATCATGTGCAATCACTTGACTTAGATGGACACGAGTCTGTGATTGAGGTACCCATTAACGAATTAGGGCAGTATTTTGAAGGCGACGAGTCTAATGCAACCCTGCCCATCACTACCAAGGGATTAACTATAAAGGGAATTCTTGATGGTGGTGCGGGAGTTAGCATCGTTACAAAAGATTGTTGGGAATCCATGGGAAAACCGCGCCTCAGTGTTACTAACATTGTGGTAAAGATGGCAAATGGTACCATAGCCAAACCTATGGGGATGCTCAAGGATCTTAAGATCAAAGTTCTAGGACACAAGGTACGACATACGTTCATTGTAATGGATTTCACTAAACACCTTATGTCATATGAAATGATTTTAGGACTACCATTCATGAGGGAAGCACAAATGGTTCACTATTGGTCTAAAAATCATGTCTATTTGCAATTCCAAGACTCTGTCCTTAGAGTGGATTTGGTGACTGGTAAGGTACACCCCTTAGGGAGTAAAACCATTATTGATCATCGCTCTGACACCACAGTTCACTCAGCCTCACTACAATATTGTTACACTTGTAAGAAGGATACAGACATTGGCCAAGATTCTCCTTATATGGATATCCTACCTGGGATGACTGAGTCGGACAATGTGAATTGGGTCCACCTAGCATCAATCATAGACACTTGGGGAAATAGGGGGACGACCTGGGTAACACCTGAGGGGGATGAAATGCCTATACCCTTAAATATGCTACAAGCAATGCATATCGCTTCTGACAAGACTCATCCTAATGTCACGAAGAAAACATACAAGTGGGTCCCTAAAGCTTCTTTAGTGACCATAGCTAGTGCTAAAAAACAGAAGCCTTGTAAGAAACGTACCACTCGCTCCAAGAAAAGTAAGAAACGACTATTGGAAGCCCAAGGCTACTATCAAGGAAATGATCAAATCTGGGTGCCAAAACGTAGATTGTGCTCTTACCTATCACCTGACCCAAGTGAGCCCAATCCCGTAGCTCCAAAACGAATCAATGATCGTGGAAAGAAAAAAATCACAGACTGCTACACACCCGTTCTAGAGCTAGTTTGGGTACCAAAGAAAGAACGATTTGTTCCACCTAGCTCAGGAAGGGGGGAGTCCCATGAAGCTTCTAGCTCCTCATGTAATACATCCATAGAGGTAAAAGCTTCTACACAGCCTCCATCTATAGTAGTGGACCTCCATGAAGCTACAAAAGAATCCACACCTCCCAGTGTTCAAGAATCACCTAATGAACCACTTCAAGTTCAATCCTGGGAGAGTACCTTACCACCCTTGCAACTTGACGAGGCACCTAGGGTAATAGAAAACTACTGGCAAAAATCCTCACCTATTACCAACTGGAACAATTGGTTTCAAAGGGTGGCAAGCTCATTTCAAACGGTATGATCTACCCAAGGAAGGGGGGAGTGTTTGTGGACATCCATTATTCACTTGTTTCCCTCTCAACCTTTTTCCCTGACCTCTTAATCTCCAATCTTAAGGAATGTACATATAAAGCTTTATACTCAAAAAAATAAATAAAGAGCAAGAGCAATTAGCAAACGAGTATGCACAATAAAAGTGAAAACATTGACTCAGACCAACACATGTCACATCTGGTACACTGAAACAGAAACCTATGCCATAAAACACCTTTGATCCTCATCACTTGAGTGATGGAGGGTAGGTAAGATTAGTACGATAGGAGTGTTTCTGTTTTAGAGTTGAGAGATTAGCAAAGTTCTCTTTTCCCACTGATGTGCCTCCTAGAGGTATTGTTTGTGTTTCATAGTGTGTACAGGAGCGTGTTGCTATTGATAGGATTTGGACCTTCATGGAACCTTTCTCTCGTTCACACTTCAGATCAAGCGCGACCATCAACACAAACAGGTGTTTCTTGTCCATTAGCATTGCCCTTATCTTTTTGCATCCATGTTTGTCTGCTTTGATTGTGATTGGTAGCATAATATTCAGCGCATTGGCTTAGTATCAAACATTTAATTCAATGTAATGTTTTGTCATAATCACTTGTTTAGGTGTAAAAATGTTTTGTCATAATCACTTGTTTAGGTGTAAAAATCAAGCAGTCCGACTAAGCTAGTTTGACCAAGTTAGATATTAGAGATCTTCTCTTAATACCATGGGGAATGCCTTCCTAATAAGCAATGGTTACTTAGGTTCTTAATCCGATTTAGGCAGCATTGTCTGAAATGTACTAGGGCTTTCTAGTGGGCTTAACCCTATTGACCTTTAGCTTAAGTATTATAAAGGGAGTTTACTAATGTGATGAGCCTGGGGAGTGTAACAGTGTTATATGACCCCCCAAAGTTACAAAATTTAAATGTTGAAAATGAACAAGCAAAAAATCAAAGTGCCACAATGTAAAATTTTAAGCTGGAAGAGAAATCTCAGCTTGATTTGGTACTTCACTCACATGTATCGCCTATGGTACTAGAGCCCTAGAGGTTCCCAGTGTGGGCGCTTTTCCTTGAAAAAGCAAAAAACCCAAGGCATACAAAATAAGCACACACATCATAATTGAATCAATGTGAAAAGACCTTGGGGGGTCAAAGAAAAAGTAATCAGTCAGGCGATGATTTCATGAGAAATTCCTTTTATGGTAGCTTAACTACAAGGTTTTCTAGATATAGCCTCTAGTCAGCCCTCGAACATGAATACTTGGCTCTCGCGATTAAAGAACTTAATTGACCATAGAAAATTAAGAAGCTTATCCATGGTATTAATATTCGATCTCTAGTGCCTTTCGATCGTCAAATTAGCGACCCCAGACTTGTTTAATTTTTTACCTTTACATCTGTTTATGCATTTGATTACATTGCAATTTAATGATCATTGCTACCAAATTGTTTGAAATTCTTTTACCAATCAATTTGTCTACTAAAACTGCATATGCTTTTTAATCACTTATGAGAATGCAATTACTGTGCCAATGTTGTTTGATTTTGCAGTGACTGAAGAAGGCTAAGGACATTCATCTCAAATGCTCTTCCACCTCGACGAACCAGCTTCAACTCAATAGCTTCCGAGGACGGAATCTACATCAGGAACGGAGGCATGTTAACCCTCATGGCTCACGGACACCTATCACCTACGACAGACGCGTATTATGTATTATTTAGAGTCAGGTACCGGGCTTGTCGGACCAATAGGGAAAGGGTAAGAGTGATCGCCGATGAGAGGCGCACTTTAACTGGGACATTCAAGGGATTAGTTGGTTAAGCATGGGCGCCCAAGTGTGAATGGGGTGAGCTCCTATAAAAGCCAACTAAGCCTAATTTTTACTCATTCTCTCATTTGTGCAATAGAAGAGTGCTCTTGCTCCATCTCCATCTTCTTCTTCTTCACCTCCTTGTGTGTGTGTGTGTGTGTGTGTGTGAGAGAGAGAGAGAGAGGGAGAGTGTGTGTGCGATCGAGCATTATGAAGGCACGACGGCGGCGAAGCGGTTGAGCGCGGCACGACTGCAGCTTCTTCTTCATCGCGGCGAGGAATCCACCACGAAGGCGAGCGTAGAGCGGTGAGTGACACACCCTTTGTTTCCTTGAGCTTGCTAGTTTAGGCTTGTTGTGTGCATGGAGCCATTTGTGTCTCGCATACGGTGTATCGGCAAGTCCCTTGCTTCGACAGTGCGGTAAGGAGCGCACAAAGGGCTTCTAAATTCAATAGATTGTCATGCATGGGACCAATACCTCCATTGTTGCATAGAAGAACAATCCAAAATTTAATGGTAGAGTTCACAAAGGCGGTCGTCATTGCATGGGGTGAAATAAACATTACATACTATATGGTGAGTGATTTCTATTCTACCTTGTTATATTGTATGCTTTAGTTTTGATCATCAATGTGTTGTGGCTTTATGGGAAACACATCCTCTATGCACATGGTGCATACTTTATGAACATGTATGGTTCATTGGATATTTGGAGCACGCAAGGTATGGAGAAGGCATACTACTGTGATAGGGGTGTCTACGTCAAGAATACAAGACATGGAGGGTGTTTAGTGCGCTCATTCTATCTTCAAGAAATGTTGAATTGGTTTTATCATACCACCTTTCGATGCAAAGTGTTGATTGAACGTGCAAGGTGATCGTGCTTAGCAAAAGAAGCCCGTCGACTAGCCCATGCTCATTCCTTAAGAGTACCAGTGACCCTCACAAGGTCCACTACGACATGTAGAGAGGCAAGCATCAAGGACCATGGTGGGAAAAGTCTAGGCCAGGAGGCATTAAATCTACTTGAAATTCGCGTAGACATTGTTTGATTGTTTATGAAAATTTTCAAGTAGGCATATAGCTCTGTGTGTTTGAATAGTTCTCTATTTTCATGTGATTTTGTAATTCAAAATATTATTTACTCGTGCTTTTAGCGGCTCATTTTCACCATGTGAACCCACACTTATATGTCCACCCTATATCAAGAGGAAAACCCACTTCAAGAATACAAGACATGCAGGGGGTTTAGTGTGCTCATTCTATCTTCAGGAAGTGTCAAATTGGTTTTATCGTACCACCTTTGGACGGAAAGTGTCGATTGAACGTGCAAGGTCATCGTTCTTAGCAAAAGAATCCCGTCGACTAGCCCATGCTCGTTCCTTAGAGTGATCCTCACAAGGTCCGATACGGCATGCAGAGTGGCAAGCATCAAGGATCACGATGGGAAAATTCTAGGCCAGGAGGCAATAAATGTACTTGGAATTCGTGTAGACGTTGTTTCATTGTTTATGCAAATTTTCAAGTAGACGTATAGCTCTATGTGTTTGAATAGCTCTCTACTTTCATGTGATTTTGTAATTCAAAAGATTATTTACTCATGCTTTTAGCGGCTCCATTCCACCATGTGAACCCACACTTATATGTCCACCCTATATCAAGAGGAACCCCCCCCCCCCCCCCCCCCCCCCCCCCCCCCTCACAAACACAAAACACTCCCTCCCTCACTGAATATCACAAGCTCTAGGAATCCTCCCAAATGCACTTTCTAGATGGCAAGGACCAAAAAAACTGCAAAGAAGAATCCAAAGACCAACGAGGTGCACAGAAGGTAGAAGATGCATGTAAACCGACAACCAAAAGAGCTATCTAGCCCCGCAATGACCTCGAATGCATAGAGACAGGGCACATCCAATGGGCATCCATCCTGGGAAGGGGAGGACATCCTAGTGAATCGTAGGGTGGGTTAAAAGACATTTCCAGGTGGGATGGGCGCGATGCCATCCGGCCCAAGTCACCAAAATGTGACCGGCAAGTTACTACCCAGGGAAATGGGTGCCATGTCTCTAATCAATCCAAAAACAATGAGTGAAGTAGTGATGATGAATATTATGATTTTGATGAAGATGTCCCCCAACCACCTCCCAAGCGCCATCGCAAGTCGAGATTCTACAAGAAGCCGCAAAGAGAAGAGCCACAAGGAGGTCAGAGCCCCCCACATTACTGATCTCAAAAAGCACGATGCTTTTGTAGAGCATTCGCTGAAATTCGACATCACCAAAAGACAACAGAGCTGCTTATCAAGAAAGCACCGTTTGCATGGACATTTAAAGAGGTGCTACAAAGATACATCACAAAGCTTTGGATGTCTGTTGCTGCCCTCAAGTTAAATCAAGAGGTTGCAAAGACTTATTTGGTCAGTCTCTTTTTTGACACGTTATTATGTGGTGTCCATTCTAAGTGTGTAACAATCATGACCAAGGACATGCAACTAGCATGTCTCCTAGGACATGAGTGATACTTTTCGATGTTAGACCCTTTTTTGTAACTAACCGTTTTATTGGAAACAAGTTCGCTTTGGAACCCTTGTACTAGAATAAAGTTTTCTTTGGAACTCAATGTATCTTTACTTTGTGATAAATACAATCATGTATCTTCTGTCGCTCTATGCAAACTTGAAACAAGTTTCTCCGTTTGTGTAATTTAGCTCATTTTGCAGGAATCCTACAGGGCATATCTCTCAATGAATTTGAACTTAATGTCTTTATTTTTCTACATTTATTTTATTTAAATGGTTGAAGTTGATGATAATCAAATGTACAAAAGGTTCTCTAGGTGACGTGCATATATTAGATGATGTCAAATTAGGCTTAAAAATTATCCTGTGTGACTGGCTAATTCGGTACACCTGGTGCCCTAAATTTGCTAAACGATAGGAAATTGGAAAAAAATAACTTTATTCAAAAGGCAACGAGGATTGGCTAGAGGGGTTGTTTGAGGGATGGTGGCTAAGCATAGTAGTTTACTTGTGGCCTTAAGCACCCTTTTTCACAAGCTAATTCACTTGCCTCATAATCTCCTCTTGCTGAGCCAGTGAGAGCTGATAAGGAGGCTTATTAGGACGTGAACTACCATGTAGAAGTTCTATTGACATCTTATCCCCTTTTACAAGGTAGCTCCCTAGGAATGTCATCCGTTGTCGTGCACCTCCTCTCCCATGCTAAGAAAGATACCAAGAAGATGCTCATTGAGCTTAATTGAAGCTTACCTGATTAACGATCATTGTTTAGGGCTTGCTAACAAGCTAGTTCTACGATTAATGTATGTCAGATGCGGCTTCAAAGGAACAACATATGCCTTGATGATGCTAAAAAGGATTATTCTTGAGTTGATCACAGATTGGAGATTATGATCTTAAATTGGAGTCCTTGAAGTGCTCTTTCGAAGTGTCTTTTGTTGAACTTAAATGTGAAGCTACTCTTAATATAGCCCTAGGTCTACTCTATACATATATTACCTTTGGTGTGTATTCTACAAACTTTGGGGTTGCACACTCTGCCTATCACCTCTCTGTTCTTCTCTTTCTCTACCTTCTCGTAACATTTAATGGCCTAGTAACTATTGAGCTTATATGTAAAGCTACTCATATATGGCTTCTCTATATATAGTACCCAGGTCCCCTCTATATATACATCATCTAATGTGTGTATTCCACAAACTTTGGGGTTCTATTTCTCTTCTCTCTCTTTATCTCTCAACATGGTATTAGAGTAGGACGTCTTTGTTTTTAATTTTTCTCTTAATTAGAAACAATTTTGCAGAAACTACCCGTGAGAGGCACCAGAACACTGTAGTTTGCTGTTGGGTTTTCAAGCCCTCTACCGATGGGAAAGATCTTTTGTAGCATGCAGTTGCATGGTAGTTAGCATGTTTCAGTTTGCATGGCAAGGAGTTTCTATATGTAAAGGATTTGAATTAATCAAATCATATAGCATTATTTTTACTCCTGCTCTCGCTCTCTCTCTTATACTCTCTGCTCGTCTTCTTCTACATCCCTTTTTTCATGGTTGCTGCTCGCTCCAACAACTGGTATCAGAGCCACCCGATCTCGGCTTGAGTCGACACTGCGCGGGAACAGCTGCCTGCAGAGGGGGAATCTTGTGGGTCGACCTGCATCAAACTACTCAGAACCGCCATCAACGTGGTCGCCCTGGCTTGGGTAGGAGTTTTCGACACTGCGTTCATGACCAAATCACGCTTTGCAATCGGCTATGAGCAATCTAAGAGCTCGTTTGTCATCGCCATGCTATCTGCAGAGGCCATGGAAGGTTTTTAATTTCTTTTTCATACTACTTTAAGTGGCCAGTCCTATTTTTTGACCTTTGGCCTTCAAGCAAGTTATCATTCACACCCTTGGCAAATCATCAAGTCTTTTGTGCGCATTTTGGTGATCGACTTCAAGTTCGAAAGCTGTCAATTTCAGTTTTGTAATAGTTCGATAGCTGCCAATTTCAGTTTTGGCATTTTCGATAACAAATCAAATTCAATTGTTTGTCAAATATGGCATCAAAAGTCGACAAATTTAATGGATCTGGTTTCGATACCTGGCAAATTAAAGTCAAAGGTTATCTGATGCAGAAAAATATTTGGAATGTGGTCAAGCCTCTTGCAGCCGACGAATCCGGCACATCCGTTGCAGTTACAAGGGCACTATCTGCTGAGCTACAGAGGAAAGACGAACAAGCTTTTGGTATTATCCTAACCTCCTTAGAAGATGATTTTATTCATTATTTGGATGATGTCGATTCTTCAAGTGCTGCTTGGATAGAGTTAGAGAAGCTTTTCGGTGCCAAAGCTAAGTATTCAAAAATGAGTTTAAAAATGGAATTATATTCCATCCGCATGCGTGAAGATGAAAATATTGCAGCTTTAGCTAATAGACTGAAGAGTATTAGAACTCAACTTGTTTATGTCGAAGCTTCAGTACCAGAAGAAGATCTCATAGATATTTTGTTAAAAAGTTTGACTGACAAATTTCATCATATTTTTATTGTTTTAAAAGAGAAAGATCCGCTGCCCTCCTTGGATGGTATCATCAATTCATTGCAGGAAGAAGAACGCAGGGTACCTAGTACCAATTCTACTATTATTCCCAGGGCATATACAGTCTCGAATGCCGTGTCACCCACCACCAATTCTTCTGATACTTCCAGTGCATATGCAGTCACTAAATGTGTTGCTATAGTAGCTTCATCTCGACCATTCAATGGAACCAGAACTTGTGCCATTTGTGGGCGCAACAGTCATCAGATGAAAGATTTTTTCAATAAGAATCCTTGTGCTCACTGTGGTAAAACAAATCATCTGTCAAATAAGGGCTTTCAAAAGGGTAAAACTCAAATTCATGTGGTTGAGGGTGACACTGAATCTCCAGTATATTATGTTGATGAGGAAATTTATTAGATCAACTATTTTTATGTTGTTTAGTCAAAATAAATTGTACGGGCTATAGACACTACCACCCATAAGTGGTAAGACCTCCCAATGTTTTGTCAGTTCTCATCCCATTTTTGTTGCACTTCTCATGAGGTTACTAGGTACACCTTAAACCCAAGGTTTGGCGGTGAACCAAAAACTCCACTTTTGGTAGCTAATGTTTTGACCTACACCCTATCTGTTCAAGGGGCGGTTACTGTTCTAGCACTACCTTATGGATAAAGAAAAAATCCTTGGTTGTGAGAAAACCTAAAACTCACGGTTGACGAGTATACCAAAAACTCGAGGTATCATGAGTTTCTTGTCCAGTTCGGGCTTAAGGGGGGGAATGTTGGATTTTCAAGCCCTCTACCCGTGGGAAAGATCTTTTGTAGCATGCAGTTGCATGGTAGTTAGCATGTTTCAGTTTGCATGGCAAGGAGTTTCTATATGTAAGGGCTTTGAATTATTCAAATCATATAGCGTTATTCAAATCATATAGCATTGTTTTTACTCCTGCTCTCGCTCTCTCTCTCGTATACTCTCTACTCGTCTTCTTCTACATCCCTTTTTTCATGGCTTGCTCTCGGCTCCACCCCCCATAGCCACTGCTCGCTCCAACATCTACAACTTTGCAGCAAAAACTTTTTTCAAATTCTGCACCCATTTTGAGTTTTCGTTCGCGGACTGCGTACATGTCTAAAAAGTAACTTCTGCTTTTTGTTTTTATTTTTTTCCCTAATTGAAAACGATTTTGTAGAAACAACCCGTTTGAGGCATCGGAATTGATGTGGTTTACAATGTTGCAGAAGAAACGTTTTTCAAATTCTGCACCGATTTGAGTTATCGTTCGCGGACTGCATACATTTCTGAAAGGCAACTTCCGTTTTTTTTTCCAATTTTTCTCCTGATTAAAACCAATGTTGTAGAAACAGCATGTGTGAAGCACTGGAATCGATGTGGTCTACAACTTTGCAAAAGAAAGTTTTTCCAAATTCTGCACCGACTTTGAGTTATCGTTCGCAGACTATGTACTTGTCTAAAAATAAACTTTCATATTTTGTTTCCAATTTTTCTCCTAATCGAAAACAATTTTGCAGAAATAGACCATTGAAGGCACCATAATCAATGTGGTCTAGAACTTTATAGAAGAAAGTTTTTCCAAATTCTGCATCGATTTTGAGTTAACGTTCGCAGACTGCGTACATGCCTGAAAAGCAACTCTCATTTTCTGTTTTTGACTTATCTCCTAATTGAAAACAATTTTGCATAAACTATTCTCTAGAACCACCGGAATCAATGTGGCCTACAACTTTGCAAAAGAAAGTTTCTCTAGATTCTGCATCAATTTTGGGTTATCTTTCTTAGACTACGAACATGTTTAAAAAGCAATGTGGTCTACAACTTTGCAAAAGAAAGTTTCTCTAAATTATGCATCGATTTTGGGTTATCTTTCTTAGACTACGAACATGTTTAAAAAGAAAGTTTTGCTTTTTGCTTTTGATTTTCTTGCTAATTGAAAACTTATCAATTATATTTTTCTGTTCATCAATCATATATTTTGTTATTGACGTAACTTTGCTGCAAAAGACAGTTACAAATTGAATCAATGTTCCAGATATATGTTCTCAAAAGTCTATACTATTTCAAGTTGTCTAATAGGTTTTGAGACATTTACTGATGAATTATTCTTGGATACCTATATTTCGAGATATCAAATTACTATAGATCTTTTCATCATAAATATTGTTTTGATTCAATCGAGCCGTTGATGATCGTCCAAATTCCATCGAGCTACTGATGGTACATGATCTTTTGTTATATGATATATCCGTTCATTGATTCTAGTATAATTATTCTTTTAGAGATATAGTTTACGTCGTTTTATTAATAATCTCTCGTTGATACCATAGTGATGTTGATGGTACCATCATAATGTTTTGTTAATACTTATGGAGGCCCAAATACTCCATGCTCTAACGGAACCAACCGCCACTCACTTGAGGAAGTAGGATGACCTTCAAGAGAGTGTGGGTGTCCCTAACCAGAACCCGTACAATGGACCTGTTCAGTGGGAATGCTGGCAGCTACAGAGGTACCATGTGAGGTGTCTCCAAGGCAATCCCAATCTCTGAGCCTATCCTAGAAAGGAGCGGAAGGTGCTCCCTCCTCCTCAAGCCGAGGAAGCAGATTGAGATGGGCAAGATTGCCTCCTTGACAAGAACACCGGTAGCTGGGTGGAAACCATGGCGCCACTATCAAAAGTGTACCCGAACTACTCAGATGGCCAAAGGGCTCATCGCAATGATCTTGGACGCCATCTTAAGAGTCTCAAACTCTATCTAGTAGTAGCCACGCCCGAGAAATTGAACATCGAGAATCTTGCCATCTCTGCTAAAAGGCGGGCCTAGATGAGATAACACCATTTTAGATAAATGGGGAAAATTCCAATTTCCGAGCGCTTCATTGGTGTATTAGGATCATGCTATCTTGTTATTTTTAAGCTCATTTTTTTCTTAATTTAGATAAGATGTTATGATTCTAGCACCCAGATTTGACTTTTCTATTTTGATTTTCATAAGAAGACTTTTGACATAGATTTTTGCAAAAACAATTGTATCAAAGAAACTCTTTCAAAAAAATTCAAAGCTCATAAAGATGGATTCTACTAAGAAACACATATATTGATTATTCCAACCAAAAATATAGTATCTAGACACAAAGAGCACCAACAACTCTTATCATAAAATAGGTCACTTTAATCTCAACTAACAAAAATAGCTAGTCCCAATTTTAAAACTACAGTATAGTGTATACAACACCTAAATTAACATTTGATAATCAAAAAACCTAAAGAATATTGTGAAGTATCATATGGTCCGAAGACCATAACTTGTCATCTATGGAACCTATAGTGTCATTTAGTGTCAAAGAATATATGTTTGTGCCAAAGAATCTATATTAACATACCACATTTTCATCAATACATGCTTTAAAACTTCAACAAAGCTTCTGGATATGGTCTCTCAAAACTTCAATACATGCTTTAAAACTTGTAGAAGTAGTGTCTCAAAAAATGAGGTGTTTAAAAACACCAATGATGTGACTAATAAGCGGCCTATGAATTGATTACACCAACTATGAGTTGTGCACAAAGATTTCCAACAACTCATTTTATATCATTTATAGTCGTTATTTCATGTACAACAAAGTACTAATTGCAAGAAGTATAGTATCTCCAAGATAGAGGGTGTTCAACAAACACCATTTTGGTAGCACTATCAATTGTCAACATCATTTTGGTAGTTTTCATCACCTCAAATAAAACAAGTACTAAGAAGAAAATGATGGGAGCATCAAACAGTTATATTATCAATGTTACTTAAGTGAGCGATGTCTCCTCACATAGGATTCACTTCATCAATCCAAAATTTAACGTTTTTTTGAAACTATTTCTTAATTGAGATTTTTTATTTTGTTTGAAAGAAGTTGGTAGCTTACCAAAACATTATTTCATTTTGAAATAAACACTTGATGTAATATGAGAAACTCTCCTAATTTATGACATTATAATAGCAAAACTATTTTCAAAACATGCCCAGGAATGATATCAAAAAGTCAATAACAAAAGACATAGTATCTTTGAGGTCATAGGATACCCTCTATGAATTTTCATGAGAGCACCTTTTTGTCTTATGGCCTCAATCTCATAGGGTGATGATACCATATGGTGTGGATATGTTGTCTTCCTATGGACCTAGGATCATAGGGTTCTGTGATTCCAAATTACGTAAATGCTTTGTAAGATTCTCAAATATTTTTTGCTCCTTGAAAGGCTAAGATCCTCCTTTACCTCTTTCATTAGATGGATCCTAAGTGTGACCTAAGAGAGTTATGCCTTTCTTTGTAGTTTGCAATTAAGAGGCTTGTGCTTGTCATTAAGTAGCTTAGAGATAGCTCTTATAGGTCTCCCAGGGTGCCCATGTTGGTGCCATTGAACGGCCTAAATTCTCATTTAGAGATTTTACATTGAGCGTAGGTCAAGCTCTAGCCCTAGAGCCATATTTTTACCTCTATTCGAATGAGCGATCATATGGGTCTATGTCATAGGGTGAAAGTGTAAAAGGTCCAATGCCATAGGTTGCCCCATATTGTAATAAGAGATCTTATGGCCATAGGGCCATAGGGCTACCATGGTTCCCATGTAGGTTCTCTTGAATGGTCTAAATGCTCCTTGAGAGATTTTACATTGACACATAGGCCACACTATCCTAGGGCCATAGGTTGTCGTCCTCTATTTTGATGAGAGGTCTTATGGCCCTAGGGTCATAGGGGGGTGATATTGTATAAGCTCAAGGGACATAGGTTGTCCTCAATTCCACTTATTGGTCTTATGGCCCTAGGTCCATAGGGTGACACTGCATAAGCTCAAGGGCCATATGTTGTCCTCTATTCCCATTATAGGTCTTATGGCCCTAGGGCCATAGGACTACCATGGTGCATATTTAGGTGCCCTTGAATGGTCTAAATTCTTTTTGGGATCATATACATTGACATCTAGGCCATCCTCTAGCCCTAGGGCCTTAGGTTTCCTTCTATTATTATGAGAGAATAGAAGGGCCATAGGTCGCACTCTATTGTAAAGAATGATTCTATGGTACTAGGGCCATAGTTCTACCATGCTACTCATGTAGGTGCCCTTGAATGGCCTAAATGCTCTTTGAGAGCACCATAAGATGTGAATGTGTAACATCAAGGGGCAAAGTTTGCCTTCTCTTCCAATGAAATATCCTATGGCCCTAGGCACATAGGTCTACCATGGTGCCCAAATAGGTGGCCTTGAATTGCCTAAATTCTATTTGAGAGCTTTTACATTGACACTTAGGTCACCCTCTACCCCTAGGGCCATAGAGTGTGAATGTATAATCTCAA
The DNA here is from genome assembly GCF_014529385.1 of Adiantum capillus-veneris. NCBI lineage: Eukaryota > Viridiplantae > Streptophyta > Polypodiopsida > Polypodiales > Pteridaceae > Adiantum > Adiantum capillus-veneris. The sequence goes on along the minus strand of NC_140940.1, from coordinate 62,676,103 downwards.
GGGCCATGGGTTTACCTTTATTATAATGAGAGATCCTATGTCCCTAGGGCCATAGGGATGCCATGGTGCACCTGTAGGTACCCTTGAATGGCCTATATGCTCTTTTATACCTTTTACATTTTCACCTCGGTAACCCTCTAGCCCAAAGCCCATAGGTTGACATCTATTGTAATTGGAGATCATATGCCCCTAGGGTTATAGGATTACAATGTATAAGCTCAAGGGCCATAGCCTACCCTCTATTGTAATGAGAGATTCTATGGCCCTAGGACCGTAGCTTGTCCTCTATTCTAATGAGAGATCATATGGTGCTAGGGTATTAGGGTGCCAAAGTACAAGCTCAAGGGCCATAAATTTCCCTCTAATATAATGAGAGATCATGTGGCCCTAGGCCCATAGGGCTGCCATGTTGACCACGTAGTTCCCGAGAATGACCTAAATTCTTTTTCAAAGCTTTTATATCGACACCTAGGCTGCTCTTTGGTACTAGAGCTGTACGTTTCCCTCTATTCTAATGAGAGATCATATGGACCTAGGACCATGGTGTTGAGCTCGGAATCGATGTGGTCTACAAATTTGCAGAAGGAAGTTTCTTCAAATTCTGCACCGATTTTGAGTTATCGTTCACGGACTGCGTACATACCTAAAAAGCAACTTCTGATTTTTGTTTTTGACTTTTCTGCTAATTGGAAACGATTTTGCAGAAACTACCTGAGCAGGAGATTGGAATCGATGTGGTCTACAACTTTGCAGAAGGAAGTGTTCTCAAATTCTGCACCGATTTTGAGTTATTGTTCGCGGACTGCGTACATACCTGAAAAGCAACTTCCGCTTTTTGTTTTTGATTTTTTTGCTAATTGAAAACGATTTTGCAAAAACTACCCGCTAGAGAGACCGGAATGGATGTGGTCTACAACTTTGCAGAAGGAAGTTTTTTCAAATTCTGCACCGATTTTGAAAACTACCCGCGTGGGAGACCGGAATGGATGTGGTCTACAACTTTGCAGAAGGAAGTATTTTCAAATTCTGCACCGATTTTGAGTTATCGTTCGCGGACTGCGTACATACATAAAAAGCATTTTTTGTTTTTTGTTTTTTATTTTTCTGCTTATTGAAAACGATTTTGCAGAAACTACCCGCGTGAGAGACCGGAATCGATGTGTTCTACAACTTTGCAGAAGAAACTACCCGCTATGGGAGACCAGAATCGATGTGGTCTATAACTTTGCAGAAGGAAGTTTCTCTAAATTCTGCACCGATTTTGGGTTATCGTCTCGGACTGCGAATATGTTTGAAAATCAAAATTTTACTTTTTGCTTTTGATTTTTCTCATAATTGAAAACTTCTCAATTATATTTTTCTTCATCAATCATATATTTGTTACTGACGTAACTTTGCTGCAGAAGCCAGTTACACATCGTTCCGATTCAGTCGAGCCGTTGATGATCGTCCAAATTCTATCGAGCTACTGTTGGTACATGATCTTTTGTTATATGATATACTCGTTCATTGATTCTCGTATAATTATTCTTTTAGAGATATAGTTTACGTCGTTTTATTGATAATTTCTCATTGATACCATAGTGATTTTGATGGTACCATGATGATGTTTTGTTATACTTTGGTCATGGTGATTTTCGTTGATACCATGATGATATGTCATTGATACCATGGTTATTCTCGGTGGTGCCATATATAGAGAAGCCATATATTGAGTAGCTTCACATATAAGCTCAACACATAGGGTGTCAATGCATAAGCTCAAGGACCATAGATTGTAGTCCATTGTAATGAGAGATCCAATGGACCAAGAGCCATATGACTCAAGAGCCTTAGGTTTCCCTCTGATCAAAAGAGAGTTCTGATATGGTCCAAGGCCAAAGTGTACCAATGTATAGGCTCAAGCACCATTGGTTGAGAGTTCTTATGGACCTAGGACCATAGGGCTACCCTTGTGCCCATATAGGTTCTCTTGAATGGCCTAAATGCTCTTTGACATATTTTACATTGACACCCTATCTTTTTTGGGACACATGACATTGATCATAGAAGAAAACTACATAAGTACTCTCTGTATGTGTCTTGAAGACTTTGCAAGAGCTTAGAATACACCTTTTCATGGTCTTAGGGCTATATGGATAAGATTGTTTTTAGGTATAAAATGGAGAAAATTTTATAGCATTAGACCTAAAGGATGCACCTCTATATTTTCACGTGGCCCAAGGGCCATCGGAGTTTCTAGAGCAGAGAGTGTTGATAATAAGTTTCATTAAGAAAACTATATTTCATTCCATGGCTCTATGTTGGTATCTTCAAGAATCTATAAGAGGCTAAAATATGTCTATCTTTGTCTTTAGGGGCATAGGGATAGAATTTTTTGTATATATAATCTAAAGGAACTCGATAACCTTGGGATTGTAGTAGGGTACTCTTTGAATGTGTCATCCTATGGTCCCAAGTCCATAACATATATATATGGAGTAATCTAAAACCTCAGGATTGTAAGGTAACATTTGCAGGTATAAAAAAAAAGAGAACCTTAACCTCAACATTGTAGGGTACTTTTTGCATGTAGCACCCTATGGCCCTAAGGCCATAGGGTGATTTTTGTGTGTACCAGTATATGGCACTAAGGCCACATAGTATTTATGGAGTAATTTATACATGAAAAGAACTAATATATAGCCTTTGGACCATATGATATGGTTTAGTGAAACAACTCCTTTTCCTATTTACTTAGCATTATGTAGATCCTAAAGACAAAGGGTGCCTTCCATGTTTGCTGGAGCCTTATTGCCCTAAGAGCATAGGGTGGCCAAGGAGCCCATCAAGAGAATAACATAATACATATGAAAAGAATCCAATGGCCCCAAGGATAATGGTGCACTCACTGTCCTTCTAGAGCATCCATGTTGACACCCTTCGGTTGTGGAACCATAGAGTGTACCCTCTATATGATTTTTATAGCCATAACATGCTTTGTTTTGAGCATAAAGTATTGTAGCCTTATTTTGAAGTACTGGTATATTAGAACCCTAAGGACCAAGGGTTCATAATGACATAGATCATAGTTAGAAAACCCTTCGGACTTATGGCCATAGGGTGATAGAGGTGCTCTTTAACATCCTAATGTACTACATGTGAAGAGTACTCAATGGCTCCAAGGCCATTGGTCACCGAACTATATTTGTAGGTGATCTATATTGGGACTTTATGGCCAAGGGCAATAGGGTACCCATTGTATAATTTCATGACCATAACATGGTAAAATTGAGCATAATATCTTGTAGTGTTACATAGATCCTAATTCCATTTCTTCTTAAGTGTCAGTTGGACCATCACACAAGACACCCAAAGAAGATAAAAACATGTGATGCTATTAATACACATCTGGAACACTACATAAAATGCTAAACTATGCTGCCCTTGTGGCTTCAAAACCATAGGGTTCTTTGCAAGTGTATACTATAAAAGGAATTTGAAATTGAACAATAGCCTATGTATTTATGAAAAGAAAGGGTACAAATAATACTAACAATAGTTTTTAAAGTACAAAGGGGAGCATTGAAAAGAGAATCAACAATAGCTTCCTAGGTTCTTGTTTTAAACAATAGATAGAGTGCCAAGTCTTCATCTTCATGTTTTTCTTGAATTTAAAGTCACACAATCACAAAAAATTCTTTTGTATATTACTAAATTCAATAACACATTTACTTTTCTCAATGTTCTCAATAACCACTTTTGTAAATTTGGTTGTCTGATAGAATCCTCAAAAGTATTGGATGCTAGAAGTTTTAAAAGAAAAGTTGTATAAGGTGGAGAGAGTCCCAACAGGCGGGAACTGCTCCTTAGAAGGCCGACCAACGAGAACTGCTACACCGGTACTAATTACTGCAGTTAGTAACTTTGTAAGCATATAAATAGGAGCTGCTACAATTTATTTGGGGCTTTTTTTAAGGTTTTTTAGACTTTTGGCTTATGGCTCTTGCTTCTAGACTTTTAGCTTCATAAGATTTTGGCTTTCAACTCTGTAATAACTTACTCTTGTAATCAATCCTCAGACTTCATATGACCTTAAGCATGTTGTACACTGTATTGATTATCTTTGTACTACTGATCTGAATCTATAATACCATTAAGACCATATTAGTAAATTTGGAAATTTTCCAATTCCCATTTTTAATGAGAGCTTGATATTTGACCACATGATCAAATCTTAGCCAAAGTTTTGATTGTGGAAGGATTTGCTTTTGAGAAACACTTTGAGATTTGTCCATATGGCCAGATCTTCAAGACATTGATGATTCCCAAATTGTTTTCAAAGTCTCAAACTCTCTAATATTGTGTTCATTGCTAGTCTTCCAGTTTTTGTCTTCCATTTGTGTACATTATTCCAGTTCAGTTCTCTGTTTTAGTTGAGTACTTAATTCCAGTCCCCACTAACTGAACCGCCTAGATAATCAGTAGCTCTAAACTCTAACACTGGAATAGCTATTTGAAGAGACCAGCTCTCGTTCCATTTTGACGATCATGGTGGCTAGAGCTAATTGCTCTTAGACCAGCGAACTCTGTCTCCCAGTTAGAATTCTTAGCTACAAACATGCCGCCTAGAGTTAGTTGTGGTCAAAAATTGGCAACCCGGTTTTGCACTGACTCCACACAAGTAGAAGTGTCAAAAAGAGAGTCTGATATGGAGAGGGACCTTGAGAATGAGACTGAGGCTCAGAAGGAGCAAAGTAATGCTAAAGAGCCAGAGACTCTCAGCATTCCAGTCACTCAAGGAGAAGGAGGGCTGAGTGTGAGAAATGCAACACCAAGACTCAAGGTTCTCGGTCCACACACAAGACATCTGAGTCCAAGGGTAGAAAAGGCAGTTGTCATAGTACAAGCAAGAAGGCCAAGGGTAGGTCCAATGCATAAGTTTGAGGGCCATAGGTTTCTCTCTTTTGAAAATGGAGATTTTATGGTCCTAGGGCCATGGGTCTACCATAGTGCATATGTTGGTGCCCTTGAATGGCCCATTGAGAGCTTCTGCATTGACCCCTAGGCCATCGTCTACCCTTAACGCCATGGGTTCCTCTCTATTTTGATGTGATATCCTATAACCTTAGGGCCATAGGGTACCAATGTATAAGCTCAAGGGACGAAAGTCCCTTTGAGAGCTTCTACATTGACACATAGTCCACAATATGACCCTAGGGCCATAGAGTGCCCTTTAGTATGATGTGACATAATATGGACTTAGGGCAATAAGGTGTCAATGTATAAGGTCTGGTCCATAGGTTATTTCCCTCCATTCTAGTGAGAGATCTTATGGAGCTAGGGCCACAAAGTGCCAATCCAAAATCTCAAGGACCATAGGTTTCTCTCTACTCCAAATAGAGATCCTACGGTCCTACGTCCATAATGCTACCATAGTGCATATGTTGGTGCCCTTGAATGCTCAGAAAGCTTCTACATTGACCCCTAGGCTATCATCTACCCTTAAGGTCATGGGTTCCTCTCTAGTATGATGTGAAATCCTATGGCCTCAGGGCCATAGAGGGCCCTTTAGTATGATGTGATATCTTATGCACTTAGGGCCATATGATATGTGCCTTTATTTCAATGAGAGATCCTATGGACCTAGGTACAGACAGTGCCAATGCATAATCTCAAGGGCCATATGTTGCTCTCTATTGAAAATAGAGATGCTAGGGCCATAGACCTACCATAGTGCATATGTTGGTAACCTTGAATGGCCCATTGAGAGCTTCTACATTGAACCCTAGGCCATTCTCTAACCTTAAGGCCATAGGTTCCTCTCTATTATGATGGGAGATCCTATTTCCTTAGGGATGTACGGTACCAATGTATAGGTTGAAGGGCCCAAAGGCTCTTTGAAATCTTCTGCACTAACACATAGTCCACCCTATGGACCTAGGACCATAGAGTGCGCTTTAGTATGATGTGAGATCCTATGAACTTAGGAATAAGGTTTCAATGGGGTCAAGAGTAATAGTTTGTTTCCCTCTATTATAGTGAGAGATATTATGTACCTAGGGCCACACGGTGCCAATGTATAAGCTCAAGGACCATAGGCTTCTCTCTATTACAAATGGAGATCCTATGGTCCTAGGGCCATAAGGCTACCATACTGCATATGTTGGTGTCCTTGAATGATACAAATGCTCTTTCAGAGCTTCTACATTAACCCCTAGGCCATCCTCTACACTTAAGTCCATGGGTTCCTCTCTATTATGATGTGAGACCCTATGGCGTTAGGGCCATAGGGTACCAATGTATAAGATGAAGGACCCAAAATCTCTTTGAAAGCTTCTACATTGACACCTAGTCCACCCTATGGCCCTAGGTCCATAGGATGCTATGTACCTAGGGCCATAGGGTGCCAATGCATAAGCTAAAGGGCCATATGTTTCTCTCTATTGCAAATAGAGATCCTATTGTACTAGAGACATAGGTCTATTGTAGTGCATATGTTGGTGCCCTTGATGCTCAAATGCTCTTGGAGAGTTTCTCCATTGACCTCTAGGCCATTCTCTACCCTTAAGGCCATGGGTTCCTCTCTAGTATGATGTGAGACCCTATGGCCTTAGGGTACTAATATAATAATCTGAAGGGCCCAAAGGCTCTTTGAGAGCTTCTACATTGAAACCTAGTCCACCATATGGCCCTAAGGCTATAGAGTGCCCTTTAGTATGATGTGAGATCCTATGGACTTAGCTCCATATCTTGTGTCCCTCTAATCCAATAAGATATCCTATGAACCTAGGGCCACTGGGTGCCAATGCATAATCTCAATGACCATAGGTTTCTCTCTATTGCAAATAGAGATCCTATGGTCCTAGGGCCATAAGACTACCATAGTACATATGTTGGTGTCATTGAATGGTCCAAATGATCTTTGAGAGCTTCTACATTAACACCTAGGTCATCCTATACCCTTAAGGCCATCTATTACAGTCTAGTATGATGTGAGAACCTATGGCCTTAGCTGAAGGGACCAAAGGCTCTTTGAAAGTGTCTACTTATATATTGCTACCCTATGGCCTCTAAGGACATAGGGTACCAATACATAAGCTCAAGGGCCCAAAGGCTCTTTGAAAGCTTCTTGAATAGACCATTGAGAGCTTCTACATTAACCCCTAGTCCATCCTGTAGCCTTCAAGACAAAGGTTCCTCTCTATTCTAATGTGAGATCCTATGGCCTTAGGTCCATAGGGTACAAATATATAAGCTCAAGGGCCCAAACACTCTTTGAGAGCTTCTACATTGACACATAGTCCACCATATAGCCCTAGGTCCATAGGGTTCCCTTTAGTATGATGTGAGATTCTATGGACTTAGGGCCATAAGTTGCAAATGTATAAGGTAAATGGTCATAGGTTGTGTCCCTCTATTCTGATGAGAGATCCTATGGACCTAGGGCCATAGGGTGCCAATGCATAAACTCAAGGACCATAGGTTTCTCTCTATTGCAAATAGAGATCCTATGGTCCTAGGGCCATAGGGATACTGTAGTGCATATGCTGGTGTCCTTGAATGGTCCAAATGATCTTTGAGAGACTCTACATTGACCTCTAGGCCATCCTCTAGCCTTAACACAATAGGTTCCTCTCTATTATGATGTGATATCCATAGGGTATCAATGTATAAGCTCAAGGGCCAAAGGGAGAGCTTTTACATTGACTGATAGTCCACCCTATTTCCCTAGGGAAATAGATATCCCTTTAGTATGATGTGAGATCGTACGAACTTAGGTCCATAAGGTATAAATTTATAAGTTCAAGGGCCATAATTAGCTTTCCTCTATTCTATTGAGAGATCCTACAGACCCAGATCCACAGGGTCCAATGCATAAGCTCAAGGACTTAGGGCCATAAGGTTCCAAAGTATAAGGTAAATGGCCATAGGTTGTTTCCCTCTATTCTAGTGAGAGATGCTATGGAAATAGGGCCATAGGGTGCCAATACATAAGCTAAAGGGCCATATGTTTTTCTATATTGCAAAAATATATCCTATGTTCCTAGGGACATAGGGCTATTATAGTGCATATGTTGGTGCTCTTTAATGGCCCAAATTATCTTTAAGAGCTTCTACAATGACCCCTTGGCCATCCTCCACCCTTAAGGCCATGAGTTCCTCTCTAGTATGAGGTGAGACCCTATGACCTTAGGGCCATATGGTACTAATGTATAAGCTGAAGTGCCTAAAGGCTCTTTGAGAGCCTCTACATTGAAACCTAGTCCACCCTATGGCCCTAGGGCCATAGAGTGCCCTTTAGTATGATGTGAGATCCTATGGAGGCAGGGCCATAGGTTGTGTCCCGTATTCCAATGAGAGATACTATGGACCTAGGGCTACAGGGTGACAATGCATAAGCTCAAGGGCCATATATTTCTCTCCATGACAAATAGAGATCCTTTGGTCCTAGGCCCATAGTGCATATGTTGGTGCCCTTGAATGGCCCAAATGATCTTTGAGAGCTTATACATTGACCTCTAGGCCATCCTCTAGACCTAAGGCCATGTGTTCCTCTCTATTATGGTGTGAGATCCATATGGTACAATGCATAAGCTCAAGGAGCCAAAGGATTAGTGAGAGATTCTACATTGACACATAGTCCAGTCATGGCCCTAAGGCCATAGAGTGCACTTTCGTATGATATGAGATCCTATGGACTTAGTGCGATAAGATGTCAAATGTATAGAGTAAAGGGCAATAGGTCATTTTCCTCTATTCTAGTGAGAGATGCTATAGACCTAGGGCCACAAGGTGCGGATGAATAAGCTTAAGGATCATAGGTTGCTCTCTATTGCAAATAGAAATCCCATGGTCCTAGGGACATAGGGCCACCATGGCGCATATTTTGGTGTCCTTAAATGGTCCAAATTCTCTTTGAGAGCTTCTACATTGACCCCTATACCATCCTCTAGCCTTAAGGCCGTAGGTTCCTCTCTATTATAATGTGAATCCCTATGCTAAGGCCATAGGGTACCAATGTACAAGCTCAAAGGCCCAAAGGCTCTTTGGGAAGTTCTACATTGACACCTAGTCCAGCCTATGGCCCTTGGGCCATAGAGTTCCTTCAGTATGATGTGAGATCCTATCGAGTTATGGCCATAAGGCTCCAATGTATAAGATAAATAGACATAGGTTGTTTTCCTCTATTCTAGTAAAAGATGCTATGGAAATAGGAGCACAGGGTGCCAATGCATAAGCTAAAGGGCCATAGATTTCTCTCTATTGCAAATAGAGATCCTATGGTCCTAGGGCGATAGGGCTATTGTAGTGCATATGTTGGTTCTCTTGAATGGCCCAAATGCTCTTTGACAACGTCTACATTGACCCCTAGGACATCCTCTACATTGACTCCTAGGCCATCCTCTACCCTGAAGGCCATGGTTTCCTCTCTAGTATGATGTGACACCCTATGTCCTTGGGGCCATAGGGTACCAATGTATAAGCTCAAGGGCCCAAAGTATCTTTGACAACTTCTACATTGACATCTAGTCCACCTTATGGCCCTAGGTCCATAGAGTGCCCTTTAGTATGATGTGAGATCCTGTAGACTTAGGACCATAAGGTGCATATGTATAAGGTAAATGGCCATAGGTTGTTTCCCTCTATTTTAGTGAAAGATTCTATGCACCTAGGGACATAGGGTGCCAATGCATAAGCTCAAGGGCCATACATTGCCTTCTTTTGCAAATCCAATTCTTAAGGTAAAGGGCCATAGGTTTCTTTCTAATGCAAATAGAGATCCTATGGTCCTAGGGCCATAAGGCTAGTGCCGTGCATATGTTGGTGCCCTTGAATGGCCCAAATGATCCTTGAGAGCTTCTACATTGACTTCTAGGCCATCCTCAAACCTTAAGGCCATGGGTTCTTCTTTAGTTTGATGTGAGACCCTATGGTCTCAGGGCCATAGGGTACCAATTTATAATTTGAAGGGCCCAAAGGCTCTTTGAGAGCTTCTACATTGACACCTTGTCCACCCTATAGCCCTAGGGCCATAGAGTTCCCTTTAGTATGATGTGAGATCTTGGACTCATAGCCATAGGTTGTGTCCCTCTATTCTAGTGAGACCTCATATGGACCTAGGGCCATAGGGTGCCAATACATAAGCTCAAAGGGCCATATGTTGATGTCTATTGCAAATCGAGATCCTATGGTCCAAGGGGCGTAGGGCTACCATAGTGCATATGTTGGTGCCCTTGAATCACCCAAATACTCTTTGAGAGCTTCTAAATTGACCCATGGGCCATCCTATATCCATAAGACCATAGGTTCCTCTTTATTTTAATGTGACCTCGATAGGGTAACAATGTATAAGCTCAAGGGCCCAAAGTCTCTTTGAGAGTTTCTACATTGACACATAGTTCACCATATGTCCCTAGGGCCATAGAGTTCACTTTAGTATAATTTGAGATCCTATGGACTTAGGGCTAACTAATGAGTCTAGTAGGCTCATTAGATATGGGCCTACTTCCTCGGTAAAAGGCTAAGTAACACAACATCAAACTTGACACCAGGCCATTCTTTTTTACTCAAAGCCACCATTATGGTAGAAATCAAAACTTTTTTATGGAAGCCTTTAGCTTGAAATTTCCTAATAAGGATGCCGTTTCTTCTAGGGCTGAAAATACATTAGAGGAAGAGTAGATAATTAAGTGAAGAATACTTAAACAGGTATGTAGAGCCGTTTTGAATGGTCTGCTACTCTTTTTGAATACAAACTCAATAGCAGTAAACCTAAGTTGATCCCGTTTTTAGAAAAATCTTTTAGAAAAATTACCATCAAAGCAAGTATCAATATTTTAAATTCAATGGAAAGATAGTTAGTACGTTTAGTGAAGGCAATACCATTGATGGTATCTTGTTCTAAAAAGGTGGATTCAATTGCTAAGCAAGCAAGATAGATATCCAACACCTGCTGGGCAAAGTTGGGATTATTAACACTCAATATGTCATCCATGAATCTAAAGGTGTGATTACACTTTATTAGGATAGAGAGCCCTTCTACTTGGGAAGTTAGCCTAATAACCCATTTATATTCAAAATAAAGTAAATAAAGGTTACACATAGCAGGGAAACAAGACAATCCCATAGGAATGACACTTGTCTGACAAAAGCCTTCTTTACCAAGTACAACATAGCAGTGGTTCATAATGAATTGATTACTATTCATGTGATGCGGTGAAGCCATGCTCTTTTTCTTAACCCATCGACCTGTCTCAACAAAGGAGATGCCAGAGAATCCATATTTTGCTCTATTAGAGAAGGCCAAATCTACGAGATAATTTAATACATTTATGAGACCATATTCTTGTAGTAAAGAGATATTTTCATAGCATTGACTTATATCTTATGTATGTTAAACCAAATAAATGGAAAAAGGTAGGTTTAAGAGGACATCAAATGAGTTTCCAACTATCCAAAAGGGTTGAATATCTACTCTTGAGAAGAGTTTGACATCTTTTCTTTTAATAGCACATATGCTTTTGAGTCCGTCACTTATCAAATTAAGTCCTTCCGCGACATGTTTTGTAATCTTGGAAAAAAGTAAATTGGAAGCATCTGAGATCAAACGAAATTTACCTTTACGACTTTTAAAAGTTGAGAACAAGATGGGAAGCTTGGCAGTTTCTTCTTGAAATCCTATTTCATTCATACTTTTACATGTTCTCTAGACAATAATATCTAGGTCTTTTGCAATGTAACAAAACTGATTACCTCTGAGTCGATTTCTAGCTGCTTCAAAGGCACGCTTTTTTCGGATGACAGATGTCGTGTTAGATGCTTTATCTAAACCCACAATGAATCGTTTTGTCTTAAGTTTGCAAAAGGCTAAGGAAAGTTAAGCGGTGAGCCGAGTAGACTCCATATGTAGGCACTCATGTGGGGGCTATGAAACTAGACCGGAAAAGACAGCCATCAATGTTTCTTTGAATTCTTGTTGAACTGATAGCTCCAATTGTAGTCTATTGACTAAGTCGGCCAGACATTTAGTAAGAACTTTAAAAGCAATATGAGGATTAAGGGGTTGAGGAGGAATGTGATTGAGCCCTTTTGAAAGGAGTCATCTGACAGAGTTATTCTCAATAATAGAGAGACCCGTGGTACAAACATGCCTTCCTTCATTGACAAATTCAATTGTAAACACATTCCATATGTGACAATTACATGACAAGGGTTTTCCTTTCCTAAGAAACTCATTAGAGATACCAAATGTAGTATAGAATCAGTAAATCTCCACCCGATCCTAACTTGGATTAGTAGATCCAACCTACAAATGTAGAGAGAAAGCATTTGTTAAAAATCAAACGAGGTGAAAAGAATTCTAAAATTTTGAGATGCAATGAACAAAAACTACATGCCCATTGTCCTCATTAGATATAAGATGGATTCTGCCAACCTCATTACATAGTACCTACATTTACAAATCCAATAAGTGTTTGACATGATACCCTCTGCATCTCCCTCTAATCATTCTTCTTGCTTTTCCTCTCCCTCCATAAGACTCAAAAGAAGAGGAGGTTGGAGTCAAAAAAGATGTGTACAAAGAAGTGGGGGATATAAGATAGTTGGGTCTTTTAAGAGAAGGGGAATCCTTAGCATCTGTATTAGGTCGTAGCAAGCCTAGGAAAGTTTTAATACCAAGGTAGTTACCATAAGTAGTCAAAAGAAGACCAGGTTTTTTTACAGCCAGTTCTTTGAGAAGAGAAAGCATAAGGGAGCGAAACTGAATAAAAGCCATCTCATCTAACACAAGTTCCTTGACCTGGCCTCCAAGCCAAGAGCAGAAAAGGGAGAGGTAGTGAGTTGAAGGAGTGCCAAGAAAAATGAGATTCAAGTTGTTCAGCGCATACCATATAGCATGATCAAACCAGCTCTTTAAATAGTATCAATACTATCCTTGGTGTAGGTGTGTGTGTGTTCCAGTAACAATATAACATAAACACCAAAGAATTCTTTAAAATTACAAAAGACTCTAGAAACTATGCCAGTGAAATGGTGGTATAATTCCCATTCATAGTACAAAACAGACTTTATACATAAGTACAAGAAGAGTTAACAGACTAAAGATATAAAAATCCTCCATCTTTAATCCAAGGAACTTTGAAAACCATAGTTGATAAGGTAAGCCTCACCTACATCCATGGAAACAAACAACTTTCAGTTAGCATTGGCACCGTATGCATGTGATGCATGGATATCCCACATGTTATAGATGCCACCCAACTTAACTGCTTTCAAAGAAAAATATTAAAAAGGTAAATCTAGCTTTATATTTAGAGATGGTTTGAACTACAAGGTGGACAACCAACTAGAGCCCCTTGTGCTTTACAAGCTCTCATGAGATAAGGCCGGAGACAAGTTTTTAAAGGCAATTTCGCCTCGAAGTGGACCACATATTCTTGTTTCTTGCCTTAAATAAATTTTGCAGTAATTGTTGCTAATTTTTCAGTGTTAGTGACAATACTCATATGTGTGGTCAATCTATACGTTGGAGTCACCTGTAACATAAAAAGACATTAGTAAATAATCCCAACACCATTTAGCCGGATTGGAAGACCATATGTAGGGTAGTAAGTGTTAAACCCTATATTCATTATTGCTCAAAAAAATTCAAGGGATGTGTGCCACAAAGGCCCAAATCCTCTATCTGATAAGCAACCATATACGTCCTTATGATCATCTTAATTTACAACCAAAATTGGGCCAAAATTACCATAATTCACAACCCATCCATTATAACCAACCAGTCATTTGGCGTATTTAATCAAATTTTCCCAAGAACCATAGACGCAATAGCATGGACCTTAACTGAACAAGAGTGGAACCCTTGATAACCAACCATAGTCACATTACCTTAATATAACCACCACAGCAAAATTACCAGACCATATAGACCGATGTCTATCACCCCGCAAGAAGGTTACCCCACTATTAGTACACCAATTAACCCTCTATATAGGTACAATAGAATAACCATTGTGTCCACCATCAATCAAAACCACCCAATCATGGATAAGTGAGCAGAATTTGATAGTATAGACCAGAATTGAGCATGAGAGGTAAGCTTGGTTTCCAACCCAAAATCACCCTTTACACATACAGTACAGACCAGGTTTGAGCAAAAGTGTTAAGCTCATTATTCAACCCAGAATCACCCAATAGAAGCATACCTGCTGCGGTAATTTATAAAAATCAACCAAATTGACCAGGTCATGGTTTATTACCTACCAGTAGGTTAACTTTATAGGTTATATCACCAAGTAATAGGTATGACTTCAATCATCTTATTTTAATCAAAACAAAGATTCAAGTTAACAATCAACCAGTACTTAGTAAGAGGAAAGCTTTATTCAATGATTCTTATTAAAAGATTGTGCCTAATACGACCAGTTTGTACCCATGCCGAGCATATGATTATTCACACCAGGTAGGTAGACATTACCATATAGTGTCTTTCACCAAGTTTGAAGCTTTTTACAACACCATTCATCCATTGTGCGAGGAGGCTACTTTCCTTCCATGTGAAAGGGTCCAAGATAATGACAAGACCATCTATATGCATCGACAGAACAAGCCCTACATTTTGACATGCAATCACAAACCAAGGCTTCCCATACACACTATTGCACTTCTTTAAGATTAACCAATAAAAGTAAACCATTTCCTACAAGAAAAGAATCCAACCAACCCCAACAAAAGAAGGCGGCTTAGTAGAAGTCACATTACATTACAAGTATGAGGGATGGTACCATAGCATAAAATGGATTATACCACATCAATCGGACAGTAGTCCATAACTCACATGAGATGGAGTTGGAGCGGCCAACTCTACGATAGCATGTTTATCCTTGCCTTTAGCCGTATAGAAAATTACTAAACCCGACACCCTTGTGGGAAAAAGTCTCACACTCGCAAAGCACATAAGTACTCACACGCTCATAGAAGCCACACAATACCAATGCTAAGTGAGCAAAAAACGCTCACCTTTATAGTGATGGGAGCGCATGGCCATTTCCCTTTATAGTAGTGTGGAAGGTCAGCCTCAAGATGAAGATGATATAGTAGCACCACATCATTAAGTGGCCACATTCCTTCTCAGCTAGTGAGGTGCTACATCCAGTTTCTATAGCAACCTCATCTCATACAAAGAACGGGGGACGAGAGAGATAGAGAGATAAGAGAGGGGCAAGAGAGAAGTGGAAAGAGGAAGGTAATTCGCAATATTGCAGACTTGCAGTAGGTCATCGAAGAGGGCAAAAAATGACAGAGTGAGCTCGGCCACCTTCTTTCATAGCACTTTAATTAGCTACCAATGGTTAGGTGTTTATTAGAGGCACCTCTAAAAACATCCCTACTGATTTTACTCCAGTAATTTACCCAAGGATCCTTAGGTTAAATACTCCCCAGATAAAAAACACCACAAGGATATTAACACGCAATCCCTAGCAATGTGTGTGTGTGTGTGTGTGGAGAGAGAGAGAGAGACGCACACACACACACACACACAGGGAGCTACTTTGGATCCATTTTTCTCATGATTCCCACGCCCAACACACTTTGAGCTTCAACACCAAGTATGAGAGATATGTTCCCTACCTAGTACACTACATTTTTACACCATTGCATGTCAAATCTGGCATTGAGAAAAAATGGTTAGACCTGCCTGATTAAATCCAGAAATGATGACTACACTCGGTTGGGCAAGCCAATCATCACAAAAACCAATGGGAGGGTTGATTTTCGGTTGACTAACATACCCCCAACTTGAAAAGTCAATTTTGGGTGACTAGAAATACCCTGCAAGAGAAAATCACTTTTTTTTCTACCTGTTAGAATGAGTCTAAATTTGGACAGTAGATTTGGGGTATCAAGAAAATGAACTTTGGTAAAGGAACTTGCATGGATGGGATGATTTACAAGGTTTCCCAATGGAAAATTCTTGTAACCCAAGAAATTGTCAAAATCAATGTAATGCAGTAATGGGATAATGAGATGAGCACATAACTCACAAGGAGCTTTTAGAGACTATTCCAAATTAGTGGGGGATGATGCACTCTACCACACAAAGCCAAGTGATTAGGTGTCAAAGTAAGAGGATCCTTGTAGAGGACATAGTGGCCCTGTGGTTCCCCTCACAATCAGTTCAATGAAGAGCCACCATGAAAATGTTTGAAATAAGTATATAAGTGTGTATGAATCATTGCTTGGTTGGAAAAAGTTCATTTTTGAGCTATAGATAGGAAAAAAATCGCTTTCTTTTTCTCTCGACCAGGCACCACTGGGAATTTGGAACTGTGAACTTGGTCTTGAGGAAGATCTTATGCTATGGAAGTCTCCATATGCAATATGACACAAATCTCCTAGACACAAGCCCTAACACTAGAAACCCCTTTGAACACACGTGCAAGAACCCAAAACTTTTGACTACCCAATCCCTAGAAACTTCAATGGAGCTCAACTTTAGATAAGGACAAACACATGCACATCAAATGAGTTTTCATAGTTGATCATCGGAATTACAACAGGCAAAGGACATTCCAAGATCTCTCGTAATCTTCTTAGCCCGAACATAAAGACTATGCGCTGCTGGAAAAAAATCTTCCTGGACACATGAACATTTATCTGGATTCTTTGAGTTAAATGAAATGGAGTGAATTGAGAGCCATTTTGATCATCCATTAAAGCCAACCATGAAGCTCCCAAGAAGGCACACCTGACTTAACCTCTGATTTTGCCAAAATTTCAGCAGCATAACAGCATAAATGGCTCAAAAGACAAAAAAACCAGCCATCATAACTTGGAAAATTTTTGGCAGAGTTTCCCCAGAAATAGAGCAGTAGGAACCCAAAATATAGACTGTATATGTATGCATAAACTGTCAACAATAGAACCCGAGCATCAAGTAGGACTCACTAGTACATAGCCTATGGCGAGGTCACAAAAAGGGTGCTCCAGCTACCTATATCACCGAAAGGATCTCCACATTTGAGAATCCCCTAGCTCAATAAAAACCTCACGCTATCGACCCTCACACGAAGGCTAATGCAAATCGCGTATAGTCAAGTCTCAGAAATGACTATCTTCCAGACCAAGTCTCAGAAATGGTTGGGACTGCCAAATACAACCAAGTATGGCTCCACAAATGCGTACAATGGCAGTTTCCACAAGTAACGTACAATCCAGCAAAAAATGCGCTCAAAGAGGCGCCAAGTGATGCATACCCACAACAACTACAAGTGACATCACTGCTAGTATATCACTGTACTCCAGCTACCTGTACCTGTGTGAATCACCTGTACCTGTACCTGTAACTTGTAACCTGTAATTTGTAATCTGCAAACTTCAACCTTCAACCTGTAAGCCCGAAACTCGAAGCTTGAAGCTCGAAGCAGAACGTACTCGAAGAAGATCCTCGGTGGGGGCGCCAAAAGAATGTGAGCGGGATGGAAACACACAGAAAGCCTCTATAATGACCCGACACACACTCTTGGAATGATACACACACACATTATGGGGCACCACTCGGCTTACACAACCAGCCTGGCCGAGACAGGAAACACACAGACGGAGTGAGAAGAGAGAGATTTCCCACTTGCCCACTCAACACTCACACATACACACTCACACACACACTCTCAATTCAGCTCAAAGGAGGCAAATTGCTATTGTATAGACTCAATGAAGCTCAGCCCAACACCAATGGGAAAAATAGTTTACACAGTAGTGAGGAAATACACCAGATACAACCACAAAGTTAAGCAGAGGCTTCACTCACCGGAGACGATTACACCGAAAAATAGCAAAAAATCTGTGAGGAATTTGGCAAAATGGACAGCGCCATTGCGTCCAGAACGCCGTCCATAACGCCCAAAAACCCCAATCTACAATGTCAAAGTGCTCAAATCCGACCTCGGATGAGCAGTTTAGGGCCAAAAAATGCTCCAAAAACAGCAAAAACACACTTGCGGCTGTTCCCCCTCTCTTCTCCACATTTTTTCTAGTCTTCTCTCAGTTTTTTCAGTTCCCACACTTAGCTTTATTAGTTGGGCACCGGTGGCCTTTTAGATGACCTCAAACGGACCCCGAACAAGCCAAAAACTGACCTCGCAGTGCATAGTTGTCACCTTTTTGCATCATCCGCACACCTGGCACTCAGTTTTTCCAAATAATGCATCCCGCAACCATGTGAATTGGCCCCAAAAATTGGTCCTCATGATGAACGTTTTGCATAAGTATCACAAGAAAACACCCACGTCGTGTCCATACTTCTCCGCGTGCAAGTATTGACGCCGTTCGACCTCCTGACGCCACTCGATGCCATCTGACGCACCTGCTTACCTCATGTCGTTGGCCCGCGGATAGCTTCCTCGAGAAGTTTTACGCACTACCAACTCCTCCTTATTGTAGAAAAAACACAGTGGTACTGGTAATAGTGAAAATCAATGCACTATGTACACCCTGTCCTACCTGTACACATGTGGGCCCCACGTAACCACCTGGCTCTGAAAAATGGGCAATTCTTTATTTGATGCACCATGCATGTATATGTACATATGTGCAATCCCTTTCTCCAAAAAACTCCTGACACCGGTAAGCAGAACGAAGTGTCCGATGCTTTTTCACAAAGGCCAAAGTGAATGTTGTATCAATAGCTACTCACAATGATCTATCCTCTATGATAGATAGGTATGCTATGGATATAGAATTCAAAGACGTGATGTCAACTATTGCACTAGGGAAGAAAGAGGAACCATACAATGTGCAATATGGTTATCTTCTCTATGGCAATAGGCTATGCGTTATGCATAGTTTACATGAAAAGTTCATGTACAAATCTCATGTTCCACCTTATGTGGGACAAAGAGAGATTCAAGCTACTGTCATGGGAGTAGAGATGTATTTTGATTGGCGAAAAATGAAGGCATAAATACCATACTATGTTTCCAAATGCATTGTATGTCAAAAGACAAAGTATGATAGAGGGATTCAAGCTACTCTCATGGGAGTAGAGATGTATTCTAATTGGCCAACAATGAAGGCAGACATACAGATTATGTTTCCAAATGCATTGTATGTCAAAATACAAAGTATGATAGAGGGAATTGTTATTTCTTGCTTTATCCATTTCCTATACATGATTCCCCATACCTAAGTCTATACATGGGAATACGAGATATATGGAAAACAATAGACAGGTCTAGCCACCAAGTGTATTTCAGACCGATCAAAAAGACTATTAAACCACATCATCTGGCAACCCTCTTTATCTTATAGGTATTTAAGTACCATGGCTTACCAACATCTATAGTATCCGATATAGATCCAAGAATGACCATCAACTTTTGGAAGTGTCTCTTTAAGAATCTCACTACTAAGTTGAATTTCTCTTTGGCCTATCACCCACGAACAGATGACCAAAGTGAGATAGAAAATCCAACTATCATTTATCTACTTAAAGCCTATATTACAAAAGTACATGAGAGAGATCAATGGGAAATGTATTTACCCTTGGAAGAGTATGCATACAATAACACGTCCATACTTTTATAGGAAAGGCACCCTTTAAGGTAATTAAAGAAAGACCCAAGCTACCATTGATGGTTAAGGAACTTGGAAAGAGTATGCGTACAATAACACGTCCATACTTTTATAGGAAAGGCACCCTTTATGGCAATTAAAGGAAGACCCAAGATCCCATTAATAGTCAAGACACTTTGAAAGATAATTTATTCTAATGAGTATAATAGATATCTTAAAGCATCTTTTCAAAAGATAAAAAAAAACTATAGCCATCACACAATAGAAGCAAATGACCGTTGCACATAAGCATAGAGTCAGCACTTGGTAGCATTTTGGTGGGAGGGATTGGCAACACTTGTATCAAGAGAGAGGGGAATTAGTGTAGCATTTTGGGAATGAGCACTATGCGAAGAAGCCATGTCTACACCTTGACTCCAATGGTTGACACACACTCACCCTAGCAGAAATCTCTGTGTCTATGAGTCTCCTCTAGAGAATGTTCTATTAGGCTCACTATCTCTCTCTATCTCTCTATGACCATGGTGGCCACCTTGTCAAAAATAAGGTTGCTTAAATATTGCATTTAAAGCAGTTTTCCCTCACATCTCAAGGGCTTTTCATCACCTGCATCACTCTCTCTCTCTATCTATCTATCTCTCTCTCTCTCTCTCTCTCTCTCTCTCTCTCTCTCTCTCTCTCTCTCTCTCTCTCTCTCTCTCTCTCTCTCTCTCTCTCTCTCTCTCTCTCTCTCTCTCTCTCTCTCTCTCTCTCTCTCTCTCTCTCTCTCTCTCTCGGTGTGCAGAGTTTGTATTACTTCAAATCACCATTTTATGTGTCCTAGCCGCTCAAAGCTAGGTGGTGCCCCCTAATCATTTCACCATGGCCAGCTCAGTGTGCATCGTCTCCCGGCGTTCGAGGCTGTCGGGGTCCGGTCGCGCTTTGTGCTCGTCATCATGTACTAAAGACATTAATGTAAGCTCACATGACATTTATGAAACTTTGTTGCCTCTTTTGAGTGGTGAAAATTCGAATTTAAATTCCAATGAGTCAAATGTATAGCCTATCGGGGTTTTTGAAAATGTTATAGATCAGCCTATTACTGATGCAGATGTATATGATGTACTGGATGAGGAAAAGGCTGAAAATGAGCAGGCTAGAGGTATGCCAAAATGGTTGTTGCATACATTGCGTAACAGTAAATTGGATGCACCTTTGTCTAGTCGTACTTGTTTAGGCTCTCGCAATGCATCTTCTCTGCCATACTGTTATGCTTTGGTTGTGTCTAGCTTACATGATGTTGAGGAATCTATGTCCTTTGATGAAGCAAAAAATTCAAAAAATTGGATGACTACCATGCAATCAGAATATGATGCACTTATAGAAAATGACACATGGACTTTATGTGATTTGCCTCCTGGCGAAAAAGCCATTGGGTACGAAGTGGGTTTAGAAGTTGAAACGCAAGCCGAATGGTGAGATTGATCGCTATAAGTCTTGACTTGTCGTAAAGGGTTATGCACAACAAAAAGGCATAGATTATGAGGAGACTTTTTCTCCCACTTGTTGTATGACTACTGTGCCTTTTCTATGTGCATTGTCAAATCATTTTGGTTGGGATGTACATCAGTCAGACATTGTTACTACTTTCTTGAATGGTGACATGTTTGAGGAAGTTTATGTACGCAGCCTCACGGTTTTATCAAGAAAGGACAAGAGGATAAGGTGTGAAATGTAACAAAGCTTGGTATGGGTCGAAGCAATCTCCTTATGCTTGGTATGAGAAGGCTGTCTGAGGCACTGTGTCAAACCAAAGAATACAACCACTACCAAACCAAAAAATCACTTTAAAAAATAAATAAAATCAATAAAACCTCATTTTTACTCAAAACTTCTCCCCAACCTATATGCATACCCAAAGATATATTTTCTCTCTCAAAATCTCATTGCTAGATCTGCAAAATATCAAACTTTCCACCTTTTTTATTTCCCTTCGAAATGACTCCCCTCTCTCTCACTCCTCTCCCTCTCTCTTCTCTCTCCTACTTGTCAGCACACACTCTTCCTCCTTCCCTCTCTCTCACTGTGCTCCCTCTCTTTGATCTCTCCTACTTTTTAGCACACACTCTTCCTCCTTCTGTCTCCTTGTTGTAGGTTCACTCCATAGATCTCCACTCCATAGCTTTGTTTCATCTCTCCCCCCCATAGCTATCCACTCCATAGACCTCCTCTCCACTTTGTAGCTCTCTAGCAGCTCTCCACTCCATAGCTCTCCTCTTCATTCTGTAGCTTTGTTGCAGCTCTCCATCCTATAGCTCTTCACTCCATAGCTCACCTTTCTACTATGTGGCTCTGCTTCAGCTCTCCACTCTTGCTTGAGGCGAGATTTATTCCCCTTTCCATGGAGCTAAATTAAATTACAAACCTCCCATCCATAGCAAGATCGTCAAGTTTGAAAACGGTTTCTCTACATGTTCAACTGCCAAAGGACTTCTCACCCTCAAAGCATCCATTAGAAAGAGAATGGGGTCTAGGAGGGACTCTTTATTTGTAACTTTAAGGGAGTCAAATCTCTCCTATAAAGAGAGCAATCAAAGGACAACTTTTGAATTCAAACAGGAAAAACGGCTAGTATATTTGAATTCAAAATTTCCCCCCAAAATAAAATTTAAAATCTAGCGAGCAAAACCATATTATCTAACATATCTATGGAAAGAGCTTGACATGTAGATTACAAATCTATAATCTCCACTCAAAATGAAGATCCTATGTATGAGTTATGGAGGGCCCAAAATCATAAAGTTGTCCACCCCCTTTTTTGGGGAGGAAAGTGCATTCTCTGACCACTCTTACGCCTCTCTTACATATCCACCATTCTTGTACACATGGCATGCATCTATTTGTCAAAATGTTAATCAACTCCATAATTGTAATAGGACTAATTTTTGAAGTTCTTAAAATCGAAAAGAAAAATGTAGTAGTGCATTTCTTTCGTTTAGCATGATTTGAAAGATTATTGAATAGTCTATTAAATAGAACTTATATGAATGAGTTTGAGATATTAAGAGAGAACATATATTCTCTTTTTGAAATAATATACTAAAGACATATTTGATGAAGATTAATAAATAACAGATAGTCTGTTTATAAACAGTAAAATTGAAATTTTTATTAATATCAATATTTTATATTTATGTGTTTTAGCTTAAAATGCATGAGTAGACTTAAAATAAGTTGAAAAAGTAGTGGAGATCCAAAAATAGATGTTTTATCAGTCGCGACCTAAAAGTTACGTTTTCAGTCAAAGAAAGACGTGTTTCGCAATTCTGTCCGCGCTTCCTTGTAGACCATACCTATTCCCGTCGTGTTGAGTACCTGGATTACTCTGTTCTGAGTTTGTTTGTAGAAGTTATGATGAAAACAAACAGAAGGCAGCAGCAGGGTAGTATACACAGGGACAAGCAGACATCAACCAAGAAGTGTATTTGTTTATTCATGATAGACTATAGCAATTGAGATTATGAAGGTACATAATTATGTTTTTTTACTTTAATTATCTTGTTGAATTGGTTGCACGAGTATGTTCTTTTGGCTATTTTGTAGGTGATGCAGAAATCAATGTGTGAAACAGGATTTGTGCAAAGTGTCATGATAAAAATCTAACCTTCACGGATCGCTTAGCGATCACGTTCTTATCTTATTCTTGCAGGTATACTTGGTGCGAAAATCGAGATGATTGGACGCCTAAAAAGCGACTATTTTGAGAAGCCGCATGCTTTTTGAGGAAAATAAGGATTAAAGAACGACGGCTGGTGCGTTTGGGGATCATTCAGATATCTCCTCTTCTGCGAGTGCGAGTGGGAGTATGAGTGTGAGTGCGAGTGCGAGTACGAGTGCGAGTGTGAGTGCGAGTGCGAGTGAGACGCTGCGTGCAAGCGAGAACTGAAGCTCAGGGGTGGTCGGGAGGTTCGAGCTCCGTACAACGGAGTGCGCCCATATATTTTATTGCTCCTCTGTTGTATCAAAACTGTGCAAAAATCCATCAATACAAAGATCTCTTTCTCTATCTTTTGTTGTCAATCTCTATTATTCCGTTCCTGTGACAAGTGGTATCAGAGCAAGCGGTTGATTCTGGATATGGATGGATACGAGAGGAGGATGAAGTAGCAAGAAGACCTGATTCGGTAATTACGAGAAGATCTGGAACAAGAAAATTGGGAGCATGCTGAGGCTCTATGAGGCAAAGAAGCACGAGAGCCTGATATCCATGTGGACCTTGATGGCCAATATAAAGGCGAAAACCATGCTAATCCACCAGGAAACAATAATCATTGTGGTGACACTGGGGTACCTGGCGGTGGTGATAGTGGTGATGGTGGGAACGGTGGTGGTGGACATAGAGGTCGTCAGCGCGAAAAAGAAACGAGGATGATATGGGAGAAGCGACAACCAATCATTCTTAACGAAGGATAATCTTAAATAGTTTGATGGTATAAGAAAGATATGCAAAGATTTAGAAGCGTGGATTGAAGAACTCAAAGATTTTGATTACACTTTCAATATCGAGAACACGATCACTAGACTTTCAAATGCTCGAGCAAGGTGACCGATAAGACAATACGTACCAAGATGGATCAATTGGAGACTTTTGGCGATACGTACGATAAAGGTAAGTCATCTACCCCTTCTTTGTGATGTTTTATGTCTTTGATACGTCCTTTGTGATCGAATTTATGCGTAAAAGTTGAGATTTAAATTTGAATTTCTTAATTGATTTGGATAGTATTCATTGCTTCTTATCGTCTAAATTGATTGAGAAATTAAACTTGAAATTAAATCGAGAAGTTAAAAAAACTTGTGGACTTAACCAGTGGTAATAATAGTTTCACGAAAGAGTTAGTAGAAAATTTGTTTTTTTTTCTTTGAAGAGTTGGAAGCATAAAGATGATTTCTATATCATAAGCATTAATATGCATGATGTTATCATTGGTATCAATTAGATGATTGAAAATCATGTTTTGATTGATTGTTAACAAAGAAAAATATATCTTTAATATTTGATGATGATAAGTCACACTCTTCGTGAAAAGAAAGAGATCCTAAATCTAGTTTTGGCCATTGAATTGATAAGGTGACTTACATAAGAGTGTGAGACGTTTCTTGTGTTTGGTAATGATATTAAAGAAGAATCTGTGGATAGAATCTGTAGATAAACAGAAAGAGACAAATCTAGAATTTGTAGAAGATCTCTTACATGAATTTAAGGATGTGTTTCCGGACGATCTTCGTGGTATACCTCCGCCTAGAGATAGATCTATATCCAGGAGCAACACCTTATTCAAGGGCTCCATACAGGTTCAATATTGATGAGTTTAAAGAGCTCAAGATACAACTTGATGATCTTTTGAAAAAGGGTTGCATTAAACCTAGTGTATCTCCTTGGGGTAGTCTTGTGTTATTCCAAAAGAGAAAGGATGGTACATATAGGTTATGCATTGACTATAGGGGATTAAACAAACAGACCATTAAGAACAAATATTCTCTTCCTCACATAGATGAATTGCTTAGCCAAATGAGTGGTGCCACAATATTTTCAAAGATCGACCTTCGTTCTGGCTACCATCAAATCCGCATTAAGGCCAAGGATATTCCAAAGACTGCTTTCGTACACGTTATGGGCATTATGAATTTACAGTTCATTTTGGTATTCTTGGATGATATTTTTGTGTATCCTAAGAATGAGGAAGATCATGCATTGCACTTAAAGAAAACATTTGAGGTTTTGCGTGAACATAAATTGTATGCCAAAGCAAATAAGTGTTCTTTTGCAAAGGAACAGATTGTGTATTTGGGAAGAGTGATTTCTAAAGAGGGGATTCACATTGATCTTGACAAAGTTAAGACTATTGTGGAGTGGCCAACACCTAAGTCATTAAGGGATGTGAGAAGCTTTATGGGTCTAGCACAATATGAGAGAGCACACATTAAATATTTCTCTAAGATAGCAAGTCCTTTGACTGAATTGACCAACAAAGACAAGGGTTTTGTGTGGAATTCTAGCTGTGAGACTGCTTTTGAGACCTTGAAGGCTAAAATAGCGGAAAATTGTGTTTTAAAGGTTCCTGAGATGGGCAAACTATTTGTTGTGTCCTGTGACGCTGTCAGGAGTTTTTTGGAGCAAGGGATTGCGCATATGTACATATACATGCATGGTGCATCAAATAAAGGATTGCCCATTTTCCAGAGCCAGGTGGTTACGTGGGGCCCACATGTGTACAGGTAGGACAGGGTGTACATAGTGCATCGATTTTCACTATTACTAGTACTAGTGTGTTTTTTCTACAATAAGGTGGATTTGGTAGCGTGTAAAACTTCTCGAGGAAGCTATCCGCGGGCCGACGACGTGAGGTCAGCAGGTGCGTCAGATGGCATCTAGTGGCGTCAGGAGGGCGAACGAGGTCAATATTTGCACGCGGATGAGGACGGACACAACGTGGGTGTTTGCTTGTGAGAATTATGCAGAAAGGTCATCATGAAGACCTTTTTTTGGGGCCACTTCACGTGGTGGCGAGATGCATTATTGGAAAAAAGCTGAGTGCCAGGTGTGCGAATGATGCAAAAAGGTGACAACTATGCACTTCGAGGTCAGTTTTTGGCCTGTTCGGGGTCCGTTTGAGGTCATCTAAAAGGCCAAGGGTGCCCAACTAAAAAAGCTAAGTGTGGGAACTAAAAAAACAAAGAGAAGACCAGAAAAAATGTGGAGAAGAGAGGAGGAACAGCCGCAGGTGTATTTTTGCCCATTTTGGAGCCTGTTTTGGTCGTAAACTGCTCATCCGAGGTCGGATTTGAGCACTTTGACATTGTAGACTGGGGTTTTGGGCCGTTCCGGATGCGATGGTGCTGTCCATTTTGCCAAATTCCTCACTCTTTTTCTGCTGTTTTTCTGTGTAAGTTTCTCCTATGAGCGAAGTTTCTGCTCTAGTTTGTGATTGTATCTGGCTTATTTTACCCATATTGTGTGAGCTGTTTGCCCCATTGGTGTTGGCCCAAGCTCAATTGTATCTAAACATCAGAAATTCTCCTCTTTTGAGTTGAGTTTTTTGGGTGTGTGTGTGTGTGTCTGTGTGGAGTGGGCAAGTGGATAGTCTCTCTCCTCTCACTCCAGAGGTGTGTTCCCTGTCTCGGCCAGGTGTGTTGTCTAAGCCGAGTGGTGCCCCATAGTGTGTGTGTGTATCTTTCCAAGAGTGTGTGTCGGGTTGTTATAGAGGCTCTGTGTGTGTTTTCATCCCGCTCACAACGCTAGTGGTGAACAATTAGGTTGTGTTTTGACACAAGAAGGAAGAGTGGTTGCATATGATTCTAGGAAATTAACACGACATGAATTGAACTATGCAACACATGATCTAGAATTGCTTGTTTTTGTTCATGCATTGAAACATTGGCGTCATCTTTTGCTTGGTGTCAAATTTGAATTGCATACCGATCATCAAAGCTTGAAGTATATTTTCACTCAGCCATTGTTAAACAACAGACAAAGGAGATGGATTGAATTGTTGGCTAAGTATGATTTTGATTTGAAGTATTTGTGTGGAAAAGAAAATAAAGTTGCAGATGCATTGAGTCGTAGGCCCATGTGTAATTTGTTGATTGTTGTGCGATCCAATTTGATTGATGAGATACATGCCGAAGTTGAAAATGATTCTTTTTATATACCTATTTTGAAATTCTTGCATGAGAATATTGGTGAGATGTATGAGAACAGATATCACTTGTATAAGGGAAATCTGTATTATTATGACCGCTTGTGTATTCCTGCAAATTCTGCTTTTAAGAGTCAAATTCTGCATGAGTGTCATAATTCACCTTTTTCTGGTCATCGTGGATTGAATAAGACATATAAAAAGATTAAAACTTCATTATTTTGGCCGCGTATGAAATTGGATGTTAATAATTATGTGTGTGAATGCTTTCAATGTCAACAAGTTAAAAGTGAACATAAGAGGATGCCTGGTGACCTTCAACCCTTAGACATTCCTTTACAGAAGTGGGAGTCTATATCCATGGAATTTATCATTAGACTTCTTACTACTCGTGGAGCGTATGACTCGATCTTTGTGGTGGTAGATAGACTCACAAAACAAGCTCACTTCTTTCCTGTAAAAATAATTGATTCTGCATTGACCATTGCACGCTTGTTTGTGAAAGAGATATTTCGTTTGCATGGCATGCCCCAGAGCATAGTGTCTGACAGAGATTCTAAGTTCACTCCTCATTTCGAGAGAGCGACTTTTGACTCTATAGGTACCCAGTTACGCATGTCTACTGCTTTTCATCCTCAAACAGATGGGGAAACGGAGAGAGTGAATCGTATTTTAGAAGATATATTACAAATGTATGTCAATGAAAACCAATCTAATTGGAATGAATATCTGCCTTTGGTTGAATTTGCATATAATAATTCATATCATTCATCTATTAGGATGACTCCGTTTGAGGCAATGTATGGCTAAACTGTGCCACACCTATTAATTTTCTTAACTCGAGGAATAAGATAGAACTCTCACATGAGATTCTTGAGAAAATGGATAGCGAGTTGGCCAAAATCAGGGGGAATATTAGAGAAGCTCAAAAGACATAAATTGTATTATGAAAAGAAACATCGTGTTGTGGAGTATGAAACTGGTGATATGGTTTTCTTAAAGGTTATTCTTGAGAATTCTCATTTGGTTCTTGGAACGGATAGAAGATTGTCTCCATGATTTGCTGGGCCATTTAAAATTTTGAAGCGCATTGATTCATTGGATTACAAATCGGAATTGCCTTCTCATGTTAAAGTGCATCCTGTATTTCATGTTAGTTTACTGGAAAAAGTATATTCGTAATGTGCATCATGTTTTACAGGACAACTCTAAGTTGAAAGATGACGGACCATTGACTGTAGAACCAAACTTAGTGCTAGATAGGCGTGTTAAACATCTGAGAAATAGAGACATTATGGAAGTTTTGGTTAAGTGGCAGAACTATCCAGTAGAGGATGCATCATGGGTTGATCTTAGCGTTTTGCGAGGAGAATTTCCCTCTCTTTCCAACTCTGAGGACAGAGTTAATTTTGATAAGGGGAGAATGTAATAGGACTAATTTTTGAAGTTCTTAAAATCGAAAAGAAAAATGTAGTAGTGCATATCTTTTGTTTAGCAGGATTTGAAAGATTGTTGAATAGTCTATTAAATAGAACTTATATGAATGAGTTTAAGATATTAAGAGAGAACATATATTCTCTTTTTGAAATAATATACTAAATACATATTTGATGAAGATTAATAAATAACAGATAGTCTGTTTATGAACAGTAAAATTGAGATTTTTATTAATATCAATATTTTATACTTATGTGTTTTAGCTTAAAATGCATGGGTAGGCTTAAAATAAGTTGAAAAAGTAGTGGAGGCCCAAAAATAGATGTTTTATAAGTCGTGACATAAAAGTTACGTTTTCAGTCAAAGAAAGACGTTTTTCGCAATTCTGTCTACGAAGCCTTGTAGAACAGACCTATTCCCGTCGTTTTGAGTACCTGGATTACTGTGTTCTGAGTTTGTTTGTAGAAGCTATGATGAAAACAAACAGAAGGCAGCAGCAAGGTAGTATACACAGGGACAAGCAGACATACAATATCATACAACTCTCCTTGCTATCAACCAAGAAGTGGATTTGTTTATTCATGGTAGACTATTGCAATTGAGATTATGAAGGTACATAATTATGTTTTTTTACTTTAATTATCTTGTTGAATTGGTTGCACGAGTATGTTCTTTTGGCTATTTTGTAGGTGATGCAGAAATCAATGTGTGAAACAGGATTTGTGCAAAGTTTCATGATAAAAATCTAACCTTCACGGATCACTTAGCAATCACGTTCTTATCTTATTCTCGCAGGTATACTTGGTGCGAAAATCGAGATGATTGGACGCCTAAAAAGCGACTATTTTGAGAAGCCGCATGCTTTTTGAGGAAAAGAAGGATTAAAGAATGACGGATGGTGCGTTTGGGGATCATTCAGAGATCTCCTCTTCTTCGAGTGCGAGTGCGAGTGCAAGTGCGAGTGCGAGTGCGAGTGAGACGCTACATGTGTTGAGATGTAGAGAGAAAGAGAGAGAGACGAGACAAGAGACACACCATATACGCTCCCAAAGACTGATTCATATTGAGGACAAGATACAAATGTATAGGTGAGACCAAGTTGAGTAGAGTGAGCCATATATAGCTCCAACACCCCCACTCAAACAAAGGTCTCTAGCTTTGGATGAAAAAACCCTTGGGGAGTTCAAGGGAAAAACCCAAGCCCCTATACAATGTGAAATATGAACCAGCGGTGATGATGTGAAAGTGAAATGTGCATCTATGTACAAATATTCAAGTGACTTAGATATCACAAGGTGCAAATGTGGAGTGTGCATAGTGCATGGTACCTAAAAGATTACAATGTCATATGTACAAAGCTATTACAATAGCAAAGAAGCTAATCTAGAAAGAGTGAGGCCGAAGCAACTCCAAGCTCCGAGCGCAAGAGGATGAAACGTGACTCATTGAGGCCTTTGGTCAAAATGTATGCAATCATCTGGTCACTTGGACAGTGTTCAACCATAATGGTTCCTTTGCGTACTTCATACCTGACATAATGATAATGGACAGTAATGTGCTTTGACTTATTATGTTGAACATAGTCTTTTGCAAGACTAATAGCACTTTGGTTGTCACACCGCAAGGGTGTGCTAGAAAGAGGAGAGTGACCAATATCAACCAGCATTTGTCGAAGCCAAATCAACTCACGAGCTGCAAGTGACGCCGCAACATATTCTGACTCAGTTGTAGAAACTGCAACACAACGTTGTTTCTTGCTGGTCCAAGAAACAAGCGAACCATTTATAAAGAAGCAATTTCCACTAGTAGATCGCATAGATAAATGTGAGCTTGCCCAGTCTGCATCTGTGTAACCCAAAAGAGAAAGAGATTGCATAGAATCCGATGTGAGTTGTCGTCGATAGACTAAACCAAAATCTGTAGTGCCTTTCAAGTATTTCAATACATGCTTTGCAGCAGACCAATGCTTAAGAGAAGGACATGCAAGATGTTGTCCAAGATAATTAGCAGCAAACAAAATATCAGGACGAGTGTTCATGCAAACAAACTGAAGACATCCAATCAAGTTAGCATAAGGTTGATTTGTGACAAGTTGACCGCCATTGTCAGAAGTATTCTTCGTAGAGCTCGCAAGACAAGGTGTGTTGGCTGAATGTGCAGATTCCATACCAAATTTTTGAATAGTATCTGCAATAAACTTTGACTGTCGAAGGAATAAAATACCATTTGTACGGTTCCGTTGGATTTGAATGCCAAGACAAGAGTGAATCTCTCCAAGATCCACCATATCGAATGCAGAAGACAATAACTTTTTCACTTGCTGAAGAAATCCCGAATCATTGGAAACAAGGATGGTATCATCCACATAAAGAGCAAGAATCACAAAACTGCTACCTTGGACTTTTATGTATAAGTTGGGGTCTGACGTGCAAGAGATGAATCCTTTAGAGGTGAGAAAAAGATCAAATTTTGTATACCAGGCAACAAGGTCTTCTTTACCTGGAATAACAAACCCTTCTTGTTGTTCCATATAAATTTCCTCTTCCAAGTCACCATTAAGAAAAGCAGTTCGCACATCCATTTGATGAGCTTCTAAATCAAATTGAACAGCAAATGCTAATAAAACTCGAACACTTGTAATGCGAACAACTGGTGAAAAAGTCTCTTGATAATCAACACCAGCTACTTGGGAGTAACCTTTTGCAACTAAACGCGCCTTGAACTTGTCAAAAGATCCATCTGTTTTTACTTTTGTCTTATACACCCACTTACATTTCATAGCTGTACGACCAGGAGGTAATTCAGTTAGTATCCATGTACCTTTAGAGATAAGAGAATCGTACTCTGCTTCCATAGCCTCTTTCCATTGATCCTTTTGTGGTGAAGAGATAGCTTCATCATAAGTAACGGGATCTTCAAAAGTAGAAAAAGAATTATCAGCAATATCTTCATCATAAACATGACATGAGCCATGTTCAAAATCAATAGGCAGATCAACAAAAATATCAATATCATCATTCACAATATTTGGAATGGATGGTTGTGAAGAGGAAAGTTGCACTATAGGAAGAGTTTCATCTTCTGAAAGAAATGGAAAATCCTGAAGCAATGATTTAGTATCATCAGAATCATCCATGGACCATGAGCCTCCCATAAGCTGTTCG
This sequence comes from Adiantum capillus-veneris, assembly GCF_014529385.1. NCBI lineage: Eukaryota > Viridiplantae > Streptophyta > Polypodiopsida > Polypodiales > Pteridaceae > Adiantum > Adiantum capillus-veneris. Next base: position 62,644,263 of record NC_140940.1, on the reverse strand, counting down.
TTAAAAGTAGCATCACGATTCACAATTACTTTCTTGGAGGAGGGGTCATAGAATTAACCTTTGAAAGTGTCACAATATCCAATAAAAATAACTCTAAGACCAGGAGGATCAAGCTTTGTTCGTGTTTCTTTGGGAACATGAATATAATCAATACATCCAAAGGTTCAAAAATGAGATACAGAAGGAATGTCACTTGTCCATGCTGTGATGGGTATCTTACCAGAGGGTGCAGTAGTAGGAAGATGATTATGAATAAATACTGCTGTCAAAGTAGCTTCAGCCCAGAAAACACGAGATAAGCCAGAATGAATCAGCATACATCTTACAGCATTGAGAATAGTGCGATTCTTTCGTTCAGCAACACCGTTCTATTGAGGCGAATATGGAATAGTGTGTTCATGATGAATTCCACTGTCAGCATAGTAACTCACAAACTCTTGAGAAACATATTCGCCTCCATTGTCACTACGAAGCTTCTTAAGGCAACGACCAGTTTGAAGTTCCGCAGCCTTGTGGAATTGTTTGAAAACAGATAAGGCTTCAGATTTTTGTCTAAGTAGAAATACAGTCGTATACCTTGAGAAATCATCAATGAAAGTAATGAAGTAGCGATATTGTGATCTCAAAGAAGGTAGAGGTCCACATATATCAGTATGAACAAGATCCAATATGTCATGAGAATGAGTTGTATTTGAAAGTGGAAAGGGTTTACGATTGTGTTTCCCAAGATCACAAAATTCACAAATTCCCATATGGGGATGGGCTTTAAGATCCATGCCATGAACCAGATCACGACGTTGAAGATCAAGGAGTTCTAAGAAATCAGCATGAACAAAACGGTGATGCCATACTTTGCAATCATGATCACCTGGAGCAGTGACAATATTTGCTAGAGCATCATTGAGAGAGAGTTCAAACAAATTACCGTTTCGAGGAGCAGTGGCTGTAGTCTGTCCATCTTTCTCAATTCGGCATTTGGTATGATCAAATCCAACAAACAGACCAAGATCAACAAATCTAGCAACTGAAAGAAGATTACGTTGAAGATCTGGTACATGTAATACTCCTCGCAAAATTCAAGTGGAAGAAGATAAGGTACCAAGATATAAGTCTCCAATACCCTTTACTTGACAAGTAGTATCATCAGCAAGATAAACAACACGCTGAACTGGCAGTGGATGATAGTTATGGAGCCACTTAGACAATAAAAAGTGATCCATCACGTACATGAAGTATTCTGTCTGGAGCAACTGAACACAGGACGCAACTTGTTTCTGGTACAATGTTGTTTCGATGTTCAGTAGCATATGCTCTATTCCGATCTGTGTCGAATCGACGCTTATAGCACATATGAGTGGGATGATCAGATCGTCCACAATATTCACAAGAAGAAGAAGAAGAGTCTCTAGATAAACGTGGTTGTTTTGTGGTAATATTGTGTTCTTCATCATATTGACGTGCCCAACAATCATCTTTAGTATGGCCATTTCTGTTGCTGTAAGAACATTTCTTATTAGTAAATCTGAGACGAGAGAAAATATTACCGCGACGGCCACCTCTGCGGTTTCCTCGTTGAAATGGATGCCTTCGAGCATAAAAAGCACGTTCCATCTGTTGTGACTCAGTCTCCTCTTGTGAAATCATAGCTGTATCGTGACCAGCATTCTGACGTTCTTGACGTTGAGAGTATTCAATTAAAGACATGCAAGCTTGGTCGAAATCAAGACCATCTTTATTAGAGAGAATAGTAACAATGTTATCATAAGAAGAGTCCTTCACCGTATCAAGCAGAAGTGTAATCAGTTGCTTTTGTGGAACACGATCACCGGCAGCAGCAAGTTGATTAATAATAGATTTGAAAGATTCAATATGTCCCGTCATGGCAGTACCAACTTCATATTGTCACTTGTTAAGCAACCCTCTCAAATAAAGTATTTCTGTAACAGATTTCTTCTAAAAGTTTGCAATAAGATACTTCCATACGTCGTGGGAAGTAGGCAGTTCATACATATCAAGCAAAAGGGAATCAGTAAGAGCAGAAAGAATATACCGACGAGCTGCTTTATCACGTCGTTGCCAATCCGTATAGGCAACATTCCAATCTTCAAATATAGGTCCTTCAGTGATAAGCACGTTATCATTATCCGTATCAACAGGCTGAGGCGGACAAACACGATTTCCAAGAACAACATCGGAGAGTTCATCGCCTTCAAGAATTAACAACATCTTTGCTTTCCAGCCCGGAAATCCTTGACCTTGGAAAGCAGGAACAGAACGCTGGCCAGAAGGAAAGCCGTTGACGAGAATATTGATAGCCATATCTTGTTGCGAGAAGACGTTGTGACGTGTTTTTACGGAATGATGCAAGCCACCCCAAGGACTTTGGAAAGGGTTTTTTAATGCTTTAGGGGGCCTTGTATGTTAATAAAGCATGCTTGTACAAAGTGTACAAAGGCGGTGTGTGCCAGCTGTCTCTACGCATGCGTGTCAGTTGTGCGGGGTACATAGTTTTGTTGTTTTTGGACATAGAAGTGTCGAGACTTCAAAGTGTGAGTTAGTGCTTTAAAAATATGAAGAAAAAATGAAATTTTATCAGCTTGGGGTCATGAGTGAGTGGGAGTTTTCAGCTGTGAAGAAGAAAGCCTCTCTTGCTGCAGTCTGCGGTGGTGCATGGGGGTTGTGTAGTGGAGGTGCCCGTGTGTGTGTGCGAGGGCCTGGAGCCTTGATTGGAGAGTGTGTCTCTCATCAAGAAGGCCATGAACATGGGTGGTGACCTCTGCACTTTCACCCCTCTTCTCTCTTTTTGGTGATGGAATCTGCGTGAAGCGAAGCTTTCTTGTACGCGTGTGCTTGCTACTCAGGTTTGGCAATGAAAGCCCCTTATTATTGTTGTGAATGGGAGGTTGTTTCCCAATTTTTTCCATGGTTTTTTCTGGTTTTTTTGGTTGAGCATCATGAGTTTTTGTATAACTCATGATTGGCATGGTTTTTGATGGGTTTGTGTGCATGGTTGGGAGCGACTATGGAGCCCCTTCTTGCATATGCAAGGGCTACTGAGATGGTGTGAGGGTATGGTGTTTATGAACAAAAGTGCAGAGATTTTTCTTTGTTTTCATTGGTTTGTTTTCCCAAAATTTAGTGCCTTTTTTGCTTCCTTGACTGCAATTGATCATAGCTAGGGCTATGACAGTATAGAGGGAAGCTAGTCGAGTGTAGGCGGGGTTTTGTGCATGCAAGGGTGAGCGTGTTTGTGAGTGGAGATTGGATCCTATCCTCTTGTGAGAGCTAATTTACTTTTCCTCATATATCTTGTGAGTATGGAGGTGTTATAGAGGCCACCCCCAAATCCTTCACAACGTATAAGATAAGATCGTAGAATCTGCACACCATATATGGTGAAGGCCGCAATTGAGAATGAGAGAGATATGAGTACTGCGTTCTGTCAATGATAAACGTAAGAAGGATGCTCAAGGAACGTCCAAAGATGTGAGAGACGTCACCCAAAAAAAGGCAGGGTAAAGGAGACGTTAATAATAAACGAGTCCTCAAAATAGAGTGGCGTGAGACGCAAGATTGACGGCCACAATACGAATAGAAAAAAGCTAAATCTTCTCGAAAAATTTAATGCCAAAATAAGAAAAACGATCGCGGACGCTTCACGAAGAAAGTTGCGTCAAGCTCAATTGTAGTAAAAACAGCATAACTTTCTGCTGCGAACTCCGATTGACGTAAACCTAGAAATCAAATCGAAGAGCTCGAGGAGACGAACAAGTTTTGCATGAGAAGTGCTATTGCGCTACACTCCATTGCACTTTTCCCATTTCTCCAAATTTTGAGCAGAACAACAAGAAAAATTGAGATGAAGTTCAGGGTGTCATCAACAAGAAAACATAATCAATGATTAGCTTGATTAGAAATAAACGCCACATAAAACACTAATCATATTCTTCTTAACACAAAACAACCACAGTTAACAAGAATCAACGCTCAAAAATAAAATTTGTAGCAATTTTGAATCTTACATGCGAATCACATACACATACTGTTGTGTCACCATGAATTGAATCGACGCGTGATCGTTACCACTCTGATACCATGTTGAGATGTAGAGAGAAAGAGAGAGAGACAAAACAAGAGACACACCATATACGCTCCCAAAGACTGATTCATATTGAGGACAAGATACAAATATATAGGTGACACCAAGTTCAGTAGAGTGAGCCATATATAGCTTCAACAGCATGCAAGCGAGAATTGAAGCTCGGGGGTGGTCAGGAGGTTCGAGCTCCGTACAACGGAGTGCACCCATATATTTTATTGCTCCTCTGTTGTATCAAAACTCTGCAAAAATCCATCAATACAAAGATCTCTTTCTCTATCTTTTGTTGTCGATCTCTATTATTCTGTTCCTGTGACAATAATCTCATGGAAAATAAAGAGGCCCTCCTAGACGCCATACTCTACCACTTGCAAACTTGCACAACAACGCCATGGTGCAAGTAAGAACATATTAGGTAAAGTGGGAAAATCCCAATTCCCAGGTTGGATAATTTTCAATATATCATGTACAAAATATAGAGATTTTGTCAAAAAATTGAGTTTTCTTAAGGTCTCATTCCACTTTATGCACATACAATACACAATGAAAACAACTAAAATACCATGGTTTCAATCAATTGGATTATTAGGAGATGAGTATATTGCATCCATTATCGTTGTCTATGTTCTATTGTCCTACCTACAACTTATCTCAACATGGAAAGCTTGGTTTCTAGGTCCACCACTTCTCCAAGTTAATGTAAAAGTGACTCAAGGTTCACAACTTGTGAAAGCAAGGATCCATTGAGGAATACAATCCACTTGGCATTATTTCCTTAATTTATTGCATGTGACATTCAAGCAAGGTCCACTTCTAATCTATAACTTCTTTAATTTGAGGCATGGGGCATACATAAAATATGTAGCATATGCTCTATCGCCTCATAGGAAGGTTGGTTTCAAGGTGCACTTATCCAGGCTAGCCTATCTTGGAGAAATGATGGAGCTTGCTTCTCTCCTTGTTTCAATGGAGACTAGCTTGGACAAGTGGTGGACCTTTGCTTCTCTCTATGTTTCAATAGAGTTAGCTTGGACAAGTGGTGACCTTGGAACAAAACCCCCATGTAAAACATATCATGGGTATTCCAAGTGATTAGAAAGATTACCATTTAAGATATAACCTTATAGGTTGGACAACTGGAGCCTGGCTTGGAGAAATGGTGGACCTTTGATTCTCTCCATGTTTCAATGGATCCTATCTTGGAGAAATGGTGGAGCTTGCTTCTGTCCATGTTTCAATGGAGCCTAGCTTGGACAATTGGTGGACCTTTGCTTCTCTCTATGTTTCAATAGAGTTAGCTTAGACACGTGGTGAATCTTAAAACTAAACCAACTACTATCAATGTTTCCTAGCTTGGACAAGTGGTGGAGTGTTTCTCCTCTCCATGTTTCATTGGAGCTTAGCTTGGACAAGTGTTGAACCTTAAAACAAAAACCCCATGTACAACATAGCATGGATTTTCTAGATTTCAATGGAGTCTAGCTTTAATAAATGGTGGAGCTTGCCTTCATCCATGTTTCAATGAAACTAGCTTGGACAAATGGTGGACCTTGTAACAAACCCCCCCATGTACAACATATCATTGGTTTTCTAAGTGATGGGAAGGAATACCATTCAAGATATAAACTTATAGCTTGGATAAGTAGTTGACTTTAAAACCAAATTCATCATAATACAATGAAATACAGGTCAGCCAATTCCTAAATCTTGAGACCAAACCTCCCATGCTATTAGAGATAATATATTGGATAAGTGGTGGACCTTCTATTATTTTCCCATGCCTAGTTTAGACAATCGGTACACTTTGCAGCTATAAAGGTTGGACTAGTGGTGGAGCCTTGTTTCTATCCATGTTTTAATGGATCCTAGCTTGGACAAGTGGTGGACCTTGGAAAAAAGCTTCCATGTACAACATATATGAGGTTTTCCATGTTTTAATGGAACCTATCTTGGACAAATGGTGAAGCTTGCTTCTCTCCATGTTGATTTTCAAACTACCTTAGACAAGTGGTGGAGCTTTGCTTTTCTACTCTTCATAATACAATGAAGTATAGGTTGGTTACATGGTGAATCTTAAGGCCAAACCTTCCATTTTACTAGAGATGATAGATTGGACAAGTGGATCAACCTTCTATCATTTGTCCATGACTATATTGGACAATTAGTAGACCTAACATCTCTCTATGTTGTCTAGAGATGAGCTTGGACAAGTGATGGACCCTGCTTCTTTCTTCCCTTGGTTTACTAGTTTGAAGACTTGGTATATATACTTTCTTAGATTTAGCTTGAACAAGTGGTGGACCTTGTATCCACAATCTTAATTCATTACAAAAAAGTATATGAAAAAACAACATACGAATCTTGGTTTGAAGGTCGCGCAATTAGGTTCCAAATGCACATAATAATATATTTTCCACCCATAAGAAAAGAAAGTTAAATATGTTATTATCAAATTGACAAAGGTAACGTCCAAGAATTCTAGCTTTGCATCTTGTCAGATCTAAATCTTCATCAAGGCGACATGCATTTATACATCAACTTTCAAGCCATTCAAGAATACATGCACTTAGATTCCATAGTTTTCTTTTCAAAGTCTTTTAGGTTCTAAAACTCTTTCACATAAAGTATGTAATGACAAAATTCTTGAAGAAAACATTTGTGCCCAAGAAAAATATCCCTCTCGCATATTTAAAGTCCATGAATTCTCTAATCCACACTTACAAGTTTTATTTTGATATCAAACATCAATTCTCTCATAGTTACAAATAAATGCAACCTCGATATGAATTGACAAAAAATGAATTTCTTTTACAATATGACCCAACATAGGCCCCAATCAAATAAAAAATGAGTCCCCAAAAATTTGGGTGCACTCTAGAAATACATCAGAGTCCCCTTACAATAGGATGCACTCCAATAGTACATTGAAGTCCCCTTAGAGTAGGGTGCACTCCATTGAAGTGTTCATAAAATTGACACACCTTTGTTTTTTTTTTTTTAAGACTATATCAAATTATACAAATGTTGAAAGATACACACTAGAATAAAAAAAGCATCTTATGGCCATATTTATTCAATGCTTTCGTGTTGACAAGTACACACCAAGGACATAATTTGTCTCAGAATCACTATATTGATTTACAATTGTGTTGTATGTATAGACTCTCTTATCTCTTGCATACAACCATCCTACCAACCATGGAATTATGGTTCTCTTCAAGAAGTTTTGAAGTTGCTCGGAAGTTTGCCTCTATATCTTTGGAAATATAAGATATGTCCCTAGCATGTTCCACATCACCCTATATGGAGTGTCATCAGAAATTAAGGTATTGTTTGCATCCAAATCCTCAAATATCTTCCAAATATCACTCAAATTTTTGTGATAAACCCTTGTAAATCCTAACATGATATTTGGATTTTGGCAATTTTTGTTACTCATAAACACCTTGAACTTGCTATACTGCTCACGAAAACATTTTTGTGTGATGCGTTGCACCCTTGTTAAGTTATAGCAACTCCATATCCATAGCTCAAAGTATTCAGCACAAGAATCCAAAAAAAATTGTGCGTCTGGTCGCACCACATGATAAACTTCATCTTTATCCTCCACAAGTCGCATGTGTTGAGCCCAAGCTGGCATAGAATCTGCATGTTTCATTTCAATTTTCTTGAGAAGTAACCCCTCTAGATCCAAGATAAGTACTCTTTTGATGTCCTTGAAAGCAAGTGGTAGGTGATAAGGAGGTGATTCATTCCTTGGACAAGGTCTTGGAGGAGGTTGGATGGGTAATTCAATAGTTTTCTTCAATTTATGTCAGCATATAGCCAATCCATTTTTCTGTAATGATTCAGAAATTAAAGAACAAGAACACTTAATGCAAACACAACAATAGACATGAGTTTTACATTGTCTACCCTAAGGTTTTATTAGATACCAAAATCCATCTATGATCTACTCATTAATAGAAATAAAGTCAAATTAGAATCCTGACTCTTTTTTATGCTACACTCTCTCTTAGTCGCAATACCATGGAGTTCAACTAGAATTAAGTCAACTAATAACTACTACTTGTTGTTAAAGGTATGCTTGAAGTGCATAAGGCTTAACCAATGCTCTAGTGTAGAATGGGCATTTAGGTCTCAAGGTCTACCACTTATCCAAGCAAAGATCCATTTAGATATGGAAACCCAATTTTTCTTAATATAATGATATAGAGTGGACAAGTGGTGAATCCTGAGACCAAACCACTCATGCTACTAGGGATAATAGGTTGGACAAGTGGTGGACCTTGAATGTAAACCCCCCATGTACAAAGTATCATGGGTTTTGGGTATTTCAATGGACTCTAGCATCTTGGAGACATGGTGGAGCTTACTTCTCTCCATGTTTCAATGGAGTATATCTTGGATAAATGGTGGAGCATCATTCTCTCCATGTTTCAATGGAGCCTAGCTTGGACAAGTGGTGGACGTTTGTTTCTCTCTATGTTTGAACAGATTTAGCTTAGACAAGTGGTGGACCTTGGAACAACACCCCCATGTAAAACATATCATGGACATTACAAGTGGTGAGAAAAAATACCATTCAATATATAACCTTATAGGTTCGATAAGTGGTGGACCTTAACACCCAATTATTATTAATATAATGACAAATAGTGGACAAGTGGTGAATCTTGCGACCAAACCTACTAGGAAAAGTAGGTTGGACAAGTGGTGGACCTTGAATGCAAACCTCCCATGTACAAAATATCACTTATGCTACTAGGATTAATTTGGTATTAAGGTCCATGTTTCAATGGAGCCTAGCTTGGACAAGTGGTGGACCTTTGTTTCTCTCTATGTTTCAATAGAATTATCTTGGACAAGTGGTGAACCTTGGAACAAAACCCCCATGTAAAGCATGTCATGGGCATTACAAGTGGTGAGAAAAAATACCATTCAAGGTATAACCTTATAGGCTGGACAAGTGGTGGACCTTAGCACCCAATTCCTCTTAATATAATGACATAGAGTGGAAAAGTGGTGAATCATGAGACCAAACCTACTAGGGATAATAGGTTGGACAAGTGGTTGACCTTGAATGTAAATACCCCATGTACAAAATATCATGGGTTTTTCATATTTCAATGGAGCCTAGCATCTTGGAGACATGGTGGAACATACTTCTCTCCATGTTTTAATGGAGCCTATCTAGGAGAAATGGTGGAGGTTCCTTCTCTCCATGTTTCAATGGAGCCTACTAGCTTGGACAAGTCATGGACCTTTGTTTCTCTCTATGTTTGAATATGGTTAGCTTGGACAAGTGGTGGATCTTGGAATGAAACTCCCATGTAAAACATATCATGGGCATTTCAAGTGGCGAGAAAGGATACCATTTAAGATATAACCTTATAGGCTGGACAAGTGGTGGACCTTAACACATTGTTCTTCTTAATATAATGACATAGAGTGTACAAGTCGTGAATCTTGAAACCAAACCACTCATGCTACTATGGATAATAGGTTAAACAAGTGGTGGGCATTGAAATAAAACCCCCTAGAGCGTTTCAATGGGTCCTAGCTTGGAAACATGGTAAAGCTTGCTTCTCTCCATGTTTCAATGGAGTCTATCTTGGATAAATGGTGGAGCATCATTCTCTCCATGTTTCAATGGAGCTTAGCTTGGACAAATGGTGGACCTTTGTTTCTCTCTATGTTTGAATAGAGTTATCTTGGAAAATTGGTGGACCTTGGAACAAAACCCCCATGTAAAACATATCATGGGCATTACAAGTGGTGAGAAAAATTACCATTCAATATATAACCTTATAGGTTGGACAAGTGGTGGACCTTAACACCCAATTATTCTTAATATAATGACATAGAGTGGACAAGTGGTGAACTTGGGACCAAACTTACTAGGAAAAATAGGTTGGACAAGTGGTGGACCTTGAATGTAAACCCCCCATGTACAAAATATCACTCATTCTACTAGAAATAATTTGGTATTAAGGTCCATCTTTCAATGCAGCCTAGCTTGGAAAAGTGGTGGACCTTTGTTTCTCTCTATGTTTAAATAGAGTTAGCTTGGACAAGTGGTGGACCTTGGAACAAAACCCCCATGTAAATCATGTCATAGGCATTACAAGTGGTGAGATAAAATACCATTCAAGGTATAACATTATAGGTTGGACAAGTGGTGGACCTTAACACCCAATTCCTCTTAATATAATGACATAGAGTGGACAAGTGGTGAATCATGAGACCAAACCTACTAGGGATGAATGGTTGGACAAGTGGTGGACCTTGAATGTAAACCCCCCATGTACAAAATATCATGGGTATTGGGTATTTCAATGGAGCCTAGCAACTTGGAGACATGGTGGAGCTTACTTCTCTCCATGTTTCAATGGAGCCTATCAAGGAGAAACAGTGGAGGTTCCTTCTCTCCATGTTTCAATGATCCTAGCTTGGACAAATGGTAGACCTTTCTTTCTCTATATGTTTTAATAGAGTTAGCTTGGACAAGTGGTGGACCTTGGAATGAAACACCCATGTAAAACATATCATGGGCATTTCAAGTGGTGAGAAAGGATACCATTCAAAATATAACCTTATAGGTTGGACAAGTGGTGGACCTTAACACCTAGTTCCTCTTAATATAATGACATAGAGTGGACAAGTGGTGAATCAAGAGACCAAACCTACGAGGGATAATAGTTTGGACAAGTGGTGGACCATGAATGTAAACCCCCCATGTACAAAATATCATGGGTATTGGGTATTTCAATGGAGCCTAGCAAGTTGGAGACATGGTGGAGCTTACTTCTCTCCATGTTTCAATGGAGCCTATCAAGGAGAAACAGTGGAGGTTCCTTCTCTCCATGTTTCAATGATCCTAGCTTGGACAAGTGGTGGACCTTGTAATGAAACACCCATGTAAAACATATCATGGGCATTTCAAGTGGTGAGAAAGGCTACCATTTAAAATATAACCTTATAGGTTGGACAAGTGGTGGACCTTAACACCCAGTTCCTCTTAATATAATGACATAGAGTGGACAAGTGGTGAATCAAGAGACCAAACCTACTAGGGATAATAGGTTGGACAAGTGGTGGACCATGAATGTAAACCCCCCATGTACAAAATATCATGGGTATTGGGTATTTCAATGGAGCCTAGCAAGTTGGAGACATGGTGGAGCTTACTTCTCTCCTTGTTTCAATGGAGCCTATCTAGGAGAAACAGTGGAGGTTCCTTCTCTCCATGGTTCAATGAGCCTATCTTGGACAAGTGGTGGACCTTTCTTTCTCTATATGTTTTAATAGAGTTAGCTTGGACAAGTGGTGGACCTTGGAATGAAACCCCCATGTAAAACATATCATGGGCATTTCAAGTGGTGAGAAAGGATACCATTTAAAATATAACCTTAACACATAGTTCTTCTTAATATAATGACATAGAGTGTACAATTGGTGAATCTTGAGACCAAACCACTCGTGCTACTAGGGATAATAGGTTGGACAAGTGGTGGACCTTGAATGTAAACTTCTCATGTACAAAATTATGGGTTTAGGATATTTCGATGGAGCCTAGCTTGGAGACATGGTGGAGATTGCTTCTCTCAATGTTTCAATGGAACCTATCTTGGAGAAATGGTGGAGAATCCTTCTCTCCATGTTTCAATAGAGCCTATCTTGGACAAGTGGTGGACCTTTGCTTCTCTCTATGTTTCAATAGAGTTAGCTTGAACAAGTGGTGGATCTTGGAACAAAACCCCTTTGTAAAACATAGCATAGGCATTACAAGTGATGAGAGAAAATATCATTCAAGATATAACCTTATAGGTTGGAAAATTGGTGATGGACCTTGACAAGTGGTGAAGGATACCATTTAAGATATACCCTTATACGTTGGACAAGTGGTGGACCTTAACACCCAGTTCTTCTTAATATAATGACATAGAGTGGATAAGTGGTGAATCTTAAGACCAAACCACTCATGCTACTAGGTATAATACGTTTGATAAGTGGTATACCTTGAATGTCAACACCCCATGTACAAAATATCATGGTTTTAGGGTGTTTCAATGGAGCCTAGCATCTTGGAGACATGGTAGATCTTGATTTTTTCCATGTTTGAATGGCACCTATCTTGGAAAAATGATGGAGGTTACTTCTCTCCATGTTTCAACGGAGCCTAGCTTTGGCAAGTGGTGAACCTTTGCTTCTCTCTATGTTTGAATAGAGTTATCTTGGACAAGTGGTGGACCTTTGCTTCTCTCTATGTTTGAATAGAGTTAGCTTGGACAAGTGGTGGACCTTAATATGAAACCCCCATGTAAAACATATCATGGGCATTTCAAGTGGTGAGAAAGGATACCATTGAGATATAACCTTATAGGTTGGACAAGTGGTGGACCTTAATACATAGTTCTTCTTAATATAATGACATAGAGTGTACAAGTGGTGTATCTTGAGACCAAACCACTCGTGTTACTAGGGATAATAGGTTAGACAAGTGGTGGGCCTTGAAATAAAACCTCCCATGTACAATATAAAATGGGCTTAGGGTATTTAAATGGATCCTAGCTTGGAGACATGGTGGAGCTTTCTTCTCTCCATGTTTCAATGAAGCCTATCTTGGAGAAATGGTGGAGCATCCTTATCTCCATGTTTCAATATATCCTAGCTTGGACAAGTGGTGGACCTTTGGTTCTCTCTATGTTTCAATAGAGCTAGCTTGGACAAGTGGCGGACATTGAAACAAAACTCCCATGTAAAACGTATCATGGGTAGTTCAAGTTGTGAGAAAAAAAACTATTTACAATATAACCTTATAGGTTGGACAAGTGGTGGACCTTAACACCCAATCCTTTTTAATACAATGACATAGAGTGGACAAGTGGTGAATCTTGAGACCAAACCTATCAAGCTACTAAGGATAGTAGATTGGACAAGTGGTGGACCTTGAATATACATCCCCTATGTACAAAATATCATGGGTTTAGGGTGTTTCAATGGAGTCTAGCATATTGGAGACATGGTGGATCTTGCTTCGCTCCATGTTTCAAGTGGTGGACCTTCAATTATTTTCCCATACCTAGTTTAGACAACCCATACACTTTGCAACTCTAAAGGTTGGATGAGTGGTGGAGCTTTGTTTATTTCCATGTTTTAATGGATCCTAGCTTGGACAAGTGGTGGACCTTGGAAAAAAGTCCCCCCTGTACAACATAGCTAAGTTTTTTCATGTTTTAATGGAAGAGAGATTCAACAAATGGTGGAGCTTTCTTATCTCCATGTGGATTTTAGAACTAGCTTGGACAAGTGGTGGAGCTTTTCTTTTCTACTCTTCATAATACAATGATGTATAGGTTGGTTACATGGTGAACCTTAAGGCCAAACCTCCCATCTTACTAGAGATGATAGGTTGGACAAGTGGTCAACCTTCTATCATTTCTCCATGCCTATAATTAGACAATTAGTAGAACTAGCATCTTTCTATGTTGTCTAGAGCTGATCTTGGACAAGTAGTGGACGTTGCTACTCTCTTCCCTTGGTTTATTAGTTTCAAGACTCATTATATATACTTGCTTAGATCTATATAATTAATCATTAGTTAGGTTACAAGTAGGTACGTAATTTGTTAGCCTCAAGGGACTTTGAATATTGAATAGTAAGAAAGTCAAGTGCTGGTTTGAAGATCTTTTGCTTATCTAAACTAGACTCTAACTCAATAATGAGTTTCTTAAGTTCCACGAATTGTCCTATCTAGGCTCCAAAAGAGTCTTAATTGGTTTGTGCTAGATTCTAACTTCCTTGATGGGGTAGAATCCTAGAAAAATGAGGCACTATAAGTTTTACCTTAGCTCAAATGGATTTTCACTTAAACTAGACTGCAATTTGGCACTCTAGTATCTTTGTCTTGATGGAGTTTAACACTAGATACATAGTAGTGATATTTAAGCTTCACGTCTCTTCACTTGATCGAGATATGAGACCATACCTTCAAGGTCACCACTTGTCTTACCTAAAGACCAATGTGAGACATGGGAGTAAGAAAGCCATCCGATATTGTTTTAAGGACTATTACATAGACACTCAATAACTTAAGTAAAGCAAAAAGACTTGGATCTTTCAAAATTAATAACTTAAGCCAAAAAGACTTGGATCTTTGACAGTTTTTTTCAAACTAAAAAAGCACAATCTCATGCTAACAAAACTATAAATCACAATTGAAAGTTTTGAACAAGAAAAATATCAGCAATCTTAATAAGAAGAATACTTTTCATTTCATTTGATGATTACAAATTAAAAGAAAGTATCTCAAGAAATTGATAAACAAAAAATGTAGGTGACTGCTTCATTATTTTGAGCAAAAATATCAAAATCTCTATTGATTGAGCTCCATCTAGTAGTATCCTTTGTAAGATCCTACAGGAAGAAATAAAAAAGAAAGATTTGTTAGATAACGTGCACATGTGTTCAAGCATGTGTATCAAGAATATATGACATGTCACTAGTACCTTAGGGTTGGTTTCTATCCAGCCTTAGAAGATTGTTCTCTGCTTTCACCTTATTTATATAAGCCTTTGTTGTGGCTGCCTTCAAAAATCCTTTTGTGTTACAACCCAATTGCCTAGCTAAAGTGGTCAATTGTGATTCCTTCATGCTTTCAATGGGTGTACGCTCCTTTGCCAAGGTCTCTTGTATTTGGGCTCTTCTCATTTCATTGTGGTGACTTGTGTCACTTGCGTCTTCAATGATAGTTTCATATCTGTCACCTTTTGCAGGTGGTATTCTTCTTGTAAAGAACACCTTAGCTGACCAAACATCATTTTTCTACTTCCAATACTCCATGATTTGTTTGTATTCACTTCCATTTGTCACTATAGGTTGTCCATAACTATTCGAAGCAATTAAATCACGCACATCCCTTCTCTCATCAAGCTGAATCAAGTATGGCGGTAGCTCCTCCAAGAGCATATTGTCAACCATCTTCTCGGCATCAAATTGTGGTGGAGAAATGAAATTGTTTACTGGTGAAATACATCCCTTGTAAGGAGAGTCATCAATAAGCACTGTTCTTTGTGGATCACATTCAAACCCCATGGCAATTTTGGCTAGAGGCTTGAACATTGCCTCAATGTTTGGATTGTCGGGTCTAAACAATTTTTGAGTTTGAGCGGTGTAGCAAACATCTTGTGACCAAATTGCAAAGAAATGCATTGTATCCTCAGCTAAGTTGTTTAGTGCTGCAAGGATTTGATACACATTATTCCTAGTATTTGTCGACCAAATTGCAACATTAAACCTTTGTAAAATAGTCTTCAAGAATTGGATGCAACCTAGCCTGAGTATAATATATCTTTTTGAATCCATTTGCACTGAGTTGTGGTGTGAGGATGGTCGAGGGGAACGTTTCAACAATAGACCATTTAAATCCAATATAATTGTAAGCATGGATTTCTCAACATCTACACTACATGACGTAGTAGCAATTGGCAATAGCTAGTGAGTGGACTTTTCAGTCTCTTTTGATGTATGTTGCATTTTTGAAGCATCGATTTCTTGGTTCTCATTATTGGAAGCTTGCTCAAGTTGCACAACACTAGACTCTAGTATAGAAATGTAACATTTAATGGCCTAAAATCTTTTGTGTAGCGGAATTTAGCATGAACATAGTGGGCATTTCATTAGAGTTGATTCCTAATGAGAATTACAAGAGTGCTTGGGTGGAGAGAGCAACAAAAAGCATAACACCTAGTTAGATAGCATCGACAATACTTTCAAAAGAGAGAGAGCAATTAAGCTATTGACAACAGTTGAGGACCGGATTTGTATGGAGCCGGTCCCCCCTCCAAAAGGCTTTGTATTATGGTTTCTCCCATCAAGAGAGACATTGTACAATACAATTATTTGTGTTCCTTCAAGACGAGCTAGTGCAATGAAGATGGAAGCTTCATACACCAAGCAAAACACTTAATCAACACAACTGGAATTATCCCCGTTCTCAGACCCAAGACCTCACACACCTTCGAAGATGGTGAGAGCTAGCAGGGTATGAGAGTAGATTGAGAGGAAAAAGAAGTATCTTACGAGAAAGAAGTACATCTCCTCACATAATCACTCATATTAGCATAGCTTAGCTTAGTAATTAGCTTGGTAGAGAAGATGAGCATGCATTGAAGCTTGGCTCTTGGTTGGATTTGCATCCACATGCCAAGAGAGTGTTGATGTAGGCTTCTATCTCACAAGCTTGGAGTAGGTGATGAGCTCTCCATTAAAGCTTGGGAGGAGATAGAGTATTTTTCCTTCACACATGGTCAAGTGTGAGAGTGTGTGTGTCCATGCCAAGCAAAAATCAGCCCCCTCTCTCTCTTGGGCGAGCCCTAGCTGCTAAGTTAGTCTGGCTTTTGCCTCATTGGACCTCCCCAGGTCAAGCCAATAGGGATTAAGCAGCATAAGTGATAGCCTTCTGACATGTGTCCCCCTTTCCCCTTTTGTGAGAGCTTTAGATAATTAAATAATTAAACTAAACTCTCATTGGACCCCTTTGCCTCCTGGCCAATAGGAATCAGGCAAGCCATGGGGCTCCTGAATGCTCATTGGACCCCTTGGGAGACTGCCCAATAGTCTTCTAGGACACTTAATTCTTATTGGTTTCTTTTATTAAATGTTTTTAAATTAATTAAACTAGATTTACTCTAGCCTAATTCTCATTGGTCCACTTCAAGGGTCTTCCAATAGGAATTGGGCATACCTTGTGGGCATCTGGCCTAGGGAGCTGACATGTGTCCCTCATTCCCTTTGTGTAAAGGGAGCCTGTGTGTGTGTGTGTGGCTTTCTCTCTCATCCCCTAGCTTTGGGGCTCGCCCCCTCCCATGTAGGGATGTAGAAAGACTTTTTGGGCACACACTAAGCATCCAATTTTCCCTAAGGTTGACCTTTGGACACAACCTTTGAATTTTGGAACCTTAGCATTTTGGAAGTCTTAATGGGCTGAACCTTAGGGTCTTTTTAGCCCGTTGTTTCACATGGCTCTTTTGCAGATGGCCCCCCCTTTGGATCCCTATTTTCTCTCCTTTGGATCCCTACTGTGGCCGGTCTGCTAACTTAACCAATATTCTAGCTTTTTCTCCCTTGGCACTTCCCCACATTAAATGATCAGTTTAATATGAGAAAATCATTTAGGAGAATTAGATATTGATTATTATGACAAGAAATATCATCCATCTTGGGAACTTCAGAAACCATAGAATCTATGGATTCTATAGTTGTTGATGACTGAACCATAGGAGCATTATCCATCCCAGTTTGTGAATCTAAGAAAACACACACACAAATGGTATCTCAAAACCACTAGAATTTTATTCACCATATTTATATGTAGAACTCCTAGTAAGAAATTTATTTAAGGTAAAGTCGTTGTTAGAATCCTTGCAACCATTTTCAGAATTCGTACACAAAACACCACTTGTCTAAAATACAATCTACTAACTCAACATTTTCCATCCTACACTTTATTAAAGATGAGTACTTAAAGTGAAAACTAAAAGCCACAACTTGTTGAGGAAACATGGATAAAAGTTCCACCAAATGTCCAACCTAGACTACAAGCAAACAATTAGAGATTTGGCTTAGATTTGGATTCAAAGGCCACCACTTATTCAAGTAAGATAACTTCACTTGTTTAAGACAGTAATGCTTGAAGCCCCACCACTTGTCCAACCTAGACATTGATTAAATTTTGGTAAGATTTATCACAAATCTAGAGTAGAATCAAGATTCTATGGCCAAGGTAGTCAAATAAGTTAGACAGCACACAAAGCATAGGAGCACTCTAGATTTTCGTTGAGCATAAACTAAACAATAATGAAATGTTATATTCACTTGAGATTTCATCCATGAAAAATGAAAATGATGCATGTACTTGAGATTTCCATCCATGTACAATACTTTACAATGTCAAGTAAAGTTATAGTCAGCAAACAACTCTTCTCCTGCTTCAACTTGACAAATAGTCTCAATGCATACATGGCCATATTCTTCTGACTTGATGTTTGAAGAGGTGCATTTATGCCAAGGTGGAAAATTTGGATCAAATGTATAGCGTACATTGGGACAGACATTTGTACTGTGAGAACTATTTATATATCCCGACACATTTCCTTCTTCTACACAACCAATAATGTATGATTGATCTTCCTCTTCTTATATGTTTGGATCCTCTAGAAGAGAATATTTATAAGCTCTTGGAAATATTTTGCATATCTTTTTCCAGTCTTGAAATCTATACTTATGCCCTCCATAGTTTAGAATAGTCAAACCACTTTCCAGGGTAGTATGCACAAATAGCCCATAACGAGCACCTTGAATACATGAAAGTCGCACTTCAAAATCCACACCGTTAATATGGAAAATTACATCTTTGGGAATAGGAAAAGTTGGTGTCCCAAAAGGATCTTCATGCCAATCGTAGTGTGAAATACATCTAGTTTTTATATCACTTAACTCCTTTGTGTCTGCAAAAAGAAGAAAATATTATGCATAAAATAATGACAAGATCAAAGAAAGATATCATTATTTTATAGTCCAATAGGTCCATTGTATGGAAGACTTAGTATGCCTCTTACATGGTGCCTCCAAGGTTTCCAAAAAATAAAATCATTGAAAAAAAAAAGGCCACTGTGTCTCCAATCTATTGCCCATTTGAAGCATAGAGAGAACCAAGGTCCACCACTTGTCCAAGCTAGACATGGAGCATTGACACAAGATCTACCACTTATCCAAGAACCCTATAGTATATGTGGTAACATGGGATGCATTGATGCAAAAAAAGTAGTCTAGCCTCCTCATCCATCTCTTTTTTCTTGTAGCCTAGAGGGATTAGTTTCAAGGTCTATCACTAGTCAAAAACTACACATAGAACATTGATACAAGGTTCCACCATATGTGAAACCTATCATCTCTAGTAGCATGGATGGTTTGATATCAAGGTTCACCACGTGTCCTACCTATACTCTATTGTAGCATAGAGATTCTGGTTTGGTGGTACTACACTTGTCAAAACTTGGCTTGTTGTTGATATCTGGAGGTAATCAAGGGTCCTCCACTTGTCCAAGTTAGGTATATAAAACAATTGCAAGGTCCACCATGTGTACAACATATGATTGATTATAGCACGCATGGTCTTATTTCATGGGCAACCATCTTCTCTCCAACATGTGTCCAACCTCGGCTCCATTGAAGCATGGAGAGAAGCAAGGTCCACCACTTATCAAAGCTATTATTTTCTCCCAGTACTTTCAAAACCCATAATACGTTGTACATGGGGGGGGGGGGGGGGGTTCCTGTTTCAAGGTCCACCACTTGGCTAAGATTGGATCCATTGAAACATAACGAGAAGCAAGATCTACCATTTGTCCAAGCTAGGTGCCATTGAAGCATGAAAACCCCATAATATGTTGTATACGAGGGGTGTTTTTCAAGGTCTACCACTTGTCTAAGCTATGGTCCATTGGAACATGGAGAGAACCAAAGCTCCACCACTTTTCTAAGCTAGGATCCATTGAAACATTGAAAGAAGCAAGCTCCATTGTTTGTCTAAGCTAGGCTCCATTGGAACATGGAGAAAACAAGCTCCACCACTTGCCTATTATTGCATAGAGATTCTGGTTTGAAGGTCCACCACTTGTCCAACCTTGCCTTCATGTATGGAGATAATCAAGAGTGCAATGCTTCTCTAAGCTAGGGACATAAAAGAGTTTCAAGGTCCACTACATATACAATCTCATGGGTTGTAGCATGGGAGGTTTCATTTTAAGGTTGACCACTTCTCCAGCTCCGCTTGTCCAACCATAGATCCATTGAATCATGGAGAAGAAAGGTCTACCAACTCTCCAAAATAGGCAAGAAAATATCTATAAAACCCATGAATTGTTAATATATGCTATGCTATGGAGTTTTGTTTGAAGGTCCACTCCTTATCCAAGCTACAATCCATTGAAGCATGGAAATGAGTAAGATATATCTCTAGTCCAAGATAGGATCCATTGAAACATAGAGAGAATCAAGGTCCATCACTTGTCCAAGCTATGCATGGGTAATCGATATAAGGACCACTACGTTTTCACCTGTACTATGCTCTATCATGGATGGTTTCATATCCCACCAATTTTCCAACCTATTTAGTAGGTTGTATTATGGGGTTTGGTTTCAAGGTACTTCACTTGTCTAAGGTGGGTTCCAATGAACCATGGAGAGAAACAATGTCTATCACTTGTCCAAAATATGCTCCTTTAAAACATAAAAGCAAGGTCCACCACTTGTCCAAGCTAATGTTTCTCTCCATTGAAGCATGGAGAGAAACAAGGTCTACCACTTGTCCAAAATATGTTCCATTGAAACATAAAAGCAAGTTCCACCACTTGTCCAAGCTAATATAACAAATGAGTGTTGGTTACAAGGTGTACCACACTTATCTAAACTAGTCTCCATGCAAGGTCCACCACATGTCCAAGCTACAAACCTTGAATGGTTGAGATAAAAAATACAAACTCAATCAATACTATATAAAGCAAAATCAAACATTAAGAGTATCAAATCAGTAAACAAGAAACACTAACATGCACAAGAAACTCAAAACATACGTGTCTCCATTTCCAAAAGGTCCTCCATTGACAGAGGATGTTGTTGTTGTTCTTCTTCTTCTCTTTGTGGAGAGCACTCCTCTGTAATAGGCACAGTGTCGTCTGATTGAGAAGTGGATTGTTGAAGTCCAGCCCATTTTTCTATATCTTCATGAGACTTAACAAAGTCTAGCAGCATGGTCTCCACGTTTTTTGCCTCCTCCACACTATCAACTAAGCATATAACTTCTTTTTTCTGTTGTATTCCTTCTTGTGCAACCAAGGAGCCATCACCAAAAACATCAACAAGCTTGCGGTCTTCAAAACAATATGTACGAATGTAGTGCTTGACCAAAGCTCTTTTTTTGGCCTCCAAATATTGCAAATCTGACATATCGTTATCTGCTACTTGAAGAAGAGAACAATCAATTGGCATGGGATGTTTCTCTGATCTTCTTCTCAGGTCTTCAAATGCAAGAAAGAAAAATCCAGGATCTATTGACCCTCCAACAATAGCCAAGATCCCATCCAAAGCATTGTTAAATGTCTCATCACTCCACTTCAAATTGCCTCCAACATTTTTTGTCATATCTAAAACACATAAGCCAATAGGCACTTTATTATTGAAGTGGTGCATCACGTAGAGATTGCCTTCCATTTGTAGGCTCACCACATAGATTGACCATGGCAAATCTCTAGGCTCAATTTTCTCCTTTTGAAGGTGAATTGCCCATTACATGTATTTTATTGCTCCATCAGGAAAACCCATTTTCTTTGTCCCACGCGTCAAACTAGATCTGATCCATTCCTCGCATAGCATTAAAAGTGTTTTATAAACAACATCATTGATGTTATACATTTTGACCACCTCCTCCAGTCTTTACATGGTGAAGACTCATTCAAATTGTTGAAGCCTTCAAGAAGTGCATCTTGAATCAATTTGTCTTGCTTCAACTACTTGATTCGATCATACATGTCAGTTGCATCACCATCCTTTGCACTCTTTGATAGTAAAATCTTCTCATCTCTAATCTCTTCTTGAATAGTCTTTACCTCTGATTCCTCAAGGCCACAAAGGTATCTAAATACAGTTGTCGGGGGTTTCTTATTCTCCTCTTCTATCCTTTCAATGATTTCTATCCAGCAATAATAAATTAAATCAGAGTATGTGACCATGTGTGCCTGTTTAGCAATCCAACTTGCTGCTGCACTCATTCTTGCCAATCGAAGAAAAGCCTAAAAAGAAATAGATAAATAATTAAACTATTGAGGAAGATTTGATAATTAAACATTATCAAAAAGATAAAGAAAATAACTTACATTCCATCCGGCACAAGATGCATGTCCCTCTACAATTCCACTTGCTGCCTTTGGTGGTCGTCCTGACAAGAACCATTGACTCCGTAAATGTCTCAATATTTGGTTGTAAGGTTGCTTGACATACAATGCCTGAGCCTCATCATTTGCAATGGCAGATATAGCAGTTGCAACAAATGGAGGAGCATTCACAACAATGCGAGCCTTTCAAAATTTATGCACGCTAATCAGTCTTTCAAATATCTCTTTGTTGTTTTGTTCATTGTGAAGCAAAACTTTTGCAGCATAGATTGAATGTTGCCCATCAAGAATCCAATAATGATAATCTTTAATTTTTTGCTCTTCTACCTCTTCTACTGCCAAAGGAGTCCCCTTCTTTGACTTTGCATTTCGAACATGAATCAAATATGCACTTGCTGCAGGCTTGGTCATACTCCGTGAAAATCCAAATAACACACTTTCAGCGTGTTTTTTATTCATAATACGTGCATTATAGTGATCAGGATCAAGCATACAATTTTGAATAGGGATATCAAATTCCCTATATTGGAAAGGAAAATAGTTTATGTACTTATTCATTCCACCTGTATCTTTTTCTTGTCCTTTCATGGCCTCAGCTTCTAAAACATTTGGATCCACAATTCTCATCTTTGACATTGAACCCTCTGTTGATGAGGATGCCAAAGATGCCTTGTCTACATCCAAAATGGAACAAGTTTGCTTAGCTACAACTTTCTGCACTTTTGCTTGATTCTTTGTGGATGGTGTTCGTGAAGCTTTCACCTTTTTTCGTTGTAGTGTGGCAATCATGGAGCTTTGAAGTTGATCTGCTTTTATATTTGGATTTGATTCTGCAAACTTCCATCCTCAAGAAAACATTTTCTCTTCTTTGTTTCTAGACATGCGCTCCAATGCATATGCTCCTGGAGAGAGTTGAAATTCTAGATTCATTGGAACTAGAATGTCAATGCATTCCACCTCCGGATGACTATCAACTACAAAGATAGATGCTTCCACAACTAGTCCAACATCTTCAAACAAGCTGTCATTCTCCTTTTTGGCAATAAATAGATGCACCTTATGAAATTGTGCACCCTCTATACCATGTATGTCCAAATACCATTTCCTAAGATCATTGCAAGTATAGTCAACTGAGACAGCAACCCTTGCAACCTCTTTTTTTGGAGCCATCTTTCTTGAAACAAGAAAAAAACCAAATTTTATTTTAACATATACTTTTTTGTAATGGATTAAGTTTGTGTGAATACAAGGTCCACCACTTGTTCAAGCTAAATCTAAGCAAGTATACAAAGTGATCTTTTAATCTAGTAAACTAAGGGAAGGGAGAAGTAAAGTCCACCACTTGTCCAAGCTCATCTCTAGACAACTTGGAGAGATTCAAGGTCTACTAATTGTATACTATAGGCTAACTCTATTGAAACATAGAGAGAAACAAACGTCCACCACTTGTCCAATCTAGGGTCCATTCAAACATGGAGAGAAGGATGCTCCACCATTTGTCCAAAATAGGCTCCATTGAAACATGAAGAGAAGCAAGCTGCACCATGTCTCCGAGATGCTAGGCTCCATTGAAATACCTTAAACCCACGATATTTTGTACATGTGGGGTTTAAATTCAAGGTCCACCACTTGTCCAACCTATTATCCCTAGTAGCATGAGTGGTTTGGTCTCAAGATTCACCACTTTTCCACTCTATGTCATTATATTAAGAAGATCTGGATGTTAAGGTTCACCACTTGTCCAACCTATAAGGCTATATCTTAAATGGTATTATTTACCACCACTTGGAATGCACATGATCTTTTTTACATTGGGGTTTGGTTCCAAGGTCCACCACTTGTCCAAGCTAACTCTATTGAAACATAGAGAGAAGGAAAGGTCCCCCACTTGTCCAAGCTAGGCTACATTGAAACATGGAGAGAATGATGCTCCACCATTTGTCCAAGCCAGGTTTGATTGAAACATGAAGAGAAGCAAGCTACACCATGTCTCCAAAATGCTAGGCTCCATTGAAAAATCTTAAACCCATGACATTTTGTACATGGGGGGTTTACATTCAAGTTCCACCACTTGTCCAACCTATTATCGCTAGTAGCATGAGTGGTTTGGTCTCAAGATTCACCACTTTTCCACAATATGTCATTATATTAAGAAGATATGGGTGTTAAGGTCTGCCACTTGTCCAACCTATAAGGCTATATCTTAAACGTTATTCTTTCTCACCACTTGGAGTGACCATGATAGGTTCTACATGGGGGTTTGGTTCCAAGCTCCACCACTTGTCCGAGCTAACTCTATTGAAACATAGAGAGAAGCAACGGTCCACCACTTGTCCAAGCTAGGCTCCATTGAAACATGGAGAGAAGTATGATCCACCATTTGTCGAAGATAGGCTTCATTGAAACATGAAGAAAAGCAAGCTGCACCATGTCTCCAAGATGGTAGGATCCATTGAAATACCTTAAACCCACGATATTTTGTACATGTGGGATTTGAATTCAAGGTCAACCACTTCTCCAAGTTATTATCCCTAGTAGTATGAGTGGTTTGGTCTCAAGATTCACCACTTTTCCACTCTATGTCATTATATTAAGAAGATATGGGTGTTAAGGTCCACCACTTGTCCAACCTATAAGGCTATATCTTAAAGGGTATTATTTCTCGCCACTTGGAGTGACCATGATAGGTTTTACATGGGGGTTTGGTTCCAAGGTCCACCACTTGTCCAAGCTAACTCTATTGAAACATAGAGAGAAGCAAAGGTCCACCCCTTGTCCTAGCTAGGGTCCATTCAAACATGGAGAGAAGGATGCTCCACCATTTGTCCAAGATAGGCTCCATTGAGACATGAAGAGAAGCAAGCTGCACCATGTGTCCAAGATGCTAGGCTCCATTGAAATACCTTAAACCCATGATATTTCGTACATGGGGGGTTTACATTCAAGGTCCACCACTTTTCCAACCTATTATCCTTAGTAGCATGAGTGGTTTGGTCTCAAGATTCACCACTTTTCCACTCTATGTCGTTATATTAAGAGGAACTCGGTTTTAAGGTCGACCACTTGTCCAACCTATAAGGCTCGATCTTAAAGGGTATTATTTCTCACCACTTGGAATGACCATGATATGTTTTACATGGGGTTTTGGTTCCAAGGTCCACCATTTGTCCAAGCTAACTCTATAAAAACATAGAGAGAAGAAAAGATCCACCACTTGTCCAAGCTAGTCTCCATTGAAACATGGAGAGAAGGATGGTCCCCCATTGGTCGAAGATAGGATTCATTGAAACGTGAAAAGAACCAAGCTGCACCATGTCTCCAAGATGCTAGGATCCATTGAAATACCTTAAACCCACGATATCTTTTACATGTGGGGTTTATAGTCAAGGTCAACCACTTAGCCAAGCTATTATCCCTAGTATTATGAGTCGTTTGGTCTCAAGATTCACCAGTTTCCCACTCTATGTCATTATATTAAGAAGATCTGGGTGTTAAGGTCGACCACTTGTCCAACCTATAAGGATATATCTTAAAGGGTATTCTTTCTCACCACTTGAAATGTCCATGATATGTTTTACATGGGAGTTTGGTTCCAAGGTCCACCACTTATCCAAGCTAACTCTAATTTTCTCATAGAGAGAAGCAAAGGTCTACCACTTGTCCAAGCTAGGCTCCATTGAAACATGGAGAGAAGGATGCTCCACCATTTGTCGAAGCTAACTATATTGAAACATGGGGGGTTTACATTCAAGGTCCACCACTTGTCCACGCTATTAACGGTAGTAGCATAAGTGGTTTGGTCTCAAGATTCACCACTTTTTCACTCTATGTGATTATATTAAGAATATTTGGGTGTCAAGGTCCACCACTTGTCCCACCTGTAAGGCTATATCTTAAAGGTTATTCTTTCTCACCACTTGGAGTGACCATGATAGGTTTTACATGGGGGTTTGGTTCCAAGGTCCAACACTTGTCCAAGCTAGGGTCGATTGAAACATGGAGAGAAGGATGCTCCACCATTTGTCCAAGCCAGGTTCAATTGAAACATGAACAGAAGCAAGCTGCACCATGTCTCGAAGATGCTAGGCTCCATTGAAATATCTTAAACCCATGACATTTTGTACATGGGGGGGGGGGGGGGGTTTACATTCAAGGTCCACCACTTGTCCAACCTATTATCGCTAGTAGCATGAGTGGTTTGGTCTCAAGATTCACCACTTTTCCACTCTATGTCATTATATTAAGAAGATATGGGTGTTAAGGTCCGCCACTTGTCCAGCCTATAAGGCTACATCTTAAAGGTTATTCTTTCTTACCACTTGGAGTGACCATGATAGGTTTTACATGGGGGTTTGGTTCCAAGGTCCACCACTTGTCCAAGCTAACTCTATTGAAACATAGAGAGAAGCAAAGGTCCACCACTTATCCAAGCTAGGCTCCATTGAAACATGGAGAGAAGGATGCTCCACCATTTGTCGAAGCTAACTCTATTGAAACATGGGGGGTTTACGTTCAAGTTCCACCACTTGTCCAAGCTATTGTCGCTAGTAGCATGAGTGGTTTTGTCTCAAGATTCACCACGTTTTCACTCTATGTCATTATATTAAGAATATTTGGGTGTTAAGGTCCACCACTTGTCCAACCTATAAGGCTATATCTTAAAGATTTCTCTTTCTCACCACTTGGAATGACCATGATATGTTTTACATGGGGGTTTGTTTCCAAGGTCCACCACTTGTCCAAGCTAACTCTATGGAAACATAGAGAAAAGCAAAGGTCCACCACTTGTCCAAGCTATGCTCCATTGAAAGATGGAGAGAAGGATGGTCCCCCATTGGTCGAAGATAGGCTTCATTGAAACATGAAAAGAAGCAAGTTGCACCATGTCTCCAAGATGCTAGGATCCATTGAAATACCTTCAACCCACGATATCTTTTACATGTGGGGTTTAAAGTCAAGGTCAACCACTTGTCCTAGCTATTATCCCTAGAAGCATGAGTGGTTTGGTCTCAAGATTCACCACTTTTCCACTCTATGTCATTATATTAAGAAGATCTAGGTGTTAAGGTCGACCACTTGTCCAACCTATAAGGGTATATCTTAAAGGGTAATCTTTCTCACCACTTGAAATTTCCATGATATGTTTTTCATGGGGGTTTTGTTCCAAGGTCCACCACTTATCCAAGCTAACTCTATTCTTCTCATAGAGAGAAGCAAAGGTCCACCACTTGTCCAAGCTAAGCTTCATTGAAACATGGAGAGAAGGATGCTCGACCATTTGTCGAAGCTAACTCTATTGAAACATGGGGGGTTTACATTCAAGGTCCACCACTTGTCCAACCTATTAACGCTAGTAGCATGAGTGGTTTGGTCTCAAGATTCATCACTTTTTCACTCTATGTCATTATATTAAGAATATCTGGGTGTTAAGGTCCACCACTTGTCCAACCTATAAAGCTATATCTTAAGGGTTATTCCTTCTCACCACTTGGAGTGACCATGATAGGTTTTACATGGGGATTTGGTTCCAAGGTCCACCACTTGTCCAAGCTAACTCTATTGAAACATAGAGAGAAGAAAAGGTCCACCACTTATCCAAGCTAGGCTCCATTGAAACATGGAGAGAAGGATGCTCCACCATTTGTCGAAGCTAACTCTATTGAAACATTGGGGGTTTACGTTCAAGGTCCACCACTTGTCCAAGCTATTATCGATAGTAGCATGAGTGGTTTTGTCTCAAAATTCACCACGTTTTCACTCTATGTCATTATATTAAGAATATTTGGGTGTTAACACTAGGTTGGTAACCTAACAGGACATAAAAGTGTCCTTTCAGGGTTTTGAAAAAAACCTCCAAAACCATAGTAGATGCACTCATTTTGTAAAATCCTTTCATGAGGTTATAGTTCAAGGCGTACTACACACGGAAAAAATAAGAAACTTGTAAAATTTCTCATCTTTTGGTCACACCAAGCCTCCAAAGTTGATGGACCAGTACATTTTCATCAAAACAGTCATTTCTTACAGTTTGTTGCATTATGAGTTGTAGAATCCCATAGAAACTATTCAATATCTAGCCAAATTTGATCCTTATGACTAGATATGGTTACTACCTACAAAATGCATGTAGTTGTCACAAGAAACTAACAATATTGAAAAATCTATACTTGATATACTAGAATGTTTCGTTTTCTTCTATAATTGAAAAAATGAACCATCGTTGTCTACTATGCAAAATAGGGTATTAGGTGCCCCAAAACTCAAGGAATATTAGCTTTATGTTACAATATGCAACATAGAAAATCAAAACTGCATTTGGATATCATGAAAGCCACCAAAAAGATCATAGAAAAGCTAAAATTGGCTAAAAAACAAGATTTGACAATTTTTATAATTTGGTCATAACTTACAACTTTCACATTTATTTCTCCCTAGAAGCATCAGGACATGTTGAGGACTACTAAAGATAGTTCTCTAGCATTATAGACCTCACAAACATGAATTCTAGAGTGGTATAGTTGCAAAAAGTTGAAAAAAGCCAAAAACATGACCCATTTTTTCACACAGTTTAGGTTGTGAAATGTTGTACAAGAACAAGGTTAAAGATAGAGTTGATATTCCAAAAAAATGTTGAGTTTTTTTCAGCTCATGAGACAACTTTCTAGACATATAGCACCTGAAAATCCATTTTGAAACTCTCGACATAATTCAAGGAAAATGGTCACTTAACAGGACATAAAAGTGTCCCATTACCAACCTAGTGTTAAGGTCCACCACTTGTCCAACCTATAACGCTATATCTTAAAGGTTGCTCTTTCTCACAATTTGGAGTAACAATGATAGGTTTTACATTGGGGTTTGGTTACAAGGTCCACCACTTGTCCAAGCTAACTCTATTGAAACATAGAGAGAAGCAAAGGTCCACCACTTGTCCAAGCTAGGGTCCATTGAAACATGGAGAGAAGGATGCTCCACCATTTTTCCAAGATAGGCTCCATTGAAACATGAAGAGAAGCAAGCTGCACCATGTCTCCAAGATTCTAGGCTCCATCGAAATACCTTAAACCCATGATATTTAGTACATGGGGGGTTTACATTCAAGGTCCACCACTTTTCCAACCTATTATCGCTAGTAGCATGAGTGGTTTGGTCTCAAGATTCACCAGTTTTCCACTCTATGTTATTATATTAAGAATATCTGCGTGTTAAGGTCCACCACTTGTCCAACCTATGAGGCTATATCTTAAAGGTTATTCTTTCTCCCCACTTGGAGTGACCATGATAGGTTTCACATGGGGATTTGGTTCCAAGGTCCACCACTTGTCCAAGCTAACTCAATTGACACATAGAGAGAAGCAAAGGTCCACCAATTGTCCAAGCTAGGGTCCATTGAAACATGAAGAGAAGGATGTTCCACCATTTGTCCAAGATAGGCTCCGTTGAAACATGAAGAGAAGCAAGTTGCACCATGTCTCCAAGATTCTAGGCTCCATGGAAATACCTTAAATCCATGATATTTCGTACATGGGGGGTTTACATTCAAGGTCCACCACTTGTCCAACCTATTGTTGCTAGTAGCATGAGTGGTTTGGTCTCAAGATTCACCACTTTTCCACTCTATGTCATTATATTAAGAATATCTTGGTGTTAATGTCCACCACTTGTCAACCCTATAAGGCTACATCTTAAATGTTATTATTTCTTACCACTAGGAGTGACCATGATAGGTTTTACATGGGGGTTTGGTTCCAGGGTCCACCTCTTGTCCAAGCTAACTCTATTGAAACATAGAGAGAAGCAAAGTTCCACCACTTGTCCAAGCTAGGGTCCATTGAACATGGAGAGAAGGATGCTCCACTAATTTTCCAAGATAGGCTCCATTGAAACATGAAGAGAAGCAAGCTGCACCATGTCTCCAAGATGCTAAGCTCCATTGAAATACCTTAAACCCATGATATTTCGTATATGCGGGGTTTACATTCAAGGTCCACCACTTGTCCAACCTATTGTCCTTAGTAGCATGACTGGTTTGGTCTCAAGATTAACCACTTTTCCACTCTATGTTGTTATACTAAGAAGATCTATGTTTTAAGTTCGTCCACTTGTCCAACCTATAAGGCTATATCTTAAAGGGTATTATTTCTGACCACTTGGAATGACCATGATATGTTTTACATGGGGGTTTGGTTCCAAGGTCCACCACTTGTCCAAGCTAACTCTATGGAAACATAGAGAGAAGCAAAGGTCCACCACTTGTCCAATCTAGTCTCCATTGAAACATGGAGAGAAGGATGGTCCCCCATTGGTCGAAGATAGGCCTCATTGAAACATGAAAAGAAGTAAGCTGCACCATGTCTCCAAGATGCTAGCATCCATTTAAATACCTTAAACCCACGATATCTTTTACATGTGGGGTTTAAAGTCAAGGTCAACCACTTGTGCAAGCTATTATCCCTAGTAGCATGAGTGGTTTGGTCTCAAGATTCACCCCTTTTCCACTCTATGTCATTATATTAAGAAGATCTGGGTGTTAAGGACGACCACTTGTCCAACCTATAAGGGTATATCTTAAAGGGTATTCCTTCTCACCACTTGAAATGTCCATGATATGTTTTACATGGGAGTTTGGTTCCAAGGTCCACCACTTATCCAAGCTAACTCTAATTTTCTCATAGAGAGAAGCAAAGGTCTACCACTTGTCCAAGCTAGGCTCCATTGAAACATGGAGAGAAGGATGCTCCACCATTTGTCGAAGCTAACTATATTGCAACATGGGGGGTTTACATTGAAGGTCCACCACTTGTCCAAGCTATTAACGGTAGTAGCATAAGTGGTTTGGTCTCAAGATTCACCACTTTTTCACTCTATGTGATTATATTAAGAATATTTGGGTGTCAAGGTCCACCACTTGTCCCACCTGTAAGGCTATATCTTAAAGGTTATTCTTTCTCACCACTTGGAGTGACCATGATAGGTTTTACATGGGGGTTTGGTTCCAAGGTCCACCACTTGTCCAAGCTATCACTATTGAAACATAGAGAGAAGCAAAGGTCCACCACTTGTCCAAGCTAGGGTCGATTGAAACATGGAGAGAAGGATGCTCCACCATTTGTCCAGGATAGACTCCATTGAAACATGAAGAGAAGCAAGCTGCACCATGTCTCCAAGATGGTAGCCTCCTTCGAAATACCTTAAACCCACGTTACTTTGTACATGGGGAGTTTACATTCAAGGTCCACCACTTGTCGAACCTATTACCGATAGTAGCATGAGTGGTTTTCTCTGAAGATTCACCAATTTTCCACTGTATGTCATTACATTAAGAATATCTGGGTGTTAAGGTCCACCACTTGTCTACCCTATAAGGCTACATCTTAAAGGTTATTCTTTCTTACCACTTGGAGTGACCATCACATGTGTTACATGGGGGTTTGGTTCCAAGGTCCACCACTTGTCCAAGCTAACTCTATTGTAACATAGAGAGAAGCAAAGGTCCAGCACTTATCCAAGCTAGGCTCCATTGAGACATGCAGAGAAGGATGATCCACCATTTGTCGAAGCTAACTCTATTGAAACATGGGGGGTTTATATTCAAGGTCCACCACTTGTCCAAGCTATTGTCGCTAGTAGCATGAGTGGTTTTGTCTCAAGATTCACCACTTTTTCATTGTATGTCATTATATTAAGAATATTTGGGTGTTAAGGTCCACCACTTGTCCAACGTATAAGGCTATATCTTAAAGGTTTATCTTTCTCAACACTTGGAGTGACCATGATAGGTTTTACATTGGGGTTTGGTTCCAAGGTCCACCACTTGTCTAAGCTAACTCTATTGAAACATAGAGAGAAGCAAAGGTCCACCACTTGTCCAAGCTAGGGTCCATTGAAACATGGAGAGAAGGATGCTCCACCATTTGTACAAGATAGGCTCCATTGAAACATGAAGAGAAGCAAGATGCACCATGTCTCCAAGATTCTAGGCTCCATCGAAATACCTTAAACCCATGATAATTCGTACATGGGGGGTTTACATTCAAGGTCCACCACTTTTCCAACCTATTATCGCTAGTAGCATGAGTGGTTTGGTCTCAAGATTCACCAGTTTTCCACTCTATGTTATTATATTAAGAATATCTGCGTGTTAAGATCCACCACTTGTCCAACCTATGAGGCTATATCTTAAAGGTTATTCTTTCTCCCCACTTGGAGTGACCATGATAGGTTTCACATGGGGATTTGGTTCCAAGGTCCCCCACTTGTCCAACCTAACTCAATTGAAACATAGAGAGAAGCAAAGGTCCACCACTTGTCCAAGCTAGGGTCCATTGAAACATGAAGAGAAGGATGTTCCACCATTTATCCAAGATAGGCTCCGTTGAAACATGAAGAGAAGCAAGCTGCACCATGTGTCCAAGATTCTAGGCTCCATGGAAATACCTTAAATCCATGATATTTCGTACATGGGGGGTTTACATTCAAGGCCCACCATTGGTCCAACCTATTATCCTTAGTAGCATGAGTGGTTTGGTCTCAAGATTCACCACTTTTCCACTGTATGTCATTATATTAAGAAGTTCTAGGATTTAAGGTCGATCACTTGTCCAACCTATAAGGCTAGATCTTAAAGGGTATTATTTCTCACCACTTGGAATGACCATGATATGTTTTACATGGGGGTTTGTTTCCAAGGTCTACCACTTGTCCAAGCTAACTCTATGGAAACATAGAGAGAAGCAAAGGTCCACCACTTGACCAAAATAGGCTCCAGTGAAACATGGAGAGAAGGATGGTCCCCCATTGGTCGAAGATGGCTTCATTGAAACATGAAAAGAAGCAAGTTGCACCATGTCTCCAAGATGCTAGGATCCGTTGAAATACCTTAAATCCACGACATCTTTTACATGTGGGGTTTAAAGTGAAGGTCAATCACTTGTCCAAGCTATTATCCCTAGAACCATGAGTGGTTTGGTCTCAAGATTCACCACTTTTCTACTCTATGTCATTATATTAAGAAGATCTGGGTGTTAAGGTCGACCACTTGTCCAACCTATAAGGGTATATCTTAAAGGGTATTCTTTCTCACCACTTGAAATGTCCATGATTTTTTTTTCATGGGGGTTTTGTTCCAAGGTCCACCACTTATCCAAGCTAACTCTATTCTTCTCATAGAGAGAAGCAAAGGTCCCCCACTTGTCCAACCTAGGGTCCATTGAAACATGGAGAGAAGGATGCTCCACCATTTGTCCAAGATAGACTCCATTGAAACATGAAGAGAAGCAAGCTGCACCATGTCTCCAAGATGCTAGCCTCCATCGAAATACCTTAAACCCACGTTATCTTGTACATGGGGAGTTTACATTCAAGGTCCACCACTACAAGAGGTTGTGTGCTCTTGTGACGCTGTTAGCGACGGAAATACACTGGGTTTTTATAACCCCCGACGTCGCTAAAACCGTCGCTAATAGCGTCACTACGAGAGCATCGCTATATGCGTCGCTATAGGCGTCGCTATATAGAGACGCTCATAGCGATGGTCATAGAGACAGATATAGCGGCCTTTACACAGAAGTTTATAGCCACGCTTATAGCCACGCTCCAGAGCCATAAATAGGGACGGTTAAAGCGACGCCCGAGAGAAATTTTTTTTGGTGACAGGGCATTGAATGCCCTGCCACCCATCAACCATATTGTACTTGATTCACTTTTTAAAAAAAGTGCAAGGGTAGATAATAGACCCAAAATAGTCACCCACAAGACGCATTGTTTGCAAAATTGACAAGCGTAAAATTGACAATTGTACACATCATAGGCAAAATGAATTGATTGGCAAATGTAATAATGACAATTGTACAACATCATAGGCATAAAGAATTGATTGGCAAAATGAATTACGGTGACAAATGTAATAATATACATGGTTCAAAAAGACGTATAAAATCCGTCTCATGATACATAAGCTATGAGAAACCCTAAACTAATGCCATCTAGCTACGGCTAAACTGACGTCGTCTAGTCAGACGTCTCATCGCGTCCAAGCGGCGTATCTGTCGGATTCTGCAAAAAAAGATAATAAGACAGCTTTCAGTAAGTATAAACATATAACGACATTTATAAAACAATACAAAAAATAAAAAAGAGTAAACCCTAATACTAACCATGCCGCCGCGAGAACTGAGAATGTCCATCAGGGCGTTTAAGCCCTTCCTGCCTGCGTACTCGCGCTCGTACGGTGTGGGATCACGTCCTGTCATTGACCACTGTCAAAACATACAAAGATTTCATTATGTTAGAATTAAAAAACTCATAAACCCTAAACTATCGAACATAAAGAGCAATGCGAAAACACTTACAAAATCGGCCTCAAATGATGTCCATCCACCGCTCCCCAAGTGGTGCGATCTCCCTGCCTCTACTCGCGCTCTGGCTGCATCCTTTTGTTGCTTCCACTTGTCGGGATTCTCGCGCGCTGCTTTCTTTGCATTCTTCCAATCTTCTTTGGCCAGCCAATCTGGCATGTTCGACCCATGCTTGATTGCTTTTTGCACTTCGGAACGCTTGTGTTTGCAGTATTCGCACATTCGAATCTTCATCAGGTCTTCATTGAAGCGTTGATCCCGTGTTGGAACGGGAAACTCATCATGAAGTATGCTGATGACTCTGTCTTTTAAATCACTTGGTACTTCACTCCATTTGTTTAGTATGTAGTGTCTAAACAGCTGAGAGCAAAGACCACGCATGTGCGAGATCACCTTCTTGCTGTCATCATCCATGATGATGCCAACGCTGAAGTCGATGGAGTAAGGCAAGCCCTCTGGCCGGTGACGCGTGAACCTGGGTGTCCCAGCAGGAGTCTCTAGCGACGTGTCGATGGGGGTACGGACGTCAGGTGTCTCCACCAGCGTCTGGGCCCCGAACCGAGGAGTGTCGAGTGGGGTGGCTCCTGGCGGAGTAGGTAGAGGTGTGTAGCTGCTAGGAACATTGAGCCGCACAAAACCTGGCGTAGATGGCGATGTTGTGGCTGGTGTGGGGGCGGGCAAAGAAGGGGAGGGTAAAGAGCCTCTTCGAACACGAGGCGGTGTGGAGGCATCGGCGGCGGAATCCCCACAACAACCGACACCGCCACCACTAGAGCGTCGGTGTCTATACTAGTGTGAAGATCGTCTTATTGACACCGAAGCTTCGGAGCACGCCGAATGCTCTGAAAGAGAGGGAGAAGCGGATGGAGTAGGAATGCGCGATGATGCGCCAGAGCGATGACGCTCCGTTTAAACACATATCGTTTGTTTCATTTTGTAGATCCTCTGCATGCACCCCATATAGAGTAGTAGCATCTTGATGCTCGTCTGGCACCACCACAGCGGCTTCTGATTGAGCATCTTCTCTGATCTCCTCCATTGATGTCGTTGTGATTGGCACATGGTAGCCTTCATACATCCTTGCACTACGAGGGGCTACCTCTATGACGTACCACCAATTTGATGTAGACTTTGTAGGATAAAATATTACCTGCCAGAGCCACATAACTTACATGAGAGCTTTCAAGCACATAACTTGTAAAAGGGGGATGTTAACTATTTACATACTTACTTGTTCACAATGCTCGGGTAGTACGAAAGTGTCTCTTAGGTCAGTCCATTTCTTAGTAGAATCCACCTCAAGAAAACCAGACTCTCCTCTACGCACAGTAGCGTTGCGACCCTCCATGATTATCTTGAACCATTGCACGTCGAACAAGTCGACAAAAAATCCTCTGTAATCGATCCTCAAAATCTCTTGCAGCGTGCCGAAGTAAGTGGGTTCCGCCACCACAGAATCTGCATCAGAGGAACGTCGTCGACTAGACTGTTCAAATTTTGCCATGATTCCACAATCTTGAGTAAAACGCTTTTTGTCAATCCATTCCATCCTAAAATGTTGACCTTTACACCATGCTGCTGTGTAAGACTTATACTACAACGAACAAAGATTATGAGTGGCCGTTCAAACGTTTAGAAATAAAGTCACTAGCTAGTCGTACATTGCAAACTTACCTTGGTCGCGCAACCCCGAGAGTACTCCCACTCTTCCTCAGTCACTTCCTCACCGCATTGTTGTGCGCTTTTCAATTGGTTGTGCAACCATCTTAAGCTCATGAATGTTGGTAGGCTCTCCAGACCCGTCGGATAGTGCATCGGTGGTCGTCTTGCCCGTCTCCACTCGATTCGTGCCTTTTGTCGCTCTTGCTTTGCATCCTCATATTGTGAAATCCACTTTTGCATCACTGGATTGTGAAGCATGCAAAATCGGTTGATTTTAGCCTCTAGATCTTCCGTCATCTTCTTCTCAACACCGAGATTGCACATGACAATCCCAGATATGCGCTCATCATCTATGGTTCACCATAGCGTGTCCCGAGCTTTATCAAATCCATCTAGCCACTCTCCAATGTACACTAGGGACTTTGATACCAACCAACCTTCTGCCATGCTACCCTCCGGACATGCCTTTTGACGCACATATCCCTTAAGCGTTTTCATGAAACGTTCTAAGAAGAACATCCATCTGGAATGAACTGTGCCAGCTATTTCCACCTCATCAACTATGTGAACAAGAAGATGCACCTAAATGGTTAGCATGGTAATAGGAAAATGTTTCTCAAACATGCACACAAGCTCCGCAGCATTTAGTTTGGCGAATGGTATGGAGTCTACGTTGATCTCCTTTTGTGAGATCCATTGCACCAGCTTTGCAAGTTTGTAGATTGTGTTACGGACGTTGAGAGACAAACATCCCTCAATGGCAACCGGTAAAATAAACTGTAAAGTATGTGGAGCAATGATATTAAAGTCCACATTTTATGCAATGATATTAAAGTCCACTATGAACGTACCTCACACATTTTATGCCAATCGTGTGACTTCAAACCGGTAAGCTTTCCTTCTTTAGTAAAACACGTTCGGAGTGAGGGCATTACGCAAGTGGGGGTCCGCAAAGATCGAATGGTCTGTTTTACTTTGCGTTCTTGGGCTCCTGTGAAAATCTATGGTACTTTAGGGAGTTTTATCGATCCATCAGACGCTGTTTGCGGCCAATATTGCTCCATACGATCCACATTTCTAAGGTCAACTCTGGCTCCCAAAGTATCTTTCTTGCCGGTCAGATGGTCCCATAGTAGATTACCCACATTCTTGAATATGTGCATTGGATCGAGCAAGTGATTGATCATGAGTTGGGGCCAGTATGGTAACTCGTACCATAGAGATAGTCTCTTCATCCCTAGAGGCAATCCGTCATCGCACATCTCCTTCTGCTCTAACCATGCTTGTGCAGACATCCTTGGTGGCTCTCTTCCCAAAAAGCCGTCGCATAACACATGATTCTCTGGAAGATACGCTTGATGACCTTCGTAGATTTGCTTCTTCAGTGAGGGCGCCCTACGTGCATTCAGTCTAGGTCCACATGTGACACATGCTCTGTATCCGCTTGTTTGAAGCCCTGCATGTATACACATGATTATAGATCAACTATGGGAAAAAACAAGATTTACAGTGTCTGAATGAGGAGTTTCAATAGATCACCTGAGCATTCTGTTAGCCCGGGATAGTCATGCATGGTCCACATTAGAATGCCTCTGATCATAGCATTCCGTCGTCCTGTGTGTCGGCTCATATCCACCACCTCTATGCCAATCCACAATTGTTGTAGCGCTTCCAATAGTGGACGAAGATACACATCCATATTCTTCACTTTATATCGCCCTGGCACAATCAAGCTTAGCCATAGGTGCCCCTTCTTCGTAGTCAACCACGGGGGAATGTTGTAGTTGACGATGACAACGGGCCATACACTGTAAGATGTTGATCTTTGACCAAATGGATTTACGCCATCCATACCCAGGCCTAAGCGCAAATTTCGAGCTTCCCTGGCAAAATCCGACCATGTTCCATCTATATGTTTCCAGGCTGCGCAATCTGCAGGAATTCGTAGCACACCATCCGAAGATTTATTCTCCTCATGCCATGATGCTAGGGCGGCCATGGACTTACATTCGAAGAAATGCTTGATGCGAGGAAGTAGAGGAAAATGTCGCAAAACCTTTTGTGGAATTTTTTTCCCGTGGAGATCTACTCGATATCTTTCAGAATCACATTTTGGACACTTCTCCATGTCTATGTATTCCCCTCTGAAAAGAATGCAGTCATTAGGACAAGCGTGGATAGAATTGTAATCCATCCCCAAGTTTCGCAAAATCTTTCTTGCTTCATCTCGGGAATCTGGCATCACATTGTCAGCTGGTAGTATGTGCTCTTTAAGCAATCTACACAACATAAAAATACGATACAGTCGTGTAAAAATCTATCAGATCATTATACATTTAGAGTTTTATTAAAGTAAACTAATTGTAATAGATCACCTGAAAAGCCCTGTGACGCTAGTGTCACTCCATCCAAACTTTGCCTGCTTGTTGAGAAGAACCAGGAGTGCTTTCAATCTAGACATACGTGCTCCATTATACAATGGCGTATCGGCTTCACTTTTCATATCATCATAGATAAGCCTTTCTGAATCCATGATCGTCTCGATCATTTCATCAATCTCGGGCTCAAACATTGCCTCGTTGGGAATGTGCTCTGCATGATCATCCCCCGAGCTGTCAGAGGCTACATCTTGTGGCCTCACATATGCTGCTTGACCAAAGCGCCTGCGAACACGTCTATTGGGTTGCAAGATTGCTGCTTGTTGGCCAGCATCAGAGTCTGACGAGTTATAATTGGCAACAACTCGATC
This sequence comes from Adiantum capillus-veneris, assembly GCF_014529385.1. NCBI lineage: Eukaryota > Viridiplantae > Streptophyta > Polypodiopsida > Polypodiales > Pteridaceae > Adiantum > Adiantum capillus-veneris. The sequence continues at coordinate 62,605,443 of NC_140940.1, read as the reverse complement.
TATAATAGATGGATCGAACTCGCCAAATTCGCGAACGTGCTGCAAAGAAACACATCTTGTCCGTCGCACAGCATGCTTGCATTGATTACAAGGACATAAGACCCTCGTTGAGAGATAGGTGTTTCGGTTGGACGGTCCCACATCCTCGTCACTACTCATAATGAGGATAAAAATCTTATAACCTGGACAACAAATTAATATTCTATTGGCATACTTCGTCTTATCTCTCTCTCTCTCTCTCTCTCTCTCTCTCTCTCTCTCTCTCTCTCTCTCTCTCTCTCTCTCTCTCTCTCTCTCTCTCTCTCTCTCTCTCTCTCTCTCTCTACCTTACATTCTCTAGTCATGTCCAATCCCCGCACACCTCGGTCTAGAGGTGCACAGAGATCAAAACTATCGGGTTATAATCTCGTCTTTATTGGTCAATACCTATATTTGTGGGTACAAGAAATCTACAGATCCACGTCTACATGATACTGCATGTAGTGGACAAAACCCCTTTGCCTCTTCTCTAGTTGTAGCACTTCACAGCATCTTAACATCTTTTCACAGTAGATCTTTTCACTGTTCGTCTAACTCTAAACCCTAAACCGTAAGTAATTCTTGCGTGGACTCGATCTAACGTAAATAAGCGTAAATCTAACTAAAAATAAACCTAAATCTAATTTAAAGTAAGTCTACATCTAACCTAATCTTTAACGTCTTTTGGGATAGTTTCCTACGACGTTAAAACTCTCTTCTTCTTGTGTGTGTGTGTGTGTGTGGGTAAACCTAAATAAACCTAAGTCTAATCTAATATAACATAAATCTAAATCTAACGTAAATTATGTTATGTTAAAAACAAAGAACTAAACTAGCAGGGATTATAAGAACCTTAAAACTGATTTAGCACATAATTTTTCACATAACTCGGCAAGAGTTGGCATTCTCATCACTAAAGATGTGAGAGTTAACTTCCGGCGGTGACGCTGCCTCATCTCCATCCACATCTGACGACAGCAATTGGCCCTTTGGACCGTTCTTTCTCTTGTTACTAACTTTGAAATTGTTGTTGAATGACTAGAGGTTGTCTAGATGGTCATTGTCGGGGATGTAGTGACTCTTGCCGCCCTGAAGATCCACCTTCTTCCCTATCTTCTGAAGACATTTCACCAGTACTTTTGGATCGACGGAGCCCACCATGAGTGAAGGCAGCAATACCCTATATTCCATTGAGGGCTTTCTTCACCCGCTTCATGCAGGCATCGCAGTCTATGGAGACCTAAATCTAATCTAATATAACGTAAATCTAAATCTAGCGTAAATAAACATAAATCTAACTAAAAATAAACCTAAATCTAATCTAATTTAACTTAAATAAACATAAATCTAATTTAACGTAAATCTACATCTAACCTAATCTTTAATGTCTTTTATGATAGTTTCCTACGACGTTATAACTCTCTTCTTCTTGTGTGTGTACGCGTGTGTGGATGTGTGTGCCAGTAAAAAAAGATAAATGGTATAACCTTTCTATCACCCATGCCAAGTATGATAGATTGGTTATGCCATTTCCCTCTTGAATAATAGGTCTTGAGTTCAACTCCTCGTCGGCTAGATATTTAGGTCTTTTAATTTTAATTAGTTTCCTACGACGTTAAATTAGTTTCTCTCTCTTTCTCTCTCAATGTGTGTGCGTTTTTTTGTTTATGCATGTTTTCTCTCTCTTTTCCTCTCTCAACGTGTGCGTTTTTTGTTTATGCATGTTCTCTCTCTCTTTTCCTCTCTCAATGTGTGCGTTTTTTGTTTATGCATGCTCTCTCTCTCTTTTCCTCTCTCAATGTGTGTGTGCATTCTTTGTTTATGTATGTGTGTGTGCGTTTTTGTTTATGTTTGTACTCTCTCTCTCTCTCTCTCTCTCTCTCTCTCTCTCTCTCTCTCTCTCTCTCTCTCTCTCTCTCTCTCTCTCTCTCTAAAACACTATGTGTGTGTGTGTGTGTGTGTGTGTGTGTGGAGAAGAAAGAGAGAGAGAGAGAGAGAGAGAGAGAGAGGGAGAGCGTTACGTGCTCCTTGCTTGAGGGCGCTGAAAAACTCAGATCTGAGATCTAAGTTTTTTGGCGCTCTCTATTATTTTTTTTAGCCCAGCCGGCGTCGCTATGAGCGTCGCAAATTTACTTGTAAATTTACGAAGCTCATAGCGACACCAGGAAATGTTTTTTTGAGCGTCGTTGTGTGAGCGTCGCTAATATGAATAGCCTCTTGTAGTGCACCACTTCTCCAATCTACTATCGCTAGTAGCATGAGTGGTTTGCTCTCAAGATTCACCACTTTTCCACTCTATGTCATTATATTAAGAATATCTGGGTGTTAAGGTCCACCACTTGTCCAACCTATAAGGCTACATCTTAAAGGTTATTCTTTCTTACCACTTGGAGTGACCATGATAGGTTTTACATGGGGGTTTGGTTCCAAGGTCCACCACTTGTCCAAGCTAACTCTATTGAAACATAGACAGAAGCAAAGGTCCACCACTTGTCCAAGCTAGGATCCATTGAAACATGGAGAAAAGGATGCTCCACCATTTGTCGAAGCTAACTCTATTGAAACATGGGGGGTTTACGTTCTAGGTCCACCACTTGTCCAAGCTATTATCGCTAGTAGCATGAGTGGTTTTCTCTCTAGATTCACCAATTTTTCACTCTATGTCATTATAGTAAGAATATTTGGGTGTTAATGTCCACCACTTGTTCAACCTATAAGGCTATATCTTAAAGGTTTCTCTTTCTCACCACTTGGAGTGACCATGATAGGTTTTACATTGGGGTTTGGTTCCAAGGTCCACCACTTGTCCAAGCTAACTCTATTGAAACATAGAGAGAAGAAAAGCTCCGCCACTTGTCCAAGCTAGGGTCCATTCAAACATGGAGAGAAGGATGCTCCACCATTTGTCCAAGATAGGCTCCATTGAAACATGAAGAGCAGCGAGCTACACCATGTCTTCAAGATGCTAGGCTCCATTGAAATACCTTATACCCACGATATTTCGTACATGGAGGGTTTACATTCTAGGTCCACCACTTGTCCAAGCTATTATCGCTAGTAGCATGAGTGGTTTTCTCTCTAGATTCACCAATTTTCCACTCTATGTCATTATAGTAAGAATATTTGGGTGTTAATGTCCACCACTTGTTCAACCTATAAGGCTATATCTTAAAGGTTTCTCTTTCTCACCACTTGGAGTGACCATGATAGGTTTTACATTGGGGTTTGGTTCCAAGGTCCACCACTTGTCCAAGCTAGGCGCCATTGAAACATGGAGATAAGGATGCTCCACCATTTGTCCAAGATAGGCTCCATTGAAACATGACGAGAAGCAAGCTGCACCATGTCTCCAAGATACTAGGCTCCATCGAAACACCTTAAACCCACGATATTTCGTAGATGGGGGGTTTACTTTCAAGGTCCACCACTTCTCCAACCTATTATCGCTAGTAGCATGAGTGGTTTGGTCTCAAGATTCACCAGGTTTCCACTCTATGTCATTATATTAAGAATATCTGGGTGTTAAGGTCCACCACTTGTCCAACCTATAAGGGTATATATTAAAGGTTATTCTTTCTCACCACTTGGAGTGACCATGATAGGTTTTACATGGGGGTTTGGTTCCAAGGTCCACCACTTGTCCAAGCTAACTCTATTGAAACATAGAGAGAAGCAAAGGTCTACCACTTGTCCAAGCTGGGCTCCATTGAAACATGGAGAGAAGGATGCTCCACCATTTGTCCAAGATAGGCTCCATTGAAACATGAAGAGAAGCGAGTTGCACCATGTCTCCAAGATGCTAGGCTCCATTGAAATACCTTAAACCCACGATATTTCGTACATGGGGGGTTTACATTCAAGGTCCACCACTTGTCCAACCTATTATCCTTAGTAGCATGAGTGATTTGGTCTCAAGATTGACCACCATTCCACTCTATGTCGTTATATTAAGAAGGTTTGGGTGTTAAACCACTTGTCCAACCTATCAGGCTATAACTTAAATGATATTTTTTCTCACCACTTGGAATGTGCATGATATCTTTTACATGGGGTTTTGTTCCAAGGTCCACCACTTGTCCAAGCTAGATCTATTACATATATATTATACTTACAATATTCAACTAGATTCCCTACCTATCATGTCCAGTAGCATGGATGCTCTGGCTTTAAGGTCCACCACTTGTCCAACCTATACTCTCTTATGTCAGGGAGATCTCTCTATAAATTCAAAACCTTCCCGCCTAAATTTTAAATTCAAAATCTTATCGCCTAAATTTAAAATATCCCTCCCAAATTTTAAATATCCCACCTAAATTTTAAAATATCCCGCCCAAATTTTAAAATTCAAACTTTTTTGTAAAATTTAAATTTTACCACTTAAATTTAAAATATTCCACGTGAAATTGATTTTAAATTCAAGTTTACCACAGAAGGATATCATTATCCCACCTAAATTCAAATATGCAAACCTCAAATCATTATATTGTACATAAATTCAAACAAAATCAAATTAACAAGCCTAAACTGATATTAGTTTGTATACATATGAATTTATCACACCTAAATTATGTCACCATGTTAGAGAGAGTGGTTAGAGAATTTGAACAAGGTCCACCACTTGTCCAACCTAGATACCAAGAAGGATTGAGTGACAAGGTATTGTTTGGAGGTCCTTACAGTCCACTAGTCTCAAGGTCCACCACTTGTGGTAAGCGTCACCAAAATGTGTATATATTCATCCAAAGAAATACACGTATTTTTGGTCTACATGTCCTAGTTTCAACCATTTATGTCCATTAGGTGTATCACTAAACAACACTACTTTTGTTGAGAAACAGAAGTTACAATCATATCTACAAATGGATTAGAGGAAAATCAGCTCAGCATACATCCAGAACTCGCTACAAGAATCGACTTTAACATATCACACAAGTAAGTCTTCCATTCAAGTTTACTAGTATTACAATGTGTTAGTTATTTGTGATATTTATGTATGTATATATACTATGTGTGCATATCGTAATTAAGTGTAATTGTGTATCTACATTATGTATGAGTATTACAATGAAATAACACAAATATACATACTTACACATAGATAACACAGGCGCACACATACATGAGCATGTATTTTCAAGAGAGAGATAGCAAGATACAGAGATAGATAGAGAGAGAGAGAGAGAGAAATACCTGTTTTCTAGAGAGAGGAGAGAGAGAAAGATAACAGATTTCATTGTGTTTATGTATGTGGAAGAGAGGAAGACGATGTATGGGAATATGTGCACGTATTTTCAAGAGAGAGACAACAAGATAACATATTTCACTGTGGTTATGTATGAGGAAGAGAGGAAGACGATGTGTGGGAATATGTGCATGTATTTTCAAGAGAGAGACAGCAAGATAACAGATTTCAATGTGGTTATGTATGTGGAAGAGAGGAAGACGATGTGTGGGAATATGTGTATGTGTGCGGGAATACTTTTAAACTATGTATCTTTGTCTTTTGATGAGAGAGTGTGTGTCCAAGAAAGAGTTACAGGTCCACGTGTGCATTTGTATGGGAACCCTCGTCTGCCTAAGTTGCATTACATGTTATACGGGATACATATAATACACCATACACGAGCATATTATAGGTTATCCCATAATATACATGCGTGTTATTAATGGACGCAAACCATGTGGTGAAATTTATTAGAGAGCATCAATTTCTATATGCTCTTTTTTAAATAAAAATCGCCCAATAAAACTTTACAGATATTTTGTGCGACAAGGTTTGCAACCGCATATTATGTTCTTGCCACCTTGCAAGAAGTGAAGCCTGCTTTGATTGAAACTGTAGCTGATAGACGATGGGATGCATGGCTCAGCAAGTATCCTCGCTACTAAGAGATAGCGATGTGCATAACTTGTGAACTTGAAAATTTTTTGCCACAATGTAGAGAGGATTGTAAGTCCGGTTTGTAGATCTTTTGTGAATAGCCGACAAAGACTCTTTCTTCTTTGGTCGAGTTTATTGGTATATGTCAAAGGCATTGCGCAAAGTAATAGATCATGTTGGCTTTGGTGCAAAGAACAAAGCTGTAATTATCAGAGCTGCCAACATGCGATGGGTGTTGTTGCATGGTGTTTCATTTGTATTGGATCCCAAATCCCAAATGCATCAACAATCGTCCAACAAAGAATTCATGACCGACTTCAAAATAGTGTGCTCTTAACTGTTGGGACACGAAGATGGAAAAACGGCTTTTGATCAACGAGTTGATTATGCTAACATAACTCGTATGTTCTAGGATCCATGGAATATATATGCCATTTCACACACAAGTGTGCCTATATAATGGAATGACTATGGCGGAAAAAAGTGGATCTGTAACACATTGCAGTAAAGGTTTTATCTATTGCAGCATCAAGTGGAAACTATGAGAGATCTACAACATGAGATTTATCCATAATCCAGTGAACATTGCAACAAGATCAACACAAAAGCACTATGGGGTCTTTTAAACCCATGGCTATAATCATGATGATATGGAATGGGAGATAGCTTCAAAATGCTCTAATATGTATGAAGTAGATGATATGGTTGGTGTGTTTCATGCAGACGAAGATGTGTGACTTAGGTCCTTTAAATATTTCCCGGTGTGATTACTTGAATATTATGAAAGATAGTGATGCACTACTTGATGTTCACCTACCTCTCTCTCTCTCTCTCTCTCTCTCTCTCTCTCTCTCTCTCTCTCTCTCTCTCTCTCTATATATATATATATATATATATATATATATATATATATATATATATATATATATATATATATATATATATATATATATATATATATATATATCTATCTATCTATCTATCTCGTTACCTTTGCAATAAGATTCATAATTACAATTAGATACAATAAAATTTCAAATCAAGAATACAAAAAGGGACAACTGAGGGGGTAAATGAAATTCAGTGATTGTAGCACTTTGCACTGGCTTCTTGAAAATAGATAGGGGTAAGCTGAGGGAGGTGCTTAAGAGAACGATTGTGTCAGATCATTGAGTAGTTCGCACTCACTACTTGCAAGCTCAGGAGATGGGCTTGCAATTCCTTGTTGTAAAGGACCAGCCGGCCTGTTCTGGTAGTGGTCCGTACAACAATGCATATTGTTGTAGCTTGGCTTGGGCCTCTGATAGATCTATCTCAAGCTCAAGGATTATGCCGCAAAATGTCATGGTCTCTCTCCTTGGATTGCAAGATCGTGCCCTCGGCTCAATAATGCAATGGGCGTCTCTCATACTTCGAGAAGTAAAGCTATAGGACATTTGCGTGCAGGCATTGGATTATTGGCATTACTTGCCGCCACTTTCTTTACAATCTTACCATGTCCAACGCTAGAATGCTTTGGACGGTCTGACCAATCAACCCATCTCCCAAGGATATTATAAGCATAGCAATACTGTATAAAGTAGAGTTCCATCTCTCTCTCTCTCTCTCTCTCTCTCTCTCTCTCTCTCTCTCTCTCTCTCTCTCTCTCTCTCTCTCTCTCTCTCTCTCTCTCTCTCTCTCTCTCTCCTCAGTTTTTTCCACATGGTCAAAACATTAGTGAGTTTGGCTCTCCTAATGCTCCTCACTTTCTTGAAGTGAGTGAGTTTTGTCCTCTCTCTCTCTCTCTCTCTCTCTCTCTCTCTCTCTCTCTCTCTCTCTCTCTCTCTCTCTCTCTCTCTCTCTCTCTCTCTCTCTCTCTCAATTTTATCCACATGGCCAAAGCTTTGGTGTGTATGTATTTCCTAGTTTTCCCTGAATGAATAGGTTTTCAAAGCCTTAATGACTATGTTTGGTGCTCCCCCCCATCTGTCTCTCTCCCTCCCTCCCTCCCCCTCTCCATCTCAATGCCCTTATTCTCCTCCCACATCTCTCTCTCTCTCTCTCTCTCTCTCTCTCTCTCTCTCTCTCTCTCTCTCTCTCTCTCTCTCTCTCTCTCTCTCTTCCACATGGTCAAAACTTCAGCGAGGATGCTTCTCATCACTCTCCCTAAGATCTTAGATCTCTCTCTCTCTCTCTCTCTCTCTCTCTCTCTCTCTCTCTCTCTCTCTCTCTCTCTCTCTCTCTCTCTCTCTCTCTCTCTCTCTCTCTCTCTCTCTCTCTCTCTCTCTCTCTCTCTCCATTTCAAGCATGTCCCTTAAGTCTATGTACTATTTGGTACAAATTGGTTTGCAATACATCTTAATGGGTGTGTTTTTAGCAAAGCACTTTAAGGTGATGGCTTTTATTTGTTGTTAGTTATAATCACATGGCAGCAAAAGCTAAAATGACAGCCATTGTCAATGAATTCTCTTTTGTTAGTTTCACACTACTCAAAATAAAGAGCTTGTTAGGGTTTGATGGCTTATGTTATATTTGTACAAGTGTTTTATCTAGCTACTTAAAACCCACAAGTTGAAGTAGTGAGACCAAATGATCCGATTGGGAGCTCTCAGATGGATTTCTAAATATATTTCTCAAATAATATTTTTGAAATATCAACATCTGTAAGGTAGTGAACAAAACTTAACGACATGCTCAAAGGTTAATCACTCATAGGTTTTGAACGTGGAAAAACACTCTCAGTTAGGTCTTGATCATGTGAAGAGAGCAGTTGCACTTCAAAAACAAAACATACTTCTAGGTTTTGACCATGTGGAGAGAGTAGTCACCCTTCAAAAAGAGTGGTCAAAACATTGGTGAGGAAGTTTTCACCACATGTTGAAAAGCTAAGCGAGTGCATTTTTTAATGCTCAAAACCCAAAAGAGAAACCTCTCCACACATTTAAACCTATGTGAGTGAGTTTTGTCCATATGGTCAAAAATTAAGTGAGCAAGTTTACTCCACATGTTCAAAAACTAAGCGAGTTTGTTCATAAATGTTCAAAACCCACATAAGCAAGTTTGTTCCACATTCTCAAAACCTAAGTATTTGATTTTTGACCATGGACCTTTTGACACAAATTTCATCTTTAAAGACTAAGAAGCTTTATTTTACAAATAGCATGTTATACCTTCTTTGACCGTGGTATGAGTTGTCAATTATCAAGCGTGTTATAGACATCAGCAAGGTGCATCCGTATACTTCTACCCTATTGAAGAATTCTTGGATAGACATTCTTGAAATAATACAAAATGACCTATGGGCCATGAAAATAGATCTAACTATAGGTACAAATTAGGCTTAGGATGTGCAAAAGAAATCTAATTTAGCAAACGTATCATCTAAACACATATCTCTCTTATTGCATGAAATTGTTAATGAGCCCAAAGTTTGAAATATGGCTGTTAAGTATAGAAGAGAGCTATCACACCCCCTAAACAATTATTTTTTAAATGCACATTGTTGGGTGAAACTGTTTGGTTGCAAGAAGAAATTGTAGATGGTACCTTTTGACCAACATAGGCCTCCAAGAAAAATAAGATTGTAGAATTTTTACTAAACAGTGTTTTTTTGGGGTTTTGGCAGATGTATCACATGTTATCACGATAGCTTCATCATTATCTGAAATTTCATCAAAGTTATGTGTTGTCTTGGATCTGAATGGCCTACTCTTACGACATTGTTTTGCAAAATCCCAACAGTTCCAAAGACTTCAAGTAGGAAAAAATTGGGTGGTTCTTTGCCTAGGGGAGTTTCCTGATGCCTTGTTTGATGGATTTCATGTTGCAATTTGTTCAATAGCTTTGCTCCACAATGTGTTGGCAATAGTAAGGTGCTTAGAGTCTCATACAATGAAGAACTTTTCTTTCTTCATGATATGGAGTCAAGCAAATTTCCACAAGCATTCAAAAGACCGTCTTATATTCACCTGATAAGATGGGGTGGAAGAAATGTTCAAACTTCTTGAGTATGTTTGGAATCAGTTTGAAGATGTTTGCAAGCGTGCAAGGACAATTCTACTTGATGATATCCCTTAAAAGGGATGTCCAATTCCAGTCGAGAACTGCATCTTTCCCAACTCCTTTGATGTCAATGTTGCTGATTCAATTTTGATTCAAAAAGTTTTGTCATACTTGGTGCAATTAAGCCAATCAAGTGATGCATGTGGGGTTTTCAAATTTGATCGCTACGATTTTGACATGCATTGTATGAGAAATTTAAAGGTGTTATTGATGGGTGGAGTAAACCTAGTGATAGTGGTGTCTCATCTCCTAAATCAGTTGAATCCAAAAGTCGTGGCAACAAGCATGGAAGATTTAATCAATCATCCATCACCTCTTGCTTAAAGGGGCCTTCTCTATCACAAGGATTGGCCTCGTCAGGCACGACCACAACAAAGCATGCTCCATTTTCATTAAATTGTTCTTCAGAGATTGAATCTCTATAAACTTCCTTGGACCTCCATCGCCTCTTGACTTTAAAGGACATGGAAGCTATACACATAGCTCAAGATCTAGGCTATAACCAGGGTTACATAAACGAAGGACCTGCTAAAGAGTTCACAGATAGATTACAAAATATGTACTCTCACCAAGGATGATATCAAAGTCCCATGATGTAAATGCCACTCTAAAGAGTGGACAAGTTATTTTGCGTATGATTGTTTGGTGTTTCTTAACACCACCTGCTAAACGAGAAAATAGTTTACTCTTATGTCCAAGAAAAAGATTTATGTAAGAACTTGTCACAATTGATTGTACCCTTTTGGATTTACTTTGTTGTGATAAGTGACCTAGACAATGTGTCATCATGCTTCATGCCAAATGTAGTTGTCATACAGGTTGTGGTCACCCTATTTATTGGAGGGTAACCCTCTATGTGTATGAGTAATTTTACTCCTCAAGCAATGTCCCCAAGCAATGAAAAGCTCTATGTACTCAATACAATTCATTTTATTATCTCCAAAGATAATACGCAAGACTTGAATTTGGAACTAGATGTGATAATTGTGTACATGACCGATGCCATTTAGATGAGATCTCTCTCTCTCTCTCTCTCTCTCTCTCTCTCTCTCTCTCTCTCTCTCTCTCTCTCTCTCTCTCTCTCTCTCTCACACACACACACACACACACACACACACACACGCGCGCGCGCGCGCGCACACACACACACACACTGTCACACATCGGTGGTTTTTTTTTTTTTCATAATTTGTTATTGTATCTTGCCTCATTAGTGAACTAAGTAAACAAGCATGTACCTTCTTTTTTGCTTTAAACATTTCACAAACTTGCTCATATAGTTTGTTGATGATTTTGGGACAATCTGAAATGTCTATAGTAAACAATACGCATGTATTAAGGATTCTAAAAAGATATGGCATTACATAATCTTGATAAAGTGTCTTGGTACAAAAAAAATTCTCGCAATGTGAAGCCCACTCAACAACGGAACTCATGGATTTGAGGGGATTAATTAAAAAAAAAGAAATTTTTGACTTGCCATGGTATCTTACCATAGTTTAATCTAAACATATATGCCTTTTATAAAAGTTTTCTCTACACATTTATCCACATTTATGGCAATAAGTTCATGACATGATTCCAACATACAACATCTCATTGAAAACTTTTATGGTTAGAAAGAAAATAATAATGATTGAGGCACATATCAAAGTACTATATCGTGGATAAAACTTCACCACATTTACAAAGTGGGAATTACGAGATTCCCATATTTACTAATAAGGTTTTTAAGACATTGTAATATTATTGATTACCAACAAGTCTAAAGAGGTTGAGGGCTTCCAAGCTTGTAATCGTATGCAGTTTTTGAGCTTTGTATTGAGTCCAAATAGCTAGGAATCCATTCTTTGAACCTTGGCTAATAGCTAGGAATCCATTGTTTGAACATTGGCTAAGGTATAAAAGCCAACTTTTGTAATTATAAACCTAAGTTTTGGATAATGAAAGTAAGCGTTTGCTACAAAAGCTCAACGTGAGTCTACTGTTTCTTCAATTCCTTATGTCTCTCTCGTACGGTGTTGCATTGCTATTCCAAGCATACCAACGCGTTCACAGGTGAAAGCTCTTCCAATTAACATAAGTTGCTCGCGATGAAAGTGTGTGTTTAATCATGCCTTCTACGAGTTTTTTTTGTTTCCTACTCATAATATACGCACCAAAATTGGTTTTTGACCTTAGGAATAAGTAGAGCACGTCTAGAAGAAGCCATAGAGTGCTTTGGGTGTTAAAATTGACTGGCTTAAAATAGTTTTTTTATCTTATGCGTGATTTTGTCCGAGTGTCAAAAATGACAATTGAGTACATGAGTGTTAAGGGTACTCTGTTCATACTAAGCATTACGTTTTGTTGCATTCGGAGACTCATAGCTATACAAATTCATCGGATCAAGCTTGCAGTAAAAAAAGTAGCTTTTTGATGTCTGACACACATTTGAGACTGAGTTAGGTAGGAGCGGCTTAAACTTGGGTTTTTCGAGAGATTAGCCATCTCTTGTATCCTCCATGCACTAGTCGAGTCAGCTACGTCCCAAGGATTGACAAATTTTGTATATGTGGTTTTCGCTTTGCTAGCATCGATATGGTGAGGCTTGACAGCAGGTCGACACAAAGTTATGATGTCTTCAACACATTGATTGCCGGTTATGCTCTCTACATATGCTTGAAGCTTGACTACATGTGCGAGTATGCAAGACGTTGACATTGGTAACACTTTGGATGACAAGTATGCCAAGAGTAGTATACTTTGGAAAGCATAAGTTCTTGATGATCTTCTTATTGGGACATGCTTTCTTGCAATGCATTGATTTCCATTGTTGGCACACAATGCCAATCTAATAGGGGTTTAGACCATATGAATTTTCCTTTACCTAATTGGTGTTTTTTGTGTTGTCCAATGTTTTCAACAATTTAGGTTGAGTTATGTTTTGTTAGCAATCACCACCCTCCCTTGTTTTGGTACAGCACCTCAAGATCATTCAAAAGAATCACCTATGCTTGCATGTTGAAGGCACATGGAATCATGCAACATGTTGTGGGCAAACAAATTGACCGAGACATTGTTTATCACAAGTGGTTGGAAAAAGACATAATATTTAGACATGCTTGGGTCATGTATGTAGTGTGGGGTTCTTTTGAGAGCACAAAAACGTTCTTGGCAAGCCTCATCTGAGCTCTTCAAGTGCATTGATTGCAAGATAGGACAATCAATGAGACAAGGCTAGAAATCTCTCAAGCATGCTTCTCTATAGCGACTCTCTAACGGTGGTCACCAATGCTAGCATGTTGAACGTTCATGGCATATGCAAGACATTGACCTAGGCTAACAAACTCTCGATGAGATTGGTATGTTTGGTTTGTTGACGGAAAAGAACCATGTGCTTGGAAATGCTTGTTCTTCAATTTGAGTAACAAAATATTTTTCACAAGTATTCTAGCAGTACAAAGACAAAACAAAAAAGGCCAAAACATCCCTTAACTAAACAAAAAGGGCCAAAACATCCCTTTACTAAACAACTTCACAAAGCACCCCAAAGCATCTTATCCAAATCTTGTAACTACATGCCTCTCAAACGATTTTGCAATGGGGAGGCACATGTACCAAGTGTGATGGTCCTCCTAGACCCCGTCTCTTCTAATACATTGATTGCCATAATTTTGAGTCTCATAGGTCTCTTCTATTGATTGCCATAATTGAGTCTCATAGGGGTAAGCTATGGCTACTTTTATGGCATCATTCTTGCTCGTGCTATAGTTGACACATATGCCAACAAGTGTACTTTGGGGAGCATTAGTTCAAGTTAAGCATTTTATTGACACATGATTTCTCAAAATGCATTGATTGCCTTTGTTGGCACAAGATGTCCATCTCTTGGAACTATAACCCATATTATTGTCCTTGTACCTAATTGATGTTATTTGTGTTGTCCAACGTGTCAAACAACTTTGAAGAGGATATGCAAGCAACAAATGATCTCAAGGTGGTATCACAAAACATAACCAAGGTGAGCCAAAAACCTCATGCTTGCATACTAGGGGCACATGGCATTATGCGGGATGCTAACATCCGCAAACAAAATCATGATGAGACTATTAATCAAAAGTTGTTGGTAAAAGGCATACTACTTGGACATGCTTCTGGTAATGTGTATGTTAAGTGTCGTGCTCTTTTGAAAGCACGAATTTTTGACAAAGCTCTTGTGCATACATGGCCTCTTAGAGTGCATTGAAAGCAGTTGGTTGTTTCGACATTTGAGCTTGTCTAGATATAGCAATGGTTAGCTATGTTGACATCTTGAATGCATGTGGCATTATGCAAGAAATCGTCTATGGAGGGTTCAAGACCAAAAATTGCTAGTATCAACCACCCGAAAACTTGAACATGGTGAACATTTCAATTTGAGTCTAGTTTATCAAAGTGTGCGTACATTACTGGAAACATTAGAATAGAAAGCAACTCTTGACAAAATTAGAATGAATTAAAACTTTCTTGACTAACCTCTTAAGTAAATCTATAACTGTGTATTTCTTCCCATTTTTTTACTTTTCCCGAGCAGATACACGAGAGCGTCTTCGGGCGCCACCCAACCGCAATCGAACCCATGACCAGGGTCACAGACTTCGAATGCTCAACCAACTGGGCTAGCTCCCGTCAACTATTTCTTTCCACATTTTAATGTTGGTAGCACACTTTTGGAAAAATACAATGCGACGCACAATCAATCCCAATTTATTTTACAGCGGATGCCCAACTCTTGAAATCGAGTGGGACGACCCGGCCAGATGTTGGACAGGCTTGAAAACCTGGCCAACCCCACCAAAGGAAGAGACCCTTCTTTACGAAATTTTTGACAAATAGGTGTACGCCATGTATATTTTGCACCACCCAAGTATCCAAAGCTTACGTTACGGAAAATGTTTTGGACGTACCATTGAAATATTGCAGATCACTTAATCCAAAGAGCTTGGCTGCTCCGAAATGACGCAGCCGATACGAGCCAGGAGCCGCAGTGTCAGGAATTTCCCACCTTATCGTTGCAAAGCTGTACGCACTTAATGTAGACGGACGGCTCCAAAGGAACTGAAGTGAAAGGTCATCATCATCGTACGCAGGGTTCCAATTTCCTTCATTGTCCAGCATTTCAACAAGGGCGAACGTTCCTTCAGTAAACAAGTCGTTTCTAGGGCACGCAGATTGAAATCTTGCACTCACAATGTCTCCCCCTTTGAATGCACCTTTAACCGGGATATCTTTTATCACACTTCCAAACTCAGCATTGTCTGGTGCTGCATCCATGACTACGCCTGGAAGAAACCCAACTTGCTTATCGAGAAGATTGGGCGGAGATGGACCGGGATCCACCGCTTTCCCTTCTGCCAAAGCAGTTGCAAGCTTAGTAAACTCTTGGATATATGCGCTCAATGTGTGAGGTCCATATAGAGTTGAGGCCCCCTGTAAAATAGCATAAAGCAAGCATATGTTAAAACCCAGATTACTAAAGTTCAAGAATTGATGGTCCTTTGCATCATCAGACATTGTGTACATTGAATCAATTTAAGTCTCCTCAATTTCAGAGAAATAAAAATCCTTTCCAAACATCTCAAATGCATAATGCAGAAAGTCAAAAGACTTTGCATGTCTATAAATGTGCTATTTTACATTTATCTTCTTCGCCTTTCCTTTTGCGTTTTTTTCTCTTTTAGAAATTTTTTGCACTATGTATGTACTCTTTTTTTTTCTTTTTTGCATCAATTATGTGACTGCAGATCTCAAGTTTTAGCTTCAAAAATAATACCTCGTAGCGTTGCACTTGGTACTCCTCAAAAGTAGTCACATACTGAGAGTAAGAATTTGTAAGGCCTGCAATAATGATGGCAGTGTCATCGTTAAATTCACCATTACTCTTTGCTATGAGGGTGGCTTTCACAGATTCCCTTAGGCGACGGCCAGCCATAGTTGTAAATTCTGCAGCACAACCGAGAACTGTCAAATTTCTCATGCGAGATTAATAGCCAAAACAAAATTTCACTTGTTTCTTGCCTTCTTCTCTGATTGTCTCACTGTTCAACTAATGATCACCCACTTTTATGACACATTGTGTAAGTTTCCCACAAGCACCAAATGAGATGACAAATTCATGCATTAGAACGGAAAAGAATGGGATTCTAGACACCTGGCAGCCTACAAAAACTCCTCGGCAAAACATTCTAGAATAGGGCCATAGAACGAACATAGAAAACCCTCACCTAACAAAAGAACATTGCAAAAGCCACATCCAAGTGGTAAGCAAGCATCCAACTGCATCAATCGTATAGCTTGCATGCACAATGATCAGACCTATATTGAAATCTTCAAGCAAAGTAAAACATTTAATGGCCCTTTTTGTCTAGGTTGTGAAGCTCACATTTATGACCAGGTTAATGGATAGTTCGCTAAAAGGCAAACTCTTCTGCAGACATAAAGGTATGTCCTTCCTTCATGTTGGCGATGTGTATCACGGCCTTACCCAAACCCTTGTAAAATGATAACCCTAGAGTCTGTTCCTTGGACTCGGCCATTTTGTCTCCCTCTAATTAATTCAATGCCCGCTTATGGCAAAAAAGCAGACTCCTGAAGAGATAACTAAGGTTGAGTCAGACTTTCAATCTCTATATGTGCAGCTCATGGCTGTCATTAAATCTCTGGCTTGGAGGATAAATCTTTTAAAGTTATGGTCATATTTTGACATTTGTGTATATCTTCATCACAGAAGCAAGTGTAACAGACTTGGACACTCCAAGTCGGGAATCTACCACAACACACGTGAGCAAACTGAAAGAGCTGAACAAAACTGAGAGAGAGATGACACGGCATGGCGTAGTTCAGCTCCCAAAGAGATTGGCCCCAAAGACAAGCGCCCCTTTCGGTATGTCTTAAAGTCATGGTCATATTTTGACATTTGTGTATATGTTCATCACAGAAGCAAGTGTAACAGACTTGGACACTCCAAGTCGAGAATCTACCACAACACGTGAGCAAACTGAAAGAGCTGAACAAAACTGAGAGCAATGACACGACATGGCGTAGTTCCGCTCCCAAAGAGATTGGCCCCAAAGACAGGCGCCCCTTTCGGTATGTCTTTATTATTAATGCTTCTCAACGTACAATGTCGAGTGGCCTTGTCTCAACAGCGCTCCCAAACGTATCTACCTGAAACTGAGGCCCTAGCACTTTATTTATGGGCCCTAGGCCTTCCAAAAGCAATGTACATGAAAAGCTTCAAGTCTAAAAGCATTTGGGTCCTAAAAGCTAGTGCTATGGTTGCCAACGCGTTTTGCGGAAATCCGTAGAGGTGCCACATCACTAGCACATATCGCAAAGGTCCGTACAGTCTGCCATGTCAACAACGCAAATCGCAGGTTTCATACAACTACTACATCATCAGACCTTCCACGCTTCATTTAGCCTTTTTGTCCCTTGGGCCCCATCGGACAGAGGACCCCATCAATTGATACAACTTATAAAAATTGGTGTCCTTTCATTTTTGGCCTCTTGGGTTGACCCTACAAGTTGATACAACTTCTGCATCTTTCAGAAGGGCTCCGACTATTCTCTGTCCAGAGTCTATTCTTTAGGTCATGCTACGTCATCACTTTGTCACAGCAAGGGTAAGGCAATGGTCACGCCATGCATAGTCATCGGTTACATTTTCATAGTCATCACTTATTGTGCCTCGTGCATAACCACATGTGCATCCGTTATTTGTCTTATATGCAACTATGCATGGCTGTTTGTAAATTGCCAATGTTAGCATAGTTGCATCAGTAACATCTTACTGATAACTGATGTACGTATGACCACATCCTAATACACTCGCAGTTTCAACATTGGTACTTAGGAAAATTGGAGAGCCCCAGAATCAGGGTTGATTTTTGATGGGCACCCTTGCCCTTCAGATTTCCTGGATTTTATGATTTTTTTTGGCATTTTAGTGAATTTTTTGAAGGGTAGCTCACATTTGCATCCGTAAAGAATGGGCAAAATAGTTGAACAACCAAACACTCCGAAGCTAGAATTTATACATTTTTTTGACACAAAAAATGTGCAACAATAGACAACTATGTAAATGACTCAAGTATCCTAGATGTTAAATTTGTGAAATGGGATTATCACATGTGATTGGACATAAAATGAGTAAATACATAAGGAAGTTATTAATTTGACTCATTATAGAAAAATTCCTACAATCACTACTACACTAACAATGTCACAAATTGATGACATGTCAAGCCAGCACTTAGAGAGAGAGAGAGAGAGAGAGAGAGAGAGAGAGAGAGGGTAATGCACGAACAGACCCGGAAAAAGCGGCATGATTTCCATTATAAAGCCATAAAATGCGGCGCAAAAAGTGAGCCATTCACTTTTTCGGGGTCTGTCCGTACGTTGCCAAAACTCTCTCTCTCTCTCTCTCTCTCTCTCTCTCTCTCTCTCTCTCATTTAGGAGAGTGTCAAGAGAGGCTAGGACTTGTCAGTTGTGTCATATAGAGTCAGAGACACATACTGTGAGGATTAGTGGTGCTAATCCTATAATTAAGACTTGAGACTTCATACTTAAGATCAAACCGAGACTCAAGAGATTGAATGTGTGTTTGATTGATTGATTGAATGCTTTAACACTGAGTACAATAGGCTCCTTATATAGGAGACGAAGAGACACAAATGGAAAGACACGTCTCATGGTGAAGAGACATGACTGAGAGTTCCAAGAAGGCTCAAAACTTGCTTTGAAAGAGGCTCCAAAACTGAAGAACCATACTGAGCATACTTCATAAGAATAGTCGTTTCCTCTGAGACAAGAATTGTGTTGACCACATATTTTCCTTTATCTTGAGCACTAGCTGGTTGTTCAGAATTCGATGATGCTTCCGCGTTGGAATTTCTTTTCAAATTAGACGTATTTGGTTTCTTTGGACATTGATACCATCTATGGTCACCACTGCAAATTGTACATAATTCATCCTTCTTTGAAATCGAAGAAGCATTTGACGAAGAGCCTTGCTATGTATTGGAATGCCGATCTAGAGAAAAATCACATTCTTTACCACGATCAAGAGGAGCATTTGAAGAAGATCTGTTGTGAGATTGTCGATCTTGAGAGTAGAACCTTGAAGTTGAATAAGGTTCTGTTGCTTGCTATCTGAACTAAGATGCTCTTGACTTTGGCTATAGCTTTCTCTGCGATCGCGCTGTGAAAAGCGAACGCTATTTGAAGATCTGGCACTAGGGAGAAAATTCTGTGTAGGGTGCCGATTATCGCCAAGACGCTCCGCATAGGCAATTGCGGCATCCAAGGTGGTAGGGTTGTATTTGTGCACATCGTCCTTCAAGGTTGGTTCAAGCCCGTCAATGAAACTGTGTAGTTTATTAGAGAGGCTAAGATTCTCTATCTCCAGAGTTAAGTCTTTGAGACTTTGTGATGTACGCGGCCAAGGAACCTATCTGGCTCAGACAGCGAAGAGAGGACCGGGCATGAAAATCCGTTTTGGCAGGTTCGAACGCCTTGCAAATAGCGCAACAGAATTTATCCCAAGAAGGTGTGTGTTTACCATCAGCAACCCGTCGTTGCCACCAAAGAAATGATGTGTCTTTGAGTAGAGAACTAGCAAGTGCAACTTTTTTACTCTCTACTAAGTCCATGTTGGACAAGTACACCTCCATTTTGAATAGCCATTGGTCTAGCACGCGTTTGTCGTGGCAACCATTATATGGTTCCGGCAGTTTAACATCAAGCTTCTTCTTCTGTGCAACATTATAAATTTTATAAAGTAATTGAAGTTCATGATTGTCTACCTCATCTGTTGGATCTGGCTCGTTTTGTTCGTCCACTGAAGCTTCGGAAGAAGGTGTGGAAGAAGCAGCATTAGTCGTCCGAAAAGTCGTAGGACAACTGCGAAAAGTGTTTTGTGTCTGTATCTGATCCAAGCGAGTGTGAAGTGATGCAAGACTTGTGGAAAGTGTGGCCATCTACTCCTTGATGAGAGTAAGGGCATCCTCAGATTGGCCTTCTCCGTCGTGTGATGTCGGCATCGTCACTCTTCAAAGAAAATAACAAAGGAAATAGGTGCAGGAGCAGGTGCTGCGTCGAGAACCGGTTCTGTTGCGAGAGCCGGTTCTTGATCTGGTTCGGGTTTTGGAGTTCGAGAATCGGAAATATGACCATGTCACGTGACACATCTAACCCTATGTGTCCGTGGACAAGCTACACCATAACAGGGTTTCCGTCAGTCCAATCAATCTCGATTAGAAGTGATCTGGCACTTTGTGAGTCTATTCGTCGATCGTGCATGCCCAGTCACTTAGTATAGATGCATATCCTCTGGTTGCACACAGCATGATCATAAGCATTCCCATCAGAATCCATTAGAATCAGTTAGGGGATTTTTCCAGTGGATTTAGCCTATTTTACCTATTTTTGATATTTTTCACTTATTAATTTAAGTGACTTTCCAACAAAAGTAGGTAGGGCAATTTGGGTAAGAAAATATATAAGCAAACCAAAGTTAGCACTAAATGGCATATGAGCCAGGAGAACAGCAGGCCATTGGCGAGAGGTCCTCCCCTCTCTCAGTAAGAACCACCAAGCACCCACTACCCTTGGCTTTTTTCCCATCCCTCAACCTAGCGTTTTTGTTGCATCCTCGCCAACCCATTGCCTTGGCGTTTTCAGCATTTACCGCCCAGTTCCCCCCTTGCAATTCCAGCGTTTTCCATCATCCATAGAGGCTGCAGAATCCAGCGTTTTTCAGCATCAGATCAGGCTGCGTTTTCAGCTTTGAGTCGCATCAAATCAGGCAGCGTTTTCAGCCCTAAACACAGCAGCAAATCAGCGTTTTTCATCACAGCATCTCAGCGTTTTTCAGCAGCCCAAAACAGCCCCGAAATTCAGCGCTTCATCCGCAGCAGAATTCAGCAGTTAGCATTTTTGGACAGCAGTTAGTATCACTCAGTTTTCAGCCCTATTGTCATCATCGCCATCCCGGTTGTCGTCGTCGACATAGCCTAGATCTGCATCAGTTTTATGCATCATCATTGTACCCGTTTGTGCAATCAATCGTAGACCACTCTCGCCAACGAGAGTGGGGCCTTCGGAGGAGGGTTTTACAACGTCTCTAGTGTCGTATCTCTCTTCTCTCTATCTCTCAGTCTCATACACTTGCACGCATAGTGTCCACTCACTTTGTTTGTGATCATAGCACTCTCCATTAAGAACGGAAGGCTCTCCCTTCCATAAGAACTAAAAGGAACCTTGGGCAAAATATGGATCACTCATCTTGAGAAAGTACAACATTCATTGCGCTGCACCCTACATTGGTATCAGAGCTTTGGCAGTGTTCTGTATCACTCAAGGAAAGAACCACAAGAATCACAAGTTTTTTTTTGCTTGTTGCAGTCGCACGAACCCAAGTTCGCTTGGGCGTGTCGATTCCTAATCATGTTTTTGAAGAGTGACAGGAATCCCAAGAAAGAAGGGCTTGTCCAGCCTCCCCTTGTGTCTCTTTTCACTCATTGAGAGCATATCGTGCACTTAGCGGCCAGCCAATCGACGTGAGGTGGGAAAAAGCAACCTTGGTGTGAGCGCAAGGCCGCCAAGGGGTGCGCCCGCGGAAAGGAGTAGAACTCGGGTGAAGAGAAGATCCTTCTCAAACACGGTTTGCAAGCGAAAGAAAACCTCAAGAATCTCAAGACCCTCAAGTGTTAAGTATGGAGCCTGATTTACCCCTTGTAATTTTCTGTGATAAAAGCGCACATTTGTAAGGCCCCCATTATGAGGAGAAGCCATCGTGCGTGAAGGAAAATCACTCGCCGGAAACCAAAATTTTCACGGCTAAAAATCAGGGACAACTTTAGGGGCCTCGGGGACGGAAGCCCCCAAGACTTTTTTTTTCCCTCGCTGGAATATTATGGCCGGACGGCGGTCGGAAAGTGGTCGGAAAACAACCGATCAGTTGGCCGATGGCCGTAGTCAATGGCCGGTGGTCGGAAGTCAATGGCCGGTGGCCGGTGGCCGAATTCAAAAGCGGACTTGTCTTCTCAAGGGCGGCCACACATGGGCGGATTGAAGGGTCCGATTTGGACTTATTCACACAAGGGCGGCTACACATGGCTACCTCTCATAAGAGAGGGCAGCCCTTTTTGGCCTATAAAAGGAAGCCATTTCTACACACATTTCATAGTGTGAAGTTGATACAACAAGGTGAGTGTGAGGTGGTGAGAGTGAAGTAAGGCGGGAGCTCCATTAAGGGTATAATCCCTTTGTAAACTACTTCTTGTTTTGAAGTACTAAAGCCATTGAGTGGCTGCTTTCCCGTGGACGTAGCCCACATTGGGTAAACCACGTATATTGTGTGTACTCTCTCTCTCTCTCTCTCTCTCTCTCTCTCTCTCTCTCTCTCTCTCTCTCTCTCCTCTATAATCTCGTGTATGTAAATTTGTCTCTCTCCATTAAGTAATCTACTCAATTATCTATTTACCTACGTCTTAGTTCCTAACATCAAGAACCCAAGTTCCTCGTGGACTTAAGAACCAAAGATCATAGTGCATGGTCGTCACCCGAAGCGGAATGGATACTTCGCATACAGGTGATGAGCATGAGAGAGGCGACAAAGAATTTTCCCCACCAAGAGATTTTTCCGGCCCTCCCCCTTCGCCATCTATGCCACAAAGTGTACCAAACCCTATGGAGGCAATGATCAAGCAGATGATGGACATGATGGGCAGCAAGACGCGCGGTCTGGGAGGCCGAGCGTGAGGCTCAAAGAGAACCACGCACTCAAGAGTTGGTTCGACAAGTACTTGCCTCGAAGTCCGAACCAGCCAAAGATCGTGGGAGTTCCTCAAGTGGCGCAAGCCACGATGCAGATTCCAACAACCCAGTCACAAAGAAGTTGACTTTCAATAAGTATGATGGTAAGATGGATGCTACAGTTATTCATTCTTGGTTGCAACAATTTAATACTTATTTTGCGACAACTAAGAAGACAGGGAATAGCAAGGTATTGACGACAGCTATGTACCTTGCCGGTGATGCCATCAATTGGTACCACGCATGACAAGAGGCACAGCTAGCTGCACACCTAAAGGAAGCCAACGAACTCACGCCCGTCCTTCAGTTGGGCTGATTTCCAAGACAAGCTCAAGGCGCAGTTTATGCCACCTCAGTACCTCGCACGATTGAAGGACATTGGCGCGCTCTCAAGCAAAATGGTATGCCGGTTATGTCTTTCTCTAATCGTTTTTTGTAGCTCGGCACTCAATTACGCAAATCGGATTCGGAGCGCAAGGAGGCATTTCTTTACGGATTGGACGAGTATATCAAGTATGATGTCGAGGTACTTGATCCAATCGATCTCAACAAGGCGGTAGCGATTGCTCTCGCACATGAGATGAAGCACAACAAGGGAAAGCCTAAGGAAAACAAGACTTCTCATGGAACCCCGCAAAATTCTCAAAACACACAGAATGGTAAGAACGGTAAGAATGGTAAGAATGGTAATTCTTCTAGCCCTTCTTCCTCTAATTCCTCGGAAAAGAACTCTAACAATGAATCTAAGGGTAAAGCTAAAGCATCTACCAAACCTAAGCTAACCCCATATGAAAAAGCTTCACAAGGAATTGTAGGAGGATACATCACGGCTGAAGAACAAGTGATTTATGCTAAAGAAGGTAGATGTTTTCAATGTCACGTCAAGGGTCATATTAAGCAGGCTTGTCCAAAGACAGTCCCACCTAAAGAACAAAAGGCACCCACAACAGCCACAAGCACTATCACACACCAACCTGCATCTTCTCATGACTCTGACACACACATTGATGAGTCCCTCATGAAGTGTTATGGTCATGTAAAGGGTCAACGTTTTATCATATTGTTTGATCCATGCAATATGCATGATGTGATTAGTCTCTCTTGTTGAGAGAGCCCGCCTAGAGGTTAGTCAGAAATCTCAAGAGAAATCTCCTCTTGAGGTTTCTGGCTTCGCTCCTGGTATGGACTCTCTCATCACGAAGGAGTGCCTTGATGTGATGTTTACCGTTCAACAAGCTTCTTTCAGTAGGAAATTTCTTGTGTCTCCTCTTTCAGGATGTGATATGATTTTGGGCATAAGATGGTTTCGTGAACTCAACCCTCTCATTGATTGGGAGGCTAACACTCTCACTTTGCATGCCAAAACTGATTCCTCCCTCATCATTCGTGCTAAGGAGGGCTTGCATTCTTTGCCTATCATCTCTCATGTGCAGGTAAAGCGTGAATTATGACGAGGAGCACAAGCGGCATTCATCTATGCTGCTCTAGTTTCCCAGAGCATTCAGGCTCCAGCTAAGTATTCAGAGTTGTTTACGAAGTTTAAACATCTCTTTTTGCAGGATGATCTTCCACCTCGTCTCCCACCCGAGTGGCCAGAGGACCATCGCATCGAGCTTATGGAGGGGACACAACCTGTCAATAAGGCTCCCTTTCGATTGAACAGGACACAGGAGGAAGAGTTAGAGCGACAACTCATGGAGTTGATGGCTAGAGGATTCATACGCCCTAGTGTAAGTCCTTTTGCTGCTCCTATTTTGTTTGTTCGCAAGAAGGATGGTTCATCTCGTTTGTCTATTGATTACAAGGCATTAAACAAGATGACCGTCAAGAACAAGTTTCCGATGCCTCGCATTGAGTATATCCTCGATAGGCTCAATGGGGCAAAGGTTTTCAACAAGGTCGATCTCAAAAGTGGATACCATCAGGTACGGGTATTCAAAGGCGACATTTTCAAGACCGCTTTTTGCACCGAGCGAGGGCAATGGGAGTATATTGTTATGCCTTTTGGATTGACGAGTGCCGTGGGTACATTCAATCATCTCATGGTAGGTCGTTTCGGCGATATGGTCGGTGTATGTGCGTTCATCTTTTTAGATGATATTCTCATTTTTTCTGCATCGTGGGAACAACATGAAAGAGATGTCGAAAGGGTACTAGCTCGTTTGGATGAGTGTCAGTTGTACATTGCAGCTAAGAAGTCTGAATTTTTTCTTACTGAAGTCACTTATCTGGGTTATATCATTTCTGCAGAAGGCGTCAAGCTAGATCCCGCGAAGCTGGAACAGGTTCATAATTGGGATTTGCCCAAAACTGCATATGATGTGCGTTCTTTTCTTGGTTTATGTCAAGCATATAGTTCGCACATAGAGAATTTTGCACACATTGTTGCACCTATGTCTGATGTTTTGAAAGGGGTAAAGACTCGCCGTCAGCGCGTAGACTTGCCCGAGGCAGTCATTGAGGCTTTCGCAGCTCTCAAGGTTGCGATGACAGAAGCACCGTGTCTTATCCTTGCCTCTTGGGATGATCCCTTTGAAGTATGGACGGGTGCGAGCAATAGGCGTTGTGCTTCAACAGCATGGTCGTCCCGTAGCTTTCCTTAGCTTGAAGCTCAATAGTGCGGAAAAGAATTATTCAGTTTAGGATAAAGAACTTTTGTCTGTCATTCACTCTCTTAAGCATTGGAAGCATTTTCTTTATGGTAGAGAGTTTACAGTGCGCACAGATCATCAAGCCCTCAAGTGGCTCCAGTCTATGCCTAGTGCACATTGAAGTGATCGCCAAGCACAGTGGTCACAATTTTTTGAGCAATTTGGAGGTTTGATTGAGTATGTGCCTGGAAAAGCGCAGATGTGTTGAATCGCAAAGGACAGATTTTGGCTCTTGAGCCAAGAACCACATTTTCTATTCAGGGTGAGTCTTTTGACAGCATGAAGAATCAGTATGCGGATTCCGAGTTTGGTAAGCATTGGTTGCAGGCTCTTGCTTCCCAAGGGCCAAGCAACTATCTCATTCGTGATGGATTGTCGTCAACGTTTATGTGTGTTGCCCTCTCTCAAGGCAACCATATTGCATGATGCACATGATTCTCTAACGGGTGGGCACGGGGAAATGAACACCACACATTGGAAAAAATTGAAAGATTCTTTTATTGGCCTAAAATGCGAAAAGATGTGTTTCGTTATGTCACACAGTGCACTATATATCAAAAAGTAAAAGCTCTTCGGGGTAAGCAGCAAGGCCTCTTGCTTCCGCTACCTATTCCCGATGGACCTTTTCAGGATATTTCCATGGATTTTGTGACTAACCTACCACCAAGTTTGCATTCAAGGAACACTCAATGTTTGACAATCGTTGATCGTTTCAACAAGTTTTGCATGTTGATTCCTTGTAAAGCCACAGTTACTGCACAAGATGTAGCACGGTTGTTCATTAAGCATTGGTACCCCCTCTGTGGTTTGCCAAAATCAATTGTTTCAGATAGGGATGTTAAGTTCACGTCCAATTTTTGGCACGCACTCTTTGAAAATTTTGACACTAAGTTGAATTTTTCATCGGCTTTTCATCCACAGTCAGATAGTCAAACAGAAATTTACAATCAATTGGCTTTTGATGTTTTAAAGTCATATGTGCATGATCAGCAGTTTCAGTGGGAGCTCTATCTTCCATTGATTCAGGCTATTTTGAATGACTCTTTTTCTTCTGCTATTGGTCGAACTCCGTATGAGGCAGCTTTTGGCCATCCGTTCCAATCACTTTTGACTCGCTCGGTCAGTCAAATGCCTGATGCAAATGTTGAAAGTCAGTCATTGGATGAGATTTCTGAGAGTGTGAAGCTTCGGCTAAGCAAGGCTCGGGAATCTTATTCACGGCAGGCTAGTAATCGTCAAGATGTTTCGATCAAGGAAGGAGATTGGGTGTATTTAAGAATCATGAAGCAACGTCTTAAGCAAGTTGGAAAGAAGTGTCCAAAGTTGTCTTTTCCTATGTATGGTCCATTTCCAATCATTAAAAAGATATATGAGGTTTCAATGAAATTGCAGTTGCCTAACTCATGGTCAATACACAACGTTTTCCATGTTTCTTGGTTGAAAGTGTTTCCGGAAACACCTCCAAAGGACATTTCGGAAGAAGAAGAACCGGAGATCATCGATGAAACTGAAGTCATGGAGCCGGAGCAAGTGTTGTTGCATCGGTTTCACCATGGATCGAAGAAGCAAGTGACACAATAAGCATGATCATAAGCATTCTCATTAGAATCAGTTAGGGGATTTTTCCAGTGCATTTAGCCTATTTTACCTATTTTTGACATTTTTCACTTATTAATTTAAGTGACTTTCCAACAAAAGTAGGTAGGGCAATTTGGGTAAGAAAATATATAAGCAAACCAAAGTTAGCACTAAATGGCAGATGAGCCAGGAGAACAGCAGGCCATTGGTGAGAGGTCCTCCCCTCTCTCAGTAAGAACCACCAAGCACCCACTGCCCTTGGCTTTTTTCCCATCCCTCAACCTAGCGTTTTTGTTGCATCCTCGCCAACCCATTGCCTTGGCGTTTTCAGCATTTACCGCCCAGTTTCCCCCTTGCAATTCCAGCGTTTTCCATCATCCATAGAGGCTGCAGAATCCAGCGTTTTTCAGCATCAGATCAGGCTGCGTTTTCAGCTTTGAGTCGCATCAAATCAGGCAGCGTTTTCAGCCCTAAACACAGCAGCAAATCAGCGTTTTTCATCACAGCATCTCAGCGTTTTTCAGCAGCCCAAAACAGCCCTGAAATTCAGCGCTTCATCCACAGCAGAATTCAGCAGTTAGCGCTTTTGGACAGCAGTTAGTATCACTCAGTTTTCAGCCCTATTGTCGTCATCGCCATCCCGGTTCTTGTCGTCGACATAGCCTAGACCTGCATCAGTTTTATGCATCATCATTGTACCTGTTTGTGCAATCAATCGTAGACCACTCTCGCCAACAAGAGTGGAGCCTTCAGAGGAGGGTTTTACAACGTCTCTGGTGTCGTATCTCTCTTCTCTCTCTCTCAGTCTCATACACTTGCACACACAGTGTCCACTCACTTTGTTCGTGATCATAGCACTCTCCATTAAGAACGGAAGGCTCTCCCTTCCATAAGAACTAAAAGGAACCTTGAGCTAAATATCGATCACTCATCTTGAGAAAGTACAACATTCATTCCGCTGCACCCTACAGACCACCTTGTGTGTTTGGGTAGAATTTCCTCCGGAACTTGTCTAGGAAAAGTGTGGGTGCATTCAATTCTCCGTCACAGCAGAGGTCTATCAGCGCTCAAAGCAAAGGGGGGAGAGAGAGAGAGAGAGAGAGGCACAGCAAAACGCTGGTTGTTCGTCATGGTTTTTTTTTTTTAAGTGAATTAGGCTCTAATGTATAAAGGGTATTCACACAAGGCTTAAAAAGTTTGGGTTAATTTTTTGGGGGATGTCACAAACTGCTGACGTGTCAAGTCAGTGAAGAACAGAGCAAACCTTCAGATTACGGCCGAGGGGCCTAAACCCTAAAGAAGAGCAAGCAACAGCAGAAGAAGAAGAAGTCCTACCAACTTATGGGACCCCGTCCGATCGGGCCCAAGTGACATAAAACATCAAACAAAGCAGGACCCACACACAGAGAGAAAGACTTGCGTAGCAGCTAATGACGTGGCAGCTGTACAAAAAATCCGAAAATTGCATTGACATGATGACGTGGCAGACTGTACGGATTTTCGCGTTTTGTGCTGACTTCTGACATGGCAGTTGTACAGAGTTCCGTGATTTAAGTTGGCAGCATTTTGGCATTGCCTTTGAACCAGAAGCTTATGAGTTTGAAGGCTTTTCATGTAAGCTGCTTTTGGGGCCTAGGGCCTTCAAATATGAGGCCATGGGCTCATTCTCTGGCATGCTTCCCAGAGAAGGTGCAGAGTCTGGAGTACCAACTTGTATTGTGTTGATGCAAGACAAAGAAATACCGAAATGGGCACCAAGGTTTGGGGCCAGTACTCTCTGGGGTGGAATTCTGCCACTCCGTGTCGCGTATCGTCTCTCTCTCTCAGTTCAGTTGTTACTGGAGTGTTAAAAGTATGTTCAGTCTGTTCTTTTCTATTGGCACGTGGTGCTCGTCGTGTGAAAGTGGTATCAGATCATCAGGCGTGTGCTTTTTTGAAAGCATACCGGTCCTACCAAAGAGGAGATAGAGCAAGATCAAACTTCCAAAGTTCATTGGAAATTTTAGCTTCGTGCTCCGACCCCAGACTCATTAGCCACTTCCACCCTTACTTCATCACGCATCAGGCGTGCTCTCATCTTCACCGCTCATGTCTTACAAGGCATAAGCCATAAAGATCACTTGCAAGAGAAGGACCCAAGATTTGTTTCGAGCTGCTGTTTTTCTCAGATGCAATGCCATGCAGTGATGGATGTCTATAGCTACCAAGTTGCACACTCCAAGGACTTGGCAAGCTTTCAAGAAAAAAAAATTGCCCGAAGTTATATTGTTTCTGACATCTTCCTTTAGAGTGCAACTTCTAGCAGAGTTGGGTATCTTGAAATGCTTGCCATGGAAACCCTAGCAGATTATAATTTGAAATTTCTAGACATCTCTCAACAGGTGTCTCTTGCTAATAATCTCAGAGATCGATGTGACTGCTATGTCT
Organism: Adiantum capillus-veneris; assembly: GCF_014529385.1. NCBI lineage: Eukaryota > Viridiplantae > Streptophyta > Polypodiopsida > Polypodiales > Pteridaceae > Adiantum > Adiantum capillus-veneris. The sequence goes on along the minus strand of NC_140940.1, from coordinate 62,576,006 downwards.
TGGGACTACCATCACCGCCACAGGAACACCGTCTGTCCAAGAGATTATGGACCATGGTGCAGTCAGCTATGACCTTATGGAAGGAACCTAACCCTAATTATTTTTTTTGGTGTAGGTTTCAGGATGAAAAGTCAATCGACTTTTTTAGCTCGGTTGATGTCGAGATTGCTTTTTAAGTTTGAGTTCTGTTTGAGAACTTGTTTGGTGATCTTGTTTGAAATTTGTTTGAAATGGATGATATCTGTTTTAAACCTGTTTTGGTGCCGATTTGAAATGTTTGACTTTGGTTTTAATATTGGTTTCATTGATTGGTGATTTTTACTCCCGGGAGGAGAAGTGAGAAATATTGTTTTGGTATTGTGTGAATCTTGGAACGACGCAGGCCGATGCCTTGGAGCGTTTTGTTGTATATTTGAAAACCTCGGAATGACGCAGGCCGATGCCTGGGGAGCGGGGAGCATTTCGTTGTATGTTTGAAAACCTCGGAACGACACAGACCAATGCCTGGAGAGCGTTCCGTTGTATGCTTGAAAACCTCGGAACGACGCACGCCGATGCCTGGGGAGCATTTGGTTGTATGCTTGAACCTCCAAAGCGACACAGACTGCGGTCTGGGGAGCGTTTGGTTGTATAGACCTCTAAGCTCATGGCCCGGACCTTTTTAGGTTATTTGCAGGGAGAGTGACGAGGTAGGCGTTGAGTAGCTTCATACCACAGACCGTTTGTCTCCGGAGAGTGCTCCGCAGCGCTGTTTGTTGTGTCTTGTAACATGCATATGTGACATTTGTGTTGCATTGTGATGTGCCAACTACTAAATATTCCTAATTGGATGAGATTGCCTGGGTATGTAATTTTAGTGCATCAAAACACCCGTGGAAGATCTGTGCGGTCTGGGTGCGATGGCCAACATATCAAGAGTTCTGAACTGGACAAAAGGAGAAGCCAACTCCTTAACAAAAAAATAGCAAACTGATTGTTCCTCGAAAATTTTTGAGCTAACTTGAGTTGTTTAGCAGATATGTTGTAATCGCGGACGATTACTCTCTTTCAAGAAGGGGAGCTATCACAAACTGCTACGTGTCAAGTCAGTGAAGAACAGAGTAAACCTTCGGATTACGGCCGAGGGGCCTAAACCCTAAAGAAGAGCAAGCAATAGCAAAAGAAGAAGAAGTCCTACCAACTTATGGGACCCGGTCCGATGGGCCCGTGACATAAAGGATTAAAATAAAGCAGGACCCACACACACAGAGAAAGACTTGCATATCAGCTGATGACGTGGCAGTTGTACAAAAAATCCAAAAATTGCGTTGACATGATGACGTGGCAGACTGTACGGATTTTCGCGTTTTGCGTCGACTGCTGACGTGGCAGTTGTACGGAATTCCGTGATTTACGCTGGCAACTTTTTGGCATTGCTTTTGAACCAGAAGCTTTTGAGTTTGAAGGCTTTTCATGCTTTGAGGCCTAGGGCCTTTAAATATGAGGCCATGGGCTCATTCTCTGGCATGCTTCCTAGAGAAGCTGCAGAGTCTGGAGTACCGGCTTGTACTGTGTTGATGCAATATAAAGAAATAATGAAAGGGACGCCAAGGTTTGGGGCCAATACTCTGTGGGATGAAATTCCGCCACTCCGTGTCACGTGTCGTCTCTCTCTCTCAGTTCAGTTGTTATTGAAGTGCTAAAAGTATGTTCAATCTGTTCTTTTCTATTGCCACGTGGTGCTCGCCTTGTGACAAGGGAAGGCGGGTCAAGTTTTTATGGGCACTTTAATAATTCCAAATCGTAAGTGGGCTGCCACCGTTAAAACTCCAGCGTAAAAATTTCAGCTAGCATGGGAGTTCTTCGGCGAAGGGGTTTCATTCCAGCCAGCACTTCATGTCACGTGACACATCCAACCCTATGTGTCCGTGGGCAAGCTACAGCATGACCAGAGTTCAGTTCAGTCAATTCAGTCTAGAATAGGAAGTGATCTGGCACTTTTGTGAGTCTGTTTGCAGACCGTGCATGACCAGACATATAGATTAGACGCATATCCTCTGGTTGCACACAGCATGATCATCAGCATTACCATCAGGAGCATTTTCCAGTGCATCAAACCTATTTTCCCTATTTTTGACATTTTTCACTTATTTATTGAGTGACTTTTTGTTGGAAACTAGGTAGGGCAATTTTGCTAAGTTTGTATATATAGAAACCTAGCACTAGCACTTTCTGGCAAAAGAGGCAGCAGGAGCATTGCTCAACAGGCACCTTCTCAAGCAAGACCAACCGCAAGAAGCCCTCGGGTTTCTTCCTACAACAAAGCCAGTGTTTTCAACAAAGAACCACTAGCGTTTTCATTCCCCGAAGGCCTGGCGATTTCAGCCCACAGATCAGCAATTCCCTCATGCATGCTAGCGTTTTGGACAACCTCCGGCCAGTGTTTTCAGCAGGGGATTTCAGCAAGCAAAGGACCAGCTTGACCAACGTTTTTACTTCAGCATGACTAGCGTTTTGGTACAGCAACAGTCAACGATTTCAGCCCTCAAATCCAGCGTTTTTGCAAGCCCTGATTCAGCGTTTTCAGCCCCACCAGGCCAGCGTTTTTCAGCAAGCAAATTTAGCGAATAGAAGCAGCAGCAAGACAGCAAGACGATTGCAGATTCGCAAGCATTCCCAAGCATTCAGTTTTCAGCCCTAGTCTCGTCATCGTTGGCACCACCGTCGGCCTCGACATAGCACCATTTAGATTTTGCATTAGCATCTTGTACCAGATTGTGCAATCAATAGTAGACCACTCTTGCCATCGAGAGTGGGCCCTTGGAGGAGGGTTTGACAACTTCCTGGTGTCGTATTCTCTTCTCTCTCTATTTCTCAGTCTTAGCACCTTCATGCACAGTGCCTATTCACTTTGTTTGTGATCACTTGCACTCTCTCACTAAAGCACGGAAGGCTCTCCCTTCCCTAAGAAAAAAGGAACCTTGAGCACAGTTCGGAGCACTCATCTTGAGCAAAGTTCAACATTCATTCCGTTGCACCTAACATTGGTATCAGAGCTTTGGCAGTGTTCTATATCACTCAAGGAAAGAACCACAAGAACACAAGAATTTTTTTTGCTTGTTGCGTCGCACGTAACCCAAGCCTTCTTGGGCGTGCCGATTCCTAATCGTGTTTTAAAGAGTGATAGGAATCCCAAGAAAGAAGAGCTTGTCCAGCCTCCCCTTGTGCCTCTTTTCACTCATTGAGAGCGGACCGTGCACTTGGCGGCCGGCCAATCGACATGAGGTGCGAAAAAGCAACCTTGGTGTGAGCGCAAGGCCGCCAAGGGGTGCACCCGCAGAAAAGAGCAAAGCTTGGGTAAAGAGAAGATCCTTCTCTAACACAAATTGCAAGCGAAAGAAGAACCTCAAGACCCTCAAGAACCCAAGAACCAAGACCCGCAGGAACCCAAGTTCCTCGTGAACTTAAGAACCCAAGACTTCAATGGATGGTCATCACCCGAAGCGGAATGGATACTTCGCATGAAGGTGGTGAGCATGGGAGTGGCGAAGAAGAATTTCCCCCACCAGGAGGTTTTTCAGACCCTCCCCCTTCCCGGTCTACGCCAAGGATTGCACTAACTCCTATGGAGGCTTTCGACAAGATGATGATGGACAAGAAGTTAGAATGCAACGAAATGATGGCAGCCATAGAGCGTAAGTAGCAAGACAGAATGGCAGCCATAGCGCGTGAGCGCGACGAAAGAAAAGCAAAATTTGATCGCAAGAACAAAGCAAGAAAAGCAATGAACGACCGACACATGAAAGAGATGTTGCGACTCTTTTCTCAAGTGCAGGCACAGATGCAAGAGATTCGGGAAAAGGAGACTCTCTCAATCTCTTCTCCTCCAAAGCACGACACACATGATTTGGTTGATAATGACAAGCATGATGAATTGCATGATAATGATAACCATGATGATTTGCATGATCAAGATGTGATTTCTCACAAGCATAATGATTTGCAAGATAAAGATGATGTGATTGTTCACAAGGATGATGTGTTAGTTGATACTTTCTCTAGTGAAGCTACCCTCATTGCAGATTCGATCAATCAGAAAGAACCGATCTTGGCTCTCGAGTCAAGGTCCACAGAACCCCCCAGGAAGATTCGATCAAACACGAAGAACCGATCTTGGCTCTCGAGCCTAGGTCCAAAGAACCCCCACAGGAAGTACTATGTGTTCGCATGATTAGTCAGCACGCATTGTACGAGTGTTTCATTTGTGATCGTTTCCTGTATTTTAGTCAGCGTCTTTATGTGATCCCTTTTCCTAGGCATGACATAGTGTACGTTGAGCACGTTTCACTCATGGATGAGCACGGATGTATGCAGATTTCTCATGAAAAGCTGAAAAGTATGCATTCAGAGAAGTCACATTCCATGTCTCTTCCTTGGCACGACTGAAAGGCCAGCGGGTAGACAGACATGCGAATAACCTCCCAACCATCCTATATATAGGCTCCTGGCCCTCTTCCATATATAGACCCCTTTACTGCATGTGTGTCCGGCACATAGCCCGGGCCGTGCCCGTCTAGTCCTACCCTTGGCATGACATTACTCCCCCCTTGGAGAAGCATTTTCGTCCTCGAAAACACAAGTGGTGGTATCTTCATAAGAACACTAATGTTTTCCACCGTGGCATCCCTCATGGATCCAATGGTTCGTTGAATCGGAACCCAGTTCATTGGGGGGTTCAATGAAATTAAGAGTAACATCTTGATTTTCTACCTTGTTGTCCCTGTGCAACCGTCTTGGTTAACCGACTCATAATCAAAAGAGCGTGAAGGCTCCATTTAGAACTCACTTGAGAATGCTAAACGAGTTATCACAACTAAGAGGTGTCTAAATGCATACCCAAGTTTCAGACTTTCTGAAGGTACTGGAATGTGCAGTATAACCTTGGCTCATCTTTCCATGAAAGTACTATACTGACATACTCATCAGCAACAACCAAGTCCTTGACTTGCGGTGGTTTCTTGCCAATAGTCAACCTCATCCAAACTGATGATTAAGGTTGATAACTTGAGAATAATAGACAGAGACTAGAACTAGCCGTAACATGCCTTTCATCATATGAAGCAAACTCCAAACCAGAAAGGTAACCGATCTAGTTGCTTCACTTCTTGCTAACGTATGCACTTACCATATCCTTTAGCGTGCTTTACTAACGTATGCACTTTGCATATCCTTTAGTACTAAATAGAATGCTTGTAAGCTGCCCATCCTATGCGGGATGAATAGCAACAGTAAGAGTGAGGTGCTTTCCCCCAACCACTTACAGACAGCCGCCCACGACTGACGACAACTATGACTCAATCATTGATTATCCAGCCATATACTCGATATGGAATGGAGACAACCAACTAGGTTGAAAGCAGATTGGAGTTTCAAGCAGCCAATCACAAACACCCAAACTCAGCCATCACCTTGTATGGCAGGGTGTAAACTCATACTAAATCTGCAAGAGAGATTGCACTGGTAGTGCAAAAAATTGCAGAAACAATAATGTCCATGAATTTGCATGCCGCTCTGAATAAATTTGTGTTAAACACTAGGGCCCATAACACCTAGTGTGCATGCATTTAACACAAACATATCCTAACCGCAATTCCATGACGAGACTTTCCACGGTACGTACGTGAAAGTCTTGCAACAAATTTGGACCATAATAGAATGTGACAACCCAGTCACACCTAGGTACCAACCATGAGACATTCTCATGTACATAGCATACTTAGCTATATATAGAAACGACCGTCCGTTAAGGTGGTTTCACAGCACTTGTAATCGTAACAAGTTTGTACTTAGTACCCGACAATTTCTGGCCACTGAAATTGCTCCTGATACTGTGTGCTTAAAATGGTCGAACCAATGGATGCGACCAGCACCTAGGGACGTCGTCGCGACACATTGGTAAAAAATTGGCGCCAGTGTCAGTCCAAGAGACTCATATTCTCCACATGTGGAATATGTCTCAAACAAGGATATCAAGAAAAGCGACATCCATCAAGTACGAGCTGGTACTTGTGTGTGGAGGTAACTGCAAACACTCCGCGACAAGAGTGAGAGGGACCCTCATTATCATGCTCCACACTGGCTAAACTGAACTCCTTGAGTTCTTAGACCATGTTGTATCCCATGTGACAACATGTGCCAAATCGAACCCTACAACTAGGTTCGTAACAGCATAAGGTATAGTGGACGCTACGGTCCAAAATACGCTGTTCCAACATGCCCTTGGCATGGCTTTGAAACATTCAAGCGTATTTATACGACTTGCACTGGAAACCGTGGGTGTTGCCTGCGCAATCCAACCCCTTTGGTTAACATCTACGTAGTCAAACCCCTTGGTAAGACCCTCTGTAGAAACTGCTCAACTAGCAGGCAACGGTAACCAACATAGTTAACCGTGTACCTAATGACTGGAATCAACTCGAAAAGTTGAATTCATCCGCTACCGTGTGGTAGATTGCGGAATTCTCTCCATGGCTAAATCACCTCCCGGTCGTACCCCAAACAATATGTCCATAGACACTCCGTAGTGCTATAGAGAGAGGAAGAAATCCACACAAGTGAACTGCCTAGCTCTTGTGGACAGCCATGCTGTCTCAACTGATTGCTGCATCTATACTTCCTTGTAGAAATCAGCTGCTATGAGTTGAAGATTTATCAAAACTCAACTTAAGTGTCGCACTGAAAACATGTAGTGCAAAAATGACACTGTAAACATCCTGAATGACAAGACCCTTGCTTGTCCATTAACGTCGATGTATACTTCCCTGGGTAGATCTGTTCACTCTTGAAAACAATCACCCAAAGAATGCCAATAGTTGGGTCTTACCCTTGGCCTGACAATGGCTCTTAGCCTGTGTGGCTCATAGCCCTTGTGCAAATTAGTGTTCAATGGACAAACCGAAAAAGGCTAATTTGAGTAGCATCTTAGCCACGTGCTAGCTGAGAGTTAGAGCAACTTGGCTCAGGCTGAATCACGAGCAAAACACGTATCAAAAGCTTCTTAGAAGATTTTCCTTATTCCCTTAAAGAGAGAGAACGAGAGAGAAGAAGAGCACGCTGGGCTGCGGAACGTTCCTTGAACGACTATGACGTGTATAGTTGATTGCCATGCTCGTGCGCATCTTATGCCTAACGTGCAGCGTATCCTATAAGCATGCAACAAGTTTCGGCTATGACTCTCTCATTGAGAGAGGTTACAGAAAAACACAACCACATCTTGATCTACCTGCCTTGCAGGGTCGTGATTGTATGAAAATGACTTAGCATTGGCACTTTGCCTGTGAAATAAGTCCTAGATTTAGGTTCCTTTTAGTGTTGTTGGGTGTTGATAGCAACCGACCATCAGGTTCAACAATCCATCACTTAGTCTGTCCTTGACAGAGTTGCGAGTGTGATAGCAGAAGCATAATGCATAAAGTGGTGGAATCCATGCCACCTGCTTAGCATGCCTTGCATGCAAAAACGTAAGCCCTTGGCTACTATAACGTGAGAACCGAAACCATAAGTGCCTTGCACAGAATAAACTGGTAGGGATTCTGTGAGCTGACATTCCCTATTTGCAGTTCCCCAAACTTGTGTGCCAAAGCCCTTGATTCCAAATCAATGGCAGTATCTCGGCACAAGGGAGAAGCCGTGCTTCATGTAAAATTGCCAAAGCACTTTGCTTTGCACAATAACAATAATTGCCAAGTAAAGTGTAAACATGGAAAAAAAACAAGAAAAACGTAAACTTGGCTAACCTGGTAGTTGTTGCTGCAACCGGTTGTTATGAGATTCCAAAGGGAAAGCTCGCGTAAAGGTGGCTCATAGCCAAATCGGACTTGCGAGAAAGAGTTGTCACATATGGATATACGCCCTCTTGTATCATATACATCCGTCGTATACGGAATGAAATAATCTGCAAACCGTTTGCCAAAGCCTTCCCAAGTTTGTATGCTCATAGCATATGCCAAACGTGGTGAGTCGCTATGGAAGATGCATAAATAGAAGCCTTGCTTCACCTAAATCGGGTAGTGCTAATAGCCAACTGATGTGGCTACCAATAGCATGACAAACATAATCGACCTTGTCGAGCAATTTCAAGTGAAATTAACCAGTATTGTATGGCAAGCATCCTATGTCGGCTTGTAGAAACAGTGACAAGGAGTCGGCCATGCCGAGCAACTTGCTGCCCTCAACAAATCCAGTAATAGGCCATGCGTGTCACCTTGAGATACTGAAAAACTGGCCCTTGGCCCTGCCTTTGAAGCAAAACGTAACTTGTGACGAGCGTGCTCCATTAAGATACTCAGGAGAAGCCATGCTTCATATAAGTATGTCTGGCCTCATTGCCAATAAATGCTATTAGCAATCGATGACATAGCAAAAAGAGTCGACCTGCTTGGCATTATGAATGATAGCCGTGATCATTCATTCCATTGCATACGAGAGTTACGAAGCACATGCACAATAAGTACTCCACTTCATGCTGTCAAGGGCCTTGCCCATTTCACAACCAATGTGGTATCATGTGAGAACTGTAATGCTCTTACCTGCCAGGTTTGATTGCCATTGTTCATGACAATCACCACCCCTAGCATTAGTGTCTGCATCACCACATAGTGTGGTTAAATATTGTATAGGTTGAGAAGCCTTGCTTCTTTGCAAGTCCAAACTCAGGGCTCTTGCCAGTCGCCTTGAAATCGGCCATGCCAATCAACGATCCAACCATGCAAAACAACTTTGCACGCATGAGCCGAATTAGCCACCGGCCTTGCCGTTGCATCAAAGATGAAGCTTGGAAATTCGATATGTATAAGTCTGCAAAATATCATCACATAGGGATTAAGAAAATCCTTGAAGTACGAAAAGACCAACCTGATGAGCATGGTGTTTGTCCGTGTACGCAGCAAACATATCCGCCACTCGAGCAACAATATCGTCTTTTCCTAGGAGCTTTGCCCCTTCGCCAAGCCGAACAACAGGCCTTGCCTGACGAGCATGTTCTGTCAAGTTACTCTGTCGGATGGCCCTCATAGGGAGAAGCCATGCTTCGAATGTAGATTGTTGTGTCCAAGCCGTTAACGTTATAGCCCTGCCAAAACCGTGCATGAGCATGCATACCGTGGAAAAGCCGTCTTTGCCTCCCTTTGAGGCTTGCATGCAGCCTGACAGCACTGTGACTGGTGCAATCAACTTCACCTCCCAAAATCAATGCGCTTCGTGCTGCTCGTCGAAGCCGGAACGAAAAAAGGGGTGTGCCCGGTGGGGACCCTCCCTTAACTGGTTAAAACCCTAAGGCCCTTGGCCTTGGGGTGCTTTTAGGTTTTTGGGTCTTGGGCGCCCGAGATGGGAAACGAAGCAAGAAGGTCTGCAGCCTGCATGGAGGATAGCGCCGAGGGAAAGAACTCGGATGAAGCACCTGTATCCTTATTCGGGCATCCGCCTGTGACGAAAAACACGTAGCTTCACAGGGCGACCTCAACGAGCCGGCTCCCTCATGGTCTTGTGCAAATTGACAACATGGTGCTCCCCTTCGTAAGCGGGCCTGCACACGGTCGTCTCCTCTCGGGTTGCTCCTCCCTCCAAGGGAACTTGCCCACGACCCATATCTATGGAACTTCGGGAGAGAGAGAGAGAGAGAGAGAGAGAGAGAGAGAGAGAGAGAGAGAGAGAGAGAGATGCAATCACCTCCAAACAGCAAGTCGACCCTTCTCCTCCCCTCCTCCGTGGCTTTCCTCTCCCCTAGCTCTGATACCAGTGAAAGGCCAGCGGGTAGACAGACATGCGAATAACCTCCCAACCATCCTATATATAGGCCCCTGGCCCTCTTCCATATATAGACCCCTTTACTGCATGTGTGTCCGGCACATTGCCCGGGCCATGCCCGTCTAGTCCTACCCTTGGCATGACAACGACACAGTTGTAGAAAGAGCACAAGAAAGATTGAGCATCAAGCATAGGCATGTCCATTGTGATTTGCCACAGTTGATTGACTTAGATCAAAAAGACGAGTTTGGATTCCATATTTTACATGTGTTTGATGAACGGTTTGGCACTCCGTCTCTTGTTTCATCTACATTGCATGCACAGTCTTTTCGGAAGATTAGATTTTCTCTATTCACTTCACACGGAATGGTTATGTTCATGTTTTTGTGTTGGAAATGGTTTCAGGAATTTTCAGCCTTGGAGATTCTTGAAGAAGGTAGATGCATGACTATAGACGAAGTTGAAGCATTGAAGGAGCCAGAGGAGACTTTGTGTCGCTTTCGGCGCAACCCAGAGAAGCAAGCGTTGCAAACCTTTATGAAGTTCAAGTATCGCAAGACCCACACATCAGAGTGGGCTGGCGAAGAGTCCTTCAGAGGATTCCAGACCCTCTTGGCGATCTCCCTTGACGCCATATAGTTCGGTACCAGTACTTCACTTTGAAAAGGAGGGGATGTCACGTGACACATTCAACCCTATGTGTCCGTGGACAAGCTACAGCATGACAAGAGTTCAGTTCAATCAAGTCAAGGAAGTGATATGGCACTTTTGTGAGTCTGTTTGCAGACCATGTATGACCAGACATGTAGATTAGATGCATATCCTCTGGTTGCACATAGCATGATCATCAAAATTACCATCAGAATCCATCATGAACATTTTCCGGTGCATCAAACCTATTTTTGACATTTTTCACTTATTTATTAAGTGACTTTTGTTAGAAACTAGGTAGGGCAATTTTGCTAAGTTTGTATATATAGAAACCTAGCGCTAGCACTTTCTGGCAAAAGAGGCAGCAGGAGCATTGCTCAACGAGCACCTTCTCAAGCAAGACCAACCACAAAAAGCCCTGGCGTTTTCTTCCTACAGCAAAGCCAGTGTTTTCAGCAAAGAACCGCCAGCGTTTTCATTCCCCGAAGGCCTGGCGATTTCAGCCCACAGATCAGCAATTCCCTCATGCATGCTAGCGTTTTGGACAACCTCAGGCCCGCGTTTTCAGCAAGGGATTTTAGCAAGCAAAGGACCAGCATAACCAGCGTTTTTACTTCAGCATGACTAGCGTTTTGGTACAGCAGCAGTCAACGATTTCAGCCCTCAGATCCAGTGTTTTTGCAGGCCCTAATTCAGCGTTTTCAGCCTTGCAATTCAGCATTTTCAGCCCCATCAGGCCAGCGTTTTTTAGCAAGCAGATTTAGCGAATAGAAACAGCAGCAAGACGATTGCAGATTCGCAAGCATTCCCAAGCATTTAGTTTTCAGCCCTAGTCTCGTCATCGTCGGCACCACCGTCGGCCTCGACATAGCACCATTTAGATTTGCATCAGCATCTTGTACCAGATTGTGCAATCAATAGTAGACCACTCTCGCCATCGAGAGTGGGGCGGGTTTGACAACTTCCCGGTGTGGTATTCTCTTCTCTCTCTATCTCTCAGTCTCAGCACCTTCACACACAGTGTCTATTCACTTTGTTTGTGATCACTTGCACTCTCTCACTAAAGCACAGAAGGCTCTCCCTTCCCTAAGAAAAAAGGAACCTTGAGCACAGTTCGGAGCACTCATCTTGAGCAAAGTTCAACATTCATTCCACTGCATCTAACACTTCAGCGTTTCAGCCCAGCATTCAGCCAACACAATGTTTCAGCTAGAGCCCAACAATTCCAGCAATCCAGCCCAGCGCTTCCAGAATTCAGCGCTTGGTGAAAGGGTGTGAACCTGCAGAAGGGGTGCGAACGAGGGAGGGATACTCAGCAGTGGAAGGGTATGCAACATGTGAAGGGGCAGCCATCGTTGAATTCAGCCAGCGAAAGGTTTTTTTGTCTCTGCGCTACAACCTGGCAGCACATGGGGAAAAGGGTGTGACCCTTGGAGCCAATGCTTGGTGAGGAGGCATGATGCTTCGCGAAGGGGTGCATCCACGTTTACTAAAGAGGCATATGTCATTGCACAGTGTACTATGAGATACGGGGCCGTTTCCACTGCTTATTCAGAGAAGGTTTCGGTCCTTTCTCTAGGGTCATGAGTTATGAAGATCAAAGTTGTCTTGGGCTATATCTACTTGAGTTACACAGATATAGAGACACTTTACTGGGGAGAGATAGAGAGAGACAGTCCCAGAGACAGATTACAAATTTCTTTTCACTAGATATGAGACAACCAGAGGAGCAGCCATTACTGCAGAGCTCGGCCCACACTCATTCGACCACCACCGCCACTCTCATCGACCGAGCACTCGAGCTACAGAGATCCAGACGGCCACGATTGAGGAGAGGGGCTACACAGCATCGACGGAGACTACAACAGAGGATTCGAGCCATACTCTCTCGACATCCAAAGTGCAGATGAGGATGGATTCAAGTAGTAGTATCTTTGTTCTAGTTCTTTTGTACCCAGACATGGTATTAGATTCACCATTTTGTAACAGATTGGTCTCATAGGTCACTTTGGCCTTTTGAAGACGTTAATATAACATTTCATTTCATTTCTCACACACACACACACACACAACTCCCAATGCCGGGCATCCTTGGGCATGGATGATGATGATAATGATGATTTAAGTCTGACGATTTTAGTCTTTTAGTTTAGGCTCACGTTACTTCATTTTACTTTTGTACCCAGACATTTGATTAGATCCACAAGGATTGTATTAGTTTGGTCTCATAGGTCATTTTGGCCTTTTGCAGACGTTTAACACAACATTTTATTTCATTTTCATTTCTCTCTCTTCGGGTGTTGGACCAAGAGTCACTACTACACAATCAGTGTCACAAAGCGATGACGTGTCAGACCAACACTTGAGAAAGGGAGAGTGCGAGGTGCAATGTACGGACAGACCCAGAAAAAGCGATGCAATTTCTACCCTAAAACCAGAAAATGCGGCGCAAAAGGCGAGCCGTATGCTTTTTCCTGGTCTCTCCATACATTGCCAACTCTCTCTCTCTCTCTCTCTCTCTCTCTCTCTCTCTCTCTCTCTCTCTCTCTCTCTCTCTCTCTCTCTCTCTCTCCATCCAGAGTGCAGATGAGGATGGATTCTAGTAGTAGTAGTATTTTTGTATTTTTGTTCTAGTCTTTTTGTACCCAGACATGGTATCAGATTCACAATTTTGTAACAGTTTGGTCTCATAGGTCATTTTGACCTTTTGAAGATGTTAATATAACATTTCATTTCATTTCTCTCTCTCTCTCTCTCTCTCTCTCTCTCTCTCTCTCTCTCTCTCTCTCTCTCTCTCTCTCTCTCTCTCTCTCTCTCTCTCTCTCTCTCTTTGGGTGTTCGCCTGACACGACATCACTTTGTGACAATCAGACATTTATGACATCTCCAAGATGATTAAAATACTCATGCAGCTCTTTTACACCAAAAAGAAGAGAAGTGACTGTTTGAAGTATCCAACTGACGCACCTGAAGGAACACAGAGAATCACAAAGTTTCCTAGCCGCAATATTTGCAAAGGAAGCACATCCGGCTGCCATCAGAAATCAAAGAAAGTACAATGAAACCAACTTTCCACATGTGGATCGACTGCATTTGTGGGTGACTAATTATGACTTACAGCCCAGGCGTAAGGGTCTTTGATTTCGCCAATATCTATGAGAATTGGTTTTGGCGCTTGACAATCAATTTGTTCTTGACTAGGGTTCTTCAGCATGGACCCAACCAGCTTCCAAAACAAGTTTCCCTGTGAAATAAGAGAAGCATAAAATCAGAAACTCATTGGTTATGTGCAGCTACCAAGCACAAGCACACGTGAACTATTCCCTATTCAATCATCCTCCTTTCCAATAAAACAATTAAATTAAACAACTAACCTTATTACAATGCTAATCATCTTTTTGAAATCACAAGTATTTAATTTGGCACACCTCTGTATCGCCCTGCACAAAACTAAATGCTCCTGGACCATCTGTTGTTCCTGCAGCAAAACTAAACCCTACAGCTGCAGGGCAAGTCTTAACAACACTCCCTTTGGCACCTTCACTCGATGTCGAGGGCAAGGTCACCGTCACTTTCGAGAAATCAACATATGTTTGACGAAAGTCTATCTTCCCTGCTAGTTTTGTCGATGCATTATCAAGAAGAGAGAGAGCCTGTTTGAATTGGCGTTCACCAATAATTCTTGTACTTGCAAACTCATCAGGAAAGCTGCAAACAAATGCTTCAGAGTTTGGAGATAAGAAAAAAATCATTCCAGACAAGTGTCCATAAAGAGAGGGTTTTAGAACCTTACGCGGGACCCTGACCGATGCAAAGCTGACTCTTCCCATTACATGTGCTATGGTTAAAATCACATGGCAAGCCAGTATCGTTGCAGAAAGCTCCCAGAACATTTGGGGTTGTATCACCTACATTGGACTGGCAAAAGGCAGCTATAAATGGCCTTTTACCAGAACCAGAAATTGCAGCTCTGACCCGTGCCGGCATGATTTTTGCATCATTGGCATTGCTAAAGCTTTCATCAATCTGTGAAGACTTTTGCCCCACCTTCCTCAATCCTATTTTTCAAAACAGGCGATGAAATCAAACAACTGCCCACCTTAATTTCCATACTACACTTAGGACCATTTTCCCGGGGAGGTCAGGTAAAGTATAAATGTCTCTATCATGCGTGTTCAACAAAAGTGTATTTTTTATTGCAAAATGTTCAGATTTTAATTATTTACAAAGGAATATCATTTCAGAAATTCAACAAAAAACTTAAAGATTAAATAAGAAAAGGGTGTGTAAAATTCACAAATAAGGACTTTTAATAAAAATACCCCGTGACAGCCCATGATGTAGTAGTTTCACATAGAGTAAACGCCCCAAAATCCTCTTACTTAGTTAAAAGAAATCCTCTTACTTAGTTAAAAGAAATCCTGCAGATACCTCCAAATATCCTTTTGAACGTGGATGATTTAATCCCATTAGCATCCTGCAGAGACCTATTCCCATGCAATCCTGACTTGACATTGATTGAGTCCTCCATCAAGCGGGCAGCTGCACCCTTGTTGTCCCCACTTATTAGTTGATTTGTTCGACTCATTGATGTCCCGTGTGTGGCATACCAACTGAAAGCACCAATTGCTCCCCATTCATCATCTATAAACTTGAGCAAGGTCATGTCCTTATCAGTGTCATGACCGTAACGAGCTCGTTCTTCAGGCGGGTTGTTGAGATATGCACTTGGGCTTCGATTTATGTTAGCATCTAGCAATTCCCCTGCAAATGCATTACCAGATCATCAATATTTTGTAGCATGGTCTCCCAATTCCCTATCAAAAGTATGAACATTATGCTGCAATATGCAGTGCATTGTTTGGCTAAATAAAGCAATAAACAGAGCTACCAGCCAATGCTCTACTATAGCAATAGCTTCTTAAAAAATTAGGAAAAACTTGAGCACAAATCCACATATGCACTAACTTGACCATTAATTAGAAATATAATAAGAAGGTCCTTGTGCAGAGCAAAAAAAAATGTTCAAATAAATCACCTATGTTCACAAATACTGCTCCTGGGCGTATGTTTTCATGGGCTTCCACTATACTCTGCACAATGCCCTTTACAAGAGCATCAAATGACTCAGAAACAAATCCCCATGATGTGACGATATAGAGAACATATTGCAAATAACCCCCAGGTCCTGAATGAGTATGGGTTCCACTGATGGCCAGATTCTTTTCTGTATAAAGTTCTCCGTATCTGTTAGTACAAAAATATCAAACTTTAACATGTGGAATTTGGGTTCTTGAGACCGAACATTAAACTCGTTCACCTACCATAAGCGGATTTATTGGTCTAATATGACCAATCATGAGCTGTGTTTCCATCGGAAACTAAGACACATACAAATAACACAAACCCCCAACAAAAATACAAGCATGGACAATTTTTTTGCGTAATTTAGAGGAAGAACCATTCACACACCTTTCCTTTAAGCTCTCCAAGACTTTGAGGGTGACGATGTCGGACGCCATGCATGCATCCAAATTCACAAACGCGAAACGCAACTTACTATCATCTGGAGAGGCCACAATGAACGTTCGAGCACGCAGTCGGAAGTGTATACCAGCTGCATTCTGGGAAGGATTAGCATAACCCATAAAGTTCACATCAGCGGCAGGGCCTGTGATGTCATAACTGCTCAATCCAATTAGGAAATCCCCTGAAGCAGAGGTTTCGATTACTGACATGCATGCCATCAGCACCACAAAGCAGAGCCTCAAGGGATGCAACTGCTTGTGTAGGCTACCCATTTTGCCAGTTGTTGGCATACTGATGATCATTCCTTATGTTTCAAAATGTGATGTCTTTCGCCATCATCAAACTCGGAACCTGCCTGTTAGAAATGGTAAACCCTTGTGCCCTCCTGAAGCTCTCTCTCTCTCTCTCTCTCTCTCTCTCTCACACACACACACACACAATGCACGCACGCACGCAGATGAATGTGCATGCAAGCAGCTCTATTTTGTACGTACAGATAATCTTCGGGCACTTCGTCTATTTTGGAAATGGTGGCGAGAAAGACGAACTTCGAGTGGAGACGCTCATGAAGATGGCTGGCTCGTACGCAAATGGACACTCACGAGTCACGTGCCCGGAATTTTTAAAACTAGGGGTATTGATGACGTGGCATCACTTCGATGAGCAGTTGGGATCGAACCCTGTTGTAGAACATCTCTCCTCATTTTATTTTGGGAAAATTACCAAAATACCCCTCTAATTTGTGGAAATTCCCAAAATACTCCTCAAATTTCAAAAATTCCCAAAATACCCTTGTATCTATTTTAGTTGGATTGTTCACGATTTCCTAATCTTTATTCTTTTTTGACAATGGAGGTCCGTTTTTTAGTGGTTAGCATTAATTTGTCACAAATTACCTCCCAGAAAAAAACAATTATGTCTAAAAATAATGAAGCAATTCATCTCCAAAGCCTGCATAACCGGCTTAAATTCTAGTTTTAATTAGTATTATTGATAGACAATCAGTCTTCTTATGAAAAGCTACAATTTTTTTAATCTTTGGATAAATTTACTCTCACAACCAGGGGTATTTTGGAAATTTTGAAAAATTTGAAGGGCATTTTGAAAATTTATGACAAAATATGAGGGGTATATTGGGATTTTTTGAAATTTGAAGGGTATTTTGGGAATTTCCACAAATTAGAGGGGTATTTTGGTAATTTTCCCTTTTTTTTTTTTTTGAAGGAGGGGGGCGGGGGTAGAGAGAGATGGGTCACTTGAATAATTTGTCGTCAATACGATATTTTCTTCTTTTATGAGTAGAGCTTTTGATATATGCAAGTAAAGTAGTTCCATAACATAGGGCCTTCCCAACCCCAAGCCTATGTAGAAAGCTCTCCATGCACTTACCAAACCCGCCTATGATTACAAAACGAAATACCAATACACAAAGAGCCCTTTTCACAATGGTTTCACGTATAGAAAGGTGACAAGATTCTTCTAAATCATAACAAAATGTGTTACTTTATATACATTTTCCAATGGCTTCAAACAAAATCACTCTCTATGTAGGTCTATTCAATCGTTTTTTTCGGTTTATTAGATGGTATATTTGTTAAGAGATAGAGAAGGAGAGAGCTTGAGCACACACACACACACACACAGGGAGGAAAAACTTCTTCTTCTTCTTCTTCTTCACTAACTAAGGTAAGTAGTCTGCAAAGCATAAATGGGAAAATATAACATAACACGAAACTAGTACAACAGGTTAGTGTGAACCGCTAGTGAGTGAGCTAGATGGATAAGTGTGAAATCGCTTCTATAGGTAGACCAAGTTGGTGTAGTCCAGCTATGGTATCACTAGCAAAGATATGTGTATCCACCAAGCTGCACAAGTGATGATGGCTATCGGTGACAGTCATCTAAGAGTAGTATATGTTGAGCTTGACATCTCAAGGCTCCCATATGCCAAGCATCACTTGAAAGCAATGTAGCTTCTATGCTCCAAGGACCTTCATGAAGATATTTGCAACTTGCTCATCCATCGCCACGTACTTAAGGTCGATGTCGCCTGCCAAGATCCTCTCTGTGAGGAAGTGGTAATACACCTCAATGTGTTGCATCCTTGCATGATACATTGGGTTTCTCCGATCCGATTGTATGTTGTTGAGGTTGTCACAGTAGTGAAAATTGACCTCTATATGTGTACTCCAAAGTCCTAGAGTAGGAATCCCAGCCATGCTACTTCGCATGATGTCACTGCAGCACCCATATACCTTTTCTTTGTACTCAATAGAGCAACTGTAAGTTGCTTCTTTCTGCTCCATGTGATAGTAGCAGTCCCAAGTAAAAACATGAATCCACTGGTAGACCTGCGATCAGATCTGCTACAAGCCAAATCCACATTTGTATAACCATAGAGCTGCAACTTAACACCATCCCTATTAAAGAGTGCATAATCCAAAGTAGTACTCACATAGTGCAATGTGAGCCTCACTGCATCCAAGTGTGGCTACTTAGGAGAGTGCATAAACTCACTTACAAATCTAACTCTGTAGCTTAAGTCTGGACATGAGATAGTCAAGTAGATTAAGCTACCAATTATCTTCTTATACATGGTAGCATTCTCAAGCACTTGACCTGCATTATTCTCCAACTTCAAGTTCTAATCTAACGGCATTGCAATCGGCTCACAATCAGCCATTTCATACTTTTTCAGCATGTCCAACGTATATTGTCTCTGTGACAACCATACACCCTCTTCTATGCAAAACAATTTCAATGCCCAAGAAGTACCGCAAGTGTCCCAAGTCTTTTATCTCAAAATCCTACATAAGTAGAGCCATGTACAACCTCTACTTCATCCACATTACCACCTCCAACAATCAAGTCATCCACATAGATTCATATCACAAAAATTCTTGCTTTATTCTTTTTGTGCATACAATACATGATATGCATCAGACATCTCAAAATCCCAAAATATGAGGAATAACACAATCCTCTCATACCAAGCTCTGGGTGCTTGCTTCAGCTCATATAGTGCTTTTTTTGACCTGCATACAATGTAGAGTTTAGGGAGGATTAGAGAGAGAAGCATTCATGGTGTTGACATGCCAATGAAAAAGTTAATTACACAATAGAGATAGAGTAGAATGTAGGTGCAAACCTAGATTGATTGATTCAACAGATGTACAAAGGATTCATTATATAGAGTTGGCTAAGGCATCACATCTGGCATCACTGAGATGACATCATACAAAGGCTTCAAATCAACCTATACAAGTTGCAAACTCGTGGGTGACCATTATGGGCACTTTAAGATTCCATTAACTAACTCTAAGTGAGTCCACACCCTCTAGTAACAACCCCCATGGGTACCCACATCCTTGAGTACCTTTTCCACATGCCACCACCTGGTTTAGTGCCACATATGCACCCTAGTAGCATAGAGGAGATACACACCAACATAGGACAAATCCCACAATTAATGACAATCCTCCCCTTGGGGTTTGGACTATGATAATAGAAAACATCTACGCCAATCCAAGCTGACCATCATCCCCAATCCAAAGGACAATCTCCAATCCAAGAGACAATTGATGATAAACACTCCAGCCCGAGTAGGGGAAATGAGAGAGCTTTCTTTTATAAATGGACCGGTAGGTAAAATTAATGAAAAATCTCTCTCCATTTTCTTTGGCTTGGATTCACTAATCTCATGCAAAAAGCTCCCTCCTCCACTTAGCACACACTCCATATAACTTCTATTTCCCTCTCTCTCTCTCTCTCTCTCTCTCTCTCTCTCTCTCTCTCTCTCTCTCTCTCTCTCTCTCTCTCTCTCTCTCTCTCTCTCTCTCTCTTTCTATTTTTGGCACACATCAATCCATATTTCTCTCTTACAATCCACGGAAAGGGATACATGAATAGAAAAAATCCACTTAACTACAAGATCACACAATCCCAAATATCTCTCTCCCAGTCCACGAAAAGGGTTAAGAAACATTAAAAATCTCTAACTCCATAATGCGCACAGCTGCCATATATCTCTCTCATAGTTCACGGAAAGGGTTGCAGGAATACAAGAAATCCACCTAATTACAAGATTCAAAAACTTCATATATCTCTCACACAGTTCATGTAAAGGGTTACAGGAGTACAAACAATCAGCTTCATTACAAAATCAATCCACTTGAGGACAAGCACATCTCTCTATTCAAAAGCACTAGTATGACCGGCCGCCTTCAGCTGCCTCTCTCTCTCTACCTGTGTGTGCGTGTGTGTGTGTGTGTGTGTGTGTGTGTGTGTGTGTGTGTGTGTGTGTGTGTGTGCGTGTGTGCGTGTGTGTGTCTGTGTAGTTTTGCATGTGTTGTCGGGCTGCAAGGAACATCGTCGGACTCAACAGCTACTGATATGTGGCAGCGGGGTGCGTACGGGGGGGATTTTTCCCCTCTTTATAAATATTATAGATGAGTATCTACACCTGTGCATGAATCCAAAGTGTATTCAATTATTGGCTATGCCAATCATTAGTTTCTTTAAGTTGAAACTGTCCAGCTCCTTTTGTCTTGGATGATTGTAAGACATGCACAGACAAAACATAAAGACAAACTGTAAACAAAACAATTACAACCACTATTCATGTAGCATAAACAACTTTGTGTGCTTTGCATGTTATGTGACCATTTATAATACACTCATAGGCTTATGTGTTCCTAGGAGAAAGGTTCTTGCTCACGTCTATACTCATGTTAACCATGACTTACCAAATAGTTTCATGAGTCATTCGATTAATTGTTAATTACAAATGGAGAGATAGAGAGAGAGAGAGAGAGAGAGAGAGAGAGAGAGAGAGAGAGTGTTGTGTGTATACATGTGTCATGCGCTTAATAATTGGAGAGATTGACAGCGTGGAAGAGCAGAGACAAATCAGGAGGAGGAGGGATGGAGGAAAGGTGATCAAAAGAGTCTAGTTGGAGGAGAATCATGGAGCATGGGAGCAACAATGGTGTGGGCCACGGCTTGCCAAAAGCCTTTTTTCTAACAGAATAAAATAAGGGCAAACTTAAAAATCTTTTGATTTTCAGGTCAAATTTTAAAGCATCTGTCAGTATTTTACTTATAAACTTGTAAAATTTGCCGCTACCTACTCTAAAGCATTTACCGGTATTTACTCTAAAACTTGTAGAATTTGCTCGTTTCCTTCAAGGAAAGCTCAAAAATCTAGCCATGAGTTTTCAATTTTAGCTAGTTAAAATACACTAAACCTTGGTGTTTTTCGAACATTGGTGTGGGCTTTAAGGTCCCTCGAGGGGTGCAGTACTCTCGCAACTTGCAACTTCAGGGGGTGACATCATGTAGTCCGTGACGGTGTGCTAGTGCAATGGTAAGGAAGATCGCTACATGCGATTCAAGGAGAATCACACATATGAGAGAGAGAGAGAGAGAGAGAGAGATTGTTGCTAGCAAGGTGTGATGCTCCCATGGATGTTGGTGATGTGGCCCGATTGGTGCTTGGTTGCCACCTCGTCCGCTCTTGCCCTGGGGCGGTCACTTATCAAAAGCTTCCTATATCACGTGCATTCAAGAGGTTACTAATAATACCTCAATATACATACTATATTTACACTACGTGCCTATTTAAAAAACCCCCACCCCCCTCTGTATGTATACATTTTGATCTTTTAATAATCCTCTCCGGTTAACTCACGTGATAGCATACACATTCTAAAAAGTGACCGCCCGGGGGCTCCTGCTGCCCTTCAATGGAACACATGCAGGTGGCTTGTCAAGTAGTTTTAGCCTGCTCGCCTTCATGTAGGTCATGATCAACAACTTGTACCTCGTCAGCTCATGTTGCCCTTGGATGCACCGCAACTAGCTCGTCTATGCAATCGGCCTGACCACCTGCTATACAGCTTCTCCTGGCCTACGTCTACAACGCTACCATTTATAGAGTACTGAGCCTAACCTTCGACATGGTGAGAGTGGCCTCCCAAGATGCAGGAAATGCAAGGTGACCAAATGGCCAACTTGATCTCTCGCAGGTATCACATAGGTAGGAGCTCACATGTCGTATTGCATAGGGGCATTAAATTGTGAGAGTTGAAGCCCATGAGATGAACGCCTCGCCTACCACTCCTTGTCTCTGTAAGACTAAGGCTAGAGAGAGTATTCATGCATGCGCGCGTGCACGTCCATACACAAGGGGAGAGGGGAGCACTGCTCTCCACTCTTCCTCGTTGCGTTCTCTTGCACTGATGCGGATACACATCCCAATTTCTCTCCTTGCCTTTCTAGGCGGTGTTGGTTACGCATCTGCCCTTGCTAGTGATTGCGATGGAACCAATCCGGGTGCGTGGGTAGCTCTGTCATGCATGGGCCAAAGGCGAGCGCTAATGCTTATAACACTAAGCGCCAAAATCTCTCTCTCTCTCTCTCTCACACACACACACACACACACACACACACACATAACAGGTCTTAAGTTTGACTCTCCTCGTCTAAGGGACAAGAGTAATGTCGTGTGCTAGTCTCCACCCAACCATGCTATCTTATAGCATCCCCCTAGCATACACATTGTCCGGTCATGTCGGTGGCCTTGCCCAAAGGACCCGAGTCCTTACATTACCCTCCCCTTGGAGAATCGTTTTTGTCCTAACAAACGAACAGTAGGAAAACGTTTCATAAGTGCGGAGACATTCTCACATGTAGAACCTTCTTCAGGTCTATCTAGCCATTTTACCAACACCTGTGGTCTGACATGATATTGGTGCGAAGCTCATGAGAATCCAAAATCATTTTGGGTTCATGAGGGATGCTTGGTGGTTAGATAAGGTCAACTAACACACATGTGTCAATGACATTATCATTCTGTCCTAGCTATTTTTGTAAACGGCTAACATGAAAAATAGGATGAACTCGTGAGTGCTCGGGAAGAGCTAACTTATAGGCCACTTGACCTATACGTTTGAGAATGGTAAACAGTCCACAATATCGTGGTGAAAGTTTAGCAACTCTTCCCGTCTTCAGACTTTCTGAATGCTTCAAAACCTTGAGGAAAACCATGTCTCCTTCTTCAAAAGTAACAGGACGATGATGCTCATTTGCGAACTTCTTATATCGATCTTGAGCTTTCTTAACCTTCTATTGAGCAACACGAAGCATATGAAAATTGTGTTGGAGGAAATCCTTTGCTTATTGTATCTTCTCCTTAGCCAACCCCATCGTAGTGGGTGATCTAGGTTGATAACCATATAAAAGCATAAATAGACTAAACCCAGTAGTCTCATTCTTTGAACTGTTATAAGCAAATTTCAATGTAGGCAAGTATCTTCCCAATTGGTTTGCTTCTTGCTAACGTACGCTCGTAGCATATCCTCTAGCACTTGATTAATTGTTTGGTTTGACCATCTGTTTCTGGATGATCAGCCGTACTAAGATTAAGTGTAGTTTCCAAATTTTGGAACAAAGCTCTCCAAAAGTGATTATCGAACTTTCGATCTTTGTCACTAATGATACTAGCTGGAAGACCGTAGAGTCTATATATATGATCTATAAATAGCCGTGCTAATTTTGTTGTCTTAACCGTAGTCTTAATGGGAATGAATCAACCTACCCAATTTTGTTAGACGGGCTACAATTAATTATATGGCATCATGGCCACAATTTGTAGCAGGTAGCCCTACTACAAAATCCATAGAGATACTCTCCCACTTACCTTGTGGAATCTCTAAAGGATGTAATAGGATACCTACCTTGAGGCGCTTTGCCTTATTAACTTGGCACTGTTGGCAGTTTAGTACGTACTCTTGAACATCATGATGTAAGCCTGGCCAATAAAATTGTTACCATATACATGTGGTAGTGATGTGTGTGAACACACTAGGACTGTCAGGACATGGGTCCTGTACCCTAAGAACTAGGCTAGGCAAGGACTACGGCCAAGGGCCGGGCTAGGCAGTGTGGACAGGGGATCCGTCTAGGGCAAGGGGCTAGGAGCCCACCTATAAAGGGAGGTTGGGAGGAGGATCCAGGGAGCCTAGTTGCCTAGTTTCTTACACTGGTATCAGAGCCACTCCTTTTTTAGGACACATGCGTGGAGAGCCAGCCGTTTTTGGCTTTGCATGTGCATGAGGAGGGGAGCCGTGGAGAAGAGCCCTACTCAGGCGGGAGAGAACTCGCAGGCGAGCATCGTGTGTAGGGCCCCTTGAGGCAAGGAAGGAAGGACGGTTGCCTTCCACCATAGGCCGCACAAGCGGGCTCGATGGATGCGCGCTGGGCTTGGCGGCATAACCCGTCACTGGGGCGACCCCCACGGAGGAGCGCACGTGCTGCTACCCCCTTGCCAAGCTCTCGCAGCCCTGTCGGGTGCCATAGCTGCCTGCAAACGCCGTTTTGGGCTGCTTTTTCACACCAAACAGGCCCAAGCGCCTTTGGTCTTGGCCATCTCCCTCAAAAATTTAGGGCAAGGGTGCATGACCACCTCGGCATACACCCACCCAAGCTACACGAGATACGGCATCCAAGCCAAACCAGTTTTGGCATCATACAAAGAGACGGACGACCCTTGATTATCGATATACAATTCAACGGTACAGGAGTGATAAAGTTGCAGATTTTTGCAACTTAATTATTATACGACAATACTTTCGGCTTGGAACACCGAGCTCACCATACCTTCTCCGAATGGCCAAGAACTTCTTCGACAGGACGTCAAGCTTCGTCGATCAACAACTTGTAAGTTTTCAAACAAGTATCCAACATCACGGATTGCTTAAAGCTTTGCCGACCAACGTAATTAGCACAGCTAATTATCGGCTACAGTGCAAACTACGACTACGGGAGTATTTTTTTGGAAATCAGGGCGGAGTTAGCACGACGATTCACTGCTACGATGCGGAGTAGCTATACTTTACAAGTACTACCGAGATCAGGTATTTTTTTCTGAGTACTTCTTACACTGCACTGTGTAGCCATGGATTCGGATATCAACATGAATTTCAATTTTGAGCAAAGTATTCCCGCTCCTGCCAATGATGGCTTGCGGCCGGATACTCTCAAGGAGAGTACCCGCGACGCTATGGCAGGAGAAGATACTTACGAATTGCTCGATATTCAAGAATTTCGTGCACTTCAGACACGCATGACGGTCATGGACGAAAATTTTAAGGCTTTAAATGAAAATGTTACTAAACTTTCTACTTCAGTCATTCACGTGCCTGCTAGTACACATAATAATACACGCACTCAATACGGGCACAATAAAAGAAAATTTATAGTTGCTAATTCCGATGCATCTAAAAAACCCAAAGGGTCCAGGGGTCCTCTCTCTCCTGAGGATTTTGATAAGGCAAAGAAAGAGAAGCTATGTTTTCAATGATTAGGAAGAGGCCATGGCAAAAAGGATTGTCCCAAGAGGAAATCTGCTGCCCAGGGGAAGGAGAAAGTAGTGCACACGGTGCAACTACTGCCTCTCGAGTCTTCCTCCAAGTTTTCTACAGTGGAAGTAACACACACTGAGGTGGTGCATGAATGCTGTCTCACGGCTTCCATGTGGCAACAGACCTTTGGACCACATGAGTTAGTACGTATGCACGGATATCTGCAAGGGCACACGGTGCACATCTTAGTAGATGACGGTGCTACGCACAATTTCATCAATTATGGATTGGTGAAAAAACTCAAACTGCCTCAAACTCCGAGTACCCACCGTACAAGGTAGCAATGATGAATGGACATGATAGTGAAGTATGGGATACTCAATGCAGAGCTGTTCCATTGGAAGTACAAGGGTACTCTACTTGTTTGGATTTTCAAGTTATGAACATAGAAAGGGATGATGTGGTTCTTGGTAGGGAGTGGTTGCATAGCCTAGGACCATCACTGAAGCGTAGCTATGAGCACAACAGTTTGATGTTTGATTCCCAAGGTGCACATGTGTTGTTGTTAGGAGAAAAGGATATACCATCATCACCACTGATTTGTACTACTGAGCTGATGCAGCTCGTTTCTGATAATGAACTAGAAAAGGTTTTCTTGTGTTACTCACTGTCTCATTTTCTTTCCAATCTTGAGTTTTTTGAACATTCCTCAATGCTGCATGCTTCTCTCTCCTCTATTCCATCAATTTCTAATTCTACACAAGCAAACGTTGCAAATCAGTTACAAAAATTTTTAAAAGAATTTCAAGATGTTTTTCCTAATGATTTGCCATCAGGTTTACCGCCGACACGTCTAGTGCAACATGGCATTGACGTGGCTGCAGGCTGTAAACCTGTTAGTAAACCACCATACCGTATGAGTTACTCAGAGGCTGCTGAAGTGGAACGTCAGCTTGCTGACTACCTTAGCAGAGGGTTTATACAACCCAATTCTTCACCATGGGCTTCGCCTATACTTTTGGTGAGAAAAAGGACGGCAGTATGCGCATGTGCGTAGACTACCGAGGTTTAAATTTGATGACAATTAAGAACAAATACCCATTGCCAAGGGTCGATGAGTTATTTGACAAGTTAACGCATAAATTTTTTTCAAAAATTGATTTGAGGTCATGATATCACCAAGTCCGTATTCGGCTTGCGGATATACCTAAGACGGCATTCCGAACAAGGTTTGGACACTATGAGCTTTTGGTGATGCCCTTTGGGTTAACCAATGCGCCCGCAACTTTCATGACACTTATGGACAGTGTCTTGAAACCATATCTGGGAAAATTTGTCATTGTGTTCCTCGATGACATCCTAGTTTACAGTGCTTCTGAAGAAGAGCACTTGCAACATCTCCGACAGGTGTTTGAGTCGTTACGTGCAAACAAGTTATATGCCAAGGAATCTAAATGTGATTTTCTCAAGGAAGAAATTCATTATTTAGGGTATGTTATTTCAGCTAATGGCCTATACATGGATCAATCCAAAGTGGATACCATCCGGCAATGGCCACCTCCTAAAAATCTGGAAGAATTACAAATCTTTTTAGGCTTTGCAGGTTTTTACCGAAGGTTCGTTAAAAACTATGCTCACCTTGATGTACCGATGACGGACGAACTAAAAAGCAAAGGTAAGTCTTTTCAGTGGGGTTCCGCTCAATAGCACAGTTTTGAAACACTCAAGGATGCATTAGCTACAGCTCCTATACTAGCTATTGCCGATTCTTTGAAACCATTCGTTTTGGAAACGGATGCCAGTGACCGTGCTATTGGAGCAGTTCTGTTACAAGACGGACAGCCAATTGCATTTGAAAGTAAGAAGCTGGATGCAGCTCAACAGAATTACTCTGCTTACGAACGTGAACTCTATGCAATCGTGTCTGCCTTAAAGACATGGCGTCACTATTTGTATAGTGCTCAGTTTGAGATTGTGTTTGACCATGAAAGCATCAAATGGTTTACACAACAAACAGATTTAAAGGGTTGAAAAGCCAGGTGGGCCGAGATCCTTCAGGAATATGACGCCAAGTTAAGGTATCGCAAAGGCCGATACAATATAGTGGCAGATGCTCTCAGTCGAATGCTCGAGATCAATTTGCTATTGTTCACGGAACTTCGTAGTAATTTTTTAGATTCTCTTAAGGGCAAATATGAGCAAGATGACACAGATTCCAAAGTGTGGAGCCATGTTCAAAAGAGGGATCCTTCTCACTCCAATGCAGGTAGTGCACAGTTAACCTCCACACCTAGTTCTCCTTTATCAAGTGATGAACTACAGCGATGGAAGCATTTCACCATCGACAATGGGTACCTACTCCACAAGGGGAGAGTTTGTGTACTGACGGACACAGACATTCGGCGCCAAATTCTTTATGAATGTCATGATAGTCCAAGTGCAGGGCACCTGGGGGTTAGAAAAACTTACTCTCTCGTACGACGACAATTTTACTGGCCAGGTCTCCGTGGCTCTGTTCAAGCTTATGCCTTGCATTGCCAAAAATGTCAAGTTAACAAAGCAGAGCGCCTGAAAGCAGGAGGACTCTTACATCCCTTGAAAATTCCCAATGGAAAATGGGAAAGTATTTCCATGGATTTCATAGTAGGTTTACCAACCACTATACGAGGTCATGACTCAGTATGGGTGGTCGTAGACAGGTTGACTAAACTATGTAAGTTTATTCCGACCAAATCAACAGTTAAGACACCATAACTAGCAAAATTATATGTGGACAATCTGTACAAATTGTATGGGTTGCCAAGTAATATTGTTAGTGACTGTGACCCAAAGTTTAACTGCCACTTATGGGGAGCTGTATTTAAATGATTGGGTACACAACTCAACCTCAGTACAGCTGACCATCCAGAAACAGATGGTCAAATGGAACGGGTTAACCAGGTGCTAGAGGATATGCTAAGAGCATACGTCAGCAAAAAACAGATAGACTGGGAAGATTACTTACCTATTTTCGAGTTTGCATACAATAGTTCTAAGCATGTCACAACGGGCTTCAGTCCTTTCATGCTCATGTACGGGTTTCAACCTAGGTCACCAGTTACGGTGGGGTTGGCAACCCAAAAACTCCAGTAGGTTAAGGATTTCCTCCAAGACCACATGGATATGCTGAAACTTGCTCGTCAGAATGTCCGACAAGCACAGGATCGGTATAAGAAATACGCTGATGAGAAGCGTTGGAAAGTTACCTTCGAAGAAGGGGAGGAAGTATTTTTACGTGTGCCAGAACATTTAGAAAGTCTGAAAACTGGACCGACACCTAAATTATCTCCTTGATATTGTGGGCCTTTCAAATTACTCAAGCGAGTTGGTGATCATGCCTACAAACTACTACTACCATCACACTCTCGCATTCATCTAGTGTTTCATGTAAGCCGTTTACGCAAGCGATTACATGGGGACGACAACGTCATCGATCAAAAAGTTTTGGTCGACTACATTGAACCTCCTACGTTACCGCATGAACCTGAACGTGTTATGGATTATCATGAGTTGCGTACATTCCATCATGTACGAAAACAAGCCTTAATCAAGTGGAAAGACCGACCTGAAGAAGGTGCCACTTGGAAAAACATTAGTGTTCTTAAGAAGAAGTTTCCCACTTTTGTTTTCGAGGATGAAAACTCTTCTTCAAGGGGGAAGTAATGTCAGGACACAGGTCCTGTACCCTAAGAACTAGGCTAGGCAAGGACTACGGCCAAGGTCCGGGCTAGGCAGTGTGGACAGGGGATCCATCTAGGGCAAGGGGCTAGGAGCCCACCTATAAAGGGAGGTTGGGAGGAGGATCCAGGAGCCTAGTTGCCTAGTTTCTTACAAGGACCGCCGGGGCATTTTTTCCCTCTTTAGGAGGTTTTCTCCCCCGTGCATTGTATATACACCCATCACTCTAGGGCTATCTATCTTTCCATTGCACACTAAGTAACACACTCTCTATTGTGTGCCTTGAGCTTCCTTCGTCTTCTCCAAGCTGTGTGCGTTTCTCTACAACCCTAATTCCAACAATTGGTATCAGAGCAGGTTGCGTCTTCCCGGGCTTAGTCACCAGCTGCTCCAGCACACGCCTGCTCACTTTCTCTGATTTCAGTGAGCTTTGGCAAGCGTTCGCAGGTCGACAAAAAATTCGGGAGTGCTCGTAAAGCTTAGTCTGCTCAGATTTTTTATTCGGGTTCATTTCGGCCTCCGTTTCCACTACAGGCATGTCTGCACAGGCAATTTCGTCATTTTGTGCAGAAATTTTGTCAGTGTCGTTTTTTGCATAACATGTGCTTTATAGTCTTCTACGATTTGTGCTATATAGCACGTGTTGTTCCCGTTCCATTTCTCCTATTTTCGGGTAGTTTTCACATCAGGTGCAGCATTTACCATGGTTGACAACAACAACACAGATGTGTTCAAGATGTTTGCTGCTAAGGACAGGTTGGATGGGGATAATTACCCTATGTGGGCTTATATGATGCAGCACGTTCTTGTGTCAAAGGGCATTTGGAACATTGTGCACGGCATTGATGTACGTCCTGGTTCTGAGGATGTAGGCGATGTTGAGGATGTTGTAGGTCTTGCTGCAAGGATTGCTGCTATTAGAGTTGTTTTGCCTACGGTAGAACAATCTCATTGGGATGTAAAGGATGTGCAGGCTCATGCATTGATTGCGTTGTCTGTGAAGCGCACCATTGTTCCTCACATCCATTCAACAAAATCTGCAAAACAGGCTTGGGATATTCTAGCAGGTCTTTATGCAAGCCGCAATGAGGCTAAAATTGCTTTGCTGCGTAAAGAGTTGGAGTCGAAGATTATGCATGAGGAAGATGATATGGACACTTTCCTTGCTAGTGTCAAGGATATCAATGAGCAACTCATTTCTACAGGTGAAGTCATTTCAGACAGTTCCCTAGTGTAGACTGTTCTTGATGCCTTACTAGATTCCTACCAGACTTTTGCTAGTAGTTGGAGACTTATGACCCAAGGAAATCCAGAAGTTGTCAAGTTTGATGCATTATGCACATTGCTGTTGCAAGAGTCACTTTCCAGAAAAAACAGGACTAGAGAGCGTGCAGTTGAACAAGCTTTTATTGCTTCTCAAAGAAAGGGTGGTAACAGCAATGCAACCACTTTTTATGGTTCTACTGCGAGTGGTAAAACTTCTGTTCCTAAAGCTTCTGCTGGCAGCACTTCGTCTAGCAATTCTGGTGATAAGGGCAAAAAGAAGATGCGTTGCCATTATTGTAAAGCTAATGATCACTTGATCAAGTCGTGTCCTAAGTTGAAGGCCAAAGAGGCTAAGAATAAAGAGGGTGGTTCCACTACAAATGGTGGTTCCACTACAAATGCAGCCATTGTTGAGTCTTCTGTGAAAGGAGACTGTGTTGCTGATATTGATGTAGAATGGGCTTTTAGCGCAGAGTGCACTTACAATCCTGTTGTCCATGATGCATGCTTGTCAGTTGCTGCAGATTCACATGTGTGGTATTTTGACAGTGGTGCTACAAAGCACATTACCTCACATCGTGAATTGTTTACCTCTCTCGAGTCTGTCCCTCATGGGAATTCAGTCACTTGTGCCAACAATGCCTCTTATCCGGTTCAGGGAGTTGAAAAGATTGTGCTTACTGCTGCAAATGGCAGTTCCTTCACACTTGTTGATGCACTTTATGTACCTGGGATCAAGAAGAATCTCTTGTCTGTATTCGCACTTGCTAGACTTGGACTTGTAGTCAAATTTGTGGAAGACAAATGTACAGTTCATGATCTCAGTTTTGGTGATGAAATTATTGCATCGGCCTTTTGTGTCGTGGGTTGTATAAGCTCACTTTGTATGACAAGTGTGGACAAAAATTTGCAAATGTTGTTGCAGAATCAAGGGCTATTTCAGATGCAAAACTTTGGCATGCACGTTTTGGTCATCTGAATTTTTCCAGTTTACTGCGTTTGCAGAAATTTGATATGGTTGCTTCTTTGCCGCCTCTTGAAGCACCTGTCAAACATGTTTGTGAAGGCTGTATTTTGGGTAAGATGCAGTGTTCTAAGTTTCCAAAGGATGGTTCAGTTTGGGCCACATGCACTTGTGCATAGTGATGTTTGTGGGCCCATGCAAACTCCATCCTTGGGCAATTACCTGTACATCGTGGCTTTCATTGATGATTATTCTAGGCATGCATGGGTATTTCCGCTTAAAGCGAAGTCCGAAGTTTTTATGTGCTTCAAACAATTTCCGGCTATGGTTGAAAATGTCTCGAAATGTACTATGGGGACCCTCCGTTCTGATCGAGGGGGGGAGTATATGGCTCATGAATTTAATGCATTTTTGGCTAGTCGTGGGATAAAACACCAATGTACAGTGCCTTATACACCTCAGCAAAATGGTGTTGCTGAGAGGAAAAACAGGTCACTGACGGAAATGGCACGATGTATGGTCAAAAGTCAAGCTTTGCCGCATTGTTTTTGGCTTAAGGCCATCATGTGTGCCACTTATGTACTTAACAGGTGTCCTACGAAAGCTTCGCAGTCTATAACTCCATATGAAGCATGGCATGATAGAAAGCCTTCTATTGAGCACACGTGTGTTTTTGGCTGTTTGGCATATGCTTTGGTTCCACAAACACAGCGCATAAAATTGGATGATAAGGCTGTCAAATGTATTTTTGTTGGTTATAGTGCTGAAAGCAAAGGTTATAGGTTATATCATTCGCAAACAAAGCGTATTCTGGTTTCATGGGATGTAGTTTTTGTGGAAGATTCTGTTCAGCCCTTGTTGTCATGTACTAGAGATAGTAATGTAAGCTCACAGGACATTTATGACACTTTGTTGCCTCTTTTCAGTGGTGGAAATATGAATGTAATTTCCAATGAGGCAAATGTACAGCCTATGGGGGTTTTTGAAAATGTTACAGATTAGCCTATTACTGATGTAGATGTACATGATGTACTTGATGAGGAAAGGGCTGAAATGAGCAGGCTAGAGGTATGCCAAAATGGCTGGTGCACACTTTGTGTGACAGTAAATTGGATGCACCTTTGTCTAGTCATACTCGTTCAGGCTCTCGCCATGCATCTTATGCATCAAATTGTTATGCTTTGGCTGTGTCTAGCTTACATGATGTTGAGGAGCCTCTGTCTTTTGATGAAGCACAAAACTCAAAAAATTGGATGGCTGCCATGCAATCAGAATATGATGCACTTATAGAAAATGACACATGGACTTTATGTGATTTGCCTCTTGGCAGAAAGGCCATTGGTATGAAGTGGGTTTATAAGTTGAAACGCAAGCCGGATGGTGAGATCGATCGCCATAAGGCTCGACTTGTTGCAAAGGGTTATGCACAGCAAAAAGGCATAGATTATGAAGAGACTTTTGCTCCCACTTGTCGTATGACTACTGTGCGTTTTCTATGTGCATTGGCAGCTCATTTTGGTTGGGATGTTACATCAATCAGACATTGTTACTATTTTCTTGAATGGTGACATATTTGAGGAAGTTTATGTAACACCGCCTCGCAGTTTTGTCATAAAAGAACAAGAGGACAAAGTGTGCAGATGTAAGAAGGCTTTGTTTGGGTTGAAGCAATCTCCGCTGACACTCATTTGGTTAAACGAGGCTTTCGTAACAATCCAACAGAAAGCACATGAGGGTGATGTACTTCTCATTGTGGTTCTTTATGTCGATGATTTGCTGATCATTGGACCAAATGAGAGACATATTGCTGAATTTAAGGCTGATTTGAATGCTACTTTCAAGATGAAAGATTTGGGGCTGTTGCATCATTAGGCTTGGGCATATAGTTTAAGCAGTGTGATGGTGGTACTGCCTTGTGTTAGAAAAGTTACATAGAGACATTGCTATGTAAGTTTGGACTTGAGGATTGCAAACCTATTGCCACTCCCATGGAAATAGGTTTGAAGTTGAGTCTACATGATGCTGGTGATCCTGTTGATGTCACTCTTTACCAAACTGCTGTTGGCTGCCTCATTTATGTATGCAACACAAGGCCAGATATTCAGTTTGCAGTCTCACAGGTCAGCAGATTTATGCATAGCCCAGGGTCTAAGCATTGGCAGGCTGTCAAGAGGATTTTTCGCTACCTTAGTGGCACTTTACATCTTGGCTTGTTTTATCCCAAGGGGGGATCATTGCCGCCAGGCTTACATGCTTTTTCGGACTCAGATTGAGCTGGTTGTTTTGACACGCGGGTGTCCACGAGTGGTTTTTGTTTCATGCTTGGCAGTTCATGTATATCATGGTTGAGCAAGAAGTAACTTACTGTGGCCACTTCAAGTTGTGAGGCTTAGTACAGGGCAATTTTCACAGCTATGATTGAGTATGTATGGCTCAGACTCCTTATGGATGATTTGGGTGTTGGACAGGACACTGCCAACACTATCTACACTAACAGTCAGAGCCCATTGGCAGTTGCGAGGAACCCAGTTTTTCATGCTCGCACAATGCACATTGAGGTGCATTACCACTATGTCAGGGACAGGCTCTCAGCAGGAGAGATCAGCTTGGCTTATGTGCCAACACAACACAACCTTGCAGATCTTTTCATAAAGGCATTGTCTCGTGAGAAGCTTGAAGCTTTCCACAAAGCTTTGGGCTTACTCCCCTTTGTGGACTAATCATGTCCTGAGGGCATGGCACTTCCCTTTACTCATGTGACAGCTCTCTTCACCGCATCACTCCAAGGGGGATTTGTTACCATATACATGTGGTAGTGATGTGTGTGAACACACTAGGACCGCTAGGGCATTTTTCCCTTGTTTAGGAGGTTTTTTCCCCTGTGCATTGTATATACGCCCATCACTCTAGGGATATCTATCTTTCCATTGTACACTAAGTAACACACTCTCTATTGTGTGCCTTGAGCTTCCTTCGTCTTCTCCAAGCTGTGTGCGTTTCTCTGCAACCCTAATTCCAACAAAAATTATCGTCGAACTAAGGCATACGTCTTACTAATACCTGGATGACCAACACTTAGACTATTGTGACACTCAAATAATATTTGGCGCCTAGCGTCTCAGTCCTTTGGCACGCATACTCTACCCTTGTGGAGTAAGTAGCCATCGTCTATGGAAAAATTCTTCCATCGCTTAAGCTCTTCCTGAGTAGCGGTGGAGCTCTGTGTGTTGGAGTTTTTATCTCCACGTGCAGAAACATGTTGATTTGGTTGTGCAAAGACATGTGAGTGTGAGGGATCCCTTCTTAAAACTGCACTCCACAATTTAGCATATGACTGATCTTGTGCACACTTGCCACGTAATGACTCCAAAAATTCACTCTTTATTTCTATCAAAGCAAGTGAATTAATCTGAGGCATCTGGCTTAGTGCATCTGCTACTACATTATATCGCCCCTTGCGATATCGTAGCTTACAATCATAATCTTGAAGGATCTCTTCCCGTCTAGCTTTATGACCCTTCAAGTCCATTTGAGTAGTAAACCATTTTATACTCTCATGGTCAAAAACTACTTCAAACTCGGCACCATATAAATAGTGTCGCCACTTTTGTAAAGCGTGAATTATGGCATAGAGCTCTCTCTCATAAACATAATAATTATGTTGAGCTCTATCCACCTTTTTACTTTCAAAGGCTATAGGTCTTCCCTCCTGGAGAAGTATCGCACCAATTGCTTTATCACTAGTGTAAGTCTCTACCACAAATGCCTTAAGTGGTTCAATGATTGCTAGGATGGGATCAGTGGCTTAAGCAACCTTGAGCTGTTCAAAACTGCGTTGTTGGGCTTCTTCCCACGAAAAGGTCTTACCTTTTGCTTTAAGTTGATCCGTTGTCGTGCAGCTCCGCTTTCATGACAAGAAAATAAGCAAAGGGATGCCAATCAGGTTTATTTGAATCCTACGTGATAATTCAGCAATTATAAGGGCTTGCTAACAAGTCAATTTTAAGTTAAAAGTGTGCAAGATGCAGCTCGAAGGGCCAAAAGATGTCTTGGTAATGCTAAACAGTGAGTATGCTTGAAGTGGTCATAGCTGGGATTTTATTAATTAAAGTTGAAGTACTTGAAGTGCTCTACAGGCCTGTCTTTACGGCTAGTCAATCGGAGCTATGGATAAGAAGTTATGATAGTTTTAAGTTGAGTCAGTAGCAGATCCATACCGGATTGATCACCTGCTGATAAAAGGTCAAAGATGATAGGAATGCATGGGTCCAAAGTGCTCACTTCCAGGAGCGGTCTTTCCAGTTTGTCAATCGGGGTTTCGGTTGGCAAGATATGGCCAATTTAAGTATCACCGGGGACCGGTTTCGAACGGCCCTGGTCGCCTTGATCAGTCAAGCTCATCTGGTAATTTTTGAGCTTCAGACAAATTTTGGGAAATGGAGTCGTCAGAGCAGAATTGGTGACAACTGATGGCCCGTATACAGGCTTAATGCAGTGCAGTGTTGATATGTATGCCAAATGTGGGCCGATAGGGAAGCATTTTTTTCTACATATAATGTCTTGTCTTGACGGACATAAAGCCGAACTGTGGGGAACCGAAGTCGTGCTTGGCATTGCCTTGGCCCGGTTTTGAGACGTGGTGGTGTTACGCATGCACAAAAAGTTCTTACTGAGCTCTTTGTCCAAAATTTCATATCTTGGAGAGCATTGGAGACGACTCTCTGAAATCTCTTCTCCTCTTTTCATTGAACCCCTTCTCTCCTGGGGAAGAAAGCCTTGAGATCATAAGCTCCATAACCCAAGCTAAGCTTTCATAAGCTTCATTAGCCGAGCCTAATTTAATCTCCTTAAGCCAAGCCAAAGCTCTCGATTTCACTTAGCCATCTTAAGCCTTGATGACCATAATCTCTAATCTCCTTAATCAAAGCCGCTTGACCATCAATAGCCTTGATAATCCAAAGCTCTCGAAGCTAAGCTCTCTAACCATTAGCCATCCTAACCTAAAGCTCTCGAAGTTAAGCTCTCTAAACGGAAGCCTAAGCTCACTAAGCCTAATCTCGGATGTCATTAGCCCGGATAATCACAAGCTCTCCAAGCCTAAGCAATCTATAACCCGGATTATCACAAGCTCTAAACCAAATCCCTAAGCCCCTTTAACCGGAATTAAGCCATAAATCTTAAGCCAAATCAGACCACCTAAGGCCATTGGAAGTCAAAGTTCTTAAGCCATAGCGAGAAGAAGCAGAAGGCAGTACAAGGCAGTTCATTATTGGTTGTCTTGTTTAGCACCTGGATTAAGATAGGTTAAACCTTGTAAGGAGCATAAACGCCTCCATTAACGTTTGATTAAGCAGGGATACTGTTGATTATTTGGTTTAAGTTAAAATGTCTATTTCAAACTCTGTTCCCATTAATTGTGTCTGTTGCAACTCTTTTCCTCGCACCTCTCACAGACAGGGGCCCTGTGCCTTCCTGGCTCACCTTTATAATACAAATCCCCTCACACCGTCATAGGAACAATGATTTTGGCATAATCACGGATACATTGTGCCCAATATAATTAGAATTGAGAGAATTTTTTGCACCAGTGTAGAGCGGCATGCGTGCAAGACTTTGCATCATCTCGCCCTCCTCATCGTTGCTATCATTCCGTCGATATGAACGGGATGGCTGAGGTTGGTCCACAGTAGTGCGTTCAATGTTGTCGCCTTCTATGTTGGAATCCATCTCAAAGAACGCATCCAACATCTGCTCCATCTCTACTTCTTGAAATGCCACTTCAGGTATTGGTTGGGAGGACTCAGCCGATGGCTGCTCGTTTGAAAATCATCTTCTTTGGGATGAAGTTGGAGCAATATCTACTTGCAGACTTTGACCTTCAATCTCTAGACCATGAGATCGATAACGCAGGTCTTGTACTTGCTCTATCGGAAAGAGACCGTGATTGCGTATGTATTGTTCGTAGATTTTTAATTTTCGAAAGATCTGATGCGTGCAATGCGAACAAGGACACGCCATCCTATCGCCCATACTTTATCTACCAATGACACAACAAATAATTAAAACACTCTAGTTGTTATAACTACACACTACTAAGTACATGACAAGATTTAACAACCTTACATTCTCTACCCATGCTTGATCCCCGCACACCTTGATCTAGAGGTGCACGGAGATTAGGACCACAGGGTAATAATCTTGTCTTCTTGAAGTCCGTGTGCACTTTTAAAGGCCGATTGCATTTTTTCAACTATTTTTTGCTAGCTCTAACAACCTCACATTCTCTAGCCAAGCCCGATTGTTGAGATGTAGAGAGAAAGAGAGAGAGACGAGACAAGAGACACACCATATATGCTCCCAAAGATTGATTCATATTGAGGACAAGATACAAATATATAGGTGAGACCAAGTTGAGTAGAGTGAGCCATATATAGCTCCAACACCCCCACTCAAACAAAGGTCTCTAGCTTTGGATGAAAAAACCCTTGGGGAGTTCAAGGGAAAAACCCAAGTCCCTATACAATGTGAAAATATGAACCAGCGATGATGATGTGAAAGTGAATTGTGCATCTATCTACAAATGTTCAAGTGACTTAGAGATCACAATGTGCAAATGTGGAGTGTGCATAGTGCATGGTACCTAAAAGATTACAATGTCATATGTACAAAGCTATTACAATAGCAAAGAAGCTAATCTAGAAAGAGTGAGGCCGAAGCAACTCCAAGCTCCGAGCGCAAGAGGATGAAACGTGACTCGTTGAGGCCTTTGGTCAAAATGTCTGCAATCATCTGGTCACTTGGACAATGTTCAACCATAATGGTTCCTTTGCGTACTTCATACCTGACATAATGATAATGGACAGCAATGTGCTTTATTATGTTGAACATAGTCTTTTGCAAGACTAATAGCACTTTGGTTGTCACACCGCAAGGGTGTGCTAGAAAGAGGAGAGTGACCAATATCAACCAGCATTTGTCGAAGCCAAATCAACTCACGAGCTGCAAGTGATGCTGCAACATATTCTGACTCAGTCGTAGAAACTGCAACAAAACGTTGTTTCTTGCTGGTCCAAGAAACAAGACAACCATTTATAAAGAAGCAATTTCCACTAGTAGATCGCATAGATAAATGTGATCTTGCCCAGTCTGCATCTGTGTAACCCAAAAGAGAAAGAGATTGCATAGAATCCGATGTGAGTTGTCGTCGATAGACTAAACCAAAATCTGTAGTGCCTTTCAAGTATTTCAATACACGCTTTGCAACAGACCAATGCTTAAGAGAAGGTCATGCAAGATGTTGTCTAAGATAATTAGCAGCAAACAGAATATCAGGACGAGTGTTCATGCCAACAAACTGAAGACATCCAATCAAGTTAGCATAAGGTTGATTTGTGACAAGTTGACCACCATTGTCAGAAGTGTTCTTCGTAGAGCTCGCAAGACAAGGTGTGTTGGCTGAATGTGCAGATTCCATACCAAATTTTTGAATAGTATCTGCAATAAACTTTGACTGTCGAAGGAATAAAATACCTTTTGTACGGTTTCATTGGATTTGAATGCCAAGACACGGGTGAATCTCTCCAAGATCCACCATATCAAATGCAGAAGACAATAAATTTTTCACTTGCTGAAGAAATCCCAAATCATTGGAAACAAGGATGGTATCATCCACATAAAGAGCAAGAATCACAAAACTGCTACCTTGACGTTTTATGTATAAGTTGGGGTCTGAAGAGCAAGAGATGAATCCTTTAGAGGTGAGAAAAAGATCAAATTTTGTATACCAGGCTCGCGAAGCTTGTTTGAAACCATATAGTGCCTTATGGAGTTGAGCAACAAGGTCTTCTTTACCTGGAATAACAAACCCTTCTGGTTGTTCCATATAAATTTCCTCTTCCAAGTCACCATTAAGAAAAGCAGTTCGCACATCCATTTGATGAGCTTCTAAATCAAATTGAACAGCAAATGCCAATAAAAGTTGAACACTTGTAATGCGAACAACTGGTGAAAAAGTCTCTTGATAATCAACACTAGCTACTTGGGAGTAACCTTTTGCAACTAAACGCGCCTTGAACTTGTCAAAAGATCCATCTGCTTTTACTTTTGTCTTATACACCCACTTACATTTAATAGCTGTACGACCAAGAGGTAATTCAGTTAGTATCCATGTACCTTTAGAGATAAGAGAATCGTACTCTGCTTCCATAGCCTCTTGCCATTGATCCTTTTGTGGTGAAGAGATAGCTTCATCATAAGTAACGGGATCTTCAGAAGTAGAAAAAGCATTATCAGCAATATCGTCATCATAAACATGACATGAGCCATGTTCAAAATCAATAGGCAGATCAACAAAATGAATATAAGCAATACATCCAAAGGTTCGAAAATGAGATACAGAAGGAATGTCACCTGTCCATGCTGTGATGGGTATCTTACCAGAGGGTGCACTAGTAGGAAGATGATTCTGAATAAATACTGCTGTCAAAGTAGCTTCATCCCAGAAAACACGAGATAAGCCAAAATGAATCAACATACATCTTACAGCATTGAGAATAGTGCGATTCTTTCGTTCAGCAACGCCGTTCTGTTGAGGCGAATATGGAATAGTGTGTTCATGATGAATTCCACTGTCAGCACAGTAACTCACAAACTCTCGAGAAACATATTCGCCTCCATTGTCACTACGAAGCTTCTTAAGGCGACGACCAGTTTGAAGTTCCGCAGCCTTGTGGAATTGTTTGAAAACAGATAAGGCTTCAGATTTTTGTCTAAGTAGAAATACAGTCGTATACCTTGAGAATCATCAATGAAAGTAATGAA
This sequence comes from Adiantum capillus-veneris, assembly GCF_014529385.1. Lineage (NCBI taxonomy): Eukaryota > Viridiplantae > Streptophyta > Polypodiopsida > Polypodiales > Pteridaceae > Adiantum > Adiantum capillus-veneris. Next base: position 62,535,914 of record NC_140940.1, on the reverse strand, counting down.
GTAGCGATATTGTGATCTCGAAGAAGGTAGAGGTCCACATATATCAGTATGAACAAGATCCAATATGTCATGAGAATGAGTTGTATTTGAAAGAGGAAAGGGTTTACGATTGTGTTTCCCAAGAGTACAAAATTCACAAATTCCCATATGGGGATGGGCTTTAAGATCCATGCCATGAACAAGATCACGACGTTGAAGATCAAGGAGTTTTGAGAAATCAGCATGAACAAAACGGTGATGCCATACTTTGCAATCATGATCACCTGGAGCAGTGATAACATTTGCTAAAGCATCGTTGAGAGAGAGTTCAAACAAATTACTGTTTCGAGGAGCAGTGGCTATAGTCTGTCCATCTTTCTCAATTCGGCATTTGGTATGATCAAATCCAACAAACAGATCAAGATCAACAAGTCTAGCAACTGAAAGAAGATTACGTTGAAGATCTGGTACATGTAATACTCCTCGCAAAATTCGAGTGGAAGAAGATAAGGTACCAAGATATAAGTCTCCAATACCCTTTACTTGACAAGTAGTGTGATCAGCAAGATAAACAACACGTTGAACTGGTAGTGTATGATAGTTATGGAGCCACTTAGACTGATATGTCATATTTCCTGTAGCACCAGAATCGACAATAAAAAGTGATCCATCACGTACATGAAGTATTCTATCTGGAGCAACTGAACATAGGACGCAACTTGTTTCTAGTACAATGTTGTTTCGATGTTCAGTAGCATATGCTCTATTCCGATCTGTGTCGAATCGACGCTTATAGCACATATGAGTGGGATGATCAGATCGTCCACAATATTCACAAGAAGAAGAAGAAGAGTCTCTAGATAAACGTGGTTGTTTGGTGGTAATATTGTGTTCTTCATCATATTGATGTGCCCAACAATCATCTTTAGTATGGCTATTTCTGTTGCAGTAAGAACATTGCTTATTAGGAAATTTGAGACGAGAGAAAATATTATCGCGACGGCGGTACCTCTGCGGTTTCCTTGTTGAAATGGACACCTTCGAGCATAAAAAGCACGTTCCATCTGTTGTGACTCACTCTCCTCTTGTGAAATCATAGCTGTATCGTGACCAGCATTACGACGTTCTTGATGTTGAGAGTATTCAATTAAAGACATGCAGGCTTGGTCGAAATCAAGACCATCTTTATTACAGAGAATATTAACAATATTATCATAAGAAGAGTCCTTCACCATATCAAGGAGAAGTGTAATCAGTTGCTTTTGTGGAACAGGATCACCGACAACGGCAAGTTGATTAATAATAGATTTGAAAGATTCAATATGTCTCGTCATGGCAGTACCAACTTTATATTGTAACTTGTTAAGCAACCCTCTCAAATAAAGTATTTCTGTAACAGATTTCTTCTGAAAGTTTGCAATAAGGTACTTCCATACGTCGTGGGAAGTAGGCAGTTCATACATATCAAGCAAAAGGGAATCAGTAAGAGCAGAAAGAATATACCGACGAGCTGCTTTATCATGTCGTTGCCAATCCGTATAGGCAACATTCCAATCTTCTAATATAGGTCCTTCACTGATAAGCACGTTATCATTATCCGTATCAACAGGCTGAGGCGGACAAACACGATTTCCAAAAACAACATCGGAGATTTCATTGCCTTCAAGAATTAACAACATCTTTTCTTTCCAGCCTGGAAATCCTTGACCTTGGAAAGGAGGAACATAACGCTGGCAAGAAGAAAATCCGTTGACGAGAATATTCATAGCCATGTCTTGTTGCGACAAGACGTTGAGGCGGTCCGGGGCGGGCAACAAGAAGAGCAACCTCTAGACACCCTTCAAGGCTCCCGTGCTGCTCAATGGGGCTGGGGCACAACACAACACAAACCAAAACAACAAACCCACAGCCAAATCCCAACTACACAAGGGGCACCACCTAGTTTAAGAGCGAACTAGGACGCAAAAGAGGAGAATCGTTAGAGCAACCCACAAACAAGCAAGGAATTTACACTAACCCTAACACCAATGGAACACTCTCACACACCAAAACACGAGAGAGCGAGAGCGAGAGAGAGAGAGAGAGAGAGAGAGAGAGAGAGAGAGAGAGAGAGAGAGAGAGAGAGAGAGAGAGAGAGAGAGAGAGAGAGAGTGCTCGGGCTGCTTTGAAACGTATCGGCAATGATCAAGCAAACACAACTATATATTTAAGAAGGAGAGAGAAAGGGGGAGGGGGTGCTTGTTGCATTAATACCTTCTTACAAATCTGTCATGACAAATCAAAGTGAGATTAGTATTTGTTCAACATAGCTTGCGTAAATTTCACCACAACACATCAGAAGAAAAGCCACCCTAATCACTGTCTTAAGGCCAGGGGGGTCCTCTCCACCCTGTCGCCCTCTTACAGTATGTGGAATTTATGGCTAGATTGATGACAACACCAGAGACAAGCTATCAAGAACTTAACAAAAAACACCAAGACACTTACGCATCATTGTTGTCCATTACTTCACGTTGGAAGGGAGACAAAGTATCCAAGCTTAGTCCAAATCCACCCTCCTTGATTCAGCAAATGTTGGGCTTACACTAGTAGGAGAAATGATAGATTTCCTACTCTCAATTGAATGATCACTCTCTCTCTTACAATGGCATAGAGTTCCCTTGCTAATCCCCTATTACAACACATGCACATGCATAAGACAATGAGCTTCCACTCAAGAGCTCCTTCTAGAGAGGTTGAGCTTGGCTTCTCAAGCTATAGCATAGTGCTCTTGATTATGGCTCCCCTTTGTGCTAGCTACACCCTCCTTTTATAGCAATTTTGAAGGCTAGGGTTACTCCTATAACCATGGTTGGGTTAGATTTTCAGCAATTTATCTCTTTTGCTTGGAATTATCAAGAAGTTGGTGGGGAAAGAGAGAGGAGAGAAATGGAGGTGATAGGACTTTTCATAGTGGGTTAGTGTTAGTAGAGTTAGTATTAATTTACAAATGGAATTGGATATTTACAATGGGAGTATCCATGTAGGATACAAATAAGGAAGAAAAAATCTTAAGAGGTAAGAAAAGGTGGATTCCTTACAAGGTTGATGCTCCAAGTGTCTTGAGTAGGGCCAATTTTAACGCTTGTTGACGGTCCACTAGCTTTGACGGTACATTTTTCTCCACTCTTGACCTTCCTTGAGAGACAAGGTAATTGAAGCTGAGTAATCAACCACCATGATGCTGTCTTTTAAGAGAAGAGGCTGAATTTTGTGGTTTTTTTGATAGATATGGGTAATTTGGAGGAGGAAAATGAGACTAGGTGGTCAATTTTGGAATGGAATTGTGTGTGGGAGGTATGAGTTCACCATGGTTTCTCTTATTCTTCAAGGTTGAGGAGAAGGTGAGTAGGGTGCAGAGAGGAGTGGTGAGAGAGGTGGGGATGATGAGTGGAGAAGTGTGTGTGAAAGAGGAAAATGATAAAGTGGAAGAGAGAGTGTGGCTGCATAGCATGGGAAAACTGGGGTCCACTAATAAAATCATAGCTCACAGCTCGTAGCTCAAAAAAATATGAAAAAATTTGAGGCAAAAGTTCAACCCACGAGCTACAACTTTTGTTTGTATTACCTTTTCAAATTCGGAGAGCAAGTGAACTTTAAAAATTCAGCAAAACCGACCGTTTTTTTCCACTGCACAAGGTCCTTGTGGGGTCCTTCTTTGGATGATTCTTTTGAATACCTCCAAGAGTGAGCCCTCCATAGTGCATGTATGCATGCCACCTACCCTTGACCTTATTTGGTAGGTCTATAATTGAAGATATTGTTGAGATTAGGATATAAGTGAATAGTACAACTAAGAAAATCAAATATTGAGGGGTCTAAAAAATATGTACATGTCAAATATAAATAATATAAGTGGAAAAAATATAAAGGGGTCAAAAGAAATCTCTCTCATTATGAGGCTATCATAAAAAGATAAATATTTTTGGTGTTCTAATTTTTTAGAAAAAAACAAAATAGATGTACGAAGGGAAAAATCACAACAGTGAAAAAATATACACATAAATAAAACTAGTTTTATTGGATTTTTGTTGGGGTGGAGTTACACCAAATATAAGAGAAGCTTACATGAAAATATTTCTATATGAAATAAAGAGTATGAAAAATGGTAAGAAAAATTGTGATAATGGTGAGGCAATGTACAGAGCATAAATAACACACACCTAAGTAGAAATATTTAAATAAATACCAAAATAATTATGAAAAAATCTTTTATTTAGGCCCTATATACAAAGAAATATTTGCATACGCATGGGCCATAAAATACTTATATTTTTTATATTTTTTATATTTTTTGGCTCAACTAGCCCAATGACTAGCTAATTGAGGGTTTTTTAAGAAGATATGGGAAAAGTCCCGTGACTCACGCACGCCTATGTACAGTGAAATGGTAGGGATAGCCACAGTGTTTGGGTGATTTTGGTAGGGTGAGGTAACTCACTGTGGCAATTACAAAGAGCCGAAAAACGGCTATCATTAGCCCTCCCCCTGGATGATGGTATATTCATGTACCATCATAGAGCATCTTTTCCAAAGAGAGTGCTTCAGAGTCCTTGACGAGATCTTTATTGTTTGGCCCCTCAGAATTTTTGCTAGAGTTACACTCATGCTTCATGTAACAATACTTACATGAGACAGTGGCCTTTTGACAGATCTTTGGTAGATCCTTTGGTAGAAGGCGACTCAAATAGGGCTTCAAGCGATACCCGTTTACTTTCCTGGAGTGCTGTTTACCATTCAAGTCCATAAGCTGATAGTAACTTGAATTGAAAGCCTTCTTGACTATGTATGGCCCTTGCCATCTTGTTTCAAATTTGGCATCAAAACGATTATCGAGTCGATTGTCATACCTTAGCACAAGATCTCCTTCATTGATGCCTTTGTCCTTCAGTTTCTTGTCAAGCTTCTCCTTTGTCTGTGTGGCTTTCCTCTTATAGCACTCGTATGTTGCTTCTCTTTTCCACTCAAGCTCAGCTAAGGTAAGAAGTCGATCCATCCATGCTTCTTGATCATCTTGTGCTGATTTGCCATGTAGTCGCATTGTTGGAATGTTGAGCTTGATTGGCTGCAAAGCCTCTTGACCATAGACCAAGTGAAATGGTGTGAACTCCGTGGCTTCCCTATATGTGGTTCGATATGTCCACAAGGCACCATCCAAGAAGTCATCCCATAATTTTGTCTTGTTTTGCACCATCTTTCTAATGATTCTTGCAATGACACCATTAGCCTTCTCCACCAAACCATTTGACTGTGGGTAGTATGGTGTGCTATGACGATGTAGAATGTGAAGCTCTTCACAAACTTCTGTGAGCAAGCCCTTCCTAAACCCTGGACCATTATCAGAAACAATCTCCAAAGGTGTGCCAAATCTACAACAAATGTGATTGTACACAAACTTGCTAACTGTCCTCTCATTCACTCTTGCCACACTTTGAGCTTCCACCCACCTAGTCATATAGTCTACAGCCACTAGAATGTAGAGTTTACCATTTTTTGTCCTAGGCAGAGGACCCATAGCATCAATGCCCCACTTTTCAAAGGGTCCATTTGCAAGCACTATTTGCCTCGGGCCATGCACCAACCTTCTATTTCCATTTATCTGACAATTGTGACAGCTTTTACACCAATGTTGAACATCCGCATGCAAGCTTGGCCAAACATACCCCGCAAGCAAAATCTTCTTCACAGTTGATTCTTGGGCAAAATGACCACCACATGCTTCTTCATGCAAACCTTTTAGAATGGCTGGAATTTCCTCAATAGTTGGTACTCTTCTGCATACTTGATCCCTCCCTCTTTGATAGAGGGAGCCTTCTAGGAAGAGATATGCGCTTGCCTTCTTCATGAGTCTCCTCTTCTGAGCCTTCATGAAGTCTTGTGGAAACTCGCCCTCCAAAATGTAGCTAATAATGGGAGTCAATGACTCCAATCCCTGGTATCTCGGTTGCTTGATATTTGCTGCCACCATGATGACCTGCACTTCTTTCTCAACACATGTAACTACTTGCTGTGCAAGTAAATCGGCATCTTCATTCTGTTTCCTAGGAATATGATATAGTTGCACTTCTTCAAATTGATTAAACAATCTACGAATGGCATGAACTTTTGTCTATAAGCTTTCATTCTTGCATGCCCAAATGCCTAAAATCTGTTTAATAATGAGAAGTGCATCTCCCTTTACCATGAGGCGTTGTATCCCTTGGCCAATGCACATCTTCAAACCATGAATTAGTGTGCCATATTCTGCTTCATTGTTGCTAGCTGAACTTGGTAGATTGAACTTCTCTTTCATGACCACCTCTCCACTTGGGTTGAGCAACACTAGCCCTCCCCCTGCTTTTCCTGTGGCTCGACGAAAAGCTCCATCAAAGAACAAGGTAAAAGCATTAGGAATACTTTTTGGTGGTGGTAATGGTAGGGTCTTTACTTCAGGCACCTTAATCTCCTTTTCATGCACCCTATAAGTGAGAATCCCTGCCAATTGTGCACGCACACTATCTTCTACCTTGAAAGAGTATTGAAACTCTTGCAACTCCATAATCCACTTTGAGATCCTAGTACTAAGATTCATTTGAGATGACACCCAAGGGAACAAATTCTCTGCAGTGAAAATTACAAAAGGTTTTGGTAGCAGGTAGGATCTAAACTTTCTCACCGCAAACATGAGAGAAAGCATCATGAGTTCTGCTTCTGTGTAGTCTCTCTCCAAAGCATTCATGACCCTACTAGCAAAGTAGATGGGTCGCATCCTTGTACTGTGGGGATCTTGTTGTAGCAACACAGCACCAATTGTTTCCCTTCCAACACTAGAGCTAACAAAGAATGTGTACTCCCAACAAGGAGGCATGAGTGTTGGTAGCTCTGACAAAATGACTTTAATGTTACAAAAATACTCTTCAAGCTCATCAGACCATGCAAATTCTACTTGTTGTGTCAACTTTTGCAAAGGATGAAGCAACTCCGAAGCTAAGTGAATAAAGCGTGACATATACTTCACTTTTTGAATGAACGATATGACCTCTTTGAGATTCTTGGGTGAGGGGAGCTCAATAAGAGCCTTTGCCTTTGAAGGATCCACCTCAATGCCTTTATAGGAAACCTTGTGACCAAGCAAGATCACTTCATCCTCAGCTATGTGACACTTGTCGGGGTTGAGTTGACCTCCCATGTCATAGAGCTTCTTTAAACCTTCTTCTACCCTTTGTAGATGCAATGATTTTGAGCTATAAATGCAAAAATCATCAATAAAAACCCTAATGGACTTTCCAAAGAATGCTTGAAACACCATGTTCATGAAGCGTTGGAAAGTTGCAGGAGCATTTGTCAGGCCAAATGGCATGACTCTAAAAGCATAACAACCCCAAGGAGTGATAAAGGTTGTTTTCAATTGATCCTCCAATGCGATACCTATTTGAAAGTAACCCGAGTAGCCATCACACACAGTGTACTTCTCATGACCAGCTACTTCATTTAGTATCTCATCCTGAAATGGGAGGGGAAAGTGATCTCTTTTTGTTGCCTCATTAAGTGGACGATAATCCACACACACCCTCCACTTGCCGTTTTTCTTAGGAGTGACAACAACGGGAGAGACCCACTCTGAATTCTCCACTGGATAAATGAAACCTGCTGCTAGAAGCTTTCTTATCTCCTTGAGTAGAGCCTTCTCCTTAATGACTCCTAGCCTTCGTAGCTTTTGAGCCTTAGGTGTGGCCTCTGGCTTCAACTCAATCTTGTGTTGAACAACATCTACTCCACGCACATCGGTGTAGTCTTTAGCAAAAAGCCTCGGAAATTTCCTTAGCACACATTTGAACTCCTCTCTTTCATCCTTTGTAAGTGTTGTAGACAACATACCTTCTAACATTCCTTCATCTTCCACCTTTTGGTTCTCTTGGGAACCTACCTCTTCCAAACCTCGAGAAGAGGTCTCCTGGTTGTTTGGCTTAAACCTTACCCCCATGACTTCAATGGAGGACTCCTCTTCAGTAATGCTGCCGCTACTTTCTTCTGCTGAAGTGTTTTCAGTCCAATGTTCTTCCGTCTCACTTCGAGATGATTCTTCATGGAGCTCCTCTTGGCGTTGCTCCTTCATGTCAAAGACAACCTTCTTGTGATTGTCATTCCTGCAAATTAGCTTTCCACTCTCCCAATCCTGCAAAGCTCGCATTTTTATTAGCCATGGTCTTCCTAGGATAAATGGGTAACCATTTCCCTTGGTAGACATGACATAGAAATCCACTGCCTTCTTAATTCCAAAGGCCTCCACAAAAACATTTTTACAAATGCCTACGTACCTAGCCTTGCTATTGTTTGCCATTTTCACTTTGATTTCAGGTGTCTCATGGATGTGCATGCCTAGTCTTTGCATGAGCCCTTCTGTCATGATGCAAATTTGTGCACCCCCATCCACTAGAACTTTCCTAACCAATCTTCCTTTTATGTAACAATCTAGCACAGGTGTAATATCCTCGTTCATTTCAGCATGTGCAATTTTTACAACAGGAAAACTCTCTTTTACCTTTCTCCTAGTGCTAACTGCCTTTGTTAAATCCCTCCTAACTTGTGGGCATAATGCAAGAAACTGAGGCCATGAGATATCAAGACCCTTAGCTCGCATGTCTTCCAACAGGTTGTATGGAGCCATACCATGTCCAAGAGGGAAGTCTTGGAGATTGATACGACGTCGAGTCCTCTTAGCTTCCTTGGTCTCCTTTGCCTTCTTGCCTTGTCCATGGTCACTCTGTGATGGGACACCGTCTTTCTCTTTACCTTTTCCTCGGCCACGCTTAATGCCATTTGCTTCCATGTCAACCTCATTTGAGTTTGTCACCTCTACCACATGCACATTTGGATCTGGCAAAGGTGGAACTCCTTCTACCCCTTATGGAGGTGGTCTTGGTCCATTTGGTCTTTGTAGAAGCCTTGGTTGTTGACAAGTTCCTTCACCTGCATTCATCACTGGGTAATTCAAGTTAGGTCTCCCTGGGTCCCCACGGGGCCAAGGACAATTATACATCCCATGTCCAGACTCTCCACAATTCCAACATTGCAAGACTCTCCTAGGTCGTGGATCTCGCTCTTCAGACTTCTTTGCCTCTATATATACCCACCGTTATATTAAAATATTTCAAATGTATGTTTACAATGTTCAAAAGAGCTACGTCACTCCTGTTTTACAATGTGCCCTTTGAAGGGTCTTCTTATAATCCAAGATATAGACGACTGAGCTACTGCAAATTCTTTGGTAGAGCAACTTCAATATCCTTGAGCCCCCGTACATACTGCTTGATGTGATTTAAATTCTGTAAACAACATCAACTCAAGAAACATATCAAAACGTGAAGGTTAGAAATAACCACATCACACTGTCCTTGGAGACGGTTAGCGACGCCGCTCTGGAGATGACATAGAAACAAATTTAATGTAATAGGACTAATTTTTGAAGTTCTAAAAGTCGAAAAGAATGGAGTAGGGCATATCTTTCGTTTAGTACGATTTGAAAGATTGTTGAATAGTCTATTAAATAGAGCTTATATGAATGAGTTTGATATATTAAGAGAGAACATATATTCTTTTTTTAAATAATACACTAAAGACGGATTTGATAAAGATTAATGAATAACAGATAGTCTGTCTATGAACAGTAAAATTGAGATTTTTATTAATATCAATGTTTTATATTTATGTGTTTTAGCTTAAAATGCATGGGTAGGCTTAAAATAAGTTGTAAAAGTAGTGGAGACCCAAAAAAAGAGGTTTTATGAGTCGTGACCTAAAAGTTGCGTTTTTAGCCAAACAGAGATGTTTTTCGCAATTTTTTTCGCGATGCCTTGTAGACCAGATCTATTCCCGTCGTTTTGAGTACCTGGATTGCTCGATCTGTTCTGAGTTCGTTTGTAAAAGTTATGATGAAAACAAACAGAAGCCAGCAGCAGTGTAGTGTACACAGGGACAGACAGACATACAACATCATACAGTTCTCCCTGCTATCAACCAAGAAGTGGATTGTTTCTTCATGGTAGAGTATGGCAATTGAGATTATGAAGGTATATAATTATGTTTTTTTACTTTGATTATCATGTTGAATTGGTTGCACGAGTATGTTCTTTTGGCTATTTTGTAGGCGATGCAGAAATCAATGTGTGAAACAGGATCTGTGCAAAGTGTCATGATAGAAATCTACCCTTTACGGATCGCTTAGCGATCACATTCTTATATTATTCTCGCAGGTATACTTGGTGCAAAAATCGTGCAGGCTTTTCGAGGAAAAGAAGGATAAAAGCACGACGGGTGGTGCGTTTGGGAATCATTCACCGATCTCTTCTTCTGCGAGTGCGAGTGCGAGTGAGAGTGCGAGTGTGAGTGCGAGTGCGAGTGCGAGTGAGACGCTGCATGCAAGCGAACTGAAGCTCGGGGGTGGTCGGGAGGTTCGAGCTCCGTACAACGGAGTGCGCCCATATATTTTCCTCCTCTGTTGTATTAAAACTCTACAAAGATTCATCAAATACAAAGATCTCTTTCTCTATCTTTTGCTATCGATCTCTATTATTCGGTTCCCGTGACATGTAATGTCGATGCAAATCACATGTACACACACATATACAATGTTGATATAAAATAAATGTGATGGGGCACAAACAAATTCAAATTATGTAATCATCATGGTGTCACATACCATGGAATCATGGAATTCTCCACGGCATCAAAGATGCTCTTTTTATGTAATCATCATGGTGTCACGTACCATGGCATCATGGAACTCTCCACGGCATCAAAGATGCTCTTTTTATGTAATCATCATGGTGTCACGTACCATGGCATCAAAGATGCTCTTTTAAATCTCTTATTTGATCATCAAAGGTCAAATACAAAATGAGACGCTAATATAGATGACAAAATCTATGATAAGTATCAAAGTGCACGAAATAAAAATCATGGCTTCACGAACCATAGCCATGAATAGAGAGGATGAAGATGCATAATTTTAACATCACCTTGCATTATCAGAAACCATAGCCATGGATGAAGAAAATAAATACGCATCACGTAATATCACCTTGCATCATCAAGAACCATGGCAATAGATGATAACATATAGAGACCTGTAATCACTGATAACAATCCATAAGAAATTGATGATAAAATAACATAAACATCACTTTTATAATTTTGACATAGAAGTGACGGAAGCAAGTTTATAACATAAGCATGACTTTTAGAATTTTCACATAGAAGTGACGAAAAGTAATCGAGATTGAGTCCTATCGATACACGGAAGTGATGAACATTGAGCGTCTCACAACCCTGAAGCCAAATAGGAAAGATGCGGCAACCACTATGCCCATAGCAGAAAATAGTGAGATGATCACTATCAAGATATATCTAGAAGCCCAAAGGAGAAGCCTTAACAAAGGTCTGTTCTATGATGGAAAATGTAACGGACGTGGAATGTAACGAACCACGCCCTGGCAAAATGTAATAAAACTGGTCATGCATGCTCTTTACTCTTAAAATAATGTGATTTATTCTTAAATTAATAGCATGATCAGTAATTTAGACAAGGTAAAAATAGCATGTTACCTGACGGTTAGCCTTCGTTGACGTGTTGCCGCCATCCGAAATGTGAGGCACGCCTCGTAGCATCATCGGATTTGTGAGTGGCGTCAAAGTCGCAAGGGCAACTAATTTCCTCTCTCTTTGCCATCACGTTGAAAATCCGTTTGTGTGCGCATGGGATGAGAACACGCAGATTCTGCAACCTTATAGGAAAGAGCGCACCTGACGTGATCGACGACCATGGCGGCTGCAAGCTTGTCATAGTAGCGGCCCAGCTTATTACTCTAGCTGGTTTTCTATATATATATGAACTTCGCTTTTGCAGAGGTGCGCTAGTAAGGGTGAAAAAACCTGTCCGCAGTCCAGCACGTTAATTAGCGTCCCTTATAATTAACAGAGAATTTTTGCTGGCACTAGCAGAGCCTTGGCAGTTGTATATTAAGAGACCCTTGGCAGTTCTTAAATAAAATAACGCTATTCAGGCAGCGCAAAAAGCAAATGTTGAGTGCCTAGCTATTATAAGAAGCAAGCACCGCAACTGCACGCTTCTCGCCGCTATAGAGCTAATTCGCTCAACAAGAGCTATGGAGCACGATAGAGCTACAGACAAGTCTATGTTTACATATGAGATTTTTGGATTGCTGCAGTCTACAGACTTTGATGCCATGTCAACACCAAGAGCACACACTTGTCTCTGCAGTCGCTTCCTATGTTTTATTTGCAGCCAACTCATGCCTACGACAGAGGTAAAATCTCACAGCCTCATGCTAATAACGCCTGCATCTGCCTGCATATATTAACGCCTGCATCCCAGGCGCCTAAAAGGATGCGACCTCTTCCAAACGAAGAACCTTACAGCCTCAGACTTAGTGATTTCTTGCCTTGCTACTCCTTACTCACCTCTTCTGCAAGCATCTACAAACACCTCTTCTGCATGTAGCTAAGAAGACGCTCAATAGGCAACCTTCAAAAACATGAAATGACTTCCCGGGCACGGCAGGTTCTATATAATAGGACAACGACACTAGACGGTCCGACAAACAAAAGGGGGGTGTCCATGGTGAGGATATGCTCTCAAAGCTAAACACAAAACACCTCTGAATTAAGCCTGTCTAACGTCTTCACCTTTCCTTTTTCCATTCAAAATAGCAGCGAACAAAACAAACAGAAAAGAATATGTTTCTCCAATAAAATAAAAAGAAAATCATCTTCCTTACGATGAAGATCTTTAAGATTTTCGAGTGTGTCCATGCGACCATTGCTCTGATACCATGTTGAACTGGAGCAAGAGAGCAAGTAGACAAGAGGAGAGGAGAGAGAGACAACACCATCATATGCAAACCCCAAAGTGTGTCCAATGACTACACGAGATGAGTTTATATAGAGGGGACCAGGGTGCTATATATAGAGACAGCTCAACAACATATGCTATGACAAAAGAAAACTAATGCTATCTAGCTACGGCTAGACCGACGTCGTCTAATCAGACATTTCATCACGACCAAGCGGCGTATCTGTCGGATTCTGCAAAAAAAAACAATAAGACAGCTTTCTATAAGTATAAACATATAATTTATAAAACAATACAAAAAATGGAAAAGAGTAAACCCTAATACTAACCATGCCACCGCGAGAACTTAGAATGTCCATTAGGGCGTTTGAGCCCTTCTTGTCTGCGTACTCGCGCTCGTACAGTGTGAGGTCACGTCCTGTCATCGACCACTGTCAAAACATACAAATAATCCATTATGTTAGAATTTAAAAACCCCTAAACCCTAAACTATCAAACCTAAAGAGCAATGCAAAAACGCTTACAAAATAAGTCTCAAATGATGCCCACCCGCCGCTCCCCAAGTGGTGCGAGCTCCTTGCCTCTACTCGCGCTCTGGCTGGCTTCTTTTGTTGCTTCCACTTGTCGGGATTCTCACACGCTGCTTTCTTCGCATTCTTCCAATCTTCTTTGGCCAGCCAATCTGGTCTGTTCCACCCATGCTTAATTGCTTTTTGCACTTCGGAACGCTTGTGCTTGCAGTATTCGCACATTTGAACCTTCATCACCTCTTCATTGAAGCTGTCAACCCGTGTTGGAACGGGAAACTCGTCATGAAGCATGTTGATGAATCTGTCTTTTAAATCACTTGGTACTTCACTCCAGGTGTTTACTATGTAGTGTCTAAACACCTGAGAGCAAAGACCGCGCATGCGCAAGATCACCTTCTTGCCTTCATCATCCAAGATGATGCCGCCGATGAAGTCGACGGAGTAAGGCAAGTCCTCTCGCCGGTGACGCGTGACCCTGGGTGTCCCGCCAGGGGTCTCTAGTGGCATGTCGATGGGGGTATGGAGGTCAGGTGTCTCCACTGGAGTCTGGGCCCCGAAGCGAGGAGTGTCGACTGGAGTGACTCTTGGAGGAGTAGTGAGTGGTGTGTAGCCGCTAGGAACGACTGTCAGCCGTACAAAACCTAGTGTAGATGGTGATGTTGTGGCTGGTGTTGGGGCGGGCAAAGAAGGGGAGGTTAAAGAGCCTCGTTGAACATGAGGCGGTGTCGAGGCATCGGCGAGAGCATCCCCACAATAACCGTCGCCGCCACCACTAGAGCGCCGGTGCCTAGACAAGTGTGAAGATCGTCTCATCGACACCGAAGCTTCGAAGCGTGCTGAATGCTTCGAAACAGAGGGACACGCTAAAGGAGTAGGAACGCGTGATGGTGCACCAGAGCAATGACACTCCATGTACCACTGTCTCTACTGGGTGACAAAGAAGAAAGAAACTCCTCATCATCCATACCTGCATTAAACACACGAACATTTAAACTTAATATTGAATGAATGGAAAAGAAAACATGGACAACTAGAGAGAGAGAGAGAGAGAGAGAGAGAGAGAGAGAGAGAGAGAGAGAGAGAGAGAGAGAGAGAGAGAGAGAGAGAGAGAGAGAGAGAGGACTCATAAATAGGGAGGGATTCCTGTGTAGAGAGATTTCATTGAATTTCTGTGAATTTGTAAAAGCACTGCGCTCCGGGTGCGATGGAGACTGAATTTGCATCACAAAGGTCTGCTCATAGAAGTTGCTTGCCCCACCACTAAATCTAATTGATCGGGGGAAAGAGACGCTGAGAAGCAGTAGTAGTGCTTCTTTGTGTCTCTTTCACCAGATCAACTAGATCTAGTGGTGGGACGAGCAACATCTATATTGAGCAGACCAGCTTCGCGATTGCACCTTCAGTCTCCATCCCACTCAGAGCGCAGTGCTCGTCGTCCTTGCTTGTGAGAACATACCTAGAGCATACGTACCTGGAGTGGATGCAAAAACCATTAAATACAATGACACAATGACCATTAAATACAATGACACAACGATGCATATAGACAGAAATGTACAAAAAGCCACATGAATACAATATACAATATAAAACGGAGCTAGATTGTTCAAATACAATATTTATGGCTTTAAGAGGTCTCTCTCTCATCCTCGCAAAGCTCAACATAACTTCCTATATCTATATAGAGCTCTCCGTTTAAACAAATGTCCTCCGTTTCATTTTGTAGATCCTCTGCATGCACCCCATAGAGAGTAGCAGCTTGATGCTCGTCTGGCACCACCTCAGTGGCTTCTGACTGAGCATCTTCTCTGATCTCCTCCATTGATGCCGCTGTGATTGGCACATGGTAGTCTTCATACATTTGTGCACTATGAGGGGCTACCTCTATGATGTACCAGGAGTTTGATGCAGACTTTGTAGGATGAAATATCACCTGTCAGCGCCACATAACTTACATGAGAGCCCATAAGCACATAACTTCTAAAATTGGATGTTAACTATTTACATATTTACTTGTTTACAATGCTTGGGTAGTACGAAAGTGTCTCTTAAGTCAATCCATTTCTTAGTTGAATCTACCTTAGAAAACGAGACTCTCCTCTACACACAGTAGCGTTGCGACCCTCCATGATTATTTTGAACCATTGCATGTCGAACAGAGTCAGAGTCTGTCTGATGAGTTATAATTGGCAACAACTCGATCTATAATAGATGGATCGAACTCGCCAAATTTGCGAACGTGCTGCAAAGAAACACGTCTTGTCCGTCGCACAACATGCTTGCATTCATTACAAGGACATAAGATCCTCGTTGAGAGATAGGTGTCTCGGTCGGACGGCCCCACATCCTCGTCACTACTCATAATGAGGGTAAAAACATTATAACCTGGAAAAAAATTTTAATCTTCTATTGGCATTCTTCGACTTTTCTCTCTCTCTCTCTCTCTCTCTCTCTCTCTTTGTTCACACTGTAAACTACCTCACATTCTCTAGTCATGTCCAATCCCCGCACACCTCGGTCTAGAGGTGCACGAAGATCAGAACCACCGGGTTATAATCTCGTCTTTATTGGTCAATGCCTATATTTGTGGGTACAAGAAATCTACACACCCACGTCTACATGATAGTGCATGTAGTGGACAAAACCCCTTTGCCTCTTCTCTAGCTGTAGCATTTCACAACATCTTAACATCTTTTCACAGTAGATCTTTGTTCAAGGGATTACTTAACACATTACATGTTGGCCTCCAATCTGAGTATCATGCCATTGAAATCTTTCCAGCTTAAGGTTGCATCCATAGAGAGGAAGAGAGGGATCACCGTTCGTCTAACTCTAATTTTTTTACCGTAATCTCGAAGGTAGACTCTAATATAAAAACTCAATCCAAAATATAATCTTAAATCTAACCTAATTGAACATGTGGTGATTCGCTCCATTGAAGGGTAAAAGACATACCAATGGGGCTACTAGCTGTGTAGATGTGAATGGGCCTCAGATATACAAATACTTCAATGCAAGAGTTTAATAATCTCACCCCTCCACCCCGTCGATCCATGACCCAGGTGATGGGACAAAATCCTCCTCGAAGCTGGCCCAACCACCACTCCCCAGGTGATGGGATAATCCCTGTTGAACCGGATGGAGAGAGCACAGGTAGATGATAAGAGAGAGAGGAGACACCATCATATGCAAACCCCAAAGTGTATCTACTGATCACACGAGGGACCAGGGTGCGGTGCTATATATAGAGATACTATATATAGCTCAACACCCCCACTCAAATGAAGGTCCCTAACTGTGGATGAAAAAACCCTTGGGGGCTCAAGGAAAAAATCCACAGCTCTATATATACCCATCGTTATATTAAAATATTATAAATATACATTTACAATGTTCAAAAGAGCTACATCACTCCTGTTTTACAATGTGCCCTTTCAAGGGTTTTTACTATACAATTGAATTGATGCATATCTTTCAAAACCTTCAATATCTTTGAGCAGCTTGTATATCTTTGCGCCTCTATATACACTGCTTGATGTGACTTTCATCCTGTAAACAATATCAACTCAAGAAACATATCGAGACGTGAAGGTTAGAAATAACCACATCACATTGTCCTTAGAGACGGTTTGCGATGCCGTTCTAGAGACGACATAGAAACAAAAGTAACGACGATGTAATCATATATGCAGACAACATAGAAAAAAATATAATATCAATGTAATCACATGTGCACACATATATACTAAGCCGGCATATAAAAACATAATGGGGATCCTTAGATTACTTGTATGCTTCTAAGTAGAAAAAGTGCATTCCATAACATAAGGTTGACGAGATGATAAGGCTGACGAGACAATAGATTTTCAGTGGTTGACGAGAAGATAGCTTTCCAGTAGCCAGACGAGACGATAGATGTTCAATTGCCAAACAAGACAATAGATTTTCAGTTATGCTGATCCGTCAGCATCAATCTTTTACGAGAGGACAAAACTTCAATGTATAAATCATTTTTCCATGTCAAAAGGCTTCATGTTGGCTATAACACACGGCTTTGACGAGACGAGAAGAAATCCTTTTAGCCATACGAGAAGGCTTTGACGACATAATTTGAACGTGTTTCTATACCGTAAACATGGCATTGGACGTTCCTTTGCATATCATTAAGAATCCGTAGCCATGATCTTGAGACGTATTTCATCTGCATCAAAGCCAAATAGACGAAATATCAATATCAAGAACACTAATTGTGACGATGCCAGTGATGAGCACAACATATTCATATCTCATTTTGACCAAACAACTAACGAACTTGCCAATGAAGTAAGGTTGGAACTTGGAAGAAAATACGCAGGCAAAAAAAGACGGACATATGCAACCACAAATGTATACACCCAAAATACGTTGTTAAAGATGGTAGTGTGGCCAAGAATAGAGAACCTCAAGCTAATTTTATCATCCACACTACAAATAAGTAATCGATGCACACTTTCGAAGCAAGTCTGCAATGGCCTGAGAAGAAATCTTGGGCGCACACCACGACATGCCCACAACACACAGCCATGTTTCGCTTGCGCAACACACAAAATTGCCCTCTCTTGCATGCAATCTCGGTCTTGACTTGCCACGAACTTAGTTCCACACTAGGAATGCAGACCCGAAACACAACCGCGCATGCATGACTATGGCAGTGCAAAAAACAAACAGGCTGAGATAGCGCCATTCTGGAAAATCTGGCAAATCCCAAGATGATGCATGCATCTCAATGGCCACTCGCCAAAAGAAACAAGGGCCATATAGCATAAGACGGCAAGCTTCCTTTGTAAACAATACGATGAGAAGGAAATCATTTCCTAAAAATAGCATCAGTTTGCTACTCGCGCTGCTCGCACAAATCAAAGAGTTGCTCGCAGACTGTCAGAGATTTGTGTTCAACCACATAGATCTTATTAAGTAATTACTATGCCTGTTCACTTGCGAGAAGGCCGTTGGAGACGGGGCTACTTGACAACAGTTCGAATGCTAAAAAAATAAGTCAAAGTGGAGATTGCAGATAATAATAGACTTGTCAACTTGGCTAAATAATGACGAGCAGGCTGATAATAGCCTCGTCGCATGCTTTTGTATGCTAATCTTGGCTAATAATGACGAGCAGGCCAATAATAGGCTCGTCGCATGCGCTACGTATGCTTATGTTATTGGTCTGCATGGAGGTCGTTGCAACCTGGTTCTACTCGCTACTTTCTCCATATGGCCTGCTGCAGAGTGACTACGATCATGAGCCTTGCATTCGGGCTTCCATAAGCCTCGCACTAAGCTGCTACACATGAGGCATATGTCTTAAGTAGTCGCACCCAACCAACTTTCCTAGACTCAACGATTCTTTTTCTTGTTGAAGTGGTTATAGCCGCTTAACTGCCGACGTTACTGGTCGCATACATATAACGCCACAGCCGCTCTCTCTTTTGCATCAAAGCAACATAGCACTACAATCCTTTCCATGCACGATCAGGAGTACGGTCGCCTGCACCCTAGCCTCCTAGAAGCACGCGACCTCTTGCAAACGAAAAGCCTTGCAGCTCCAGATAGGCAGCTCTAGGCAGCTGCGAGCACATGCTAGCTAGGAGTGATTACTTTCTACTTCTCAATAATCTCTTATGCATGTGTCTACATAAGTCTCTTCTGCCTGTAGCTACACAAGCAGACGCTAAATAGGCAACCTTCAACAACATATACGAAGTTGAGCTTTGTGAATCCCACACAATTTCAACTATAATATTCAAAAAATAATCTGTATAAGCAAAGAATTATCTTGCTGAGATCAAGCATCTCCTCTTCATGGTCGTTGTATACGCCAAAACCTCGATTGTGGTTATCTTTGAAACTCTTTTATAGTCGTACTCTCGGCAGTGCTCTGATACCATGTTGAACCAGATGGAGAGAGCACAGGTAGATGATAAGAGAGAGAGGAGACACCATCATATGCAAACCCCAAAGTGTGTCTATTGATCACACGAGATGCGTTTATATAGAGGGGACCAGGGTGCTATATATAGAGATACTATATATAGCTCAACAATCCCGTCCTGATGCAAACTCTTGTTGCATCCCTCTGCTGCCACCACCTGTCTAGATTGGTCGTCCTCTCCTCCCTGATACCCCTCCACTCCTCTCTTTTAAGCCAATCAGGTCTGGCATCTGTGAATCTGACCTCCGATGCTTCATGAAGTTGCGCATGCGTCTCCTCATCCAAGCATTGTCAAATGTATTCTCCAGAGAGGGAGCTGGAAACTCCCGATGCAGCATAGCAATAAGATAATCCTTGGAGGCTTTATCCTGAGCTCTCCAAGAGACCATGACAGACTACAGTGTGTCAGAAAACCTATCTACACAACTGTCATATGCAGCCCATCACCTGCTTCCCCTCGGGGGTCATAATGATCTCATCGGACATACGATTGATGAGGTAGGTGTATCCCTTTGGCATGTCCCTCCCGTGAACTGTAGCAACCCTGTCCGGTGAATGCTCATCGTCCAGGACTCTAGGCGACCCCGATGCAGTGTTCGGGTCACTCCTCGACATCTCCGACGCAGTGGCCGGGACACCACTCTCAAACGCGTAGGCAATATAATCCTTTGATGTAGTTTGAGTAGTCTCACAAGCAAGGACACTCCTCGTTGTGTCCTAGGGACTCTGCAACACATGAGCTCCAAAAACGACGTGCTCCTCGCCACAACAACCACCACCGCTAGACTGTCGTGGAATTGCTGGTCCGCATGGTTCATCGAACATAAATCTAGATCTAATTTAATCCTAAACTCAAAATAAACCTAAATTTAATCTAATATAACGTAAATCTAAATCTAACGCGCGTAAATAAACCTAAACTAATTTAACCTAAATCTAACTCATAATAAACCTAAATCTAATCTAATCTGACCTAAATAAACCTAAATCTAAATCTAACCGAATCTTAAACTCAACATAAACATAAATCTAAATGTAATCTAACCTAATCTAGTTTAAATTTTAACACAATCTCTTTCTCTCTTTGTTTTCTCCCGTTACCTCTGTCTTTCGTCTTCTCCCCCCCCCCCCCCCCCCCCCCCCTCTCTCTCTCTCTCTCTCTTTGGTTTTTTATTCTCTCTCTCTCTCTTTCTCTTTGTTCAACAGGTCTTGAGTTCAACTCATCATCAGCTAGATCTTTAAGGTCTATTGGGATAGTTTCCTACGACATTCTTTCTTCTTCTCGGATGTGTGTGTGTGTGTGTACCATAAAAAAGAGGAAAATGGTATAACGTTTCTATCATCCAAGTGTGGTAGATTGGTTATTCCATTTCCCGCCTCTTGAATAATAGGTCTTGAGTTCAACTCTTCATCGGCTAGATCTTTAAGGTCTCTTGGGATAGTTTCCTACGACGTTAAAACTCTCTTCTTCTCGGGTGTGTGTGTGTGTGCCAATAAAAAGAGGAAAATGGTATAACCTTTCTATCACCCAAGTGTGGTAGATTGATTATGCCATTTCCCTCTTGAATAACATGTCTTGAGTTTAACTCCTCGTTGGCTAGATCTTTAAGGTCTCTTGGGATAGTTTCCTACGATGTTAAAACTCTCTTCTTCTTCTTCTCTTTTTTTTTTCTCTCTCTCTCTCTCTCTCTCTCTCTGTTTTATACATCTCTCTCTCTCTTTTCCTCTCTCAATGTGTGTGTGTGTATGCATTCTTTGTTTATGCATGTGTGTGTGTGTTTTTTCTGTTTATGCATGTGTTGTCTCTCTCTCTCTCTCTCTCTCTCTCTCTCTCTCTCTCTCTCTCTCTCAAAAACACAATGTGTATGTGTGTGTGTGTGTGTGTGTGTGAAAGAGAGAGAGAGAGAGAGAGAGGGAGAGAGAGGGAGATAGAGAGAAAGACGGGAAGGGAACATGAGAGAGAGGAGAGGGAAGGAGCCAAGGATTTAATATTTATGTATTTACGTCAAATTTTGTGTGATCACAAGGTCTTATTGAACTGCAAACCCACAAAAATCCCACCGGACTTTTCAGTATCCCCGGTGAGCCCGCCGAGATTTATCATTTTCCCTGCGGGCCCACCAGGGATACTGAAAAGCTCGGAGGGCTGTCAACGAGAGAGAGAGAGAGAGAGAGAGAGAGAGAGAGAGAGAGAGAGAGAGAGAGAGAGAGAGAGAGAGAGAGAGAGAGAGAGAGAGAGAGAGAGAGCGCTTGCGGCCACCTTTGTAGGTACGTCAAGAGGAGAGAGGTGTGCTCTACGTCGTAGTGCGCAACAACAGTAGAGTACCTGACCACACGATCTGGATATGTGTTGTGTGTGTGTATGCGTTGTGTGGTAGCGTGCCTTTTGTGGTAGTGCATGGTAGTAATAAGGTACCTTACCACACAATGGGAGTGTGTGTGTAAGTTGTTCTATGGAACAATGCTTATCACGGGGGCATCACCTCGGTGACGCGGGGAAGATGGTGTCCTTGTGGTAAGTATTGGCTTACTATCTAGGTACCATGTCAGTAACACGGCGAATCTAGTATCCTTATGGTAAGTCAACTTCCCTTTCCCTTTCCCAAAAAACATATGGGCATCGGTCGGTAATGCGACTATATGATGTTCGCATGTAGGCTATTGTTTTTCCTTAGATTCAAGTGGCACTCGATTGGTAACGCGGCTAATAGAGTGTCGTTTGCTAGAAGCATATATTTTTGCATAAATGTGGCGTTCAGGTCGTTAACCCGGCCGTACGAACGTTATATAATTTGTATGTGCATGTGTAGTTAATTTATTAAGTATTAAGTATATGAAATACTTGTCGGTAACACGGCTATGAAGAGTATTTCATATACAAAATGTATGAATTGTTTGACTTTGTTGTTTTTAATTGTCCATTTGAAATTATATAATAGCTAATCATAATCAAAATAATACTTTACTCATCAATCATCACTATTTTAAATGTTCCATTTATATAGAATACTTTAGTCATCAATCATCGCTATTTTAAATGTTCCATTTATATAGAATATTTTACTCATCAATCATCGCTATTTTACATGTTTCATTTATATAGAATACTTTATTCATCAATCATCGCTATATTAAATGTTCCATTTATATAGAATACTTTATTCATCAATCATCGCTATTTTAAATGTTCCATTTATATAAATTACATGTAAATAAGTATTTGCACACAAATTGCATGTTTAATTTTTTGTTTTTAATATATCTTTTTAAAGGACTCTCAAGCATTGTCACTATTTTTAATGCTTCATTTACATAAATTCTTTGTAAAAAATCTAAATGCACACAATTTGCATGTTAAATATTCTTTTGTATCTTTTTAAAGAGCATCAATTATCATCGCTTTTTGATTATTACATTTACATAAATTCTATCTAAAAAAGTGTGTGAACACAATTTGCTAGTCCAATTTCTATACTTCCAATGTTTTCAATCTTTTGAAGTTTTTAAGTCGGTGTGTACTTTGTTTGAATTAGTATGTGTGCACGGAGAAAATTATAAGTTAAAAATTCAATATATGCTGAAATGTTAAAGACCGTTAACATGTATTGTTTGATCTAAATTAAGTTCTTATAAACCACTTGTTTGAACTGCTTTTTACACATGTAACAAATTGCAATTTTAAGTGAAGATTATATTCAAATTTTATCAATATTTCCTTACACATTTGTAAAAGTCTTCAAGTGGTGGTTAAGAGTTTACCTGAGATAGTGTGAGAGTGTTAGTGTCATTCGCAACCATGAATTTGTAGTTGATATGTTGTTTTTGTATTGTCCATTGCAAATATGATTCCAGATCAAAAGAAATCTATTATGCGTGCCATTCGTAAAGAATGTATTTTGGCAATCTCATCATGTGCAACTGATCGCATACAGTAGATTAGTGAAAGCGATGTCTACATCAAAGACATCACTAGTGCTATATGAGAGAACACAGAGCGTAGGTTGCGACTTGAAGGCCAATACGAGTTGTTGCGTCCAGCTGGGATATGAGAATTTGACCCCCACCACAAAGTCAGGACAGTGTTGGGCAATATGAAAGTATGTTACAAAGACTTAAAGGAAGATATCCCACCTACTTGCGACATGTCAAAATTAGAGCTCTGGGATAAATTGTGGGAAGAACAGAAGGTAAAGATGAAGTGTGTGAAAGCGCAGGACCTAAGATGTGCAAGCAGTTTTGGGAGGTCGATCCGATGCCAACGGCACCGGCACAATCATGCGCAGTGCTTTGAATGCAAAGTGCACTCATCTTGTCAGCATCCCTCATGAAGCCTTGGTAGAAGGTATGAGGATTGGAGCAGGCTCCTTCGGTGTGTGCACATTGTACAACATCAAAGGCATCTCATTTTTTCTAGACCACATTACATATGTGGGAAAATGTTACAAGGGAGAAGGTGAGGCAAAATTTGACAGCTTTCAGAGAGAGTAAGGAATGCAAACGATTCACCCCTCCATTGTAAGGTGCATTGGGTTCACTACAAAAGCTCCTTGGATCACAATATTCCCATACTATAATGGCGGTACCGTGGGCGACATGATGTGTCACTTATCGTTCGCTCACGGATTGTTCAATCGACACATGCACAGGTTACAACACGGCTGGAGGTCATTGCCTGTAGCAAACAGCCCTGTAAGCGAGATAGACACGGTGCGGATCAAAGTAGTGATCGAGTAGATGCAGACAATTTTTCATGCGTTAATCTATGGCATTGCGGTTGCCACTCGACCGGTATAGTGCACAATGACCTGCACCCATTCAACGTAATGTTGGACTTTACTCGCGCCAATAAACCGCGTCAACATCATTGATTGGGGTATGATGCTGAGAACACCTGCTAAGCATGTAGAAAATAATTATCTGTCTCCAAGCGCACAGTCGGACGAAGCAATTTTGAATGCACAGAGAGCAGGGAATACCGAGATGGCTAAGCGACCATGTGGTTTCTTCGCTAGTGTACAAATCTTTCAGCACCAAGTTCAAGCTATGCGTATTAGAACCATTGGCAAAAATGTGTGGAAAACACTTCTTTATTAATTTACTGGCGTTTTTACAATTCTTTGCATTGTCCATGACAACTTGAACGACATGTTCAACACTAATTTCTTTAATTATATTAATCAAGACCTCAAAAATGTATTTGCCACTTTTAATTGCACCAAAACTATCAATCGCCATTATAAACGTTTCTCACCTTGGACAAACCAGCATTACATTGATCAACGGTGTTCTTTGAACATTTTACCAGCCATCACTCATAATCGTACATCCTGAAAGCAAAATATTCCCAAGTATTATTTTGCCAACACGCTCTTTGACTTCGATGTAACATTTGTCCAAGAAAACATTTCTTATCATGTGATAAGAAGGAGCTGAAAATCCTGGACAAAACTCACCGATTTTCTTCCAAGCAGCCTTCCAATGATTGCTGTCTACCATGACCAAAGCACTTCTAGTAAAGAATATTGCTTTGGCGAGTGCTATTTGTGCTTCTTCTAGAGACTGCACTCGAAAGCTTTGATGTAATGATTTTTGACGCATTCCACCTTCATTGTGACGTTTAAAAGGAACACTGTCTGGAATTTCCTCTCCTTGTGCAGGTTGTCCTCCAAGGTTAGTTGGCATCACTACAGGATCTGCGGAGTTAATATTTGGCTCTAGGAACTCTTGACTTGAAGGCACAGAGCTATATATCTGTCATCTCTTGCCACCCTTTTTGGCGAGCTCTTCTCTCAAACGATTTGCAACTGTAGGTGCCTGAGAATGTTCACATTTCTTACAACTGTTTTTAGCGCTACCCAGAAAATGATCCGTAATACGTGGTGCACCACCAGATTTTGTTGTGTGACAAAATTTACATTGCCACTCCATATATCGGCCGCATATGTTGTGAGCATAATCCCACTCTTTGCTAAGAGCTTTTTGATTCTTTGGCTTCTTTGTACCACTTGTGCCCACATTTTTCTCCATTGCTTTTAAATTAAAATTGAAGAGAAAAGAACAAGATGTTCAATTTTGAAAACATTTTTTTATTTTCAATATAAATTATAATTTAAAAACCATTCAATATGAAAGTAACCATGATGCACAATATGAGATTTTCAATGCACGCTACTCAATCCACATATCGATCACCTATATTGTGAGCAACCATACACATTGCAATGTAGTCTATACATGGCATAATAACTATAGCAATGCTATGTATCTCTCTATGAAATTATTATTATAATGATTATTTATATGTCCATTTTGATTTGCAAACAATAAGACACATCTAATTTCATTTTCTACAAAAAACAAACGAAAGTAATAAAATATATGACTGGTCATTTCATGCACTAATAATCTATTGTAATACATAATGCACTCTCTGTATAAACCAATGCATAAACTAACGCAAATAAATCTTCAATATAATTACCCAATTGGGAACTACTTGTACCCAGTGAAGGATTGTAGCCCACCCATGCAACCAATTCAATATATAAAAGCTATTTGAATCCAATCAAGGATTATGGCTCTTATATTGTAAATCAACTCAAATGCAAGACTTCAAGGATCTTTATATGCCCGGTACACTAGTAGAGGACATCCGACCCTTGACTATCGACTCGTCATTTACATATGCTCATCTTCTAAAACCAATTACAGCCCTCATTTGGACCAATGGCTTCTTCACAATGACCATGATTCTCCAAGTTTTCAGTTGTTTTGGTTTCATACCTTTATGTCGGTATACGAATTAAAATTTTTTAGAAGTGGTTACCGAATTAAGAATCACGTTCGGCCCAAAAAAAGGACCTGTGACTCTGTAACCTTAGGTCAATTCACAAAGAGATGACAATACCCAGCACTCGGATACACTCCCCAAGGATTTTCCTAGCTAAAAGATGTTGAGCTATATATAGTATCTCTATATACAGCACCCTGGTCCCCTCTATATAAACACATCTCGTGTGATCAGTAGACACACTTTGGGGTTTGCAGTTATGGAGTTCTCTCTCTCTTCTCCTTCGTCTCTCTTCGTCTACTTGCTCTCTCTCCCTCCGGTTCAACATGGTATCAAACCTGACGAAGATATATGTGTGTACAAGAGCTAAGTATCGATTTTGTTTTTCTTTGATTTATTCTATGCTTGATAATGGTATTGATTACTATCTCTGCAACCAAGTGATGTAGTTATTTACAAGATTTTCTTTATCTTCAATCTATGGTAGCTTTTGACCGTCTACAGCTTATGTAAGAAGAACACCATAAACGATTTTTGAATCAACAGCCTGTGTAGGCTTGATATATGGTGCTCGTCGAAGAAAATCATTGTTATATCTAATGCTTTTGGGAGTTTACAACAGCGAGCACAATAAACATGAGTTTCTAGCAGCGCATAGACCTAGGCCATCATGACCATAGATGCTTATAAAGCTTTATAACATTGCATGCAATAAAACAATCGGGAGAGTCAAGATGATAAGAGTTTGTAGCAAGGAAAAGAAAAAATTGGGGCGGATGAAGGCTCTTGTCTCCCAGCTAATTAGGGTAGAGTTTGCAGTGAACGGTTAAATTAAATTAAAAATAGGGGCACAGCTTTTGCATGA
Organism: Adiantum capillus-veneris; assembly: GCF_014529385.1. NCBI lineage: Eukaryota > Viridiplantae > Streptophyta > Polypodiopsida > Polypodiales > Pteridaceae > Adiantum > Adiantum capillus-veneris. The sequence continues at coordinate 62,508,893 of NC_140940.1, read as the reverse complement.
GAAAGTAGAGGCGAGCTGTTGATCTTTGTCTCGTACCCAAGGATCATGGCGCCGGAAGAAAGCAGAGGAGGCGAGCTGCAGAGCAAAGCAAAGTTGAGGGTGCAGAAAAGTGCAGAATTAGAGCGAGCTTTGTCGAGACTTGCATGCACGTAAGATATTTTAAGAAGAAGATATAACATGATCGATACCTTGGTCTTAGAATAGCACGATATCTTCTATTATTATCACCCCTCTTTCTGTGTCAGCATATGTTGGTAATTATAAAACTACAAGCCAACGCAGATTAAACATAAGCCGGGCAAGCTTCAGAGCCCGATTTTGTTTTCTTAAGCTGAGCTACTTCGGGCTTGATTCTACGTCGAGCCTAGTGCTTTTTAACTGTTGTGCTATTTTAATGATGGGGAGGTTAGTTTGTCGTGATGTCGGAGATGAAGGTAGAGAATGGAAAGCGTCTATTCTGACATGTCCCATGCTCAATGCCTCAGACCGTGATCAAAAGGACCACCCTTGGAATACAATCTTTCGATTTTCTCTATCGAATGTACATTTTTGTACATTACACGCATTCATTCGTATTTTTGATAGGCTATTGAAGCTCCACATTGACTATGCTTTCACAATGAAACCGTTGGAAAAGTCCTAGGAAGCGATCAAAAGAGTGGAGGTACTCTTGAATTCCATTGGCTGTCACGGTGGAAATGTGTCTATAGTTGCTGCAAAGAACACAAGGGAGGCCCATGAAATTGCTCAACAAGTGTCAATGAGTGGACAAAAAGCTAGACACTTTTTGAAGAGAGTTTCCCAAGGAAGGCCAAGTCGATATGATGCTCAAAACAGCTCCAACCAGCAGGCAGGTAACCTTTGGGAGCTTTGGAAGGAGTTATGCAAAGCTACTACTGACAATGATTCAAATGGCGAGCTTGCAAACAAGCGCAAGCAAGTTTGGACCCATTTTGATGAAATGGTCAAGCTTATGGGCCTTAACAGCACAACAGAAGAACAACGTCAATCATTTCAAGAAGCTTTGGCGGATTTTACCAAGGTCTTCACCCTTTCTTGGGGTGAAAATAACATCACACATTACATGGTAAGTCATTCATGGTGTATTCATTACAAGGGATTGTTTTTATTTAATAATGTGGATCGTTTACTCATGTGAACAGCATAACTTGTTTGCGCATGGTGCATTTTTTATGCACAAGTATGGATCGCTTGAAATTTTTAGCACTCAAGGCATGGAGAAGTCCCATTATCGAGCAAGGGGAGTGTACTTCAAAAATACTCGACATAGTGGTGGAATGGTGCAATCCAATTATTTGGAAGAGATGTTCAACTGGTTTTTTCGCACAACATTTGCTCGTAAGCTCACAATGGAGCGTGCGCGACAATCCAAGATTGCTATTGAAGTGCGCAAATGGAGTCGTCAAGAGCATAGCAACAAGTGGCAAATGTCGCAAGGTCCCACCAAGCATGCTGCATGGCGGCGATGCAGAGTGCGACAAGGATCAAACTGGATACTGCGCAAGTCACTAAACGTGAACGCACGGTCCAACTCTTAGCGACATGTTTATTTAAAAAATAATACTTCTTTTAAAAAAATTAGTGTGAACAGGGCCCTTTTTAAATGGGCCCTTATAAATATTGCATGCTCTCATAAATCACTCATTTCTTAAGAACAGGTGAGCTCTTACCAACGAAATGGCGCGCACCAAACAAACCTCAAAAGAGCATCCGCCTGCCAACAAAAACACCCTCCAAGGATGTGAGAAGCGGTCATGGTTGAAAGGCACAAGAAAACGGCCACGAGCACCTAGCCGTTCCAGGAACTCTTCTGGTAGTGGGCATGGTGGTAGGGTACGAGAGTCATCAAGGACTGTTGAATCTCCACCTTCTCAAGATATAACACCTAGAAAGATAATGAAGCAACCTGCCCAGCGCTGGAGAGAAGCAGAGGGCCAGCAAACATCAGAGTCCGATAGGGAGCAGCCGTCGCACCCCCAATCACAAGCAGGACCATCCAGGACTCAGGTGGTCCATACAGACACCGAATCAGAGAGTGAGCCACCATGGCTGCGAGAAAAAATACCGCGCACCCACCGGGTGGCCGTTGGGGGGAAGACATTGCCTCAATGCCAGGGAGCTCTCCCCACACGACAAGATCGCCAACCAAGTGAAAAAGAAGAATGAGAAGAGGCTGCAGAACCAGCCCCTAAGCATGTAAATAGGCGCAAGTCTAAGTTTTTCAAGAAGCCTAAATGCCGCCCACCAGCAAATGTGCAAGTGCCCCCAAGACAACCGCAGCGGTGCCGAAAAATAGCAAGGGCATTTGCAGAAATCCGCCACTATCAGAAGACGACGGAGCTCTTGATTTGACGTGCCCCCTTTGCTCACAATGTGAAGGAGGTGCTTCAAAGCTATGGAAATCAGTATAGAATGCAAGCAATAGGGCTAGAGGCTATTCAAGAAGCTGCAGAGGCCCACATCATTTCGGTGTTGGAAGATACCAACCTATGCGCCATTCATGCAAAGCGAGTGACAATACAGCCAAAAGATATGCAGCTTGCACGTCGATTGCGACGAGACTACGAGCATTAGCCGAAGTTATCCCTCTTTTTGTATTGCACACCCTTATCTTTGTAATGATTTGACTTTCCAATGACAATATGATCAACAGTTGTGTCTATTATCTTTGTAATTTCAAGTTCTGTATGTAATTGCAGTCAATTTCAGTAAATTTGTGCATTTTAAGTACCCTTGGGGGTAGATAAGCCTATAAGGGGCCAACAAAAGCCTGGCCACAAGGACGCACAAATGGCCCATCCAAAACTGATGGATGGGCCATTTGTGCGCCCTTGTGGCCAGGCCTTTTTCTGCCCCTTTTAGGCTTATCTACTCCCAAGGGTACTTAAAATGCACAAATTTACTAAAACCTATTGGTTTTGCATCAATATTTTATATCGATCCTTGTGGACACCTTTTTTTGGTCATTTCAAGCTTTGAATTCCTTATAGGATATCAAAACAAATAACATATTGTGATACCAAGTGTCTATGCAACATTAATTTGGATTTTTCAAATGTCCAATGTAATTGGACATTTTTGGTGGAGGGGTGTACTAGGTAGAGCTAAAGCAGGTGATAGTGTGCTGGAAAATTCATTTCATAATTGATTTCAGCTTTTCTAGTGTCTTTGAGTCTGAACATATGCTGGAATTGCCATAAAAAGGGTGCATTTAAATGAATGATGCAAAACCAATCCATTGCAGTATATTTGTGCTTTTTAAGTACCCTAGGGGGTAGATTGGCTTATAAGGGGCAAAAAAATGCCTGGCCACAAGGACGCGCAAATGGCCCATCCAAAACTGATGGATGGGCCATTTTCGCGCCCTTGTGTCCAGGCATTTTGTGCCCCTTATAGGCTAATCTACCCCCTAGGGTACTTAAAAAGCACAAATATACTGAAATTGACTGCAATTACATACAGAACTTGAAATAACAAAGTCACCAATCAAAAAACAATTCATATCACCAATTGAAACAATTTTCAAGATTGACAAATCAGATTCAAAAGAATTTGCAATATAGAGAGACAATTTCAAATATTTTTTATTCCTTCCAGCACGGTGATTTTACATCATGTATCTGAGGAGTTCATAATTTTTTTGACCATTTCCTGGCGCCTATTTTGCGCGTAAGGCAACTCCCCAGTCAACATGGACTGCGCTATGGCATTTGGGTCAGTTGAGCCAATGGAAGCATGTATCCCTATCTGGCCAAGCACTTTACTATGAAAGCCAGTGCCAAACGTTGTGCATACAAGGGATCTACGCACTAGGAACACTTGATGCGCAGTTTGAGCAATGGTGCTCAAACACAAAAACTTGCTCAAAGCTTTTAACGACCAAGTCATAAAATGGGCTTGGGGAGTAAATTCATTATGGATAATGGCCACATCGCCAGGGGGGAGTTGCTTGAGGTCCAAAGCCCATCCGCTTGCCACCCGTCCTTGCAGCAAAATCATCAACCTCCACAACATCCTGTCATAAACCTATAAAGGTAAAGAAAAAAGACAATGAAGGATAAAATAGTAGCATGAAAATTAGGATACAGTTTTACCTCCTGCTCCTTGTCGTCCTCCTCCCTGTTGCCCTTTGCATCCAAGTCAATGCTCCCATGCACCACAGATACAAGCTTTGGATCATCAGATGGGAGGTCGCATAATGGCATAGGCATTCTTGCAGCCTCAACCTTGGCTTGGGTGGCTTGCAAATCTTCATCAGCCACGTGCAACTGCTCTGCTGTCAGGACCTCCGCACATACAACTGCAATAGTGTCAGCAACAGAGTCCCCATCTGGCAAGAGCTTGCTTTCTAGGGCATCTGGCCTATTGTCTAAGGGACATTTGCTGCTGTTGCATAGCACGCTCAATCATTCATCCATGCGTAGGCCAAATGCTTTTTCGAAATCATGCAGGAACACATACTCCTCCCCATCCACTAACACTGAGGAGAAGCGGTTGATTTCTACCTCTGGGATTGCCACATCCGTCAGTGGTAGTGGCACTGGAGTGTCACTAGGGCCAGCCGCAACTATGGATTTCTCAACCACTTCCTCAAGACCCCTAGGGTACTCGAGCCGGTGTGCTTTTCCTTCCGCTGCAGGGTTCATGGGAATAACCTGCTGCTCCTTGGTGTCCTTGATAAAGGACCCAACTTGAAGGTGTGGTAAGCGGAGCTCCTCCAAATCAGGTTCCTCGCTCTCCAAGAAGATAAATGTTGCGAGCCGAGAAAGGTACTCCACCCCCAACTTGCGCTTCTTGAGCGCTGACACCCTAGGGGCTTGCTCGTCCAAGTAATGGCTGCATCGGTTGTAATTTCTTGGAATCGTTGCAACAGCTTGGAGAATGGGCGATCACCTTTGTGTATATAGCGCAAAAGATTGCAAGGCACCCAGATCCCTGCATGTGGGGGGATAGATACAAAATATTTTATGATGTGCTCCTCCATGAACACAGAAATCTCGACAAATGCATCCATGTGAAGGGCAACTGTGGCGTCAAGGTCAGGGAGACGAGTAAAAAAGGTGTGGAGGTCCAACTTCCCTTTGTATTTGGTGTCCTCGAGGAAGAGGATGAAGCGTGACAAAGGGGTGGATGTGGGTGCAGATGCAGAGGCTGTGGCAGCATCCATGTCTAACCTGGGGTGTGGATAGAGAGTGGAGGAGCTCAAGAGTTGCAAAAGTGAAAATAGTGAATGAGTTAGGTGGCCCCCCTTTTATAATGGACCCTTTTTTTAAGACATAAAAAAAAGCACTTTCACCAAAAAATGATTTCTCATCCCAATGCAAAAAATTATATTCAAAGGCATGATTTGCCGAAACAAATCATGTTGATTACAGCGGGGATCAATATGAAAATTGCAAGAGCTACAAAGTTATAAGATCGATAGCATAGTTCCATCTGTCCCCCAGTCCTCCTCGACCTTCAATTTGTCTTCCATTCTCTTCCCAATCTGCGGACATTCATTACAATAAGCATCTAATGATCGACAAACCATGATGTATTGAAAATGTGGTGGAAGGATTCTCACCTTGTGACCTTGTAAACGAAATTGTGCTTGTTGAAGGGCCTCAAAACCCATCATAGCCAAATGTTCTCGAACATTACTGAGAGTCCAATGCTTGTTCACTTGGACTGCCTCCAAAGCATTGTTGGGCATCTTCACTGCAATGTCAAAGCTTGCAATAGCGCCGTCTACACTCTGTAAGGGAGTCCACACTCCAAGCTTGCACATCCAACGATCATAGTGAAATCGTATGTACAAGGAGGTGCGGGATTTCAAATAGCGCATTCCAATACCTTAAGCTCCAACCTTACAACGGTACCGGTCCCCGTTGTGCATGCCCTCCACAAAACCCCACTCCTCTTCTAAAAGCCTTCCTAATTCCTCGTAATGCGCATCTTTACATACAAGCATTGTGGTAGTCTCCACAAATCCAAACTCTTTGAAAATGTGCACAAAACAATGAATAGGCAAACACCAACTCAAGCCCACAGACCTAGAAGCTTTAGAGTATTTCAAAGAGTTTTGTACATCCATTATCATCTTTTGCTTGAAAGATGCTACCGACCACAAATCTGGGACCGGCCACTCCATACTTAATAAGGAAGTTACTTTGATGGGTTCAAGCGTTACAAATGCTTGTGTAGAAGTAGGGACAATATAGGAGTGAGAATATAAGAAAATCCTTCTTTGAACCAGTTTGGTTGGGCAAAGATGTGGGAACATTATTGCTCCAATATCCGCATGTATAGCATTGAATGTGCCGGAGAGACTATGTAGTGGCTGCTCGTGCACCAACGTGGATGGAAATATGACTATAAATGCATGACAAATGTTAAGTATGAATCCATAATAACATTACACTGTGATTCCACACCTAGCTTGGTATTCTCAAAACATGTACTTACAATGTGTTGGAAATCGAGGTGGTTGTTGCAAGTGCATGGTTGACATTGAGAAAACATGTTGCACAATGGCTACGGTCCCCTTGTCTTTGCGGTTCTTGAAGCCAAGGAGCTTTCCTTTCCAATGAAGATCCATGTATGCACGATTCCGCACACGATGAGGGCCAACAACACATGGTTGCATGTATACCCAAGTACCTTTGGTTAACTCTTGTGGCACCCACTCATCATCTACACCTCTAGGATGCAAGTGCTGTGACCTCATCCTTTGGCCGCCTTTGCGAAGTAGAGTTGGCCATGGTTGAGCAAAGCAAACTAGGAGGAGGAGAAGAACCTTGCTTGTTGCTACAATGTAGGTGGGATAAAGTGATATGAAAAAGTGGTTAACCCTTGTGGCAATGGGAGGAGAGGGTGGACAACCCTTGCTTGGTGTGGCATTGGGAGGAGAAGGTGGATAACCCTTGCTTGGTGTGGCAATGGAAGGTGGTAGGGGAGGAGAGAGGAGCTTCCTTGCTGCAGCAATGGAGATGGTGTAGAGAGAGAGTGTTGCAGTAGAGGATGAGTGTGATGGTTGCAACCAAGGAGGGGTTGGAAAAGGGGTTCTAGAGAGAGAAAATCACTTTTTGCCTAATAACTACTTTTGGGGGAGCTCTGGATAGCAAAAAAAAAAAAAGAAAAAAGTTTTTTAAAAATTTTGAATTTTAGGGTTTTTGGATGCACGTTTTGACTTTTTGAGATCAAAAAATGTTTTTTTGACCATAAAATAGTTTTAGGGGGGGTTTTTAGAAAATGAAATTTGAGTTTTGAAATTTTTGAAAAATTTCAAATTTTTGGGATCTTTTCAAAACTGGATCAAAAAGGAGGGAAGTTGGAGGTTCCATTTGGCCCACCCACCCCCCGCCCCACCTTCTCACTAGGTAAGAGCCCATTTAAGAAGTGTAAGACTTCTTTGTCCCCCTACATTTTTGAGGGCATAGAGTGTGTCCACCACCCTCTTCTCATTGGCTGGCCTCTAATTAACCTTAATCCCAAAGGGCCCTTAGAGGGTTCATATTTTTCCTAATGACAGAACATCAATTCCCTCACGGTCTTAGACCCAAGACCTCACACACCTTCAAAGATTGTGAGAGCTAGCGGGGTATGAGAGTAGATTGAGAGGAAGAAGGAGTAGTCTTACGAGAAATATGTACATCTCCTCACATAATCACTCATATTAGCATAGCTCATATTAGTAATTAGTAGAGGAGATAAGCATGCATTGAAGCTTGGCTCTTGGTTGGATTTGCATCACAAAGCCAAGAGTTGTTGGTGTAGGCCTCCCTTCTCACAAGCTTGGAGTAGGTGATAAGATTTCCATTAAAGCTTGAGAAGGAGAGAGAGAGTCTTCTTGCTTCACAAATGAGCTTGTGTGAGTGTGTGTGGAATAATGACTTTAGAAAATCAGCCCCCTCTCTTTCTTGGTCGACCCCTCATGCTATTTTCTCATGTACCACCCCATTGGACCTCTCCAAGCTTAGCCAATAGGATTAAAGGAGCATAAGTGATAGCCTTCTGACATATGTCCCCCTTTTCCCTTTTGTGAGAGCTTTAGGTAATTAATTGATGCAACTAAACTCTCATTGGATCCCTTTGTCTCTTGGCCAATAGGAATCAGGCAAGCCATTAGGCTGTTGAATGCTCATTGGACCCCTTGGGAGACTGTCCAATAATCTTCTAGAGAGCTTAATTCTTATTGGTTCTTTTATTAAGTGTTTTTAATTTAATTGAACTATATTTACTCTAGCCTAATTCTCATTGGTCCACCTCCATGGCCATCCAATAGGATTTCAGTATACCTTGTGGGCAGCTGGGCTAGGGAGCTGACACGTGTCCCTCATTCCCTTTGTGTGAAGGAGGCTTGTGAGTATGTGTGTGTTTTTTTCTCTCTCATCCCCTACTTCCAAGGCTTGCCCCCTCTTATGTAGGAACTATGAAGACTTTTTGAACACACACAAAGCATCCAATTTTCCTAGTGTTTGACCTTTGGACATAACCTTTGAATTTCACTACAAGAGGTACTTCACATTAGCGATGCTCGCAGTGCGACGCTCAAAAGCGAAAACCCACGGCATCGCTATGAGCGTCGCTAGTTTACTTGTAACTTAGCGGCGCTCATAAAGACGCCCATACCGACGCCTATAGCGACGCCGACAGGGGTTAAAAATAAACCGAGAGCGTTCGAAAACTCAGATCTCAGATATGAGTTTTCGGCACTCAAGCAAGCAAAGGTAACCCGTGCTCTCCCTCTCTCTCTCTTTCTTCTCCACACACACACACACATACACAAGGAGAGGAAGGAGCCATGTATGCTCCTTCCAGGGATTTCATTAACGTAATCACGATCGGGTGATTACATAAATAAATCTAGTATTTACACAAAAAAATCACGTGATCACGTTAATTGTTAATGTGACTTTATTTTGTTTGGGCTTTTTCATTTTCCCGACGGGCCCTCCCGGTATATGCAGTAGCCCGACGGGGCCGCCGGGAAAATGAAAAAGCTCGACGGGAGTAATTATATAAAGTAAACAGTGTGGTAACCCCGTTCTTTTGTTGAACCGGAGGGAGAGAGCGCAAGTAGACGAAGAGAGACGAAGGAGAAGAGAGAGAGAACTCCATAACTGCAAACCCCAAAGTGTGTCTACTGATCACACGAGATGTGTTTATATAGAGGGGACCAGGGTGCTATATATAGAGATACTATATATAGCTCAACACCCCCACTCAAATGAAGGTCCCTAATTGTGGATGAAAAAACCCTTGGGGGCTCAAGGGAAAAACCCACAGCTCTATATATACCCACCGTTTTATTAAAATGTTTTAAATATACATTTACAATGTTCAAAGGAGCTACATCACTCCTGTTTTACAATGTGCCCTTTCAAGAGTCTTTTACAACCCTATATATACAATTGAATTGATGCAAATTCTTCAATATCTTTGAACATCTTCAATATGTTTGAGCCGCTTCAATATCTTTGAGCCCATGTACACACAGCTTGACGTGCCTTTCATCCTGTAGACAACATCAATTCAAGAAAAACATATCGAGACGTGAAGGTTAGAAATAAATACATCACATTATCCTTAGAGACGGTTCGGGACGCCCCTCTAGAGACAACATAGAACGTAATGCACATAGAAACAAACGTAACATCAATGTGATCACATGTGCACAAATATATACAAAGCCAGCATGTGATAAATACATTGGACCCCCAAGATCTCAACTAATAGTTGTCATCATCATGGCTTTACGTACCATGGAATTAGAGATGCTTTCAACAAATAAAAACTTTGAAATATCGATCATCATGGCTTTACGTACCATGGCATCACGGTATTCACCATGGCATAAGAGACGCTCAGAAAAGTTTTGAAATACCTCATCATGGTTTTGCGTACCATGGCCTTAGAGACGTTTTCTTCAAATCAAATAAAAATTATAAAATAGTAATCACCATCATGGCTTTACGTACCATGGCATTATAGACGCTAGTTTTGTGCACAATCTACAAAACCTCAAGATAATGATGAGTCAATAGATAACTGCTTTGTAAAATCACATGAAATATTTTAAGAAAAATCGTGACGAGATTAGTAGCATGTATCAAGAACCAAATCCATGATCAATGGAGAAAATAAAAACGCAACAAATAATATCACCTTGAACCATGGATGAAGATAATAAAAACACATCATGTAACCTTACCCATGACATCATGGAGATCGAGTTGGTGAACCCAAGATGTATTAGAATCTAATCTCTCCTTGTAAAAAAAACATTCGCAAGACGACTTCCATCTTAGTGTGGGAAACACCTTAAAAACATTGCTTTTAAAATACTTATCTTGTGTCATAATCCATGAAAGTAGAGGGGATGGAGGAGCAGTGCCCGACGTGCCCAGGGGCTCTTCACATTCTGTGGCACAGCCGTCTCCAAGCACTGGTCGACAGAGATAGTAATGGTCCTATTAATTCAGTGCTGACTATTTTTAGCACCGCTCGATTTGGCATCACAAAGACTCAGTGGTGGCTATAACGTCGACTTACTGGAGGATATTTAGAACACGAAGTGATATTTTAGTGCCATAATAAGGCGTACAAAATATGTATATATATAATTGCGGCTTTCTTGAGCGTGAGTCAACTAGATTAATAAATCCTGAGCCTTACGTAATAGTCCCTGTGAGGATGAGGGCAAAATCACACAGCTTCCTCCAACCATCACGCCAATCTCATTGAATATGGCAGGAAATATGTAGCCTTATAGGAAAGAGCGCACCTGACGTCATAGACGGCCATGGCGCCTGCAAGCTTGTCTTCGTCAGCATGGGAGCAGATCACCTTCGATAGTGTACGACAGGTCGAGGTCGATTGCACGAAGGAAATGATGCCTTGATAGCTTGAACTATAAACCAGGCTTGATGAGGAGAGGCAAGGTCTGCATATTAGTGCTAGCGCAGATTAAAACAGAAGCCTATCTCTCAACAAAAGGCTGCGAGGTCTGCATATTAGTGCTATTCTGTGTTGATCGGTTCTCCATGTCCTTGCCATGGAAGCATGTAACCGGCCTTTGCAGTGCTCTTATGCGATTTTTGTCCATTAGGTTTGTACCCTCGAGTGCAAAATGGACAAGGCATGAGAGAAGAAGCCCCTTGTTTGCATCCAAGCAAACACTTTATGGTCTTCAAATCCCCACCTAAGTGCCACTCCACATCATAACTACCAAAGCCCTCAATCTCCAACTTCTGACCTGAAATTTGGGAGTGTATTACTTCTGTGATCCATGGAGTTCTCTCAAAAATCCATGAAAGTACTCCATTGGTCTCTTTGGGTACCTCAATAGCACCCAACCACCAAATGTCTTTCTCTGATTGCACGCTAAAAGATAGGGTGGGATACTGAATCCCTTCGCTTGGTTTGCAGAAGGGCCTCGTTCATTAGAGTGACACTTAGCCTCTCTAACCTTCGGCCTTTCACTATTTGACACTCATCGAGTTTCAGCACAAAAGCGAGTTTTGTGCCAAGCACTACAAAATAAATAGTGCTAAGACCTCAAACTTCAGCGTCTATGATAAGAATAATACCAAAGAAAAAGTAAAGTGTGTCACCTTCTTCAGGTAACTCGTAAAATCTAAGCATGGCTTCTTGAAGCCTTCTAAGATCCACGAAAATATTGTTCCACATTTTGTAAGGAAAGCCCTTCTCCGAAGGTCTTATGGATTGTTTCTTAACTTTTCCCCTTGTCTTTGTTGCGCACGAAGCATAAAGGGAAGTTGGCATCGTGTCCTCAATGTGTAGGTATGTCCCAATGCAGGAGAACACATCTTCGTTTGTGGCCTTCTTTGCGAGCTTGACCTTGTGAGGAACGGGAAATAGGTTTTCCACAATGCCATGTTCTTTGAGGGCATCCTTTAGGAGTTGAAAAATAGCCTGATAGGCTTTGGTGCTGATTCCAGCCTCATCACAAGCTTGTTGAACATCATCATCACTAACCACATTTCTTAATTTACGCATAAGCTCCTTGGTGACTGCATCCTTAATGTGCTTACCTCCAGGTGATTGTAAGATAGAAATCACGTCCTTGGTATTGAGACAACTAGTGAGAAGGTTGACTCGATTATCTTGGCTTGTTCCACCGCATGCCTCCTGGATGAAGTTTCTGGCAACAAATAAACATAAATGTTAGAAAATAGTGTGAAGTAAGAATGCATCATGCAAGTAAAGACCAAATCACCTTGTGGCTATAACTCGTCGTTTGCGTGCTCCTCCGGAATGTGCAAGAGTTTCAATGGATGAATACGGGCGTTTGCGTTCCCTTGCACCAAGGGGTGTTTCTTTCAAGTATGTGATGGTGTTGGTAAGCTTCTGGATGTGGGACTCCTTTTCTTGCATTTGTTGTTCAAGACTTTTAACTACCCTCTCCGAAGAGGATACAATCTCTTGTAATGCCGTCGTCTTGAGGTGAAGAGCTTGACATTCGTGCATCCATATATGCAAAGAAGCACCTGCACCCATACACAGCCGCTTGCAATAGCCCAACAAGCCTGCTTCTCCCCTCCCAAGAAATTGAAGAAATGTGGAAAGGCTATTAAACGGTGGATGGAAGTGGCTTATAGGATCGTAAGGGTACAAATGGCCATCCACCCAAATGTCAACATTGGTCTCACAAGCGGTGCGACGTTCCTGTGATGACCTTTGATCACCCTCACTAGTGGTCTTCGGTGCAAATGCCGTGGGTAAGCGAATATGTATTCTTTTGGTGTGCGGAGTACGTGGTGGTGGAAGAAAACCGGTTTGATCCTTTTTGATCCGGTTTTGAAAAAATCCCAAAAATTTGAAATTTTTCAAAAATTTCAAAACTCAAATTTCATCTTCTGAAAACCCCCCTAAAACTATTTTATGGTCAAAAAAACATTTTGTGATCTCAAAAAGTCAAAACGTGCATCCAAAAACCCTAAAATTCAAAATTTTTAAAAAACTTTCAATTTTTTTTTTTTGCTATCCAGAGCTCCCCCAAAAGTAGTTATTAGGCAAAAAGTGATTTTCTCTCTCTAGAACCCCTTTTCCAACCCCTCCTTGGTTGCAACCATCACACTCATCCTCTACAGCAACACACTCTCTCTCTCTACACCATCTCCATTGCTGCAGCAAGGAAGCTCCTCTCTCCTCCCCTACCACCTTCCATTGCCACACCAAGCAAGGGTTATCTACCTTCTCTTCCCAGTGCCACACCAAGCAAGGGTTGTCCACCTTCTCCTCCCATTGCCACAAGGGTTAACCACTTTCTCATATCACTTTATCCCACCTACATTGTAGCAACAAGCAAGGTTCTTCTCCTCCTCCTAGTTTGCTTTGCTCAACCATGGCCAACTCTACTTCGCAAAGGCGGCCAAAGGATGAGGTCACAGCACTTGCATGCCACAACACTAGAGGTGTAGATGATGAGTGGGTGCCACAAGAGTTCACCAAAGGTGCTTGGGTATACATGCAACCATCTGCTGTTGGCCCTCATCGTGTGCGGAATCGTGCAAACTTGGATCTTCATTGGAAAGGAAAGCTCCTTGGCTTCAAGAACCGCAAAGACAAGGGGACCGTAGCCATTGTGCAACATGTTTTCTCAATGTCAACCATGCACTTGCAACAACCACCTCGATTTCCAATACATTGTAAGTACATGTTTTGAGAATACCAAGCTAGGTGTGGAATCACAGTGTAATGTTATTATGGATTCATACTTAACATTTGTCATGCATTTATAGTCATATTTCCATCCACTTTGGTGTAGGAGTAGCCACTATTTAGTCTCTCCGGCACATTCAATGCTATACATGCGGATATTGGAGCAATAATGTTCCCACATCTTTGCCCAACCAAACTGGTTCAAAGAAGGATTTTCTTCTATTCTCACTCCTATATTGTCCGTACTTCTACACAAGCATTTGGAACGCTTGAACCCATCAAAGTAACTTCCTTATTAAGTATGGAGTGGCCGGTCCCAGATTTGTGGTCAGTAGCATCTTTCAAGCAAAAGATGATAATGGATGTCCGAAACTCTTTGAAATACTCTAAAGCTTCTAGGTCTGTGGGCTTGAGTTGGTGTTTGCCTATTCATTGTTTTGTGCACATTTTCAAAGAGTTTGGATTTGTGGAGACTACCACAATGCTTGTATGTAAAGATGCGCATTACGAGGAATTAGGAAGGCTTTTAGAAGAGGACTGGGGTTTTGTGGAAGGCATGCACAACGGGGACCGATACCGTTGTAAGGTTGGAGCTTCAGGTATTGGAATGCGCTATTTAAAATCCCGCACCTCATTAGGAGAAATATGAACCTTGCATGGGCCTTGTAAGGAATCCTAATTTTTAGGGATTAAGGCTAATGTTGTGTGGGGTTTAGGGGGAAAGGGCATTGAAGAAGGTAGTTTTGAGTAGGCTTTTCTAGCCTTTTTTTTAGACAAATGTAGGATGTGGACCTAAAGGGTTGCTTTCTCTCTCTAGATTTTTTTAAAGTGAAGGAAGCATAGGGGTGTGTCCACATCAGCAATTCCGTGGGTCAAAAAGAGTCAAAATTTGACGTTTAAAAAAAAAAATCATTTTTATTTGTTTTTTACTTAAAACTCCCTCCCAACATATATACATATCCAAAAATCATTTTTTGACCCATTTTTTAACCCAGAAGCTTAGAAAGTCCATTTTTTCAAAAATCTTTTCCCCCAAAAATTAATAAACATTTTGTTCTCTCCTCCTCCTCCCTCCTCCCTCCTCTCTCCTTCTCCCTCTCCTCCCCCTCTATGCCCCTACCTTCCTCCTCCTCCCCAATCTCTCCCTCCCCCCCCTCCCTCCTTCTCTGCTCCCATCCTGCTCGGCCTCTCTACCCTTCCCCCTCTATCTCTTCATCATTTGCTTCCTCACGCAACAACTTCCATGGTGCTCACAGACATCACAAATGGTTTGCTTCCACCACCACGTACTCCGCACACAAAAAGCATACATATTCGCTTACCCACCGCATTTGCACCGAAGACCACTAGTGAAGGTGATCAAAGGTCATCACAGGAACGTCGCACCGCTTGTGAGACCAATGTTGACATTTGGGTGGATGGCCATTTGTACCCTTAGGATCCTATAAGCCGCTTCCATCCATCATTTAATAGCCTTTCCACATTTCTTCAATTTCTTGGGAGGGGAGAAGCAGGCTTGTTAGGCTATTGCAAGCGGCTGTGTATGGGTGCAGGTGCTTCTTTGCATATGTGGATGCACGAATGTCAAGCTCTTCACCTCAAGACGATGGCATTACAAGAGAGTGTTTCCTCTTCGAAGAGGGTAGTTAAAAGTCTTGAACAACAAATGCAAGAAAAGGAGTCCCACATCCAGAAGCTTACCAACACCATCACATACTTGAAAGAAACACCCCTTGGTGCAAGGGAACGCAAACGCCTGTATTCATCCATTGAAACTCTTGCACATTCCGGAGGAGCACGCAAACGACGAGTTACAGCCACAAGGTGATTTGGTCTTTACTTGCATGATGCATTCTTACTTCACACTATTTTCTAACATTTATGTTTCTTTGTTTCCAGAAACTTCATCCAGGAGGCATGCGGTGGAACAAGCCAAGATAATCGAGTCAACCTTCTCACTAGTTGTCTCAATACCGAGGACGTGATTTCTATCTTACAATCACCTGGAGGTAAGCAGATTAAGGATGCAGTCACCAAGGACCTTATGCGTAAATTAAGAAATGTGGTTAGTGATGATGATGTTCAACAAGCTTGTGATGAGGCTGGAATCAGCACCAAAGCCTATCAGGCTATTTTTCAACTCCTAAAGGATGCCCTCAAAGAAGATGGCATTGTGGAAAACCTATTTCCCGTTCCTCACAAGGTCAAGCTCACAAAGAAGGCCACAAACGAAGATGTGTTCTCCTGCATTGGGACATACCTACACATTGAGGACACAATGCCAACTTCCCTTTATGCTTCGTGCGCAACAAAGACAAGGGGAAAAGGTAAGAAACACTCCATAAGACCTTCGGAGAAGGGCTTTCCTTACACAATGTGGAACAATATTTTCGTGGATCTTAGAAGGCTTCAAGAAGCCATGCTTAGATTATACGAGTTACCTGAAGAAGGTGACACACTTTACTTTTTTCTTTGGTATTATTCTTATCATAGACGCTATAGTTTAAGGTCTTAGCACTATTTATTTTGTAGTGCTTGGCACAAATGTCGCTTTTGTGCTGAAACTCGATGAGTGTCAAATAGTGAAAGGCCGAAGGTTAGAGAGGCTAAGTGTCACTCTAATGAACTAGGCCCTTCTGCAAACCAAGCGAAGGGATTCAGTCGAGCCATATCCCACTGTATCTTTTAGCGTGCAATCAGAGAAAGACATTTGGTGGTTGGGTGCTATTGAGGTGCCCAAAAAGACCAATGGAGCACTTTCATGGATTTTTGAGAGAACTCCATGGATCATAGAAGTAATAAACTCCCAAATTGCAGGTCAGAAGTTGGAGATTAAGGACTTTGGTAGTTATGATGTGGAGTGGCACTTAGATGGGGATTTGAAGACCATAAAGTGTTTGCTTGGATGCAAACAAGGGGCTTCTTCTCTCATGCCTTGTCCATTTTGCACTCGAGGGTACAAACCTAATGGACAAAAATCACATAAGAGCACTGCAAAGGCCGGTTACATGCTTCTATGGTAAGGGCATGGAGAACAAGGGTTAGATTGTCGTGATGTCGGAGATGAAGGTAGAGAATGGGAAGCGTCTATTCTGAGATGTCCCATGCTAAATGCACCAGACCGTGATCAAAAGGACCACGCTTGGAATCCAATCTTTCGATTTCCTGTATCGAATGTACATTTTTGTACATTACACGCATTCATGCGCATTTTTGATAGGCTATTGAAGCTCCACATTGACTATGCTTTCACAATGAAACCGTTGGAAAAGTCCTAGGAAGTGATCGAAAGAGTGGAGGTACTCTTGAATTCCATTGGCTGTCACGGTGGAAATGTGTCTATAGTTGCTGCAAAGAACACAAGGGAGGCCCATGAAATTGCTCAACAAGTGACAATGAGTGGACAAACAGCTAGACACTTTTTGAGAGAGTTTCCCAAGGAAAGCCAAGTCGATATGATGCTCAAAACAGCTCCAACCAGCAGGCAGGTAACCTTTGGGAGCTTTGGAAGGAGTTATGCAAAGCTACTACTGACAATGATTCAAATGGCGAGCTTGCAAACAAGCGCAAGCAAGTTTGGAACCATTTTGATAAAATGGTCAAGCTTATGGGCCTTAACAGCACAACAGAAGAACAACGTCAATCATTTCAAGAAGCTTTGGCGGATTTTACCAAGGTCTTCACCCTTTCCTGGGGTGAAAATAACATCACACATTACATGGTAAGTCATTCATGGTGTATTCATTACAAGGGATTGTTTTTATTTAATAATGTGGATCGTTTACTCATGTGAACAGCATAACTTGTTTGCGCATGGTGCATTTTTTATGCACAAGTATGGATCGCTTGAAATTTTTAGCACTCAAGGCATGGAGAAGTCCCATTATCGAGCAAGGGGAGTGTACTTCAAAAATACTCGACATAGTGGTGGAATGGTGCAATCCAATTATTTGGAGGAGATGTTCAACTGGTTTTTTCGCACAACATTTGCTCGTAAGCTCACAATGGAGCGTGCACGACAATCCAAGATTGCTATGGAAGTGCGCAAATGGAGTCGTCAAGAGCATAGCAACAAGTGACAAATGTCGCAAGGTCCCACCAAGCATGCTGCATGGCGACGATGCAGAGTGCGACAAGGATCAATGTGGATACTGCGCGAGTCACTAAACGTGAACGCAGGGTCCAACTCTTAGCGACTTGTTTATTTAAAAAATAATACTTCTTTTTAGAAAATTAGTGTGAACAGGGCCCTTTTTAAATGGGCCCTTATAAATATTGCATGCTCTCATAAATCACTCATTTCTTAAGAATAGGTGAGCTCTTACCAACGAAATGGCGTGCACCAAAGAAACCGTCAAAGAGCATCCGCCTGTCAACAAAAACACCCTCCAAGGATGTGAGAAGCCGTCATGGCTTAAAGGCACAAGAAAACGGCCACGAACACCTGGCCGTTCCAGGAACTCTTCTGGTAGTGGGCATGGTGGTAGGGCAGGAGAGTCATCAAGGAGTGTTGAATCTCCACCTCCTCAAGATATAACACCTTGAAAGAGAATGAAGCAACGTGCCCAACGTTGGAGAGAAGCAGAGGGCCAGCAAACATCAAAGTCTGATAGGGAGCAGCCGTCGCGCCCCCAATCACAAGCAAGACCATCCAGGACTCGGGTGGTCCATACAGACACCGAATCAGAGAGTGAGCCACCATGGCTGCGAGAAAAAATACCGCGCACACACCGGGTGGCCGTCGGGGGGAAGACATTCCCTCAAGGCCAGGGAGCTCGTCCCACACGACAAGATCGGCAACCAAGGGAAGAAGAAGAATCAGAAGAGGCTACAGAACCAGCCCCTAAGCATGTAAATAGGCGCAAGTCTAAGTTTTTCAAGAAGCCTAAATGCCGCCCGCCAGCAAATGTGCAAGTGCCCCCAAGACAACCGCAGTGGCGCCGAAAAATAGCAAGGGCATTTGCAGAAATCCGCCACTACCAGAAGACGACGGAGCTCTTGATTCGACGCGCCCCCTTTGCTCGCACTGTGAAGGAGGTGCTTCAAAGCTATGGAACCAGTATAGAATGCAAGCAATAGCGCTGGAGGCTATTCAAGAAGCTGCAGAGGCCCACATCATTTCGGTTTTGGAAAATACCAACCTATGCGCCATTCATGCAAAGCGAGTGACAATACAGCCAGAAGATATGCAGCTTGCACGTCAATTGCGACGAGACTTGGAGAATTAGCCGAAGTTATCCCTCTTTTTGTATTGCACACCCTTATCTTTGTAATGATTTGACTTTCCAATGACAATATGATCAAGAGTTGTGTCTACTCTGTCTATTATCTTTGTAATTTCAAGTTCTGTATGTAATTGCAGTCAATTTCAGTAAATTTGTGCATTTTAAGTACCCTTGGGGGTAGATAAGCCTATAAGGGGCCAAAAAAAGTATGGCCACAAGGGCGCGCAAATGGCCCATCCAAAACTGATGGATGGGCCATTTGCGCGCCCTTGTGGCCAGGCCTTTTTCTGCCCCTTTTAGGCTTATCTACTCCCAAGGGTACTTAAAATGCACAAATTTACTAAAACCTATTGGTTTTGCATCAATATTTTATATGGATCCTTGTGGACACCTTTTTTTGGTCATTTCAAGCTTTGAATTCCTTATAGGATATCAAAACAAATAACATATTGTGATACCAAGTTTCTATGCAACATTAATTTGGATATTTCAAATGTCCAATGTAATTGGACTTTTTGGTGGAGGGGTGTACTAGGTAGAGCTAAAGCAGGTGATAGTGTGTTAGAAAATTCATTTCATAATTGATTTCAGCTTTTCTAGTGTCCTTGAGTCTGAACATATGCTGGAATTTCCATAAAAAGGGCGCATTTAAATAAATGATGCAAAACCAATCCATTGTAGTATATTTGTGGTTTTTAAGTACCCTAGGGGGTAGATTGACTTATAAGGGGCAAAAAAATGCCTGGCCACAAGGGCGCGCAAATAGCCCATCCAAAATTGATGGATGGGCCATTTGCGCGCCCTTGTGGCCAGGCCTTTTTCTGCCCCTTTTAGGCTTATCTACCCCCAAGGGTACTGAAAATGCACAAATTTACTAAAACCTATTGGTTTTGCATCAATATTTTACATGGATCCTTGTGGACACCTTTTTTTGGTCATTTCAAGCTTTGAATTCCTTATAGGATATCAAAACAAATAACATATTGTGAAACCAAGTGTCTATGTAACATTGTTGAGCTATATATAGAGACACTAGAGATGAGTTTATATAGAGGGGACCAGGGTGCTATATATAGAGACACTATATATAGCTCAACACCCCCACTGAAATGAAGGTCCATAACTGTGGATGAAAAAACCCTTGGGGGCTCAAGGGAAAAACCCACAGCTCTATATATACCCACCATTTTATTAAAAAAATTTGAATATATATTTACAATGTTCAAAGGAGCAACATCACTCCTGTTTTACAATGTGCCCTTTCAAGGGTCTTTAACAACACTATACATACAATTGAATTGATAAAGATTCTTCAATATCTTTGAACATCTTCAATATTTTTGATCCGCTTCAATATCTTTGAGCCCATCTACACACTGCTTGACGTGTCTTTCATCCTGTAAACAACATCAACTCAAGAAACATATCAAGACGTGAAGGTTAAAAATAAATACATCACATTATCCTTAGAGACGGTTTGCGACGCCACTCTAGAGACGACATAGAAACAAACATAATGCCGATGCAATCACATGTGTAGATGACATAGCAACAAACGTAACAACAATGTAATCACTTGTGCACAAATATATACAAAGTATGCATGTAAATACATTGGGACCCCCAAGATCTCAACTAACAATTGTCATCATCATGGCTTTATGTACCATGGCATCATGGTGTTCACCATGGCATTAAGACGCTTAGAAATTTTTTGAAATAGCAATCATCATGGATTTACGTACCATGGCACCATAAATGCTTTCAATAAATAAAAACTTTGAAATACCAATCATCATGGCTTTACGTACCATGGCATCACGGTATTCACCATGGCATAAGAGACGCTCAGAAAAGCTTGAAAATACCAATCATCATGGTTTTACGTACCATGGCATCAGAGACGTCTTCTTCAAATCAAATAAAAATTGTAAAATAGTAATCACCATCATGGATTTACCTACCATGACATTACAAACGCTAGTTTTGTGCAAAATCTACAAAACCTCAAGACAATGACGAGTCAATAGATAACTGCTTTGTAAAATCACGTGAAATATTTTATGAAAATTGTGACGAGACTAGTAGCATGTATCAAGAACGAAAGCCATGATTAATGGAGAAAATAAAAACACAACAAATAATATCACCTTGAACCATGGATGAAGATAATAAAGACGCATCATGTAACTTCACCCGTGACATCATGAAGCTCCATTTGGTGAATCTTGTCGTTTCTACGTCAATGATGTACATGAAGCCCGTGGACAACATTTCATGCTATACTAGGCTATGTGATTGAAGACAAAAGAAACCTGTGCTAGGCAGAAGCTTGCTACACATAGCATGAGAAAATTGTCTCTATAGTGATCCTCCGCATTTCTACGTCAATATAGATGCCCTTGACCCATTGTTGAATATTGGGTCTGGTGGTCGTAGCCCTTTCGAGGCACTTATTAAGCCGCGACTGGTAGATCTTAGTGAAGGTCGTAGCCATCGTAAAGCACTGGAAAAGCTGCGACTCAAAACGATGCAACACCGGATCAAACACAAACCACCTTGGCTCTGCTGGATTAACCATGTCTTATACATACATCAGGTTGTTCTTATACGATCAGGCTGTACCAAGGTGGCCTAGAAGAAAAACTGATAAACCTAAATCATACGCTTAAAATCTGGGACAGCTCGATGGTGCATAAAGGACAACAAAGAAATACGTATAACTTTGTCAGCATGGGAGGTGGGTAAAACTACCTTCGTTTGCATGAGAGCTGGCCGACAGGAGACTTCGCCAGCATAGGAGGAATACAGGCCCACTTACGATCCCTTTAGCACAACGGACAGATGCTCAAAATCTTCTACTAACTACGTCAGCAAGTTACTTAGGATATGCAGCAGTTTACTTAGGATGCGCTGCAAGTTGGACTGCTATGGTTAACAGAGAATTTTTGCTGGCACTAGCAGAGCCTTGGCAGTTCTATAATTAAGAGACCCTTGGCAGTTCTTAAAATAACGCTATTCGGGCAGCGCGCAAGGCAAACGCCGAGTGCCTAGCTATTATAAGAAGCAAGTGCCACAACTGCACGCTTCCCGCCGCTATAGAGATGTATCGCTCAACAAGAGCTATGGAGCATGATAGAGCTACAGACAAGTCTATGTTTCCATATGCAATTTTTGGATTGCTGCAGTCTACAAAATTTGCTGCCATGTCAACACTGAGCACACATACTAGTCTCTGCAGTCCCTTCCTCTGTTTTATTTGCAACCAACTCATGCCTACGAATCTCACAGCCTCATGCTAATAACGCTTGCATCTACCTGCATATATTAACGCCTACATTCTAGCCGCCTAAAAGGATGGGACCTCTTCCAAACAAATTAAGAACCTTGCAGCCTCAGACTTAGTGATTTCTTGCTACTCCTTACTCACCTCTTCTGCAAGCATCTACAAACGCCTCTTCTGCATGTAGCTAAGAAGACGCTCAATAGGCAACCTTCAAAAACATGAAATAACTTCCCGGGCGTGGCAGGTTCTATATAATAGGACAGCGACACTAGACGGTCTGACAGAAAAAGGGGGGGGGGGGGGGGGGGGTCCATGGTGAGGATATGCTCTCAAAGCTAAACACAAAACACCGCTGAATTAACCCTGTCTAGCGTCTTCACCTTTCCTTTTTCCATTCAAAATAGCAGCGAACAAAACAAACAGAAAAGCATATGTTTCTGCAATAAAATAAATATAAACTCATCTTCCTTCTGATGAAGATCTTTAAGATTTTCGAGTGTGTCCATGTGACCATTGCTCTGATACCATGTTGAACTGGAGCGAGAGAGCGCAGGTAGACGAGAAGAGAGAGCGAAAACACCATCATATGAAAACCCCAAAAGTGTGTCCAATGACTACACGAGATGAGTTTATATAGAGGGGACCAGGGTGCTATATATAGAGACACTATATATAGCTCAACAACCATGAATTTGGATTTTTCAAATGTCCAATGTAATTGGACTTTTTGGTGGAGGGGTGTACTAGGTAGAGCTAAAGCAGGTGATACTGTGCTGGAAAATTCATTTCATAATTGATTTCAGCTTTTCTAGTGTCCTTGAGTCTGAACATATGATGGAATTGCCATAAAAAGGGTGCATTTAAATGAATGATGCAAAACCAATCCATTGCAGTATATTTGTGCTTTTTAAGTACCCTAGGGTGTAGATTGGCTTATAAGGGGAAAAAAAATGCCTGGCCACAAGGGCGCGCAAATAGCCTATCCAAAACTGATGGATGGGCCATTTGCGCGCCCTTGTGGCCAGGCCTTTTTCTGCCCCTTTTAGGCTTATCGACCCCGAAGGGTACTTAAAATGCACAAATTTACTAAAACCTATCGGTTTTGCATCAATATTTTAAGTGGATCCTTGTGGACACCTTTTTTTGGTCATTTCAAGCTTTGAATTCCTTATAGGATATCAAAACAAATAACATATTGTGAAACCAAGTGTCTATGCAACATTAATTTTGATTTTTCAAATGTCCAATGCAATTGGACTTTTTGGTGGAGGGGTGTACTATGTAGAGCTAAAGCAGGTGATAGTGTGCTGGAAAATTCATTTCATAATTGATTTAAACTTTTCTAGTGTCCTTGAGTCAAAAACCTATGCTGGAATTGCCATAAAAAGGGTGCATTTCAATGAATGATGCAAAACCAATCCATTGTAGTATATTTGTGCTTTTTAAGTACCCTAGGGTGTAGATTGGCTTATAAGGGGCAAAAAAATGCCTGGCCACAAGGACGCGCAAATGGCCCATCCAAAACTGATGGATGGGCCATTTTCGCGCCCTTGTGTCCAGGCATTTTGTGCCCCTTATAGGCTAATCTACCCCCTAGGGTACTTAAAAAGCACAAATATACTGAAATTGACTGCAATTACATACAGAACTTGAAATAACAAAGTCACCAATCAAAAAACAATTCATATCACCAATTGAAACAATTTTCAAGATTGACAAATCAGATTCAAAAGAATTTGCAATATAGAGAGACAATTTCAAATATTTTTTATTCCTTCCAGCACGGTGATTTTACATCATGTATTTGAGGAGTTTATAATTTTTTTGACCATTTCCTGGCGCCTATTTTGCGCGTAAGGCAACTCCCCAGTCAAGAGGGACTGCGCTATGGCATTTGTGTCAGTTGAGCCAATGGAAGCATGTATCCCTATCTGGGCAAGCACTTTACCACGAAAGCCAGTGCCAAACGCTTTTCATACAAGGGATCTACGCACTAGGAACACTTGATGCAAAATTTTAGCAATGGTGCTCAAACACAAAAACTTGCTCAAGGCTTTTAAAGACCAAGTCATAAAATGGGCTTGGGGAGTTAATTCATTATGGATAATGGCCACATCGCCAGGGGGGAGTTGTCCTAGGTAATGCGCAAGGGAAGCTTGAGGTCCAAAGCCCGTCCGCGTGCCACCCGTCCTTGCAGCAAAATCATCAACCTCCACAACATCCTGTCATAAACCTATGAAGGTAAAGAAAAAAGACAATGAAGGATAAAATAGTAACATGAAAATTAGGATACAGTTTACCTCCTGCTCCTTATCGTCCTCCTCCCTGTTGCCCTTTGCATCCAAGTCAATGCTCCCATGCTCCACAGATACAAGCTTTGGATCATGAGATGGGAGGTCGCATAATGGCATAGGCATCCTAGCAGCCTCAACCTTGGCTTGGGTGGCTTGGAAATCTTCATCAGCCACGTGCAACTGCTCTGCTGCCAGGACCTCCGCACATACAACTGCAATAGTGTTAGCAACAGAGTCCCCATCTGGCAAGAGCTTTCTTTCTACGGCATCTGGCGTATTGTCTAAGGGACATTTGCTCCTGTTGCATAGCAAGCTCAAGCATTCATCCATGCGCAGGCCAAATGATTTTTCCAAATCATGTAGGAACACATACTCCTCCCCATCCACTAACACTGAGGAGAAGCGACTGATTTCTACCTCTGGGATTGCCACATCCGTCAGTAGTAGTGGCATTGAAGTGTCACTAGGGCCAGCCGCAACTATGGATTTCTCAACCACTTCCTCAAGAACCCTAGGGTACTCGAGCCGGTGTGCTTTTCGTTCTGCTGCAAGGTTCATGGGGATAACCTGCTGCTCCTTGGTGTCCTTGATAAAGGACCCAACTTGAAGGTGTGGTAAGCAGAGCTCCTCCAAATCAGGTTCCTCGCTCACCAAGAAGATAAATGTTGCGAGCCGAGAAAGGTACTCCACCCCCAACTTGCGCTTCTTGAGCGCTGACACCCCAGGGGCTTGCTCGTCCAAGTAATGGCCTGCATCGGTTGCAATTTCTTGGAATCGTTGCAACCGCTTGGAGAATGGGCGATCACCTTTGTGTATATAGCGCAAAAGATTGCAAGGCACCCAGATCCCTGCATGTGGGGGGATAGATACAAAATATTTTATGATGTGCTCCTCCATGAACGTAGAAATCTCCTCAAATGCATCCATGTGAAGGGCAACTGTGGCGTGAAGGTCAGGGAGACGTGTAATAAAGGTGTGGAGGTCCAACTTCCCTTTGTATTTGGTGTCCTCGAGGAAGAGGATGAAGCGTGACAAAGGGGTGGATGTGGGTGCAGATGCAGAGGCAGTGGCAGCATCCATGTTTAACCTGGGGTGTGGATAGAGAGTGGAGGAGCTCAAGAGTTGCAAAAGTGAAAATAGTGAATGAGTTAGGTGGCCCCCCTTTTATAATGGACCCTTTTTTTAAGACATAAAAAAAGGCACTTTCACCAAAAAATGATTTCTCATCCCAATGCAAAAAATTATATTCAAAGGCATGATTTGCCGAAGCAAATCATGTTGATTATAGCGGGGATCAATATGAAAATTGCAAGAGTTACAAAGTTATAAGATCGATAGCATAGTTCCATCTATCCCCTAGTCCTCCCCGACCTTAAATTTGTCTTCCATTCTCTTCCCAATCTGCGGACATTCTTTACAATAAGAATCTAATGATCGACAAACCATGATGTATTGAAAATGTGGTGGAAGGATTCTCACCTTGTGACCTTGTAAACGAAATTGTGCTTGTTGAAGGGCCTCAAAACCCATAATAACCAAATGTTCTCGAACATTACTGAGAGTCCAATGCTTGTTCACTTGGACTGCCTCCAAAGCATCGTTGGGCATCTTCACTGCAATGTCAAAGCTTGCAATAGCGCCGTCTACACTCTGTAAGGGAGTCCACACTCCAAGCTTGCACATCCAACGATCATAGTGAAATCGTATGTACAAGGACGTGCAGGATTTCAAATAGCGCATTCCAATACCTGAAGCTCTAACCTTACAACGGTAGTGGTCCGCATTGTGCATGCCCTCCACAAAACCCTAGTCCTCTTCTAAAAGCATTCCTAATTCCTCGTAATGCGCATCTTTACATACAAGCATTGTGGTGGTCTCCACAAATCCAAACTTTTTTGAAAATGTGCACAAAACAATGAAATGGAAAATACCAACTCAAGCCCACAGACCTAGAAGCTTTAGAGTATTTCAAAGAGTTTTGGACATCCATTATCATCTTTTGCTTGAAAGATGCTACCGACCACAAATCTGGGACCGGCCACTCCATACTTAATAAGGAAGTTACTTTGATGGGTTCAAGCGTTACAAATGCTTGTGTAGAAGTAGGGACAATATAGGAGTGAGAATAGAAGAAAATCCTTCTTTGAACCAGTTTGGTTGGGCAAAGATGTGGGAACATTATTGCTCCAATATCCGCATGTATAACATTGAATGTGCCAGAGAGACTATGTAGTGGCTGCTCCTCCACCAACGTGGATGGAAATATGACTATAAATGCATGACAAATGTTAAGTATGAATCCATAATAACATTACACTGTGATTTCACAACTAGCTTGTATTCTCAAAACATGTATTTACAATGTGTTGGAAATCGAGGTGGTTGTTGCAAGTGCATGGTTGACATTGAGAAAACATGTTGCACAATGGCTACGGTCCCCTTGTGTTTGCGGTTCTTGAAGCCAAGGAGCTTTCCTTTCCAATGAAGATCCAAGTTTGCACGATTCTGCACACGATGAGGGCCAACAGCAGATGGTTGCATGTATACCCAAGCACCTTTGGTGAACTCTTGTGGCACCCACTCATCATCTATACCTCTAGTGTTGTGGCATGCAAGTGCTGTGACCTCATCCTTTGGCCGCCTTTGCGAAGTAGAGTTGGCCATGGTTGAGCAAAGCAAACTAGGAGGAGGAGAAGAACCTTGGTTGTTGCTACAATGTAGGTGGGATAAAGTGATATGAGAAAGTGGTTAACCCTTGTGGTAATGGGAGGAGAAGGTGGACAACCCTTGCTTGGTGTGGCACTGGGAGGAGAAGGTGGATAACCCTTGCTTGGTGTGGTAATGGAAGGTGGTAGGGGAGAAGAGAGGAGCTTCCTTGCTGCAGCAATGAAGATGGTGTAGAGAGAGAGAGTGTTGCAGTAGAGGATGAGTGTGATGGTTGCAACCAAGGAGGGGTTGGAAAAGGGGTTCGAGAGAGAGAAAATCACTTTTTACCTAATAACTACTTTTGGGGGAGCTGTGGATAGCAAAAAAAGATTTTTTAAAAGTTTTCTAAAAAATTTGACTTTTAGGGTTTTTGGATGCACGTTTTGACTTTTTGAGATAAAAAAATGTTTGTTTTGACCATAAAATAGTTTTAGGGGGGGTTTTAAAAGATGAAATTTGAGTTTTGAAATTTTTGAAAAATTTCAAATTTTTAGGATTTTTTCAAAACTGGATCAAAAAGGAGGGAAGTTGGAGGTTCCATATGGCCCACCCACCCCCCCCCCCCGCACCCCACCCCACCTTCTCACTAGGTAAGAGCCCATTTAAGAAGTGTAAGCCTACTTTGTCCCCTTACATTTTTGAGGGCATAGAGTGTGTCCACCACCCTCTTCTCATTGGCTGGCCTCTAATTAACCTTAATCCCAAAGGGCCCCTAGAGGGTTCATATTTTTCCTAATGCATTAGGAGAAATATGAACCTTGCATGGGCTCTGTAAGGAATCCTAATTTTTAGGGATTAAGGCTAATGTTGTGTGGGGTTTAGGGGGCAAGGGCATTGAAGAAGGTAGTTTTGAGTAGGCTTTTCTAGCCTTTTTTTTAGAAAAATGTAGGATGTGGATTTAAAGGGTTGCTTTCTCTCTCTAGCTTTTTTTAAAGTGAAGGAAGCATAGGGGTGTGTCCACATCAGCAATTCCGTGGGTCAAAAAGAGTCAAAATTTGACTTTTTTAAAAAAAATTTATTTTTATTTGTTTTTTACTTAAAACTCCCTCCCAACGTATATACATATCCAAAAATTATTTTTTGATCCATTTTTTAACCGAGAAGCTTAGAAAGTCCATTTTTTCAAAAATCTTTTCCCCCAAAAAGTAATAAACATTTTGTTCTCTCCTCCTCCTCCCTCCTCCCTCCTCCCTCCTCTCTCCGTCTCCCTCTCCTCTCCCTCTCTGCCCCTACCTTCCTCCTCCTCCCCAATCTCTCCCTCCCCCCCCTCCCTCCTTCTCTCCTCCCGTCCTGCTCGGCCTCTCTACCCTTCCCCCTCTATCTTTTCATCATTTGCTTCCTCACGCAACAGCTTCCATGGTGCTCACAGACATCACAAATGGTTTGCCTCCACCACCACGTACTCCGCACACCAAAAGCATACATATTCGCTTACCCACGGCATTTGCACAGAAGAACACTAGTGAGGGTGATTAAAGGTCATCACAGGAACATCGCACCGCTTGTGAGACCAATGTTGACATTTGGGTGGATGGCCATTTGTACCCTTACGATCCTATAAGCCGCTTCCATCCACCGTTTAATAGCCTTTCCACATTTCTTCAATTTCGTGGGGGGGGGAGAAGCAGGCTTGTTAGGCTATTGCAAGCGGCTGTGTATGGGTGCAGGTGCTTCTTTGCATATGTGGATGCACGAATGTCAAGCTCTTCACCTCAAGACGACGGCATTACAAGAGAGTGTTGCCTCTTCGGAGAGGGTAGTTAAAAGTCTTGAACAACAAATGCAAGAAAAGGAGTCCCACATCCAGAAGCTTACCAACACCATCACATACTTGAAAGAAACACCCCTTGGTGCAAGGGAATGCAAACGCCCGTATTCATCCATTGAAACTCTTGCACATTCCGGAGGAGCACACAAACGACGAGTTATAGCCACAAGGTGATTTGGTCTTTACTTGCATGATGCATTCTTACTTCACACTATTTTCTAACATTTATGTTTATTTGTTGCCAGAATCTTCATCCAGGAGGCATGTGGTGGAACAAGCCAAGATAATCGAGTCAACCTTCTCACTAGTTGTCTCAATACCGAGGACGTGATTTCTATCTTACAATCACCTGGAGGTAAGCACATTAAGGATACAATCACCAAGGAGCTTATGCGTAAATTAAGAAATGTGGTTAGTGATGATGATGTTCAACAAGCTTGTGATGAGGCTGGAATCAGCACCAAAGCCTATCAGGCTATTTTTCAACTCCTAAAGGATGCCCTCAAAGAACATGGCATTGTGGAAAACCTATTTCCCGTTCCTCACAAGGTCAAGCTCACAAAGAAGGCCACAAACGAAGATGTGTTCTCCCGCATTGGGACATACCTACACATTGAGGACACAATGCCAACTTCCCTTTATGCTTCGTGCGCAACAAAGACAAGGGGAAAAGGTAAGAAACACTCCATAAGACCTTCGGAGAAGGGCTTTCCTTACACAATGTGGAACAATATTTTCGTGGATCTTAGAAGGCTTCAAGAAGCCATGCTTAGATTTTACGAGTTACCTGAAGAAGGTGACACACTTTACTTTTTCTTTGGTATTATTCTTATCATAGACGCTGAAGTTTGAGGTCTTAGCACTATTTATTTTGTAGTGCTTGGCACAAAAGTCGCTTTTGTGCTGAAACTCGATGAGTGTCAAATAGTGAAAGGCCGAAGGTTAGAGAGGCTAAGTGTCACTCTAATGAACGAGGCCCTTCTGCAAACCAAGCGAAGGGATTCAGTATCCCACCCTATCTTTTAGCGTGCAATCAGAGAAAGACATTTGGTGGTTGGGTGCTATTGAGGTGCCCAAAGAGACCAATGGAGTACTTTCATGGATTTTTGAGAGAACTCCATGGATCACAGAAGTAATACACTCCCAAATTTCAGGTCAGAAGTTGGAGATTGAGGGCTTTGGTAGTTATGATGTGGAGTGGCACTTAGGTGGGGATTTGAAGACCATAAAGTGTTTGCTTGGATGCAAACAAGGGGCTTCTTCTCTCATGCCTTGTCCATTTTGCACTCGAGGGTACAAACCTAATGGACAAAAATCACATAAGAGCACTGCAAAGGCCGGTTACATGCTTCCATGGCAAGGGCATGGAGAACAAGGGTTAGATTGTTGTGATGTTGGAGATGAAGGTAGAGAATGGGAAGCGTCTATTCTGAGATGTCCCATGCTAAATGCACCAGACCGTGATCAAAAGGACCACGCTTGGAATCCAATCTTTCGATTTCCTCTATCGAATGTACATTTTTGTACATTACACGCATTCATGCGCATTTTTGATAGGCTATTGAAGCTCCACATTGACTATGCTTTCACAATGAAACCGTTGGAAAAGTCCTAGGAAGTGATCAAAAGAGTGGAGGTACTCTTGAATTCCATTGGCTGTCACGGTGGAAATGTGTCTATAGTTGCTGCAAAGAACACACGGAAGACCCATGAAATTGCTCAACAAGTGTCAATGAGTGGACAAAAAGCTAGACACTTTTTGAAGAGAGTTTCCCAAGGAAAGCCAAGTCGATATGATGCTCAAAACAGCTCCAACCAGCAGGCAGGTAACCTTTGGGAGCTTTGGAAGGAATTATGCAAAGATAATACTGACAATGATTCAAATGGAGAGCTTGCAAACAAGCGCAGGCAAGTTTGGGCCCATTTTGATAAAATGGTCAAGCTTATGGGCCTTAACAGCACAATAGAAGAACACCGTCAATCATTTCAAGAAGCTTTGGCAGATTTTACCAAGGTCTTCACCCTTTCTTTTTGTGAAAATAACATCACACATTACATGGTAAGTCATTCATGGTGTATTCATTACAAGGTTGTTTTTATTTAATAATGTGGATCGTTTACTCATGTGAACAGCATATCTTGTTTGCGCATGGTGCATTTTTTATGCACAAGTATGGATCGCTTGAAAGTTTTAGCACTCAAGGCATGGAGAAGTCCCATTATCGAGCAAGGGGAGTGTACTTCAAAAATACTCGACATAGTGGTGGAATGGTGCAATCCAATTATTTGGAGGAGATGTTCAACTGGTTTTTTCGCACAACATTTGCTTGGAAGCTCACAATGGAGCGTGCGCGACAATCCAAGATTTCTATTGAAGTGCGCAAATGGAGTCGTCAAGAGCATAGCAACAAGTGGCAAATGTCGCAAGATCCCACCAAGCATTCTGCATGGCGGCGATGCAGAGTGCGACAAGGATCAAAGTGGATACTGCGCGAGTCACTAAACGTGAACGCAGGGTTTAACTCTTAGCGACATGTTTATTTAAAAGATAATACTTCTTTTAAAAAAATTAGTGTGAACAGGGCCCTTTTTAAATGGGCCCTTATAAATATTGGATGCTCTCATAAATCACTCATTTCTTTAGAACAGGTGAGTTCTTACCAACGAAATGGCGCGCAGCAAACAAATCGTGAAAGAGCATCCGCCTGCCAACAAAAACACTCTCCAAGGATGTGAGAAGTCTTCATGGCTTAAAGACACAAGAAAACGGCCACGAACACCTGGCCGTTCCAGGAACTCTTCTGGTAGTGGGCATGGTGGTAGGGCATGAGAGTCATCAAGGACTGTTGAATCTCCACCTCCTCAAGATATAACACCTAGAAAGAGAATGAAGCAATCTGCCCAGCGCTGGAGAGAAGCAAAGGGCCAGCAAACATCAGAGTCCGATAGGGAGGAGCCGTCGCGCCCCCAATCACAAGCAGGACCATCCAGGACTCGGGTGGTTCATACAGACACCGAATCAGAGAGTGAGCCACCATGGTTGCGAGAAAAAATACCGCGCACACACCGTGTGGCCGTTGGGGGGAAGACATTGCCTCAAGGCGAGGGAGCTCTCCCCACACGAAAACATCGGCAACCAAGGGAAGTAGAAGAATCAAAAGAGGCTACAGAACCAGCCCCTAAGCATGTAAATAGACGCAAGTCTAAGTTTTTCAAGAAGCCTAAATGCCGCCCGCCAGCAAATGTGCAAGTGCCCCCAAGACAACCGCAGTGGCGCTGAAAAATAGCAAGGGCATTTGCAGAAATCCGCCACTACCAGAAGACGACGGAGCTCTTAATTCGACGCGCCCCCTTTGCTTGCACTGTGAAGGAGGTGCTTCAAAGCTATGGAAATCAGTATAGAATGCAAGCAATAGCGCTAGAGGCTATTCAAGAAGCTGCAGAGGCCCACATCATTTCGGTGTTGGAAGATACCAACCTATGCGCCATTCATGCAAAGCGAGTGACAATACAGCCAAAAGATATGCAGCTTGCACGTCGATTGCGACGAGACTTCGAGCATTAGCCGAAGTTATCCCTCTTTTTGTATTGCACACCCTTATCTTTGTAATGATTTGACTTTTCAATGACAATATGATCAACAGTTGTGTCTACTTTGTCTATTATCTTTGTAATTTCAAGTTCTGTATGTAATTGTAGTCAATTTCAGTAAATTTGTGCATTTTAACTTCCCTTGGGGGTAGATAAGCCTATAAGGGGCCAAAAAAATCCTGGCCACAAGGGCGCGCAAATGGCCCATCCAAAATTGATGGATGGGCCATTTGCGCGCCCTTGTGGCCAGGCCTTTTTCTGCCCAAATGTACTTAAAATGCACAAATTTACTAAAACCTATTGTTTTTGCATCAATATTTTACATGGATCCTTGTGGACACCTTTTTTTGGTCATTTCAAGCTTTGAATTCCTTATAGGATATCAAAACAACTAACATATTGTGATACCAAGTGTCTATGCAACATTAATTTGGATTTTTCAAATGTCCAATGTAATTGGACTTTTTGGTGGAGGGGTGTACTAGGTAGAGCTAAAGCAGGTGATAGTGTGCTAGAAAATTCATTTCATAATTGATTTCAGCTTTTCTAGTGTCCTTGAGTCTGAACATATGCTGGAATCGCCATAAAAAGGGTGCATTTAAATGAATGATGCAAAACCAATCCATTGTAGTATATTTGTGCTTTTTAAGTACCCTAGGGGGTAGATTGGCTTATAAGGGGCAAAAAAAATGCCTGGCCACAAGGGCGCGCAAATAGCCCATCCAAAACTGATGGATGGGCCATTTGCGCGCCCTTGTGGCCAGGCCTTTTTCTGCCCCTTTTAGGCTTATCTACCCCCAAGGGTACTTAAAATGCACAAATTTACTAAAACCTATTGGTTTTGCATCAATAGATTACATGGATCCTTGTGGACACCTTTTTGGGGTCATTTCAAGCTTTGAATTCCTTATAGGATATCAAAACAAATAACATATTGTGAAACCAAGTGTCTATGCAACATGAATTTGGATTTTTCAAATGTCCAATGTAATTGGACTTTTTGGTGGAGGGGTGTACTAGGTAGAGCTAAAGCAGGTGATAGTGTGCTAGAAAATTCATTTCATAATTGATTTCAGCTTTTCTAGTGTCCTTGAGTCTGAACATATGGTGGAATTGCCATAAAAAGGGTGCATTTAAATGAATGATGCAAAACCAATCCATTACAGTGAGGCGGTCCGGGGCGGGCAACAAGAAGAGCAACCTCTAGACACCCTTCAAGGCTCCCGTGCTTCTCAATGGGGCTGGGGCACAACACAACACAAACCAAAACAACAAACCCACAGCCAAATCCCAACTACACAAGGGGAACCACCTAGTTTAAGAGCGAACTAGGATGCAAAAGAGGAGAATCGTTAGAGCAACCCACAAACAAGCAAGGAATTTACACTAACCCTAACACCAATGGAACACTCTCACACACTAAAACACGAGAGAGAGAGAGAGAGAGGGAGAGAGATAGTGCTCGGGCTGCTTTGAAACGTATCGGCAATGATCAAGCAAACACAATTATATATTTAAGAAAGAGAGAGAGAGGGGGAGGGGGTGCTTGTTGCATTAATACCTTCTTACGAATCTGTCATGACAAATCAAAGTGAGATTAGTATTTGTTCAACATAGCTTGCGTAAATTTCACCACAACACATCACAAGAAAAGCCACCCCAATCACTGTCTTAAGGCCAGGGGAGTCCTCTCCACCCTGTCGCCCTCTTACAGTATGTGGGATTTATGGCTAGATTGATGACAATACCAGAGACAAGCTATCAAGAACTTAACAAAAAAACACCAAGACACTTACGCATCATTGTTTTCCATTACTTCACGTTGGAAGGGAGACAAAGTATCCAAGCTTAGTCCAAATCCACCCTCCTTGATTCAGCAAATGTTGGGCTTACACTAGTAGGAGAAATGATAGATTTCCTACTCTCAATTGAATGATCACTCTCTCTCTTACAATGGCATAGAGTTCCCTTGCTAATCCCCTATTACAACACATGCACATGCATAAGACAATGAGCTTCCACTCAAGAGCTCCTTCTAGAGAGGTTGAGCTTGGCTTCTCAAGCTATAGCATAGTGCTCTTGCTTATGGCTCTCCCGTTTTTTGTGCTAGCTACACCCTCCTTTATAGCAATTTTGAAGGCTAGGGCTACTCCTCTAACCATGGTTGGGTTAGATTTTCATCAATTTATCTAATTTCTTTTGCTTGGAATTTTCAAGAAGTTGGTGGGGAAAGAGAGAGGAGAGAAATGGAGGTGATAGGACTTTTCATAGTGGGTTAGTGTTAGTAGAGTTAGTATTAATTTACAAATGGAATTGGATATTTACAATGGGAGTATCCATGTAGGATACAAATAAGGAAGAAAAACTCTTAAGAGGTAAGAAAAGGTGCATTTCTTACAAGGTTGATGCTCCAAGTGTCTTGAGTAGGGTCAATTTTGACGCTTGTTGACGGTCCACTAGCTTTGACGGTACATTTTCTCTCCACTCTTGACCTTCCTTGAGAGACAAGGTAATTGAAGCTGAGTAATCAACCACCATGATGCTGTCTTTTAAGAGAAGAAGCTGAATTTTGTGGGTTTTTTGATAGATATGGGTAATTTGGAGGAGGAAAAATGAGACTAGGTGGTCAATTTTGGAACGGAATTGTGTGTGGGAGGTATGAGTTCACCATGGTTTCTCTTATTCTTCAAGGTTGTTGAGAAGGTGAGTAGGGTGCAGAGAGGAGTGGTGAGAGAGGTGGGGATGATGAGTGGAGAAGTGTGTGTGAAAGAGGAAAATGATAAAGTGGAAGAGAGAGTGTGACTGCATAGCATGGGAAAATTGGGGTCCACTAATAAAATCATAGCTCACAGCTCATAGCTCAAAAAAATATGAAAAAATTTGAGGCAAAAGTTCAGTCCACGAGCTACAACTTTTGTTTGTATCACCTTTTCAAATTCGGAGAGCAAGTGAACTTTAAAAATTCAGCAAAACCGACCGTTTTTTTCCACTGCACAAGGTCCTTGTGGGGTCCTTCTTTGGATGATTCTTTTGAATACCTCCAAGAGTGAGTCCTCCATAGTGCATGTATGCATGCCACCTACCCTTGACCTTATTTGGTAGGTCTATAATTGAAGATATTGTTGAGATCATGATATAAGTGAATAGTACAACTAAGAAAATCAAATATTGAGGGGTCTAAAAAATATGTACATGTCAAATATAAATAATATAAGTGGAAAAAATATAAAGGGGTCAAAAGAAATCTCTCTCATTATAAGTCTACCATAAAAAGATGAATATTTTTGGTGGTCTAATTTATGAGAGTAATAGAGAATATATGTAGGAAGGAAAAAATCACAATAGTGAAAAAAATATACACATTAATAGAACTAGTTTTTTTGGATTTTTGTTGGGATGGAGTTACACCAAATATAAGAGAAGCTTACATGAAAATATTTCTATATGGAATAAAGAGTATGAAAAATGGTAAGAAAAATTGTGGTAATGGTGAGACAATGTACAAAGCATAAATAACACACACCTAGGTAGAAATATTTAAATAAATACCAAAATAATTATGAAAAAATCTTTTATTTAGGCCCTATATACAAAGAAATATTTACATACGCATGGGCCATAATATACTTATATTTTTTATATTTTTTATTTTTTTGGCTCAACTAGCCCAATGCCTAGCTAATTGAGGGTTTTTTATTTCAGTAAGGAGATATGGGAAAAGTCCCCTAACTCACACGCACCTATATACAGTGAAAGGGTGAGGATAGCCATAGTGTTTGGGTGATTTTGGTAGGGTAGAGTAACTCACTATGACAATCACAGAGAGGCGAAAAAACGGCTATCAGCAGTATATTTGTGCTTTTTAAGTACCCTAGGGTGTAGATTGGCTTATAAGGGGCAAAAAAATGCCTGGCCACAAGGGCGCGCAAATAGCCCATCCAAAACTGATGGATGGGCCATTTGCACGCCCTTGTGGCCAGGCCTTTTTCTGCCCCTTTTAGGCTTATCTACCCCCAAGGGTACTTAAAATGCACAAATTTACTAAAACCTATTGGTTTTGCATCAATATTTTATGTGGATCCTTGTGGACACCTTTTTTTAGTAATTTCAATCTTTGAATTCCTTATAGGATATCAAAACAAATAACATATTGTGAAACCAAGTGTGTATGCAACATTAATTTGGAATTTTCAAATGTCCAATGCAATTGGACTTTTTGGTGGAGGGGTGTACTATGTAGAGCTAAAGCAGGTGATAGTGTGCTAGAAAATTCATTTCATAATTGATTTAAACTTTTCTAGTGTCCTTGAGTCAAAAACCTATGCTGGAATTGCCATAAAAAGGGTGCATTTCAATGAATGATGCAAAACCAATCCATTGTAGTATATTTGTGCTTTTTAAGTACCCTAGGGTGTAGATTGGCTTATAAGGGGCAAAAAAATGCCTGGCCACAAGGACGCGCAAATGGCCCATCCAAAACTGATGGATGGGCCATTTTCGCGCCCTTGTGTCCAGGCATTTTGTGCCCCTTATAGGCTAATCTACCCCCTAGGGTACTTAAAAAGCACAAATATACTGAAATTGACTGCAATTACATACAGAACTTGAAATAACAAAGTCACCAATCAAAAAACAATTCATATCACCAATTGAAACAATTTTCAAGATTGACAAATCAGATTCAAAAGAATTTGCAATATAGAGAGACAATTTCAAATATTTTTTATTCCTTCCAGCACGGTGATTTTACATCATGTATTTGAGGAGTTTATAATTTTTTTGACCATTTCCTGGCGCCTATTTTGCGCGTAAGGCAACTCCCCAGTCAAGAGGGACTGCGCTATGGCATTTGTGTCAGTTGAGCCAATGGAAGCATGTATCCCTATCTGGGCAAGCACTTTACCACGAAAGCCAGTGCCAAACGCTTTTCATACAAGGGATCTACGCACTAGGAACACTTGATGCGCAGTTTGAGCAATGGTGCTCAAACACAAAAACTTGCTCAAGGCTTTTAAAGACCAAGTCATAAAATGGGCTTGGGGAGTTAATTCATTATGGATAATGGCCACATCGCCAGGGGGGAGTTGTCCTAGGTAATGCGCAAGGGAAGCTTGAGGTCCAAAGCCCGTCCGCGTGCCACCCGTCCTTGCAGCAAAATCATCAACCTCCACAACATCCTGTCATAAACCTATGAAGGTAAAGAAAAAAGACAATGAAGGATAAAATAGTAACATGAAAATTAGGATACAGTTTACCTCCTGCTCCTTGTCGTCCTCCTCCCTGTTGCCCTTTGCATCCAAGTCAATGCTCCCATGCTCCACAGATACAAGCTTTGGATCATGAGATGGGAGGTCGCATAATGGCATAGGCATCCTAGCAGCCTCAACCTTGGCTTGGGTGGCTTGGAAATCTTCATCAGCCACGTGCAACTGCTCTGCTGCCAGGACCTCCGCACATACAACTGCAATAGTGTTAGCAACAGAGTCCCCATCTGGCAAGAGCTTTCTTTCTACGACATCTGGCGTATTGTCTAAGGGACATTTGCTACTGTTGCATAGCAAGCTCAAGCATTCATCCATGCGCAGGCCAAATGATTTTTCCAAATCATGTAGGAACACATACTCCTCCCCATCCACTAACACTGAGGAGAAGCGACTGATTTCTACCTCTGGGATTGCCACATCCGTCAGTAGTAGTGGCACTGAAGTGTCACTAGGGCCAGCCGCAACTATGGATTTCTCAACCTCTTCCTCAGGAACCCTAGGGTACTCGAGCCGGTGTGCTTTTCGTTCCGCTGCAAGGTTCATGGGGATAACCTGCTGCTCCTTGGTGTCCTTGATAAAGGACCCAACTTGAAGGTGTGGTAAGCGGAGCTCCTCCAAATCAGGTTCCTCGCTCACCAAGAAGATAAATGTTGCGAGCCGAGAAAGGTACTCCACCCCCAACTTGCGCTTCTTGAGCGCTGACACCCCAGGGGCTTGCTCGTCCAAGTAATGGCCTGCATCGGTTGCAATTTCTTGTAATCGTTGCAACCGCTTGGAGAATGGGCGATCACCTTTGTGTATATAGTGCAAAAGATCGCAAGGCACCCAGATCCCTGCATGTGGGGGGATAGATACAGAATATTTTATGATGTGCTCCTCCATGAACGCAGAAATCTGCTCAAATGCATCAATGTGAAGGGCAATTGTGGCGTCAAGGTCAGGGAGACGAGTAAAAAAGGTGTGGAGGAAGAGGATGAAGCGTGACAAAGGGGTGGATGTGGGTGCAGATGCAGAGGCTGTGGCAACATCCATGTCTAACCTGGGGTGTGGATAGAGAGTGGAGGAGCTCAAGAGTTGCAAAAGTGAAAATAGTGAATGAGTTAGGTGGCCCCCCTTTTATAATGGACCCTTTTTTTAAGACATAAAAAAAAGGCACTTTCACCAAAAAATGATTTCTCATCCCAATGCAAAAAATTATATTCAAAGGCATGATTTGCCGAAGCAAATCATGTTGATTACAGCGGGGATCAATATGAAAATTGCAAGAGTTACAAAGTTATAAGATCGATAGCATAGTTCCATCTGTCCCCCAGTCCTCCTCGACCTTCAATTTGTCTTCCATTCTTTTCCCAATCTGCGGACATTCATTACAATAAGCATCTAATGATCGACAAACCATGATGTATTGAAAATGTGGTGGAAGGATTCTCACCTTGTGACCTTGTAAACGAAATTGTGCTTGTTGAAGGGCCTCAAAACCCATAATACCCAAATGTTCTCGAACATTACTGAGAGTCCAATGCTTGTTCACTTGGACTGCCTCCAAATCATCGTTGGGCATCTTCACTGCAATGTCAAAGCTTGCAATAGCGTCGTCTACACTCTGTAAGGGAGTCCACACTCCAAGCTTGCACATCCAACGATCATAGTGAAATCGTATGTACAAGGACTCTGATGCTTGCCACTCTGCATGCCGTACTGGACCTTGTGAGGATCACCAGTACTCTAAGGAACGCGCATGGGCTAGTCGACGGGCTTCTTTTGCTAAGCACGATGACCTTGCACGTTCAATCGACACTTTACGTCCAAAGGTGGTACGGTAAAATCAATTTGACATTTCTTGAAGATAGAATGAGCACACTAAACCCCCTCCATGTCTTGTATTCTTGAAGTAGACGCCCCCAGCACAATAGTGTGACTTCTCCATACCTTGCGTTCTCAAAAATATCCAATGAACCATACATGTTCATAAAGTATGGACCATGTGCATACAGGATGTGTTGCCCATAAAGCCACAAAACATTGATGATCAAAACTAAAGCATAGAATAGAACAAGGTAGAATAGAAAGCACTCACCATAGAGTGTGTAATGTTTATTTCACCCCATGCAATGAAGACCGCCTTTATGAAATCCACCACCAAATTTTGGATTGTTCTTCTACGCAACAATGGAGGTATTGGTCCCATGACAACCTATTGAATATAAGAGCCCTTCTACTTTTGAGGTAGCGTCAAACGACCTCTCCGCCCCGCAGGCTTCATTATAAAGACATAACCAAATAGGAATCTTTAATAAACGATCAAAGATGCGCATAAAAGCATGAACTGTGCACATTAGGAAGAGAATGGGGTCTAAGAGGGCTTCTTTATTTCGTAGTTTAAGGGAGTCAAACCTTTAGTATTAAAAAAGAAATCGAAGGACAACTTTTGAATTCAAACACGTAAAATGGCTAGTATATTTGAATTCAAATTTTTTTCCCAAAATCAACTTTAAAATTTAGTGGGCAAAACCATATCATGTAACATATCTACGGAAAGAGCTTGGCATGTAGATTACAAATTAGATATAATCTTTGCTCAAATTGGAGATCATATATAGGAGTTATGGAAGGCCAAAAACCATAAAGTTATCCACCCCCTTTTTTGGGGAGAAAAGTACATCCTTTGACCACTCTTACACCTCTCTTGCACACCCACCATTCTTGCACACATGTCATGCATCTATTTAAATGTTAATCACCTCCATAATCTTATGGAAAATAAAGAGGCCCTCATATACCCCATCCTCTTCCTAATGAAAAATGCACGTTTTTGAGAGGGAAGTTAATTATAGAGTTCCAGTCACTGTCTTTTATGGCACGATTGGGCTCCCCTAGCATAGGACATCGTAGCACCAAATGCTCCCACACACCTGTAATTTGTGAATTTTCCTCTACCTCTATTTCATCGACCATTGCAATTTTGTGTGCATTTCCCTCATAGCCCTTAATGTAGAATGGACAAGAATATAGAGCTCCAGCCCCTTGTTTGCAGCTTAGAATATACTTGATTGTTTTCAAATTTCCACCTAAGTGCCAGTCAACTTCAAACTCCCCTATGTCATCTACTTGGATTTTTTCCCTAGCTAGATGTGCCTTAATGCCATCTGCTATCCATGAAATGTGTTCAAAAATACAAGCAAGCACTCAATGGGTCTCCTTGGGAACCGCAATAGCACCAAGCCACCAAATTTCTTTCTCCCACTGCACACTGAAAGATGGTGGACAATCCTTGTTCATAGCTGTACACTTTGCATTAAATAATACCTCATTCATGAGAGTAATACTCATCCTTCCTAGTCTTCATTTCTTCACAATCTGACACTTGTCTAGATTGAGCACAAACACCAACTTTGAACCTATCAGTGGAAAATATCCAAAATAACATATAGTTTTTTTTTAAAAAAAGACTATGCATTACTACAGCCTCACCATTAGGTGTACACCATAAAAATGTATCATTGCCATTTGAAGACATCTCAAATCAACAAAAATATTATCTAACATTG
Organism: Adiantum capillus-veneris; assembly: GCF_014529385.1. Taxonomy (NCBI): domain Eukaryota; kingdom Viridiplantae; phylum Streptophyta; class Polypodiopsida; order Polypodiales; family Pteridaceae; genus Adiantum; species Adiantum capillus-veneris. The sequence continues at coordinate 62,467,522 of NC_140940.1, read as the reverse complement.
AGTAAGGAAATCCCTTATCCAACCTCTTTGCACCTACGCTTGTATTGGTATGTTTTCTTACTCCTTTTGACCTCTTGGTAAAGATGGATAGAGGCACTATCTCCTTTGTGTACAAATAGCCTCCAATCTGAAAGTACAGATCCTCATTTGAGGCCTTCTTAGAAATATTGACCTTAAGTGGTATAGGAAAAGTATTCTCAATAATTCCTCTTTCCCTTAAAGCATCCTTAAGGAGACCATATAATGCAACGTGGCCCTTAGAACTAATACCCACTTCATCACAAGCCTTCTGTACATCATCACTCACAAGATTTAAAAACTTTTGCATCACCTTCTTTGTGACAGCATTGTTTAAATGTTCTGCATTTGGTGCTCATAGAAGGCCTACGACATACGATTTCTTGAGGCCCAAACTCAATAAATGGATGCAATCCTCTAGCTATGGCCACCACACAGCTCTTGGATAAAATTCCTACAAGAATGGATAAAAAAATTACCACAAAAGAGACTTAAAGCACAGATGGGAGTGTAGCAAAATGCACCTTGTAGCTACGATCCTTCTTTTTTTAGCACCACCTTTAGGGGCTAAAGTCTCTATGGCATTGAAGCTCCTCTTACGTTCCCTTGTACCTAAAGGCGTGTTTTTAAGATGCAGGATCTTATCTTCAATCTTTTCAATCTTAGAATCCTTCTCTTCTATCTGTAGCTTTAGGTTTTTCACTTCCTCCTCTGCATGAATGATCCTTTCGTGCAATTTGCTAGTGGTATGGGAAAGAATTTGACATTGATGCAAAGAACATTGTGTGCTATCAACTCCAATAGTCAACAATCACTTGCAGAATCCAAGAATACCTTGCTTCCCTCTATCTACGTATTGTAATAATGAATTAAGGTTATTGAATTTTGGATACACATTGATGGCTGGATCATTAGGATAGAGCCAAACATGCACCCAAAGGTCCACATTGGTGTGACTTGCACCATGGCGTTGTTTTGAAGGTTTGCAAGTGGAAGAGTATGGTGTGTAGGAGGGCCTCTTTATTTGGCATGAGATTATAGAAATGATTAAAATTTTGACAAATAGATGCACGCCATGTGTGCAAGAATGGTGGGTATGTAAGAGAGGTGTAAGAGTAGTCAAAGGATGCACTTTCCTTCCCAAAAAAGGGGGTGGACAACTTCATGAATTTTGGCCCTCCATAACTCATACATAGGATCTTCAATTTGAGCGGAGATTATAGATTTGTAATCTACATGCCGAGCTCTTTCCATAGATATGTTAGATGATATGGTTTTGCCCGCTAGATTTTAAATTTTATTTTGGGGGGAAATTTTGAATTCAAATAAACTAGCCATTTTGCCTGTTTGAATTCAAAAGTTATCCTTTGATTGCTCTCTTAATAGGAGAGATTTGACTCCCTTAAACTTCCAAATAAAGAGTCCCTCCTAGACCCCATTATCTTTCTAATGGATGCTCTGAGGGTGCGAAGTCCTTTGGCAGCAAAACATGTAGAGAAACCGTTTTCAAACTTGACGATCTTGTTGTGGATGGTATGTTTGTAATTTCATTTAGCTCCATGGCAAGGGGAATAAATCTCACCTCAAGCAAGAGTGGAGAGCTGCAACAGAGCCACAGAGTGGAGAGGTGAGCTATGGAGTGAAGAGCTGCAGAAGAGCTATAGAGTGGAGAGGAGGTCTATGGAGTGGATAGGTATGGGGGGGGGGGGGGAGATGCAACAAAGCTATGGAGTGAACCTACAACAAGGAGAGGGAAGGAGGAAGAGTGTGTGCTGAAAAGTAGGAGAGATAAGAGAGAGGGAGAGGAGTGATAGAGAGGGAAGGAGGAAGAGTGTGTGCTGACAAGTAGGAGAGAGAAGAGAGAGGGGAGTGATTTTGAAGGGAAATAAAAAATGTGGAAATTTTGATATTTTTCAGATCTAGCAAAAAGACTTTGAGAGAGAATTTTTTTTTGGGTATGCATATAGGTTGGGGAGAACTTTTGAGTAAAAATGAGGTTTTCTTTATTATTATTTTTTTAAAAGTGATTTTTTGGTTGGGGACGGCCTTGATGATGTGGCAAAAGAAAGGGGGGGAGGGTAGTTATTGTCATAAGGACCACCACCCTTTTGGGTAGAAATAGAATGTACCTATCCTCCCTCCCTAGCCTCTATTTCAACCTATAAAAATCCTATGATAGCCATAAAAAAATCTTATGAGCGAGAATACCCTCATTCAATGGCACTTTTCTAGCCTTGATCTCTTGAATTAGGGATCCTTACAAGGCCATTTTGGGGTTTATATTTCTCCTAATTGGATAGTCGAGCTATTTTAATTCAATACACACATCCGCTGGAACCACTCATGAGTCAACAATGAATTTCACCTTAGGTTTATTATGAAAAGCCTATACAAAATCATGTGAGAGAGCTTGAGGGTGTAGCATATACTACAAAAAACAGCCCATTTTAGCCAAGCACAGAGGAAGCTATATTGGATCCCTTATATGTGGATCAACCAATAAGAAATCAATCCACAATGGAAAAAAAATGCTCTTGTCCATAGCAAACAAAATTACAAGCTTAGAGGATATCCTCCTAGGACAGGATAGCCAATGGGTAGCACGATCAACTTCCCAATAGAAAGGTACATGCTATGAATCTGGAGGTAACCATTGGCCTAGAGTTTTCCCACACAAAGATGAGAGAGAAAAAATAAATGGTTTTTGGAAGGTTGTGCGAGAGATCACCTTATCTAACATTGTGACAATAACCCAAACAACAAGTGACTTTGAATGCCATTGGGGTTTGCCTTATTCTAGAGGATCTGAGTCAAAGCTGGAAAATCCTATCAAGGTGGTGAGTAGAGCTGAATCTCACGAGATACAACCAATTCTTGAAGTGGAAGAGCTGTGGCTACAATTCTTATGGAGACGATAAAAAACAAGAAAGACGCTACTGTCATGTTGCAGTCAGTACCAATCTCGGAGTGAACATGGATCCTGGGGATATACAGTCACTATAGGGAGATGCAGGGATGGAGTTATTTTTGGAGACTAAACCAGAAATGTTTAAAACTTTACCTTCTTTTATAGGAAAACACGAGACAAAATTTGAGGTGTGGGTTGGGCCATCTTAATGGAAGACCACATATATGGAGACAAATGAGCAAAACCCTCGAAGAGATGGGGCTGAAAATACCTCCACGAGATAATTTTGTAGATGAGAACATGCAAACACAACTTGAGAAACCAAGAGAGAAGTCTGTACTAGTGAATAAAGTGGACAACATAACTCCCATAATATTTTGCGACAAAGATGGTTATGAAGTTATGTTGATTGGCATCCCTTTTTCTTGAAGTTGATCCGTTGTTGGGCAGCTCCGCTTTCATGACAAGAAAATAAGCAAAGGGATGCCAATCAGGTTTATTTGAATCCTACGTGATTATTCAACAGTTATAAGGGCTTGCTAACAAGTCAATTTTAAGTTAAAAGTGTGCAAGATGCAGCTCTAAGGGCCAAAAGATGTCTTGGTAATGCTAAACAGTGAGTATGATTGAAGTGGTCATAGCTGGGATTTTATTAATTAAAGTTGAAGTACTTGAAGTGCTCTACAGGCCTGTCTTTACGGCTAGTCAATCGGAGCTATGGATAAGAAGTTATGATAGTTTTAAGTTGAGTCAGTAGTAGATCCGTACCGGATTGATCACCTGCTGATAAAAGGTCAAAGATGATAGGCATGCATGGGTCCAAAGTGCTCACTTCCAGGAGTGGTCTTTCCAGTTTGTCAATCGGGGTTTCGTTTGGCAAGATATGGCCAGTTTAAGTATCACCGGGGACCGGTTCCGAACCGCCCTGGTCGCCTTGATCAGTCAAGTTCATCTGGTAATTTTTGAGCTTCAGACAAATTCTAGGAAATGGAGTCGTCAGAGCAGAATTGGTGGCAACTGATGGCCCGTATACAGGCTTAATGCAGTGCAGTGCTGATATGTATGGCAAATGTGGGTGGATAGGGAAGCATTTTTTTCTACATATAATGTCTTGTCTTGACGGACATAAAGCCGAACTGTGGGGAACCGAAGTCGTGCTTCGCATTGCCTTGGCCTGGTTTTGAGACGTGGTGGCGTTACGCATGCACAAAAAGTTCCTACTGAGCTCTTTGTCCAAAATTTCATATCTTGGAGAGCATTGGAGATGACTCTCTGAAATCTCTTCTCCTCTTTTCATTGAACCCCTTCTCTCCTGGGGAAGAAATCCTTGAGATCATAAGCTCCATAACCCAAGCTAAGCTTTCATAATCTTCATTAGCCGAGCCTAATTTAATCTCCTTAAGCCAAGCCAAAGCTCTCGATTTCACTTAGCCATCTTAAGCCTTGATAACCATAATCTCTAATCTCCTTAATCGAAGCCGCTTGACCATCAATAGCCTTGATAATCCAAAGCTCTCAAAGCTAAGCTCTCTAACCATTAGCCATCCTAACCTAAAGCTCTTGAAGTTAAGCTCTCTAAACGGAAGCCGAAGCTCTCTAAGCCTAATCTCGGATGTCATTAGCCCAGATAATCACAAGCTCTCCAAGCCTAAACAATCTATAACCCGGATTATCATAAGCTCTAAACCAAATCCCTAAGCCCCTTTAACCGGAATTAAGCCATAAATCTTAAGCCAAATCAGACCACCTAAGGCCATTGGAAGTCAAAGTTCTTAAGCCATAGCGAGAAGAAGCAGAAGGTAGTACAAGGCAGTTCATTATTGGTTGTCTTGTTTAGCACCTGGATTAAGACAGGTTAAACCTTGTAAGGAGCATAAACGCCTCCATTAATGTTTAATTAAGCAGGGATACTGTTGATTATTTGGTTTAAGTTAAACTGTCTGTTTCAAACTCTGTTCCCATTAATTGTGTCTGTTGCAACTCTTTTCCTCGCACCTCTCACAGCCAGGGGCCCTGTGCCTTCCTGGTTCACCTTTATAATACAAATCCCCCGACATAGGAACAATGATTTTGGCATAATCACGGATACATTGTGCCCGATATAATTAGAATTGAGAGAATTTTTTGCACCAGTGTAGAGCGGCATGCACGCAAGACTTTGCATCATCTCGCCCTCCTCATCGTTGCTATCATTCCGTCAATATGAATGGGATGGCTGAGGTTGGTCCACAGTACTGCGTTCAATGTTGTCGCCTTCTATGTTGGAATCCATCTCAAAGAACGCATCCAACATCTGCTCCATCTCTACTTCTTGAAATGCCGCTTCAGGTATTGGTTGGGAGGACTCAGTCGATGGCTGCTCGTTTGAAAATCATCTTCTTTGGGATGAAGTTGGAGCAATATCTACTTGCAGACTTTGACCTTCAATCTCTAGACCATAAGATCGATAACGCAGGTCTTGTACTTGCTCTATCGGAAAGAGACCGTGATTGCGTATGTATTGTTCGTAGATTTTTAATTTTCGAAAGATCTGATGCGTGCAATGTGCACAAGGACACGCCATCCTATCGTCCATACTTTATCTACCAATGATGCAACAAATAATTAAAACATTCAACTATTTTTTGCTAGCTCTAACAACCTCACATTCTCTAGCCAGGCCCGATTGTTGAGATGTAGAGAGAAAGAGAGAGAGATGAGACAAGAGCTCCCAAATATTGATTCATATTGAGGACAAGATACAAATATATAGGTGAGACCAAGTTGAGTAGAGTGAGCCATATATAGCTCCAACACCCCCACTCAAACAAAGGTCTCTAGCTTTGGATGAAAAAACCCTTGGGGAGTTCAAGGGAAAAACCCAAGTCCCTATACAATGTGAAAATATGAACCAGCGATGATGATGTGAAAGTGAATTGTGCATCTATCTACAAATGTTCAAGTGACTTAGAGATCACAATGTGCAAATGTGGAGTGTGCATAGTGCATGGTACCTAAAAGATTACAATGTCATATGTACAAAGCTATTACAATAGCAAAGAAGCTAATCTAGAAAGAGTGAGGCCGAAGCAACTCCAAGCTCCGAGCGCAAGAGGATGAAACGTGACTCGTTGAGGCCTTTGGTCAAAATGTCTGCAATCATCTGGTCACTTGGACAGTGTTCAACCATAATGGTTCCTTTGCGTACTTCATACCTGACATAATGATAATGGACAGCAATGTGCTTTATTATGTTGAACATAGTCTTTTGCAAGACTAATAGCACTTTGGTTGTCACACCGCAAGGGTGTGCTAGAAAGAGGAGAGTGACCAATATCAACTAGAATTTGTCGAAGCCAAATCAACTCACGAGCTGCAAGTGATGCCGCAACATATTCTAACTCAGTCGTAGAAACTGCAACAAAACGTTGTTTCTTGCTGGTCCAAGAAACAAGACAACCATTTATTAAGAAGCAATTTCCACTAGTAGATCGCATAGATAAATGTGAGCTTGCCCAGTCTGCATCTGTGTAACCCAAAAGAGAAAGAGATTGCATAGAATCCGATGTGAGTTGTCGTCGATAGACTAAACCAAAATCTGTAGTGCCTTTGAAGTATTTCAATACACGCTTTGCAACAGACCAATGCTTAAGAGAAGGACATGCAAGATGTTGTCCAAGATAACTAGCAGCAAACAGAATATCAGGACGAGTGTTCATGCCAACAAATTGAAGACATCCAATCAAGTTAGCATAAGGTTGATTTGTGACAAGTTGATCACCATTGTCAGAAGTGTTCTTTGTAGAGCTCGCAAGACAAGGTGTGTTGGCTGAATGTGCAGATTCCATACCAAATTTTTAAATAGTAGCTACAATAAACTTTGACTGTCGAAGGAATAAAATACCTTTTGTACGGTTCCGTTGGATTTGAATGCCAAGACACGGGTGAATCTCTCCAAGATCCACCATATCAAATGCAGAAGACAATAACTTTTTCACTTGCTGAAGAAATCCCAAATCATTGGAAACAAGGATGGTATCATCCACATAAAGAGCAAGAATCACAAAACTGCTACCTTGGCGTTTTATGTATAAGTTGGGGTCTGAAGAGCAAGAGATGAATCCTTAAGAGGTGAGAAAAAGATCAAATTTTGTATACCAGGCTCGCGAAGCTTGTTTGAAACCATATAGTGCCTTATGGAGTTGAGCAACAAGGTCTTCTTTACCTGGAATAACAAACCCTTCTGGTTGTTCCATATAAATTCCTCTTCCAAGTCACCATTAAGAAAAGCAGTTCGCACATCCATTTGATGAGCTTCTAAATCAAATTGAACAGCAAATGCCAATAAAACTTGAACACTTGTAATGCGAACAACTGGTGAAAAAGTCTCTTGATAATCAACACCAGCTACTTGGGAGTAACCTTTTGCAAGTAAAAGCGCCTTGAACTTGTCAAAAGATCCATCTGCTTTTACTTTTGTCTTATACACCCACTTATAGCTGTACGACCAAGAGGTAATTTAGTTAGTATCCATGTACCTTTAGAGATAAGAGAATCGTACTCTGCTTCCATAGCCTCTTTCCATTGATCCTTTTGTGGTGAAGAGATAGCTTCATCATAAGTAATGTGATCTCCAGAAGTAGAAAAAGCATTATCAGCAATATCTTCATCATAAACATGACATGAGCCATGTTCAAAATCAATAGGCAGATCAACAAAATGAATATAAGCAATACATCCAAAGGTTCGAAAATGAGATACAGAAGGAATGTCACCTGTCCATGCTATGATGGGTATCTTACCAGAGGGTGCACTAGTAGGAAGATGATTCCGAATAAATACTGCTGTCAAAGTAGCTTCATCCCAAAAAAAACGAGATAAGCCAAAATGAATCAGCATACATCTTATAGCATTGAGAATAGTGCGATTTTTTTGTTTAGCAACGCCGTACTGTTGAGGCAAATATGGAATAGTGTGTTCATGACGAATTCCACTTTCAACACAGTAACTCACAAACTCTCGAGAAACATATTCGCCTCCATTGTCACTACGAAGCTTCTTAAGGCGACGACCAGTTTGAAGTTCCGCAGCCTTGTGGAATTGTTTGAAAACAGATAAGGCTTCAGATTTTTGTCTAAGTAGAAATACAGTCGTATACCTTGAGAAATCATCAATGAAAGTAATGAAGTAGCGATATTGTGATCTCGAAGAAGGTAGAGGTCCACATATATCAGTATGAACAAGATCCAATATGTCATGAGAATGAGTTGTATTTGAAAGAGGAAAGGGTTTACGATTGTGTTTCCCAAGAGCACAAAATCCACAAATTCCCATATGGGGATGGGCTTTAAGATCCATGCCATGAACAAGATCACGACGTTGAAGATCAAGGAGTTTTGAGAAATCAGCATGAACAAAACGGTGATGCCATACTTTGCAATCATGATCACCTGGAGCAGTGACAACATTTGCTACAGCATCGTTGAGAGAGAGTTCAAACAAATTACCGTTTCGAGGAGCAGTGGCTATAGTATGTCCATCTTTCCCAATTTGGCATTTGGTATGATCAAATCCAACAAACAAATCAAGATCAACAAGTCTAGCAACTGAAAAAAGATTACGTTAAAGATCTGGTACATGTAATACTCCTCGCAAAATTCGAGTGGAAGAAGATAAGGTACCAAGATATAATTCTTCAATACCCTTTACTTGACAAGTAGTGTCATCAGCAAGATAAACAACACGTTGAACTGGTAGTGTATGATGGTTATGGAGCCACTTAGACTGATATGTCATATTTCCTGTAGCACCAGAATCGACAATAAAAAGTGATCCATCACGTACATGAAGTATTCTGTCTGGAGCAACTGAACATAGGACGCAACTTGTTTCTGGTACAATGTTGTTTCGATGTTCAGTAGCATATGCTCTATTCCGATCCGTGTCGAATCGACGCTTATAGCACATATGAGTGGGATGATCAGATCGTCCACAATATTCACAAGAAGAAGAAGAAGAGTCTCTAGATAAACGTGGTTGTTTGGTGGTAATATTGTGTTCTTCATCATATTGATGTGCCCAACAATCATCTTTAGTATGGCTATTTTTGTTGCAGTAAGAACATTGCTTATTAGGAAATTTGAGACGAGAGAAAATATTACCGCAATGGCCACCTCTACGGTTTCCTCGTTGAAATGGACGCCTTTGAGCATAAAAAGCACGTTCCATCTGTTGTGACTCACTCTCCTCTTGTGAAATCATAGCTGTATTGTGACCAGCATTACGACGTTCTTGACATTGAGAGTATTCAATTAAAGACATGCAGGCTTGGTCAAAATCAAGACCATCTTTATTAGAGAGAATATTAACAATGTTATCATAAGAAGAGTCCTTCACCGTATTAAGGAGAAGTGTAATCAGCTGCTTTTGTGGAACAGGATCACCGGCAGCGGCAAGTTGATTAATAATAGATTTGAAAGAATCAATATGTCTCGTCATGGCAGTACCAACTTCATATTGTAACTTGTTAAGCAACCCTCTCAAATAAAGTATTTCTGTAACAGATTTTTTCTTCTGAAAGTTTGCGATAAGGTACTTCCATATGTCGTGGGAAGTAGGCAGTTCATACATATCAAGAAAAAGGGAATCAGTAAGAGCAGAAAGAATATAGCGACGAGCTGCTTTATCACATCGTTGCCAATCCGTATAGGCAACATTCCAATCTTCAAATATAGGTCCTTCACTGATAAGCACGTCATCATTATCCGTATCAACAGGCTGAGGCGGACAAACACGGTTTCCAAAAACAACATCGGAGAGTTCATTGCCTTCAAGAATTAACAACGTCTTTTCTTTCCAGCCTGGAAATCCTTGACCTTGGAAAGGAGGAACATAATGCTGGCCAGAAGAAAAGCCGTTGACGAGAATATTCATAGCCATGTCTTGTTGCGACAAGACGTATAAGATAAGATCGCAGAATCTGCACACCATATATGGTGAAGGCCGCAATTGAGAATGAGAGAGATATGAGGACTGCGTTCTGTCAATGATAAACGTAAGAAGGATGCTCAAGGAACGTCCAAAGATGTGAGAGACGTCACCCAAAAAAGGCAGGGTAAAGGAAACGTTAATAATAAAAGAGTCCTCAAAATAGAGTGGCGTGAGACGTAAGATTGACGGCCACAATACGAATAGCAAAAAGCTAAATCTTCTTGAAAAAGTTAACGCCAAAATAAGAAAAACGATCGCGGACGCTTCACGAAGAAGTAGGACGAAGAAAGTTGCGTTAAGCTCAATAGCAGTAAAAACAACATAACTTTCTGCTGCGAACTCCAATTGACGCAAACCTAGAACTCAAATTGAAGAGCTCGAGGAGACGAAAAATTGAGATGAAGTTCAGGGTGTCATCAACAAGAAAACGTAATCAACGATTAGATTGATTAGCAATAAACGCCACACAAAACACTAATCATATTCTTCTTAACACAAAACAACCATAGTTAACAAGAATCAACGCTTAAAAATAAAATTTGTAGCAATTTTGAATCTTACATGCGAATCACATACACATACTGTTTTGTCACCATGAATTGAATCGGCGCTTGATCGTTACCGCTCTGATACCATGTTGAGATGTAGAGAGAAAGATAGAGAGAGACAAGACAAGAGACACACCATATACGCTCCCAAAGACTGATTCATATTGAGGACAAGATACAAATATATAGGTGAGACCAAGTTGAGTAGAGTGAGCCATATATAGCTCTAACATTGCCTACATTGATAGTGAGAGAATAATCCAGGTCTGCATGCGTCTCAATCGCCACTAGAACTGGTCCCTGCATGCACCAAGCATGTCTATCACTGGCCCAGTTGTAGGCGCGCATGCCTTTGTCTGTGCTGTCACTAATTAGCAGACCCTCGCCGCTCCTCATCATTAAAATAGCACCACAATTAAAGAAAAAAAAAACACCTAACAACTATATTTAGTGCAAAGAAAAATGTAGCCCCTGCAAGGCACCGCAAGGACATGCAATTGGGGCCGGCATGTGCGAGATATCATTGCAGTTGCTACCATCGCTAAGCATTGCTCCTGTGAAGTTTTGCATAGGTGAGCCCGAAGTAGCTATAGAGCGGTGCCTAGTGACAATGAATTAGGGTCGGGGACTCGAGGGCATAACAATAATAATACAAGAAGCCAACCATTAGGGGTGCAAAGAGTAGACAAGCCCATTTTGATATCTAATAATAGTCTGATTATGGTGACGCTGTAGGAAAAAACTGAGCGTCTCCCTATTGTAAGCAACAAATTTAAAGGCCGCAAATATACTGCCGCTGAACTGAGCACTTCGCTAACTATATCAGTAAGAGAAGATTCCCACAAATATACTCTCGTTGGACTGAGTGCTTTGCTAATTAAGAGATGGTTCTGATCTCTCTCGTGCTCCACCTGGGGTGCTAATTATATTAATAAGAAAAGCATGAGCAGCTTCTCTCTTTCACGTGCACAGATCCGCTCTGCTGCAACTCTCCTTTAGCCAAAAAACGTTTATATGATAGCCATGCCATCACGAGACACATACAGTGTGGCTGGCTTTAGCAATTAGCAGCTCTTGAGCGCAGCCAACGAGCAGCACAACATCTTTCACTTTTACTAATATAAGGAAACTCAGGCAACCGAAATAGAATATTAAACGAAAGTTTGAACAAGTATAGACTTATCTTCATGATTTCCTCTACAAGCAGCTCTGATACCATGTTGACGATGGAAGAACAATGCGAGAGAGAGAGAGAGAGAGAGAGAGAGAGAGAGAGAGAGAGAGAGAGAGAGAAGACTCCACAATTGCAAACCCCAAAGTGTGTCTACTGATCACACGAGATGCGTTTATATAGAGGGGACCAGGGTGCTTGGGAAAGAGAGACAAAAATACATGCACGGAATCTTTCTGTCTCTCTTTCCCATCTTTTGGGAGGAGATGGACACATGGATGCCAGGGGGAGGGGGCATGTGCAGGGCTGCCTTGCTCCATGAGGAGGCATGTGTGGGGGCAATAGGGACAATGGCAACCTTAATGAGCTCCCATTAACAGTCTGTCTATGGATGGAGCATCTCTCACTCTTTGCTTCAAGTGCACAAAAAATAAACAACGCATTTTCTTAGTCTCTTGATCTCTCTCGAATGTGATCCTGCGTGATGTGTGGCAAAAGGGTGTAGTGTATGACTCAACATGGACGATGATGTGTAGTAGGATGATGCTGGCCTTATAGTGCATCATGAACAAAGGTGATACAGCTAATAAGATGGGCATCCCATAGTTTTAATAAGCGTATTGCCTAGCAATGATGAATTAAAATGCTAAATAATTAGCCCGTATGACTTGCTCTGGGTTACTATGAAATAATAATAATGACAATTAGGGCCTATTAGGTCTCCCCAATCTCAAAAAAATAAAAATTCTCCCAACATATTAAGTGCATAATTGAAGGGTAAGTTTAGGAAATGAAAAGACAGATGGAAGTGGAAAGTCAACATGCATATAAAAGTGGAAAGTTAAAAGACATATGAAGCTGGAAGGTCAAAATACCTTTTGTATCCATATAAAGAGATGTTTCTATTCTCCTTCATTTTCTCTTTAGCATTTTCTTCTCTTAAAAGTGTCCTCTCTCTCTCTCTCTCTCTCTTTCTCTCTCTCAATGTTGCATCCTTCTTTTATAGCTAACATTTTTGTATATCTTTGTGCTTCGCCATTGCCCATGTCTATGTGCTATTAGACTAGCGCATGGTTTTTGTTCTTGTCCAGGGATTCTTTGAATTAGGAATACCTTTTAATTTAAAAACATCCACTTGGACCTAATAGTAGTCCCTAGTGGATGTTTTTAAATAGAAAATACATGTAATTGAATCCTATGTAATAAAAGATTTACTTGTCATATTATGCACTAAGACATAACACAAGCTATGGGCTATAATTATATCTAGCCAGTGAGAGGCGGATTTGCAAGATAGACCCAGTGGCCTCAACACAAAGGCTGACGCATGACGGCCTCACCATGAAAGGCAAACAATAGGGGCACCACCTAGCTTGAAATGCAGCTAGGATGCAATGACAATACTATACAGCACACCATACACCATGTCATGCAGTTGATGAGTAGCTTGTCTGTGCATAACCTCCTTACCATTATGGTGTGATGGTGTCTCCCAATGCTCTTTTACATGGACTAACACTTCTAGCTATAGTAGAAGTGTGGAGGCATGGTGCCTACACCTCAAAACGCCCTTAACTTCTAATAACGTAGAGCTTGTGTTGTGGTGAGAGTGTTGTTGTTTTGGTGATAGAGACCCCTCCTTATATAGGAAAAGAGGTTGGGATTTTCTTATATTTTATTGAGACGTGACCCACACCATGTGACTGTGGGTCGGTCATGTGTGATGCAATGATGCTTGTGATAGAGATCCACAGAGAGAAAATAGTAGGGGAAGAGAGAGATGGAGGGGAAAGGAGAGTAGAGGAATGGGGGTTTTTACAAGGTATGCTAGTCGTAGCTAGCTTATTTGAGAGAGGGTTTTTTACCCGGGGAGGTTACCTAAGAAAAATGTAACCTATCACGTGAGTTCAACGGAAGGGTATTTAAAGTTCTTGAAACTTACAGTAATATATATACATAAGGATATTATTTATTCAAATTTTAAAAAAACTTACAGATTATAAAAGAAAAGGTTACATTATATTCCTAATAAAATTTATAGATAAGGGGTTTTACAAACATGTCTTGAACGCACGTGATATGGTAGTTTTACACATAGTGAACCCCCCGAGGTTTCTTACAAGAGGTTGCCGAAGGTAGTTTGTTGTTGGAGAAGATAAATCCGCCACTTATAGCGGTAGTGGCTCTATCTTTGGCCAAGACTTCATTTATTGTGGCTTCGTTTCTCTCACTCATGCCCTAGATTTGAAATCTAGAGTAAAAATATACAATGATTTTGTGTTAACACACAAAAGACTGATTATGAGGGTGTAGGTGGAGTAAAAGATGATTACAAGGTTGATGTTGTCATTTGTAATTGATGGACGTCGGCATGGACCACCTAATTGGCGCTTCCATAACTTGATGCTTCGCTCGAACAAGCCTTCCTTAAGTCATGTCGTTTGTAGTGGTCGTAGTCAAATGCCTTTGCGGTTGTCACAATGGTCGTCACTTCATTGAAGCCGTTGGCGCAAAGCGCGTAGATGTGCATCTATGTAAATTGATGGTGGATGTAACTTGACTATTTTGGGTTTATGGGCTGATTTGTGAGATTGTTTCGTGGTGATTATGAGAGTGGGGTGTGATTTGATGGTAAGTTGTGTATGTGTGTGTGTGTGTGTGTGTATGGATGAAAAACAACAATTTTCAATTATGGAGAGATTGGGAAAGACATGAGAGTGAGAGAGAAGAGTGTGAGTGTGTGCGTGTACTCTATGTGTGATGAAAATTGGTTGTTTTCAGCTTTGTGTGTGTGTGTGTGGAGGGAGATAAAGTTTTTTTTTGTTGGTCAAAGAGAAAGAGAGAGAGGGAGAGAGAAAAGGGACAAAAAAGTGAAAATTTCAGCCAAGAGAGAGAGTGAGAGGGAGAGAGAAGACAAGGAGAGGGAGGGCTCCATGGATTGAAGAGGACAAGGTGGAAAGAGGTGATAATGAGAAGGAGGCCCCCTTTATTTGGTTTTGTAAGAAGGTGGTGGCCATGGTTGTACAAACCATTGAGTGCCATCTTATTTACTAATATAGTTATCAATGATTTTGAAAGTGGAGCCCTTAGAGGAGAAAATAAAAGAGGGGAAAAACTGATTACCAATGGCTCCGTCGGTACTTGAGGACAAAGGCTCCTTACCATGCAAGATTTTTTGCTTCGATGAAAGCTTTTATTGGAGATTTTGTTTAACTTGATTCGAAAGTGGTCGTTCACACGCCCTGTGCTTGAGATTTTTTTTTTTTTTTTGAAGGGGGGGTTTTCCATAGAGAGGGGTGGGCTGATTTCAAAAGGCGGCCCTCATTAGCCCTTCCCTTTATGTTAGAGACATTTATGTCTCTAGCTCCATGCTTGATTCGATTGAGCAGTAGAATTTTTGATATGCCTTTTGAACAAGACACCGTATGTGGCCAGTAGTGAGCTAATGGCTATCAAGCTCATATAAGTGGCTATTTTACTACTTGATAACAGACACGTGTAATCGGATACCATAGATTGAGAGCATGTGAGAGTACCTGCCTTATTATACGTCATGATATACATCTTGTTAAGTTGTTGTGAAATACATTAATTATAAGTTATGTAGATACTAGAGAAATTCAAACTTAAGCTGCAAACAATTTCAAAGATAACACAGTTAATAGGGTATGTGCTAGTAGTTGTGGATAATTTTTCTTTGGAATCCAGTAGATGGAGGTAGATTCCATCTTTGAGTCTCAAAAGAAAAGTGAGGGATGGGACGCATGGAGGAGAGAGAGGAAGAGAGAGACAAATATCTTTTCAATGTTGGCACCCACCAGATCTGTCTTCCTCACTTCTCTCTACGGGATAGGCTCCAACACCCGCATCTCTCTCTCTCTCTCTCTCTCTCTCTCTCTCTCTCTCTCCCATTCCTCTGTAGTGCATGGTCTAGGTGCAGCAAGCTAGGTTTGAGATATTATGTAGTAATAGAAATACATAATTGGATACTATGTAATGATATTAATAGTAGGATGTAGTTAGTCTTTAACAAAGCATCATGCAAGGTTTGAGATCATTGTTACACATTATGACACTAGAGCAATCCAAACTTAGGTCAAAAACATGCAATCTCAAAAAGTAATATAGTCCCCACTCTTAAACATGGGTGTCGGACATGGAAAAAATAGCTCCCTTTGGGTGCCCTGGTTGTGACACACACAATTGATGCCATGACTAATTCTCTATTTTTTATCACACACAGCAACAAATAAGTGTACTCCATATGGTTCCCTTTCCACTTCTCAGAGGAGGAGGAAGCCTACACTTGCAATTTGCATGCTTTCTGCTCGGCATGTCCGTAGTAGGGTGAAGATGGCCAAAAGGTCTAGATCTATGTTCGATGATATTCTATTGCAACAGATGCATGCAAAAGCAATTGTTTTGGCCAACTCAAATTCCCACAACATGCAGATGGGTGGATGTGTGTAACACAAGCCATAGTGTCTCATATGCAGGGTTGCCAAGCTTTAGAAAATAAGTTATTTTCGAGCACTGAGGACCAAGGTAGAGAAGAGTTGCACGAGTGGGGTGCTATCTCTGTCATGCATCAACAAATTTGGTGTCTTCATAATAAAAATGATAGTGTAGAAGATTTGCTCGCTACAAGAGGTGGGGGTAGAACATGTAATTTCCAACTCAATCAATTCCGGCAAAGTTAAACAAAGAAGGCATAATCTGCATACGCTAGTAGGCAATTGGGCTGCATTTATTACGCCCATACTAAAAATATATGTATAAAATGTTGCTATACGCCGAAATCCCCAATAATGATTGAATACCTATATTTTTAAGTTTTGATTGAAAGATCTTTCATTCAAAAAAATTGCTTACAATGACTAATTTTGATCAAAATCGGCAATGGTCTTTTTAATTGTAGAGTTTTGAGAGACTACCCAATTGGAGAGCTCCAATGCGTTTACTAAAAGATCGAGACTACAATGCATTTCACTTGCTTATGCATGCTAAATTTTTTTTCTGTGTTGTGCCAGACTCATGTGGTGTAGCATTTTTTCTCTCTGCATAGGGTTGGCTTACATGCTATAGGCCACTTTGTGGTGTGTAGCAATCCGGATCACTCCAAAAGTGAGTACAATCTAGTTTCTCTTCCGGTGTTGTGTAATCACTTGGCTCACTGCAGGGAAGGATTTTAGGATAGAGTTATATTCTTACTCGTGTGGTGCAGTAGTATATCTCTCACGACAAAGCTGAGATAGAATTTAGTCGTCGACTCATGGAGTGCAGTAGGCATGATGCTACACCTCTCACTTCAAAGTGGTCTATAGATTTCTCAATTTCGGATCAGGACACATCATCATTTGTACCACATAGAAACGCAAGAGTACTGCTCGTCAAACAGAGAGTGGAGAGATGCATTCTTCATGTCCTCTTCATCTCTATGTTATTCAGTGTTTATTAATGTGATTTGGACTCCAAAGACACACCATTCTTCATCACAGGAGATTGTTAAGTTGTCCACTTATGTTTGTGTTGTGAGTTCCACACACTTCATCAGGGATTAACTTAGGTCACATCATCGTTCTTAACTACATAGAAAGCTCCAAAGACACACCATTCTTCATCACAGGAGATTGTTAAGTTGTCCACTTATGTTTGTGTTGTGAGTTCCACACACTTCATCAAGGATTAACTTAGGTCACATCATCATTCTTAACTACATAGAAATATGAGGGTTATGTTCGTCTACCTCAGAGTGGAGAGATGCATACCTATGCCCTCTTTATCTTAGCATGATGTGCCTTGCCCTTGTACTTTTTGATCCGTAGATATGCCATTGTTTATCACTAGATGACTTGGTGTTGTCTTGGATGTAGATACATACATTTTTTAAACACAATTTGAGATTGGTTAGCTGTCATCGTTGTTTTGTGCGTTTCACACACTTCATCAGGGATTAGTTTGATTAAATTATTAATCAACATTACAACAACGTCTAGGACTTGTACAGTGCGTACCTCACACAAGCTGGGTTGTTTACATCTACACTTCGCTCATTTACGTGTATTCTGCAACACACATAACAGGGTCCAGTACTTGTGATGAGCGTCCCTCACACTCTTGACCTCTTCATTCTCTCTCTATCTCTCTCTATATCTCTCTCTTTGTGTGTGCTTTAGTTTCTCTTAAACTTTCAATCATTTATTGTATAGTGTATGGTTTGCAATCATACTATAGTGTTTTTTGCTACAAATTATATCAGTTGTTTATGGTTTAAGGCCACAACAAAATTTTGATAGTTTTCCCTCTCATTTTATAACATTTATATATTAAAATTATATCTTACAGATATGGCGGACACCAAGCTAGAAAAACATCAATAAAAGTTTTCCTTCAAAGTTATAGTACACCACTTTCATCACATGTCAGAGTCTGAGATTCGTCGCTCCCTAAACCCTTGTGCAACAGTTGTATACTAAGTTCAAGAGCAAGGAGAAGTTGGAAAGAGCAGCAAAGAAAATGAGAGTGGAAGCCAGATCTTTTGATGATACCAAAGAGCCAGGAGATTCCATTAGAATAGATCATGTCGCTAGTAGTGCTCTCGGTCAGGATCAGTCTCAACCCCCCCTTGTATTGCATGGGACAAGACAGATGGGCATATGTTAAGCATGTAGGTGTCACTCATCTTTCATTTAAAGATCCATTGTATGCGACGAAGATCTTCAAAGTCCACTTGCATGGACCCATAGTGGATCAACAAGTTAAAGATGAAGCCACAATTATGGACATCACTCGTCAACGACGTTATTTAGTCACTTGCCATGGTTTGTCACATGGATCATCCAATGCTCATTTCATGTTTTTGGAATGGGGACCATGTAGAGAAGGGGATAAAAGAGTTCAATGCAGCTCATTTCATGTTTTTGGAATGGCGGTCATGTAGAGCAGGGGATAAAAGAGTGCAATGCAGATGGCAGTCAACCTGCCATTAGCGATTATGTGACCACTAAAGGAGTAGTAGAGCTATTGCACAATAACATTTTGCAAATAATTAATGCTCTTCTTCAGACCTTGAAGTATCTACATGCGCACAACTATCTCTACAATGACGTGCACTCTTGCAACATGATGCTTCATTTTGGACATAAGGGGGTCTACGCAGGCATTGTGGATTGGGAGTCATGTACAAAGACCAAAACAATGGCATTCTTCACTCCACTCCGCAACTTTCAAATAGAAACTAAAAATGAAAGCGAGAGAGATTTTTCATGCCCCCCCCCAGAATGCATATCTACTAGTCCCCCCTCCATGAAATAAAGCCATGGAAATCTTCTCCATGCGTCATACTTGTAAGCAACTCTTAAAGTGCATGTTGGTGCCTCAAGAGAAAAACAAAAGCAATTGTTTAAGAAATATACATATCCACCTTGAGAGTGGAAAGCAAAACAATCCCTTATCTTGACTTAACGCTTTTAATCTTTGTCGTCGTCTAAATGGTGTCCATAGAGTGAGCTATGACATTGTAATGATTTTTGGTCTATGACCAGCTGATGACTAAAGTGATGATTTGATTGTTTTCTTCTCTCTAGTTGAAAATGTAAATTGTATAATTGATCAAGTTATCTTGTGTCTTTTCTATGACATGGTGATAAATATTCTGTCTCTTTCTTGCAGCATGATTAAGTTATCTTGTACTTTTTTTTCAAGGATATAAGTTACTTTTAATAAGCGGTTTAAATGTGATGACTTGTTAACTTCACAATTTGGCTTTCTAATGATGACATATTCTCTTGATTTGCAGAGATGGAAGAAGAACTTAACCACGCTGAAGCTGAGGCGATCTACAAAGAAGAGAGAGAGCGCTATGGCCAAGAGAAAGACCTTGAAGCTATTGCTAGAATCAAAGACGACGAGTCCAGGTTGCAAGGGAAGCCTCACAGCCTCAAAGAGTGCAAGGAGCTATTCCCAAACCACTTTGTGTGTCAGCAACTATTTTGAATCGGTAGCAATGCAAATGAGCTAGCTCTTGGAAAGCTATCAGATTTGTAGCACAAAGGGCTAGCACGAGTATTGCTACGAAGATTCATATGATGGGAGAGAGTTATGACAAATAATAACCAGATGGAACTCTACTTTATACAGCATTGCTATTGTTGAGAGAGAGAGAGAGAGAGAGAGAGAGAGAGAGAGAGAGAGAGAGAGAGAGAGAGAGAGAGAGAGAGAGAGAGAGAGAGAGAGAGAGAGATGTTGGAGCTATATAGGGCTCACTCTACTCAACTTGGTCTCACCTATATATTTATATCTTTTCCTCAATATGAATCAGTCTTTGGGAGCGTATATGGTGTATCTCTTGTCTCGTCTCTCTCTCTTTCTCTCTACATCTCAACATGGTATCAGAGCAGTAACGATCATGCGCCGATTCAATTCATGGTGATAAAACAGTATGTGTATGCGATTTGCATGTAAGATTCAAAAATTGCTACAAATTTTATTTTTGAGCATTGATGCTTGTTAACTGTGGTTGTTTTGTGTTAAGAAGAATATGATTAGTGTTTTGTGTGACGTTTATTGCTAATCAATCTAATCGTTGATTAGGTTTTCTTGTTGATGACACCATGAACTTCATCTCAATTTTTCTTGCCGTTCTCCGAAACTTGTTTGTCTCCTCGAGCTCTTCGATTTGAGTTCTAGGTTTGCGTCAATCGGAGTTCGCAGCAGAAAGTTATGCTGTTTTTACTGTAATTGAGCTTGACGCAGCTTTCTTCGTCCTACTTCTTCGTGAAGCGTCCGCAATCGTTTTTCTTATTTTGGCGTTAACTTTTTCGAGAAGATTTAGCTTTTTGCTATTCGTATTGTGGCCGTCAATCTTGCATCTCACGCCACTCTATTTTGAGGACTCTTTTATTATTAACGTCTCCTTTACCCTGCCGTTTTTGGGTGACGTCTCTCACATCTTTCGAAGTTCCTTGAGAATCCTTCTTACGTTTATCGTTGACAGAACGCAGTCCTCATATCTCTCTCATTCTCAATTGCGGCCTTCACCATATATGGTGTGAAAATTCTGCGATCTTATCTTATACGTCTTCTCGCAACAAGATATGGCTATGAATATTCTCGTCAACGGCTTTCCTTCTTGCTAGCGTTCTGTTCCTCCTTTCCAAGGTCAAGGTTTTTCAGCCTGGAAAGCAAAGATGTTGTTAATTCTTGAAGGCAATGAACTCTACGATGCTGTTCTTGGAAATCGTGTTTGTCCACCTCAACCTGTTGATACGGATAATGATAACGTGCTTATCACTGAAGGAGCTATATTTGAAGATTGGAATGTTGCCTATACGGATTGGCAACGACGTGATAAAGCAGCTCGTCGGTATATTCTTTCTTCTCTTACTGATTCCCTTTTGCTTGATATGTATGAACTGCCTACTTCCCACGACGTATGGAAGTACCTTATTGCAAACTTTCAGAAGAAATCTGTCACATAAATACTTTATTTGAGAGGGTTGCTTAACAAGTTACAATATGAAGTTGGTACTGCCATGACGGGACATATTGAATCCTTCAAATCTATTATTAATCAACTTGCTGCTGCCGGTGATCCTGTTCCACAAAAGCAATTGATTACACTTCTCCTTGATACGGTGAAGGACTCTTCTTATGATAACATTGTTACTATTCTCTCTAATAAAGATGGTCTTGATTTCAACCAAGCCTGCATGTCTTTAATTGAATACTCTCAACGTCAAGAACGTCGTAATGCTAGTCATGATACAACTATGATTTCACATGAGGAGACTGAGTCACAACAGATGGAATGGGCTTTTTATGCTCGAAGGCGTTCATTTCAACGAGGAAACCTCAGAGGTGGCCGTCTCGGTAATATTTTCTCTTGTCTCAAATTTCCTAATAAGCAATGTTCTTACTGCAACAGAAATGGCCATACTGAAGATGATTGTTGGGCACATCAATATGATGAAGAACACAATATTACCACAAAACAACCACGTTTATCTAGAGACTCTTCTTCTTCTTCTTGTGAATATTGTGGACGATCTGATCATCCCACTCATATGTGCTATAAGCGTCGATTCGACACAGATCGGAATAGAGCATATGCTACTGAACATCGAAACAACATTGTACCAGAAACAAGCTGCGTCCTATGTTCAGTTGCTCCAGACAGAATACTTCATGTATGCGATGGATCACTTTTTATTGTCGATTCTAGTGCTACAGGAAATATGACATATCAGTCTAAGTGGCTCCATAACTATCATGCACTGCCAGTTCAACGTGTTGTTTATCTTGCTGATGATACTACTTGTCAAGTAAAGGGTATTGGAGACTTATATCTTGGTACCTTATCTTCTTCCACTCAAATTTTGCGAGGAGTATTACATGTACCAGATCTTCAATGTAATCTTCTTTCAGTTGCTAGACTTGTTGATCTTGGTCTGTTTGTTGGATTTGATCATACCAAATGCCGAATTGAGAAAGATGGACGGACTATAGCCACTGCTTCTCGAAATGGTAATTTGTTTGAACTCTCTCTCAACGATGCTCTAGTACATGTTGTCACTGCTCCAGGTGATCATGATTGCGAAGTATGGCATTACCGTTTTGTTCATGCTGATTTCTCAAAACTCCTTGATCTTCAACGTCGTGATCTTGTTCATGGCATGGATCTTAAAGCCCATCCTCATATGGTAATTTGTGAATTTTGTGCTCTTGGGAAACACAATCGCAAACCCTTTCCTCTTTCAAATACAACTCATTCTCATTACATATTGGATCTTGTTCATACTGATATATGTGGACCTCTACCTTCTTCGAGATCACAATATCGCTACTTCATTACTTTCATTGATGATTTCTCAAGGTATACGACTGTATTTCTACTTAGACAAAAATCTGAAGCCTTATCTGTTTTCAAACAATTCCACAAGGCTGTGGAACTTCAAACTGGTCGTCGCCTTAAGAAGCTTCTTAGTGACAATGGAGGCGAATATGTTTCTCAAGAGTTTGTGAGTTACTGTGCTGACAGTGGAATTCATCATGAATACACTATTCCATATTCGCCTCAATAGAACATGTTGCTGAGCGAAAGAATCGCACTATTCTCAATGCTGTAAGATGTATGCTGATTCATTCTGGCTTATCTCGTGTTTTTTGGGCTGAAGCTACTTTGACAACAGTATTTATTCAGAATCATCTTCCTACTAGTGCACCCTCTGGTAAGATATCCATCACAGCATGGATAGGTGACATTCCTTCTGTATCTCATTTTCGAACCTTTGGATGCATTGCTTATATTCATGTTCCCAAAGAAACATGAACAAAGCTTGATACTCCTGGTCGTACAGCTATTAAATGTAAGTGGGTGTATAAGACAAAAGTAAAAGCAGATGGATCTTTTGACAAGTTCAAGGCGCGTTTAGTTGCAAAAGGTTACTCCCAAGTAGCTGGTATTGATTATCAAGAGACTTTTTCACCAGTTGTTCGCATTACAAGTGTTCGAGTTTTATTGGCATTTGCTGTTCAATTTGATTTAGAAGCTCATCAAATGGATGTGCGAACCGCTTTTCTTAATGGTGACTTGGAAGAGGAAATTTATATGGAACAACCAAAAGGGTTTGTTATTCCAGGTAAAGAAGACCTTGTTGCTCAACTCCATAAGGCACTCTATGGTCTCAAACAAGCTTCGCGAGCCTGGTATACAAAATTTGATCTTTTTCTCACCTCTAAAGGATTCATCTCTTCCTCGTCAGACCCCAACTTATACATAAAATGCCAAGGTAGCAGTTTTGTGATTCTTGCTCTTTATGTGGATGATACCATCCTTGTTTCCAATGATTTGGGATTTCTTCAGCAAGTGAAAAAGTTATTGTCTTCTGCATTCGATATGGTGGATCTTGGAGAGATTCACTCGTGTATTGGCATTCAAATCCAACGGAACCGTACAAAAGGTATTTTATTCCTTCGACAGTCAAAGTTTATTGCAGATACTATTCAAAAATTTGGTATGAAATCTGCACATTCAGCCAACACACCTTGTCTTGCGAGCTCTACGAAGAACACTGCTGACAATGGCGGTCAACTTGTCACAAATCAACCTTATGCTAACTTGATTGGATGTCTTCAGTTTGTTGACATGAACACTCGTCCTGATATTCTATTTTTTGCTAATTATCTTGGACAACATCTTGCATGTCCTTCTCTTAAGCATTGGTCTGCTGCAAAGCGTGTGTTGAAATACTTGAAAGGCACTACAGATTTTGGTTTAGTCTATCGACGACAACTCACATCGGATTCTATGCAATCTCTTTCTCTTTTGGGTTACACAGATGCAGACTGGGCAAGCTCACATTTATCTATGCGATCTACTAGTGGAAATTGCTTCTTTATAAATGGTTGTCTTGTTTCTTGGACTAGCAAGAAACAACGTTGTGCTGCAGTTTCTACAACTGAGTCAGAATATGTTGCGGCGTCACTTGCAGCTCGTGAGTTGATTTGGCTTCGATAAATGCTGGTTGATATTGGTCACTCTCCTCTTTCTAGCACACCCTTGCGGTGTGACAACCAAAGTGCTATTAGTCTTGCAAAAGACTATGTTCAACATAATAAGTCAAAGCACATTGCTGTCCATTATCATTATGTCATGTATGAAGTACGCAAAGGAACCATTATGGTTGAACACTGTCCAAGTGACCAGATGATTGCAGACATTTTGACCAAAGGCCTCAACGAGTCACATTTCATCCTCTTGCGCTAGGAGCTTGGAGTTGCTTCGACCTCACTCTTTCTAGATTAGCTTCTTTGCTATTGTAATAGCTTTGTACATATGACATTGTAATCTTTTAGGTACCATGCACTATGCACAATCCACATTTGCACATTGTGATCTCTAAGTCACTTGAATATTTGTACATAGATGCACAATTCACTTTCACATCATCATCGCTGGTTCATATTTTCACATTGTATAGGGGCTTGGGTTTTTCCCTTGAACTCCCCAAGGGTTTTTTCATCCAAAGCTAGAGACCTTTGTTTGAGTGGGGGTGTTGGAGCTATATATGGCTCACTCTACTCAACTTGGTCTCACCTATATATTTGTATCTTGTCCTCAATATGAATCAGTCTTTGGGAGCGTATATGGTGTATCTCTTGTCTCGTCTCTCTCTCTCTCTCTCTCTCTCTCTCTCTCTCTCTCTACATCTCAACAAGAGAGAGAGAGAGAGAGCCCAGAAATAGAATCCCAAAGTGTGTAGAATACACACATGAGATGATGTATATATAGAGGGGACTTGGGTGCCATATATAGAGAAGTCATATATTGAGTAGCTTCACATGTAAGCTCAACACCCCCGCTCAAATAAGGGTCCCTAACTGTGGATGAAAAAACCCTTGGGGGATCAAGGGAAAAACCCACAGCTCTATATAGACCCACCCTTATATTATAAAAATCATTGAATGTACAAATGTTCATGAGGAGCTACATCACTCCTTTTACAATGAATATTTTATGAGGAGCTACATCACTCCTCTTACAATGAATGTTTTATGAGGAGTTACATTACTCCTATCCTATCAAATACAATAATGAATACAAAGGTTCAATAAAGAGGTATAAAGGCTATTGATTAACTTGTAATCAGAAGTGTCTCCGTGAATCTGTTGTGTAGCTTGTCATCAATATGGCATCACCAAACATGTCTTCATAAATCTTTTATTGTCACCAAGTTTGTCTTCATAAAATCAATTCTTTGATCAATCCTACATAGATCATAGACTCAAAAAACATAGTCATGAAAATTATTAGCATCGTTAGTGAAATAATTACGTTCACAATGCCATAAGAGATGGTTCACGACGCCACTCTTTTGACGACATAAATATGCACGACAACATATGGTACACAAAGTATGAGCGTAAAAGTACAAGATGCGTGATTACATGATGCAAACGACATGTGTATATACTACATAAAACGACATTTATCAATGTAGTGATATCAATGAATATCATCAAAGTATTAACAAAACATCATCATTGTATCAATAAAAATGAATAAATCCTCACGATATCAACGAAAAGCATCATGATATCACCAAGAATAATCGTTGTATCCATGAAACAACATCATGGTATCATCGAGAATAACCATGGTATCAACGAAACAACATCATGATATCACTGAGAATAATCATTGTATCAATGAAACAACATCATGGTATGACCAAGAATAACCATGGTATCAACGAAACAACATCATGGTATCACCGAGAATAACCATGGTATCAACGAAACAAATCATGGTATCACCGAGAATAGCCATGGCATCAACGAAATATCATCATGGTATCACCGAGAATAACCATGGTATCAACGAAACAACATCATGGTATCATCGGGAATAACCAAGGTATCAACGAAACATCATCATAGTATTAAACAAAAATCACCATGACCAAAGTACTAACAAAACATAGTCATGGTACCATCAAAATCCTAACAAAACATAGTCATGGTACCATCAACGAGAGATTATGAATAAAATGACGTAAACTATATCTCTAGAAGAATAATTATACGAGAATCATTGAACGAATATATCATATAACAAAAGAGCATGTACCATCAGTAGCTCGATAGAATTTGGACGATCATCAACGGCTCGACTGAATCGGAACGATATGTAACTGTCTTCTGCAGCAAAGTTATGTCAGTAACAAATATATGATTGATGAAGAGAATAAATTTTTGATAAGTTTTCAATTATGAGGAAAATCAAAATCAAAAAGTAAAATTTACTTTTCAAACATGTTCGCACTCCGAGAACGATAATCCCAAATTAGTGCAGAATTTAGAGAAAGTTCTTCTGCAAATTTTTAGAATACATCGATTCGGATGGCTCGAGCGAATAGTTTCTGCAAAATTGTTTTCAATTACGAGAAAAATTGAAAAACGAAAGTTACTTTTCGGACATGTACGCACTCCGCGAACGATGACTCAAAATTGATGTAGAATTTGATTTTTTTTTTCTTCTGCAAAGTTGTAGACCACATCGATTTCGTTGCCTATTGTGGGTAGTTTCTGTAAAATCATTTTCAATTAGGAAAAAAATTAAAAACATAAAACAAAAGTTGGTTTTCGGACATGTACGCAGTCCGCGAACGATAACTCAAAATCGATGCAGAATTTGAAAAAAAATTCTTCTCCAAAGTTATAGACCACATCGATTCCATTGCCTTGCGCGAGTAGTTTCTGCAAAATCATTTTCAATTAGGAGAAAAATCAAAAACATAAAATGAAAGTTTCTTTTCGGACATGTACGCAGTCCGCGAACGATAAATCAATATCGGTAAACAATTTGAAAAGCCTTTCTTTTGCAAAGTTGTAAACCACATCGATTTTGTTTCCTCTCTCAGATAGTTTCTGCAAAATCGTTTTCAATTAGGAGAAAAATCAAAAACATAAAATGAAAGTTGCTTTTCGGACATGTACGCAGTCCACAAACAATAACTCAAAATCGGTGCAGAATTTGAAAAAACTTTCTTCTGCAAAGTTATAGACCACATAGATTTCATTGTGTCTAGCGGGTAGTTTCTGCAAAATCATTTTCAATTAGGAGAAAAATCAAAAACATAAAACGAAAGTTGTTTTTCGGACATGTACACAGTCCGCGAACGATAACTCAAAATCGGTGCAGAATTTGAAAAAACTTTCTTCTGCAAAGTTGTAGACAACATCAACTCCATTGCCTCTAGCAAGTAGTTTCTGCAAAGTTGTTTTCAATCTTAAGAAAAATCAAAAACAAAAACGTATTGCTCTGATACCATGTTGAGAGAGAGAGAGAGAGAGAGAGAGAGAGAGAGAGAGAGAGAGAGAGAGAGAGAGAGAGAGAGAGAGAGAGAGAGAGAGAGAGAGAGAGAGAGAGAGAGAGAGCACAGAAATAGAACCCCAAAGTGTGTAGAATACACACATGAGATGATGTATATATAGAGGGGACCTGGGTGCCATATAAAGAGAAGCCATGTATTGAGTAGCTTCACATATAAGCTCAACAGCTATGCTTATGATATCCTTGGGCGAGGGGTCGATTGGTGAGACCGCCCAAATAATTCTAGCATTGGACATGGTCGGATTGTAGAGAAAGTGGCAGCAAATCCAAGGCCTGCACGCAAATGTCCTATAGCTTTACTTCTCAAAGAATCAAAGACGCTCGTTGCATTAATGAGCCAAGAGCAGGATCTTGCAATCCAAGGAGAGAGACCTGACATTTTGCATGCATTTTGTGTGGCATAATCCTTGAGCTTAAGATAAAGCTATCAGAGGCCCAAGCCAAGCCACAACAATAACCATTGTTGTACGGACCACTGCCAGAACAGGCTGGTCCTTTGCAACAAGGACTTGTAAGCCCATCTCTTGAGCTTGCAATTACTGAGTCCGAACTACTCAACAAGCTGACACAATTGTTCGCTTAAGCACCTCGCTCACTTTACCCTTATCTATTTTTCAATAAGCCAATCCAAAGTGCTATAATTTTTGTAATCACCGAGTTTCATTTACCCCCTTAGCTGTCCCTTTTTGTATTCTTGATTTGAAATTTTATTGTATCTAACTGTAATTATGAATCTTATTGCAAAGGTAGAGAGAGAGAGAGAGAGAGAGAGAGAGAGAGAGAGAGAGAGAGAGAGAGAGAGGTAGGTGAACATCAAGTAGTATAGCATGACTATCTTTCATAATATTCAAGTAATCATACCGGGAAAAACTTATAGGACTTATGTCACACATCTTCGTCTGCATGAAACACACCAACCATATCATCTACTTTGTCCATATTAGAGCATTCTGAAGCTATATCCCATTCCAAATCATCATCATTATAGCCATGGGTTTAGAAGACATCATAGTGCTTTTGTGTAGCTCTTGTTGCAATGTTCACTGGATTATGGATAAATCTCATGTTGCAGATCTCTCATAGTTTCCACTTGATGATGCAATAGATAAAACCTTTATTGCAAAGTGTTGCAGATCCACTTTCTTTCGCCATTCTCCTTCCATTATATAGGCACACTTATGTGTGAAATGGCATATCTATGCCATGGATCCTGGAACATACCAGTTATGTCAGCATAATCAACTCGCTATGAAAAGCAGTTTTTCCATCCTCGTGTCCCAACAGTTAAGAGCACACTGTTTTGAAGTCGGTCATGAATTCTTTGTTGGCTGATTGTTGATGCATTTGGGATTTGGGATCCAATACAAATGAAACACCATGCAACAGCATGTGCAACTGCACCGTCGCATGTTGGCAGTTGTGATTATGACAAACTTTGTTCTTTGCGCCAAAGCGAATATGCTCTATTACTTTGCACAATGCCTCTCACATATACCAATAAACTCAACCAAAGAAGAAAGAGTCTTTGTTGGCTATTTACAAAAGGTCTATAAATTGGTTTGTCGGGACTGACAATCCTCTTTACATTGCGCCAAAAAATTGCCAAGTTCACACAAGTTGTGCACATCTTGTAGCTGTCTCTTAGTAGCTAGGATACTTGCTGATCCATGCATCCCATCGTCTGTCATCTACTACAGTTTCAATCAAATCAGGCTTCACTTCTTGCAAGGCGGCAAGAACATGGTATGCGGTTGCAAACCTTGTCGCACAAAATATCTATAGAATTCCTTTCCCTCTTATTTTCAATCAACATTTTTGAACTTCAAAGCGACATAGGTATAAGTTGAGACACACTTTTCCCCAACACTAGACCACCACATCAAGAAAGAAAGAAACAATGAAACAATCATAAGAGTGGATTTTTGTCCTTAAGAATTCAATTATTCAAGTGTCTAGGTTTCATTTGTGCACATTGTTAAGATCGGCACATTGTGTGTGTGTGTGTGTGTGTGTGTGTGTGTGTGTGTGTGTGAGAGAGAGAGAGAGAGAGAGAGAGAGAGAGAGAGAGAGAGAGAGAGAGAGAGAGATCATCATGCTAGTGCCCACCACCTTATTGATATTGTGACAACCCTCTAACACCTTATGAAGGTTGTTATGGCCCTAGCGAACACTCATTGTCTGCATTTCTCTGGTCCCATATACTCAATCTAAAGTGTGTAGATACGTGCACCAACTGTCAATAACATGTTATGGTACCACTATACAAAAATTGGCATAGCTACAAAAAGGACTTGCATAGCTACTTATTAGAAGGCAAATAAATGATGCAAATGTGACCATTCGTGAGACATAGTCATTTCAAAAAGGTGCCAATGCATTTGCTTCGTGTGACTATAAATTATTAGCCATGTCCTATGTAACCTCGATGAGACTCATGAGTACTAACCCATTCATACAAAAGGATCTACATTGTGTGGCTAGTTTCTATTGGAGCAATGACACTACAAGAATGGAGGGAAAACCCAACCCATTGGTCAAGGGCATGAACACCCACTAGAAGCTCACATGTAACTTGATAAAACATACAATATTTTTCAAAAAGCCTCACAAAAGCTCATTATGAGTACTTAAAAGTTCTAGATACTATCTAGAAAATCTTGAAATGTAAGGCTTGTTGCTTCATTGTCAATGTTAGGGAAAGAGTATGGTCTTTCTTTGAGAGACTCTAGGATCAAAAAGTGAGATTCCAAAAGGTTTAAGCACTTTCTCAAAAGCCTTGAGTAGAAAGACAATCCCATCTCCCACCTTAGATGTATAATTGTGAAGAGTGTTTGCAAAAATGTGTGCCTGCTTGGTGTGGTGTGTGAGGAAGGAGAACATAGAGTGTTTTGGGTTGAGTTCTTAGTTAGGATTGAAATGCCTCACTATTCATTATTGAAATGTATTACCAATAAATAGGGAGAAGGTTGGTACGGTCAGCGTGATGGATGTCCAACCAGTTTGCATAAACCCTAACAATCTTTCTCCCTTGAACGCCGACATGGCCCAAGAGGCCTATGTATGTACAACTTGTACAACCATAAAGCATCCAAGTGGTGTGACCGTACACGCATTATCTCCGTGCAATGTGAAGAGTGTTTTGAGGGTATGTTCTTTGTGAGATCATCCACAGGGTTGTCATCCATATGAACCTTGACTAGCTCCATGCGCTTGGTACCCAATATGTCATGTTTCACATGATAACAGACTTCTATGTGTTTTGACTTAGAGTGAACAAGGGGTTCTTCTCTAATGTAATCACACTCTAGCTATCACAATGCAACACAAGGTGACCTAACCACACAGCTTCCTTGCTAACATCAGAAACTGCCACATACTTTGTCTCTGTGGTGGTGGAAGATGACATATAGTCCTAGGGACATGATCTTCATGATGACACGGTTACTGTAGGAAAAAGAAAAATATAGCCAGAGGTGGATATTTTACTATCCAGATAACTCGCATAATCCACATCTATGTAACCCACAATGGATGCATTAATATTCCCAAAGCATAATCACTTGTCTATCATACCTTCCACATATCTCAAGATGTGCTTCACTGCTTCCCAAACCTTTTTGCCAAAAAGTTGCTAACCGTTCACACTCCAAACACGATGTCTAGTCTCATGGCCACCATGGCGAACATAAGGATGTCAATTGCTGAAGAATATGGCATCTTGGCCCCTTTTGATTTCTCAACATCAAACTTGGGAGCATCATTCTTACTCAATTTTCTAAATGACTGCATTGGGTTACTGAATGAGGCCTCCCCCCCTCCCCCTCCCCCCCCCCCCGCCCCCCCTCCGCCCCTACATTTAAAACATTGCAAGAGCTTGTGAATAGCCTTTTTTAGTGTCAATTGAGTTGAGGATTGTAAGTTCAAATTGATGTTTTCATCATAAAAACAAGAAATTATTGAAATTATAAGAAATCATCACGAAATAATTATATGAAGTAAAAACTGTCTAGAACACCAGAAATCATTATGAAAGAACTTCATGGCATCATAAAAGAAATCTATAGAATAATAAACATAACAAAATATCATAAAACGATTTTCATGAAATCACAAAATGATCATCTTAATCATTACAAATGAGCTTAAAATAACTACATGGTATAATAAATTGACTTCATGCAATAATAATTCTTTCAATCATAATAAATCATCATGAAAAGATATCATTGTATTAAAATGACTCTATCTAACAAAAAAACTATCTCAATTATACTAAATCATCCATGAAACAATGCTATACAACATAAAACCATTTCAATAAGAAACCATCCGTATCATCATGAAAACGTATCATGGTATCATGGAACAACTCCACGAATGAATAAAATTCTTATTGAAAAACAATCAATAGAAACTACTTCTAATCATTATGAAAACATAGCATGTCTCATAGAACAACTCCATGAAAAAAAAACTATCTCCGTAAAAAATGATTATGAAAATACGTCATTGCAGCATGGAACAACTCTATAAATGAATAACCATCTTAGTAATAAATAATTAATATGAATGGATTCTAGTATCACCATGAAAATACATCACGACATTATGGAATAGCTCCATGAAAGAATAACCATATGAATGAGAAACGATCTACACGAATGATTTGTAATCACCATGAAAATGTACCATGAACTCATGAAACAACTCCATGGAATAATTATCATCTCAATGATAAAGGATTAGTATAAATGACTTCTAACATATCATGAAATCATGAAACAACTCTATAAAATAATAATCGTCTTAGTGATGAATGATCAATTTGAACACTTTGTAATCATCATGAAAACACGTCATGGCATCATGCAAAAAATCCATGGAAGAATAATCATCTCAATGAAAAAGAATCAATACGAACAATATTTAATCATCAGGAAAATGTATCATGGACTCATGGAACAACTCTATAAACCAATAATCATATCAGTAATGAACGACTAGTACGAACAAGTTTTAATCACTATGAAAACGTATCATGGCATCACAAAACAACTCCATAGAAGAATAAACATCTCAATAGTAAAAAATCAATACAAAAAAATTTAACCATCAAGAAAACGTATCATGGCATTATGAAACAAATCTATGGAAGAATAACCATATCAACAACATGAACGATCAATACGAACGACTTTTCATCATCATGGAAGCGTATCATGGCATCATGGAAAACAACTCAACAATCAATACAAATAACTTATAATCATCGTGAAAATGTATCATGGCATCATGGAATAACTCCATGAAATACTAACCATCTCAATAAAATGAACGATCAATAAGAACGTCTTGTCATCATCATGAAAATGCATCATGGCATCATGGAATAACTCCATAGTATAATAACCATATAAATGATATAACGATTAGTACGAATGACTTGTAATCATCATGGAAACGCATCATGACATCTTGGAATTAATCCATGGAATAATAACCATCTCAATAAAAACACAATTTCTAATCATCATAAAAACGCATCATGGAATCATGGAATAACTCCATGGAATAATAATAATCTCAATAACAAACGGTCATTACGAACGCCTTGTAATCATCATGGAAACGCATCATGGCATCATAGAATAACTCCATGAAATAACAATCATTTTAAGATAGAAAATAAAAATGAACGAACAATACAAACCACTTCTATCATCATGAAAACATATCATGGAACAACTCCATGAAGTAATAACCATCTCAACAATGATTGATTAGTAGAAACGACTCCTAATCATCACATGAAACTATAAATTTTTGTTGAGCTTATATGTGAAGCTACTCAATATATGGTTTCTCTATATATGGCACCCAAGTCCCCTCTATATATACATCATCTCATGTGTGTATTCTACACACTTTGGGGTTCTATTTCTGTGGTCTCTCCTTGTGAGTTCCTTGCCCCTTGTCGAGAGGAGCGGAGTACCTTTGATAGGTCTCCAATCCTGATAAGGAAAAACCAACGGACATTGCCTTAGCTACTACGTAGCCACGGGCATGAACCGTTAGTGAAGGATTGGTCCTATCTCTCTATGGCAGACCGTGACCACCATAACCCTATCTAAAAACTATCTATAATCAATTATACCTAAAAGTATAAATCTTAGAGTGACCAACCTGTGCGCTTTTTTCTCCATGTTTCAGAAGCACAGCCGCCAAGGTTTGTCTCTTTTAAGATTTATGACTAAAAAAAACAATTTCTAGCGTTGGAAAGTTACCAGACTCATCGGGTCCACCCGTCCATAGAATGATACCGTCAGGGTATCATTATTCCACTTTCCATACCGCACTCACCCTTCTTTTGTTATCTAATTACTACCACACTGTTAAAACATACATGTTCCTTTATTTTATTTATGATACTGGTTCATTAAAACAACCCTTCAAACAGTATTACAAACAATAGTCAGACAAGAAGTCGTCCAATTTTAAACCAACAACCCTTGGATTAGGTTCACTTAAGAATCTCTACTGGCGCAATTATGTCCGATCGGTATATACATTATTTATAAAAACCCTTGTCCTCATGAGCGTCCCATACCGCTCGACAAGTACTCGTTGTGCTAATCTGGACGTACTCCCGTCACAGCAACAACGATGCTAATCTGGGCGTCATCCTCACGCCACGGCAAAAAAAAACTGCAGTATCCAGCTGGGCTAATTTGGGTGTACTCCCACCACAACATCAGTGGTGCCATCCTGGGCGTCATCTCACGCCTCGGCAATTGCCACATAATACCAACGCTAATAAGTAGAGATACTTGAGAAAAACCATACCGAAGGTTTTGGACAAACATTCTTTCCTATAGCAACCAGTTTAACTAGACAATCTTTCCTACTTGTCAAACATATGACGAGTTTCTTGGGGTTAAGCCCTGTGGTTTCGGTCCGTGTTTTCTTTTCATAACGTAAATAATATATTCCTATGGTCTCGCATATGCAATGATGCATAACTTGAAACTGCAATACTAACCTGTACCATAGCTCCGATTGGCCCGATTGGTGGAGACATAGCATTTTCCGCAGGGATTCCATCGTTACTTGTACTAGCTTCATGATCATTAGCGCCTTGTGTTCGAGCACGCTTTGGAGCCATTTTTTTGTAATACACTTATGTTATACACTTAGAACTTGAAATTGGTCAATTTCCCTAGTAATCTCCTTGTTTTCAAAGAGAGTCTGTAATTTGAACCCTCGCCAACTCGGATTCACACTTAGTGTTGTTGTTCTACATCTAATTTCTATACATCAAATATTTGCTAATCTTAATTAATCAAAAATTAAGTATGTAAATTACGAGTGAAAGTTTAGGAATGCATTACTTTTATGCATGACATTTCTAATCCAATTCTGACTTCAATTCTATACTTCAACTAAATCAATTTTTAGTATTATTCAAAATTCTATTTAACCTAATTGACAATAACATTGTTGAATGAGAATTTCATCATGTATAATAAGAATATGATGAGTTCTCTTATGTATTAACTTTCAATTAACAATATATAAGTTAATAGTGAAGATGTACTAACTAGAGAGAGTAGGTATACTTAAAGAGATTAGAGTAGGAGAAAACATACACACACATCTTTTCTAAAGTTAATTGAATCTTACTATCCATTAGAAAGATTAGAGTAAAAGAGAACACACACACATACTTTTCTAAAGCTAATTGAATCTCACCAATCTATTAGAGAGATTAGAGTAAAAGAGAACACACACACATACTTTTCTAAAGCTAATTGAATCTCACCAATCTATTAGAGAGATTAGAGTAAAAGATAACACACACACACACACACACACATATCCTTCTTAAAGCTAATTGAATCTTACTAATCTATTAGAAGATTAGAGTAAGAGATAGCACACATACACACATATCCTTTTTAAAACTAATTGAATCTTACTAATCTATTAGAGAGATTAGAGTATGAGATAACACACATTCCTAAAGTTAATTGAATGCTTAATTAATACGCACCTTATTAGTCCACTAGAGTTTTTGCTCTCTTAGTGGTTTGTGGATGCCTTCTCTCTAAGAGAAGTGGCAGCACTTCGTGAGCGCTATAGAGACAATCTCTATGTCTAAAGTGTGAGCATGGATGCTCTATTTATAGCAGAAAAGAAAACCTCCAACTTTTTTTTCAAAAAAAAAATATTTTTAATTTTTTTAATAAAAAAAAAATATATATATACATATTTTTCCCCAAAAATCATACCCGTGTTTTTGGTACCCTTGTGGTACTCATGAGCTTGACCACTTTGTCATTATCATCAAAAGATAAGGCCACATAGGCCCCCCCTCATTAAGATTAGTCAATAGTAGCCTCTCCTTTCTCATGTGACAGTGTGTCCCACTTTGTCCCCTCCTATGTGATCCATGTGCCTTCATTTGTCATCCCTGTGTATTTTTTTGTCTTTATAATTATTTTATTTATTTCCTTAATGATAATTTACTTTACATTTTTAAGTTAAACTTTACAGTCTTATATTAACTTTACAGTAGTAAAAGAAAATTCTACAATCAGTAAATAAGTCTTGCAATAAGTTAGTTAGTGATTCATATAGCTAAACATGTCAGAATTTTGTAGGGTAAATTTTAATTTTTTGGTTTTCTTAACCTACGATTCATAATTTGAACTCGAATATCTTAAATAAGGAGTGATGGTTCGAAAAAATACAAATGCGTAATAGAACTTGTGTCCAATTTGAAAGTAGAGACCTTTCAATCTCCCCAACTTAGAATTTGAGATGCCCTCATCTCAAGAACAGTGAAGGGTAATCCTTAAAAAGGGATGTCTCATCTTCCCAAGTAGCATCTTCTATAGGGAAATCCTTCGATAAGATAAGATGTTCTTTGATGGATCTATTCCTAAGCTTTCTCTCCCGAGTTTCCAGGATAGTATCAGGTTGGAGTTTGTCATAGGAACCGAATAATAGAGATAGACAGCAAAACAGAGGAAGAAATATTTGTATTGATAGTGTTTGATACAACAGAGGAGCAAAATATATGGGCTCACTCCGTTGTACGGAGCTCGAACGTACCGACCACCCCCGAGCTTCAATTCGCTTGCATGCAACGTCTCACTCGCACTCGCACTCGCATTCGCACTTGCAGAAGAGAGATCGGTGAATCCTCCCAAAACGCACCACCCGTCCTTCTATTCTGATTTTTCCTCCAAAAGCCTGCGACCTCTCAAAATAGCCGCTTTTCTATTTTTGGTGTTCGGTCGACTCGACTTGCGCGCCAATATACCTGTGAGAACAAGGTAGAAACGTGATCGCGAAGCGATCCAAAGAGGATAGATTTTTTTGTTTTTGTTTAAGTCCACAAATTTTTTAGCTGTCTTCAACTGAACATAACTCCCAAACGGAGCCAAAACAGCCCAAGTCCGTCTCACACAATCTTGTTGCCCTCGCTGCGCTCTTCGACGACTATGTGATGGAAAATTTCCATAGCCTGCTCTGATTTGCTGAAAATCAACCTGCAAAACAACATTTTCTACAAAAACGATGCGAAAACAACAAATCCAACTTTTTTCTTAATCTTTGGCCCTCAACGAGCATCAAAACATCAAAATCTCTAAAGACTCAAAGAACCAAAGTTGTCCCTTATAACGCAGGCTTCAATCTCTTCATACATCACTTTTTCAAAATCCCACGTTAACACCTTAAAAAATGCCCCAGAAAGTGCCTTCCGGATCAAAAAATTTTATTGGACGAAAACAATCCACACATCCTTCTACACAGTGGACTAACTTTAAAACGACCAAAACTTCCTAGAAAACAAAATTTATTACTAAAACACCTCAAAATCAAGTCTTGTTACAGAGTTGTAGAACATCTTGAGCAGGTAAAATGATTTGCTCATCATCAAGGACATGGTCAGGATTATATACATAAGGTTTTAACAGACTTACATGAAATACATCATGCACTTTGAGATGAGAAGGGAGTTTTAGTCTATAAGCTTGATCACTTACAACCTTGATTATTTCGTAAGGTCCACAATATCGGTGACTAAGCTTCTTACACCTTCCGAGAGATAGATTGCTCTTTTTGGGCTTTACTCGTAAGAAAACTTTGTCACCTTCTTTGAAAATCCGATCAGATCTTTGTAAGTCGGCGTACTTCTTTTGTCGATCTTGAGCCGCTTGAATATCCCTTCGAATAGCTTTGGTTTGAGCTTCCATTTCTTCAAGCATTTTCTTTGAGGCTTCTACCCTTATAGTGGGGTCAGAAAAGTTAAGAGGTGATAAACATGCTTGACCATAAAGAGCATTAAAAGGTGTCATTCCAATACTTCTATGAGTAGAGGAATTGTATGCATACTCTACCAAGGGTAGGTATTGAATCCACTTGCGAGGTTCTCTATTGCAGTAGGCTCTGAGGATGTCTTCAATTACTTGATTAACTCTTTCAGTTTGGCAATCAATTTGAGGATGATAAGCAGTACTAAAACATAACTGGGTTCCAATAGCTTGAAACAATGATACCCAAAACTTTGAAGTAAACTTGGCATCACGATCACTGACAATCCTCTTGGGTAAACCATGAATTTTGAAAACCTCTTTCACAAATAGACGAGCAATATCTGAAGCTGTAAAGGTTTTCTTGACTGGGATTAAGTGAGCCTCTTTAGTAAGCAAGTCGACTATGACCATGATTGAATCATATCCAGCTTGGACAGAAGGAAACCCGGTGATAAAGTCCATGCTAATACATTCCCATTTTATTTGGGGAATATCTACAGGATGTAATTTACCTGGCATCTTTAGTCTCTCTGCCTTAATCCTTTGACAAGACAAACACTGCTTGACATAGTGAAGGACATCACCCTTCATACCTTGCCAATAGTAACTTCTACGAATTGCATTGATGGTTTTGGCATAACCTGGATGTGCTGAAGTTGGGCCATCATGTGCTTCATATAGGATAGCATTCCTTAGGGTAGAATCCTCAGGTATGCATAATCGATTCCTATAGTAAATTTTCCCATCTTCTAAGGATTAATGTAGAGGTTTAGGCTGATTTGATGATACCCTCTCTTCACGTAGGATACTAGCAAGCATCTGGTAATCTGTATCTCTGACAACAGCGTCCAAGACCTTGTCTAGAATAGGGTTGTTAGCCATGGAAATTGCCCCCAGAAAAGCTTTACGGCTTAGGGCATCTGCCACAACATTATCCTTACCTAGTCTAAATTTAATATCAAAATCATATTCGTGCATGAGTTCTATCCATCTCCTCTGTCTCATATTAAGGTTAGGTTGGGTAAAAATCCACTTAATACTCTTGTGATCTGTTACCAATTGGAATTTGCGTCCCAATAGATAATGTCTCCATAGCTTGAGAGCATGAATAACTGCTAGCGATTCTAAATCATGTGTAGCATAATTCACTTCATGAATCCTAAGCTTCCGAGAATTAAAAGCTATAGGCCTTCCTTCTTGAGTAAGGATTCCTCGTAATGCAAGGTTACTAGCATCTGTGATCACCTCGATTTCTTGGTGAAATCTGGAACTTTTAAGAGAGGTTCTGAAGCAAGATACTCCTTAAGATGTTTGAAGCAAGATTCATGTTTTTCTTCCCAAAGTATCGTTGCTCCTTTCTTTAGCAAGTCGGTTAGTGGTGCAGCTTTAAGAGCATAGTCCTTTACAAAGATCCTGTACCACCCTGTGATACTTAAGAACCCTCTGACTTTGGTTTGTGAAGTGGGTTGAGGCCATTCCACAATATCTTTGACTTTGTTAGGGTCAACAGAGACTCCTTCAGGTGAAATGATAAACCCTAAGTAACAGACCTTAGGGGTAAAGAAGGTACATTTGCTTTTCTTTGCATACAGCTTATTTCGGCATAAAAGCTCTAACACTTTCCTAACATGTCCTTCATGCTCTTCCTCTGATTTGGAATAAATTAAGATATCGTCAAAGAATACTAGGACAAAATCATCCAAGAATTCTCTAAAGATATCGTGCATCAGACGATTGAAAGTTGCAGGAGCATTCATAAGTCCAAAAGCCATCATTGTAAATTCGTAATGACCATAACGAGTGTTGAAAGCTAATTTGGAGATATCAGCCTCCTGGATTCGAATTTGATGATAGCCAGATCGAAGATCAATCTTCCTGACTATTTTGGCTCCATGTAATCTGTCCAGCATCTCATCAATACAAGGAATTGGATATTTATACTTGATGGTAACCTGATTTAAGCCCCTATAATCTATGCAAAGTCGAAGAGAGCCATCCTTTTTCTTTTGGAAGAGAACAGGTGCACCCCATGGAGATGTACTAGGTCGGATAAACCCTTGCTCAATAAACTGCTTGAGCTGCTCCTTGAGTTCTATAGCCTCTGGAAGTGACATCTTGTACGGCGCTCTTGAGATTGGTTCACTACCTGGAAAAATTTTGATTTCATGGTCTACCTCCCTAGGTGGTGGTAGTTCAGAAAGTTCACTAGGGAAAACATCTGCAAATTCTTCTAGCCACATTGGTTCAGGGTTGGAAGAAGATTTTTCTACTTTGTTTAGCTTGACTACAAAAATTTGTTGACCCTTGCGTAACCCTTTCAAAAGACAATTAACTTTGACCAAGTAAGCTTTTGGTCGTCCATTTTGGCCTTGAATAGTGACTTCTTGACCTAGGTTGTCCACAAAAGTAACACTTTCTTGGGCACAATGGATATTGTCATTATGACTGGCTAACCAATCCATTCCAATAATTCCGTCATAGATTCTTATGGGTAAGGTTCGAAAAGTAGCAGAAGTAGAGTATTCTCCCAACTTGAAATCTATTTTTCCCACAGTGTACTGAGATAACACCTCCTTTCCATTGGCTAATTCAACTCTCATCTTTCTTGTAGGATGTTGATTAAGTCCTAACCTCCTTAAACATTTAGGTGACAAGAAAGAATGAGTACTACCACAATCAATAAGAAGCTCAAATTTTTCACCTTGGTGATTTGCAGGTGTTTGAATGACAGCATATTGTTGTCTTGCTCTTGGGTTATCAATTGTAGCATGTAGAGTTGCTCTTTCCTCTTGTTCTTCTCCCAATGTTGGTTCTCCTATGATAGCATTGACTCTGGCAGCCATTCCGCGCCCTCGACCTCGTCCTCCATTTCTTCCTCCACGATTTATTATTTGGCCTCGTCCTCTAGCTCGAGTAGGTGTATTTGTTGCGGAGACTCGCCTAGGACATACATTCCTGAAATGTCCTAACTCGTTGCATTCATAGCATCTAAGATCTACATTTTGAGCTACATTTGCTAAAGCTGCAACTATTGGATGAGTTTGGTGAACTGGGTAAACTTGCCTTTGGTTCCACATCATAGGCCGTCCTCTCCTTCCAGCATTCCTTAAATTTCCATTTCATACCCTTTGAGAGTTTGACATCTCTTTAGCTAAGGGTTTAGCTCTTAAAAGAGAATCTTGCAAATTTACAGGCCTCATGGCTTCTAGACGAGTATTTAAAGGAGCATTTAGCCCTTGGCAGAAACGGGCTACTTGTTGATCTGTGGTCATTGGCGGAGCATAGCGCCTAAGAGTTACAAATTTGGAGTAGTAATCTTCCACTGTAAGATGAAACTGACGTAAGTTGAAGAATTCATTCATCTTAAGGGATTCGTGTGCAGGTGGAAGATAACGTCCTTTGATAGCATACTTAATGTCTTCCCAAGTTTGAGTGTTTTGAGCTACTTGATTATCTTTGCAGTGTTGTTTCCACCAAAGCTTGGCATCCCCCGTGAGACGAAACATAGCCAACATTGCCTGGTTATCGGGAGTAGTACCAGCAGCAGCAAAATAATCCTCCATCTCTTCAAGCCACACCTCTGCATCACACTCAACTAGGGCTCCTTCTTCTTTGAAAGAGGGAAGTTTAGCTTGCTTGAGAAGTAGCTTTTTCTCTTGAAGAGATGTGTACACCGCACTCTGTGCAATATAGATTAAGTGAAACTTTATTGGATACTCTAACTTTAATCCACTTTAAGGCCAGACTTGATCAGAAAATAATACAAACAAAAGATAATATTAATCCAAACTTTATTTATATACACATTATTTACTACCAAGGTTGGTAGTCTTTAGGTACAAGGATTGTAATGTCTCTATATTTTGAGTTTAGTGACTACAAAAGGATAGGCTAAAGGATCAAAATAATAAGTTTCTTTTGACCCTTGAAAGCTACGAGATACACATATGGGTCGAATCCTACCACCATGGATAACTTTTGTAACTTGGTTATAGACCCATTAGGTCTGAGATATCTTTTCTCCTCCCAAGGTAATGGTAGCATCCGGATTCTTAGTACCAAGGAAAA
This sequence comes from Adiantum capillus-veneris, assembly GCF_014529385.1. Classification (NCBI taxonomy): domain Eukaryota; kingdom Viridiplantae; phylum Streptophyta; class Polypodiopsida; order Polypodiales; family Pteridaceae; genus Adiantum; species Adiantum capillus-veneris. Next base: position 62,425,623 of record NC_140940.1, on the reverse strand, counting down.
GATAAACTTCGATGACTTTTAACTCCTCTGCCCAACAAAGTTTCTTGAGGTTGGTATCCATGCACCATATCTTGTCAGCATCGATGGTATAGATTCCTCCAGATGGACTCCAGTTGATACCCCATCCTCTATGCACCCTTGGAATAGGTGGTGCAAACACCCTATCCAAAATCATCATCACCCTTTTTCGAAATTGATAATTCGGTGATTGGCATGCATTTTCAAACATGATGGTGAACAGCTGGAATTTTTGGTAGGCTGAATGAACATTTTCCTGTACCAAGAAATTTCAATCTTCAATACCATATAAAAACTCAAAACAATTTTTCTAGGTTCTTCTATTATTTCAAACATTCGCATCCTTCAATATCCAAACATCAATCTAAAAATCTCCCCAAGCTTTAACCTAGGCTCTGATACCAGTGTGAGGTCCCTTCCCCTTGTCGAGAGGAGCGGAGTACCTTTGATAGGTCTCGAATCCTGATAAGGAAAAACCAACGGACATTGCCTTAGCTACTACGTAGCCACGGGCATGAACCGTTAGAGAAGGATTGGTCCTATCTCGCTATGGCGGAGCGTGACCACCATAACCCAATCTAAAAACTATCTATAATCAATTATACCTAAAAGTATAAATCTTAGAGTGACCAACCTGTGCGCTTTTTTCTCCATGTTTCAGAAGCACAGCTGCCAAGGTTTGTCTCTTTTAAGATTTATGACTAAAAAAAACAATTTCTAGCATTGGAAAGTTACCTGACTCATCCGGTCCACCTGTCCATAGAATGATACCGTCGGGGTATCATTCTCCCACTTTCCACACCACACTCACCCTTCTTTTGTTATCTAATTACTACCACACTGTTAAAACATACATGTTCCTTTATTTTATTTATGATACTGGTTCGTTAAAACAACCCTTCAAACAGTATTACAAACAATAGTCAAACAAGAAGTCTTCTAATTTTAAACCAACAACCCTTGGATTAGGTTCACTCAAGAATCTCTATTGGCGCTATTATGTCCGATCGGTATATGCATTATTTATAAAAACCCTTGTCCTCATGAGTGTCCCATACCGCTCGACAAGTACTCGTTGTGCTAATCTGGACGTACTCCCGTCGCAGCAACAACGCTGCCAATCTGGGCGTCATCCTCACGCCACGGCAAAACAAAACTGCAATATCCACCTGGGCTAATCTGGGTGTACTCCCACCACAGGATCAGTGGTGCCATCCTGGGCGTCATCTCACGCCTCGGCAACTTCCACATAATACGAGCGCTAACAAGTAGAGATACTTGAGAAAAACCATACCGAAGGTTTTGTAGCAACCAGTTTAACCAGACAATCTTTCCTACTTGTCAAACGTATGACGAGTTTCTTCGGGTTAAGCCCTGTGGTTTCGGCCCGTGTTTTCTTTTCACAAGGTAAATAATATATTCCTATGGTTGTTACCATATACATGTGGTAGTGATGTGTGTGAACACACTAGGACCGCCGGGGCATTTTTTCCCTCTTTAGGAGGTTTTTTCCCCCGTGCATTGTATATACGCCCATCACTCTAGGGCTATCTATCTTTCCATTGCAGACTAAGTAACACACTCTCTATTGTGTGCCTTGAGCTTCCTTCGTCTTCTCCAAGTTGTGTGTGTTTCTCTGCAACCCTAATTCCAACAATTGGTATCAGAGCAGGTCACGTCCTCCCAGGCTTAGTCGCCAGCTGCTCCAGCACACGCCTGCTCACTTTCTCCGATTTCAGTGAGCTTTGGCGAGCGTTCGCAGGTCGACAAATATTTTGGTCAGAATTTTGATATTTTTCAGTCTGCTCAGAATTTTGATTTGGGATCATTTCGGCCTCCGTTTCCACTACGGGCAGTACTGCACAAGCTATTTCGTCATTTTGTGCAGATTTTCTGTCAGTGCCGTTTTCTGCATAACAGGTGCCTTACAGTCTTCTACGGTTTGTGCTATATAGCACAAGTTGTTCCCACTCCATTTCTCCTATTTTTGGGCAGTTTTCACATCAGGTGCAGCATTTACCATGGCTGACAACAACAACACAGATGTGTTCAAGATGTTTGCTGCTGAGGACAGGTTGGATGGGGACAACTACCCTATGTGGGCTTATATGATGCAACATGTTCTTGTGTCAAAAGGTGTCTGGAACATTGTGCAGGGCATTGATGTACGTCCTGGTTCTGAAGATGTAGGAGATATTGAGGATGTTGCAGGTCTTGCTGCAAGGATTGCAACTGTTAGAGTTGTTTTGCCTACGGCAGAACAAGCTCGTTGGGATGTTAAGGATGCGCAGGCTCATGCATTGATTGCGTTGTCTGTGAAGCGCACCATTATTCCTCACATCCGCTCAGCAAAATCTGCAAAACAGGCTTGGGATATTCTAGCAGGTCTTTATGCAAGCCGCAATGAGGCTAAAATTGATTTGCTGCGTAAAGAGCTAGAGTCGAAGATTATGCATGAGGAAGATGATATGGACACTTTCCTTGCTAGTGTCAAGGATATCAATGAGCAACTCATTTCTGCAGGTGAAGTCATTTCGGACAGTTCCCTTGTGCAGACTGTTCTTGATGCCTTACCAGATTCCTACCAGACTTTTGCTAGTACTTGGAGACTCATGACCCAAGGAAATCCTGAAGTTGTCAAGTTTGATGCATTATGCACATTGCTATTGCAAGAGTCACTTTCTAGAAAAAACAGGACTAGGCAGCGTGCAGTTGAACAGGCTTTTATTGCTTCTCAAAGAAAGGGTGGTAACAGTAATGCAGCCACTTCTTATGGTTCTGCTGCGAGTGGCAAAAATTCTGTTCCTAATGCTTCTGCTGGCAGCACTTCGTCTGGCAATTCTGGTGATAAGGGCAAAAAGAAGATGCGTTGCCATTATTGTAAAGCCAATGATCACTTGATCAAGTCGTGTCCTAAGTTGAAGGCCAAAGAGGCTAAGAAGAAAGAGGGTGGTTCCACTGCAAATGCTGGTTCCACTACAAATGCAGCCATTGTTGAGTCTTCTGTGAAAGGAGATTGTGATGCTGATGTTGATGCAGAATGGGATTTTAGCGCAGAGTGCACTTACAATCCTGTTGTCCATGATGCATGCTTGTCAGTTGCTGCAGATTCACATGTGTGGTATTTCGACAGTGGTGCTACAAAGCACATTACCTCACATCGTGAGTTGTTTACCTCTCTCGAGTCTGTCCCTCATGGGAATTGAGTCACTTGTGCCAACAATGCCTCTTATCCAGTTCAGGGAGTTGGAAAGATTGTGCTCACTGCTGCTAATGGCAGTTCCTTCACACTTGTTGATGCACTTTATGTACCTGGGATCAAGAAGAATCTCTTGTCTGTATCCGCACTTGCTAGAGTTGGACTTGTAGTCAAATTTGTGGATGACAGATGTACAGTTCATGATCTCAGTTTTGGTGATGAAATTGTTGCATCTGGTCTTTTGTGCCGTGGGCTGTATAAGCTCACTTTGTATGACAAGTGTGGACAAAATTTTGCAAATGCTGTTGCTGATTCAAGGGCTATTTCAGATGCAAAACTTTGGCATGCACGTTTTGGTCATCTGAATCTTGCCAGTTTGCTGCGTTTGTAGAAATCTGATATGATTGCTTCTTTGCCGCCTCTTGAAGCACCTATCAAACATGTTTGTGAAGGCTGTATTCTGGGTAAAATGCAGCGTTCTAAGTTTCCAAAGGATGGTTCAGTTAGGGCCACATGCAGGTTGCAGCTTGTGCATAGTGATGTTTGTGGGCCCATGCAAACTCCGTCCTTGGGCAATTACCTGTACTTCGTGACTTTCATTGATGATTACTCCAAGCATGCATGGGTATTTCCGCTTAAAGCGAAGTCCGAAGTTTTTATGTGCTTCAAACAATTTTTGGCTATGGCTGAAAATGTGTCAAAATGTACTATGGGCACCCTCCGTTCCGATCGAGGGGGGGAGTATATGTCTCATGAATTTAATGCATTTCTGGCTAGTCGTGGGATAAAACACCAATGTACAGTGCCTTATACACCTCAGCAAAATGGTGTTGCTGAGAGGAAAAACAGGTCACTAACGGAAATGGCACGATGTATGGTCAAAAGTCAAGCTTTGCCGCATTCTTTTTGGCTTGAGGCCATCATGTGTGCCACTTATGTACTTAACAGGTGTCCTACGAAAGCTTTGCAGTCTATTACTCCATATGAAGCATGGCATGATAGAAAACCTTCTATTGAGCACATGCATGTTTTTGGCTGTTTGGCATATGCTTTGGTGCCACAAGTGCAGCGCAGAAAATTGGATGATAAGGCTGTCAAATGTATTTTTGTTGGTTATAGTGCTGAAAGCAAAGGTTACAGGTTGTATCATCCGCAAACAAAACGTATTCTGGTTTCACGGGATGTAGTGTTTGTGGAAGACTCTGTTCAACCCTTGCTGTCATGTACTAGAGACAGTAATGTAAGCTCACAGGACATTTATGACACTTTGTTGCCTCTTTTCAGTGGTGGAAATACGAATGTAAGTTCCAATGAGGCAAATGTACAGCCTATGGGGGTTTCTGAAAATGTTTTAGAACAGCCTATTACTGATGCAGATGTACATGATGTACTTGATGAGGAAAGGGCTGAAAATGAGCAGGCTAGAGGTATGCCAAAATGGCTGGTGCACACTTTGAGTGACAGTAAATTGGATGCACCTTTATCTAGTCGTACTCGTTCAGGCTCTCGCCATGCATCTTATGCATCGGATTGTTATGCTTTGGCTGTGTCTAGTTTACATGATGTTGAGGAGCCTCTGTCTTTTGATGAAGCACAGAATTCAGAAAATTGGATTGCTGCCATGAAATCAGAATATGATGCACTTATAGAGAATGACACATGGACTTTATGTGATTTGCCTCCTGGCAAAAAGGCCATTGGTACGAAGTGGGTTTACAAGTTGAAACGCAAGCCGGATGGTGAGATCGATCGCCATAAGGCTCGACTTGTTGCAAAGGGTTATGCACAACAAAAAGGCATAGATTATGAAGAGACTTTTGCTCCCACTTGTCGCATGACTACTGTGCGTTTTCTATGTGCATTGGCAGCTCATTTTGGTTGGGATGTACATCAATTAGACATTGTTACTGCTTTCTTGAATGGTGACATATTTGAGGAAGTTTATGTAACGCAGCCTCGCGGTTTTGTCATAAAAGGACAAGAGGACAAAGTGTGCAAATGTAAGAAGGCTTTGTATGGGTTGAAGCAATCTCCTCGTGCTTGGTATGAGAAAGCTAACACTCATTTGGCTAAACGAGGCTTTCGTAATAGTCCAACAGAAAGCACATTGTATGTAAAGCGCGAGGATGATGTATTTCTCATTGTGGTTCTTTATGTTGATGATTTGCTGATCACTGGACCAAATGAGAGACATATTGCTAAATTTAAGGCTGATTTGAATGCTACTTTCAAGATAAAAGATTTGGGGCTGCTGCATCATTACTTGGGTATACAGTTTAAGCAGTGTGATGGTGGTATTGCCTTGTGTCAGAAAAGTTACATAGAGACATTGCTATGTAAGTTTGGACTTGAGGATTGCAAACCTATTGCCACTCCCATGGAAACAGGTTTGAATTTGAGTCTACATGATGCTGGCGATCCTGCTGATGTCACTCTTTACCAAACTGCTGTTGGCTGCCTCATTTATGTATGCAACACGAGGCTAGATATTCAGTTTGCTGTCTCGCAGGTCAGCAGATTTATGCATAGCCCAGGGTCTAAGCATTGGCAGGCTGTCAAGAGGATTTTACGCTACCTTAGTGGCACTTTACATCTTGGCTTGTTTTATCCCAAGGGGGGATCAATGCCGCCAGACTTGCATGCTTTTTCGGACTCAGATTGGGCTGGTTGTTTTGACACGCTGTGAGCGGGATGAAAACACACATAGAGCCTCTATAACAACCCGACACACACTCTTGGAAAGATACACACACACACTATGGGGCACCACTCGGCTTAGACAACACACCTGGCCGAGACAGGGAACACACCTCTAGAGTGAGAGGAGAGAGACTATCCACTTGCCCACTCCACACAGACACACACACACACACACACCCAAAAAACTCAACTCAAAAGAGGAGAATTTCTGATGTTTAGATACAATTGAGCTTGGGCCAACGCCAATGGGGCAAACAACTCACACAATATGGGTAAAATAAGCCAGATACAATCACAAACTAGAGCAGAAACTTCGCTCATAGGAGAAACTTACACAGAAAAATAGAAGAAAAAGAGTGAGTAATTTGGCAAAATGGATAGCGCCATTGCGTCCGGAACGGCCCAAAACCCCAGTCTACAATGTCAAAGTGCTCAAATCCGACCTTAGATGAGCAGTTTACGGCCAAAACAGGCTCCAAAAACACCAAAAACACACCTGCGGCTGTTCCTCCTCTCTTCTCCACGTTTTTTCTGGTCTTCTCTCTGTTTTTTTAGTTCCCACACTTAGCTTTTTTAGTTGGGCACCCTTGGCCTTTTAGATGACCTCAAACGGACCCCGAACAGGCCAAAAACTGACCTCGCAGTGCATAGTTGTCACCTTTTTGCATCATTCGCACACCTGGCACTCAGATTTTTTCCAATAATGCATCTCCCCACCACGTGAAGTGGCCCCAAAAAAAGGTCCTCATGATGACCTTTCTGCATAATTCTCACAAGCAAACACCCACGTTGTGTCCGTCCTCATCCGCGTGCAAATATTGACCTCGTTCGCCCTCCTGACGCCACTAGATGCCATCTGACGCACCTGCTGACCTCACGTCGTCGGCCCGCGGATAGCTTCCTCGAGAAGTTTTACGCGCTACCAAATCCTCCTTATTGTAGAAAAAACACACTGGTACTAGTAATAGTGAAAATCGATGCACTATGTACACCCTGTCCTACCTGTACACATGTGGGCCCCATGTAACCACCTGGCTCTGGAAAATGGGCAATCCTTTATTTGATGCACCATGCATGTATATGTACATATGCGCAATCCCTTGCTCCAAAAAACTCCTGACATAATTTGCCCATCCCCTAGCCTGCTAGATCATTCATGATCAGCAGCAGCAAAGAGAGATATGAGACTCGCCGCATCACAGGTCTCCTCATCCCTCACCAACACTGCTTGATCCACAGACAACTCATCTTGCTCCACCATCATCAATCTAGCATGATATAATTTAAGACGCAACCCATTTACCCTTGACTTATGTAGAACACCATCCAGGTTAGCCAGCTGATATGTGCCATTTGGAAAACACTCCACTACCTTGAAAGGGCCTTCCCACTTAATTTGAAACTTCTTTTGGAAGGTGTTGTCCAGCTTACTGTTGTAGCGCAAAACCAAGTCATGTTTCTTGATACCCTTACTTTTGACCTTTTCATTTATCTTTGCCAAAGCCTTATCCTGCATCTGCCCATAATGCTCCAATGCGCTCATCCTATCCAACTGGACCTCTTGTAACTGCAAGAGCCTCTCTTTGAATGCATCACTAGGCGACCCAAGCAACTTCTCTAACATCTTGACCGCAGGCAACTCTACCTCCACAGGCAATAGTGCTTCCTTTCCATACACCAAATGAAATGGAGTATACCCTGTACCTGTCTTCACCGAAGTACGGTAAGCCCATAATGCACTAGGCAATTCCAAATCCCAATTCTTTCCTTGGTGCTCTGTCACTTTCGAAAGAATCTGTACCAACTCACCATTGAATCTTTCATTTAAGCCATTACACTACGGATAATAAGGAGTGGTATGCTGGTGCCTAATCTTCATCTTTGTGCATAAGAAGTCTAGCAGTTTAGCTCTAAATCCTGGCCCCTTATCTGAAAGTAGCTCTAATGGCACCCCAAACTTGCAACATATTTCATCATACACAAATTTTGCCACATCCTTTGCAGTGATCTGTTTTACTGCTATAGCCTCTGCCCATCTAGAAAGATAGTCCACTGCCGTCAAAATATAGCTTTTGTCCCTGCTTGTGATAGGTAACGGGCCTATTGCATCAATCCCCCACTTTTCAAACACATCAAACGCCATAATGGTTTTTCGTAGCTCTGGATTCAACACTCTCTTCCCAAATGCTTGACACCTATTGCAAGACCTACACCAATGGTGAACATCCTTGTGCAAACTAGGCCATACATACCCCTCTTGCAAAATCTTATGCAAGGTGATCTTTAGAGCAAAATGGCCACCACATGCACCTTCATGATTCTCTTCCAACACTCTGTAAAGCTCCTCCGCCAAGGTACACGTCTCAACACGAGATCAGCCCCTTTCATGTATAAGAAATCACCAATCAATTTGTACCTGTATGCTTTACGCACAAAGCCATACTTCTTAGACTTTTGAATCTCCTTTGGAATGATTCCTGTTAGCAAAAACTCCTCTTCTTGAGCCAAACTTTCCGGGCCATGATAAAGAGGTAAATTGGTCCTCAACACGAATAGCTCCCCAATCATGCCTTGAGCTGCTTCATGTGCCTCTCCATTTAGAGCACGTTCAATGTGTTTGATGCTCCATGCTTCAAACTTTTTTAACAGGCCTTTAATTCTAAAGCACATTTCCTTCAATGAGGTGTTCTTGCTCTTCCACACACCCAGCACTTGCTTCACCACTAACAAGGCATCACCTTTTATGCTCAACCTTCGAACCCCATGCTTCAAACAAATGTGTAATCCGGCTTCCAATGTAGCATATTCAGCCTCATTGTTACTATGTGCATCCAATTTGAACCCTCTCTTGCATACTAGCTTCCCCTCTGGATCATAAAGTGCTATACCCCCTGAAGCTGCATCGTGGCTCTTTCTGTATGAACCATCAAAGAACAACACATGTGCATTGCTGATCTGTGGCACTTCTTCAACTACCTTTCTCACCACCTCTTCTTTAACAATAAGGGGATTCTCCTTGTAGGTCAACAAATCAGCTAGGGTAGCCCTTGTACTATCGTCCACTAGAAAAGAGAACTCAAACTCTTGCAACTCAATTACCCATTTCTTCACCACATTTGACATGTTAGTACCATTAATTAACTGTGGCAAAAAGGCATAACTCATCAAGAAAACAAAAGGCCGTGGTAGCAAGTAATGACGAAATCGTCGACAAGCAAATATTACACTGGCCATCACTAGCTCTACTTCCGATAACTTTCTCTGCGCTACCAACTTCACTCGGCTTGCACAATACACTGGCCTCATATAATGGCTGCCCTTCCCCTTTTGCAATAGCATAGCTCCAATGGCATCATCCCCTACTGATGGATTTACATAAAAAACTTTCTTCCAATCAGGAGCCTGCATGGCTGACAAACCCCCTAACACCTCTTTCACCTCTTGAAACACTTCTTCACACTTGTCATCCCATTGCAATGGATCATGCTTTGCCACTTGTTGTAATGGATAAAGAATCTGAGATGAAAATGGAATAAACCTTGCCATGTACTTCACTTTGTGTATAAAGGTTGCCAATTGCTTTGTACTCGTAGGTGATGGAAGAAGAATAATAGACTTAACCTTGTCTGGATCAGCCTCAATGCCATTTTCTGACACCATGTGGCCTAATAACTTCACCCTTGGCTGTGCTAGATGACATTTCTTTGGATTTAGTTGTCCTCCACATTCATCATATCGATAATTACAAATCTATAATCTCTGCTCAAATTGAAGATCCTATGTATGAGTTATGGAGGGCCAAAATTCATGAAGTTGTCCACCCCCTTTTTTGGGGAGGAAAGTGCATCCTTTGACTACTCTTACACCTCTCTTACATACCCACCATTCTTGCACACATGGCGTGCATCTATTTGTCAAAATTTTAATCATTTCTATAATCTCATGCCAAATAAAGAGGCCCTCCTACACACCATACTCTTCCACTTGCAAACCTGCAAAACAACGCCATGGTGCAAGTCACACCAATGTGGACCTTTGGGTGCATGTTTGGCTCTATCCTAATGATCCATCCATCAATGTGTATCCAAAATTCAATAAGCTTGATTCATAATTACAATACGTAGATAGAGGGAAGCAAGGTATTCTTGGATTCTGCAAGTGATTGTTGACTATTGGAGTTGATAGCACACGATGTTCTTTGCATCAATGTCAAATTCTTTCCCATACCACTAGCAAATTGCACGAAAGGATCATTCATGCAGAGGAGGAAGTGAAAAACCTAAAGCTACAGATAGAAGAGAAGGATTCTAAGATTGAAAAGATTGAAGATAAGATCCTGCATCTTAAAAACACGCCTTTAGGTACAAGGGAACGTAAGAGGAGCTTCAATGCCATAGGGACTTTAGCCCCTGAAGGTGGTGCTAAAAAAAGAAGGATCATAGCTACAAGGTGCATTTTTTCTACACTCCCATCTATGCTTTAAGTCTCTTTTGTGGTAATTTTTTTATCCATTCTTGTAGGAATTTTATCGAAGAGCTGTGTGGTGGCCATAGCTAGGAGGATTGCATCCATTTATTGAGTTTGGGCCTCAAGAAATCGTATGTCGTAGGCCTTCTATGAGCACCAAATGCAGAACATTTAAACAATGCTATCACAAAGGAGGTGATGCAAAAGTTTTTAAATCTTGTGAGCGATGATGTACATAAGGCTTGTGATGAAGTGGGTATTAGTTCTAAGGGCCACGTTGCCTTATATGGTCTCCTTAAGGATGCTTTAAGGGAAAGAGAAATTATTGAGAATACTTTTCCTATACCACTTAAGGTCAATATTTCTAAGAAGGCCTCAAATGAGGATCTGTACTTTCAGATTGGAGGCTATTTGCACACAAAGGAGATAGTGCCTCTATCCATCTTTACCAAGAGGTAAAAAGGAGTAAGAAAACATACCAATACAAGCGTAGGTGCAAAGAGGGTGGATAAGGGATTTCCTTACTCAATGTTAGATAATATTTTTGTTGATTTGAGATGTCTTCAAATGGCAATGATACATTTTTATGGTGTTCACCTAATGGTGAGGCTATAGTAATGCATAGTCTTTTTTTAAAAAACTATATGTTATTTTGGACATTTTCCATTGATAGGTTCAAAGTTGGTGTTTGTGCTCAATCTAGACAAGTGTCAGATTGTGAAGAAATGAAGACTAGAAAGGATGAGTATTACTCTCATGAATGAGGTATTATTTCATGCAAAGTGTACAGCTATGAACAAGGATTGTCCACCATCTTTCAGTGTGCAGTGGGAGAAAGAAATTTGGTGGCTTGGTGCTATTGAGGTTCCCAAGGAGACCCATTGAGTGCTTGCTTGTATTTTTGAACACATTTCATGGATAGCAGATGTCATTAAGGCACATCTAGCTAGGGAAAAAATCCAAGTAGATGACATAGGGGAGTTTGATGTTGACTGGCACTAGGTGGCAATTTGAAAACAATCAAGTATATTCTAAGGTGCAAACAAGGGGCTGGAGCTCTATACTCTTGTCCATTCTACATTAAGGGCTATGAGGGAAATGCACAAAAAATTGCAATGGTCGATGAAATAGAGGTAGAGGAAAATTCACAAATTACACGTGTGTGGGAGCATTTGGTGCTACGATGTCCTATGCTAGGGGAGCCCAATCGTGCCATAAAAGACAGTGAATGGAACTCTATAATTAACTTCCCTCTCAAAAACGTGCATTTTTCATTAGGAAGAGGATGGGGTATAGGAGGGCCTCTTTATTTTCCATAAGATTATGGAGGTGATTAACATTTAAATAGATGCATGACATGTGTGCAAGAATGGTGGGTGTGCAAGAGAGGTGTAAGAGTGGTCAAAGGATGTACTTTTCTCCCCAAAAAAGGGGGTGGATAACTTTATGGTTTTTGGCCTTCCATAACTCCTATATATGATCTCCAATTTGAGCGAAGATTATATCTAATCTGTAATCTACATGCCAAGCTCTTTCCGTAGATATGTTACATGATATGGTTTTGCCCACTAGATTTTAAAGTTGATTTTGGGAAAAAAAATTGAATTCAAATATACTAGCCATTTTACGTGTTTGAATTCAAAAGTTGTCCTTCGATTTCTTTTTTAATACTAAAGGTTTGACTCCCTTAAACTACGAAATAAAGAAGCCCTCTTAGACCCCATTCTCTTCCTAATGTGCACAGTTCATGCTTTTATGCGCATCTTCGATCGTTTATTAAAGCTTCCTATTTGTTTATGTCTATATAATGAAGCCTGCGGGACGGAGAGGTCGTTTGACGCTACCTCAAAAGTAGAAGGGCTCTTATATTCAATAGATTGTCATGGGACCAATACCTCCATTGTTGCGTAGAAGAACAATCCAAAATTTGGTGGTGGATTTCATAAAGGCGGTCTTCATTGCATGGGGTGAAATAAACACTACACACTCTATGGTGAGTGCTTTCTATTCTACCTTGTTCTATTATATGCTTTAGTTTTGATCATCAATGTTTTGTGGGTTTTTGGGCAACACATCCTGTATGCACATGGTCCATACTTTATGAACATGTATGGTTCATTGGATATTTTGAGCACGCAAGGTATGGAGAAGTCACACTATTGTGCTAGGGGCGTCTACTTCAAGAATACAAGACATGGAGGGGGTTTAGTGCGCTCATTCTATCTTCAAGAAATGTCAAATTGATTTTACCGTACCACCTTTGGACGCAAAGTGTCGATTGAACGTGCAAGGTCATCGTGCTTAGCAAAAGAAGCCCGTCGACTAGCCCATGCGCGTTTGTTAGAGTACTGGTGATCCTCACAAGGTCCACTACGGCATGAAGAGTGGCAAGCATCAAGGACCACGGTGGGAAAATTCTAGGCCAGGAGGTAGTAAATGTACTTGGAATTTGCATAGACATTGTTTGATTGCTTATGCAAATTTTCAAGTAGACGTTTAGCTCTGTGTGTTTGAATAGTTCTCTACTTTCATGTGATTTTTTAATTCAAAATATTATTTACTTGTGCTTTTAGCGGCTCTTTTCCACCATGTAAACCCACACTTATATGTCCACCCTATATCAAGAGGAAAAAAACCCCCATCACAAACACAAAACACTCCCTCCCTCACTGAATACCACAAGCTCTAGGAAGCCTCCCAAATGCAATTTCTAGATGGCAAGGACCAAAAAAACTCCAAAGAAGAATCCAAAGACCAATGAGGTGCACAGAAGGCAAAATATGCATGCAAATAGACAACCAAAAGAGCTAGCTAACCCCGAGCTAACCCTGAATGCACAGAGACGGACACATCCAATGAGCATCCATTGTGGGAAGGGGAAGATATCCTAGTGAATCATAGGGTAGGTTAAAAGACATTGCCAAGAGGATGGGCACGATGCCATCCGGCCTAGGTCACCAAAATGTGACTGGCAAGTCACTGCTGAGGAAATGGGTGCCATGTCTCTAATCAACCCAACATGATGAGTGAAGCAGTGATGATGAATATTATGATCCTGATGAAGATACCTTCCAACCACCTCCCAAGCGCCATCGCAAGTTGAGATTCTACAACAAACCACAAAGAGCAGAGCCACAAGGAGCTCAGATCCCCGCACAACGCTGACCTCAAAGAGCACGATGTAGAGCATTCACTGAAATCCAGCATTACCAAAAGACAACATAGCTCCTTATCAAGAAAGCACCATTTGCATGGACATTTAAGGAGGTGATACAAAGATATAGCACAAAGATTTGGATGTCTGTTGTTGCCCTTGCATCAATTCAAGAGGTTGCAAAGACTTATTTGGTCAGTCTCTTTTGTGAACCATTCTTATGTGTTGTCCATGCTAAGTGTGTAACAATCATGACCAAGGACATGCAACTAGCATGTCACCTAGGACATGAGTGATACTTTCTGATGTGAGACCCTTGCCTCATAATCTCCTCTTGTTGAGCCTGTGAAAGCTGACAAGGAGACTTATTAGGAGGTGAACTACCATGTAGATGTTCTATTGACATCCTATTCCCTTTTACAAGGTAGCTCCCTGGGAATGTCATTTATTGTCGTGCAGCTCCACTCCCATGCTAAGAAAGATACCAAGAAGATGCTCATTGATCTTAATTGAAGCTTACTTGATTAACAATGAGTGTTTAAGGCTTGCTAGCAAGCTAGTTTTACGATTAATGTATGTCAGATGCGGCTTTAAAGGACCAACATATGCCTTGATGATCCTAAAACGGAGTATTCTTGAGGTGATCACAGATTGGATATTATGATCTAGAACTGGAGTCCTTGAAATTCTCTACCGGCGTGTATTTTGTTGAACTTAAATGTGAAGCTACTCTAAATATAGCCCTAGGTCTACTCTATACATATATCATCTTGGGTGTGTATCCTACATAGTTTGGTGTTGCACTCTCTGTGTATCACCTCTTTGTTCTTCTATTTCTGTGCCTTCTTGTTACATTTAATGGCCTAGTAACTTCTGTGTAGCTGAAATTAGCATGAACATAGTGAGCATCTCATTAGAATAGATTCCTAATGAGCATAACAAGAGTGCTTGGGTAGAGAGAGCAACAAAAAGCATAACACCTAGTTAGATAGCATGAACAATACTTCAAAAGAGAGAAAAATTAAGCTATTGACAACAGTTGAGGACTGAATTTACATGGAGTGAGTCCCCCCTCCAAAAGGCTTTGTATTATAGGTTTTTCCCATCAAGAGAGTCATTTTACAATACAATTCTTTGTGTTCCTTCAATACTAGCTAGTGCAATGAGGATGGAAGCTTCAAGCACTAAGCAAAACACTTATAAAACAGAACATCAATTCCCTCACGGTCTTAGACCCAAGACCTCACACACCTTCAAAGATGGTGAGAGCTAGTGGGGTATGAGAGTAGATTGAGAGGAAGAAGGCGTAGTCTTACGAGAAATATGTACATCTCCTCACATAATCACTCATATTAGCATAGCTCATATTAGTAATTAGCATGGTAGAGGAGATAAGCATGCATTGAAGCTTGGCTCTTGCTTGGATTTGCATCACAAAGCCAAGAGTTGTTGGTGTAGGCCTCCCTTCTCACAAGCTTGGAGTAGGTGATAAGCTTTCCATTAAAGCTTGAGAAGGAGAGAGAGAGTCTTCTTGCTTCACAAATGAGCTTGTGTGAGTGTGTGTGGAATAATGACTTTAGAAAATCAGCCCCCTCTCTTTCTTGGTCGACCCCTCATGCTATTTTCTCATGTACCACCCCATTGGACCTCTCCAAGCTTAGCCAATAGGATTAAAGGAGCATAAGTGATAGCCTTCTGACATATGTCCCCCTTTCCCCTTTTGTGAGATCTTTAGGTAATTAATTGATGCAACTAAACTCTCATTGGACCCCTTTGTCTCCTGGCCAATAGGAATCAGGCAAGCCATTAGGCTGTTGAATGCTCATTGGACCCCTTGGGAGACTGTTCAATAATCTTCTAGAGAGCTTAATTCTTATTCGTTCTTTTATTAAGTGTTTTTAATTTAATTGAACTATATTTACTCTAGCGTAATTCTCATTGGTCCACCTCCATGGCCATCCAATAGGATTTCAGTATACCTTGTGGGCAGCTGGGCTAGGGAGCTGACACGTGTCCCTCATTCCCTTTGTGTGAAAGAGGCTTGTGAGTATGTGTGTGTTTTTTTCTCTCTCATTCCCTACTTCCAAGGCTTGCCCCCTCTTATGTAGGAACTATGAAGACTTTTTGAACACACACAAAGCATCCAATTTTCCTAGTGTTTGACCTTTGGACATAACCTTTGAATTTCACTACAAGAGGTACTTCACATTAGCGATGCTCGCAATGCGACGCTCAAAAGCGAAAACCCACGGCGTCGCTAGTTTACTTGTAACTTAGCGGCGCTCATAGAGACGCCTATAGCGAGCCCGAGAGGGGTAAAAAATAAACCAAGAGCGTTCAAAAACTCAAATCTCAGATATGAGTTTTCGGCACTCAAGCAAGCAAAGGTAACCCGCGCTCTCCCTCTCTCTCTCTTTCTTCTCCACACACACACACACACATACACAAGGAGAGGAAGGAGAGCCAGGTATGCTCCTTCCAGGGATTTCATTAACGTAATCACGATCGGGTGATTACGTAAATAACTCTAGTATTTACACAAAAAAATCATGTGATCACGTTAATTGTTAATGTGACTTTATTTTTTTTGGGCTTTTTCATTTTCCCGGCGGGCCCTCCCGGTATATGCAGTAGCCCGACGGGCCCGCCGGGAAAATGAAAAAGCTCGGCAGGAGTAATTATATAAAGTAAACAATGTGGTAACGCCGGTATTTTGTTGAACCGGAGGGAGAGAGCGCAAGTAGATGAAGAGAGACGAAGGAGAAGAGAGAGAGAACTCCTTATCTGCAAACCCCAAAGTGTGTCTACTGATCACACGAGATGTGTTTATATAGAGGGGACCAGGGTGCTATTTATAGAGATACTATATATAGCTCAACACCCCCACTCAAATGAAGGTCTCTAACTATGGATGAAAAAAACCCTTGGGGGCTCAAGGGAAAAACCCACAGCTCTATATATACCCACCGTTTTATTAAAATGTTTTAAATATACATTTACAATGTTCAAAGGAGCTACATCACTCCTGTTTTACAATGTGCCCTTTCAAGAGTCTTTAACAACCCTATATATACAATTGAATTGATGCAAATTCTTCAATATCTTTGAACATCTTCAATATGTTTGAGCCGCTTCAATATCTTTGAGCCCATGTACACACAGCTTGACACGCCTTTCATCCTGTAGACAACATCAACTCAAGAAAAACATATCGAGATGTGAAGGTTAAAAATAAATACATCACATTATCCTTAGAGACGGTTCGCGACGCCGCTCTAGAGACAACATAGAACGTAATGCACATAGAAACAAACGTAACATCAATGTGATCACATGTGCACAAATATATACAAAGCCGGCATGTGATAAATACATTGGACCCCCAAGATCTCAACTAACAGTTGTCATCGTCATGGCTTTACGTACCATGGCATTAGAGATTCTTTCAACAAATAAAAACTTTGAAATATCGATCATCATGTCTTTACGTACCATGGCATCACGGTATTCACCATGGCATAAGAGACGCTCAGAAAAGTTTTGAAATACCTCATCATGGTTTTGCGTACAATGGCCTTAGAGACGTTTTCTTCAAATCAAATAAAAATTATAAAATAGTAATCACCATCATGGCTTTACGTACCATGACATTACAGACCTTAGTTTTGTGCAAAATCTGCAAAACCTCAAGATAATGATGAGTCAATAGATAACTGCTTTGTAAAATCACGTGAAATATTTTAAGAAAAATCGTGACGAGATTAGTAGCATGTATCAAGAACCAAAGCCATGATCAATGGAGAAAAAAAAAACGCAACAAATAATATCACCTTGAACCATGGATGAAGATAATAAAAACGCATCATGTAACCTTACCCATGACATCATGGAGCTCGAGTTGGTGAACCCAAGATGTATTAGAATCTAATCTCTCCTCGTAAAAAAAACATTCGCAAGACGACTTCCATCTTAGTGTGGGAAACACCTAAAAAAAATTTCTTTTAAAATACTTATCTTGTATCATAATCCATGAAAGTAGAGGGGATGGAGGAGCAGTGCCCGACGTGCCTAGGGGCTCTTCACATTCTGTGGCGCAGCCGTCTCCAAGCACTGGTCGACAGAGATAGTAATGGTCCTATTAATTCAGTGCTGACTATTTTTAGCACCGCTCGATTTGGCATCACAAAGATGTTGGAGCTATATATGGCTCACTCTACTCAACTTGGTCTCACCTATATATTTGTATCTTGTCCTCAATATGAATCAGTCTTCGGGAGCGTATATGGTGTGTCTCTTGTCTCGTCTCTCTCTCTTTCTCTCTTCATCTCAACATGGTATCAGAGCAGTAACGATCATGCGCCGATTCAATTCATGGTGACAAAACAGTATGTGTATGCGATTTGCATGTAAGATTCAAAAATTACTACAAATTTTATTTTTGAGCATTGATTCTTGTTAATTGTGGTTGTTTTGTGTTAAGAAGAATATGATTAGTGTTTTGTGTGACGTTTATTGCTAATCAGTCTAATCGTTGATTATGTTTTCTTGTTGATGACACCCTGAACTTCATCTCAATTTTTCTTGTTGTTCTCCTCAAAATTTGGAGAAACGGGAAAAGCGCACATAAATACTTTATTTGAGAGGGTTGCTTAACAAGTTACAATATGAAGTTGGTACTGCCATGACGGGACATACTGAATCTTTCAAATCTATTATTAATCAACTTGCTACTGCCGGTGATCCTGTTCCACAAAAGCAATTGATTACACTTCTCCTTGATACGGTGAAGGACTCTTCTTATGATAACATTGTTACTATTCTCTCTAATAAAGATGGTCTTGATTTCAACCAAGCCTGCATGTCTTTAATTGAATACTCTCAACGTCAAGAACGTCGTAATTCTAGTCATGATACAACTATGATTTCACACGAGGAGACTGAGTCACAACAGATGGAATGGGCTTTTTATGCTCGAAGGAGTCCATTTCAACGAGGAAACCTCGAGGTGGCCGTCTCGGTAATATTTTCTCTTGTCTCAAATTTCCTAATAAGCAATGTTCTTACTGCAACAGAAATGGCCATACTGAAGATGATTGTTGGGCACGTCAATATGATGAAGAACACAATATTACCACAAAACAACCACGTTTATCTAGAGACTCTTCTTCTTCTTCTTGTGAATATTGTGGACGATCTGATCATCCCACTCATATGTGCTATAAGCGTCGATTCGACACAGATCGGAATAGAGCATATGCTACTGAACATCGAAACAACATTGTACCAGAAACAAGCTGCGTCCTATGTTCAGTTGCTCCAGATAGAATACTTCATGTATGCGATGGATCACTTTTTATTGTCTATTCTAGTGCTACAGGAAATATGACATATCAGTCTAAGTGGCTCCATAACTATCATCCACTACCAGTTCAACGTGTTGTTTATCTTGCTGATGATACTACTTGTCAAGTAAAGGGTATTGGAGACTTATATCTTGGTACCTTATCTTCTTCCACTCGAATTTTGCAAGGAGTATTACATGTACCAGATCTTCAACGTAATCTTCTTTCAGTTGCTAGACTTGTTGATCTTGGTCTGTTTGTTGGATTTGATCATACCAAATGCCGAATTGAGAAAGGTGGACGGACTATAGCCACTGCTTCTCGAAATGGTAATTTGTTTGAACTCTCTCTCAACGATGTTGTAGTACATGTTGTCACTGCTCCAGGTGATCATGATTGCGAAGTATGGCATCACCGTTTTGTTCATGCTGATTTCTCAAAACTCCTTGATCTTCAACGTCGTGATCTTGTTCATGGCATAGATCTTAAAGCCTATCCTCATATGGGAATTTGTGAATTTTGTGCTCTTGGGAAACACAATCGCAAACCCTTTCCTCTTTCAAATACAACTCATTCTCATTACATATTGGATCTTGTTCATACTGATATATGTGGACCTCTACCTTCTTCGAGATCACAATATCGCTACTTCATTACTTTCATTGATGATTTCTCAAGGTATACGACTGTATTTCTACTTAGACAAAAATCTGAAGCCTTATCTGTTTTCAAACAATTCCACAAGGCTGTGGAACTTCAAACTGGTCGTCGCCTTAAGAAGCTTCGTAGTGACAATGGAGGCGAATATGTTTCTCGAGAGTTTGTGAGTTACTGTGCTGACAGTGGAATTCATCATGAACACACTATTGGCGCGAGTAAAGTCCAACATTACGTTGAATGGGTACAGGTCATTGTGCACTATACCGGTCGACGAGTGGCAGCCGCAACGCCATCGATTAACACATGAAAAATTGTCTGCATCTACTCGATCACTACTTTGATCCACACCGTGTCTATCTCGCTTACAGGGCTGTTTGCTACAGGCAATGACCTCCAGCCGTGTTGTAACATGTGCATGTGTTGATTGAACAATCCGTGAGCGAAAGATAAGCGACACATCATGTCGCCCACGGTACCGCCATTATAGTATGGGAATATTGTGATCCAAGGGGCTTTTGTAGTAAACCCAATGCACCTTACAATGGAGGGGTGAATTGTTTGCATTCCTTACTCTCTCTGAAAGCTGTCAAATTTCACCTCACCTTCTCCCTTGTAACATTTTCCCACATATGTAATGTGGTCGAGAAAAAATGAGATGCCTTTGATGTTGTACAATGTGCATACACCGAAGGAGCTTGCTCCAATCCTCATACCTTCTACCAAGGCTTCGTGAGGGATCGATGCTGACAAGATGAGTGCACTTTGCATTCAAAGCACTGCGCATGATTGTGTCGGTGCCGCTGGCATCGGATCGACCTCCCAAAGCTGCTTGCACATCTTGGGTCATCTTCAATCTCTTGGGTAATGCTTCTTGGTCCTGCGCTTTCACACGCTTCATCTTTACCTTCTGTTCTTCCCACAATTTATCCCAGAGCTCTAATTTTGACATGTCGCAAGTAGGTGGGATATCTTCCTTTAAGTCTCTGTAACATACTTTCATATTGCCCAACACTACCCTGACTTTGCGGTGGGGGTCAAAATCTCATATCCAAGTTGGACGCAACAACTCGTATTGGCCTTCAAGTTGCAATCTACGCTCTGTGTTCTCCCATATAGCGCTAGTGATGTCTTTGGTGTAGACATCGCTTTCATTAATCTACTGTATGCGATCAGTTGCACATGATGAGATTGCCAAAATACATTCTTTACGAATGGCACACATAATAGATTTCTTTTGATCTGGAATCATATTTGCAGTGGACAATACAAAAACAGCATATCAACTACAAATTCATGGTTGCGAACACTCTCACACTATCTCAGGTAAACTCTTAACCACCACTTGAAGACTTTAACAAATGTGCAAGGAAATATTGATAAAATTTGAATATAATCTTCACTTAAAATTGCAATCTGTTACATGTGTAAAAGCAGTTCAAACAAGTGGTTTATAAGAACGTAGTTTAGATCAAACAATACATGTTAACGGTCTTTAACATTTCACCATATATTGAATTTTTAACTTATATTTTTCTCCGTGCACACATACTAATTCAAACAAAGCACGCACCGACTTAAAAACTTCAAAAGATTTAAAACATTGGAAGTATAGAAATTGGACTAGCAAATTGTGTTCACACACTTTTTTAGATAGAATTTATGTAAATGTAATAATCAAAAAGCGATGATAACTGATGCTCTTTAAAAAGATACAAAAGAATATTTAACATGAAAATTGTGCGCATTTAGATTTTTTACAGAGAATTTATGTAAATGAAGCATTAAAAATAGTGACAATGCTTGAGAGTCCTTTAAAAAGATTAAAAACAAAAAATTAAACATGCAATTTGTGTGCAAATACTTATTTACATGTAACTAATATAAATGGAACATTTAAAATAGCGATGATTGATGAATAAAGTATTCTATATAAATAAAACATTTAATATAGCGATGATTGATGAATAAAGTATTCTATATAAATGAAACATTTAAAATAGCGATGATTGATGAGTAAAATATTCTATATAAATGGAACATTTAAAATAGTGATGATTGATGACTAAAGTATTCTATATAAATGGAACATTTAAAATAGCGATGATTGATGAGTAAAGTATTATTTTGATTATGATTAGCTAGTATATAATTTCAAATGGACAGTTAAAAACAACAAAGTCAAACAATTCATACATTTTGTATATGAAATACTCTTCACAGCCGCGTTACGTACTTAATACTTAATACTTAATAAATTAACTACACATGCACATACAAATTATATAACGTTCGTACGGCCGGGTTAACGACCTGAACGCCACATTTATGCAAAAATATATGCTTTTAGCAAACGACACTCTATTAGCCGCGTTACCAATCGAGTGCCGCTTGAATCTAAGGAAAAACAATAGCCTACATGCAAACATCATATAGTCGCATTACCGACCGATGCCCATATGTTTTTTGGGAAAGGGAAAGGGAAGTTGACTTAGCATAAGGATACTAGATTCGCCGTGTTACTGACATGGTACCTAGATAGGAAGCAATACTTAACACAAGGACATCATCTTCCCCGCATCACCGAGGTGATGCCCCAAGCATTGTTCCATAGAACAACTTACACACACACTCCCATTGTGTGGTAAGGTACCTTATTACTACCATGCACTACCACAAAGGCACGCTACCACACAACGCATACACACACACAACACATACCCAGATTGTGTGGTCAGGTACTCTACTGCTGCTGCGCACTACGACGCGGAGAACGCCTCTCTCCTCTCTCCTCTTGACGTACCTACAAAGGTGGTCGCAAGCTCTCTCTCTCTCTCTCTCTCTCTCTCTCTCTCTCTCTCTCTCTCTCTCTCTCTCTCTCTCTCTCTCTCTCTCTCTCTCGTTGACAGCCCTCCGAGATTTTCAGTATCCCTGGTGGGCCCGCAGGGAAAATGATAAATCTCAGCGGGCCCACCGGGGATACTGAAAAGTCCGGTGGGATTTTTGTAGGTTTGCAGTTCAATACGACCTTGTGATCACACAAAATTTGACGTAAATACGTAAATATTAAATCCCTGGCTCCTTCCCTCTCCTCTCTCTCATGTTCCCTTTCCCTCTTTCTCTCTCTCTCCCTCTCTCTCTCCCTCTCTCTCTCTCTCTCACACACACACACATACACATTGTGTTTTTGAGAGAGAGAGAGAGAGAGAGAGAGAGAGAGAGAGAGAGAGAGAGAGAGAGAGAGAGAGAGAGAGACAGCACATGCATAAGCAGAAAAAACACACACACACATGCATAAATAAAGAATGCATACACACACACATTGAGAGAGGAAAAGAGAGAGAGAGATGTATAAAACAAAGAGAGAGAGAGAGAGAGAGAGAGAGAGAGAGAGAGAGAGAGAGAGAGAGAGAGAAAAGAGAGAACAAGAACAAGAGAGGTTTAGCGTCGTAGGAAACTATCCCAAGAGACCTTAAAGATCTAGCCAACGAGGAGTTGAACTCAAGACATGTTATTCAAGAGGGAAATGGCATAATCAATCTACCACACTTGGGTGATAGAAGGGTTATACCATTTTCCTCTTTTTATTGGCACACATACACACCCACACACACACACCCGAGAAGAAGAGAGTTTTAAGGTCGTAGGAAACTATCCCAAGAGACCTTAAAGATCTAGCGGATGAGGAGTTGAACTCAAGACCTATTATTCAAGAGGGAAATGGAATAACCAATCTACCACACTTGGATGATAGAAATGTTATACCATTTTCCTCTTTTTTATGGCACACACACACACCCACACACACACATCCGAGAAGAAGAAAGAATGTCGTAGGAAACTATCCCAATAGACCTTAAAGATCTAGCCGATGATGAGTTGAACTCAAGACGTGTTGAACAAAGAGAAAGAGAGAGAGAGAGAGGGGGGGGGGGGGGGGGGGGGGGGGGGGGGGGGGGGGAGAACAAAGAGAGAAAGAGATTGTGTTAAAATTTAAACTAGATTAGGTTAGATTACATTTAGATTTATGTTTATGTTGAGTTTAAGATTCGGTTAGATTTAGATTTAGGTTTATTTAGGTCAGATTAGATAGATTTAGGTTTATTATGAGTTAGATTTAGGTTAAATTAGTTTAGGTTTATTTACGCGCATTAGATTTATATTTACGTTATATTATATTAAATTTAGGTTTATTTTGAGTTTAAGATTAAATTAGATCTAGATTTATGTTCGATGAACCATGCAGACCAGCAATTCCACGACAGTCTAGCGGTGGTGGTTGTTGTGGCGAGGAGCACGTCGTTTCTGGAGCTCATGTGTTGCTGGTCCCTGCTTGTGAGACTACTCAAACTACATCAAAGGATTATATTGCCTACGCGTTTGAGAGTGGTGTCCCGGCCACTGCGTCGGAGATGTCGAGGAGTGACCTGAACACTACATCGGGGTCGCCTAGAGGCCAGGACGATGAGCATTCACCGGACAGGGTTGCTACAGTTCACGGGAGGGACATGCCAAAGGGATACACCTACCTCATCAATCATATGTCCGATGAGATCATTATGACCCCCGAGGGGAAGCAGGTGATGGGCTGCATATGACAGTTGTGTAGATAGGTTTTCTGACACACTGTAGTCTGTCATGGTCTCTTGGAGAGCTCAGGATAA
The DNA here is from genome assembly GCF_014529385.1 of Adiantum capillus-veneris. Taxonomy (NCBI): domain Eukaryota; kingdom Viridiplantae; phylum Streptophyta; class Polypodiopsida; order Polypodiales; family Pteridaceae; genus Adiantum; species Adiantum capillus-veneris. The sequence goes on along the minus strand of NC_140940.1, from coordinate 62,401,422 downwards.
AGCCTCCAAGGATTATCTTATTCCTACACTGCATCGGGAGTTTCGAGTTCCCTCTCTGGAGAATACATTTGACAATGCTTGGATGAGGAGACGCATGCACAACTTCATGAAGAATCGAAGGTCAGATTCACAGGTGCCAGACCTGACTGGCTTAAAAGAGAGGAGTGGAGGGGTATCAGGGAGGAGAGGACGACCAATCTAGATAGGTGTTGGCAGCAGAGGGATGCAACAAGAGTTCGCATCAGGACGGGATTGTTGAGCTATATATAGTATCTCTATATATAGCACCCTGGTCCCCTCTATATAAACGCATCTCGTGTGATCAGTAGACACACTTTGGGGTTTGCATATGATGGTGTCTCCTCTCTCTCTTATCATCTACCTGTGCTCTCTCCATCTGGTTCAACATGGTATCAGAGCACTGCCGAGAGTACGACTATAAAAGAGTTTCAAAGATAACCACAATCGAGGTTTTGGCGTATACAACGACCATGAAGAGGAGATGCTTGATCTCATCAAGATAAGTCTTTGCTTATACAGATTATTTTTTGAATATTATAGTTGAAATTGTGTGGGATTCACAAAGCTCAACTTCGTATATGTTGTTGAAGGTTGCCTATTTAGCGTCTGCTTGTGTAGATACAGGCAGAAGAGACTTATGTAGACACATGCAGAAGAGATAATTGAGAAGTAGCAAGTAATCACTCCTAGCTAGCATGTGCTCTCGGCTGCCTGGAGCTACAAGGCTTTTCGTTTGCAAGAGGTCGCGTGCTTCTAGGAGGCTAGGGTGCAGGCGACCGTACTCCTGATCGTGCATGGAAAGGATTGTAGTGCTATGTTGCTTTGATGCAAAAGAGAGAGCGGCTGTGGCGTTATATGTATGCGACCAGTAACGTCGGCACTTAAGCGGCTATAACCACTTCAACAAGAAAAAGAATCGTTGAGTCTAGGAAAGCTGGTTGGGTGCGACTACTTAAGACATATGCCTCATGTGTAGCAGCTTAGTGCGAGGCTTATGGAAGCCCGAATGCAAGGCTCATGATCGTAGTCACTCTACAGCAGGCCATATGGAGAAAGTAGCGAGTAGAACCAGGTTGCAACGACCTCCATGCAGACCAATAACATAAGCATACGTAGCGCATGCGACGAGCCTATTATTGGCATGCTCATCATTATTAGCCAAGATTAGCATACAAAAGCATGCGACGAGGCTATTATCAGCCCGCTCGTCATTATTTAGCCAAGTTGACAACTCTATTATTATCTGCAATCTCCACTTTGACTTATTATTTTAGCATTCGAACTGTTGTCAAGTAGCCCCGTCTCCAACGGCCTTCTCGTAGGTGAATAGGCATAGTAATTACTTAATGAGATCTATGTGGTTGAACACAAATCTCTGACAGTTTGCGAGCAACTCTCTGATTTGTGCAGCAGCGCGAGTAGCAAACTGATGCTATTTTTAGGAAATGATTTCCTTCTCATCGTATTGTTTACAAAGGAAGCTTGCCGCCTTATGCTCTATGGCCATTGTTTCTTTTGGCGAGTGGCGATTGAGACGCATGCAACATCTTGGGATTTGCCAGATTTTCCAGAATGGCGCTATCTCAGCCTATTTGTTTTTTGCACTTCCATAGTCGTGCATGCGCAATTGTGTTTCAGGTCTGCAATCCTAGTTTGGAACTGAGTTCATGGCAAGTCAAGACCGAGATTGCATGCAAGAGAGGGCAATTTTGTGTGTTACGCAAGTGAAACATGGCTGTGTGTTGTGGGCATGTCGTGGTGTGCGCCCAAGATTTCTTCTCAGGCCGTTGCAGACTTGCTTCGAAAGTGTGCATCGATTACTTATTTGTAGTGTGGATGATAAAATTAGCTTGAGGCTCTCTATTCTTGTCCACACTACCGTCTTTAACAACGTATTTTGGGTGTATACATTTGTGGTTGCATATGTCCGTCTTTTTTTTGCCTGCGTATTTTCTTCCAAGTTCCAACCTTACTTCATTGGCAAGTTCCTTAGTTGTTTGGTCAAAATGAGATATGAATATGTTGTGCTCATCACTGGCATCGTCACAATTAGTGTTCTTGATATTGATCTTTCGTCTATTTGGCTTTGATGCAAATGAAATACGTCTCAAGATCATGGCTACGGATTCTTAATGATATGCAAAGGAACGTCCAATGCCATGTTTACGGTATAGAAACACGTTCAAATTATGTCGTCAAAGCCTTCTCGTATGGCTAAAAGGATTTCTTCTCGTCTCGTCAAAGCCGTGTGTTATAGCCAACATGAAGCCTTTTGACATGGAAAAATGATTTATACATTGAAGTTTTGTCCTCTCGTAAAAGATTGATGCTGACGGATCAGCAGAACTGAAAATCTATTGTCTTGTTTGGCAATTGAACATCTATCGTCTCGTCTGGCTACTAGAAATCTATCTTCTCGTCAACCATTGAAAATCTATCGTCTTGTCAGCCTTATCGTCTCGTCAACCTTATGTTATGGAATGCACTTTTTCTGCTTAGAAGCATACAAATAATCTAAGGATCCCCAATATGTTTTTATATGCCGGCTGAGTATATATGTGTGCACATGTGATTACATTGATATTATATTTGTTTCTATGTTGTCTGCATATATGATTGCATCGTCGTTACTTTTGTTTCTATGTCGTCTCTAGAACGGCGTCGCAAACCGTCTCTAAGAACAATGTGATGTGGATATTTCTAACCTTCACGTCTCGATATGTTTCTTGAGTTGATATTGTTTACAGGATGAAAGTCACATCAAGCACTGTAAATAGAGGCACAAAGATATACAAGCTGCTCAAAGATATTGAAGGTTTTGAAAGATATGCATCAATTCAATTGTATAGTAAAAACCCTTGAAAGGGCACATTGTAAAACAAGAGTGATGTAGCTCTTTTGAACATTGTAAATGTATATTTAAAATATTTTAATATAACGATGGGTATATATAGAGCTGTGGATTTTTCCCTTGAGCCCCCAAGGGTTTTTTCATCCACAGTTAGGGACCTTCATTTGAGTGGGGGTGTTGAGCTATATATAGTATCTCTATATATAGCACCCTGGTCCCCTCTATATAAATGCATCTCGTGTGATCAGTAGACACACTTTGGGGTTTGCATATGATGGTGTCTCCTCTCTCTCTTATCATCTACCTGTGCTCTCTCCATCCGGTTCAACAGGGATTATTCCATCACCTGGGGAGTGGTGGTTGGGCCAGCTTCGAGGAGGATTTTCTCCCGTCACCTGGGTCATGGATCGACGGGGTGGAGGGGTGAGATTATTAAACTCTTGCATTGAAGTATTTGTATATGTGAGGCCCATTCACATATACGCAGCTAGTAGCCCCATTGGTATGTCTTTTACCCTTCAATGGACCGAATCACCACATGTTCAATTAGGTTAGATTTAAGATAATATTTTGGATTGAGTTTTTATATTAGAGTCTACCTTCGAGATTACGGTTAAAAAATTAGAGTTAGACGAACGGTGATCCCTCTCTTCCTCTCTATGGATTCAACCTTAAGCTGGAAAGATTTCAATGGCATAATACTCAGATTGGAGGCCAACATGTAATGTGTTAAGTAATCCCTCGAACAAAGATCTATTGTGAAAAGATGTTAAGATGTTGTGAAATGCTACAGCTAGAGAAGAGGCAAAGGGGTTTTGTCCACTACATGCACTATCATGTAGACGTGGGTGTGTAGATTTCTTGTACCCACAAATACAAACATTGACCAATAAAAACGAGATTATAACCCGGTGGTTCTGATCTTCGTGCACCTCTAGACCGAGGTGTGCGGGGATTGGACATGACTAGAGAATGTGAGGTAGTTTACAGTGTGAACAGAGAGAGAGAGAGAGAGAGAGAGAAAAGTCGAAGAATTCCAATAGAAGATTAAATTTGTTTTCCAGGTTATAATGTTTTTACCCTCATTATGAGTAGTGACGAGGATGTGGGGCCGTCCGACCGAGACACCTATCTCTCAACGAGGATCTTATGTCCTTGTAATCAATGCAAGCAAGCTGTGCGACGGACAAGACGTGTTTCTTTGCAGCACGTTTGCAAATTTGGCGAGTTCGATCCCTCTATTATAGATCGAGTTGTTGCCAATTATAACTCGTCGGACTCTGACTCTGTTCGACGTGCAATGGTTCAAGATAATCATGGAGGGTCGCAACGCTACTGTGTGTAGAGGAGAGTCTCGTTTTCTAAGGTAGATTCAACTAAGAAATGGATTGACTTAAGAGACACTTTCGTACTACCCAAGCATTGTAAACAAGTAAATATGTAAATAGTTAACATCCAATTTTAGAAGTTATGTGCTTATGGGCTCTCATGTAAGTTATGTGGCGCTGATAGGTGATATTTCATCCTACAAAGTCTGCATCAAACTCCTGGTACATCATAGAGGTAGCCCCTCATAGTGCACAAACGTATGAAGAATACCATGTGCCAATCGTAGTGGCATCAATGGAGGAGATCAGAGAAGATGCTCAGTCAGAAGCCGCTAAGGTGGTGCCAGACGAGCATCAAGCTGCTACTCTCTATGGGGTGCATGCAGAGGATCTACAAAATGAAACGAAGGACATTTGTTTAAACGAAGAGCTCTATATAGATATAGGAAGTTATGTTGAGGTTTGCGAGGATGTGAGAGAGACCTCTTAAAGCCATAAATATTGTATTTGAACAATCTAGCTCCGTTTTATACTGTATATTGTATTCATGTGGCTTTTTGTACGTTTCTGTCTATATGCATCGTTGCGTCATTGTATTTAATGGTCATTGCATCATTGTGTCATTGTATTTAATGGTCTTTGCATCCACTCTAGGTACGTATGCTCTAGGTATGTTCTCACAAGCAAGGACGACGAGCACTGCGCTCCGAGTGGGATGGAGACTGAAGGTGCAATCGCGAAGCTGGTCTGCTCAATATAGATGTTGCTCGTCCCACCACTAGATCTAGTTGATCTGGTGAAAGAGACACAAAGAAGCACTACTACTGCTTCTCAGCGTCTCTTTCACCCGATCAATTAGATTTAGTGGTGGGGCAGGCAACTTCTATGAGCATACCTTTGTGATGCAGCTTCAGTCTCCATCGCACCTGGAGCGCAGTGCTTTTACAAATTCACAGAAATTCAATGAAATCTCTCTACACTAGAATCCCTCCCCATTTATGAGTCATCTCTCTCTTTCTCTCTCTCTCTCTCTCTCTCTCTCTACTTGTCCATGTTTTCTTTTCCATTCATTCAATATTAAGTTTAAATGTTCGTGTGTTTAATGCAAGTATGGATGATGAGGAGTTTCTTTCTTCTTTGTCACCCAGCAGAAACAGTGGTACGTGGAGTGTCATCGCTCTGGTGCACCATCACGCGTTCCTACTTTAGCGTGTCCCTCTGTTTCGAAGCATTCATCACGCTTTGAAGCTTCAGTGTCGATGAGATGATCTCCACACTCGTCTAGGCACCGACGCTCTAGTGGTGGCGGCGACGATTATTGTGGGGATGCTGTCGTCGATGCCTCGACACCGCCTCATGTTTGATGAGGCTCTTTACCCTCCCCTTCTTTGCCCGCCCCAACACCAGCCACAACATCGCCATCTACACCAGGTTTTGTACGGCTGACAGCCGTTCCTAGCGGCTACACACCACTCGCTACTCCTCCAAGAGTCACTCCAGTCAACACTCCTCGCTTCGGGGCCCAGACTCCAGTGGAGACACCTGACGTCCATATCCCCGTCGACACGCCGCGTCTCTATATATAGCACCCTAGTCCCCTCTATGTAAACTCATCTCATGTAGTCATTGGACACACTTTGGGGTTTGCATATGATGGTGTTGTCTCTCTCTCCTCTCGTCTACCTGCGCTCTCTTGCTCTAGTTCAACATAAGTATCATGAGATGACGTTTACACGTCTTTTTGAAAACTATGTATATTTTTCAATAATGACAATGGTGTTGTAACTATTACATTTGCAAAGTTTAACAATCAAGTGATATTGCCTATGACGTGTACAATTGTCATTGATTTACTTTCATCAATTTACTTTTGTCAGTTTTGTATCTTTATTCTGCAAACAATACTATGGATGATGGAGTTAATGGTTATATTGTCTTGTATGTGACTACTTTGGGTCTATATCTAAGCTTGCACTTTCTTTCAAATGTGAATCAATAATTGAAACATCTAATATGGTTGATGGGTGAATGCCATGCTACCAATAAAAATTTCTCTTAGGCGTCGCTATAACTGTCGCTATATAAGGCTCTACAGCATCGCTATAAACGTCGCTATGGGTGGCCTGTAAACGTCGCTATGATCATCGCTATAGGCATCGCTATATAGCGACGGGTATAGTGATGCTAATAGAGACCGTTATAGCGACGCTCATAGCGATCTTCCCGTATCAACGCTCTTAGCGACGCCGGGGAGTATTTTCATCGCTAACAGCGTCACAAGTGCACACAACCTCTTGTAGTGTTTTGGAACTTTAGCAATTTGGAAGTCTTAATGGGCTGAACCTTAGGGTCTTTAAAGCCCATTGTTGCACATTGCTCTTTTGCAGATGTCCCCCCCTTTGGATCCCTATTTTCCCTCCTTTGGATCCCTATTGTGGCCGGTCTACCAGCTTAACCAATATTCTAGCTTTTTCTACCATGGCACTTTCCCATATTAAATAATCAGTTTAACATGAGAAAATCATTTAGGACAACTAGATATTAGTTATTATGATACTTCACAGCATGGTATCAAAGCGTGATTGTTTTTTCTTCATAAAAATAGAGCGTTTTTTGTCTCGCGCAGCTTCACCTTGCGCGCGCGCAACAAAAAATCTGTCATTCAGCAAAATATAAAAGCATCATAACTTTCTCTTCGAAACTTGGATTTCAATGTTTGAAGAGCCGTTCTCAAGGTTTTGGGACGTTTCGGAGCTGTCGGTCATGACAAATTTGTCAAATTCGGCACCAAAAGTAATTTACTAGAAATTAATAACTATTTTCAACACGTTTTTAATTGAAATCATTAAGAGATATGAGTTTTTAAATTTTCAAATCTATTTGTGTTAAGCGTCTTGTTATGAATCTTTGATTTACCTTTCATTCATCATATTCAATTCAATTTGCATAAAAGAACTTAGATCAAGAGTTAATTATGTTATATTCAATTAGATTTCTATATTGATACGTGTTGTGTTTTTTGTTACATGATTCTTGGATTTGCTTTTCATGGATTACATGCGGTTCGATTTGTGTAAAAAAAACTAAAGTAAAAGTTTGGAATATTGAAATTACAATATCTTCAACTCTTCTTATTGTATAGTTCTTGAATTTTCTTTTTATGAATTATATGTAATACGGTTTATATAAAAGAAATAGATTAAATATTAAGCATGTTAAATTTACATCATCTTCAATTCACTTTATATATTGAAAGAAGTACATAAATTGATTGATCTCTATACTTATATTTCATATATATCACATATATTTCGATGCATGTACATCGAGTTACATCAAAGTTATATCACTTGCAATCTTTTTCTTTTGCTTTTTGTTTCGATTGTGTGTAATCTATGATAAAGATCAACTCAATATATATATATATATATATATATATATATATATATATATATATATATATATATATATATATATATATATATATATATATATATATATATATATATATATATTATTGAAATTATTGACAGTTATACATCTTGATAATCTGTGTTGTATTGAAAGATTCATGCTAAATAATTATGTTTGAATAATTCTTTTTTTCTTTTAATATGATTATTAAAGTGCTATATTTCAATGATTTATATAGTTACATCTCAAACACTTACGATTTTGATTATTTATATTATAATCTTCAATCAATTTTGATACTTATACTTTAAATTCACATTATTTCTCTTCTTTGTGAATGTCATTGATTTTATTTTTGATGATTTATCAAAAAGTTATATTTTAACCATTTATTAAAGAGTTTTATTTTGTTGAATTATTTTCTCTTTTGATTGGAAAAATCAAAGAGTATATCCGATCATTATAATTTATTGATTTATATCATTTATTTACATATAGATGTTAAAGAGTTATAATTTTGATAATTTATCAAAGAGATACATTTTAATAATCTATTTTCAGTCAAAATATAAAAACTGTTGAGATTGTTATTGAAATTGTTGAGCTTATATGTGAAGCTACTCAATATATGGCACAGAAATAGAACCCCAAAGTGTGTAGAATACACACATGAAATGATGTATATAGAGGGGACCTGGGTGCCATATATAGAGAAGCCACATATTGAGTAGCTTCACATATAAGCTCAACACCCCCGCTCAAATAAGGGTCCTTAACTGTGGATGAAAAAACCCTTGGGGGATCAAGGAAAAAACCTACAGCTCTATATACACCCACCGTTATATTATAAAAATCATTGAATATACAAATGTTCACGAGGAGCTACATCACTCCTTTTACAATGAATATTTTATGAGGAGCTACATCACTCCTTTTACAATGAATGTTTTATGAGGAGTTACATTACTCCTATCCTATCAAATACAGTAATGAATACAAAGGTTCAATAAAGAGGTGTAAAGGCTATCAATTAGCTTGTAATCAAAAGTGTCTCCGTGAATCTGTTGTGTAGCTTGTCATCAATATCGCATCACCAAACATGTCTTCATGTTGTCATCAATATAGCATGACCAAACATATCTTCATAAATCTTTTATTGACTCCAAGTTTGTCTTCATAAAATCAATTCTTTGATCAATCCTACATAGATCATAGACTCAAAAAAAACATAGTCATGGAAATTATTAGCATAGTTAGTGAAATAATTACATTCACAATGCCATAAGAGATGGTTCGCGACGCCACTATTTTTACGACATATATACGCACGACAACATATGGTACATAAAGTATGAACTTAAAAGTACAAGATGTGTGATTACGTGATGCAAATGATATGTGTATATACTAGATAAAACAACATTTATCAACGTAGTGATCAATGAATATCATCAAAGTATTAACAAAACATCACAATTGTATCAATAAAAATGAATAAATCATCATGGTATAAACGAAAAGCATCATGATATCACCGAGAATAATCATTGTATCAATGAAACTACATCATGGCATCACCGAGAATAACCATGGTATCAAAGAAATAACATCATGGTATCACCGAGAATAACCATGGTATCAACGAAACAACATCATAGTATCACCGAGAATAACCATGGTATCATGTCACGGGAACCGAATAATAGAGATAAACAGCAAAACAGAGGAAGAAATCTTTGTATTGATAGTGTTTGATACAACAGAGGAGCAATTGAATATATATGGGCGCACTCTGTTGTACGGAGCTCGAACCTCCCGACCACCCCCGAGCTTCAATTCACTTGCATGCAGCGTCTCACTCGCACTCGCACTCGCACTCGCAGAAGAGAGAATGGTGAATCCCCCCAAAACGCACCACCCGTTGTCAGGAGTTTTTTGGAGCAAGGGATTGCGCATATGTACATATACATGCATGGTGCATCAAATAAAGGATTGCCCATTTTCCCTAGCCAGGTGGTTATGTGGGGCCCACATGTGTACAGGTAGGACAGCATGTACATAGTGCAGCGATTTTCACTATTACCAGTATCAGTGTGTTTTTTATACAATAATGAGGAGTTGGTAGCGCGTAACACTTCTCGAGGAAGGTATCCGGGGGCCAACGACGTGAGGTCAGCAGGTGCGTCAGATGGCATCTAGTGGCGTCAGGAGGGCGAACGAGGTCAATATTTGCACGCAGATGAGGACGGACACCACGTGGGTGTTTTCTGGTGAGAGTTATGCAGAAAGGTCATCATTAGGACCACTTTTTGGGGCCACTTCACGTGGTGGCGAGATGCATTATTGGGAAAAAAGCTGAGTGCCAGGTGTGCGAATGATGCAAAAAGGTGACAACTATGCACTGCGAAGTTTTTGGCCTGTTCGGGGTCCGTTTGAGGTCATCTAAAAGGCCAAGGGTGCCCAACTAATAAAGCTAAGTGTGGGAACTGAAAAAACTGAGAGAAGACCAGAAAAAACGTGGAGAAGAGAAGAGGAACAGCCGCAGCTGTGTTTTTGCTCATTTTGGAGCCTGTTTTGGCCGTAAACTGCTCATCCGAGGTCGGATTTGAGCACTTTGACATTGTAGACTGGGGTTTTGGGCCGTTCAGGACGCGATGGCGCTATCCATTTTGCCAAATTCCTCACTCTTTTTCTGCTATTTTTTCTGTATAATCTTCTCCGGTGAGTGAAGCTTCTTCTCCAATTTGTGATTGTACGTGGTATCTTTTACCCATATTGTGTGAGCTGTTTGTCCCATTGGTGTTGGCCCAAGCTCATTTGTATCTAAACATCAGAAGTTCTCCTCTTTTGAGATGATTTTTTTGTGTGTGTGTGTGTGTGTGTGTGTCTCTGTGTGGAGTGGGCAAGTGGATAGTCTCTCTCCTCTCACTCCAGAGGTGTGTTCCCTGTCTCGGCCAGGTGTGTTGTGTAAGCCGAGTGGTGCCCCCTAGTGTGTGTGTGTATCTTCCCAAGAGTGTGTGTCGGGTCGTTATATAGGCGCTGTGTGTGTTTTCATCCCGCTCACACCATCCTTCTATTCTCCTCCAAAAGCCCGCGACCTCTTAAAGTAGCCGCTTTTCTATTTTTGGCGTTCGGTCGACTCGACTTGCGCGCCAATATACCTGCGAGAACAAGGTTAAAAAAACGTGATCGCGAAGCGATCCGTAGAGGTTAGTTGTCCACAATTTTTCAGCTGTCTTCAACTGAACATAACTCCCAAACGGAGCCAAAACAGCCCAAGTCCGTCTCATACAATCTTGTTGCCCTCACTGCGCTCTTCGACGCCTATGTGATGGAAAATTTCCATAGCCTGCTCCGATTTGCTGAAAATCAACCTGCAAAACAGCATTTTCTACAAAAACGATGCAAAAACAGCAAATCCAACTTTTTTCTTAATCTTTGGCCTTCAACGAGCATCAAAACATCAAAATCTCTAAAGACTCAAAGAACCAAAGTTGTTCCTTGTAACGCAGGCTTCAATCGCTTCATACATCACTTTTTCAAAATTCCACGTTAACGCCTTCAAAAATGCCCTAGAAAGTGCCTTCCGGATCAAAAAATTTTATCGGACGAAAACAATCCACACATCCTTCTACACATTGGACTAACTTTAAAATGACAAAAACTTCCTAGAAAACAAAATTTATTACTAAAACACCTCGAAATCAAGTCTTGTTACAATCTCCCCTTTTCAAAATTAACTCTGTCCTCAGAGTTGGAAGGAGGGAAATTCGCTTTGCAATACACTAAGATCAACCCAAGATGCATCCTCTACTGGATAGTTCTGCCACTTAACCAAAACATCCACAATGTCTCTATTTCTCAAATGTTTGACACGCCTATCTAGCACTAAATCTGGTTCTACTGTCAATGTTCCGTCATCTTTCAACTTAGAGTTGTCCTGTAAAACATGGTGCACGTTAGGAACATACTTTTTCAATAAACTCACATGAAATACAGGATGCACTTTGACATGAGAAGGCAATTCCAATTTGTAAGCTAATGAACCAATGCGCTTCAAAATTTTAAATGGCCCAGCAAATCGTGGAGACAATCGCTTATCCTTCCCAAGAATTAAATGAGACTTCTCGGAATAACTTTTAAGAAAACCATATCCCCAGTTTCATACTCCACAACCCGATGTTTCTTGTCATAATACAATTTATGTCTCTTTTGGGCTTCTCTAATATTCCCCTTGATTTTGGCCAACTCGTTATCCATTTTTTCAAGCATCTCACGTGACAGTTCTACCTTATTCCTTGAGCTAAGAAAATTTATAGGTGTGGGACAGTTATAGCCATACATTGCTTCAAACGGGGTCATCCTAATAGATGAATGATATGAACTGTTGTATGCAAATTCAACCAAAGGCAAATATTCATTCCAATTAGATTGGTTTTCATTGACATACATTCGTAACATATCTTCTAAAATACGATTCACTCTCTCCGTTTCCCCATCGGTTTGAGGATGAAAAGCAGTAGACATGCAAAATTGGGTACCTATAGAGTCAAAAGTCGCTCTCCAGAAATGTGAAGTGAACTTAGAATCTCTATCAGACACTATGCTCTTGGGCATGCCATGCAAACAAAATATCTCTTTCACAAACAAGCGTGCAATGGTCAAAGCAGTATCAGTTATTTTCACGGGAAAGAAGTGAGCCTGTTTTGTGAGTCTATCTACTACCACAAAGATCGAGTCATACCCTCCACGAGTAGTAGGAAGTCTAATAATAAAGTCCATGGATATAGACTCCCACTTCTGTAAAGGAATGTCTAAGGGTTGAAGGTCACCAGGCATCCTCTTATGTTCAATTTAGACTTGTTGACATTGAAAGCATTCACGCACATAATTCTTAACATCCAATTTCATACGTGGCCAAAAGAATGAACTTTTAATCTTTTCATATGTCTTACTCAATCCAGGATGACCAGAAAAAGGTGAGTTATGACACTCATGCAGAATTTGACTCTTAAAAGCAGAATTTGCAGGAATACACAAGCGGTCATAATAATACAGATTTCCCTTATACAAGTGATATCTGTTCTCATACATCTCACCAATATTCTCACGCAAGAATTTCAAAATAGGCATGTAAAAAGAATCGTTTTCAACTTCGGCATGTATCTCATCAACCAAATTGGATCGCACAACGATCAAAAAATTACACATGGGCCTACGACTCAATGCATCTGCAACTTTATTTTCTTTCCCACACAAATACTTCAAGTCAAAATCATACTCAGCCAACAATTCAATCCATCTCCTTTGTCTCTTGTTTAACAATGGCTGCGTGAAAATATACTTCAAACTTTGATGATCAGTACGCAATTTAAATTTGACACCAAGCAAAAGATGACGCCAATGTTTCAATGCATGAACAACAGCAAGCAATTCTAGATCATGTGTTGCATAGTTCAATTCATGTCGTCTTAATTTCCTAGACTCATATGCAACCACTCTTCCTTCTTGTGTCAAAACACACCCTAGTTGTTCACCACTAGCATCACATGACACAACAAATGGTTTGCCCATCTCAGGAACTTTCAAAACACAATTTTCTGCTATTTTAGCCTTCAAGGTCTCAAAAGCAGTCTCATAGGTAGAAGTCCACACAAAACCCTTGTCTTTCTTGGTCAATTCGGTCAAAGGACTTGCTATCTTAGAGAAATCTTTAATGTGTGCTCTCTCATATTGTGCTAGACCCATAAAGCTTCTCACATCCCTTAATGACTTTGGTGTTGGCCACTCCACAATAGTCTTAACTTTGTCAAGGTCAATGTGAATCCCCTCTTTAGAAATCACTCTTCCCAAATACACAATCTGATCCTTTGCAAAAGTACACTTACTTGCTTTGGCATACAATTTATGTTCACGCAAAACCTCAAATGTTTTCTTTAAGTGCAATGCATGATCTTCTTCATTCTTAGAATACACAAAAATATCATCCAAGAATACCAGAATGAAGTCATCAAGATACGGGTGAAAAATATTATTCATTAAGCACATGAAAGTTGCTGGTGCATTAGTCAAACCAAAAGCAAGAACTGTAAATTCATAATGCCCATAACGTGTACGAAAAGCAGTCTTTGGAATGTCCTCGACCTTAATGCGGATTTGATGGTAGCCAGAACGAAGATCAACCTTTGAAAATATTGTGGCACCACTCAAATGGCTAAGCAATTCATCTATGTGAGGAAGAGGATATTTGTTCTTAATGGTCTGTTTGTTTAACCCCCTGTAGTCAATGCATAACCTATATATACCATCCTTTTTCTTTTGGAATAATACAGGACTGCCCTTAAATGATGGACAGACGTTGTCATGCATTTCATAGGAATTTCAGAGCACTTATCTTCCTCGCTCGCTTCCTCAATCGTGGTGTCCATCGCATTCATATTGGCTTCCATTCGTGCAAGAATAGCCTGATCGATCTCCTTATTTGGGCATTCGAACGTCTTGTGACCTTGCTCACCACAACGAAAACATAACCCAAATCTCCTTGCTCGTTCTAGAAAAGCAGGATCATGTTGCCACCGCAGCGGTTGTCGTCTTCTTTGATTCTAATTTGCATCATTTTGACCCAAATTTTGATTGCGGTTGTTTACAGCATTCTGTCCCAAATTTTGATTGCGGTTGTTTACAGCATTCTGATTTGTACTCTGATTTCGATTGAAATTCTGATTCTAATTTGAAAAATTATTGGGTGGTCTTCTCTGATTATTTGTAAAATTCCTTCGGGGAAACTCAGTGTTTGTCTGAAAAGGCCTATTCTGCATTCTATGCCCGGTAGGTATAATTCTGCTTGGAGTAGGGTTGCGGCTCTCATACTTCACCTTCTTCTCATAATTTTCGGCGTTCGCAATAGCATCCAGAAAATCGGTAGCCCCTGCACCCTTTACTTGATAATACAGATCTTTACGCAGTCCTTCGATAAATTTGTTTGTCAACGCCTCTCCTTCTACTTCCGGTGCATACTTGTGTAGTCGCAAAAACTTCTCCTTATACTCATGTACAGTAAGACTTGGCTCGTCCTCAGGTTGCTGCTGAAACTTGTAAAACTCCATCTTTTTATCCATCTCATAGTGTGGAGAACAGTACCTTTTATACGCTTGCATTTTAAATTCCTCCCAAGTGATTGGAGTAACCTTTGTTCGCTGTTTAAGGTATGCTTTCGACCAAAGCTTTGCGGTTTGTCGAAGATGAACAACTGCAATCTTTGCTTTTGCCTCTTCAGAGAACTTCTTCAATGCAAAATAATCTTCTAACTCTTCAATCCATGCTTCGAGATCTTCACTAGTTTTCTCGATGCCATTAAACTCGTTAATCTTTGCCTTCTTGAAGACTTGCTGCAAAGCTGCCCTTTCAGAATCTTCATCTGCAGCTTCTTCATCACGTTCCCTTCTTCGTCCTCTCCTTTCCTTAGTTTCCGCTTCGCCGTCATTCCGCTCTCTTTCGTGTGGACGACCGCAAAGTCCATCACCACCGTTCCCATCATCATCATCTCCATCATCACCACCATCTCCACCGCCCGGTGCCCCAGCGCCCACTCGTTGATTATTGTTTCCTCGTGGAATAGCATGGTTTCCGTCTTCCTGTTCACCATTAATTTCCACATAGATATCAGGGTCTCGTGTTGCTTTGCCTCGCAGAGCCTCAGCACGCTCCCGATTTGAAATTTCCAGATCCTCTCGTAGTCGTCGAATCAGGTATTCTTGCTCCTTTATCTTCTTCTCGTATCCGTCCATGTCCAGAATCAACCGCTTGCTTTGATACCAATTGTCATGGGAACCGAATAATAGAGATAGACATCAAAACAAGGGAAGAAATCTTTATATTGATAGTGTTTGATACAACAGAGGAGCAATTGAATATATATAGGCGCACTCCGTTGTACGGAGCTCGAACCTCTCGACCACCCCCGAGCTCCAATTTGCTTGCATGCAGCGTCTCACTCGCACTCGCACTCTCACTCGCACTCGTAGAAGAGAGAATGGTGAATCCCCCCAAAACGCACCACCCGTCTTTCTATTCTCCTCCAAAAGCCCGCGACCTCTTAAAATAGCCACTTTTCTATTTTTGGCGTTCGGTCGACTCGACTTGCGCGCCAATATACTTGCGAGAACAAGGTAAAAAAAACGTGATCGCGAAGCGATCCGTAGAGGTTAGGTGTCCACAATTTTTTAGCTGTCTTCAACTGAACATAACTCCCAAACGGAGCCAAAACAGCCCAAGTCCGTCTCATACAATCTTGATGCCCTCGTTGCGCTCTTCGACGGCTATGTGATGGAAAATTTCCATAGTGTTGAGCTTATATGTGGAGCTAATCAATATATGGCTTCTCTATATATGGCACCCAGGTCCCCTCTATATATACATCATCTCATGTGTGTATTCTACACACTTTGGGGTTCTACTTCTGTGTTCTCTCCTTCTCTCTCAACATGGTATCAGAGCAGTACGTTTTTGTTTTCGATTTTTATCCTGATCAAAATCGATTTTGCAGAAACTATTCGCTAGGGAGATCGGAATCGATGTGGTCTACAACTTTGCAGAAGGAAGTTTTTTCAAATTCTGCACCGATTTTGAGTTATCGTTCGCGGACTACTTACATACCTGAAAAGCAACTTTCGCTTTTTGTTTTTTGATTTTTTTTTGCTAATTGAAAACGATTTTGCAGAAACTACGCGCCGACGAGACCGGAATCGATGTGGTCTACAACTTTGCAGAAGAAAGTGTTGTCAAATTCTGCACCAATTTTGAGTTATCGTTCGCGGATTGCGTACATACATAAAAAGCAATTTCCGTTTTTTTTGTTTTTTATTTTTCTGCTTATTGAAAACGATTTTGCAGAAACTACCCGCGTGAGAGACCGGAATCGATGTGTTCTACAACTTTGCAGAAGAAACTACCCGCTATGGGAGACCGGAATTGATGTGGTCTATAACTTTGCAGAAGAAAGTTTCTCTAAATTCTGCACGGATTTTGGGTTATCGTCTCGGACTGCGAATATGTTTGAAAATCAAAATTTTACTTTTTGCTTTTGATTTTTCTCATAATTGAAAACTTCTCAATTATATTTTTCTTCATCAATCATATATTTGTTACTGACGTAACTTTGCTGCAGAAGCCAGTTACACATCGTTCCGATTCAGTCGAGCTGTTGATGATCGTCCAAATTCTATCGAGCTACTGTTGGTACATGATCTTTTGTTATATGATATACTCGTTCATTGATTCTCGTATAATTATTCTTTTAGAGATATAGTTTATGTCGTTTTATTGATAATTCTCATTGATACCATAGTGATTTTGATGGTACCATGATGATGTTTTGTTAATACTTTGGTCATGGTGATTTTCGTTGATACCATGATGATATGTCATTGATACCATGGTTATTCTCGGTGGTGCCATGATGATATTTCATTGATACCATGGTTATTCTCGGTGATGCCATGATGATGTTTCGTTGATACCATGGTTATTCTCGGTGATGCCATGATGTTGTTTCGTTGATTCCATGGTGATTTTTGTTGCTACCATGATGATGTTTTGTTGATACCATGGTTATTCTCGGTGATACCATGATGTTGTTTCGTTGATACCATGGTTATTCTCGGTGATGCCATGATGATGTTTTGTTGATACCATGGTTATTCTCGGTGATGCCATGATGTTGTTTCGTTGATACAATGATTATTCTCGGTGATATCATGATGCTTTTCGTTGATACCATGGTCATTTATTCATTTTCATTGATATAATGATGATATTTTGTTAATACTTTGATGGTATTCATTGATCACTACATTGATAAATGTTGTTTTATGTAGTATATACACATATCATTTGTATCACGTAATCACACATTTTGTACTTTTACGTTTATACTTTATGTACCATATGTTGTCGTGCGTATATATGTCGTCAAAAGAGTGGCGTTGCGAACCATCTCTTATGGCATTGTGAACGTAATTATTTCATTAACGATGCTAATAATTTTCATGACATGTTTTTTTTTGGAGTCTATGATCTATGTAGGATTGATCAAAGAATTGATTTTATGAAGACAAACTTGGTGACAATAAAAGATTTATGAAGATATGTTTGGTGATGCCATATTGATGACAACATGAAGACATGTTTGGTGATGCGATATTGATGACAAGCTACACAGCAGATTCACGGAGACACTTTTGATTACAAGCTAATCGATAGCTTTTATACCTCTTTATTGAACCTTTGTATTCATTATTGTATTTGATAGGATAGGAGTAATGTAACTCCTCATAAAACATTCATTGTAAAAGGAGTGATGTAGCTCCTCGTAAACATTTGTATATTTAATAATTTTTATAATATAACGGTGGGTGTATATAGAGCTGTGGGTTTTTCCCTTGATCCCCCAAGGGTTTTTTCATCCACAGTTAGGGACCCTTATTTGAGCGGGGGTGTTGAGCTTATATGTGAAGCTACTCAATATATGGCTTCTCTATATATGGCACCCAGGTCCCCTCTATATATACATCATCTCATGTGTGTATTCTACACACTTTGGGGTTCTACTTCTGTGTTCTCTCCTTCTCTCTCAACACATAGCCTGCTCCGATTTGCTGAAAATCAACCTGCAAAACAACATTTTCTACAAAAACGATGCAAAAACAGCAAATCCAACTTTTTTCTTAATCTTTGGCCTTCAAGGAGCATCAAAACATCAAAATCTCTAAAGACTCAAAGAACCAAAGTTGTTCCTTATAACGCAGGCTTCAATCGCTTCATACATCACTTTTTCAAAATCCCACGTTAACGCCTTCAAAAATGCCCCAGAAAGTGCCTTCCGGATCAAAAAATTTTATCAAAACAATCCACATATCCTTCTACACATTGGACTAACTTTAAAATGACAAAAACTTCCTAGAGAACAAAATATATTACTAAAACACCTCGAAATCAAGTCTTGTTACATATCAACGAAACATCATCATGGTATCAACAAAAATCACCATGGAATCAATGAAATATCATCATGGAATCACCGAGAATAACCATGGTATCTACGAAATATCATCATGGCATCACGGAGAATAATCATGGTATCAAGGAAAATCACCATGACCAAAGTACTAACAAAACATCATCATGGTACCATCAAAATCAGTATAAGATCAACGAGAAATTATCAATAAAACGATGTAAACTATATCTCTAAAAGAATTATTATACGATAATCAATAAACGAGTATATCATATAACAAAAGATTATGTACCAACAGTAGCTCGATAGAATTTGGACGATCATCAACGGCTCGACTGAATCGGAACGATATGTAACTAGCTTCTACAGCAAAGTTACATCAGTAACAAATATATGATAGATGAAGAAAAATTATAATTGAGAAGTTTTCAATTATGAGAAAAATCAAAAGCAAAAAGAAAAATTTTGCTTTTTAAACATATTCACAGTCCGAGGCGATAACCCAAATATGTTTCAATATGGTTAGCTTGGACAAGTGGTGGATCTTGGAATGAAACTCCCATGTAAAACATATCATGGGCATTTCAAGTGGCAAGAAAGGATACCATTTAAGATATAACCTTATAGGTTGGACAAGTGGTGGACCTTCACACATTGTTCTTCTTAATATAATGACATAGAGTGTACAAGTGGTGAATCTTGAAACCAAACCACTCATGCTACTAGGGATAATAGGTTAAACAAGTGGTGGGCCTTGAAATAAAACCCCCTAGAGTGTTTCAATGGAGCCTACTAGCTTGGAAACATGGTAAAGCTTGCTTCTCTCCATGTTTCAATGCAGCCTATCTTGGATAAATGGTGGAGCATCATTCTCTCCATGTTTCAATGGAGCCTAGCTTGGACAAGTGGTGGACCTTTGTTTCTCTCTATGTTTGAAATTCAAGGTCCACCACTTGTCCAAGTTATTATCCCTAGTAGCATGAGTGGTTTGGTCTCAAGATTCACCACTTTTCCACTCTATGTCATTATATTAAGAATATCTAGGTGTTAAGGTCCACCACTTGTCCAACCTATAAGGCTATATCTTAAAGGTTATTCTTTCTCGCTACTTGGAGTAACCATGATACGTTTTACATGGGGATTTGGTTCCAAGGTCCACCACTTGTCCAAGCTAACTTTATTGAAACATAGAGAGAAGCAAAGGTCCACCACTTGTCCAAGCTAGGGTCCATTGAAACATGGAGGGAAGGATGCTCCACCATTTGTCCAAGATAGGCTCCATTGAAACATGAAGAAAAGCAAGCTTCAACATGTCTCCAAGATGCTAGGCTCCATTGAAATACCTTAAACCCATGATATTTCGTACATGGGGGGTTTACATTCAAGGTCCACTAGTTGTCCAACCTATTATCCTTAGTAGCATGAGTAATTTGGTCTCAAGATTCACCACTTTTTCACTCTATGTCATTATATTAAGAAGATATGGGTTTTAAGGTCAACCACTTGTCCAACCTATAAGGCTATTTCTTAAAGGATATTCTTTCTCACCAGTTGGAATGACCATGGTATGTTTTACATGGGGGTTTGGTTCCAAGGTCCACCACTTGTCCAAGATAACTCTATGGAAACATAGAGAGAAGCAAAGGTGCACCACTTCTTCAAGCTAGGCTTCATTGAAACATGGAGACAAGGATGATTCACCATTTGTCGAAGATAGGCTTCATTGAAACATGAAGAGAAGCAAGTTGCACCATGTCTCCAAGATGCTAGGATCCATTGAAATACCTTAAACCCCAAATATTTTTTATATGTGGGGTTTAAATTCAAGGTCAACCACTTGTCCAAGCTATTATCCCTAGTAGCATGAGTGTTTTGGTCTCAAGATTCACCACTTTTCCACTCTATGTCATTATATTAAGAAGATAAGGGTATTAAGGTCGACCACTTGTCCAACCTATAAGGGTATATCTTAAAGGGTATTCTTTGTCACCACTTGGAATGACCATGATATGTTTTACATTGGGGTTTGGTTCCAAGGTCCACCACTTATTGAAGCTAACTCTATTCTTCTCATAGAGAGTAACAAATGTCCACCACTTGTCCAAGCTAGGCTCCATTGAAACATGGAGAGAAGGATGCTCCACTATTTGTCGAAGCTAACTCTATTGAAACATGGGGGGTTTATGTTCAAGGTCCACCAATTGTCCGAGCTATTATCACTAGTATCATGAGTGGTTTGGTCTCAAGATTCACCACTTTTCCACTTTATGTCATTATATTAAGAATATCTCGGTGTTAAGGTCCACCACTTGTTCAACCTGTAAGGCTACATCTTAAAGGTTATTGTTTCTTTCCACTTGGAGTGACCATAATAGGTTTTACATGGGGGTTTGGTGCCAAGGTCCACCACTTGTCCAAGTTAACTCTATTGAAACATAGAGAGAAGCAAAGGTCCACCACTTGTCCAAGCTAGGGTCCATTGAAACATGGAGAGAAGGATGCTCCACCATTTGTCCAAGATAGGCTCCATTGATACATGAAGAGAATCAAGCTGCACCATGTCTGCAAGATGCTAGGCTCTATCAAAATACCTTAAACCCACGATATTTCGTAGATGGGGGGTTTACTTTCAAGGTCCACCACTTGTCCAACGTATTATCGCTAGTAGCATGAGTGGTTTGGTCTCAATATTCACCACTTTTCCACTCTATGTCATTACATTAAGAATATCTGGGTGTTAAGGTCCACCACTTGTCCAACCTATAAGGCTATATCTTAAAGGTTATTCTTTCTCACCACTTGAAGTGGCCATGATCGGTTTTACATGGGGGTTTGGTTCCAAGGTCCACCACTTGTCCAAGCTAACTCTATTGAAACATAAAGAGAAGCAAAGTTCCACCACTTGTCCAAGCTAGGCTCCATTGAAACATGGAGAGAAGGATGCTCGACCATTTGTCCAAGATAGGCTCCATTGAAACATGTAGATAAGCAAGCTGCCCCATGTCTCCAAGATGCTAGGCTCCATTGAAATACCTTAAACCCACGATATTTCGTACATGGGGGGTTTACATTCAAGGTCCACTACTTGTCCAACCTATTATCCTTAGTAGCATGAGTGGTTTGGTCTCAAGATTCACCACTTTTCCACTCTATGTGTTTATATTAAGAAGGTTTGGGTGTTAAGGTCCACCACTTGTCCAGCCTATCAGGCTATATCTTAAATGATATTTTTTCTCACCACTTGGAATGTGCATGATATGTTTTACATGGGGTTTTGTTCCAAGGTCCACCACTTGTCCAAGTTAGATCTATTATATATATATTATACATACAATATTCAACTAGATTCTCTACCTATCATGTCGAGTAGCATAGATACTGTGGCTTTAAGGTCCACCACTTGTCCAACCTATACTCTCTTATGTAAGGGAGATCTCGCTATATATTCAAAACCTTCCCGCCTAAATTTAAAATTCAAAATCTTATCGCCTAAATTTAAAATATCCCTTCCAAATTTAAATATCCCGCCTAAATTTTAAAATATCCCGCCCAAATTTTAAAATTCAAACTTTTTTATAAAATTTAAATTTTACCACTTAAATTTGAAATATTCCACACGAAATTGATTTTAAATTCAAGTTTACGACAAAAAGATATCATTATCCCACCTAAATTCAAATATGCAAACCTCAAATCATTATATTGTACATAAATTCAAACAAATTCAAATTAACAAGCCTAAACTGATATTAGTTTGCATATATATGAATTTATCACACCTAAATTATGTCACCATGTTAGAGAGAGTGGTTAGAGAATTTGAATAAGGTCCACCACTTGTCCAACCTAGATACCAAGACGAATTGAGTGTACAAGGTATTGTTTGGAGGTCCTTATAGTCCACTGGTCTCAAGGTCCACCACTTGTGGTAAGGGTCAACAAAAAGTGTATATATTCATCCAAAGAAATACACGTATTTTTGGTCTACATGTCCTAGTTTCAACCATTTATGTCCATTAGGTGTATCACTAAACAACACTACTTTTGTTGAGAAATAGAAGTTACAATCATATCTACAAATGGATTAGAGGAAAATCAGCTCAGCATACATCTAGAACTCGCTACAAGAATTGACTTTAACAGATCACGCAAGTAAGTCTTCCATTCAAGTTTAATAGTATTACAATGTGTTAGTTATTTGTTATATTTATGTATGTATATATACTATGTGTGCATATCGTAATTAAGTGTAATTGTGTATCTTCATTATGTATGAGTATTACAATGAAATAACACAAATATACATACATACACATAGATAACACAGACGCACACATACATGAGCATGTATTTTCAAGAGAGAGATAGCAAGATACAGAGATAGATAGATAGATAGAGAGAGAGAGAGAGAGAGAGAGAGAGAGAGAGAGAGAGAGAGAGAGAGAGAGAGAGAGAGAGAGAGAGAGAGAAATACCTGTTTTCTAGAGAGAGGAGAGAGAAAGATAACATATTTCACTGTGTTTATGTATGTGGAAGAGAGGAAGACGATGTATGGGAATGTGTGCACGTATTGTCAAGAGAGAGACAACAAGATAACAGATTTCACTGTGGTTATGTATGTGGAAGAGAGGAAGACGATGTGTGGCAATATGTGCATGTATTTTCAAGAGAGAGACAGCAAGATAACAGATTTCACTGTGGTTATGTATGTGGAAGAGAGGAAGACGATGTGTGGGAATATGTGTATGTGTTCGGGAATACTTTTAAACTATGTATCTTTGTCTTTTGACGAGAGAGTGTGTGTGCAAGAAAGAGTTA
Organism: Adiantum capillus-veneris; assembly: GCF_014529385.1. Lineage (NCBI taxonomy): Eukaryota > Viridiplantae > Streptophyta > Polypodiopsida > Polypodiales > Pteridaceae > Adiantum > Adiantum capillus-veneris. The sequence continues at coordinate 62,377,973 of NC_140940.1, read as the reverse complement.
CAGAGAACCATCTTCTCTATATGGAGAAATACAGAGAGTGAGAGAGAGAAATACCCGTTTTTTCTCTATTCGTGAGGTGTGCAATGTCTCCTGAGAAGAAGCTATGCCCGATCCTGCCCTTCTGGAAAGCGTTGAGTACGATGCTGTTTCTTTATCTTGTGCGCGAACTGTCAATCCTGTGCGCTCCACCTATGCATTGTGTACGATGCCGGGTTTGCTCCTCTACGCGTGCGTATACTCCAACTGTGTGTGATTCGTGTGCGCTTTCTGTGTGTTTGCTGCTCGCCTGCTTTCTCTGTGTGCGTTGCTCGTGCACTCTCTGTGCTTAATCTTGATAGGGTTTATTAGAATGCCACGTATGCTACAAGTCCATGTTTTATCATAGGATGAAAAAAAACAAAAGCAAAATAAAACATTAACCAATTCACACGGCCAAAATTAAAGAAATCATGGTAGACCCCGCTCGGGGCGCTGCCACGGACCCCGCCCGGAACAATATCCCAAAATCAGCCTCCCAAGCCCCGCCATTGAGAGCGCTATATTCCACATCCCCATCAAGAGCGCTACCCCCAAACCTCACGTGGAAGCGCTGCCTCGCCAGATGCACCCGATTGTGGAATTTCCTTAAGACCCCGCATCTGGAGTGCTAAATGGGAACATTCTTTATTAGTGAAATTTTGAACATAAATTATATTTAGCATATACTTAAATATAATACAAATATTAACATATTAACTATACTACTAATTTACTATAGCAGTTCTAGATTATGTCCCATACTATATTTAAGGTGCCAAAGGTTTGGCCTTATGGTCCTAGATTTAGCCAAGTGGTCAACACATATAGGACCAAGTGCACACTGTGCCACAAAACTTGGCCACCACTTCACCAAAGTTTAGGCCACATGGTCAATCCTAAGTTTCCAATGTTCTTATTATGTCATAAGAGACAACACTTCTTTTCTGTCACCTTTTGCCTCGTGGAAAACCTAGGCTTGTTTTCACATACTCAGGCACTTCAAGCCATAATAAATTTTCATTACTCTTCGGCAACCCTTTTGTTCAAGTCTTTGAAAAAACGTTGTTTAGGGCCACCCTAAACCATTTTCATTTAGGGGTGTCTAAAACTAGTTTTTTGGCAATTCGAGAAGAAAATGGTCAAAGTTTTATACTTAGTTTTAACCACTTGACCAATTCAAATATTGGAAAGCAAGGTCTTGTAATACTTTCCTTTGGACATCACACATTAAAACTAGGTCCCTCACTTGTCCAAGCTATGCTCTAATACAATAAAGGGATTTTGGTTTCAAGATGCACCACTTTCCAAACCTTGATTCCATTAAAGAAGCTAGCTCTACTTAGACATTTAATAGCAAGGTCCTGTAGCAGTTCACATTGAACATTTTCCATGACAGCTAAGTCCACCACTTATCTAAGCTATGCTCTAATAGAGTAAGGGGGTTTTGGTTTCAAGATACTCCACTTGTCCAAACTTGATTTGGGAAGCAAGGTCCTATAATAGTTTGCTATGGACATTCACCATTACAACTAAGTCCACCACTTCTCCAAGCTATGTTCTAATACACTAAGGAGGTTTTGGTTTCAAGGAGAACCACTTGTACGACTTTGTTTTTGGAAGTAAGGTCTTTACATAGTTCACCTTGGACCTTGGACATTGGATACTACAACTAAGCCCACCACTTGTCCAAGATATCCTCTATATATAGCCAAAGGGTTTGGGTTTCAAGATTCACCACTTTTCCAACCTTGCTTCCATTAAAGAAAGGAGGGGCATTATAAGTAGGTCCACCACTTGTCCAAGCTATGCTCTGATATAGAAAGGGGATTTTGGTTTCAATAATCCACCACGTGTTCAACCTTGCACGACTCAAGGGATACTTTGACATTGGAAAGCATAGTCCTATAGTAGTTGATAGGTGGCAGTGGGTATTACAACTAGGTACAACCTATGCTCTCATATAGCAAAGAGGCTTTTGTTTCAAGGTCCACCACTTGTCCAACCTTGCTTCCATTAAAGAAATGAGGGGCTACGTAAACATTGGCAAGCAAGGTATCAAGGTCCTAAGGTATTTCACCTTGGATATTGGGCATTGTAACTAGGTCCACCACTTGTCCAAGCTATGCTCAGATATAGAAAGGGGATTTTTGTTTCAAGGTCCACCACGTGTTCAACCTTGCAAGACTCAAGGGATACTCGGACATTGGAAAGCATAGTCCTATAGTAGTTGATAGGTGGCAGTGGGTATTACAACTAGGTCCAACCTATGCTCTCATATAGAAAAGAGGCTTTGGTTTCAAGGTCCACCACTTGTCCAACCTTGCTTCCATTAAATAAATAAGGGGCTACGTAAACATTGGCAAGCAAGGTAGCAAGGTCCTCAGGTATTTCACCTTGGATATTGGGAATTATAACTAGGTCCACCACTTGTCCAAGCTATGCTCTGATATAGAAAGGGGATTTTCATTTCAAGGTCCACCACGTGTTCAACCTTGAAAGACTCAAGGGATACTTGGACATTGGAAAGCATAGTCCTATAGTAGTTGATAGGTGGCAGTAGGTATTATAACTAGGTCCAACCTATGCTCTAATATAGCAAAGAGGCTTTGGTTTCAAGGTCCACCACTTGTCCAACCTTGCTTCCATTAAAGAAACGAGGGGCTACGTAAACATTGGCAAGCAAGGTAGCAAGGTCCTAAGGTGTTTCACCTTGGATATTGGGCATTATAACTAGGTCCACCACTTGTCCAATTGATATAGAAAGGGGATTTTTGTTTCAAGGTCCACCACGTGTTCAACCTTGAAAGACTCAAGGGACACTTGGACATTGGAAAGCATAGTCCTATAGTAGTTGATAGGTGGCAGTGGGTATTACGACTAGGTCCACCACTTGCCCAACCTATGCTCTAATATAGCAAGGATGCTTTGGTTTCAAGATCCACCATAATTTCCAACCTTGCGTCCATTATTATAGCAAGGAGGATTTGGTCTCAAGGTTCACCACTTGTCCAACCTATGCAAACCTTTTTCATGTTGTAGCATGATTTTTTGTTTGAAGAGTATTTTTCTATAACTATGGATTTAACATGTAATCTTTTTCACTTACAGGATGGACTTCGAATCTGGGGAGAAAGTACATATGATACTTGACAATGAAATTGTTGGTATTGGTTGTGTGTGTAGAACAGATCCAGATTCCACTTGTGGTGGTACAAAGATAGGGCAAGGAAATGTCTCCATACTAGTGGAGGAATGCTTGAAGGATGTGGTCCTACCTTTTCCTACAATGGATACTTCATCTCTCCAAGGCTCATTATGGAGTGCTGTTCGATGGTCAAAGCTTCTTTTGCAATCTTTTGTATTAAATGGGAACTTAATTGATCCACAGGAAAGCTACAATGGTGATGAAGAACATGATCATTCTGAACCTCTAGTTACAGATGCAATACCTATGACAAGCCCAGAATTTGAAGCAGTGATTCGAGAGTCTTGGAGAAATCAGAGGGTCCTTTTAAAAGATGACACAATGAATGAAGGGACCATCTTATATGTATTTCCACATGATTATATCAACTTTCAGGAACTTGGTCATGATTGTGTGGGTGTGGGTATTGAAAGAGAAAATGCAAGCATTGATGATGTGGTTCAAGTGGGTAGCATCACTTTGCTAAAGTGGCCCATCAAGCAGACAACAATGTTGAATGGGAGCCCATTACAATGCTTTGTTCCTATTTGATGGCATGCATGCTACATATGAGGATGTATCCAACGATGACAATGTTGGAAAGAAACTTGATGGGAGTAATGTTGTCCAGTTGTTAAGGAAGAGACAATACACTTTCATGAACAGGACTCAAAAATCAAAAGCAGTACCAGCTTCCACTTTTTACCTTTCAAACAAATCAATTCAAAGGGTATCATGCATTGATTGTTGTGCACAAAAATGTTGCCAGTTTGCAGATCGTGATATGGTGACAAGCTTACGGTAACAATTTTGGGGAGAGTCTCAAAAATCACGCACTAATTATGTTTATGATGTTCTTTCTATATGTTATCAGAAAGATGAGAAGTCACAATACCAATTCAGGCTAAATGGATCTATTGTTTGTTGTAGAGCATGGTATGAGCTACAAGGAATACCAAAGACATCATTTTATTGATACAAGGAGAACTTTGAAAATGGTGTGCGCCAATATGTACATGGAAACACATGTACATTGAGAAGGGGACTTCAGCATACTAGTTTAGCAAGAGCACTACTAAATGAGTTTGTGGAAAACAACTCTGAGAAGATGCCACATAAAAGTAGAACACTGCTAGATGGCTCAAGAGAGACTCAATTGGTGATTCCATCAACATACAAACAAGTGGATATTTTATGTGAAATCAACACGACACTTGACCAAATGGGCTATGAGAAGAAGCTATCCCAATCTTCTTTTGGTAGAGTTTAGAACAAAGAGTACCCACATGTCACTTTAACAAAGACGAGTGAGTTTTCTAAGTGCAATATTTGTAGCTCAATCAAGGCAAGGTTAGAAGCTAAACCTTCTCTTGAAGAGAGATATCTTCTCTTGAGGGAGAGAGAAGTTCACATGGCACAACAAAAGAGTTGCAGAAGCCTATATTATGCATGGCGCACGTATTCAGAAACTCAACCACAAAAATATGTATGCATAATCCATGATAAGATGGATCAAAAGAAGACTGCCATTCCTAGATTACGCATTGTTCCTAAGGGTGTGGATTCAGGATATAATCTGTAGGTGGCATTGATTGGCATGATCACTCATGGACATGGAGAAGGTCATTACGGACACTTTGTCTTGAATGGTTTGTGGCCAGCTGATCCAAATCTTACAACTGGCTCAATTGCTAATTGTTTACATAACCTAGAGAGGATAGATAAGCATCCTCTTGGTGATCTAGTAACAAATGGACTTCCAAGGAGCAATATTTCACTACTACATGCTTTGAACTCGAGGGATGCCTTGGACTACCATAACTTGAGTGATGGAAAAGAGCCCATTTTGCAGTCGTCAGAAATTGCAGAAGAGGAATTGGGGTCAACATTTCGCAAGTTGCCAAAGAGCTTGTTGCGATAATTGGATAATTGTGCAAGGGAAAACAAAAATCGATACTTATTTGTCTATTTGTCAATGCTTGTTGCAAGGGGTGTTTTCAAAACCATGCAGCTGGGATTTTTAATGGTTGGGCATACACATGAGGACATAGACGCCATGTTTAGTAGGTTTTTAGAGAAGTTGAGAGTTACACAAAAACCTATACTTTGCCACATTTGATGGATACATTACGAGATAGATCATCTTCATCTCCAGCTCCATTTTTTATCACAAAGATCCTCGATTTCAAGAAATATTGTGATGGCTATCTTTGTGATGGACAAGAAATACTTGTTGGACATTCCAAACCGCTTCAATTCAGGTTCTTTATGCAGGATGAGACACCAATGATGCAATAGAAGGCACATGTAGGTGTATCAAGTTGGAGTGGAAGTATTCGCCTTTGGAAAACAGACATAGAAGGCAAGACAATGTTACCACATGGAGATCCACCTCTAGTACCAATGAAGAAGTTATTTTGGGGCTAAAGAACTATATAAAATTTTGGAAAAATTTAGGGAATAGTTCAAGTATTCCGCGATATTATAGACCCGTGATAGATTATTGGAGTAAGGTAATTGAAGAGATTGGAAAAGCAATCATATCAGAGGGAGTCTTGTATGAAATGTTTTGGCCAAAAACTCAAGAATATTCTCACCTACAAAGCACTACAATGAATTTGCAACAAGGAGCAGAAAGATTCCTAGGCCTTGAAGAGTTGAACGATCATTTTTGTGGGCCTCAAGGAGATAGGCCAAGCGAAGAGTTTGACCCTATGTCTGATGTGCACCAAGGTGGCTTTCTTATGCTTGTTCTGAGTGACATAGAAATCTATCCAGTGTGGCTTGCAATGGCTTTATCTAACATTGATAATGAACCTACATCACCAAACTACAGAAAACTCTTGATTCAATATTGGGCATCTTGCACAAGAAAAAGTGGGATGATAGATACTCAAGCTTACAGTAATTGTTGGAAGGGTTATTGGGCTGTCAACTATAAGGACCCACAAGTGTGGGAAAATGTAGATGCAATTGGTTGGTCCTCGAGACCCAACAAAGAAGGACCATTTTCTAGAATAAAGATTCCATAAAGGCATGCTCTAAAAGCCAAAGAAGGCCTCACTCGTGCACATCAACCACACTTGGATCAAAGTTCACATATGGTATCAAATGTGGAGTAGAATTATGTGGAGCTTATATTGTGACTATACTAGTCAATTTGTAAACAAAATCTTTTTTGTTTCTTCCTTTGTTTTATTTAACTCGTAGTTATTATTCAAATCCATGTGTTGTACATCCTCTTGACTTTTGGTGTTTATCAACACCACAATCCTATGAGATTTTCACTTTATTTACTAACCACACACCTCAATTTTTCCCACTTTAAGTGGAAAATTCCAAAATTACATGAATTTAGTCAATTTCGAGATTCCCATAATGTGAGATTTTTACCAAAATACCTAATATGGTCTTAAAGCCTTGTGCTGTCCATAAAGTAATGCTATGCAATATGATATCCTACTTTTGTGTGTATCTCAATTTGTCCCTTTAGTGGTCGTGCATCTTTTATTGTGTGTAGCTCGTTGTGTAACAATGGAGCCTTTCACCTTTGAGCCTCCTTGAGCTCCCTTCCCCTCCCAATCCTTACAACTCGTATCACAGCCGGTTATCACCGCTATTAGCTTAGTAGTACCGCACATAATCACAACAGAAAAACACTCGACGACTGTGAGTGTGTCCTTGTGATGAATTTTTGTTAAAGGTGCAATTGCCTTATTCAGCCTCAGCCTGTCCCTTGCTTGTAATCACGCCCTCGGCCAGTACTCTATCACCCACTTCTTGCCCCTCCTCCGGCCACCAAAGCTGGTTTGTACTTCAGCGTCGATTTTCAAACACACACACACACATACACACACACAAGCTCAGCGCTGACTTCATACAAGGAATTAATCCACGGTCAAGCAAAGAGCTCTTGTGCTTTGTAGGTTGGGAGCAACTCGTGGAAAATCGAGCAATTAAGGGAAACACCGAGTGCAGACGAAGGCTGCAGAACCAGGCAAAAGCTCTACTGCAGCGTTATTTTCATACACACAAGCTAGTTAATTGACAAAGATAGCCTCCAATCCGACTTCGCGGATGTAAACACAACAGCAGGGTGATCTCATCTACAGCATCAAATCCCGCAAAAGATAAAAAATGCCAGCAACCATCTCTAGAGGGTATCCGCGTGTTCTCGACAGCTTTTGCTCTTCGAATTCACCAAAATTGTTTTCCTCTTATAAAGCTTTTTAAAAGTTTTTTGTTTTCATACCCGCCCATATCTTGGCCCCCTTTAAACCCCTTTAAGCAGCACGTCCACATGCACTGCGTATTGCAAAGTTTTAAAAAATAAAAATCAAAAAATCAAAAAATCCTTTGCAAGCGTACACATAGCACCATAGGATCCTCATCTCGTGGTAGGTCAACAACATCGACAACACTCTTCACAACACATAGCAACAAGCGACAAGCTTTTTTGTACAAAGTTTTTTTGAAAAGCTTTTGTAAATTTCCTACAAGCAGCTAGTGCAAAGCAAATATTCAAAGCTCTCCCTTGACTTTAGGGCTAAACCTTCTTTCTGTGAGGAGGAACTTTGCAAATCGTACTTGCAAAGAGTGACTTTACAAATTAGGCATAATCCCGCATTCATATTACCTCCTGTAAAGGGCAAGACACTGCCATAGAGATAGTATCTCTATTGGGAAGACCGAGACCCTATCCGTTTGGAACCACTTTGCATCATGGGAGAGAAGGGGATTGAAAAATTCAATGGAGACGGTTTCCACACCTGGCAGACCAAGTTGCAAGGATATCTTATGAAAAAGAATCTATGGTCTGTTGTAAAACCGAGAATAAGCAAACCATCCACTTCTGCTGAAGGCACTCTCACTAGAGCCCAAATCGCACAAGCACAAGCTAAAGATGAACATGCACTTGAAATAATTATCACATCACTTCACGATAATTATGTGCATTTTACAGATAGTTGTACCACTGTAATCCAAGCATGGGATATTTTGGAACATAACTACGGTGCTACACAAAAGCAAAGTAAGATTAGCTTAAAGAAAAATCTTTACAAACTTACTATGCTTCATGAGGAGGATGTTTCAAGCCTCGCTAACAGAGTAATGAGTATAATCACGTAGCTCACTTACATTCAACGCGAATTCCCGAAAGAAGATCAAGTCGCTGTGCTGCTAAGTGCTCTACCTGAAAGTTTTGACAACATAGTAACAGTCTTAGAGCAAAAGGAACCCATACCTTCTTTGCAATATGTTACAGGGCAATCCATGAAGAAGAAAAGAAAAATAAGAAGAAATATGAATCAGTGGGAGGAGCTTATTTTACATCATCATCATCATCATCATCATCATCTAGGGCATCATCATCATCACCTAGATTAAATAACAAGAAGTGTTATGAATGTGGCAAGCCTGGACACTTCTCCAAGGACTGCTACAAGAACAAATATTGTAGCGATTGCGGCATCAAAGGTCATCCACCATCGAAGTGCCAAGGAAGCAACAAAAATAGAGTCAATCTTGCGGAAGAAAAGGATGGATATACAACTCAACAGGAAGAGAATTGTCTCCATGTGTGTGCTGCCCCCATTTTATTTTGCGAATATACTGATGTACAGTAAAATGGATAGTCTTCCACCTTCTTTGTTTAAGGGGAGGAATTCTTAGTCTGTGTTACACCATGTAATGAGACCACTCAGTCTGTGTGACTACCTCAGTCTGTGTGACCATTAGCCTGTGTGGCTTTAGGTCTCGATTCAGCTTCATTCACTATAGTCCATGCCTAAGGGGAGGATTGTTGAGATAGGCATGGGACATCCCTCTACACCTCATTTCAGTTGATGTTGACACCTTAGTATATTTGCTGTAAGCACAAGAATGAGCCAAGTCTACCAAAAGTGTAATATCAAGGCCTATAAATAAAGCCTTGTGCTGTACATAAAGTAATGCTATGCAATATGATATCCTACTTTTGTGTGTATCTCAATTTGTCCCTTTAGTGGTCGTGTATCTTTTATTGTGTGTAGCTCGCTGTGTAGCAATGGAGCCTTTCACCTTTGAGCCTCCTTGAGCTCCCTTCCCCTTCCGATCCTTACAACTGGTATCACAGCCGGTTATCACCGCTATTAGCTTAGTAGTACCGTACATAATCACAGCAGAAAAACACCCGACGACTGTGAGTGTGGCCTTGTGATGAATTTTTGTTAAAGGTGCAATTGCCTCATTCAGCCTCAGCCTATCCCTTGCTTGTAATCACGCCCTCGGCCAATACTCTATCACCCGCTTGTTGCCCCTCCTCCGGCCACCAAAGCTGGTTTGTGCTGCAACGTCGATTTTTAAACACACACACACACACATACACACACACAAGCTCAGCGCTGACTTCATACAAGGAAATAATCCACGGTAAAGCAAAGAGCTCTTGTGCTTTGTAGGTTGGGAGAACTCGTGGAAAACGAGCAATTAAGGGAAACACCGAGTGCAGACGAAGGCTGCAGAACCAGGCAAAAGCTCTACTACAGCGTTATTTTCATACACACAAGCTGGTTAATTGACAAAGATAGCCTCCAATCCGACTTCGCGGATGTAAGCACAACAGCAAGGCGATCTCATCTACAACATCAAATCCCTCAAAAGATAAAAAACGCCATCAACCATCTCTAGACGGTATCTGCTTGTCCTCGACAGCTTCTGCTCTTCGAATTCACCAAAATTGTTTTCCTCTTATAAAGAGTTTTTAAAGTTTTTTGTTTTCATACCCGCCCATCTCTTGGCCCCCTTTAAACCCCTTTAAGCAGCACGTCCACATGCACTGCGTATTGCAAAGTTTTAAAAAATAAAAATTAAAAAGTCAAAAAATCCTTTGCAAGCGTACACATAGCACCATAGGATCCTCATCTCGTGGCAGCTCAACAACATCGACAACACTCTTCACAACACATAGCAACAAGCGACAAGCTTTTTTGTACAAAGTTTTTTTGAAAAGCTTTTGTAAATTTCCTACAAGTAGCTAGTGCAAAGCAAATATTCAAAGCTCTCCCTTGACTTTAGGGCTAAACCTTCTTTTTGTGAGGAGGAACTTTGCAAATCGTACTTGCAAAGAGTGACTTTACAAGTTAGGCATAATCCCGCATTCATATTACCTCCTGTAAAGGGCAAGACACTGCCATAGAGATAGTATCTCTATTGGGAAGACCGAGACCCTATGCGTTTGGAACCACTTTGCATCATGGGAGAGAAGGGGATTGAAAAATTCAATGGAGACGGTTTCCACACTTGGCAGACCAAGTTGCAAGGATATCTTATGAAAAAGAAACTATGGTCTGTTGTAAAACCGAGAATAAGCAAACCATCCACTTCTGCTGAAGGCACTCTCACTAGAGCCCAAATCGCACAAGCACAAGCTAAAGATGAACATGCACTTGGAATAATTATCACATCACTTCACGATAATTATGTGCATTTTATAGATAGCTGTACCACTGTAATCCAAGCATGGGACATTTTGGAACATAACTGCGATGCTACACAAAAGAAAAGTAAGATTAGCTTAAAGAAAAATCTTTACAAACTTACTATGCTTCATGAGGAGGATGTTTCAAGCCTCGCTAACAGAGTAATGAGTATAATCACGTAGCTCACTTACATTCAACGCGAATTCCCGAAAGAAGATCAAGTCGCTGTGCTGCTAAGTGCTCTACCTGAAAGTTTTGACAACATAGTAACAGTCTTAGAGCAAAAGGAACCCATACCTTCTTTGCAATATGTTACAGGGCAATCCATGAAGAAGAAAAGAAAAATAAGAAGAAATATGAATCAGTGGGAGGAGCTTATTTTACATCATCATCATCATCATCATCATCATCTAGGGCATCATCATCATCACCTAGATTAAATAACAAGAAGTGTTATGAATGTGGCAAGCCTGGACACTTCTCCAAGGACTGCTACAAGAACAAATATTGTAGCGATTGCGGCATCAAAGGTCATCCACCATCGAAGTGCCAAGGAAGCAACAAAAATAGAGTCAATCTTGCGGAAGAAAAGGATGGATATACAACTCAACAGGAAGAGAATTGTCTCCATGTGTGTGCTGCCCCCATTTTATTTTGCGAATATACTGATGTACAGTAAAATGGATAGTCTTCCACCTTCTTTGTTTAAGGGGAGGAATTCTTAGTCTGTGTTACACCATGTAATGAGACCACTCAGTCTGTGTGACTACCTCAGTCTGTGTGACCATTAGCCTGTGTGGCTTTAGGTCTCGATTCAGCTTCATTCACTATAGTCCATGCCTAAGGGGAGGATTGTTGAGATAGGCATGGGACATCCCTCTACACCTCATTTCAGTTGATGTTGACACCTTAGTATATTTGCTGTAAGCACAAGAATGAGCCAAGTCTACCAAAAGTGTAATATCAAGGCCTATAAATAAAGCCTTGTGCTGTACATAAAGTAATGCTATGCAATATGATATCCTACTTTTGTGTGTATCTCAATTTGTCCCTTTAGTGGTCGTGTATCTTTTATTGTGTGTAGCTCGCTGTGTAGCAATGGAGCCTTTCACCTTTGAGCCTTCTTGAGCTCCCTTCCCCTTCCGATCGTTACAACTGGTATCACAGCCGGTTATCACCGCTATTAGCTTAGTAGTACCGTACATAATCACAGCAGAAAAACACCCGACGACTGTGAGTGTGGCCTTGTGATGAATTTTTGTTAAAGGTGCAATTGCCTCATTCAGCCTCAGCCTGTCCCTTGCTTGTAATCACGCCCTCGGCCAGTACTCTATCACCCACTTGTCGCCCCTCCTCCGGCCACCAAAGCTGGTTTGTGCTGCAACGTCGATTTTTAAACACACACACACACACATACACACACACAAGCTCAGCGCTGACTTCATACAAGGAAATAATCCACGGTAAAGCAAAGAGCTCTTGTGCTTTGTAGGTTGGGAGAACTCGTGGAAAACGAGCAATTAAGGGAAACACCGAGTGCAGACGAAGGCTGCAGAACCAGGCAAAAGCTCTACTACAGCGTTATTTTCATACACACAAGCTGGTTAATTGACAAAGATAGCCTCCAATCCGACTTCGCGGATGTAAGCACAACAGCAAGGCGATCTCATCTACAACATCAAATCCCTCAAAAGATAAAAAACGCCATCAACCATCTCTAGACGGTATCTGCTTGTCCTCGACAGCTTCTGCTCTTCGAATTCACCAAAATTGTTTTCCTCTTATAAAGAGTTTTTAAAGTTTTTTGTTTTCATACCCGCCCATCTCTTGGCCCCCTTTAAACCCCTTTAAGCAGCACGTCCACATGCACTGCGTATTGCAAAGTTTTAAAAAATAAAAATTAAAAAGTCAAAAAATCCTTTGCAAGCGTACACATAGCACCATAGGATCCTCATCTCGTGGCAGCTCAACAACATCGACAACACTCTTCACAACACATAGCAACAAGCGACAAGCTTTTTTGTACAAAGTTTTTTTGAAAAGCTTTTGTAAATTTCCTACAAGTAGCTAGTGCAAAGCAAATATTCAAAGCTCTCCCTTGACTTTAGGGCTAAACCTTCTTTTTGTGAGGAGGAACTTTGCAAATCGTACTTGCAAAGAGTGACTTTACAAGTTAGGCATAATCCCGCATTCATATTACCTCCTGTAAAGGGCAAGACACTGCCATAGAGATAGTATCTCTATTGGGAAGACCGAGACCCTATGCGTTTGGAACCACTTTGCATCATGGGAGAGAAGGGGATTGAAAAATTCAATGGAGACGGTTTCCACACTTGGCAGACCAAGTTGCAAGGATATCTTATGAAAAAGAAACTATGGTCTGTTGTAAAACCGAGAATAAGAAAACCATCCACTTCTGCTGAAGGCACTCTCACTAGAGCCCAAATCGCACAAGCACAAGCTAAAGATGAACATGCACTTGGAATAATTATCACATCACTTCACGATAATTATGTGCATTTTATAGATAGCTGTACCACTGTAATCCAAGCATGGGACATTTTGGAACATAACTGCGATGCTACACAAAAGAAAAGTAAGATTAGCTTATAGAAAATTCTTTACAAACTTACTATGCTTCAAGAGGAGGATGTTTCAAGCCTCGCTAACAGACTAATGAGTATAATCACGCAACTCACTTACAGTCAGTGCCAAGTCCCGAAAGAAGATCAAGTCGCTCTGCTGCTAAGTGCTCTACCTGAAAGTTTTGACAACATAGTAACAGTCTTAGAGCAAAAGGAACCCATACCTTCTTTGCAATATGTTACAGGGGCAATCCATGAAGAAGAAAAGAAAAATAAGAAGAAATATGAATCAGTGGGAGGAGCTTATTTTACATCATCATCATCATCATCATCATCTAGGGCATCATCATCATCACCTAGATTAAATAACAAGAAGTGTTATGAATGTGGAAAGCCTGGACACTTCTCCAAGGACTGCTACAAGAACAAATATTGTAGCGATTGCGGCATCAAAGGTCATCCACCATCGAAGTGCCAAGGAAGCAACAAAAATAGAGTCAATCTTGCGGAAGAAAAGGATGGATATACAACTCAACAGGAAGAGAATTGTCTCCATGTGTGTGCTGCCCCCATTTTATTTTGCGAATATACTGATGTACAGTAAAATGGATAGTCTTCCACCTTCTTTGTTTAAGGGGAGGAATTCTTAGTCTGTGTTACACCATGTAATGAGACCACTCAGTCTGTGTGACTACCTCAGTCTGTGTGACCATTAGCCTGTGTGGCTTTAGGTCTCGATTCAGCTTCATTCACTATAGTCCATGCCTAAGGGGAGGATTGTTGAGATAGGCATGGGACATCCCTCTACACCTCATTTCAGTTGATGTTGACACCTTAGCATATTTGTTGTAAGCACAAGAATGAGCCAAGTCTACCAAAAGTGTAATATCAAGGCCTATAAATAAAGCCTTGTGCTGTACATAAAGTAATGCTATGCAATATGATATCCTACTTTTGTGTGTATCTCAATTTGTCCCTTTAGTGGTCGTGCATCTTTTATTGTGTGTAGCTCACTGTGTAACAATGGATCCTTTCACCTTTGAGCCTCCTTGAGCTCCCTTCCCCTCCCGATCCTTACATCCTCTAACCAAGGGAACAAAAATTTTGGATATGGCCACCCAGTATTATAGTGCTTTGCTTAATGCAAGCCCACATGTATCTTTTCAAAGAATAAATGCTATTGACTCTCTCTTGACTGTAGTCACTCCATGCATTGAGGTTGCAAAAGCTAACAGCTTGGAGCAACCATTGAATGAGGTAGAGTTGGAATATGCGTTGAGCAAAATTACCAAATGAAAAATGTCCTGGCATCTGTGGATTATCCAAGGAATTTATACAGTCCTTTTGGTCAGAATTGAAAAGAATAGTGTGTCTCAATGCATGGATCCTATCCTGAAGCAGGGAATCATAAAGCTGATCCCTAAGAACACCTTCCCTAAAACTTAGGCTGATTGGAGGCCTATCAGCATGATGGGGGTTCTTTACAAAATGCTGGCCAAATCTATTGTTATCAAAATAGCACCTGAGCTGCAAAAACACATTCACCCTACCTAAACAAGCTTCATTGGTGACAGATCTATTTATGCTAGCATACTTATAGTCCAGCTAGGTATAGAACATGCTATAAATTATAAGCAGGACATGGTTATGTTTCACATTGATTCTGTCAAGGCTTTTGACACAGTGCAGTGGGATTTTGGGCAAAGTATACTAAAGAAGATAGGGTTTGGCAACAAGATAAGCAACGTCATCAACTTGTTGGGACAATAGGCCTTATCTAGAATTGTGATTAATGGTAGACTCTCTGAGAAGGTGAGTATTGCAAGATCTGTTAGGCAAGGTTGTCCTATCGGCCCACTATTTTTTGCTGTTGTAACTCACCCTTTGTATTCGTATTTGGATGCCTTGGCTGCAAATGGGCACTTGCAGACTCTTCATTTGGGCTCTAAACAAGTAACAGGTAAAGGATTTGCAGACGACACCTTTGTGTTCCTCAAAGAAAACAATATCAATGTATTGCAATGTATAAAAGTAATGGACTTATATGCATTAGCAGCTGGGTTAGATCTTAATTTAACAAAATCTACCCTCATTGATATTTCAGTCAGGGACTTTGATGCTCTAGTTTGGTCTCGGAAGAGGTACCCAAAAGTCCATGTGTTCAGACACTTGGGATACCCCATTGGAGTGGGCGTGTCTCAAACCGAGTTGCAACAATGGGTAGTGGAGAAGGTGCAACCCAAAATTGTAGCTTGGTACTGTGGTGAATGGCCCCTGCATATCAGATTAAGAATAGTCCAATCTATCTTCATCCCTTACATGATGTACCACTTGCCTTTGTTGGACTGGATCGACAAACTGTTACAAAAATGTACAACAACCATGTCTAGGTTTTTGTGGAGGATTCATTCTACCACCACTGCCTTGATTGCCTGGGATAAATTGACCTTCTTATACACGTTGGGTGGTCTACACATTCTAATTATGAAATTCTATACCCAAACAAGAAGGGCTTGCCTCATAAAGCACGTCTTGGATAATGATACTGATTTGTCAGTATGCTTGTGGAAATTGATTGATACAGCTGTAGTGTACTTTCATGGGGTTTGGCATATGAATGTTTGGGATAAACTGTTTTTAGCTGCTCCATTAAAAACTGGGCTTGATATCTCCAATATGCTGATAAAATCATGGAAAAAGAGCTGCTCTATCTTTCATTGGGAAGGGAGAATCAGGTACACTGGTAATTCTTTGGGTGCTGAAAATATATTTTGGAGCTTTGTGTTTAAATTTTCCCACCAAATTGATGGGAAAACCTGCTATTACCCTATTCAAAAATGGTATTCTTCAAATTAATCAAATACTAGACTCTAACCTTGAGTTCAAACTATTTTCTACAGCCATACGACAGTACAAATGTGGAGTCATGTTCAGAGGACTGTGGCACCAGCTGGGAGCACATGTATTCAGCCTACCTGTTTTTGACCAGCCAAACTTGAAAGACAGACATAGAGACTGGACTTTGCCAGTGTGTACAAACCAATTGGTAAGAATCATCTTCTTCAGTTTTTTATTCATCTTCTTTACCAGATTCTTGTATGGATGGAAGATGTAATAAACAGTGTGGATTACATATGCACAATAAATGGTGGGTGAATGTATTATCTGCTATATGGTTAATTCCAAACCAGTTCAAAGTTAAAGTCGTTTTATGGAAAGTATGTACAGGGGTATTGCCTACAGATTGTAACCTTAAAACAAAGGGATTTACAAATGGGAAGTGCAGTAGATGTAAGGGTAATGAGACTGTAAGACATGCTTTTTGGCATTGTAAAATAGTTGCAGAGCAGTGGAAATGGGCTGAATATATGTGGTCTACATCTTGGGGAGTTCAAATCACAAAGTTCAAATTGACTTTGTCCAAGGTAAACACACACCTAGACCATGCCCTAAAATTTGCAGTACAATCATTCAAAGTTTGGTTTTTGTGGTTTATATGGTCAATGAGGAATATGGATACATTTGATAGTAACAAAGGATTTAAGCAGACAGTGCGTATGTCAGTCATCAGAGACAAAATGTTGGAGGTTATAGTTTCTTTGCAAGATCAAGCCCTAAAGGAAAGGGTGCTCCAAGTCATCCATAGGTTGAAGGTGTAATACCTGAGAGAGTGGAATTCCTGAACACGATGT
The DNA here is from genome assembly GCF_014529385.1 of Adiantum capillus-veneris. Lineage (NCBI taxonomy): Eukaryota > Viridiplantae > Streptophyta > Polypodiopsida > Polypodiales > Pteridaceae > Adiantum > Adiantum capillus-veneris. The sequence continues at coordinate 62,361,034 of NC_140940.1, read as the reverse complement.
TAACATGTAAGATAATGTAATATAGAAAAAATGATTTCCCAGAGAGAGAGAGAGAGAGAGAGAGAGAGAGAGAGAGAGAGAGAGAGAGAGAGAGAGAGAGAGAGAGAGAGAGAGAGAGAGAGAGAGAGAGAGAGAGAGAGAGAGAGACATGATAGCATGGTAACGCATTTAACCCTTTGACTGCAACCTTATTGCTATGTATGCCCACCTTGCAGCTAGACATGGCTCCACAAATTAGATAGAGAGTAGCTGTAGCTGGTTACCACTGTACCACAGATGGGAATCTAGCTAGCTGGTATAGCCACAACACCGCTTAATGCAGCTAGAGGCTCTGAAGCTCACTATCCATATATACAATAAATAGACATTGATGGACTTTCCTCCATCTCACCTTGATTGCCGCTTGATATAGCTACATGCTTGAAGTTCATGACGGCAATAGAAAGTACATGAAGAGAGAGGCTTTTATTTATCACTAGATTCCTGTGAGCTTTGAAGATATTGTTTTTCTGTAATTCATAATATAGCATCTAGAGAGGCGAGGGGAGTAAGGACAATCTAATCATCTATCCGGTTCTGCTTTTGTTGCTCAACCAGATACTCACTATAAGAGGAAAAATTGAGAACCTCCCCTTAGTACCGCGGACTAAAAAATGAAAATGGAGAGACAAAAAGTTGTGTTGGCGGTAATATAAGCGGAAATAGGTGCAACAATGGTTTGTCAATAATATACGCAATAATAGTCATGGATAGATATCCACAACTATCATCACATATATTGCTTGCACCCCTATTACCGCAGACATAACCGCTATACGGCTATTCAAAAATAAAGGTGCTCATTTGAGCCACCCAATTTTGTGTGGCCCAAATGAACACCTTTAGTTTTGACCTGCATAAAATATATGAAACATCAATTGCATTTTGGAAAAGTGTACATAAACAAATAAAAAATAGAGTTTGAATATACCTTACCTTGACAATTTAAAGTGCAAAAGACAAATAATTTTTAAAAAGTACAGATAAAATAAAGATTTTAGTTCAGCTGTATATACATATGCTCATAGAGTTTTTCTTGTGCCACGTAGAGAGTTTAAGAGCTAACTTGCATTTATGCATCGGTATAGCAAAAATTGAACGTATAATTTGATATTATACGATGTATATCCATATTGTACGTGTATATCCAAATAAAACTTTATAAAAATAGCACCACGACAGTTCGTTTGAACTGCTGTGATGCATTGTTGTTGTGGAGCATTGCTCACACCTTAGTGTTAGTTTGCAGGTTAGGACCCTCTGTTCGGCTATGTTAACCCTCGTGTCACACTTCAGAGAGAGAGAGAGAGAGAGAGAGAGAGTAAGTTTAAACACCTGTCCTTGTTTGTGTTGGTCCTCGTGACACACTACAAGGGGGGTTTATACTTTAGATGGTTGGTCCTTGAGTGCTACTGACCTCCGTGTCGCACTACAAGGAGTAGCTTAGGATGTGCAGTTAGATTCGTTGTCTCTAGTTGTTGCTGACCACCGCATAGCACTGTAGGGAGGAGTTAGCTATCATAGTTTGCCTTTCTCAAGGTTGGCGATGAAAGAAGTAGCTTCTTTAGATTTCTCATGGCTTTTATGTGCTCTTCATCCCATCGAAACTTCTGATTCTGTCTCAATAACTTATAAAGGGGATCTGCTACATGTGCATAATGTGGTATCCAAATAAGATAGAAGACGCAAGCACCAAGAAATCTTCGAGCTTCAGTTATAGTTGTACATGTTTCTTTCATGTTTTTGATTGCATCCTTTTTTTTTGGACAAGGCTTTCTACGATAAGGACCACACATATGCCCCACAATCAAAACTTCATTGACACCAAATACAGATTTTTGCCCTGATAGGGTAAGATTAACTTCTTCAAGCTTTGTCAAAATCTTCTCACAATATTTGATATGGTCTGCAACAAACTTATGGAACCCCCTTGAATCCATAGCTTCATTTTTATCTTTGTCTTCACATCCTTTGATGGGCACATCATCAAGAAATGGCATTGTGAATTGAGTTATGAAGTCACATAGAACCTTGTTCATCCCATTCATTATATGTGCAAATGAATTTGTTGCTCCTTGAGGTAAGGTACACATCCTTACCAGTCCCCAAGGTGTTTTCATAGTTGTCAGATCTCTACTCTCAGCATCTAGCTGAAATTGACAGTACCCTGAATAGAGATCTCCCATTGAGTAAATTGACATTCCTACAAACGCATCTGTAATTTCATCCACTATAGGTCCTGTACCCACATTCCTGATGGTAACCTTGTTTACAGGATGCATATCTTGTATGAACCGCAAAGCTCCATTCTTCTTAGGCACAATGAACCACCTGTTTGAATATGGCGCACAAGAAGGCTCCAAGATACCCATGCTAATCTTTTGATTGAGTAGTTCTATTAACTTTGGCAAATGTGTTTTCGGAACTAGAATTGGTCATAGATTCCAAGGTACATGAGGGATAGTGAAGATCACCATAAGTGCAACAACATTAGGATCAACACACCCTATCTCATGTGGTTGGAAAGCAAAAGACTTACCATGTCTTGAAAGCATTTCTTTAAAATTCTTCTTCTCTTCTTCTGTTAAAAACATTTCACAACCAACTTTTATCTCTTTTAGGGATTGCATTGTGAACTTGTAACCAGTTCTTTTTGGATCCCTGAGACTCGGTTGCAAAGAAGCTTGCTCTAGCTTTTTCCTGCAATCTGATGGTAAAGGTAAGGCCACTGGTCTCACTTTTTTGCCACCATTTTGTACTTGGTCTCCACACGCACTTCCTGTCCTTCATTAGCATTGAAATCTTTTTTATCTTCAAAAGCCTCAATCACATCATACATTTCCATAGAGCATACTTCCACAATGTGGATTCCATCTTGCATGCTAGAATCCATTATAGCTTCAAGCTCAAGCATAGTATCTACATGAGAAACTTGTTCAAAGAAACCTAAAATGTATTCACTATCCTCTATGAAACCATGTTATTTCATGTATTTCGGTACACTATATACATATTTTTGCACACTTCTTTTCATATCCTCAAGCTTCATATAACAAACTGACCCATGCTCTGTTAATCCCTAGAAACCTGTAGAAAAATCTTCTTCTCGCTTTGGGTCAGGCGAGAATCTTTTTCTTCTTGTACCATTGCAATCCCGCATCACAATGGTACATGGACAAAACCCCTTTGTCTCCCTGTACTCTTTGAACTCTCTGTTCTCTTTTGGTAGAGGATACTGACGAAGACTATTGCGGTTCCTCTCGTGATTCACAAACACAGTCAAAATGGCACAGCTCGATTCCCTTCTCTGCTCTTTACCCTAGCATAAGCAGAACCATCATCCAAGACCTTTGTTTCCATGCAAACGACTGTGATGTATGGCTGCCCAAGGATAAGAGGATAGGTAAACATCTCCCTCACAAAGAAATTTTGCTCATCCTTCACATTACCAATCGTCACTTTCACATTTGGACAAGCCCCATACAACTCTCCTAATGAGTTATTTTAAGCTTTGATCATCCACACATGGTCTGAGTCTATTGTCCACTTACCCTTTATGTAAAGAGTCTTGGATATAAGATTGATCTGAGAGCCATGATCTATCAATGCAACATATGGCTCCTCAAGATCACCCACCTTGACTAAAGTTTCTGTTCTAGCTCTTGCCGAATGACTTTTGGAGTAGTGGCTTTTATAGAAGGCTTCATCTTCATCATCATCATCTGGAAATCTAGCATGTACATCTCTTTGAGAAGACCGGTAGCATCCTACCACACTGTCATCGGAATCATTCTCTTGGCGATTGATCCGAGCCTATCACAAATTTTATTTTACTATATTTTGTTGGTTTTCCTTGCTTCTAGAGGTTTACAACAAAAGAAAGAGTGAGAACAACCTCTTGGAAAAATTAATAAAATGATTTGATGGGAATTTTTTCTTGACTAGTTCACCGGAGGTGAAAGGTAGAGGGAGAACCTAGTGGTAAAGGGAAGGGAAAACATGTAAATGTGAAAAGAAAAGATATGATGTGGTTGTGGAGCCATGCACCCATGATTCAAGGGTCATGAGTGGCTCATATCATCATGGCTTTGGAGCCATATGATGATTCAAACAGATGGGACCCAAGTGGAAGACTTGGTAAAGGAAGAACCCAGACAGATGATTTTGTTGCATTTTTAAAAAATACTTCCACTCCGATCCAAGAAAAGTTGTCTCCATCAAAGTTGTAGCTGATGAGCTGGAGATTTCGACGATATTTTTTTAATAATTTTTGCATCTACGGTCTAGGAGATATGTCCCAAATGGCGGACGCTAGTTTTTTCAACTGTGGTGGAGACCACCCCCTCTACCTTTACACACACACCCTTCCTTTTCCACATGGAGACCTTCTCTAAAAATCAGCCATTAGTCTTCTCACCCTCCCCTCCTTCCTCCTCTCTCTCAAGCTCAAAAAACCATCACAAATTACTCTTCTAATCACCTCTTAGGTCATGCTTAATCTTGTTGTAATTCATAAGTTCTCATTCAACCCCTTTCTATTATTACTAGATATGTATTGATTTTATGTAGATTCTTTACATTTTAAAATAAGGAAGCTCTTGGATTCAAGCTATGGAGGAAGGAGTGAAGACAACACAAGTGATGATGGAGCCAATTAGTTGCAAACTGGTCAACAAATCACTTGGAAGGAGCTTCTTCATTGGTTGAATGTCCCTAATCAAGCTTCATTTGTACAAATTACACTTGGATCTTAACCTCACTCCTAAACACTCTCTTTCCTATATAAAGAGGCCTTCCCCTTTGTAATTTTAAGCCTCCCTCAGCCCCATTGAGTCGTTGTATCACTCACCATGAGCCCATAAAGCTCATTCATTCACTCTATTCTTGCACATTCTAGAATGAAAATTGTTTTATGCTAGTAACCTCCCCTTCTCTTACTTATGTTAATTAAGAGAAATATTTTATGTGTGTGTGAGTGTGCTTGATGTGATTTTGGCTAATCCTTGAGTGGTTGTTTAGTAATCTACATGCCTTTTGTGGTGGGAGTGTTTGAAGTTATCCATTCCTTGTACACACACTAAGGTTAATGCTTCATTCATAGTGATCTCTCTCTCTCTCTCTCTCTCTCTCTCTCTCTCTCTCTCTCTCTCTCTCTTTGTGTAGCAGTCCTAGTCCACGCTTCCAAGACTAGGTGGTGCCCTCATCTCATTGCCCTTGTGGCGCAATGGAGTTTGTTTTGGTGTAGAGGCCGCCATTCCAAATTTCCTTCGTCATAAATTGGTGCCCCCACGGAGGAGTTCTCAAGCAGTGCTCTGTCAATCCTATGAAGGAAGATCCATCAAATTCTCCGAGACTTCCACTATGGTCTCCCCAAGAAGCTCGAAAAAAGAAGCGTCTTTATCGACAAACGGCACGTATGCGGGTAAAGAGAGTTAACTACACACACCCTTCTTTGCTTCAAGGAAAATCTTGTAGTCATCAAGTCCCTAGGTCAAAGCATTGTGTTGAGTTCTTTGTGGCTAGTGTGAAGACACTTCCTTTGAAGCCTTGACTTCAGGTGGTTAAAGCACTCTCAAACTCGGGTATTAACAAGTTTTTGGTGGGGGAGCTACACATCAATGGGGTGCGGTATTGGCAAGAGGCTACATATGGTGATGCACTCCAACTACTACTAGCAAGAAGGCTCAAGGTGGTTGAGAGGGTAGCCATTGAACTCTATGAACTCTACAAAGTTGAAGATGGTCACACCAAAGCTAGGCTAATCACTGGTGAGCAAATTCTTCGCATCTCTCAAATGGTGGGATCCAAGAGAGCTCAACTTCAATGAAGTGATTCATGGAGGTTTGTGTTTAATGCACCAATGAATAATCCCATTTTCTACAACTTTCAATCAGTTCAGAATATTAGGGTGAATGTGCGCATTGATAGAAAGATTTTTTTCCAACAAAGATTGGTCTTCTATTTTGGAGCTGAGAGGTTGAGAGAGATATTGTTGTCCCCTGACCCTATAATATTTCCTATTTTGGAGTATAATGTATCTTTTGATGTTCACATCTTCATCTTGCTTTAAGCATACTCCATGAATCATAGGGATTTATATGGACCTTTCCAACCTCTTGCTAGACAAACTGTGCATATAATAGATAGCACAAAGCTTAGGTTCCAAAACATCATAAGGAATTTACTAGGCCCTCGTCGTCTAGCTGAGATTAATGCATCTATCAATCCATTTATTCTACCCTTAATAAGATATGATTTGGGCCTAGAAGTTTTCATCTTTGTGCTATATTGAGAGGAAGGCAACCCATTTTATGATGGCTTTCCCTAATTTTTTTGGGCGTAGTGGGGAAAATGATGGGGATTTTTTGGATAACTTGGAGATGGCTTTCCTTGTCTCTGGGAGGGATGACGAAGCATTGAAATTGAGAGCTTTTCCTTTGGTGCTCAAAGAAGAAGCTAGGGTATGGTTCCAGGCTCTAGATCCAACCCAAAAAGCTGATTGGGAGGGATTGAAGGCGGATTTTCTACGAAGATTTCAACGAGCCCATTTGGCAGAAGAACTATGGCAACGGCTACTAGCCCTTCATCAAGTTGACCCTCATGGTTATGCAACCTATGAGGAAGGCTATCTGAAACTTTGGGGGCAATGGTCAGACTCACTAAACCCTGGTGAGCGAGCTCCCAATTGCCTCCAAAAGGATCGATTTATCTCAGGTTTGTACCCCTTGCCTAGGAGAAGGTAAAGAGCAAATTTCCAAATACTTTTGAAGATGCCTTAAGAATTGCTAGGGAAAAGAATAGAAAGATTCTCTATCAAGCCCAAGCTGGCCAGTTAGCTTTGGGAGGCAATATCACAACTATGGAAGCTTCTCACATACCTCCAAATGTGCCTAATGCACCAGACCTCAATAGAGGTCAACAAGAAGATATGCTTCAACAAATAAATAATCTCACAAACCAGCTAGAGGGGTTGAGAGTAAATCTTGTGCAGGGTGCAAGAAGGCCTATTGAGGGAAATGGTGGGAATCGGCCACCAATGCGACGTCAAGCAAGGGAAACGTTGTGTTACAATTGTGGGGAAAATGGCCACGGCATGTATAATTGCCCTCATCCCAGAAGATATGACTACCCTATCAGAGGTCCTCGACAACAAGTAAGTCCTCCCCGTGCTAGAGCTCAAGCACAAGAGCAATCGCAACCTCAAATTTTGCAGCCACCTCGTGCTCAAGCTCAAGCCCCTTCTAGTCAACCAAATGTGAGCATCATAAGGATGGAGGAGGTCCTCAAGGGCAGAAGCAACCAGGAAGAAATAGCTAAAGGGAAGATGAAGATAGATGAAGTGGCTACAATGCCTATCAAACGTGTGCGCGTCCAAGATGAAGTAAGTAAAGAAACAAGCAAGGATGCAAGCAATGAAGTAAGTACATCTCGGGCAACTAAAGATGAAGCCAAGAAGAGAAATACCCGTACTAGGTCTCAAATTGACATCTCTGATTTCCCTATGGGATCTCGGACACAACCTTATGACTTGACAACTGATGTGAGTTCACAAGGACCAAAGATTACTTGGCCACAACTACTTCATATCTCCCCAAAGCTGCGCCGACAATGGTCAAAAATGGTGAGCACGAGGGCAAAGCGAAGTAAGCTAGTAAGTGTAATCAAAGCATATGGTCTCAAGGATATAGTTCCTTTGGTGGAGGCTCAAATCAAGGGACAACGGATTCCAAAAACTTACATTGACAGTGGAGCAGAGGTTTGTGTCATGACAAAAAAGCTAATGCATCAATTGGGTTTAGAGGTAATGAAATCATCAAACTTTAGGGCAAAAATGGCCAATAATGTCTCTGTCACTTGTGTGGGTGTAGTGAAAGCTTTGAGAGTTTCTGTTTTTGGAATCACTACAGAGGTTGATGCTTATGTGATGCCAGTAAAGGGAGAAGGATACCCCCTTATTTTAGGACGACCTTGGCTCATGGGTATAGGAGCTAGGCAAGATTGGGAAACAGAAGACTTGGAGTTGAGGCCTCGCGTGGGTGGCCATAGTCGGAAGGTGGTTTATAACTTGAATAATGGGCCACAAGAGAACCTTGAACTAGAGACGTCAGCTGATGAGTGGAGCTCAAGTGGATGCTCCTCATCCATGGACAAGGAGGAGAGTTCAAGTGAAGAGAGTGATAGAACTCTCGAAGTCATGGGCGTCACCATAAAGGAAACTACCTCATCAGAAGACAAACCAAGGATCCAAATGGAGAATGTGTGGGATGCTAGCATAGAGAAGATGTTATCCAAGGATACAAAGGAAGAAGAAAAGGAGGGTTATGTAAATGTTCTCAAGAAGCATGCATCATTGTTTATTTATGATTACACTCACATTACAGGTGTCACTGCAGTGAAGCATCATGTCCATCTAAAAGAAGGGAGCAAGCCAGTAGTACAAAACCTAAGAAGATTAGGAGTTATGCAACAAAATGCACTGTTGTCCGAGGTGAAGAGACTCTTAGAAGCAGGATTCATATACCCAGTAGAAGATTCAGAATGGGTCTCCCCAATAGTGGTGAGGCCAAAGAAGAATGGTAAATGGCGAGTGTGCATGTATTACAAGCCACTAAATGCTGCAACAAAGAGGGACCACTTCCCTCTCCCATTTCAAGATGAGATTCTAAATGAAGTAGCAGGCAATGAGCGATACACAGTGTGTGATGGCTACTCTGGCTACTTTCAACTACGTATTGCAGAGGAGGACCAGAAAAAGACTACTTTCATCACACCATGGGACTGTTTTGCATTTCGAGTCATGCCTTTTGGTCTCACCAACGCTCCAGCCACCTTTCAACGATTCATGAACATGGTCTTCCAACCTTACTTTGGTAAGTCCATAAGGGTTTTCATAGATGACTTTTGTATTTACAGCTCCAAAAGTATGCATCTCGGCAAGATTGATAAAGGATTTACTCGTTTAGCTAAGCTGGGTGGACAACTAAACAAGGACAAATGTCACATTGGGGAAAGCAAGGTTACACTATTGGGGCATGTAGCGTCCATTGATGGAATCGAGGTAGATCCTGAAAAGATAGAAACATTGCTAAATCTACCTTCCCCAACTTCCATCAAACAATTAATCTCTTTCTTGCAAAAGCTAAGATATTTGAGTAGATTCATACACTTACTCTCCCAAGTGATATTTCCTCTACAACACCTGATTCATCAAGAGACGCTTGTTTGGAGTGAAGAAAGTGATGGGCATTTTAGAGAGATTAAAAAAATGTTAGGGTCACTCCTTGTAATCCTCCAACCTTGTTGGGAAGAAACATTCTTTGTAAACCCTAGTGTGGGAGAAGAGGCCATTGGTGCTGCCCTCCTACAAAAAGATCCAAAAATATCCTTTATGAGGCCTGTGTATTTTGCTAGCCGCCTCATGGAAAACACAGAGAAGGCCTACACCCTGATGGAACAGCTAGTGTTAGCTCTCATGTTTGCAGTAACCAAATTTCGGCCATATTTGCTGCTGAAGAGGTTTGTAATTATCACTGTGGAGGATATGTTTCCCTATGCACTACAACATATGGAAATATCTGACAAAGTAGCAAAGTGGGTGGTGCGACTTCAAGAGTTTGATTATACAATACAGGTTGAAAGAACAACTCGAGCATGCTTAGCCGACATTTTAACAAACAAGTGCTATGAAATTTTTTTCCCATTTGAAGAGAAAGGAACTTCCACCACCTGGAGCTCTAGAGGCTTTGGTCAATGCTTATAGCCTCTACTTTGATGGAGCATACAAGAGAGCCAAGGATAAGGCAACTGCAGGCATCATGGTCTTGTCTCCATTGGGAGAGAGGATCCATGGTGAAGGATCACTCTAGAAGATGTCCACTCCAACAATGAAGCAGAATATCAAGCTCTAATTCATGGCCTTTGTTGGTGCCTCGATATTTCAATTAAGAGATTAAATGCTTTTGGTGACTCCATGCTTTTGGTAAGGCAAATGCAAGGTGCATGGGCTTGCAAAAATGCCAGTCTCTCTACTAAAATGAGAGAATCCAAAGCTCTTATGAGGAGATTTAGGGAGGCATAAGTACATCATGTGCCAAGAGACCAAAACAAAGATGCGGACCACCTAGCATCATCGAAGTTAAATGAGTCAATAGTGGGAGCAGTGGCCATCAAACTTCCACTTCAGCAAGGCAAGGAGGACTTAGAAGATATTATGCACATTCTGGAGTAAGGAGAGGCTCCTAAACACTTGAATGCAGGGGAAAGGCGATGGTTAGCTAGGAAGGCTACCAGGTATCGCATAGTAAATGATAACTTGTATTGTCTTGGTAACGATGGTGTGCTTAGGAGAGTGCCTTTGAAGAGTGAAATTGAAGATATTTTAAAAGCTTGTCACGATGATATGTGCAGAGGACACTTTGCACACGACATCACTAGTAGAAAGGTTCTACAAGCTGGGTTTACTTGGCTAAGTCTTCATCCTGATGTCAAATACTGGTGTCAAACATGTGATGAATGTCAGAAAGCAGTACCACGACGGCTCATAGCTGAACCTCATAACCCAATAAAGTTATATGGGCCCTTTGAGAAGTGGGGAATTGATGCCATAGGGCCTCTACCACGCACTCAGTCAGGGAAAGAGTACATCATCATGGGAGTAGACTACATGACTAGATGGGTTGAGGCTATGCTGACCAATAGAATTACTGCTAAGGATTTGAGTCAGTTCATCTTTGACCACATCTGTTGCCGGTTTGGAACCCCTCTTGAAATACTATCTGATAGAGGACCAGGGTTTAGAGCAGACTTGGTAGGAGAACTCATGTAGAAGCTAAATATTCAGCAGCAACACTCTACTCCTTACTACCCTCAGTGCAATGGTTTGGTGGAAAAGGTAAATGGAATCATTTGCAAAATTCTCACCAAACAGGTATATGCCAGGCGCCAAGATTGGAAAAAACACCTGAATGGAGCTCTATGGGCCTATAGAACCTCCTTCAAAACCACATTAGGGTACACACCCTTTCATTTGGTTTATGGAAAGGAGGCGCTTTTGCCCATTGAAGTGAAGTTAACAAGTCTTCGAATATTGGGTAGCCAGGTAGTCTCTCAAAAGGAGAAAGTACATCAAAGGATCATGGATCTAGAGAGGCTGCAATTGGATAGTGAAGAAGCCATCAACCACTATTCTCAAGAAGCAGAGAAGTGCAGAGAAAAGTTCAACAAAAAGCTAGCATCCAAAGACATCAAAAAGGGATCTCTGGTGCTTCGATATGACAATCGCTTCGACACTCGTAAGGATGGAAAGTTTCTTTTTCGATGGGAAGGCCCGTTCTTGGTCACCAAAAAGTTCAAAAATGGCTCTTACAGACTTCAAGACATTGATGGTAAAGTGCACAAGACCAGGACAAATGGATGGCATCTAAAGACTTATCACATCAAGATAAGGTCAGCTCAAGATCAAAAGTAGGCTAGAGGCATAAATACCCCTAGCCAGGTTTGGGGGGGCTATGATCCGAGACTATCACAAATTTGTGTTTACTATATTTTTTTGGTTTTCCTTACTTCTAGAGGTTTACAATAGAAGAAAGAGTGAGAACAACCTCTTGGAAAAATTAAAAAAATGATTTGATGGGAATTTTTTCTTGACTAGTTCACCGGAGGTGAAAGGTAGAGGGAGAACCTAGTGGTAAAGGGAAGGGAAAATATGTAAATGTGAAAAGAAAAGATATGATGTGGTTGTGGAGACATGCACCCATGATTCGAGGGTCATGAGTGACTCATATCATCATGGCTTTGGAGCCATTTGATGATTCAAACAGATGGGACCGAAGTGGAAGACTTGGTAAAGGAAGAACACAGACACATGATTTTGTTGGATTTTAAAAAAATACTTCCACTCCGATCCAAGAAAAGTTGTCTTCATCAAAGTTGTAGCTAATGAGCTGGAGATTCTGACCATATGTTTTTTATAATTTTTGCATCTACGGTATAGGAGATATGGCCAAAATGGCGGATGCCAGTTTTTCCAACTGTGGTGGAGACCACCCCCTCTACCTTTACACACACGCTGTTCTTTTTCCACATTGAGACCTTCTCTAAAAATCAGCCATTAGTCTTCTCACCCTCCCCTCCTTCCTCCTCTCTCTCAAGCTCAAAAAACCATCACAAATTCCTCTTCTAATCACCTCTCAAGTCATGCTTAATGTTGTTGTAATTCATAAGTTCTCATTCAACCCCTTTCTATTATTACTAGATATGTATTGATTTTATGTAGATTCTTTACATTTTAAAATAAGGAAGCTCTTGGACTCAAGCTATGGATGAAGGAGTGAAGACAACACAAGTGATGATGGAGCCAATTAGTTGCAAATTGGTCAACAAATCACTTGGAAGGAGCTTCTTCATTGGTTGAATCTCCCTAATCAAGCTTCATTTGTACAAATTACACTTGGATCTTAACCGCACTCCTAATCACTCTCTTTCCTATATAAAGAGGCCTTCCCCTTTGTAATTTTAAGCCTCCCTCAGCCCCATTGAGTCGTTGTATCACTCACCATGAGCCCATAAAGCTCATTCATTCACTCTATTCTTGCACATTCTAGAATGCAAATTGTTTCATGCTAGTAACCTCCCCTCCTCTTACTTATGTTAATTAAGAGAAATCTTTTATGTGTGTGTGAGTGTGCTTGATGTGATTTTGGCTAATCCTTGAGTGGTTGTTTAGTAATCTACATGCCTTTTGTGTTGGCAGTGTTTGAAGTTATCCATTCCTTGTACACACACTGAGGTTAATGCTTCATTCATGGTGATATCTCTCTCTCTCTCTCTCTCTCTCTCTCTCTCTCTCTCTCTCTATCTCTCTCTCTCTCTCTTTGTGTAGCGGTCCTAGTCCACACTTCCAAGACTAGGTGGTGCCCTCATCTCATTTCCCTTGTGGCGCAATGGAGTTTGTTTTGGTGTAGAGGCCGCCATTCCAAATTTCCTTCGTCAACATGTATTCCATGTGACTTAAGTGACTCCCCTTCACCCTTAGACTGTGGAGGAATAGAATAGGTGAGAGTTTTCCTCTTTCTTTTTATGATATCTATAATTTCTTCATGAAACTCGCGTTTAGCAATGCCAAGGACCTCACCATGGGTAAACTCAACTTTGTTATTCAAAATCCTTTCCTCCAATACCTGCTTTAAGCTTGTTGCAGCTTCAATGTCAGATTGTAGTTTGTATGCAGGGCCTTTTGCTTAGCTTTTCCTTGCTCTTTCTTCTTCCCTATAGATGACTCCTCCATAGGAATCTCAAGAGGAGGAGGCACATGTGGTGGAGCCTCATAAGAAGGTCATGGATCCTTTCTTCCACCAGCTCTTGTAACCCTCTTTGAAGTAGAAGGACCTGCATCTCCATTCTCACGTCTGCGCTTCTCTTCCACAATTGCTTCATTGTTATAGAATTTTGCAAGATAGGCATGCACTGATAAAGAGTCCGCAGGGTCATCCCAACCTGTTGTATGGAATATGCAATCACCAGCTTCATGTAATACCTGTTTAGTTTAGAAATGTCGGGATGTGTGCGGTCTAGCTGTGAGAGTTCGTGATGAGAGTCACAAAAACTTTGTGAAAAAGCATTTGTGGAGAATCACCAACCCTCTTTCTAAGGGTGTCAAAAAATCTAAGAGCGTTTGTAACAGCAAAGTCACAAACCCTCTTTACTATCGTGCTTGGAGTCTACTTGTTTTCGTAGTTGAGATTATGACGAGAGGATCACCAAATCACATTCAATTTCACTTTACAATCCATATAAAAACACTAAAGTTTCAGCCATGAAACCTCCATGCTCATACAAGCACAATTCTCAATCAAAACCCAAACCTCTTTCATGGTATCATGTAGTCTCGCCCCCAATTACATAGTCGTAACGTCAAACAATTGAAAGGAATCCTCGACCTTCCACCTTCACGACGACCGTTTTCTGATTTTGAAGAGATTCATGAGCTTCTAAAGTGAAGCCCACACACCATTTTGATAAAGGGAAACCCTAATTCACTCCCTCACTAGCTCAGATACAAGATTTTAAAGAGGCGAGACTGCCCTACACATAGATTGAGCAGCCATGGAACAGTAGAGAAAAATTGCTGGTTTTTTCTGTAAAAATATCCCTTATCTCTCTTCCCCACAGAAATATGAGCCGATGTGTCAATTTTTGGGCCATTTTGCCACTTTGGACCAAAACAGGCCATTTTCAACTCATTTTTCACCCAAAAAATGACATTTTTAATGCGAAAAATCCCAAACGGACTCAGGAAAATCCCTAAATTTGTGGGATCACTCGTGTAAGCATTAAAAGCATAGATAAGCATGATTTTTCATCCATATACAATTTTGGGTCACTCTCCATGCAATTCTGCAACGACGCCTGTTAGCTGTTATTTTTGGCAGTTTTTACCCGCATCAGTCTTTGTAGGCGAGATGAGTGTGCCACCATGAAACACTTGGACTATGTACATTGTAAAACCAAATTAAGCATCTTATCAAGTGAAAAAGCACTCAAATGAGCCACATCCAGGGCTGTGACTCCTCGAATAGGTGTGCACATGATAGCGACCGCAGTAGCCGCTTTAGCATTTATCACGATATGTACATTATTGTTTTTCTTTCCATGCATCAATAAGTTTAAAAAGTGAGTTGAATGTTTTTATTTCACACTATGTACCTACCACGGCACGACATCCACCCCCTCTGAACCTGCAGATCCTGCGGTATACGCCACAACAACATTTCTACAGCATTAAAACTCATGGTCAGACACCATATTCTCACTTTCATTCTCAGTTTGCATATAGTTGGATTCATCATCCTCTTCACTTGGTTGTGCATCAAATGGATCAGCATTCCTTCTTTTTTTGAATAATTTAATTCTTTTTCCCACAATGGGAATTTTCAGTTCTGTCCCATCCAGTTCACGCAAGGTATAAATTGCATTTCCATGCACATGTTTGACAACAGAAGGACCAAACCATCTCTTTGCAAGCTTCCTTATTGTAGAGTGCTAGTTTTCAAGGCTACTATTGTACACCAACACCCAATCACCTTCTTCAATGTCTTTTGGTCTGAGCATATGCATCTTGTCAAATCTGTCTTTGTTTTTCAACCTTGCATTCTTTAGTGGAGATTTTGCAAGCTCAATGTCTTCAGGCCTTCTTTCCAATTGCCGTATGCACAATGCAAGAAGGTCTTCTCTACTCATTCCATATTCCCATGGCAATACATTCCATGTAAGAACTAGATCTTCAATTGGCATCACAGGTTTTTGACCATACATCAATTCAACGGGCATATAGCTAGTGACTGAACTCTGTGTTGTACGGTCAGCCCATAATGCAAATGGTAGTAACCTTGGCCACTCTCCAAGCTTACCTTCACAAGACTTAGCTAAAGCTTTGATTATTGGAGTATGCCCTCTTTCACTTTTTCCATTTCCCTCTGGGTTCTAAGCACAAGTTAAAGCTAGTTTGATGCCCATTCTAGAGAAGAATTCCCTTGCTTAATGAGCATCCATTTCTCCTCTATCTCAAGTTATCTTTCCTACACACCCATAGCAATAGATCACATCTTCAAGAAGAAATTTACATACAGCTTGTGTACTCTTTGTCCTCAATGCACGCCCTTCAACTTGATTAGACAAATATTCCCTTGCAAGCACCAAATACCTCATTTTCCAAAGTCCCAAAGGCATTGTAACCAAGTCCACAACCCATTTGTAATGCATGGCTAATGTATAAGCAGGATGTAGTGCATCACGATGCCGTACATTTGAATACATTGTGCATGTCACACAAGACTCCACAAACTCAGCCACATCCTTATACATTCCTTTCCACCAATACCTTTCTTTTACCTTGGCAAATGTTGCCCATACACCTCGATGACCTGCCCATAAACTTTCATGGAACACCTTGATAATTTGTTGTTGAGTAACCTTATCGCATACTACTCGTAATGGAGTTCCATATCTTCTTTTAGGATGCTTCTATAAGTAGCCATCCCTCAAGAAGAATCCATATGATTTATTTCTGATCCTTTTAAATTCTGATTCACTCTAATCATCTTGCTTTTGTAGAGTACTTAAGTATCGACCTATCAAGAGCCATTCATCCTCATATAGTTCCTCTAAAAAGGACTCAAGTGAAGACACAAAACATGCATGGCTACTCTTTGCATGACCAATAGTGTAAAACTTTGTGCCTACATCATCTCTCTCAATAATCATGTCTTGTTCATCTTCATACCTTGCCCTAAATAGCATATCTGCCATTGGATTGTCTTTTCCTACAATATGCTTGAACTCAGGATTCAAGGACTTTATGTAGGCTATCCATCGCAGCATTGCAATATTAGGAGTCGAAAAGTTTGTGACATTCCAAGAAAGGTAAACAATTAGTTTCCACAACCACTGATGCCCCTATCATGTACTCCTTGTAACACCTCAATGCTATAACCACCCCCCATAGTTACCTTTTTACTTGTGCATAATCGCGTTGGTGAGAACTCAGAATCTTGGCTCCAAATCTCACCACATACCTTTTTCCTTCATCATCATCTTGCCCTACTGCCCATCCTATCTTTGTAGGACTCATGTCCACTGTCACAATGATAGGTCTCCCACATGCATAGTTTTCCTTTCTCAAGGTTGGCAATGAAAGAAGTAGCTTCTTTAGCTTTCTCATGGCTTTTGTGTGCTCTTAATCCCATCGAAACTTCTTATTCTTTCTCAATAACTTATAAAGGGGATCTGCTACATGTGCATAATGTGGTATCCAAATAAGATAGAAGACGCAAGCACCAATAAATCTTCGAGCTTCAGTTATAGATGTACATGTTTCTTTCATGTTTTTGATTGCATCCATCTTTTTTGGACAAGGCTTTCTACGATAAGGACCACACATATGCCCCACAATCAAAACTTCATTGACACCAAATACAAATTTTTGCCCTGATAGGGTAAGATTAACTTCTTTGAGCTTTGTCAAAATCTTCTCATAATCTCTGATATGGTCTACAACAAACTTACGGATCCCCCTTGAATACATAACTTCATTTTTACCTTTGTCTTCACATCCTTTGATGGGCACATCATCAAGAAATGGCATTGTGAATTGAGGTATGAAGTCACATAGAGCCTTGTTCATCCCATTCATCATATGTGCAACTGAATTTGTTGCTCCTTGAGGTAAGGTACACATCCTTACCAGTCCCAAAGGTGTTTTCATAGTTGTCAGATCTCTACTCTCAACATCTAGCTGAAATTGATCATACCCTGAATAGAGGTCTCCCATTGAGTAAATTGACCTTCCTGTAAACGCATCTGTAATGTCATCCACTATAGGTCCTGTACCCACATTCCTAATGGTAACCTTGTTTACAGGTTGCATATCTTGTATGAACCGCAAAGCTCCATTCTTCTTAGGCACAATGAACCACCTATTTGAATATGGTGCACAAGAAGGATCCAAGATACCCATGCTAATCTTTTCATTGAGTAGATCTATTAAGTTTGACAAATGTGGGATAGTGAAGATCAACAAAGGTGGAACAACTTAGGATCAACACACCCTATCTCATGTGGCTGGAAAGCAAAAGCCTTACCATGTATTCAAAGCATTTCTTTAAAAATCTTCTTCTCAGGCTTCTGTTAAAAACATTTCACAACCATCTTTTATCTCTTTTAGGGATTCCATTGTGAACTTGTGTCCAGTTCTTTTTGGATCCCTGAGACTCGGTTGCAAAGAAGCTTGCTCTAGCTTTTTCCTGCAATCTGATGGTAAAGGTAAGGCCACTGGTCTTAGTTTCTTTGCCACCGTTTTGTACTTGGTCTCCACACGCACTTCCGGTCCTTCATTACCATTGAAATATTTTTTATCTTCAAAAGCCTCAATTACATCATACATTTTCATAGAGCATACTTCCACAGTGTGGGTTCCATCTTGCATGCTAGAATCCATTATAGCTTCAAGCTCAAGCATAGTATCTACATGAGAAACTTGTTCAAAGAAACCTAAAATGTATTCACTATCCTCTATGACACCATGTTATTTCATGTATTTCGGTACACTATATACATATTTTTGCACACTTCTTTTCATATCCTCAAGCTTCATATAACAAACTGACCCATGCTCTGTTAATCCCTAGAAACCTGTAGAAAAATCTTCTTCTCGCTTTGGGTCAGGCGAGAATATTTTTCTTCTTGTACCATTGCAATCCCGCATCACAATGGTACATGGACAAAACCCCTTTGTCTCCCTGTACTCTTTGAACTCTTTGTTCTCTGTTGGTAGAGGATACTGACGAAGACTATTGCGGTTCCTCTCGTGATTCACAAACACAGTCAAAATTGCACACCTCGATTCCCTTCTCTGCTCTTTACCCTAGCATAAGCAGAACCATCATCCAAGACCTTTGTTTCCATGCAAACGACTGTGATGTGTGGCTGCCCAAGGATAAGAGGATAGGTAAACATCTTCCTCACAAAGAAATTTTGCTCATCCTTCACATTACCAATCGTCACTTTCACATTTGGACAAGCCCCATACAAATATCCTAATGAGTTATTTGAAGCTCTGATCATCCACCCATGGTCTGAGTCTATTGTCCACTTACCCTTTATGTAAAGAGTCTTGGATATAAGATTGATCTCAGAGCAATGATCTATCAATGCAGCACATGGCTCCTCAAGATCACCCACCTTGACTAAAGTTTCTGTTGCAGCTCTTGTCCAATGACTTTTGGAGTAGTGTCTTTTATAGAAGGCTTTATCTTCATCATCATCATCTGCAAATATAGCATGTGCATCTCTTCAAGAAGACTGGTAGCATCCTACCACACTGTCATCGCAATCAGTCTCTTGGACATGTGTTCCATGTGACTTAAGTGACTCTCCTTCACCCTCAGACTATGGAGGAATAGAATCGGTGAGATTTTGCTTCTTTCTTTTTATGATATCTATAATTTCTTTATGAAACGCGCCTTTAGCATGTTGAGCTTATATGTGAAGCTACTCAATATATGGCTTCTCTATATATGGTACCCAGGTCCCCTCTATATATACATCATCTCATGTGTGTATTCTACACACTTTGGGGTTCTACTTCTGTGCTCTCTCCATCTCTCTCAACATGGTATCAGAGCAGTACGTTTTTGTTTTTGATTTTTCTCCTGATCAAAATCGATTTTGCGGAAAATACTCGCGCGAGAGATCGGAATCGATGTGGTCTACAACTTCGCAGAAGGAAGTTTTTTCAAATTCTGCACCGATTTTGAGTTATCGTTCACGGACTGCGTACATACCTGAAAAACAGCTTCCGCATTTTGTTTTTGATTTTTCAGCTAATTAGAAACGATTTTGCAGAAGCTACCCATTAGAGCGACCGGAATCGATGTGGTCTACAACTTTGCAGAAGGAAGTTTTTTCAAATTCTGCACCGATTTTGAGTTATCATTCGCGGACTGCGTACATACCTGAAAAGCAACTTTTGCTTTTCGTTTTTGATTTTTCTGCTAATTGAAAATGATTTTGCAAAAACTACTCGTGGTGGAGACCGGAATCGATGTGGTCTACAACTTTGCAAAAGGAAGTGTTTTCAAATTCTGCACCGATTTTGAGTTATCATTCGCGGACTGCGTACATACATAAAAAGCAATTTTTGTTTTTTTGTTTTTTATTTTTCTGCTTATTGAAAACGATTTTGCAGAAACTATCCGCGTGAGAGACCAGAATCGATGTGTTCTACAACTTTGCAGAAGAAACTACCCTCTATGGGAGATCGGAATCGATGTGGTCTATAACTTTGCAGAAGAAAGTTTCTCTAAATTCTGCACCGATTTTGGGTTATCGTCTCGGACTGGGAATATGTTTGAAAATCAAAATTTTACTTTTTGCTTTTGATTTTTCTCATAATTGAAAACTTCTCAATTATATTTTTCTTCATCAATCATATATTTGTTACTGACGTAACTTTGCTGCAGAAGCCAGTTACACATCGTTCCGATTCAGTCGAGCCGTTCATGATCGTCCAAATTCTATCGAGCTACTGTTGGTACATGATCTTTTGTTATATTATATACTCGTTCATTGATTCTCGTATAATTATTCTTTTAGAGATATAGTTTACGTCGTTTTATTGATAATTCTCATTGATACCATAGTGATTTTGATGGTACCATGATGATGTTTTGTTAATACTTTGGTCATGGTGATTTTTGTTGATACCATGATGATATGTCATTGATACCATGGTTATTCTCGGTGGTGCCATGATGATATTTCATTGATACCATGGTTATTCTCGGTGATGCCATGATGATGTTTCGTTGATACCATGGTTATTCTCGGTGATGCCATGATGTTGTTTCGTTGATTCCATGGTGATTTTTGTTGATACCATGATGATGTTTTGTTGATACCATGGTTATTCTCGGTGATACCATGATGTTGTTTCGTTGATACCATGGTTATTCTCGGTGATGCCATGATGATGTTTTGTTGATACCATGGTTATTCTCGGTGATGCCATGATGTTGTTTCGTTGATACAATGATTATTCTCGGTGATATCATGATGCTTTTCGTTGATACCATGGTCATTTATTCATTTTTATTGATATAATGATGATATTTTGTTAATACTTTGATGGTATTCATTAATCACTACATTGATAAATGTTGTTTTATGTAGTATATACACATATCATTTGTATCACGTAATCACACATTTTGTACTTTTACGTTTATACTTTATGTACCATATGTTGTCGTGCGTATATATGTCGTCAAAAGAGTGGCGTCGCGAACCATCTCTTATGGCATTGTGAACGTAATTTTTTTTTTTGGAGTCTATGATCTATGTAGGATTGATCAAAGAATTGATTTTATGAAGACAAACTTGGTGACAATAAAAGATTTATGAAGATATGTTTGGTGATGCCATATTGATGACAACATGAAGACATGTTTGGTGATGCGATATTGATGACAAGCTACACAGCAGATTCACGGAGACACTTTTGATTACAAGCTAATCGATAGCTTTTATACCTCTTTATTGAACCTTTGTATTCATTATTGTATTTGATAGGATAGGAGTAATGTAACTCCTCATAAAACATTCATTGTAAAAGGAGTGATGTAGCTCCTCGTAAACATTTGTATATTTAATGATTTTTATAATATAACGGTGGGTGTATATAGAGCTGTGGGTTTTTCCCTTGATTCCCCAGGGGTTTTTTCATCCACAGTTAGGGACCCTTATTTGAGCGGGGGTGTTGAGCTTATATGTGAAGCTACTCAATATATGGCTTCTCTATATATGGCACCCAGGTCCCCTCTATATATACATCATCTGATGTGTGTACTCTACACAATTTGGGGTTCTACTTCTGTGCTCTCTCCTTCTCTCTCAACATAGCAATGCCAAGAACCTCACCCAAGGTAAACTCAACTTTTCTATTCAAAATCCTTTCCTCCAATACCTGCTTTAAGTTTCTTGCAGCTTCAATGTCAGATTGTAGTTTGTATGCAGGGCTAGCTTTTCCTTGCTCTTTCTTCCTCCCTGTAGATGCCTCCTCCATAGGAATCTCAAGAGGAGGAGGGACATGTAGTGGAGCCTCATAAGAAGGTCCTGGATCCTTTCTTCCACCAGCTCTTGTAACCCTCTTTGAAGTAGAAGGACCTACATCTTCATTCTCACGTATGTGCTTCTCTTCCACAATTGCTTCATTGTTATAGCATTTTGCAAGATAGGCATGCACTTACAAAGAGTCCACAGGGTCATCCCAACCTGTTGTATGGCGTATGCAATCACCAGCTTCATGTAATACCTGTTTAGTTACCTTACCTTTTTTGGCCGAGGCTACTGCATATGGCCACAAGCTATCAACCTCCTCAAAATCATCTCGAGTATACTTTAGCACTTTCTTTGGAATTAGCTCTATATTTTTCCCATAGGTAGCAGCCTCCACTGTAGAAATAGCATGACTAGTGGCCATATCCTCCACTAACTTCGGCATACCTCCTTTTCCAAAGTTAGTTCCTAATGGCATACCTGTCTCCCGCAGATGGATCTTGCCATCCTTAAAAAACACAATATCTCTTTTTAAGGCATCACTAAAGCTATCACAATCCTTTTTGCCATGGTCTATGCCATCACACCATATGCATTTGTGCACAAATCCTTCTTTGCTTTGGGATTTTTGTCCTGCCAACAGGTTGTCCTTTGTCTTCAAGCCTTGTTAGCTTTAACTTCATTTCTCGCATGCCGTTAACAAGCTCATCACGCATTGAATTATCACCTTTTGGACTCATAACAATATGCTTTGGTGGAATCTCTGACGTGCTAGGAGGAGAGGTAGTACCATTCACCACCATCTTGTCCCTATGATGTTGCCTCCTAGCAAGCAATGAGACTGCGTCGTCAACCTCTTTCCACTTAGCCTTGAGACCCGGTTCTGTATTCTTGTCTTCAATGAGTAGCTCTAGCTTTTCTTGGAGGTCATGACCTGCAGCTTGAAGGAACAATTCGGTCTTTTCACTATCCAAAGTAACCCACTCTGTTTCTGATAGTTAAGCATAGCGTCGCTCAAACTCTCTCAACAGTTTAGTGATGGAAAGTCCTTCTTTTGGCTTTGGAACCCATTCCAAGAAGGTCCTTTTTGTAAACCTTTCAGAGTCCTCCATGAAGTATTCCTCCTTTAGGGCTAATTTGAATTGCTTCCAAGCTTCTCCATGCTCCTCTCTGATTCCCCTTACATGGCCTCTAATCTCGGGGACCACAACAAGCACAAAACTATGAATCATGTCCACCTCTGGAATCCGTTGTAGCTCCATCTCCTTTACATAACCACGAAGAAACTTTGTGACATCTTTCCCTTCAAATTGGTCCATTTTGTTCACAATAGCTTGAAGGGCTTTGGTTGCTGACACCTCCCTTCTTTCTACAACCTGTTGTTGTTGCATAAACATGGCAAATTCTTGAAACATTTTCATTGTGCCTTGATCAAAACGCATGCCTTGTTTCTCTTGTTTTTTTGTTTTGAGAGAAGTTGAATGGTATTTAAAGATGTTGAAATAAAAGATTACAAAGAATTCACAAGAAAGGGTTGGGTTAGCCTTGTTTCTCTTGTTGATCCATAGCTTAAATTATTTATAATTAAACCTTTCAAAACAAGAATTTGAACCCCCACCCAGTTGCTTCGCATCGGGTTCACCAGAAATGTCGGGATGTGTGCGGTCTAGCTGGGAAGGTGCGAAACCTTTGGCTCTCAGAGTTCGTGATGAGAGTCACAAACACTTTGTGAAAAAGAGTTTGTGGAGAATCATCAACCCTCTTTCTAAGGGTGACAAAAAATCTAAGAGCGTTCATGACAGCAAAGTCACAAACCCTCTTTTCTATCGTGCTTGGAGTCTACTTGTTTTTGTAGTCAAGATTATGATGAGAGGATCACCAAATCACATTCAATTTCACTTTACAAGACCATTTAAAAACACTAAAGTTTCAGCCATGAAACCTCAATGCTCATACAAGCACAATTCTCAATCAAAACCCAAACCTCTTTCATCGTATCATGTAGTCTCGCCCCCAATTACATAGTCATAACGTCAAACAGTTGAAAGGAATGCTCGAGCTTCCACCTTCACGACGACCAATTTTTGATTTTTCAAAGATTCATGAGCTTCTAAAGTGAAGCCCACACACCATTTTGATAAGGGGAAATCCTAATTCACTCCCTCACTAGCTCAGATACAAGACTTCGAAGAGGCAGGACTGCCCTACACATAGATTGAGCAACCATGGAAGCCATTGAACTGTAGAGAAAAATTTCTGGTTTTTTTTGTAAAAACCCCCCTTCTCTCTCTTCCCCACGGAAATATGAGCTGATGTGTCAAGTTTTGGGCCATTTTGCCACTTTGGACCAAAACTAGGCCATTTTCATCTCATTTTTTATGCGAAAAATCCCAAACGGACTCAGGAAAATCTCTAAATTTATGGGATCACTCGCATAAGCATAAAAAGCATAGATAAGCATGATTTTTCATCCATATACCATTTTGGGTCACTTTCCATGCAATTCTGCAATGACGCCTATTAGCTGCTATTTTTGGCAGTTTTTACCCGCATCAGTCTTTGTAGACGAGATGAGTGTGCCACCATGAAACACTTGGACTATCTACATTGTCAAACAAAATTAGGCATCTGATCAAGTGAAAAAGCACGCAAATGAGCCACATCCAGGGCCACGACTCCCCGGATAGGTATGTATATGATAGCGACCGAAGTAGCCGCTTTAGCATATAACACGATATGTACATTTTATTTTCTTTCCATGCATCAAGAAGTGTCAAAAGTGAGGTGAATGTTTTTATTTCACACTATGTACGTGCCACGACACAACAACCTCCAAACACGACCATCTACTAGCGTCTAAACCATAACCCTCTAACTCTATTAGCAGATTGAAATTGTCAAGCGCTACACTAATTGCATTTGGAGATACCAAATCAAAAGTTGCAAACCTAAGCGGATTTACATAGCTTGCCCTAATGCTAAAAATATAGTAATTTATTAGCTGCCAAAACAAAATTCGCTAATCTAAAGCTGATAACCCTAAACAACTACTAACAACTATCTCTAAGCAGACTAAATGGTTTAACGATACCCTGATATGATTTAGAGCGCTTTACCTTAGCGGCTTTACATAGTGTGCCCTAACCGTTCGAACACGAT
This sequence comes from Adiantum capillus-veneris, assembly GCF_014529385.1. Taxonomy (NCBI): domain Eukaryota; kingdom Viridiplantae; phylum Streptophyta; class Polypodiopsida; order Polypodiales; family Pteridaceae; genus Adiantum; species Adiantum capillus-veneris. The sequence continues at coordinate 62,336,227 of NC_140940.1, read as the reverse complement.
GCACCATCTATTTGCGGCCAAACCAGAATCCATAGAATCCTAAGCGGATAGCCCTAAGAAGATTGAAATGGAAAAATTCTACACTAATCCAATTTGGAGCGGCCAAACCTAGGCAACTTTACATAGCTCATCCTAACACTCCAAAATACGGCCATCTATTAGTGGCTAAACCAACACTAGTCCTAAGACTCTAAACCTAGGTGCCTAGCCCTAAGCGGATTGAAATGGCTAATTGCTATCCTAATCCAATTTGGAGAAGCCTAACCTAAGCGGCTTTAGACACCATACCATAAGTTCTAATTGTCCGAACACAACGTCCATCTGGTAGCGACCAAACGTAGATGACTTGTGTACCTCTAAAAACGCAAACAGACTTCGGTTAGGTCTTGCACGCATGCCGCTTTATAGTGGAGTAAAAATCTCAGTTCTTCATATCGCGTTGGCAATGCTTAGTTTGCAGTCACATAGCTTTTTAGGTAAATACGTCGTACCCTAAGCATGATAAAGTGCAAACTACAGGTTAATAATGTGATCAAGGGGCTGACTTGTTCATGTAATGATAGGTTGCTCAATGAGGAAATCTTTCCAGAAGGTAATCACATGCCCCCTACCCATCCAGTCGCTAATATGATTCTTACTAATTTGGGCTTGGATTATCACAAAATACATGCATGTCCTAATGATTGTATACTTTTTTGCAATGAGTATGCAAATTTGGAACAATATCCCAATTGTGGATCAAACAGGTACAGGGAGAACACACAAGGAAAATTTATCCTTGTAAAGGTCCTTAGCTACTTTCTTATCATTCCAAGAATAAAGAGCATGTTCAGGTGCAAGTTCATAGCCGCTTTGATGACATGGCACTCAAATACTAGATCGACAGATGATGTGATGCGAGTATCTGCTAACTCTCATGCATGGAAGCACATAGAGGAAAGTTGGCCTAAATTTAAAAATGAGCCTGGACGTATTTACTTTGGTCTGGCAATGAACGGAGTAAACCCATTTGGATTATGGAGTTCGTCATGGAGCACGTGGCCTATTTGTCTGGTTAATTATAATCTTCTACCATGGCTAGCTATCACGAAGGGCCATCTGTTGTTGTCATTGATCGTCCCAGGAAAGTATAAAGCAAAGAACATGGACGTTGGAGAAGGGGAAAGGGGAACACATCCAGCACACAACACAATACCTCACTATAGCCCAGGGTATACACAGCGTCCCAATCCACTAGAGGTCAACTTCAAAACTCAAAACTACCCGCAAGAAAACCATTGCTTTCACACAACCATACGCACATACGCCCTGCAATGCATCAGATAGACTCGATCCCTCTGCTCCGCTCAATTCGCAGCCTTCCACACTCACACAACCTCTCTCTATCTCTCTTTGCACGACCAACCTCGGGGGGGCACACGCGTCTACACACGCCCTACTATATGTACTCCAGTTCCTGCGCTCTCGCCAGCACATGTTGGTTATAGGCCCCCCGCCACGTGGCGGCCCCACAGGTCCATTTCCTTTTAAGGCTTAAAAAACCGCTTATATTTTTTAACCAAAAAAAACTTTTTGGCCTACTTTTATCAGGCTTCACATTCTATGCTCCCACCTCCTGTTGCCAAGCCGCAAACACCGACCGAAACTCCGTCTTCTCGGCTACAATCACACTCTCTATATATGCACTTCAATGCCTTGGCATCCTCGAACCAAGGCTTCCAAAAATGGAAAAAACATCTGCAACCCGATCACGTCAAATGGTCCCAGTTTTCCAACGACCATATCTTCTCACTCCGGACTCCGTTTGGCATGCAGACTCTTCCTGTTATCTCTGTATAATGTACACTCCCCTCTAGAACTTTGTCGAGGCTCAGAAGATGCCAGATGGCACATTCTCCAATGCGGCCAAGTGGGCTAAGACCTGACCCCCGGAAAAACTTCAGCTGACCATATCTTGCAAACCATGGCTCCGATCCACAATCCGAAAAGATGGGTAGGCTCCATGAATTGAGCTCTACACATCTATACCTCAAGCTCCACTTGGACCACCTCTCTCCAGCTGCCCTATCCGACAAGAATCTGTAAACCATCAAAACTTTAACCTTCAATAACTTGGGCTCCTAGCTCGGTTTGATGAACCATCTGGACTTGTCCCTTTAGCACTTCAAGCTCTTCATTCCTGGACCCACAAGCTGCACTTTGCATCTCGTTCACCAATTAGCCTCTTATGTAACCTTTCTTGGCCTATAATCCGCATCATGCATACACTTCCGCTGCTACCTGCCATCCCATGACCTTCCTGGTTGCTCCAGTCCTTTGCCATGCTTTTGCTTACTTGTACACATCTATCCATGCCATCTTCTAGAGTCAACACACTTTGGATGCACCATCATTGCCCACCCCCCTGTTGAGCATTTATGCTCAACCACAAAAGAGCTTTATTCCACTATAAACTGCAAAACCTGGCACACACTATGAGAAAACTAAAACCATATTTACATAGTTTTATTGCACCCTATTGCCAAACCTTCAAGTGGGTTGCCCCACCCCCTGCATAACATAGCTGCCACCTGGCTTTGTTCACTTTCATCCATCTACAACAATCTCCAATAGTGACCTACCCAAGCACGTAGCCATCCATGTACACAAAAGTCCCATAGCACTTTAGCACCTCTTCGAACATCATCTTGCCTCATCAACCTATATGGCTCCGCAGTCCCATTACCCGAACCAGCCAAAAGAACTGGTTCTGGAACCACATCATCTGTATGAACCAACACTTCTGATCCTCCCTCCCAGCCATGTAAAGTAGAGCTCCTCTCAAAGGAACCCCGTATCTGATGGATAACATACTCCACAGTTGCACTTACAAGCATACCTTTCAACCATGGGTTTCATATCTCTTTTGAAAGCTTGAACACATCCTGGGAACCTCCTCCATATGCCATAGAACACATCTCTTGCACTGGATTCATGCTCTCTTGCACCTCCTCTTCGAACTCACTTACACTGTCTTTAAGCCCTTCACCATCGATTGGCCCTTCAAGGTGGCTCAGCACCTCCTTCTGTCCAGCTTCAGAATCCTGCTCTTCAATCACCTCTCCTACAGCTGCATCATGCTCCTCCAAGGAAAAGAGACACTCCTTCTCTACTGCATCCATCTCAGGTTCCTCCATAGACATGGTTGCTTTATCTCTCTTGGTAAAAGTCTGCGCATGTTGCACCACCATGGCACATTCCACCGCTACTTTCATCATCACAGCCATTAGCATGGCACCACACACTACCTTCACTTGCATTTCATCATCTATAGGTCTAGACCGCACCATTTGGCTTTCATCAAGCATCTCGACTTGCTCTGTTCCCTGCTCTTCTTGCACATGTGCTATTACCATATCATCAAACATATAAGAGGGTAGCTTTACCTTTACCAGTTTGGGTTCATCAAATTCTGTCTCCTCGTCATAGGATGTATACTAATCCGCATTATCCTCCTCGCTTGTCTCCCAGCAAATCGAGCTTGTATCATCATCGGCATTGGCATCGTATACCGACTCTCTGACAGCATCGGGACCATCCACCCACTGGGGCGCCACGTCATTAACATTGCCACTTGCCTCACACGGGGGTGCGCCATTGCGCCGCCCTGCTTCGCCTCCAAAACCGCCGCATTCTCCACCACAACAGCGCCCGGCCACTTGCGCCATAACCAACTAGCTCCCAAGGAGCCCACGCCTCTTGTATGCTAATAGGCCCTCATGGTACTACTTATATAGTGTGCTCTCCACGCCTTTGGCAGCGTGTATGGGTTCATCCCCGGTGCCACGTGGCATCCCTTGGGTCACTGAGCCCCCATGGTAAAAAAACACCTTTATACACTTCTTTCCTTTGGACACACCCTCCCTAGGATCCCCTGTACCACTTGATGGTCGGAACCTCGGGCCGCTAAGGCATGCCAAAACTTTACTGTGCCGGCCCAATGCCATGCAACCCTTCCCACACTTTGACTTTCCTGAGTCTGCCGTCCGAGGCCGCCAAAAAACGAAAAATGCATATGCATGCACTCAACCACCCAGTGCTCCGTTTTTTCTCCACACTATAACTCGATGCTCAGGGCTCAGAATCACGAGCTGCGACTTCTTGCTGACTCCACACATCACAAATTATCACCGAGAACCTTGGCAAGGCCCAAAAAACGCTAGATGGAACATCTTCCAACGCGGCCAAGTGGGCTCAGCAGACCCGGCCCTCGAAAAATCTTCAACTGACCATATCTTGCTATCCAGAGCTCCAATTCACAATCCGAAAAGATAGGAATGCTCCACAACTCGAGCACTATACACGTATACAGTGACATCAACCCGGACCACATGTCCCCAGCTGCCCTGTCCGTCGGGGATCTACTACACACTTCAACTTTAAATCGCAATATCTTGCACACCGAGGCTCCGTTTGACAAGCTGTCTGGACCGGCTTCAAAAGCACACTGAACACTACATGCTCGCACATAAAATACACATCTCGGGCATAGTAGGTCATCAACCTGCTTGGCTCTTTGCAACACATCTTTGGCCTAAAAAACCGCTTGAAGCATACACCTCCGCTATCCTTGGGTTGGCTAGGGCTTTGGTACCTGCCCTAGCCTTCTGCACTGCACTTACATGCTGCCCCTTCGTGGCATTGACCATCTCCTAGCTTGGACCAACTTTAGCTGCACCAACGTCTCCAGGCTTCACACTTGAGGGTCCGACGCCTATGGGGGGGGACGCGTATGGGTATGTTGCCTGGGAGGTCTCCCATCATGGCCGCTTCGACACCTAGGGTACGGCAGAGGCGGGTATGTCAGGATCTCTTTTTCACAGGCGCACTCACCGATCTCGGCGATTGTCAGGGGAAGGTGGTGGTTGCTGTGGAGGAGGGTGCACAGATGCTTTGACCCCTCCTCGCTCACGACCCTCGTCTGACACAGGCACACCTCTTGAGAAACCTCTTAGCACACCTTAGACACCTTGGGACGCACACAATCCTAGTGCCTCCAAGGTCTATACTCTACATCCAGATGGACAGGTGACATGGATAGTGTCGGGACCGAGATGAGACAAGGGGTTCGCCAACTCGCGGAGGTGCAGTTTTCTAGCACCATCATGACATGTTGGACTCATCACGACCACGACAAAATCAACTATATAGTGGAGACCATCCTGAGAGAGTATCGGCCTGCTCTGGGTTCAACAGAGGTTTTGAGGAGGTGGATCACTAATGTTGCATGGGACACCGTGAAACATCGTCAAGATGCAGCTCGTCGGGCTTTCAGGGAGGGCTCGCCAAAGCCTATGGGCATCTCACACGAGTTGTGGCAGCAAATCAGGGAGGAGGAGGAGACAATGGACACGAGGTTCAAACAATAGCGTCTGGCCGCGGCGAGCCGTAAGAAGATGAGGGGCACATCTCATCTTGGTAGCTGAGGCTTCGACACCTTTCGCTGTGATTTTGTGAGTTTCCAATCCAATCCTAGCTATGGTGTTTTTTTCCAAAAGAAATGAATCATGTATTCTTAATTACTTTGGTTTTTGAATAAACGCAAGATTTTGCAATGCATCCAGCCCCGACATGCCAGGAGGAGACAGATGGATATCGGAAAGGCATTTATGATGTATTGAATGATCTTGCTATGCCGTAGGAGAGACGGTAGACTGGGAGGCCTTAGAGTCTTGCTGATCGATTGAGGTGAGACGTTTGATCGAGACAAATATATGTGTGAGTTGACTTAATTAATTAAGTATATGTGAAGTAATATCATACTAATTTTGTGACTTGTCCCTTTATGTGCAGGTTGTGACTCGCGAGTCATCAGTGGCTTTTCTATATATGTTTTGTGAGACACAGACATATCTCTGTGTTTCTTTCTGTGTTGATCATGGTTTTTGTTATAGTTATGGACGTATGGCTATGGCTGGTTCTGATCATGGTTTTGGACATGTTTATATATTGTTTTCGACAGGTGTTGATCATGGTTTTGGTTATGGTAATTATGTAGGAATTTAACAAACTTTATGGTTATGGTTATGGTTATGGTTATGGTTATGGTTATGGTTTTGATCATGATTATGGTTATGCACAAAGTTCGTTATGAAGTTCAATTCGTTTTTACTTTCATTTTTTCCATCAAGGTGTGACTGAAATCTCATGTGAGATCCTACATGGATATCATGTACGAGGCGTATATATGGTTTTTTTGAAAAGTTTATGTTAAAATGAAGGGAACTCTGCCGAAAATTTTACGAGAGCACGGTTGATTTTGCTACTGCTCACTTTCTTTGACAAAGGATAGGCAGTCTGGCTGTGAATGTGTCCATCTTTTCACTAGGCACAAGCATAGGCCAGGCTGCCCGTTCTCTGCCCAAGAAAAAAAATTTCTCGTTATGGTCATCGATATAGGCGTCAAAATATGCGTCTAAAACTGGCTATATCGATGTATATATATCAACTGTTTCATAGGGACGTGCATTTTGATGCATTTTTTGATGGCCGTCGTCAAAATCTGCGTCGAAGGCATCTGATTCTATTGTAGTGAAGGAGAGAGCATTCTCTCGCTACAAGAGAAGTTGGCAGCCAAAGAAGTAGAAGTAGTTTTATTGAAAAAACTTGCTAGATACAAAGCGCGACATAGTCCTCTCTCTTCCCTGCCCGAGGAGGCAGGACGAAGTCACGAGGCAAATATTCAAGAAATGGTGGATATACTTGAGGAATCATTGAACACGGATCTTGAAGAAGAGGTGGATATCATAGTTTCTTAAAGACATTGTAGAGTGTAGTTGGAAATTTTAATGGAAAATTACCCCATCCTTTTTTGAGACGCATTGTATTTTCTCTATGTTTATGGAAATGAATTCGTTTTGGAGTTGCTAATGTTGAGCTTATATGTGAAGCTACTCAATATATGGCTTCTCTATATATGGCACCCAGGTCCCCTCTATATATACATCATCTCATGTGTGTATTCTACACACTTTGGGATTCTACTTCTGTGTTCTCTCCTTCTCTCTCAATATGGTATCAGAGCAGTACGTTTTTGTTTTCGATTTTTCTCCTGATCAAAACCGATTTTACAGAAATTCTGCACCGATTTTGAGTTATCGTTCATGGACTGCGTGCATACCTGAAAAACAGCTTCCGCGTTTTGTTTTTGACTTTTCTGCTAATTGGAAACAATTTTGCAGAAACTACTCGCTTGAGAGAACGGAATCGATGTGGTCTACAACTTTGCAGAAGGAAGTTTTTTCAAATTCTGCACCGATTTTGAGTTATCGTTCGCGGACTGCGTACATACCTGAAAAGCAACTTCCGCTTTTTGTTTTTGATTTTCCTGCTAATTAGAAACGATTTTGCAGAAACTACCCTCAATGGAGACCGGAATCGATGTGGTTTACAACTTTGCAGAAGAAAGTGTTTTCAAATTCTGCACCGATTTTGAGTTATCGTTCGCGGACTGCGTACATACCTGAAAAGCAACTTCCGCTTTTTGTTTTTGACTTTTCTGCTAAGTGAAAACGATTTTGCAGAAACTACTCGCCTAAGAGACCGGAATCGATGTGGTCTATAACTTTGCAGAAAGAAGTGTTTTCAAATTTTGCACCGATTTTGAGTTATCGTTCGCGGACTGCGTACATACCTGAAAAGCAATTTTCGCTTTTTGTTTTTGATTTTTGTGCTTATTTAAAACGATTTTGCAGAAACTACCCGCGTGAGAGACCGGAATCGATGTGTTCTACAACTTTGCAGAAGAAACTACCCGCGATGGGGATTGGAATCGATGTGGTCTATAACTTTGCAGAAGAAAGTTTCTCTAAATTCTGCACCAATTTTGGATTATCGTCTCGGACTGCGAATATGTTTGAAAATCAAAATTTTACTTTTTGCTTTTGATTTTTCTCATGATTTTTCTCATAATTGAAAACTTCTCAATTATATTTTTCTTCATCAATCATATATTTGTTACTGACGTAACTTTGCTGCAGAAGCGAGTTACACATCATTCCGATTCAGTCGAGCCGTTGATGATCGTCCAAATTCTATCGAGCTAATGTTGGTACATGATCTTTTGTTATATGATATACTCGTTCATTGATTCTCGTATAATTATTCTTTTAGAGATATAGTTTACGTCGTTTTATTGATAATTTCTCATTGATACCATAGTGATTTTGATGGTACCATGATGATGTTTTGTTAATACTTTGGTCATGGTGATTTTCGTTGATACCATGATGATATGTCGTTGATACCATGGTTATTCTCGGTGGTGCCATGATGATATTTCGTTGATACCATGGTTATTCTCGGTGATTCCATGATGATATTTCGTTGATTCCATGGTGATTTTTATTGATACCATGATGATGTTTTGTTGATACCATGGTTATTCTCGGTGATACCATGATGTTGTTTCGTTGATACCATGGTTATTCTCGGTGATGCCATGATGATATTTCGTTGATACCATGGTTATTCTCGGTGATGCCATGATGTTGTTTCGTTGATACAATGAATATTCTTGATGATATCATGATGCTTTTCGTTGATACCATGATCATTTATTCATTTTTATTGACATAATGGTGATATTTTGTTAATACTTTGATGGTATTCATTGATCACTACATTGATAAATGTTGTTTTATGTAGTATATACACATATCATTTGTATCACGTAATCACACATTTTGTACTTTTACGTTTATACTTTATGTACCATATGTTGTCGTGCGTATATATGTCGTCAAAAGAGTGGCGTCGCGAACCATCTCTTATGGCATTGTGAACGTAATTATTTCATTAACGATGCTAATAATTTTCATGACATGTTTTTTTTTTGGAGTCTATGATCTATGTAGGATTGATCAAAGAATTGATTTTATGAAGACAAACTTGGTGACAATAAAAGATTTATGAAGATATGTTTCGTGATGCCATATTGATGACAACATGAAGACATGTTTGGTGATGCGATATTGATGACAAGCTACACAGCAGATTCACGGAGACACTTTTGATTACAAGCTAATCGATAGCTTTTACACCTCTTTATTGAACCTTTGTATTCATTATTGTATTTGATAGGAGTAATGTAACTCCTCATAAAACATTCATTGTAAAAGGAGTGATGTAGCTCCTCGTAAACATTTGTATATTCAATGATTTTTATAATATAACAGTGGGTGTATATAGAGCTGTGGGTTTTTCCCTTGATCCCCCAAGGGTTTTTCATCCACAGTTAGGGACCCTTATTTGAGCAGGGGTGTTGAGCTTATATGTGAAGCTACTCAATATATGGCTTCTCTATATATGGCACCCAGGTCCCCTCTATATATACATCATCTCATGTGTGTATTCTACACACTTTGGGGTTCTACTTCTGTGTTCTTTCCTTCTCTCTCAACAGCTAATTGATGACTTTGTTGAGAATTTGATTTGTAGATGTCATGTTGTTTAGGATGTGTTAATGTTATTTTATTTGGTTGCCACTTCATGTCCTGAATACTTATGTTTATGCAAAGTCTCCTCAATACTTGAAAAAGACTTATACATTGTCCAAAGGTGTGCATGTTGCTCTTAATTCAAAAAAGTGAGATATATAGCTCAATGGTGAGCTACAGTGAGATAGAATAGATACACTATCATGAAAAGATGTTTACATTTTGCCATCCATCACACGTACCAAGTCATCAAACTCTTCATTGTCTGAACATTCAGAAGCCACTTCCCACTCTTTCTCATCGCCGCTACACCACTGCTCCCCCACCGTTTCATGAGTCTGAAGCACTCCATAGTTAACTTCAATCGCCCGTTGTCGGAATGAGTGCGGTGTAGCTGGGAAGGTGCAAAACCTCTGGCTGTGAGAGTTCGTGATGAGAGTCACAAACCCTTTTTGAAAAAGCTTTTGTGGAGAATCACCAACCCTCTTTCTAAGGGTGACAAAAAATATAAGAGCGTTCGTGACAGCAAAGTCACAAACCCTCTTTCCTATCGTGCTTGGAAATTACTTGTTTTCGTAGTTGAGATTATGATTAGAGGATCACCAAACCACATTCAATTTCACTCAAAGAGAACCTTTAAAAACACCAAAGTTTCAGCCATGAAACCTCGATGCTCATACAAGAACAAATCTCAATCAAAACCCAAACCTCTTTCACGGTATCATGTAGCCTTGCCCCCAATTACATAGTCGTAACATCAAACAGCTGAAAGGAATGCAAGAGCTTTCACCTTCACGATGAGTTGCAGAGATTTATGAGCTTCTAAATGTTGAGCTCTATATATAGCACTTGGGTCCCCTCTATATATACATCATCTGTGTGAGTATTCTACACACTTTGGGGCTTGCAGATTGTGGAGTCATTTCTCTCTCTCTCTCTCTCTCTCTCTCTCTCTCTCTCTCTCTCTCTCTCTCTCTCTCTCTCTCTCTCTTTCTCTCTCTCTCTCTCTCTCATCTCTCATCTCTCATCTCTCGTCTCGCTATTTCTCCCTCGTCAACATGCTATGGAAACAGCATAACAACATCCCAAGAATAAAAAAGATAAGTTATTTCCTACTTTGCTATGTTCATGTAGCCTTGTTATTGTAGGAATTGGATTTTCTTTAATTTGTGATCAGGAAAGTTGTAGGGGGAAGATGTAGTGATGGTTGTTGTAAACTAGAGATTCTATGGGAGAAGAGGATTGTGATTGTTGTTGGCTGCAAACACAGTCCGCCATGGCCTCGTAAGAAAGCTCAATCATCACATGTATGCACATGTTGGTTTGCGAAGCGGTCTGCAGGCTAGTATCGCTGGCAGCAGAGTAGGAAATAAATTTGCAAGCTAGTATTGCACGCTTGTGTTGGTTCGTGAAGTGGCTGCAGTGTAGAACGCTAGTTTTAGGATATATAATGCTATTAGCAGATCACGCTTATGTTTCATGTAGAAGCATCTATTATTACTGCTGGTCCTTGAGTCCCTGACCCTTTATCGTCTCTAGGCACCGCTTGCAAGGGTGGAGATGTGCTCGCTTTGGACGTCGCAGTGCTAATAATAGCCAAAAAGTGGAGATTACAAATAATCAGCAACAATGTTTCAGAGCTAGCACTAATAATTATAGCCTAGGCCGCCATGAATGAGTGGTTGCTTTTATTTTGATTCTATTTTAAGAAAAATTTTTCCTCTTCTCATCATTTCTCAGTGAGCTCAGTGCTACACCATGGATTTATAATTTGCATTTGCCTTATGTGGATGACGCACCATATTGTGCTGTCTTCACCGGAGGGAATTAGCAAGCTTGACTGATTTGGAAAGTATGGTCGACAGTTAGTGATGTTGGTAATGAGTGGCTGCAAACCACCGACTGTTATTGAAATTTCATTATTGCAGAGACCAACAATCTCAAATGCTGTATGTTTGTGAACTGGTGGGCGCGGCGCTTTTGAGAAATGTGCAGTTAACACGCTGGTGAGGTAGTTTCGTTGGTGTGTGCGTAAGAGGCGTTGCCTGCTATTTGCTCTGGCCTTTTCCTTTAAATAGCACTGCGTGCTTTTTAATTTTTGCTCTTACGACTGCCTAATCTTCTAGTTCACCTATATTTGCGGCCTTTGCTGCTCATAATAACGGACTTTCTTAAACACTACAGCATGCAGGTCTTGCAGGCCGATGGTAAGAGTTGGCAATAGTGAGTTTTGCTTTGACTCTTGTGTCAGTTCGGTTTGTATACTCACTGCAAATCATCTTCACAATAGTGAATATCGATATACTTTCACTCAAAATCACCTTCGACACATTTAGAGATCGATATAGCTGCAGGGCCATGTGTAGTAATGCGCGATAAACTTACTCTTCTGCAATCTCAACAGTTATGAGGATCTTGGTTGATGTACTGCTGTTGATGAGGAGGCATGGTTTTTCGGAGGTCCTTTGGGCTGGTGTTGAGTCGCCCCTCCTCGCCCTCGTATTGATTGGCCAGCCTTTTGGCCACCTTTTCCTGGACTTCTCTCCTTAGTCCGCCGGCTCTCCTCAACCCGGTTGCCTCTACATGCCTTCAACAGGTGCGCAACTTTCAGATTGGCGCCTCATGTCTACGACCCAAAATTTTATCCCCTCAACTTACGTATGTCTCTACACCACAGCATATCTGCATATCCTATATTTTGGCACCCATGTTTATAGCTCCCAATTTTTCACTTTCTTATAAGCTTAAATAGCGCCCTTTGAGACATAAGTTTTCTCCTAGGTCTTAGCTTCTACCTCGATAGTGTTTTTACACATTTCATAAGCATGTGGATGTTTTGAAGATGTCTGCTCATAAAAGTACTCTAAACGGTGCCTAAATCAATCCATATGTCTAGGAGTACTTGGGAGACTCGAGTAGATTGGTCATCGCTCCCTTGACAAATAGGTGTTATAGAACATTGATGGGTGCAATTCATTTGAACCTTGGAGGTGCACCTCAAGGGCTTGCATGCACCAGAAAAACAAAAACCGCGAAGGACCTTGCTAAGGTATGGATTGTAGAGTTGTGTCTTATGGACGTGGTCCTAGAAATTTACTTCATTTTATGAGTTTCAATTTGTGCTACAGTATTTACATGCAGACACACTCAAGTATACACTATTTTATGTAAGGTCCTTGACTCATTAGGTCGCAGCCTAGATGTGATGGCTGAAGACATCATTGCAGATAGTTTATGTCTAAGGTTTTGATGGGGACTAAGATGTAAATTGCAATTGGAATCAATACAATATTAGAGACCCATAAGCATCTAGGACATTGAACAATGTGGTCTTTGAGTGATGTGATGCATGCTCTATGGTGGTAGCATTGTGTGTATGGATAATCAAAGAGCATGTTTGCAGATGTCAGTGTCTGTTTAGGTGATGTCAGCCCATGGTTTATTGAGTAAGTTGGTCTCTACTCTCATGAGAGTAACGTCTAGCTTCCATGGCTTTGACTTCAATGGTGATGAGGAATGTCATATTTGGTTTATTCATGAGTAAGTTGGTCTTGATACGGACTGTAGGCTCTACAATATGTTTGTGAGAAGAGGTTGCAGTTTGCAAATCATATAGTTTCTTTCATTATATTTTGATTGAGATTATAGTCTGAGATTTGATTGAACTGGCCCTTGAAAATCATGTAGACAAAAAATTGTAGGGGTTACGTTCTTAAAGCTCTTGTCATATGTGAGGCTTATATTTCTAGTTGGACTTTATGAATTTGTAAACCATAGATTTTCTTTCATTATATCTTTGATTGACATTGTAGAATTAGATTGACTGAATAGGCCCTTAAAAATCATGTGGACAAAATTGTTGGGCTGGGTTATGTTCTTAGAGCTCTTATGACGTACATGAGGCTTATGTTTTTAAGTTAGACTTCGTGTCATATTTAATTACTGAATTCATTCAACAAAGACAAATTTTATACCAACTGAATTTGATCCCATGGAATGCCCATGGATTTTCATATTAGTGCTTCATATCATGAATTGCTAGACGATGTGTTGAATATTTTAACTTCAATTTATGATGCTCCAAGGATTTGAGTATTAGTGCTTGGTATGATGGTCTACACCAGACATTGTGTTGAATATTTTAACTTCAATTTATGATGCTCATGTAGTGACATGACCAATATTGGAGAGTTTGATGCTCTATCACTCATAAAGAAATTCATATAATTTACAATGAATTATTACTAAAATTCTTGATGGAGTAATTTACTCAATTTTGTGCCTTGATGATCATTCTATAGAGTTGAATGCGTCATCTTGCCACTTGAAAACTTATTTTCATGGAAATCACTTATGAATATCATCTCAAACATTGTCATCGTCATGCCATCATTGTTGTGCCCATTGTTATGAATATCGTCTCAAACATCGTCGTCGGCATGCCATCATTACTATGGTGATTTTTATGAATATATTCTCAAACATCATCTTGTGTCATTTATGTATGTGCACACATACTTTCTTATTTTGTTATACATACATATGTCCTATGTGATCGTCACGCCATCATTGTTATGTCCATTGTCTTGAATATCATCTCCGACATCGTGATCCTCATGTCATCATTACTATGGTCACTATTATGAATATCGTCATGGACATTATCAATCGTCATGCCATCATTGTAATGGCCATTGTTATCAATACTGTCTCGGACATCGTCATCCTCATGCCATCATTTTTGTGCCCATTGTTATGAATATCATCTCGAACATCGTTATCGTCATGCCGTCATTACTATGGTCATTATTGTGGCCATTTTCTTGAATATCTTCGTGGACATTATTGATTGGCATGCCATCATTGTTATGAATATCATCTTGGACATCGTCATCAACATGCCGTTGTTAGGAGTTTTTTGGAGCAAGGGATTGTGCATATGTACATACCCATGCATGGTGCATCGAATAAAGAATTGCCCATTTTCCAAAGCCAGGTGGTTATGTGGGACCCACATGTGTACATGTAGGACAACATGTACATAGTGCATCGATTTTCATTATTACCAGTACTAGTGTGTTTTATCTATAATAATGAGGAGTTCGTAGTACGTAAAACTTCTCAAGGAAGCTATCCGCGGGCCGACGACATGAGGTAAGCAGGTGCGTCAGATGGCATCTACTAGCGTTAGGAGGTCGAACGGGGTTAATATTTGCACGTGGATGAGTACGGACACGACGTGGATGTATTCTTGTGATAATTATGCAGAAAGGTAATCAGGAGGACCACATTTTGGGGCCACTTTACGTGGTGGCGGGATGCATTATTGGAAAAAGTTGAGTGCCAGGTGTGCAGATGGATGGAGCAGGGTGACAACTATGCACTGCGAGGTCAGTTTTTGGCCTGTTCGGGGTCCGTTTGAGGTCATCTAAAAGGCCAAGGGTGCCCAAGTAATAAATCTAAGTGTGGGAAATGAAAAAACTGAGAGAAGACCGGAAAAAACGTGGAGAAGAGAAGAGGAACAGCCGCAACTGTGTTTTTTGCTGTTTTGGAGCCTGTTTTGGCCGTAAACTGCTCATCCGAGGTCGGATTTGAGCACTTTGACATTGTAGACTGTGGTTTTGGGCCGTTCCAGACGCGATGGCATTGTCCATTTTGCCAAATTCCTCACTCTTTTTTTGTTGTTTTTGCTGTGTATGTTTCTCCTATGAGCGAAGCTTCTGCTCCAATTTGTGATTGTATCTGGCATACCTTATCCATATTGTGTGAGCTATTTGCCCCATTGGTATTGGCTCAAGATCGTTTGTATCTAAACATCAGAAATTCTCCTCTTTTGAGCTGAGTTTTTGGGTGTGTGTGTGTGTGTGTGGAGTGGGTAAAAGGGTAGTCTCTCTCTTCTCACTCCATCGATGTGTTCCCTGTCTCGGCCAGGTGTGTTGTGTAAGCGGAGTGGTGCCCCATAGTATGTGTGTGTATCATTCCAAGAGTGTGTGTCGAATTGTTATAGAGGCATTCCGTGTGTTTCCGTCCCCCTCACATTCTTTTGGTGCCCCCATGGAGGATCTTCTTCGAGTACCTTCTGCTTCGAGCTTCAAGCTTCGAGATTCGGGATTACAGGTTGCAAACTACAGGTTACAGGTTACAGGGACATATACAGGTACAGGTGATTCACAAAGGTACAGGTAGCTGGAGTACAATGATATACTAGGAGTGGTGTCACTTGCAGTTGTTGTGGGTATGCATCATTTGGCGCGTGCTTGAGCGCATTGTTTGTTGGTATTGTACGTTACTTGTGGAAATTGCCATTCTATGCATTTGTGGAGCCATACTTAGTTTTTTTTGGCAGTCCCAGCCATTTCTGAGACTTGGTCTGGGAGATAGTCATTTCTAAGACTTGACTATACGAGATTTGCATAAGCATTCGTGTGAGGGTCGATAGCGTGAGGTTTTATTGAGCTGGGGGATCTTCAAATGTGGAGATCCTTTCGGTGATACAAGTAGCTAGAGCACCCTTTTCGTGACCTCGCCATAGGCTATGTACTAGTGATTCCTAATTGATGCTCGGGTTCTATTGTTGGCAATTTATGCATACATATACAATCTATATTTTGGGTTCCTACTACTCGACTTCTGGGGAAACTCTGTCAAAAATTTTCCAAGTTATGATGGCTGTTTTTTTGGTCTTTTAAGCCATTTATGCTGTTAAGCTGCTGAAATTTTGGCAAAATCAGAAGATAAGACAGGTGTGCCTTCTTGGGAACTTCATGGTTGGCTTTAATGGATGATCAAAATGGCCCTCAATTCACTCCTTTTCGTTTAACTCAAAGAATCGAGATAAATGTTCATGTGTCTAGGAAGATTTTTTTCCAGCAGCGCATAGTCTTTATGTTCGGGCCAAGAAGATTACGAGAGATCCTGGAATGTCCTTTCCCAGTTGTAATTCCGATGATTAACTATGAAAACTCATTTGATGTGCATGTGTTTGTCCTTATCTAAAGTTGAGATCCATTGAAGTTTCTGGGGATTGGGTAGCAAAAAGTTTTGAGTTCTTTCACGTGTGTTAGAAGGGATTCTCAAAGCATTGAAACTTGGGTAGCCATGGCTTTCTCTCATCCGGAGTTTCATGGAAGAAGTGATGAAGATGTGGAAGAATTTTTGGAAAAGATGGAGGTTGCCTGCATTAGCAACCAGATTCATGACCCGGTGCAAAGGTTACGTCTTCTCCAAATCTGTTTGAAGAGTGATGCACGAGTTTGGTCCAAAGCATTTGAAGAGGAGTTGCCTGGGGCTGATCCACCCGTAAGGTTGAGTTGGGACAATCTACGGCATGGGTTGGAAGTGGAGTTTGTGAAGATAGAAGATCCTGACAAAGTGTGGCAGGAAGTACAAGCTTTAGTGCAAAAGGAAGGTGAGCCAGTAGATGCGTACATACGTAAGTTTTCATTGGCATGGGAGCGGATGTGCAAAGCCTTAGCACCATAGGTACCTCCACCTAACATGATGAAAAAGGACAGGTTCTTGGCTCGTCTTTGGGAGAATATATGTTGGAGAGTGGAGCTAAAGAAGCCTAGGACATATGAAGATGCACCTGAGGTAGCAAGGAACAAAGAGTGGAAGTTGAGAAAAATGAGCCAGTTAGGGGTGGAGTCTTTTCCCATGAGGTCTGAATTTCAGCCTATGGACTCTTTACAAGGTCGCATACCAGGGGTTCATCATGAAGCAGTGGTTTTTGTTACTCCTCAGGCTATGCCAACAATGGTCAATACAGCAGTGCAAGATGATGGCCTAAGGCAAGACATGAGGCAAGTGGTAGATTTAATGAAAAATCTCATCCTAAACATGCTAGGTTAAGTGGGAAATAATCGAGGTCGAGGGAGGTTTGCAAATCAGCCAGGAGGTGAAGAGAGACCTAGGAATGGTGTTGGACAAAGCAATGGTAGGTTCTGGAGGCAGACACCCACATGTTATAATTGTGGAGAGTTGGGGCACATCAGCCCGCAATGTGATAAGCCACCAAGGATGAGGGGAGACATGTATCCATTGCCAAGACAGGTGCTAATAGGTTGAATGATTATGGCATCGAAATTAAGGGAGAGGAAAGAACCAGTGGATTAACCCAGGAGGAAAAGGGAAAGACAAAAGTGCTAAGTGTAGTCACCTTGGAAAAGGCATCAAAGCTAGAGGATACATTAGTGATGCCCATTGGGAAGAGGACCACAGAGAAAAAGGAAGGAAGAAGTGCTCCTAATAAGAAGAAGGGAAAGAGCCATGAAGGCGAGGATGTCAAGGCCAAGAGGAAAAAAAGGGCTCGTCGCAAGTTTCATGTTTCAGATTTTCCACTAGGGGATGGGCAATTAAGCTATGACTTGAAGGAGGATCTGACAAGTAGGAAGGCAGATGTTACTTTTGGGCAGCTTATAGAGATGGTGCCTAAGCTAAAGAGACAGTGGAAGAGGATGGTTAACCCAATGGAGAAAGAGCTAGAGACAGGTTCAGTGAAGGTGTTAGCGATGGATGAGCTACCAGACATTTGTCCAATAGTAGATGTGTGGCACAAAAGAAAAAATATAGGACAAGGTTATGTTGATGGTGGAGCCCAAATATGCGTCATAACACACTCATGCGTTGAGAAGATGGGTCTCACAGTGACTGGGGTGTCAGGTTTCCGGATCAGATTGACAAACCATCAGAAAGTAAATGTTTGGGTGTTGTAACGAGCTTAGAAGTGGAGGCATATGATGCAAAGGCGGTGGTTGATTTTCATGTGATGCCAGCGGGGTTGAGAGCATATCCTATTATATTGGGTAGACCATGGTTACGTGCAGTGAGAGTTGTTCAAGATTGGAGACGTGGTACGATTAGCCTCTATGGAAAGACAAGTGCCAATAAGCTATATAATATGGACACAAGGAAACGATTGGAGGAGCTTTATGAAGATGAGGATGAGTCTAGTGATGAAGACTATTCCACGGTGACTGAAGAGGACAGTGATAGTACTACCAGCTGTGATGAGGATGTTGATGTTGCATTTCTTTTGATGGAAAAAGGAATCCAGGAGTCTAGTGTAGTCGCATTTTCAAAAGAGGTTGAAGATGAAAGTAAAGGGCCTTATGAAGTGATTGAAGGGCTGATGCAAACCAAGGTCAAATTTTCAAAGAAGTAGGAGTTGATGACACAAATTATCAGTGGAGACCTCTCAGCAATGGAGAAGGAGATGTATTTGCACATGCTGGCTAGTTTTCCTGATTTTTTCATTACTTCATATGCAGAGATCAGAGGGTTCAAGGGAGAAGAGATGCATATAGAGCTGAAAGAAGGTGCTAAGCCAGTGCGGCAAAGGCTAAGAAGGATGGGCAAGAGCAAATGCAAGCCTTGAGGGAAGAGGTGGACAAGCTATTGAAGGCAGGGTTCATAGTCCCAGTGGAGACCACAAAATGGGTGAGTCCAGTAGTAGTGAGTCCAAAGAAGGATGGGAAGTGGAGGATTTGTGTAGATTTTAAGCCCTTAAATGAAGCCACTAAGAAGAACCCATATCCTCTTCCATTCATCGATCAGATCTTGGATTCAGTGGGGCAGGTTATGAGAGGTACAGTGTGTGTGATGGTTTTTCAGGCTATTTTCAATTGAAGATTTCTCTTAAAGACCGCACAAAGACAACTTTTATTACGCCATGGGGCTGCTATTGCTACACAATATTGCCATTTGGGTTGTCAAATGGACCATCTTTCTATCAAGAGAGAGCAAATTGGGTGTTGGAACCATTCATTGGTAGCTGTGTTAAAGCTTTTATGGATGACTTCTGTGTCTACAGCAGTAGGGCTGAAGACCATGAGAAGCTGCAGATGATATTGGCTCGATATGATGAATGTGGAGGACAACTAAATCCAAAGAAATGTCATCTAGCACAGCCAAGGGTGAAGTTATTGGGCCATATGGTGTCAGAAAATGGCATTGAGGCTGATCCAGACAAGTTTAAGTCTATTATTCTTCTTTGATCACCTACGAGTACAAAGAAATTGGCAACCTTTATACACAAAGTGAAGCACATGGCGCGGTTTATTCCATTGTCTTCACAGCTCCTTTATCCATTACAACAAGTGGCAAAGCATGATCCATTGCAATGGGATGACAAGTGTGAAGAAGTGTTTCAAGAGGTGTTAGGGGGGTTGTCAGCCATGCAGGCTCGTGATTGGGAGAAAGTTTTTTATGTAAATCCATCAGTAGGGGATGATGCCATTGGAGCCATGCTATTGCAAAAGGGGAAGGGCAGCCATTATATGAGGCCACTGTATTGTGCAATCCGAGTGAAGTTGGTAGCAGAGATAAAATTCTCGGAAGTAGAGCTAGTGATGGCCAGTGTAATATTTGCTTGTTGACAATTTCGTCATTACCTGCTACCACGACCTTTTGTTTTTTTGACAAGTTATGCCTTTTGCCACAGTTAATTAATGGCACCAACATGTCAAATGTGGTGAAGAAATGGGTGATTGAGCTGCAAGAGTTTGAGTTCTCTTTTCTAGTGGAGACAGTACAAGAGCTACCCTAGCTGATTTATTGACTTACAAGGAGAATCCCCTTCTTGTTAAAGAAGAGGCGGTGAGGAAAGTAGTCAAAGAAGTGCCACAGATCAACAATGCACATGTTTTGTTCTTTGATGGCTCATACAGAAAGAGCCATGATGCGGCTTCAGGGGGTATAGCACTTTATGATCTAGAGGGGAAGCTAGTATGTAAGAGAGGGTTCAAATTGGATGCACATAGTAACAATGAGGCTGAATATGCTACTTTGGAAGCCCGATTACACATTTTCTTGAAGCATGGGGTTAGAAGGTTGAGCATAAAAGGTGATGCCTTGTTAGTTGTGAAGCAAGTGCTTGGTGTGTGGAATAGCAAGAACACCTCATTGAAGGAAATGTGCTTCAGAATTAAAGGCCTGCTAAAAAAGTTTGAAGCATGGAGCATCAGACACATTGAACGTGTTCTAAATGGAGAGGCACATGAAGCAACCAAAGCATGATTGGGGAGTTATTTGTGCTGAGGACCAATTTACCTCTTTATCATGGCCGAAAAATTTTGGCTCAAGAAGAGGAGTTTTTGTTAACAAGAATCATTCCGAAGGACATTCAGAAGTCTAAGAAGTATGGCTTTATGCGTAGAGCATACAGGGACAAATTGATTGGTGATGTCTTATAGATGAAAGGGGCAGATCTTGTGTTGAGACGTGTACCTTGGAGGGAGGAGCTTTACAGAGTGTTGGAAGAGAATCATGAAGGCGCATGTGGCGGCCATTTTGCTCTAAAGATCACCTTGCATAAGATCTTGCAAGAGGGATATGTATGGCCTAGATTGCACAAGGATGTTCATCATTGGTGTAGGTCTTGCAATAGGTGTCAAGCATTTGGGAAGAGAGTGTTGAAGCCAGACCTACGAAAAACCATTATGGCGTTTGATGTGTTTGAAAAGTGGGGGATTGATGCAATAGGCCCGTTACCTATCACAAGCAGGGGCAAAAGCTATATTTTGAGTGCAGTGGACTATCTCTCTAGATGGGCAGAGGCTATAGTAGTAAAACACATCATTGCAAAGGATGTGGAAAAATTTGTGTATGATGAAATATGTTGCAAGTTTGGGGTGCCATTGGAACTACTTTCGGATAAGGGGCCAGGATTTAGAGCTAAACTGCTAGAATTATTATGCGCGAAGATGAAGATTAGGTACCAGCATACCACTCCTTATTATCCGCAGTGTAATGGCTTAAATGAAAGATTCAATGGTGAGTTGGTACATATTCTTTCAAAAGTGATAGAGCACCAAGGAAAGAATTGGGATTTGAAATTGCCGAGTGCATTATGGGCTTACCGTACTTTGGTGAAGACACGTACAAGGTTTACTCCATTTCATTTGGTATATGGAAAGGAAGCATTATTGCCTATGGAAGTAGATTTTCCTGCTGTCAAGATGCTACAAAAGTTGCTTGGGCCGCCTAGTGATGCATTCAAAGAGAGGCTGCTACAATTACAAGAGGTTCAACTGGATAGGATGAGTGCATTGGAACATTATGGGCAGATGCAAGATAAGGCTTTAGCAAAGATAAATGAAAAGGTCAAAAGTAAGGGTATCAAGAAGCATGACTTGGTTGTGTGCTACAATAGTAATCTAGACAACACCTTCCAAAAGAAGTTTCAAATTAAGTGGGAAGGCCCTTTCAAGGTAGTGGAGTGTTTTCCGAATGGCACATATCAATTGGCTAACATGGATGGGATTTTACATAAGTCAAGGGTAAATGGATTCTGTCTTAAATTATATCATGCTAGGTTAATGATGGTGGACCAAGATGAGCTGTCTGTGGATCAAGCAGTGTTGGTGAAAGATGAGGAGACTTGTGACACTACGAGTCTCATATCTCTTTTTGATGCTGCTGTTGATCATGAATGATCTAGCAGGCTAGGGGATGGGCAAATTATATCAGGAGGTTTTTGGAGCAAGGGATTGTGCATATGTACATACCCATGCATGGTGCATCAAATAAAGAATTGCCCATTTTCCAGAGCTAGGTGGTTATGTGGGACCCACATGTGTACAGGTAGGACAGCATCTACATAGTGCATCGATTTTCATTATTACTAGTACCAATGTGTTTTATCTATAATAATGAGGAGTTAGTAGCGCATAAAAATTCTTGAGAAGGCTATCCGCGGGCCGACGACATGAGGTAAGCAGGTGCATCAGATGGCATCTACTAGCGTCAGGAGGTCGAACAGGGTCAATATTTGCACGTGGATGAGTACGGACACAACGTGGATGTTTTCTTGTGATAATTATGCAAAAATTTCATCATGAGGACCACATTTTGGGGCCACTTTACGTGGTGGCGGGATGCATTATTGGAAAAAGTTGAGTGCCAGGTGTGCAGATGGATGGAGTAGGGTGACAACTATGCATTGCAAGGTCAGTTTTTGGCCCGTTCGGGGTCGTTTGAGGTCATCTAAAAGGCCAAGGGTGTCCAAGTAATAAAGCTAATTGTGGGAACTAAAAAAACTGAGAGAAGACCAGAAAAAACGTGGAGAAGAGAAGAGGAACAACTGCAACTGTGTTTTTTACTGTTTTGGAGCCTGTTTTGGCCGTAAACTGCTCATCCGAGGTCGGATTTGAGCACTTTGACATTGTAGACTGTGGTTTTGCGCCGTTCCATAGGTGATGAAGCTGTCCATTTTTCCAAATTCCTCACTCTTTTTCTGTTGTTTTTGCTATGTAAGTTTCTCCTATGAGCGAAGCTTCTGCTCCAATTTGTGATTGTATGTCACATACTTTATCCATATTGTGTGAGCTATTTGCCCCATTGGTGTTGGCCCAAGCTCATTTGTATCTAAAAATCAGAAATTCTTCTCTTTTGAGCTGAGTTTTTGGGTGTGTGTGTGTGTCTGTGTGGAGTGGGTAAAAGGGTAGTCTCTCTCTTCTCACTCCATCCATTAGGAGATTTCGGAGGTCTTTTGGAGGGCCTTTTGGAAGAGAGAGGAAAATAAGCTCCTCCAATGAGAGAAGAGCCTACGTTACGTAGAAAAATAGATTGATATTAACAAAAATATAAGAGGTGTCCCTCTCCTCATTTAATAATCTAGTGGTCCTTGAAGACGATCACTCTCTTTCATTTAATGCGAGCACCTTTTTCAGAAGGTAGATGCGGTGCATTTGATACGGCTTACGTCATCACTAGAATTCAAAAAGTTACAAAACTATCAAGTGATGGAAGATTTTGAAACTTTTGATATTGTCAATGCGTCCGGAACGCCCAAATATCCTAGAAATGAATGTCCAATTGCCTAGCTCCGACATCCAAAGAGGCAAAGAATGTCAAAAACCCGTAAAAGAACATTTTACTAACGGCGCGCAAGGGGGCATTCCAAAATTTTGGAATGCCTCATCGCGCGCCGTTAGTAAAAAGCCCCTTTTTTCCTCTTTTAGAGAGCTTTTTGAGAGGAAAATGTCAAAAAATCTCTAAAAAGGCCTCCATCTATCACATAGGTTTTTTCATCATCATCTTAGCCTTAGAGATCATAATTTCGGGTCTATAAGAGTGAGCACGCACACCCATTGTTACAATTCTACAAAGTGCATTTTGATCACACACACACACACACACATGCACACACAGAGACAGACAAATATAACATACACACAAACACACAAAGACACAAATATAACATACACACACACACAGACACACACAGAGACACACACACTCACAAACACACAGACACACAAATATAACATACACACACACACACACACACAAACACAAAGAGCCCCTCTCTCTCTCTCTGTCTCTCTCTCTCTCTCCTCTCTCTATACTATAGGCGCACGTAGAGAGGCACAACCGGTGTGCATGTCTCTATGTGCACCTTTAGTGCTGTGCATCCACCAGTGTATGTGTTTATGTGTGTATGTGTGAGTGTTATAGAGAGAGGAAGTAAGACGGGGGAAAGAGAGAGAGAGAGAGTCTTTCTGTTACCTTATACTAACGGCGTGAGGAGGTGTTTTTTGAGGTCAAAACATGCTCCACGTGCGCCGTTAGTAATGGGAGTCTCTCACTCTCTCTCTCTCTTTAAATATGCTAAGCTATAGAAAGGAGAGGGAGAGGGAGAGGGAGAAAGAGAGAGAGAGAGAGAGAGAGAGAGAGAGAGAGAGAGAGCATGGTGCAAAAGTGCAATAGAGAAACATGGGTAGGCTTTCTTGAAAGATAATTGTCCAAAAATCACTAAAAGGAGCTTTGTACTAACGGCGCGCAGAGGGGCATTTTAGCATTTTAGAATGCCTCCTTGCGCGCCTTAAGTAAAAAGCCCATTTTTTGGGGTTTTTTGACATTTTTTGCCTCTCCGGATGTCGGAATGAGACAAGTAGACATTCCTCTTTAGGGTATTTTGGCGTTCCGGACACATTGGCGGTGTCAAAAGCCTCAAAATCTATCACTATTTGACAGTTTGTGACTTTTCAACTTTCAGTGATGACGTAAGCTGCCTTGCATCTAGCTCTAAATAAGGCACAATTTCATGAGTCATCTGCATCACATCTGCTACCCCATATATACAAGACATACATATTACTCTGTCAATGCACTCCTCTTCTTCCACCTCGTCTAGCTGAGGTACTTCACAATCCACAATGCTACTAGCAGAGCTATACTCACAAAGGAACAGATTTTCAGTCACCCCCTCTATAGTACCACATGCATCAAACTCGCATAGGAAAGCATTGATAATGACTTCTTCATCCTGGTATATGTCTTTAGCATAGGCATCCGGCTCTTCTAAACTTGGTAAAAGTTCCTGGATCTGCTCAAAAGTAGATTGTAGCACATCACTAATATAGCCGTCTTCCACCTGTTTTCCCATCACATCCTTTGTCAAAACCATAGCATCCTCATCCTTCTATATACACTCATGTGCATCTTCAAACGAATCAAAAGGAGCGTCCAAATCATCTATCATAGCCGACGAGTTTGCATCATCCTCTAAGTCGCGTTGAGCCGTTTCAGGCGCTTGGATAGCATCATGAGAGTCATTATCTTGAGATACGAAGGTTACAAGACCCAAACGTGCATAAATAGCTTCCACTATGTCTGCTTCATCTGCATACAATAAATTTGCATCTTGCAAAAGATATGCATCTATTACTGCTTCTAAATTAGCCTGTATGGATGTGTTGACACTTGCATGGCTAACAGGAGACACCAACTGTAGCTGGTCACATCCACTTCCACTCTGCTCCATCTCTTGGTCTTGATTTTCCAAGCATACCTGTGTTATAGCTGTAGAAAACTCACCCCAGTTGCTTGCATATACACTTGCATAGTCTTGAGCTTGGTGCTTGAAATCATCACTCACAAGTTCAACAAATGATGCAATCATCCGAGCTTCTGGAATTGCTTGAAGACTCATCTCTGTCACATAGTACTCAAGATATCCTTCTGGATCATAGCCTTCGAATATATTCAGCTCATTATATATGGATTGCCTAGCGCTTTCAATCGCTTTTTGAATCCGGTCTTCTTCTTCAAGCCATTTGCATCTGTATATAAGCTCTTTCATTTCAGCATACAGGTGCTCCACTTTGCTAGCCATCTTTATGTACTCTCACCCCGGCTTGTTCACGTCGGGTTCACCAAAAATATGTCGAGAAATTTGCGATCTTGCCAGGAAAGCACCGGGCTTATGGCTGTGAGAGTTTGTGAGAGAACTCCAAAAAACTATATGAAGGAGTTAAATCATAGGTGCCATGAAGACTAGGGTTTGGAAGGAAGTGCAATCAAAGAATCCCCACTCTTTCTCTCTTGCACTCACACACACATAGAAAGAACACAAAAGAGAATGTCAAAATAACACAAAGATGAAAACAGCAAGGCTATGGTCATATCGTATCATGGGTAATATGAAAGGGTTAATAGATGAGTTAATGGCATTCAATCTTGGCTGACCAAATAGGCTACGAATTGTTCTTTGGAATTGTAGTTTTGTGCTTACCATAATATATATATTTTGTCTAGTGATTGGGATTAATTGTGTGTACAAATCCTCTTGGTTCATAGCAAGATAACTACGCTTACATCAAAAGAAAATTTATAGTCTATGAGAGGTAGTATGATGGGATCCGGTGATGGAAGTATTTCATTGAGCCTTTCTGGGCCAAAGAGAAACACTATACGTTGTTGAAAGTGTATTTTACGGCTAATCCATACGTTAATTCTAATAGATCGTACAGAGTGAAAGCGATTGAACTTATCATCATGTGGGTTATTCATCTAAGATAGTATGTGAGAAATGTAGATATGAGAGAAGTGAAGAGATGAGAAGTTTCCCTCCCAAGCCGTATTCTTGCCCGTAGGCAATAAGGATACTGCGGGGAGAGATGTACCTGTAGCAAAGAGAACCTAGAATTTGTAGAGAGGATGAATTACTAAGAGTGAGAGAGATAGATTTGGTTAAGGAGATGATATTAGATATATATATATATGTTAGATTAGAGATGAAAAAGAAAACAACAAGAAATTAAGAAAACACTGATAGTCGGCTTTCAGAAAATCAAAGAGGAAAAAAAAAAACTCATTTCACCCCCCCCACTCTCAGTTCCCCCCAACCGTAACTCATCTTTCCCTTCGCGCCCTACGAGCATCAGATAAAAATCTCGCACTCTCTCCCCCCCATTTTCTTTACATACCATCCTCCCCCTCTTCCCCCCCCCCCCGATTTACCCTCCCCGGCGAGGAAGAAATTAGGAAGAAACCCCCCCAACCCCTCTCTCGTGCTCCCTTGGTGTGAGCCGCGTGAGACCACCCCCCCCCCCCCCTCCCACTCTTACACTCAGCCCTCTCCCATTACCCATTACCCTCTACCCTATCCTACCTCTCCCCCCCCCCCCTCTTTGGCCCGCCAATATTCCCTCCACTGCTCCCCCCCCCCCCCCCCCCTGCCTCTTCCCCACCCTCCTTCGGCCTCATTCTCTCCCCCCCGACCCGCGGATATATTCCTGCCTCCCCCCCATTGACTTAGTTGTCCTTCATCCTTAAGCCCATGCAAGACACACCACCCTCCCCCTCTCCCTCTCACCCACACAAATCCATGCCCCGCCATACCCCCTCTCTCCCTCACTGTCCCTCACTCACTCTCTCTATCCCTTATCCGGTCACCCCACACCCTCCCCCTCTCCCTCTCATGCCTTGCGGCAGCACGCCCACTCTCTCTCTCTCTCTTTCTCATCCGGATGCCGCCAGCGCAAATCTCTCTCTCTCTCACCTTGCGGTAGCAGCCACACACACACACACTCACACACACACACACACACACCCCACCACACCTTCTCCCAACCTCTCCTCTCTCTCTCATGCACAATCCATAGCATACCACTCACTCACACACACTCTCTCGCGCGCAGTCCGCAGCATACCACACACCCACACACACTCGCCTTTCGGCACTAGTTGAAACACACACACACACCCCACCACACTCCTCCCTTCTCTTCTTCCGCCATGCGCAAACAGTCTGCCATCCGCCACAGGAAAAAAAAGAGAAAAAATATATATACATTATATAACCCCCCCCCTTTCCCGTGTAACCACGCACGCATGCGCACATACATATACATATACGCACTCACCCACAAAAAAAAAAAGATATACACGCACACCTACTCCCACACATGCATAAACGCCTACGACATCGACAAACGGAAGAAGAAGGATCCAAAGCACGCGCCGCCAACAACAAAAACAGAAAATGCGCCAAAGGCATGCCTCGGCCGACTCCGAAAAGAAGTACGCTCGACACCAACGCACCAGCAGCTCGCCATTCGCCGGCAATATGCAACCTCGATTCCATCTCAATAATTTTAGATTATTTTACCATTATCTTCAGTTTGCACCCAAGCCATTGTAAATTTCCCTTTTGTAAGTATCCTCTCTCTAGGTGAGGATAATAAAGGCCCACCTAGAGATTCCCATCTTTTAATAACCATCCCCAAAACAAAGCAAGGGTCAACCACTCCGGGCCCAGCACTTGCTTTGTCTCCCCGATTAAGATTACCCTAACCACACTAGGATTATCATAATCCAAGTAGCCAACACCTATAAATTGGCACTGAGAGGTCACTATCGGGGGGGGGAACTTATGTGGAACCAAGCATTGGGTAGAGTGTAGTGGGAGGGATTGACACCATCACCATCACGGGGAGAGGGTTTAGGGTCTTGTGTACTGGGTTTTCCTTGGAAATTGCACCATGTGAAGGGACTCACACCCATCTCTCGACTCCAATGGTCGATGCACACACGTATGCACTCTCTTGGAAATGAACATTTGCAGTCATTGAGTCGCCCTAGAGAACACACCAAGTAGGTTGCACCATCTCTTCCCCCTACCTCTCTACCACCACGGCATGCCACCTTGTAAATATTGCAGAAATAATTCACCCTCACACCCCCGAGGTTTTTTTTAATCAATTGGGAGTGTTCTCTCTCTCTCTCTCTCTCTCTCTCTCTCTCTCTCTCTCTCTCTCTCTCTCTCTCTCTCTCTCTCTTTCTCTCTCTTTGTGTGTAAGCTTGCGGTGTTCATATCATCGTGGGATTTGCATCCTAGCCGCTCAAAGCTAGGTGGTGCCCCCTGTTCGCTTTACCGTGGCAGGCTCGAGGCAAGCCATTCGGCCCTCGACGTTTTAGAGGCCGTCGAGGTTCGGGGTCTGCTTTGCGTCCGTCATTTGGTGCCCCCACTGAGGAGGTCTTTTTCTAAGACCCCTTCAGTTTACAATGCTGCAAGTGACGCCCACTATCAATCATGGACGAGTGGCTAAAGGAATTTTCTAACTAGAGGACGGAAGAAGAAGAGACGAAGGAGGCCCTAGCCGCCTTCATTGAGCTGCTACTGCCAGGCTGCAGTGTCATCAACATTCAAGAGGTAAATTCTACATCTCGTATCGATCGTTCTAACTATAAATCGAAAGCATCAGGCAGGATATTGGTTAGGTGCCATCACTGTTGTCAACCAAGGCACACGGTCAATGAGTGCCAGCAACGAAGGTAGCGGAAGGGCTGAAGTCTTCTACATTGACATTCATCGCAAGGAGGTCATTCACGTCAAGGAAGGAGAGTAGATGGTAAGGCCTCTTTTCCCTAAAAAGAGAGCAGTCAAAGATAAAACCCCGAAGTGGCCTAAAGGGGCTACTCGAGCCAAGGGCAAGGAGAAAATAGGCTAGCCTGGAAACACATGACCCCGAAGGGAGAAGCATCTGGCCAAGAAAGTGCTTCAAGCTCAGAGAGCCGGGTTGTACCCACTTTGTCAAAGAAGAAGTCACCCGAAGGAAAGCGGCCTAAGGTCGCCTATCGAGTTTCACGATGCATGCGAGTGCTACCAATCCACTTTGACAATCCAAAAGAAGAAGTGGTGAGAAGATTCCCATGTCCTAGAGAGGAGTAGTTTGGCTACTGCTCTTGCTGTTTTGGGAAGCGAGTGGAGGACCTTCCTCCCCTCCCTGTACAACTTATCCTGAAGAAGCTCTCTACCACGGGAGAGACCCAGTGGGCTGGAGATGAGCTGTAGCTGAATGCAGTAGAATTTATGCAACACGCCGATTACGGAAATTACCTACAATTGTTGTTAGCCACGAGAATGGGAGTGGTCAAACGCGTCACCTTAACCCCGTACGTGCTGAGCAACGAAGGAAGGGTAGAACCCATGAAAGGTGACGACCTCTTGTGGATGTTCCGACTCATCAACACTGGCACGGTAAGAGTGTAAGTAGGTATTTCACCCTTTGTGCATAATGGAAAACGGGCCGACGGCATTCTTGTTCAGATTTCTGCAGCACATGCATGTAAACATCTATGTGGATAGGAAAGTTTTCTACCAACATAAGATCGTCTACCTATTTGGTGCGGCAGTACTAGGAGAAATCCTCAATTCCCCGAACCCAATCATTCTCCCCATACTAGATTACCATCATTCCTTTAATGTATCTATTTTTATCCTGTTTTAACCTATCCATTCACCCCTGAAAGAAACCCCTATGACCAGTTGCTGTTGATGTAAAAAAAAAGAAAAAAAAAGGTTTGTAATTTCCCGAGTCACCACTATGGCAAGTGTTTCTTTCCCCACGTTCAATGGAAAGAAGGGAGAAGATCTCACCACCGACTTTTTGGATGATTTTGACATTGCTTGTGTCGTCTCCAACAAAGATGATAACGCTTCACGACTTAGAATTTTTCCTCTACTGATGGAAGTAGAGGCCAACTCCTGGTACAATGCATTGCCCCAAGCTACCATGAATGCATGGGATGTGTTAAGGGCTGCTTTTGTAAAGAGGTTTGGTGGAGGCACAACCTCGGAGAAGCTATGGCAGCTATTGACACAATTAAAGCAGGCAGGCCTGCTGGAGTACACCACCTATGAATCAAAGTTTGTGGACCTATGGGAGAGATGGGTTTCCACACTATAGGAAGGCGAAGGAGCGCCTAATTTCCTGAAGAAGGACTGTTTCATTGCTGGTCTATGGTCGCTGCTTAGAGAGAAGGTGAAGGGAAGGTTTCCTACAACATATGAGTTGGCAGTCCAAGTAGCCCGCCTTAAAGACAAGAAGTTGCGTATGCAAGCAAGAGTAAACGAGTCAGAGGAAACAAGCTCGGCCTGACCAACCCCAGTGGCTGCAATAGCCAACCATAGAGTCCAACCACAGGAGACAGCAAATGAGCAACAAGACCTGCTAAGTCGCATCACCACCCAACTAGAGAGTTTATCTGTGCATCTGGTGCAACAAGGGCATGCATGTGGCAGAAATCCAGAACAAGGAAGAGAACAATGAAGGAATAACCCAGAATACCACTGTTACAATTGCGGAGAAGACAGCCATGGAATGTACTACTGCCCACACCCAAGAAGGCAGAACTTTAATAGAGGGGGGAGACAGAATCAGATCTCTCCGCCAAGAGTAAGACCACCACCAAGACAGCCAGGACCAATCCCTGCAATCCAAATCCTGTGACGACCTATACAACAGCAACCACCACCCCAACCTCTCATTCCGCCACTACTCCCACCACCTGCGGTGAACCAAGCGGTGAGTGTCATTAGCTTAGAGGCTAAAGGGAAGGCGAAGGTAGAAGAGTCAGCTCGAGAGAAGCACAAAGGAAAAGCGAAGGTAGAAGAAGTGGATGCTATGGGAGTGAGATGTGCGAGGCACGAGGAGGCATCTCAAAAGGAAGAGAAGATGAAAGGGAAAGCCGAGTCTAGAAAACAAGCAACTAAACCGCGGAGGAAGATAGACCTAGTGGACTTCTCACTAGGTGAGGAGGCACAACCCTATGACTTAGTTCAGGATGTGTTAATGCAGGGCCCGAAGATAATGTGGTCCCAATTACTCCACCTTGCACCCAGAATGAGGAGGCAATGGACGAAGATGGTAAGTACCAGAAAATCAAAACCACGGATAGCTGGGGCTATCTCTTGGAGGGATCTCAACGACATCTTGCCAGCCATGGACGCTCACATCAAAGGGAAACGGATTTCAAACGTCTACATAGATGGTGGCGCGCAAATATGCTTCATGAGTGAAATGATGATGCACCATCTAGGTCTAGAGGTAAGTAGGCCGGCACCCTGCCGAGCCAAGATGGCAAACAATGTAAGAGTAAAATGCGTAGGCATTGTAAATGCGATCAAAGTAAAAGCATTCAAAACGGAAGTGGAGGTAGACATCTTTGTCATTTCACACAAAGGAGAGGGCTACCCCATCATTCTTGGAAGGCCTTGGCTTATGGCCATGGAAGAAAAACAAGACTGGAGCACCGGGATGATCCATATGAAGGATGCTAAAGGAAAGTCCATATTCTACGACATGAGGACTGGGAAGCAGCGCAATATGATCTTGGAGGCTTCAGAAGACGAGTCCACCAGAGACTCCTCGTCTACCTCAGGAGAAGACACAACCACCACCGACGGGAGTGACAGTAGCATCGAAGTAATGGGAGTCGTTCTTAAAGACCCAAACAGATTAACACAATCTGAAGCAACCTCAGCAAACGA
The DNA here is from genome assembly GCF_014529385.1 of Adiantum capillus-veneris. NCBI lineage: Eukaryota > Viridiplantae > Streptophyta > Polypodiopsida > Polypodiales > Pteridaceae > Adiantum > Adiantum capillus-veneris. The sequence goes on along the minus strand of NC_140940.1, from coordinate 62,304,193 downwards.
AGAGGGACCATCAGGTAAGCAGTCATTGGAGGATGCAAGTAAGCTACAAAAAATTCTCTCAAATGAGTTAACCAATGAAGAGAGGAAGGAGTATGTCTCTATGTTAGGCAACTTCACTACCTTGTTCATTGATGGCTATGATAAGATCACAAGAATTACAGTAGTGCAACATCACATAAAACTCAAGGAAGGTAGTAAACCCGTAGTACAGAAGCTCAGAAGACTTGGAGTGATTCAACAAGAGGAATTGCTTAAAGAAGTAAGGAGTTTGCTACAAGCAGGTTTCATCTACCCTGTCAAAGACTCAAAATGGGTCTCCCCAGTAGTAGTCACACCAAAACAAAATGGTAAATGGAGAGTCTGTCAAGATTATAAACCTCTCAATGCAGCCACAAAGAGGGACCATTTCCCCCTCCAATTCCAGGACGAAATACTCAATGAAGTGGCAGGTCACGAACGCTACATAATATGCGACGGCTACTCAAGATACTTCCAGATTAGCATTGCGGAGGAGGATCAGAAGAAGACAACCTTCATCACACCTTGGGGCTGTTTCGCCTACAGAGTGATGCCATTTGGCCTCACCAACGCCCGAGCCACATTTGAACGCTATGTGACCTTTTTTTTCCAACCCTACTTTGGAACATCAGTACGGGTTTTCATAGATGATTTTTGCATCTATAGCTCACGAGCCCTTAATCTAAGCAAAGTCTATGATGGCTTAACCAGGCTACAAACCCTGGGCGGCCAACTCAACGTGGACAAATGTCACATTGGTGAGAGCAAGGTCACTCTCCTTGGTCATGTAATTTTAGAAAAAGGAATCGAGGCTGACCCTAGCAAAATTCAGGCTCTAGTATCTTTATCATCTCCCACCACCGCCAAGCAGTTGGTTTCTTTCCTTTAGAAGGTAAGATATTTAAGCAGGTTCATTCGCCTGCTATCTCAAGTGTTCCTTCCCCTACAACAACTCACCCAAAGGGATGTTTTCTCATGGAGTGAAGAGAATGAACAACAGTTCACTGAGGTAAAGCAAGTCCTATCTAAGCTTCCCACTATTTCACCCCCCAAGTGGGACGAGCCATTCTATGTGAACCCTAGTGTGGGAAATGATACTCTGGGAGTAGTACTAATGCAAAAGGATCCCAAAACTTCTTTCATGCGCCCTATTTACTTCTCTAGTCGGTTCATGACCCCATCAAAGAAGGGATTCACCAAGGTAGAACACATGGTTCTAGCACTGATGTTTGCTACCACGAAATTCCGCTCCTATCTCTTGCCTAGACCATTTGTAATCCTGAAAATGGAAGAGGTTTTTCCTTATGTAATGCGACACATGGATGTCTCATCTAGGATCTCAAAGTGGTTAATTAGACTACAAGAGTTTGATTACACCATGCAAGTAGAAAACTCCACCAGGGATAGTCTAGTAGGAATTCTCACTCATCGCCACTACGAGAGGAAACTGAAGGTCAACATGGAAGCAAAGGAAGGAACACCAGATAAAGAGATCCCTAAGCTAGAGAGATCTCACTCTCTTTTCTTTGACGGAGCATACAAGAGAACAATGGATCAGTCTGCAGCAGGCATGGTCATTTTATCACGCTCCCACTCTAACAATGAGGCAGAATATGCAGCCCTAATCCTTGGGCTGGAACAATGTATTTCACAAAAAATTCTCCATGGGGCAGTTATCACGCTCCCACTCTAACAATGAGGCAGAATATGCAGCCCTAATCCTTGGGCTGGAACAATGTATTTCACAAAAAATTCAGCGCTTGAATGTGTTCGGCGACGCTTTACTTTTGATAACGCAGATAAATGGCACATGGGAGTACAAGAATCAGGTTTTACTTGGTCAACTTTGCCAAGTTAAGGACCTTCTGAAGAAGTTTGAAGCGGTAAGACTCTTCCACATTCCCAGAGCAGAAAATCAAGAGGCAGATACACTAGCTAAAGAAAGAATACAAGATTCTTCCATAGGAGCAATCAAATTAAAGCTACCCCTCTTTCAAGGCAGTGATGCTATGCCTGATATCATTAGCTTCTTGAATACAGGGGAATGTCCAACAGGACACACGAAAGGCCAAAAACAATGGCTGGTAAGGAAGGCTACTAGGTACCGCCCTATAGATGACCACTTGTATTGTAAGGGCAAAGATCAAATTCTTAGGCGGGTGCCAACCTCCAGTGAAATCACCAAGGTAATCTCAAGCTGCCATGACGGCGTCTGCGGTGGTCATTTTGCTCTAGATATCACCAGTAGGAAGATTCTACAAGCAAGATACTTTTGGCCTAGTTTGAACAGAGATGTACACCATTGGTGTAAAACATGTAAGACCTGTCAAGTGGCCAGTGATCGCACGCTAACCTACGAGCCACAAACCCCTATCATTTCATATGGTCCGTTTGAGAAATGGGGAATAGATGCAATTGGTCCCTTACCAAGGGCCCAATCAGGTAAACTATATATCATTGTGGGGGTAGACTACATGACGCGATGGGCAGAAGCAATGGCCACCACCCGCATTACAGCCCAAGAGGTGGCAAAGTTCATTTTTTAGCATATCGTTTGCCGTTTTGGCACTCCTCTTGAGATAATATCACATAGAGGACCAAGATTCAGAGGTGATGTGGTAGGAGAACTGATGAAGAAGTTAGGCATCACACGTCGGCATTCCACACCATACTATCCACAATGCAATGGTATGGTTGAGAAAGTAAATGGAATGATTTGCAAGATCATCACCAAACAGGTGAACAACCATACGGGAGATTGGGATAAACATCTGATGGCAACTCTTTGGGCCTACAGAACAACGTTCCGAACATCAATAGGTTTCACCCCTTTCCATTTAGTTTATGGGAAGGAGGCAATTCTACCCATTGAGGTACAAATAGCCAGCTTACGAGTCTTGGCCAGCCAAACCCACCGTCCAATCGTAAACCTTAGAAACCACATCTTGGATCTAGAGAGACTACATCTGGATAGGGAAGAAGCAATCAATCACTATGCGGCACAGGCAGAAAGACGCCGACTCACTTTCAATCAAGGGCTGGAATTAGTGCTGCGATACAACAACAGATTTGATACCAGGAAGGATAAGAAATTTCAGCCCAGATGGGAAGGACCTTTCATCATCAAGAAACGCTACGACAATGGCACCTATAAGTTGATGGAGGCAGATGGGAGAATTCACAAGACTAGAGTCAATGGATGGAGACTCAAGAGGTATTTTCTTAGGTTTGACCCAGAATTCGTGCTAGACATTCCAGAAGAGGGAGAACCCTCTAACTCTACAGTTGAAGAAATTGAAGAAGGGCTATAAGCATGAATGCCTATAGCCAAAAGAGAGAGGGCTAATGATAGCCGGCTTTTGAAAAATCAAAAAAAAAAAAAAAACTCATTTCACCCCCCCCCTCTCGGTACCCCCCCACCGTAACTCATCTTTCCCTTCCCGCCCCACGGGCATCAGATAAAACTCTTGCACTCTCTCTCCCCCATTTTCTTAACATACCATCCTCCCCCTCTTTCCCCCCGCCCCCGATTTACCCCCCCGGCCAGGAATAAATTAGAAAGAAACCCCCCCAACCCTTCTCTCGTGCTCCCTCGCTGTGAGCCACGTGAGACCCCCCCTCCCCCCTCACTCTTACACTCACCCCTCTCCCATTACCCTTTACCTTCTACCCTATCCTACCCCTCCCCCCCCCCCCCCCCCCCCCCCCCCTCCCTCTTCCCCACCCTCTTTCGGCCTCATTCTCCCCCCCCCAGCCCGCGGATATATTCCCCCCCCCCCCCCCCCCCCATTGACTTAGTTGTCCTTCGTCCTTAAGCCCATGCAAGACACACCACCCTCCCCCTCTCCCTCTTACCCACACAAACCGATGCCCTGCCATACCCCCTCTCTCCCTCACTCTCCCTCACACACTCTCTCTATCCCTTATCCCCTCACATACATATACATATACGCACTCACCCACAAAAAAAAAGATATACACACACACATGCATACATACACACATGCATAAACGCCTACAACATCGACAAACGGAAGAAGAAGGATCCAAAGCACACGCCGCCAATGACAAAAACACAAAATGCGCCAAAGGCATGCCTCGGCCGACTCCGAAAAGAAGTACGCTCGACACCAACGCACCGGCAACTCGCCATTCACCGGCAATACGCAACCTCGATGCCATCTCAGTAATTTTAGGTTATTTTACCATTATCTTCAGTTTTCACCCAATCCATTGTAAATTTCCCTTTTGTAAATATCCTCTCTCTAGGTGAGGATAACAAAGGCCCACCTAGAGATTCCCATCTTTTAATAACCATCCCCAAAACAAAGCAAGGGTCAACCACTCTGGGCCCACCACTTGCTTTGTCTCCCCGATTAAGATTACCCTAACCACACTGGGATTACCATAATCCAAGTAGCCAACACCTATAAGTTGGCACTGAGAGGTCACTATCGGGGGGGGCAACTTATGTGGAACCAAGCATTGGGTAGAGTGTAGTGGGAGGGATTGACAGCATCACCATCACGGGAGAGGGTTTAGGGTCTTGTGTGTTGGGTTTGCCTTGGAAATTGCACCATGTGAAGGGACTCACACCCATCTCTCGACTGCAATGGTCGATGCACACATGTATGCACGCTCTTGGCAATGAACATTTGCAGTCATTAAGTCGCCCTAGAGAATGCATCAAGTAGGTTGCACCATCTCTTCCCCCTACCTCTCTACCACCACGGCATGCCACCTTGTAAATATTGCAGAAATAATTCACCCTCACACCCTCGAGGTTTTTTTTTATCAATTGCGAGTGTTCTCTCTGTGTGTGTGTGTGTGTGTGTGTGTGTGTGTGTGTAAGCTTGCGGTGTTCATATCATCGTGGGCTTTGTGTCCTAGCCGCTCAAAGCTAGGTGCTGCCCCCTGTTTGCTTTACCATGGCAGGCTCGAGGCAAGCCATTCGGCCCCCCACGTTTTAGAGGCCGTCGGGGTTCGGGGTCCGCTTTGCGTCCGTCAACACCAATGTATAACACATCTTACTTGACAAACCTGTGGCACCATTATAGATGGAGAGAGAAGAAGAGGGGAGAACTCCACTTTGATTGATACGCCAAGTGCAAGACCTTCTTTGATTAGAGTTGATCTTCCAAGGTTAGCTTGTTGCAAGAATGGCTAGTCTTCTTCTAGGAGAAAGTGTAGGCTTAGGCTTATGTTAATGGCTAAGTACAATTTGGCATTACTACTCACTCCCTCATGAATTCCTCTCATCAATGGATTGAATGCTTGAGTTCCTTTTCAAGAAAGAAGAGGTCCCCTTTTATAGGTGAAGGGAGCCCCCAAGGGTTTACACACAAGAAGAGAGGAGCCAGTGTGAATAGAAACTAGAAAAGTTGGAAATGAGCTATCCCTACATGATGTGGGCAGACTGGGGTCCAGTATTTTGATCATAACTCCTCAACTATGGCTCCAAATAAAAAAGTAAAAATATGGACAGAAACGTCAGCTCATTAGCTACGATTTTCATTTGAAAATCATTTTCCAATTTGGATTGGAACCTTGTGTTAAAAAATCATCAAAATAGGGTTTATTTCTGGCAGCAAAAATCTTCCTGTGGTCCCCTTAGCCTAGACTTTCATTTGATTTCAAAGGACACCTCATGCCATATGAAAGCATGACACTGCTCCTTGACAAAGCTTTGTAGTCATGCTTGCAATAATGCATTAAAATAAGTGTATCTTTGAAATCATGCCACCTAGTGTCCTACCAGGATTTGATTCTCTCCTAGTAGCTATTTAAAAAGAAATATAAGAAAAATATGAAAAATACATAGAATATATATATATTGGAGTTTACCCTAGATATAGCATCTAGCTAGGGTATGAGATGATAATGAGATAGTAGAAATAAAGAATCAATGCTTTTTGCCCCAAGTTAAAGAGGTGGAGCTATTGACGCTTTTCCCATAGTATTTTCTGATGGTGAACTAAGAATAGGTTACCCTTGAGATAAATAATAGGATGAGATATAAGGCTTATTATTATACTTAAATATGCATATGTACATTATAAGAAAGATAATTATGTATCTAAAAAGTTACAAGATAAATCTTGTAGGATGCATTCCCACTATGTATGTGTCACAGCACGACAACGCAAATGAGCCACATCCAGGGCCACGACTCCTCGGATAGGTATGTATATCATAGCGATGGCAATAGCCGTTTTAGCATATATCACGATAATGTTGAACTTATATGTGAAGCTACTCAATATATGGCTTCTCTATATATGGCACCCAGGTCCCCTCTATATATACATCATCTCATGTGTGTATTCTACACACTTTGGAGTTCTATTTTTGTGCTCTCTCTTTCTCTCTCAACATGATATCAAAGCAGGACGTTTTTGTTTTCAATTTTTCTCTTGATTGGAATCGATTTTGTAGAAACTACCAGCGAGAGGCAACCAAATCGATGTGGTCTAAAACTTTGCAGAAAAAGTTTTTTCTAATTCTACACCAATTTTGAGTTATCGTTCGTAGACTGCGTACATGTTCGAAAAGCAGCGTCGCGAACCATCTCTTATGGCATTGTGAACGTAATTATTTCACTAACGATGCTAATAATTTTCATGACTATGTTTCTTGAGTCTATGATCTATGTAGGATTGATCAAACAATTGATTTTATGAAGACAAACTTGGTGACAATAAAAGATTTATGAAGACATGTTTGATGACTCCATATTGATGACAACATATGGTACATAAAGTATGAACGTAAAAGTACAAGATGTGTGATTACGTGATGCAAATGACATGTGTATATACTACATAAAACGACATTTATCAAAATGTGGTCTACAACTTTGCAAAAGAATTTTTTTTCAAATTCTGCACTAATTTTGAGTTATCGTTCACGGACTGCAAACTACCCGCGAGAGGCACCGGAATTGATGTGGTCTACAACTTTGCAGAATTTAGAGAGTTATCGTTCACGGACTGTGTACATACCTGAAAAGCAACTTTTTCTTTTTGTTTTTGATTTTTTTGCTAATTGAAAACGATGTTGCAGAAACTACCCTACAAGGCACTGGAATCGATGTGGTCTACAACTTTGCAGATGAAAGTTTTTTCAAATTCTGCACCAATTTTGTGTTATCGTTCGCGGACTACGTACATACCTGAAAAGCACCTTCTGTTTTATGTTTTTCATTTTTCTCTTAATTGAAAACATTTTTGTAGAAACTACCCGCTTAAGGCACAAATATCAATGTGGTCTACAACTTTGCGGAATAAAGTTTTTTTAAATTCTGCACTGATTTTGACTTATCGTTCGCAGACTGCGTACATGCCTGAAAACCAACTTCGCTTCACTTTTTTTTTTTTTTCTCCTGATTGAGAACGATTTTGCAGAAACTACCCGACAAGATAACCAAAATCGTTGTGATCTACAACTTTGCAGAAGAAAGTATTTTCAAATTCCTCATCGATTTTGAGTTATCGTTCGCGGACTGCGTACATGCTGAAAAGCATCTTCGCTTTTTGTTTTTTATTTTTCTCCTGATTGCAAACGATTTTGCAAAAACTACCCACTATAGTTCTCGGAATCGATATGGCCTACAATCTTGCAGAAGAAAGTTTTTTCAAATTCTGTACCAATTTCGAGTTATCATTTATAGACTGCGTACATGCCTGAAAAGAAACTTTCGTTTTTTGTTTTTTGTTTTTTTTCATAATTGAAAACAATTTTGCAGAAACTACTCCCACGAGGTAGAAGAAAGTTTTTTTTTCTAAATTCTGCACCGATTTTGGATTATCGTTCTCGGACTGCGAACATGTTTGAAAAGCAACTTCGCTTTTTGTTTTTTATTTTTCTCCTTATTGAAAACGATTTTGCAAAAACTACCCACGATAGTTATCGGAATCGATATGCTCTACAACTTTGCAGAAGAAAGTTTTTTCAAATCATTTATGGACCGCGTACATGCCTGAAGAGCAACTTTCGTTTTTTGTTTTTTGATTTTTCTCATAATTGAAAACGATTTTGCAGAAACTACTCCCGCGAGGCACCGGAATCGATATGGTCTACAACTTTATAGAAGAAAGTTTTTTTTTCTAAATTCTGCACCGATTTTGGGTAATCGTTCTCGGACTGAGAACATGTTTGAAAAGAAAATTTTACTTTTTGCTTTTGATTTTCCTCATAATTGAAAACTTCTCAATTATATTTTTTCTTCATCAATCATATATTTGTTACTGACGTAACTTTGCTGCATAAGCCAATTACATATCGTTCTGATTTAGTCGAGCTGTTGATGATCCTCCAAATTCTATCGAGCTACTATTGGTACATGATCTTTTGTTATATGATATACTCGTTCATTGATTCTCGTATAATGATTCTTCTAGAGATATAGTTTATGTCGTTTTATTGATAATTTCTCGTTGATACCATAATGATTTTGATGGTACCATGATGATGTTTTGTTAGTACTTTCGTCATGGTGATTTTCGTTACCATGATGATATTTCATTGATACCATGGTTATTCTCAGTGATGCCATGATATTTCGTTGATACCATGGTTATTCTTGGTGATGCCATGATGATATTTCGTTGATTCCATGGTGATTTTGGTTGATACCATGATGTTGTTTCGTTGATACCATGGTTATGATGTTGTTTTGTTGATACCATGGTTATTCTCGGTGATACCATGATGTTGTTTCATTGATACAATGATTATTCTATGATGTTTTTCGTTGATACTATGATGATTTATTCATTTTTATTGATATGATGATGATATTTTGTCAATACTTTGATGATACTCATTGATATCAGTGCGTTGATAAATATCGTTTTATGTAGTATATACACATGTCATTTGCATCATGTATCATGCATCTTGTACTTTTTGTGTTCATACTTTATGTCCACATATGTTGTCAAAAGAGTGGCGTCGCGAACCATCTCTTATGGCATTGTGAACGTAATTATTTCACTAATGATGCTAATAATTTTCATGACTATGTTTTTTGAGTCTATGATCTATGTAGGATTGATCAAAGAATTGATTTCATGAAGACAAACTTGGTGACAATAATAGATTTATGAAGACATGTTCGGCGATGCCATATTGATGACAACATGAAGATATGTTTGGTGATGCGATAGTGATGACAAGCTACATAAGCAGATTCATGCAGACACTTTTGATTACGAGCTAATCGATAGCCTTTACACCTATTTATTGAATCTTTGTATTCATTATTGTATTTGATAGGATAGGAGTAATGTAACTCCTCATAAAACATTCATTCTAAAAGGAGTGATGTAGCTTCTCATAAAATATTCATTGTAAAAGGAGTGATGTAGCTCCTCCTGAACATTTGTATATTCAATGATTTCTATAATATAACGGTGGGTGTATATAGAGCTGTGGGTTTTTCCCTTGATCCCCCAAGGGTTTTTCATCCACAGTTAGGGACCCTTATTTGAGCGGGGGTGTTGAGCTTATATGCGAAGCTACTCAATATATGGCACCCAGGTCCTCTCTATATATATATCATCTCATGTGTGTATTCTACACACTTTGGGGTTCTATTTCTGTGCTCTCTCTTTCTCTCTCAATAGATATGTACACTATTGCTTTTCTTTCCATGCATCGAAAAGTGTCAAAAGTGAGGTGAATGTTTTTATTTCACACTATGTACGTGCCAGGGCACAACATCCACCCCCTCTAAACCTGCATATCCTCCGGCATGTGCCAACATTTTCCCTATATAGGTTTAATCTTCATTAAGATCCACAAATATTTGGATGTCATTTTCATCTTCTACAAAGTCTGGAAAATCATCCTCTGCTTCTTCATCCTCATCTGTAGCAATGTCATTAGGTTCTTCATCATCATCTTGTTGTGAATCAAAAGGATCACTCCTCTTGAACATCTTGATTCTTTTGCCCGCTATGGGAATTTTAAGCTCTGTTCCATCGAGCTCCCTCAAAGTATATGTAGCATTTCCATGCACATGTTTGACAACATAGGGACGAAACCACCTTTTTGAAAGTTTTCTTTGTGTGGTGTGTTGGTTGTCAAGGCTACTGTCGTACATTAGGACCCAATCACCCTCTTCAATAGGCTTTGGTCGAAGCCTATTTCATTTATCAAACCTATCTTTATTCTTTAGTCTTGCATCCTTCAATCGAGCTTTAGAAATGTCCATGTCTTTCTGTCTTCTTTCCAATTGCCTTACATGCAAAGCAAGTATATTTTCCCTACTTACACCATCTTCCCAAGGTAACATGTTTCAAGTAGGAACTACATCCTCAATTGGCATGACTGGCTTCTGACCATACATCAATTTAGTAGGCATGTAACCAGTCATTGAGTTATGAGTTTTATGATCAGCCCACAAAGCATATGGTAGCAACCTTGTCCACTCATGCATTCTACCTTTGCATGCCTTAGCCAAAGCTTTGACAATAGGAGGATGTCCTCTTTCAGTTTTCCCATTTCCCTCTGGATTATAAGCACAAGTCAGGGCTATCTTGATACCAATTCTTGTAAAGAAATACCTTGCTTCATCTTCATCTAACTCACCTCTATCAGCAACTATCTTTCCCACATAGCCATAGCGGCAAATTACATCTTCAAGCAAAAATGTACAAACAGCTTCTGTAGTTTTTGTCCTCAATGCACGCCCTTCCACTTGGTTTGTCAAGTCTTCTCGTGCAAGTACCAATCATCTCATTTGCCAAAGTCCTAAAGTCATTGTGACTAGATCAACAACCCATTTATAGTGCATGGCTAATGGGTACGTAGGATTCAATCCATTACGATGACGCACATTGGAATACATTTGGCATGTGACACAAGACTCCACAAAATCTGCTACATCCTTATACATGCCTTTCCACCAATATCTCTCTTTCACTTTGAAAAAAGTAGCCCATACACCTCGATGTCCAGAATATAGGCTTTCATGAAGCTTTTTGATAACTTTGAGCTGAGTAGGCTTATCACATACTACTTGTAATGGAGTCCCATCTCTTCTTTTAGGATGTTTCCATAAGTAGCCATCCCTCAAGAAGAATCCATATGCTTTCTTTCTGATCCTTTTGAATTCTGATTCACTTCAATCATCTTGGTTTTGTAAGGTACTCAGGCAACGACCTATGAGCAAACCATTCATCCTCATAGAACTCCTCTGAAAAGGACTCAAGTGAAGATTCAATGCATATATCATCACACTTTTCATGAGAAATTGTGTAGAATTTTATGCCCAAATCTTCTTCCTCATCAATCATACCATCCTCATCTTAATACCTTGCCCTTGAAAGCATATCTGCCATTGCATTATCTTTTCCTGCAATGTGATTCAATTCTAGTGAGGCAAGCTTTTCCATGCATGGGAACCCCCCATATATTTTTGCCCTTTTACCAAAATATTTCCTATTATATAAGTCACTTTTGATTTTTTTCTTCCTTTTTCACAAACGTTTGAGCCTTTATTAAATAAATAAGACTTATGCTAATCAATCACGATGTAGCATAAATAAGTAAACTTTCTTTCTTGATCTCTCTTTTGACCTTCAATATTAAATATATATATTCTAAATTACATTATATATTTTAGTATTTTCTAATATATTTTTTATGTATGTATATTATTCCACCCTACCAAATATTTTATTCACTAGTTTTCATTTTCAAACCTCAACCCCACTTTCAAATTTCAATAATACCTCCATCTAGATGATTGCCAATCTTTTCAAAACTCTAGGTCATGTTTTCATACACATGAAGGATCTTACACTTGAAGGCAAGAGAGAAGTCCACTCAAAGGGGACCACCAAAAGACTTTTGCAGCCACAAATAATACATTATTTGGTTGAATTTTTTAAGTAAAGAAGAACCCGAATCTGAAGAAGCGTTCAACATGAAAGATGTAGCTCACGATGTCAACTTTTAGCTCAAATCTTTTTAGAATATTTGGAGTTATGAGGGCGGAGCTACGATTTTTGTAGTGGACCCTAGTTTTCTCATGTAATGGTGACACAGGCCATCCCTAGTTTTCTTCCCTCTAGAATGGCTATGGTTCTACAAGTTTTCAAGCATGATTACAAGAGACAAGGCTCTTTTAATGAGGTCTTGGCAAGTCTAGAGTGATTCTATCACCATTTTTGGAGGATCCATCCTCATCAACAAATATCCACCTTCGACAACCTCTCTTGTAAATTTCTTACCTCTCTCTTTTGTCCCTAATAAGCTTATGTCTAGCCAAAGCTAGACTATTGTAAATATTTCCTATCCTCTACATCCTACCCACATTCTCTCTTCTTCTCTCTCTATTGACTCTGGTATTTTAAATAATGAAGAGACAAGATGGGAGCCACAGTCACATGCACCCCATTTTCCTAGTCACCAGAGTGGGACACTCACTTCGATTAGAAATATTGCTAAATCCTCTCCTCCTTCCCTATATAAGGAGGCCATGAGATCTCAACAGAAAAAAAAAACACACACAACATCACCAAAGAATACATTATGCATTGTGTAAGCCTAGTGCACACACACACACCCACACCATCACCATCACCGCAATCACCATGCTCGTCTTGAGCATGACCTCTACACCCTTGGGCTATGGAAGATGAAGGGCAGCTAAATGAAGGATGATGGCCATAATCCTCGTGCGAGTCTTCGCCATCAACTCCCACCTATCCGCCATGTGCTCTACCACTCTCTCCCTTCTCATTCCCCTACCCTATGCTCCGCAGTTCATCGCCTTATTGCCTAAATAAAGCTTGAGGTTTTGTGAGTATGTTTTCCTGCAATGTTTTGCCCATTTGAGGTGTGCAGAATTGCCACCTAGTCTTGTGTTTGGAGTGAGCTTGTGTATGTGTGAAGGGTGTGAGGATTCGCCATCATTCTGTGGTGCCTAAGTACTAGGCCGCAATACCCCCTCCCTCACTCTCTCTTTCTCTCTCACTTGATCTCATTTTACTTCCTCTTCATCATTACTCCCAAGCATCCATCTCTCTTGGATGAAAACTTTGTTATGGTGGTGTGTTGTTTGCGTCCTAGCCGCAGAAGATACGTGGTGCCCCCTGTTTGCTTTACCATGACAGGCTCGAGGCGTGCCATTCGGTCCCCGGTGTTTTAGAGGCCGTCGGGGTTCGCTTTGCTCCCTTCATTTGGTGCCCCCACTAAGGAACTTTTCATGAAACACTTCAGTTTACAAGACTCAAACCCCTAAACTATTGTGAACGGATGAATGGCTAGCAAGATTTGTTAATTGGACGTTAGAAGAAGAAGAGCTCCAAGAAAAACTAGACGAACTCCGCATCTCCATCGAAGCTCGAGTGCCAGGCGTAACGGTAATCGATTTGCAGTGGGAGAGTCAACCAGCACGCCAAACCCAGTGGATATACATAGGCCAAGTGCCAAGAAGAAGAAGGGGAAGGTCGAAACCATGTCCGCAACCTACAACCAACCCACAACAACAAAATGGAAGGAGATCTACACAATAGAGAATCAACACTATTCTACTTTGAGAATCGGGTAACTCAAGTCACCGAGGTAATTATCACAATCAGTTTTCAAGACGCACCTGATGCTGCAGCACAGACAACGGAATCATTGGCTCACACTCTCACTAGAGAAACTAGGGATCTACTGAGTTTGTTTCAGGAACGAACACCACCCTCTCCCACAAGCTTGGACACTGACTAAGCACCTCTAAGTTAGGGATCTACTGAGTTTGTTTCAGGAAAGAACACCACCCTCTCCCACAAGCTTGGACAGTGACTAAGCACCTCTAAGCTTCACATGAATCAGTACAACCTACCTCAAGACAGATCGCACATACCAACACTTGTACGCTCAATCAAGGTAATACTGGATTTGAAGGCTCACTACCAGCACGTCATTGACACCATGCCGGGTGGGGAGCGTTTTTTGGAGGTTATGGCATCAGATCAACCATTTGTCTTACCTTTGGTACAAGGCAATGTACCGTTTGAAGTTTTAATCTATGTCCTAGTATAAGAGGGCATACATGCCTCCTTGTAAAGAAGAAAAAAAACTTTTGCAAGCTAAGCAGTGTGTCTTTCTAGCTCTCTCTCAGTAATCATGGCAAGTGTAGCATTTCCAACATTTAAAGGAAAGAAGGGGTAGGATTTGGTAACAGACTTCCTAGATGACTTTGAAGTAGCATGCGTAGTGAGCAACAAAGATATGGATGAATCCCGGGTTAGAATCTTTAAGCATCTCATGAATCTAGAAGCTAGATCATGGTACAATGCACTTCCACAAGCAACCAAGGATGATTGGGAACCCTTAAAAACCGCTTTTAAGAGATGCTTTGGGAGAGGTACCACTTCAGAAAAGTTGTGGGACAAGTTGAGAGACTTGAAGCAGGAGGGTCTTTTAGAATATGCCACCTATGAGTCCAAATTTGTGGATTTGTGGGAACGGTGGGTTGAGTCACTGGCAAGGGGGGAAGTTGCACCCGATTTCCTAAAAAAATATCGGTTCATGTATGGCTTATGGCCGCTTCTCAAGGAGAAGGTGAAAGGTAGATTCCCGGCTACGTACGAGTTAGCCGTTGAGATTGCTCGCCTTAAGGACAAGAAGCTGCGAATGAAATCCAAAGAAACCGAGTGAATAGAAGCAGGAACATCACGTCGACCAGCAACTATGACAACCACCATTCCACCACCACCACCGGCTCTTGGGGTAAGAGATGAACAACAAGATATGTTGGCCCATATTACTGACCAACTGCAGAGTTTGCTTGTCCACTTAATACAGCAAGGGAGGAGTCAAGAAAGAGATCAGGACCCTGGAAGAGCACGACGACAAAACAGAGAGTATCACTACTACAAATGCGGAGAAGACGGTCACGGTATGTACTACTGTCCCAAACCACGACAAAACTATAATAGAGGAGGTAGGAGGAACCAATTGTCACCCCCTAGAGAAAGAACACCCCCACCCCGAGCACCAGCCCTACCAACACAAATTCTACGTCCGCCACAATCACCACTTATAATCATCCTACGCCCACCATCAATTGGTACCCGCAAAGCAAGTATCATTGGTCTTGCAAAAGAGGTCAAGATGAAGGTAACCGAAGAAGGATCAAGCGAGAAGTTTATTCAAAGAACTGAAGCAGTGGAACAAGAGGTTAAAGAATCAAAAGATGCTACCTAGGTGGGGGAGGTAAGTCAAGAAAATTGTGTTACAAATGTGAGTACATCTTTAACCTTGAATGAAATAGGCACCAAAGCGATCAATCGACAGCATTGGGCAGTAAGGGTAAGAAGGTGTAAAGTGTTGATTAGGCCTCGTCAGAGTAAGAGGAATGCAAAGGGCATGAAAGATACAAGAGAAGAGGAAGACCATCCTGATAGCAAGGCTTTGCAGAAGGTGGACAACATATCAAGCAAAGGGGAGGGCTTTGAAAATGAAAGCCTGTGCACCAGCATGGACCCATGATAGTGTAGCTAGCTAAAGGAATCTTGCATCAAGGAAGTTTCACTTGAGGACCATAACAAAGAGGTAAGTATGACTGAAGGTTTGGAGTTGGATATTACTCCAGAGGCTTGGCAGCCAAGGAAGACTTTATTGTGTAGTGTTATAGACTTAGAGATGGGTAATGCCTCTAGTCTACTGAAGGGTGTTATAAACTTGGAGATGGGTAATGCCTCCAGTATATGTGAGGATGTTCATAGTAAGTTTGATGATCAATATGTTGCCAACCTTTTAAGGATGTTCCAAACTCCTCCACAACAAAGCATTGTGTTTGCATGGGATGCATCAGACCTATGGCTATGGCTAGCCGCTATAACATATAGAGAGAAGATTAGCATGGATATAAGAGAAAAGGAGCCATGGATAGACAAAAACCTGATAGAATGCAAGAATGAAGACCTCCTTCGCAATTTGGTACAATTTTTAACAAATAGTGCATCCTCTCTTTGGAGAAAGGTAAGTGGATTACGCTTGTATTTAAGCCGCAAGGTAGGTGTCTTGCTATTAGCATCAGTAAAGGAAGCTGACATGTTTCAGCACACCCAAAAGAAGCATGATATGCTTGTAGTTTTTTCCAATCATGGTAGTAAGCAAGATTCTGAAAAAAACTGGAGCTCACCACACCAACAAGGCAGCCATATATGGTGGATTCTTGGCACACTCTTGGGAATCATAATTTTTAGTTCTGTCTTTGCAGGAGCCAAGATGCTCATTTCCCCTCTCGCTACTGGTGGTTACAAATTTGGTCCAATTTGGCATGCAAATTTTATTGCTTAGACACTGCAGACAATGATCCTATTTTTCACTTGGGATCCAGGAGGACATTGGCACAAAGTTCTGGAAGCCATGGGCTTCCCCTTTAATCAACCGACACTATTCCAAGGAACAAGCTATCACCTGGACCTATTACAGATTCATGAATATCCCAAAAATCTCACCAATGGCCAAATGGAATGGCTAGTTCAGAAGGCAACTTGATATCGGATCCTACAGTTAAGCGGAAGAACAAACAGAGCTAGAGACATGAATGCATCTAGCCTTAGGGGGAGGGCTAATGAGGCAAGCTTTTCCATGCATGGGAACCCCCCATATATTTTTGCCCTTTTACCAAAATATTTCCTATTATATAAGTTACTTTTGATTTTTTTCTTCCTTTTTCACAAACGTTTTAGCCTTTATTAAATAAATAAGACTTATGCTAATCAATCACGATGTAGCATAAATAAGTAAGCTTTCTTTGTTGATCTCTCTTTTGACCTTAAATATTAAATATATATATTTTAGTATTTCTAATATATTTTTCATGTATGTATATTATTCCACCCTACAAAATATTTTATTCACTAGTTTTCATTTTCAAACCTCAACCCCACTTTCAAATTTCAATAATACCTCCATCTAGATGATTGCCAATCTTTTCAAAAATCTAGGTCATGTTTTCATACACATGAAGGAGCTTACACTTGAAGGCAAGAGAGAAGTCCACTCAAAGGGGACCACCAAAAGACTTTTGCAGCCACAAATAATACATTATTTGGCTGAATTTTTTAAGTAAAGAAGAACCCCGAATCTGAAGCAGCGTTCATCATAAAAGATGTAGCTCGTGATCTCAACTTTTAGCTCAAATTTGTTCAGAATTTTTGGAGTTATGAGCGCGGAGCTAAGATTTTTGTAGTGGACCCCAGTTTTCTCATGTAATGGTGACACAGGCCATCCCTAGTTTTCTTCCCTCTAGAATGGCTATGGTTCTACAAGTCTTCAAGCATGATTACAAGAGAAAAGGCTCTTTTAATGAGGTCTTGGAAAGTCTAGAGTGATTCTATCACCATTTTTGGAGGATCCATCCTCATCAACAAATATCCACCTTCGACAACCTCTCTTGTAAATTTCTTACCTCTCTCTTTTCTCCCTAATAAGCTTATGTCTAGCCAAAGCTAGACTATTGTAAATATTTCCTATCCTCTATATCCTACCCACATTCTCTCTTCTTCTCTCTCTATTAACTCTGGTATTTTAAATAATGAGGAGACAAGATGGGAGCCACACTCACATGCACCCCATTTTCCTAGTCACCAGAGTGGGACACTCACTTCAATTAGAAATATTGCTAAATTCTCTCCTCCTTCCCTATATAAGGAGGCCATGAGAGCTCACCAGAAAAAAAAAAAAACACACACACAACATCACCAAAGAATACACTATGCATTGTGTGTGCCTAGTGCACACAGACACACCCACACCATCACCATCACCACAATCACCATGCTCGTCTTGAGCATGACCTCTACACCCTTGGGCTATGGAAGATGAAGGGCAGCTAGATGAAGGATGATGGCCATAAACCTCATGCGAGTCTTTGCCATCAACTCCCACCTATCCGCCATGTGCTCTACCACTCTCTCCCTTCTCATTCCCCTACCCTATGCTCCCCATTTCATTGCCTTACTGCCTAAATAAAGCTTAAGGTTTTGTGAGTATGTTTTCCTGCAATGTTTTGCCCATGTGAGGTGTGCGGAATCGCCACCTAGTCTTGTGTTTGGAGTGAGCTTGTGTATGTGTGAAGGGTGTGCGAATTTGCCATCCTTCTATGGTGCCTAAGTACTAAGCCGCAATACCCCCTCCCTCACTCTCTCTCTCTCTCTTTCTCTCTCACTTGATCTCATTTCCCTTCCTCTTCATCATTACTACCAAGCATCCATCTCTCTTGGATGAAAAATTTGTTATGGTGGTGTGTTGTTTGCGTCCTAGCCGCTGAAGCTACGTGGTGCCCCCTATTTGCTTTACCATGACAGGCTCGAGGCGCGCCATTCGGTCCCCGGTGTTTTAGAGGCCGTCAGGGTTCAGGGTTCACTTTGCTCCCTTTACTAGGTTCAAGGACTTTATATAAGCAATCCACCTAAGCATAGCAATATCAGGAGTAGAGAAACTTGCAATCATCACTAGAAGTGGTAAGCAATCAGTCTCCACAACTAAAGATGATGCAATGAAGTACTCTTTGTCACACGTTAATGTTGTAACCACCCCCCATAACTCCCTTTTTACCTGTGGATATGCTCTCTGGCGAGAGTTTAGAACCTTGGCCCCAAACCTCACCACATACCTCTGTTTCTCTTCATTGTCTTGTCCTATTACCCATCCAATTCCCGTTGGACTAGTGTCCACTTTCACAATCACCGGTCTTCTACACTCATAATCAATCTTCCTCAAAGTTGGTGAAGACAGCAACAAGTGCTTCAACTTCCTCATAGCTTTTACATGTACATCATTCCGTTGAAACCTTTGATTCTTCCTTAGCAATTGATAAAGAGGATCTGCAACATGTGCAGAACATGGAATCCATATGATATAGAAGAAACATGCACCTAGAAACCTTCTTACCTCCGTGATATTTACGCATACTTCCTTCATCCTGTGTATTGCATCCACTTTAATTGGACAAGGTCGGCGGCCACAAGGATTACAAAGATGTCCCACTATCAATATTTTCAACCCCAAACACTGAATTTTACCCAGATAATGTAAGGTTCACTTCTTCCAACCTTGTTAAAATTCTATCACAATCATTGATATGGTTTGATACATATTTACGGCACCCCCTCGAATCTAGAGCCTCACCTTTTTTAGCTAAGTTGCATCCTTTGATTCGAACGTCATCAAGAAAAGGCATCCTAATTTGAGGTATGAAGTCACAAAGGAATTTGTTCATACCATTCATCATGTGCGCAACTGAGTTGGTTGCTCCCTGCGGTAAGGTGAAAATCCTTACCAAACCCAAGGGTGCTCTCATAGTAGTCAAGTCCTTGCTTTCCATTGCTAGTTAGAACTAATCATACCCTGAGTACAAATCCCCCATAGAATATATTGCCCTTCCTGCAAATGCTTCTGCAAACTCATCTACAATTGGCCCTGCACCCATATTCCTGGTTGTGACTTTGTTGATAGGCTGCATGTCTTGAATGAAGCGTAGAGATCCATTTTTCTTTGGTACTGTGAACGATCTGCTTGAGTAGGGGGCACATGAAGGTTCCAAAATCCCCATCTTTATCTTTTCATTAAGTAAATCTATAAGCTTTGGCAAGATTGCTTTTGGCACTGGAATTGGTAGAAGATTCCAAGGCACATGAGATAAAGTGAATATTACCATTGGTTCGACTATAGATGGATCCACACACCCTATCTCATGCGGCTCAAATGCAAAAACTTTTCCGTGTTTGGAGAGTGTCTGCTCAAAGCATTTTCTTTCAATATCTATCAAGGAGTTATTGCCTCCAACTTTTAACATCTTCAGTGACTCTTGCGTAAACTTGTGTCCAATTCTTTTTGGATCTCGGAGGCTAGGTTGCAAAGAAGCCTGATCCATCGTTTCCTTGCAATCTATAGGCAAAGGCAATGCCACTTTTTTCACCTTCTTTGCTATAGTTTTGTACTTTGTCTCCACTCGCACTTCTAGATCTTTTTGCACATTGAAGAACTCCTCATCTTTGAAAGACTCAATGATTCTATACATGTCCATAGAAGCTAATTTTACCAGGTCATTTCCTTGTTGGAAACTAGAACTTGTTATAGCATTGAGATCAGCCATAGTATCTACAAAAGAAACCTCCTCAAAAACACCTGAAATGTACTCATCTTCATCTAGGAAATTATGGTTTTTGTATTTTCTCTGTACACTATTTACATATTATTTTTGTCCTTTCTTTAAATCTCCAAGATTTGTGAAAGATACTGATCCATCCTTTGCTACTAAGGCACCTGTAGAAAAATCTTTGTCTCCCTTTGGATCAGGCGAGAACCTTTTTATTTTTGTACCACTGCACTCCCGCTTTACAATGGTACTCCGCCAAAACCCCTCATCTCCCTTTGATCTCAAAACTCCTTGCTTGGTTTTGGTAGAGAATGGTCCCTTAAGCTATCACAATTTCGCTCATGGGTCAACACAAACTGTCAAGAATTGAACAACTCGTGTTCCATCTTTGCTTTTGATCCTGGCATAGGCAGATCCATCATTCAATACTTTTTTCTCCATTTGCATCTCTTCTCTCTCTCTCTCTCTCTCTCTCTCTCTCTCTCTCTCAGTCACGCAAGTTTCTTTTTGTATCTCCCTCGTGCAGTACACATGCACACATTCCTCCCTTGATGCATGCTTCCAACCCGCTCGTTAATCCATCTCTACATGGTAGTGCATGTGTACATGGCAACAGGAAAATAAGAAACCCCGCACCATTGATCCACTTTGTCCCCGATTCTCCGCCAAGCAGTGCAAGCACCAATCTCTTCCTGCCATTTAGCTACGTAGCCCTCCCGAGAAGAAGTTTTTGGAAGTTCCCTTATATGAAAGACTACAACTTTCACACTTTTTTTTTTGAATTTAAAACTCGGAAATTATATGGGCAGAGATTTCCACGAGGGACTGAAGAGGAAAAGAGAACCTCATATAGTAGTATACTTTTCCTTTAAGGGATTATTATCTCCCACAAAGAAATGTTTTCGTACAAGTGGGATGTGTTACTCCCTCTTGCTAACATGGAAATATTTTCTCCCATGTGGATTTCGTTTTCCCTCATTTTGA
Source organism: Adiantum capillus-veneris (assembly GCF_014529385.1). Taxonomy (NCBI): domain Eukaryota; kingdom Viridiplantae; phylum Streptophyta; class Polypodiopsida; order Polypodiales; family Pteridaceae; genus Adiantum; species Adiantum capillus-veneris. The sequence continues at coordinate 62,283,075 of NC_140940.1, read as the reverse complement.
AGAACTCCCATGTAGGTGAACTATCCTTTAGGGATTTATTTTACCTAGTGAGAATTCTCTCTTAGAAATTGAGGTATGGTTCACATTTGTTCCACATGAAACATTTTGTCAAGTATTATTTCTTTCTCTTAAAATCAACCGTTTTCCCTTTTTCCATTACGTATATTATATTTTTTCCAAAAAACAAAAAAGATGGTCATAAAGCTAAATAATTTGCTTTTACCTTCCTGATTTCTTCTCTAGCCAAGAGCTTCTCATTATTAACCATGAAAGCAATCTTGTTTACCTATTTATTTTTTCTTTTATGGTATTTCATTAGTAGTAGATCCTTCTACCGTCACAAGTGATGAGATGTAGAGAGAAAGAGAGAGAGAGACGAGACAAGAGACACACCATACGCTCCCAAAGACTGAATCATATTGAGGACAAGATACAAATATATAGGTGAGACCAAGTTGAGTAGAGTGAGCCATATATAGCTCCAACACCCCCACTCAAACAAAGGTCTCTAGCTTTGGATGAAAAAACCCTTAGGGAGTTCAAGGGAAAAACCCAAGCCCCTATACAATGTGAAAATATGAACCAGCGATGATGATGTGAAAGTGAAGTGTGCATCTATGTACAAATGTTCAAGTGACTTACAAATCAACATGTGCAAATGTGGAGTGTGCATAGTGCATGGTACCTAAAAGATTACAATGTCATATGTACAAAGCTATTACAATAGCAAAGAAGCTAATCTAGAAAGAGTGAGGCCGAAGCAAATCCAAGCTCCAAGCACAAGAGGATGAAACTGACTCGTTGAGGCCTTTGGTCAAAATGTCTGCAATCATCTGGTCACTTGGACAGTGTTCAACCATAATGGTTTCTTTGCGTACTTCATACCTGACATAATGATAATGGATAGCAATGTGGTTTGACTTATTATGTTGAACATAGTCTTTTGCAAGACTAATAGCACTTTGGTTGTCACACCCCAAGGGTGTGATAGAAAGAGGAGAGTGACCAATATCAACTAGCATTTGTTGAAGCCAAATCAACACACGAGTTGCAAGTGATGCCCCAACATATTCTGACTCAGTCGTAGAATCTGCAACACAACGTTGTTTCTTGCTGGTCCAAGAAACAAGACAACCATTTATAAAGAAGCAATTTCCACTAGTAGATAGCATAGATAAATGTGAGCTTACCCAGTCTGCATCTGTGTAACCCAAAAGAGAAAGAGATTGCATAGAATCCGATGTGAGTTGTCATCGATAGACTAAACCAAAATCTGTAGTGCCTTTCAAGTATTTCAATACAGGCTTTGCAGCAAATCAATGCTTAAGAGAAGGACATGCAAGATGTTGTCCAATATAATTAGCAGCAAACAGAATATCAGGAAGAGTGTTCATGCCAACAAACTGAAGATATCCAATCAAGTTAGCATAAGGTTGATTTGTGACAAGTTGACCACCATTGTCAGAAGTGTTCTCCGTAGAGCTCGCAAGACAAGGTGTATTGGCTGAATGTGCAGATTCCATACCAAAATTTTTAATAGTATCTGCAATAAACTTTGATTGTCAAAGGAATAAAATACCTTCTGTACGGTTCCGTTGGATTTGAATGCCAAGACACGAGTGAATCTCTCCAAGATCCACCATATCAAATGCAGAAGACAATAACTTTTTCACTTGCTGAAGAAATCCCAAATCATTGGAAACAAAAATGGTATCATACACATAAAGAGCAAGAATCACAAAACTGCTACCTTGGAGTTTTATGTATAAGTTGGGGTTTGAAGAGCAAGAGATGAATCCTTTAGAGGTGAGAAAAAGATCAAATTTTCTATACCAGGCTCGCGAAGCTTGTTTGAGACCATATAGTGCCTTATGGAGTTGAGCAACAAGGTCTTCTTTACCTGGAATAACAAACCCTTCTGGTTGTTCCATATGAATTTTCTCTTCCAAGTCACCATTAAGAAAAGCAATTCACACATCCATTTGATGAGCTTCTAAATCAAATTGAATAGTAAATGCCAATAAAACTCGAACACTTGTAATGTGAACAACTAGTGAAAACGTCTCTTGATAATCAACACCAGCTACTTGGGAGTAACCTTTTGCAAGTAAACGCGCCTTGAACTTGGCAAAAGATTCATCTTCTTTTAGTTTTGTCTTATACACCCACTTACATTAAATAGCTGTACGACCAAGAGGTAATTCAATTAGTATCCATGTACCTTTAGAGATAAGAGAATCCTACTCTACTTCCATAGCCTCTTGCCATTGATCCTTTTGTGGTGAAGAGATAACTTCATCATAAGTAACGGGATCTTCAGAAGTAGAAAAAGAATTATCAACAATATCGTCATCATAAACATGACATGAGCCATGTACAAAATCTATAGGCAGATCAAAAAAAATATCAATATCATCATTGGCAACATTCGAAATGGATGGTTGTGAAGAGGAAAGTTGCTCTATAGGAAGAGTTTCATCTTCTGAAAGAAATGGAAAAGCCTGAAGCAATGATTTAGTATCAACAGAATCATCCATGGACCATGAGCCTCCCATAAGCTGTTCGTTAAAAGTAGCATCACGATTCACAATTACTTTCTTGGAAAAAGGGTCATAGAATTTGTAGACTTTGGAAGTGTCAGAATATCTAATAAAAATAACTTTAAGACCAGGAGCATCAAGCTTTGTTCGTATTTCTTTGGGAACATGAATATAAGCAATACATCCAAAGGTATGAAAATGAGATACAGAAGGAATGTCACCTGTCCATGCTGTGATGGGTATCTTATGAGAGGGTGCATTAGTAGGAAGCTGATTCTGAATAAATACTTTTGTCAAAGTATATTTAGCCCAGAAAACACGAGATAAGCCAGAATGAGTCAGCATACATCTTACAACATTGAGAATAGTGCGATTCTTTTGTTCAGCAACGCCGTTCTGTTGAGGTGAAGATGGAATAGTTCCAATGTCAGCACAGTAACTCACAAACTCTCGAGAAAAATATTCGCCTCCATTGTCACTACGAAGCTTCTTAAGGCGACGACCAGTTTGAAGTTCCGCAGCCTTGTGGAATTGTTTGAAAACAGAGAAGGCTTCAGATTTTTGTCTAAGTAGAAATACAGTCGTATACCTTGAGAAATCATCAATGAAAGTAATGAAGTAGAGATATTGTGATCTCGAAGAAGGTAGAGGTCCACATATATCAGTATGAACAAGATCCAATATGTCATGAGAATGAGTTGTACTTGAAAGAGGAAATGGTTTAGATTGTGTTTCCCAAGAGCACAAAATTCACAAATTCTCATATGGGGATGGGCTTTAAGATCCATGCCATGAACAAGATCACGGCGTTGAAGATCAAGGAGTTTTGAAAAATCAGCATGAACAAAACGGTGATGCCATACTTTGCAATCATGATCACCTGGAGCAGTGACAACATTTGCTACAGCATCGTTGAGAGAGAGTTCAAACAAATTACCATTTCCAGGAGCAATGGCTATAGTCTGTCCATCTTTCTCAATTCGGCATTTGGTATAATCAAATCCAAAAAACAGACCAAGATCAACAAGTCTAGCAACTGAAAGAAGATTACGTTGAAGATCTAGTACATATAATACTCCTCGCAAAATTCGAGTGGAAGAAGATAAGGTACCAAGATATAAGTCTCCAATACCCTTTACTTGACAAGTAGTGTCATCAGCAAGATAAACAACACGTTGAACTGGTAGTGGATAATAGTTATGGAGCCACTTAGACTGATATGTCATATTTCTTGTAGCACCAGAATCGACAATAAAAAGTGATCCATCACGTACATGAAGTATTCTGTCTGGAGGAACTGAACATAGGACGCAACTTGTTTCTGGTACAATGTTGTTTCGATGTTCAGTAGCATATGCTCTATTCCGATTTGTGTTGAATCAACACTTATAGCACATATGAGTGGGATGATCAGATTGTCCACAATATTCACATCATATTGACACGCCCAACAATCATCTTCAGTATGGTCATTTCTGTTGTAGTAAGAACATTGCTTATTAGGAAATTTGAGACGAGAGAAAATATTACCGCGACGGCCACCTCTACGGTTTCCTCGTTGAAATGGACGCCTTCGAGCATAAAAAGCACGTTCCATCTGTTGTGACTCACTCTCCTCTTGTGAAATCATAGCTGTATAGTGACCAGCATTACGACGTTCTTGACGTTGAGAGTATTCAATTAAAGACATGCAGGCTTGGTCGAAATCAAGACCATCTTTATTAGAGAGAATAGTAACAATATTATCATAAGAAGAGTCCTTCACTGTATCAAGGAGAAGTGTAATCAGTTGCTTTTGACAGCGGCAAGTTGATTAATAATAGATTTGAAAGATTCAATATGTCCCGTCATGGTAGTACCAACTTCATATTGTAACTTGTTAAGCAACCCCCTCAAATAAAGTATTTCTGTAACAGATTTCTTCTGAAAGTTTGCAATAAGGTACTTCCATACGTCGTGGGAAGTAGGCAATTCATACATATCAAGCAAAAGGGAATCAGTAAAAGCAGAAAGAATATACCAACGAGCTGCTTTATCACGTCGTTGCCAATCCGTATAGGAAACATTCCAATCTTCAAATATAGGTTCTTCACTGATAAGCACATTATCATTATCCGTATGAACAGGCTAAGGAGGACAAACACGGTTTCCAAGAACAACATCGGAGAGTTCATGGCCTTCAAGAATTAACAACATCTTTTATTTCCAGCCTGGAAATCCTTGACCTTGGAAAGGAGGAACAAAATGTTGGCCAGAAGGAAAGCCGTTGACGAGAATATTCATAGCCATGTCTTGTTGCGAGAAGATGTATAAGATAAGATCGCAGAATCTGCACACCATATATGGTGAAGGCCACAATTGAGAATGAGAGAGATATGAGGACTGCATTCTGTCAACGATAAATGTAAGAAGGATGCTCAAGGAACGTACAAATATGTGAGAGACGTCACCCAAAAAAGGCAGGATAAAGGAGATGTTAATAATAAAAGAGTCCTCAAAATAGAGTGGCGTGAGACGCAAGATTGACGGCCACAATACGAATAGAAAAAAGCTAAATTTTCTCGAAAAATTTAACGCCAAGATAAGAAAAACGATCGCGGACACTTCACGAAGAAGTAGGACGAAGAAAGCTGCGTCAAGCTCAATTGCAGTAAAAACAACATAACTTTCTGTTGTGAACTCCGATTGACGTAAACCTAGAACTCAAATCGAAGAGCTCGAGGAGACGAACAAGTTTTGGATAAACAATGCCATTGCGCTTTTCATGGTTCTCCAAATTTTGAACAGAACACCCCAAAAAATTGAGATGAAGTTCAGGGTGTCATCAATAAGAAAACGTAATCAACGATTAGATTGATTAGCAATAAACTCCACACAAAACACTAATCATATTCTTATTAACACAAAACAACCACAGTTAACAAGAATCAACGCTCAAAAATAAAATTTATAGCAATTTTGAATCTTACATGCGAATCGCATACACATACTGTTTTGTCACCATGAATTGAATCGGCCCGTGATTGTTACCACTCTGATACCATGTTGAGATGTAGAGAGAAAGAGAGAGAGACGAAACAAGAGACACACCATATACACTCCGAAAGACTGATTCATATTGAGGACAAGATACAAATATATAGGTGAGACCAAGTTGAGTAGAGTGAGCCATATATAGCTCCAACAACAAGAAGCACTATCAAGAGTCAATTAAATAATAGTGATATTGCTATTTATTCAGTGCCATCATTTTGAAGAGTGAAAAAATAAGACTCACCATCATTGAACTTATACTATCATATTTTCATTGGTTTTCGTTTTCCCACGAGGGATAAAGATGCTCACTAGGCCACCCAATGAGCACCTTCATTTTTGAGAAGCCGCATAATGATAAAGGACGCGATGACATACACCATAATAATCGCGGATATATATCCATAACTATTATTGCGACTATTGATGACAAACCATGATACAATCATGATACATACCAACCTGCTGCAGGAACGGCCATCCAACACATTGTAAATGATTTCTTCCTTTGGAACGAGTGCACCCAGATTCAAAAGGAGTCCTATACGGAGAGATTGTATCTCTGACATTCCATTGTCATCCATAACTAAGGAGTGTTTCTCCTCCTTTAAAGAGCAAGAAGAATTATTTGGTGATGAAGGTCTGACTAATCTTCGACATCTCACCAAATCTACATGCCCAACATAACCAGTTCTCACTTTACCTCTAATGTGTGAGTCTAACATTTACACACCGGCATTGGCATGCTCTTTCTCCCCCTAAAAGAAAGACTGCAGACAAGACAAGGAGAGACACGAGAAAAAGCTTGATTTAGCCTTCCCTAGGGTTTCGGCCCCTGATGACAGAGGGACATATCAAGGAGCTTGAGCATGAGGCTAAGCTGAAGGAAGAAGACAACACAGAAACGATGATGATGGTAGACATGATATGCGACCACCTTGCCAGATTCCACCAGCTCCCTACATTGTGTTGCCAGATTCCACTAGCTCCCTGAATTGTGCTGCCCTGACTACTCTTCCACGCCGGTGTTCCCCTTATCTGTTGCTGTTTTCAGCCTGCGTTGCTGGCTATCCATAGCCGGCCCTCTGCCTAGCTCCGTCCGAGATCCAACACAGGGGTCCTTGCAGTATCGCATGGGAATGCTGTCACGGATTGGGGATGACTGCAGGCTCCTGATTCCCGAGGCCGAAGGTACAAGAGCATCCAACTTGCCAAGCAAATGTGGAGAAATATACCGGTCACGAAAGAGCAAGGGTACGAACCGAGCTCAGACTCCCATAGAAAGCAGAGTTTGGAGGGGCGACGCCAAGCGGGGAGACTGAGGTGTCACGGGAACCTGGTTCGCAGCCAACCAATCCATTCCCAAAATTACATCCCGTTCACCCATGCTAATAACATAAAATTCTCCCAAATGTTTCTCGTGAAGATTCATCAATACAAAGATCTCTTTCCGTACCTTTTTGCTGTCTATCTCTATTATTCGGTTCCCGTGACAATTGGTATCAGAGTAAGCGGTTGATTCTGGACATGGAAGGATACGAGAGGAGGATGAAGGAGCAAGAAGACCTGATTCGGCGACTATGAGAAGATCTAAAAATTGCAAATCGGGAGTGTGTTGAGGCTCTGCGGGGCAAAGCAGCACGAGAGCTTGATATCTATGTAGACCTTGATGGCCAACATGAAGGTGAAAACCATGCTAATCCACCTGGAAACAATAATCATCGTGGTGGCACTAGGGTACCGCCAAAAGAAACGATGATGATATGGGAGAAGCGACAACCAAATCATTCTTAACGAAGGCTAAGCTTAAAGAGTTTGATGGCATAAGAAAGATATGCGAAGATTTAGAAGCGTGGATTGAAGAACTCAAAGATTGGGATTATACTTTCAATATCGAGAACACGACCACGAGACTTTCGAATGCTCGAGCAAGGTGATCGATAAGACAATACGTACCAAGATGGCTCAATTGGAGACTTTTGGCGATGCGTACAATAAAGAGACGTTTTTCGCAATTCTGTCCGCGTTGCCTTGTAGACCAGACCTATTCCCGTCGTTTTGAGTACCTGGATTGATCTGTTCTGAGTTCGTTTGTAAAAGTTATGATGAAAACAAACTGAAGGCAGCAGCAGTGTAGTGTACACAGGGACAGACAGACATACAACATCATACAGTTCTCCCTGCTATGAACCAAGAAGTGGATTGTTTCTTCATGGTAGAGTATGAAAATTGAGATTATGAAGGTATATAATTATGTTTTTTTACTTTCATTATCATGTTGAATTGGTTACACGAGTATGTTCTTTTGGCTATTTTGTAGGCGATGCAGAAATCAATGTGTGAAACAGGATCTGTGCAAAGTGTCATGATAGAAATCTAACCTTTACGGATCGCTTAGCGATCAGTTCTTATATTATTCTCGTAGGTATACTTGGTACGAAAATCGTGCAGGCTTTTCGAGGAAAAGAAGGATAAAAGCACGACGGGTGGTGCGTTTGGGGATCATTCACCGATCTCTTCTTCTGCGAGTGCGAGTGCGAGTGAGAGTGAGAGTGAGAGTGCGAGTGCGAGTGCGAGTGAGACGCTGCATGCAAGCGAACTGAAGCTCGGGGGTGGTCGGGAGGTTCGAGCTCCGTACAACGGAGTGCGCCCATATATTTTGCTCCTCTGTTGTATCAAAACTCTACAAAGATTCATCAATACAAAGATCTCTTTCTCTATCTTTTGCACAGATAATGTAATAGGACTAGTTTTTGAAGTTCTTAAAGTCGAAAAGAATGTAGCAGGGCATATCTTTCGTTAGTACGATTTGAAAGATTGTTGAATAGTCTATTAAATAGAGCTTATACAAATGAGTTGAGATATTAAGAGAGAACATATATATATATATTTTTAAATAATACACTAAAGACGGATTTGATAAAGATTAATGAATAACAGATAGTCTGTCTATGAACAGTAAAATTGAGATTTTTATTAATATCAATGTTTTATATTTATGTGTTTTAGCTTAAAATGCATGGGTAGGCTTAAAATAAGTTGTAAAAGTAGTGGAGACTCATAATCTGATACCATTTGTCACGCGAACCGAATAATAGAGATAGACAGCAAAAAGGTACGGAAAGAGATCTTTGTATTGATGAATCTTTGCAGACTTTTGATACAACAGAGGAGCAATTGAATATGGGTGCACTCCGTGGAGGTTCGAGCTCCGTACAACGGAGTGCGCCCGTATATATATTCAATTGCTCCTCTGTTGTATCAAACACTATCAATACAAAGATTTCTTCCTCTGTTTTGTTGTCTATCTCTATTATTGTGTTCCCGTGACAATTGGTATCAGAGCAAGCGGTTGATTCTGGACATGGACGGATACGAGAAGAAGATAAAGGAGCAAGAATACCTGATTCGACGACTACGAGAGGATCTGGAAATTTCAAATCGGGAGCGTGCTGAGGCTCTGCGAGGCAAAGCAACACGAGACCCTGATATCTATGTGGAAATTAATGGTGAACACGAAGACGGAAACCATGCTATTCCACCAGGAAACAATAATCAACGAGTGGGCGCTGGGGCACCGGGCGGTGGAGATGGTGGTGATGATGGAGATGATGATGATGGGAACGGTGGTTCTGGACGTCGCGGTCGTCCACACGAAAGAGAGCGGAATGACGGCGAAGCGGAAACTAAGGAAAGGAGAGGACGAAGAAGGGAACGTGATGAAGAAGATGCAGATGAAGATTCTGAAAGGGCAGCTTTGCAGCAAGTCTTCAAGAAGGCAAAGATTAACGAGTTTAATGGCATCGAGAAAACTGGTGAAGATCTCGAAGCATGGATTGAAGAGTTAGAAGATTATTTTGCATTGAAGAAGTTCTCTGAAGAGGCAAAAGCAAAGGTTGCAGTTGTTCATCTTCGACAAACCGCAAAGCTTTGGTGGAAAGCATACCTTAAACAATGAACAAAGGTTACTCCAATCACTTGGGAGGAATTTAAAATGCAAGCGTATAAAAGGTACTGTTCTCCACACTATGAGATGGATAAAAAGATGGAGTTTTACAAGTTTCAGCAGCAACTTGAGGACGAGCCAAGTCTTACTGTACATGAGTATAAGGAGAAGTTTTTGCGACTTCACAAGTATGCACCGGAAGTAGAAGGAGAGGTGTTGACAAACAAATTTATCGAAGGGTGCGTAAAGATCTGTATTATCAAGTAAAGGGTGCAGGGGCTACCGATTTTCTAGATGCTATTGCGAAGGCCGAAAATTATGAGAAGAAGGTGAAGTATGAGAGCCGCAACCCTACTCCAAGCAGAATTATACCTACCGGGCATAGAATGCAGAATAGGCCTTTTCAGACAAACACTGAGTTTCTCCGAAGGAATTGTACAAATAATCAGAGAAGACCACCCAATAATTTTTCAAATCAGAATCAGAATTTCAATCGAAATCAGAGTACAAATCAGAATGCTGTAACCAACCGCAATCAAAATTTGGGACAGAATACTATAAACAACCGCAATCAAAATTTGGGTCAAAATGATGCAAATCAGAAGCAAAGAAGACGACAACCGCTGCGGTGGCAACATGATCCTGCTTTTCTAGAATGAGCAAGGAGATTTGGGTTATGTTTTCGTTGCGGTGAGCAAGGTCACAAGACGTTCGAATGCCCAAATAAGAAGATCGATCAGGCTGTTCTTGCACAAATGGAAGCCAATATGAATGCGATGGACACCACGATTGAGGAAGCGAGCGAGGAAGGTAAGTGCTCTGAAATTCCTATGAAATGCATGACAACGCCTGTCCATCATTTAAGGGTATCCATTATAAGAATTCGGGGTAAGATAGGAACTGAAATTGTGAATTTTCTCATTGATTCGGGTAGTACGCATTGTTTTATGTCTAACAAGCTTGCGCAGACTTTGAAATTGAATTCTGATTCCCAGATTAGGAGACCTGTAGAATTGGCCAATGGGAAGAAACATTATACACAGGGTCATATTCAGGACTTACCTTTTTTGCTGAACAAAGAGAAACATTCGGGAGAATTTTATGTTATTAGCATGGGTGAACGGGATGTAATTTTGGGAATGGATTGGTTGGCTGCGAACCATGCATTGATTGATTGTGAGAGGGGTGAGTTGGTTTTTAAAAACAGAGATGGTCATGCGATTAAAGCTGAGGAGAGAAATACTAAATCACTTCTGATTTCTGCCATGAAACTTTTGAGGGGGGTGAGACAAGGGTGTGAGACGTTTCTTGTGTTTGCTAACGAGATTAAAGAGGATTCTGGGAATAAACAGAAAGGGGAAAATCCAGAATTTGTAGAGGATCTCTTACATGAATTTAAGGATGTGTTCCCGGACGATCTTCCTGGTATGCCTCCGCCTAGAGCGGTAGACCACGCCATAGATCTATATCCAGGAGCAACACCTTATTCAAGGGCTCCATACAGGTTCAATATTGATGAGCTTAAAGAGCTCAAGATACAACTTGATGACCTTTTGAAAAAGGGTTTTATTAAACCTAGTGTATCTCCTTGGGGCAGTCCTGTGTTATTCCAAAAGAAAAAGGATGGTACATATAGGTTATGCATTGACTACAGGGGGTTAAACAAACAGACCATTAAGAACAAATATCCTCTTCCTCACATAGATGAATTGCTTAGCCATTTGAGTGGTGCCACAATATTTTCAAAGGTTGATCTTCGTTCTGGCTACCATCAAATCCGCATTAAGGTCGAGGACATTCCAAAGACTGCTTTTCGTACACGTTATGGGCATTATGAATTTACAGTTCTTGCTTTTGGTTTGACTAATGCACCAGCAACTTTCATGTGCTTAATGAATAATATTTTTCACCCGTATCTTGATGACTTCATTCTGGTATTCTTGGATAATATTTTTGTGTATTCTAAGAATGAAGAAGATCATGCATTGCGCTTAAAGAAAACATTTGAGGTTTTGCGTGAACATAAATTGTATGCCAAAGCAAGTAAGTGTACTTTTGCAAAGGATCAGATTGTGTACTTGGGAAGAGTGATTTCTAAAGAGGGGATTCACATTGACCTTGACAAAGTTAAGACTATTGTGGAGTGGCCAACACCAAAGTCATTAAGGGATGTGAGAAGCTTTATGGGTCTAGCACAATATGAGAGAGCACACATTAAAGATTTCTCTAAGATAGCAAGTCCTTTGACCGAATTGACCAAGAAAGACAAGGGTTTTGTGTGGACTTCTACGTGTGAGACTGCTTTTGAGACCTTGAAGGCTAAAATAGCAGAAAATTGTGTTTTGAAAGTTCCTGAGATGGGCAAACCATTTGTTGTATCAAAACTCTACAAAGATTCATCAATACAAAGATCTCTTTCTCTATCTTTTGCTATCGATCTCTATTATTCGGTTCCCGTGACATGAGGACTCCGGAGTGCAGAGTGAGGAGTCAAGACAGAGGCCGACAAGTACCGTATCCAGCTGGCGGAGCCGTAACCTTTCGAAAGATTTGAATTTGGCACTCAATGAAAACCTATTCAAACAAGACGATCTAACGAAGGAGAAAAGGCATCTCCTGCCCAAATGCACTTAGGATGCTGACTGCGCGTTTGCTGTGAACACCTGCCAATCGGCTTTAGGCTGGGTTCAGACAAAATAGCGGGCCAGCATCAATATATCGGTCATAAAATTCAACTTTCTTTTTCAGACCCGTCACTTTTTGGGCGACACCCCTCCCCTTTAAGTGCCACGGGGTCATAAGCATGGGATCAACGATGCTCATTCAAAAAGAGGGGCGAACGCAATCTGGTCCATTGATCTTTAAAAACTAAACTTGCGATCTCGAGTTTAATTTTTTTCTCGAGTTTAGTTTTGGTCAGATTGCACCTAATTCAAAAATTGGAGAGGGTCTTCATTTATCAAAAGGAGGATTGTGAGCACAGAGAGGAGGAGCCTAAAGTTGAGAGAGAGAGAGAGAGAGAGAGAGAGAGAGAGAGAGAGAGAGAGAGAGAGAGAGAGAGAGAGAGAGAGAGAGAGAGAGAGTCTTCTCAAGTAAACAAGAAGGGATCCCATGGTACTTACTAAGCGCTCAAACCTCTATGCAAGCACGCTGGAAGAGAATCCTGTGGATGGCTTCCGGCAAAGCAGCAACTCTCCATTGAATCTAGTGGAAGAAATGGAGGAAGACGACTCACCTACTGAGAGAGAGAGAGAGAGAGAGAGAGAGACTTTCTGTTGATTATTTAGAGTTTGTTTATTTTTAATGAAAATAACTATTTCAAATGTAACCAAGATGAATCCAAGAGGTGGTGGCGGTATTGTTCAGCTTATGAAGCATGTATAAGCAAACTCAACGTTTTGAGAAGAGAATGGCTAAGAAATGCCACCTTGAAAGAAAGCATCAATGTGAAAATGTAGTCGTACCACCTCTTCTAATAGGTCGGCCAAAGGGAAACGCAAAAATTCACAAACCCACTTCTTCCAGGTCACGCATTCAAAGAAAGTCTCGATTTTTCAATGTTGAGCAAAAGCTTAAGAATGTGAGAAAGGCATACGAGAAAAGCAAGAGAGAACAAGGAGAGCGGGCATGGGTGCTTTGTGCACATAAGAAGAAAGGGAAAATAACAAAGGAGTCATGGATAGATGAACTTGTCAAAGACGATCTAGCATCATGGGAATCACGCATCCAAACACGAGAGAAGTTGGTCATAGAACGAGTTTCGGATGGCTATGATAAAGCTGTAAGTTTTAATATTTTTTACATACTGCATAATTATATATGTGTTCTAAATTATCATGAATTATAATGTTCAATAGAAGCGCATACAAACAGAGGATTTATCTAAAGGAAGCGAGAAGAGTAATTCTACACCAAAAACAGAAACCACACAAGTATAGTGCTTACATACATTATCTCTTAAACAATACATATACTATTTTTAAATAACTTCTTTGAGACTACTCACCACTAGGATGCAAGCACAAGTCAAATGGAGATTCCTCCTGCTCCTCTGCAAAAGCTAAAGACCAAAAGAAAACGTGACCCTGAGGCAATGGATGGATTCATACAAGAGATTCATCTGGTATTTTTGATTCTATATGAAATAAATAAATAAATCAACCACACAATTTTGTTGGCATCCAATATTTGATAAGAAATGGCAACAATCCAAAGATGAAACCCATGTCGCAATTGAGATTCTCCACGGCGTGATTGATTGTAAAATCCTCATACCGCTAAGTCCAGAAGGGACTGTCAGGTAAGCTATCATGTTTTTTAGCGATAGGCTAGTTGGTAACTTTCAAGTTATATTTTTTTCTTATTCTATGATATTTTTACTATTGTAGTGGATGAGTTGTTTTCCACTTAAAGTCTGTACGTTTTAACCTTGGGGTTGACATGATTGGATCGTTTCAACAGAGTGAGCTTGATGTTGAGGCATCGACAATGTCTATGAACCTAGTTAAAATGATATGCATTTCTTATCACCTATTTTTATATATATATATATATATTTGGTGTATATAATTGGATGGATCATACATTCTTGAGCAAGTGTGGTTTGTAGATAGCTTATGGTTTCTTTTCTGCGGGAGAAGAAGGTTGGAAAAAATTCCATGAAAAACTTCTTTGGTTCCCCAGATCTTGGAAGCCATAGTTTCACCTTATTTCCAATTGTTGATAGGTAATAATAGTATTCACCATCTTTTTCTTGTATACGGTATGTTATTAAAATTTATGACACCCTACCTATGTTCAGATCCCATTGGACTCTTATCGTTTTGTACAACCCGCATCTTCTACATCTAGATGGACTTCCTCGAAAAAGGTCATGCTTTTTAATGTTTGATTCCTTGTCCATTCTACGCTCAGCTCACAAATATGGGGATGTTCTACAAAGGTATACTTGTAGAGGTTATGCATGCTAAATAATTTTAGTCTCATTGCATAAGCTTCTTGCTTTCCTTGTTTTAGAGCCTGTGAATATTTTGGAAAATATTGAACGGATCAAGTTGTATAGTTAGAGCTACTGGATTCGGTAAAGTCGATAGGATGTGAAGATATTGAAATGAGTAATCTACAAAATCTCAATGTATCTTCTGGCATTCAAATGTAATTTGTTTTGTTTCTTGGTGTAGATTCCACAACAGCCAAATGCTCATGATTGTGGATGGATGGTATGTGATGAAATATATGCGCATGCTTATTGAGGGTGGCTTGGTCGGTCCTCCGCCACATTCTTGGGTAATCCATTATGTTGATTGTTTTGTTATGGGTTATATGTAGTTGTTTATAGAAGATTTTGACTACTTGTATTTATGGCAGCTTTCTAGAAAATGGTTTCAACATGAGGATGTGGAGATATTGAAAGAAGATCTTAGAGAATGGTTGGACCAAGCACTTGGAGAAGTTCCATTGCAAAAGGAATAGACATTGGATATTTTTTATACATGTAGCTTTTAGACTCGTGTAGTGATGGTATGACTTGCTCTATGTATGTGCTTTAGACACAACTCGGCTAACAACTCTTTGGAGTTAATTTTGATACAAAACCTTGATATGGTTTATGGTCATGGTTTTTCGTTATGGTTTATGATCATGGTTATGGTTTTTGGTGGTGTCTCGAGTTAAGGTTTATGGTAATGCTATCCAGTTATGGTTTATGGTCATGGTTTCTTATATAGTTTATGATCATGACTCCCGGTTATGTGTTTCCGATTATGGCTGTGGTGAGTGACTCCGGTTATGGTTTCCATTTCCGGTATGGTTTTAAGTTACATATCGGTTATGGTTTGCGTTTCTAGTTATAGTTGCGGGTTATGGTTATAGTGAGTATTTCCGACTCCGCTTATGGATTGCATTTTTTGTTTTCGTTATGGTTATGGTTTTCGATTATGGTTATGGTAAGTGATTTCAGTTATGATTTACGTTTCCGGTATGGTTTTGAGTTACATACCAGTTATGGTTTGCATTTATGGTTATGGTTGCCGGTTATGGTTATGGTAAGTGTTTTCGACTCAAGTTATGGTTTGCGTTTCCGATTATGGTTATGGTTTCGACTCTGGCTATGGTTTACGTTTTCGGTATGGTTTTGAATTACATATCCGGTTATGGTTTGCGTTTATGGTTATGGTTGTCGGTTATGATTATGGTAAGTATTATCGACTCCGGCTATGGTTATGGTTGAATTCAGTTATGGTTATGGTTATAGTTGCCGGTTATGGTTTACGTTTCCGGTATGGTTTTGAGTTACGTATCCGGTTATGGTTATAGTTGCCGGTTATGGTTGCCACTTATGCGTTTTTTGTATGGTTTTCGAGTATGATTGTGTGATTTACGTTTTCAATTGCGTTTCCAATTTCCACTCCGGTTATGGTTTGCTTTTCCGGTCATGGTTATGGTTATGGTTTTGACTCCGTTTATGGTTATGGTTTCGACTCCGGTTATGGTTTACATTTCCAGTATGGTTTTGAGTTACGTATCCGGTTATTGTTGAGCTTATATGTGAAGCTACTCAATATATGGCTTCTCTATATATGGCACCCAGGTCCCCCCTATATATACATCATCTCATGTGTGTATTCAACACACTTTGAGGTTCTATTTCTATGCTCTCTCTTTCTCTCTCAACATGGTATCAGAGCAGTACGTTTTTGTTTTCGATTTTTCTCCTTATTGAAAGCGATTTTGCAGAAACTACCCGCGATTTTGAGTTATCGTTGGCGGACTGCGTACATGTCTGAAATACAATTTTCGCTTTTTGTTTGTTTTTTTTTCCTAATTGAGAACGATTTTGCAGAAACAGCCCCTGAAGGCACTGAAATCGATGTGGTCTATAACTTTGCAGAAGAAAGTTTTCTTTTTCCAAATTCTGTACTGATTTTGAGTTATCGTTGACTGAAAAGCAACTTTCGTTTTTTGTTAATTGACTTTTCTCCTAATTGAGAACGATTTTGCAGAAACTATTCACGAAAGCCATCGGAATCGATGTGGTCTACAACTTTGCAAAAGAAAGTTTCTCTACATTCTGCACCAATTTTGGGTTGTCGTCTCAGACTCCGAATATGTTTGAAAAGAAAAATTTTACTTTTTGCTTTTGATTTTACTCATAGAAAACTTCTCAATTATATTTTTCTTCATCAATCATGGTACATAATCTTTTGTTATATGATATACACGTTCATTGATTCTCGTATAATTATTCTTTTAGAGATATAGTTTACGTCGTTTTATTGATAATTTCTCGTTGATACCATAGTGATTTTGATGGTACCATGATGATGTTTTGTTAGTACTTTGGTCATGGTGATTTTCGTTGATACCATGGTTATTCTCGGTGATTCCATGATGATATTTCATTGCCATGGCTATTCACGGTGATACCATGATGATGTTTCGTTGATACCATGGTTATTCTCGGTGATACCGTAATGTTGTTTCGTTGATACCATGGTTATTCTCGGTGATGCCATGATGTTGTTCCGTTGATACAATGATTATTCTTGGTGATATCATGATGTTGTTTTGTTGATACCATGATGATTTATTCATTTTTATTGATACAATGATGATATTTTGTTAATACTTTGATGATACTCATTAATATCACTACGTTGATAAATGTCATTTTACATAGTATACACACATGTCATTTGTATCAGTATTATGCATCTTGTACTTTTTATGTTCATACTTTATGTCCATATATGTTGTCGTGCGTATATATGTCGTCAAAAGAGTGGCGTCACGAACCATCTCTTATGGCATTGTGAACGTAATTATTTCACTAACGATGCTAATAATTTTCATGACTATGTTTTTTGAGTTTATGATCTACGTATGATTGATCAAAGAATTGATTTCATGAAGACAAACTTCATGACAATAAAAGATTTATTAAGACATGTTTGGTGATGCCATATTGATGACAACATGAAGATATGCTTGGTGATGCGATAGTGATGACAAGCTACACAACAGATTCATGGAGACACTTCTGATTACGAGGTAATCGATAGCCTTTACACCTTTTTATTGAACCTTTGTATTCATTATTGTATTTGATAGGATAGAAGTAATGTAACTCCTCATAAAACACTCATTGTAAAAGGAGTGATGTAGCTCCTTATAAAATATTCATTGTAAAAGGAGTGATGTAGCTCCTCATGATCATTTGTATATTCAATGATTTTTATAATATAACGGTGGTTGTATACAGAGCTGTGGGTTTTTTTCTTGATCTGCCAAGGGTTTTTTCACCGTTTATATGTGAAGCTACTCAATATATGGCTTCTCTATATATGGCACCTAGGTCCCCTCTATATATACATCATCTCATGTGTGTATTCTACACACTTCGGGGTTCTATTTCTGTGCTCTCTCTTTCTCTCTCAATAGTTATGGTTTGCGTTTATGGTTATAGTTGCCACTTATCCGTTTTTTGCATGGTTTTCGAGTATGATTGTGTGATTTACGTTTTCAATTGTGTTTCTGATTTCGACTCTAGTTATGGTTTGTGTTTCCGGTTATGGTTATGGTTTCAACTCCGGTTATGGTTTACGTTTCCGGTATGGTTTTGAGTTACGTATGCGGTTGTGGTTTGCGTTTATGGTTATGGTTGTTGGTTATGATTATGGTTTCCGACTCCGGTTATGGTTTGTGTTTATGGTTTTCGGTTATGGTTATGGTTTTTGATTATAGTTATGGTAAGTGATTCCGGTTATAATTTACGTTTTTGGTTTAGGGTTTCGAGTTGCGTATCGATTATGGTTTGCGTTTATGGTTATGGTTGCCGGTTATGGTAAGTGTTTTTGACTCCGGTTATGGTTATGGTTTTGGATTATCTGGTTATGGTTTGTATTTATGGTTATGGTAAGCGTTTTTTACTCCGGTTATGGTTTTCGTTTCCGGTTGGGTATGGTTATCGTTTTTTGTACGGTTTTCGAGTATGATTGTGTGATTTACGATTTTAATTGCGTTTCCAATTTTGATTTTCAATAATGCTTTGTGTTTTTATATAGCTTCACCTGAATATATTCATTCTATAAAAACTAATCTCGGGATCCCGAGATTAGCTTTCTCCAAAGAGACATCTCCTCTTTGAAAGTTATAGTCTCGGGATCTATTTCCATCTGTAGGAGTAGTAAGACCAAAATGTATAGTGCTTATGCAAAAACCCCATCTAAAAAAACAACTCATGTGATACGATATTTGAACAAAAATATATTCAAATAAACTTTAACACTAGGTTGGTAATGGGACACTTTTATGTCGTGGGACACTTTTATGTCCTGTTAAGTGACCATTTTCCTTGAATTATGTCAAGAGTTTAAAAATGTATTTTGACGTGCTATCTGTCTAGAAAGTTGTCTCATGAGCTGAAAAAAACTCGACATTTTTTTGGAATATCAATTCCATCTTTAACCTTGTCTTTGCACAACATTTCACAACCTAAACTGTGTGAAAAAACGGGTCCTGGTTTTGGCTTTTTCAACTTTTTGCAAGTATACCACTCTAGAATTCATGTTTGTGAGGTTTATAATGCTAGAGAACTATCTTTAGTAGTCCTCAACATGTCCTGATGCTTCTAGGGAGAAATAAATGTTAAGGTTGTAAGTTATGACCAAATTACAAAAATTGTCAAATCCTATTTTTTAGCCAATTTTAGCTCTTCTATGATTTTTTTGGTGGTTTTCATGATATCCAAATGTAGTTTTGATTTTCTATGTCACATATTGTAACATAAAGCTAATATTTCTTGAGTTTTGGGGCACCTAATACCCTATTTTGCATAGTAGACAACGAAGGTTGATTTTTTCAATTATAGAAGAAAATGAAACATTCTAGTATATCAAGTATAGCTTTTTCAATATTGTTAGTTTCTTGCGACAACTACATGCATTTTGTAGGTAGTAACCATATCTAGTCATAAGGATGAAATTTGGCTAGATATTGAATAGCTTCTATGGGATTCTACAACTCATAATGTTGAACCGAGTTTTTTCATGTTTGCTGTATTTAGTACTTCATCTTTGTCCCCAAGATTCCCCTTGGTAAGAGATGTATTATTCTTTTGACATGCTCCATGGCTCCTTACGAACCTAAAGGACAATACGGAACTAAGAAAACATGCATATATTATTTGTATTGAGCGTGGCTATAGAAACTTTCATGATAGGTTTGCAGAATGGTAAAAATTCAACTTTTTTGTACCTATTTCTTTTGGCAAAACAAAACATAGTGAGTGAGAAGCAATCATATGTTCTGATCACCAACCCATTGAAGTTAACTAGGGAATTTATCTCAAGTCCTACAAAAATCCCTAATCTTATTTTTATGCAACAAAACGTAAGAAATGACTGTTTTGATGAAAATGTAGTGGTCCATCAACTTTGGAGGCTTGGTGTGACCAAAAGATGAGAAATTTTACAAGTTTCTTATTTTTTCCATGTGTAGTAGGCCTTGAACTATAACCTCATGAAAGGATTTTACAAAATGAGTGGATCCACTATGGTTTTGGAGGTTTTTTTCAAAACCTTGAAAGGACACTTTTATCTTGTTAGGTTACCAACCTAGTGTTAACATAGTAGGTCCTTGTTCGGTATACATTAGAATGACTCTTAATTGAGATGCTTGTACATAAGGCATCTCCTCTCCACTAGAAATTTGTAGGGTAAAGAACCTTTCCTCCTCATTCAGGAGCCATAGGTACAAGAGGAGATTTTAGCCCAAAAAGATATTTTCATCATCACATACTTGCACAACCCTCCCTAACAAGCGATCTGAAGTCTCTTCAGGAGAATGATTTTTTGACAAGGGAAGTAACGCCTGGCATGTATGACAGACAAAAGTGGATTTGGAGTCAACCACCATAGTTTTCGAGCAGCAATGTGGACACCAAATCCGAGGAAAATTTTGAAAACGGACACAACTTTGTCCTCGTTGATGCTTTCGTCTAAGAACTCTGGTCAGCTTCCTTGGTATGAAAGTAGACTCCATTTTCACTCCGGTTTGAGATGTCGCCTCACTTGAATCAGCCACTTTCTTCTATGGCTTGCAACCATGGCCAAGTCGAGTTGTGTTACATTTTCTTGTATTGATGCACACTTCCTTGTGTAGGCATGTCCATAGTTTTGGGGCACATACTTGATCACGATGATGGGTCTCCTCTCGCCAGTGGTTCAGAAATCCTTGAAATGGCCACTAAGTAATACAATGAATTGCTAAATGTCAAACCTGAAATCTCCTTGCAGAGGGATAATGCCATGTAAACCTTGCTTGGGGCAATGGATCCATGCATTGAGCTAGTCACAGCTGCAAAGGTTGGAACAGCCAATTGAAGAGGCTGAGATTCTACATGCTCTTAAAAAGCTGCCAAATGACAAATGCCATGGCATATGTGGGTTGTCCAAATAATTTACGCTCTCATTTTGGTTGAATCAGAAATCCATCATCTGTACTTTGTTGAATGCAATCTAGATGGCTCAATGCATGGATCCTACCCTTAAACAAGGGGTCATCAAACTTATCCCTAAGAATACTTTTCCAAAGACTTTCGCTGATTAGAGGCCCATCACCATGATGGGGATTCTGTACAAGATTTTGGCCAAAACCATTGAAACCAGGATAACACCAGAGTTGAGAAAACATATTCATCTTGCTCAAATAGGGTTCATCAGTGGCAGATCTATATTTAATAATATACTCATTGTGCAGCTGGGAATTGAGCATGCAATAAATTCCAAACAAGACATGGTGATGTTTTAGATAGATTTTGTGAAGGCTTTTGACACATTGCAGTGGGACTTTGTCTCTAGCATCATGACAAAAATGGGTTTGGGGCTAGAATAAGTGGATTTATAAACCTGCTGGGGCTTAATGCTTATTCTAGAATTGATGTCAATGGTAGACTGTCAGCAAAGGTATACACAGCCAGGTCTGTCAGGCAAGGGTGTCCTATTAGTCCTTTTTTTTTTGCTATTGACTCACCCTTTGTATTCTTACTTAGATTGAGTGGCTTCAAGTGGTCACCTACAAACCCTGCAACTTCGATCAAAGAAAGTAGCAGGAAAGGAATTTGCTGATGATACCTTTTTGTTTTTGAAAGCACACAATGTAAATGTCATAATATGTGTTAAAGTATGGGATTTGTATGCATTGACAGCTGGCGTGAATCTGAATTTCTCAAAATCTGCACTAATAGAAATTTCTGCCAGGTCCTTTGATACCCTGGTATGGTCAGGGAAAAGGTACTCTAAGGGGCATGTCTTTAGACACCTGGGGTATCCAGTTGGAGTTGGAGTCTCCCAACAGCAGCCTCAACAATGGGTGGTGGATAAGGTTCCAACTAAAATCTCTGCATGACGTTGTGATAAATGGCCACTTCATGTTAGAGTGGGAATTGTGCAAGCTATCTTTGTTACATACATGTTGTTTTATTTACCATTGCTGGATTGGTCTCACAAAATGTTGACAAAATGTACTGTGTTGATATCTAAATTCTTGTGAAATCTCAGATCTGCTTCTACTACACTTATTTCATGGGAAAAAAATCAGCTTCCCATATGCATTGGGCGGGGCTACATATACTCAACCTGGGTTCACATGCACAAGCCAGGAGAGCCTACTTGCTAAAACACATGTTGGCATCTAACACTGGCTGGTCTCTTTGCATGTGGAGAATCATAGACACATCTGTTGTGTATTTTCATGGGGTGTGGCAGATGTCCTGTTGGGATAAACTTTTCACTACTCCTTTAAAAACAGGCTTTGATGTTTCAAACATGCTTTTGAAATCCTAAAAAACAACATGCTCCACTCTCATATGGAAAGGAAGAATAAGATACACGGGCAATTCACTGGGTGCAGAAAACTTATTCTGGAGTTTTGTTTTTAAAATCCCACTTGCTAAACTCATAGGGAAGCTTGCACTTTCCCTTTTCAAAAAGAGAATTGTTCGAATTGATCAACTGCTGGACTCTAACCTACAGTTGATAATTTTTCTTGCAGCGAGAAGACAATATAAACTTGGACACGGATGCAGAAGACTTTGGAATCAGTTGGAAGCTCATGTATACACCCTATAGATATTTGGATTGCCAAATATGCACGATAGACGCAGAGATTGGGTACTGCGAGGATGCACAGCCAACTGGTGGCACTCTTCTTCAGCAGTTTTTTACTCAGCTATTTTACCAAAACACTCGTATACATGATAGATGTAATAAAAATTGGAGAATGCATATGAATTAGTCTTGGTGGATTAAAGTGTTGTCTGCTATATGGTCTATCCCTTATCATTTCAAATCTAAAGTATTTTTGTGGAAAGTATGCACCGGTGTCTTGTTTACTCCTTCAAATCTTTAGAAAAACGACTTTACTGATGGCAAGTGTTGTGTATGCAAAAAGGATGAAACTATCAAACATGTATTTTGGCACTGTAAATTGGTTGCAGAATGGTGGAGATGGGTTGAAGAGAGGAGAAGTTGACCTTGAAGAGGTGAAACCCAAAGTGAAGATGATTGGGGCTTCAAAAGCTTGGATTTTCTTGCTAAGAGATTGTCCCATGAATGAAGAGCCACCCACTAAAACACCATTGGAGAGAATGATACCCTTCTGATAGTTTCCTTTTATGATTTTATTTTTTACTACTCTCCCATGTTCTTCATCCCCTTCTAAGCCCCCCCTTTGGCAAGGTTGTAACTCCTCACATTGTACCACCTCAAAGGTTGATGGAATACTGTTTGATTTTGTGAAACATTTGGCTTCTTGCATGATAGGTTTTTCTATGCTTAACATATATGGGTCATACCAATGCTTTTCAACATCCTCAAACACTTCTTCAAGATTATCCTCACCTGGATTCAACTCACACTCTTCTACTTTGTTTTGGAGTTGGCATTCCATGTACACAATCATCTCTTTATGATCAATGTGGTCTATGATCTCTCCACGTATGATCTCATCTTCTTCTTCACTCTCTTCTTTTAGACAAGATACACTCTCAGAACATTCCATAAGATCAAGGTTACCTTCAAGTTCTTCATTCTCCATAGAGTCATGTTGCACAAAAGCTTCGTCTGCTCAGATTAGAAATTGATCCTCCGCCAAAAGGTTGGATGTATCCATTATTGAATCATCAATGCCATTTGAGATATCTTGTGTCAATTTTTGCATGCTTGTGATAAAGGTAGAAGAAAGAGATTCCACATTTGAATCTTGGCCACACACTTTAGCACTTGAATAATCAGTTCGCATGTAAGTAACTTCTTCAACATTTGTCGGAGTGAAAGGAGACAAGTATGGCAAAGGAGATGAATCCTTGATAGAAACACTTTCATGATGATTGGTTCTTCCAGCGTGATGGAAACCATTTTTGATGTAGAAGTACTTGTGAAACTTCCTTCGGGCAATAGTGACCGCTTCTTCAAAGGTAGAGGGTCTACTACAAGTAACCTTAGTCTTTAGGAAAGGAGACAAATCCGAAATAAATTGATCCATTTTTACATAATCTAGAAATGTAGAACTAGATCCACATCCTTCCCATTGACGAGAAAAAATATCCTCATAAGCATAGTAGTCTTCACCATGTTGTTGAAGTCTCCGTAGTGAAGCCCATGCTTTCTCTGTTGTTGGATCTTTAGAGAATCTGGCCTTCAAAGCTTTGGAAATTTGGGTATATCCATCTTCAATCTGAGAAGACATACTAAGAAACCATTGCTCAGTGTTGCCTCTAAGGCATAGCAATAGAAAATCCCCTTTTTCAATGTCATCCTTTTTACCAAGGATATGACAAACCATTCTAAAATCAGCAAGAAAATCATCAACATCTTCTTCTTGATTTCCGAAGAAGATTGGGATATCATCAAAGGTATAGCGTGTCATAGTCTCTCAATGCTAGAACCACACAAAGATTAGTTCCAAACAATCATCAACTAACTACACAAACTTTGAAAGGTCTTTCAACATGAATTCCAGATTCTTATGTGAAAATGTTTTTTTCCTTTCTTATGTTATGCTAATCCAAACCATATTCTAGATCAATTTTGCTGCGTTGAAATTAAACTCGGTCATACAAGCTTTCATGATTTATATAATCTACTACTTGATTATGCTAAAATTCAAGCATTCATGCAATACAACAATAATAAGCAGAAAGTCAGTTCCTCAGTGGGGGCACCAAAATTGAGGCGGTCCGGGGCAGGCAACAAGAGAGGCGATCTCTAAACACCCCTCAAGGCTCCCGTGCTGCTCAATTGGGGCTCCGGCAACCACAAGCACAACACAACAACAAACCCACAGCCAAACCCAAACAAGTAAGGGGCACCACCTAGTTATGGTATGCGAACTAGGACGTAAGAAAGTTTTTGGCACAACCAAGAAGATGCACCACACAACACACACAAACAACCTCACACCAAGACACACACAAACTGGACCAGAGAGAGCTAGAGCAAAGGGAAGAGAGAGAGAAAAGGATCTTGCGTAATACCGTATTTGTGACTTGCAAATGGAGATGGTTCGTTATGCTGCTATCGTAGAACTTGTATAAACTCACTCAATGCTTAGTGATTGCTAAACATTGCCAAAACACACACACACTGTCTTAGGGTGTGGGAGACCTCTCACCACAATACCCTCTTACAATGGACACAAAACTGGCAATGAAAAACACACTAAAACAGTTTCTAAAATCAAGATCAACCGATAAAAACTCAAATACACAAGTCACCTTGAATTCACCAAACCGTATTGCACAAATGGAAGGACAAAGATTTGAACGTCGAATCACGCCTTTGATGCACCAAACCTCAATTTATTGATGATGAAGGAGCATATACAATAGTGGTTTTGAGATTTGAGGAACTCACGCTCTCTCACTTGCAATGTGTAGCTTGAAGGCTTCTCTCACACCAAGAGTGAAGCTCACAAGAGGTTGCTACACCTAAGTCTCTCCTCACGCATAGACTGTTGAAGTGTTATGTGAGATGTTGGAGGTTTTTCTACAATAAGGGGAGGGACCTGATAAAGATTATTGGAAATCCTAATTTACAAGCTAACAAATCAAGATTATGATTTTTTTGAATATCAAAACATTGCCGGCCTTCTTTGTCTGCTTGAGTCATTGGTGTGGGCTCAAAAGAGAGCATTATTGATGGTGAATAAGGTGAAAGTAGAGTTTCAAGGAAAAGGAGAGAGAGAGAGTTACTTTGTACATGTCTTGAGGTGAGGTGTCTTTTATGGTTAGGGCAATGCTATTTTGTGTTAGTATGTTAGTGGTTAGTGTTAATAATCACTAGAAAGTTAATGTTACATTTACAATGCGTAGAATGAGGTGGTTGGTTGAACTAAGATGGTTGAATGAAGTGAGCAAATCCTTGTGATGGTGAAGCTTGAAGAATTTTTGGACTTACTTGTGTAGGTTCTCAAAATGACTATCGATCTTCTTCTTCGTCTTCCCTTCTTTACGCCACCGCCGCCAAGGTTGATTATCGTGATGAAAATGGTAATTCCGTTGATGATATCTCTTGATTTGCAGAGGTTAACCATGGTACACATGCTGAATTTATGTATATATATAAGGGTTAAGATGGAATTGTACTTTGGAGATAATAGAGAGAGGCATAGAGATGGTGTATGTACATGGAGAGCTCATATGAGAGCTATAGGAGTAAGTGGGGAGGTTAATGGTGAAGAAGGTGAGAGAAACCATTGAAGGTGCAGGTTTGAGTGAGGGGTTGAGAGGAATGTGTGTGTGTGTGTGTGTGTGTGTGTGTAGAAGTGTGGAAAGAGGTGAGAGAAGACTATGGGCTACTTGTGAGAAAAGTGGACAGACTGGGGTCCACTCAAAACATCATAGCTCACCGGTGGTAGCTCCAAACATCATGAAAACATTTGAGGTGATTATTCAGAGCGTGAGCTACATTTTCTCTCTTGACTACCGCTCCAAATTCGGAGTGGAGATGGATATTAAAAATCCCACCAAAAGACCTGTTTTTTGTGCCTGCAAAAGTCTTTTAGTGCCCCCCTCCTGTGTTGAATTTGTACAATGCATCCAAGAGTGAGCCCCTCCTTTGTCATATTACAATACAAAGCATCCAAGTTGCCCTTGACCCATGCATAGAGGAGGATTATTGGTGAATAACGAAATATATACATGGTGGGACTAGTGTATGGACTATTCATGGACTTTAGCTCAATGAGCACATGGTGTTAGAATAATGAGTAAAAATAATATTAAAAATATGGAGGAGTTATGGATATGGAAAGATATTGGAATCATATGTTATGGTCCCTCCTTGAATTATTTTGGGCGAAAGAGGAAAAGGTATGCAAGTAAATAATATAATAAACGTGACCAATGAGTAGAAATCAATTTTTTGTTTTCACGAGGGTGAGGGTTAAAATGTGGGAGTGATTTGTATAAAGGAAAAATATAAGGTTAGAGTATGTACATATTGGCAAAAAATATACTTATGGTGTAAGAGGATGAAAGAAGGCATACACAGGTTTAATAAAACACACACCTAAGTATAAATATTTAAATAAAATACCAGAAAAATTATAAAAATCTCTATATTTAGGCCATATATATAATGCAATATTTACACACAAATGGGCCATAATATTTTTTATGTTTTTTATTTTTTTGACTCAACTAGCCCAGTGACTAGCTAGCTGAGGATTTTAAGAAGATATGGGAATAGCCATAGTGTTTGGGTGAATTTGGTAGGGTGAGGTAGCTTACTATGGCAATTATGGAAAGCCGAAAAACGGCTATCATTAGCACCCCCCCTAGATAATGGTACATTCATGTACTATTTATCCGATCATACAACATGTAGATTGTGTAACGTCTGTCTTTGTCTGTTCTCATCCTTGAAGAACCTTTGTTGTATGATTAAAAAACCTTGTGTGATATGAAAGTTTCTCGAGCCAATAGCATGATGAAATGAAGTGACGGGGTAAACCTCCTCCATCCAGAAAGTTTCCATAAGCACCCCCCAGGATCAAAGATCTTGAAATATATTTCCCAAAGCGAGATGTATGGTATGGAATCACTTACTGAGTTTGATTGAAGAAACTTGTAGATTTTACTGTTGTCCATCATTCCATCTATCACTATGAATGTGATATAGAAGATTGGTTGCTCTTCCTCTTGTCTAAAGTTGATGTATCTGCTACGATCTTCATGATCTTGTATGAGCAAATTCCTGAACTGTAGCTCATAAATTTCATTCAACCTGGGTAGGCTCATCAAGTAAAAAATTCTATGACCTTTATAATTTAGGAAAGCTTGATCCATGCTTCCAGCTGCTATTGGAAGATATTGCAGATAGTTTACCACATAAGTAGATAATAGATGAAGGTTTCTATTGCTTCCAACACATTGGAAGAGAATAGATTTTGGTACTGATTGATGAAATATCCACATGTAGCAATCAACAAGTTTTTCATCTATGATGAAGACCAGAAGCATCACAATGTGCGACCTCCATACCACAAAGAACCAAGTAAAGAAGATTTGGAAACATCCGTTTATCACCAAGTACTAATGTCCTCTTCCACTTAAGAAGGTATGGTGTCCCCGATGAAAGGTATATGTGAAGAGAGGAGAAGTTGACCTTGAGGGGGTGAAACCCAAAGTGAAGATGATTGGGGCTTCAAAAGCTTGGATTTTATTGCTAAGAGATTGTCCCATGAATGAAGAGCCACCCACTAAAACACCATTGGAGAGAATGATACCCTTCTGATAGTTTCCTTTTATGATTTTATTTTTTACTACTCTCCAATGTTCTTCATCCCCTTCTAAGCCCCCCCTTTGGCAAGGTTGTAACTCCTCACATTGTACCACCTCAAAGGTTGATAGAATACTGTTTGATTTTGTGAAACATTTGGCTTCTTGCATGATAGGTTTCTCCATGCTTAACATCCATGGGTCATACCAATGCTTTTCAACATCCTCAAACACTTCTTCAAGATTATCCTCACCTAGATTCAACTCACACTCTTCTACTTTGTTTTGGAGTTGGCATTCCATGTACACAATCATCTCTTATGATCAATGTGGTCTATGATCTCTCCACGTATGATCTCATCTTCTTTTTCACTCTCTTCTTTTAGACAAGATACACTCTCAGAACATTCCATAAGATCAAGGTTACCTTCAAGTTCTTCATTCTCCATAGAGTCATGTTGCACAAAAGCTTCGTCTGCTCAGACTAGAAATTGATCCTCCGCCAAAAGGTTGGATGTATCCATTATTGAATCATCAATGCCATTTGTCAATTTTTGCATGCTTGTGATAAAGGTAGAAGAAAGAGATTCCACATTTGAATCTTGGCCACACACTTTAGCACTTGAATAATCAGTTGGCATGTAAGTAACTTCTTCAACATTTTTCGGAGTAGAAGGAGACAAGTATGGAAAAGGAGATGACTCCTTGATAGAAACAATTTCATGATGGTTGGTTCTTCCAGCGTGATGGAAACCATTTTTGATGTAGAAGTACTTGTGAAACTTCCTTCGGGCAATAGTGACCGCTTCTTCAACGGTAGAGGGTCTACTACAAGTAACCTTAGTCTTTAGGAAAGGAGACAAACCCGAAATAAATTGATCCATTTTTACATAATCTAGAAATGTAGAACCAAATCCACATCCTTCCCATTGACGAGAAAAAATATCCTCATAAGCATAGTAGTCTTCACCATGTTGTTGAAGTCTCCGTAGTGAAGCCCATGCTTTCTCTGTTGTTGGAACTTTAGAGAATCTGGCCTTCAAAGCTTTGGAAATTTGGGTATATCCATCTTCAATCTGAGAAGCCATACTCCAAAACCATTGCTCAGCGTTGCCTCTAAGGCATAGCAATAGAAAATCCCCTTTTTCAATGTCATCCCTTTTACCAAGGATATGACAAACCATTCTAAAATCAGCAAGAAAATCATAAACATCTTCTTCTTGATTTCCGAAGAAGATTGGGATATCATCAAAGGGTATAGCGTGTCATAGTCTCTCAATGCTAGAACCACCCAAAGATTAGTTTCAAACAATCATCAACTAACTATACAAAATTTTGAAAGGTCTTTCAACATGAATTCTAGATTCTTATGTGAAAATGTTTTTTTCCTTTCTTATGTTATGCTAATCCAAACCATATTCTAGATCAATTTTGTTGCGTTGAAATAAAACTCGGTCATACAAGATTTCATGATTTATATAATCTACTACTTGATTATGCTAAAATTCAAGCATTCATGCAATACAACAATAATAAGCAGAAAGTCAGTTCCTCAGTGGGGGCACCAAAATTGAGGCGGTCCAGGGCAGGCAACAAGCTAGAGAGGCGATCTCTAAACACCCCTCAAGGCTCCCGTGCTGCTCAATTGGGGCTCGGGCAACCACAAGCACAACACAACAACAAACCCACAGCCAAACCCAAACAAGATAGGGGCACCACTTAGTTATGGTATGCGAACTAGGACGTAAGAAAGTTTTTGGCACAACCAAGAAGATGCACCACACAACACACACAAACAACCTCACACCAAGACACACACAAACTGGACCAGAGAGAGCTAGAGCAAAGGGAAGAGAGAGAGAAAAGGATCTTGCGTAATACCGTATTTGTGACTTGCAAATGGAGATGGTTCGTTATGCTGCTATCGTAGAACTTGTATAAACTCACTCAATGCTTAGTGATTGCTAAACATTGCCAAAACACACACACACTGTCTTAGGGTGTGGGAGACCTCTCACCACAATACCCTCTTACAATGGACACAAAACTGGCAATGAAAAACACACTAAAACAGTTTCTAAAATCAAGATCAACCGATAAAAACTCAAATACACAAGTCACCTTGAATTCACCAAACCGTATTGCACAAATAGAAGGACGAAGATTTGAACGTCGAATCACGCCTTTGATGCACCAAACCTCAATTTATTGATGATGAAGGAGCATATACAATAGTGGTTTTGAGATTTTTGGAACTCACGCTCTCTCACTTTCAATATGTAGCTTGAAGGCTTCTCTCACACCAAGAGTGAAGCTCACAAGAGGTTGCTACACCTAAGTCTCTCCTCACGCATAGAGTGTTGGGGTGCTATGTGAGATGTTGGAGGTTGTTTTACAAGAAGGAGAGGGGCCTATTTATAGTTGGGGACTCCTCATAAATATTATTGGAAATCCTAATCTACAAGCTAACAAATCAGGATTATGATTTTTTTGAATATCAAAAGATTGCGGGCCTTCTTTGTCTGCTTGAGTCATGGGTGTGGGCTCAAAAGAGAGCATTATTGATGGTGAATAAGGTGAAAGTAGAGTTTTAAGGAAAAGGAGAGAGAGAGGGAGAGAGAGAGAGAGTTACTTTGTACATGTCTTGAGGTGAGGTGTCTTTTATGGTTAGGGCAATGCTATTTTGTGTTAGTATGTTAGTGGTTAGTGTTAATAATCACTAGAAAGTTAATGTTACATTTACAATGGGTAGAATGAAGTGGTTGGTTGAAGTAAGATGGTTGAATGAAGTGAGAAAATCCTTGTGATGGTGAAGCTTGAAGAAGTTTTGAAGAATCTTCTTCTTCGTCTTCCCTTCTTTACGCCACCGCCACCAAGGTTGATTATCGTGATGAAAATGGTAATTCCGTTGATGAGATCTCTTGATTTGCAGAGGTTAACCATGGTACACATGCTGAATTTACGTATATATATAAGGGTTAAGATGGAATTGTACTTTGGAGATAATAGAGAGAGGCATAGAGATGGTGTATGTACATGGAGAGCTCATATGAGAGCTATAGGAGTAAGTGGGGAGGTTAATGGTGAAGAAGGTGAGAGAAACCATTGAAGGTGCAGGTTTGAGTGAGGGGTTGAGAGGAATGTGTGTGTGTGTGTGTGTGTGTGTGTAGAAGTGTGGAAAGAGGTGAGAGAAGACTATGGGCTACTTGTGAGAAAAGTGAACACCCTGGGGTCCACTCAAAAAATCATAGCTCACCGGTGGTAGCTCCAAACATCATGAAAAAATTTGAGGTGATTATTCAGAGCGTGAGCTACATTTTCTCTCTTGACTACCGCTCCAAATTCGGAGTGGAGATGGATATTAAAAATCCCACCAAAAGACCTGTTTTTTGTGCCTGCAAAAGTCTTTTAGTGCCCCCCTCCTTTGTTGAATTTGTACAATGCATCCAAGAGTGAGCCCCTCCTTTGTCATATTACAATACAAAGCATCCAAGTTGCCCTTGATCCATGCATGGAGGAGAATTATTGGTGAATAAAGAAATATATACATGGTGGGACTAGTGTATGGACTATTCATGGACTTTAGCTCAATGAGCACATGGTGTTAGAATAATGAGTAAAAATAATATTAAAAATATGGAGGAGTTATGGATATGAAAAGATATTGGAATCATATGATATGGTCCCTCCTTGAATTATTTTGGGTGAAAGAGGAAAAGGTATGCAAGTAAATAATATAATAAACGTGACCAATGAGTAGAAATCAATTTTTTGTTTTCACGAGGGTGAGGGTGAAAATGTGGGAGTGATTTGTATAAAGGAAAAATATAAGGTTAGAGTATGTACATATTGGCAAAAAATATACTTATGGTGTAAGAGGATGAAAGAAGGCATACACAGGTTTAATAAAACACACACCTAAGTATAAATATTTAAATAAAATACCAGAAAAATTATAAAAATCTCTATATTTAGGCCATATATATAATGAAATATTTACACACAAATGGGCCATAATATTTTTTATTTTTTTAATTTTTTTGACTCAACTAGCCCAG
This sequence comes from Adiantum capillus-veneris, assembly GCF_014529385.1. Lineage (NCBI taxonomy): Eukaryota > Viridiplantae > Streptophyta > Polypodiopsida > Polypodiales > Pteridaceae > Adiantum > Adiantum capillus-veneris. The sequence goes on along the minus strand of NC_140940.1, from coordinate 62,250,720 downwards.
TGACTAGCTAGCTGAGGATTTTAAGAAGATATGGGAAAAGTCCCCCTAACTCACACACGGCTATTTACAGTGAAATGGTAGGGATAGCCATAGTGTTTGGGTGAATTTGGTAGGGTGACGTAGCTTACTATGGTAATTATGGAAAGCCGAAAAACGGCTATCACCAGGTGCTAGAGTATATGCTAAGAGCATACGACAGCAAAAACAGTCAGACTGGAAAAAATACTTACTTTTTCTTGAGTTTTCCTACAATAGTGCTAAGCATGTCACAACGGGATTTAGTCCTTTCATGCTCGTGTATGGGTTTCAACCTAGGTCATCAGTTACGGTGGGGTTGGCAACCGAAAAACTCCAACAGGTCAAGGATTTTCTCCAACACCACATGGATATGCTAAAACACGCTCGTCAGAATGTCCGACAAGCACATGATCGATATAAGAAGTATGCTGATGCGAAACGTTGGCAAGTTACGTTCGAGTAAGAGGAGGTATTATTTTTACGTGTGCCAGAACATTCAAAAAGTTTGAAAACTGGGCCAACACCTAAATTATCTCCCCGATATTGTGGGCCTCTCTATATACTCAAGCGAGTAGGGGATCGTGCCTATGAATTATTGCTACCTTCACATTCTTGTATTCATCCGGTGTTTCATGTAAGCCATTTACGTAAGCGGTTACGTGGGGACGACAATGTCATTGAACAACAGATTTTGGTTGATTTCATTGAACCTCCTACCTTATCACATTAACCTGAATGTGTTCTCGATTATCATGAGTTGCAAACACGTCATCATGTACGTCAACAAGCCTTAATCAAGTGGAAAGACCGACCTGAGGAAGGTGCCACTTGGGAAAACATTAGTGTTCTTAAGAAGAAGTTCCCCACTTTTGTTTTCGAGGACAAAAACTCTTCTTAAGGAGGGAGTAATGTTAGGACACCGGCAAGGCCGGGCTAGGCAGTGTGGAAAGGGAGTCCAACTAGGGCAAAGGGCCAGGGGTAATGCTATATAGTGGGTGGTTGGGTGGTGGACTCCTAGGTTCTAGTACCCCTTGTCTAACAAATGGAATCAGGCTGCATCACCTCTTCTTGGTCCTCGATCTTCGGTGGGTCTTCAATAGTTGGTTCTTGAGGTGGATCTCCTTTGTAAGGCTTTAGTAGGCTCACACGAAAAGCATTGTGATGAGCCAAAGGTTGGGAGACTTGAGTTGATAGGCCATCTCATTGATTGGTCAAAGAATTTGGAAGGGATCATAGTACCTTTTTGATAACTTAGCATAGTACTTTTGTTGTTGTCCCGTAGGATTCTTCCCAATGTGTGCTTTAATCAAGTCTTGGGAAATTTAAGTGACACCCAATCATATTCTTTAAAGGCTTGGGCACTTCTGTGCTTATCAGCAGCAGTCTTTTGCCTTTGCTCTAAGATATATATAGTATCCTTAATCTTTTGGAAAGATTCTTGTAGGTCTCGGTTATACTCATCTACACCAAATGACGTATATGATTGCAAATAGAAAAATGTAAAAACATTTCATGAATGAAAATACTTTTTTTTTTTTCGAGAAAAAGATCCTTCTATTAGTTAATGAAAATTGCCCATAGGGCTACATCCACCTCTGCAAGAGAGGGCTACAACAAGCATGATGGGGAGACTCTCCCAATGAAAAAGCAGCATATATACAATGAGGCTAAATCAAGAGATGGGAGGAGGGAAGAGCCACACAGGTGGACAGTAGTGCCATCTGAGCACCCCCTGGACTATGGTGTAGAAAGGCCCAGGGTGCCAGAGTCAAAGGAAAGCCTCACGGCGCTCCTGCATGCGATCGGAGCTGCCCTATAGTCCCTCAAGCTGTCCTCTGAGAGTATGGGTCAGCTCTAGCCAAAAGTCACGAACAATATCTGCTGCTGGTGGCACAGGGCGAGCCTCAAAGATGTAGAAACAGCGGGCCCGCTAGATGAACCAGAGAGCTAGGCCACTGATGAGCTCCCAACACTCCTCTCTCTCATTGCACCACTCTTGTGGAGTAAGCTCTGTAGCAGGATAGAGTGTAGGTTGCCCCCCTTGCATCACTATCATCCTACTGGTGGAAGATAGCTCAAACTGAAGTGCCGGGCCCGTGAGGGTGGACCAAGCCGCTGCCCCCCAAGTGTAATGTCGAGCCGTGGAGAGGGCAGGCATCAGCCGAAGAACTCGTAGCCACACCTGCTGGGGCAAGGGACAGTCCCAAAGACAGTGACGCTGACTCTCCACCAACTAGTCACAGGCTGGACATGCGGCTGAGAGACCACTATGCACAAGCCAGCTCCCTACTGTTGTGGCTTTGTGTGCAACCAGCCACTAGAACAAAGTGACGCGCCTCGGCTGTGTGGAGTCCCACAGCCTCTGCCAAAAGGCTGCCAAGAACTCGACTGTGAGGCCCTCCTCCTACCAATGACGTGCTGCAGTGGGGCGGGCCTCTCTCTGTGCTGCAAGTATATGACGTCCAAGACAAACAGTGTACCGAAAGAAGGGGACTCCTGGGCGGTCTGCAGAAGAGAAGGGGTCCCTCCATAGCCACTCACCAGGATCCCACTATACTCGTGCAAGTGGAAAAAACTCCCAAGCCCATAGCCTCCAGTGTCCAGTCTCAAGAGCTGCTCAGTCAGGGTCTATGACGTAAGTCCTCCCACAGATGCCCACAACTCAGATCTTCTGGAAACAGCACTTTGCTACCCGCGCGGCCTCTACTGCAACTCGCTGTAATCGCCCCCCACCATGAAGCTCAAAGAACAGAGATGGGACAGTTTCTGAGCAGGCCTTGACTGAAATGAGAACCTCCAATCGTGTGAAGGCTCCCATCCACCAGGGTGTTACTGGATCGAGAGGCGTGAGCCACTCACTTGGAACTGACTCTGAGATGTCCTGACACATGCTCTGCACCCCTCGCATGCCCTATAGAGCTGGACACCCTACACCTCCTCTGACAAACCTGTGAACTCTAGCCAGTCACCTAGAGAGCGCGCTAGACCTACTGCCATGGGACCCCAAGAAACATGAGGCCGACTCCCAGCCAAGTGGCCTCTCTGAGTGCTAGCCATGGGGTTCCAAACGAGGGGCTGCCATAGGCGCTCCTCCGTGCAAGTCGGCTATCTCTGCTCTAGGCCACATTGTAAGATCTCCCAAGATCAAAGAAAAATCACAGCAAATGGGTCCTCCAGTCTCCTGCTCAAACCAACTCGGCGCAACTCTGTAAAGATCCATCTGGTCAAAGGTTGCCAAGGGCCTCCTGATTGAGGCACCCTGGCACGAAGTCTCTGCAGCAAGAAATCCTTCCAGCGCTCCTCGCCTGGAAGAAGTCCTTTGGCGACAAACTTCCCAAGAAGGGCTCTGCTCTGCTGTGATGGATCAATGATCCCAAGCCCTCCCTGAGAAGAAGGAAGTGTGATGACCGACAAAGCCACCTTGGCTCGGGAAATCTGAGTGTCATTACCTGACCAAAGGAAGTTCTTGACCAGCCTCTCTACCTGGCTGATACAAGAACTTGAGAAGATCCAGCAAGAAGTTATGTACCACATAGTCGCCAACAACACCTGGTTGGCAACTACTACTCTACCAGCCAGCGAAAGTTGTGCTGAGATCCAATGTAACAGCTTTCTCCTGATGGATAGGAGAAGAGGAGCAATCTACTACTCGGGGGACAAGTCCAAACCAACCTGACAACCCAAGTACTGAACTACAGTCCTTGGAGGAATCCACCTGAAACCCTCTCCTGGCATTCAATCTGGCACAGGAGCACTACCAACTGAGAAAGCCACTGTCTTTCTCCAGTTGATTAGTGCGCCCGATGCACAGCAGAAGGTCTCCAAATCTTGCTCACATCTGTGTAGATTGGCCTCCTAGCCCTCTAAGTACAAGGCTGAGTCGTCGGCAAACTCAGTGTCCAGAAGCTCATCTCCCCGTATAGGGAGTGCTAAGCCCCTCAAACCAACGTGCTCTGACACCAAAAATATGCTCATCGCCTTCGCATAGAACAGAAAGAGAAAGGGGGCAAGAGGACAACCCTGTCTGACTGATAGTGTGAGCATGAAGCGCTCACCTCTACCTCCTGCCAAAAGCACCTTGACTGTGAGCCTGTCTGTACAAAGCTGACACCCCTCTGATCGAAGGATCTCAGAAGCCCATCCTGCGTACAGTGCCCTCTAGAAAGTCCCAGTCAACTCTGTCATATGCCTTCTCAAAATCAAGAAGAAGAATCATAAGGTCCTCCCCACGGAGCCGTGCCAGGGCAGAAGCCTCCCAGAAAGTGAAGATGTTGTCAAGGATACTGCGTTCCTTGACAAAACCTGTCTGAGTCCCATGTATAAGGCTCTCCAAAAGTGGCTAAATCCTCTAACTCGGAGCCTTGGCAAGAATTTTGTAGGCTGAGTTGAGGATTGTGATGGGGCACCACTGTCGAATCTCATCCAAGGAGCCACCCTCCTTTGGAATGAGGTAAATCAGGCCCTCACTCATGCTATCCGGCATCACTCCTGTGTGCAGAATGTACTGAAAGGCACTACAAAGATCTGGGCTAAGCAGGTCCTAGTACTCCAAGAAGAAGCTGGGAGTCAGTCCATGCTCACCTGGACAGCTACCACGAGGGAGGGCCCTAAGAGCGGTGTGCAGCTCCTCAAGATGCAAGAGGACCAAAGAGGTTCCCCATGGGAGCCCACTGTTGCTCAGTAGGAACCTGAGGGCCACTCTGAGTGCCAGGCTGTCGCTGTGGCCCCTGGTATCGACGGCCACAGGCCTGCTGCCACCCCTCCTGCGCTGGAGCCCCAGGCTCGGAGGGTGACTTTGAATCTGTGCTCTGTGCCACTAGTTGTGGCTGCGTCCCAGCCTTGGTAGGCTGGTGCTGAGGCTGAGGTACAGGTCGTGGCCTCCTCCGTGGACAGGCCTTCGCTAGGTGGCCCATCTGTCTGCTAATGAAGCACTGGTTCTGGAGACCAGAGTACTCCACACTCTGTCTAAACCAACCCCAACTCACCCGAGGCAGAAGGATGACCTTCGGGAGCGTGTGGGTATCTCTTACCAAAACTCATACTGAGGGGATGCCAGCCACCTTGGCAGCTATTGATGCTGCCGTACTAGGTGTCTCCAGGACAGTCCCGATGGCGGAGCCAATCCTGGAGAGAAGTGGTAGGTACTCCCTCCGTAAACCCGGAAAGAAGAATGAGATGGGGATGTCTGCCTCCTCTACTAGCACATCCGAAGTCGGCGGGTCAAAACCATGTCGCCACTGTCGAAAGTGGGCACGTGATGCTCGGATGTCTAGTGGACTCATAGCTATGACCTTGGAAGCCATCTCGGAGGTCTCCAACTCGATCTGGTAGTACCCTCGTCCGAGAATCTGGACATCCAAGATCTCGCCCACCTCTGCGAGAAGGCGGGCCTAGAGAAGGTAACGCAGCTCTCCTTTGCTGGGTCGGGTGCCGAGAATCTTGCAAATGAGCGAGGTCGCCTACAAACGCTCTACCTCTGTGGCTAGGCTCGCTTGCTCTGTCGGTGAAAGAGCAAGTCGAATGGTGGGCTCAGCGGAGTCGGGCGAGAGGTCTTTGGAGGAGTCCCTCTGAGGTGGAGCATGAGCCTCCATTAGTGTCTGCTGCTTTGAAGGAGAAAGGCGGACGAGAAGGCTAACGCTTGAGAGCTCGGCAATAAGAATCCAATTTAGAATCCACTGCCAAGCAATTCAAGAGAGGCCTTCGGAGGGGGGGGGGGGGGGGGGGGGGGGGGGGGGGTGAGGATAAGGGGCTGGAGAGGCGAGGGCAGCGGGCAACGAGCAAGAGGGGGGCAGCGGGCGGGGCTCCACTCTGGATGGGCTGCGCGCAGGCTGGGTGCAAGCTCAGCAGCACTCGCGGACAGATAGCGCGCAGGCAGGGGGCAGGCTGGGTGCAAGCTCAGCAACGCTCGCGGACAGACATCGCGTCGGCAGGGGGTAGCGCGAGGGCGAAGGCAAAGGGGAGCTATGGCGAGGGGGAGCAGGAGCAGGCGGGGGGGGGGGGGGAGCCTTATGTTGAACCTCCTCCTCGTCGAAAATACTTATTTACAATTCTAAAACTACAATAGTCCTCTTTGCAAAACAATTCAATGATAGGTAACATTTGAAAATGAGTAGCTATATGATATGATACATCTTTCTATAGTGCGACACGATGGTCAACAACAACCAGCAACGAAGGATCTAAAAATACATAACCCCTCACTGCACTGCAACGGGGTGGTTAACAACAACCACTGACAAAGAATCTATTAAAACCAATCTCCTTGCAGTGCGACGAGGTAGTAATCAGCAGCCAGGGATGAAGGATTTAAAATACATAACCCCTCCGTGCAATGCGATAGGGTGGTCAGCAACAGCCAAAGACGAAGAATCTATTAAACCCAATCAACCTACAGTGTGACACAATGGTGAGCAATAACCAAGAATGAAGGATTTAAAATACCTTACCCCTCCCTACAATGCGACATGGTGGTCAACAATAGTTAGAGACAAGATTTTTAACAAATCCAATCAACCTGCAGTGCGCCGCGGTGGTCAGCAACAACAGCCAAGGACAAAGTATTTAAAATACCTAACCCCTCTCTGTAGTGCAACATGATGGTCAGCGACAACCAGAGATGGGGAATTTCTTAAATCCAATCACAACGTGCAGTGCGACATGGTGGTCAGTAACAACCAGAGATGGGCAATCTATTGAATCCAATCTTCCTATAGTGTGACGCAATGGCCAGCAACAACAAAGAACGAAGCATTTAAAATGCCTAACCCCTCCTTGCAGTGCAAAACAGTGGTCAGCAACTGTCAGAGATGAGAAATCTATCAAACCCAATCTTCTTGTAGTGCGATGTGGTGGTCAGCAACAACCAAGAACAAAGGATGTAAGATAGATTACTCCTCCTTGTAGTGCGACGTAGTGGTTAGCAACAACCAGAGACAAGGAATCTAATTGCATATCCTAAGCTACTCCTTGTAGTGCGACACGGAGGTCAGCAACAATCAAGGACCAAACGTCTAAAGTATAAACCCCCTTGTAGTGTGTCACGAGGATCAACACAAACAAGGACAGGTGTCTAAACTCTCTCTCTCTCTTTCTGTGTGTGTGTGTGTGTCTTTGAAGTGTGACACGAGGGTCAACATAGCCAAAGAGAGGGTCCTAACCTGCAAACTAACACTGAGGTGTGAGCAATGCTCCACAACAACAGTGCATCACAATAGTTCAAACGAACTGTCACGACACTTGTTATAGAGTTTTATTTGGATATACACATACAATACGGATATACATCGTATAATATCGAATTATATGTTCAATTTTTTCTATAACCGACGTATAAATGCAAGTTAGCTCTTAACACTAGAATGGTAACCTAACAGGACATAAAAGTGTCCTTTCAGGGTTTTGGGAAAAATTTCCAAAACCATAGTAGATCCACTCATTTTGAAAAATCCTTTCATGAGCTTATAGTTCAATAAGTACTACATATGGAAAAAATGAGAAACTTGTAATTTTTCTCATCCCTTGGTCACTACAAGCCTCCAAAGTTGATGGACCAGTGCATTTTGCCTATAACAGCAATTTCTTACGGTTGATTGCATATAAATAAGAGTGGAGATTTTTGTAGGACATGAGATAAAATACCCCGTTAACTTCAATGGGTTGGTGACCAAAACATATGGTTTCTTTTACCTCACTATTCTTTTTGTGGCAAAAAAAATAGGTAGAAAAAAGTTGCATTTTTGCCATTCTGCGGACCTATCATCAAAGTTTCTATAGTCACGCTCAATACAGATACTATATACATGTTTTCTTAGTTCCCTTTGGGCCTCTGGATTCAAAAGGAGCCATGGAGCATGTCAAAAGGATAATGGATCTCTTACAATTGGAACCTTGGGGGCAATGATAAAGTGCTAAATACAGTAAACATGAAAAAACTGGGTTTAGCATTATGACCTCTAGAAACCCATAGAAACTACTCAATATCTAGCCAAGTTTGTAGTCTATGATTAGATATGGTTACTACCTACAAAATACACACAATTGGCCTAAGAAACTAGCAATATTGAGAAAGTTATACTTGCTACTCTAAAATGTATCGTATTCTTCAGCAATAAAACAACTCAACCATCATCATATAGTATACTATATAGCATATTAGGTCCCCCAAAACTCAAGGAAAATTAGCTTTATGTTATACATTACACTTACACAATCAAAATTGAATTTGGATATCAAGAAAGCCACCAAAAAAATCATAAAAGTGCTAATTTTGGCCAAAAAACAGGATTATGCAATTCTTGTAAATTGGTCATAACTTACAATTTTAACACTTAGCTCTCCCTACAAGCATCAAAAAATGTTCAGAACTATGAAGGCATAACCTCTAGCCATCTAAACCTCACAAACATGAAGTTTAGAGTGGTATAGTTGCCAAAAATTGAAAAAAAGCCAAAAACAGGACCTGTTTTTTCACATAGTTTAGGTTCAAAAATGTTGTGCAAGAGTAAGGTTAATGGTGAGATCGATACCAAAAAAAAAATCTAAGTTTTTTTCATCTCATAAGGCAACTTTGTGGATATATAGCACCTAGAAATTCATTTTCATACTCTTCAAATAGTTCAAGCAAAATGGTCACTTAACAGGACACAAAAGTGTCCAAGGACATAAAAGTGTCCTGTTACCATTCTAGTGTTAAAGTCCCTATGCGGCACAAGAAAAACTCTATGAGTATATGAATATACAACTGAACTAAAAAAAAAAAAAAATTGTAATTTTTCAAAATTAATTGTTTTTTGCACTTTAAATTGTCAAGGTAAGGTATATTCAAACTCTATTGTTTATTTTTTTATGTACACTTTTCCAAAATGCAATTGATGTTTCATATATTTTATGCAGGTCCAAACTAAAGGTGCTCATTTGGGCCACCCAAAATTGGGTGGCTCAAATGAGAAACTTTATTTTTGAATAGCCGTATAGCGGTTATGTCCATGGTAATAGGGGTCACTGTCACTGGCATGTGTTCCAAACGAATGGTTTCAAAGGATGGACATAACAATCGATTAGCATGGTCACTGGCATGCGTTTCCAAAACAAATGGTTTCAAAGGATCTACAATAGCCAGTATGGGAGTTGTAGCTACTGCATCCTTGAGCGTATGAAAACTGTGCTGTTGAGCGGGTCCCCACTGAAAAGCTTTGCCTTTCCCTTTTAGTTGATCCGTCATGGGAACAACAATATTAGCATAGTTTTAAGCGAACCTTCGGTAAAAACCTGCAAATCCCAAAAAAAATTTGTAACATTTCCAGATTTTTAGGAGAAGGCCATTTCCAAATGGTATCCACTTTGGATTGATCCATACATAGCCCATTTGCTGAAATAACATGCCCTAAATAGTGAATTTCGTCTCTTAGAAAATCACATTAGATTCCTTGGCATATAATTTGTTTGTTCATAACAATTCAAACACCTGTCTAAGATGTTGTAAGTGTTCTTGTTCAGAAGCACTGTAGACTAGAATGTCATCGAGGAAAACATTGACAAACACTCATCTACTCAGGGCAATGGGTCTTTGTTCTTAACCGTATCCGCATTTAAGCCACGGTTGTCTACGCACATGTGCATACTTCCGTCTTTTTTATTTACTAATAGGATAGGAGAGGCCCATGGTGAAGAACTCGGTTGTATATACCCTGTGCTAATGTAGTCAGCAAGCTGACTTCCACCCCGGGGGATTCGCTCTATATATGAAACGGGATGCCACCTGCGAGCGGACAACTTTGATAAAACCCCTATATACGACTCATATTAGGGAGTATAACCCCCCTTTCTATGCTTATACAACAATCCATGAAAAAAACTATCATACCCGTTACATATAAAATTTAGGTCTTACATGATCTAAATGAGTAAAACTAGTCAAAGAGCATGTAGCATACTGACTGGCAACGTACTAAGGAACCACTTCTATTGATAACTAGATATACCCTCAATGTCTCTTAGTTTGACTTTGAAACTATGTGCCCATTCAACCTGCACTCTACCTACTTGTCCAATTCGGGTCCAATTCTAACCCATTTAAATTACTCAAAAACCATGGTTACAAAGTTTTGTTAGGTTCTCCGTGTAAATTTGCATCTGTACAAACTCTTTATAGCTTTCATCCCTCAACAAATGAACCATATACAAAGCAGTGTTAGTTCTTGTATGTATCTTTGTAGCTATTGACTCACAAGGTTGACGAAAGAATCTTTTGGGAAGCCATGATTTTGAAACAAAAAAAAATCCTCTCATGCTTCCATCTTCTCACTTCTCCCCTCCCCCTTTTCCTCCCCCCCCCATAAATATGATACCTCCTGCCTTATTTTTAAGCTTGGGAGATAAATTATTGGGGAGGCCTACCCCTAACTTATATACTTATGTAACCTGTAAAAAAACCCCCCTCCCCTGCACTTACGTGGTGTGGTAAGTTTTCCATGGTGAATCCCTCGGGCCTTCCACCTCAGTAGCTTTAGAATAACTCATACGGTAAGGCAGCTTACTCACAGGTTTACAGCTTGCAGCCACGTCAATGCTATGTTGCACCGATCGTGTCGACGGTAATCCTGGTGGCAAATCCTTAGGAAAGACATTTTGAAATTTCTTTAGTAATTTTTTTAACTCACTAGCAACGTTTTCTTATTTAGAATTAGCCATTGGTGGAAGAGATGAGAGAGAAGCATGCGGCATTGAGGAATGTTCAACAGATTCAATGTTAGAAAGAAAATGAGAAAGTGAGTAACACAAGAAAACTTGATCTATTTCATTATCAGGGCGAGCTGCATAAGCTCAGTGGTACAATTCAATGGTGATGAATGTACATCCTTCTCTCCTAACAACAACACATGTGCACCATGGGATTCAAACATCAAGCTGTTCTGCTCATAGCTACGCTTCAGTGATGGTCCTAGGCTATGCAACCACTCCCTACCAAGAATCACATCTGCCCTTTCCATGTTCATAACCTGAAAATCCAAGCATGTGTAGTAACCTTGTACTTCCAATGGAACAGTTCGGCATTGAGTATCCTAGATTTCGGCATCATGTCCATTCATCATTGCTACCTTGTAGCAGTGGGTACTCGGAGTTTGAGGCAAATTGAGTTTTTTCACCAATCCATAATTGATGAAATTGTGAGTAGCATCGTCATCTACCAAGATGCACACCTTGTGGCCTTGTAGAGATCCATGCATACGTACTAACTCATGTGGTCCAAAGGTTTGTTGCCACATGGAAGTTGTGAGACAGCATTCATGTACCACCTCTGTGTGTTACCTCGACTATAGAGAGGCGTGCGGAAGACTCAAGAGATAGCAGTTGCATCGTGTGCACTACTGCCATGAGCAGCAAATTTCTCCTTGGGACAATCCTTTTTGCTATGACTGCTTCCTAAACATTGAAAACATAATTTTTCTTTCTTAGCTTTATCAAAGACCTCAGGAGAGAGAGGGCCCCTGGACTCCTTGGGTTTTTTAGATGCATCTGAATTAGCAACTATAAATTTTCTTTTATTGTGGCCATACTGAGTGCGTGTATTACCATGTGTATATTCAGGCATGTGACTCTTATGTGCTTTCTTTTCATCTGGATCATCATGAATATGTGCTTTCAATATGGCTTCCTCAAGTGTTTTAGGATCTAGGGTCTTGACGTACTTCTTAAGCTCTGGTGTCAGACCTCGTACAAACCCCCGTACTTGTTGAAAGTTATCTAAGCCTTCCAATTTGAGGATAACATTCCGATAGTGAGAGATATATTCAAGCAATGATGGGTATTGGCGCATGGAACATGTGTCCCAAGCCGTCCAATTCCGATCTGCCTCATTTGTAGGAAAAAATTCTTTGGTAAACATAGCTTCAAAAGATGCCCAACTCTGTGGTATGATTTTCTTCTCCTTGAGAGACATCCACCATTTGTAGGCCTTGCCTTCCAGAGTTAAGCTCATTTGCAAAGCTCTGACTGCGTCCGGAGTACGCCGTAAGGCATGAATTCCATCCCACTTATTGAGAAAGATATTCACTGCATCCTTATTGCGATCTCGGTCTTCTCCCTTAAAAATCAGTGGTTTGGTGTTTTTCAACAATTCATCCACCTCTTTTGCAGTGAGAGTATGCAACATATCAGCATTTGGGCCTTGCCCTAGATTAGAAGGTCCTTGTCCTTGTGTAGCAGCAACGTGCTCATGCATGTGCATGTCAGCAGGACCCTTGGACTGGTGTTGCATCAATCAAATTACTAATGTGGATAGTTTAGTAACATTTTCATTTAAAGATTTAAAATTTTCATCCATGACTATCATGTGTGTCTGAAGTGCACAACATTCTTGAATTTCGAGCAATTCGTAAGTGTCATCACCTGCCGTAGCATCGCCGGTACTCTCCTTGAGAGGATCCGGTTGTGGGCTATCATTGGTAGGATCAGGCGTACTTTGCTCAAAATAAAATGTCATATTGATATCTGAATCCATGGCAACACAGTGCGGTGCAAGGAGTAGTCAGAAAAATACTTGAGATTGAGAGCACTCGCAAACTGTAATTATCCTTGCTAATTTCGTCAAAATCGATAGTATCCCGATGGAAATCGATTGGAATTGTCTACAGTATAGGGAATTCCACAATTCCTTGGTAGCCGAATCAATTATACTTGCAATCCTTAATTGATTTTGAAAGGTAATTGTACTTTGAACTCCCGTCAGGATTCTTTTCTTAATTCTTTGCGTTTCTGCCCGTAATACGTAGAGAATTTTGTGCTAGAAGTTTTCACCACCCGTGTCGAGATGTCGCACCTCTTCGGACCTTGCGGAATCCGCACACGAGGGAGGGGGTGGGGTACCCCACTGTGGGTACCGCCCCTTGTTGTTGAAAATAGGGTGTGGCCACTAACCCCCAAGGTGGTTGGGCACTCGTGTAGTGGAAAATAAACAAGAATACAACGGCTATGGCCGCTCAAAGCAGTGCGCGATCAAGGAAACCCGCCATGGAGGCCACTGAGGTGAGCTAGGGGTTTCGTCGGCCCAAGGTCGTGAAGTGCTCCCTCGCCCGCAGCGCAGCCGTAGATCCCGCGAGTGGAAATTTTGATGCAAGTCCGCCTTGACGGCTCCTCTTTGCAAGGGGGTTTGCCCACGGACTGCTTGCCTCTCGTCCTCCTCACAGGAGAGGTGTTCCACGACTTGGTGACCCCGACATGCAACTTGCTCATGAAAGGTTGTGTAGCTCCCCTCCTCCACAGGTGTGCTTTTCCAAAAACAGAACCAAGCTCTTGATACCAATGTTAGACAAGGGGAGCTAGAACCTAGGAGTCCACCACCCAACCGCCACTATATAGCATAGCCCTTGGCCCTTTTCCCTAGTTGGACTCCCTTTCCACACTGCCTAGCCCTTCTTTGCCCTTGTCTAGTCCGACCTTGCGGATGTCCTGACACGATTCTCCGACATGAAGACAAGGTATTATGAGGCGGTAAGACTATCCGATGGTATCTTATTAAGTTTAAGAATTATCGTTTTGAAGGTGCTAGATGGATGCAAGGAATACAATTAAAGGAAAACCTAAACCTTGTCAGTTCTTACAATGCTTCCCTAGAGTAAGAAAATGTACAAAAGTTTAAAATGAACAAAGGTTTTGTCTTATAAGACTCTCTTTTTCTTTATTGTGAATAAATATCAAGTAGTATGCATGCTTAGAATCAAGTTTGTGGAGACGACGTCTTCCAAACACCAAGTAGAGCTTATCACTCTACTATGGAAGATTGATAGGACTAATGTGCAGACATGCTTGCGACAGCCTTAGGCTCTCAAGCGCCAAATGGATCATTCATCTGTTCTGGAACGATGTCGTAGAGTAAGATAGAGATTCTCTATCCACTAGAAAACGGACTAATGAATAGGCTTTATCTTCTCTACCCCATAGTGGAGGACGACTATGAAGAGGTAATGTCATAATAACTAATAACTAATAACTAGTGAAAGTGCCAAGGGAGAAAAAGCTAGAATATTGGTTAAGCTGACAGAGCGACCAGAGTAGGGATCCGAAGGAGGGTAAATTGGGATCAAAGGAAGGGTCCATCTACAAAAAAGTAATGTGCAACAATGGGCTTCAAAGACCCTAAGGTTCAGCCCATAAGAACTTCCAAAATGCTAAGGTTCCAAAATTCAAAGGTTATGTCCAAATGGCCAAGCTTAGTGAAATTGGATGCTTTGTGAGTGTACAAAAAAGTCTTTAAGACTCCTACATTGGAGGGGGCGATCCCTGTAAGTAGGGAATGAGAGAGAAACACACACACACATACACTCACACGTTCCCTTTACACAAAGGGGAATAGGGGACACATGTTAGCTTCCTAGCCCAGTTGCCCACAAGGTGCACTCAAATCCTATTAATGGCCATAGACGTGGACCAATGAGAATTAGGCTAGAGTAAATCTAGTTTAATTCATTAAAATACACTTGATAAATGAACCAATAATAATTAATCTCTCTGGAAGACTATTGGATAGTCTCCCAAGGGGTCTAATGAGCATTCAACAGCCCAATGACTCGCCTGATTTCTATAGGCTAGAAGACAAAGGGGTCCAATAAGAGTTTAGTTTCATTATTTAACTACCTAAATCTCTCACAAAAGGGGAAAGGGGGACACATTTCACAAGGCTATCACTTATACTTCTCAATTATGATTGGCTAAGCTTTGCACGGTCCAATGGGGTGCCAGCAAGATTAATTCGCAAGAGGAGTCGACCAAGAGAGAGAGGGGGGTTGATTTTGGCAAGGCATTATCAAACACACAATCACACAATCTCATGTATGAAGCAAGAAGACTCTCTCTCCCCTTCTCAATATCTAATGGAAATCTCATCATCTACTCCGAGCTTGTGAGAAGGGAAGCCTACACCAACAGCTCTTGGATTTGGAATGCAAATCCAACCAAGATCCACGCTTCAACGCATGCTCATCTCCTCTACCATGCTAATTACTAAGCTATGATAAGCTTTTATGAGTGATTATGTCAGGAGATATACTTCTTCCTCTCAATCTACTCTCATACCCCGCTAGCTCTCACCATCTTCGAAGGTGTGTGAGGTCTTGGGTCTGAGATCGTGAGGGAATTGATGTTGTGTTTTATTAGCGGTTCACTTAGTGATTGAAGCTTCCATCTTCATTGCACTAGCTAGTTATTGAAGGAACACAAATAATTATATTGTAAAATGTCCCCCTTGATGGGGGAAACCTATAATACAAAGCCTTTTGGCGACGGGACCGGCTCCATGTAAATTCGGTCCTCAATTGTTGTCAATATATAGCTTAATCTCTCTCTCTTTGAAGTATTGTTCATGCCTATCTAACTAGGTGTTATGCTTTTTGTTGCTCTCTCCATCCAAGCACTCTTGCTATGCTCATGAGGAATCTATTCTAATGAAATGTACACTATGTATCTGCTATTTTCCGCTACACACAAGCTACTAGCACTACAAGAGGTCACTTAAATTTCGGTGCCAAATTACCAGCGTCAATGGTGGGCGTTGTTATATGTGTAGGTAAGTGTGGAGGGAGATGAAGTTTTTAAAAATTTTCAATTTTAAATTTTCGAGCGTGTTGCGATGTATTCTTCGATGCCTCTTCCAATGCACTCTCTAATGCCTGTACAAATGTTTCTTTTGACGCCTATACGAATGCTTTGCAAAAAACTAACCATGGGCTTTCCCTACGCATTTCTCTTCTTCTTGTTCCTTTTCTCTTGCTCTCTTCCTCCTAACCTCTTACATATCTGGTGCGAAACAAGTTGTCGGAGGTACTTATCTTGCTCATGGACTACTCCATAGCACTAAGGTGAGATTGTTTTCAGGTCTACTTGTAGGTTTAGGGTTTAGGCTTTAACATGGTGTGTGTGTGTGTGTGTGTGTGTGTGTGTGTGTGTGTTTGCAAGCTCGAGGGCGTTTACAACACCTTTTCTTGCTCAAATAGGCTGCATATGAGTGCTTGAACTTTTAATTCATATTAAATTTATTTAAATCAATTTACATATTTATAAAAGAAAATATGGTTTGTGTTGTGAAATTTCATTTTGAATTATGAAAAAATCTTGTTTTATAGAAATTTCCCTTTGAATTATGTTGTTTTTGAAATTATGTGATTGATGAAGTCTAGGTTTTAGGTTTGGTTAGGTTTAGTTTAGGTTATATGTTAGGTTAGGGTATATATAGGTTATATGTTAAGTTACGTTAGATTATGTTAGATGAGGTTAGCTTATAGGACATTAATTATGTGGTTAGCTTATAGGTTCGGTTCTAGGTTACATTTAAATTAAAAGTTAAATTAAGTTATAAGTTAGGTTATAGGTTATAGGATAGGTTAGCTAGATTATAGGTTAGGTTTAGGCAACATGTTAGGTTATAGGGTAGGTTAGGTTAAGTTAGATTAGGTTATAGGTTGTACATTAAATGCTAGGTTAGGTTATATGTTAAGTTAAATAATGTTTATGTTATAGATGGACGTTGTGTTCGGACAGTTAGAACTTATGTACTTTTATGTTAATCTAAACACTTATCGGTGAAACGTCCAAACACGACCATCTATGAGCGTCTAAACCATAACCCTCTAACCCTATTAGATGATTGAAATTGTCAAAGCGCTACGCTAATTGGATTTGGAGAGACCAGATCAAAAATTGCCAAACCTAAGCGGATTTACATAGCCTACCCTAACGCTCCAAATATAGTAATGTATGAGTGGCAAAAAAAAAGTCAGTAATCTAATGCCGATAACCCTTAGCAACTATCCCTAAGCATACTCAATGGCCTAACGATATGCTGATATGATTTAGAGTGCTTTACCTTAGCGGATTTACATAGTGTGCCCTAACCGTTCGAACACAGTGCACCATCTAGTGGCCAAACCAAAATCCATAGAATCCTAAGCGGATATCCCTAAGAATATTGAAATGGAAAAACGCTACACTAATCCAATTTGGAGCAGCCAAACCTAGGCAACTTTACATAGCGCATCCTAACACTCCAAACTACGGCCATCTATTAGCGGCTCAACCAACACTAGTCCTAAGACACTAACCATAGGTGGCTAGCCCTAAGCGGATTGAAATGGCTAATTGCTATCCTAATCCAATTTGGAGCAGCCTAACCTAAGAGGCTTTACACACCATACCATAAGTTCTAATTATCCGAACACAACGTCCATCTGTTAGCGGCCAAACATAGATGACGTGTACTTCTAAAAACGCATCCTTCAATGTTAAGGGTCTCAGCCACCCCTCTAGCCTGCTGGTATTTCAAAATTGGTTATTGATCTCTAATTTGGATATTTGTCTAGATTAAGAGCATAAGCCGCATGATAAAGCCGGGGATGTAATGCACTTTAAAGGATACAGTTTGTTTCTTGGTGGAAAAAAAGGACAATACTCAGATACTTTGACATATGTCAAAAACTCCCTCAAGACTCAATGGATCCTTGACCATAAATTAGATAGATGCTATGTTTCCCAAGTGGAATCCCAATGGGGACCAATGAAAATAAGTAATTTTATGTTCCTAATGATGCTGCATCTAGAATAGAGTGGTGGAGATGGCTCACGCATCTAAACTGGTCACAAGGTATGCTTGGAGAAGACTTTAACATGGTGGAGACCTTAGACCAAACCACCTCTTTATCTTCTATAATGTTGGTTGCTCAAAGCTCTGAATGTGACACCTTGTAGAGCCAAACTCACTTGGCTCATGACTGAATTGTTGCTTCTAGATCCTTTATAGGATTCATCTTTCACTCCCTATCCCACCAAGGATCCTCGTCCAGATTAGATAAGCTCTACTCTGCTAGATTTTCTTGCCTCCCAAACTCAAAAAAAATAAAAGTTGATGTTGATACTGCGCTATTAGATCACTTTCCTATTGTCTCACAACTTATTGATATCGAAATGCAAAATATGAAGCCAGCAAGACATTCCAAAAACTTAATGATTAATAACTCATTGCTTACTCAGGAGATATTTAGGATACAGGTCCTTGAACTTATTCATTTTGCATTTGTTGCTAACCCAAACTCTCTTTCAACCTGGCTGTGTATAGTATCTAACATGTAGCACTACATCAAAACTACTGGTATATAGAATGCTCAAAAAGGTAGTCAGAAGGTAATGCAAGCCACAGAAAGAGCAAAACAGCTTGTGCTCAAGCTGGTAGACAGTCTACTGCGTTGTGTCACAAGGAAATACAAGAGCTAACTCCTGCTAGAGATGTAATTTTAGATATTTGGAAAATGGTTCAATCTAAAAAATAGAGGTATCTATGTAGACAACGGGTGGTTACAAATGAGAAAGACTCGTCTAGAATATTTAATAAAAAACTCAAGTACAAAAGGAAAAGGCAGAATTTTTCACTTCTTCACAATGGCAATAAGCCTTCTCTAACCAAGGGAGCTGAAATTTTGGATATGGATACGTACCCAGTATTATAGTGCTCTACTTAATGTAAGCCCATATGTATCTTCTAAAAGAATAAATGCTATTGACTCTCTCTTGACTGCAGTCACTCCATGCATTGAGGTTGCAAAAGTTAACAACTTGGAGCAACCACAGAATGGCGTAGAGTTGGAACGAGCATTGAGCAAAATTACCAAATGAAAAATGTCCTGGCATCTGTGGATTATCCAACGGATTTATGCAGTCCTTTTGGTCAGAATTGAAAGGAATAGTGTGCCCATTGCAGAATGCGATTTGGATGTCTCAATGCATGGATCCCTCCCTCAAGCAGGGAATCATAAAGTTGATCCTTAAGAACACCTTCCCTAAAACTCTCGCTGATTGGAGACCCATCACCATGATGGGGGTTCTTTACAAAATGTTGGCCAGATCTATTGCTATCAAAATAGCAAACCGAGTTGCGAAAACACATTCACCCTGCCCAATCAAGCTTCATTGGTGACAAATCTATTTATGATAACATAATTACAGTCCAACTAGGTATAGAACATGCTATAAATTATCAGCACGAAATCGTTATGTTTCACAATGATTTTTTCAACGCTTTTGACACAGTGCAATGGGATTTTGTGCAAAGTATACTAAATAAGATGGGGTTTGGCAACAGAATAAGCAGCTTCATCAACTTGTTGGGGCAGTAGGCCTTTTCCAGAATTGTGATTAATGGTAGACTCTCTGAGAAGGTGAGTATTGCAAGATCTGTTAGGCAAAGTTGTCCTATCAGCCCACTTTTTTTGGCTATTGCAACTCACTCTCTGTATTCTTATTTGGATGCCTTCGCTGCAAATTGGCACCTACAAACTCTTCATCTGGGCTCTAAACAAGTAACAGGTAAAGGATTTGCAGACGACACCCATGAGGATTCACCATGGAAAACTTACCACACCACGTAAGTGCATGGGAGGGGGGTTTTTTTACAGGTTACATAAGTGTATAAGTTAGGGGTAGGTCCCCCAATAATTTATCTCTCAAGCTTAAAAATAAGGCAGGGGGTATCATATTTATGGGGGGGGAGGGGGGGAGAAGTGAGAAGATGGAAACATGAGAGGAATTATTTTTGTTTCAAAATCATGGCTTCCCAAAAGATTCTTCCGTCAACCTTGTGAGTCAATAGCTACAAAGATACATACAAGAGCTAACATTGCTTTGCATATAGTTCATTTGTTGAGGGATGAAAGCTATAAAGAGTTTGTATAAATGCAAATTTACACGGAGAACCTAACAAAACTTTGTAACCATGGTTTTTGAGTAATTTAAATGGGTCAGAATTGGACCCATATTGGACAAGTAGGTAGAGTGCAGTCTGAATGGGCACATAGTTTCAAAGTCAAACTAAGACACATTGAGGGTACATCTAGTTATCAATAGAAGTGGTTCCTTAGTACGTTGCCATTCACTATGCTACACGCTCTTTGAATAGTTTTACTCATTTAGATCATGTAAGGTTTCGTATATAGAGCGAATCCCCCAAGACGACACCTTTGTATTCCTCAAAGCAAACAATATGAACGTATCGCGATGTATAAAAGTACTAGACTTATATGCATTAGAAGATGGGTTAAATCTTAATTTAACCAAATCTGCCCTCATCGATATTTTAGTCAAGGACTTTGATGCGCTAATTTGGTCTGGGAAGAGGTACCCAAAAGTCCATGTGTTCAGCCACTTTGGATACCCCATTGGAGTGGACGTGTCTCAAACTCAGTTGCAACAATGGGTAGTGGAGAAGGTGCAAGCCGAAATTGCAGCTTGGTACTGTGATCAATGGACCCTGCATGTCAGATTAAGGATAGTCCAATCTATATTCATCCCTTACATGATGTACTACTTTCCTTTGTTGGACTGACCCGACAAAATGTTACAAAAATGTACAACAACCATGTCTAGGTTTTTGTTAAGGATTCATTCTGCCACCGCTGCCTTCATTGCCTGGGATAACTTGACCTTCTTATACACATTGGCTGGTCTGTACGTTCTAAATAATAAATTCCATGCCCAGGCAAGAAGGGCTTGCCTCATAAAGCACATCTTGGATAAGGATACTGATTGGTCAGTATGCTTGTGGAAATTGATTGATAC
This sequence comes from Adiantum capillus-veneris, assembly GCF_014529385.1. NCBI lineage: Eukaryota > Viridiplantae > Streptophyta > Polypodiopsida > Polypodiales > Pteridaceae > Adiantum > Adiantum capillus-veneris. The sequence continues at coordinate 62,230,110 of NC_140940.1, read as the reverse complement.
AGCTGTAGTGTACTTTCATGGGTTTTGGCATATGAATGTTTGGGATAAACTGTTTTCAGCTGCTCCATTAAAAACTGGGTTTGATATGATGATAAAATCATGGAAAAAGAGCTACTCTATTTTGCATTGGGAAGGGAGAATCAGGTACACTGGTAATTCTTTGCGTGCTGAAAATATATTTTGGAGCTTTGTGTTTAAAGTTCCTCCAACCAAATTGATGGGAAAACCTTCTATTAACCTATTCAAAAAGGGTAGTCTTCAAATTAATCAAATACTAGACTCTAATCTTGAGTTGAAACTATTTTCTACAGCCAGACGATAATACAAGTGTGGAGTCATGTTTAGAGGACTGTGGCACCAGTTGGGAGCACATGTATTCAGCCTAATTGTTTTTGGCCAACCAAACTTGAAAGACAGACATAGAGACTGGACTTTGCCAGTGTGTACGGCCAATTGGTAGGAATCATCTCCTTCAGTTATATTCATCTTATTTACCAGATTCTTGTATTGATGGAAGATGTAATAAACAGTGTGGATTACATATGCACAATAAATGGTGGTTGAATGTATTATCTGCTACATGGTTATTTACAAACCAGCTCAAATTCAAAGTATTTTCATGGAAAGTATGCACAGGGGTATTGCCTACAAGTTGTAACCTTAAAGCAAAGGGATTTACAAATGCGAAGTGCAGCAACTGTAAGGGTAATAATACTGTTAGAAATGTTTTCTGGCATCGTAGAATAGTTGCAGAGCAGTGGAAATGGGCTGAATATATGTGATCTACATCTTGGGGAGTTCAAATCACAAAGTTCAAATTGAATTTCTCTAAGGTGAACACACACCTAGACCATGCCCTAAAAATTGCAGTACAATCATTCAAAGTTTTGTTTTTGTGGTTTATATGGTCAATGAGGAATATGGCTACATTTGACAGTAACAAAGGATTAAAGGAGACAGTGCCTATGTTAGTCATCAGAGACAAGATGTTGGAGGTTATAGTTTCTTTGAAAGATCAAGCCCTAAAGGAAAGGGTGCTCCAAGTCATCCATAGGCTGAAGGTGTAATACCTGAGAGAATGGAATTCCTGAACACGATGCTAACATGTAAGATAATGTAAAATATAACAAAGGATTTCCTAGAGAGAGAGAGAGAGAGAGAGAGAGAAAGAGAGATAGAGATAGAGAAAATGAGAGAAATAGAGAGAGAGAGAGAGAGATAGGGAGATAGAGAGAGAGAAAGAGAGAATGACAGAGAGAAATTGGGAGAGCAAGAGAGATAGAGATAGAGAAAATGAGAGAAATATATATATATATATATATATATATATATATATATATATATATATAGAGAGAGAGAGAGAGAGAGAGAGAGAGAGAGAGAGAGAGAGAGAGAGCGAGAGAGAGTGATATATATATATATATCACTCTCTCTCGCTCTCTCTCTCTCTCTCTATATATATATATATATTTCTCTCATTTTCTCTATCTCTATCTCTCTTTCTCTGAGAAAATGGGAGAGAAAGAGAGATAGAGATAGAGAAAATGAGAGAAATATATATATATATATATATATATATATATATATATATATATATATAGAGAGAGAGAGAGAGAGAGAGAGAGGGAAATAGGGAGAGAAAGAGATAGAGAAATAGAGAAATAGGGGAACTAGAGAGAGAGAGAGAGAGATAGGGAAATAGAGAGAGAAATAGGGAGAGAAAGAGAGATAGAGATAGAGAAAAAGAGAGAGAAAGAGAGAATGAGAGAGAGAAAGAGAGATAAAGAGAGAGAGAGAGAGAGAGAGAGAGAGAGAGAGAGAGAGAGAGAGAGAGAGAGAGAGATAGGGAAATAGAGACAGAAATAGATGGATAGTAGGGATAGAGAGAGAGAGAGAGAGAGAGATCTAGAGAGAGATAGAGGTAGAGAAAGACAGAGAGAGAGAGAGAGAGAGAGAGAGAGAGAGAGAGAGAGAGAGAGAGAGAGAGAGAGAGAGAGAGAGAGAGAGAGAGAGAGAGAGAGAGAGAGAGAGAGAGAGAGAGAGAGAGAGAGAGATAGAGAGAGAGGTACAGATAGAGAGAGATCTAGAGAGAGAGAGAGCCAGAGATAGAGGTAGAGAAAGACACAGAGAGAGAGAGAGAGAGAGAGAGAGAGAGAGAGAGAGAGAGAGAGTAGTAGATAGAGAAAGTAGTGGTGAAAGAGTTAGCTTGGATGCTGACCAATTGTGTGAAAAGAATAGAAATATTTTTTTAATATCTGTCTCCCCCTCTAGAAGAAACTATGGAACTAAAAGAGACAAAGGGGTTTTGCCCGCTACATGCATTGTCATGTACACCTCGGTGTACACGTATGTGTCCCCCATATAGGATTTGACCAATAAAGACGTGCGGAGATCGGGCAAGGCTAGAGAATGTGAGGTAGTTTACATTGTGAGGAGTATATATATTGAGACAACATTCATAATCATTGTAGATGGCAACGTCATCAACTAACATGGAGGAAAAGATTTCATGCTTGTACACGCTCTGCAAGTATCAAATCCAGCGCAAGCGTAGGAAATGTAATGAGCATGTGCAAAAGTACGGAGAGTTTGCTAGAGAAATTGTACAGAATCTACGATACGACTCCGACGGAGCAGGCATTGATTTTCACGACATAACACCTACATCTGAGAGAGAGAGAGAGAAAAAGGATTATGCGCGAAGGTCCGACCAATCCAGAGCTAAGGATGGATGTAGAGGAGAGCTTACAGACACAAGACGACGACATGGAGGAGATGCTGGATGCCTTCTTCTATCCAAGCGAGGAGAACGCTAACGAAGCAGCACCAGAAGACGTGCGCCTATCTCCTGAAGACATGTTGAGAAAGTTGGCACCTCAACCAATCTTTGAAGGTGCAAAAATATATGTGCTTCGTACTTGTCTGTCGTTGTTGAATATGTAGTCAGTGTATGGGTGGTCAGATGCAAGTGTCACTGCTTTGGTTAGGTACGTAACTTACAAAAGAGATTTTTGGATTGCAACAGTGACATGCTTAGGGAGGTTTTAAATTATTGTGGCTTAAACAGGTTGTTGTGGGAGCAACTACTCCCGAATGGCAATGAAATTCCCCCCTCTAGGCCAGACGCAAAGCGACTATTGACCTCAGTGGGCTTTGGCTACAACAAGATTCATGCATGTCCAAATGATTGCATTCTTTTTTGCAATGAATTCGCAAATTGTCTGTCGTGTCCTAAGTGCGGAGCAATGCGCTACAAACAAGATGTGGTTGGTGTGTCAGTTCCAGCTAAAGTGTTGCGGTATTTTCCTATTATTTCAAGGATAAAAAGCATGTTTCGTTCTGGTTCCATTGCAAAGTTGATGTGGTGGCATGCTACGAATAGATCCAGTGACGTAACATTTAGGGTGCCCGCTGATTCAAAGGCTTAGAGACACATTGAAGATACCAGGCCTCGTTTTAAGAGTGAACCACGCAATTTGCGTTTGGGCATGGCAATGGATGGAGTCAATCCATGTGGCTTGAGAAGCTTGTCATGGAGCAGTTGGCCTGTGTGCCTTGTCAGATAACACAGGCGTCTCGGTATTGGATAGCCAGAGATATGGGTACCACGCCTCCGGGCTTCACACCTGAGGGTCCGATGCCTATGGGGGAGACGCCTATGGATACGATGCCTACGAGGTCTCCCATCATGGACGCTTTGACACCTAGGGTACGACAGAGGCGGGTACGTCAGCATCTCTGCTTCACAGATGCACTCGCCGATCTCGGTGATCATCAGGTGGAGGTGGTGGTTTTTGTAGAGGAGGGTCCACGGATGCTTTGACCCCTCCTCGCTCACGACCCCTGTTCGACGCAGGCACACCTCTCAACACAACTCTTAGGACAGCTCGGACACCTTGGGGGTCCATGATCCTAGTGCCTCCAAGGTCTATACTGTACGGCCAGATGGACACGTTGACATGGATAGTGTCGGAACTGAGATGAGACAGCGGGTTCGCCAGCTCACAAAAGGTGCAGTTTTCTAGCACCATCATGACGTCTTGGACTCATCAGGACCATGACAAAATCAATTACATAGTGGAGACCATCATCAGAGAGTATCGGCCTGCTCCGGGTTTAGCACAGGTTTACGAATGTTACACGGGACACCGTGAAACATCGTCGAGATGCAGCTCGTTGGTCTTTCAGGGAGGGCTCGCCAAAGCCTATGGGCATCTCACACGAGTCGTGGTAGCAGATCAGGGAGGAAGAGGAGACAATGGACACGAGGTTCAGACAATAGCGTCTGGCCACGGCGAGCCGTAAGGAGATGAGGGGCACATCTCATCTTGGTATCAGAGGCTTCGACACCTTTTTCTATAAGTTTGTGAGTTTCCAATCCAATCCTAGCTATGGCGTTTTTTTTCACGAGCGATGAATCATGTTTTCTTAATTACTTTGGTTTTTGAATAAACACAAAATTTTGGAATGCATCGAGCCCCGACAAGCCAGGAGGAGACATGGATATCGGAAAGGCATTTATGATGTATTGAATGATCTTGCTACCGCATGAGAGATTATAGACTGGGAGGCCTTAGAGTGTCGTTGATCAGTTGAGGTGATACGTTTGATTGAGACAAATAATATGTGTGAGTTGACTTAATTAATTAAGTATATGTGAAGTAATATCATACTAATTTTGTGACTTGTCCCTTTATGTGTAGGTTGTGACGCGCGAGTCATTAGTGGATTTTCTAAATATGTATTGTGAGACACAGACACATCTCTGTGTTTCTTTTTTGTATAAACATGCACATATAGGTGTTGATCATGGTTTTGGTTATAGTTATGAACGTATGGCTATGATTGGTTTTGCTCATGGTTTTGGACATGTTTATATATTGTTTTAGATAGATTTGTTTTGGACAGGTGTTGATCATGGTTTTGGTTATGGTAATTATGTAGGAATTTAACGAACTTTATGGTTATGGTATATGGTTAAACGTTATGGTTATCGTTATGGTTTTGATCATGGTTATGGTTATGCAAAACGTTCGTTATGAAGTTCAATTCATTTTTACTTTCATTTCTTCCATCAAGGTGTGCCATAAATCTCATGTGAGATCCTACATGGATATCATGTAGGAGGCGTATATATGGTTTGAAAAGTTTACGAATCATCTCCTTTAGTTTTTTATTCATCTTCTTTACCAGATTCTTGTATTGATGGAAGATGTAATAAATAGTGTGGATTACATATGCACAATAAATGGTGGTTGAATGTATTATCTGCGATATGGTTATTTACAAACCAGTTCAAATTCAAAGTATTTTTATGGAAAGTATGCACAGGGGTATTGCCTACAGTTTGTAGCCTTAAAACAAAGGGATTTACAAATCGGAAGTGCAGCAGATGTAAGGGTAATAAGACTCTTACACATGTTTTTTGGCATTGTAAAATAGTTGTAGAGTGGTGGAAATGGGCTGAATATATGTGATCTACATCTTGGGGAGTTCAAGGGTGAAAGCATGTTAACCTGTCGCGCTTTTTGTGCTAGTTAGCAGTTTTAAGTTAGCACATCTTCAAAAAGTTGGGCGTCTGGTAATTTTTTTACAAATAATATCAAAATTTGTCGGAGGTTGTACATTTGGATTCCTTGTTTCAAGTGCTTTCTATTGATGTATCATATGTCATAGATCTTGGAGATGTAGCTCAAGTTATTGTACTAGTTAGCATATGTCAAAATTGTGCTAGTTAGCATTGTCCGGGACATGAAAAAGCATGACAGGTTAACATGCTTTCACCCTCAAATCACAAAGTTCAAATTGACTTTCTCCAAGGTGAACACACACCTGGACCATGCCCTAAAATTTGCAGTACAATCATTCAGAGTTTGGTTTTTGTGGTTTATATGGTCAAGGAGGAATATGGCTACATTTGACAGTAACAAAGAATTTAACACTAGAATGGTAACAGGACACTTTTATGTCCTTGGACACTTTTGTGTCCTGTCAAGTGACCATTTTTCTTGAATTATTTGAAGAGTATGAAAATTAATTTCTAGGTGCTATATATCCACAAAGTTGCCTTATGAGCTGAAAAAAACTTAGCATTCTTTTTTTAGTATCAATCTCACCAATAACCTTACTCTTGCTCGCTGTGTGAAAAAACGGGTCCTGTTTTTAGCTTTTTTTCAATTTTTGGCAACTATACCACTCTAAACTTCATGTTTGTGAGGTTTAGATGGCTAGAGGTTAGGCCTTCATAGTGCTCAACATGTTTTGATGCTTGTAGGGAGAGCTAAGTGTGAAAATTGAAAGTTATGACCAATTTACAAGAATTGCATAATTCTGTTTTTTGGCCAAAATTAGCACGTTTATTATTTTTGGTGGCTTTCTTGATATCCAAATTCAATTTTGATTGTGTAAGTGTAATGTATAACATAACGCTAATCCTCCTTGAGTTTTGGGGGACCTAATATGCTATATAGCATAGTATATGATGATGGTTGAAGAATACGATACATTTTAGAGTAGCAAGTATAACTTTCTCAATATTGCTAGTTTCTTAGGCCAATTGTGTGTATTTTGTAGGTAGTGACCATATCTAATCATAGAATACAAACTTGACTAGATATTGAGTAGTTTCTATGGGTTTCTAGAGGTCATAATGCTAAACCCGGTTTTTTCATGTTTGCTGTATTTAGCACTTTATCATTGCCCCCAAGGTTCCAATTGTAAGAGATCCATTATCCTTTTGACATGCTCCATGGCTCCTTTTGAATCCAGAGGCCCAAAGGGAACTAAGAAAACATGTATATAGTATTTGTATTGAGCGTGACTATAGAAACTTTGATGATAAGTCTGCAAAATGGCAAAAATGCAACTTTTTTGTACCTTTTTTTTTGCCCAAAACAAAATTAGTGAGGTAAAAGCAACCATATGTTTTGGTCACCAACTCATTGAAGTTAACGGGCCATTTTATCTCATGTCCTACAAAAATCTCCACTCTTATTTATATGCAATCAACCGTAAGAAATTGCTGTTTTGGGCAAAATGCACTGGTCCATCAGCTTTGGAGGCTTGTAGTGACCAAGGAATGAGAAAAATTACAAGTTTCTCATTTTTTCCATATGTACTAGTTATTGAACTATAAGCTCATGAAAGGATTTTTCAAAATGAGTGGATCTACTATGGTTTTGGAAATTTTTTCCAAAACCCTGAAAGGACACTTTTATGTCATGTTAGGTTACCATTCTAGTGTTAAGCAGACAGTCCCTATGTCAGTCATCAGAGACAAGATGTTGGAGGTTATAGTTTCTTTGCAAGATCAAGCCCTAAAGGAGAGGGTGCTCCAAGTCATCCATAGGTTGAAGTTGTAATACCTGACAGAATGGAATTCCTGAACACGATGCTAACATGTAAGATAGTGTAATATAGAACAAAGGATTTCCCAAAGAGAGAGAGAGAGAGTGTGTGTGTGTGTGTGTGTGAGAGAGAGAGAGAGAGAGAGAGAGAGAGAGAGAGAGAGAGAGAGAGAGAGAGAGAGAGAGAGAGAGAGAGAGAGAGAGAGAGAGAGAGAGAGAGAGAGAGAAATAGATAGAGAGACATGCTCGCATGGTAACGCACTTAACCCTTTGACTACAAGCTTGTTGCTATGTATGCCCACCTTTTAGCTAGACATGGCTCGACAAATTAGATAAAGAGTAGCTATTGTTGGTTACCACTAGACCACATAAGGGAATCTAGCTAGCTCGTATAGCCACAACACTGCTTGATGCAGCTACAGACTATGAAGCTCACTATCCATATATACAACAAATAGGCATTGATGGAGTTTCCTCCATCTCACCTTGACCGTCGCTTGATATAGCTACATGCTTGAAGTTCACGACGGCAATAGAAAGTACATGAAGAGAGATGCTTTTATTTATCACTAGATTCCTTTGATCTTTGAATATATTGTTCTTTTGTAATGCATAATAATCATAGCTAGAGAGGCGAGGGGAGTAAGGACAATCTGATCATCTGTCCGGTTCTGCTTTTGTTGCTCAACCAGATACTCACTATAAGAAGGAAAATGCCCCTTAGTACTGCGGACTAAAAAATGAAAATGGAGAGACAAAAAGTTGCGTTGGTGGAAATATAAGCAGAAATAGTTGCAACAATGGTTTGTCAGTAATATACGCGATAATAGTAACGGATAGATGTCCGTGACTATTAATATATACGCGATAATAGTCACAGATAGATATCCTCAAATATTAGAACATATATTGCTTGCGTCCCTATCACCGTGGACCTAACTGTTATGCGGCTATTCAAAAATAAAGGTGCTCATTTGAGCCACCCAATTTTGGGTGGCCCAAATGAGCACCTTTAGTTTTGACCTGCATAAAATATATGAAACATCAATTGCATTTTGGAAAAGTGTACATAAAAAAATAAACAGTAGAGTTTGAATATACCTTACCTTGACAATTTAAAGTGCAAAAGACAAATAATTTTTAAAAATTCCAAATAAAATAAAAATTTTAGTTCAATCGTATATACATATGCTCATAGAATTTTTCTTGTGCCACATAATTACTTTAAGAGCTAACTTGCATTTATACGTCTGTATAGCAAAAATTGAACGTATAATTCGATATTGTACGATGTATATCCATATTGTATGCGTATATCCAAATAACAAGTTTTCAGTAGTAGTGATTATGATAAAAGGTTTTTGTAGGAGGTAGGATCTAAACTTTCTCACTGCAAAGACAAGAGATAGCATCATAGATTTTGCTTCTGTGTAATCCTTCTCAAGTGCATTCATGACCCGGCTAGCAAAGTAGACAGGCCGCATCCTAGTGCTATAAGGATCCTGCTACAACAATACCGCACCCAATGTCTCTTTACCCACACTTGAGCTAACAAAGAATGTAAACTCCCAACGTGGAGGCATGAGCGTCGGTAGTTCTGCGAAAACCATTTTTATACAAGAAAAGTATTCTTCAAGCTCATCAGACCATGCAAACTCTACATGTTGTGTCAACTTTTGGAGGGGGTGAAGTAACTCTAATGCCAAGTGAAAGAAGCGTGACATGTACTTCATCTTTTGAATAAATGAAATTACCTCCTTAAGACTCTTTGGTGATGGTAGCTCATTGAGAGCTTGTGCCTTTGCTGGATCTACCTCAATGCCTTTGGAAGAAACCTTGTGACCAAGAAAAATCACTTCATCCTCACCTATGTGGCACTTGTCGGGATTGACTTGACCTCCCATGTCGTACAATTTTTTAAAACATTCTTCTACCTGTTGTAGATGCAATGATTTTGAGCTATAAATGCAGAAATCATCAATAAACACCCTGATTGAATTTCCAAAGAATTCTTGAAACACCATGTTCATGAAACGTTGGAAAGTTGCAGGAGCGTTTGTCAGGCCAAATGGCATAACTGTAAAAGCATAACAACCCCAAGGAGTGATGAAGGTTGTTTTCAATTGGTCCTCTAAAGCAACCTCTATTTGAAAGTAGCCTGAGTAGCCATCACACACAGTGTACTTCTCATGACCAGCTACCTCATTTAGTATCTCATCCTGAAATGGGAGGGGAAAGTGATCTCTTTTTGTTGCCTCATTGAGTGGACGATAATCCACACACACCCTCCACTTGCCGTTTTTCTTAGGAGTGACAACAACGGGAGAGACCCACTCTTAATTCTCCACTGGATAAATGAAACTTGCTGCTAGAAGCTTTCTTACCTCCTTGAGTAGAGTCTGCTCCTTGATGACTCCTAGCCTTCGTAGCTTTTGAGCCTTAGGTGTGGCCTCTGGCTTCAACTCAATCTTGTGCTGAACAACATCTACTCCATGCACATTGGTGTAGTCTTTAGCAAAAAGCCTAGGAAATTTCCTTAGCACACATTTGAACTCCTCTCTTTCGTCCTTTGTAAGTGTTGTAGACAACATAGCTTCTAACATTCCTTCATCTTGCACATTTTGGTTTTTTTGAGTACCTACCTCTTCCAAACCTCGACAAGAGGTCTCCTTGTTTTTTGGCTTAAACCTTACCCCCATGATTTCAATGGAAGACTCCTCTTCAGTAATGCTGCTGGGTGAAAGCATGTTAACCTGTCAAGCTTTTTCATGTCCCGGACAATGCTAACGAGCACAATTTTGACATATGCTAACTAGTACAATAACTTGAGCTACATCTCCAAGATTTATGACATATGATATATCAATAGAAAGCACTTGAAACAAGGAATCCAAATGTACAACCTCTGAAAAATTTTGATATTATTTGTAAAAAATTTACCGGACGCCCAACTTTTCGAAGATGTGCTAACTTGAAACTGCTAACTAGCACAAAAAGCGCGATAGGTTAACATGCTTTCACCCTGCCGCTACTTTCTTCTTCTTAAGTGTTATCGGTCCAATCTTCTTCCGTCTCACTTTGAGATGATTCTTCATGGAGCTCCTTTTAGCGTTGCTCCTTCATGTCAAAGACAACCTTCTTATGATTGTCATTGCTGCAAATTAGCTTTCCACTCTCCCAATCCTGCACAGCTTGCATTTTCATTAGCCATGGTCTTCCTAGGATAAATGGGTAACCATTTCCTTTGGTAGACATGACATAGAAATCCACTGCCTTCTTAATGCCAAAAGCCTCTACAAAAACATTTTTACAAATGCCTACACACCTATCTTTGATATTGTTTGCCATCTTCACTTTGATTTCAGGTGTCTCATGGATGTGCATGCCTAGTCTTTGCATGAGTCCCTCTGTCATGATGCAAATTTGTGCACCCCCATCCACTAGACCTTTCCTAACCAATCTTCCTTTGATGTAACAATCTAGCACAGGGGTAATATCCTCATTTATTTCAGCATGTGCAATTTTTACAACAATCACACTCTCTTTTACCTTTCTCCTAGTGCTAACTGCCTTTGTTAAATCCCTTCTAACTTGTGGAAATAATGCAAGGAATTGAGGCCATGAAATATCAAGACCCTTACCTCGCATGTCTTCCAACAGGTTGTATGGATCCATACCATGTCCAAGAGGGAAGTCTTGGAGATTGATACGACGTCGAGTCCTCTTAGCTTCCTTGGTCTCCTTTGCCTTCTTGACTCGTCCATGGTCACTCTGTGTTACGGCATTAGCCGCACATGCGGTCCTGCGGAGGTCTGGACACTGCGGATCAGGAGTCATTGGATATGCGGCAGCCGTAGTAGCAGTTCTTCACGGGATATCATGGGACAGGAGTGTGTGCACCGTTCCCGATCTGCGCTGGAGCAGCGGTTGTATATGGAGGGGCATACCCGTCTTTTGATGTAACTTAACCAATCTCTATGATATTCATGGCATCTACTGTTGTAACTCTGAGTCTGGAATCTACATGAATGAAGGAAGAGGTGTTTTGTGCCTATGTACTGTGTACTTCCTTCTCTTGTCATTCTATATGTTGATGTTCATATAATGTAGTTGCAGGTAATCATTCCCGTAATGCCTATTGCTCGAGTGCGGGCAATAGCCATTACATCTGGCATGATGGACAGCCTGCGATGAATATGCATGCGCACTAGGTCGTAGGGTCCGCCTGACCTTGTGGTTCCAATTGTAGGAAGACAACGGAGGAGAGGCGGTTCTGATGAATTTGTTTTTTCTTCACCACAGATTGAGAAATCTGTATCTCCATCACCAAGCCCGGTGCGTGGTAGGCGGTTGTGGCAAGCGAGACGTACTCCGCGCAGTCAGTCATTTCCTCCTGTTGTACGTTCACCCTCATCCACATAGCTTGCTCCACCACCGTCTCCGGTAAGCAGTCCGGGGGTATCTCCGCCACTGTCTCCACCTACTAGTGCTTGTCAGCTTTTCCCTGGAGAAGAAGAAACGATTGGGCAAGGGGTGATGGATCATCCTCAGATTAAGTATAGTCGGTTTTGAGGTCTTTCCAGTGAAGACCCTGATGCACATTTGCGCCAATTCAATAAAGCTTATGGATTGAATCATCATGGGGGGTCCATCAACAATCAGTGTTTGAATCTACACTCTCAGGGAAAGCTGCAAAATGGTTGTCCGAATACCCTGATGACCATTTCTAGAAATATGCCGATGGATCCATAGCATTTCTACGAAGGTTTCGAACGGAAAAGACAGTCCCTCAACATTTGGAGAAGCTTCGAACGCTCTGGTAGAAGTCATTGCCAGTGGAGGATTATGCTGCAAAATTTCGGATGCTTTTGCAGAGGGTACCTCAGGCACAAAGGCCGGCAGCCGAAGTGCTGAATGATTATTTTTTGCGGGGGCTCAATAAGGATCTTTGAACGGCTATGGCAACAGTGGATAAGGTAACTACTCCACTGGATACTGTAATTGCTAGTGCTGTAGTAGCAGGAGAGTCTTTAGAGGATACGGAATATCCAAAGAAGTCAAAGAATAAAGACAGGAAGAAATCTCATCGGAAGTCACAAGACAGTGGCAGTGATAGTTCGGAGTCGGAATCCGCAGTATCTGATTCCTTGGACTCAGGCAACAGTGATTCGGGAAAAGAACCGAAGGAGACACCGCGGAAAAAATCCTTTCGTCACGGGAAAGGTGTATCATCCGGATCGACGGAATCGGCTGCAGTGGCTAAAAGTCTGAATGAAATATGGTGTACCCAATGTCGGAATCCGGGCCATGCTGCTTAGGAATGTGCAATGAATTAAAAGTGGTGTGCGATTTGCATGACCAATACTTATAATACAATGGAATGTTATTTCAATGGCCGGGGTCGTCGGAGTCGAGGGGACTCTTCTACCTGGCAACAACCACAGATAGGGCAAGGATAAGAGCCTGCTGTGGCGATGGCTCATGCTCATACATCGGAGAAGCCTATGCAAGGTCAAGCAAGAGGACGGGGCAAAGGGGGAGGACGAGGTCGCGGAAGAGGTGGCCGAGATCCTAATCGCCCCAAGACATGCCTTTTCTGTTTGGGGGATGGACATTGGCGATCTGAGTGTACTGAAGCTATGGAATACGACTGAAAAAAGCACGAACGCGCTGCAGGGAAACAACCTAGTGTGGCTATGGTTCAAATTAAAGGACTGGAAGGATCTGACACAGTGGTTTCATTAATCACGCGATTGGGTAAAAGTGTGGTTCCAACTGCCGATGTGAAAATTCCGGATTGGACGGTTCAGGAAGAAGTGTGGAAAAAGACTGTGTCCTGGTTGGCACAATCTGCACCATCAGTGAAGACAGCAGGACCATCGACATCGACTATGCCATCAACTGTGGGTCTGGAAATAAAGGAAGGGAAAGTTGGAAATAAGGATGATATTAAAAGAACACGAAAAGTGGAATTCCGTTTGGAAAGAGGTTCTCATGTCACCAATTCAAGTACCTCTGGGTTCATTGCGGAAATTAGTCCCGAATTTCCATAATGCATTGCTGCGACAATCGGCCACTGAGCTGTGGGAGGTCGCCATTGGGAAGGTTGAAAGCAAGGATGACGATTCAGTACCGTTGCCGACGAATAGGATCACAGATACCCACATTCCGGAGCTTTCAGTTTGATACCATGTCACATAGATTGACAAGGTACTCTTGGATGGAGGAGCGGGGGTAAACATTATCACCCAAGCAGCGTGTGAGCGTTTTGGTCTCAGTGATTGGGAGCCTGCACCTTTTGTAGTCCGCATGGAAAATCAAAGAAGAGTGCAACCAGTGGGTTTACTTCGGGGCATTGTTTTGGATGTGGCGGGCTTATCCTTTGTTGTTTCCTTAGTAGTCTTGAATATTGAAGATCATAATCAGGATTATCACATTATCTTGGGAAGACCTTGGTTACGACAAGCGAGGGTAAAGCATAATTGGGAAGAAAATATGCTTACAGTAAAGAAGGGTAAAAGAAAAGTGCGTGTGATGCTGGGAACTTGCCGTCAACCAATTCAGGCAGCATGGCCGGTGATAGCTGAGAAAGTTAATATGGTGGAAGGATTAGAAGAGGATGAAGAGGAAAAATTTCTCAAAGCTAATCCGGATTTGGTTTCTCTATACCTTGAGGATATTTCTTTGATTCCGAAAGGGAATTCGCTGGGGGTCTCAGGAACTACAGGAGGAATAGGGGAGCAACAACAGGTGCTTACGAGTCCTGAATCATTGGAGGACGTGATTCAGGAAGAACGAGCATTTGAGGCACAAATGGGAAAAATTACAAGGGTTAAGGAAGATGAATTAGAGAAGGTTTTTCTTGGGGAGCAAGCAGAGTCGCAGCCCATATACATTAATAAGTAGCTGGAGGCAAGTTTTAGAGATGATTTGATCAAGTTACTGACAGAGTTTAAGGATGTTTTCGCATGGGAATATGCGGATATGCAGGGATTGGATCCTAAGTTTTATCAGCACACGATCAATCTGAAACCGGATGCAGTGCCAGTGAAGCAGCACTCATATAGGATGAATCCGAATGTGGAAAAGCAAGTTAAGATGGAAATTGATCGCCTATTGGAAGTGGGTTTTCTTACCCCTATTGATAATCCGGAGTGGATTTCTCCAATTGTGGTCGTACCAAAGAAAAATAAGCAAATCCGAATTTGTGTGGATTACCGAAAATTGAATGCAGCTACTGTTCTAGATCCTTTTCCTCTTCTGTTTTTGGATTCCATTTTGGATGATGTAGCAGGACATGAGATGTATACTTTTTTGGATGGATTTAGTGGATATAATCAAATCCGAATGGCATTGCGGGATCAACCAAAAACAGCTTTTATTACCGCATGGGGAGTATTTGCTTGTACAGTAATGTGGTTTGGATTGCGGAATGCACTTCCACTTTTCAAAGGGATATGTTTCAAATATTTGGGCCTTATTTGACGGATTTTATGAGGATTTTTCTGGATGATCTCTGTGTTTTTGGAGCACAATTGGAGCATTTGAAACAATTATGGTTATGCTTTATGAAATGCAGAGAGGTGAAATTCAGTTTGAATCCTTTAAAGTGTGCATTTTCCGTCCACAGTGGCAGGTTACTGGGGCATATCATTTCTGAAGATGGTATTTCTGTGGATCCGGATAAAATTGCCGCAATTATGGAAGCGCCTGCACCGCGGAACCAGAAGCAATGTCAGATTTTCTTGGGTCAAGCCCGATGGCATGGGAGGCATTTGCGGTTTGTCGTGCATTTGGCAATCCTGATTACTCAGGCAGCTCATGCTATAGATTTTGAATGGACACAGGAATGTGATTTGGCTTTTTTGAGATTAAAACTGCAGTTATCCAAAGCTCCGATTATGCTTGCACCAAATTGGGGTGAGCATTTTCATGTGTTTGTGGATGCTTCAGATCGAGCTATTGGCAGTGTCCTGATGCAGGAACAAAGTCAAGGATTGTTCCGACCTGTCTATTATGCCAGTAGACGATTATCATCCACCGAAAGAAATTATTTTGTAACTGAAAGGGAATGTTTAGGGATGATTTATTCAGTGAAGAAATTCTGGCACTATCTGTTGGGCCGACGTTTTTTCTTCCATGTGGACCATTCGGCTCTTTTATACCTGGTAAGGCAACAGAATTTGACGGGAAGATTGGCCAGATGGGTGCTTTTGCTGCAAGAACTTGAATTTGAGGTCATACATCGGCTAGGGGCCCAACATGCGGTGGCTGACTACCTATCTAGGTTAGATTTCGGAGAGCCGCCGACGGGTGTAGCTGATGAATTTCCAGATGCGTCTCTGTTTCTAACAGGAGTAGCTGCAGAGGATAGCACAGTCCCGCAACAGGCGAGGGTTATTCCTAGCATTCCATGGACATGGTATGAGGAGATGTTTCACTTTCTCGACAGCGGGACAAAATGCCTTCTTTCTTGTCCATCCATCAGAGGAAACGTATGGCTATCAGAAGCTGGAATTTTGAGATTATTATGGGGAAGCTCTATTATCGTACAGTGGCAGAGGTGTTACTCCGATGTGGGATACCACAGGAGCAGGAAGCAGTATTAGAGGAAGTCCATACTGGTATTGCGGGAGGTCACTTTGCAGCATTAATCACAGCTCGAAAGGTTCTCCAATCTGGATTATGGTGGCCCACATTGTTTCAGGATGCGAGAAATTATGTGCAACAGTGTGATGTGTGTCAATGGTTGGGGCAACCTACCAAATGGTCCAGAATGCCTTTTCAGCCAGTTCTGCCTTTGGAGCGTTTTCAAAAGTGGGGTTTGTATTTTGTTGGTCCTTTTAAACCAGTGGCAGCTCACACAGAAAATAAGTATATCTTGATAGCACGGATTACGCTACCAAATGGGTGGAGGCATGGCCTTTGAAAGACAATACTGTAGTTTTTGTGGCGGGATGCTTATATAAGGATATCTTTCTAGATATGGCTGCCCTATTGAGTTGGTTAGTGATAGGGGAAGTCATTTTTTAAATAAGGTGATGGATAGAATGCTACGGTTTTATTTTGTATTACACAGGAAATCTTCTCCATATTATCCTCAGGCGAATGGGCAAGCAGAATTAACTAATAAGCAATTGATTCAGATTTTAACAAAGTTGGTGAATATGCATCGGACGGATTGGGATGTGAAACTTCCTTCCGCCTTATGGGCCTATCGGAAAACTTATAAAGTGGTAACAGGATTGACCCCTTTTAAGTTGGCATTTGGCATGGAGGCAATCACTCCGGTGGAGCATGTGATTCTGAGTATGCGGATGTTGATTGTGGATCGGCTTCTTCCTAAGGATTCTGTGATTTATCGATTGGATGTTTTGCAGGAATTGGATGAAGAGCGGCAGAATAGTTTTGCGGTGCTGCAGGATCTGTAGTCTAGTCGGAAAAAATGCTGGATCGCCCGAAAGCACGGCAATTTGTTCGGGGACAGCTGGTCCTTGTCTTCAATTCCCGTCTCGGGAAAATGCCTGGGAAGCTTAAATTACGGTGGTCAGGACCGTTCTGGATTTTCAAGGGTGCAGACCCATCTCTTTTTATTTGGTGGATTTGAGGGGGGAGGTTATTTCTGTGCCGGTCAATGGTTTCAAACTGCGCCATTATGTTCCACCTACCACGATTCAGTGCCCCTTTGCTATGGTACAAGAGCCGGAAGCCGCCCTAATCATGATTGGGGATTCTTTTGCATGCAATCTTCGAAAGCGGGGAAGGATCTATGATGGTTGTGACACCGTGGATCGCCCTATTTTGGGAACTCATTGTGGAAAGGTTACTACTACATGCAGACAATTTTTATTGTGGCTCTCTTGTTTCGTGTGTCAAAGGAGAGTATAAACTGTCAGGGTTGTCATATGTAGCAACTAGGGATGCATATAGGTGGTTTCTCGAGGCCATTTGACTGCAGGCCAAAACTTATACCATTTGGACCCGAGCAAGAAATGTGTTGCATTCGGCCAACTTTGGCCCAGTAGCTTGGGCAGCAGTTGTCAGAGAACAACTGCTGGCGGAGTGCCAACGAGTGATGGCACAGTTGGGGAGGAATACCCCAACCAATACAAAGGTGGGCCAACTGCTCACATTGATTTTTCCGTTGAGAGAAGTTTTTCCTCTCGCCCCGCGTCCTCTCTGCCATTTTGAAGATGATCGCTTGATGGTCCAAGGCACTAATGCTCCGCTATTGCAAACACAAAGCTTGGCACTGCCGGCTGAGAGGGAAACACAGCAGTAGCAGGTGGGCATTGGGGATTTTCTAGGTCCATCGACAGCAGTGGTATCCTCTGGAGCCAAAGAGATGGCCACTACAAGTGCAGGATTAGCAAGCTGCAAGCGCGGCAGGGAGGAACAACAATTTTCGACACCACCTCCGGCAACTGCATCTCTTGTTTTGGAAGATTCTATAGTGGCTCGCTGGCGTCGCCCAATGCAGGAGAGAGTGGGAGGAACAACAATTTTCGACACCACCTCCGGCAACTGCATCTCTTGTTTTGGAAGATTCTATAGTGGCTCGCTGGCGTCGCCCAATGCAGGAGAGAGTGAGTAATGCTACTCCTTTGCGGACGAGCTCTTCTCCGATTGCGGATGTCCCTCCTCAACCCGAAACTTTGGGTACTACTAATGCGGCTGCCTCGATGGGAGGTACTCTCCCCGCAGCGCTACCCTGGGAGGCTACGGCAGCAGCGACCCCTGCTGACCAATTACAGGCATGTGGCACATTTTTAGCAGACTTGCAGAGTCTTTTTGTGCGGCCTGGCCAGCCCCAGCCCCAGCCCACTGAGGGACGAGTCAATGAGTTGGAAGCGCAGGTAGCGGCTTTGAAGACTCGCATTGCCGAGTTAACCACTCAGAATGAAGAGCTGACTGCCACAACTCGCCAACAAGGGGCAGAAATACAAATGTTAAGAGAGGCTAATGCTGAGTTTGTGGCCTCTATCCAACAGGAACCCCAGCCCCAGCCCACTGAGGGACGAGTCAATGAGTTGGAAGCGCAGGTAGCGGCTTTGCAGACTCGCATTGCCGAGTTAACCACTCAGAATGAAGAGCTGACTGCCACAACTCGCCAACAAGGGGCAGAAATACAAATGTTAAGAGAGACTAATGCTGAGTTTGTGGCCTCTATCCAACAGGAACTTCTTCAATTGAGAACACAGCATAGCCTAGTCTCTTACTTAACCTCTCTCCCAGGCGATGTAATGATCAACATGACTGATCTGGATGCATTGGTAGTGGAGATGCAAGAAGATCTCCGAATTTTTTAAGATAATCAATTACAAAGCTGGAGCACACGCTTGGCTGCTGAGGTGAGAGCATATCCACCCACTCAGCAGGTTGTGGTGCACCAACCCGAGTCATCCAACACTGACAGAGGTAAGAGTGTTGTTCGCCAGGGTTTTGATGTTGTTGATTGGGCACAAGCTACAGAGGATTGTACTGAAGCCCAGGCTCATGTATCTCGTTTGCAGAAAACGATTCGTGAATTTCGTAAGGAGCGGCGCAGGGTCTGTTTTTGGGTGGAGACCTTAGCTCATTCTTTTTCTCTCAATCTACCACCTTCCATTTTGGTCTTCTCTTAATAGATACCTTTCTCACTATTATCCGTTACATACACCTCTTATTCCTCTGCCACAACCGCCTCAATCTATCTCTTTGCCAACACACGTTTTTCCTCGGGCTGCCTGGCCGGAACAAATTGAGATAGATCCACATCTTCTGGATGAGGTCTATCAGGCACATACTGCAGATTTTAGAGGCTTTGGCTATATTGATATTTCCTCTTCACCAGAGCAGGGTGCAAAGCAACCACCGGAACCTTCCAACCGGAGGCGTTGAGTGTGGGTTCGCGCAATCCACCGTGCGTGCCAGATGTTACAGCATTAGCCGCACATGCGGTCCTGCGGAGGTCTAGACACTGCGGATCAGGAGTCATGCGGTATGCAGTGGCCGTAGCGGCAGTTCTTCATGGGATATCATGGGATAGGAGTGTGTGCACCGTTCCCGATCTGCGCTGGAGCAGCGGTTGTATATGGAGGGGCATACCTGTCTTTTGATGTAACTTAACCAATCTCTATGATATTCATGGCCTCTACTATTGTAACTCTGAGTCTGGAATCTACATGAATGAAGCAAGAGGTTTTCTGTGCCTGTGTACTGTGTACTTCCTTCTCTTGTCATTGTATATGTTGATGTTCATATAATGTAGTTGCAGGTAATCATTCCCGTAATGCCTATTGCTCCAGTGCGGGCAATAGCCATTACACTCTGTGATGTGACACCTTCTTTCTCTTTACCTTTTCCTCGGCCATGCTTAATGCCATTTTCTTCCATGCCACCCTCATTTGAATTTGTCACCTCTACCACATGCACATTTGGATCTGGAAAAGGTGGAACTCCTTCTACCCCTTGTGGAGGTGGTCTTGGTCCATTTGGTCTTTGTAGAAGCCTTGGTTGTTGACCAGTTCCTTCTCCTGCATTCATTACTGGGTAATTCAAGTTAGGTCTTCCTGGCTCCCCACGGGGCCAAGGGCAATTATACATCCCATGTCCACACTCACCGCAATTCCAACATTGCAAGACTCTCCTAGGTCGTGAATCTTGCTCTTTAGACTTCTTTGCTTATCCCTTTGGGCCTACAGCTTGTGCAAGGTGAATTGACAGGCTGCTTAAAGATTCATTTAACTTCTCAATCACTTCCGCCATTACCTCAGGAAGCTCCCTAGATGTTGATGCTTTTGACTTAC
This sequence comes from Adiantum capillus-veneris, assembly GCF_014529385.1. Classification (NCBI taxonomy): domain Eukaryota; kingdom Viridiplantae; phylum Streptophyta; class Polypodiopsida; order Polypodiales; family Pteridaceae; genus Adiantum; species Adiantum capillus-veneris. The sequence goes on along the minus strand of NC_140940.1, from coordinate 62,209,976 downwards.
CTTTGGGTCTAAGACCTTCTATTGGAACCTCCCCCCTTAAGCACTTGAGTTTCCTATATTTCTTAGCAACCCTAGTTTCAGCTGCATCAAAGGTAGTAGGTGCACCGGCCTCAACTTTTACCTTAAGGCAGGAAAGAGTCCGGATATGAACCTCTCCTTCTTTAGAAATTATGTACCATCACCAGGGTTAGCAACATTTTGTATCCATAGAGCCCAAAGACGTAGAAACTCTTGCGTGTACAAGTAGTAGTCATCTTAGTCTTTTTGCTTATGAGAAACAATGTCTTGCTATAGTTTTTGAGTGTTTTGGGGATCAAAGAAGTATTTCTTGAAATGATTCAAAACTTTCGTGTAATTCCCCTTAACTTCCTCAGGCAAAGAGTCAAACCAAGTGCTAGCATCTTTCCTAAGGACTACCTCAAACATTTCTACACTTTCTTGATCAGTTACTATCTTCTTGATACGACAAGACATTTTGAAATTTTCTAAGAATAATTATGCATCCTCCCCAGGCTCTCCAAAGAACAAGGGGTAGCCACTCATTTTCCTAGTTGTATCCATGTTGCTAGTTTTACTCGAAAAAATCTTTTTCTTTTTTTATTTTTTGTTTTGCAAAATGAAATTTCAAAGTAGAATAAAAATGTAAACATCAAATCTTAGATCGTAGCGAATCAATGGCAAAATGAACGGATTGACTGAGGCATTGATAGCCGCTACTTGCCTAGGTTCAAACATACGACGGAAAACACGTTGAAATTGTAACTTTGTGCCAACTATTACATGCACGTCTTGTCTAGCCAAAGGAATGAATGTACAATACAAGTCCTCTTGATTCATTAACCTAGCTAAAACAAGATAAACACATGCACATCAAAAGAGACATCATAGTCTACAAGTGGGAGTATAATAGGATTTGGGGATTGTAGAATATCTCTTAATGCTTCAGCACCAAAGAGGAATACAATACGTTGTTGAAAAAATATTTTCCTATCAATGGGAACATTACAGATTCAAATAGTTTGCGGAAGATGGAAGGAGGAAAAAGACCAAACTGAGAGATTCCTGTGAAAGCCGCCTTGATTTTTATCCCCATTGCAAAGCTTGCAGAGCGGTTAAAAACTCTTGGGCAACATAGTAGATGACAAAAATTTTAAAAACTCATACCTCTTGATGATTTACATTGAAAATGTGTTGACAATAGTTATCAATTTCTTGCAAGCTACTTTTAGTGCAGAATTTGACAAATTTGTCATGACCAACAACTCTGGAACGTCCCAAAACCTTGATAAGGACTCTTCAAACATTGAAATCCGAGTTTCAAGGAGAAAGTTATGATGCTTTTAGATTTAGCTGAATTGTAGATTTTTGTTGTGCGCGCGCAAGGTAAAGCCGCGTGATACAAAAAACGCTCTATTTTTGTGAAGAAAAAGCAACCATGCTCTGATACCTTGTTGAGAAGTATCATAATAACTAATATCTAATTCTCCTAAATGATTTTCTCATGTTAAACTGATCATTTAATATGGGGAAGTGCGAGGGGAGAAAAAGCTACAATATTGGTTAAGCTGCTAGACCAACCACAGTAGGGATCCAAAGGAGGAAAAATAGGGATCCAAAGAGGGGGCCATTTGCAAAAGAGCAATGTGCAACAATGGGCTTTAAAGACCCTAAGGTTCAGTCCATTAAGACTTCCAAAATGCTAAGGTTCCAAAATTCAAAGGCTATGTCCAAAGGTCAAACACTAGGAAAATTGGATGCTTTGTATGTGTTCAAAAAGTCTTCATAGTTCCTACATAAGAGGGGCCAAGCCTTGGAAGTAGAGGATGAGACAGAAACACACACACACACACTCACAAGCCTCCTTTACACAAAGGGAATGAGGGACACGTGTTAGCTCCCTAGCCCAGATGCCCACAAGGTGTACTCAAATCCTATTGGATGGCCATGGAGGTGGACCAATGAGAATTAGGCTAGAGTAAATATAGTCCAATTAAATTAAAAATACATAATAAAAGAACCAATAAGAATTAAGCTCTCTAGAAGATTATTGAACGGTCTCTCAAGGGGTCCAATGAGCATTCAACAGCCCAATGGCTTGCCTAATTCATATTGGCTAGGAGACAAAGGGGTCCAATGAGAATTTAGTTGCATCAATTAACTACCTAAATATCTCACAAAAGGGGAAAGGTGGACACATGTCAAAAGGCTATCATTTATGCTCCTTTAATCATATTGGCTAAGCCTGGAGAGGTCCAATGGGTGGTAGCATGAGAAACTAGCATGAGGGGTCGACCAAGAGAGAGAGGGGGCTGATTATCTCAATTCATTATTCCACACACACTCACACAAGCACATGTGTGGAGCAAGAAGACTCTCTCTCTTCTTCTCAAGATTTAAAGAAAAGATTATCACCTACTCCAAGGTCGTGAGAAGGGAGGCGTGCACCAACAACTCTTGGCTTTGTGATGCAAATCCATCCAAGAGCCAAGCTTCAATGCATGCTCATCTCCTCTACCATGCTAATTAATGTTGAGCTTATATGTGAAGCTACTGAATATATGGCTTCTCTATATATGGCACCCACGTCCCCTCTATATATACATCATCTCATGTGTGTATTCTACACACTTTGGGGTTCTATTTCTGTGCTCTCTCTCTCTCAACATGGTATCAAAGCAGTACGTTTTTGTGTTCGATTTTTCTCCTGATTGAAAATGATTCTGCTGAAATATTTCTCCGGAATCAATGTGGTTTACAACTTTGCAAAAGAAAGTTTTTTCAAATTCTACACCGATTTTGAGTTATCTTTCGCGGACTGCGTACATACCTGAAAAGAAACTTTCGTTTTTTGTTTTTGATCTTTTTAAAATTCAAAACAATTTTGCAGAAACTACCCGTGGAAGCCACCGAAATCCATGTGGTCTACAACTTTGCAGAAGAAAGGTTTTTCAAACTCTACAGCAATTTTGACTTATCGTTCGCGGATTGCGTACATACCTGAAAAGCAACTTATGTTTTTTTTTTTTTTCTTGCCAATTGAAAACAATTTTGCAGAAACAACTCGCCTAAGGCACGGGAATCGATGTGGTCTAGAACTTTACATATGAAATAAATTTCAAATTCTGCACCGATTTTGAGTTATCATTCGTGAACTGCATACATACTTGAAAAGCGACTTTTGTTTTTTGTTTTGGATTTTTCTACTAATTGAAAACAATTTTGCAAAAACTACCTGCAGGAGGCACTAGAATCAATGTTGTCTACAACTTTGCAGAAGAAAGTTTTTTCAATTTCTGCACCGATTTTGAGTTATCATTCGCGGACTACATACATACCTGAAAAGCAACTTTCGTTTTATGTTTTTTTTTTCTTTTAATTGAAAACAATTTTGCAAAAACTACCACGTGTGAGGCACCAGAATTGATGTGTTCTACAACTTTGCAGAAGAAAGTTTTTCTAAATTCTGCAACGATTTTGGTTATCGTCTTGGATTGCGAATATATAATTTTTCTCAATGATTTTGGTTATCGTCTTGGACTGCGAATATATAATTTTGCTTTTGATTTTTCTTCTAATTGAAAACTTCTCAATTATATTTTTTCTTCATCAATCATATATTTGTTACAGACGTAACTTTGCTGTGCAGAAGCCAGTTACATATCGTTTTGATTCAGTCGAGCTGTTGATGAGATCCTCTGAATTCTATTGAGCTACTGTTGGTACATGATCTTTTGTTATATGATATACATGTTCATTGATTCTCATATAATTATTCTTCTAGAGATATAGTTTACGTCGTTTTATTGATAATTTCTTATTAATACCATAGTGATTTTGATGGTACCATGATGATGTTTTGTTAGTACTTTGGTCATGGTGATTTTCATTGATGCCATGATGATATTTTGTTTAACCATTGGTTATTCTCGGTGATGCCATGATGATATTTTGTTGATACCATGATGATATTTCGTTGATTCCATGGTGATTTTTGTTGATACCATGATGATGTTTTGTTGATACCATGGTTATTCTCGGGGATACCATGATGTTTCGTTGATATCATGGTTATTCTCGGTGATGCCATGATGTTGTTTCGTTGATACAATGATTATTCTTGGTGATATCATGATGTTGTTTCGTTGATACCATGGTTATTCTTGTTGATACTATGATGTTTTTTTTTTCTCATTGGCATCATGGTTATTCTCGGTGATATCATGATGTTGTTTCGTTGATACCATGGTTATTCTTGGTGATACCATGATGTTGTTTCGTTGATACAATGATTATTCTATGATACTTTTCGTTGATACCATGATGATTTATTTATTTTTATTGATACAATGATAATATTTTATTAATACTTTGATGATACTCATTGATATCACTACGTTGATAAATGTGGTTTTATGTAGTATATACATGTCTTTTTATATACACATATCATTTTCATCATGTATCATGCATCTTGTACATTTTATGTTCATACTTTATATCCACATATGTTGTCGTGCGTATATATGTCGTCAAAAGAGTGGCATCGCGAACCATCTCTTATGGCATTGTGAACGTAATTATTTCACTAATGATGCTAATAATTTTCATGACTATGTTTTTTGAGTCTATGATCTATGTAGGATTGTTGAAAGAATTGATTTCATGAAGACAAACTTGGTGACAATAAAATATTTATGAAGACATGTTTGGTGATGCCATATTGATGACAATAGGAAGATATGTTTGGTGATGCGATAGTGATGACAAACTACACAGCAGATTCACGGAGACACTTCTGATTACGAGCTAATCTATAGCCTTTACACCTCCTTATTGAAGCTTTGTATTCATTCTTGTATTTGATAGGATAGGATTTTTGTAACTCCTCATAAAACATTCATTGAAAAAAGAGTGATGCAGCTCCTCATAAAATATTCATTGTAAAAGGAGTGATGTAGCTCCTCATGAACATTTGTATATTCAATGATTTTTATAATATAACGGTGGGTGTATATAGAGCTGCCGGTTTTTCCCTTGATCCCCCAAGAGTTTTTTCATCCAGAGTTAGGGACCCTTATTTGTGCGAGAGTGTTGAGCTTATATGTGAAGCTACTCAATATATGGCTTCTCTATATATATGGCACCCAGGTCCACTCTATATATACATCATCTCATGTGTGTATTCTACACACTTTGGGGTTCTATTTATGTGCTCTCTCTCTCTCTCTCAACAATTTACTAAGCTGAGCTATGCTAATATGAGTGATTATGTGAGAAAATGTACATCTTTCTCATAAGACTACTCCTTCTTCCTCTCAATCCACTCTCATACCCCACTAGCTCTCACCATCTTCGAAGGTGTGTGAGGTCTTGGGCCTGATACCGTAATGAAATTGATGTTGTGGTTTATAAGTGTTTTTCTTAGTGCTTCAAGCTTCCATATTCATTACACTAGCTAGTATTGAAGGAACACAAAGAATTGTATTGTAAAATGACTCTCTTGATGGGAGAAACCTATAAGCCTTTTGGAAGGGGGACCAGCTCCATGTAAATACGGTCCTCAATTGTTGTCAATAGATTAATTTCTCTCTCTCTTGATGTATTGTTCATGCTATCTAAGTAGGTATTATGAGTTTTGTTGCACTCTTCACCCAAGCACTGTTGTTATACTCATTAGGAATCTATTATAATGAAATGCTCACTATGTTCATGCGAATTAACGCTACACACAAGTTATTGAGAGAGAAAGAGAGAGCATAGAAATAGAACCCCAAAGTGTGTGAAATACACACATGAGATGATGTATATATAGAGGGGACCTCGGTGTTATATATGGAGAAGCCATATATTGAGTAGCTTCACATATAAGCTCAACACCCCCGCTCAAATAAGGGTCCCTAACTGTGGATGAAAAAAAACCTTTGGGGGATCAAGGGAAAAACCCACAATTACTCTATTTACACCCACCATTATATTATAATAATCATTGAATGTACATCACTCCTTATACAATGATTAATTTATCAGGAGCTACATTACTACTTTTACAACCAATGAATGTTTTATGAGGAGTTACATCACTCCTATCCTATCAAATACAATAATGAATACAAAGATTCAATAAAGAGGTGTAAAAACTATCGATTAGCTCATGATCAAAAGTGTCTCCGTGAATCTCTTGTGTAGCTTGTCATCAATATGGCATCACCAAACATGTCTTTATGTTATCATCAATATGGCATCACCAAACATGTCTTCATGTTGGCATCAATATGGCATCACCGAACATGTCTTCATAAATCTTTTATTGTCACCAAGTTTTTCTTCATGAAATTAATTCTTTGATCAATCCTACATAGATCATAGACTTAAAAAACATAGTCATGAAAATTTTCAGCATCGTTAGTGAAATAATTACATTCACAATGCCATAAGAGATGGTTCACTATCCCACTCTTTTGACAACATATATACGCACGACAACATATGTATACATAAAGTATGAACGTAAAAGTTCAAGATGCGTGATTACGTGATGTAAATAACATGTGTATATACTACATAAAACGATATTTGTCAACGTAGTCATATAAATGAATATAATCAAAGTATTAATAGAACATCATCATTATATCAATAAAAATGAATAAATCATCATGGTATCAACAAGAAGCATCATGGTATCACTGAAAATAATCATTGTATCAACGAAACAACATCATGATATCAGGGAGAATAACCATGGTATCAACGAAACAACATCATGGTATCACCGAGAATAATCATTGTATCAACGAAACAACATCATGGTATTACCTAGAATAACCATGGTATCAATGAAACAACGTCATGGTATCATCAAGAATAACCATGGTATCAATGAAACAACATCATGGTATCACCGAGAATAACCATGGTACCAACGAAACAACATCATGGTGTTACCACTACAACACATCACGCAAAAATCAACGTTTTTACGGACGCAAATAAACGTGGTTTAAAATTAAAATGTGTGAAAATAAACATCTCTATACACGTTGGAATCATAGCATCGGTATACACGCTGGTATAATCACTTTCTATATCGACGCTCATATCGACGCCAATACCAACGCTGGAGAGGGGGAATGGGGGAACACGCCCGGCACAAACACAAAGGCCTCTCAATAGCCCAGGGCATTCACAACACCCCTATCCTCTAGGAAAACACCTTCAAACACACAACTCACACTAGCAGACTTCCGCCTACTCAATTGCCACTACTCACACACTCCACAAAAATGCCACACAAGATACATCTATTACCGCTGGCTGTCTCCACCCTTACACACTCACACAACCACTCAATCTCACTCTCTCACTCAAAACACCGTCGGTCCGGATGGGGCACACACTTCCACACAGCTGGCACCGAGGAGAACCACGAAAGCAGGAGAAAGAGAAAGGGGGAAGGAGAAACCACAGCAAGAGAGGCAACAACTGCTCGATTTCACTTCACCAAACACTTATACCAACTCACACTGCCATCACCATGGCCATTTACACAAGAAAAATGCAAAGGGCTTTGACAGACACACTCCTCTGTCCAAATTCTCCACTTTGCAGGCGTCCAACGGCACCTCAAAAGGCCAAGAAAAAAGCCCCTAATTTGATCTATTTTTGACTTTTATAGGGGGGGACTTTAATTTGGCAATTTACAATTTAATAGGTCCACTTGGCACCTTGAATTGATATCTTTTGGGGAAGAGGGCACCGCTTTGCTCTATTTCTCTCTTCTTCACTCTTTGCACTTGGGGGAAGGGGGTCATTAGCGATGTCGCTATTGCCCCCTAGCTTTCATTTTTATGCTTTATTTTTCACTTTTTACTCTCTTTTTGTTTAGCCTTATACTGCCCAATTTTTGACTTTGAACTTCACTGCTTATCCGGCTCCTCTTTGTCCTCTTTGGCCTTGCACTTGGCTTGGCTTTGCACCCTTTGATTTACCCAGACTCTTTGGTCTTCCCCTTTGCCCTTGTCCACCTTTGATTCTCCCCTTTATCTAGTCCTTCTTACCTTTGCATTTGCTTGTCCCGGATGCCCATGCCCTTTGCCCTTCTTTGTCCGGCCACTTGGTTTGGGCCCACTTGGCCTTGCCCTTATCTTTACCCGGCCTCTTGCTCACTGCCCTCCACTTCCTTGGTCTGCACGGCCTCAACTGGCCCTCTATGCTTTGCCTCTGCGGGACTTCTCTCTTACCTGAGGGGGGGAGGCAATAGCGACGTCACTATTGCCCCCACCCTTCTCCTTTAAAATAAGGGTGCCCCATGGGCCGCGCCGCAGGAACTGCCCCTGCCATGTCATCTACTCCAACTCACACACGAGGGGGCTGCTCCTCGCACCGCCTCACCGGCCAAAACCGCCGTGGGTATGCCCCTGCAGTGCCATTGCCCATCCGCCATAGCTCCACGAGCTCCAAGCTCCCCACACCACTCTTCGATGCTAATGAGGCCTTTTGGCGCAGTATATATACCCCAGACTCAGAGCTTCCCTCAGCGCATGTGGGGCTAACCCCATGCCACGTGGCAGCACCAGAACCCTCCAGCCTTTTAAAGCCTTGGCAAAAGAAAAAGACCTTTTAAACAAAAGCCTACTTCCCCCAGCTTGCAGAACCTGTCAAACACCACCTAGTGGTCCAACTTCCAAGCAATCAAGGCTCACTGAGATTTCATATTTCTAGCTACAAGCCGCATAGTCCTCATCTCATCCCTAGGCTAGGAAGACCTCCAATCGAGGTTATAAAAACTGACCACTTCACATGGAGCCCAATCCGGGAAAATACACCTCATCTTCCAACTTCAGTATCTCACCGCTCCGGACTCCATTCGACGTGCAGACACTTCCTACTAGCATCATAGGATACATAATACATACTAAACACCTGACAAGCTCATGAGAACACCAGATGGCACATTTCCCAATGCAGTCAAGTGGGCTCAGAACTTTGCCCCCGAAAAATCTTCTAATGGCCATATCTTGCTATTCAGAGTTCTGATTCGCAATCCGAGAAGACAGGCATGCTCCACAACTCGATCACTATACACATATACACTGACATCAGCCCGGGCCACCTGTCCTCAGCTGCCCTGTCCGTCGGGGATCTGCTACACACTCTTTCTTTAATCTGCAATATCTTGAGCACCGGGGCTCCGTTTGACGAGCTGTATGGACCGGCTTCTAGAGCACGCTAAACTCTACATTCTAGAGCTTTGACTTGGCATTTTGGACATTTTCACCTGCCATCCCATCTGGACTATTACGCTGCACTTTTGGCCTAAAAAACGGCTTGGAGCATACACCTCCGCTATCCTTTGGTTGCCTAGGGCTTTGGTACCTGCCCTAGCCTTCTCCACTGCACTCACATGCTGCCTCTTCCTGGCATATACCATCTCCTAGCTCGGACCAACTTTAGCTGCACCAACGCCCATACCGACGGTCATACCAGGGCATGTACAGGCACTGATACCAACGCCTGTGAAGACGCTTATACTGACCCCTGTAGAGCTCCCTATATCGAAGACTGTAGAGACGCCTGTACAGACACACATACCGACGTCTGCACTTGAATTTTTTTTTTTAGCAGAGAGTAGTGCCATTTGTTGCTACACGTGCTACAGTAACAAAGGCACAACCTCTCTACTCAAAAGAAGAAGGCAAATGTGATCGCACTTTGCATTGATATAGATTGATAGTGCATCATAAAAACAATAAATAAGTGTTAAGCAAACGACCATAAATATGAAACTAAAAATTGCAATCGAAACCATGATAACCACACAAAACTATAAGTATAACCATAATGATAATTATGAGAAAAACCATAACCTTAAATTTAAATATAATGATTACCTTAACCATTAAAAAAAAAAATCTTAACCAATACGAATGACATAATTATAAAAAAAATCATGACCATTTCCACTACCATAACCATAAATATAAACATAAGCATGACCATAAAAGGGTGTCAAAACCATAACCATTGCCACTGACATAACCATATCCAAAATTGTTGTTAACACCATGAGCATAAGCACAAGAATAAGCATAAACATGAACATAAACATAACCATAACCATAACCATAAAAGAGTTATCAAAACCATAACCATTGTTGCTAGCATAATAAAAACTAAACAATAACCAGTGTTAGTGACATAGCAAAAAATAAACCAAAACCATAAGCATAAGCATAACAATAAAGGTATTGTTAAAACCATAAAAGTTTTCATTATGTGCATCGTAAGCTTAATCATAATCATAAATAGTGATTATGTGTGTGTATATTTATGTGTACATGTGTGTGTGCATGAAAGAAAAAGAAGAAGCACTCACATTTAAAGAATGTGAACATGTGAGAAGTACGAAGAGTCAAGCAAATACTTGCAAAAACAAAGCATAAACGTTTTTACCCACACATAGAAACACAAATATTTATGTGTATGTGTGTGTCCATGAAATAAAAAGAAGGAGCACTTACATTTAAAGAATGTGAGTGTGCGAGAAGTACGAAGGGTCAAGAAAATACCTGCAAAACCAAAACATAAGCATTTTGTTATCCACACACCCAAACACAAATTTTCTCTCTCAAATACAAAAAAAAATGTACCTTCTTTGTGTAGAAATGGGTGGAAGCATAGATGAGAAGTTGGAAGAGGCAACTCCATGAAGGTCTACAAGGAGGGAGGAGGAGATGGGGAGGATCAACGGAGGCGGCCGGCGGCCGCGGTGTGGAGAAGAGAGAAAACACAAAAAATGAGCTCTCGGGTATTGTAAAGCAGTAGGCCATCGATATAGATGTCTATAAAGGGACTGATATAGACGTCGATATACACGTAGGTACATGCGTCGATTAAAAAAGAATGTTGGTATAGGTGTCGGTATGAGCATCGTCGGTATATGCGTTGGGGTTTGCGTCGGTATAGGCGTTGGTATGAGCGTCGATATAGGTGTTAGTATACATGACGAAATCTGAAATTTGAATATTGAATTGAGCAATGTCTCCCTCCATCTTTATCAACGCTTATACCGGCACTCGTCATCGACGTCGGAAAAATGGCGTCGGTAACCAAGTGATCCCTTGTAGTGCGCCAAGAATAACCGTGGTATCAACGAAATATCATCATGGTATCAACGAAAATCATCATGATCAAAGTACTAAAAAAACATCATGATGGTACCATCAACATCACTATGGTATCAACAACAAATTATTAATAAAACGACGTAAACTATATCTCTAGAAGAATAATTATACCAAAATCAATGAATGCATATATCATTAAACAAAAGATCATGTACCATCAGTAGCTCGACGGAATTTGGACGATCATCAACGGCTCGATTGAATCAAAACGATATTTTTTTTTCGAGAAAAAGATCCTTCTATTAGTTATTGAAACTGCCCATAGGGCTACAGCCACCTCTGCAAGAGAGGGCTACAACAACCATGGTGGGAGACTCTCCCAATGAAAAAAACCAGCATATGTACAATGGGCCTAAGTCAAGAAATGGGGGGAGGGAAAAGCCACACAGGTGGTTGATAGTGCCATCGGAGTACAGCATGGACCATGGTGTAGAAAGGCCCAGGACGCCAGAGTCGAAGGAAAGGAATCAAAACGATATTCATGACAAATATCCATTAAAAGATCTATAGAAATTTGACATCTTGAAATATAGGTATCTAAGAATAAATCATGAGTAAATGTCTTAGAACGTATTAGATAGCTTGAAATAGTATACACTTTTGAGAACATATATCTATAACACTGATTCGATTTGTAAGTGTCCTTTGTAGCAAAGTTACATCAGAAACAAATATATGATCGATGAAGAGAAAAATATAATTGATAAGTTTTCAATTAGGAGGAAAATCAAAAGCAAAAAGCAAAATTTGCTTTTTAAACATGTTCCTAATCTGAGAACGATAACCAAAAATTGATGCGGGATTTAGAGAAACTTTTTTTTGCAAAGTTATAGACCACATTGGTTCCCGTGGCTCACGTGAATAGTTTCTATAAAATACTTTTCAATTAGGAGATAAATTGAAAACAAAAAACGAAAGTTGCTTTTCAGGCATGTACACAGTGTGCGAACGATAACTCAAAATCGATGCAGAATTTGGAAAAACTTTCTTTTGCAAAGTTGTAGACCACATCGATTATGGTGCTTCACGCGTGCTATTTCTGCAAAATCGGTTTCAGTCAGGAGAAAAATTGAAAACAAAAAGGGGAAGTCACTTATTCAGCCATGTATGCAGTCCGCGAACGATAACTCAAATCTGTGCAAAATTTGAAAAAACTTTTTTTTGCAACGTTGTAAACCATATCAATTCCAATGCCTCATATGGGTTGTTTCTGCAAAATTGTTTTCAACTAAAAAAAAAAATTGAAAACAAAAAGCAAAAGTTGCTTTTCAAACATGTACGCAACCCGCAAACGATAACTCAAAATGGGTGCAGAATTTGAAAAATGTTTCTTCTGCAAAGTTGTAGACCACATTGATTCCGGTGTTTTTAACGGGTAATTTTGCAATATCGGGTAGTTTTTGAAAAATTGTTTCTAATTAAGAGAAAAATTAAAAACAAAGACATCCTACTCTGATACCATGTTGAGAGAGAAAGAGAGAGCACAGAAATAGAACACCCAAGTGTGTGGAATACACAATAAGGTATATATAGAGGGGACCTGGGTGCTATATATAGAGAAGCTGAAGGGGATCGAGGAGCACCATAGATGGAGAGTGGGAGAGAGAAGGAGACACACGACACACATATATGGGTGGGGAGACTCAAGGAGTGAGCAGCCCCCTATACACTTATGCTATGTATAAGGTATACAAGTCAGTGGGCGCCCAGACTCTAGGCGGCCGGGCAAGGCACAGGCACCTATACCCCAACAACCTCCCACTTGACTTTGCCTTTAAGCAAGGGAACCTAGTCTAAAGACTACAATAGGTGAGAGAAAATCTCTCACAACCGATGTCCACTAGCTGGCCGTGATCGTGTGCATCCGGATGTCCTGCTCCCGTGTAAGTCCATACACCACCATACGTACTGCACACATACTGCAAGTATGTATGCAATACCTACATATCTCCCTTATGCACTATGCCATCGTCAGTCATCAAATGACTGACAACCCCAACTGCAAATGCTCCCACTGCACCTGCGATATCCGGTCTCAAGATCAGCATCTCATACATGAGACCACCGAATGCCGATGCAATGCTAGAGGGCCCTGCTAGATCTATGGAGCATGCATCAACATATATATCCCTGGCAATAGGCATCTCTGACTGACAAGGCCTGTCAGTCACATGCATCTCCTGACTGTCCGCAAAAGACGCATCCACCTGTCGTGCAACCTCAGAGCAAACCAGTTGCTCTAGGTGTCTGCTGGAAGACATATCCTGCACAACTATATTCCCATGCTCACTCTCGCGCATAGAAAAAGGAATGACTGCATAATCGCTGACATCTCAGCCTCCTCTGCAATCATCCACTACAAACATGACCACTCAATCTATTGTGACTCGCTAGAGCTCTCATGCTCTAACTCCTTATGCATAGACTCTTGCACAACGTCCTCTTGTTGTGACTCACTAGAGCAAGACCGCTCTACCTGTCTATCCTGCATAGGATTATCTCACACAACTGACTCTCTGCTTTGCTCAGTCACTAGCAAAGAATGCATGTCTAAATCTGTCACCTCTCTGGGTGACTGCTCAAGTCGTGCATCCACAATGAGCTCACTACTATGGACTCCATGCAAAGCACCCTGCAACCCATGAGCAAAAGAGACTCTCCGGGTCTCTCGCTCTCTGCACGGCTGTAACAAGATTGAGACTCGACCATCTCGCACCAGTACTACGTGCAATGGGTACCATGTGCCAACTCTAGCATCTCTTGCAATCACTAGCGAACCCAAATGCAATGCAAAAGATCGCTCAAGCAGCGATACCCGACATCCACTATCCTGTAATAACTGTCTAACTGAGATCAAATCCCCTCTCAGATCTGGCACATAACGCACATGATGCAGGGTAAATCTCATACCACTGGGCAAGGACAAACATACATCTCCTGCACCCTCAATGTCAATGACCAATCAATGCGTATCAAACTACACTCAACATACATGCATAAGCTCTGCAAACCTGTGTCCAACAAATGCTCACAAAGAGTACCACAAGTGACCATACATGTCATCCACAACCCACCTCTACACTTGCTCACAAGATCTACTACTCACCACATAAGCATACATAGAGCATTACCCGCTCAAAGACCATGTATGCAAGCCACAACACTGCAGAAGAACCACTCAACTGCAACTAGCAACAGCTGTGGGAGTACTAGACTTAACCTGTACCTGGGAGTCAAACCCGATCTTGTAACACCTCATATGTGCCTGCTACCTGCAGTGTGCACTAGTAAGCTGTCTTCAGCAAAGAAAACAACATAGCCCAAAACTGTCCTGAAAAACAGTCTCTATGTTTTTAATTTCAGACCCACCTGCACTCCGAATCAGAAAACAATTCCTTCTACAAAGTCGTAGAGCTTGAAGCCAGCTCGGTTTTGAACCAAAAGTTTTGGAATCGGAGCTTTGTAGCTCAAGTTATGAGCAAAACAATAGACTGCTGTCAAACTGAGAAAAACTGAACGACTTTCTTCTGTGCTTCTTTGAGCTCATAGAAAGGATCAAACTCACTTCCCACCTCGATGCATGAGCTGAATGCATCAATCTCACAATGCTTCTATGTCTATGGAAGCTCCAAGCTCCAATTTGTCGCCGATGTAGCCGTTGCAAAGCTTGCCGAGAAGAGGGAAGATGCTGTACACAGTAGGCTGATCTGTAGAGGAATTGAGGACTGATCTGTGAGCACTAGGAAGCTCCTGAGAGCTCTCCTGCAAGATTGTGTATGGATGCCCACAAGCCTCCTCTATTTCTTTGCTCAGATCTGTGACCTCTCCGCCATAGCCGACAAGTTCATGGCGAAGCCGTCCATATCTATGTGTCATGTGTCTCCTTCGCTCTGATACCAATTGAAGGGGATTGGGGAGCACCAGAGACGGAGAGTGAGAGAGAGAAGGAGACACATGACACATAGATATGGGTGGGGAGACTCCATGAGTGAGCATCTCCCTATACACTTATGCTATGTATAAGGTATACAAGTCAGTGGGCGCCCAGACTCTGGACGGCCGAGCAAGGCACATGCACCTATACCCCAACAGAAGCCATATATGAGTAGCTTTACATATAAGCTCAACAGTTACTAGGCCATTAAATGTTACAAGAAGGTAGCGAAAGAGAAGAATAGAGAGGTGATATGCAGAGTGTGCAACCCCAAAGTGTGTAGAATACACACCCAAGGTAACATATGTATAGAATAGTCCTAGGGCTATATTTAGAGTAGCTTCACATTTAAGTTCAACAAAAGACACACCGAAAGAGCTCTTCAAGGACTGCAATTTAGATCATAATCTCCAATATGTGATCACCTCAAGAATACTCCTTTTTAGCATCATCAAGGCATATGTTGGTCCTTTAAAGCTGCATGTGACATACGTAAATCGTAGAACTAGCTTGTTAGCAAGCCTTGAACACTGATCATTAATCAGGTAAGCTTCAATTAAGCTCAATGAGCATCTTCTTGGTATCTTTCTTAGCATGGGAGTGGAGCTGCACGACAACGAATGATATTCCTAGGGAGCTACCTTGTAAAAGGGAATAAGATGTCAATAGAACTTCTACATGGTAGTTCACCTCCTAATAAGCCTCCTTATCAGCTCTCACCATCTCAATAAGAGGAGATTATGAGGCAAGTGAATTAGCTTGTGAAAAAGGGTGCTTAAGGCCGCAAGGAAACTCCTATGCTTAGCCACCATTCCTCAAACAACCTCTCTAGCCAATCCTCCTTGCCTTGTGGATAAAGTTATTTTTTTCCAATTTGCTATCGTTTAGCAAATTTAGGGCACCAGGTGAACCAAATGCACAATTTTAGCCAGTCAGGATAAATTTTTTGTCTAATTTTCCATCATCTAACATATGCAGGTCATTGAACAACCACGCACGAGAGAGAAGAGAAAGAGAACTCCATATCTGCAAACCCCAAAGTGTGTCTCTTGATCACACGAGATGCGTTTATATAGAGGGGACCAGGGTGCTATATATAGAGAATCTAACACTATATTAGTGAATTTGGGAATTTACCAATTCCCACTTTCAAAACAAGCTTAAGATTTGACCACATGGTCAAATCTTAACCAATGTTTTGAGAGCATGGCTCAAAAGGCCTTTTCAAGTGCTACCTTATGAAAGTCTTTGATTTTTAAAAAAATTTGAGATTTTTTCATAGGGCCAAATCTTCAAGACATGGTATGGTGATTCCCAAATTGGGTTTAAAGTCTCAAACTCTCTAATCTGGTGTTAGATACTATATATAGCTCAACACCCCTACTCAAATGAAGGTCCCTAACTGTGGATGAAAAAACCCTTGGGGGCTCAAGGGAAAAATCCACAGCTCTATATATACCCACCTTTATATTAAAATAATTTAAATATACATTTACAATGTTCAAAGGAGCTACATCACTCCTGTTTTACAAATGTGCCCTTTCAAAGGTCTTTAATACCCTATATATAGTTGGATTGATGCAAATTCTTCAATATCTTTGAAAAACCTTCAATATCTTTGTGCAGCTTGAATATCTTTGAGCCTCTATACACACTCCTTGATGTGACTTTCATCCTATAAACAATATCAACTCAAAAAACATATCGAGACGTGAAGGTTAGAAATAACCACATCACATTGTCCTTAGAGACGGTTCGCGAGGCCGTTCTAGAGACGACATAGAAACAAACATAACAATGATGCAATCACATATGCAGACGACATAGAAACAAACATAATATCAATGTAATCACAAGTGCACACATATCTACAAAGCCGGCATATAAAAACACAATGGGGCCCCTTAGATTATTTGTATGCTTGCAAGCAGAGAAAATGCATTCCATAACATAAGTTTGACAAGACGATAAGGCTGACGAGACGATATATTTTCAGTGGGGCTGATGAGAAGATAGAGTTTCAATAGCCAGATGAGACGATAGATGTTCAGTTGCCAAACGAGACAATAGATTTTCAGCTATGCCGATCCATCCTCATCAATCTTTTACGAGACGACAAAACTTCAATGTAGCCATAACCTAAGTTATCTTGCCATGTCGAAAGGCTTAATGTTAGCCACAACAGACGGCTTTGACGAGACAAGACGAAATCCTTTTAGTCCAGACAAAAATGTCCAACACCAACAGATAGAAATAGGATACGATAATAGTAAACCTCCAAGAGATGAACCTTTAACTTCGTCATGTATAGTCGGATTGAACACGATGTAAACCTCCAACATCAAGAGTAAACCATGGTCAGGTATCACCTGCGATATTAAGAGTATATCTAGATATGACCTTCCACATCAAGAGTATAGCCAAAACCAGTGTTGGGTACCATCTCCAACATGAAGAGTATAGATGGATCCTTATCTCGATTAGAGGCCTCCTCATAGTTCAAAATTGTATATCTTTGAAAATACCATTTGTACATCTTTGGAATTTATCACCTTCTGCCTGTCATCTGCCTATCCGATTTGTTGTCAATCATAATATCTATATATTCACTACTCCTTCACATGAATCCGGTTGGGGGTTGCGACCATATTCTAGATGCAATATCACTGCCATGAACCATGTTCAGTAGATCCGATGCCCTAAGAAGAAAGTTCAAGTTTAAGTAAACCATAAGTAGTATGAGGAAAACGTGTTGCACTTGGTCAGGAGATGGTGAGAGTGCAATCAAATAGATTTTGTAGAATCTTGATCTCAAGATCTTACAGATCGACTTGACCTACTTCTTTGCTAAATCTGATGATGCATCTGAGTCATTCGAGGTCCAAGAAGAAATTCACGGTTAAGGTCTTCTTCAGTAAAGCCAATTGGAACCTGCCTCTGATCCATGTTGAGCGGGTCTAGCTGGAAACTCCAAGAGCTGAGGAAGCTTGGCTGGGGAGAGTTTTCTAAAGAAATTGATTTGAAATTGTCCCATGATTCATCAACGCTAGGGATCTGCCTCCCAGGCGCATTGTAGTTATGCATGCCATCGAGGAAATTATCTGTGAGACGGGAGAGAGAAACAAGGCAAGGAAAATTTGTCGTAGCCGTCGCAAGGCACCACGCGATCTTGATACCCTTATGGAGTGGCCGATTTGAAGCATGGCTCAGCACACCTGATATCTCCCCCACCTTGTTTGTCGACTTCAATCTGATTGCACCCCGTCAATTAACGTCATCAGCAAAGCTGGTTGACAGTACCAAAGCTGGGTCCACAGTACAACAAAAAAGCGCGAGAATTAAAATAGCATTCTAAATTATGAAAGACTGTCACAGGAATGGAATAATAGAGATGGACAGAAAAAGGTAGAGAAAGAGATCTTTGCATTGATGGATTTTTGTAGAGTTTGATACAACAGAGGAGCAATTGAATATGGGCGCACTCCGTTGTACGGAGCTCGAACCTCCGAACCACCCCCGAGTTTCAAATCGCTTGCATGCAGCATCTCAATCGCACTTGCACTCTCACTCTCACTCGCACTCGCACTCGTAGAAGAGGAGATCTGTGAATGATCCCCAAACGCACCACCCGTCGTGCTTTTATCCTTCTTTTCCTCGAAAAGCCTGCACGATTTTCGCACCAAGTATACCTGCGAGGATAATATAAGAACATGATCGCTAAGCGATCCGTAAAGGTTAGATTTCTATCATGACACTTTGCAGAGATCCTGTTTCACACATTGATTTCTGCATCGCCTACAAAATAGCCAAAAGAACATACTCGTGCAACCAATTCAACATGATAATCAAAGTAAAAAACATAATTATATACCTTCATAATCTAAATTTCCATACTCTACCATGAAGAAACAATCCAATTCTTGGTTGATAGCAGGGAGAACTGTATGATGTTGTATGTCTGTCTGTCCCTGTGTATACTACACTACTGCTGCCTTTCGTTTGTTTTCATCACAACTTTTATAAACAAACTCAGAACAGAGCAATCCAAGTACTCAAAACGACAAGAATAGGTTTAGTCTACAAGGCAACGCGAACAGAATTGCAAAAAACGTCTTTCTTTGGCTGAAAACGCAATTTTTATGTCGTGACTCATAAAACCTCTATTTTTGGGTCTCCACTACTTTTTCAACTTATTTTAAGCCTACCCATGTATTTTAAGCTAAAACACATAAATATAAAACATTGATATTAATAAAAAACTCAAATTTTACTGTTCATAGACAAACTATCTGTTATTCATTAATCTTTATCAAATACGTCTTTAGTATATTATTTAGAAAAAGAATATATGTTCTCTCTTAATATCTCAAACTCATTCATATAAGCTCTATTTAATAGACTATTCAACAATCTTTCAAATCGTGCTAAACGAAAGATATGCCCTACTACATTCTTTTCGACTTTAAAAACTTCAAAGATTAGTCCTATTACATTCTCCCCTTATCAAAATTAACTGTGTCCTCGGGGTTGGAAAGAGAGGAAAATTCTCTGTGCAAAACACTAAGAATAACCATGATACATCCTCTACTGGATAGTTCCGCCACTTAACCAAAACTTTAACAATGTCTCTATTTCTCGGATGATTAACACGCCTATTTAGTACTAAGTCTAGTTCTACAGTCAATGTTCAGTCATTTTTCAACTTAGAGTTGTCTTGTAAAACATGATGCACATAAGGAGCATACTTTTTCAATAAACTCACATGAAATACAGAAAGCACTTTAACATGAGAAGGCAATTCCAATTTGTAAGCTAATGAACCAATGCGCTTCAAAATTTTAAATGGCCCCGCAAATCGTGGAGACAGTCTTCTATCCTTTCCAAGAATCAAATGAGACTTCTTAGGAATAACCTTTAAAAAAAACCATATCACCAGTTTTATACTCCACAACACGATGTTTCTTGTCATAATACAATTTGTGTCTCTTTTGAGCTTCTCTAATATTCCCCCTGATTTTGGCCAACTCGTTATCCATTTTCTCAAGCATCTCACATGACAATTCTACCTTATTCCTCGAGTTAAGAAAATGAATAGGTGTGGGACAGTTATAGCCATACATTGCCTCAAACGGAGTCATTCTAATAGATGAATGATATGAATTGTTGTATGCAAATTCAACCAAAAGCAAATATTCATTCCAATTACATTGGTTTTCATTGACATACATTCGTAACATATCTTCTAAAATACAATTCACTCTCTCCGTTTCCCCATCTATTTGAGGATGGAAAGCAGTAGACATGCGTAACTGAGTACCTATCGAGTCAAAAGTCGCTCTCCAGAAATGAGAAATGAACTTAGAATCTCTGTCAGACATTATACTCTTGGGCATGCCATGCAAATGAAATATCTCTTTCACAAACAAGCGTGCAATGGTCAATGCAGCATCACTTATTTTTACACGAAAGAAGTGAGCTTGTTTTGTGAGTCTATCTACCACCACAAAGATCGAGTCATACCCTCCACGAGTAGTAGGAAGTCTAATGATAAAGTCCATGGATATAGACTCCCACTTCTGTAAAGGAATGTCTAAGTGTTGAAGGTCACCAGGCATCCTCTTATGTTCAATTTTAACTTGTTGACATTGAAAGAACTCACGCACATAATTCTTAACATCCAATTTCATACGCGGCCAAAAGAATGAACTTTTAATCTTTTTATATGTCTTATTCAATCTAGGATGATCAGAAAAGGTGAATTATGACACTCATGTATAATTTGACTCTTAAAAGCAGAATTTGCAGGAATACACAAGCGGTCATAATAATACAGATTTTCCTTATGCAAGTGATATCTGTTCTCATACATCTCACCAATATTCTCACGTAAGAATTTCAAAATAGGCATATAAAAAGAATCATTTTCAACTTCAACATGTATCTCATCAATCAAATTGGATCGCACAACAGTCAACAAATTACACATGGGCCTACGACTCAATGCATCTGCAACTTTATTTTCTTTTTCACATAAATACTTCAAATCAAAGTCATACTCAGCCAGCAATTCAATCCATCTTCTTTGTCTGTAATTTAACAATGGCTGAGTGAAAATATACTTCAAGTTTTGATGATCAGTACGCAATTCAAATTTTACACCAAGCAAGAGATGACGCAATGCTTCAATGCATGAACAACAGCAAGCAATTCTAGATCATGTGTTGCATAGTTCAATTCATGTCGTCTTAATTTCCTAAAATCATATGCAACCACTCTTCCTTCTTGTGTCAAAACACAACCTAATTGTTCACCACTAGCGTCACAGGACACAACCAATGGTTTGCCCATCTCAGGAACTTTTAAAACACAATTTTCTGCTATTTTAGCCTTTAGGGTCTCAAAAGCAGTCTCACAGCTAGAAGTCCACACAAAACCCTTGTCTTTCTTGGTCAATTCGGTCAAAGGACTTGCTATCTTAGACAAATTTTTAATGTGTGCTCTCTCATATTGTGCTAGACCCATAAAGCTTCTCACATCCTTTAATGAATTAGGTGTTGTCCACTCCACAATAGTCTTAACTTTGTCAAGATCAATGTGAATCCCCTCTTTAGAAATCACTCTTCCCAAATACACAATCTAATCCTTTGCAAAACAACACTTACTTGCTTTGGCATACAATTTATGTTCACGTAAAACTTCAAATGTTTTCTTTAAATGCAATGCATGATCTTCTTCATTCCTAGAATACACAAAAATATAAGCTTCTTCGTTGATAGCAGGGAGAACTGTATGATGTTGTATGTCTGTCTGTCCCTGTGTATACTACACTGCTGCTGCCTTTCGTTTGTTTTCATCATAACTTTTATAAACAATTTCAGAACAAAGCAATCCAGGTATTCAAAACGACAGGAATAGGTTTAGTCTACAAGGCAACGCGAACAGAATTGTAAAAAACGTCTTTCTTTGGCTGAAAACACAACTTTTAGGTCGTGACTCATTTAACCTCTATTTTTGGGTCTCCACTACTTTTTCAACTTATTTTAAGCCTACCCATGTATTTTAAGCTAAAACACATAAATATAAAACATTGATATTAATGAAAAACTCAAATTTTACTGTTCATAGACAGACTATCTGTTATTCATTAATCTTTATCAAATACGTCTTTAGTATATTATTTAGAAAAGGAATATATGTTCTCTCTTAATATCTCAAATTGATTCATATAAGCTCTTTTTAATAGACTATTCAACAATCTTTCAAATCATGCTAAACGAAAGATATGCCCTACTACATTCTTTTCGACTTTAAGAACTTCAAAGATTAGTCCTATTACAAAGACAAAGTGCCCAGTGGGGGCTGTCGTAGCCGTCACGAGGCGCCACGCAAGCTTGACACCCTTATGGACTCGTCGATTTGAAGCATGGTTCAAAAACTGGTGCAAGGCATGCAACTCTTGTTCAAGGGGGGGCTCCAATTTTACCTCCGTCGTTAGGCTGATATCACTTCTGTCTTCAGACACCATCTTTTAATACCGAGCCATATACCTCTCTTTTGCTTTCTCCACGAAACCTCAGCAGCGTCATGAAACTTGACCTGATTCTTGTGCTTTTTGAATAAATCAAGCCTTGCTCTTTTAGTGATAGTACGCTGGCTTGCCATAGCTGTGAATGGAGCTGGCAGTCTTATCCATGATATGAAGGTATTGTAGTCCCCACAAAATTCGCATGACACGCAACTAAACCTGTCATCTTTGCCATAGCGTAGGAATTTCCCATATATGAAAAGCTACGCAAAAGCTACGAACAAAAACTCCGAAGCTTTCCGCCAATAAGATGAGTTGTATATCTTCCACAGTTGTAGCAAGAGCGCACATAAAGTTACGAGGGGCTCTGATACCATGTTGAACAACCACGCGCGAGAGAGAAGAGAGAGAGAAATCCATATCTGCAAACCCCAAAGTGTGTCTCTTGATCACACGAGATGCGTTTATATAGAGGGGACCAGGGTTCTATATATAGAGATACTATATATAGCTCAACACAGGTCATTTGGAGAACCTTTTGTATAGTTGATTATCATCAACTTCAGCCATTTAAATAAAATAAATGTAGAAAAATATAGGCATTAAGTTTAAATTCATTGCGAGATATGCCCTGTAGCATTCCTGCAAAATGAGCTAAATTACACAAACGAAAAAACTTGTTTCAAGCTTACATAGAGCGACAAAAGATACATGATTGCATTTATCACAAAGTGAAAATACACTGAGTTCCAAAGAAAACTTGATTCTAGTACAAGGGTTCCAAAGCAAACTTGCTTCCAATACAACGGCTAGTTACAAAAAAGGGTCTAACATCAAAAAGTATCACTCGTGTCCTATGCGGCATGCTAGTTGCATGTCCTTCATCATGATTGTTAAACACTTAGCATGGACAACACATAATAACATGTCAAAAAAGAGACTGACCAAATAAGTCTTTGCAA
This sequence comes from Adiantum capillus-veneris, assembly GCF_014529385.1. Lineage (NCBI taxonomy): Eukaryota > Viridiplantae > Streptophyta > Polypodiopsida > Polypodiales > Pteridaceae > Adiantum > Adiantum capillus-veneris. The sequence goes on along the minus strand of NC_140940.1, from coordinate 62,186,369 downwards.
CCTCTTGATTTGACTCGAGGGCAGCAACAAACATCCAAAGCTTTGAGGTGCATCTTTGTAGCACCTCTTTAAATGTCCATGCAAATGGTGCTTTCTTGATAAGTAGCTCTGTTGTCTTTTGGAAATTTCGGATTTGAGCGAATTCTCTACAAAAGCATCGTGCTCTTTGAGGTCGGTTTTGTGGGGGGTCTGAGCTCCTTGTGGCTCTTCTCTTTGCGGCTTCCTGTAGAATCTCAACTTGCGAGCGTCTGGGAGGTGGTTGGGGGCCATCTTCATCAGAATCATAATATTCATCATCACTACTTCACTCATCATTGTTGGGTTGATTAGGGACATGGCACCGATTTCCCTAGGTAGTGACTTGCCGATCACATTTTTGTGACTTGGGCTAGATGGCATCGCGCCCATCCCTCCTGGCAATGTCTTTTAACCCACCCTATGATTCACTAGGATGTCCTCCCCTTCCCGTGATGGATGCTCATTGGATGTGGCCGTCTCTATGCATTCGGGGTCAGTGCGGGGTTAGCTAGCTCTTTTGTTTGTCGCTTTACATGCATCTTCTGCCTTTTGTGCACCTCATTGGTCTTTGGATTCTTCTTTGCAGTTTTTTCGCTCCTTGCCATCTAGAAAGTGCGTTTGGGAGGCTTCCTAGAGCCTATGGTATTCAGTGAGGGAGGGGGTGTTTTGTGTTTGTGATGGGGTGGGGGGGGGGGGGTTCCTCTTGATATAGGGTGGACATATAAGTGTGGCTTCACATGGTGAAAAAGAGCCGCTAAAAGCACGAGTAAAATCTTTGGAATTACAAAATCACATGAAAATAGAGAACTATTCAAACACATAGAGCTGTACGTCTACTTGGAAATTTGTATAAACAATCAAACAATGTCTACGCAAATTCCAAGTACATTTATTGCCTCCTGGCCTAGACTTTTCCCATAGTGGTCCTTGATGCTTGCTACTCTGCATGCCGTACTGGACCTTGTGAGGATCACTAGTACTCTAAGGAACGAGCATGGGCTAGTCGATGGGCTTCTTTTGCTAAGCACGATGACCTTGCATGTTCAATCGACAGTTTGCGTCCAAACGTGGTACGATTAAATCAATTCAGCATTTCTTGAAGATAGAATGAGCACAGTAGTGTGACTTCTCCATATATACCTTGCATGATCCAAATATCCAATCAACCATACATGTTCATAAAGCGTGCACCATGTGCATAAAGGATGTGTTTCCCATAAAGCCACAACACATTGATGATCAAAACTAAAGCATAGAATAGAACAAGGCAGAATAGAAAGCACTCACCATATAGTATGTAATGTTTATTTCAATCCATGCAATGACGACCGCCCTTGTGAACTCCGCCACCAAATTTTGGATTGTTCTTATATGCAACAATGGATGTATTGGTCCCATGACAATCTATTGAATTTAGAAGCCGTTATACTTCTGAGATAGCGTCCAGCGACCTCTTCGCAAGCTCCATTATAAAGACAGCTCTTGGATAAAATTCCTACAAGAATGGATAAAAACATTACCACCAAAGAAACTTAAAGCATAGATGGGAGTGTAGCAAAATGCACCTTGTAGCTATAACCCTTCTTTTGTTAGCACCACCTTTGGGGGCTAAAGTCTCTATGGCATTGAAGCTCCTCTTACGTTCCCTTGTACCTAAGGGCGTCTTTTTAAGATGCAAGATCTTATCTTCAATCTTTTCAATCTTAGCATCCTTCTCTTCTATCTGTAGCTTAAGATTTTTCACTTCCTCCTCTGCATGAATGATCCTTTCATGCAATTCTCTAGTGGTACGGGCAAGAATTTGACATTGATGCAAAGAACATCATATGCTATCAGCTCCAATAGTCGACAATCGCTTGCAATATTCAAGAATACCTTGCTCCCCTCTATCTACATATTGTAAGAATGAAGCAAGGTTATTGAATGTTGGATGCACATTGATGGTTGGATCATTAGGGTAGAGGCAACCATGCACCCAAAGGTGGGCACACGTGAAGCGTGTAGGTGTCACTCATCTTTCATTTAAAGATCCATTGTATGCGATGAATATATTCAAAGTCCACTTGCATGGACCTATAGTGGATCAATAAATTAAAGACGAAGCCACAATTATGGACATCGCTTGTCACGACGTTATTTATTCACTTGCCATGGTTTGTCACATGGATCATCCAATGCTCATTTCATGTTTTTGGAATGGAGGCCATGTAGAGAAGGGGATAAAAGATTGCAATGCAGCTCATTTCATGTTTTTGGAATGGAGGCCATCTAGAACATGGAATAAAAGAGTGCAATGCACATGGCAGTCAACCTGTCATTATAAATTATGTGACCACCAAAGGAGTAGTAGAGATATTGCACAGTAACATTTTGCAGATAATAATTGCTCTTCTTCAGACCTTGAAGTATCTACATGCACATGACTATCTCTACAATGATGTACACTCCTGCAACATGATGCTTCATTTTGGACGGAAGGGGGTATATGCAGGAATTGTGGATTGGGATTCATGTACAAAGACCAAAATAGCGGCACTCTTTCCTCCACTCTGCAACTTTCAAATATAAACTAGGAATCAAAGCAAGAGAGATTTTTCATGGGCCTCCCAGAATGCATATCTACTAGTCCCCCTCCATGAAATAAATCCATGGAAATATTCTCCATGTGTCATACTTGTAAAAAATTCTTAAAGTGCATTTTGATCCCTCAAGAGAAAAACAAAAGTGATTGTTTAAGCAATGTACTTACCCACCTTGAGAGTGGCAAGCGAAACAATCCCTTAACTCGACCTAACACTTTTGATCTTTCTCGTTGTCTAAATGGTGGCCATAGAGTGGGCTATGACATTGTAATGATTTTTGGTCCATGAAGAGATGATGATCAAATTGATGATTTGATTGTTGTCTTTTCTCTAGTTGAAAATGTAAATTGTATAATTGATCAAGTTATCTTGTGTCTTTTATATGACATGGTGATAGATATTCGGTCTCTTTCTTGCAGCATGATTAAGTTATCTTGTATTTTTCTTTCAAGGTTATAATTAGGTGAACATCAAGTAGTATAGCATGACTATCTTTCATAATTTTCAAGTAATCACACCGGGAAAAACTTATAGGACTTAAGTCACACATCTTCGTTTGCATGAAAAACACCAACGATATCATCTACTTCATCCATATTAGAGCATTATGAAGCTATCTCCCATTCCATATCATCATCATTATAGCCATGGGTTTAGACGACACCATGGTGCTTTTGTGTTGCTCTTGTTGCAATGTTCACTGGCTTATGGATAAATCTCATGTTGCAGATCTCTCAGAGTTCTCACTTGATGCTACAATAGATAAAACCTTTACTGCAATGTGTTGCATATCCACTTTCTTTTGCGATACTCCTTCAATTATATAGGCACACTTGTGTGTGAAATGGCATATATATGCCATGGATCCTGGAACATACCAGTTATGTTAGCATAATCAACTCGTTGATGAAAAGCAATTTTCCCATCCTCCCGTCCCAGCAGTTAAGAGCACATTTTTTTGAAGTCGGTTATGAATTTTTTGTTGTCCGATTGTTGATGCATTTGTGATTTGGGATCCAATAAAAATGAAACACCATGCAATGGCATATGCAATTGCACCGTCCCATGTTGGCAACTGTGATTATGACAGCTTTGTTCTTTGCACCAATGCCAACATGCTCTATTACTATGCGCAATGCCTCTGACATATACCAGTAAACTCGACCAAAGAAGAAAGATTCTTTGTCGGCTATTCACAGAAGATCTACAAATGGTTTGTCCGGATTGAGAATCCTCTCTACATTGCACCAAAACATTGTCAAGTTCACAAGTTGTGCACGTCTTGTAGTTGTGTTTTAGTAGCTAGGATACTTGCTCAGTCATGGATCCCATCGTCTATCAGATACACTTTCAATCAAATCACACTTCACTTCTTTCAAGGTGGCAAGAACATGATATGCGGTTGCAAACCTTGTCGCACAAAATATCTGTAAAGTTTTATTGGGTGATTTTTGTTCAAAAAAAAGCATATAGAAATTGATGCTCTTTAATAAATTTCACCACATGGTTTGCATTGAGTAATAATACGTCCGTATAATATGGGATAACCTATAATATGTTTGTGTATGGTATATTATATGGATCGCGTATAACATATAATGCAGCTTAGGCAGGCGTGGGTTCCCGTACAAATGCACATGTGTAGTCATGGGGAGTTCAGACTCTGCAAGCGCAGCGAGCCCGCCAAATCTTTTCCTTCTCTCTTCTATTCACACAACGCAATTCTATGGTGAACATGTTTTGCATATGTCAATTTTTTCTCATTGGAAAAATAGAAATCAACAGTTTAATTGAGATTCTTATGCTTGCAAAAGCTTCACGTCTTTGACAACACAAGATTGTTTCAATTATTAGAATTTATATTTTTGATAATTAGAAAAAAAAAGACACCATCTTTATCATGAAGGAAATTGCTTCGTCTCGTAATGCAACTAACATTGAAATATAATCCAAGGTAGGAATTTAAAGTAAGAATGTGTCAAACTCAACATGCAACATAGAAAACGAGGACACGTTTATATCTTTTCATGATTGTGCTTTTACAGATTTAAATAGTTTGCCGAAGGTGGAAGGAGGAAAAAGACCAAATTGAGAGATTCCTGATTAAGTGGCCTTGATTTTTATCTCCATTAAAAAGCTTGCAAAGAGGTTAAAACCTCTTGGGCAACATAGTAGATGACAAAAATTATCTTCTGCCTGATTTGTGTCAAAGGGTGATGGAAAGACATCTTTGTAAGAATTTTCTATGTATTCGCTATTGTGTTTTGCATGTTTGGTTTTCTAAATAGTTTCATTACACTTATGCCTCTTTGTAGGCTACTTTTATTATACAGTGTATTTTTTAATACGATCTTTGGTATTTTTCAAGCATTTTTTTCTACATTGTCTTGTTGCACGACGGGCACACACATAGACCTACACACAACAATACCCAGTTTCTCATAGTACAGAGTGTATATATTTGAATGATTATTCCAAGGTATATCCAAGGGAAACCTAACACAAGAAGATTAAAAAATTTTCTCGTGTATGAAAACGAAGTCTTTTTCATCAGTGTTTTTCATTCAATGCATACCATAATGAGCTTTTGCTCGAGAGGGACCGCACACCTAGCTAGGTACGACTGGGGGTAGGGGACCACGGGCCCCCCCATCAGGCCAACGATCTGCTGCCCCCAATCGTACCTAGCTAGGTATGTGGTGCCTCCCTCACAGAATCTCATGATGTTGAGGTAAGTCACAAGGTGGGAATTATTGTGAGAATTTGTCCAATTTAACTTCTTGCAGATAACTTAAAATGGATGAATTCCAAGCACTAGTGACGCAACAGACCAAATGTGAGAAGTGCTTGAAGTGACAAATGTGTGTGCATGAATGTGTGCCTGCTTGGTGTGGTGTGCAAGGAAGGAGAACATAGAGAGTTTTGGGTTGAGTTATCACTTAGGATTGAAATGCCTCACCATGCGTTATTGAAATGTATTACCAATAAATAGGAGAGAAGGTTGGTACGGTCAATGTGATGGATGTCCAACCAGTTTGCACAAACCCTAAAAATCTTTCTCCCTTGAACGCTGACATGGACCAAGAGGCCTATGTATGTACAACTTGTACAACCATAAAGCATCCAAGTGGTGTCATTGTACACCCATTATCTCCATGCAATGTGAAGAGTGCTATGAGTAGACTCTTTGTGAGATCATCCATAGGGTTGTCATCCATATGAACCTTGACTAGCTCCATGTGCTTCGTACACAATATGTCGTGTATCACATGATAACATAATTCTATGTGTTTGACTTAGAGTGAACAAGGGGTTCTTCTCTAATGTAATCACACTCTAACTATCACAATGCAACACTATAGTCTGAGTAATGTCAAGATCTCCCACAAGGTGATGTAATCACACAGCTTCCTTGCTAACATCAGAAAGTGCCACATACTTTGCCTTTGTGGTGGCAAAAGATAACATATAGTCCTAGGGACATGATCTCCATGATGACATAGCCAGAGGTAGAGATTTGACTATCCATACAACCCACATAATACACATCTATGTAACCCACAATGAATGCATTACTATTCCCAAAGCATAAGCACTTGTCTATTGTACCTTCCACATATCTAAGGATGTGCTTCAATGCTTCCCAGTCCTTTTTGCCAAAAATTTGCTAACCATTCCCACTCCAAACGCAATGTCTAGTCTCATGGCCACCATGGCGAACATAAGTATGTCAATTGCTGAACAATATGGCACCTTGGCCCCTTTTGATTTCACATCAAACTTAGGAGCATCATTCTTGCTCAATTTTCTAAATGACTGCATTGGGTTACTCAATGAGGCCTCCCCCCCTCCCCAGCCACCCCCCCCCCCCCCCCCCCCTCCCCCACCCCTACATTTAAAACATTGCAAAAGCTTGTGAATATACTTTTTGTGTGACAACTCTCCCTTTTGATCTCTCTTGATTCACAACCAGGAAAGTAATACGCATCTCTTTAATGTTTCCTAGAAATCTATGTGCCAAGGGACTCCTTCAAAATGACAATCTCGTCTTTTGGCTTCCTGGCAATAAGCATATCATAAACATAAAGCATCAAGATGATAATTGAACTTCAGGGTATACAAGCAACAATCTTCATGGCTCCTTTCATATCCTTGGGATTGCATTTACTTTTCCAAATTCATGTACCAGTTCCATGAGCCTTGTTTTAGGCCATATAATGCCTTACATAATTTACACACCAATTCTACACTTGTAGGCTTCTTAGCTTCGACTTTAAAATCCTATAATTGTTTCATGTATACATCCTTGTCAAGATCCCCATGAAGGAAAGCCGTCTTAATGTCTATCTTGACAAGTTCCATGTCCTCAATGGATACTAGTCCAAGCAAAAGATGGAATTTAGTTATCTTGACTACCCAAGAGAAAATCACATCAAGGTCCACATCTTTGTTCATTTTGAATCCCTTAGTGACTAATCTAGCCTTATACTTAGACTTGTGCAAGGTGAGGCTTGTTTCCCCTCTCCTAAATCTATCAGTTAGCAGTTTTCATTTGCCATAATCGAGCTGCACTCAAATTGCATTGCTTGATCTCACTTCACACTATCCTCCATCTCAATAACCTTTTAATAGTAGGTACTAATGACCCACCAATTTTTGGACTTAAACACGGAGCAGTTGACAAAGAGAGGGAGAGATAGAGCGCTAACGAGAGAGAGATAGGGAACTGTAGTAAATTTTGAACTTCACATTATGCTCAGACATGAGCAAAGAGAGTCTGGAGAGAGAGAGAGACAGAGAGAGAGAGAAAAGGAGACCTGCTACACCCACTTGTTGTGAAGTATTCAAGGTTGTTCAAAAGTAAACTAAGCTAGGAGCACCACGCTTCTAATAGCAGCAACCTATGTGCATTGTAAAAGGGTCATCTGTGAAACTCTTCTGCCAGGCAGCATTCTGTGTATATTGCTACTTAATGGTGAAAGGCTCCTTTAGCTCTCCAGCCATGGAACTATAAGCAAAAGGGGAAAAAAATCTCATGATATGAAGTTGTTAGAATGAATCATTAGTTTGTGACCAGGTGAGGGGACGATGAGTCTGGGACCCTCTTTGACGGTTACAAACAAAGATTAATGGAGATTTCCTAAAATACACTATGTTGCTTATGATGCACTTTTCTATTGGAACTTTTAAGTCAACCAAAACTTTTGTCAAGAACCATAGATTTTTGCACACTAGTGGCATTCTTAAATTTATTCCATGATGCATGTAAAGAACATAGCATGAAAATGGATTTCAATTCAGCATCAAAATTACGTCACTTTAATGTCAACTGAGTTGAGGATTGTAAGTTCAAATTGATGTTTTCATCGTAAAAATAAGAAATCATTGAAATTATAAGAAATCATCACGAAATAATAATATGAAGTAAAAACTATCTAGATCACCAGAAATCATTATGAAAGAGCTTCATGGCATCATAAACAGGTCTATGCAGGCATTGTGGATTGGGAGTCATGTACAAAGACCAAAATAGAAGCATTCTTTCCTCCTAACTTTTAAATAGAAACTAAAAATCAACATTCAGTTCGAATTGGCTATGTTTGTGCATTTTGGAGTTGTCAACACTGGATCCAGTTGTCATCCATGTCACACTTGTAGACCTAGTTTACAGCTTACCCTTAGGATTGACTCGGTTTATGCCATCTCCCTACGAGATCATCCACAGGAGTTTTACGGCTTCAAGAACTAAAATATATCCTATGTATAAAAAACTAGCAGTATATCCCATGTTACTAGCTTCAAAAAGGATTCCAAAAAACATATCCTCAATTCTTTATATGTTTATATGCAATGATAACCGATCCCAAGAATAACAAACACCTGTAGTATCATAAACACCCTATAAGACTATGGCCATTTGCAAAGATAATTATTATCCCTTACCTTGGATAGTAGCTTAAAAAATACGGTATTCTCAAGGTTTTCTTTGATGAGTAATTCATTAGCTACATTATTCATGAAGTACAATCTTGTCAAAAAATAATGCAATGATTGAAGTATCAATATGTCAAATATACCCAATTTGAGTAGTCTCTTAAAATAATTTGCCGTCAATGTCTACTCCCATGTTATCCGGACATATGTCATAGTACCTGATACTGTTACAAGCTCATAACTTATGAAATTTCGGCAGCATCTCCCTTGTATTTTGAATAAAGTCTCAAAAAATCTCCAACAAACTATACCATCTCACCAAGAGACCCTCACAGGAGGATTAAGGTCCAAGTCACCTTACCATAATTCTTATAAAAGTCTATTCCTTTACAATGGTTTGAAATGCTCTGTGTGTGTGTGTGTGCGTGCGTGTGTGTGTGTGTGTGTGTGTGTGTGTGAGAGAGAGAGAGAGAGAGAGAGAGAGAGAGAGAGAGAGAGAGAAGAGAGAGATCAGCATGCTTGGGCCCACCACCTTATTGACATTGTGACAACCCTCTAACACCTTATGAAAGTTGTTATGGACCTATCCAACACTCATTGTCTGCATTTCTCTGATCCCATATACTCAATCTAAAGTGTGTAGATGCATGCACCAACTGTCAATAACATGTTATGCTACAACCATACAATTAGAATAGCTACAAAAAGGACTTGCATAGCTACTTATTAGAAGGCAAATAAATGATGCATATGTGACCATTCGTGAGACATAGTCATTTCAAAAAGGTGCCAATGCATTTGCTTCATGTGACTATAAATTATTAGCCATGTCCTATGTAACCTCCATGAGACTCATGAGTACTAAACCATTTGTGAAAAGGGATCTACATAGTGTGGCTAGTTTCTATTGGAGCAATGACACTACAAGAATGGAGGGAAAACCCAACCCATTGGTCAAGGGCATGAACACCCACTGGAAGCTCACATGTAACTTGCTAAAAACTACAATATTTAAAAAAAAAACCTCAAAAAAACTCATTTTGAGTACTTCAAAGTTCTAGATACTATCTAAAAAATCTTGAAGTGTAAGGCTTGCTGCTTCGTTGTCAATGCTAGGGAAAGAGTATGGTCTTTCTTCGAGATACTCTAGGAACAAAATGTGAGATTCCAAAAGGTTTAAGCACTTTCTCAAAAGCCTTGAGTAGAATGACAATCCCATCTGCCACCTTAGATGTATAATTGTGAAGAGTGTGTGCACGAATGTGTGCCTGCTTGGTGTGGTGTGCGAGGAAGGAGAACATAGAGAGTTTTGGGTTGAGCTCTCACTTAGGATTGAAATGCCTCACTATTCGTTATTGAAATTTATTACCAATAATTAGGGAGAAGGTTGGTACGGTCAGTGTGATGGATGTCCAACTAGTTCGCACAAACCCTAACAATCTTTCTCCCTTGAACACCGACATGGCCCACGAGGCCTATGTATGTACAACTTATACAACCATAAAGCATCCAAGTGTTTTCACCGTACTCCCATTATCTCCATGCAATTGGAAGAGTGCTATGACTGTAGGCTCTTTGTGAGATCATCCACAGGGTTGTCATCCATATGAACCTTGACTAGCTCCATGCGCTTCATACACAATATGGTGTGTATCACATGATAACAGACTTCTACATGTTTGAATTAGAGTGAACAAGGGGTTCTTCTCTAATGTAATCACACAATAACTATCACAATGCAACACGAGTTTGAGTAATATCAAGATCTCCCACAAGGTGACCTAATCACACAGCTTCCTTGGTAATATCAAAAACTGCCACATACTTTGTCTCTGTGGTGGTGGAAGATGACATATAGTCCTAGGGCATGATCTCCATGACAACACGATTACTCTAGAAAAAGGGAAAACATAGCCAGAGGTGGATATTTTACTATCCACACAACCCGCATAATCCACATCTATGTAACCCACAATCGATGCATTACTATTCCCAAAGCATAAGAACTTGTCTGTCATACCTTCCACGTATCTCAAGATGTGCTTCACTGCTTCCCAATCCTTTTTGCCAAAAATTTGCTAACCATTCCCACTCCAAATGTCTAGTCTAATGGCCACCATGGCGAACATAAGTATGTTTGCTAAAGAATATGGCACCTTGGCCCCTTTTGATTTCTCAACATCAAACTTGGGAGCATCATTCTTGCTCAATTTTCTAAATGACTGCATTGGGTTACTCAATGAGGCATCCCGCACCCCCCCCCCCCCCCCCCCCCCCCCCCCCCCCCCCCCCCCCCCCCCGCCCCTACATTTAAAACATTGCAAGAGCTTGTGAATATACTTTTTGTGTGACAACTCTCCCTTTTGATCTCTCTTGATTCACAACCAAGAAAGTAATACGCATCTCTTTAATGTTTCATAGAAATCTATGTGCCAAGGGACTGCTTCAAAATGACAATCTCATATTTTGGCTTTCCGACAATAAGCATATCATAAACATAAAGTATCAAGATGATAATTGAACTTCAGGGTATACAAGCAACAATCTTCTTGGCTCCTTTAATATCCTTGGGATTGCATTTTCTTTTCAAAATTCATGTACCACTTCCTTGAGGCTGGTTTGAGGCCATTCAATGCCTTACGTAATTTACACACCAATTTGCCCTTGTAGGCTTCTTAGCTTCGACTTCAAAATCCTCTAGTTGTTTCGTGTAGACATCCTTGTCAAGATCCCCATGAAGGAAAGCCGTCTTAATGTCTATCTAGATAAGTTCCATGTCTCAATGGCTACTAGTCCAAGCAGAAGATGGAATTTAGTTATCTTGACCACCCAAGAGAAAATCTCATCAACGTCCACATGTTTTTTCATTATGAATCCCTTAGTGACCAATCTAGACTTATACATAGGCTTGGGATCTTCTTTCATGCACTTATTCTTATATACCCTTGTGCAAGGCAAGGATTGATTCCCCTCTCGTAAATCTATCAGTTAGCAATTTCCATTTGCCATAATCGAGCTGCACTCAGATTGCATTACCTAATCTCACTTCACACTATCCTCCATCTCAATAGCCGTTTGGTAGTAGGTACTAATGACCAACCAATTTTTAGACTTAAACACGGAGCAGTTGAGAGAGAGAGGGAGAGATAGAGCGTTAAAGAGAGAGAGAGAGAGAGGGAACTGTACTAAATTTTGAACTTCACATTATGCTCTGACATGAGCAAAGAGATTCTAGAGAGAGGGAAAGAGAAAAGGAGACCTGCTACACGCACTTGTTGTGAAGTATTCAAGGTTGTTCAAAAGTAAAGTAAGCTGGAACACCACGCTTCCAATAGCAGCAACTTTTGTGCATTGTAAAAGGGTCATCTGTGCAATTCTCATGCCACGACAGCCTCCTTTGTATATTGCTACTTAATGGTGAAAGGCTCCTTTAGCTCTCGAGCCATGGAACTATAAGCAAAAGGGGAAAAAAATCTCATGATATGAAGTTTTTAGAATGAAACATTTGTTTGTGACCATGTGAGGGGACAATGAGTCTGGAACCCTCTTTGAAGGTTACAAACAAAGATTAATGGAAATTTCCTAAAATACACTATGTTACTTACGATGCACTTTGCTATTTGAACTTTTAAGTCAACCAAAACTTTTGTCAAGGACCATAAATTTTTGCACACTAGTGGCATTCTTAAATGTATGCCATGATGCATATAAAGAACATAGCATGAAGATGGATTTCAATTCATCATCAAAATTAAGCTTTTTCAATGTCAACTGCGTTGAGGATTGTAAGTTCAAATTCATGTTTTCATCACAAAAATAAAAAATCATTGAAATTATAAGAAATCATCAGGAAATAATTATATGAAGTAAAAACTATCTAGATCACCAGAAATTATTATGCAAGAACATCATGGCATCATAAAATAAATCTATAGAATAATAAACATAACAAAATGTCATAAAACAATATCATGAAATCACAAAATGGTCATCTTAATCATTACAAATAAGCTTCAAAAAACAACATGGTATATTGAATTGACTTCATGCAATAATAATTTTTTCAATTATAATAAATCATCATGAAAAAATATCATCGTATTAAAATGACTCTATCTAACAAAAAACTGTCTCAATTATACTAAGGCATCCGTGAAACAATGCTATGGAACCTTAAACCATTTCAATAAGAAACCATCCGTATCATCATGAAAATGTATCATGGTATCATGGAACATCTCAACGAATGAATAAAATTCTTACTAACAAAATCAATAGAAACGGCTTCTAATCATTATGAAAACATAGTATATCTCATAGAACAACTCCATGAAAAAATAACTATCTTCGTAAAAAATGATTATGAAAATACGTCATGGCATCATGAAACGACTCTATAAATGAATAACCATCTTAGTAATAAATAATCAATATGAATGGATTCTAATATCATCGTGAAAATACATCACGACATTATGGAATAGCTCCATGAAAGAATAACCATCTGAATGAGAAATGATTTGTACGAAGGATTTGTAATCACCATGAAAATGCATCATGACCTCATGAAACAACTCCATGGAATAATAATCATCTTAATGATAAAGGATTAGTATAAATGACTTCTAACATATCATGAAATCATGAAACAACTCTATAAAAGTATAATCCTCTTAACGACGAATGATCAATATGAACACTTTCTAATCATCATGAAAACACGTCATGGCATCATGCAAAAACTCCATGGAAGATAATCATCTCAATGAAAAAGAATCAATACGAACAATATTTAATCATCAAGAAAATGTATCATGGCATCATGGAACAACTCTATAAACAAATAATCATATCAGTAATAAACGACTAGTACGAACAAGTTTTAATCACTATGAAAACGTATCATGTCATGAGAAAGTAACTCCATATAAGAATATCCATCTCAATAGTAAACAATCAATATAAAAAAATTTAATTATCAAGAAAATGTATCATGGCATTATGAAACAACTCTATGGAAGAATAACCATATCAACAAGATGAACGATTAGTATGAACGAATTTTCATCATCATGGAAGCGTATCATGGAATCATGGAACAACTCCATGGAATAATAAAAAACAATCAATAAAAATAACTTGTAATCATCGTGATGCTATTAATCATGAAGGGTTTGGAGTGTCTTGCTGGCCTCAAAATTTGCATTTCAATATCAATAAGTTGTGAAACAATAGGAAAGTGATCTACTAGCGGAGTACCAACATCAACCTTTTTTTTTTTGACTTCGGGAGCCAAGCAGATCCAACAAAGTAGAGTCTATCTACTCTGGACCAGGATCCTTGTTGGGATAAGGAGTGAAAGATGAATCCTGTAAAGGATCTAGAAGCAACAGTCCTGGCATCAGCCAAATGAGTTTGGCTCTACAAGGTGTCACATTCAGAGCTTTGAGCCATCGACATTATAGTAGATAAGGAGGTGGTTTTGTCAAAGGTCTCAACCATGTTAAAGTCTCCAAGCATACCTTGTGGCCAGTTTAGATGGGCGAGCCATCTCCACAACTCTATTCTAGATGCAGCATCATTAGGAGCATAAAAATTACTTATTTGCATTGGTCCCCATTGGAATTCCACTTGGAAGACAGAGCATCTCCCTGATTTATGGTCAAGGATCCATTGAGGCTTTAGGGAGTATATGTCAAAGTACCTGATTATTGTCCTTTTTTTCCACCAAAAAACAGACTGTATACTTTAAAGCACATTTGTAACATTTAATGGCCTAGTAACTTGTGTGTATCAGAAAATAGCATGAACATAGTGAGCATTTCATTAGAATAGATTCCTAATGAGATTAACAAGAGTGCTTGGGTGGAGAGAGCAACAAAAAGCATAACACCTAGTTGGATAGCATGAACAATACTTCAAAAGAGACAGAAATTAAGCAATTGACAACAGTTGAGGACCGGATTTGTATGGAGCCGATCCCCCCTCCAAACGGCCTTGTACTATGGTTTCTCCCATCAAGAGAGACATTTTACAATACAATTTCTTGTGTTCCTTCAATACTAGCTAGTGCAATGAAGATGGAAACTTCATGCACTACCCAAAACACTTATCAAACACAACATCAATTTCCTCACGGTCTAAGACCCAAGACCTCACACACCTTCAAAGATGGTGAGAGCTAGCGGGGTATGAGAGTAGATTGAGAAGAAGAAGGAGTATTCTTACGAGAAAGATGTACATCTTCTCACATAATCACTCATATTAGCATAGCTTAGCTTAGTAATTAGCATGGTAGAGGAGATGATCATGCATTGAAGCTTGGATCTTGGTTGGATTTGCATCACAAAGCCAAGATTTGGTTGTGTAGCTCTTCCTTCTCACAAGCTTGGAGTAGGTGATAAGCTTTCCATTAAAGCTTGAGAAGGAGAGAGAGTCTTCTTTACTTCACACATGAGCTAGTGTGAGCGTGTAGGTGATAATGCCTTTGAAAAATCAGCCCCCTCTCTCTCTTGGTTGACCCCTCTTGCTATTTGCTCTTGCTAGCATCTTATTGGACCTCCCCAAGCTTAGCCAATGGTAACTAAGCAGCATAAGTGATAGCCTTCTCACATGTGTCCCCCTTTCCCCTTTTGTGAGATCTTTAGGTATTTATTTAATTCAACTAAACTCTCATTGGACCCTTTGTCTCCTAGCCAATAGGAATCATGCAATACATTGGGCTTAGTCCCCTTGGGAGACTGTCCAATAGTCTTCTAGAGAGCTTAATTATTATTTGTTATTTTAGTAAGTGTTTTTGAATTAATTAAACTAGATTTACTATAGTGTGATTCTCATTGGTCCACCTCCAAGGGCATCCAACAGGAATTGGGTACACCTTGTGGGCATCTGGGCTAGGGAACTGACATGTGTCCCTCATTCCGTTTGTGTAAAGGGATCTTGTGTGTGTGTGTGTGTGTGTGTGTGTGTGTGAGTTTCTCTCTCATCCCCTACTTGCAAGGCTCGCCCCCTCCTATGTAGGGATTACTAAAGACTTTTGGGACATAGACAAAGCATCCAATTCCCCCAATGTTTGACCTTTGGAGACAACCTTTGAATTTTGGAACCTTAGCATTTTGGAAGTCTTAATGGGCTGAACCTTAGGGTCTTTTAAGCCCATTGTTTCACGTGGATCTTTTACAGATGGCCCCCCCTTTGGATCCCTATTTTCCCTCCTTTGGATCCCTACTGTGGCCGGACTGTTAGCTTAACCAATATTCTAGCTTTTCTCTCCCCTACCACTTCCCCATATTCAACGATCAGTTTAAGATGAGAAAATCATTTAGGAGAATTAGATATTCATTATTATGACATTACCTCTCTCTTGAAATCATTGTCATCCTCGACTATGGGGTAGAGAAGATAACACATATTCATTACTCCTTTTCTTAGTGGGTAGAGGATCCATATGTTACCCAACGACATCATTCCACAATGGATGACTAGTTTATTTTGCACTTGAGAGCCTGAGGCTGCCGCAAGCATCTCTGCACATTAGTCCTATCATCTTCCATAGTAGAGTGACAAGCTGTACTTGGTGTTCGGGAGTCGTCTATGCAAACTTGATCTAAGCGTTCATACTATTTCATTTTTGTGCACAATAAAGAAAAAGAGAGTCTTATAAGACAAAAATTTTGTTCATTTTTAACATTTGTACATTTGCTTACTCTTGGAAAGCATTGTAAGCATTGATAAGGTTTATGTTATCCTTTAATTGTATGCCTTGCATCCATCTAGCATCTTCAAAAGGATAATTCTTAAACTTAATAAGATATCGTCGGATAGTCTTACCGCCTCTTAGTACCTTGTCTTCATGTCAGAGAATGGACTCGGGATGCAACACCTCTTCTTGGTCCTCGATCTGCGGTGGGTCTTCAATAGTTGCTTCTTGAGGTGGCTCTCTGTAATAGGACTACTCTTTGAAGTTCTTAAAGTCGAAAAGAATGTAGGAGGGCATATCTTTTGTTAGCACGATTTGAAAGATTTTGAATAGTCTATTAAATAGAGCTTATACGAATGAGTTGAGATATTAAGAGAGAACATATATTCTTTTTTTAAAATAATACACTAAAGACGGATTTGATAAAGATTAATGAATAACAGATAGTCTGTCTATGAGCAGTAAAATTGAGATTTGTATTAATATCAATGTTTTATATTTATGTGTTTTAGTTTAAAATGCATGGGTAGGCTTAAAATAAGTTGTAAAATTAGTGGAGACCCAAAAATAGCGGTTTTATGAGTCGCGACCAAAAAGTTGCGTTTTTAGTCAAACAAAGATGTTTTTCGTAATTCTGTCCGCGTTGCCTTGTAGACCAAACCTATTCCCGTCGTTTTGAGTACCTGGATTGCTCTGTTCTGAGTTTGTTTGTAAATGTTATGATGAAAACAAACAAAAGACAGCAGCAGTGTAGTGTACACAGGGACAGACAGACATACAACATCATACAGTTCTCCCTGCTATCAACCAAGAAGTGGATTGTTTCTTCATGGTAGAGTATGGAAATTGAGATTATGAAGGTATATAATTATGTTTTTTTACTTTGATTATCATGTTGAATTGGTTGCACGAGTATGTTCTTTTGGCTATTTTGTAGGCGATGCAGAAATCAATGTGTGAAACACGATCTGTGCAAAGTGTCATGATAGAAATCTAACCTTTACGGATCGCTTAGCGATCACGTTCTTATATTATTCTCGCAGGTATATTTGGTACGAAAATCGTGCAGGCTTTTCGAGGAAAAGAAGGATAAAAAGCACGACGGGTGGTGCGTTTGGGGATCATTCACCGATCTCTTCTTCTGTGAGTGCGAGTGCGAGTGCGAGTGAGAGTGAGAGTGAGAGTGCGAGTGCGAGTGCGAGTGCGAGTGAGACGCTGCATGCAAGCGAACTGAAGCTCGGGGGTGGTCGGGAGGTTCGAGCTCCGTACAACGGAATGCGCCCATATTCAATTGCTCCTCTGTTGTATCAAAACTCTACAAAGATTCATCAATACAAAGATCTCTTTCTCTATCTTTTGATATCGATCTCTATTATTCGGTTCCCGTGACAATTGGTATCAGAGCAAGCGGTTGATTCTGGACATGGAAGGATACGAGAGGAGGATGAAGGAGCAAGAAGATCTGATTCGGCGACTATGAGAAGATCTGAAAATTGCAAATCGGGAGTGTGTTGAGGCTCTACGGGGCAAAGCAGCACGAGAGCTTGATATCTATGTAGACCTTGATGGCCAACATGAAGGTGAAAACCATGCTAATCCACCTGGAAACAATAATCATCGTGGTGGCACTGGGGTACCGCCAAAAGAAACGATGACGATATGGGAGAAGCGACAACCAAATCATTCTTAACGAAGGCTAAGCTTAAAGAGTTTGATGGCATAAGAAAGATATGCGAAGATTTAGAAGCGTGGATTGAAGAACTCAAAGATTGGGATTATACTTTCAATATCGAGAACACGACCACGAGACTTTCGAATGCTCGAGCAAGGTGATCGATAAGACAATACGTACCAAGATGGCTCAATTGGAGACTTTTGGCGATGCGTACGATAAAGGTAAGTCATCTACCCCTTCTTTGTGATGTTTTATGTCTTTGATACATCCTTTGAAAGCTTCTGTGAGATCGAATTTATGCGTAGAAGTTGAGATTAAAATTTGAATTTCTTAATTGATTTGGATAGTATTCATTGCTTCTTATCGTCTAAATTGATTGAGAAATTAAACTTGAAATTAAATCGAGAAGTTAAAAGACTTGTGGACTTAACTAGTGGTAATAATAGTTTCACGAAAGAGTTAGTAGAAAAATTGGTTTTTTTTTCTTTGAAGAGTCGAAATCATAAAGATGATTTCTATAACATAAACATTGATATGCATGATGTTATCATTGGTATCAATTAGATCATTGAAAATCATGTTTTGATTGATTGTTAAGAAAGAAAAATATATCTTTAATCATTTGATGATGATAAGTCACACTCTTTCTGGAAAGAAAGAGATTCTAAATCTAGTTTTGACAATGGAATTGATAAGGTGACTTAGATAAGAGTGTGAGACGTTGCTTGTGTTTGCTAATGAGATTAAAGAGAATCTAGGGATAAACATAAAGAGACAAATCCAGAATTTATAGAGGATCTCTTACATGAAGTTAAGGATGTGTTCTGGACGATCTTCCTGGTATACCTCCGCCTAGAGCGGTAGACCATGCCATAGATCTATATCCAGGAGCGACACCTTATTCCAGATCTCCATACATGTTCAATATTGATGAGCTTAAAGAGCTCAAGATACAACTTGATGATCTTTTGAAAAAGGGTTTCATTAAACCTAGTCATGTATCTCCTTGGGGTAGTCCTGTGTTATTCCAAAAGAAAAAGGATGGTACATATAGATTATGCATCGACTATAGGGGATTAAACAAACAGACCATTAAGAACAAATATCCTCTTCCTCACATAGATGAACTGCTTAGTCATTTGAGTGGTGCCACAATATTTTCAAAGGTTGACCTTCGTTCTGGCTACCATCAAATCCGTATCAAGGCCGAGGACATTTCAAAGATTGCTTTTCGTACACGTTATGGACATTATGAATTTACAGTTCTTACTTTTGGTTTGACTAATGCACCAACAACTTTCATGTGCTTAATGAATAATATTTTTTACCCGTATCTTGATGACTTCATTCTGGTATTCTTGGATAATATTTTTGTGTATTCTACGAATGAAGAAGATCATGCATTGTACGTACTTAAAGAAAACATTTGAGGTTTTGCGTGAACATAAATTGTATGCCAAAGCAAGTAAGTGTACTTTTGCAAAGGATCAGATTGTGTATTTGGGAAGAGTGATTTCTAAAGAGGGGATTCACATTGACCTTGACAAAGTTAAGACTATTGTGGAGTGGCCAACACCAAAGTCATTAAGGGATGTGAGAAGCTTTATGGGTCTAGCACAATATGAGAGAGAAAACATTAAAGATTTCTCTAAGATAGCAAGTCCTTTGGCCAAATTGACCAAGAAAGACAAGGGTTTTGTGTGGACTTCTAGCTGTGAGACTGATTTTGAGACCTTGAAGGCTAAAATAGCGGAAAATTTTGTTTTAAAAGTTCCTGAGATGGGCAAACCATTTGTTGTGTCCTGTGACGCTAGTGGTGAACAATTAGATTGTGTTTTGACACAAAAAGGAAGAGTGGTTGTATATGAGTTTAGGAAATTAAGACGACATGAATTGAACTATGCAACACATGATCTAGAATTGCTTGCTGTTGTTCATGCATTGAAACATTGGCGTCATCTTTTGCTTGGTGTCAAATTTGAATTGCGTACTGATCATCAAAATTTGAAGTATATTTTCACTCAGCCATTAGTAAACAACAGACAAAGGAGATGGATTGAATTGCTGGCTGAGTATGATTTTGACTTGAAGTATTTGTGTGGGAAAGAAAATAAAGTTGCAGATGCATTGAGTTGTAGGCCCATGTGTAATTTGTTGACTGTTGTGCGATCCAATTTGGTTGATGAGATACATGCCGAAGTTGAAAATGATTCTTTTCACATGCCTATTTTGAAATTCTTGCGTGAGAATATTGGTGAGATGTATTAGAACAGATATCACTTGTATAAGGGAAATCTGTATTATTATGACCGCTTGTGTATTCCTGCAAATTCTTCTTTTAAGAGTCAAATTCTGCATGAGTGTCATAATTCACCTTTTCGTGGTCATCCTGGATTAAATAAGACATATGAAAAGATTAAAACCTTATTCTTTTGGCTGCATATGAAATTGGATGTTAAGAATTATGTATGTGAGTGCTTTCAATGTCAACAAGTTAAGATTGAGCATAAGAGGATGCCTGTTGACCTTCAACCCTTAGACATTCCTTTACAGAAGTGGGAGTGTATATCCATGGACATTATCATTAGACTTCCTACTACTCGTGGAGCGTATGATTCGATCTTTCTGGTGGTAGATAGACTCACAACACAAGCTCACTTCTTTCCTATAAAAATAACTTATACTGCATTGACCATTGCATACTTGTTTATGAAAGAGATATTTCGTTTGCATGGCATGCCCAAGAGCATAGTGTTTGATAGAGATTCTAAGTTCACTTCTCATTTCTGGAGAGCGACTTTTGACTCTATAGGTACCCAGTTACGCATGTCTACTGCTTTTCATCCTCAAACAGATGGGGAAACGGAGAGAGTGAATCGTATTCTAAAACATATGTTACAAATGTATGTCAATGAAAACCAATCTAATTGGAATGAATATCTGCCTTTGGTGGTTGAATTTGCATATAATAGTTCATATCATTTATCTATTAGAATGACTCCGTTTGAGGCAATGTATGGCTATAACTATCCCACACCTATAAATTTTCTTAGCTCGAGGAATAAGGTAGAACTGTCACGTGAGATGCTTGAGAAAATGGATAACGAGTTGGCCAAATCAGGGGGAATATTAGAGAAGCCCAAAAGAGACATAAATTGTATTATGACAAGAGACATCGGGTTGTGGAGTATGAAACTGGGGATATGGTTTTCTTAAAGGTTATTCCCGAGAAGTCTCATTTGATTCTTGGAAAGGATAAGCGATTCTCTCCACGATTTGCTGGGCCATTTAAACTTTTGAAGCGCATTGGTTCATTAGCTTACAAATTGGAATTGCCTTCTCATGTCAAAGTGCATCCTGTATTTCATGTGAGTTTATCGAAAAAGTATCTTCCTAACGTGCACCATGTTTTACAAGACAACTCTAAGTTGAAAGATGACGGACCATTGACTGTAGAACCAGACTTAGTACTAGATAGGCGTTTTAAACATCTGAGAAATAGAGACATTGTGGAAGTTTTGGTTAAGTGGCATAACTATCCAGTAGAGGATGCATCATGGGTTGATCTTAGTGTTTTGCAAACAGAATTTTTCTCTCTTTATACCAACTCTGAGGACAGAGTTAATTTTGATAAGGGGAGAATGTAATAGGACTACTCTTTGAAGTTCTTAAAGTCGAAAAGAATGTAGGAGGGCATATCTTTTGTTAGCACGATTTGAAAGATTTTGAATAGTCTATTAAATAGAGCTTATACGAATGAGTTGAGATATTAAGAGAGAACATATATTCTTTTTTTAAAATAATACACTAAAGACGGATTTGATAAAGATTAATGAATAACAGATAGTCTGTCTATGAGCAGTAAAATTGAGATTTGTATTAATATCAATGTTTTATATTTATGTGTTTTAGTTTAAAATGCATGGGTAGGCTTAAAATAAGTTGTAAAATTAGTGGAGACCCAAAAATAGCGGTTTTATGAGTCGCGACCAAAAAGTTGC
This sequence comes from Adiantum capillus-veneris, assembly GCF_014529385.1. NCBI lineage: Eukaryota > Viridiplantae > Streptophyta > Polypodiopsida > Polypodiales > Pteridaceae > Adiantum > Adiantum capillus-veneris. Next base: position 62,164,460 of record NC_140940.1, on the reverse strand, counting down.
GTTTTTAGTCAAACAAAGATGTTTTTCGTAATTCTGTCCGCGCTGCCTTGTAGACCAAACCTATTCCCGTCGTTTTGAGTACCTGGATTGCTCTGTTCTGAGTTTGTTTGTAAATGTTATGATGAAAACAAACAAAAGACAGCAGTAGTGTAGTGTACACAGGGACAGACAGACATACAACATCATACAGTTCTCCCTGCTATCAACCAAGAAGTGGATTGTTTCTTCATGGTAGAGTATGGAAATTGAGATTATGAAGGTATATAATTATGTTTTTTTACTTTGATTATCATGTTGAATTGGTTGCACGAGTATGTTCTTTTGGCTATTTTGTAGGCGATGCAGAAATCAATGTGTGAAACAGGATCTGTGCAAAGTGTCATGATAGAAATCTAACCTTTACGGATCGCTTAGCGATCACGTTCTTATATTATTCTCGCAGGTATATTTGGTACGAAAATCGTGCAGGCTTTTCGAGGAAAAGAAGGATAAAAAGCACGACGGGTGGTGCGTTTGGGGATCATTCACCGATCTCTTCTTCTGTGAGTGCGAGTGCGAGTTCGAGTGAGAGTGAGAGTGAGAGTGCGAGTGCGAGTGCGAGTGCGAGTGAGACGCTGCATGCAAGCGAACTGAAGCTCGGGGGTGGTCGGGAGGTTCGAGCTCCGTACAACGGAATGCGCCCATATTCAATTGCTCCTCTGTTGTATCAAAACTCTACAAAGATTCATCAATACAAAGATCTCTTTCTCTATCTTTTGCTATCGATCTCTATTATTCGGTTCCCGTGACAATTGGTATCAGAGCAAGCGGTTGATTCTGGACATGGAAGGATACGAGAGGAGGATGAAGGAGCAAGAAGAACTGATTCGGCGACTATGAGAAGATCTGAAAATTGCAAATCGGGAGTGTGTTGAGGCTCTACGGGGCAAAGCAGCACGAGAGCTTGATATCTATGTAGACCTTGATGGCCAACATGAAGGTGAAAACCATGCTAATCCACCTGGAAACAATAATCATCGTGGTGGCACTGGGGTACCGCCAAAAGAAACGATGACGATATGGGAGAAGCGACAACCAAATCATTCTTAACGAAGGCTAAGCTTAAAGAGTTTGATGGCATAAGAAAGATATGCGAAGATTTAGAAGCGTGGATTGAAGAACTCAAAGATTGGGATTATACTTTCAATATCGAGAACACGACCACGAGACTTTCGAATGCTCGAGCAAGGTGATCGATAAGACAATACGTACCAAGATGGCTCAATTGGAGACTTTTGGCGATGCGTACGATAAAGGTAAGTCATCTACCCCTTCTTTGTGATGTTTTATGTCTTTGATACATCCTTTGAAAGCTTCTGTGAGATCGAATTTATGCGTAGAAGTTGAGATTAAAATTTGAATTTCTTAATTGATTTGGATAGTATTCATTGCTTCTTATCGTCTAAATTGATTGAGAAATTAAACTTGAAATTAAATCGAGAATTTAAAAGACTTGTGGACTTAACTAGTGGTAATAATAGTTTCACGAAAGAGTTAGTAGAAAAATTGCTTTTTTTTTTTTTGAAGAGTCGAAATCATAAAGATGATTTCTCGAGCTCCATACAACGGAATGCGCCCATATTCAATTGCTCCTCTGTTGTATCAAAACTCTACAAAGATTCATCAATACAAAGATCTCTTTCTCTATCTTTTGCTATCGATCTCTATTATTCGGTTCCCGTGACACTCTCCTTTGTAAGGCTTTAATAGGCTCACATGGAAAGCATTGTGTATGAGCCAATGGTTGGGCAACTTGAGTTGATAGGCCATCTCATTGATTGGCTTAAGAATCTATAAGGGACCATAGTACCTTTTTGCTAACTTAGCATAGTACTTTTGGTGTCGCGTAGGATTCTTGTCCGTCGTGTTCCTTAATCGAGCCTTGGAAAATTTGAGTAATATCCAATCATTTTCATTAAAGGCTTGGGCTCTTCTGTGCTTGTCAGCAGCAGCCTTTTTTCTTTGCTGTGAGATAGAGATAACATCCTTAATCTTTTGGAAAGATTCTTGTAGGTCTCGGCTATACTCATCTGCAGCGAAGATCTTCCTATGTACCTTAAGTAGAAAGGGACTTTTGGATCTTCCCTCAATTACCTCAAAAGGTGCTTTTCCCATGGAAGTATGTACAGTGTTATTGTAGGCATACTCCACTACGGGTAAGTACTTCTCCCATTGGGTTCTTTGATCTACTTCCATTACATAGGCTTTTAGTAAATCAAGAATTGTTAGGTTAGCTATTTCACTTTGGCCATCCGTTTGCGGGTGATAGGCCGAAGAGAAGTTTAGCCTTGTTCCTAAATTCTCAAAGAGACCCTTCCAAAAATTACTGGTCATTCTAGGATCTCTATCTAACACTATGGACATTGGCAAGCCATGGTACTTGAAGATTTGAGAAATGAAGAGGGTTCCCATTTGATGGGCTTTGATAGTCTTTTTGACAGGTATAAAATGAGATTGTTTACTGAACCTGTCTACTATCGTCCATATTCCTATATTCTCATGGATAGACTTAGGCAATCAAAAGATAAAATTCATGGATATGCTCTCCCATGGTGAATTAGGGATTGGCAAAGGGTGAAGCAATCCAAGCTGCTTCCCTCTATCAAACTTCATCTTTTGGCATACCACACATTTAGAAACATACTCTTGTATGTTTGCTTTCATGGTAGGTCAATAGAAATATGTCTCAATCCCCTTTAAGGTAGACTGAATCCCTCTATGTCCTACATAAGGAGGAGCATGAGATTCATGCATTACTTTCTCACGTACTGAGCTAGTAATGCATAGTCTATTTCCATAGAGAAGATAACCATCTTGTAAAGTAAATGGTTCCTCCTTCTTCCCTAGTGCAAGGGATGAAATCACATCTCTAAAATCGGGATCAATAGAATACTCATCTATCATAGAAGATAGATCATTGTGAGTTTCTATGGAAACGCATTCTCTCTCGGCCATCTTGAGAGTGCATCGGCTACTTGATTATGCTTGCCAACAATGTGAGCAATATGAAAATGAAATTACAAAAGAAAATTTTCCCACCTCATTCGTTTGTCGGAGATCTTGGTCTGCATCATGAAGTACTTAAGACTTTGTTCATCCGTTTGCATAATGAAAGGAGTCCCCAATAAATAGTGCTTCCATGAGTCTAAGGCGTGTAGACCTCCAAGGGGTTCCTTTCATATATGCCTTCGACTTTCATAGACTATGGTGTACCCTTCTGGAAGCAAAATAGCTCAGGGGCAATCAACACAAGCATCACATTGGACCTCAAATGGCTTTGAGAGATCCGGTAATGTAAGCACAGGTTGAGAGATAAGCTTTTCTTTAAGCTTTTCAAAAGCATTGTTCTCCTTGGCAGAACATGTGTACCTAACGTTTTTCTTTGTTAGGTCATGTAATGGTCCTCCTATCAGCGAGAACTTTCCTATGAAGCGTCTCTAGTATGCACACATACCTATAAAGCTTCTTAACTCATGAAGATTCCTTGGTTTAGGCCATCCTTTTATTACCTCTAACTTTGATGGATCCATTTGGATGCCATCTTGAGAGATAATGTGACCTAAATACTGAATCTCTTGTAAGAAAAATTCACTTTCCTTTCGATTAGCATAAAGTTTATTCCCTCTTAGAACTTGAAATATTACCTGGAGGTGTCGCTTGTGTTTGTCTAATGAATTAGAGTAGATGATGATATGATCAAAGAACACTCCAGTAAAGGTTCAGTGAGGCATGGTTAGCTTCTCCTTCAAGCGATTGAATGTGGGTGGTGCATTGGTCAAGCAAAAAGGCATGACAATGTATTCATAAAGACCAAACGTAGTGAAAAATGCGGTCTTTACAATGTCTTGATCAACTATCCTTATTTGATGATAGCCACTTTTTGGGTCAATCCTACTGAAGTAGGTCACTAAAAGAGGTTGTGTGCTCTTGTGACGCTTATAGAGACGAAAATACACTGGGTTTTTATAACCCCTGGCATCGCTAAAAGCGTCGATACGGGAACGTCGCTATAGTAGTCGCTATATGCGTCGTTATATGTGTCGCTATATAGTGACGCTGCAGGGCCATAGATAGCGACGCTGCAGAGCCTAGTATACCGACCCCCATAGTGACGCCCGAGATTAAAAAATTTTGGTGGCAGGGCATTCAATGCCCTACCACCCATCAACCATATTGAATGTTTCATTTGTCTATTTACCTTTGAAAAAAAGTGCAAAGGTAAATATAGACCCAAAATAGTCACCCACAAGACAATATAATCATTAACTCCATCATCCATAGTACGTATTGTTTGCAAAATAAAAATACAAAAATGACAAGCATGAATTGATGGAAGTAAATAAATGACAATTGTACACAGCAACAAAATCACTTGATTGTTAATCATTGCAAATGTAATAGTTACAAACCATTGTCATTATTGAAAAAATATACATGGTTTTCTAAGATACATAGTTACATGGTCTCATGATACATAAGCTAGTACAAAAACAAACTAATGCTATCTAGCTATGGCTAAACTAACATCGTCTAATCAGACGTCTCATCGCGTCCAAGCGGCGTATCTGTCGGACTCTGCAAAAAAAACAATAAGATAGCTTTTTGTAAGTATAAACATATAGCGAGCGACGTTTCTAAAACAGTACAATAAATAGAAAAGAATAAATCCTAATACTAACCATGCCGCCGCGAGAAGTTAGGATGTCTATAAGGGTGTTTAAGCCCTTCCTGCCTACGTACTCACGCTCGTACGGAGTGGGGTCACGTCTTGTAAACGACCACTGTCAAAACATACAAAGAATCCATTATGTTAGAATTTCAAATCCCATAAACCCTAAACTATCAAACATAGATGCAAAAACACTTACAAAATCGGCCTCAAATGATGCCCACCCGCCGCTCCCCAAGTGGTGCGAGCTCCCTGCCTCTACTCGCGCTCTGGCTGCCTCCTTTTGTTGCTTCCACTTGTCGGGATTCTCGCGCGCTTCTTTATTTGCATGCTTCCAATCTTATTTGTCCAGCCAATCTGGTCTGTTCCATCCATGCTTTATTGCTTTTTGCACTTTGGAACGCTTATGCTTGCAGTATTCGCGCATTCGAACCTTCATCACATCTTCATTCAAGCGGTCATCTCGTGTTGGAACGGGAAACTCGTCATGAAGCATGCTGATGACTCTGTCTTTTAATTCATTCGGTACTTCACTCCAGGTGTTTAGTATGTAGTGTCTAAACACCTGAGAGCAAAGACCGCGCATGCGCGAAATCACCTTCTTGCCGTCATCATCCAAGATGATGCTGCCGCTGAAGTCGACGGAGTAAGGCAAGCCCTCTCGCCGCTGACGCTTGAACCTGGGTGTCTCGACAAGGGTCTCTAGCAGCGTGTCAACAGGGGTACGGACGCCAGGTGTCTCCACTGGAGTTTGAGCCCCAAAGCTAGGCGTGTCCATTGGAGTGACTCCTGGAGGAGTAGCTAGTGGTGTTTAGCTGTGGGGAATGGAACTGAGTTGTGCAAAACCTGGTGTCGATGGCGATGCCGTGGCTGGTGTCAGGATGGTCAAAGAAGGGGAGGATAAAGAGCCTCTTTGAACACGAGACGGTGTCAAAGCATCGGTGCTGCCACCGCCACCACTAGAGCGCCGGTGCCTAGATGAGTGTGAAGATCGTGTCGTTAACACCACTCCACTATGAACATACCTGACACATTTTATGCCAGTCGTGTGACTTCAAATCGGTAAGCTTTCCTTCTTTAGTAAAACACGTTCGGAGAGAGTGCATTACACCAGTGGGGGTCCGCAAAGATCAAATGGTCTCTTTTACTTTGCGTTCTTGGGCTCCTGTGAAAATCCATGGTGCTTTAAGGAGTTTTATCGATCCATCAGACGCTGTTTGCGGCCAATATTGCTCCATATGATCCACATTTCTAAGGTCATCTCTGGCTCCCAAAGTATCTTTCTTTCCGGTCAGATGGTCCCATAGTAGATTACTCAGATTCTTGAATATGTGCATTGGATTGAGCAAGTGATTGATCATGAGTCGGGGCTAGTATGGTAACTCGTACCATAGAGATAGTCTCTTCATCCCTGGGGGCAATCCGTCATCACACATCTCCTTCTGCTCTAATCATGCTTGTGCAAACATCCTCGGTGGCTCTCTTTCCAAAAAGTTGTCGAGTAACACATGATTCTCTGGAAGATATGCTTGGTCCACATTAGAATGCCTCTAATCAAAGCATTCCGTCGACCTGTGTGTCGGCTCATATCCACCACCTCTATGCCAATCCACAATTGTTGTAGCTCTTCCAATAGTGGACGAAGATACACATCCATATTATTCACTTTATATCGCCCCGGCACAATCAAGCTTATCCATAGGTGCCCCTTCTTCGTAGTCAACCACGGGGGAATGTTGTAGTTGACGATGACAACGGGCCATACACTGCAAGATGTTGATCTTTGACCAAATGGATTTACACCATCCATAGCTAGGCCTAAGCGCCAATTGTGAGCTTCCCTAGCAAAATCCGTCCATGTTCCATCTATATGTTTCCAAGCTACACAATCTGTAGGAATCCGTAGCACACCATCCGAGATTTATTCTCCTCATGCCATGATGCTAGGGCGGCCATGGACTTACATTCGAAGAAATGCTTGATGCGAGGAAGTAGAGGAAAATGTCACAAAACCTTTTGTGCAATTTTTGTTCCGTGGAGATCTACTCGATATCTTTCAGAATGACATTTCGGACACTTCTCCATGTCTATGTATTCCCCTCTGAAAAGAATGTAGTCATTAGGACAAGCGTGGATTGAATTGTAATCCATCCCCAAGTTTCGCAAAATATTTCTTGCTTCCTCTCGAGAATCTGGCATCACATTATCAACTGGTAGTATGTGCTCTTTCAGCAATCTACACAACATAAAAATACGGTACAATTGTGTAAAAATCTATCAGATCATTATACATTTAGAGTTTTATCAAAGTAAACTAATTGTAATAGATCACCTGAAAAGCGCTATGACACTAGTGTCACTCCATCCAAACTTTGTCTGCATGTTGAGAAGAACCAGGAGCGCTTTCAATGTAGACACGCGTGCTCCATTATAAAATGGCGTATCGGCTTCACTTTTCATATCATCATAGACAAGACTTTCTGGACCCATGATCATCTCGATCATTTCATCAATTTCGGGTTCAAACATTGCCTCGTTGGGAATGTGGTCTGCACGATCATCCCCCGAGCTATCAGAGGCTACATCTTGTGGCTTCATATATGCTGCTTGACCAAAGCGCCTGCGAACACGTCTATTGGGTTGCAAGATTGCTGCCTGTTGGCCAGTGTCAGAGTCCAACGAGTTATAATTTGCAAAAACTCAATCTAGAATAGATGGATTGTCACGGGAACCGAATAATAGAGATGGACAGCAAAACAGAGGAAGAAATCTTTGTATTGATAGTGTTTGATACAACAGAGAAGCAATTGAATATATATGGGCGCACTCCGTTGTACGGAGCTCGAACCTCCCGACCACCCCCGAGCTTCAGTTCGCTTGCATGCAGCGTCTCACTCGCACTCGCACTCGCACTCTCACTCTCACTCGCACTCGCACTCGCACTCGCACTCGCAGAAGAGAGAATGGTGAATGATCCCTAAACGCACCACCTGTCGTGCTTTTATCCTTCTTTTCCTCGAAAAGCCTGCACGATTTTCGTACCAAGTATACCTGCGAGAATAATATAAGAACGTGATCGCTAAGCGATCCGTAAAGGTTAAATTTCTATCATGACACTTTACACAGATCCTGTTTCAGACATTGATTTCTGCATCGCCTACAAAATAGCCAAAAGAACATACTCGTGCAACCAATTCAACATGATAATCAAAGTAAAAAAACATAATTATATATCTTCATAATCTCAATTGCCATACTCTACCATGAAGAAACAATCCACTTCTTGGTTGATAGCAGGGAGAACTGTATGATATTGTATGTCTGTCTGTCCCTGTGTACACTACACTACTGTTGTCTTCTGTTTGTTTTCATCATAACTTTTACAAACGAACTCAGAACAGAGCGATCCAGGTACTCAAAACGACGGGAATAGGTCTGGTCTACAAGGCAGCGCGGACAGAATTGCAAAAAACGTCTTTGTTTGGCTAAAAACGCAACTTTTAGGTCGCGACTCATAAAACCTCTATTTTTGGGTATCCACTACTTTTACAACTTATTTTAAGCCTATGTTCTCTCTTAATATTTCAACTCATTCGTATAAACTCTATTTAATAGACTATTCAACAATCTTTCAAATCGTGCTAACGAAAGATATGCCCTGCTACATTCTTTTCGACTTTAAGAACTTCAAATATTAGTCCTATTACATTCTCCCCTTATCAAAATTAACTCTGTCCTCAGAGTTGGTCTAAAGAGAGAAAAATTCTCTTTGCAAAACACTAAGATCAACCCATGATGCATCCTCTACTGGATAGTTCTGCCACTTAACCAAAACTTCCACAATGTGTCTATTTCTCATATGTTTAAAACGCCTATCTAGTACTAAGTCTGATTCTACAGTCAATGGTCCGTCATATTTCAACTTAGAGTTATCCTCTAAAACATGATGCACATTAGGAACATACTTTTTCAATAAACTCACATAGAATACATGATGCACTTTAACATGAGAAGGCAATTCCAATTTGTAAGCTAATGAACCAATGCGCTTCAAAATTTTAAATGGACCAACAAATCGTGGAGACAATCTTCTATCATTTCCAAGAATCAAATGAGACTTCTCAGGAATAACCGTTAAAAAACCATATCAGCAGTTTCATACTCCACAACACGATGTTTCTTGTCATAATACAGTTTATGTCTCTTTTGAGATTCTCTAATATTCCCCCTGATTTTGGCCAACTCGTTATCCATTTTCTCAAGCATCTCACGTGACAGTTCTACCTTATTCCTCGAGCTAAGAAAATTTATAGGTGTGGGACAGTTATAGCCATACATTGCCTCAAACGGAGTCATCCTAATAGATGAATGATATGAATTGTTGTATGCAAATTCAAGCAAAGGCAAATATTCATTCCAATTAGATTGGTTTTCATTGACATACATTCGTAACATATCTTCTAAAATACGATTCAGCCTCTCCGTTTTCGCATCGTTTTGAGGATGGAAAGCATTAGACATGCGTAACTGGGTACCTATAGAGTCAAAAGTCGCTCTCCAGAAATGAGAAGTGAACTTAGAATCTCTATCAGACACTATGCTCTTGGGCATGCCATGCAAACGAAATATCTCTTTCATAAACAAGTATGCAATGGTCAATGCAGTATAAATTATTTTTACAGGAAAGTAGTGAGCTTGTGTTGTGAGTCTATCTACCACCAGAAAGATCAAATCATACCCTCCACGAGTAGTAGGAAGTCTAATGATAAAGTCCATGGATATACACTCCCACTTCTGTAAAGAAATGTCTAAGGGTTGAAGGTCACCAGGCATCCTCTTATGCTCAATCTTAACTTGTTGACATTGAAAGCACTCACACACATAATTCTTAACATCCAATTTCATATGCAGCCAAAAGAATAAGGTTTTAATCTTTTCATATGTCTTATTTAATCCAGGATGACCACAAAAAGGTGAATTATGACACTCATGCAGAATTTGACTCTTAAAAGAAGAATTTGCAGGAATACACAAGCGGTCATAATAATACAGATTTCCCTTATACAAGTGATATCTGTTCTCATACATCTCACCAATATTCTCACGCAAGAATTTCAAAATAGGCATGTAAAAAGAATCATTTTCAACTTCGCCATGTATCTCATCAACCAAATCGGATTGCACAACAGTCAACAAATTACACATGGACCTATGACTCAATGCATCTGCAACTTTATTTTCTTTCCCACACAAACACTTCAAATCAAAGTCATACTCAGCCAGCAATTCAATCCATCTTCTTTGTTTGTTATTTAATAATGGCTGAGTGAAAATATACTTCAAACTTTGATGAACAATACGCAATTCAAATTTGACACCAAGCAAAAGATAACGCCAATGTTTCAATGCATGAACAATAGCAAGCAATTCCAGATCATGTGTTGCATAGTTCAATTCATGTCGTCTTAATTTCCTAAACTCATATGCAACTACTCTTCCTTCTTGTGTCAAAACACAACCTAATTGTTCACCACTAGCGTCACAGGACACAACAAATGGTTTGCCCATCTCAGGAACTTTCAAAACATAATTTTCCACTATTTTAGCCTTCAAGGTCTCAAAAGCAGTCTCACAGCTAGAAGTCCACACAAAACCCTTGTCTTTCTCGGTCAATTCGGTCAAAGGACTTGCTATCTTAGAGAAATCTTTAATGTGTGCTCTCTCATATTGTGCTAGACCCATAAAGCTTCTTACATCTCTTACTAACATAGTCTTAACTTTATCAAGATCAATGTGAATCCTCTCTTTAGAAATCACTCTTCCCAATTACACAATCTGATCCTTTGCAAAAGAATACTTACTTGCTTTGGCATACAATTTATGTTCACGCAAAACCTCAAATATTTTCTTTAAGTGCAATGCATGATCTTCTTCATTCGTAGAATACACAAAAATATTATCCAAGAATACCAGAATGAAGTCATCAAGATACGGGTGAAAAATATTATTCATTAAGCACATGAAAGTTGTTGGTGCATTAGTCAAACCAAAAGCAAAAACTCTAAATTCATAATGTCCATAACGTGTACGAAAAGAAATCTTTGGAATGTCCTCGACCTTAATGCAGATTTGATGGTAGCCAGAACGAAGATCAACCTTTGAAATTATTGTGGCACCACTCAAATGACTAAGCAGTTCATCTATGTGAGGAAGAGGATATTTGTTCTTAATGGTCTGTTTGTTTAATCCCCTATAGTCGATGTATAACCTATATGTACCATCCTTTTTCTTTTTGAATAACACAAGACTACCCCAAGGAGATACACTAGGCTTAATGAAACCCTTTTTTCAAAAGATCATCAAGTTGTATCTTGAGCTCTTTAAGCTCATCAATATTGAACCTGTATGGAGCTCTTGAATAAGGTGTTGCTCCTGGATATAGATCTATGGCGTGGTCTACCGCTCAAGGCGGAGGCATACCAGGAAGATCGTCCGGAAACACATCCTTAAATTCATGTAAGAGATCCTCTATAAATTCAGGATTTGTCTCTTTATGTTTATCCCCAGATTCTTCTTTAATCTCATTAGCAAACACAAGCAACGTCTCACACTCTTATCTAAGTCACCTTATCAATTCCATTGCCAAAACTAGATTTAGAATCTCTTTCTTTCCACAAAGAGTGTGACTTATCATCATCAAATGATTAAAGATATATTTTTCTTTCTTAACAATCAATCAAAACATGATTTTCAATGATCTAATTGATACCAATGATAACATCATGCATATCAATGTTTATGTTATAGAAATCATCTTTATGATTTCGACTCTTCAAAGAAAAAAAAACAATTTTTCTACTAACTCTTTCGTGAAACTATTATTACCACTAGTTAAATCCACAAGACTTTTAACTTCTCGATTTAATTTCAAGTTTAATTTCTCAATCAATTTAGACGATAAGAAGCAATGAATACTATCCAAATCAATTAAGAAATTCAAATTTTAATCTCAACTTCTACCCATAAATTCGATCTCACAGAAGCTTTCAAAGGACGTATCAAAGACATAAAACATCACGAAGAAGGGGTAGATGACTTACCTTTATCGTACGCATCGCCAAAAGTCTCCAATTGAGTCATCTTGGTACGTATTGTCTTATCGGTCACCTTGCTCGAGCATTCGAAAGTCTGGTGGTCGTGTTCTCGATATTGAAAGTATCATCCAAATCTTTGAGTTCTTCAATCCACGCTTCTAAATCTTCGCATATCTTTCTTATGCCATCAAACTCTTTAAGCTTAGCCTTCGTTAAGAATGATTTGATTGTCGCTTTTTCCATATGGTCATCGTTTCCTTTTCGCGTTGACAACCTCTACGTCCACCACCACTGTTCCCACCATCACCACTGCCAGGTGCCCCATCGCCGCCACGATGATTATTATTTCCTGGTGGAGTAGCATGGTTTTCGCCTTCATGTTTGCCATCCAGTCCACATAGATATCAGGCTCTCGTGCTGCTTTGCCCCGCACAGCCTCAGCACGCTCCCGCTTTTCTTGTTCCAGATCTTCTTATAGTCGCCGAATCAGGTCTTCTTGCTCCTTCATCCTCCTCTCGTATCCTTCCATGTCCAGAATCAACCGCTTGCTCTGATACCAATTGTCACGGGAACCGAATAATAGAGATAGACAGCAAAACAGAGGAAGAAATCTTTGTATTGATAGTGTTTGATACAACAGAGAAGCAATTGAATATATATGGGCGCACTCCGTTGTACGGAGCTCGAACCTCCCGACCACCCCCGAGCTTCAGTTCGCTTGCATGCAGCGTCTCACTCGCACTCGCACTCGCACTCTCACTCTCACTCGCACTCGCACTCGCACTCGCACTCGCAGAAGAGAGAATGGTGAATGATCCCTAAACGCACCACCTGTCGTGCTTTTATCCTTCTTTTCCTCGAAAAGCCTGCACGATTTTCGTACCAAGTATACCTGTGAGAATAATATAAGAACGTGATCGCTAAGCGATCCGTAAAGGTTAAATTTCTATCATGACACTTTACACAGATCCTGTTTCAGACATTGATTTCTGCATCGCCTACAAAATAGCCAAAAGAACATACTCGTGCAACCAATTCAACATGATAATCAAAGTAAAAAAACATAATTATATATCTTCATAATCTCAATTGTCATACTCTATCATGAAGAAACAATCCACTTCTTGGTTGATAGCAGGGAGAACTGTATGATATTGTACGTCTGTCTGTCCCTGTGTACACTACACTACTGCTGTCTTCTGTTTGTTTTCATCATAACTTTTACAAACGAACTCAGAACAGAGCGATCCAGGTACTCAAAACGACGGGAATAGGTCTGGTCTACAAGGCAACGCGGACAGAATTGCAAAAAACGTCTTTGTTTGGCTAAAAACGCAACTTTTAGGTCGCGACTCATAAAACCTCTATTTTTGGGTATCCACTACTTTTACAACTTATTTTAAGCCTACCCATGCATTTTAAGCTAAAACACATAAATATAAAACATTGATATTAATAAAAATCTCAATTTTACTGTTCATAGACAGACTATCTGTTATTCATTAATCTTTATCAAATCCGTCTTTAGTGTATTATAAAAAAAAAAGAATATATGTTCTCTCTTAATATTTCAACTCATTCGTATAAGCTCTATTTAATAGACTATTCAACAATCTTTCAAATCGTGCTAACGAAAGATATGCCCTGCTACATTCTTTTCGACTTTAAGAACTTCAAATATTAGTCTTATTACATGGATCGAACTCGCCAAATTTGCGAACATGCTTGCAATGGTTACAAGGACATAAGATCCTCGTTGAGAGATAGGTGTTTCGGTTGGACGGCCCCACATTCTCATCACTACTCATAATGAGGGCAAGAATCTTATAACTTGGACAAGAAATTTAATCTTCTATTGACATTCTTCGTCTTTTCTCTCTCTCTCTCTCTCTCTCTCTCTCTCTCTCTCTTTCTTCACACTGTAAAGTACCTCACATTCTCTAGTCATGTCCAATCCCCGCACACCTCGGTCTAGACGTGCACGGAGATCAGAACCACCGGGTTATAATCTCATCTTTATTGGTCAATGCCTATATTTGTGGGTACAAGAAATCTACACACCCATGGCTACATGATACTGTATGTAGTGGACAAAACCCCTTTGCCTCTTCTCTAGCTGTAGCATTTCACAGCATCTTAACATCTTTTCATAGTAGATCTTTGTTTGTAGCATGCAGGTACGTCATTCTTGCAATGTAGCTGATGTCTACTCAAGGCACTTAATTCTCATTCTAGATTTGATGGGATGTGGTGTGTGTGTGTGTGTGTGTGTGTGACCCTTGGAATCGTCATCTTGCATCACTAATTTCTGTGTATGCTCAATTTGCTCTTCCATTAGCTGAACATGACGGCTTATTGTATGGTAGCAGCAGTCGAACATGCAGGTGGAATTGCTGGTCCGCATGGACTGTCGAGACTATGAGCGCAGGAAATTTTCTCGCCATTTCTTCGAACCTTAATTATATAACCTAGATCTAATTTAATATAACATATATAAACCTAAATTAATAAACCTAAATCTAAATCTAACGTAAATAAACCTAAATCTAATCTAATTTAACTTAAATAAACCTAAATCTAATTTAACGTAAGTCTACATCTAGCATAATCTTTAACCTCTTTTGGGATAGTTTCCTACGACGTTAAAACTCTCTTCTTCTTGTGTGTGTGTGTGCCAATAAAAAGAGAAAAATGGTATAACCTTTCTATTACCAAAGTGTGGTAGATTGGTTATGCCATTTTCCTCTTGAATAACAAGTCTTGGTTTCAACTCCTCGCCGGATAGATTTTTAGGTCTCTTTAATTAGTTTCCTACGACGTTAAATTAAACTCTCTTCTTCTCGGGTGTGTGTGCACGCCAATAGCAAAAGGAGAAAAATGGTATAACTTTTCTATCATCGAAGTGTGATAGATTGGTTATGCCATTTCCCTTATGAATAACATGTCTTGAGTTCAAGTCCTTTCGACTAGATCTTTAAGGTCTCTTGGGATACTTTCCTACGATGTTAAAATTCTCTTCTTCTTCTTCTTTTCTCTCTCTCTCTCTCTCTCTCTCTCTCTCTCTCTCCCTTTGCTTTTTATATATATCTCTATCACTCTCTCTTTTCCTCTCTCAATGTGTGTGCATTCTTTGATTATGCATGTGTGTGTGCGCTTTTTTGGTTTATGCATGCTCTCTCTCTCTTTTCCTCTCTCAATGTGTGCGTGCTTTCTTTGATTATGCATGTGTGTGTGCGCATTTTTGGTTTATGCATGCTCTCTCTCTTTTCCTCTCTCAATGTCTGTGCTTTCTTTGTGTATGCATGTGTGTGTGCGTTTTTTGTTCATGCTTGTGCTCTCTCTCTCTCTCTCTCTCTCTCTCTCTCTCTCTCTCTCTCTCGCAAAAACACAATGTGTGTGTGTGTGTGTGTGTGTGTGTTTGAGTGAAAGAGAGGGAGAGAGAAAGAGGGGAAGGGACCATGAGAGTGAGGAGAGGGAGGGAGAATACCTGGCTCTCCTTCCTCTCCTCGTGTGTGTGTGTGTGTGTGTGTGAGAGAGAGAGAGAGAGAGAGAGAGAAGGAGAGAGAAAGAGGGGAAGGGAACATGAGAGTGAGGAGAGGGAAGGATCATACCTGGCTCTCCTTCCTCTCCTCGTGTGTGTGTGTGGAGAAGAAAGAGAGAGAGAGTGGCAGAGCATTACCTAGTGCGCGTCGAAAACTCAGATCTGAGATCTGAGTTTTCGGACGCTCTCGATTTTTTTTTTTTGCCCTGTCGGCATCGCTATAGGCGACGCTCATAGCAACGCCGTGCATTTTCATATTTGAGCATCGCAGTATGAGAGTCGCTAATGTTAAGCATGGCTTGTAGTGGGTGGAGCCTTGTAGCTTATCAAATAGGTCTTCTACCTGTGGAACGGAAAACCTATTTTTGATAATGATCCTATTTAGTGCTCTATAGTCGACACACATACAATATGTGCCGTATTTCTTTTGCACTAGTAGCACAGGAGAACAAAATGGATATGAGCTAGGCCTAACCATGCCCTTCTCAACTAACTCATGCACTTGCCGCATAATATCCTCTTGTTGAGCATGAGAAATTCTATAAGGAGGTTTGTGAGCGGTGAACTTCCTAGAAGAAGTTCAATTGCATGGTCACCATTGCCTCGTTTAGTGTTGAGCTTATATGTGAAGCTACTCAATATATAGCTTCTCTATATATGGCACCCAGGTCCCCTCTATATATACATCATCTCATGTGTGTATTCTACACACTTTGGGGTTCTATTTCTGTGCTCTTTCTCTTTCTCTCAACATGGTATCAGAGCAGTACATTTTTGTTTTCAAATTTTCTCCTGATTGACAACGATTTTGCAGAAACTACCCTAGCAAGCCATCGGAATCGATACAATCTACTACTTTGCAGAAGAAAGTTTTTCCAAATTTTGCACCGATTTTGAGTTATCGTTTGCGGACTGCGTATATGCCTGAAAAGCAACTTCGATTTTTCTCTTGATTGAAAACGATTTTGCAAAAACTACTCTAGAGGGGGGACCTGAATTGATGTGGGCTACAACTTTGTAGAAGAAAGTGTTTTCAAATTCTGCATCGATATTGAGTTATCGTTCACAGACTTCATACATGCTTGAAAAGTAACTTCGCTTTTTGTTTTTGATTTTTCTATTGATTGAAAACGATTTTGCAAAAACTACCAGCGGAGACATTTGAATCAACGTGGTCTATAACTTTGCAAAAGAAAGTTATTTCAAATTCTGCACTAATTTTGAGTTATCGTTTGTTGCAGACTGCGTACATGCCTGAAAAGCAACTTTCGTTTTTGATTTTTTGATTTTTCTGCTAACTGAAAACGATTTTGATGGTATCATGATGTTTTGTTGATACAATGATTATTCTATGATGCTTTTCGTTGATACTATGATGATTTATTCATTTTTATTGATACAATTATGATATTTTATTAATACTTTGATGATACTCATTGATATCACTACGCTGATAAATGTCGTTTTATGTAGTATATACAAATGTTATTTGCATCACGTAATCATGCATCTTGTACTTTTATGTTCATACTTATATGTTGTTGTGCGTATATATGTCGTCAAAAGAGTGGCGTCGCGAACTATCTCTTATGGCATAGTGAATGTAATTATTTCACTAACGATGCTAATAATTTTCATGACTATGTTTTTTTTTTGAGTCTATGATCTATGTAGGATTGATCAAAGAATTGATTTCATGAAGACAAACTTGGTGACAATAAAAGATTTATGAAGACATGTTTGGTGTTTTCATATTGATGACAAGCTACACAACACATGTTATTTGCATCACGTAATCACGCATCTTGTACTTTTACGTTCATACTTATATGTTGTTGTGCATATATATGTCGTCAAAAGAGTGGCGTCGCGAACTATCTCTTATGGCATAGTGAATGTAATTATTTCACTAATGATGCTAATAATTTTCATGACTATGTTTTTTTTTTGAATCTATGATCGATGTAGGATTGATCAAAGAATTGATTTCATGAAGACAAACTTGGTGACAATAAAAGATTTATGAAGACATGTTTGGTGTTTCCATATTGATGACAAACTACACAACAGATTCACAGAGACACTTCTGATTATGAGCTTATCGATAGCCTTTACACCTCTTTATTGAACCTTTGTATTCATTATTGTATTTGATAGGATAGGAGTAATGTAACTCCTCATAAAACATTCATTGTAAAAGGAGTGATGTAGCTCCTCATAAAATATTCATTGTAAAAGAAGTGATGTAGCTCCTCATGAACATTTGTACATTCAATGATTTTTATAATATAACGGTGGGTGTATATAGAGCTGTGGGTTTTTCCCTTGATCCCCAAGGGTTTTCTCATCCACAGTTAGGGACCCTTATTTGAGCGGCGGTGTTGAGCTTATATGTGAAGCTACTCAATATATGGCACCCAGGTCCCCTCTATATATACATCATCTCATGTGTGTATTCTACACACTTTGGGGTTCTATTTCTGTGCTCTCTCTCTTTCTCTCAACATTTAGTAGGTAGCTCACAAGGGATGTCGTCAATAAAGACATCTTGAAACCCTTTGAGAAAATTGGATAACTCTAATTTCTTTTGATTGTGTATATTTTCTTTTGCTAAAACATTAGGTTCATTTTGAGAATCTTTAGCAAAGATTATGTACACAGAAGTAGAGCTCTTTATTGACTTGTTGAAAGCTTGTGTATGTACAATGGGTATAGTGTTACCCATTTCCTTAGCATATATATACATATCTTTTTCCTTGAACTTAAAGGAGATTCTCCTTTCATGGAATTTAACATTGGCAGCCATGCGATCAAACCATGGTGCCCCTAGGATTACATCCTTATGCTTGAGAGGAGGGATAAAGAAGTACTCTTTGTCCACATAGCTTTGGACACGAAGCCTCAATTTTCCGATTAAGGGAGTGACTAAAGCTTCTTGCTCCTTGAAAGCACCGTTTGCGGGTAGGACATCTCCCATCTCGTAGGTTTGTATGCCTAGCTTGGTGGCCAACTCTATAGATATAAAATTGTGAGTAGAACCAGGGTCAAAGAGAATAAAAGAATCATGTTTTCTTACCTTTCCCCAAGCATGGCATAGAGGAGATCCTTTGTGGTGAGTTTTCTCCTCTTGGATTTCGACCAAGGTAGCTCTGGAAGGATCATGGCGGTTGTTCTTTTGGGGACAAGCGCGGTACGCATGACCTTGTTCACCGCACTTGAAACACCGGTTATCATTGCGATAACACTCAAGCTCTTTAGGAGAGAGTTTATTTTGCCTTTATAAACTCCCTTCTCTTTAGCTTTGTTGGAGTTGCCCTTAGGAGACTTTTGGACATTGTCCTTCGCCTTAGGCTCATTGGAACCCTTGTTTTCAGGGGGCTTAGAGTTCCTCTTAGCCCCTGTTTAGAAATTGATTCAAGAGGCCACCATAGTATGATGTATTACCGCCGATATGGTGCGTGGCCTTTGGAATATGACATACTCCGCCATTTCTTCGGTTAAGCCCGCACAAAATTGCTGCTTTTGTTCTCTAAAATCAACCTTTTTGAAGACAGTGGCTTTGAGTTGTAAGTCCCAAAACTTGTCTACATATTTGTGGATGGATTCATAGGGAGAGAGCTTTAAGCTTCGCCATTTGGTGAGTGCTTTGTCTTTGGCATCGGTGGCCAAAAACTGCTTCATAATGGAAGCTCTGAAATCTTTCCATGTTCGTGGAGCATCACCGTTGGCCCGTAGGCTAGACCACCATTGCCTGGTGGAATTTTGAAAGTGCATAGCTTAGAGGACTCCGTGAAGCCCTCATCTCCGAACGCCACATTGAATTGTTGGATAAAGGCCAAGACTTTGTCCATAGCACCAAAAGTGCCATCGTAGGCAAGGAAAGAGATTCTCTTCCCTCCCTCTTTGAATTTCTTGATCTTGGACGACCTCTTCCAGGCGGCATAGGATTTCCTATGGCCTCTTCTTTTTTATGGTTCAAAGGTTGCACCATCACTTTCTTCAGAAGATGAAGAATTTGAGGAAGATGGAGAAGAGGGTGACCTCTTTCTCGTCTTTTTCTTCTCTTGCTTTTTCTTATCCCTCTTTGAAGTATGGTGTGGAGAAGTATACGATGGTCTTCTCCGTTTTGGAGGTGATGGAGAGCGTTTAGCCCACCGTCTTCGTGGAGCCATCTCCGTCGAGGTGGCGGGAGACTCACTTATTTCTCGTTCCTTCAGGGGAGGCTCTTGAATTCTCCTTTGAGAAGGAGATGTGTCATCAAGGAGAAAATTTCTGCATCCTTCATAGGGATCCTCTTCTTCTTCCCAAATCGGAAAGAGACCTCTTTTGGATGTCTCGCAAGGAGGCTTCCTAGGTGTTCCCTCGTCATGGTGGGGAGCTTGGAGAATCCCATAAGCACAAAGCTGCCGTTGCACTTCACTTTGGAGGGATGGATTGCCCATGGCTTGTTGAAGCCTAGAAACAAGATAGTTAACAAGCATCGAGGCATCATTAGTAGCTTGCTCATTAGCAAAATCAAAGTTATCAATATTCAATTTACTCTCTTTATTATTGTCAACCATTCTAACAACTTTTAGGTGTAAACTTTTTAGGTGTACTTTGGCACTTCAAGCCCTAGTTGCTACTCCTCTTCACCCCTATAGAAAAAGCACTCAAGCTATTGTACCCGTGGCTTGAATACCATTAATTGCAAGGCATAGAAGAGAGGGTCGTTCAACACCAAAACAGCACTGGCTCCT
This sequence comes from Adiantum capillus-veneris, assembly GCF_014529385.1. Lineage (NCBI taxonomy): Eukaryota > Viridiplantae > Streptophyta > Polypodiopsida > Polypodiales > Pteridaceae > Adiantum > Adiantum capillus-veneris. The sequence goes on along the minus strand of NC_140940.1, from coordinate 62,144,378 downwards.
GTCAATCTTCTAATAGCTCAATAGTGGTTAAGCTGTAGGCAAGCCCGGTAGGACTCCACTATTAAGACCATAGCTCTCGACGGTGATGCCCAGTTAACTTCACAAAGACAGGCGCACTGCAAGGCTTAAAAATACCTATTCTACTTACTCACATGCAATTTATAGTACCAACCATTTATAGCTAGCTTAAAGGCCTCCCTTCTTCAGCAAGAAAAGAGAAACCTTGTGCTTTGATACCAATGTAACATTTAATGGCCTAGTAACTTGTGTGTAGCAGATAATAGCATGAACATAGTGAGCATTTCATTAGAATATATTCCTAATGAGATTAAAAAGAGCGCTTCGGTGGAGAGAGCAACAAAAAGCATAACACCTAGTTAGATAGAATGAACAATACTTCAAAAGAGAGAGAAATTATGCAATTGACAACAGTGGAGGACCGGATTTGCATGGAGTCCGTCCCCCCTCCAAAAGGCTTTGTATTATGGTTTCTCCCATCAAGAGAGACATTTTACAATACAATTTCTTGTGTTCCTTCAATACTAGCTAGTGCAATGAAGATGGAAACTTCATGCACTACGCAAACACTTATCAAAAACAACATCAATTTCCTGACGGTCTCAGACCCAAGACCTCACACACCTTCAAAGATAGTGAGAGCTATCGGGGTATGAGAGTAGATTGAGAGGAAGAAGGAGTATTCTTACGAGAAAGATGTACATCTCCTCACATAATCACTCATATTAGCATAGCTTAGCTTAGTAACTAGCATGGTAGAGGAGATGAGCATGCATTGAATCTCGGCTCTTGGTTGGCGGCTCTTGGTTGGATTTGCATCACAAAGCCAAGAGTTGTTGGTGTACGCCTTCCTTCGCACAAGCTTGGAGTAGGCGATAAGCTTTCCATTAAAGACCGGATTTGCATGGAGTCCGTCCCCCCTCCAAAAGGCTTTGTATTATGGTTTCTCCCATCAAGAGAGACATTTTACAATACAATTTCTTGTGTTCCTTCAATACTAGCTAGTGCAATGAAGATGGAAACTTCATGCACTACGCAAACACTTATCAAAAATAACATCAATTTCCTGACGGTCTCAGACCCAAGACCTCACACACCTTCAAAGATGGTGAGAGCTATCGGGGTATGAGAGTAGATTGAGAGGAAGAAGGAGTATTCTTACGAGAAAGATGTACATCTCCTCACATAATCACTCATATTAGCATAGCTTAGCTTAGTAACTAGCATGGTAGAGGAGATGAGCATACATTGAATCTCGGCTCTTGGTTGGATTTGCATCACAAAGCCAAGAGTTGTTGGTGTACGCCTTCCTTCGCACAAGCTTGGAGTAGGCGATAAGCTTTCCATTAAAAACCGGATTTGCATGGAGTCCGTCCCCCCTCCAAAAGGCTTTGTATTATGGTTTCTCCCATCAAGAGAGACATTTTACAATACAATTTCTTGTGTTCCTTCAATACTAGCTAGTGCAATGAAGATGGAAACTTCATGCACTACGCAAACACTTATCAAAAACAACATCAATTTCCTGACAGTCTCAGACCCAAGACCTCACACACCTTCAAAGATGGTGAGAGCTATCGGGGTATGAGAGTAGATTGAGAGGAAGAAGGAGTATTCTTACGAGAAAGATGTACATCTCCTCACATAATCACTCATATTAGCATAGCTTAGCTTAGTAACTAGCATGATAGAGGAGATGAGCATGCATTGAATCTCGGCTCTTGGTTGGCGGCTCTTGGTTGGATTTGCATCACAAAGCCAAGAGTTGTTGGTGTACGCCTTCCTTCGCACAAGCTTGGAGTAGGCGATAAGCTTTCCATTAAAGCTTGAGAAGGAGAGAGAGTATTCTTTACTTCACACATAAGCTAGTGTGAGTGTGTAGGTGATAATGCCTTTGAAAAATCAGCCCCCACTCTCTCTTGGTCAATCCCTCTTGCTATTTGTTCTTGCTAGCATCCTATTGGACCTCCCCAGGCTTAGCCAATGGTAATTAAGCAGCATAAGTGATAGCCTTCTGACATGTGTCCCCCTTTCCCCTTTTGTGAGATCTTTAGGTATTTATTTAATTCAACTAAACTTTCATTAGACCCCTTTGTCTCGGCCAATAGGAATCAGGCAAGCCATTGGGTTGCTGAATGCTCATTGGTCCCCTTGGGAGACTGTCCAATAGTCCTCTAGAGAGCTTAATTCTTATTGTTCTTTTATTAAGTGTTTTTAAATTAATTAAACTAGATTTACTCTAGCCTGATTCTCATTGGTCCACCTCCAAGGCCATCCAATAGGAATTGGGTACACCTTGTGGGCATCTGGGCTAAGGAACTGATATGTGTCCCTCATTCCCTTTGTGTAAAGGGAGCTTGTGTGTGTGTGTGTGTGTGTGAGTTTATCTCTCATCCCCTACTTGCAAGGCTCGCCTCCTCCTATGTGGGGATTGCTAAAGACTTTTGGGACACACACAAAGCATCCAATTCCCCCAATGTTTGACCTTTGGACCTTTGAATTTTGGAACCTTAGCATTTTGAAAGTCTTAATGGGATGAACCTGAGGATCTTTTAAGCCCATTGTTGCACATGGCTCTTTTACAGATGGCCCTCCCTTTGGATCCCTATTTTCCCTCCTTGGGATCCCTACTGTGGCCAATCTGTTAGCTTAACCAATATTCTAGCTTTTTCTCCCTTGGCACTTTTTCATATTAAATGATCAGTTTAATATGAGAAAATCATTTAGGAGAATTAGATATTCATTATTATGACAGCATTATATCCCTAGCTTTATCATGCAACTTATGCTCTTGAACTAGATAGATATCCAAATCAAAGGTCAGCAAACTGATTTTGAAATACCAGCAGCCTAGAGGGGCGAGTGAGACCCTTAACATTGAAGGATGAAACTTTCATGAGGAGAATTATTGAGGGGTATACATAACTAACTGAGTTTCCTCATCACTAGGACTATCTATCATCGTCACCTCAATATTGACATGGTTTGGAGCTGCATTGCTCTTAGTGGCAGAGTGTTGCATGAGCATAGAGTCAATAGCTGCCAAAGTATGTGAGGAAGGGTTATCTTGAAGAACATTAAACACATTAGGTGAGGTATATCCTGATATTCTTGGTCGAGTCCTGAAAGTTTTATTTGGTGACTGGTATTCATCAGAGTCAACCACTCTTTTACCTTTGTCTCAAGATCTTGGGTTCTTAGAAGAAGAGGGAGAGGAGTTGGCCTAGCTCCCTACATGAGGGGAGGTTTTAGTCCTATCTTCTGTCTGAAAACTGCTGCTGTATACCTACTAGGAGGGACTGCATATTCAGGGGTGGATGCTTGAGCAGGAGGGGGGGGGGGGGGGAGGTTGCTCTATAGAATTTGAACCTGTTTTGCCAAAAATTTGTTCTTCGGGCACAAGTGCTTACTGCCAGGATAAGAGGGAAACAACTCAACTAAGCCTTTAGCCAATGTAGGGTAATTCTTGAAGAAATGTCCTAGATGTCCACAATGATAACATGATCCTGAGAGCTTTCTCCACTTAAGGTAAATGACTAGCCTGCCTATAGATTCTAACTCAATTTCCATAGTGTCAGGCATCTTCTTATCAGTGTTCCACATAACACAAGCTCTGTTCTTGTTGGGACAGTTGATAGTGGGGGCAAATAGAACTTTGCCTAGGGAGGCAGCCAAATCCTTGATACAAGTCCATAAAAAAGCAAGTAAGTCCACAAAATCAACCCATAATGGGCATTTAGACAACAATTTCTCCTTAATTTTCTTGACCGGCTACTAGGGAAGAAGATGAACAACTTGCCCACATAAGATAATTGTTGAGGTAGAATGAAAGGCTTTTTTATAGCTGCAAAAAAAAACAGAACTTCATACAGTCCTAACCCATTGTAGAAAACCTTGTCGACTATAGCTTTCTTAAAGCCCTGGTCCAGATAACCTACTATCTCATTTAGGGCCGGAAGTTTGCCTGTGAAATACAGCACTATAGCACGACTCTGAAAAGCTGAGACTTGAGACATGATTGTTATGGCAGGGATGCAAACTGTATGCTCCCCTTTAACTTGAGGGTCGGAGGTTAATGCCTTTGTTAGGAAACTGATTAGTTCAGCTTCATACAAAACACCGTTGGTAAAGCCATGGTGCAAAGTGTTCAAACGAGGACCCGAGATAAGATGGCTGAAGTGACTGCAAGCGGGAGAAGGTCCAATTCTGAGTCTAAGTAGAATACGCGACCTAAGCCTTATCGGGAGAACGAAGCCCAAGGATCCCTTAACACTAGAATGGTAACATGACACTTTTATGTCCTTGGACACTTTTGTGTCCTGTTAAGTGACCATTTTGCTTGAATTATTTGAAGAGTATGAAAATGAATTTCTAGGTGCTATATATCCACAAAGTTGCCTTATGAGCTGAAAAAAACTTAGCATTTTTTTTGGAGTATCGATCTCATCATTAACCTTACTCTTGCACAACATTTTTGAACCTAAACTGTGTGAAAAAAAGGGTCCTGTTTTCAATTTTTGGCAACTATACCACTCTAAACTTCATGTTTGTGAGGTTTATATGGCTAGAGGTTAGGCCTTCATAGTTCTCAACATGTTTTGATGCTTGTAGGGAGAGCTAAGTGTTAAAATTGAAAGTTATGACCAATTTACAAGAATTGCATAATCCTGTTTTTTGGCCAAAATTAGCACTTTTATGATTTTTTTGGTGGCTTTCTTGATATCCAAATTCAATTTTGATTGTGTAAGTGTAATGTATAACATAAAGCTAATCTTCCTTGAGTTTTGGGGGACCTAATATGCTATATAGCATAGTATATGATGATGGTTGAGTTTTTTGATTGCTGAAGAATACGATACATTTTAGAGTAGCAAGTATAACTTTCTCAATATTGCTAGTTTCTTAGGCCAATTGTGTGTATTTTGTAGGTAGTAACCATATCTAATCATAGACTACAAACTTGGCTAGATATTGAGTAGTTTCTATGGGTTTCTAAAGGTCATAATGCTAAACCCAGTTTTTTCATGTTTGCTGTATTTAGCACTTTATCATTGCCCCCAAGGTTCCTATTCTAAGAGATCCATTATCCTTTTGACATGCTCCATGGCTCCTTTTGAATCCAAAGGACCAAAGGGAACCAAGAAAACATGTATATAGTATCTGTATTGAGCGTGACTATAGAAACTTTGATGATAGGTTCGCAGAATGGCAAAAATTCAACTTTTTTGTACCTTTTTTTTTTTCCCAAAAAAAAAATAGTGAGGTAAAAGAAACCATATGTTTTGGTCACCAACCCATTGAAGTTAACGGGGCATTTTATCTCATGTCCTACAAAAATCCCCACTCTTATTTATATGCAATCAACCATAAGAAATTGTTGTTTTGGGCAAAATGCACTGGTCCATCAACTTTGGAGGCTTGTAGTGACCAAGTGATGAGAAAATTACAAGTTTCTCATTTTTTCCATATGTAGTAGTTATTGAACTATAAGCTCATGAAAGGATTTTTCAAAATGAGTGGATCTACTATGGTTTTGGAATTTTTTTCCAAAACCCTGAAAGGACACTTTTATGTCCTGTTAGGTTACCATTCTAGTGTTAACCTCTCATATAGATAGAGAAGCGTCGTCTAAAACGCCAAGCACATCCCTCGCATCAGAAATCCTCATCTCTCTCTCTCTCTCTCTCTCTCTCTCTCTCTCTCTCTCTCTCTCTCTCTCTCTCTCTCTCTCTCTCTCTCTATTTGTGTGTGTGTGTGTGCACACGCGCGCCTGGAGTGGTTGGATGGAGCTTAGGTTGACATGTGTCTAATGTTGTTGTCAAAATTCGAGCCTCGCTAATAGATAGAATCTATTAACAAAGCATAGGTTGACATGTGTAGAATATTGCTTCCAGAATTCCAGTCTCGTCAATAGATAATATAGATATTGATGAAGAGGAATTGTGTAAGGTTGGGTTTACACTGCTCATGCTAAGCTTAGGTGGACCAACCAGTTGAAGCGCTTGAGGTTATGCAGTTTACACTATGCATTTTTTTAAGCAATGGGATGCTAGCATGACATGCTAAGTCAAGAGAAAATGATCACTCTTGCACGGGGGGAGATTGCATCAAGTAATCTCTCTCTCTCTCTCTCTCTCTCTCTCTCTCTCTCTCTCTCTCTCTCTCTCTCTCTCTCTCTCTCTCTCTCTCTCTCTCTTTCTTTTTGAGATCATGTATAGGCTGATTATATGCTCATGCGACTATCCACGTATGCAGATTTATCATTTTTGTTGTCTATAGCATGCTATTTATTTAATTTGCAAGACTCTCTACGCTTCGAACTGTAGTAGTGGTATCAGAGCTTTGGCTATGCTACTGGTAGCATAGCCAAAGCCTTGATACCATTGCTCCTGCGACTATCTAGGTATGCAAATTTATCATTTTCGTTGTCTATAGCATGGTATTTCTTTATTTTGCAGAACTCTCTGTGCTTCCAACTATAGTAGTGGTATCAAAGTTTTGGCTATGTTACTAGTAACACAATCACAATTATGGAGAGCATAATTAAGGTAACATAGGAGAGCTAATTTTTCTTCTTTTTTCTACCTTGAATTTTTTATTTTCCTTATTGCTTTATCATTTTAGATAAATGTAAACAAGATTCTGTGTGTATCTTTTCATAAAGTAGATGGTGCAAGGTCTACGTAATAGTAGGAGATCTATATATTCATAGAAGAGAACAAAAAAAAAAAACTAATTTTATTAGAGTTTGGTTGATGTCAATTAGCATGGCAAGTAGAAAAAGACTTGTTGAACGAAGAAGTAATCAGACAAGTTTTAGTATAATTTGATGAAAACAAAACATCGGTTAGAAAAAGGGGGGTACAACTAGCCACCCTATTTTCCCATTGTAGTAGAGAGGTTGTAACGAAGTAGAAAAAGTAGAGGATTTGTAATAAAGCTGTTCCATGAGATTTGAAAGTGAATGAGGCTCTCTTGGGGGAGAAGAGTAAGTTTGAGAAGTTGGACTTTCCACCACATTTGATCATAGAATTAGAATTAGACGACGAAAAGGAAGAATTAGTCGTACTTTTTTTTCCCCTTCTATAGTTGCGATGAATATAGCCTTCGGGAGCACGTTGATCAACGTCACCACTCATTGCCGAGGGGATAGCATGGCAATGGAGCGAACAACATGGTCGTAGCCAATTTTTCTGCTACCACAATATGGGTGCCTTGGGCCCATGACAGCACAAATTGTGGCAACATCTCCATCTAGGGAGGACTACTAAATTGCGGCCTACGTACCATCCAACAACATGAAGGTCTACTACATGCACATGAGGTTTTGCCCCCGCCCACTCGCAATGCAGTTGTGCCTACCATTCCCTTGTCATGTAGTGCCCACCATGTGCCTTGGCATGCAGTGAGCGTTAACCGGGTGCCACTAACGCGCCATCTCACTTGTGTTTCGACTCGCTCGCATGCTCTCTCTCTTTTTCTCTCTAGCCAACCATCACCCAACACTCTCTGTTTCCCTCATATGCAGCCTACATTCTGCTGCTTTCTAGTCTTGCTCCCCTCCTTTTGTGGTATGCATGGCCTCGACCAACCAGTCCATGAATGATCCCTCACAATCTATCTCTCTCTCTCTCTACATTGGCTAGTCGATCGACAACCCTTTTTCCTCTCCCCCTTCGTTTGCTACACAAGTGACCACGCTCAATTGACAACCATGAAAATCCTCTCTCTCTCTCTCTCTCTCTCTCTCTCTCTCTCTCTCTCTCTCTCAATCACGCAAGTTTCTTTTTGTATCTCCCTCGTGCAGTACACATGCACAAAAACCTACATCCATTGACTTGCATGCAAAGGCAGCCACCCACTACATGGAGTCGCAGTCTGACTTTCTCTGTCACTCTCTCTGTCCCTTGATGCATGCTTCCAACCCACTCGTCATGTCACGGGAACCGAATAATAGAGATCGATAGCAAAAGATAGAGAAAGAGATCTTTGTATTGATGAATCTTTGTAGAGTTTTGATACAACAGAGGAGTATTTGAATATGGGCGCACTCCGTTGTACGGAGCTCGAACCTCCCGACCACCCCCGAGCTTCAGTTCGCTTGCATGCAGCATCTCACTCGCACTCGCACTCGCACTCGCACTCTCACTCTCACTCTCACTCGCACTCGCACTCGCACTCGCACTCTCACTCTCACTCTCACTCGCACTCGCACTCGCACTCGCAAAAGAAGAGATCAATGAATGATCCCCAAATGCACCACCCGTCTTGCTTTTATCCTTCTTTTCCTCGAAAAGCCTCCACGATTCTCATACCAAGTATACCTGCGACAATAATATAAGAACGTGATTGCTAAGCGATCCGTAAAGGTTAGATTTCTATCATGACACTTTGCACAGATCCTGTTTCACACATTGATTTCTACATCGCCTACAAAATAGCCAAAAGAACATACTCGTGCAACCAATTCAACATGATAATCAAAGAAAAAAAACATAATTATATACCTTCATAATCTCAATTGCCATACTCTACCATGAAGAAACAATCCACTTCTTGGTTGATAGCAGGGAGAACTGTATGATGTTGCATGTCTGTCTATCCCTGTGTATTTTACACTACTGCTGCCTTCTGTTTGTTTTTATCATAACTTTTACAAACAAACTCAGAACAAAGCAATCTAGGTACTCAAAACGACGGGAATAGGTCTGGTCTACAAGGTAGTGTAGACAGAATTGCGAAAAACATCTCTGTTTGGCTAAAAACGCACCTTTTAGGTCGCGACTTATAAAAGCTCTATTTTTGGATCTCCACTACTTTTTCAACTTATTTTAAGCTTACCCATGCATTTTAAGCTAAAACACATAAATATAAAACATTGATATTAATAAAAATCTCAATTTTACTATTCATAGACAGACTATCTGTTATTCATTAATCTTTATCAAATACGTCTTTAGTGTATTATTTTAAAAAAAAGAATATATGTTCTCTCTTAATATCTCAAACGTATTCATATAAGCTCTATTTAATAGACTATTCAACAATCTTTCAAATCGTGCTAAACGAAAGATATGCCCTGCTACATTCTTTTCGACTTTAAGAACTTCAAAGATTAGTCCTATTACACGTCAATCCACCTCTACATGGTAGTGCATGTGTGCATGGCGATTGGAAAAGAAGAAACCACGCACCATGAATCCACTTTGTCCCCGATTCTCCACCAAGCAGTGCAAGCACCAATCTCTTCCTGCCATTTACCTACGTAGCCCTTCCGACAAGAAGTTTTTTGGCAGTGCCCTTATATGAAAGACCACAACTTTCACATGTTTTTTTTTTAAGTTGAAATTCGAAAATTATGTGGGCAGAGATTTCCACGAGGGACGGAAGAGGATAAGAGAACCCCATATAGTAGTATACTTTCCCTTTAAGGAATTATTATCTCCCACAAAGAAATATTTTTTTACAAGTGTGATGTGTGACTCCCTCTTGCTAACATGGGAATATTTTCTCCCATGTAGGTGAACTATCCTTTAGGGATTTATTTTCTCTAGCCAAGAGCTTCTCACTATTAATCGTGAAAGCAATTTTGTTACCTATTTATTTTTGCTTTTATGGTCTTTTATTAGTAATAGATCCTTCTACCGCCACAAGAAGCACTATCAAAAGTCAACTAAATAATAGTGAAATTGCTATTTATTCATTGCCATCATTTTGAAGAGTGAAAAAATAAGACTCACCATCATTGAACTTATACTAGCATGTTTTCATTGGTTTTCGTTTTCCCACGAGGGATAAAGATGCTCATTTAGGCCACCCAATGAGCACCTTTCAAGAAGCCGTATAATGATAAGGGGCGCGACGATAGATCTAATAATAATCGCGGATATATATCTGTAACTATTATCGCGACTATTGTTGACAAACCATGATACATACCAACCTGCTGCAAGAACGGTCATCAAACACATTGTCAATGATTTCTTCCTTTGGAAGGAGTGGAGACCCAGATTCAAAAAGAGTCCTATACGCAGAGATTGTATCTCTGACATTCCATTGTCATCCATAACCAAGTAGTGTTTCTCCTCTTTTAAAGAGCAAGAAGAATTGTTTGGTGATGAAGGTCTGACTAATCTTCGACATCGCTTCAAATCTACATGCCCAACATAACCACTTCACACTTTACCTCTAATGTGTGATCAGTCTAAATTTTACACAGCGGAATTTGCATGCTCTTCCTCCCCCTAAAAGCAAGACTGCAGACAAGACAAGGAGAGACAGGAGAAAAATCTTGATTTAGCCTTCCCTAGGGTTTCAGCCCCTCATGACAAAGGGAAGAAGGAAGAAGACAACACAGAAACGATGGTGATGGAAGACCTGATATGCGACCACCTCGCCAGATTGCACCAGCTCCCTGCATTGTGTTGCCCCGACTACTCTTCGACGCTGGTGTTCCCCTTGTCTATTGCCGTTTTCAGCCTGCATTGCTGCCTGTCCATAGCCGGCCCTCTGCCTAGCTCCGTCTGGGATCCAGCACAGGGGTCCTTGCAGTATCGCATGGGAATGCTGTCGAGGATTGGGGACGGGTGCAGACTCCCGATTCCCAAATCCGAAGGCACGAGAGCGTCCAACTCGCCAAGCAAACGTGCAGTAATATACGGGTCACAAAAGAGTAGGGGTACGAACCGAGCTCAAACTCCCATAGAAAGCAAAGCACGGAGGGGTGACGTCAAGCGGGGAGACTGAGGACGTCGACAGGTGCCATATCCAGCTGGCGGAGCCATAACCTTTTGAAATATTTGAATTTTGCACTCAAAGAAAACCTATCCAGACGAGACGAAGGAGAAGGGGCATCTCCCGCCAAAATACACTTACGGCGCATTCAGACTGCACGTTTGCTATGAACACTTGCCAATCGTCTTTAGGCCAGGTTTAGAAGAAACGGTGGCTGACATCATTTTATTGGCCAAAAAATTCAATTTACTTTTTCGGACCCGTCACTTTTTGGGAGACACCCTTCGGCCTCCCCCGAAAATGAACACGCTTGCACATTTCCGCAACGATTGTCTAAACCCACATGCCCGGCCTTAGTGTTGTTCACACTGGGCAGCACACGGCCTGCAAAAAGCGCTCTTGTGTAGGTTGCTGCAAGCTAATGTTTGGTTCTTCAAGCGGGTTTCTCCCCTTAGGTGGTTGAACCAGGTCGGAACAGAAACATGCGAGAAAACATGGTGCATGGACATATACTGATCGATGGGGCATAAATGACCATAGCTCATAAAGAGCACTTAAATAATGAAATGTCTATAAATGTGTCATTTTTGCATAACCCTTAGCTTTTTCTACATGTCACCTACAAATAAATAAGTCATTTTTTATTTTTATTATACGTCCTGCTTGTTTGTTGAATGACTGATGAATGCCTTTCAAGTTCTATAGAACCAATGGTGAGCAATGGAATCACATGTTCGCTCTAGCTCCGTACCATCTGTATGTTGAAAAGATATGAATCTTGCAGGTCATTGTCAACTCCAAGAAGCGGTTCTCTATGGATCTTGAGACAAATGGTCCACCTTTTGATGAGTAGTCCCTTTCCTCACTATTATCGTGAAGTCAAACTCTAACAATATAATGAACCATCAAACTATTCGGCCATTATTGCATGGTTCATTCACTAAGTACAATAGTACATGGTGATCTATAAAGAATACAGGATTAAAAAATTGATATTGTTCTCCCTAGATTAATCTAACCTTCATCCTGGGTTGCATGATTCATTATTCGACATTTGTTTTATTCGTGAATAATGGTCGATTAATACGGTTGAAAGATTTATTCACGCGTATTATTCGTTGCCACGTCATCTTTATTCAAAATAGCATTTTACTGTATACATATCGATCGAAAGACTATGGATCGATACAATATCGATTGAAAGACTATTAATCAATATATAAAGATCGAAACAAAATTGATCGATTTTGAAATAGTGTAAAGAGCCCAAATTTACGTGTTTTAGGGACAATTTCTTCACCAAAGTGTCAGGTTACCCCAACATAGAAAGGTTGAATTGTCAACTTAAAATATAAATAAAATAAATAGATTAAATCAGCTATAATTCTAAGCAATAGAAGTTATTCTTTAGCTCTATTGTTTTACTATAAATAAATAATTATAAGCACTAAAGGCTATCTTCTTATCTATATTGTTTTAGTGTGAATGTATATTTCTAAACATTCGAGGCTATACTCCTAGCTCTATTTCTTCTAGAATAGATAAATAAATAATTCTAAGCATTAGAGCTATTTTTTAGCTATAGTGTCTTAATACAAATGCATAATTCTAAATTTTAGAGGCTATACTCCTAGCTCTATTTGTTTTAATATAGATACTAAAAATGATCTTTGATGATTAAAATCTATCATAGCTATACTATGTGCATAGATGCAGCGTTAATTCATACATTTTGGAACATATCATTCACTAGGTAGATAAGACATTGATTAAAAATATTAAAATAAACATTTCTATGTGCAATTAAAAGATCACCAAAGGTTCTTTAAATTGCAATACTTCTATACTTGGTTGTTTGAGCAGGGTCTCCTACTTCTAAGGATGGATAAGATATACACATACATGTAGGGTCTTTTGGTTCTCATGAACAAATGTTCTTACCTCCATATAGACATAGAATAGGTCCACTTAGTGCCTCTTGGTTGTTATGAGATGATTCTCTTACTTCCAAGTGAGGTTTAAGGTATAAAGAAGGATTCACTTTATTGTTATCGAGCTTATGCTCTTGCCTCTAAGTGAATATGGTGGATCACCTATAGAATTCACTAATTTGTGATCGAGCGAAATCTCTTACCTCCTAGTGAATTTGTCATGCATAGTACTTAGTAGTTACATGGATGTTATCGAGCTCATGCTCTTACCTCTATGTTGATATAGAAATTAGAGATCTCAATTATTTTAGGGTCGATTGGTTGTGTTTAAGTAGTAGGTCCTACCTTCGAGAGCCATAGATAGTGGAATGTGAGATGAATCCATCGCTCATCTAGCTTGTCTTGAGAAAACGCTCTTTACCTCCTAGTAGCTAGGAATGTCATATTCATTGGTGATTTTTCCTGAAATATTATCTTAACACTATTCATTCATCATTTTAATTTAGAAAATCATATCTGCAGCCTTTTATCTTTCTCATTGCGCGATTATGGTGAAAATTTATAATCATAGTGTATCTATTAATTGTAGGAAATATGTTGTTGAACTCAAAAAGCATAGTGCGAGGAAAAGAGTGGACATATGTGGAGAAAATAGAGAAAGACAAAAAAGTTTTTTTTGTGTAATGCAAACATTGTTGGCATAAGTGTCACGGCAATGCAACTCGCATCAAGGAACATTTATTCGGCACTAGTCCCTATGTGGAAGAATGTGGAGCACCACTTAAAGACATATGGGTCCATTTTGCATGGTATGTAAAGAGATGTAAATGGGCATGACTTCTTCCTAAGAGATAGAAGGGTATGAAAGGTGGGTTATCTTTCAACATAGAAGAAGTGAGTGTAGATCAAGAGTACGTGCGAACTAGCCAAGGACCTTCAATGGGAACAACCCGAACACCTCAAAGTCCTTACACTTTTCCAAATGGTGCCATGGGAGGGATGGATGCAAGTCCCGGGACATCCAACAGAGCCACTACGCCTGGGACTCTACACGCAACATTCGCTCAATAGGACATGCTCGAATTGCATCTAAAGTGGACACAAGACTTCATGGCTTGTGGAATCCCATTTAATGTCATAAGAAATCTTATTTTCAAAGATGCACTAATGTCAACTGCAAAAAAAGGATTCATCTTTTCTGGTTATAATAAAATGCGAACAGAGTATGTGGACAAAGTCAAGATTAGTATAGAAGCGATTTTTAAGTGAATGGTGCTTGACTTTGTTCCAGAGTTTGGCTGTACGATAGCACTCAACGAATGGACGAGCTGTCAAAAAAAACCATTGATTAATGTCATGGTAATTCGTCCCAAAGGTGCAATGTTTTTGGAGGCCATTGATACCTCAACGAAAGAGAAGACATCTCTCTACTTGACAAAGGTATATGAGCGAGCTATCTCTGAACAGGGTGGATTGAAGAATGTGATAGCTATTGTTATAAAAATGCTTCCAACTACAAAGGAGTGGGTTTAGCCATTATGGAAAAGTACTCAAAAATTACATGGCTTGGATGTACACCACACACCCTAAATTTACTCCTAAAGGATATGGGCAAATTATCATTCATAAAACAATTCCTTATTGACACCAATCAGGTAGTCAAGTTTATAGAAGAAAGCACTTCAAATTTTATGTGCCACACAATTCAAATTTTATGTTCCACACAATTTGCTACAACATACTATGCTTTGAATAATATCATTGAAGTGCGAGTGGCTCTTACAGAAACTGTTGCAGATCACGGTTGGGAGGCTTGGCTCAGTAAGTATCCAAGCCACCATGAAGCAACTCAAAAATGTGTGTCCTTGGTGCAATCTCCTCTCTTTTGGCGGAACATTGACAAACTTGTTGGGGTTAGTAATCCATATGTGGAACTACTAAGGGTTGTCAACACAGATAAGTTTGTCATTGGTAAGGTTTATTGGATCATGTCTGAGGCGCTACATCAAAACAAAGAATACAACCATTACAGTGCAACGGAGACAACACAAATTGTGCAACTTGTGGAGAAACGACGGGCTCAAATGCGCAAACCATTGGATGGTGTTGCACTTGTCCTGGATCCAAAGTTTCAGATGAACGGACAAGCTTCCAACAAAGAGGTAATGAGAGACTTTAGAAATTTCTGCTCGCAGTTGTTGCCAGGCGACGATGGCATGGATGCATTCCAGTAGAGGGTGGATTATGCCAATAGAGAAGGAACTTTCGTAGATCCTTGGGTTCTTAATAGCGTAAAATGTTCTTTAGGCCCAGTATGGTGGAAAGAATATGCAAATTCATTGCCATAAACATAGAGAGAATACAATGCGTGTCAAAAAAGGACGGGGTTATTTTTCATTAAAATTTCCAACTACAGTCTACAATGTCTTTAGGAAACTATGATATCGATCGCTTCTTCATGATCTGCGTTCAATGATTCCTCAAGCATATCCACCGTTTCTTGAATATCTGCCTCGTGGTTTGGTCCTGCCTCCTCATGCATGGGAGAGAGAGGACCATTTCATGCTTTGTATATGGCAAGTTTTTTCAATAAAACAACTACTTCTACTTCTTTGGCTCTCTCCTTGGCTAGCTAGTGTCCCCTGAGACACAATATTAACAATTTGTTCATGCTCATCTGGTAGGAGCACCACTTGCCTCTTTCGTGCAAGTGGATCTGCCTCCTCACAACACACTTGTGCCCTTTCTTTAGCTCTTCCAAGTCCGATACTTGTGTTGAAAGGACGGTCTGTCCAAAGGACGCGCTTCTTTAATATATCTTGCACGAAGACTTGCTGGATAAAGAACATGGTAACTTGATTATTATTAGGTAGACTGCGCTCCTTTTGGATGAATCATATAAGAAACACACGTGCAAGCCCTTTGTGTTGTAAATATGATATTTTCAATGGTTTCTTTGCCTTGGCACGACCGGACCTCTTGAACAGTACGTCTTTCACAAAAAAGGAGGGACATCACTTGCGTACGTCCTACAATATGATTGGTTCGCCCTCCAAATGCTTGGGCTTTGCGCTCTCGACAAAGAATAAGGAGAGGTCTTGAGCCTCGTAATGTAGGCTCTCCTCTCTAAGGATGCGTTGAGACTCCTCGTGGTCGAGCTAACCATCCACATTGGGAGGAGCAAATGGGGCTTCCATATATTTCCTGTCCAATCACACAATAATAAAATATTAGATCAAAAGAATAGATACACATTGATTAAAAAACTACAATTGATGGTGCAATCAATGTTCAACATACAAAATTTTAAAATTCACATCTCTCTCATCACTTTGACAACACAATGTAATAAAATAGCATGAAACTTCAAGACAGTGGACATGAGACACAACTGTTTCATTGCAAAGTATAGACACATTCTCAAATTACAAGGTATGATTTCAATCATTGAATGGCCTCAAGACTGCACTATCTGCGAGCGTACGACCAACAAGATTAATGGCTTGTAACATGCTGAGGAGATTATGCGAGGACTTGCACTGGGTGGGATTGGGAGATACACAAGTGCGTAGGACTTCGTAAAAGCGTCTGAGCAAAGCGATGTAATTAGTGTCATCATCCTTGGGTAAATATTTCAGGAGTTCTTCAATGAATTTACAAAGGGAGTAGATATCTTGACTGCATGTGTAGACTGGAGGATTTGTGGATATACATTCGGGAGCCACCCACCAATATCGCTTGCTCCAGGGTTCCCTTGTTCATGGGAAAAGATTTGGCAACTTCAAAAATGTGTTCTCTGTGGGGAACAAGGTTGCACTACCCCAATCACATATGTCGACATATACTCCAGCCCAAGCAAAAATGCAACAAGATATTACTTCCATGAACATCATTGTGAGTGATTTTATTCACGTGCAAAAAGATGAAGGTTCAGAGCAATCCATTAATGATAGGCCATATATTCTTATTGATGGCTTTAACAGTCCCCTCAATGTCTTTAAAACCCTTGCAAACACATCTTTATATTGTTTAAGAGTAGCTATCAAAAGCTTCACTTCCTCTTCTATGAGATTTGTAGCTATATAAGCTGATCTCCGTTCTTATTCTAGTTCAGTTAGGTCAATTTTCTTTGCATTTTTAGGCCCATCATACGATGTTCTGCGTTCTTTAAGTTACCTCCTTTGTTGCTGAACTATGATATATCTATCTTCGATGGTATACTTTTCATAGTGAGAGGGTGCTTCAAATCTCTCTCTGTTGGACTCCTCTTCACTGTGAATCTTAGTTGTCCAAATTTCTTTCAACATCTGTTTCAATTTTTGATACTCGCGTTTTCATTTAGTTTTGGAGATTTTCATTGAAGTTTCTGCTGTGTCGTTAGGTTTTCTTTTGTCGTGCTTCTTGGGAGTTGTTTGTGGAGAAAGTCGTTTCACTAGTTTTTTTGTGATTTTATTGTAGACATAGTGGCCTACTCCCACCAGCATGAGCTATTGTATTTTCCTCATTGATCGAGACATTGGCCTCTCAAATTGGTTTTGTTATTTTCTCATTTGTCTCATTTGACATCTCCGTTGTCTCTCCAATTTTTGGTTGAGAAACTCGTTAAAGATTGGCTCTTCTTGATTTGCTGCATCGTTCCCTAAGTCGTCACTTAGTGAATCATGGAGCTCTTCCTCCTCATTATCCTCACTAAAATCTCAAACGAAAACCTTGCCTCCTATTGATTTGCAATTGATCATTTTGTTAGTTTTTGTCGTCCCAAATTCCTCTTCTTGTTCCAAGATAGCATTTACCATCTGGAAGGGAATTATTTCATAACCATCTTTGTCGCAAAATATTATGGGACTTATGTTGTCCACCTTATTCACTAGTGCAAACTTCTCTCTTGGTTTTTCAAGTTGTGTTTGCATGCTCTCATCTACAAACTTATCTTGTGGAGGTATTTTCAGCCCCATCTTTTCGAGGTTTTTGCTCATTTGTCTCCATATATGTGGTCTGCCATTAAGACGGCACAACCCACACCTCAAATTTTGTCTCATGTTTTCCTATAAAAGAAGGTAAAGTTTTTAGCATCTCTGGTTTACTCTCCAAAAATATCTCCATCCCTGCATATCCGTATAGTGACTCCTTATCCCCAAGATCCATGTTGACTCCAAGATTGGTACTGATTGCAACATGACGCTAGCGTCTTTCTTGTTTTTGATCGTCTCCCATAAGGATTGTAGCCGCAACTCTTTCACTTCAAGAATTGATTGTATTTCATGAAACTTTTCCCACTCATCTTGTATTCTACCAATGGCTTTTCATTCCCCATTTTGGTTGGTTTACTTGTTTTTTCTTCTTTTCATGTGCTTGGGTTCTCCTTTTCTAGCACATGCACTACTTGCTCAGGGATTTTCAATGGTTCTTGCTCCATGAGAGCTAGAGCTATCTTTATCAGCCTTCTACACATTTCCATTTGTTTGGTTTCAATCTCAATATGTGAATAGTTCAATAATATTTGTTCTAGTGTTTGGTTGTTTTTTAGCCTCACCTCGTAGATTTGAAACATGGCATCTAAGTGCTCGTTCACTTTCTCAACCAAGACTGAACAGCCTGATAATGTTTTGGATGCTTTCGCTTCCTTGAAATTATCCTTATTCTCTTATTTATGTTTGATATGCTCCCCGATTCAATTTAGTTCTATCTCCAAGACAGCCTTTTCTTTTAGCCTCTTTTCTTTCATTATGTCTATTTTGGATTTCCATGCTTTTCGTTGAGTCCTCACTGATCCACTCTAGAAGTCGGTCTGTTCTAGAAGTTTTAGCCATTGGTTTATATTTGGTTGCTTTTTGAGATTCAGCTCTAGTCACCACCTTGACAAGATTTGCCGGCTTTGACTCAGATCTTCTAGAATAAGGCAAACTCCAATGGTATTCAAAGTCGCTTGTTGTTTGGGTTATTGTCACAATGTTAGATAAGGTGATCTCTCGCACAACCATCCAAAAACCCATTTATTTTTTCTCTCTCACCTTTGTGTGGGAAAACTCTAGCCCAATGGTTACCTCTAGATTCTTAGCATGGACCTTTCTATTGGGTAGTTGGTCGTGCTTCCCATTGGCTGTCCTGTCCTAGGAGGATATCCTCAAAGTTTGTAATTTTTTTTGCTATCAACATGAGCAATTTTTTTCCATTATGGATTGATTTATTATTGGTTGATCCATGTATGAGGGATCCATAGCTTCCTCTGTGCTTGCCTAAAATGGGTTTTTTTTTGTAGTATATGCTATATCCTCAGGCTCTCTCTCATATGAGTTTGTATAGGCTTTTCATAATAAACCTAAGGCGCCATTCCTTGTTGACTCATGAGTGGTTCCACTGGATGTGTGTATTGAACAATAGCTCGATTGTCCGAGTAGGATAAATATGAACCCCAAAAGCGCCTTGTAAGGATCCCTAATTTAAGAGATTAAGGCTAAAAATTTATGTGATTTAGGAGACAAGGCCATTGAATGAGAGTATTCTGATAAGATTTTTTTAAGGCTATCATAGGCTTTTTGTAGGTGGAAATAGAGGCTAGGGAGGGAGGATAGGTACATTCTCTTTCTACCAAAAAGAGTGGTGGTCCTTATGACAATAAGTACCCTCCCCCCTTTCTTTTGCCACATCATCAAGGCCGTCCATAGCCCTAAACCAAAAAATCACTTAAGAAAAAAAAAATCAAGAAAACCTCATTTTTACTCAAAACTTCCCCAACCTATATGCATACCCAAAAATAAATTTTCTCTTTCAAAATTTTCTCTCTCCTACTTGTCAGCACACACTCTTTCTCCTCTCCCTCTCTTATCTCTCATACTTTTCGGCACACACTCTTCCTCCTTACCTCTCCTTGTTGTAGGTTTACTCCATAGATCTCCACTCCATAGCTTTGTTCCATCCCTCCCCCCCCCATAGATATCCACTCCATAGCCCTCCTCTCCACTCCGGAGCTCTTCTGCAGCTCTCCTCTCCATTCTGTAGCTCTGTTGCAGCTCTCCATCCTATAGCTCTTCACTCCATAGATCACCTCTCCACTATGTGGCTCTGCTGCATCTCCCTACTCGTGCTTGAGGCGAGATTTATTCCCCTTGCCATGGAGCTAAATGAAATTACAAGCATCCCATCCACAACAAGATCGTCAAGTTTGAAAACGGTTTCTCTATATGTTCGGTTGCCAAAGGACTTCGCACCCTCAAAGCATCAATTAGCAATCAAAGGACAACTTTTGAATTCAAATAGGCAAAACGGCTAGTTTATTTGAATTCAAATTTTCCCCAAAAATAAAATTTAAAATCTAGCGGGTAAAACCATATCATCTAACATATCCAAGGAAAGAGCTCGGTATGTACATTACAGATCTATAATCTCCACTCAAATCCAAGATCCTATGTATGAGTTATGGAGGGCAAAAACATGAAGTTGTCCACCCCCTTTTTTGGGAGAAAAGTGCATCCTTGACTACTCTTACACCTCTCTTACATACCCATCATTCTTGCACATATGGCGTGCATCTATTTGTCAAAATGTTAATCACCTCCATAATCTCATGGCAAATAAAGAGGCCCTCCTAGACGCCATACACTTCCACTTGCAAACCTGCACACCAATGTGGACCTTTGGGTGCATGGTTGCCTCTACCCTAATGATCCAGCCATCAATGTGTATTCAATATTCAATAACCTTGCTTCATTCTTACAATATGTAGATAGAGGGGATCAAGGTATTGTTGGATAGCGCATGATTTTCTTTGCATCAATGTCAAATTCTTTCCCATACCACTAACAAATTGCACGAAAGGATCGTTCATGGAGAGGAGGAAGTGAAAAATGTTAAACTACAGATAGAAGAGAAGGATGCTAAGAATTAAAAGATTGAAGATAAGATCTTTCATCTTAAAAATATGCCCTTAAGTACAAGGGATTGTAAGAGGAGCTTCAATGCCATAGAGACTTTAGCCCCAGAAGGTGGTGCTAAAAACAGAAGGGTTATAGCTACAAGGTGCATTTTGCTACAATCCCATCTATGCTTTAAGCTGCTTTTGTGGTAATGTTTGTATCCATTTTTTAATGAATTTTATCCAAGAGCTATCTGGTGGCCACATCTAAGACGATGACATCCATTTATTAAGTTTGTGCCTCAAGAAATCGGGTGTTGTAGGCCTTCTAGGAGCACCAAATGCAGAACATTTAAACAATTTTGTCACAAAGGAGGTGATGCAAAAGTTTTCAAATCTTGTGAGCGATGGTTGATGCACAGAAGGCTTGTGACGAAGTGGGAATTAGTACTAAGGGCTAATTTGCTTTATATGGTCTCCTTAAGGATGCTTTAAGGGAAAGAGGAATTACTGAGAATATTTTTCGTATACCACTTAAGGTCAATATTTCTAAGAAGTCCTCAAACGAGGATCTGTACTTTCAGATTGGAGGCTATTTGCACACAAAAGAGATAATGCCTCTATCCATCTTTACCAAGCGGTCAAAAGGAGTAAGAAAAAGGTACCAATGGAAGCGTGGGTGCAAAGAGAGTGGATAAGGGATTTCCTTACTCAATGTCAAATAATGTTTTTTGTTGATTTGAGATGTCTTCAAATGGAAATGATACATTTTATGGTGTACACCTAATGGTGAGGCTATAGTAATGCATAATCTTTTTTTTGAAACTATATGTTATTTTGGACTTTTTCCACTGATAGGTTCAAAGTTGGTGTTTGTGCTCAATCTAAACAAGTGTCAGATTGTGAAGAAATGAAGACTAGAAAGGATGAGTATTACTCTCATGAATGAGGTATTATTTCATGCAAAGTGTACAGCTATGAACGAGGATTGTGCACCATCTTTCACTGTGCAGTGGGAGAAAGAAATTTGGTGGCTTCGTGCTATTGAGGTTCCCAAGGAGATCCACGGAGTGCTTGCTTGGATTTTTGAACGCATTTCGTGGATAACAGATGTCATTAAGGCACATCTAGCTATGGAAAAACTCCAGGTAGATGACATAGGGGACTTTGAAGTTGATTGGCACTTAGGTGGCAATTTGAAAACAATCAAGTACATTCTAAGGTGCAAACAAGGGGCTAGAGCTCTATATCCTTTTCCATTTTCCATTAAGGGATGTAAGGTAAATACACACAAAATTGCAATGGTTGATGAAATCGAGGAAGAGAAAAATTCACAAATTACACGTGTGTGGGAGCATTTGGTGCTATGGTGTCCTATGATAGGGGAGTCCAATTGTGCCATAAAAGACAGTGAACAGTGGAACTCTATAATTAACTTCCCTCTCAAAAAGGTGTATTTTTCATTAGGAAGAGATTATGGAGGTGATTAACATTCAAATAGATGCATGACATGTGTGCAAGAATGGTGGGTGTGCAAGAGAGGTGTAAGAGTGATCAAAGGATGTACTTTTCTCCCCAAAAAAGGGGATGGATAACTTTATGGTTTTTGGCCTTCCGTAGCTCCTATATATAATCTCCAATTTGAGCGAAGATTATATCTGGTTTGTAATCTACACGCCAAGCTCTTTCCGTAAATATGTTACATGGTATGGTTTTGACTCTCTTAAACTACGAAATAAAGAAGCCCTCCTAGACCCCATTCTCTTCCTAATGTGCACACTTCATGCTTTTATGCTCATCTTTATTATTTATTCAAGCTTCCTATTTGATAATGTATTTATAATAAAGCTTGTGGAGAGGTCTCTTTACACTATCTCAAAAGTAGAAGGGCTCTTAAATTCAATAGATTGTCATGGGACCAATACCTCCATTGTTGCATAGAAGAACAATCCAAAATTTGGTGGCAGAGTTCACAAAGGCGGTCGTCATTGCATGGGGTGAAATAAACATTACACACTATATGGTGAGTTCTTTCTATCCTGCTTTGTTCTATTCTATGCTTTAGTTTTGATCATCAATATGTTGTGGATTTATGGGGAACACATCCTCTATGCACATGGTGCATACTTTATGAACATGTATGGTTCATTGCATATTTGTAGCACGCAAGGTATGGAAAAGTCACACTACTGTGCTAGGGGTGTCTACTTCAAGAATATAAGACATGGAGGGGGTTTAGTGCGCTCATTCTATCTTCGAGAAATGTCGAATTGATTTTATCGTACCACCTTTGGATGCAAAGTGTCGATTGAACGTGCAAGGTCATCGTGCTTATCAAAAGAATCCCGTCGACTAGCCATGCTCGTTCCTTAGAGTACTGGTGATCCTCACAAGGTCCAATACGACATGCAGAGTGGCAAGCATCAAGGACCACGATGGGAAAAGTCTAGGCCAAGAGGCAATAAATGTACTTGGAATTTGTATACACATTGTTTGATTGTTTATGAAAATTTTTAAGTAGACGTATAGCTCTGTGTGTTTGAATAGTTCTCTACTTTCATGTGATCTTGAAATCCAAAAGCACTTTTCCACCATGTGAACCCACACTTGTATGTCCACCCTATATCAAGAGGAAAAAACCTCCCCCATCACAAACACAAAACACTCCCTCCCTCACTGAATACCACAAGTTGTAGGAAGCCTCCCAAACGCACTTTCTAGATGGCAAGGACCAAAAAAACTGCAAAGAAGAATCCAAAGACCAACGAGGTGCATAGAAGGCAGAAGATGTGTGTAAATCGACAACCAAAAAAGCTAGCTAGCAACATCATGGTATCACCCAAAATAACCATGGTATCAACGAAACAACATCATGGTATCATCGAGAATAACCATGGTATCAACGAAACAGCATCATGGTCTCAACAAAAATCACCATGGAATTAACGAAATATCATCATGGAATCACTGAGAATAACCATGGTATCAACAAAACATCATCATGGCATCACCGAGAATAACCATGGTATCAATGAAATATCATCATGGTATCAACAAAAATCACCATGACCAAAGTACTAACAAAACATCATCATGGTACCATCAAAATCACTATGGTATCAACGAGAAATTATCAATAAAACGACGAACTATATCTCTAAAAGAATAATTAGACGAGAATCAATGAACGAGTATATCATATAACAAAAGATCATGTACCAACAGTAGCTCGATAGAATTTGGACGATCATCAACTGCTCGAGGACTGAATCGGAACGATATGTAACTGGCTTCTGCAGCAATGTTACGTCAGTAACAAATATATGATTGATGAAGAAAAAATATAGTCGAGAAGTTTTCAATTATGAAAAGAAAATCAAAAGCAAAAAGTAAAATTTTGCTTTTCAAACATATTCGCAGTCCAAGACGATAACCCAAAATTGGTGCAGAATTTAGAGAAACTTTCTTCTGCAAAGTTATAGACCACATCGATTACGATGGCTTAAGCAAATAGTTTCTCATCGATTCCGATGCCTGCAGTAGCTAGTTCCTTCTGCAAAGTTGTAGACCACATCGATTCCGGTTCCTTACACGGGTAGTTTTTGCAAAATAGTTTTCAATTAGCAGAGAAATAAAAAACAAAAAGCGAAAGTTGCTTTTCGGTATGTATGCAGTCCGCGAACGATAACTCAAAATCGGTGCAGAATTTGAAAAAACTTCCTTCTGCAAAGTTGTAGACCACATCAATTCCGGTTTGGTTAGTGGGTAGTTTCTGCAAAAATGTTTTCAACTAGCAGAGAAATCAAAAACAAAAAGAGGAAGTTGCTTTTCAGGCATGTACGCAGTCCGTGAACGATAACTCAAAATCGGTGAAGAATTTGAAAAAACTTTGTTTTGCAAAGTTGTAGACCACATTGATTCCGGTCTCTCAGGCAGATAGTTTCTGCAAAATGGTTTTCAATTAGGAGAAAAATCGAAAACAAAAAGCGAAAGTTGCTTTTCAGGTATGTACGCAGTCTGCGAACGATAACTCAAAATCGGTGCAGAATTTGAAAAAACTTCCTTCTGCAAAGTTTTAGACCACATCGATTCCGATCTGTTCAGCGGGTAGTTTCTGCAAAATCATTTTCAATTAGCAGAGAAATCGAAAATAGAAATCCAAAGTTGCTTTTCGGATATGTACGTAGTACGCGAACGATAACTCAAAATTGGTGCAGAATTTGGAAAAAACTTCCTTCTACAAAGTTGTAGACCACATCGATTCCGGTCTCGCCAACGGGTAGTTTCTGCAAAATCGTTTTCAATTAGCAGAGAAATCAATAACAAAAAGCGGAAGTTGCTTTTCAGGCACGTACGCAGTCCGCGAACGATAACTCAAAATCGGTGAAGAATTTGAAAAAACTTTGTTCTGCAAAGTTGTAGACCACATCGATTCCGGTCTCTTGATAGAGTAGTTTCTGCAAAATAGTTTTCATTTAGGAGAAAAATCGAAAACAAAAATGTACTGCTCTGATACCATGTTGAGAGAGAAGGAGAGAACACAGGAATAGAACCCCAAAGTGTGTAGAATACACACATGAGATGATGTATATATAGAGGGGACCTAGGTGCCATATAGAGAGAAGCCATATATTGAGTAGCTTCACATATAAGCTCAACACCCCTCTCTCTCTTGGTCGACCCCTCATGCTACTTTCTCATTATACCACCCCATTGGACCTCTCCAGACTTAGCCAATAGGATTAGAGGAGCATAAGTGATAGCCTTCTGATATGTGTCTCCCTTTCCCCTTTTGTGAGATCTTTAGGTGATTAATTGATGCAACTAAACTCTCATTGGACCCCTTTGTCTCCTAGACAATAGGAATCAGACAAGCCATTGGGTTGTTGAATGCTCATTGGATCCCTTGAGTGACTGTTCAATAATCTTCTAGAGAGCTTAATTATTATTGGTTCTTTTATTAAGTGTTTTTAATCTTATTGAACTATATTTACTCTAGTACAATTCTCGTTGGTCCACCTCCATGGCCATCTAATAGGATTTGTGTACACCTTGTGGGCATCTGGGCTAGGGAGCTGACACGTGTCCCTCATTCCCTTTGTGTAAGGGACGCTTGTAAGTGTGTGTGTGTGTTTCTGTCTCATCCCCTACTTCCACGGCTTGCCCCCTCTAATGTAGAAACTATGGAGACTTTTTGAACACACAAAAAGCATCCAATTTTCTTAGTGTTTGACCTTTGGACATAACCTTTGAAAATTGGAAGTCTTAATGAGCTGAACCTTAGGGTCTTTAAATCCCATTGTTGCACATTGCTCTTTTTTAGATGGCCCCCCCTTTGGACCCCTACTATGGTCGATCTACCAACTTAACCAATATTCTAGCTTTTTCTCCCCTGGCACTTCCCCATATTAAATGATCAGTTTAACATGAGAAAATCATTTAAGAGAATTAGATATTAGTTATTATGACACTTATCAACAACGTATCACAGCGTGGTTGCTTTTTATTCACAAAAATAGAGCATCTTTTGTCTCGCGCGGCTTTACCTTACGAGCGCACAACAAAAATCTGCAATTCAGCAAAATATAAAAGCAGCATAACTTTCTGCTTGAAACTCGGATTTCAATGTTTGAAGAGTTGTAATCAAGGTTTTGATACGTTCCGGAGCTGCTGGTCATGTTAGATTTGTCATGTTCTACACCAAAAGTAGCTTGCAAGAAATTGATCACTATTTTCAACACGTTTTCAATTAAAATCATCAAGAGGTATGAGTTTTTAAATTTTCAAATCTATTTGTGTTAAACTTCTTGTTATGATCTTTGATTTACCTTTCATGCATCATATTCAATTAGATTTGCATAAAATAACTTAGATCAAGAGTTAATTATGTTGTATTCAATTAGATATCTATATTGATACGTGTTGAGTTTTTTCTTACATGATTCTTGGATTTGCTTTTCATGGATTATATGCAGTTCGATTTGTGTAAAAGAAATAGAGTAAAATTTTAGAATATTGAAATCACAATATCTTTAATTCTTCTTATTGTATAATTCTTGATTTTCTTTTTATGAATCATATGCAATTCGGTTTATATAAAAGAAATAAATTAAAAATTAAGCATGTTAAATTTAGATCATCTTCAATTCCCTTTATATATTGAAAGAAGTACATAAATTGATATATCTATATACTTATATTTCACATATAACACATATATTTTGATGCGTGTACATCGAGTTACATCAAAGTCATATCACTTGAAATCTTTGTAGTTTGCTTTTTGTTTCGATTGTGTGTAATCTATGATAAAGATCAAATTGATATATATATATATATATATATATATATAAAATTAAAATTACTGACAGTTATACATCTTGATAATCCGTAGCTACATCTCAAATACTTACATATTATATAGTTACATCAAAAATACTTTGAAAGTTCACATTAATTATTTCTCTTCTTTATGAATGTCGATGATTTTATTTTTGATGATTTATCAAAGAGTTATATTTTAATGATTTATTGAAGAGTTTTATTTGGCTGAATTATTTTCTCTTTTGATTGGAAAAATCAAAGAGTTGTATCTGATCATTATAATTTATTTATTTACATATAGATGTTAAAAAGTTATAATTTTGATAATTTATCAAAAAAGTACATTTTAATAATCTATTTTGAGCCAAAATATAAAAAACTTACAGTCTTTACTTATGATCGTTTGTTATTGAAATTTATAATTTTATGTGATGATTAAGAGTCGTTCTTAGTAATCAATCATTATTAAGATGGTTATTAGTCCATGGAGTTGTTCCATGATGTGTTATCATGATGATCTTCTATTTTAAAATGATGATTACTCCATGGAGTTATTCTACGATGCCATGATGCATTTCCATGATGATTACAAGGCGTTCGTATCGACCATTTGTTATTGAGATTATTATTATTCCATGGAGTTATTCCATGATGCCATTACACGTTTTATTACATGGAGTAATTCCATGATGTCATGATGCATTTCCATGATGATTACAAGTTGTTGGTACTTATTGTTCTATTATTGATATGGTTATTGTTCCATGTCAATTCATTATACCTGAAGGAGTACGAGCGGAAGTGCGACGCGAGAGAGAGTGCGAGAAGAAGAGCACGACGATATGGTGAACTCGCTCTACTGTAATGTGTAGAGCATAGTGAGTTCTTATTAGGTTTTTACAAAAGAATATGTGTACATACCTGGCGGCCCGCCCACTTACCTGGGCGACCACATTGGTCTTTATACCCCAACAACCTTCCACTTAAAGTCCAATGTGGTACTTTAAGTGTGAGAGAAGCCACTATACAAGGTAATATACAAGAGATGTAGAGAAGTGATGTACTACCCTACACCTAACTGCTTGCGAAAATGCGCAAAGCTCTCTGAGGGAAGTCCTTTTGTAAGTAGATCAGCAGGATTTTCTGTGGTGTGAACTTTGACAAGCTGAAGTTGCTTATCCTCGAGCATTTCCCTGATGAAATGATACTTCACATCCACATGCTTTGTCTTTGAGTGATAAAGTGGATTGCGAGCCAATTGTATAGCACTTTGACTATCACAATATAACACAGGCATCTCTTCTTTGATTCCCAAATCTGCTACTAGTCGATTAAGCCAAATTGATTCTTTGCATGCCTCTGATGCTACAACATATTCAGCCTCTGTAGTAGAGTGAGTAACACAGTCTTGTAATCTAGAACGTCATGATACTGCTCCACCAGCCAATGTAAAGACATACCCTGACGTAGACCTTCGGTTGTCTAAGTCACCTGCATAATCTGATTCTGTAAAACCCTTTACACTTAGCTCCTGACTCCCATAGCATATACACATACTCTTTGTAGCTTTCAGGTATCTCAATATTCCTTTCACTGCCTCCCAATGTTTCTTGCCTGGGTTTGACATGTATCGACTTACTACTCCCACTGCAAATGCAATGTCTGGGCGAGTAGCAATCATTGCATACATCAAACTACCCGCTGCAGACGCATATGGAATCTTATCCATTTCAGCCCGTTCTTCCTCAGACACAGGACAATCTTGTTTGCTAAGTTTCACATATGGTGGCAATGGAACACTCAGTGCCTTTCCCTTCTCCATATTGAAACGTTGCAAAACCTTGTCAATATACTCTGTTTGAGATAACCAAATCAACTTCTTTGATTTGTCTCTCTCAATGCGCATACCAAGTATATGACTTGCCTCACCCATGTCTTTCATGTCAAACGATTTTGCCATCTTTGACTTCAAAGCTGAAATTTCTTCCAAGTGCTTGCCAGCAATCAACATGTCATCCACATACAAAATAAGGATCAGCCAACTACCATCCTTAGCTTTCTTTGTATATAGACAGTGATCGAACTCACTACGTTTGTAGCCTTGAGAAAGCATAAACTTGTGGAATTTATGGTACCATGCCCTCGGTGATTGTTTTAAGCCATAAAGACTCTTTAACAACTGGCATACCCAATCTTCCTTGCCTTTCTCAACAAACCCTTCTGGCTGCTGCATGTAAATTTCCACATCTAAATCACCATGCAAGAATGCTGTCTTCACATCCATTTGGTGCAACACCAAATCTAATATGGCAACCAATGCAAGAAAGCATCTCAATGTAGTCATCTTGACCACCAGAGAGAAGACTTCATCAAAGTCAATGCCTTGTTCTTGCTTAAAGCCCTTGGCAACAAGCCTTGCTTTGTACTTTGGCTGACTATCATGAGCGGTGATCTTATACCTGTAAACCCATTTACAGGGTAGATCCTTTTTGCCCCGTGGTAATTTAACTAGCTTCCATGTCTGGTTTTTATGTAGAGCTGTCATCTCTGACTACATGGCCAATTGCCAATTCCCGGAGTCCTTCATTTGCACTACTTCCTTGTAACATGAAGGCTCATTGCAATCAGTCAACATGACATAATTCATAGATGGAACAAACCTATCAGGAGGTCGCGTGACACGTACAGATCTACGCACAATAGGTGGCTCAGGCTCAGCCACAACCTGTGGTTCCACTCTATCCTGTCCTTGCTCCTCTTGAGCCCTGACATTTTGTCTTACACGTGCAGGTCCATCTTCTTGGAAGACAACTCTTCTAATCTCCTCAACCCTCTCTGGTTTATAATGATATTTGGATTCATTAAAGTGAACATCATTGCTGCGGACAACCTTTCTGGATTCGGGATCCCAAAGTCTGTACCCCATCTCACCAGAATTACCATAGCCTAGAAAGATGCACTTTCTACTCTTTGGCTCAAGTTTGTTCCTAAATTCCTTTGGAACGTGAGTATATGCCTCACAGCCAAAGACTCTCAGATGCTTGTATGAGGGAATTTTGCTTGACCATACCATCTCTGGCACTGAATCCTTCTGCAAAACATTGCTAGGAGATCTATTTACAAGATGAACAACTGTTGATACAGCGTCAGCCCAAAACCCATTTGCCAGCTGTGCATTAGACAACATACTTCTGACCTTCTCTTGTATGGTCCTATTCATCCTCTCAGCAACACCATTTTGAGTAGGATTGTAAGGAGCAGTAAGTTCACGTTTTATACCTTTTGACTCACAAAAGTCCTGAACGGCCTTTGAAACATACTCTCCACCATTGTCAGTGTGTAAGCATTTAAGCTTCTTGCCACTCTGATTCTCCACCAGTGTCACAAACGTTTTGAAACCACTAAACGATTCATCCTTGTGCTTGAGATAGTAAACCCATACTTTCCTCGAGTAATCATCTATAAATGTCATAAAGTAAGAAGCTCCCCCTAGAGATAGGTTAGGCATAGGTCCACACAAATCACTATGAACAAGTGCCAACTGTGTATCTCTTCTACTGCTTCTATGCTTATGTGGCTGCTGTGTTTGCTTACCATACAGACAATGTTCACAGAATTCAAAATCATTCAATGAAAAGCCAGGAAAAAAACCAGAACGAGACAAGATTTCCATTCCCTTCTTGGACATATGTCCTAACCGGCTATGCCACAAAGAAACGTTCTGCTGCTCGATTACATTGATTACATTTTTAGAGACATTTGATACATAAATCATGTAAAGTCCTCCAGAATTTACTCCATGTGCTACTGTCATAGAACCCTTGGATATCTTCCACATGTTCTGTCCAAAAGTGGTGACGTAGCCAACATCATCAAGTAAACCTGTGCTGATCAAGCTCTTTGTAATTGCGGGAACATGTCTCACATTCTTCAGCGTGAAAGAAGAGCCATTCTGAAACTTCAATTGAATATCTCCAACACCTAAGATCTCACATGTTTGCCCATTGCCTAGCCGAACATGATCTTTAGTGGTCACATAAGAGGTAAACCACTCCTTGTTTGGAGACACATGAAGTGATGCCCCTGAGTCTATAATCCAGTCACTCAGTGCATTTCCATCAGATGCTGTAAGAAGAGCTGAGTCCATTGTATTCTTCAAGAAGTAGATGTCTCCTGACACTAGACTGTCATCCTCTGCAACAGTGTTTGTCACCTTTATTTCTTGAATCTTCATTGAGGACTTGTTCTTCTCACCATGGTCTTCAGCTTTCTCTTTGCCTTTTTCTGCTTTCCATTCTCTGCAGTCTCTTTTCATGTGACCCTTCTTGCCACAATGGTAGCATTCTATGTCACTCTTGCCTTTAGCACTGCGGGACTTGCTAAAAGACTGATTCCTCTTTCCACCTTTTTACTTTTCTTTGGTCCTTCCCCTGACAACTAAGGCTGTTCCTTTGCCTTTGTCCATTGTCTTTCTATTGGTTTCTTCAGTAAGTAGACTTCCTTCTACACCTGCTATGTTCAAACCATCTGGAGGTGCAGAATTACTCAAAGCTGTGCGAAAAGTGTCACAACTTTTCGCCAATGTGATCAACAGGAACATAGCTCTAACAGGTTCATCAAACTTGACACCTTGAGCTGACAACTGACTATAGATTGTGTTGAATTCATTCAGATGATTGGACATAGGTGTCCCTTCTTTCATCTTCAAGTCAACAAGCTTCTTAAGCCAGTATACCTCTGAAGCTGCACTCTGCTTCTCATAAAGATCACTCAGCTTTAACCATGCTTGATAAGCCGACATCTCGTATGCTACATTGAAGTAAACGCTTTCTGCCAAAGTCAACATAATGGTAGAAAGTGCCAATTCATCCATTTTGCTCCATTCATCTTCGTCCATATCTTCTGGTTTTATCCCCTTGAGCTTTATAGGTTTTATCTGCTTCTTTTGTACCAACACGTGCCAAATCTGCTTCTTCCACAATGGGAAATTGGTTCCATCCAGCTTCTTGATATTGTAAAGAGTAGTGTCCTGTGATCCAGCCATAGCTATGCTTCACAGTAGTTTACTTTTCTGGGAAAAATTCGGCAGAGTTTCCCCTGTAAACTGACCTCTGAACCAATATCAACCTGTCAAATGAACCAAGAAAGCTTCAGATTCTACAGAAATTTTGGCAGAGTCTCCTTTGTAAAATGGCTATGGTGTACTAAAAACATACCAAAAAACAGCTCAAAAAACACTGTCTCTCTGACACTGTAAGCTGCGGGTAAACTTGTCCTGCACCTGTACTATCTCTGACTGTCCTGTCACTGTCCTGTAAGCATAGAATGCGACAATGCCTCAATGGCAGTAAAGCAAAGATGCAATCCCAATTGTCTAACTCACAGTCAATACATCCTAGCTGCCTATCTAAGGGTGCTCGAGGGATCTCTCCAAGACCTGTATCACCGAAAGGATCTCAACATTCGAGAATCCCCCAGCTCAATAAAACCTCACTCGACCCTCAACAAAGGCTGCAGTAAATCTGACAGTACATTGACTTCCCACAAAGTCATACATCCACAAATTTCCCACTGTATGCTGTAACCGCTACGGCGGTTGTTTGCTGCGTGACTCACAACCAGCAAACCCTCAATAGACATACATCATCTCTGACAATACATCCCATGTGGAAGTACCTACAATGTCAGGATGAAATCTGGAATATCAAGCAACAAACACAAGCTACCTGATGAACTAGTGGATGTCGCCTACAGTCTGTGTGTAGATGCGCCCGTGTCATATGTGACACGCCTCCAAGAACTGTGAGCCGTCCTTCGATGTGTAGACAGCCACAAATCAACACTCTGGGAGTGTTGATATCCTCACCACCTGCAGTCGTAGGCCAAAAACCCCAAATTTGCAGAGTCGGATCTGCACCCGCTGAGACCACGTAGTCAAAAATGGCCTGCGCAGAACTTTGTCGAAGCCAAACGGTGACCGAGATGACCTCAGAATGAAATTTGGGGCCGTGTCTTTGCCTGTCGAATTTCACTCCAATCTGAGATGGTGACTCTAGCCTCCTGCAGTGCTGCCCCAAGCCTCGATCTGAACTCTAATACCAGTTAAAGGAGTATGAACGGAAGTGCGACGCGAGAGAGAGTGCGAGAAGAAGAGCACGACGATATGGTGAACTCGCTCTACTGTAATGTGTAGAGCATAGTGAGTTCTTATTAGGTTTTTACAAAAGAATATGTGTACATACCTGGCGGCCCGCCCACTTACCTGGGCGACCACATTGGGCTTTATACCCCAACAATACCATGTTGTTATTTTAAGCTCAGTTGTAATGATTAACATGACCGTTTTGTGATTTCATGATATTGTTTTATGACATTTTGTTATGTTTATTATTCTATAGATTTATTTTATGATGCCATGATGTTCTTGCATAATAATTTCTCGTGATCTAGATAGTTTTTACTTCATATAATTATTTCCTCATGATTTCTTATAATTTCAATGATTTTTTATTTTTGTGATGAAAACATCAATTTGAACTTACAATCCTCAACTCAGTTCACATTGAAAAAGCTTAATTTTGATGATGAATTAAAATCCATCTTCATGCTATGTTCTTTATATGCATCATGGCATACATTTAAGAATGCCACTAGTGTGCAAAAATTTATGGTCCTTGACAAAAGTTTAGGTTGACTTAAAAGTTCAAATAGCAAAGTGCATCGTAAGTAACATAGTGTATTTTAGGAAATTTCCATTAATCTTTGTTTGTAACCTTCAAAGAGGGTTCGAGACTCATTGTCCCCTCACCTGGTCACAAACTAATGGTTCATTCTAAAAACTTCATATCATGAGATTTTTTTCCCCTTTTGCTTATAGTTCCATGGCTCGAGAGCTAAAGGAGCCTTTCACCATTAGGTAGCAATATACACAGGAGAGTATCGTGGCATGAGAATTGCACAGATGACCCTTTTACAATGCACAAAAGTTGCTGCTATTGGAAGCGTGGTGTTCCAGCTTAGTTTACTTTTGAACAACCTTGAATACTTCACAACAAGTGCGTGTAGCAGGTCTCCTTTTCTCTTTCCCTCTCTCTAGACTCTCTTTGCTCATGTCTGAGCATAATGTGAAGTTCAAAATTTAGTACAGTTCCCTCTCTCTCTCTCTCTTTAACGCTCTCTCTCTCCCTCTCTCTCTCAACTGCTCCGTGTTTAAGTCTAAAAATTGGTTGGTCATTAGTACCTACTACCAAACGGCTATTGAGATGGAGGATAGTGTGAAGTGAGATCAGGTAATGCAATCTGAGTGCAGCTCGATTATGGAAAATGGAAATTGCTAACTGATAGATTTACGAGAGGGGAATCAAGCCTTGCCTTGCACAAGGGTATATAAGAATAAGTGCATGAAAGAAGATCCCAAGCCTATGTATAACTCTAGATTGGTCACCAAGGGATTCATAATGAAAAAACATGTGGACCTTGATGAGATTTTCTCTTGGGTAGTCAAGATAACTAAATTCCATCTTCTGCTTGGACTAGTAGCCATTGAGACATGGAACTTGTCTAGATAGACATTAAGACGGCTTTCCTTCATGGGGATCTTGACAAGGATGTCTACACGAAACAACTAGAGGATTTTGAAGTCGAAGCTAAGAAGCCTACAAGGGCAAAATTGGTGTGTAAATTACGTAAGGCATTGTATGGCCTCTAACCAGCCTCAAGGAAGTGGTACATGAATTTTGAAAAGAAAATGCAATCCCAAGGATATTAAAGGAGCCAGGAAGATTGCTGCTTGTATACCCTGAAGTTCAATTATCATCTTGATACTTTATGTTTATGATATGCTTATTTTCGGAAAGCCAAAATATGAGATTGTCATTTTGAAGCAGTCCCTTGGCACATAGATTTCTATGAAACATTAAAGAGATGCGTATTACTTTCTTGGTTGTGAATCAAGAGAGATCAAAAGGGAGAGTTGTCACACAAAAAGTATATTCACAAGCTCTTGCAATGTTTTAAATGTAGAGGCGGGGGAAAGGGGGGGGGGGGGGGGGGGCGGTGCGGGATGCCTCATTGAGTAACCCAATGCAGTCATTTAGAAAATTGAGCAAGAATGATGCTCCCAAGTTTAATGTTGAGAAATCAAAAGGGGCCAAGGTGCCATATTCTTTAGCAAACATACTTATGTTCGCCATGGTGGCCATGAGACTAGACATTTGGAGTGGGAATGGTTAGCAAATTTTTGGCAAAAAGGATTGGGAAGCAGTGAAGCACATCTTGAGATATGTGGAAGGTATGACAGACAAGTGCTTATGCTTTGGGAATATAACGCATCGATTGTGGGTTACATAGATGTGGATTATGCGGGTTGTGTGGATAGTAAAATATCCACCTCTGGCTATGTTTTCCCTTTTTCTAGAGTAATCGTGTTGTCATGGAGATCATGTCCCTAGGACTATATGTCATCTTCCGCCACCACAGAGACAAAGTATGTGGTAGTTTTTGATATTACCAAGGAAGCTGTGTGATTAGGTCACCTTGTGGGAGATCTTGACATTACTCAAACTCGTGTTGCATTGTGATAGTTAGAGTGTGATTACATTAGAGAAGAACCCCTTGTTCACTCTAAGTCAAACACGTAGAAGTCTGTTATCATGTGATACACACCATATTGGGTACGAAGCGCATGGAGCTAGTCAAGGTTCATATGGATGAAAACCCTGTGGATGATCTCACAAAGAGCCTACAGTCATAGCACTCTTCACATTGCATGGAGATAATGGGAGTACGATGAAAACACTTGGATGCTTTATGGTTGTATAAGTTGTACATACATAGGCCTCGTGGGCCATGTTGGTGTTCAAGGGAGAAAGATTGTTAGGGTTTGTGAGAACAGGTTGGACATCCATCACACTGACCATACCAACCTTCTCCCTAATTATTGGTAATAAATTTCAATAACGAATAGTGAGGCATTTCAATCCTAAGTGAGAGCTCAACCCAAAACTCTCTATGTTCTCCTTCCTCGCACACCACACCAAGCAGGCACACATTCGTGCACACACTCTTCACAATTATACATCTAAGGTGGCAGATGGGATTGTCATTCTACTCAAGGCTTTTGAGAAAGTGCTTAAACCTTTTGGAATCTCACATTTTGTTCCTAGAGTATCTCGAAGAAAGACCATACTCTTTCCCTAGCATTGACAACGAAGCAACAAGCCTTACACTTCAAGATTTTTTAGATAGTATCTAGAACTTTGAAGTACTCAAAATGAGCTTTTTTGAGGTTTTTTTTTTAATTATTGTAGTTTTTAGCAAGTTACATGTGAGCTTCCAGTGGGTGTTCATGCCCTTGAGCAATGGGTTGGGTTTTCCCTCCATTCTTGTAGTGTCATTGCTCCAATAGAAACTAGCCACACTATGTAGATCCCTTTTCACAAATGGTTTAGTACTCATGAGTCTCATGGAGGTTACATAGGACATGGCTAATAATTTATAGTCACATGAAGCAAATGCATTGGCACCTTTTTGAAATGACTATGTCTCACGAATGGTCACATATGCATCATTTATTTGCCTTCTAATAAGTAGCTATGAAATTCCTTTTTGTAGCTATTCTAATTGTATGGTTGTAGCATAACATGTTATTGATAGTTGGTGCATGCATCTACACACTT
This sequence comes from Adiantum capillus-veneris, assembly GCF_014529385.1. Classification (NCBI taxonomy): domain Eukaryota; kingdom Viridiplantae; phylum Streptophyta; class Polypodiopsida; order Polypodiales; family Pteridaceae; genus Adiantum; species Adiantum capillus-veneris. The sequence goes on along the minus strand of NC_140940.1, from coordinate 62,107,842 downwards.
TAGATTGAGTATATGGGATCAGAGAAATGCAGACAATGAGTGCTGGATAGGTTCATAACAACCTTCATAAGGTGTTAGAGGGTTGTCACAATGTCAATAAGGTGGTGGGCCCAAGTATGCTGATCTCTCTCTTTCTCTCTCTCTCTCTCTCTCTCTCTCTCTCTCTCTCTCACACACACACACACACACACACACACACACACACACACACACACACACACACAGAGCATTTCAAACCATTGTAAAGGAATAGACTTTTATAAGCATTATGGTAAGGTGACTTGGACCTTAATCCTCCTGTGAGGGTCTCTTGGTGAGATGGTATAATTTGTTGGAGATTTTTTGAAACTTTATTCAAAATACAAGGGAGATGCTGCCGAAATTTTATAAATTATGAACTTGTAACAGTATCAGGTACTATGACATATGTCCGGATAACATGGGAGTAGACATTGACGGAAAATTATTTTAAGAGACTACTCAAATTGGGTATATTTGACATATTGATACTTCAATCATTGCATTATTTTTTGACAAGATTGTACTTCATGAATAATGTAGCTGATGACTTACTCATCAAAGAAAACCTTGAGAATACAGTATTTTTTAAGCTACTATCCAAGGTAAGGGATAGTAATTATCTTTGTAAATGGCCATAGTCTTACAGGGTGTTTATGATACTACAGGTGTTTGTTATTCTTGGGATCAGTTATCATTGCATATAAACATATAAAGAATTGAGGATATGTTTTTTGGAATCCTTTTTGAAGCTAGTAACATGGGATATACTGCTAGTTTTTATACATAGGATATATTTTAGTTCTTGAAGCCGTAAAACTCTTGTGGATGATCTCGTAGGGAGATGGCATAAAATGAGTCAATCCTAAGGGTAAGCTGTAAACTAGGTCTACAAGTGTGACATGGATGACAACTGGATCCAATGTCGACACCTCCAAAATGCACAAACATAGCCAATTCGAACTAAATGTTGATTTCTAGTTTCTATTTAAAAGTTACGGAGTGGAGGAAAGAATGCCGCTATTTTGGTCTTTGTACATGACTCCCAATCCACAATGCCTGCATAGACCCCCTTCTGTCCAAAATGAAACATCATGTTTGAGGAGTGTACGTCATTGTAGAGATAGTCCTGTGCATGTAGGTACTTCAAGGTCTAAAGAAGGTCATTAATTATCTGCAAAATGTTATTGTGCAATAGCTCTACTACTCCTTTAGTGATCACATAATTTCTAATGGCAGGTTGACTACCATCTACATTGCACTCATTTATTCCCTGCTCTACATGGATGCCATTCCAAAAACATGAAATGAGCTGCATTGCACTCTTTTATCCCCTTCTCTACATGGACTCCATTCCAAAAACATGAAATTTTCATTGGATGATCCATGTGACAAACCATGGCAAGTGAATAAATGACGTCGTGACGAGCGATGTCCATAATTGTGGCTTTGTCTTTAATTGGTTGATCCACTATAGGTCCATGCAAGTGGACTTTGAAGATCTTCGTTGCATACAATCGATCTTTAAATGAAAGATGAGTGACACCTACACACTTCACGTGTGCCCATCTCTCTTCTTCGAGCTATGGAGCCTTCATGTTGAAGATTGCAGTATTTGATAAAAGATGCAATACAAGGGGGGACTGAGATTGATCCAAACGGAGAGCACTACTAGTGACATGATATATTCTAATGGAAACTCTTAGCTCTTTGGTATCATCAAAAGATCTGGCTTCCACTCTCATTTGCTTTGCTGCTCTTTCCAACTTCTCCTTGCTCTTGAACTTAGTATACAATTGTTGCACAAGGGTTTAGGGAGCGACGAATCTGAGACTCTTACATGTGATGAAAGTGGTGTACTATAACTCGAAGGAAAACTTTCATTGATGTTTCACCAGCTTGGTGTCCGCTATATCTGTAAGATATAATTTTAAAACATAAATGATATAAGATGGGAGAGCCAACTATCAAAATTGTGTCATGAACTTAAACCATAAACAAGTGACATAATTTGTAGCAAAAAACACTATATTATGATTGCAGACCATACACTATACAATAAATGATTGAAAGCTTAAGAAAAAACAAACCACACACAAAGAGAGAGATATAGTGAGAGATAGAGAGAGAACGAAGAGGTCAAGAGTATGAGGGACGCTCATCACAAGTACTGGACCCTCTTATGTGCGTTGCAGAATACACGTAAATGATCAAAGTGTACATGTAAACTACCCAGCTTGTGTGAGGTACGCTTTGTAGAAGTCCTAGCATTGTTGTAATGTTGATTAATAGTTTAATCAAACTAGTCCCTGATGAAGTGTGTGAAACGCAAAAACAACCATGACAGTTTAACAATATCAAATTCTGGTTAAACATTGTACGTATCTACATCCAGGACAACACCAAGTCATCTAGTGATGAACAATGGTATATTTATGGATCAAAAGGCACAAGGAAAAGGCACATCATGCTAAGATAAAGAGGGCATATGTATGCATCTCTCCACTCTTAGGTAGACGAGCATAACCCTCATATTTTTATGTAGTAAGAACGATGATGTGACCTAAGTTAATCCCTGATGAAGTGTGTGGAACTCAGAACACAAACATAAGTGGACAACTTAACAATCTCCTGTGACGAAGAATGGTGTGTCTTTGGAGTCCAAATCACATTAATAAACACTGCATAACACAAAGATGAAGAGGAAATGAAGAATGCATCTCTCCACTCTCTGTTTGACGAGTAGTACTCTTGCATTTCTATGTGGTACAAATGATGATGTTTCTTGATTTAAAATTGAGAAATTTATATGTCACTCTGAAGTGAGAGGTGTAGCGTCATGCCTATTGGACTCCACGAGTCGACCACTAAATTCTAACTCAGCTTTGTGGTGAGACATATACTACTGCACCACACCAGTAAGAATATAAGTCTATCCTAAAATCCTTCCCCACAGTGAGCCAAGTGATTACACACCACCGGAAGAGCAACTAGATTGTACTCACTTTTGGAGTGATCCATATGGCTACACACCATAAAGTGGCCTATAGCCTGTAAGCCAACCCTGTGATGAGAGAAAAATTGCTACACCCAATCATTTTCTTTAAAGGCTTGGGCTCTTCTGTGCTTACAGCAACAACCTTTTTCCTTTGCTGTGAGATAGAGATAGTATCCTTAATCTTTTGGAAAGATTCTTGTAGGTCTCGGTTTTACTCATCTGCAGCGAATGACATATATGATTGCAAATAGAAAAATGAAAATATATTTCATGAATTAAAATACTTATTTACAATTCTAAAATTACAATAGTTCTCTTTGCAAAACAATTCAATGATAGGTAACATTTGAAAATGAGCAGCTATATGATATGATACCTCTTTCTGCAGTGCGGAGGATGGTCAACAATAACCAACAATGAAAGATCTAAAAATACATAACCCCTCCCTTCACTACAACGATGTGGTTAACAACAAATAGAGACAAAGAATCTATTAAAACCAATCTCCCTGTAGTGCGACACGGTAGTTAGCAGCAGCCACGGATGAAGGATTTAAAATACATAACCCCTCCCTGCAATGCGGCACTGTGGTCAGTAACAACCAAAGATGGAGAATCTATTAAACCCAATCAACCTATGGTGTGACACAGTGGTCAGTAACAACCAAGAATGAAGGATTTAAAATACCTAACCCCTCCCTACAGTGCCACATGGTTGTCAACAATAGTTAGAGACAGGGAATTTAATAAATCCAATCAACCTACAGCACGACGCGGTGGTTAGCAACAGCTAGAACGAAGGATTTAAAATACCTAACCCCTCTCTCCAGTGCGACACGATGGTCAACAACAACCAGAGACGGGGAATTTCTTAAATCCAATCATAACTTGTAGTGCAACACGGTGGTCAGCAACAACCAGAGATGGGCACTCTATTGAATCCAATCTTTCTGCAGTTTGTCGCAATGTTCAACAAACAGGAAGAACGAAGGATTTAAAATGCCTAACCTCTCTTTACAGTGCAAAGCAGTGGTCAACAACAGTCAGAGATGAGAAATATATTAAACCCAATCTTCTTGCAGTGCAACGTGGTGGTCTAGAACAACTAGGAACAAAGGATGTAAGATAGCTAACACCTCCCTGTAGTGCGACGCGGTGGTCAGCAACAACGAGAGACAAGGAGTCTAATTGCACATCCTAAGCTACTCCTTGTAGTGCGACACGGACGTCAACAGCATTCAAGGACCAAGCATGTAAAGTATAAACCCCCCTTGTAGTGTGTCACGAGGATCAACACAAGTAAGGAGAGGTCTCTAAACTCTCTCTCTCTCTCTCTCTCTCTCTCTCTCTCTCTCTCTCTCTCCCTCTCTCTCTCTCTCTCTCTCTCTCTCTCTCTCTCTCTCTCTTTGCAGTGTGACACAAGGGTCAATACAGCCAAAGAGAGGGTCCTAACCTATAAACTAACACTGAGGTGTGAGGAATTCTCCACAACAATAGTGCTAGTAAATTCAAAGTCAGAGAACAAAACATAAAAAAAATCAGAAGTGATAACCTGTGCTACTTGCTCTCTCCGTGTCTCTATCGTAAGCATCATTGTCGCAACAATTCAAACAAATTGTCGTGGTGCCTTTTTTATGTATTTTTATTCGGATATACGTGTAGAATGCGGATATACATCGTATAATATCACATTGTACGTACAAATTTTGTTATACCGATGTATAAATGCAAGTTAGCTCTTAAAGTCTCTATGTGGCACAAGAAAAACTCTATGATCATATGTATATAACACTAAACTAAAATTTTAAACTTATTTATAATTTTTTAAAATTATTTGTCTTTTGCACTTTAAATTGTCAAGGTAAGGTATATTCAAACTCCATTGTTTATTTTTTTATTTACACTTTTCCAAAATGCAATTGATGTTTCATATATTTTATGCGCGTCAAAACTAAAGGTGCTCATTTGGGCCACCTAAAATTGGGTGGCTCAAATGAGCACCTTTATTTTTGAATAGCCATATAGCAGTCATGTCCGCGATAATAGGGGCGCAAGCAATATATGTGATAATAGTTGCGGATATATATCCATGACTATTATCACGTATATTACTAACAAACCATTGTTGCACCTATTTCCGCTTATATTACCGCCAACACAACTTTTTCTCTCTCCATTTTCATTTGTTAATCCGCGGTACTAAGGGGCGGTTCTCAATTTTTCCTCTTATAATGAGTAGCTGGTTGAGAAACAAAAGCAAAACCGGAGAGATGATCAGACTGTCCTTACTCCCCTCACCTCTCTAGCTACTATTAGTATGCATAACAAAAAAACAATATCTTCAAAGCTCAAAGGAATCTAGTGATAAATAAAAGCCTCTCTCTTCATGTACTTTCTATTTCCATCATGAACTTCAAGAATGTAGCTATATCAAGCAGCGGTCAAGGCGAGATGGAGGAAGCTCCATCATGCCTATCTGTTGTATACATGGATAGTGAGGTTCAGAGCCTACAACTACATCAAGCGGCATTGTGGTTATACCATCTAGCTAGATTCCCATATGTGGTCCAGTGGTAGCCAACAACATCTACTCTTTATCCAATTTGTGGAGCCATGTCTAGCTACAAGGTGGGCATACGTAGCAACAAAGCTAAAGGGTTAAGTGCGTTACCATGCCAGCATGTATCTCTATCTATTTCTCTCTCTCTGTGTGTGTGTGTGTGTGTGTGTGTGTGTGTGTGTGTGTGTGTGTGTGTGTGTGTGTGTGTGTGTGTGTGTGTGTGTGTGTGTCTCTGGGAAATCCTTTGTTCTATATTACATTGTCTACATGTTAACATCGTGTTTAAGAATTCCATTCTCTCCATTCTCTTAGGTATTACACCTTCAACCTATGGATCACTTGGAGCACCCTTTCCTTTAGGGCTTGATCTTGTAAAGAAACTCTATCCTCCAACAATCTGTCTCTGATGACTGACATAGGCACTGTCTACTTAAATCCTTTGTGATTGTCAAATGTAGCCATATTCCTCATTGACCATATAAACCACAAAAACCAAACTCTGAAGGACTATACTGTAAATTCTAAGGCATGGTCCTGGTGTGTGTTCACCTTGGATAAAGTCAATTTGAACTTTGTGATTTGAACTCCCCAAGATGTAGACCACATATATATTTAGTCCATTTCCACCGCTCGACAACTATTTTACAATGCCAAAAAACATGTCTAACAGTCTCATTACCCTTATATTTGCTACACTTCCCATCTGTAAATCCCTTTCTTTTAAGGTTACAACCTGTAGGCAATACCCCTGTACATATTTCCATTAAAAAAACATTGAATTTGAACTGGTTTGGAGTTCACCATATAGCAGATAATACATTCAACCACTATTTATTGTGCATATGTAATCCACACTGTTTATTACATCTTCCATCAATACAAGAATCTGGTAAAGAAGACGAATAAAAAGCTGAAGAAGATGATTTCTACCAATTGGCCGTACACACTAGAAAATTCCACTCTATATGTCTATCTTTCAGGTTTGGCTGGCCAAAAACAGGTAGGCTGAATACATGTGCTCCCAACTGGTGCCACGGTCCTATGAACCTGACTGTAGAAAATAGTTTCAACTCAAGGTTAGAGTCTAGTATTTGATTAATTTGAAGAATACCCTTTTTGAATAGGGTAATAGCGGGTTTTCCATCAATTTGGTTGGAGGAACTTCAAACACAAAGCTCCAAAATATATTTTCAGCACCCAAAGAATTACCACTGTACATGATTTTCCCTTCCCAATCCAAAATAGAGCAACTCTTTTTCGATGATTTTATCAGCATATTGGATATATCAAACCTAGTTTTTAATGGAGTAGTTTATCCCAAACATTCATATGCCAATCCCCATGAAAGTACACTACAACTGTATCAATCAATTTCCACAAGCATACTGAACAATCAGTATCATTATCCAAGATGTGCTTTATGAGGCAATCCCTACTTGCCTGGGCATGGCATTTCATATTTAGAATGTGCAGACCACCCAATGTGTATGGAAAGGTCAATTTATCCCAGGCAATCAAGGCAGCGACGGCATAATGAATCCTCCATAAAAACCTAGACAGGGTTGTACATTTTTGTAACATTTTGTCGGACTAGTCCAACAAGGCAAGTAGTACATCATGTAAGGGATCATATGCAATTCGGTTTATATAAAAGAAAAAAATTAAAAATTAAGCATGTTAAATTTACATCATCTTCAGTTCGCTTTATATATTGAAAGAAGTACATAAATTGATTGATCTCTATACTTATATTTCATATATATCACATATATTTTGATGCATGTACATCGAGTTATATCAAAGTCATATCACTTGAAATATTTTTAGTTTGCTTTTTCTTTCGATTGTGTGTAATCTATGATAAAGATCAAATCGATATATATATATATTATTGAAATTACTGACAGTTATACATCTTGATAATCTGTGTTGTATTCAAAGATTCATATTAAAAACATATGCTTGAATAATTATATTTATTCTTTTCGGATGATTATTAAAGTGTTATGTTACAATGATTTATATAGTTACATCTCAAATACTTACAATTTTGACGATTTATTTTATAATCTTCAATTGATATTGATACTTATACTTTGAAAGTTCACATTATTTCTCTTCTTTGTGAATGTCGCATTTTGAACACTACAACATGTTACGCGCTTTTTGACGGGCAATATATCGACGCACCGTACCTTTCCACGCGCATTTCGACGGGCATACATGTGGAAATGCCTGTCGAAAGGTGCATATTCCACGTGTATTTCCACTCGTATATCGACGCGTATATCGATGGAAAAAAAATTTGGGAAAAAAAACCAAATCTGCGCGCAGGTGCTCATTTTCACCTACGAGCACGCGCACAGATCTAGCCTTCTTCAAAACCTGCAGTGCAAGTAGTGTTCTCCCCCCCCCCCCCCCCCCTCCCCTCCCTCTCTCTCTCTCTCAAGGTACATTGTGTGTGTGTGTAGGAAAGAGAGAGAGAGAGAGAGAGAGAGAGAGAGAGAGAGAGAGAAATATGTGTGTGTGTGTATGTAGGAAAGAGAGAGACAGAGAAAGAGAGAGAGAGAGAGAGAGAGAGAGAGAGAGAGAGAGAGAGAGAGAGAGAGAGAGAGAGAAAATATGTGTGTGTGTGTGTGTGTAGGAAATTAAAGAGAGAGAGAGAGAGAGAGAGAGAGACAGAGATGTGAGTGTGTGTAGGAAATTAAAGAGAGAAAGAGAGAGATAAATGTGTGTGTGTGTGTAAGACATTAAAGAGAGAGAGAGAGAGAGAGAGAGAGAGAGAGAGAGAGAGAGAGAGAGAGATGTGTGTGTGTGTGTGTGTGGAGGAAATGAAAGAGAGAGAGAGAGAGAGAGAGAGAGAGAGAGAGAGAGAGAGAGAGAGAGATGTATGTGTAGGAAATTAAAAAGAGCGAGAGAAAGAGAGAGATGTGTTTGTAGGAAATTAAAGAGAGGGAGAGATAGAGAGAGAGAGAGAGAGAAAGTGAGGGAGACGGAAATAGAGAAATAGAGAGAGAAAGAGAGAAAGAGAGATAGAGAGAGAGGGAAATAGAGAAAGGGAGAGAGTGATAGGGAAAGAGAGAGAGAGAGAGAAATAGGGAAGTAGAGAGAGCGAAATAGAGAGTGATATATATATATATATATATATATATATATACATATATATATATATATATAGAGAGAGAGAGAGAGAGAGAGAGAGAGAGAGAGAGATAGGGAAATAGAGAGAGAGAAAGAGAGATAGAGACAGAGAGAGAGAGAGAGAGGGGGGGGTGTTGAGAGAGAAAGAGAGAGCACAGAAATAGAACCCCAAAGTGTGTAGAGTACACACATGAGATGATGTATATATAGAGGGGACCTGGGTGCCATATATAGAGAAGCCATATATTGAGTAGCTTCACATATAAGCTCAACACCCCCGCTCAAATAAGGGTCCCTAACTGTGGATGAAAAAACCCTTGGGGGATCAAGGGAAAAACCCATAGCTCTATATACACGCACCGTTATATTATAAAAATCATTGAATACACAAATGTTCATGAGGAGCTACATCACTCCTTTACAATGAATATTTTATGAGGAGCTACATCACTCCTTTTACCAATGAATTTTTTATGAGGAGTGATGTAGCTCCTCATGAATACAATAATGAATACAAAGGTTCAATAAAGAGGTGTAAAGGCTATCGATTAGCTCGTAATTAGAAGTGTCTCCATGAATCTGCTATGTAGCTTGTCATCACTATCGTATCACCAAACATATCTTCATGTTATCATGAATATGACATCACCAAACATATCTTCATAAATCTTTTATTGTCACCAAGTTTGTCTTCATAAAATCAATTCTTTGATGAATCCTACATAGATCATAGACTCAAAAAAAAACATAGTCATGAAAATTATTAGCATCGTTAGTGAAATAATTTACGTTCACAATGCCATAAGAGATGGTTCGCGATGCCACTCTTTTAACGACATATATACACACGAAAACATATGGTACATAGAGTATGAATGTAAAAGTACAAGATGCGTGATTACGCGATGCAAATGATATGTGTATATACTACATAAAACAACATTTATCAACGTAGTGATCAATGAATATCATCAAAGTATTAACAAAACATCATCATCGTATCAATAAAGATGAATAAATCATCATGGTATCAACAAAAAGCATCATGATATCACCGAAAATAATCATTGTATCAACGAAACAACATCATGGCATCACCGAGAATAACCATGGTATCAACGAAACAACATCATGGTATCAACAAAAAGCATCATGATATCACCGAAAATAATCATTGTATCAACGAAACAACATCATGGCATCACCGAGAATAACCATGGTATCAACGAAACAACATCATGGTATCACCGAGAATAACCATGGTATCAACGAAACAACATCATGGTATCACCGAGAATAACCATGGTATCAACGAAACAGCATCATGGTATCAACAAAAATCACCATGGAGTTAACGAAATATCATCATGGAATCACCGAGAATAACCATCGTATCAACGAAACATCATCATGGCATCACCGAGAATAACCATGGTATCAATGAAATATCATCATGGTATCAACAAAAATCACCATGACCAAAGTACTAACAAAACATCATCATGGTACCATCAAAATCACTATGGTATCAACGAGAAATTATCAATAAAACGACGAAACTATATCTCTAAAAGAATAATTATACGAGAATCAATGAACTAGTATATCATATAACAAAAGATAATGTACCAACAGTAGCTCGATAGAATTTGGACGATCATCAACTGCTCGATTGAATCAAAACGATATGTAATTGGCTTCTACAGCAAAGTTACGTCAGTAACAAATATATGATTGATGAAGAAAAAAATATAATTGAGAATATTTCAATTATGAAAAAAATCAAAAGCAAAAAGTAAAATTTTTTTTTTCAAACATATTCGTAGTCCAAGACGATAACCCAAAATCGGTGCAAAATTTAGAGAAACTTTCTTCTGCAAAGTCATAGACCACATCGATTACGATGGCTTAAGCAAATAGTTTCTCATCGATTCCGATGCCTGCAACGGCTAGTTCCTTCTGCAAAGTTGTAGACCACATCGATTCCGGTCCCTTGCACGGGTAGTTTCTGCAAAATCGTTTTCGATTAGCAAAAAAATCAAAAACATAAAACGAAACTTGCTTTTCGGACATGTACGCAGTCCGCGAACGATAACTCAAAATCGGTGCAGAATTTCAAAAAACTTCTTTCTGCAAAGTTGTAGACCACATGGCAAAATCGTTTTCAATCAGGAGAAAATTAAAAATTAAAAAACAGAAAGCGAAAGTTTCTTTTCGGGTATGTACGCAGTCCACGAACGATAACTCAAAATCGGTGCAGAATTTGAAAAAACTTTCTTCTGCAAAGTTGTAGACCACATCGATTCCGGTCAGTTACGTGAATAGTTTTTGCAAAATCGTTTTCAATTAGCAGAGAAATCAGAAACAAAAAGAGAAAGTTGCTTTTCAGGTATGTACGCAATCCGCGAACGATAACTCAAAATTGGTGCAGAATTTGAAAAAACTTTCTGCTGCAAAGTTGTACACCACATCAATTCTGATCTCCACAGTGAGTAGTTTTTGTAATATCGTTTTCAATTAGCAGAAAAATCAAAAACAAAAAGCGGAAGTTGCTTTGCAGGCATGTACGCAGTCCACGAAGGATAACTCAAAATCGGTGAAGAATTTGAAAAAACTTTCTTCTGCAAAGTTGTAGACCACATCGATTTCGATAGAATCGTTTTTGATCAGGAGAAAAATCGAAAACAAAAACGTACTGCTCTGATACTATGTTGAGAGAGAAAGAGAGAGCACAGAAATAGAACCCCAAAGTGTGTAGAATACACACATGAGATGATGTATATATAGAGGGGACCTGGGTGCCATATATTGAGTAGATTCACATATAAGCTCAATAGGGGGCAAATAGAGAAATAGAGAGAGAGAGAGGTAAAGAGATAGAGAAATATATATATATATATATATATATATATATATATATATATATAGAGAGAGAGAGAGAGAGAGAGGTAAAGATTGAGAGAGAGAGAGCAAGAGATCGAGAGAGAGAGCCAGAGATAGAGGTAGAAAAAGAGAGAGAATTAACTAGAGATAGCTAGGGAGATGGATAGAGAGAGTGAGAGAGAGATAGTAGTAGATAGAGAAAGTAGTGGTGAAAGAGTTAGCTTGACTGACCAATTGTGCGAAAAGGACAGAAACTCTCTCTATCTCTCTCTCTCCATCTAGAAGAAACTATGGAACTAAAAGAGGCAAAGGGGTTTTTCCCGCTACATGTATTGTCATGTACACGTGGGAGAGCACGTATGTGTCTACCCATATAGGATTTGACCAATAAAGACGGGATTTTTACCCGGTGGTCCTGATCTCCGTATTCCTCTGGACCGAGGTGTGCAGAGATCGGGCAAGGCTAGAGAATGCGAGGTAGTTTACATTGTGAGGAGTTTATATATTGAGACAACATTCATAATCATTGTATATGGCAACGTGATCAACTAACATGAAGGAAAAGATTGCATGCTTGTGCACGCTCTACACGTATCAAATCCTACACAAGCATAGGATATGTAATGAGCATCTGCACAAGTACGAAGAGTTTGCTAGAGAAACCGTACAGAATCTACGATACGACTTCTACGGAATGGGAATTGATTTTCTCGACATAACACCTACATCTGGGAGAGAGAGAGAGAGAGAGAAAAGGATTATGCGTGAAGGTCCGACCAATCCAGAGCCAAGGATGGAAGCACAGGAGGGCTTACAGACACAAGAGGATGGCATGGAGGAGATGCTTCCTTATTCCAGACAAGCGAGGAGAACGCTCTCAGGAGTTTTTTGGAGCAAGGGATTGTGCATATGTACATACCCATGCATGGTGCATCGAATAAAGAATCGCTCATTTTCCAGAGCCAGGTGGTTATGTGGGACCCACATGTGTACAGGTAGGACATCATGTACATAGTGCATCGATTTTCATTATTACCAGTAACAGTGTGTTTTATCTATAATAATGAGGAGTTGGTAGCGCATAAAACTTCTCGAGGAAGCTATCCGCGGGCCGACAATATGAGGTAAGCAGGTGCGTCAGATGGCAGGTACTGGCGTCAAGAGGTCGAACGGGGTCAATATTTCCACGTAGATCAGTACGGACACAACGTGGATGTTTTCTTGTGATAATTATGCAGAAAGGTAATCATGAGGACCAAATTTTGGGGCCTTTGTACGTGGTGGCGGGATGCATTATTGGAAAAAGTTGAGTGCCAGGTGTGCGGATGGATGTAGCAGGCTGACAACTATGCACTGCGAGGTCGGTTTTTGTCCTGTTCGGGGTCCGTTTGAGGTCATCTAAAAGGCCAAGGGTGCCGAGGTAATAAAGCTAAGTGTGGGAAATAAAAAAACTGAGAGAAGACCAGAAAAAACATGGAGAAGAGAAGAGGAACAACCGCAACTGTGTTTTTTGTTGTTTTGGAGCTTGTTTTGTCCATAAACTGCTCATGCGAGGTCAAATTTGAGCACTTTCACATTGTAGACTGGGGTTTTGGGCCGTTCTGGATGGGATAGCGCTGTCCATTTTGTCCAAATTACTCACTCTTTTTTTGTTGTTTTTGTTGTGTAAGTTTCTCCTATGACGGAAGCTTCTGCTCCAATTTGTGATTGTATCTGGCATACTTTATCCATATTGTGTGAGCTATTGGTCCCATTGGTGTTGGCCCAAGCTCATTTGTATCTAAACATCAGAAATTCTCCTCTTTTGAGCTGAGTTTTTGGGTGTGTGTGTGTGTGTGTGTGTATGTGTCAGTGTGGAGTGGGTAAAAGGGTAGTCTCTCTCTTCTCACTCCATCTGTGTGTTCCCTGTCTCGGCCAGGTGTGTTGTGGAAGCCGAGTGGTGCCCCATAGTGTGTGTGTGTATCATTCCAAGAGTGTGTCTCGGGTTGTTATAGAGGCGTTCCGTGTGTTTCCATCCCGCTCACATTCTTTTGGTGCCCCCACTGAGGATCTTCTTCGACTACCTTCTGCTTCGAGCTTCAAGCTTCGAGATTCGGGATTACAGGTTGCAGACTACACGTTACAAGTTTTAGGGGCATGTACAAGTACAAGTGATTCACACAGATTTAGGTAGCTAGAGTACAGTGATATACTAGCAGTGGTGTCACTTGCAGTTGTTGTGGGTATGCATCATTTGGCGCGTGCTTGAGCTCATTGTTTGTTGGTATTGTACGTTACTTGTGGAAACTGCCATTGTACGCCGTTGTGGAGCCATACTTGGTTTTTTTTGGCACTCCCAGCCATTTCTGAGACTTGGTCTGGAAAATAGTCATTTATGAGACTTGACTATACGAGATTTGCATAAGCCTTCGTGTGAGGGTCGATAGCGTGAGGTTTTATTGAGCTGGGGGATTCTCAAATGTGGAGACCCTTTCGGTGATACAGGTAGCTGGAGCACCCTTTTTGTGACCTCGCCATAGGCTATGTACTAGTCATTCCTAATTGATGATCGGGTTCTATTTTTGGCAGTTTATGCATACATATACAATCTATATTTTGGGTTCTTATTGCTCTACTTCTGGGGAAACTCTGTCAAAATTTTCCCAAGTTGTGATGGATGGTTTTTTGGTCTTTTAAGCCACTTATGCTGTTATGTTGCTGAAATTTTGGGAAAATCAGAGAATAAGACAGGTGTGCCTTCTTGGGAGCTTCATGGTTAGCTTTAATGGATGATCAAAATGGCCCTCAATTCACTCCTTTTCATTTAACTCAAAGAATCCAGATAAATGTTTATGTGTCCAGGAAGATTTTTTTCCAGCAGCACATAGTCTTTATGTTCGGGCCAACAAGATTACGAGAGATCCTGGAATGTCCTTTGCCAGTTGTAATTCCGATGATTAACTATGAAAACTCATTTGATGTGCATGTGTTTGTCCTTATCTAAAGTTGAGCTCCATTGAAGTTTCTGGGGATTGGGTAGCAAAAAGTTTTGGGTTCTTGCACGTGTGTTAGAAGGGATTCTTAAAGCATTGAAACTTGGGTAGCCATGGCTTTCTCTTATCCAGAGTTTCATGGAAGAAGTGATGAAGACGTGGAAGACTTTTTGGAAAAGATGGAGGTTGCCTGCATTAGCAACCAGATTCATGACCCGGTGCAAAGGTTACGTCTTCTCCAAATCTGTTTGAAGAGTGATGCATGAGTTTGGTCCAAAGCATTTGAAGAGGATTTGCATGGGGCTGATCCACCCGTAAGGTTAGTTGGGACAATCTACGGCATGGGTTGGAAGTGGATTTTGTGAAGATAGAAGATCCTGAGAAAGTGTAGCAGGAAGTACATGCTTTAGTGCAAAAGGAAGGTGAGCCAGTAGATGCATACATACGTAAGTTTTCATTGGCATGTGAATGGATGTGCAAGGCCTTAGCACCACAGGTGCCTCCACCTCACATGATGAAAAAGGACAGGTTCTTGGCTGGTCTTTGGGAGAATATACGTTGGAGAGTGGAGCTAAAGAAGCCTAGGACATATGAAGATGCACTAGAGGTAGCAAGGAACAAAGATTGGAAGCTGAGGAAAATGAGCCAGGTAGGGGTGGAGTATTTGCCCATGAGGTCTGAATTTCAACCTATGGACTCTTTACAAGGTCGCATACCAGGGGTTCATCATGAACCAGTGGTTTCTGTTACTCCTCGGGCTATGCCAGCAGTGGTCAATACAATAGTGCAAGATGATGGCCTAAGGCAAGACATGAGGCAAGTGGTAGATTTAATGAAAAATCTCATCCTAAACATGCTAGGTCAAGTGGGAAATAATCGAGGTCGAGGGAGGTTTGCAAATCAGCCAAGAGGTGAAGAGAGACCTAGGAATGGTGTTGGACAAAGCAATGGTAGGTTCTGGAGGCAGGCACCCACATGTTATAATTGTGGAGAGTTGGGGCACATCAGTCCGCAATGTGATAAGCCACCAAGGATGGGGGGAGACATGTATCCATTGGCAAGACAGGTTCTAGCTAGGTCGAATGATTATGGCATCGAAATTAAGGGAGAGGAAGGAACCAGTGGATTAACCCAGGAGGAAAAGGGAAAGACAAAAGTGCTAAGTGTAGTCACCTTGGAAAAGGCATCAAAGCTAGAGGATACATTAGTGATTCCCATTGGGAAGAGGAGCACAGAGGAAAAGGAAGGAAGAAGTGCCCCAGGTCCTAGTAAGAAGAAGGGAAAGAGCCATGAAGGCGAGGATGTCAAGGCCAAGAGGAAAAGAAGGGCTCGTTCCAAGTTTCCTGTTTCAGATTTTCTACTAGGAGATGGGCAATTAAGCTATGAATTGAAGGAGGATCTGACAAGCAGGAAGGGAGATGCTACTTTTGGGCAGCTTATAGAGATGGTGCCTAAGCTAAAGCGACAGTGGAAGAGGATGGCTAACCCAATGGAGAAAGAGCCAGAGAGAGGTTCAGTGAAGGTGTTAGTGATGGATGAGCTACCAGACATTTTTCTAATAGTAGATGTGTGGCACAAAAGAAAAAATCTAGGACAAGGTTATGTTGATGGTGGAGCCCAAATATGCGTCATAACACACTCATGTGTTGAGAAGATGGGTCTCACAGTGAGACTGGGGTGTCAGGTTTCCGGATCAGATTGGCAAACCATCAGAAAGTAAAATGTTTGGGTGTTGTAAAGATCTTAGAAGTGGAGGCATATGATGCAAAGGCGGTGGTTGATTTTCATGTGATGCCAGTGGGGTTGGGAGCATATCCTATTATATTGGGTAGACCATGGTTACGTGCAGTGGGAGCTGTTCAAGATTGGAGACGTGGTACGATTAGCCTCTATGGAAAGACAGGTGCCAAGAATCTATATAATATGGACACAAAAGACCATATTAGGTATTTTGGTAAAAATCTCACATTATGGGAATCTCCAAATCGACTAAATTCATGTAATTTGGAAATTTTCCACTTAAAGTGAGAAAAATTGAGGTGTGTGGTTAGTAAATAAAGTGAAAATCTCATAGGATTGTGGTGTTGATAAACACCAAAAGTCAAGAGGATGTACAACACATGGATTTGAATAATAACTACGAATTACATAAAACAAAGGAAGATACAAAAAAGATTTTGTTTACAAATTGACTAGTATAGTGACAATAGAAGCTCCACATAATTCTACTCCACATTTGATACCATGTCTGAACTTTGATCCAAGTGTGGTTGATGTGCATGAGTGAGGCCTTCTATGGCTTTTAGAGCATGCCTTTCTGGAATCTTTATTCTAGAAAATGGTCCTTCTTTGTTGGGTCTCCAGGACCAAATAATTGCATCTACAGTTTCCCACACTTGTGGGTCCTTATAGTTGACACGCTTGAGTATCTGTCATCCCACTTTTTCTCACGCAAGGTGCCCAATATTGAATCAAGAGTTTTCTGTAGTTTGGTGATGTAGGATCATTATCAATGTCAGATAAAGCCATTGCAAGCGACACTGGATAGATTTCTGTGTCACTCGGAACAAGCATAAGAAAGTCACCTTGGTGCACATCAGACATAGGGTCAAACTCTTCCCTTGGCCTATCTCGTTGAGACCCACAATCGTTCAACTCTTCAAGGCCTAGGAATCTTTATGCTCCTTGTTGCAATTCATTGTAGTGCTTTGTAGGTGAGAATATTCTTGATTTTTTGGCCAAAACATTTCATACAAGACTCCCTCTGATATGATTGCTTTTCCAATCTCTTCAATTACCTTACTCCAATAATCTATCACGAGTCTATAATATCGCGGAATACTTGAACCATTCCCTAAATTTTTCCAAAATTTTATATACTTATTTAGCCCCAAAATGACTTCTTCGTGGGCCTTGACATACTCCGCCATTTGTACTAGAGGTGGATCTCCATGTGGTAACATTGGCTTGCCTTCTGTGTCTGTTTTCCAAAGGCGAATACTTCCACTCCAACTTGATACACCTACATGTGCCTTATATTGCATCATTGGTGTCTCATCCTGCATAAAGAACCTGAACTGAAGCGGTTTGGAGTGTCCAACAAGTATGTCTTGTCCATCACAAAGATAGCCATCACAATATTGCTTGAAATCGGGGATCTTTAATTGTGAGAAAAAATGGACTTGGAGATGAAGATGAGCTGTTTCGTAATGTATCCATCAAATGTGACAAAGTATAGGTTTCTGTAACTCTCAACTTCTCAAAAAACCTACTAAACATGGCGTCTATGTCCTCATGTGTATGCCCAACCATTAAAAATCCCAGCTGGATGGTTTTGAAAACACCCCTTGCAACAAGCATTGACAAATAGGCAAATAAGTATCGATTTTTGTTTTCCCCTGCACAATTATCCAATTGTAGCAACAAGTTCTCTGGCAACCTACAAAATGTTGACCCCAATTCCTCTTTTGCAATTTCTGATGACTGCACAATGGGCTCTTTTCCATCACTCAAGTTATGGTAGTCCAAAGCATCCCTTGAGTTCAAAGCATGTAGTAGTGAAATATTGCTCCTTGGAAGTCCATTTGTTACTAGATGACCAAGAGGATGCTTATCTATCCTCTCTAGGTTATGTAAACAATTAGCAATTGAGCCAATTGTAAGATTTGGATCAGCTGGCCACAAACCATTCAAGACAAAGTGTCCGTAATGACCTTCTCCATGTCCATGAGTGATCATGCCAATCAATGCCACCTACAGATTATATCCTGAATCCACACCCTTAGGAACAATGCGTAATCTAGGAATGGCAGTATTCTTTTGATCCATCTTATCATGGATTATGGATACATATTTTTGTGGTTGAGTTTCTGAATACGTGCGCCATGCATAATATAGGCTTCTGCAACTCTTTTGTTGTGCCATGTGAACTTCTCTCTCCCTCAAGAGAAGAGCTCTCTCTTCAAGAGAAGGTTTAGCTTCTAACCTTGCCTTGATTGAGCTACAAATATTACACTTAGAGAACTCACTCGTCTTTGTTAAAGTGACATATGGGTACTCTTTGTTCCAAATTCTACCAAAAGAAGATTGGGATAGCTTCTTCTCATAGCCCATTTGGTCAAGTGTCGTGTTGATTTCACATAAAATATCCACTTGTTTGTATGCTGATGGAATCACCAATTGAGTCTCTGTTGAGCCATCTAGCAGTGTTCTACTGATATGTGGCATCTTCTCAGAGTTGTTTTCCACAAACTCATTTAGTAGTGCTCTTGCTAAACTAGTATGTTGAAGTCCCCTTCTGAATGTACATGTGTTCCCATGTACATATTGGCACACACCATTTTCAAATTTCTCCTTGTATCGATAAAATGATGTCTTTGGTATTCCATGTAGCTCATACCATGCTCTACAACAAACAATAGAGACATTTAGCCTGAATTGGTATCGTGACTTCTCATCTTTCTGATAACATATAGAAAGAACATCATAAACATAATTAGTGCGTGATTTTTGAGACTCTCCCCAAAATTGTTGTCGTAACCTTGTCACCATATCACGATCTGCAAACTAGAAACATTTTTGTGCACAACAATCAATGCATGATACCCTTTTAATTGATTTTGTTTGGAAGGTAAAAAGTAGAAGCTGGTGCTGCTTTTGATTTTTGAGTCCTGTTCATGAAAGTGTATCGTCTCTTCCTTGACAACTGGACAACATTATTGCCATCAAGTTTTTTTCCAACATTGTCATCGTTGGATACATCCTCATATGTAGCATGCATGCCATCAAACAGGAACAAAGCACTGTAATGGGCTCCCATTCAGCATTGTTGTCGGCTTGATGGGCCACATTAGCAAAGTGATTCTACCCACTTCAACCACATCATCAATGATTGCATTTTCTCTTTCAATACCCACACCCACACAATCATGACCAAGTTCCTGAAAGTTGACATAATCATGTGGAAATACATATAAGATGGTCCCTTCATTCATGGTTTGCATCATTGTGTCATATTTTAAAAGGACCCTCTGATTTCTCCAAGACTCTCGAATCACTACTTCAAATTCTGGGCTTTTCATAGGTATTGCATCTGTAACTAGAGTATCAGAATGATCATGTTCTTCATCACCATTGTAGCTTTGACCATCGCGAACAGCACTCCATAATGAGCCTTGGAGAGATGAAGTATCCATTGTAGGAAAAAGTAGGACCACATCCTTCAAGCATTCCTTCACTAGTATGGAGACATTTTCTTGCCCTATCTTTGTACCACCACAAGTAGAATCTGGATCTGTTCTACACACACAACCAATACCAACAATTTCATTGTCAAGTATCATATGTACTTTCTCCCCAGATTGGAAGTCCATCCTGTAAGTGAAAAAGATTACATTGTTAAATCCATAGTTATAGAAAAATACTCTTCAAACAAAAAATCATGCTACAACATGAAAAAGGTTTGCATAGGTTGGACAAGTGGTGAACCTTGAGACCAAATCCTCCTTGCTATATTAATGGAAGCAAGGTTGGAAATTATGGTGGATCTTGAAACCAAAGAATCCTTGCTATATTACAGCATAGGTTGGACAAGTGGTGGACCTAGTTGTAATACCTACTGCCACCTATCAACTACTATAGGACTATGCTTTCATATGTCCAAGTATCCCTTGAGTTTTACAAGGTTGAACACGTGGTGGACCTTGAAACAATTAAAATCCCCTTTCTATATCAAAGCATACCTTGGACAAGTGATGGACCTAGTTATAATGCCCAATATCCAAGGTGAAATACCTTAGGACCTTGCTACCTTGCCTGCCAATTTATACGTAGCCCCTCATTTTTAATGAAAGAAAGGTTGGACAAGTGGTGGACCTTGAAACCAAAGCCTCTTTGCTATATGAGAGCATAGGTTGGACCTAGTTGTAATACCCATTGCCACCTATCAACTACTAAAGGACTATGCTTTCCAATGTCCAAACCTTGATTATTGAAACCAAAATCCCCTTTTCTATATCAGAGCATATCTTGGACAAGTGGTGGACCTAGTTATAATGCCCCTCCTTTCTTTAATGGAAGAAAGGTTGGGAAAGTGGTGAATCTTGAAACCCAAACCCTTTGGCTATATATAGAGGATAGCTTGGACAAGTGGTGGGCTTAGTTGTAGTATCCAATGTCCAAGGTCCAAGGTGAACTATGTAAAGACCTTACTTCCAAAAACAAAGTCGTACAGGTGGTTCTCCTTGAAACCAAAACCTCCTTAGTGTATTAGAAAATAGCTTGGAGAAGTGGTGGACTTAGTTGTAATGGTGAATGTCCAAAGAAAACTATTATAGGACATTTCTTCCCAAATCAAGTTTGGACAAGTGGTGGATCTTGAAACCAAAACCCCCTTACTCTATTAGAGCATAGCTTAGATAAGTGGTGGACCTAGCTATCATGGAAAATGTTCAATGTGAACTGCTACAGGACCTTGCTATTAAATGTCTAAGTAGAGCTAGCTTCTTTAATGGAATCAAGGTTGGGGAAGTGGTGCATCTTGAAACCAAAAGCCCTTTATTGTATTAGAGCATAGCTTGGACAAGTGAGGGACCTAGTTTTAATGTGTGATGTCCAAAGGAAAGTATTACAAGACCTTGCTTTCCAATATTTGAATTGGTCAAGTGGTTAAAACTAAGTATAAAACTTTGACCATTTTCTTCTCGAATTGCCAAAAAGCTAGTTTTAGACACCCCTAAATGAAAATGGTTTAGGGTGGCCTTAAACAATGTTTTTTCAAAGACTTGAACAAAAGGGTTGCCGAAGAGTAATGAAAATTTATTATGGCTTGAAGTACTTGAGTATGTGAAAACAAGCCTAGGTTTTCCACGAGGCAAAAGGTGACAAAAAGGAAGTGTTGTCTCTTATGACATAATAAGAACATTGGAAACTTAGGATTGACCATGTGGCCGAAACTTTGGCAAGTGAAGTGGTGGCCAAGTTTTGTGGCACAATGTACACTTGGTCCTATATGTCTTGACCACTTGGCTAAATCTAGGACCATAAGGCCAAACCTTTGGCACCTTAAATATAGTATGAGACATAATCTAGAACTGCTATAGTAAATTATTAGTATAGTTAATATGTTAATATTTGTATTATATTTAAGTATATGCTAAATATAATTTATGTCAAAATTTCACAAATGAAGAATGTTCCCATTTAGCACTCGAGATGCGGGGTCTTAGGGCAATGCCACAATGGGATGCATATGACGAGACAGCGCTTCCAAGTGAGGTTTGGGGGTAGCGCTCTTGATGGGGATGTGGAATATAAAGCTCTCGATGGCGGGGCTTGGGAGGCTGATTTTGGGATATTGTTCCGGGTAGGGTCCGGGGCAGCGCCCCGGGCGGGGTCAAGGACCTAGTATAGAGTGAATTCCTAGTATAGAGTTACGCATGTTTTGCATATTTTCAACCATGATTTCTTTAATTTTGGGTGTGTGAATTGGTTATTGTTTTATACTGCTTTTGTTTTTTCTAATCCTATGATAAAACATGCACTTGTAGCATACGTGGCATTCTAATAAGCGCACACAGATCGCACACAGTTTGAGTATACGCGCGCGTAGAGGAGCAAACCCGGCATCCTACACAACGCACAAGTGGAGCGCATAGGATTGACAGTTCACGCACAAGATAAAGAAATAGCATCGTATGCAACGCTTTCTAGAAGGGTAGGATTGGTCATAGCTTCTTCTCAGGAGACATTGCACACCTCACGAATAGAGAAAAAACAGGTATTTCTCTCTCTCTCACTCTCTGTCTTTCTCCATATAGAGAAGATGGTTCTCTGTAACTCTTTCTTGCATACACACTCTCGTCAAAAGACAGAGATACATAGTTTAAAAGTATTCCCGCACACATACACATATTCCCACACATCGTCTTCCTCTCTTCCACATACATAACCATAGTAAAATCTATTATCTTGCTGTCTCTCTCTTGAAAATACATGCACATATTCCCACACATCGTCTTCCTCTCTTCCACATACATAACCACAGTGAAATCTGTTATCTTGTTGTCTCTCTCTTGAAAATACGTGCACATATTCCCATACATCGTCTTCCTCTCCCTCTCTCTCCTCTTTCTAGAAAATAGGTATTTCTCTCTCTCTCTCTATCTATCTATCTATCTCTGTATCTTGCTAGCTCTCTCTTGAAAATACATGCTCATGTATGTGTGTGTCTGTGTTATCTATGTGTATGTATGTATATTTGTGTTATTTCATTGTAATACTCATACATAATGCAGATACACTATTACACTTAATTACGATATGCACACATAGTATATATACATACATAAATATCACAAATAGCTAACACATTGTAATACTAGTAAACTTGAATGGAAGAATTACTTGTGTGATCTGTTAAAGTCGATTCTTGTAGCGAGTTCTGGATGTATGCTGAGCTGATTTTCCTCTAATCCATTTGTAGATATGATTGTATCTTCTATTTCTCAACAAAAGTAGTGTTGTTTAGTGATACACCTAATGGACATAAATGGTTGAAACTAGGACATGTAGACCAAAAATACGTGTATTTCTTTGGATGAATATATACAATTTCTGCTGACCCTTACCACAAGTGGTGGACCTTGAGACCAGTAGACTATAAGGACCTCCAAACAATACCTTGTACACTCAATCCTTCTTGGTATCTAGGTTGGACAAGTGGTGGACCTTGTTCAAATTCTCTAAACACTCTCTCTAACATGGTGACATAATTAAGGTGTGATAAATTCATATCATGCAAACTAATATCAGTTTAGGCTTCTTAATTTGAATTTGTTTGAATTTATGTACAATATAATGATTTGAGGTTTGCATATTTGAATTTAGGTGGGATAATGATATCTTTTTGTGGTAAACTTGAATTTAAAATCAATTTTGCGTGGAATATTTTAAATTTAAGTGGTAAAATTTAAATTTTATAAAAAAGTTTGAATTTTAAAATTTGGGAGGGATATTTTTAAATTTAGGCGGGATATTTAAAATTTGGGAGGGATATTTTAAATTTAGGAGATAAGATTTTGAATTTTAAATTTAGGCGGGAAGGTTTTGAATTTATAGGGAGATCTCCCTTACATAAGAGAGTATAGGTTCGACAAGTGGTGGACCTTAAAACCAAAGCATCCATGCTACTGGACATGATAGGTAGGGAATCTAGTTGAATATTGTATGTATAATATATATGTAATAGATCTAGCTTGGACAAGTGGTGGACCTTGCAACAAAACCCCATGTAAAACATATCATGCACATTCGAAGTGGTAAGAAAAAATATCATTTAAGATATAGCCTGAAAGGTTGGACAAGTGGTGGACCTTAACACCCAAACCTTCTTAATATAACGACATAGAGTGGAAAAATGTTGAATCTTGAGACCAAACCACTCATGCTACTCAGGATAATAGCTTGGACAAGTGGTGGACCTTAAATGTAAACACCCCATGTACGAAATATCGTGGGTTTAAGGTATTTCAATGGAGCCTAGCATCTTGCAGACATGGTGGAGCATCCTTCTCTCCATGTTTCAATAGACCCTAGCATGGACAAGTGGTGGACCTTTGCTTCTCTCTATGATTCAAAAGAGTTAGCTTGGACAAGTGGTGGACCTTGGAACCAAACCTCCATGTAAAACCTATCATGGTCACTCCAAGTGGTGAGAAAGAATAACCTTTAAGATATAGCCTTATAGGTTGGACAAGTGGTGGACCTTAACACCCAAATATTCTAAATATAATGACATAGAGTGAAAAAGTGGTGGATCTTGAGACAAAACCACTCATGCTACTAGAGATAATAGCTTGGACAAGTGGTGGACCTTGAGACAAAACCACTCATGCTACTAGAGATAATAGCTTGGACAAGTGGTGGACCTTGAACGTAAACCCCCTATGTTTCAATAGAGTTAGCTTCGACAAATGGTGGAGCATCCTTCTCTCCATGTTTCAATGGAGCCTACCTTGGACAAGTGGTTGACCTTTGTTTCTCTCTATGTTTCAATAGAGTTAGCTTGGACAAGTGGTAGACCTTTGATTCTCTCTATGTTTCAATAGAGTTAGCTTGGGCAGGTGGTGGACCTTGGAACCAAACCCCACTGTAAAACCTATCATGGTCACTCCAAGTGGTGAGAAAGAACAACCTTTAAGATATAGCCTTATAGGCTGGATAAGTGGTGGATCTTAACACCCATATATTCTTAATATAGTGACCTATAGTGGAAAAGTGGTGAATCTTGAGACCAAACCACTCATGCTACTAGCAATAATAGCTTGGACAAGTGGTGGACCTTGAATGTAAATCCCTCATCTACAAAATGTCGTGGGTTTAAGATATTTCGATGGAGCCTAGCATCTTGGAGACATGGTGCAACTTGCTTCTCGTCATGTTTCAATGGAGCCTATCTTCGACAAATGGTGGAGCATCCTTCTCTCCATGTTTCAATGAATCCTAGCTCGGACAAGTGGTGGACCTTTGCTTGTCTCTATGTTTCAATAGAGTTAGCTTGGACAAGTGGGGGACCTTGGAACCAAACACTTATGAAAAACCTATCATGGTCACTCTAAGTGGTGAGAAAGAATAACCTTTAAGATATAGCCTTATAGGTTGGACAAGTGGTGGACCCGTCAAACCTAGATATTCTTAAAATAGTGATAGAGTGGAAAAGTGGTGAATCTTGACAGCAAACCACTCATGCTACAAGTGATAATAGGTTGGACAAGTGGTGGACCTTGAATGTAAACCCCCCATGTATGAAATATCGTGGGTGTAAGGTATTTCAATGGAGGCTAGCATCTTGAAGACATGATGCAGCTTGCGTCTCTTCGTGTTTCAATGGAGCCTATCTTGGACAAATGGTGGAGCATCCTTCTCTCCATGTTTCAATGGATCCTAGCTTGGACAAGTCGTGGACCTTTTCTTCTCTCTATGTTTCAATAGAGTTAGCTTGGACAAGTGGTGTACCTTGGAACCAAACCCCAATGTAAAACATATCATGGTCACTCCAATTGGTGAGAAAGAACAACCTTTAAGATATAGCCTTATAGGTTGGACAAGTGGTGGACCTTAACACCCAGATATTCTTAATATAATGACATAGAGTGAAAAAGTGGTGAATCTTGAGAAAAGACCACTCATGCTACTAGTGATAATAGCTTGGACAAGTGGTGGACCTTCAACGTAAACCCCCCATGTTTCAATGGAGTTAGCTTCGACAAATGGTGGAGCATCCTTCTCTCCATGTTTCAATGGAGCCTAGCTTGGACAAGTGGTGGACCTTTGCTTCTCTCTATGAGAAGAATATAGTTAGCTTCGATAAGTGGTGGACCTTGGAACCAAACCCCCATGTAAAACCTATCATGGTCACTCCAACTGGTGAGAAAGAATAACCTTTAAGATATAGCCTTATAGGTTGGACAAGTGGTGGACCCGTCAAACCTAGATATTCTTAAAATAGTGATAGAGTGGAAAAGTGGTGAATCTTGAGAGAAAACCACTCATGCTACTAGCGATAATAGGTTTGACAAGTGGTGTACCTTGAATGTAAACCCCCCATGTATGAAATATCGTGGGTTTAAGGTATTTCGATGGAGCCTAGAATCTTGGAGAGATGGTTGCTTCTCTTCATGTTTCAATCAGGCCTATCTTGGACAAATGGTGGAGCATCCTTCTATCCATGTTTCAATGGACCCTAGCTCGGACAAGTGGTGGACCTTTACTTCTCTCTATGTTTCAATAGAGTTATCTTGGATAAGTGGTGGACCTTGGAACCAAACCCCAATGTAAAACCTATCATGGTCACTCCAAGTGGTGAGAAAGAATAACGTTTAAGATATAGCCTTATAGGTTGGACAAGTGGTGGACCTTAACACCCAGATATTCTTAATATAATGACATAGAGTGAAAAAGTGGTGAATCTTGAGACAAAACCACTCATGCTACTAGTGATAATAGCTTGGACAAGTGGTGGACCTTGAACAACAAACCCCCCATGTTTCAAACGAGTTAGCTTCGACAAATGGTGGAGCATCCTTCTCTCCATGTTTCAATGGAGCGTAGCTTGGACAAGTGGTGGACCTTTGATTCTCTCTATGAGAAGAATAGAGTTAGCTTCGATAAGTGGTGGACCTTGGAACCAAACCCCCATGTAAAACATATCATGGTCATTCCAAGAGGTGACAAAGAATACCCTTTAAGATATAGCCTTATAGGTTGAACAAGTGGTCGACCTTAACACTAGAATGATGACCTAACAGGACATAAAAGTGTCCTTTCAGGGTTTTGGGAAAAAAATCCAAAACCATAGTAGATCCACTCATTTTGAAAAATTCTTTCATGAATTTATAGTTCAATAACTACTACATATGGAAAAAATGAGAAACTTGTAATTTTTCTCATTCCTTGGTCACTACAAGCCTCGAAAGTTGATAGACCAGTGCATTTTTCCCAAAACAGCAATTTCTTACGATTGATTGCATATAAATAAGAGTGGGGATTTTTGTAGGACATGAGATAAAATGCCCCGTTAACTTCAATGGGTTGGTGACCAAAACATATGGTTGCTTTTAACTCACTAATTTGTTTTTGAGCAAAAAAAATAGGTACAAAAAAGTTGCATTTTTGCCATTCTCTGGACCTATCATCAAAGTTTCTATAGTCACGCTCAATACAGATACTATATAGATGTTTTCTTAGTTCCCTTTGGGCCTTTGGATTCAAAAGGATCCATGGAGCATGTAAAAAGGATAATGGATCTCTTACAATTGGAACCTTGGGGGCAATGATAAAGTGCTAAATACAGCAAACATGAAAAAACTGGGTTTAGCATTATGACCTCTAGAAACCCATAAAAACTACTCAATATCTAGCCAAGTTTGTAGTCTATGATTAGATATGATTACTACCTACAAAATACACACAATTCGCCTAAGAAACTAGCAATATTGAGAAAGTTATACTTGCTACTCTAAAATGTATCGTATTCTTCAGCAATTAGAAAACTCAACCATCATCATATACTATGCTATATAGCATATTAGGTCCACCAAAACTCAAGGAATATTAGCTTTATGTTATACATTACACTTACACAATCAAAATTGAATTTGGATATCAAGAAAGCCACCAAAAAAATCATAAAAGTGCTAATTTTGGCCAAAAAACAGGATTATACAATTCTTATAAATTGGTCATAACTTTCAATTTTAACACTTAGCTCTCCCTACAAGCATCAAAACATGTTGAGAACTATGAAGGCCTAACCTCTAGCCATCTAAACCTCACAAACATGAAGTTTAGAGTAGTATAGTTGCCAAAATTTGAAAAAAACCAAAAACAGGACCCGTTTTTTCACACAGTTTAGGTTCAAAAATGTTGTGCAAGAGTAAGGTTAATGGTGAAATCGATACTCCAAAAAAAAAAGGATAAGTTTTTTTCAGCTTATAAGGCAAGTTTGTGGATATATAGCACCTAGAAATTCATTTTCATACTCTTCAAATAATTCAAGTAAAATGATCACTTAACAGGACACAAAAGTGTCCAAGGACATAAAAGTGTCCTATTTACCATTCTAAGTGGTGAATCTTGAGACCAAACCACTCATGCTACTAGGGATAATAGCTTGGACAAGTGGTTGACCTTGAATTTAAACCCCACATGTAAAAAATATCGTGGGTTTAAGGTATTTCAATGGATCCTAGCATCTTGGAGACATGGTGCAGCTTGCTTCTCTTCATGTTTCAATAAGGCCTATCTTCGACAAATGGTGAATCATCCTTCTCTCCATATTTCAATGGAACCTAGCTTGTACAAGTGGCGGACCTTTGCTTCTCTCTATGTTTCCATAGAGTTAGCTTGGACAAGTAGTGGACCTTGAAACCAAACCCCCATGTAAAACATATCATGGTCATTCCAAGTGGTGAGAAAGAATACCCTTTAAGATATAGCCTTATAGGTTGGACAAGTGGTCGATCTTAAAACCTACATCTTCTTAATATAATGACATAGAGTGGAAAAGTGGTGAATCTTTAGACCAAACCACTCATACTACTAAGGATAATAGGTTGGAAAAGTGGTGGACCTTGAATGTAAACCCCCCATGTAAGAAATATCATGGGTTTAAGGTATTTCAATGGAGCCTAGCATCTTGGAGCCATGGTGCAGCTTGCTTCTCTTCATGTTTAAATGGAGCCTATCTTGGACAAATGGTGGAGCATCCTTCTATACATGTTTCAATAGAGCCTAGCTTGCACAAGTGGTGGACCTTTTCTTCTATCTATCTTTCAATAGAGTTATCTTGGACAAGTGGTGGACCTTAGAACCAAACCCCCATGTAAAATCTATCATGGTCACTCCAAGTGGTCAGAAAGAATAACCTTGAAGGTATAGTCTTATAGGTTGGCAATGGTGGACCTTAACACCCGGATCTTCTTAATATAATGACATAGAGTGGAAAAGTGGTGAATCTTGAGACCAAACCACTCATGCTACTAGAAATAATAACATGGACAAGTGGGTGAAGTTGAATTTAAACCCCACATGTACAAAATATCGTGGGTTTAAGGTATTTCAATGGATTCTAGAATCTTGGAGACATGGTGAAGCTTGCTTCTCTTCATGTTTCAATGAAGCCTATCTTTGACAAATGGTGGAGCATTCTTCTCTCCATGTTTCAATGGACCCTAGCTTGGACAAGTCGTGGACCTTTGCATCTCTCTAAGTTTCAATAGAGTCTGACCTTGGAGAAGTGGTGGGCCTTGGAACCAAACCCCCATGTAAAACCTATCATGGTCACTCCAAGTGGCGAGAAAGAATACCCTTTAAGATATAGCCTTATAGGTTGTACAAGTGGTGGACCTTAACACCTAGATATTCTTAATATAATGACATAGAGTGAAAAAGTGTAATAGGACTAGTCTTTGAAGTTCTCAAACTCGAAAAGAATGTAGCAGGACATATCTTTCGTTAGCACGATTTGAAAGATTGTTGAATAGTCTATTAAATAGAGCTTATACAAATGAGTTGAGATATTAAGAGAGAACCTATATTCTTTTTTTAAAATAATACACTAAAAACGGATTTGATAAAGATTAATGAATAACAGATAGTCTGCCTATGAACAGTAAAATTGAGATTTTTATTAATATCAATGTTTTATATTTATGTATTTTAGCTTAAAATGCATGGGTAATCTTAAAATAAGTTGTAAAAGTAGTGGAGACCCAAAAATAGAGGTTTTATGAGTCGCGACCTAAACGTTGCGTTTTTAGCCAAACAGAGATCTTTTTTGCAATTCTGTTTGCGCTGCCTTGTAGACTAGACCTATTCCCGTCGTTTTGAGTACCTGGATTGCTCTGTTCTAAGTTTGTTTGTAGAAGTTATGATGAACACAAACAGAAGGCAGCAGCAGTGTAGTATATACAGGGACAGACAGACATACAACATCATACAGTTCTCCCTGCTATCAACCAAGAAATGGATTGTTTCTTCATGGTAGAGTATGACAATTGAGATTATGAAGGTATATAATTATGTTTTTTTACTTTGATTATCATGTTGAATTGGTTGCACGAGTATGTTCTTTTGGCTATTTTGTAGGCGATGCAGAAATCAATGTGTGAAACAGGATCTATGCAAAGTGTCGTGATAGAAATCTAACCTTTACGGATCGCTTAGCAATCACGTTCTTATATTATTCTCGCAGGTATACTTGGTGCAAAAATCGTGCAGGCTTTTCGAAGGATAAAAGAAGGATAAAAGCACGACGGGTGGTGCATTTGGTATTCATTCACCGATCTCTTCCTCTGCGAGTGCGAGTGTGAGTGCGAGTGAGAGTGAGAGTGCGAGTGTGAGTGAGAGTGCAAGTGCGAGTGCGAGTGAGACGTTGCATGCAAGCGAACTGAAGCTCGGGGGTGGTCAGGAGGTTCGAGCTCCGTACAACGGAGTGCGCCCATATATTTTGCTCCTCTGTTGTATCAAAACTCTACAAAGATTCATCAATACAAAGATCTCTTTCTCTATCTTTTGCTATCGATCTCTATTATTCGGTTCCTGTGACAAAAAGTGGTGAATCCTGAGACCAAACGACTCATGCTACTAGGGTTAATAGGTTCGAAAAGTGGTAGACCTTGAATGTAAACCCCCCATGTTTCAAAAGAGTTAGCTTCGAAAAATGGTGGAGCATCCTTCTCTCCATGTTTCAATGGAGCCTAGCTTGGACAAGTGGTGGACCTTTGCTTCTCTCTATGAGAACAATAGAGTTATCTTGGATAAGTGGTGGACCTTGGAACCAAAGCCCCATGTAAAATATATCATGGACATATTAAGTGGTGAGAAAGAATACCCTTTAAGATATACCCTTATAGGTTGGACAAGTGGTCGACCTTAACACCTAGATCTTCTTAATATAATGGCATAGAGTGGACAAGTGGTGAATTTTGAGACCAAACCACTCATGCTACTAGGGATAATAGCTTGGACAAGTGGTTGACCTTGAATTTAAACCCCACATGTAAAAGATATCATGGGTTTAAGGTATTTCAATGGATCCTAGCATCTTAGAGACATGGTGCAGCTTGCTTCTTTTCATGTTTCAATAAAGCCTATCTTCGACCAATGGGGGATCATCCTTCTCTCCATGTTTCAATGGAGCCTAGATTGGACAAGTGGTGGACCTTTGCTTCTCTCTATGTATCCATAGAGTTAGTTTGGACAAGTGGTGGACCTTGGAACCAAACCCCCATGTAAAACATAGCATGGTCATTCCAAGTGGTAAGAAATAATACCCTTTAAGATCTAGCCTTATAGGTTGGACAAGTGGTCGACCTTAAAACCTAGATCTTCTTAATATAATGACATAGAGTGGAAAAGTGGTGAATCTTGAGACCAAACCTCTCATGCTAATAAGGATAATAGGTTGGACAAGTGGTGGACCTTCAATGTAAACCCCCCATGTACGAAATATCATGGGTTTAAGATATTTTAATTGAGCCTAGAAGCTTAGAGACATGGTGCAACTTGCTTCTCTTCATGTTTCAATGGAGCCTATCTTGGACAAATGTTGAAGCATCCTTCTATCCATGTTTCAATGGAGCCTAGCTTGGACAAGTTGTGGACCTTTGCTTCTCCCTATGTTTCAATAGAGTTAGCTTGGACAAGTGGTGGACCATGGAACCAAACCCCCATGTAAAACCTATCAGGGTAACTACAAGTGGTGAGAAATAATAAATTTTAAGATATAGCCTTATAGGTTGGACAAGTGGTGGACCTTAACACCCAGATATTCTTAATATAATGACATAGAGTGGAAAAATGGTGAATGTTGAGACCAAACTACTCATGCTACTAGAGATAATAGGTTGAACAAGTGTTGGACCTTGAATGTAAATCCCCCATGTACAAAATATCATGGGTTTAAGGTATTTCAATGGAGCGTAACATCTTGGAGACATGGTGTAGCTTGCTTCTCTTCATGTTTCAATGGAGCGTATCTTGGACAAATGGTAGAGCATCCTTCTCTCCATGTTTCAATGGACCCTAGCTTGGACAAGTGGTGGACCTTTGCATCTCTCTAAGTTTCAATAGAGTCCGAGCTTGGACAAGTGGTGGACCTTGGAACCAAATCCCCATGTAAAACCTATCATGGTCACTCCAACGGGCGAGAAAGAATACCCTTTAAGATATAGCCTTATAGGTTGGACAAGTGGTGGACCTTAACACCCAGAACTTCTTAATATAATGACATAGATTGGAAAAGTGGTGAATCTTGAGAGCAAACCACTCATGCTACTAGAAATAATAACATGGACAAGTGGTTGAACTTGAATTTAAACCCCACATGTACAAAATATCGTGGATTTAAAGTATTTCAATGGATTCTAGAATCTTGGAGACATGGTGAAGCTTGCTTCGCTTCATGTTTCAATGAAGCCTATCTTTGACAAATGGTGGATCATCCTTCTCTTCATGTTTCAATGGAGCCTAGCTTGGACAAGTGGTGGACCTTTGCTTCTCTCTATGTTTCAATAGAGTTAGCTTGGACAAGTGGTGGAACTTGGAACCAAACCCCCATGTAAAATATATCATGGTCATTCCAAGTGGTGCGAAAGAATATCGTTTAACACTAGAATGGTAACAGGACACTTTTATGTCCTTGGACACTTTTGTGTCCTGTTAAGTGACCATTTTTCTTGAATTATTTGAAGAGTATGAAAATGAAATTATAGGTGCTATATATCCACAAAGTTGCCTTATGAGCTGAAAAAAACTTAACATTTTTTTTTGAGTATCGATCTCACCATTAACCTTACTCTTGCACAACATTTTTGAACCTAAACTGTGTGAAAAAACAGGTCCTGTTTTTTGCCTTTTTTCAAATTTTGGCAACTATACTACTCTAAACTTCATGTTTGTGAGGTTTAGATGGCTAGAGGTTAGGCCTTCATAGTTCTCAACATGTTTTGATGCTTGTAGGGAGAGCTAAGTGTTAAAATTGAAAGTTATGACCAATTTATAAGAATTGTATAATCCTGTTATTTGGCCAAAATTAGCACTTTTATGATTTCTTTGGTGGCTTTCTTGATATCCAAATTCAATTTTGATTGTGTAAGTGTAATGTATAACATAAATCTAATCTTCCTTGAGTTTTGGGGGACCTAATATGCTATATAGCATAGTATATGATGATGGTTGAGTTTTCTAATTGCTGAAGAATACGATACATTTTGGTGTAGCAAGTATAACTTTCTCAATATTGCTAGTTTCCTAGGCCAATTGTGTGTATTTTGTAGGTAGTGAGGCGGTCCGGGGCGGGCAACAAGAAGAGCAACCTCTAGACACCCTTCAAGGCTCCCGTGCTGCTCAATGGGGCTGGGGCACAACACAACACAAACCAAAACAACAAACCCACAGCCAAATCCCAACTACACAAGGGGCACCACCTAGTTTAAGAGCGAACTAGGACGCAAAAGAGGAGAATCGTTAGAGCAACCCACAAACAAGCAAGGAATTTACACTAACCCTAACACCAATGGAACACTCTCACACACTAAAACACGAGAGAGAGAGAGAGAGAGAGAGAGAGAGAGAGAGAGAGAGAGAGAGAGAGAGAGAGAGAGAGGGAGAGAGATAGTGCTCGGGCTGCTTTGAAATGTATCGGCAATGATCAAGCAAACACAACTATATATTTAAGAAAAAGAGAGAAAGGGGGAGGGGGTGCTTGTTGCATTAATACCTTCTTACAAATCTGTCATGACAAATCAAGTGAGATTAGTATTTGTTCAACATAGCTTGCGTAAATTTCACCATAACACATCACAAAAAAAGCCACCCCAATCACTGTCTTAAAGCCAGGGGAGTCCTCTCCACCCTGTCGCCCTCTTACAGTATGTGAGATTTATGGCTAGATTGATGACAACACCAGAGACAAGCTATCAAGAACTTAACAAAAAACACCAAGACACTTACGCATCATTGTTGTCCATTACTTCACGTTGGAAGGGAGAGAAAGTATCCAAGCTTAGTCCAAATCCACCCTCCTTGATTCAGCAAATGTTGGGCTTACACTAGTTGGAGAAATGATAGATTTCCTACTCTCAATGGAATGATCACTCTCTCTCTTACAATGGCATAGAGTTCCCTTGCTAATCTCCTATTACACCACATGCACATGCATAAGACAATGAGATTCCACTCAAGAGCTCCTTCTAGAGAGGTTGAGCTTGGCTTCTCAAGCTATAGCATAGTGCTCTTGCTTATGGCTCCCCCCTTTTGTGCTAGCTACACCCTCCTTTTATAGCAATTTTGAAGGCTAGGGTTACTCCTCTAACCATGGTTGGGTTAGATTTTCAGCAATTTATCTAATTTCTTTTTCTTGGAATTATCAAGAAGTTGGTGGGGAAAGAGAGAGGAGAGAAATGGAGGTGATAGGACTTTTCATAGTGGGTTAGTGTTAGTAGAGTTAGTATTAATTTACAAATGGAATTGGATATTTACAATGGAAGTATCCATGTAGGATACAAATAAGGAAGAAAAACTCTTAAGAGGTAAGAAAAGGTGGATTTCTTACAAGGTTGATGCTCCAAGTGTCTTGAGTAGGGCCGATTTTGACGCTTGTTGACGGTCCACTAGCTTTGACGGTACATTTTTTCTCCACTCTTGACTTTCCTTGAGAGACAAGGTAATTGAAGCTGAGTAATCAACCACCATGATGCTATCTTTTAAGAGAAGAGGTTGAATTTTGTGGTTTTTTTGATAGATATGGGTAATTTGGAGGAGGAAAAATGAGACTAGGTGGTCAATTTTGGAATGGAATTGTGTGTGGGAGGTATGAGTTCACCATGGTTTCTCTTATTCTTCAAGGTTGAGGAGAAGGTGAGTAGTGTGCAGAGAGGAGTGGTGAGAGAGGTGGGGATGATGAGTGGAGAAGTGTGTGTGAAAGAGGAAAATGATAAAGTGGAAGAGAGAGTGTGGCTGCATAGCATGGGAAAACTGGGGTCCACTAATAAAATCATAGCTCACAGCTCGTAGCTCAAAAAAATATGAAAAAATTTGAGGCAAAAGTTCATCCCACGAGCTACAACTTTTGTTTGTATCACCCTTTCAAATTCGGAGAGCAAGTGAACTTTAAAACTTCAGAAAAACCAACCGTTTTTTTCCACTGCACAAGGTCTTTGTGGGGTCCTTCTTTGGATGATTCTTTTGAATACCTCCAAGAGTGAGCCCTCCATAGTGCATGTATGCATGCCACCTACCCTTGACCTTATTTGGTAGGTCTATAATTGAAGATATTGTATAGAGCATGATATAAGTGAATAGTACAACTAAGAAAATCAAATATTGAGAGGTCTAAAAAATATGTATATGTCAAATATAAATTATATAAGTGGAAAAAATATAAAGGGGTCAAAAGAAATCTCTCTCATTATGAGGCTACCATAAAAAGATATATATTTTTGGTGTTCTAATTTTTTAGAAAAAAACAAAATAGATGTAGGAAGGGAAAAATCAAAATAGTGAAAAAATATACACATAAATAAAACTAGTTTTTTTGGATTTTGTTGGGGTGGAGTTACACCAAATATAAGAGAAGCTTACATGAAAATATTTCTATATGGAATAAAGAGTATGAAAAATGGTAAGAAAAAATTGTGGTAATGGTGAGGCAATGTACAGAGCATAAATAACACACACCTAGGTAGAAATATTTAAATAAATACCAAAATAATTATGAAAAAATCTTTTATTTAGGCCCTATATATAAAGAAATATTTACATACGCATGGGCCATAATATACTTATATATATATATATATATATATATATTGGCTCAACTAGCCCAATGACTAGCTAATTGAGGGTTTTTTAAGAAGATATGGGAAAAGTCCCGTGACTCAAGCACGCCTATGTACAGTGAAATGGTAGGGATAGCCACAGTGTTTGGGTGATTTTGGTAGGGTGAGGTAACTCACTGTGGTAATTACAAAGAGCCGAAAAATGGCTATCATTAGCCCTCCCCCTGGATGATGGTATATTCATGTACCATCATAGAGCATCTTTTCCAAAGAGAGTGCTTCAGAGTCCTTGACAAGATCTTCATTGTTTGGCCCCTCGGAATTTTGGCTAGAGTTACACTCATGCTTCATGTAACAATACTTACATGAGACAGTGGCCTTTTGACAGATCTTTGGTAGATCCTTTGGTAGAAGGCGACTCAAATAGGGCTTCAAGCGATACCCGTTTACTTTCCTGGAGTGCTCCTTACCATTCAAGTCCATAAGCTGATAGTAACTTGAATTGAAAGCCTTCTTGACGATGTATGGCCCTTGCCATCTTGTTTCAAATTTGGCATCAAAACGATTATCGAGTCGATTGTCATACCTTAGCACAAGATCTCCTTCATTGATGCCTTTGTCCTTCAGTTTCTTGTCAAGCTTCTCCTTTGTCTGTGTGGCTTTCCTCTTATAGCACTCGTATGATGCTTCTCTTTTCCACTCAAGCTCAGCTAAGGTAAGAAGTCGATCCATCCATGCTTCTTGATCATCTTGTGCTGATTTGCCATGAAGTCGCATTGTTGGAATGTTTAGCTCAATTGGCTGTAAAGCCTCTTGACCATAGACCAAGTGAAATGGTGTGAACTCCGTGGCTTCCCTATATGTGGTTCGATACGCCCACAAGGGACCATCCAAGAAGTCATCCCACAACTTTGTCTTGTTTTTCACCATCTTTCTAATGATGCCTGCAATGACACCATTAGCTTTTTCTACCAAACCATTTGATTGGGGATAGTAGGGTGTACTGTGACGATGTAGAATGTGAAGTACTTCACAGACTTCTGTGAGCAAGCCCTTCCTAAACCCTGGACCATTATCAGAAACAATCTCCAAAGGTGTGCCAAATCTGCAAAAAATGTGATTGTACACAAACTTGCTAACTGTCCTCTCATTCACTCTTGCCACACTTTGAGCTTCCACCCACCTAGTCATATAGTCTACAGCCACTAGAATGTAGAGTTTACCATTTTTTGTCCTAGGCAGAGGACCCATGGCATCAATGCCCCACTTTTCAAAGGGTCCATTTGCAATCACTATTTGCCTCGGGCCATGCACCAACCTTCTATTTCCATTTATCTGACAATTGTGACAGCTTTTACACCAATGTTGAACATCCACATGCAAGCTTGGCGAAACATACCCCGCAAGCAAAATCTTCTTCACAGTTAATTCTTGGGCAAAATGACCACCACATGATTCTTCGTGCAAACCTTTTAGAATGGCTGGAATTTCCTCAATAGTTGGTACTCTTCTGCACACTTGATCCTTCCCTCTTTGATAAAGGGAGCCTTCTAGGAAGAGATACATGCTTGCCTTCTTCATGAGTCTCCTCTTCTGAGCTTTTGTGAAGTCTGGTGGAAAATCACCCTCCAAAATGTAGCCAATGATGGGAGTCAATGAATCCAATCCCTGGTATCTCGGTTGCTTGACAGTTGCTGCCACCATGATGACCTGCACTTCTTTCTCAACACATGTAACTACTTGCTATGCAAGTAAATCGGCATCTTCATTCTGTTTCCTAGGAATATGATATAGTTGCACCTCCTCAAATTGATTAAATAGCCTACGAATGGCATGAACTTTTGTCCTTAAGCTTTCATTCTTGCATGCCCAAATGCCTAAAATCTGTTTAACAATGAGAAGTGCATCTCCTTTTACCATGAGACGTTGTATCCCTTGGCCAATGCACATCTTCAAACCATGAAGTAGAGTGTCATATTCTGCTTCATTGTTGCTAGCTGAACTTGGTAGATTGAACTTCTCTTTCATGACCACCTCTCCACTTGGGTTGAGCAACACTAGCCCTCCCCCTGCTTTTCCTGTGGCTCGACGAAAAGCTCCATCAAAGAACAAGGTAAAAGCATTAGGAATACTTTTTGGTGGTGGCAATGGTAGGGTCTTTACTTCAGGCACCTTAATCTCCTTTTCGTGCACCCTATAAGTGAGAATCCCTGCCAATTGTGCATGCACACTATCTTCTACCTTGAAAGAGTATTGAAACTCTTGCAACTCCATAATCCACTTTGAGATCCTAGTACTAAGATTCATTTGAGATGACACCCAAGGGAACAAATTTTCTGCAGTGAGAATTACAAAAGGTTTTGGTAGCAGGTAGGATCTAAACTTTCTCACCGCAAACATGAGAGAAAGCATCATGAGTTCTGCTTCTGTGTAGTCTCTCTCCAAAGCATTCATGACCCTACTAGCAAAGTAGATGGGTCGCATCCTTGTACTGTGGGGATCTTGTTGTAGCAACACAGCACCAATTGTTTCTTTCCCAGCACTAGAGCTAACAAAGAATGTGTACTCCCAACAAGGAGGCGTGAGTGTTGGTAGCTCTGACAAAATGACTTTAATGTTACAAAAGTACTCTTCAAGCTCATCAGACCATGCAAATTCTACTTGTTGTGTCAACTTTTGCAAAGGATGAAGCAACTCCGAGGCTAAGTGAATGAAGCGTGACATATACTTCACCTTCTGAATGAAAGAGATGACCTCCTTAAGACTCTTCGGTGATGGGAGATCAATAAGAGCCTTTGCCTTTGAAGGATCCACCTCAAACATTTCTACACGTTCTTGATCGGTTACTATCCTCTTGATACGGCAAGACATCTTGAAATTTGCTAAAAATAATTCTGCATCCTCTCCAGGCTCTCCAAAGAAAAGAGGATATCCAGACATTTGGCGTTGGCTCTCCATTATTATGAAAGATTACAACACGAGTTACAATAAGGGATACAATAGAGATTTAGAACCACTCGCCTGCAAATGAAGAAGTGAGAAAATACCACTCTAGGTTTTCTTCTTCAGCTATCCAAGCTTCAATAAGGTCTCGATTTGTTTGATCAAAACAAAAGGGTAGACTATTGATGAGCTCTAAGAAGGGTTGAAATTCTTCAAAGCTAAGGCGATAAACAGAAATCTCTAAAACTTCATTTTCTGGATCCAAAAGAGCAACCACGTCCAAAGTGATAAATTGCACTTGCTCTACAATTCCCAATGCACAAGCGGTTTGTATAAAAACTAGATCTTCATGCTCGTCGAAGGCCGTGAGAAAGTAGCAATTGACTAGGAGCTCCTTTCCTTCGAGTTCCACACAGTCGGAGTGAGGCAACCTTCTCACAATTTCATAAAGAACATCCTCATCAAGTCCAATCAAGTTTGCAAGATTTAAAGACTCCACTTGTGCTACAAAATTCCTGGACAAAAACTCCTTAGGATTATGGTTAAATCATTCAAAAGCATAAAGAGATTTACAATGTCTCTATGAACAAAGTGTCATAGAAAGTAGAGAAGGATGAGAATTTATACAAATTTGCAATCTTCTCTATGCTCTCTTTATTAAGACAAGCTCTGAATAGCTCCCTATCTCCTTTGTTGAAAGCGAAAGGAAGACTATTAATAAGACGCAAATGAGGGAAAAATTCACCAAATGTGAGTCTATGAAGCATGAACTCTGGCCGCAAGTTTCCTGAAGAGTCTTCCTCAATGGTGAAATGCACTCGCCAAACGCCAAATTTCACTCTATTTACCAATCTTAGGGCACACACTAGTAAGATGAATGCGTGGTCTTCCTTAGTGCCCAACAAGAAGAGGAAAATGGAATCCACGCGTAGGACCTTCCGTCTTAACTTCACCACCCTCTTGTTATGAGGGACACGCCTTACTACTTGCTCCTGCAACTCAATTGGTAATAGAGCTAGATCTCTAAGGATTGAACTTTCACTGCACACACATTCCCAGTTAGAACAAATGATCGTTTTTTTGTTTCTTGTAACAACTTGGACAAAGAAAAAACAAACATACACACTATTTTGCCGGGCTGCACTTCATTTTAAAATAAAATGAACACATGTACATCAAAAGAAGTGTGGTAGTTGATGCAGGGTTTGGTGATGCAAGAATTTCTCCTACTCTTTGGGCACCAAACATGAACATCATTCGTTGTTGAAAATGGATCTTTCTACTAATTGCAACGTTTATTCTAATGTGTGGAGTAAAATGAAAGGGAAAAACCTCTATTCCTGGGCCATTATCCATGGCCTATGCATGTCCTAATGCTTAAAACAAAACAAAAATATAGACGTCCAAACTAAGGTCGTACCTAATGAGAGGCAAAATAAAAGGATTTACTGAAGCGTTTATCTCGGCCAACCTAAGAGGACCTAAAATTCTACGAATGACACACTGAAATTGCAATTTAGTACTAACAATTATGTTTACCCTTTGCCTTGCAATGGGAATGAAGGGATCATACAAATCTTCGTGATTCATGCAAACTACTTGACTATGCTAAAGGTTGATTCTACACAAAAATACACAAGCCGTCCTCAGTGGGGGCACCAATTTGAGGCGGTCCGGGGCGGGCAACAAGAAGAGCAACCTCTAGACACCCTTCAAGGCTCTCGTGCTGCTCAATGGGGCTGGGGCACAACACAACACAAACCAAAACAACAAACCCACAGCCAAATCCCAACTACACAAGGGGCACCACCTAGTTTAAGAGCGAACTAGGACGCAAAAGAGGAGAATCGTTAGAGCAACCCACAAACAAGCAAGGAATTTACACTAACCCTAACACCAATGGAACACTCTCACACACTAAAACACGAGAGAGAGAGAGAGAGAGAGAGAGAGAGGGAGAGAGAGGGAGAGAGATAGTGCTCGGGCTGCTTTGAAACGTATCGGCAATGATCAAGCAAACACAACTATATATTTAAGAAAAAGAGAGAAAGGGGGAGGGGGTGCTTGTTGCATTAATACCTTCTTACAAATCTGTCATGACAAATCAAGTGAGATTAGTATTTGTTCAACATAGCTTGCGTAAATTTCACCATAACACATCACAAAAAAAAGACACCCCAATCACTGTCTTAAAGCCAGGGGAGTCCTCTCCACCCTGTCGCCCTCTTACAGTATGTGGGAT
Organism: Adiantum capillus-veneris; assembly: GCF_014529385.1. Lineage (NCBI taxonomy): Eukaryota > Viridiplantae > Streptophyta > Polypodiopsida > Polypodiales > Pteridaceae > Adiantum > Adiantum capillus-veneris. Next base: position 62,066,748 of record NC_140940.1, on the reverse strand, counting down.
TTATGGCTAGATTGATGACAACACCAGAGACAAGCTATCAAGAACTTAACCAAAAACACCAAGACACTTACGCATCATTGTTGTCCATTACTTCACGTTGGAAGGGAGAGAAAGTATCCAAGCTTAGTCCAAATCCACCCTCCTTGATTCATCAATGTTGGGCTTACACTAGTAGGAGAAATGATAGATTTCCTACTCTCAATTGAATGATCACTCTCTCTCTTACAATGGCATAGAGTTCCCTTGCTAATCTCCTATTACAACACATGCACATGCATAAGACAATGAGCTTCCACTCAAGAGCTCCTTCTAGAGAGGTTGAGCTTGGCTTCTCAAGCTATAGCATAGTGCTCTTGCTTATGGCTCCCCCCTTTTGTGCTAGCTACACCCTTCTTTTATAGCAATTTTGAAGGCTAGGGTTACTCCTCTAACCATGGTTGGGTTAGATTTTCAGCAATTTATCTAATTTCTTTTGCTTGGAATTATCAAGAAGTTGGTGGGAAAAGAGAGAGGAGAGAAATGGAGGTGATAGGACTTTTCATAGTGGGTTAGTGTTAGTAGAGTTAGTATTAATTTACAAATGGAATTGGATATTTACAATGGGAGTATCCATGTAGGATACAAATAAGGAAGAAAAACTCTTAAGAGGTAAGAAAAGGTGGATTTCTTACAAGGTTGATGCTCCAAGTGTCTTGAGTAGGGCCGATTTTGACGCTTGTTGACGGTCCACTAGCTTTGACGGTACATTTTTTCTCCACTCTTGACTTTCCTTGAGAGACAAGGTAATTGAAGCTGAGTAATCAACCACCATGATGCTGTCTTTTAAGAGAAGAGGCTGAATTTTGTGGTTTTTTTGATAGATATGGGTAATTTGGAGGAGGAAAAATGAGACTAGGTGGTCAATTTTGGAATGGAATTGTGTGTGGGAGGTATGAGTTCACCATGGTTTCTCTTATTCTTCAAGGTTGAGGAGAAGGTGAGTAGTGTGCAGAGAGGAGTGGTGAGAGAGGTGGGGATGATGAGTGGAGAAGTGTGTGTGAAAGAGGAAAATGATAAAGTGGAAGAGAGAGTGTGGCTGCATAGCATGGGAAAATTGGGGTCCACTAATAAAATCATAGCTCACAGCTCGTAGCTCAAAAAAATATGAAAAAATTTGAGGCAAAAGTTCAGCCCACGAGCTACAACTTTTGTTTGTATCACCCTTTCAAATTCGGAGAGCAAGTGAACTTTAAAAATTCAGCAAAACCGACCGTTTTTTTCCACTACACAAGGTCTTTGTGGGGTCCTTCTTTGGATGATTCTTTTGAATACCTCCAAGAGTGAGCCCTCCATAGTGCATGTATGCATGCCACCTACCCTTGACCTTATTTGGTAGGTCTATAATTGAAGATATTGTATAGAGCATGATATAAGTGAATAGTACAACTAAGAAAATCAAATATTGAGGGGTCTAAAAAATATGTACATGTCAAATATAAATTATATAAGTGGAAAAAATATAAAGGGGTCAAAAGAAATCTCTCTCATTATGAGGCTACCATAAAAAGATAGATATTTTTGGTGTTCTAATTTTTTAGAAAAAAACAAAATAGATGTAGGAAGGGAAAAATCAAAATAGTGAAAAAATATACACATAAATAAAACTAGTTTTTTTGGATTTTGTTGGGGTGGAGTTACACCAAATATAAGAGAAGCTTACATGAAAATATTTCTATATGGAATAAAGAGTATGAAAAATGGTAAGAAAAAATTGTGGTAATGGTGAGGCAATGTACAGAGCATAAATAACACACACCTAGGTAGAAATATTTAAATAAATACCAAAATAATTATGAAAAAATCTTTTATTTAGGCCCTATATATAAAGAAATATTTACATACGCATGGGCCATAATATACTTATATATATATATATATATTTGGCTCAACTAGCCCAATGACTAGCTAATTGAGGGTTTTTTAAGAAGATATGTGAAAAGTTCCCTGACTCACGCACGCCTATGTACAGTGAAATGGTAGGGATAGCCACAATGTTTGGGTGATTTTGGTAGGGTGAGGTAACTCACTGTGGTAATTACAAAGAGCCGAAAAACGGCTATCAGTAGTAATCATATCCAGTCATAGACTACAAACTTGGCTAGATATTGGGTAGTTTTTATGGGTTTCTAGAGGTCATAATGCTAAACCCAGTTTTTTCATGTTTGCTATATTTATCACTTTATCATTGCCCCCAAGTTTCCAATTGTAAGAGATCCATTATCATTTTGACATGCTCCATGGCTCCTTTTGAATCGAAAGGCCCAAAGGAAACTAAGAAATCATGTATAGAGTATATGTATTGAGCGTGACTATAGAAACTTTGATGATAGGTCCGCAGAATGGCAAAAATGCAACTTTTTTGTACGTATTTTTTTTGACCAAAAAAAAATTAGTGAGGTAAAAGCAACCATATGTTTTGGTCACCAACCCATTGAAGTTAACGGGGCATTTTATCTCATTTTATATGCAATCAACCATAAGAAATTGATGTTTTGGGAAAAATGCACTGGTCCATCAACTTTGGAGGCTTGTAGTGACCAAGGGATGAGAAAAATTACACGTTTCTCATTTTTTCCATATGTAGTAGTTATTGAACTATAAGCTCATGAAAGGATTTTTCAAAATGAGTAAATCTACTATGGTTTTGGAAATTTTTTCCAAAACCCTGAAAGGACAGTTTTATGTCCTATTAGGTAACCATTCTAGTTTTAAGATATAGCCTTATAGGTTGGACAAGTGGTCGACTATAAAAACCCAGATCTTCATAATATAATGACATAGAGTGGAAAAGTGGTGAATATTGAGACGAAACCACTCATGCGACTAAAGATAATAGGTTGGACAAGTGGTGGACCTTGAATGTAAACCCGCCATGTACGAAATATCGTGGGTTTAAGGTATTTCAATGGAGCGTAGCATCTTGGATACATGGTGCAGCTTGCTTCTCTTCATGTTTCAATGGAGCCTATCTTGGACAAATGGTGGAGCATCCTTCTCTCCATGTTTCAATGGACCTTAGCTTGGACAAGTGGTGGACTTTCGCTTCTTGCTATGTTTCAATAGATTTGGCTTGGACAAGTGGTGGACCTTGGAACCAAACCCCCATGTAAACGTATCAAGTGGTGGACCTTGGAACCAAACCCCCATGTAAAACCTATCATGGTCATTCCAAGTGGTGAGAAATAATACCCTTTAAGATCTAGCCGTATAGGTTGGACAAGTGGTCGACCTTAAAACCTAGATCTTCTTAATATAACGACATCGAGTGGAAAAGTGGTGAATCTTGAGACCAAACCACTCATTCTACTAAGGATAATAGGTTGGACAAGTGGTGGACCTTGAATGTAAACCCCCCATGTACGAAATATCATGGGTTTAAGGTATTTTAATGGAGCCTAGCATCTTGGAGATATGGTGCATCTTGCTTCTCTTCATGTTTCAATGGAGCCTATCTTGGAAAAATGGTAGAGCATCCTTCTCTCCATGTTTCAATGGAGCCTAGCTTGGACAAGTGATGGACCTTTGCTTCTCTCTATGTTTCAATAGAGTTAGCTTGGACAAGTGGTGGACCTTGGAACCAAACCCCCATGTAAAACCTATCATGGTAACTCCAAGTGGTGAGAAAGAATAAAGTTTAAGATATAGCCTTATAAGTTGGACAAGTGGTGGACCTTAACACCCAGATATTGACATAGAGTGAAAAAGTGGTGAATGTTGAGACCAAACCACTCATGCTATTAGAGATAATAGGTTGGACAAGTGGTGGACCTTGAATGTAAACCCCCCATGTAAAAAATATCATGGGTTTAAGGTATTTTAATTCAGCCTTGCATCTTGGAGACATGGTGTAGCTTGCTTCTCTTCATGTTTCAATGGAGCATATCTTGGACAAATGGTGGAGCATCCTTATCTCCATGTTTCAATGGACCCTAGCTTGGACAAGTGGTGGACCTTTGTATCTCTCTAAGTTTCAATAGAGTCTGAGCTTGGACAAGTGGTGGACCTTGGAACCAAACCCCCATGTAAAACCTATCATGGTCACTCCAAGTTGCGAGAAACAATACCCTTTCAGATATAGCCTTATAGGTTGGACAAGTGGTGGACCTTAACACCCAGATATTCTTAGTATAATGACATAGAGTGGAAAAGTGGCGAATTTTGAGACCAAACAACTTATGCTACTAAGGATAATAACTTGCACAAGTATTTGACCTGGAATTTAAACCCCACATGTACAAAATATCGTGGGTTTAAGGTATTTCAATGGATCCTAGCATCTTGGACATGGTGAAGCTTGCTTCTCTTCATGTTTCAATTGTTGGAGCTATATATGGCTCACTCTACTGAACTTGGTCTCACCTATATATTTGTATCTTGTCCTCAATATGAATCAGTCTTTGGGAGCGTATATGGTGTGTCTCTTGTCTCGTCTCTCTCTCTTTCTCTCTACATCTCAACATGGTATTAGAGCGGTAATGATCACGCGCCGATTCAATTCATGGTGACAACAGTATGTGTATGCGATTCGCATGTAAGATTCAAAATTGTTACAAATTTTATTTTTTGAGCGTTGATTCGTGTTAACTGTGGTTGTTTTGTGTTCAGAAGAATATGATTAGTATTTTATGTGGCGTTTTTTTCTAATCAATCTAATCGTTGATTACGTTTTCTTGTTAATGACACCCTGAACTTCATCTCAATTTTTCTTGTTGTTCTGCTCAAAATTTGGAGAAACGAGAAAAGCGCAATGGAGCGTAGCGCAATTACCCTTTTCATCAAAAACTTGTTCGTCTCCTCGAGCTCTTCGATTTGAGTTCTAGGTTTGTGTCAATCAGAGTTTGCAGCATAAAGTTTTGCTGTTTTTACTACAATTGAGCTTGACGCAGCTTTCTTCGTCCTACTTCTTCGTGAAGCATCCGCGATCGTTTTTCTTATTTTGGCGTTAAATTTTTCGAGAAGATTTAGATTTTTTCTATTCGTATTGTGGCCGTCAATCTTGTGTCTCACGCCACTCTATTTTGAGGACTCGTTTATTCTTAACGTCTCCTTTACCCTGCCTTTTTTGGGTGACCTCTCTCACATCTTTGGACGTTCCTTGATCATCCTTCTTACGTTTATCGTTGACACAACGCAGTACTCATATCTCTCTCATTTTCAATTGCGGCCTTCACCATATATGGTGTGCAGATTCTGCAATCTTATCTTATACGTCTTCTCGCAACAAGATATGGCTTTGAATATTCTCGTCAACGGATTTCCTTCTGGCCAGCGTTCTGTTCCTCCTTTCCAAGGTCAAGGATTTCCAGGCTGGAAAGCAAAGATGTTAATTCTTGAAGGCGATGAACTCTCCGATGTTGTTCTTGGAAATCGTGTTTGTCCGCCTCAGCCTGTTGATACGGATAATGATAATGTGCTTATCACTGAAGGACCTATATTTGAAGATTGGAATGTTGCCTATACGGATTGGCAACGACGTGATAAAGCAGCTCGTCGGTATATTCTTTCTGCTCTTACTGATTCCCTTTTGCTTGATATGTATGAACTGCCTACTTCCCACGACGTATGGAAGTACCTTATTGCAAACTTTCAGAAGAAATCTGTTACATAAATACTTTATTTGAGAGGGTTTCTTAACAAGTTACAATATGAAGTTGGTAATTCCATGACGGGACATATTGAATCTTTAAAATCTATTATTAATCAACTTGGTGCTGCCGGTGATCCTGTTCCACAAAAGCAACTGATTACACTTCTCCTTGATACGGTGAAGGACTCTTCTTATGATAACATTGTTACTATTCTCTCTAATAAAGATGGTCTTGATTTCGACCAAGCTTGCATGTCTTTAATTGAATACTCTCAACGTCAAGAACGTCGGAATGCTGGTCACGATACAGCTATGATTTCACAAGAGGAGACTGAGTCACAACAGATGGAACGTGCTTTTTATGCTCGAAGGCGTCCATTTCAATGAGGAAACCGCAAAGGTGGCCGTCGCGGTAATATTTTCTCTCGTCTCAAATCTCCTAATAAGCAATGTTCTTACTGCAATAGAAATGGCCATATTGAAGATGATTGTTGGGCACGTCAATATGATTAAGAACACAATATTACCACAAAACAACCACGTTTATCTAGAGACTCTTCTTCTTCTTCTTGTGAATATTGTGGACGATCTGATCATCCCACTCATATGTGCTATAAGCGTCGATTCGACACAGATCGGCATAGAGCATATGCTCCTGAACATCGAAACAACATTGTACCAGAAACAAGCTGCGTCCTATGTTCAGTTGCTCCAGACATAATACTTCATGTACGTGATGGATCACTTTTTATTGTCGATTCTGGTGCTACAGGAAATATGACATATCACTCTAAGTGGCTTCATAACTATCATCCACTGCCAGTTCAACGTGTTGTTTATCTCTACTGATGATACTACTTGTCAAGTAAAGGGTATTGGAGACTTATATCTTGGTACCTTATCTTCTTCCACTCAAATTTTGCGAGGAGTATTACATGTACCAGATCTTCAACGTAATCTTCTTCCAGTTGCTAGACTTGTTGATCTTGGTCTGTTTGTTGGATTTGATCATACCAAATGCCGAATTGAGAAAGATGGACAGACTATAGTCACTGCTCCTCGAAACGGTAATTTGTTTGAACTCTCTCTCAAAGATGCTGTAGCAAATATTGTCACTGCTCTAGGTGATCATGATTGCAAAGTATGGCACCACCGTTTTGTTCATGCTGATTTCTCAAAACTCCTTGATCTTCAACGTCGTAATCTCGTTCATGGCATGGATCTTAAAGCCCATCCCCATATGGGAATTTGTGAATTTTGTGCTCTTGGGAAACACAATCGTAAACCCTTTCCTCTTTCAAATACAACTCATTCTCATGACATATTGGATCTTGTTCATACTGATATATGTGGACCTCTACCTTCTTCGAGATCACAATATCGCTACTTCATTACTTTCATTGATGATTTCTCATGGTATACGACTGTATTTCTACTTAGACAAAAATCTGAAGCCTTATCTGTTTTCAAACAATTCCACAAGGCTGCGGAACTTCAAACTGGTCGTCGCCTTAAGAAGCTTCGTAGTGACAATGGAGGCGAATATGTTTCTCGAGAGTTTGTGAGTTACTGTGCTGACAGTGGAAATCATCATGAACACACTATTCCATATTCGCCTCAACAGAATGGTGTTGCTGAACGAAAGAATCGCACTATTCTCAATGCTGTAAGATGTATGCTGATTCATTCTGGCTTATCTCGTGTTTTCTGGGCTGAAGCTACTTTGACAGCAGCATTTATTCAAAATCATCTTCCTACTACTGCACCCTCTGGTAAGATACCCATCACAGCATGGACATGTGACATTCCTTCTGTATCTCATTTTCGAACCTTTGGATGTATTGCTTATATTCATGTTCCCAAAGAAACACGAACAAAGCTTGATGCTCCTGGTCTTCACGTTATTTTTATTGTATATTCTGACACTTCCAAAGGATACAAATTCTATGACCCTTCCTCCAAGAAAGTAATTGTGAATCGTGATGCTACTTTTAACGAACAGCTTATGGGAGGCTCGTGGTCCATGGATGATTCTGATGATACTAAATCATTGCTTCAGGCTTTTCCATTTCTTTCAGAAGATGAAACTCTTGCTATAGAGCAGCTTTCCTCTTCACAACCATCCATTCCAAATGTTGCCAATGATGATATTGATATTTTTGTTGATCTGCCTATTGATTTTGAACATGGCTCATGTCATGTTTATGATGACGATATTGCTGATAATGCTAAAGGTACATGGATGCTAACTAAATTACCTCCTGGTCGTACAGCTATTAAATGTAAGTGGGTGTATAAGACAAAAGTAAAAGCAGATGGATCTTTTGACAAGTTCAAGGCGCGTTTAGTTGCAAAAGGTTACTCCCAAGTAGCTGGTGTTGATTATCAAGAGACTTTTTCACCAGTTGTTCGCATTACAAGTGCTCGAGTTTTATTGGCCTTTGCTGTTCAATTTGATTTAGAAGCTCATCAAATGGATGTGCGAATTGCTTTTCTTAATGGTGACTTGGAAGAGAAAATTTATATGGAACAACCAGAAGGGTTTGTTATTCCAGTAAAATAAGACCTTGTTGCTCAACTCCATAAGGCACTATATGGTCTCAAACAAGCTTCGCGAGCCTGGTATAAAAAATTTGATCTTTTTCTCACCTCTAAAGGATTCATCTCTTGCTCGTCAGACCCCAACTTATACATAAAATGCCAAGGTAGCAGTTTTGTGATTCTTGCTCTTTATGTGGATGATACCATCCTTGTTTCCAATGATTTGGGATTTCTTCAGCAAGTGAAAAAGTTATTGTCTTCTGCATTCGATATGGTGGATCTTGGAGAGATTCACTCTTGTCTTGGCATTCAAATCCAACGGAACCATACAAAAGGTATTTATTTTATTCCTTCGATAGTCAAAGTTTATTGCAGATACTATTCAAAAATTTGGTATGGAATCTGCACATTTCGCCAACACACCTTGTCTTGCGAGCTCTACGACGAATACTTCTGACAATGGCGGTCAACTTGTCACAAATCAACCTTATGCTAACTTGATTGGATGTCTTCAGTTTGTTGGCATGAACACTCATCCTGATATTCTGTTTGCTGCTAATTATCTTGGACAACATCTTGCATGTCCTTCTCTTAAGCATTGGTCCGGTGCAAAGCGTGTATTGAAATACTTGAAAGGCACTACAGATTTTGGTTTAGTCTATCAACGACAACTCACATCGGATTCTATGCAATTTCTTTTGGGTTACACAGATGCAGACTGGGCAAGCTCACATTTATCTATGCGATCTACCAGTGGAAATTGCTTCTTTATAAATGGTTGTCTTGTTTCTTGGACCAGCAAGAAACAACGTTGTGTTGTAGTTTCTACGACTGAGTCAGAATATGTTGCGGCATCACTTGCAGCTCGTGAGTTGATTTGGCTTCGACAAATGCTGGTTGATATTGGTCACTTTCCTCTTTCTAGCACACCCTTGCGGTGTGACAACCAAAGTGCTATTAGTCTTGCAAAAGACTATGTTCAACATAATAAGTCAAAGCACATTGTTGTCCATTCTCATTATGTCAGGTATGAAGTACGCAAAGGAACCATTATGGTTGAACACTGTCCAAGTGACCAGATGATTGGAGACATTTTGACCAAAGGCCTCAATGAGTCACATTTCATCCTCTTGCGCTGGGAGCTTGGAGTTGCTTCGGCCTCACTCTTTCTAGATTAGCTTCTTTGCTATTGTAATAGCTTTGTACATATGAAATTGTAATCTTTTAGGTACCATGCACTATGCACACTCCACATTTGCACCTTGTGATATCTAATTCACTTGAATATTTGTACATAGATGCACAATTCACTTTCACATCATCACCGCTGGTTCATATTTCACATTGTTTAGGGGCTTGGGTTTTTCCCTTGAACTCCCCAAGGGTTTTTTCATCCAAAGCTAGAGACCCTTGTTTGAGTGGGGGTTTTGGAGCTATATATGGCTCACTCTACTGAACTTGGTCTCACCTATATATTTGTATCTTTTCCTCAATATGAATCAGTCTTTGGGAGCGTATATGGTGTGTCTCTTGTCTCGTCTCTCTCTCTTTCTCTCTACATCTCAACAGTGCCACATTGCTATGAACCTGACTCCGCATTTTTACTGTCGTCTGGCTGTAGAAATTAGTTTCAACTCAAGGTTAGAGTCCAGTATTTGATTAATTTGAACAATACCTCTTTTGAATACGGTAATAACAAGTTTTTCCATCAATTTGGTTGGAGGAACTTTAAACACAAAGCTCCAAAATATATTTTCAGCACCCAAAGAATTACTAGTGTACATGATTTTCCTTTCCAATGCAAAAATAGGGAAACTCTTTTTCCATGATTTTATCAGCATATTGGAGATATCAAACCCAGTTTTTAATGGAGCAGCTAAACAGTTTATCCCAAACATTCATATGCCAAACCCCATGAAAGTACACTGCACCTGTATCAATCAATTTCCACAAGCATACTAAACAATCAATATCATTATCCAAGATGTGCTTTATGAGGCAATCCCTTCTTGCCTGGGCATGGAATTTCATATTTAGAATGTGCAGACCACCCAATGTGTACGGGAAGGTCAATTTATCCCAGGCAATCAAGGCAGCGACAGTAGAATGAATCCTCCATAAAAACCTAGACATGCCTGTTGTAAATTTTTGTAACATTTTGTCAGGCCAGTCCAACAAAGGCAAGTAGTACATCATGTAAGGGATGAGGATAGATTGGACTATCCTTAATCTGACATATAGGGGCCATTCATCTTAGTACCAAGCTGTAATTTTGGCTTGCACCTTCTCCACTACCTATTGTTGCAACTAGGGTTGAGACGCACCCACTCCAATGGGGTATCCCAAGTGTCTGAATACATGGCCTTTTGGGTACCTCTTCCCATACCAAATAAGAGCATGAAAGTCCCTGACTGAAATATCGATGAGGGCAAATTTGGTTAAATTTAGATTTAACCTAGCTGCTAATGCATATTAGTCCAGAACTTTTATACATCACAATACATTGATATTGTTTGCTTTGAGGAACACAAAGGTGTCGTCTGCAAATCCTTTACCTGTTACTTGTTTAGAGCCCAGATGAAGATTTTACAGGTGCCCATTTGCAGCGAGGGCATCCAAATAAGAATACGAAGGGTGAGTTGCAACAACAAAAAAACGTGGGCTGATAGGACAACCTTGCCTAACAAATCTTGCAATACTCACCTTCTTAGAGAGTCTACCATTAATCACAATTCTGGAAAAGGGCTGCTGCCTCAACAAGTTGATGAAGTTGCTTATTCTGTTGCCAAACCCATCCTTTTTAGTACACTTTGCACAAAATCCCACTGCACTGTGTCAAAAGCCTTGACAAAATCAATTTAAAACGTAACTATGTCTTGCTTATAATTTATAGTATGTTCTATACCTAGTTGGACTGTAAGTATGTTATCATAAATAGATCTGCCATCAATGAAGCTTGTTTCGGCAAGGTAAATGTGTTTTCATAGCTCAGGTGCTATTCTTATAGGAATAGATTTGGCTAGAATTCATAGTGATGGGCCTTCAATCAGCCAGAGTTTTAGGGAAGGTGTTCTTAGGGATCAGCTTTATATTTCCCTTCTTGAGGGTAGAATCCATGCATTGAGACATCCAAATCACATTCAGCAACGGGCACACTATTCCTTTCAATTTTGACCAAAAGAATTGCATAAATTCCTTGGATAATCCACAGATGCCAGGACATTTTTCATTTGGTAATTTTGCTCAACACATATTCCAACTCTGCCTTATTTAGTGGTTGCTCCAAGTTGTTAGCTTTGGCAACCTCAATGCACGGAGTGACTGTAGTCAAAGAGAGATTCAATAGCATTTATTCTTCAAAAGATACATCTGGGCTTACATTAAGCAGAGCACTATAATACTGGGTAGTCATATCTAGAATTTCAGTTTCCTTGGTTAGAGGAGGCCTATCACCACTGTGAAGAACTGACAGATTCTCCCTTTTCCTTTTATACTTGAGTTTTTTATAAAAGGATTTGGATGAGTCTTTCCCATCTCCAACCACCCATTTTCTACATAGATATCTCTATTTTTACATTGATCCATTTTCCAAATATTTAAAATTACATCTCTAGCAGCAGTTGGCTCTTGTATTTCCTTGTGACACAATGCAATAGACTGTCTATCAGCTTTGAGCACAAGCTATTTTACTCGTTCTCTAGCTTGCATTACCTTCTGACTGCCTTTTGAGCATTCAATTTACCAACAATTTTGATGAAGTGTTTCATGTTAGAGACTATACACAGCCAAGTTGAGAGAGGGTTTGGGTTAGCAACAAATGGAGAATGAATAAGATCGAGGACCTGTATCCTAAACAGCTCGTGAGTAAGAAATGAGTTATTAATCATTAAGGGTTTGGAATATCTTGCTGGCTTCATATTTTGCATTTCGATATCAATAAGTTGTGAGACAATAAGAAAGTGATCTAATAGTGCAGTACCAACATCAACTTTTATTTTCTTTGAGTTTCGGAGCCAAGAAGATCCAACAAAGTAGAGTCTATCTACTCTGGACCAGAATCCTTGGTGGGAAAGGGAGTGAAAGATGAATCCTGTAGAGGATCTAGAAGCAGCACTCCAGGCATTAGCGAAATGAGTTTGGCTCTGCAAGGTGTCACATTCAGAGCTTTGAGCCACTGACATTATAGTAGATAAGGAGGTGGTTTGGTCAAAGGTCTCGACCATGTTAAAGTCTCCTCCAAGCATACCTTGTGGCCAGTTTAGAAGGGCGAGCCATCTCCACAAGTCTTTTCTAGATGCAACATCATTAGGAGCATAAAAATTACTTATTTGCATTGGTCCCCATTGGGATTCCACTTGGAATACAAAGCATCTCCCTGATTTATGGTCAAGGATCCATTGAGGCTTTAGGGAGTTTTTGATATATGTCAAAGTACTTGAGTATTGTCCTTTTTCTCCACCAAAAAACAGATTGTATCCTTTAAAGTGCATTACATCCCTAGCTTTATCATGCAACTTATGCTCTTGAACTAGAGAGATATCCAAATTAGAGGTCAGCAACCAATCTTGAAATACCAGCAGCCTACAGGGGTGGCTGAGACCCTTAACGTTGAAGGATGCAACTTTCACGAGGAGAATTATTGAGGGGTATCTATAACTAATTGAGTGTCCTCATCACTAGGACTATCTTTCATCAGCACCTCAATATTGACATGGTTCAGAGCTGCATTGCTCTTAGTGGCAGAGTGTTGCATGAGCACAGAGTCAATAGCTGCCAAAGTATGTGAGGAAGGGATATCTTGAAGAACATCAAATATTCCTAGTCGAGACCTGAAAGTTCTCTTTGATGAATGGTGTCCGTCAGATTCAACCACTCTTTTACCCATGTCTAGAGATCTTGGGTTCCTAGAAGAAGAGGGAGAGGATTTGGCCTGGCTCCCTACATGAGGGGAGTTTTTACTCCTACCTCCTATCTGAAAACTGCTGCTTTATACCTACTAGGAGGGACTGCATATTCAAGGGTAGCTGCTTGAGTAGGAGGGGGGGAAGGTTTCTCTATAGAATTTGAACCTGTTTTGCCAAAAATTTGTTCTTTGGGCACCAAGTGCTTAGTGCCAGGATAAGAGGAAATCAGCTCGACTGAGCCTTTAGCCAATGTAAGGAAATTCTTGGAGAAATGTCCTAGATGTCCATACTGATAACATGATCATGAGAGATTTCCCCACTTAAGCTAAATGACCAGCTTGCCTATAGATTCTAACTCAATTTCCATACTGTCAGGCATCTTCTTATCAGTATTCCACATAACACAAGCTCTGTTCTTGGTGGGACAGTTGATAGTGGAGGCAAGTAGAACTTTGCCTAGGGAGGCAGCCAAATCCTTGATACTATTGGAATTAGGGTTGCAGAGAAACGCACACACCTTAGAGAAGATGAAGGAAGCTCACGGCACACAATAGAGAGTGTGTTACTTAGTATGGAATGGAAAGATTTATAGCCCTAGAGTGATGGGTGTATATACAATGCTTGAGGTAAAAAACCTCCTAAAGAGGGAAAAAATGCCCTGGCGGTCCTAGTGTGTTCACACACATCACTACCACATGTATATGGTAACAAATCCCCCCTAGAGTGATGCGGTGAACGAGATCTGGCACATGAGTAAAAGGGAAGTGCCATGCCCTGAGGACATGATCAGTCCACAAGGGGAGTAAGCCCAAAGCTTTGCGGAAAGCTTCAAGCTTCTCACGAGACAATGCCTTTGTGAAAAGATCTGCAAGGTTTTCCTGTGTTGGCACATAAGCCAAGCTGATCTCTCCTACAGAGAGTCTCTCCCTGACATAGTGGTAATGCACCTCAATGTGCTTTGTGCGAGCATGAAAAACTGGATTCCTCGCAGCTGCCAATGCGTTTTGACTGTCAGTGTAGATAGTGTTGGCAGTGTCCTATCCAACACCCAAATCATCCATAAGGCATCTGAGCCATACACACTCAACCGTAGCTGTGAAGACTGCCCTAGACTAGGCCTCACAACTGGAAGAGGCCATAGTAGGTTGCTTCTTGCTCAACCATGATATACATGAACTGCCAAGCATGAAACAAAAACCACTTGTGGACACTCTCGTGTCAAAACAACCAACCCAATCTGAGTCCGAAAAAGCATGTAAGTCTGGCGGAAATGATCCCCCCTTGGGATAAAACAAGCTAATATGTAAAGTGCCACTAAGGTAGCGAAAAATCCTCTTGACAGCCTGCCCAAGCTTAGACCCTGGACTAGGCATAAATTTGCTGACCTGTGAGACTGCAAACTAAATATCTGACCTCGTGTTGCATACATAAATGAGTTATCTAACAGTAGTTTGGTAAAGAGTGACATCAGAAGGATCGCCAGCATCATGTAGACTCAACTTCAAACCTGTTTCCATGTGAGTGGCAATAGGTTTGCAATCCTCAAGTCCAAACTTACATAGCAATGTCTCTATGTAACTTTTATGACACAAGGCAATACCACCATCATACTGCTTAAACTGTATACCCAAGTAATGATGCAACAGCCCCAAATCTTTCATCTTGAAAGTGGCATTCAAATCAGCCTTAAATTTAGCAGTATGTCTCTCATTTGGTCCAGTGATCAGCAAATCATCGACATAAAGAACCACAATGAGAAATACATCATCCTCACACTTTACATACAATGTGATTTCTGTTGGACTGTTACGAAAGCCTCGTTTAACCAAATGAGTATCAGCTTTCTCATACCAAGCACGAGGAGATTGCTTCAACCCATACAAAGCCTTCTTACATCTGCACACTTTGTCCTCTTGTCCTTTTATGACAAAACCACGAGGCTGCATTACATAAACTTCCTCAAATATTTCACCATTCAAGAAAGCAGTAACAATCTCTGATTGATGTACATCCCAACCAAAATGAGCTACCAATGCACATAGAAAATGCACAGTAGTCGTACGACAAGTGGGAGCAAAAGTCTCTTCATAATCTATGCCTTTTTGATGTGCATAACCCTTTGCAACAAGTCGAGCCTTATGGCGATCGATCTCACCATCCGGCTTGCGTTTCAACTTGTAAACCCACTTCGTACCAATGGGCTTTTTGCCAGGAGGCAAATCACATAAAGTCCATGTGTCATTCTTTAAAAGTGCATCATCTTATGATTGCATGGAAGCCATCCAATTTTGTGAATTCTGTGCTTCATCAAAAGAGAGAGGCTCCTCAACATCATGTAAGCTAGACACATCCAAAGAATAACAATCTGATGCATAAGATGCATTGTAATAGGACTAATTGTTGAAGTTCTAAAAGTTGAAAAGAATGGAGTAGGGCATATCTTTCGTTTAGTACGATTTGAAAGATTGTTGAATAGTCTATTAAATAGAGCTTATATGAATGAGTTTGAGATATTAAGAGAGAACATATATTCTTTTTTCAAATAATACACTAAAGAGGTATTTGATAAAGATCAATGAATAATAGATAGTCTCTCTATGAACAGTAAAATTGAGATTTTTATTAATATCAATGTTTTATATTTATGTATTTTAGCTTAAAATGCATGGGTAGGCTTAAAATAAGTTGAAAAAGTAGTGGAGACTCAAAAATAGAGGTTTTATGACTCGTGACCTAAAAGTTGCGTTTTCAGCCAAGGAAAGACGTTTTTCGTAATTCTGTCTACGGGACCTTGTAGACTAGACCTATTCCGGTCGTTTTCAGTACCTGGATTGCTTTGTTCTGAGTTCGTTTGTAGAAGTTATGATAAAAACAAATAGAAGACAGCAGCAGTGTAGTATACACAGGAACAGACAGACATACAACATCATATAGCTCTCCCTGCTATCAACCAAGAAGTGGATTGTTTCTTCATGGTAGAGTATGGCAATTGAGGTTATGAAGGTATATAATTATGTTTTTTTACTTTGATTATCATGTTGAATTGGTTGCACGAGTATATTCTTTTGGCTATTTTGTAGGCGATGCAGAAATCAAAACAGGATCTGTGCAAAGTGTCATGATAGAAATCTAACCTTCACGGATCGCTTAGCGATCACGTTCTTATATTATTCTCGCAGATATACTTGGTGCAAAAATCGTGCAGGTTTTTCGAGGAAAAGAAGGATAAAAGCACGACGGGTGGTGCGTTTGGAAATCATTCACCGATCTCTTCTTCTGCGAGTGTGAGTGCGAGTGCGAGTGCGAGTGTGAGTGAGAGTGCGAGTGCGAGTGCGAGTGAGACGCTGCATGCAAGCGAACTGAAGCTCGGGGGTGGTCGGGAGGTTCGAGCTCCGTACAACGGAGTGCGCCCATATATTTTGCTCCTCTGTTCTATCAAAACTCTGCAAAGAGCAAGAGCAACACCTTATTCAAGAGCTCCATACAGGCTCAATATTGATGAGCTTAAAGAACTCAAGATACAACTTGATGAGGGTTTCATTAAACCTAGTGTATCTCCTTGGGGTAGTCTTGTGTTATTCCAAAAGAAAAAGGATGGTACATATAGGTTATGCATTGACTATAGGGGATTAAACAAAGAGACCATTAAGAACAAATATCCTCTTCCTCACATAGATGAATTGTTTAACCAATTGAGTGGTGCAACAATATTTTCAAAGTTCGACCTTCGTTCTGGCTATCATCAAATCCGCATTAAGGTCGAGGACATTCGAAAGACTGCTTTTCGTACACATTATGGGCATTATGAATTTACAGTTCTTACTTTTGGTTTAACTAATGCACCAGCAACTTTCATGTGCTTAATGAATAATATTTTTCACCCGTATCTTGAGGACTTCATTCTGGTATTCTTAGATAATATTTTTGTGTATTCTACGAATGAAGAAGATCATGCATTTCACTTAAAGAAAACATTTGAGGTTTTGCGGGAACATAATTATATGCCAAAGAAAGTAAGTATTCTTTTGCAAAGGATCAGATTGTGTATTTGGGAAGAGTGATTTCTAAATAGGGGATTCACATTGATCTTGATAAAGTTAAGACTATGTTAGTAAGAGATGTAAGAAGCTTTATGGGTCTAGCACAATATGAGAGAGCACACATTAAAGATTTCTCTAAGATAGCAAGTCCTTTGACCGAATTGACCAAGAAAGACAAAGGTTTTAAGTGGACTTCTAGCTGTGAGACTGCTTTTGAGACCTTGAAGGCTAAAATAGCGGAAAATTGTGTTTTAAAAGTTCCCAAGATGGGCAAACCATTTGTTGTGTCCTGTGACGCTAGTGGTGAACAATTAGGTCGTGTTTTGACACAAGAAGGAAGAGTGGTTGCATATGAGTTTAGGAAATTAAGACGACATGAATTGAACTATGCAACACGTGATCTAGAATTGCTTGTTGTTGTTCATGCATTGAAGCATTGACGTCATCTCTTGCTTGGTGTAAAATTTGAATTGCGTACTCATCCATTGTTAAATAACAGACAAAAAAGATGGATTGAATTGTTGGCTGAGTATGAATTTGATTTGAAGTATTTGTGTGAAAAAGAAAATAAAGTTGCAAATGCATTGAGTCGTAGGCCCATGTGTAATTTGTTGACTGTTGTGCGATCCAATTTGATCTATGAGATACATGCTTAAGTTGAAAATGATTCCTTTTATATGTCTATTTTGAAATTCTTGCGTGAGAATATTGGTGAGATGTATGAAAACAAATATCACTTGTATAAGGGAAATCTGTATTGTTATGACCGCTTGTGTATTCCTGCAAATTCTTCTTTTAAGAGTCAAAGTCTGCATGAGTGTCATAATTCACCTTTTTCTGGTCATCCTGGATTAAATAACACATATGAAAAGATTAAAACCTCATTCTTTTGGCCGCGTATGAAATTGGATGTTAAGAATTATGTGTGTGAGTGCTTTCAATGTCAACAAGTCAAGATTGAGCATAAGAGGATGTCTGGTGACCTTCAACCCTTAGACATTCCTTTACAGAAGTGGGAGTGTATATCCATGGACTTTATCATTACACTTCCTACTACTCGTGGAGGGTATGATTTGATCTTTCTAGTGGTAGATAGACTCACAACACAAGCTCACTTCTTTTCTGTAAAAATAACTGATACTGCATTGACCATTGCACACTTGTTTATGAAAGAGATATTTCGTTTGCATGGCATGCCCAAGAGCATAGTGTCTGACAGAGATTCTAAGTCCACTTCTCATTTATGGAGAGCGACTTTTGACTCTATAGGTACCCAGTTACGCATGTCTACTACTTTTCATCCTCAAACCGATGGGAAAACGGAGAGAGTGAATCGTATTTTAGAAGATATGTTACGAATGTATGTCAATGAAAACCAATCTAATTGGAATGAATATTTGCCTTTGGTTGAATTTGCATACAACAGTTCATATCATTCATCTATTAGGATGACTCCGTTTGAGGCAATGTATGGCTATAACTGTCCTACACCTATAAATTTTCTTAGCTCGAGGAATAAGGTAGAACTGTCACGTGAGATGCTTGATAAAATGGATAACGAGTTGGCCAAAATCAGGGGGAATATTAGAGAAGCCCAAAAGAGACATAAATTGTATTATGACAAGAAACGTCGTGTTGTGGAGTATGAAACTGGTGATATGATTTTCTTAAAGGTTATTCGTGAGAACTATCATTTGGTTCTTAGTAAGGATAGAAGATTGTCTCCATGATTTGTTGGGCCTTTTAAAATTTTGAAGCGTATTGGTTCATTAGATTACAAATTGGAATTGCCTTCTCATGTTAAAGTGCATCTTGTATTTGATGTGAGATTATTGAAAAAGTATATCCGTAATGTGCATCATGTTTTACAAGACAACTCTAAGTTGCAAGATGACGAAATATTGACTGTAGAACCAGACTTAGTGCTAGATAGGCGTGTTATACATCTGAGAAATAGAGACATTGTGGAAGTTTTGGTTAAGGGACATAACTATCCAGTAGAGGATGCATCATGGATTGATCTTAGTGTTTTGCAAAGAGAATTTTCATCTCTTTTTAACTCTGAGGACAGAGTTAATTTTGATAAGGGGAGAATGTAATAGGACTAATTTTTGAAGTTCTAAAAGTCGAAAAGAATGGAGTAGGGCATATCTTTCGTTTAGTACGATTTGAAAGATAGTTGAATAGTCTATTAAATAGAGCTTATATGAATGAGTTTGAGATATTAAGAGAGAACATATATTCTTTTTTCAAATAATACACTAAAGACGTATTTGATAAAGATCAATGAATAACAGATAGTCTGTCATTGAACAGTAAAATTGAGATTTTTATTAATATCAATGTTTTATATTTATGTATTTTAGCTTAAAATGCATGGGTAGGCTTAAAATAAGTTGAAAAATTAGTGGAGATCCAAAAATAGAGGTTTTATGAGTCGGGACCTAAAAGTTGCGTTTTCAGCCAAGGAAAGACGTTTTTTGTAATTCTGCTCGCGAAGCCTTGTAGACCAGACCTATTCCCGTCGTTTTGAGTACCTGGATTGATTTGTTCTGAGTTCGTTTGTAGAAGTTATGATAAAAACAAATAGAAGACATCAGCAGTGTAGTATACACAGGAACAAACAGACATACAACATCATATAGCTCTCCCTGCTATCAACCAAGAAGTGGATTGTTTCTTCATGGTAGAGTATGGCAATTGAGATTATGAACGTATATAATTATGTTTTTTTACTTTGATTATCATGTTGAATTGGTTGCACGAGTATGTTCTTTTGGCTATTTTGTAGGCGATGCAGAAATCAATGTGTGAAACAGGATCTGTGCAAAGTGTCATGATAGAAATCTAATCTTCACGGATCGCTTAGCGATCACGTTCTTATATTATTCTCGCAGGTATACTTGGTGCATAAATCGTGCAGGTTTTTCGAGGAAAAGAAGGATAAAAGCACGACGGGTGGTGCATTTGGGAATCATTCACCGATCTCTTCTTCTGCGAGTGCGAGTGCAAGTGAGAGTGCGAGTGCGAGTGCGAGTGTGAGTGAGAGTGCGAGTGCGAGTGCGAGTGAGACGCTGCATGCAAGCGAACTGAAGCTCTGGGGTGGTCGGGAGGTTCGAGCTCTGTACAACGGAGTGCGCCCATATATTTTGCTCATCTGTTCTATCAAAACTCTACAAAGATTCATCAATACAAAGATCTCTTTCTCTATCTTTTGCTATCTATCTCTATTATTCGGTTCCCGTGACATGCATGGTGAGAGCCAGAGTGAGTACGACTAGACGAAGGTGCATTCAATTTACTATCACGCATGCACCAGCCATTTTGGCATACCTCTAGCCTACTCTCATTTTCAGCCCTTTCCTCATCAAGTACATCATGTACATCTGCATCAGTAATAGCATGATCTGTAACATTTTCAGAAACCCCCATAGGCTGTACATTTGCCTCATTGGAACTTACATTTGTATTTCCACCACTAAAAAGATGCAACAAAGTGTCATAAATGTCGTGTGAGCTTACATTACTGTCTCTAGTACATGAAAGCAAGGTCTGAACAAAATCTTCCACAAATACTACATCCCGTGAAACCTGAATACGCTTTGTTTGCGGATGATATAACCTGTAACCTTTGATTTCAGCACTATAACCAACAAAAATACATTTGATAGCCTTATCATCCAATTTTCTGCGTTATGTTTGTGGCACCAAAGCATATGCCAAACAGCCAAAAACACGCATGTGCTCAATAGAAGGCTTTCTATCATGCCATGCTTCATATGGAGTAATAGTGTGCAAAGCTTTCGTAGGACACCTATTGAGTACATAAGTGGCACACATGATGGCCTCAAGCCAAAATGAATGCGGCAAAGCTTGACTTTTAACCATACATCGTGCCATTTCCGTCAGTGACCTGTTTTTCCTCTCGGCAACACCATTTTTCTGAGGTGTATAAGGCACTCTGCATTGGTGTTTTATCTCACAACTATCCATAAATGCATTGAATTCATGAGACATATACTCCCCCCCTCGATCGGAACGGAGGGTGTCCATAGTACATTTCGAGACATTTTCAGCCAAAGCCAAAAATTGTTTGAAGCACATAAAAACTTCGGACTTCGCTTTAAGCGGAAATAACCATGCATGCCTGGAGTAATCATCAATGAAAGTCATGAAGTAAAGGTAATTGCCCAAGGATGGAGTTTGCATGAGCCCACAAACATCACTATGTATCGGCTACAACCTGCATGTGGCCCGAACTGAACCATCCTTTAGAAACTTAGAATGCTGCATCTTACCCAAAATACAACCTTCACAAACATGCTTGACAAGTGCTTCAAGAGGCGGCAAAGAAGCAACCATGTCAGATTTTTGCAAACGTAGCAAACTGGAAAAATTCAGATGACCAAATCGTGCATGCCAAAGTTTTGTATCTGAAATAGCCCTTGAATCTGCAACAGCATTTGAAAAATTTTGTCCACATTTGTCATGCAAAGAGAGCTTATACAGCCCACAACACAAGAGGCCAGATGCAACAATTTCATCACCAAAACTGAGGTCATGAACTGTACATCTGTCATCCACAAATTTGACTACAAGTCCAAGTCTAGCAAGTGCGGATACAGACAAGAGATTCTTCTGGATCCCAGGTACATAAAGTGCATCAACAAGTGTGAAGGAGCTGCCATTAGCAGCAGTAAGCACAATCTTTCCAACTCCTTGAACTGGATAAGAGGCATTGTTGGCACAAGTGACAGAGTTCCCACGAGGGACAGACTCGAGAGAGGTGAACAATTTACGATGTGAGGTAATGTGCTTTGTAGCACCACTGTCGAAATACCACACATGTAAATCTGCAGCAAGTGACAAGCATGCATCATGGACAACAGGATTGTAAGTGCACTCTTCGCTAAAAGCCCATTCTTCATCAACATCAACAACATAGTCTCCTTTCACAGAAGACTCAACAATGGCTGCATTTGTAGTGGAACCAGCATTTGCAGTGGAACCACCCTCTTTCTTCTTAGCCTCTTTGGCCTTCAACTTACTACACGACTTGATCAAGTGATCATTAGCTTTACAATAATGGGAACGCATCTTCTTTTTGCCCTTATCACAAGCATTTCCAGCCAAATTGCTACCAGTAGAAGCATTAGGAATAGAATTTTTTCCACTCGCAGCAGAACCATAAGAAGTGGCTGCATTGCTGTTACCACCCTTTCTTTGAGAAGCAATAAAAGCCTGTTCAACTGCCTGCTGCCTAGTCCTGTTTTTTATGGAAAGTGACTCTTGCAACAGCAATGTGCATAATGCATCAATCTTGACAACTTCAAGATTTCCTTGGGTCATAAGTCTCCAAGTACTAGCAAAAGTCTGGTAAGAATTTGGTAAGGCATCAAGAATAGTCTGCACAAGGGAATTGTCTGAAATGACTTCACCTGGAGAAATAAGTTGCTCATTGATATCGTTGACACTAGCAAGGAAAGTGTCCATGTCATATTCCTCACGCATAATCTTCGACTCCAACTCTTTACGCAGCAAAGCAATTTTAGCCTCATTGCGACTTGCATAAAGACCAGCCAAACCATCCCAAGCCTGTTTTGCAGATTTTGTTGAATGGATGTGAGGAACAGACAACGCAATCAATGCATGAGCCTCCGCATCCTTAACATCCCAACGAGCTTGTAATGTTGTAGGCAAAACAACTCTAACAGCAGCAAGAGCTGCAACATCCTCAACATCGCATACATCCTCAGAACCAAGACGTACATCAATGCTCTGCACAATATTCCAGACGCCCTTTGACACAAGAACATGTTGAATCATGTAAGCCCACATAGGGTAATTGTCCCCATCCAACTTGTCCTCAACAGAAAACATATTGAACACATCTATGTTGTTGTTGTCAGCCATGGTAAATGTTGCACCTGATGTGAAAA
This sequence comes from Adiantum capillus-veneris, assembly GCF_014529385.1. NCBI lineage: Eukaryota > Viridiplantae > Streptophyta > Polypodiopsida > Polypodiales > Pteridaceae > Adiantum > Adiantum capillus-veneris. The sequence goes on along the minus strand of NC_140940.1, from coordinate 62,043,698 downwards.
ATGCCCAAAAATATGATAAAGGGAGCGGAACAACACATGCTATATAGCACAAACCGTAGAAGACTATAAGGCACTTGTTACGCAGAAAATGACAATGACAGAAATTCTACACAAAATGACAAAATAGTCTGTGCAGTACTGCCTGTAGTGGAAACAGAGGCCAAAATGATCCCGGATAAAAAATCTGAGATCGGAGAAAGTGAGCAGTCATGTGCTAGAGCAGTTGGCGACTAAGCCCGGGAGGACGCAACCTGCTCTGATACCAATTGTTGGAATTAGGATTGGAGAGAAACTCACACAGCTTGGAGAAGACAAAGGAAGCTCAAGGCACACAATAGAGAGTGTGTTACTTATTATGCAATGGAAAGATTGATAGCCCTAGAGTGATGGGCGTATATACAATGCTCGGGGGAAAAAACCTCCTAAAGAGGGAAAAAATGCCGCGGCGGTCTTAGTGTGTTCACACACATCACTACCACGTGTATATGGTAATAGATAAAAGTCCATAAAAAAGCAATTAAGTTCACAAAATCAACCCATACTGGGTATTTAGACAACAATTCCTCCTTAATTTGCTTGACCGACTGCTAGGGAAGAACATGAAAAACTTGCCCACATAAGATAATTGTTGAGGTAGAATGAAAGGCTTGTTGATCCTCTGCAAAAGAAAAAGAACTTCATATAGTCCTAACCCATTGTAGAAAACCTTGTCGACTACAGCTTTCGTAAATCCTAGTTCAGATAACCTGCTATCTCATTTAGGGCCAGAAGTTTGCCTGTGAAATACAGCACTATAGCACGACTCTGAAAAGCTGAGACCTGAGACATGACTGTTATGGTAGGGATACAAACGGTATGCTGCCCTTTAACTTGAGGGTCAGAGGTTAATGACTCAGTTAGGCAGCTGGTTAGTTAAGATTTTGAGAATGTGCCTTTGTCAGCCCTTACACGTGGCATGTATGCTTCCTTAGGATTCAGAACAGACACCGTTGGTAGAGCCATGGCGCAAAGTGGTCAAATGAGGACCTGAGATAAGACGGCTGAAGTGAGTGCCAGCCGGAGAAGGTCCGATTCTGAGTTTGAGTAGAATACGCGACCTGAGCCTTGTCGGGAGAACAAAGCCCAAGGATCCCTCAACCTCTCACAGAGATAGATAAGCGTCGTCTGAAACGCCAAGCAGATCCTTGCTTCAGAAATATGCATCTCTCTCTCTATCTCTGTGTGTGTGTGTGTGTGTGTTTGTGTGCACGCGCACGCGTGCGCCTGGGGTGGTTGGATGAAGCTTTGGTTGACATGTGTCAAATGTTGTTGTCAAAATTCGAGCCTCGCTAATAGATAGAATCTAGTAACGAAGCATAGGTTGACATGTGTAGAATGTTGCAGCCAGAATTCCAGTACGCGTGCGCCTGGAGTGGTTGGATGAAGCTTAGGTTGACATGTGTCCAATGTTGTTGTCGAAGTTCGAGCCTCGCTAATAGATAGAATCTATTAACGAAGCATAGGTTGACATGTGTACAATGTTGCTGCCAGAATTCCAGTCTGATCAATATGTAAAGATCGAAACAGTATCGATCGATTATGAAATAGTATAAAAAGCCCAAATTTATGTGTTTTAGGGACAATTTCTTCACCAAAGTGTCAGGTTATCCCGACATAGAAAGGTTGAATTGTCAACTTAAAAAATCCTTCAATTTCTTCAGAAAATAAATTATTTCTAATGTTAAAACATTATAAATTAAAAAAATAGATTAAATCATCTATAATTCTAAGCAATAGAAGTTATTCTTTAGCTCTATTTTTTTAGTATAAATAAATATTTATAAGCACTAAAGGCTATCTTCTTATCTATATTGTTTTAGTGTGAATGTATAATTCTAAACAATCAAGGCTATACTCTTGGCACTATTTCTTCTAGAATAGATAAATAAATAATTATAAGCATTAAAGGCTATTTTTTAAAGCTATAGTGTCTTAGTGCATGCATAATTCTAAACATTAGAGGCTATACTCCTAGCTCCATTTGTTTTAGAATAGATACTAAAAGTGATCTTTGATGATTAAAACCTATCATAGCTATACTATTTGCATAGATGCAGTGTTAATTCATACATTTTGAAACATATCATTCACTAGGTAGATAAGACATTGATTTAGAATATTAAAATAAAAATTTGTATGTGCAATTAAAATGTTACCAAATGTTATTTAAATTGCAATACTTCTATACTTGGTTGTTTGAGCAGGGTCTCCTACTTCTAAGTATGGATAAGATATACACATACATGTAGGGTCTTTTGGTTCTCATGAACAAATGTTCTTACCTCCATAAAGACATAGAATAGGTCCACTTAGTGCCTCTTGGTTGTTATGAGATGATTCTCTTACTTCCAAGTGAGGTTTAAGGTATAAAGTAGGATTCACTTGATTGTTATGGAGCTTATGCTCTTACCCCTAAGTGAATATGGTGGATCACCTATAGAATTTACTAGGTTGTCATCGAGCGAAAGCTCTTACCTCCTAGTGAATTTTTGATACATAGTACTTAGGAGTTACATGGATGTTATCGAGCTCATGCTCTTACCTCTATGTTGATATGGAAATTAGAGACCTCAATTATTTTAGGGTCGATTGGTTGTGTTTAAGTAGTAGCTCCTACCTCCAAGATCCATAGATAGTGGAATGTGAGATGACTCCATCACTCATCTAGGTTGTCTTGAGAAAACGCTCTTTACCTCCTAGTAGCCAGGAAAGTCATATCCATTGGTGATTTTTCCTGAAATATTATCTCAACACTATTCATTCATCATTTTAATTTAGAAAATCATATCTATAGCCTTTTATCTTTATCATTGCATGATTATGGTGAAAATTTATAATCGTAGTCCACCGAATCGAGTGATAGCTCGCTCATATACCTTTCTCAAGTATGCACTCGCACTCATAGAAGAGGAGATCTATGAATGATCCCCAAACACCACCCGTAGTGCTTTTATCCTTCTTTTCCTCGAAAAGCCTACGACTTCTCAAAATAGCCTCTTTTTAGGCATTCGATCAACTCCATTTTTGCACCATGTATACCTGCGAGAATTAGATAAGAACGTGATCGCTAAGCGATCCATAAAGGTTAGATTTTTATCATGACAATTTGCACAGATCCTGTTTCACACATTGATTTCTGCATCGCCTACAAAATAGCCAAAAGAACATACTCATGCAACCAATTCAACATAATAATCAAAGTAAAAAAACATAATTATGTACCTTCATAATCTCAATTGCAATAGCCTACCATGAAGAAAAAAATCCACTTCTTGGTTGATAGCAGGGAGAGTTGTATGATGTTGTATGTCTGCATGTCCCTGTGTATACTACACTACTTCTGCCTTCTATTTGTTTTCATCATAACTTTTACAAACGAACTCAGAACAGAGCAATCCAGGTACTCAAAACGACGGGAATAGGTATGGTCTACAAGGTAACGTAAACAGAATTGCGAAAAACATCTTTTTTTAAGCTGAAAACACAACTTTTTAGATCGTGACTCTTAAAACATTTATTTTTGGGTTTCCACTACTTTTTCAACTTATTTTAAGCCTACCCATGCATTTTAAACTAAAACACATAAATATAAAACATTGATATTAATAAAAAACTCAATTTTACTGTTCATAAACAGACTATCTGCTATTCATTAATCTTTATGAAATACGTCTTTAGTGTATTATTTAGAAAAATAATATATGTTCTCTCTTAATATCTCAAACTCATTCATATAAGCTCTATTTAATAGACTATTCAAACAATCTTTCAAATCGTACTAAACGAAAGATATGCCCTACTACATTCTTTTCGACTTTAAGAACTTCAAAGATTAGTCCTATTACATTCTCCCCTTATCAAAATTAACTCTGTCCTCAGAGTTGGAAAGAGAGGGAAATTCTCTTTGCAAAATACTAAGACCAACCCATGATGCATCCTCCACTGAATAGTTCTGCCACTTAACCAAAACTTCTACAATGTCTCTATTTCTCAGATGTTTAACACGCCTATCTAGCACTAAGTCTGGTTCTACAGTCAATATTCCGTACGGACGTCATCTTTCAACTTAGAGTTGTCCTACAAAACATGATACACATTAGGAACGTACTTTTTCAATAAACTCACATGAAATACAGGATGCACTTTAACATGAGAAGGCAATTCCAATTTGTAAGCTAATGAACCAATGCGTTTTAAAATTTTAAACGGCCCAGCAAATCGTGGAAACAATCTTATATCCTTTCCAAGAATCAAATGAGATTTCTCAGGATAACCTTTAAGAAAACCATATCACCAGTTCTTGAGGTCGGAAAGAATGTAGCAGGGCATATCTTTCGTTTAGCACGATTTGAAAGATTGTTGAATAGTCTATTAAATAGAGCTTATATGAATGAGTTTGAGATATTAAGAGAGAACGTATATTCTTTTTTTAAATAATACACTAAATACGTATTTGATAAAGATTAATGAATAATATATAGTATGTCTATGAACAGTAAAATTGATATTTTTGTTAATATCAATGTTTTATATTTATGTGTTAACGCTTAAAATGCATGGGTAGGCTTAAAATAAGTTGAAAAAGTAGTGGAGATCCAAAAATAGAGCTTTTATGAGTCGCGACCTAAAAGTGGCGTTTTCAGTCAAAGAAAGACATTTTTCGCAATTCTGTCCACGTTGTCTTTGTTGAGATGTAGAGAGAAAGAGAGAGAGACGAGACAAGAGACACACCATATACGCTCCCAAAGACTGATTCATATTGAGGACAAGATACAAATATATAGGTGAGACCAAGTTCAGTAGAGTGAGCCATATATAGCTCCAACACCCCCACTCAAACAAAGGTCTCTAGCTTTGGATGAAAAAACCCTTGAAGAGTTCAAGGGAAAAACCCAAGTCCCTATACAATGTGAAAATATGAACCAGCGGTGATGATGTGAAAGTGAATTGTGCATCTATGTATAAATATTCAAGTGACTTAGATATCACAATGTGTAAATGTGGAGTGTTCATAGTGCGTGGTACCTAAAAGATTACAATGTCATATGTACAAAGCTATTACAATAGCAAAGAAGCTAATCTAGAAAGAGTGAGGCCGAAGCAACTCCAAGCTCCGAGCGCAAGAGGATGAAACGTGACTCATTGAGGCCTTTGGTCAAAATTTATGCAATCATCTGGTCACTTGGACAGTGTTCAACCATAATGGTTCCTTTGCGTACTTCATACCTGACATAATGATAATGGACAGCAATGTGCTTTGACTTATTATGTTGAACATAGTCTTTTGAAAGACTAATAGCACTTTGGTTGTCACAACACAAGGGTGTGCTAGAAAGAGGAGAGTGAACAATATCAACCAGCATTTGTCGAAGCCAAATCAACTCACGAGCTGCAAGTGATGCCGCAACATATTATGACTTAGTCGTAGAAACTGCAACACAACGTTGTTTCTTGCTGGTCCAAGAAACAAGACAACCATTTATAAAGAAGCAATTTCCACTAGTAGATCGCATAGATAAATGTGATCTTGCCCTGTCTGCATCTATGTAACCCAAAAGAGAAAGAGATTGCATGGAATCCGATGTGAGTTGTCGTCGATAGACTAAACCAAAATCTGTAGTTCCTTTCAAGTATTTCAATACACGCTTTGCAGCAGACCAATGCTTAAGAGAAAGACATGCAAGATGTTGTCCAAGATAATTAGCAGCAAACAGAATATGAGGACGAGTGTTCATGCCAACAAACTGAAGACATCCAATCAAGTTAGCATAAGGTTGATTTGTGACAAGTTGATCTCCATTGTCATAAGTGTTCTTCGTAGAGCTCGCAAGACAAGGTGTGTTGGCTGAATGTGCAGATTCCATACCAAATTTTTGAATAGTATCTGCAATAAACTTTGACTGTCGAAGGAATAAAATACCTTTTGTACGGTTCCATTGGATTTGAATGCCAAGACAAGAGTGAATCTCTCTAAGATCCACCATATCAAATGCAAAAGACAATAACTTTTTCACTTGTTGAAGAAATCCCAAATCATTGGAAACAAGGATGGTATCATCCACATAAAGAGCAAGAATCACAAAACTACTACCTTGGCTTCTTATGTATAAGTTGGGGTCTAAGGAGCAAGACATGAATCCTTTAGAGGTGAGAAAAAGATCAAATTTTGTATACCAGGCTCGCGAAGCTTGTTTGAGACCATATATTGCCTTATGGAGTTGAGCAACAAGGTCTTCTTTACCTGGAATAACAAATCCTTCTGGTTGTTCCATATAAATTTCCTCTTCCAAGTCACCATTAAGAAAAGCAGTTCGCACATCCATTTGATGAGCTTCTAAATCAAATTGAACAGCAAAGGCCAATAAAACTCGAGCACTTGTAATGCGAACAACTGGTGAAAAAGTCTCTTGATAATCAACACCAGCTACTTGGGAGTAACCCTTTGCAACTAAACGCGCCTTCAACTTGTCAAGAGATCCATCTGATTTTACTTTTGTCTTATACACCCACTTACATTTAATAGCTGTACGACCAGGAGGTAATTAAGTTAGTATCCATGTACCTTTAAAGATAAGAGAAACGTACTCTGCTTCTATAGCCTCTTGCCATTGATCCTTTTGTGGTGAAGAGATAGCTTCATCATAAGTAACGGGATCTTCAGAAGTAGAAAAAGCATTATCAACAATATCATTATCATAAACATGACATGAGCCATGTTCAAAATCAATAGGCAGATCAACAAAAATATCAATATCATCATTGGCAACGTTTGGAATGGATGGTTGTGAAGAGGAAAGTTGCTCTATAGGAAGAGTTTCATCTTCTTAAAGAAATGGAAAAGCCTGAAGCAATGATTTAGTATCATCAAAATCATCCATGGACCATGAGCCTCCCATAAGCTGTTCGTTAAAAGTAGCATCACGATTCACAATTACTTTCTTGGAGGAAGGGTCATAGAATTTGTAGCCTTTGGAAGTGTCAGAATATCCAATAAAAATAACTTTAAGACCAGGATCATCAAGCTTTGTTCGTGTTTCTTTGGGAACATGAATATAAGCAATATATACAAAGGTTCAAAAATGAGATACAGAAGGAATGTCACCTGTCCATGCTGTGATGGGTATCTTTCCTTGGTAGCCTCCAATTTGTCGTCAATGCTTGCCGTGGGAGCTTTGATGATCTCCTCCTTGAGAGCTTCCTTGGCTTCCGCTTTGGTCTCTCCTTCTTCAGAGGTGAGGGATGCGATAGAAGCATGGAGAAGGTAGATTTGCTCCTTAAGCTAACACTTTCTATTTTTCCAAAGAAAAGAAAGTATTGAATTTTCAATTTGTACATTGCAATAAATAGTAGGAAGATGATTCTGAATAAATGCTGCTGTCAAAGTAGCTTCGGCCCAGAAAACACGAGATAAGCCAGAATGAATCAGCATACATCTTACAATATTGAGAATAGTGTGATTCTTTCGTTCAACAACACCGTTCTGTTGAGGCGAATATGGAATAGTGTGTTGATGATGAATTCCACTATCAGCACAGTAACTCACAAACTCTCGAGAAACATATTCGCCTCCATTGTCACTACGAAGCTTCTTAAGGCGACGACCAGTTTGAAGTTCCACAGCCTTGTGGAATTGTTTGAAAACAAATAAGGCTTAAGATTTTTGTCTAAGTAGAAATACAGTCGTATACCTTGAGATATCATCAATGAAAGTAATGAAGTAGCGATATTGTGATCTCGAAGAAGGTAGAGGTCCACATATATCAGTATGAACAAGATCCAATATGTCATGAGAATGAGTTGTATTTGAAAGAGGAAAGGGTTTACGATTGTGTTTTTCAAGAGCACAAAATTCACAAATTCCCATATGGGGATAGGCTTTAAGGTCCATGCCATGAACAAGATCACAACGTTGAAGATCAAGGAGTTTTGAGAAATCAGCATGAACAAAACGGTGATGCCATACTTTGCAATCATGATCACCTGGAACAATGACAATATTTGCTACAGCATCGTTGAGAGAGAGTTCAAACAAATTACCGTTTCGAGGAGCGGTGGCTATAGTCTGTCCATCTTTCTCAATTCGGCATTTGGTGTGATCAAATCCAACAAACAGACCAAGATCAACAAGTCTAGCAACTGAAAGAAGATTACGTTGAAGATCTGGTACATGTAATATGTTGAGCTTATATGTGAAGCTACTCAATATATGTCTTCTGTATATACTCTATATATACATCATCTCATGTGTGTATTCATTCTACACACTTTTTGGGGTTCTACTTCTGTGCTCTCTCCTTCTCTCTCAACATGGTATCAGAGCAGTACGTTTTTGTTTTCGCTTTTTCTCCTGATCAAAATCGATTTTGCAGAAACTCCCACTAGAGGGATTGGCATCGATGTGGTCTACAACTTTGCAGAAGGAAGTTTCTTCAAATTCTGCACTGATTTTGAGTTATCGTTCGCGGACTGCGTACATACCTGAAAAACAGCTTCCGCATTTTGTTTTTGATTTTTCTGCTAATTGGAAACGATTTTGTAGAAACTAGCGGTATACAAGACCGGAATCGATGTGGTCTACAACTTTGTAGAAGAAAGTGTTTTCAAATTCTGCACCGATTTTGAGTGATCGTTCGCGGACTGCGTACATATCTAAAAACAACAATCTCCGTTTTTTGTTTTTTATTTTTCTGCTTATTGAAAACGATTTTGCTGAAACTACCCGCGTGAGAGACCGGAATCGATGTGTTCTACAACTTTGCAGAAGAAACTACCCGCTATGGGGATTGGAATCGATGTGGTCTATAACTTTGCAGAAGAAAGTTTCTCTAAATTCTGCACCGATTTTGGGTTATCGTCTCGGACTGCGAATATGTTTGAAAATCAAAATTTTACTTTTTGCTTTTGATTTTTCTCAGAATTGAAAACTTCTCAATTATATTTTTCTTCATCAATCATATATTTGTTACTGACGTAACTTTGCTGCAGAAGCCAGTTACACATCGTTCCGATTCAGTCGAGCCGTTGATGATCGTCCAAGTTCTATCGAGCTACTGTTGGTACATGATCTTTTGTTATATGATATACTCGTTCATTGATTCTCGTATAATTATTCTTTTAGAGATATAGTTTACGTCGTTTTATTGATAATTTCTCATTGATACCATAGTGATTTTGATGTTACCATGATGATGTTTTGTTAATACTTTGGTCATGGTGATTTTCGTTGATACCATGATGATATGTCATTGATACCATGGTTATTCTCGGTGGTGCCATGATGATATTTCGTTGATACCATGGTTATTCTTGGTGATTCCATGATGATATTTCGTTGATTCCATGGTGATTTTTGTTGATACCATGATGATGTTTTGTTGATACCATGGTTATTCTCGGTGATACCATGATGTTGTTTCGTTGATACCATGGTTATTCTCGGTGATGCCATGATGATGTTTCGTTGATACCATGGTTATTCTCGGTGATGCCATGATGTTGTTTCGTTGATACAATGATTATTCTCGGTGATATCATGATGCTTTTCGTTGATACCATGATCATTTATTCATTTTTATTGATATAATGATGATATTTTGTTAATACTTTGATGGTATTCATTGATCACTACATTGATAAATGTTGTTTTATGTAGTATATACACAAATCATTTGTATCACGTAATCACACATTTTGTACTTTTACGTTTATACTTTATGTACCATATGTTGTCGTGCGTATATATGTCGTCAAAAGAGTGGCGTCGCGAACCATCTCTTATGGCATTGTGAACGTAATTATTTCATTAACAATGCTAATAATTTTCATGACATGTTTTTTTTTGGAGTCTATGATCTATGTAGGATTGATCAAAGAATTGATTTTATGAAGACAAACTTGGTGACAATAAAAGATTTATGAAGATATGTTTGGTGATTCCATATTGATGACAATATGAAGACATGTTTGGTGATGCGATATTGATGACAAGCTACACAGCAGATTCACGGAGACACTTTTGATTACAAGCTAATCGATAGCTTTTACACCTCTTTATTGAACCTTTGTATTCATTATTGTATTTGATAGGATAGGAGTAATGTAACTCCTCATCAAACATTCATTGTAAAAGGAGTGATGTAGCTCCTCGTAAACATTTGTATATTCAATGATTTTTATAATATAGCGGTGGGTGTATATAGAGCTGTGGGTTTTTCCCTTGATCCCCCAAGGGTTTTTTCATCCACAGTTAGGGACCCTGATTTGAGCGGGGGTGTTGAGCTTATATGTGAAGCTACTCAATATATGGCTTCTCTATATATGGCACCCAGGTCCCCTCTATATATACATCATCTCATGTGTGTATTCTACACACTTTGGGGTTCTACTTTTGTGCTCTCTCCTTCTCTCTCAACATAATACTCCTCGCAAAATTCAAGTGTAAGAAGATAAGGTACCAAGATATAAGTCTCCAATACCCTTTACTTGACAAGTAGTATCATCAGCAAGATAAACAACACGTTGAACTGGCAGTGGATGATAGTTATGGAGCCACTTAGACTGATATGTCATATTTCCTGTAGCACCAGAATCGACAATAAAAAGTGATCCATCACGTACGTGAAGTATTTTGTCTGGAGCAACTGAACATAGGATGTAGCTTGTTTCTGGTACAATGTTGTTTCGATGTTCAGTAGCATATGCTCTATTCCGATCTGTGTCGAATCGACGCTTATAGCACATATGAGTGGGATGATCAAATCGTTCACAATATTCACAAGAAGAAGAACAAGAGTCTCTAGATAAACGTGGTTGTTTTGTGGTAATATTGTGTTCTTCATCATATCGACGTGCCCAACAATCATCTTCAGTATGGCCATTTCTGTTGCAGTAAGAACATTGCTTATTAGGAAATTTGAGACGAGAGAAAATATTACCTCGACGGCCACCTCTGCGGCTTCCTCCTTGAAATGGACGCCTTCGAGCATAAAAAGCACGTTCCATCTGTTGTGACTCAATCTCCTCTTGTGAAATCATAGCTGTATCGTGACCAGCATTCTGACTTTCTTGACGTTGAGAGTATTCAATTAAAGACATGCAAGCTTGGTCGAAATCAAGACCATCTTTATTAGAGAGAGTAGTAACAATGTTATCATAAGAAGAGTCCTTCACCGTATCAAGGAGAAGTGTAATCAGTTGCTTTTGTGGAACAGGATCATCGGCAGCAGCAAGTTGATTAATAATATATTTGAAAGATTCAATATGTCCCGTCGTGGCAGTACCAACGTCATATTGTAACTTGTTAAGCGACCCTCTAAAATAAAGTATTTCTGTAACAGATTTCTTTTGAAAGTTTGCAGTAAGGTACTTCCATACGTCGTGGGAAGTAGGAAGTTCATACATATCAAGCAAAAGGGAATTAGTAAGAGCAGAAAGAATATACCGATGAGCTGCTTTATCACGTCGTTGCCAATCCGTATAGGCAACATTCCAATCTTCAAATATAGGTCCTTCAGTGATAAGCACGTTATCATTATCCGTATCAATAGGCTGAGACGGACAAACACGATTTCCAAGAACAACATCGGAGAGTTCATCGCCTTCAAGAATTAACAACATCTTTGCTTTCCAGCCTTGAAATCCTTGACCTTGGAAAGGAGGAACAGAATGCTAGCCAGAAGGAAAGCCGTTTACGAGAATATTCATAGCCATATCTTGTTGCGAGAAGACGTATAAGATAAGATCGCAGAATCTGCACACCATATATGGTGAAGGCCGCAATTGAGAATGAGAGAGATATGAGTACTGCGTTCTATCAATGATAAACGTAAGAAGGATGCTCAAGGAACGTCCAAAGATGTGAGAGACGTCACCCAAAAAAGGCAGGGTAAAGGAGACGTTAATATGTAAAAGTTATGATGAAAACAAACAAAAAGCAGCAGCAGTGTAGTATACACAGGGACAGACAGACATACAACATCGTATAACTCTCCCTGCTATCAACCAAGAAGTGGATTTGTTTCTTCATGGTAAACTATTGTAATTGAGATTATGAAGGTATATAATTATGTTTTTTTACTTTGATTATCATGCTGAATTGGTTGCACGAGTATGTTCTTTTGGCTATTTTGTAGGCGATGCAGAAATCAATGTGTGAAACAGGATCTGTGCAAAGTGTCATGATAGAAATCTAACCTTTACGGATCGCTTAGCGATCACGTTCTTATATTATTCTCGCAAGTATACTTGGTGCAAAATCGTGCAGGCTTTTCAAGGAAAAGAAGGATAAAAGCACGACGGGTGGTCCGTTTGGGGATCATTCACAGATCTCCTCTTCTGCGAGTGCGAGTGCGAGTGCGAGTGAGACGCTGCATGCAAGCGGACTGAAGCTCGGGGGTGGTCGGGAGGTTCGAACTCCGTACAACGGAGTGCGTCCATATATTTTATTGATCCTCTGTTGTATCAAAACTCTACAAAAATCCATCAATACAAAGATCTCTTTCTCTATCTTTTGCTGCCTATCTCTATTATTCCATTCCTGTGACAATTGGTATCAGAGCAAGCGGTTGATTCTGGACATGGAAAGATACGAGAGGAGGATGAAGGAGTAAGAAGACCTAATTCAGCGACTACGAGAAGATCTAGAAATTACAAATCGGGAGCCTGTTGAGGCTCTGCGAGGCAAAGCAACACGAGAGCCTGATATCTATGTGGACCTTCATGGCGAACATGAAGGCGAAACCATGCTATTCCACCAGGAAACAATAATCATCGTGGCGGCGCTGGGGCCCCTGGCGGTGGTGATAGTGGTGATGGTGGACGTAGAGGTCTTGAATGCAAAAAAAAAAGAAACGATGACGATATGGGAGAAGTGAACAAAATCATTCTTAATGAAGGATAAGTTTAAAGAGTTTGATGACATAAGAAATATATGCGAAGATTTAGAAGCGTGGATTGAATAACTCAAAGATTTGGATGATACTTTCAATATCGAGAACACGACCACCAATCGCAATTCAAATTTTACACCAAGAAAAAGATAACCCAATGCTTCAATGCATGAACAACAACAAGCAATTCTAGATCATGTGTTGCATAGTTTAATTCATGTCGTCTTAATTTCCTAGACTCATATGCAACCACTCTTCCTTCTTGTGTCAAAACACAACCTAATTGTTCACCACTAGCGTCACAGGACACAACAAATGGTTTGCCCATCTCAGGAACTTTTAAAACACAATTTTCCGCTATTTTAGCCTTCAGGGTCTCAAAAGAAGTCTCACAGCTAGAAGTCCACACAAAACCCTGGTCTTTCTTGGTCAATTCAGTCAAAGGACTTGCTGTCTTATAGAAATCTTTAATGTGTGTTCTCTCATATTGTGCTAGACCCATAAAGCTTCTTACATCCTTTACTGACTTAGGTGTTGGCCACTCCACAATAGTCTTAACTCTATCAAGATCAATGTGAATCCCCTCTTTAGAAATCACTATTCCCAAATACACAATCTGATCCTTTGCAAAAGAACACCTACTTGCTTTGGCATACAATTTATGTTCACACAAAATTTCAAATGTTTTCTTTAAATGCAATGCATGATCTTCTTCATTCTTAGAGTACACAGAAATATCATTCAAGAATACCAGAATGAAGTCATCAAGATACGGGTCAAAAATACTATTCATTAAGCACATGAAAGTTGCTGGTGTATTAGTCAAACCAAAAGCAAGATCTGTAAATTCATAATGCCCATAAAGTGTACGAAAAGCAGTCTTTGGAATATCCTCGCTCTTAATGTGGATTTGATGGTAGCCTTGATGGTAGCCAAAACGAAGGTCAATCTTCAAAAATATTGTGGCACCACTTAATTGGCTAAGCAATGTTGAGCCGGAGGGAGAGAGCGCTGGTAGACGAGAAGAGAGAGAGACGACTCCACAATATGCAAACCCCAAAGTGTGTCTACTGATCACACGAGATAAGTTTATATAGAGGGGACCAGGGTGCTATATATAGAGATACTATATATAGTTCAACACCCCCACTCAAATGAAGGTCCCTAACTGTGGATGAAAAAACCCTTGGGGGCTCAAGGGAAAAACCCACAGCTCTATATATACCCACCGTTATATTAAAACATATTAGATATACATTTACAATGTTCAAAGGAGCTACATCACTCCTGTTTTACAATGTGCCCTTTCAAGGGTCTTTAACAATATATGCAGTTGACTTGATGCAAATTCTTCAATATCTTTGAAAACCTTCATAATCTTTGAGCAGCTTGAATACCTTTGAGCCTCTATACACATTGCTTGATGTGACTTTCATCCTGTAAACAATATCAGCTCAAGAAACATATCGAGATGTGAAGGTTAGAAATAACCACATCACATTCTCCTTACAGACGGTTCGCGACGCCGCTGTGGAGACGACATAGAAACAAACATAATGCTGATGCAATCACATGTGTAGATGACAAAGAAATCAAACATAATATCGATGTAATCACATGTGCACATATATATATATATATATATATATATATATAAAATCGGCATGTAGTAAACATATAAAAGTGGCTCCCAAGATCTTAATTGACAGCAATCATCATCATGGCTTTACATACCATGGCATTAGAGACGCTTAGGAAAACTTTGAAATAGGAATAACCATCATGGATTTACAGACCATGGCATCAGAGATGCTTTCAACTAATAAAAACATTGAGGAGGCAGTAATCATCATGGCTTTACGTACCATGGCATCACGATATTCACCATGGTATTAGAGACGCTCAGAAAAATTTTGAAATAGAAATCATCATGGCTTTACGTACCATGTCATCAGAGACGCTTTCTTTAAATCAAATAAAAATTGTAAAATAGTAATCACCATCATGGATTTACGTACCATGGCATTAAAGACGCTAGTTTCGTGCAAAATCTGCCAAACCTCAAGACAATGACTAGTCGGTAGATAATGGCTTGGTAAAAGCTCCAACAATCTCTACATTGATGATTTTAATGAAAACCATCAACACTTTAGTATACCATTATAAAATGATCATCAAATTAGGTGAAGTATATTTATGACAAATCAATCGTGACGAAAGCAATAGCATGCATCAAGAACCAAAGCCATGATTTGCATGAAATGGTGTGACACTGCTATGATTGAGTTAGAAACAAATTACATGCCCAATCTATTGATCAAAGCTTGTTCAAAGGTGTGTAGCTTTTGAATGAATAAAACAGCAATAGAGAAAGATCAAAATGATGCAAAAACTCATGCCAAACTGTGAATAACTCAGCTGCTGCATCCGAGTGTATGACCTCTTAGTTAATATGATCATCCCAAAGCAGTGAAATAAATGAAGCTTAGTAAACAAAATCTTTTGTGGACTAGCCTTGGAAAGTGCATGACGATTAACTCGGGGTGACGGGGCTCATGCAACTTTACCACTCACATAATGTAGTACGATCCATAACCAGAAACACGGCCGCACAGGGAGGCTTGAGTTCGCGGCAGAGACCTTAATGGCCGGTGATCTCCATCTACCGCCATTAGCAAGCCATAACAGCTACCATTGCTTTTGGCTATATATTCTCATCGCTGCTGTAAACTTGTCCCACCATGCAAGTAGTCCAATCGACTCACCGTCTCCTGCAAGAAATGCTACCTCCTCCTCTCAGGGGGGTGGCCTTGATGACCCGGATTTGATTCAGTCCTGCAACGAACCCAGCTAAGAGTGCAAATCGGCCTCAAGAAGATTAATAGAGTGATTATAGCCCCTGCAATTAGGCAGCGCTAGGACTCATTATCGGGTCTTGCCAGACGTAGTGTGTATGTGTTGCTGCAGGTTGGGGCATGCGATTGGGGCTGGCCTGTACATGGTTGCAGTTGCTTCCATTGCTAAGCATATTGCTGCTATGCGTCGAATAAAGAATTCCAACGTGAATTTTAAATAAATCAATTCAAATCCGAATTAGATTGCTCCTGCCTAACGAGTCCACAGAGTCAGCATGAAATTGTGCAGGAAAAGCTGTGAAGATCATGAGGTGTTAAAGAAACTCGTCGGCAGATGCCGAGCAGAAAGCCCAAAAGAGCGTCAGCCGCTACTGTAGCTAAAAATAGGCATTAATTTTAGGTGTTTATTAAAATAGACAACCAGCTAAATATGCCGCGTTTATCAAAGCAGACGCTTGCGTGCAGTTCTGAGATGAACGCCCATTCTCCATCTTTGCAACAGAAGAAGCCTTGGGAGATGGGGCTATGTGTAGGGTGGGCACTGGAGTGTATTTCTTATTTAGTCTGCTCGTTCATGTACGAGAACGCTGTCACCTAACGCAAGTTTTCATGCCGCTATGCTTTTTCACGGAGCCATGGCAGATTGTTGTACATCGCCTGCTAGTTCTTGTGCTTGTCCTTTGTGCTTGGCCTTCGTCTCCAACACTTTTTGATTCGATGGCAATTTCACTACCTCTCATATCTCTCTCTGTTGCTTCCCCTTCATAAACGCTTTTATACGCCATGGCAGATTGTTGTACATCGCCTGCTAGTTCTTGCTTCTCCTTCATAAACTACGAAGCGCTTTTATAAGCTGTGTTATGGCTCCTTCTCATGCAACGTACATAAATCAGTAACATATCGCCAACAATAAACATATCAACATATCATGCAAATCAATAAATTTTTTTTTCTTCTTTTCTTCTAACAAAGATCAAGAACTCAGAGTAAAGAGAAGCTTAAACAATTCATGAACCTTCCTTTTGACGAAGACTTGCATATAGGATCCTGTTGCATCGACACAGCTCTGATACCATGTTGAGCTGGAGTGAGAGAGCGCTGGTAGATGAGAAGAGAGAGAGACGACTCCATAATATGCAAACCCCAAAGTGTGTCTACTGATCACACGAGATAAGTTTATATAGAGGGGAACAGGGTGCTATATATAGAGATACTATATATAGCTCAACAAGCAATTCATCTATGTGAGGAAGAGGATATTTGTTCTTATGGTCTGTCTGTTTAATCCCCTATAGTCAATGCATAACCTATATGTACCATCCTTTTTCTTTTGGAATAACACAGTACTACCCCAAGGAGATACACTAGGTTTAATGAAACCCTTTTTCAAAAGATCATCAAGTTGTATCTTGAGCTCTTTAAGCTCATCAATATTGAACTTGTATGGATCCCTTGAATAAGGTGTTGCTCTTGGATATAGATCTATGGCATGGTCTACCGCTCTAGGCGGAGGTATACCAGGAAGATCGTCCAAAAGCACATCCTTAAATTCATGTAAGAGATCCTCTACAAATTCTAGATTTGTCTCTTTTTGTTTATCCCCAGATTCTTCTTTAATCTCAATAGCAAACACAGGAAACGTCTCACACTCTTATCTAAGTCACCTTATCAATTCCATGGCCAAAAGTAGATTTAGAATCTCTTTCTTTCCCCGAAGAGTGTGACTTATCATCATCAAATGATTAAAGATATATTTTTGTTTCTTAACAATCAATCAAAACACGATTTTCAATCATCTCATTGATACCAATGATAACATCATGCATATCAATGTTTATGATATAGAAATCATCTTTATGCTTCCGAATCTTCAAAGAAAAAAAAACAAAAAAAATCTACTAACTCTTTCGTGAAACTATTATTACCACTAGTTAAGTCCACAAGTCTTTTTAACTTCTCGATTTAATTTCAAGTTTAATTTCTCAATCAATTTAAACGATAAGAAGCAATAAATAATATCCAAATCAATTAAGAAATTCAAATTCAAATCTCAACTTCTACGCATAAATTCGATCTCACAGAAGCTTTCAAAGGACATATCAAAGACATAAAACATCAGAAAGAAGGGGTAGATGACTTACCTTTATCGTATGCATCGCCAAATGTCTCCAATTGAGCCATCTTGGTACGTATTGTCTTATCGGTCACCTTGCTCGAGCATTCAAAAGTCTGGTGGTCGTGTTCTCGATATTGAAAGTATAATCCAAATCTTTGAGTTCTTCAATCCACGCTTCTAAATCTTCACATATATTTCTTATGCCATCAAACACTTTAAGCTTAGCCTTCATTAAGAATGATTTGGTTGTTGCTTCTCCCATATCGTCATCGTTTATTTTTCGCGTTGATGACCTCTATGTCCACCACCACTGTTCCCACCATCACCACTATGACCACCGCGAGGTGCCCCAGCGTCGCCACGATGATTATTGTTTCTTGGTGGAGTAGCATGGTTGTTGCCTTCATGTTTGCTATCAAGGTCCACTTAGATATCACGCTCTCGTGCTGCTTTGCCCCGCAGGCCTCAGCACGCTCCCGATTTGCTTGTTCCAGATCTTCTCATAGTCGCCGAATCAGGTCTTCTTGCTCCTTCATCCTCCTCTCGTATCCTTCCATGTCCAGAATCAACCGCTTGCTCTGATACCAATTGTCACAGGAATAGAATAATAGATATAGACAACAAAAGATAGAGAAAGAGATCTTTGTATTGATGGATTTTTGCAGAGTTTTGATACAACAAAGGAGCAATAAAATATATGGGCGCACTCGGTTGTACGGAGCTCGAACCTACCGAGCACCCGCAAGCTTTAGTCCGCTTGCATGCAGCGTCTCACTCGCACTCGCACTCCCACTCGCAGAAGAAGAGATCTGTGAATGATCCCCAAACACCATCCATCGTGCTTTTATCCTTCTTTTCCTCGAAAAGCCTGCGACTTCTCAAAATAGCCGCTTTTTAGGCATTCGATCAACTCGATTTTCGCACCAATTATACCTGCGAGAATTAGATAAGAATGTGATTGCTAAGCGATCTGTAAAGGTTAGATTTTTATCATGACACTTTGCACAGATCTTGTTTCACACATTGATTTCTGCATCGCCTACAAAATAACCAAAAGAACATACTCGTGGAACCAATTAAACATGATAATCAAAGTAAAAAAACATAATTATGTACCTTTAGAATCTCAATTGCAATAGCCTACCATGAAGAAACAAATCCACTTCTTGGTTGATAGCAGGGAGAGCTATATGATGTTGTATGTTTGCATGTCCCTGTGTATACTACACTGCTGTTGCCGTCTATTTGTTTTCATCATAACTTTTACAAACAAACTCAGAACAGAGCGATCCAGGTACTCAAAACGACGGAATAGGTTTGTTCTACAAGGCAGCGTAGATAGAATTGCGAAAAACGTCTTTTTTTAGCTGGAAACGCAACTTTTTACATCACGACTCTTAAAACATTTATTTTTGGGTCTTTACTAATTTTTCAACTTATTTTAAGACTACCCATGCATTTTAAGGTAAAACACATAAATATAAAACATTGATATTAATAAAAAAACTCAATTTTACTGTTCATAAACAGACTATCTGATATTCATTAATCTTTATGAAATACGTCTTTAGTGTATTATTTAGAAAAAGAATATATGTTCTCTCTTAATATCTCAAACTCATTCATATAAGCTCTATTTAATAGACTACTCAACAATCTTTCAAATCGTGCTAAACGAAAGATATGCCCTACTACATTCTTTTCGACTTTAAGAACTTCAAAGATTAGTCCTATTACACTCTGCTCCCTTTGGATGAAGTGTAGAACCAACACAGATGTAAGCCCTTTGTGTTGTAAATACAAGATTTTCAATGGTGCCGTTGCCTTGGCAGGACCTGACCTCCTGAACAATACATCTCACAAAAAAGAAGGGACAGCACTTGCGTACATTCTCCAATTTGATTAGTTCGCCCTCCAAACCCTCGGGCCCTATGGCCTTGACAAAGAATAAGGAGAGGTCTTGAGCCCCATAACTAGGCTCTCCTTTCTAAGGATGCGTTGAGACTCCTCGTGGTCGAGCTCACCATCGACATTGGGAGGAGTGAATGGGGCTGCCATTTCCTGTCAATCACACAATAATAAAATATTAGATCAAAAGAATAGATACACATTGATTAAAAAACTACAATCAATGGTACAATCAATGTTCAACATACAAAATTTTAAAATTCACATATCTCTCATCACTTTGACAACACCAATGTAATAAAATAGCATGAAACTTCAAGACACTGGACATGAGACAAGGCAAAACTATTTCATTGCAAAGTATAGACACATTCTCATATTACAAGGTATGATTTCAATCATTGGATGGACTCAAGCCTGTACTATCTGGGCGTGTACGACCAACAAGCTTAATGCCTTGTAACATGCTCAGGAGATCATGTGAGGACTTGCACTGGGTGGGATTGGGAGATACACAAGTGCGTAGGACTTCGTAAAAGCATCTGAGGAAAGCGATGTAATTAGTGTCATCATCCTTAGGTAAATATTTAAGGAGTTCTTGAATGAATTTACAAAGGGAGTGGATATCTTTACTGCAAGTGTAGACTGGAGGATTTGTGGATATACATTCAGGAGCCACCCACCAATATCGCTTGCTCCTGGTTTCCCTTGTTGATGGGAAAAGATTTGGCAACTTCAAAAATGTGTTCTCTGTGGGAAACAAGGTTGCACTACCCCAATCACATATGCCCACATATACTCCAACCCAACCCAAAATGCAGCAAGATATTACTTCCATGAACATCATTGTGAGTGATGTTATTCACGTGCAAAAAGATGACGGTTTAAAGAAATCCATTAATGATAGGCCATATATTCTTCTTGATGGATTTAATAGTCCCCTCAATGTATTTAAAACCCTTGCAAACACATCTTTATATTGTTTAAGAGTAGCTATGAAAAGCTTCCCTTCCTCTTCTATGAGAGTTGTAGCTATATTAGCCGATCTCTGTTCTTACTCTAGTTCAGTAAGGTCAATTTTCTTTGCATTTTTAGGCCCATCATACGATGTTCTATGTTCTTTAAGTTACCTCCTTTTTTGCTAAACTATGATATATCTATCTTCGATGGTATACTTTTCATAGTGAGAGGGTGCTTCAAATCTCTCTGTGTTGGACTCCTCTTCACTTTGAATCTTAGTTGTCCAAATTTCTTTCAACATCTGTTTCAATTTTTGATACTCGCATTTTCGTTTAGTTTTGGCGATTTTCATTGAAGTTTCTACTGTGTCGTTGGGTTTTCTTTTGTCATGCTGCCTGGGAGTTGTTCGTGGAGAAAGTCGTTTCACTAGTTTCTTTGTGATTTTATGGTAGACATAGTCGCCTACTCCCACCAGCATGAGCTATTGTATTTTTCTCATCAATCGAGACATTGGCCTCTCAAATTGGTTTTGTTATTTTCTCATTTTTCTCATTTGACATCTCCGTTGTCTCTCCAACTTTTGGTTGAGAAACTTGTGAAAGATTGGCTCTTCTTGATTTGGTGCATCATTCCCTAAGTCATCACTCCGTGAATCATGGCACTCTTCCTCGTCATTATCCTCACTAAAATCTCAAACAAAAACCTCGTCTACTATTTATTGCAATCGATCATTTTGTTAGTTTCTGTTGTCTCATTTTCCTCTTCTTGTTTCAAGATAGCATTTACCATCTGGAAGGGAATTATTTCACAACCATCTTTGTCGCAAAATAATATGGGAGTTATGTTGTCCACCTTATTCACTAGTGTAGACTTCTCTCTTGGTTTCTCAAGTTGTGTTTGCATGTTGTCATCTACAAACTTATCTTGTTGAGGTATTTTCAGCCCCATCTTTTTGAGGTTTTTGCTCACTTGTCTCCATATATGTGGTCTGTCATTAAGACGGCACAACCCACACCTCAAATTTTGTCTCCTGTTTTCCTTTAAAAGAAGGTAAAGTTTTTAGCATCTTTGGTTTACGCTCCAAAAATAACTCCATCCTTGCATCTCCGTATAGTAACTCCTTATCCCCAAGATGCATGTTGACTCCAAGATTGGTACTGATTGCAACATGACACTAGCGTTTTTCCTGTTTTTGATCGTCTCCCATAAGGATTGTAGCCACAAGTCTTTCACTTCAAGAATTGATTGTATTTCATGAAACTTTTACCCACTCATCTTGTATTCTACCAATGGCTTTTCATTCCCCATTTTGGTTGGTTTACTTGTTTTTTCTTCTTTTTGTGTGCTTGAGTTCTCCTTTTCTGGAACATGCACTACTTGCTCAGGGATTTTCAATGGTTCTTGCTCCATGAGAGCTAGAGCTATCTCTATCAGCCTTCTGCACATTTCCATTTGTTTGGTTTCAATTGCAGGATGTGAATAGTTCAATAATATGTTTTCTAGTGTTTGGTTGTTTTTTAGCCTCACCTCGTAGAATTGAAACATGGCATCTAAGTGCTCGTTCACTTTCTCAACCAAGACTAACCTGCCTGATATTGTTTTTGATGCTTTTGATTCTTTGAAATTCTCCTTATTCTCTTATTTACGTTTGAGATGTTCACCAATTCAATTTAGTTGTATCTCCAAGGCACTCTTTCTTTTAGACTCTTTGCTTTCATTATGTCTATTTTTGCTTTCCATGCTTTTCATTGAGTCCTCACTGATCCACTCTAGAACTCGGTTTGCTCTAGAAGTTTTAGCCATTGGTTTATATTTGACTGCTTTCTGAGATTCACCTCTAGTCACCACCTTGACAGGATTTGTCGGCTTTGACTCAGATCCTCTAGAATAAGGAAAACTCCAATGGAATTCAAAGTCACTTGTTGTTTGGGTTATTGTCACAATGTTAGACAAGGTGATCTCTCGCAAAACCATCCGAAAACCCTTTTTTTCTCTCTGTCACCTTTGTGTGGGAAAACTCTAGCCCAATGGTTACCTCCAGATTCATAGCATGGACCTTTCTATTGGGTAGTTGGTCGTGCTTCCTATTGGCAGCCTTGTCCTAGGAGGATATCCTCTAAGTTTGTAATTTTGTTTTCTATGGACATGAGCATTTTTTTCCCATTGTGGATTGATTTCTTATTGGTTGATCCATGTATGAGGGATCCATAGCTTCCTCTGTGCTTGTCTAAAATAGCATGTTTTTTGTAGTATATGCTATACCCTCAGACTCTCTCTCACACGAGTTTGTATAGGCTTTTCATAATAAACCTAAGACGACATTCCTTGTTCACTCATGAGTGGTTCCACTGGATGTGTGTATTGAACAATAGCTTGATTGTCCGATTAGGAGAAATATGAACCCCAAAAGGGCCCTGTAAGGATCCCTAATTTAAGGGATTAAGGCTAAAAATGTGTGTGATTTAGGAGACAAGGCCATTGAATGAGGGTATTCTCATAATATTTTTTTAGGCTATCATAGGGTTTTTGTAGGTTCAAATAGAGGCTAGGGAGGGAGGATAGGTACATTCTCTTTCTACCCAAAAGAGTGGTGGTCCTTATGACAATAACTACCCTTCCCCCCCTTTCTTTTTCCACATCATCAAGGACGTCCATAGCCCTAAACCAAAAAATCACTTAAATTTTTTTCAAGAAAACCTCATTTTTACTCAAAACTTCTCCCCAACATATATATATGCATACCCAAAAATAAGTTTTCTCTCTCAAAATCTCATTGCTAGATCTGTAAAATATCAAACTTTCCACCTTTTTTATTTCCTTTCAAAATCACTCCCCTCTCTCTCACTCCTTTCCCTCTCTCTTCTCTCTCCTACTTGTCAGCACACACTCTTCCTCCCGTCTCTCTCACTCCTCTCCTTCTCTCTTATCTCTCGTACTTTGCGGCACACACTCTTCCTCCTTCCCTCTCCTTGTTGTAGGTTCACTCCATAGCTTTGTTGCATCTCTCCTCCCCCATAGATATCCACTCCATAGCTCTTCTACAGCTCTTCACTGCATAGCTCTCCTTTCCTCTCCACTCCATAGCTCTTCTACAACTCTTCACTCCATAGCTCTCCTTTCCTCTCCACTCCATAGCTCTCCTCTCCATTCCGTAGCTCTGTTGTTGCAGCTCTCCATCATATAACTCTTCACTCCATAGCTCTCCTGCAGCTCCCCACTCTTTCTTGAGGTGATATTTATTGAAAACGGTTTCTCTACATGTTTGGCTGCCAAAGGACTTCACCACCTCAAAGCATCCATTAGAAATTGAATGGGATCTAGGAGGGACTCTTTATTTGGAATTTTAAGGGAGTCAAATCTCTCCTATTAAGAGAACAATCAAAGGAAAACTTCTGAATTTAAACAGGCAAAACGGCTAGTTTATTTGAATTCAAATTTTTGCCCCAAAATAAAATTTAAAATCTAGCGGGCAAAACCATATCAACTAACAGATCTATGGAAAGAGCTCGACATGTAGATTATAGATCTATAACCTGCATTGAGATCGAAGATCCCATGTATAAGTTATGGAGGCCAAAAAATCATGAAGCTTTGCACCCCCTATTTTGGGGAGAAAAGTACATCCTTTGACCACTCTTACACCTCTGTTACATACCCACCATTCTTGCACACATGGCGTACATCTATTTGTCAAAATGTTAATCACCTCCATAATCTCATGGCAAATAAAGAGGCCCTCCTAGATGCCATACTCTTCCACTTGCAAACCTGCACAACAAGTCCATGGTGAAAATCACACCAATGTGGACCTTTGGGTGCATGGTTGCCTCTACCCTAATGATACAACCATCAATGTGTATCCAATATTCAATAACCTTGCTTCATTCTTACATATGTAGATAGAGGGGAGCAAGGTATTCTTGGATACTGCAAGCAATTGTCGACTATTGGAGCTGATAGCGCATGATGTTCTTTGCATCAATGTCAAATTGTTTCCCATACCACTAGCAAATTGCACGAAAGGATCATTCATGCAGAGAAGGAAGTGAAAAATCTTAAGCTATAGATAGAAGAGAAGGATGCTAAGATTTAAAAGTTGAAGATAAGATCTTGCATCTTAAAAAGACACCCTTAGGTACAAGAGAACGTAAGGAGCTTCAATGCCATAGAGACTTTAGCCCCCGAAGGTGGTGCTAAAAAAAGAAGGGTTATAACTACAAGGTGCATTTTGCTACACTCCCATCTATGCTTTAAGTTGCTTTTGTGGTAATGTTTTTATCCATTCTTGTAGGAATTTTATCCAAGAGCTGTGTGGTGGCTACAGCCAGGAGGATGGCATCCATTTATTGAGTTTGTGCCTCAAGAAATCAGATATCGTCGGCCTTCTACAAGCACCAAATGCAGAACATTAAAACAATGCTTTCACAAAGGAGGTGATGTATATGTTTTCAAATCTTGTGAGCAATGTTGATGTATAGTAGGCTTGTGATGAAGTGGGACTTAGTACTAAGGGCTATATTGTCTTATATGGTCTCCTTAAGGATGTTATAAGGGAAAGAGAAATTACTGAGAATACTTTTCGCATACCATTTAACGTCAATATTTCTAAGAAGGCCTGAAACGAGGATCTGTACTTAAAGATTGGAGGCTATTTGCACACAAAGGAGATAATTTATATATCCATCTTTACCAAGCGGTCAAAAGGAGTAAGAAAACGTACCAATGCAAGCGTAGGTGCAAAGAGGGTGAATAAGGGATTTCCTTACTCAATATCAGACAATATTTTTTGTTGATTTGAGATGTCTTCAAATGGCAATGATAGATTTTTACGCTGTACACCTAATGGTGAGGCTATAGTAATGCATAGGCTTTTTTTTAAACTATATGTTATTTTGGAGATAGGTTCAAAGTTTCTATTTGTGCTCAATCTAGACAAGTGTCAGATTGTGAAGAAATGAAGACTAGATAGGATGAATATTAATCTCATGACCGAGGTATTATTTCTTGCAAAGTGTACAACTATGAACGAGGATTCTGCACCATCTTTCAGTGTGCAGTGGGAGAAAAAAATTTGGTGGCTTGGTGCTATTGAGGTTCCCAAGGAGACCCATGGAGTGCTTTCTTGGATTTTTGAACGCATTTCGTGGATAACAGATGTCATTAAGGCACATCTAGGCAAGGAAAAACTCCAAGTAGATGACATAGGGGAGTTTGAAGTTGATTGGCACTTAGGTGGCGATTTGAAAACAATCAAGTACATTCTAAGGTATATCGTGATATTCTTGGTCGAGTCCTGAAAGTTTTATTTGATGACTAGTATTCATCAGAGTCAACCACTCTTTTACCCTTGTCTCAAGATCTTGGGTTCCTAGAAGAAGAGGGAGAGGAGTTGGCCTGGCTCCCTACATGAGGGGAGGTTCTAGTGCTATCTCCTGTCTGAAAGCTGCTGCTGTATGCCTACTAGGAGGGACTGCATATTCAGGGGTAGCTGCTTGAGCAGGAGGGAGGGGGGGGGGGAAGGTTGCTGTATAGAGTTTGAACCTGTTTTGCCAAAAAAAATTTCTTCAGGAACCAAGTGCTTACTGCCAGGATAAGAGGGAAACAACTCAACTAAGCCTTTAGCCAATGTAGGGTAATTCTTGAAGAAATGTCCTAGATGTCCACAAGGATAACATGATCTTGAGAGCTTTCTCCACTTAAGGTAAATGACTAGCCTGCCTATAGATTCTAACTCAATTTCCATAGTGTCAGGCATCTTCTTATCAGTGTTCCACATAACACAAGCTTTGTTCTTGTTGGGATAGTTGATAGTGGGGGAAAATAGAACTTTGCCTAGGTAGGCAGCCAAATCCTTGATACCAGTCCATAAAAAAGCAAGTAAGTCCACAAAATCAACCCATACTGGGCATTTAGGCAACAATTCCTCCTTAATTTTCTTGACCGGCTGCTAGGGAAGAAGATGAACAACTTGCCCACATAAGATAATTGTTGAGGTAGAATGAAAGGCTTTTTTATAGATGCAAAAAAAAAAAGAACTTCATACAGTCCTAACCCATTGTAGAAAATCTTGTTGACTGTAGCTTTCTTAAAGCCCTGGTCCAGATAACCTACTATCTCATTTATGTTGGAATTAGGGTTGCAGAGAAACACACACAGCTTGGAGAAGACGAAGGAAGCTCAAAGCACACAATAGAGAGTGTGCTACTTAGTGTGCAATGGAAAGATGGATAGCCCTAGAGTGATGGGCGTATATACAATGTACGGGGGAAAAAACCTCCTAAAGAGGGAAAAACCAACAATTAGGGTTGCAGAGAAACACACACAGCTTGGAGAAGACGAAGGAAGCTGAAGGCACACAATAGAGAGTGTGTTACTTAGTGTGCAATGGAAAGATGGATAGCCCTAGAGTGATGGGCGTATATACAATGCACGGGGGAAAAAACCTCCTAAAGAGGGAAAAAATGCCCCGGAGGTCCTAGTGTGTTCACACACATCACTACCACATGTATATGGTAACAAATCCCCCTGGAGTGATGCGGTGAACGAGAGCTGGCACATGAGTAAAGGGAAGTGCCATGCCCTGAGGACAGGATCAGTCCACAAAGGGGAGTAAGCCCAAAGCTTTGCAGAAAGCTTCAAGCTTCTCACGAGACAATGCCTTTGTGAAAAGATCTGCAAGGTGGTCCTGTGTTGGCACAGAAGCCAAGCTGATCTCTCCTGCTGAGAGCCTCTCCCTGACATAGTGGTAATGCACCTCAATGTGCTTTGTGCGAGCATGAAAAACTGGGTTCCTCGCAACTGCCAATGCGCTCTGACTGTCAGTGTAGATAGTGTTGGCAGTGTCTTGTCCAACACCCAAGTCAGCCATAAGGCGTCTGAGCCATACACACTCAACCGTAGCTGTGAAGACTGCCCTATACTCAGCCTCACAACTCGAAGTGGCGACAGTAGGTTGCTTCTTGCTCAACCATGATATACATGAACTGCCAAGCATGAAACAAAAACCACTTGTGGACACTCGCGTGTCAAAACAACCAGCCCAATCTGAGTCCGAAAAAGCATGTAAGTCTTGTGGCAATGATCCCCCCTTGGGATAAAACAAGCCAAGATGTAAAGTGCCACTAAGGTAGCGGAAAATCCTCTTGACAGCCTGCCAATGCTTAGACCCCGGGCTATGCATAAATCTGCTGACCTGCAAGACTGCAAACTGAATATCTGGCCTCGTGTTGCATACATAAATGAGGCAGCCAACAACAGTTTGGTAAAGAGTGACATCAGTAGGATCGCCAGCATCATGTAGACTCAACTTCCAACTTGTTTCCATGGGAGTGGCAATAGGTTTGCAATCCTCAAGTCCAAACTTACATAGCAATGTCTCTATGTAACTTTTCTGACACAAGGCAATACCACCATCACACTGCTTAAACTGTATACACAAGTAATAATGCAACAGCCCCAAATCTTTCATCTTGAAAGTAGCATTCAAATCAGCCTTAAATTCAGCAATATGTCTCTCATTTGGTCCAGTGATCAGCAAATCATCAACATAAAGAGCCACAATGAGAAATACATCATCCTCACGCTTTACATACAATGTGCTTTCTGTTGGACTGTTACGAAAGCCTCGTTTAACCAAATGAGTGTCAGCTTTCTCATACCAAGCACGAGGAGATTGCTTCAACCCATACAAAGCCTTCTTACATTTCACACTTTGTCCTCTTGTCCTTTTATGACAAAACCGCGAGGCTGCGTTACATAAACTTCCTCAAATATGTCACCATTCAAGAAAGCAGTAACAATGTCTGATTGATGTACATCTCAACCAAAATGAGCTGCCAATGCACATAGAAAACGTACAGTAGTCATACGACAAGTGGGAGCAAAAGTCTCTTCATAATCTATGCCTTTTTGTTGTGCATAACCCTTTGCAACAAGTCGAGCCTTATGGCGATCGATCTCACCATCCGGCTTGCGTTTCAACTTGTAAACCCACTTCGTACCAATGGCCTTTTTGCCAGGAGGCAAATCACATAAAGTCCATGTGTCATTCTCTATAAGTGCATCATATTCTGATTTCATGGCAGCAATCCAATTTTCTGAATTCTGTGCTTCATCAAAAGACAGAGGCTCCTCAACATCATGTAAACTAGACACAGCCAAAGCATAACAATCTGATGCATAAGATGCATGGGGAGAGCCTGAACGAGTACGACTAGATAAAGGTGCATCTAATTTACTATCACGCAAAGTGTGCACCAGCCATTTTGGCATACCTCTAGCCTGCTCATTTTCAGCCCTTTCCTCATCAAGGACATCATGTACATCTGCATCAGTAATAGGCTGTTCTAAAACATTTTCAGAAACCCCCATAGGCTGTACATTTGCCTCATTGGAACTTACATTCGTATTTCCACCACTGAAAAGAGGCAACAAAGTGTCATAAATGTCCTGTGAGCTTACATTATTGTCTCTAGTACATGACAGCAAGGGCTGAACAGAATCTTCCACAAACACTACATCCCGTGAAACCAGAATACGTTTTGTTTGCGGATGATACAACCTGTAACCTTTGCTTTCAGCACTATAACCAACAAAAATACATTTGACAGCCTTATCATCCAATTTTCTGTGCTGCACTTGTGGCACCAAAGCATATGCCAAACAACCAAAAACACGCATGTGCTCAATAGAAGGCTTTCTATCATGCCATGCTTCATATGGAGTAATAGACTGCAAAGCTTTCGTAGGACACCTGTTAAGTACATAAGTGGCACACATGATGGCCTCAAGCCAAAAAGAATGCGGCAAAGCTTGACTTTTGACCATACATCGTGCCATTTCCGTTAGTGACCTATTTTTCCTCTCAGCAACACCATTTTGCTGAGGTGTATAAGGCACTGTACATTGGTGTTTTATCCCACGACTAGTCAGAAATGCATTAAATTCATGAGACATATACTCCCCCCCTCGATCGGAACGGAGGGTGCCCATAGTACATTTTGAGACATTTTCAGCCATAGCCAAAAATTGTTTGAAGCACATAAAAACTTCGGACTTCGCTTTAAGCGGAAATACCCATTGCCTGGAGTAATCATCAATGAAAGTCACGAAGTACAGGTAATTGCCCAAGGAGGGAGGTTGCATGGGCCCACAAACATCACTATGCACAAGCTGCACCCTGCATGTGGCCCTAACTGAACCATCCTTTGGAAACTTAGAACGCTGCATTTTACCCAGAATACAGCCTTCACAAACATGTTTGACAGGTGCTTCAAGAGGCGGCAAAGAAGCAACCATATCAGATTTCTGCAAACGCAGCAAACTTGCAAAATTCAGATGACCAAAACGTG
Source organism: Adiantum capillus-veneris (assembly GCF_014529385.1). Lineage (NCBI taxonomy): Eukaryota > Viridiplantae > Streptophyta > Polypodiopsida > Polypodiales > Pteridaceae > Adiantum > Adiantum capillus-veneris. Next base: position 62,013,583 of record NC_140940.1, on the reverse strand, counting down.
CATGCCAAAGTTTTGCATCTGAAATAGCCCTTGAATCTGCAACAGCATTTGCAAAATTTTGTCCACACTTGTCATACAAAGTGAGCTTATACAGCCCACGGCACAAAAGACCAGATGCAACAATTTCATCACCAAAACTGAGATCATGAACTGTACATCTGTCATCCACAAATTTGACTACAAGTCCAAGTCTAGCAAGTACGGATACAGACAAGAGATTCTTCTTGATCCCAGGTACATAAAGTGCATCAACAAGTGTGAAGGAACTGCCATTAGCAGCAGTGAGCACAATCTTTCCAACTCCCTGAACTGGATAAGAGGCGTTGTTGGCACAAGTGACTGAATTCCCATGAGGGACAGACTCGAGAGAGGTAAACAATTCACGATGTGAGGTAATGTGCTTTGTAGCACCAATGTCAAAATACCACACATGTGAATCTACAGCAACTGACAAGCATGCATCATGGACAGCAGGATTGTAAGTGCACTCTGCGCTAAAAGCCCATTCTGCATCAACATCAGCATCACAATCTCCTTTCACAGAAGACTCAACAATGGCTGCATTTGTAGTGGAACCAGCATTTGCAGTGGAACCACCCTCTTTCTTCTTAGCCTCTTTGGCCTTCAACTTAGGACACGACTTGATCAAGTGATCATTAGCTTTACAATAATGGCAACGCATCTTCTTTTTGCCCTTATCACGAGAATTGCCAGACAAAGTGCTGCCAGCAGAAGCATTAGGAATAGAATTTTTGCCACTCGCAGCAGAACCATAAGAAGTGGCTGCATTACTGCTACCACCCTTTCTTTGAGAAGCAATAAAAGCCTGTTCAACTGCACGCTGCCTAGTCCTGTTTTTTCTAGAAAGTGACTCTTGCAACAGCAATGTGCATAATGCATCAAACTTGACAACTTCAGGATTTCCTTGGGTCATGAGTCTCCAAGTACTAGCAAAAGTCTGGTAGGAATCTGGTAAGGCATCAAGAACAGTCTGCACAAGGGAACTGTCCGAAATGACTTCACCTGCAGAAATGAGTTGCTCATTGATATCCTTGACACTAGCAAGGAAAGTGTCCATATCATCTTCCTCATGCATAATCTTCGACTCTAGCTCTTTACGCAGCAAAGCAAGTTTAGCCTCATTGCGGCTTGCATAAAGACCTGCTAGAATATCCCAAGCCTGTTTTGCAGATGTTTCTGAACGGATGTGAGGAATAATGGTGCGCTTCACAAACAACGCAACCAATGCATGAGCCTGCGCATCCTTAACATCCCAACGAGCTTGTTCTGCCGTAGGCAAAACAACTCTAACAGCTGCAATCCTTGCAGCAAGACCTGCAACATCCTCAACATCGCCTACATCTTCAGAACCAGGACGTACATCAATGCCCTGCACAATGTTCCAGACACCTTTTGACACAAGAACATGTTGCATCATATAAGCCCACATAGGCTAGTTGTCCCCATCCAACCTGTCCTCATCAGCAAACATCTTGAACACATCTGTGCTGTTGTTGTCAGCCATTGTAAATGCTGCACCTGATGTGAAAACTGCCCAAAAATAGGAGAATGGAGCGGGAACAACTTGTGCTATATAGCACAAACCGTAGAAGACTATAAGGCACCTATTATGCAAAAAACGGCACTGACAAAAAATCTGCACAACATGACGAAATAGCCTGTGCAGTACTGCCCGTAGTGGAAACGGAGGCCGAAATGAGCCCAAATCAAAATTCTGAGCCAAAGCTCACTGAAATCGGAGAAAGTGAGCAGGCGTGTGCTGGAGCAGCTGGCGACTAAGCCCGGGAGGACATGACCTGCTCTGATACCAATTGTTGGTATTAGGGTTGCAGAGAAACACACACAGCTTGGAGAAGACGAAGGAAGCTCAAGGCACACAATAGAGAGTGTGTTACTTAGTGTGCAATGGAAAGATGGATAGCCCTAGAGTGATGGGCGTATATACAATGCACGGGGGAAAAAAACCTCCTAAAGAGGAAAAAAATGCCCCGGCGGTCCTAGTGTGTTCACACACATCACTACCACATGTATATGGTAACAATTTAGGGCCGGAAGTTTGCCTGTGAAATACAGCACTATAGCACGACTCTGAAAAGCTGAGACCTGAGACATGACTGTTATGGCAGGGATGCAAACTATATGCTGCCCTTTAACTTGAGGGTCGGAGGTTAATGACTTTGTTAGGAAACTGGTTAGTTCAGATTCATAGAGTGTGCCTTTGTCAACCCTTACAGGTGGCATGGATGCTTCCTTAGTAATCAGACAAAACACCGTTGGTAGAGCCATGGCGCAAAGTGTTCAAACGAGGACCTGAGATAAGATGGCTGAAGTGACTTCCAGCGGGAGAAGGTCCAATTCTGAGTCTAAGTGGAAGATGCGACCTAAGCCTTATCGGGAGAACGAAGCCCAAGGATCCCTTAACACTAGAATGGTAACATGACACTTTTATGTCCTTGGACACTTTTGTGTCCTGTTAAGTGACCAGTTTGCTTGAATTATTTGAAGAGTATGAAAATGAATTTCTAGGTGCTATATATCCACAAAGTTGCCTTATGAGATGAAAAAAACTTAGCATTTTTTTTGGAGTATCGATCTCATCATTAACCTTACTCTTGCACAACATTTTTGAACCTAAACTGTGTGAAAAAAAGGGTCATGTTTTCAATTTTTGGCAACTATACCACTCTACACTTCATGTTTGTGAGGTTTATATGGCTAGAGGTTAGGCCTTCATAGTTCTCAACATGTTTTGATGCTTGTAGGGAGAGCTAAGTGTTAAAATTGAAAGTTATGAACAATTTACAAGAATTGCATAATCCTGTTTTTTGGCCAAAATAAGCACTTTTATGATTTTTTTGGTGGCTTTCTTGATATCCAAATTCAATTTTGATTGTTTAAGTGTAATGTACAACATAAATCTAATCTTCCTTGAGTTTTGGGGGATCTAATATGCTATATAGCATAGTATATGATGATGGTTGAGTTTTTTGATTGCTGAAGAATACAATACATTTTAGAGTAGCAAGTATAACTTTCTCAATATTGCTAGTTTCTTAGGCCAATTGTGTGTATTTTGTAGGTAGTAACCATATCTAATCATAGACTACAAACTTGGCTAGATATTGAGTAGTTTCTATGGGTTTCTAAAGGTCATAATGCTAAACCCAGTTTTTTCATGTTTGCTGTATTTATCACTTTATCATTGCCCCCAAGTTTCCAATTGTAAGAGATCCATTATCCTTTTGACATGCTCCATGGCTCCTTTTGAATCGAAAGGCCCAAAGGAAACTAAGAAAACATGTATATAGTATCTGTATTGAGCGTGACTATAGAAACTTTGATGATAGGTCCACAGAATGGAAAAAATGCAACGTTTTTGTACCTATTGTTTTTGACCAAAAACAAATTAGTGAGGTAAAAGCAACCATATGTTTTAGTCACCAACCCATTGAAGTTAACGGGGCATTTTATCTCATGTCCTACAAAAATCACCAGTCTTATTTATATGCAATCAACCATAAGAAATTGCTGTTTTGGGCAAAATGCACTGGTCCATCAACTTTGGAGGCTTGTAGTGACCAAGTGATGAGAAAAATTACAAGTTTCTCATTTTTTCCATATGTAGTAGTTATTGAACTATAAGCTCATGAAAGGATTTTTCAAAATGAGTGGATCTACTATGGTTTTGGAATTTGTTTCCAAAACCCTGAAAGGACACTTTTATGTCCTGTTAGGTTACCATTCTAGTGTTAACCTGTCATATAGATAGAGAAGCGTCGTCTAAAACGCCAAGCAGATCCCTCGCATCAGAAATCCGCATCTCTCTCTCTCTCTGTCTCTCTCTCTCTGTCTCTCTCTCTCTCTCTCTCTCTCTCTCTCTCTCTCTCTCTCTCTCTCTCTCTCTCTCTCTCTCTCTCTCTCTCTCTCTCTCTATGTGTGTGTGTGTGTGTGTGTGCACGCGCGCGCCTGGAGTGGTTGGATGGAGCTTAGGTTGACATGTGTCTAATGTTGTTGTCAAAATTTGAGCCTCGCTAATAGATAGAATCTATTAACAAAGCATAGGTTGACATGTGTAGAATATTGCTGCCAGAATTCCAGTCTTGTTAATAGATAATATAGATATAGATGAAGAGGAATTGTGTAAGGTTGGGTTTACACTGCTCATGCTGAGCTTACGTGGACCAACCAGTTGAAGCGCTTGAGGTTATGCAGTTTACACTATGCATTTTTTTAAGCAATGGGATGCTAGCATGACATGCTAAGTCAAGAGAAAATGATCGCTCTTGCATGGGGGAGATTGCATCAAGTAATATCTCTCTCTCTCTCTCTCTCTCTCTCTCTCTCTCTCTCTTTCTTTTTGAGATCATGTATAGGCTGATTATATGCTCATGCGACTATCCAAGTATGCAGATTTATCATTTTTGTTGTCTATAGCATGATATTTCTTTATTTTGCAAGACTCTCTATGCTTCCAGTTGTAGCAGTGGTATCAGAGCTTTGGCTATGTTACTGGTAGCATAGCCAAAGCCTTGATACCACTGCTCCTATGACTATCTAGGTAGCAAATTTATCATTTTCGTTGTCTATAGCATGGTATTTCTTTATTTTATAGAACTCTATGTGCTTCCAACTATAGTAGTGGTATCAGAGTTTTGGCTATGTTACTAGTAACACAATCACAATTATGGAGAGCATAATTAAGGTAACATAGGAGAGCTAATTTTTCTTCTTTTTTCTACCTTGAATTTTTTATTTTCCTTATTGCTTTATCATTATAGATAAATGTAAATAAGATTCTATGTGTATCTTTTCATAAAGTGGATGGTGCAAGGTCTACGTAATAGTAGGAGATCTATATATTAGTAGAAGAGAACAAAAAAAAAAAACTAATTTTATTAGAGTTTGGTTGATGTCAATTAGCATGGCAAGTAGAAAAAGACTTGTTGAACGAAGAAGTAATCAGACAAGTTTTAGTATAATTTGATGAAAACAAAACATCGGTTAGAAAAAGGGGGGTACAACTAGCCACCCTATTTGCCCGTTGTAGTAGAGAGGTTGTAACGAAGTAGAAAAAGTAGAGGATTTGTAATAAAGTTGTTCCATGAGATTTGAAAGTGAATGAAGCTCTCTTGGGGGAGAAGAGTAAGTTTGAGAAGTTGGACTTTCCACCACATTTGATCACAGAATTAGAATTAGACGACGAAAAGGAAGAATTCGTCGTACTTTTTTTTCCCCTTCTATAGCTGCGATGAATATAGCCTTCGGGAGCACGTTGATCAACGTCACCACTGATTGTTGAGGGGATAGCATGGAAATGGAGCGAACAACATGGTCGTAGCCAATTTTTCTGCTACCACAATATGGGTGCCTTGGGCCCACGACAGCACAAATTGTGGCAACATCTCCATCTAGGTAGGACTACTAAATGGCAGCCTACGTACCATCCAACAACATGAAGGTCTACTACATGCACATGAGGTATTGCCCCCGCCCACTTGCAATGCAGTTGTGCCTACCATTCCCTTGTCATGTAGTGCCCACCATGTGCCTTGGCATGCAGTGAGCGTTAATCGGGCGCCACTAACGCTCTCTCTCTTTTTCTCTCCAGCCAACCATCACCCAACACTCTCTATTTCCCTCATATGAAGCCTACATTCTACTGCTTTCTAGTCTTGCTTCCCTCCTTTTGTGGTATGCATGGCCTCGACCAACCAATCCATGAATGATCCCTCACAATCTTTCTGTCTCTCTCTCTACATTGGCTAGTCGACCGACAACCCTTTTTCCTCTCCCCCTTCGTTTGCTACACAAGTGACCACGCTCAATTGACAACCATGCAAATCCTCTCTCTCTCTCTCTCTCTCTCTCTCTCTCTCTCTCTCTCTCTCTCTCTCTCTCTCTCTCTCTCTCTCTCTCTCTCTCTCTCTCTCAATCACGCAAGTTTCTTTTTGTATCTCCCTCGTGCAGTACACATGCACAAAAACCTACATCCATTGACTTGCATGCAAAGGCAGCCACCCACTACATGGAGTCGCAGTCTGACTTTCTCTGTCACTCTCTCTTTCCCTTGATGCATTCTTCCAACCCACTCGTCAATCCACCTCTACATGGCAGTGCATGTGTACATGGAGATTGGCAAAGAAGAAACCACGCACCATGGATCCACTTTGTCCCCGATTCGCCACCAAGCAGTGCAAGCACCAATCTCTTCCTGCCATTTAGCTACGTAGCCCTTCCGACAAGAAGTTTTTTGGCAGTGCCCTTATATGAAAGACCACAACTTTCACACGTTTTTTTTAAAAGTTGAAATTCGAAAATTATGTGGGCAGAGATTTCCACGAGGGACGGAAGAGGATAAGAGAACCCCATATAGTAGTATACTTTCCCTTTAAGGAATTATTATCTCCCACAAAGAAATGTTTTTTTACAAGTGGGATGTGTGACTCCCTCTTGCTAACATGGGAATATTTTCTCCCATGCAGGTGAACTATCCTTTAGGGATTTATTTTCTCTAGCCAAGAGATTCTCACTATTAATCATGAAAGCAATCTTGTTACCTATTTATTTTTGCTTTTATGGTCTTTTATTAGTAATAGATCCTTCTACCGTCACGAGAAGCACTATCAAAAGTCAACTAAATAATAGTGAAATTGCTATTTATTCATTGCCATCATTTTGAAGAGTGAAAAAATAAGACTCACCATCATTGAACTTATACTAGCGTATTTTCATTGGTTTTCGTTTTCCCACGAGGGATAAAGATGCTCATTTAGGCCACCCAATGAGCACCTTTCGAGAATCCGTATAATGATAAGGGGCGCGACGATAGATCTAATAATAATCAAGCATATATATCTGTAACTATTATCGCGACTATTGTTGACAAACCATGATACAATCATGATACATACCAACCTGCTGCAAGTACAGTCATCAAACACATTGTCAATGATTTCTTCCTTTGGAATGAGTGGAGACCCAGATTCAAAAGGAGTCCTATACGCAGAGATTGTATCTCTGACATTCCATTGTCATCCATAGCCAAGCAGTGTTTCTCCTCTTGTAAAGAGCAAGAAGAATTGTTTGGTGATGAAGGTTTGACTAATCTTCGACATCGCTTCAAATCTACATGCCCAACATAACCACTTCGCACTTTACCTCTAATGTGTGATCAGTCTAAAGTTTACACACCGGTATTTGCATGCTCTTCCTCCCCCTAAAAGCAAGACTGCAGACAAGACAAGGAGAGACACGAGAAAAAGCTTGATTTAGCCTTCCCTACGGTTTCAGCCCCTGATGGCAGAGGGAAGAAGAAAGAAGACAACACAGAAATGATGGTGATGGTAGACCTGATATGCGACCACCTCACCAGATTCCACCAACTCCCTGCATTGGGTTGCCCCAACTACTCTTCGAAACTGGTGTTCCCCTTGTCTGTTGCCGTTTTCAGCCTGCATTGCTGCTTGTCCATAGCCGGCCCTCTGCCTAGCTCCGTCCGAGATCCACAATAGGGGTCCTTGCAGTATCGCATGGGAATGCTGTCCAGGATTGGGGACGGGTGCAGGCTCCCGATTCTCGAATCCGAAGGCACAAGAGCGTCCAACTCGCTAAGCAAACGTGCAGTAATATACGGGTCACAAAAGAGTAGGGGTACGAACCGAGCTCAGACTCCCATAGAAAGCAGAGCCCGGAGGGGCGACGTCAAGTGGGGAGACTGAGGACGTCGACAGGTGCCATATCTAGTTGGCGGACCCATATCCTTTTGAAATATTTGAATTTGGCGCTCAAAGAAAACCTATCCAGACGAGACGAAGGAGAAGGGGCATCTCCCGCCAAAATACACTTACGGCGCATTCAGACTGCACGTTTGCTATGAAAACTTACCAATCGGCTTTAGGCCGGGTTGTAATAGGACTAGTCTTTGAAGTTCTGATAGTCGAAAAGAATGTAGCAGGACATATCTTTCGTTAGCACGATTTGAAAGATTGTTGAATAGTCTATTAAATAGAGCTTATACGAATGAGTTGAGATATTAAGAGAGAACATATATTCTTTTTTCTAAATAATACACTAAAGACGGATTTGATAAAGATTAATGAATAACAGATAGTCTCTCTATGAACAATAAAATCGAGATTTTTATTAATATCAATGTTTTATATTTATGTGTTTTAGTTTAAAATGCATGGGTAGGCTTAAAATAAGTTGTAAAAGTAGTGGAGACCCAAAAATAGAGGTTTGATGAGTCACGACCTAAAAGGTGCGTTTTTAGCCAAACAGAGACGTTTTTCGCAATTCTGTAAACGTGGTCTTGTAGACCAGACCTATTCTCGTCATTTTAAGTACCTGAATTGCTCTATTCTGAGTTCGTTTGTAGAAGTTATGATGAAAACAAACAGCAGGCAGCAGCAGTGTAGTACACACAGGGACAGAGAGACATACAACATCATACAGCTCTCCTTGCTATCAACCAAGAAGTGGATTGTTTCTTCATGGTAGAGTATTACAATTGAGATTATGAAGGTATACTTGGTGCGAAAATCGAGTTGATTGAACACCTAAAAAGTGACTATTTTGAGAAGCCGCATGCTTTTTCAGGAAAAAAAGGATTAAAGAACGACGGATGGTGCGTTTAGGGATCATTCACAGATCTCCTCTTCTGCGAGTGTGAGTGCGAGTGCGAGTGAGACGCTGCATTCAAGCGAACTGAAGCTCGGGGGTGGTCGGGAGGTTCGAGCTCCATACAACGGAGTGCGCCCATATTCAATTCCTCCTCTGTTGTATCAAAACTCTACAAAGATTCATCAATACAAAGATCTCTTGTTCTATCTTTTGCTGTCGATCTCTATTATTCGGTTCCCGTGACACGGGTTCAGACGAACCGTGGCCGGCATCATTTTATTGGCCAAAAATTTCAATTTACTTTTTCGGACCCACCACTTTTTGGGAGACACCCTTCGGCCTCCCCCGAAAATGAACATGCTTGCACATTTCCGCAACGATCGTCTAAACCCACATGCCCGGCCTTAGTGTTGTTAACACTGGGCAGCACACGGCTTGCAAAAAGCGCTCTTGTGTAGGTTGCTGCAAGCAAATGTTTGGTTCTTCAAGCGGGTTTCTCCCCTTGGGTGGTTGAACCAGGTCGGAACAGAAACATGCGAGAAAACATGGTGCATGGACATATACTGATCGATGGGGCATAAATGACCATAGCTCATAAAGAGCACTTAAATAATGAAATGTCTATAAATGTGTCATTTTTGCATAACCCTTAGCTTTTTCTACATGTCACCTACAAATAAATAAGTCATTTTTCATTTTTATTATACGTCCTGCTTGTTTGTAGAATGACTGATGAATGCCTTTCAAGTTGTATAGAACCAATGGTGAGCAATGGAATCACATGTTCGCTCCAACTCCGTACCATCTGTATGTTGAAAAGATATGAATCTTGCAGGTCATTGTCAACTCCAAGAATCGCTTCTCTATGGATCTTGAGACAAATGGTCCACCCTTTGATGAGTAGTCCCTTTCCTCACTAGTCAAACTCTAACAATATAATGAACCATCAAACTATTCGGCCATTATTGCATGGTTCGTTCACTAAGTACAATAGTACATGGTGATCTATAAAGACTACAGGATTAGAAAATTGATATTGTTCTCCCTAGATTAAGCTAACCTTCATCCTGGGTTGCATGATTCATTATTCGACATTTGTTTTATTCTTGAATAATGGTCGATTAATACGGTTGAAAGATTTATTCACGCGTATTATTCGTTGCCACGTCATCTTTATTCAAAATAGCATTTTACTGTATACATATCGATCGAATTACTATGGATCGATACAATATCGATTGAAAGACTATTAATCAATATATAAAGATCGAAACAAAATTGATCGATTTTGAAATAGTATAAAAAGCCCAAAATTTACGTGTTTTAGGGACAATTTCTTCACCAAAGTGTCAGGTTACCCCCAACATAGAAAGGTTGAATTGTCAACTTAAAAAGTCCTTCAATTTCTTAAGAAAATAGATTCTTTCTAATGGTAAAACATTATAAATAAAAAAAATAGATTAAATCATCTATAATTCTAAGCAATAGAAGGTATTCTTTAGCTCTATTGTTTTACTATAAATAAATAATTATAAGCACTAAAGGCTATCTTCTTATCTATATTGTTTTAGTGTGAATGTATAATTCTAAACATTCGAGGCTATACTCTTAGCTCTATTTCTTCTAGAATAGATAAATAAATAATTCTAAGCATTAGAGCTATTTTTTAGCTATAGTGTCTTAAGACAAATGCATAATTCTAAATTTTAGAGGCTATACTCCTAGCTCTATTTGTTTTAATATAGATACTAAAAATGATCTTTGATGATTAAAATCTATCATAGATATACTATGTGCGTAGATGCAGCATTAATTCATACATTTTGTAACATATCATTCACTAGGTAGATAAGACATTGATTTAAAATATTAAAATAAACATTTCTATGTGCAATTAAAAGTTTACCAAAGGTTCTTTAAATTTCAATACTTCTATACTTGGTTGTTTGAGCAGGGTCTCCTACTTCTAAGTATGGATAAGATATACACATACATGTAGGGTCTTTTGGTTCTCATGAACAAATGTTCTTACCTCCATATAGACATAGAATAGGTCCACTTAGTGCCTCTTGGTTGTTATGATATGATTCTCTTACTTCCAAGTGAGGTTTAAGGTATAAAGAAGGATTCACTTTATTGTTATCGAGCTTATGCTCTTGCCTCTAAGTGAATATGGTGGATCACCTATAGAATTCACTAATTTGTGATCGAGCGAAAGCTCTTACTTCCTAGTGAATTTGTCATGCATAGTACTTAGTAGTTACATGGATGTTATCGAGCTCATGCTCTTACCTCTATGTTGATATAGAAATTAGAGATCTCAATTATTTTAGGGTCGATTGTTTGTGTTTAAGTAGTAGGTCCTACCTTCAAGAGCCATAGATAGTGGAATGTGAGATGAATCCATCGCTCATCTAGCTTGTCTTGAGAAAACGCTCTTTACCTCCTAGTAGCTAGAAATGTCATATCCATTGGTGATTTTTCTTGAAATATTATCTTAACACTATTCATTCATAATTTTAATTTAGAAAATCATATCTGCAGACTTTTATATTTCTCATTGCACGATTATGGTGAAAATTTATAATCATAGTGTATCTATTAATTGTAGGAAATATGTTGTTGAACTCAAAAGGCATGGTGCGAGGAAAAGAGTGGACATATGTGGAGAAAATAGAGAAAGACAAAAAAGTTTTGTTTGTGTAATGCAAACATTGTTGGCATAAGTGGCACGGCAACGCAACTCCCATCAACGAACATTTATTTGGCACTAGTCCCTATGCGGAAGAATGTGGAGCACCGCTTAAAGACATATGGGTCCATTTTGCAGGGTATGTAAAGAGATGTAAATGGGCATGACTTCTTCCTAAGAGATAGAAGGGTATGAAAGGTGGGTTATCTTTCAACATAGAAGAAGTGAGTGTAGATCAAGAGGACGTGCGAGCTAGCCAAGGACCTTCAATGGGAACAACCCGAACACCTCAAATTCCTTACACTTTTCCAAATGGTACCATGGGAGGGATGGATGCAAGTCCTGGGACATCCAACAGAGCCGCTACGCCTGGGACTCTACACGCAACATTCGCTCAACATGACATGCTCGAATTGCATCTAAAGTGGACACAAGCCTTCATGGCTTGTGGAACCCCATTTAATGTCATAAGAAATCTTATTTCAAATATGCACTAATGTCAACTGCAAAAAAAGGATTCATCTATTCTGGTTATAATAAAATGCGAACAGAGTATGTGGACAAAGTCAAGATTAGTATAGAAGTGATTCTTAAGTGAATGGTGTTTGACTTTGTTCCAGCGTTTGGTTGTAGGATAGCACTCAACGAATGGACGAGCTGTCAAGAAAAACCATTGATTAATGTCATGGTAATTGGTCCCAAAGGTGCAATGTTTTTGGAGGCCATTGATACCTCAATGAAAGAGAAGACATCTCTCTACTTGACAAAGGTATATGTGATAGCTATTGTTATAAAAATGCTTCCAACTACAAAGGAGTGGGTTTAGCCATTATGGAAAAGTACTCAAAAATTACATGGCTTGGATGTACACCACACACCCTAAATTTACTCCTAAAGGATATGGGCAAATTATCATTCATAAAACAATTCCTTATTGATACCAACCAGGTAGTCAAGTTTATAGAAGAAAGCACTTCAAATTTTATGTGCCACACAATTCAAATTTTATGTGCCACACAATTCGCTACAACATACTATGCTTTGAATAATATCATTGAAGTGCGAGTGGATCTTACAGAAACTGTTGTAGATCACGGTTGGGAGGCTTGGCTCAGTAAGTATCCAAGCCACCATGAAGCAACTCAAAAATGTGTGTCCTTGGTGCAATCTCCTCTCTTTTGGCGGAACATTGACAAACTTGTTGGGGTTAGTAATCCATATGTGGAACTAGTAAGGGTTGTCAACACAGATAAGTTTGTCATTGATAAGGTTTATTGGATCATGTCTGAGGGGCTACATCAAAACAAAGAATACAAAACCATTACAGTGCAACAGAGACAACACAAATTGTGCAACTTGTGTAGAAACGATGGGCTCAAATGCGCGGACCATTGGATATTGTTGCACTTGTCTTGGATCCAAAGTTTCAGATGAACGGACAAGCTTCCAACAAAGAGGGAATGAGAGACTTTATAAATTTCTGCTCGCAGTTTTTGCTTTACTATGCCAATAGAGAAGGAACTTTCGTAGATCCTTGGGTTCTTAATAGCGTAAAATGTTCTTTAGGCCCAGTATGGTGGAAAGAATATGCAAATTCATTGCCATAAACATAGAGAGAATACAATGCGTGTCAAAAAAGGACGAGGTTATTTTTCATTAAAATTTCCAACTACAGTCTACAATGTCTTTAGGAAACTGTGATATCGATCGCTTCCTCAAGATCTGCGTTCAATGCTTCTTCAAGCATATCCAGCGTTTCTTGAATATCTGCCTCGTGGTTTGGTCCTGCCTCCTCAGGCATGGGAGAGAGAGGACCATTTCATGCTTTGTATGTGGCAAGTTTTTTCAATAAAACAACTACTTCTACTTCTTTGGCTGCCACCTTCTCTTGTAGCCAGAGAACGCTCTCTCCTTGGCTACCTAGTGTCCCCTGAGACACAATATTAACAATTTGTTCATGCTCATCTGGTAGGAGCACCACTTGCCTCTTTCGTGCAAGTGGATCTTCCTCCTCACAACACACTTGTGCCCTTTTTTTAGCTCTTCCAAGTCCGATACTTGTGTTGAAAGGACGGTCTGTCCAAAGGACGCGCTTCTTTAATATATCTTGCACGAAGACTTGCTGGATAAAGAACATGGTAACTTGATTATTATTAGGTAGACTGTGCTCCTTTTGGATGAATCATATAAGAAACACACGTGCAAGCCCTTTGTGTTGTAAATATGATATTTTCAATGGTTTCTTTGCCTTGGCATGACCGGACCTCTTGAACAGTACGTCTTTCACAAAAAAAGAGGGACATCACTTGCGTACATCCTCCAATATGATTGGTTCGCCCTCCAAACGCTTGGGCTCTGCGCTCTCGACAAAGAATAAGGAGAGGTCTTGAGCCTCATAACGTAGGCTCTCCTCTCTAAGGATGCGTTGAGACTCCTCGTGGTCGAGCTCACCATCGACATTGGGAGGAGCGAATGGGGCTTCCATTTCCTGTCGAATCACACAATAATAAAATATTAGATCAAAAGAATAGATACACATTGATTAAAAAACTACAATTGATGGTGCAATCAATGTTCAACATACAAAATTTTAAAATTCACATCTCTCTCATCACTTTGACAACACAATGTAATAAAATAGCATGAAACTTCAAGACAATGGACATGAGAAACAACTGTTTCATTGCAAAGTATAGACACATTCTCAAATTACAAGGTATGATTTCAATCATTGAATGGCCTCAAGCCTCCACTATCTGCGAGCGTACGACCAACAAGATTAATGGCTTGTAACATGCTGAGGAGATCATGCGAGGACTTGCACTGGGTGGGATTGGCAGATACACAAGTGCATAGGACTTCGTAAAAGCGTCTGAGGAAAGCGATGTAATTAGTGTCATCATCCTTAGGTAAATATTTAAGGAGTTCTTGAATGAATTTACAAAGGGAGTAGATATCTTGACTGCACGTGTAGACTGGAGGATTTGTGGATATACATTCGGGAGCCACCCACCAATATCGCTTGCTCCAGGGTTCCCTTGTTCATGGGAAAAGATTTGGCAAATTCAAAAATGTGTTCTCTGTGGGGAACAAGGTTGCACTACCCCAATCACATATGTCCACATATACTCTAGCCCAAGCAAAAATGCAGCAAGATATTATTTCCATGAACATCATTGTGAGTGATTTTATTCACGTGCAAAAAGATGAAGGTTCAGAGCAATCCATTAATGATAGGCCATATATTCTTATTGAAGGATTTAACAGTCCCCTCAATGTCTTTAAAACCCTTGCAAACACATCTTTATATTGTTTAAGAGTAGCTATCAAAAGCTTCACTTCCTCTTCTATGAGATTTGTAGATATATAAGCTGATCTCCGTTCTTATTCTAGTTCAGCTAGGTCAATTTTCTTTGCATTTTTAGGCCCATCATATGATGTTCTGCGTTCTTTAAGTTACCTCCTTTGTTGCTGAACTATGATATATCTATCTTCGATGGTATACTTTTCATAGTGAGAGAGTGCTTCAAATCTCTCTCTGTTGGACTCCTCTTCACTCTGAATCTTAGTTGTCCAAATTTCTTTTAGCATCTGTTTAAATTTTTGATACTCGCGTTTTCATTTAGTTTTGGAGATTTTCATTGAAGTTTCTACTGTGTCGTTGGGTTTTCTTTTGTCATGCTTCTTGGGAGTTGTTTGTGGAGAAAGTCGTTTCACTAGTTTTTTTGTGATTTTATTGTAGACATAGTGGCCTACTCCCACCAGCATGAGCTATTGTATTTTTCTCATCGATCGAGAAATTGGCCTCTCAAATTGGTTTTGTTATTTTCTCATTTGACATCTCCATTGTCTCTCCAATTTTTGGTTGAGACTTCTTGTTCCAAGATAGCATTTACCATCTGGAAGGGAATTATTTCATAACCATCTTTGTCGCAAAATATTATGGGAGTTATGTTGTCCACCTTATTCACTAGTGCAAACTTCTCTCTTGGTTTTTCAAGTTGTGATTGCATGATCTCATCTACAAACTTATCTTGTGGAGGTATTTTCAGCCCCATCTTTTCGAGGTTTTTTCTCATTTGTCTCCATATATGTGGTCTGCCATTAAGACGGCACAACCCACACCTCAAATTTTGTCTCGTGTTTTCCTATAAAAGAAGGTAAAGTTTTTAGCATCTCTGGTTTACTCTCCAAAAATAACTCCATCCCTGCATCTCCGTATAGTGACTCCTTATCCCCAAGATCCATGTTGACTCCAAGATTGGTACTGATTGCAACATGACGCTAGCGTTTTTCCTATTTTTGATCGTCTCCCATAAGGATTGTAGCCACAACTCTTTCACTTCAAGAATTGATTGTATTTCATGAAACTTTTTCCCACTCATCTTGTATTCTACCAATGGCTTTTCATTCCCCATTTTGGTTGGTTTACTTGTTTTTTCTTCTTTTCATGTGCTTGCATTCTCCTTTTCTAGCACATGCCCTACTTGCTCAAAGATTTTCAATGGTTCTTTCTCCATGAGAGCTAGAGCTATCTCTATCAGCCTTCTACACATTTCCATTTGTTTGGTTTCAATCTCAAGATGTGAATAGTTCAATAATATTTGTTCTAGTGTTTGGTTGTTTTTTAGCCTCACCTCGTAGACTTGAAACATGGCATCTAAGTGCTCGTTCACTTTCTCAACCAAGACTGAACCGCCCGATATTGTTTTTGATGCTTTCGCTTCCTTGAAATTATCCTTATTCTCTTATTTATGTTTGATATGCTCCCCGATTCAATTTAGTTCTATCTCCAAGACAGCCTTTTCTTTTAGCATCTTTCCTTTCATTATGTCTATTTTGGATTTCCATGCTTTTCGTTGAGTCCTCACTGATCCACTCTAGAAGTCTGTCTGTTCTAGAAGTTTTAGCCATTGGTTTATATTTGGTTGCTTTTTGAGATTCAGCTCTAGTCACCACCTTGAAAAGATTTGTCGGCTTTGACTCAGATCCTCTAGAATAAGGCAAACTCCAATGGTATTCAAAGTCACTTGTTGTTTGGGTTATTGTCACAATGTTAGATAAGGTGATCTCTCGCACAACCATCCAAAAACCCATTTATTTTTTCTCTCTCACCTTGTGTGGGAAAACTCTAGCCCAATGGTTACCTCTAGATTCTTAGCATGGACCTTTCTATTGGGTAGTTGGTCGTGCTTCCCATTGGTTGTCCTGTCCTAGGAGGATATCCTCAAAGCTTGTAATTTTTTTTGCTATCGACATGAGAATTTTTTTTCCATTAGGGATTGATTTCTTATTGGTTGATCCATGTATGAGGGATCCATAGCTGCCTCTGTGCTTACCTAAAATGGGTTGTTTTTTGTAGTATATGCTATATCCTCAGGCTCTCTCTCATATGAGTTTGTATAGGCTTTTCATAATAAACCTAAGGCACCATTCCTTGTTGACTCATGAGTGGTTCCACTGGATGTGTGTATTGAAAAATAGCTTGATTGTCCGAGCAGGATAAATATGAACCCCAAAAGCGCCTTGTAAGGATCCCTAATTTAAGAGATTAAGGCTAAAAATTTATGTGATTTAGGAGACAAGGCCATTGAATGAGAGTATTCTCATAAGATTTTTTTAAGGCTATCATAGGCTTTTTGTAGGTTGAAATAGAGGGTAGGGAGGGAGGATAGGTACATTCTCTTTCTACCAAAAAGAGTGGTGGTCCTTATGACAATAAGTACCCTCCCCCCCTTTCTTTTGCCACATCATCAAGGCCGTCCATAGCCCTAAACCAAAAAATCACTTAAGAAAAAAAAAATCAAGAAAACTTCATTTTTACTCAAAACTTCCCCAACCTATATGCATACCCAAAAATAAATTTTCTCTCTCAAAATTTTCTCTCTCCTACTTGTCAGCACACACTCTTCCTCCTCTCCCTCTCTTATCTCTCGTACTTTTCGACACACACTCTTCCTCCTTACCTCTCCTTGTTGTAGGTTCACTCCATAGGTCTCCACTCCATAGCTTTGTTCCATCTCTCCCCCCCCCCCCCATAGATATCCACCCCATAGCCCTCCTCTCCACTCCGCAGCTCTTCTGCAGCTCTCGTCTCCATTCTGTAGCTCTGTTTCAGCTCTCCATCCTATATCTCTTCACTCCATAGCTCACCTCTCCACTCCGTGGCTCTGCTGCATCTCCTTACTCGTGGAGGCAAGATTTATTCCCCTTGCCATGTAGCTAAATGAAATTACAAACATCCCATCCACAACAAGATCGTCAAGTTTGAAAACGGTTTCTCTACATGTTCGGCTGCCAAAGGACTTTGCACCCTCAAAGCATCAATTAGAAAGAGAATGGGGTCTAGAAGGGACTCTTTATTTGGAAGTTTAAGGGAGTCAAATGTCTCCTATTAAGAGAGCAATCAAAGGACAACTTTTGAATTCAAATAGGCAAAACGGCTAGTTTATTTGAATTCAAATTTTCCCCAAAAATAAAATTTAAAATCTAGCGGGTAAAACCATATCATCTAACATATCCATGGAAAGAGCTCGGTATGTAGATTACAGATCTATAATCTCCACTCAAATCCAAGATCCTATGTATGAGTTATGGAGGGCAAAAACATGAAGTTGTCCACCCCCTTTTTTGGGGAGAAAAGTGCATCCTTTGACTACTCTTACACCTCTCTTACATACCCATCATTCTTGCACATATGGCGTGCATCTATTTGTCAAAATGTTAATCACCTCCATAATGTCATGGCAAATAAAGAGGCCCTCCTAGACACCATACACTTCCACTTGCAAACCTGCACACCAATGTGGACCTTTGGGTGCATGGTTGCCTCTACCCTAATGATCCAGCCATCAATGTGTATTCAATATTCAATAACCTTGCTTCATTCTTACAATATGTAGATAGATGGGATCAAGGTATTGTTGGATAGCGCATGATTTTCTTTGCATCAATGTCAAATTCTTTCCCATACCACTAACAAATTGCACGAAAGGATCGTTCATGCAGAGGAGGAAGTGAAAAATGTTAAACTACAGATAGAAGAGAAGGATGCTAAGATTTAAAAGATTGAAGATAAGATCTTTCATCTTAAAAAGATGCCCTTAAGTACAAGGGATTGTAAGAGGAGCTTCAATGCCATAGAGACTTTAGCCCCAGAAGATGGTGCTAAAAAAAGAAGGGTTATAGCTACAAGGTGCATTTTGCTACAATCCCATCTATGCTTTAAGCTGCTTTTGTGGTAATGTTTGTATCCATTTTTTAATGAATTTTATCCAAGAGCTATGTGGTGGCCACAGCCAAGACGATGGCATCCATTTATTATGTTTGTGCCTCAAGAAATCGGGTGTCGTAGACCTTCTAGGAGCACCAAATGCAGAACATTTAAACAATTTTGTCACAAAGGAGGTGATGCAAAAGTTTTCAAATCTTGTAAGCGATGGTTGATGTACAGAAGGCTTGTGACGAATTGGGAATTAGTACTAGGGCTAATTTGCCTTATATGGTCTCCTTCAGGATGCTTTAAGGGAAAGTGGAATTACTGAGAATATTTTTCGTATATCACTTAAGGTCAATATTTCTAAGAAGTCCTCAAACGAGGATCTATACTTTCAGATTGGAGGCTATTTGCACACAAAAGAGATAATGCCTCTATCCATCTTTACCAAGCGGTCAAAAGGAGTAAGAAAAAGGTACCAATGGAAGCGTGGGTGCAAAGAGAGTGGATAAGGGATTTCCTTACTCAATGTCAAATAATGTTTTTTGTTGATTTGAGATGTCTTCAAATGGCAATGATACATTTTATGGTGTACACCTAATGGTGAGGCTATAGTAATGCATAATCTTTTTTTTGAAACTATATGTTATTTTGGACATTTTCCAGTGATAGGTTCAAAGTTGGTGTTTGTGCTCAATCTAGACAAGTGTCAGATTGTGAAGAAATGAAGACTAGAAAGGATGAGTATTACTCTCATGAATGAGGTATTATTTCATGCAAAGTGTACAACTATGAACAAGGATTGTGCACCATCTTTCAGTGTGCAGTGGGAGAAAGAAATTTGGTGGCTTCTTGCTATTGAGGTTCCCAAGGAGACCCATGGAGTGCTTGCTTGGATTTTTGAACGCATTTTGTGGATAACAGATGTGATTAAGGCACATCTAGCTATGGAAAAACTCCAGGTAGATGGCATAGGGGAGTTTGAAGTTGATTGGCACTTACGGGGCAATTTGAAAACAATCAAGTACATTCTAAGGTGCAAACAAGGGGCTAGAGATCTATATCCTTTTCCATTTTGCATTAAGGGATGTAAGGGAAATACACACAAAATTGAAATGGTTGATGAAATAGAGGAAGAGGAAAATTCACAAATTACACGCGTGTGGGAGCATTTGGTGCTATGGTGTCCTATGCTAGGGGAGTCCAATTGTGCCATAAAAGACAGTGAACAGTGGAACTCTATAATTAACTTCCCTCTCAAAAAGGTGCATTTTTCATTAGGAAGAGATTATGGAGGTGATTAACATTCAAATAGATGCATGACATGTGTGCAAGAATGGTGGGTGTGCAAGAGAGGTGTAAGAGTGATCAAAGGATGTACTTTTCTCCCCAAAAAAGGGGGTGGATAACTTTATGGTTTTTGGCCTTCCGTAGATCCTATATATAATCTCCAATTTGAGCGAAGATTATATCTGGTTTGTAATCTACACGCCAAGCTCTTTCTGTAGATATGTTACATGGTATGGTTTTGACTCCCTTAAACTACGAAATAAAGAAGTTCTCCTAGACCCCATTCTCTTCCTAATGTGCACACTTCATGCTTTTATGCTCATCTTTATTATTTATTCAAGCTTCCTATTTGATAATGTATTTATAATAAATCTTGTGGAGAGGTCTCTTTACACTATCTCAAAAGTAGAAGTCATGGGACCAATACCTCCATTGTTGCATAGAAGAACAATCCAAAATTTGGTGGCAGAGTTCACAAAAGCGGTCTTCATTGCATGGGGTGAAATAAACATTACACACTATATGGTGAGTGCTTTCTATCCTGCCTTGTTCTATTCTATGCTTTAGTTTTGATCATCAATCTGTTGTGGCTTTATGGGGAACACATCCTCTATGCACATGGTGCATACTTTATTAACATGTATGGTTCATTGCATATTTGGAGCACGCAAGGTATGGAAAAGTCACACTACTGTGCTAGGGGTGTCTACTTCAAGAATATAAGACATGGCGGGGGTTTAGTGCGCTCATTCTATCTTCGGGAAATGTCGAATTGATTTTATCGTACCACCTTTGAACGCAAAGTGTCGATTCAACGTGCAAGGTCATCGTGCTTAGCAAAAGAAGCCCGTCGACTAGCCATGCTCGTTCCTTAGAGTACTGGTGATCCTCACAAGGTCCAGTACGACATGCAGAGTGGCAAGCACCAAGGACCACGATGGGAAAATTCTAGGCCAAGAGGCAGTAAACGTACTTGGCATTTGCATACACATTTTTTTATTGTTTATGAAAATTTTTAAGTAGACGTATAGCTCTGTGTGTTTGAATAGTTCTCTACTTTCATGTGATCTTGAAATCCAAAAGCTCTTTTCCACCATGTGAACCCACACTTATATGTCCACCCTATATCAAGAGGAAAAACCCTCCCCCATCACAAACACAAAACACTCCCTCCCTCACTGAATACCACAAGCTGTAGGAAGCCTCCCAAACGCACTTTCTAGATGGCAAGGAACAAAAAAACTGCAAAGAAGAATCCAAAGACCAACGAGGTGCACAGAAGGCAGAAGATGTGTGTAAATCGACAACCAAAAATGCTAGCTAGCCCCGCACTGACCCCGAATGCACAGAGACGGACACATCCTAGTGAATCATAGGGTGGGTTAAAAGACATTGCCAGGAGGGATGGGCGCGATGCCATCCGGCCCACGTCACCAAAATGTGACCGGCAAGTCACTACCAAGGGAAATGGGTGCCATGTCTCTAATCTACCCAACAATTATGAGTGAAGCAGTGATGATGAATATTATGATCCTGATGAAGATGCCCCACAACCACCTCCCAAGCGCCATCAGAAGTTGAGATTCTACAAGAAGCCGCAAAGAGCAGAGCCACAAGGAGCTCAGAGCCCCCCACAACACCAACCTCAAAGAGCACGATGCTTTTGTAGAGCATTCACTGAAATCCAACATCACCAAAAGACAACAAAGCTGCTTATCAAGAAAGCACCATTTGCATGGACATTTGTATATTCTCGGTGATACCATGATGTTGTTTTGTTGCTACCATGGTTATTCTCGATGATACCATGATGTTGTTTCGTTGACACATGGTTATTCTCAGTGATACCATGATGTTGTTTTGTTGATACAATTATTATTCTCGGTGATACCATGATGTTGTTTCGTTGATACCATGGTTATTCTCGCTGATACCATGATGTTGTTTCGTTGATACAATGATTATTCTCAGTGATACCATGATGCTTTTTGTTGATACCATGATGATTTTTTGTTCCGTTAATACTTTGATGATATTTATTGATATGACTATGTTGATAAATATCGTTTTATGTAGTATATACACATGTCATTTACATCACGTAATCACGCATCTTGAACTTTTACGTTCATACTTTATGTACACATATGTTGTCATGCGTATATATGTTGTCAAAAGAGTGGCATCGCGAACCATCTCTTATGGCATTGTGAATGTAATTATTTCACTCACGATGCTGAAAATTTTCATGACTATGTTTTTTGAGTCTATGATCTATGTACGATTGATCAAAGAATTGATTTCATGAAGACAAACTTGGTGACAACAATAAAAGATTTATGAATACATGTTTGGTGATGCCATATTGATGACAACATGAATACATGTTTGGTGATGCCATATTGATGATAACATGAGCTAATCGATAGTTTTTACACCTCTCTATTGAAAATTTATATTGATTATTGTATTTGATAGGATAGGAGTGATGTAACTCCTCTTAAAACATTCCTTGTAAAAAGAGTGATGTAGCTCCTCATGAAATATTCATTGTAGAAGGAGTGATGTAGCTCCTCGTGAACATTTGTACATTCAATGTTTTTAATCATATAACGGTGGGTGTAAATAGAGCTGTGGGTTTGTCCCTTGATCCCCCAAGGGTTTTTTTTCATTCACAATTAGGGACCCTTATATTGAGCGGGGGTGTTGAGATTATATGTGAAGCTACTTAATATATGGATTCACTATATATATCACCTAGGTCCCCTCAATATATACATCATCTCATGTGTGTATTCCACACACTTTGGGGTTCTAT
The DNA here is from genome assembly GCF_014529385.1 of Adiantum capillus-veneris. NCBI lineage: Eukaryota > Viridiplantae > Streptophyta > Polypodiopsida > Polypodiales > Pteridaceae > Adiantum > Adiantum capillus-veneris. The sequence goes on along the minus strand of NC_140940.1, from coordinate 61,990,924 downwards.
TTTTGTGCTCTCTCTTTCTCGCTCAACAACTTGTGTGTAGTGGAAATTAGCATGAACATAGTGAGCATTTCATTATAATAGATTCCTAATGAGCATAGCAATAGGGCTTGGTTCAAGAGAGCAACAAAAATAATAACACCTAGTTAGATAGCATGAACAATACTTCAAAAGAGAGAGAAATTAAGCTATTGACAACAGTTGAGGACCGGATTTACATGGAGCCACCAAGAGAGTCATTTTACAATACAATTCTTTGTGTTCCTTCAATACTAGCTAGTGCAATGAAGATGTAAGCTTCAAGCACTAAGAAAACCACTTATAAAACACAACATCAATTCCTGTTGAGATGTACAGAGAAAGAGAGAGAGACGAGACAAGATACAAATATATAGGTGAGACCAAGTTCAGTAGAGTGAGCCATATATAGCTCCAACACCCCCATAAAACGCCAAGGTAGCAGTTTTGTGATTCTTGCTCTTTATGTGGATGATACCATCCTTGTTTCCAATGATTTGGGATTTCTTCAGCAAGTCAAAACGTTATTGTCTTCTGCATTCAATATGGTGGATCTTGGAGAGATTCACTCTTGTCTTGGCATTCAAATCCAACGGAACCGTACAAAAGGTATTTTATTCCTTCGACAATCAAAGTTTATTGCAGATACTATTTAAAAATTTAGTATGGAATCTGCACATTCATCCAACACACCTTGTCTTGAGAGCTCTACAGAGAATACTTCTAACAATGGCGGTCCACTTTTCACAAATCAACCTTATGCTAGCTTGATTGGATGTCTTCAGTTTGTTGGCATGAACAATCGTCCTGATATTCTGTTTGCTGCTAGTTATCTTGGACAACATCTTGCATGTCCTTCTCTTAAGCATTGGTCTGCTGCAAAGCGTGTATTGAAATACTTAAAAGGCACTACAGATTTTGGTTTAGTCTATCAACGACAACTCACATCGGATTCTATGCAATATCCTTCTCTTTTGGGTTACACAGATGCAGACTGGGCAAGCTCACATTTATCTATGCGATCTACTAGTGGAAATTGCTTCTTTATAAATGGTTGTCTTGTTTCTTAGACCAGCAAGAAACAACGTTGTGTTGTAGTTTCTACGACTGAGTCAGAATATGTTGCGGCATCGCTTGAAGCTCGTGAGTTGATTTGGCTTCCACAAATGCTGGTTGATATTGGTCATTGTCCACTTTCTAGCACACCCTTGCGGTGTGACAACCAAAGTGCTATTAGTCTTGCAAAAGACTATGTTCAACATAATAAGTCAAAGCACATTGCTGTCTATTATCATTATGTCAGGTATGAAGTACGCAAAGCAACCATTATGGTTGAACACTGTCCAAGTGACCAGATGATTGCAGACATTTTGACCAAAGGCCTCAATGAGTCACATTTCATCCTCTTGCTCTCGGAGCTTGGAGTTGCTTCGGCCTCACTCTTTCTAGATTAGCTTCTTTGCTATTGTAATAGCTTTGTACATATGACATTGTAATCTTTTAGGTACCATGCACTATGCACACTCCACATGTGCACCTTGTGATATCTAAGTCACTTGAATATTTGTACATAGAGGCACAATTCACTTTCACATCATCACCGCTGGTTCATATTTCACATTGTATAGGGGATTGGGTTTTTCCCTTGAACTCCCCAAGTGTTTTTTCATCCAAATCTAGAGACCTTTGTTTGAGTGGGGGTGTTGGAGCTATATATGGCTCACTCTACTGAACTTGGTCTCACCTATATATTTGTATCTTGTCCTCAATATGAATCAGTCTTTGGGAGCATATATGGTGTGTCTCTTGTCTCGTCTCTCTCTCTTTCTCTCTACATCTCAACAATTCCATCACGGTCTCACGCCCAAGACCTCACACACCTTCGAAGATGGTGAGAGCAAGAGGGGTATGAGAGTAGATTGAGAGGAAGGAGTAGTCTTACGAGAAAGATGTACATCTCCTCACATAATCACTCATATTAGCATCGCTGAGCTTAGTAATTAGCATGGTAGAGGAGGTGAGCATGCATCGAAGCTTAGATCTTGGATGGATTTGCATCACAAAGCCAAGAGTTGTTGGTGTAGGCCTCCCTTCTCACAACCTTGGAGTAGATGATAATCTTTCCTTTAAATCTTGAGAAGAAGAGAGAGAGTCTTCTTGCTTCACACATGAGCTTGTGTGAGTGTGTGTGGAATAATGACTTGAGATAATCAGCCCCCTTGTTGAGAGAGAAGGAGAGAGCACAGGAAAAGAACCCCAAAGTGTGTAGAATACACACATGAGATGATGTATATATAGAGGGGACCTGGGTGCCATATATAGAGAAGCCATATATTGAGTAGCTTCACATATAAGCTCAACACCCCCACTCAAATAAGGGTCCCTAACTATGGATGAAAAAACCCTTGGGGGATCAAGGAAAAACCCACAGCTCTATATACACCCAACGTTATATTATAAAAATCATTAAATATACAAATGTTCATGAGGAGCTACATCACTCCTTTTACAATGAATATTTTATGAGGAGCTACATCACTCCTTTTACAGTGAATTTTTTAGGAGGAGTTACATTACTCCTATCCTATCAAATACAATAATGAATACAAAGGTTCAATAAAGAGGTGTAAAGGCTATCGATTAGCTCGCAATCAGAAGTGTCTCCATGATTCTACTATGTAGCTTGTCATCACTATCGTATCACCAAACACATCTTCATAAATCTTTTATTGTCACCAAGTTTGTCTTCATAAAATCAATTCTTTGATGAATCCTACATAGATCATAGACTAAAAAAAACATAGTCATGAGAATTATTAGCATCGTTAGTGAAATAATTTACTTTCACAATGCCATAAGAGATGGTTCGCGGCGCCACTCTTTTGACGACATATATACGCACGAAAACATATGGTACATAGAGTATGAACGTAAAAGTACAAGATGCGTGATTACGTGATGCAAATGATATGTGTATATACTACGTAAAACAACATTTATCAACGTAGTGATCAATGAATATCATCAAATTATTAACAAAACATCATCATTGTATCAATAAAAATGAATAAATCATCACGGTATCAACGAAAAGCATCATGATATCACCGAAAATAATTATTGTATCCACGAAACAACATCATGGCATCACCGAGAATAACCATGGTATCAACAGAACAACATCATGGTATCACCCAGAATAACCATGGTATCAACGAAACAACATCATGGTATCACCCAGAATAACCATGGTATCAACAAAACAGCATCATGGTATCAACAAAAATCACCATGGAATTAACGAAATATCATCATGGAATCACCGAGAATAACCATGGTATCAACAAAACATCATCATGGCATCACCGACAATAACCATGGTATCAATGAAATATCATCATGGTATCAACAAAAATCACCATGACCAAAGTACTAACAAACCATCATCATGGTACCATCAAAATGACTATGGTATCAACGAGAAATTATCAATAAAACGACGAAACTATATCTCTAAAAGAATAATTATACTGCGAGAATCAATGAACGAGTATATCATATAAAAAAAGATCATGTACCAATAGTAGCTCGATAGAATCTAGACGATCATCAACTGCTCGAGGACTGAATCGGAACGATATGTAACTGGCTTCTGTAGCAAAGTTACGTCAGTAACAAATATATGATTGATGAAGAAAAAATATAATCGAAAAGTTTTCAATTATGAAAAAAAAATCAAAAGCAAAAAGTAAAATTTTGCTTTTCAAACATATTCACAGTCCAAGACGATTATCCAAAATCGGTGCAGAATTTAGAGAAACTTTCTTCTGCAAAGTTATAGACCACATCGATTACGATGGCTTAAGCAAATAGTTTCTCATCGATTCCGATGCCTGCAACGGCTAGTTCCTTCTGCAAAGTTGTAGACCACATCGATTCCGGTTCCTTGCATGGGTAGTTTTTGCAAAATCGTTTTCAATCAGGAGAAAACTCAAAAACAAAAAGCGGAAGTTGCTTTTCGAGTATGTACGCAGTCCGCGAACGATAACTGAAACTCGGTGCAGAATTTGGAAAAAACTTCCTTCTGCAAAGTTGTAGACCATATCAATTCTGGTCTGTTTAGCGGGTGGTTTCCGCAAAATCGTTTTCAATTAGCAAAGAAATCAAAAACAAAAAGCGAAAGTTGCTTTTTAGGCGTGTACGCAGTCCGCGAACGATAACTCAAAATCGATGAAGAATTTGAAAAAACTTTGTTCTGCAAAGTTGTAGACCACATCGATTCCGGCCTCTTTGGAGGATAGTTTTTGCAAAATAGTTTTCAATTAGGAGAAAAATCAAAAACAAAAAGCGAAAGTTGCTTTTCAGGTATGTACGTAGTCCACGAACGATAACTCAAAATCGGTGCAGAATTTGAAAAAACTTCCTTCTGAAAAGTTGTAGACCACATCGATTCCGGTCTGTTTGTTGGGTAGTTTCTACAAAATCGTTTTCAATTAGCAGAGAAATCAAAAATAGAAATCCAAAGTTGTTTTTCGGGTATGTATGCAGTCCGCGAACGATAACTCAAAATCGGTGTAGAATTTGGAAAAAACTTCCTTCTGCAAAGTTGTAGACCACATCGATTCCGGTCTCGCAAGCGGGTAGTTTCTGCAAAATCGTTTTCAATTAGCAGAGAAATCAAAAACAAAAAGTGGAAGTTGCTTTTCAGGCATGTACGCAGTCCGCGAACGATAACTCAAATCGGTGAAGAATTTGAAAAAACTTCTTCTTGCAAAGTTGTAGACCACATCGATTCCGATCTCACTAGTGGGTAGTTTCTGCAAAATAGTTTTTAATTACGAGAAAAATCGAAAACAAAAATGTAGTGCTCTGATACCATGTTGAGAGAGAAGGAGAGAGCACAGGAATAGAACCCCAAAGTGTGTAGAATACACACATGAAATGATGTATATATAGAGGGGACCTGGGTGCCATATATAGAGAAGCCATATATTGAGTAGCTTCACATATAAGCTCAACACCCCTCTCTCTCTTGGTCGACCCCTCATGCTACTTTCTCATGCTACCACCCCATTGGACCTCTCCAGACTTAGCCAATAGGATTAGAGGAGCATAAGTGATAGCCTTATGATATGTGTACCCCTTTCCCCTTTTGTGAGAGCTTTAGGTGATTAATTGATGCAACTAAACTCTCATTGGACCCCTTTGTCTCCTAGCCAATAGGAATCAGGCAAGCCATTGGGTTGTTGAATGCTCATTGGATCCCTTGAGAGACTGTTCAATAATCTTCTAGAGAGCTTAATTCTTATTGGTTATTTTACTAAGTGTTTTTAATCTTATTGAACTATATTTACTCTAGTACAATTCTCGTTGGTCCACCTCCATGGCCATCCAATAGGATTTGTGTACACCTTGTGGGCATCTGGGCTAGGGAGCTGACACGTGTCCCTCATTCCCTTTGTGTAAGGGACGCTTGTAAATGTGTGTGTGTGTTTCTGTCTCATCCCCTACTTCCAGGGCTTGCCCCCTCTTATGTAGGAACTATGAAGACTTTTTGAACACACAAAAAGCATCCAATTTTCCTAGTGTTGGACCTTTGGACATAACCTTTGAAAATTGAAAGTCTTAATGGGTTGAACCTTAGGGTCTTTAAAGCCCATTGTTGCACATTGCTCTTTTGTAGATGGCCCCTCCTTTGGATCCCTATTTTCCTTGCTTTGGATCCCTACTGTGGTCTATCTACCAACTTAACCAATATTCTAGCTTTTTCTCCCCTGGCACTTCCCCATATTAAATGATCAGTTTAACATGAGAAAATCATTTAGGAGAATTAGATATTAGTTATTATGACACTTATCAACAACGTATCAGAGCATGGTTGCTTTTTATTCACAAAAATAGAGCATTTTTTGTCGAGCGCGGCTTTACCTTGCGAGCGCGCAACAAAAATCTGCAATTCAGCAAAATATAAAAGCAACATAACTTTCTGCTTGAAACTCGGATTTCAATGTTTGAAGAGTTGTTATCAAGGTTTTGATACGTTCCGGAGCTGCTAGTCATGTTAGATTTGTCATGTTCTACACCAAAAGTAACTTGCAAGAAATTGATAACTATTTTCAACACGTTTTCAATTAAAATCATCAAAAGGTATGAGTTTTTAAATTTTCAAATCTATTTGTGTTAAACTTCTTGTTATGATCTTTGATTTACCTTTCATGCATCATATTCAATTAGATTTGCATAAAATAACTTAGATCAAGAGTTAATTATGTTGTATTCAATTAGATATCTATATTGATACGTGTTGAGTTTTTTGTTACATGATTCTTGGATTTGCTTTTCATGGATTATATGCAGTTCGATTTGTGTAAAAGAAATAGAGTAAAAGTTTAGAATATTGAAATAACAATATCTTTAATTCTTCTTATTGTATAATTCTTGATTTTCTTTTTATGAATCATATGCAATGCGGTTTATATAAAAGAAATAAATTAAAAATTAAGCATGTTAAATTTAGATCATCTTCAATTCCCTTTATATATTGAAAGAAGTACATAAATTGATATATCTATATACTTATATTTCACATATAGCACATATATTTTGATGCGTGTACATCGAGTTACATCAAAGTCATATCACTTGAAATCTTTGTAGTTTGCTTTTTGTTTCGATTGTGTGTAATCTATGATAAAGATCAAATTGATATATATATATATATATATATATATATATATATATATAATTAAAATTACTGACAGTTATACATCTTGATAATCTGTGTTGTATTCGAAGATTCATGCTAAAAACTTATGTTTGAATAATTTTTTTTATTCTTTTTGGATGATTATTAAAGTGTTATGTTTCAATGATTTATATAGCTACATCTCAAATACTTACATCTTATATAGTTACATCTCAAATCCTTTGAAAGTTCACATTATTTCTCTTCTTTATGAATGTCGATGATTTTATTTTTGATGATTTATCAAAGAGTTATATTTTAACGATTTATTGAAGAGTTTTATATGGCTGAATTATTTTCTCTTTTGATTGGAAAAATCAAAGAGTTGTATCTGATCATTATAATTTATTGGTTTATATCATTTATTTACATATAGATGTTAAAAAGTTATAATTTTGATAATTTATCCAAAAAAAAAATTAATAATCTATTTTGAGCCAAAATATAAAAAACTTATAGTCTTTACTTATGATCGTTTCTTATTGAAATTTATAATTTTATGTGATGATTAAGAGTCGTTCTTAGTAATCAATCATTATTAAGATGGTTATTAGTCCATGGAGTTGTTCCATGATGTGTTATCATGATGATCTTCTATTTTAAAATGATGACTACTCCATGGAGTTATTCTACGATTCCATGATGCATTTCCATGATGATTACAAGGCGTTCGTATTGACCATTTGTTATTGAGATTATTATTATTCCATGGAGTTATTCCATGATGCCATTACGCGTTTTATTACATGGAGTAATTCCATGATGTCATGATGCGTTTCCATGATGATTACAAGTTGTTGGTACTAATTGTTCTATTATTGATATGGTTATTGTTCCATGTCAATTCATTATACCATGTTGTTATTTTAAGCTCATTTGTAATGATTAACATGACCGTTTTGTGATTTCATGATATTGTTTTATGACATTTTGTTATGTTTATTATTCTATAGATTTATTTTATGATGCCATGATGTTCTTGCATAATAATTTCTGGTGATTTAGATAGTTTTTACTTCATATAATTATTTCCTGATGATTTCTTATAATTTCAATGATTTTTTATTTTTGTGATGAAAACATCAATTTGAACTTACAATCCTCAACTTAGTTGACATTGAAAAAGCTTAATTTTGATAATGAATTGAAATCCATCTTCATGCTATGTTCTTTATATGCATCATGGCATACATTTAAGAATGCCACTAGTGTGCAAAAATTTATGGTCCTTGACAAAAGTTTTGGTTGACTTAAAAGTTCAAATAGCAAAGTGCATCGTAAGTAACATAGTGTATTTTAGGAAATTTCCATTAATCTTTGTTTGTAACCTTCAAAGAGGGTTCCAGACTCATTATCCCCTCACTTGGTTACAAACTAATGATTCATTCTAAAAACTTCATATCATGAGATTTTTTTCCCCTTTTGCTTATAGTTCCATGGCTGGAGAGCTAAAGGATCCTTTCACCATTAAGTAGAAATATACACAGGAGGCTGTCGTGGAATGAGAATTTCACAGATGACCCTTTTACAATGCACAAAAGTTGCTGCTATTGGAAGCATGGTGTTCCAGATTAGTTTACTTTTGAACAACCTTGAATACTTCACAACAAGTGCGTGTAGCAGGTCTCCTTTTCTCTTTCCCTCTCTCTAGACTCTCTTTGCTCATGTCTGAGCATAATGTGAAGTTCAAAATTTAGTACAGTTCCCTCTCTCTCTCTCTCTCTTTAACGCTCTATCTCTCCCTCTCTCTCTCAACTCCTCCGTGTTTAAGTCTAAAAATTGGTTGGTCATTAGTACCTACTACCAAACGGCTATTTAGATGGAGGATAGTGTGAAGTGATATCAGGTAATGCAATCTGAGTGCAGCTCGATTATGGCAAATGGAAATTTCTATCTGATAGATTTACGAGAGGGGAATCAAGCCTTGCCTTGCACAAGGGTATATAAGAATAAGTGCATGAAAGAAGATCCCAAGCCTATGTATAAGTATAGATTGGTCAGTAAGGGATTCATAATGAAAAAACATGGGGACCTTGATGAGCTTTTCTCTTGGGTAGTCAAGATAACTAAATTCCATCTTCTGCTTGGACTAGTAGCCATTGAGACATGGAACTTGTCTAGATAGACATTAAGACGGCTTTCCTTCATGGGGATCTTGACAAGGATTTTGAAGTCGAAGCTAAGAAGCCTACAAGGGCAAAATTGGTGTGTAAATTACGTAAGCCATTGTATGGCCTCAAACAAGGCTCAATGAAGTGGTACATGAATTTTGAAAAGAAAATGCAATCCCAAGGATATTAAAGGAGCCAAGAAGATTGTTGCTTGTATACCCTGATGTTCAATTATCATCTTGATACTTTATGTTTATGATATGCTTATTGTCGAGAAGCCAAAATATGAGATTGTCATTTTGAAGTAGTCGCTTGGCACATAGATTTCTATGAAACATTAAAGAGATGCGTATTACTTTCTTGGTTTTGAATCAAGAGAGATCAAAAGGGAGAGTTGTCACACAAAAAGTATATTCACAAGCTCTTGCAATGTTTTAAATGTAGGGGCGGGGGAGAGGGGTGCAGGATGCCTCATTGAGTAATCCAATGCAGTCATTTAGAAAATTGAGCAAGAATGATGCTCCCAAGTTTGATGTTGAGAAATCAAAAGGGGCCAAGGTGCCATATTCTTCAGCAAACATACTTATGTTCGCCATGGTGGCCATGAGACTAGACAGTTGGAGTGGGAATGGTTAGCATTTTTTTGGCAAAAAGGATTGGGAAGACGTGAAGGACATCTTGAGATATGTGGAAGGTATGACAGACAAGTGCTTATGCTTTGGGAATAGTAATGCATCCATTGTGGGTTACATAGATGTGGATTATGCGGGTTGTGTGGATAGTAAAATATCCACCTCTGGCTATGTTTTCCCTTTTTCTAGAGTAATCGTGTTGTCATGGAGAGCATGTCCCTAGGACTATATGTCATCTTCCGCCACCACAGAGACAAAGTATGTGGCAGATTTTGATATTACCAAGGAAGCTCTATGATTAGGTCACCTTGTGGGAGATCTTGACATTACTCAAAATCGTGTTGCATTGTGATAGCTAGAGTGTGATTACATTAGAGAAGAACCCCTTGTTCACTCTAAGTCAAACACGTGGAAGTCTGTTATCATGTGATACACACCATATTGGGTACGAAGTGCATGGAGCTAGTCAAGGCTCATATGGATGACAACCCTGTGGATGATCTCACAAAGAGCCTACCATCATAGCACTCTTCACATTGCATGGAGATAATGGGAGTACGGTGAAAACACTTGGATGCTTTATGGTTGTATAAATTGTACATACATAGGCCTCGTGGGCCATGTCGGTGTTCAAGGGAGAAAGATTGTTACGGTTTGTGCGAGCTGGCTGGACATCCATCACACTGACCGTACCAACCTTCTCCCTAATTATTGGTAATACATTTCAATAATGAATAGTGAGGCATTTCAATCCTAAGTGAGAGCTCAACCCAAAACTCTCTATGTTCTCCTTCCTCGCACACCACACCAAGCAGGCACACATTCGTGCACACACTCTTCAAAATTATACATCTAAGGTGGCAGATGCGATTGTCTTTCTACTCAAGGCTTTTGAGAAAGTGCTTAAACCTATTGGAATCTCACATTTTGTTCCTAGAGTATCTCGAAGAAAGACCATACTCTTTCCCTAGCATTGACAACGAAGCAACGAGCCTTACACTTCAAGATTTTTTAGATAGTATCTAGAACTTTGAAGTACTCAAAATGAGCTTTTTTGAGGTTGTTTTTTAAAATATTGTAGTTTTTAGCAAGTTACATGTGAGCTTCCAGTGGGTGTTCATGCCCTTGACCAATGGGTTGGGTTTTCCCTCCATTCTTGTAGTGTCATTGCTCCAGTAGAAACTAGCCACACTATGTAGATCCCTTTTCACAAATGGTTTAGTACTCATGAGTCTCATGGAGGTTACATAGGACATGGCTAATAATTTATAGTCACATGAAGCAAATGCATTGGCACCGTTTTGAAATGACTATGTCTCACGAATGGTCACATATGCATCATTTATTTGCCTTCTAATAAGTAGCTATGCAAGTCCTTTCTGTAGCTATTCCAATTGTATGGTTGTAGCATAACATGTTATTGACAGTTGGTGCATGCATCTACATACTTTACATTGAGTATATGGAATCAGAGAAATGCAGACAATGAGTGTTGGATAGGGTCCATAACAACCTTCATAAGGTGTTAGAGGGTTGTCACAATGTCAATAAGGTGGTGGGCCCAAGCATGCTGATCTCTCTCTTTCTCTCTCTCTCTCTCTCTCTCTCTCTCACACACACACACACACACACACACACACACACACACAGCATTTCAAACCATTGTAAAGGAATAGACTTTTATAAGCATTATGGTAAGGTGACTTGGACCTTAATCCTCCTGTGAGGGTCTCTTGGTGAGATGGTAAGTTTGTTGGAGATTTTTTGAAACTTTATTCAAAATACAAGGGAGATGCTGCCAAAATTTCATAAATTATGAACTTGTAACAGTATCAGGTACTATGACATATGTTCGGATAACATGGGAGTAGACATTGACGGCAAATTATTTTAAGAGACTACTCAAATTGGGTATATTTGACATATTGATACTTCAATCATTGCATTATTTTTTGACAAGATTGTACTTCATGAATAATGTAGCTGATGACTTACTCATCAAAGAAAACCTTGAGAATACCGTATTTTTTAAGCTACTATCCAAGGTAAGGGATAGTAATTATCTTTGCAAATGGCCATAGTCTTACAGGGTGTTTATGATACTACAGGTGTTTGTTATTCTTGGGATCGGTTATCATTGCATATAAACATATAAAGAATTGAGGATATGTTTTTTGGAATCCTTTTTGAAGCTAGTAACATGGGATATACTGCTAGTTTTTTATACATAGGATATATTTTAGTTCTTGAAGCTGTAAAACTCCTCTGGAGGATCTCGTAGGGAGATGGCATAAACTGAGTCAATCCTAAGGGTAAGATGTAATCTAGGTCTACAAGTGTGACATGGATGACAACTGGATCCAGTGTCGACACCTCCAAAACGCACAAACATAGCCAATTCTAACTGAATGTTGATTTCTAGTTTCTATTTAAAAGTTGTGGAGTGGAGGAAAGAATGCCGCTATTTTGGTCTTTGTACATGACTCCCAATCCACAATGCCTGCATAGACCCCCTTCTGTCCAAAATGAAACATCATGTTTGAGGAGTGTACGTCATTGTAGAGATAGTCGTGTGCATGTAGATACTTCAAGGTCTAAAGAAGGTCATTAATTATCTGCAAAATGTTATTGTGCAATAGCTCTACTACTCCTTTAGTGATCACATAATTGCTAATGGCAGGTTGACTACCATCTGCATTGCACTCATTTGTTCCCTGCTCTACATGGCTGCCATTCCAAAAACATGAAATGAGCTGCATTGCACTCTTTTATCCCCTTCTCTACATGGACGCCATTCCAAAAACATGAAATTTTCATTGGATGATCCATGTGACAAACCATGGCAAGTGAATAAATAACGTCGTGACGAGCGATGTCCATAATTGTGGCTTCGTCTTTAATTGGTTAATCCACTATAGGTCCATGCAAGTGGACTTTGAAGATCTTCGTTGCATACAATCGATCTTTAAATGAAAGATGAGTGACACCTACACGCTTCACGTGTGTCCATCTCTCTTCTTCGAGCTATGAGGCCTTCATGTTGAAGATTGCAGTATTTGATAAAAGATTCAATACAAGGGGGGACTGAGATTGATCCAAACTGAGAGCACTACTAGTGACATGATCTATTCTAATGGAAGCTCCTAGCTCTTTGGTATCATCAAAAGATCTGGCTTCCACTCTCATTTGCTTTGCTGCTCTTTCCAACTTCTCCTTGCTCTTGAACTTAGTATACAACTGTTGCACAAGGGTTTATGGAGCGACGAATCTGAGACTCTTACATGTGATGAAAGTGGTGTACTATAACTCGAAGGAAAACTTTTATTGATGTTTCACTAGCTTGGTATCCGCTATATCTGTAAGATATAATTTTAAAACATAAATGATATAAGATGGGAGAGCCAACTATCAAAATTGTGTCATGAACTTAAACCATAAACAAGTGACATAATTTGTAGCAAAAAACACTATATTATGATTGCAAACCATACACTATACAATAAATGATTGAAAGCTTAAGAAAAAACAAAGCACACACAAAGAGAGAGATATAGTGAGAGATAGAGAGAGAATGAAGAGTTCAAGAGTGTGAGGGACGCTCATCACAAGTACTCGACCCTATTATGTGCGTTGCAGAATACACGTAAATGATCAAAGGGTACATGTAAACTACCCATCTTGTGTGAGGTATGCTCTATACAAGTCCTAGACATTGTTGTAATGTTGATTAATAGTTTAATCAAACTAGTCCCTAATGAAGTGTGTGAAACGCACAAAACAACCATGACAGTTTAACAATATCAAATTCTGGTTAAACATTGTACGTATCTACATCCAGGACAACACCAAGTCATCTAGTGATGAACAATGGTATATTTATGGATCAAAAAGCACAAGGGAAAGGCACATCATGCTAAGATAAAGAGGGCATATGTATGCATCTCTCCACTCTTAGGTAGACGAGCATAACCCTCATATTTTTATGTAGTAAGAATGATGATGTGACCTAAGTTAATCCCTGATCAAGTGTGTGGAACTCACAACACAAACATAAGTGGACAACTTAACAATCTCCTGTGACGAAGAATGGTGTGTCTTTGGAGTCCAAAGCACATTAATAAACATTGCATAACACAAAGATGAAGAGGAAATGAAGAATGCATCTCTCCACTCTCTGTTTGACGAGCAGTACTCTTGCATTTCTATGTGGTACAAATGATGATGTGTCTTGATTTAAAATTGAGAAATCTATATTTCACTCTGAAGTGAGAGGTGTAGCGTCATGCCTACTGCACTCCACGAGTCGACCACTAAATTCTAACTCAGCTTTGTGGTGAGACATATACTACTGCACCACACCAGTAAGAATATAAGTATATCCTAAAATCCTTCCCCACAGTGAGCGAAGTGATTACACAACACCAGAAGAGCAACTAGATTGTACTCACTTTTGGAGTGATCCATATGGCTACACACCACAAAGTGGCCTATAGCCTGTAAGCTAACCCTGTGATGAGAGAAAAATTGCTACACCACATGAGTCTGGCACAACACAAAAAAACAAGTTAGCATGCATAAGCAAGTGAAAAATTATACCTCAATAGTCTCGATCTTTCAGTAAATGCATTAGAGCTCTCCAAAACTGGGTAGTCTTTCAAAACTCTACAATGAAAAAGACCATTGAGAATTTTGATCAAAATCAGCGATTGTACGCATTTTATTAGAATAGATTCCTAATGAGCATAGCAAGAGTGCTCGAATGGAGAGAGCAATGAAAAGCATAACACCTAGTTAGACAGGCATGAACAATACTTCAAAAGAGAGAGAGATTAAGCTATTGACAACAATTGACGACCGGGTTTACATGGAGCCGGTCCCGTCTCCAAAAGGCTTTGTGTTATAGGTTTCCCCCATCAAGGGAGACATTTTACAATACAATTATTTGTGTTCAATCAATAACTAGCTAGTGCAATGAAGATGGAAGATTCAAGCACTAAGCGAACCCTTATAAAACACTACATCAATTCCCTCACAGTCTTAGACCAAGTACCTCACACACCTTCAAAGATGGTGAGAGGTAGCAGGGTATGAGAGTAGATTGAGAGGAAGAAGGAGTAGTCTTATGAGAAAGAAGTGTGGCTCTTGGTTGGATTTGCATCACAAAGCCTAGAGCTGTTGGTGTAGGCCTCCCTTCTCACAAGCTTGGAGTAGATGATCAGCTTTCCATTAAAGCTTGAGAAGGGGAGACAGAGTCTTCTTGCTTCATACATGAGATTTTGTGAGTGTGTGTGTGATAATGTCTTGCCAAAATCAGACCCCCCTCTCTCTTGGTGGACCGCTCTTGCAAATTAATCTTGTTGGCACCCCATTGGACTTTCCAAATCTTAGCCAATCATAATTGATAAGCATAAGTGATAGCCTTGTGACATGTGTCCCCCCTTTCCCTTTTGTGAGAGATTTAGGTAGTTAAATAATGCAACTAAACTCTCATTGGACCCCTTTGTCTTCTGGCCAATAGGAATTGGGCAAGCCATTGGGCTGTTGAATGCTCATTGGACTCCTTGGGAGCCTATCCAGTAGTTTTCTAGAGAGCTTAATTCTTATTCGTTCTTTTATCAAGCGTTTTTAAATGAATTAAACTAGATTTACTCTAGCCTCATTCTCCTTGGTGCACCTCTATGGCCATCTAATAGGATTTGAGTGCACCTTGTGGGAAACTGGGCTAGGGATCTAACATGTGTCCCCTAGTCCCTTTGTGTAATGGGAGCCTGTGAGTGTGTGTGTGTGTGTTTCTCTCTTATCCGCTACTTATAGGGGTCGCCCCCTCCTATGTAGGAGTGTTGAAGACTTTTGTGTACACTCACAAAGCATCCAATTTTACTAAGCTTGACCATTTGGACATAACCTTTGAATTTTGGAACCTTAGCATTCTAGAAGTTTTAATGGGTTGAACCTTAGGGTCTTTGAAGCCCATTGCTGCACATTGATGTTTTGCAGATGCACCCCCCTTTGGATCCCTACTGTGGCCGGTCTGCTAGCTTAACTAGTATTCTAGCTTTTTCTCCCCTGGCACTTTCCCATATTTTGTGATCAATTTAACACGAGAACATCATTTTGGAGAATTAAATATTAGTTATTATGACATTACCTCTTCATAGTCGTCCTCGACTATGGGGTAGAGAAGATAAAGCCTATTCATTAGTCCTTTTTCTAGCGGATAGAGGATCCCTATCTTATCCTATGACATCGTTCCACAATGGAAGACTGATCCATTTGGCTCTTGAGAGCCTAAAGCTACCACAAGCATGTCTGCACATTAGTCCTATCAATCTTCCATAGTAGAGTGACAAGATCTACTTGGTGTTTGAAAGACGTCGTCTCCACAAACTTGATTCTAAGCATGCATACTACTTAACATTTATGCACAAAAAAGTAAAAGAGAGTCTTATAAGACAAAAAACTTTGTTCATTTTAAACATTTGTACATTTTCTTACTCTAGGGAAGCATTGTAAGCATTGACAAGGTTCAGGTTATCCTTTAATTGTATGCCTTGCATCCATCTAGCACCTTCAAAACGATAATTCTTCAACTTAATAAGATACTGAAGCGGTTCGGGACGGGCAACAAGAAGAGCAACCTCTAGACACCCTTCAAGGCTCCCGTGCTGCTCAATGGGGCTGGGGCACAACACAACACAAACCAAAACAACAAAACCCCAGCGAAAACCCAACTACACAAGGGGCACCACCTAGTTTAAGAGCGAACTAGGACGCAAAAGAGGAGAATCGTTAGAGCAACCCACAAACAAGAAAGGAATTTACACTAACCCTAACACCAATGGAACACTCTCACACACTAAAACACGGGAGAGAGAGAGAGAGAGGGAGAGAGAGAGAGAGAGAGATGGTGCTCGGGCTGCTTTGAAGTGTATCGTTAATGATCAAGCAAACATAAATATATATATGTAAGAAAGAGAGAGAAGGGGGAAGGGGGTGCTTGTTGCACTAATGTCTTCTTACAAATCTGTCATGACCAATCAAAGTGAGATTAGTATTTGTTCAACATAGCCTGAGTAAATTACACCACAACACATCACAAGAAAAAAAGCCACCCCAATCACTGTCTTAAGGCCAAGGGAGTCCTCTCCACCCTGTGGCCCTCTTACAGCATGTGGGATTTATGGCTGAATTTATAACAATACCCGGAGACAAGCTATCAAGAACTTAAATAAAACCCAAGACACTTACACATCATTATTGTCCATGACTTCACGTTGGAAGGGAGACAAGGTATCCATGCTTAGTCCAAATTCACACCTCCTTGATTCAGCAAATGTTGGGCTTACACTAGTAGGAGAAATGATAGATTTCCTACTCTCAATTTAATGATCACTCTCTCTTACAATGGCATAGATTTCCCTTGCTAATCACCCCTAATACAACACATACATATGCCTAATGCCAATGATATTCCACTCAAGAGCTCCTTCTCAAGAGGTTGAGCTTGGCTTCTCAAGCTATAGCATAGTGCTCTTTCTTCTCCCCCCTGTTGTGCTAGCTACACCCTCCTTTTATAGCAATTTTGAAGGCTAGGGTTACTCCTCTAACCATGGTTGGGTTAGATTTTCAGCAATTTATCTAATTTCTTTTTCTTGGAATTATCAAGAAGTTGGTGGGGAAAGAGAGAGGAGAGAAATGGAGGTGATAGGACTTTTCATAGTGGGTTAGTGCTAGTAGAGTTAGTATTAATTTACAAATGGAATTGGATATTTACAATGGGAGTATCCATGTAGGATACAAATAAGGAAGAAAAACTCTGAAGAGGTAAGAAAAGGTGGATTTATTACAAGGTTGATGCTCCAAGTGTCTTGAGTAGGGCCAATTTTGACGCTTGTTGACGGTCCACTAGCTTTGACGGTACATCTTTTCTCCACTCTTGACCTTCCTTGAGAGACAAGGTAATTGAAGCTGAGTAATCAACCACCATGATGCTGTCTTTTAAGAGAAGAGGCTGAATTTTGTGGTTTTTTTGATAGATATGGGTAATTTGGAGGAGGAAAAATGAGACTAGGTGGTCAATTTTGGAATGGAATTGTGTGTGGGAGGTATGAGTTCACCATGGTTTCTCTTATTCTTCAAGGTTGAGGAGAAGGTGAGTAGGTTGCAGAGAGGAGTGGTGAGAGCGGTGGGGATGATGAGTGGAGAAGTGTGTGTGAAAGAGGAAAATGATAAAGTGGAAGAGAGAGTGTGGCTGCATAGCATGGGAAAACTGGGGTCCACTAATAAAATCATAGCTCACAGCTCCTAGCTCAAACAAATATGAAAAACTTTCAGGCAAAAGTTTAGCCCACGAGCTACAACTTTTGTTTGTATCACCTTTTCAAATTCGGAGAGCAAGTGAACTTTAAAAATTCAGCAAAACCGACCGTTTTTTTCCACTACACAAGGTCCTTGTGGGGTCCTTCTTTGGATGATTCTTTTGAATACTTCCAAGAGTGAGCCCTCCATAGTGCATGTATGCATGCCACCTACCCTTGACCTTATTTGGTAGGTCTATAATTGAAGATATTGTTGAGATCATGATATAAGTGAATCGTACAACTAAGAAAATCAAATATTGAGGGGTCTAAAAAATATGTAAATGTTAAATATAAATAATATAAGTGGAAAAAATATAAAGGGGTCAAAAGAAATCTCTCTCATTATGAGGCTACAATAAAAAGATAAATATTTTTGGTGTTCTAAGTTTTTAGAAAAAAACAAAATAGATGTAGGAAGGAAAAAATCACAATAGTGAAAAAATATACACATAAATAAAACTAGTTTTTTTGGATTTTTGTTGGGGTGGAGTTACACCAAATATAAGAGAAGCTTACATGAAAATATTTCTATATGGAATAAAGAGTATGAAAAATGGTAAGAAAAATTGTGGTAATGGTGAGGCAATGTACAGAGCATAAATAACACACACCTAGGTAGAAATATTTAAATAAATACCAAAATAATTATGAAAAAATCTTTTATTTAGGCCCTATATACAAAGAAATATTTACATACGCAAGGGCCATAATATACTTATATTTTTTATTTTTTTTATTTTTTTGGCTCAACTAGCCCCATGACTAGCTAATTGAGGGTTTTTTATTTCAGTAAGGAGATATGGGAAAAGTCTCCTAACTCACACGCACCTATATACAATGAAAGGGTGAGGGTAGCCACAATGTTTGAGTGATTTGATAGGGGGGTATAACTCACTATGGCAATCACAGAGAGCCGAAAAACGGCTATCATTAGCCCTCCCCCAGGATGATGATATATTCATGTACCATCATAAAGAATCTTTTCCAAAGAGAGTGATTCAGAGTCCTTGACAAGATCTTCATTGTTTGGCCCCTTGGAATTTTGGTTTGTGTTACACTCATGCTTCATGGAACAATACTTACATGGGATAGTTGCCTTTTCCTCTGGTAGATCCTTTGGTAGAAGGCGACTCAAGTAAGGCTTCAAGCGATAGCCGTTTACCCTCCTGGAGTGCTCTTTCCCATTCAAGTCCATAAGTTGATAGTAACTTGAATTGAAAGCCTTCTTGACTATGTATGGCCCTTGCCATCTAGTTTCAAACTTGGCATCAGAACGATTGTCAAGTCGATTGTCATACCTTAGCACAAGCTCTCCTTCCTTGATGCCTTTGTCCTTCAGTTTCTTGTCGTGCGTTTCTTTCGCTTGTGTGGATTTCCTCTTGTAGCACTCATATGCTGCTTCTCTTTTCCACTCAAGCTCCACTAACATAAGAAGTCGATCCATCTATACCTCTTGATCATCTTGTGCTCCTTTGCCATGAAGTCGCATTGTTGGAATGTTGAGCTCGATAGGCTGCAAAGCCTCTTGACCATAGACCAAGTGAAATGGTGTGAACTCCGTGGCTTCCCTATATGTGGTTCGATATGCCCACAAGGCACCACCCAAGAAGTCATCCCATAATTTTGTTTTGTTTTGCACCATCTTTCTAATGATTCCTGCAATGACACCATTAGCCTTCTCCACCAAACCATTTGACTGTGGGTAGTATGGTGTGCTATGACGATGTAGAATGTGAAGCTCTTCACAAACTTCTGTGAGCAAGCCCTTCCTAAACCCTGGACCATTATCAGAAACAATCTCCAAAGGTGTGCCAAATCTACAACAAATGTTAGTGTAGACGAATTTGCTCACTGTCCTCTCATTTACCTTTGCCACACTTTGTGCTTCCGCCCACCTAGTCATATAGTCTACAGCCACTAGAATGTAGAGTTTACCATTTTTTGTCCTAGGCAGAGGACCCATAGAATCAATGCCTCACTTTTCAAAGGGTCCATTTGCAAGAACTATTTGCCTCGGTCCATGCACCAACCTTCTATTTCCATTTATCTGACAATTGTGACAGCTTTTACACCAATGTTGAACGTCCACATGCAGACTTGGCCAAACATACCCCGCAAGCAAAATCTTCTTCACAGTAAATTCTTGGGAAAAATGACCACCACATGCCTCTTCATGCAAACCTTTTAGAATGGCTGGAATTTCCGCGATAGTTGGTACTCTTCTGCACACTTTATCCTTCCCTCTTTGATAGAAGGAGCCTTCTAGGAAGAGATACATGCTTGCCTTCTTCATGAGTCTCCTCTTCTAAGCTTTTGTGAAGTCTAGTGGAAACTCACCCTCCAAAATGTAGCCAATAATGGGAGCCAATGACTCCAATCCCTGGTATCTCGGTTGCTTAACAGCTGCTGCCACCATGATGACCTGCACTTCTCTCTCAACACATGTAACTGCTTGTTGTGCAAGTAAATAGGCATCTTCATTTTGTTTCCTCGGAATATGATATAGTTGCACTTCTTCAAACTGATTAAACATCTTACGAATGGCATGAACTTTTGTCCTTAAGCTTTCATTCTTGCATGCCCAAATGCCTAAAATCTGTTTAACAATGAGAAGTGCATCTCCCTTTACCATGAGACGTTTTATACCATGGCCAATGCATATTTTTAAACCATGAAGTAGTGTGTCATATTCTGCTTCATTGTTCCTAGCTGAACTTGGTAGATTGAACTTCTCTTTCATGACCACCTCTCCACTTGGGTTGAGCAACACTAGCCCTCCCCCTGCTTTCCGTGTGGCTCGTCGAAAAGCTCCATCAAAGAACAAGGTAAAAGCATTGGGAATACTTTTTGGTGGTGGCAATGGTAGGGTCTTTACTTGAGGCACCTTAATTTCCTTCCCATGTACCCTATAAGTGAGAATCCCTGCCAATTGTGCACGCACACTATCTTCTACCTTGAAAGAGTATTAGAACTCTTGCAACTCCATAATCCACTTTGAGATCCTAGTACTAAGATTTATTTGAGATGACACCCAAGGGAACAAATTTTATGCAGTGAGAATTACAAAAGGTTTTGGTAGCAGGTAGGATCTAAACTTTCTCACCGCAAACATGAGAGAAAGCATCATGAGTTCTGCTTCTGTGTAATCTCTCTCCAAAGCATTCATGACCCAACTAGCAAAGTAGATGGGTCGCATCCTTGTACTGTAGGGATCTTGTTGTAGCAACATAGCACCAATTGTTTCTTTCCCAGCACTAGAGCTAACAAAGAATGTGTACTCCCAACAAGGAGGCATGAGTGTTGGTAGCTCTGACAAAATGGCTTTAATGTTACAAAAGTACTCTTCAAGCTCATCAGACCATGCAAATTCTACTTGTTGTGTCAACTTTTGCAAAGGGTGAAGTAACTCCGAGGCTAAGTGAATGAAGCGTGACATATAATTCACCTTTTGAATGAATGAGATGACCTACTTAAGACTCTTGGGTGATGGTAGCTCAATAAGAGTCTTTGCCTTTGAAGGATCCACTTCAATGCCTTTGTAAGAAACTTTATGACCAAGCAAGATTACTTCATCCTCACCTATATGGCACTTGTCGGGGTTGAGTTGACCTCCCATGTCGTAGAGCTTCTTTAAACCTTCTTCTACCCTTTGTAGATGCAATGATTTTGAGCTATAAATACAAAAATCATCAATGAACACCCTAATTGACTTTCCAAAGAATGCTTGAAACACCATATTCATGAAACGTTGGAATGTTGCAGGAGCATTTGTTAGACCAAATGGCTTGACTCTAAAAGCATAACAACCCCAAGGAGTGATAAAGGTTGTTTTCAATTGATCCTCCAATGCAATCCCTATTTGAAAGTAACCTGAGTAACCATCGCACACAGTGTACTTCTCATGATGAGCTACCTCATTTAGTATCTCATCCTAGAATGGGAGGGGAAAGTGATCTCTTTTTGTTGCCTCATTGAGGAGACGGTAATCCACACACACCCTCCACTTGCCATTTTTCTTAGGAGTGACAACAACAGGAGAGACCCACTCTGAATTCTCCACTGGATAAATGAAACCTGCTGCTAGAAGCTTTCTTACCTCCTTGAGTAGAGCCTGTTCTTTTATAACTCCTAGCCTTCGTAGCTTCTGAGCTTTAGGTGTGGCCTCAGGCTTTAACTCAATCTTGTGTTGAACAACATCTACCCCACGCACGTCGGTGTAGTCTTTAGCAAAAAGCCTAGGAAACTTCCTTAGCACACATTTGAACTCCTCTCTTTCATCCTTTGTAAGTGTTGTTGATAGCATACCTTCCAGCATCCCTTCATCTTGAACACCTTCGTTCTCTTGAGGACCTACCTCCTCCAAGCCTTAACAAGAGGTCTCTTGGTTTCTTGGCTTAAACCTTACCCCCATGACTTCGATGGAAAACTCCTCTTCAGTAATGCTGCCGCTACTTTCTTCTTCTGAAGTGCTATCGGTCCAACCTTCTTCCGTCTCACTTTGAGATGATTCTTCATGGAGCTCCTCTTGGCGTTGCTCCTTCATGTCAAAGACAACCTTCTTATGATTGTCATTCCTGCAAATAAATTTCCCACTCTCCCAATCCTACAAAGCTCGCATTTTCATTAGCCATGGTCTTCCTAGGATAAATGGATAACCACTTCCCTTGGTCGACATAACATAAAAATCCACCGCTTTCTTAATGCCAAAGGCCTCTACAAAGACATTTTTACAAATGCCTACACACCTAGCCTTGCTATTGTTTGCCATCTTGACTTTGATTTCAGGTGTCTCCTGGATGTGCATGCCTAGTCTTTGCATGAGTCCCTTTGTCATGATGCAAATTTGTGCACCCCCATCCACTAGACCTTTCCTAACCAATCTTCCTTTGATGTAACAGTCTAGCACCGGTGTAATGTCCTCATTCATTTCAGCTTGTGCAATTTTTACAACAGGCACACTCTCTTTTACCTTTCTCCTAGTGCTAGCTGCCCTTGTTAAATCCCTCCTAACTTGTGGACATAATGCAAGAAATTGAGGCCATGAAATATCAGGACCCTACCTCTCATGTCTTCCAACAAGTTGTACGGAGCCATACCATGTCCAAGAGGGAAGTCTTGGAGGTTGATACGACGTCAAGTCCTCTTGGTTTCCTTGGTTTCCTTTGCCTTCTTGCCTTGTCCATGGTCAATCTGTGATGTGACTCCTTCTTTCTCTTTACCTTTTCCTCGGCCACGCTTAATGCCATTGGCTTCCATGTCAACCTCATTTGAATTTGTCACCTCTACCACATGCACATTTGGATCTGGCAAAGGTGGAACTCCTTCTACCCCTTGTGGAGGTGGTCTTGGTCCATTTGGCCTTTGTAGAAGCCTTGGTTGTTGACCAGCTCCTTCTCTTGCATTCATCACTGGGTAATTCAAGTTAGGTCTCCCTGGCTCTCCACGGGGCCAAGGACAATTATACATCCCATGTCCAGACTCTCCGCAATTCCAACATTGCAAGACTCTCCTAGTTCGTGGCTCTCTCTCTTCTGACTTATTTGCTTGTCCCTTTGGACCTACAGCTTGTGCAAGGTTAATTGAGAGGCTGCTTAAAGATTCATTTAACTTCTCAATCACTTCAGCCGTTACCTCAGGAAGCTCCCTAGATGTTGATGCTTGGAATGCCCTAGTTTCAGCTGCATCAAAAGTAGCAGGTGTACCCGCCTCAACTTTTATCTTAAGGTCAGCGGCTATGAACCTCTCCTTCTTTAAAAATTCTGCACCATCACCAGGGTTAGCAACATTTCGTATCCATAGATCCCAAAGACGTAGAAACTCTTGCTTGTACAAGTATTAGTCATCTAAGTCTTTTTGCTTATGAGAAACAATGTCTTGCCATAGTTTTTGAGTGTTTTAGGGATCAAAGAAGTATCTCTTAAAATGATTCAAAACTTCTGTGTAATTCCCCTTAAAGAGTCAAACCAAGTACTAGCATCTTTCCTAAGGACCACCTCAAACATTTCTACACGTTCTTGATCGGTTACTATCCTCTTGATACGGCAAGACATCTTGAAATTTGCTAAAAATATATCTACATCCTCTCCAAGCTCTCCAAAGAAAAGAGGATATCCAGACATTTGGCGTTGGCTCTCCATTATTATGAAAGATTACAACACGAGTTACAATAAGGGATACAATAGAGATTTAGAACCACTCGCCTGCAAATGAAGAAGTAAGAAAATACCACTCTAGGTTTTCTTCTTCAGCTATCCAAGCTTCAATGAGGTCTCGATTTGTTTGATCAAAAAAAAAATGTAGACTATTGATGAGCTCTAAGAAGGGTTGAAATTCTTCAAAGCTAAGGCGATAAACAGAAATCTCTAGAACTTCATTTTTTGGATCCAAAAGAGCAACCGAGTCCCAAGTGATAAATTTCACTTGCTCTACAATTCCCAACGCACAAGCGGTTTGTATAAAAACTAGATCTTCATGCTCGTCGAAGGCCGTGAGAAAGTAGCAATTGACTAGGAGCTCCTTTCCTTCGAGTTCCACACAGTCGGAGTTAGGCAACCTTCTCACAATTTCATAAAGAACATCCTCATCAAGTCCAATCAAGTTTGCAAGATTTAAAGACTCCACTTGTGCTACAAAATTCCTGGACAAAAACTCCTTAGGATTATGGTTAAATCATTCAAAAGCATAAAGAGATTTACAATGTCTCTATGAACAAAGTGTCATAGAAAGTAGAGAAGGATGAGAATTTATACAAATTTGCAATCTTCTCTATGCTCTCTTTATTAAGACAAGCTCTAAATAGCTCCCTACCTCCTTTGTTGAAAGCGAAAGGAAGACTATTAATAAGACGCAAATGAGAGAAAAATTCACCAAATGTGAGTCTATGAAGCATGAACTCTGGCCGCAAGTTTCCTGAAGAGTCTTCCTCAATGGTGAAATACACTCGCCAAACGCCAAATTTCACTCCATTTACCAATCTTAGGGCACACACTAGTTGGATGAATGTGCGGTCTTCCTTAGTGCCCAACAACAAGAGGAAAATGGAATCCATGCGTAGGACCTTTTGTCTTAACTTCACCACCCTCTTGTTATGAAGGAGACGCCTTACTACTTGCTCCTGCAACTCAATTGGTAATAGAGCTAGATCTCTAAGGATTGAACTTTCACTGCACACACATTCCCTGTTAGAACAAATGATCTTTTTTTGTTTCTTGTAACAACTTGGACAAAGAAAAAACAAACATACACACTATTTTGTCGGGCTGCACTTCATTTTAAAATAAAATGAACACATGTACATCAAAAGAAGTGTGGTAGTTGATGAGAGGTAGAATGACAGGGTTTGGTGATGCAAGAATTTCTCCTAATCTTTGGGCACCAAACATGAACACCATTCGTTGTTGAAAATGGATCTTTCTACTAATTGCAACGTTTATTCTAATGTGTGGAGTAAAATGAAAGGGAAAAGCCTCTATTCGTGGGCCATTATCCATGGCCTATGCATGTCCTAATGCTTAAAATAACACAAAAATATAGACGTCCAAGCTAATATCGTACCTAATGAGAGGCAAAATCAAAAGGATTTACCGAAGTGTTTATCTCGGCTAACCTAAGAGGACCTAAAATCCTACGAATTACCCGTTGAAATTGCAACTTAGTACTAACAATTATGTGTATCTTTTGCCTTGCAATGAGAATGAAAGGATCATACAAACTCTCGTGATTCATGCAAGCTACTTGATTATGCTAAAGGTTGAACCTTCACAAAACATACACAAGCATGTCCTCAGTGGGGGCACCAATTTGAAGCGGTCCGGGGCGGGCAACAAGAAGAGAAACCTCTAGACACCCTTCAAGGCTCCCGTGCTGCTTAATGGGGCTGGGGCACAACACAACACAAACCAAAACAACAAACCCCAAGCCAAAACCCAACTACACAAGGGGCACCACCTAGTTTAAGAGCGAACTAGGACGCAAAAGAGGAGAATCGTTAGAGCAACCCACAAACAAGAAAGGAATTTACACTAACCCTAACACCAATGGAACACTCTCACACACTAAAACACGGGAGAGAGAGAGAGAGAGGGAGAGAGAGAGAGAGATGTTGCTCGGGCTGCTTTGAAGTGTATCGTTAATGATCAAGCAAACATAAATATATATGTGTAAGAAAGAGAGAGAAGGGGGAAGGGGGTGCTTGTTGCACTAATGTCTTCTTACAAATCTGTCATGACCAATCAAAGTGAGATTAGTATTTGTTCAACATAGCCTGAGTAAATTACACCACAACACATCACAAGAAAAAAAGCCACCCCAATCAGTGTCTTAAGGCCAGGGGCGTCCTCTCCACCCTGTCGCCCTCTTACAGCATGTGGGATTTATGGCTAAATTGATAACAATACCCGGAGACAAGCTATCAAGAACTTAAATCAAACCCAAGACACTTACACATCATTATTGTCCATGACTTCACGTTGGAAGGGAGACAAGGTATCCATGCTTAGTCCAAATTCACCCTCCTTGATTCAGCAAATGTTGGGCTTACACTAGTAGAAAAAATGATAGATTTCCTACTCTCAATTTAATGATCACTCTCTCTTACAATGGCATAGAGTTCCCTTGCTAATCACCCCTAATACAACACATACATATGCCTAATGCCAATGAGATTCCACTCAAGAGGTTGAGCTTGGCTTCTCAAGCTATAGCATAGTGCTCTTTCTTCTCCCCCCTGTTGTGCTAGCTACACCCTCCTTTTATAGCAATTTTGAAGGCTAGGGTTACTCCTCTAACCATGGTTGGGTTAGATTTTCAGCAATTTATCTAATTTCTTTTTCTTGGAATTATCAAGAAGTTGGTGGGGAAAGAGAGAGGAGAGAAATGGAGTTGATAGGACTTTTCATAGTGGGTTAGTGCTAGTAGAGTTAGTATTAATTTACAAATGGAATTGGATATTTACAATGGGAGTATCCATGTAGGATACAAATAAGGAAGAAAAACTCTTAAGAGGTAAGAAAAGGTGTATTTCTTACAAGGTTGATGCTCCAAGTGTCTTGAGTAGGGCCAATTTTGACACTTGTTGACGGTCCACTAGCTTTGACGGTACATTTTTTCTCCACTCTTGACCTTCCTTGAGAGACAAGGTAATTGAAGCTGAGTAATCAACCACCATGATGCTGTCTTTTAAGAGAAGAGGCTGAATTTTGTGGTTTTTTTGATAGATATGGGTAATTTGGAGGAGGAAAAATGAGACTAGGTGGTCAATTTTGGAATGGAATTGTGTGTGGGAGGTATGAGTTCACCATGGTTTCTCTTATTCTTCAAGGTTGAGGAGAAGGTGAGTAGGGTGCAGAGAGGAGTGGTGAGAGAGGTGGGGATGATGAGTGGAGAAGTGTGTGTGAAAGAGGAAAATGATAAAGTGGAAGAGAGAGTGTGGCTGCATAGCATGGGAAAACTGGGGTCCACTAATAAAATCATAGCTCACAGCTCGTAGCTCAAAAAAATATGAAAACATTTGAGGCAAAAGTTCAGCCCACGAGCTACAACTTTTTTTTGTATCACCTTTTCAAATTCGGAGAGCAAGTGAACTTTAAAAATTCAGCAAAACCGATCGTTTTTTTCTACTGCACAAGGTCCTTGTGGGGTCCTTCTTCGGATGATTCTTTTGAATACCTCCAAGAGTGAGCCCTCCATAATGCATGTATGCATACCACCTACCCTTGAACTTATTTGGTAGGTCTATAATTGAAGATATTTTTGAGATCATGATATAAGTGAATAGTACAACTAAGAAAATCAAATATTGAGGGGTCTAAAAAATATGTACATGTCAAATATAAATAATATATGTGGAATAAATATAAAGGGGTCAAAAGAAATCTCTCTCATTATGAGGCTACCACAAAAAGATAAATATTTTTGGTGTTCTACTTTTTTAGAAAAAAAACAAAATAGATGTAGGAAGGGAAAAATCACAATAGTGAAAAAGTATACACATAAATAAAACTAGTTTTTTTGGATTTTTGTTGGGGTGGAGTTACACCAAATATAAGAGAAGCTTACATGAAAATATTTCTATATGGAATAAAGAGTATGAAATATGGTAAGAAAAAATTTGGTAATGGTGAGGCAATGTACATTAGCATACATAACACACACTTAGGTAGAAATATTTAAATAAATACCAAAATAATTATGAAAAAATCTTTTATTCAGGCCCTATATACAAAGAAATATTTACATACGCAAGGGCCATAATATACTTATATTTTTTATTTTTTTGGCTCAACTAGCCCCATGACTAGCTAATTGAGGGTTTTTTATTTCAGTAAGGAAATATGGGAAAAGTCTCCTAACTCACACGCACCTATATACAGTGAAAGCGTGAGGATAACCACAGTGTTTGAGTGATTTGATAGGGGGGGATAACTCACTATGGAAATCACAGAGAGCCGAAAAATGGCTATCAATACCATCGCATAGTCTTATAACCTCTTAATACCTTGTCTTCATCTCGGAGAATGGACTCGGGTTGCATCACCTCTTCCTGAGGTGGCTCTCCTTTGTAAGGCTTTAGTAGGCTCACATGAAAAGCATTGTGTATGAGCCAATGGCTGGGCAACTTGAGTTGATAGGACATCTCATTGATTGGTTGAAGAATCTGGAAGGGACCATAGTACCTTTTTGCTAACTTAGCATAGTACTTTTGTTGTCCCATAGGATTCTTGCCTGTTGTGTGCCTTAACACTAGGTTGGTAACCTAACAGGACATAAAAGTGTCCTTTCAGGGTTTTGAAAAAAAACCCCAAAACCATAGTAGATCCACTCATTTTGTAAAATCCTTTCATGAGGTTATAGTTCAAGGCCTACTACACATGGAAAAAATAAGAAACTTGTAAAATTTCTCATTTTTTGGTCACACCAAGCCTCCAAAGTTGATGGACCAGTACATTTTCATCAAAACAGTCATTTCTTACGTTTTGTTGCATAAAAATAAGATTAGGGATTCTTGTAGGACTTGAGATCAATTCCCTAGTTAGCTTCAATGGGTTGGTGATCAGAACATATGATTGCTTCTCACTCACTATTTTTTGTTTTGCCAAAAGAAATAGGTACAAACAAGTTGCATTTTTACCATTCTGCAAACCTATCATCAAAGTTTCTATAGCCACTCTCAATACAAATAATATATGCATGTTAGTTCCCTATTGTCCTTTAGGTTCATAAGGAGCCATGGAGCATGTCAAAACAATAATACATCTCTTACCAAGGGGAATCTTGGGGACAAAGATGAAGTGCTAAATACAGTAAACATGAAAAAATTGGGTTCAACATTATGAGTTGCAGAATCCCATAGAAACTATTCAATATCTAGCCAAATTTGATCCTTATGACTAGATATGGTTACTACCTACAAAATGCATGTAGTTGTCACAAGAAACTAATAATATTGAAAAAGCTATACTTGATATACTAGAATGTTTCGTTTTCTCCTGTAATTGAAAAAATCAACCATCGTTGTCTACTATGCAAAATAGGATATTAGGTGCCCCAAAACTCAAGGAATATTGGCTTTATGTTACAATATTCGACATAGAAAATAAAAAATGCATTTGGATATCATGAAAGCCACCAAAAAAATCATAGAAGAGCTAAAATTGGCTAAAAAACAGGATTTGATAATTTTTGTAATTTGATCATAACTTACAACTTTAACATTTATTTCTCCCTGGAAGCATGAGGACATGTTAAGGACTACTAAAGATAGTTTTCTAGCATTATAGACCTCACAAACATGAATTCTAGAGTTGTATAGTTGCAAAAAGATGAAAAAAGACAAAAATAGGACCTGTTTTTTCACACAGTTTAGGTTGTGAAATGTTGTGCAAGGACAAGGTTAAAGATGGAATTGATATTCCAAAAAAATGTCGAGTTTTTTTCAGCTCATGAGACAACTTTCTAGATAGATAGCACCTCAAAATCCATTTTGAAACTCTTGATATAATTCAAGGAAAATGGTCACTTAACAGGACATAAAAGTGTCCCATTACCAACCTAGTGTTAATCAAGCCTTGGAAAATTTAAGTAAGACCCAATCATTTTCTTTAAAGGCTTGGGCTCTTCTGTGCTTACAGCAACAACCTTTTTCTTTGCTGTGAGATAAAGATAGTATCCTTAATCTTTTGGAAAGATTCTTGTAGGTCTCGGTTTTACTCATCTGCAGCGAATGACGTATATGATTGCAAATAGAAAAATGTAAATATATTTCATGAATTAAAATACTTATTTACAATTCTAAAATTACAATAGTTCTCTTTTAAAAAGAATTCAATGATAGGTAACATTTGAAAATGAGCAGCTATATGATATGATACCTCTTTCTGCAGTGCGGAGGATGGTCAACAATAACCAGCAACAAAAGATCTAAAAATACATAACCCCTCCCTCCACTACAACGATGTGGTTAACAACAAATAGACACAAAGAATCTATTAAAACCAATCTCCCTGTAGTGCGACACGGTAGTTAGCAGCAGCCACGGATGAAGGATTTAAAATACATAACTCCTCCCTGCAATGCGGCAGTGTGGTCAGTAACAACCAAAGATGGAGAATCTATTAAACCCAATCAACCTATAGTGCGACACAGTGGTCAGTAACAACCAAGAATGAAGGATTTAAAATACCTAAACCCTCCGTGCAGTGCCATATGGTGGTCAACAATAGTTAGAGACAGGGAATTTAATAAATCCAATCAACCTACAGCACGACGCAGTGGTTAGCAACAACCAGAACGAAGGATTTAAAATACCTAACCCCTCTCTCCAGTGCGACACGATGGTCAGCAACAACCAAAGACGGGGAATTTCTTAAATCCAATCATAACTTGCAGTGCAACACGGTGGTCAGCAACAACCAGAGATGGTCACTCTATTGAATCCAATCTTCCTGCAGTTTGTCGCAATGTTCAACAAACAGGTAGAACGAAGGATTTAAAATGCCTAACCTCTCCTTACAGTGCAAAACAGTGGTCAACAACAGTCAAAGATGAGAAATCTATTAAACCCAATCTTCTTGCAGTGCAAGGTGGTGGTCTGCAACAACCAGGAACAAAGGATGTGAGATAGCTAACACCTCCCTGTAGTGCGATGCGGTGGTCAGCAACAATGAGAGACAAGGAATCTAATTGCACATCCTAAGCTACTCCTTATAGTGCGACACGGAGGTCAACAGCAGTCAAGGACCAAGCATGTAAAGTATAAACCCCCCTTGTAGTGTGTCACGAGGATCAACACAAGTAAGGAGAGGTCTCTAAACTCTCTCTCTCTCTCTCTCTCTCTCTCTCTCTCTCTCTCTCTCTCTCTCTCTCTCTCTCTCTCTCTCTCTCTCTTTGTAGTGTGACACGAGGGTCAATACAGCCAAAAAGAGGGTCCTAACCTGTAAACTAACACTGAGGTGTGAGGAATTATCCACAACAATAGTGCTAGTAAATACAAAGTCAGAGAACAAAACATTAAAAAAATCAGAAGTGATAACCTGTGCTACTTGCTCTCTCCGTGTCTCTATCGCAAGCATCATTGTCGCAGCAATTCAAACAAACTGTCGTGGTGCTTCTTTTATGTATTTTTATTCGGATATACATCGTATAATATCACATTGTACGTACAAATTTTGTTATACCGATGTATAAATGCAAGTTAGCTCTTAAAGTCTCTATGTGGCACAAGAAAAACTCTATGAGCATATGTATATAACACTAAACTAAAATTTTAAACTTATTTATAATTTTTAAAAATTATTTGTCTTTCGCACTTTAAATTGTCAAGGTAAGGTATATTCAAGCTCTATTGTTTATTTTTTTATTTACACTTTTCCAAAATGCAATTGATGTTTCATATATTTTATGCAGGTCAAAACTAAAGGTGCTCATTTGGGCCACCCAAAATTGGGTGGCTCAAATGAGCACCTTTAGTTTTGAATAGCCATATAGCATTTATGTCCGTGATAATAGGGGCGCAAGCAATATATGCGATAATAGTTGCGGATATATATCCATGGCTATTATCACGTATATTACTAACAAACCATTGTTGCACCTATTTTCGCTTATATTACCGCCAACACAACTTTTTCTCTCTCCATTTTCATTTGTTAATCCGCGGTACTAAGGGGCGGTTCTCAATTTTCCCTCTTATAATGAGTAGCTGGTTGAGCAACAAAAGCAAAACCGGAGAGATGAGCAGGCTGTCCTTACTCCCCTCACCTCTCTAGCTACTATAAGTATGCATAACAAAAAAACAATATCTTCAAAGCTCAAAAGAATCTAGTGATAAATAAAATCCTCTCTCTTCATGTACTTTCTATTTCCATCATGAACTTCAAGAATGTAGCTATATCAAGCGGCGGTCAAGGCGAGATGGGGGAAGCTCCATCATGCCTATCTGTTGTATACATGGATAGTGAGGTTCAGAGCCTACAGCTACATCAAGCGGCATTGTGGTTATACCATCTAGCTAGATTCCCATATGTGGTCCAGTGGTAGCCAACAACATCTACTCTTTATCCAATTTGTGGAGCCATGTCTAGCTGCAAGGTGGGCATACGTAGCAGCAAATCTAAAGGGTTAAGTGCGTTACCATGCCAGCATGTCTCTCTATCTATTTCTGTGTGTGTGTGTGTGTGTGTGTGTGTGTGTGTGTGTGTGTGTGTGTCTCTCTCTCTCTCTGGGAAATCCTTTGTTCTACATTACATTGTCTACATGTTAACATCGTGTTTAAGAATTCCATTCTCTCCATTCTCTTAGGTATTACACCTTCAACCTATGGATCACTTGGAGCACCCTTTCCTTTAGGGTTTGATCTTGTAAAGAAACTCTATCCTCCAACAATCTGTCTCTGATGACTGACATAGGCACTGTCTACTTAAATCCTATGTGATTGTCAAATGTAGCCATATTCCTCATTGACCATATAAACCACAAAAACCAAACTCTGAATGACTATACTGTAAATTCTAGGGCATGGTCCTGGTGTGTGTTCACCTTGGATAAAGTCAATTTGAACTTTGTGATTTGAACTCCCCAAGATGTAGACCACATATATATTTAGCCCATTTCCACCGCTCTGCAACTATTTTACAATGCCAAAAAACATGTCTAACAGTCTCATTACCATTATATTTGCTACACTTCCCATCTGTAAATCCCTTTGTTTTAAGGTTACAACCTGTAGGCAATACCCCTATACATATTTCCATAAAAAAATCTTTGAATTTGAACTGGTTTGGAATTCACCATATAGCAGATAATACATTCAACCACTATTTATTGTGTATATGTAATCCACACGTACTGTTTATTACATCTTCCATCAATACAAGAATCTGGTAAAGAAGATGAATAAAAAGCTGAAGAAGATGATTTCTACCAATTGGCCGTACACACTAGCAAAGTCCACTCTCTATGCCTCTCTTTCAGGTTTGGCTGGCCAAAAACAGGTAGGCTGAATACATGTGCTCCCAGTTGGTGCCACAGTCCTATGAACGTGGCTATAGAAAATAGTTTCAACTCAAGGTTAGAGTCTAGTATTTGATTAATTTGAAGAATACCCTTTTTGAATAGGCTAATAGCAGGTTTTCCCATCAATTTGGTTGGAGGAACTTCAAACACAAAGCTCCAAAATATATTTTTAGCACCCAAAGAATCACCACTGTACATGATTTTCCCTTCCCAATCCAAAATAGAGCAGCTCTTTTTCAATGATTTTATCAGCATATTGGAGATATCAAACCTAGTTTTTAATGGAGTAGTTTATCCCAAACAGTCATATGCCAATCCCCATGAAAGTACACTACAACTATATCAATCAATTTCCACAAGCATACTGAACAATCAGTATCATTATCCAAGATGTGCTTTATGAGGCAATCCCTACTTGCCTGGGCATGGCATTTCATATTTAGAATGTGCAGACCACCCAATGTGTATGGAAAGGTCAATTTATCCCAGGCAATCAAGGCAGCGACGGCATAATGAATCCTCCATAAAAACCTAGACAGGGCTGTTGTACATTTTTGTAACATTTTGTCGGACTAGTCCAACAAGGCAAGTAGTACATCATGTAAGGGATCATATGCAATTCGGTTTATATAAAAAGAAAAAAATTGAAAATTAAGCATGTTAAATTTACATCATCTTCAGTTCGCTTTATATATTGAAAGAAGTACATAAATTGATTGATCTCTATACTTATATTTCATATATATCACATATATTTTGATGCATGTACATCGAGTTATATCAAAGTCATATCACTTGAAATATTTTTAGTTTGCTTTTTCTTTTGATTGTGTGTAATCTATGATAATCTGTGTTGTATTCAAAGATTCATATTCAAAACTTATGCTTGAATAATTATATTTATTATTTTCGGATGATTATTAAAGTGTTATGTTACAATGATTTATATAGTTACATCTCAAATACTTACAATTTTGATGATTTATTTTATAATCTTCAATTGATATTAATACTTATACTTTGAAAGTTCACATTATTTCTCTTCTTTGTGAATGTCGCATTTTGAACACTACATTATGTTACTCCCTTTTTGACGCGCAATATATCAACGCACCGTACCTTTCCACGCGCATTTCCACGGGCATACCCCGCGTCGATACATGTGTGGTAATACACGTGGAAATGCCTGTCAAAAGGTACGTATTTCCACATGTATATCGACGCGTATATCGATGGAAAGAAAATAAGGAAAAAAAACCAAATCCTCGCACAGGTGCTCATTTTCGCCTACGAGCACACGCACAGATCTAGCCTTCTTGGAAACCTGCAGCACAGGTATTGTTCTTCCCTCCCCTCCCCTCCCTCTCTCTCTATCTCTCAAGGTACATTGTGTGTGTGTGTAGGAGAGAGAGAGAGAGAGAGAGAGAGAGAGAGAGAGAGAGAGAGAGAGAGAGAGAGAGAGAGAGAGAGAGAAATGTGTGTGTGTGTGTGTGTAGGAAAGAGAGACAGACAAAGAAAGAGAGAGAGAGAAATATGTGTGTGTGTGTAGGAAATTAAAGAGAGAGAGAGAGAGATATGTGAGTGTGTGTAGGAAATTAAAGAGAGAAAGAGAGAGATAAATGTGTCTGTGTGTGTGTAAGACATTAAAGAGAGAGAGAGAGATGTGTGTGTGTGTGTGTGTAGGAAATTAAAGAGAGAGAGAGAGAGAGAGAGAGATGCATGTGTAGGAAATTAAAAAGAGAGAGAGAGAGAGAGAGAGAGAGAGAGAGAGAGAGAGAGAGAGAGAGAGAGATGTATGTGTAGGAAATTAAAAAGAGAGAGAGAGAGAGAGAGAGAGAGAGATAGAGAGAGAGAGGGAAATAGATATATAGAGAGAGAAAGAGATATAGAGAGAGAGGGAAATAGAGAAAGGGAGAGAGTGATAGGGAAAGAGAGAGAGAGAGAGAGAGAGAGAGAGAGAGAGAGAGAGAGAGAGAGAGAGAGAGAGAAATAGGGAAGTAGAGAGAGCGAAATAGAGAGTGATATATATATATATATAAATATATATATATATATATATAGAGAGAGAGAGAGAGAGAGAGAGAGAGAGAAATAAAGAGAGAGAGAGAGACAGAGAGAGAGAGAGAGAGAGAGAGAGAGAGAGAGAGAGACAGAGAGAGGGAAATAGAGAGAGAGACAGAGAGAGAGAGAGAGAGAGAGAGAGAGAGAAAGAGAGATAGAGAGAGAGAGAGAGAGAAATAAAGAGAGAGAGAGAGAGAGAGAGAGAGAGAGAGAGAGAGAGGAGGGGGGGGTGTTGAGAGAGAAAGAGAGAGCACAGAAATAGAACCCCAAAGTGTGTAGAATACACACATGAGATGATGTATATATAGAGGGGACCTGGGTGCCATATATAGAGAAGCCATATATTGAGTAGCTTCACATATAAGCTCAACATCCCCGCTCAAATAAGGGTCCCTATTTGTGGATGAAAAAACCCTTGGGGGATCAAGGGAAAAACCCATAGCTCTATATACACCCACCGTTATATTATAAAAATCATTGAATATACAAATGTTCATGAGGAGCTACATCACTCCTTTTACAATGAATAATTTATGAGGAGCTACATCACTCCTTTTACCAATGAATGTTTTATAAGGAGTTACATTACTTCTATCCTATCAAATACAATAATGAATACAAAGGTTCAATAAAGAGGTGTAAAGGCTATCGATTAGCTCGTAATCAGAAGTGTCTCCATGAATCTGCTATGTAGCTTGTCATCACTATAGTATCACCAAACATATCTTCATGTTATCATCAATATGACATCACCAAACATATCTTCATAAATCTTTTATTGTCACCAAGTTTGTCTTCATAAAATCAACTCTTTGATGAATCCTACATAGATCATAGACTCAAAAAAAAACATAGTCATGAAAATTATTAGCATCGTTAGTGAAATAATTTACGTTCACAATGCCATAAGAGATGGTTCGCGACGCCACTCTTTTGACGACATATATACGCACGAAAACATATGGTACATAGAGTATGACGTAAAAGTACAAGATGCGTAATTACGTGATGCAAATGATATGTGTATATACTACATAAAACAACATTTATCAACGTAGTGATGAATGAATATCATCAAAGTATTAACAAAACATCATCATTGTATCAATAAAAATGAATAAATCATCATGGTATCAACAAAAAGCATCATGATATCACCAAAAATAATCATTGTATCAACGAAACAACATCATGGCATCACCGAGAATAACCATGGTATCAACGAAACAACATCATGGTATCACCAAGAATAACCATGGTTTCAACGAAACAACATCATGGTATTACCGAGAATAACCATGGTATCAACGAAACAACATCATGCTATCAACAAAAATCACCATGGAGTTAACGAAATATCATCATGGAATCACCGAGAATAACCATGGTATCAACGAAACATCATCATGGCATCACCCAGAATAACCATGGTATCAATGAAATATCATCATGGTATCAACAAAAATCACCATGACCAAAGTACTAACAAAACATCATCATGGTACCATCAAAATCACTATGGTATCAACGAGAAATTATCAATAAAACGACGAAACTATATCTCTAAAAGAATAATTATACGAGAATCAATGAACGAGTATATCATATAACAAAAGATCATGTACCAAAAGTAGCTCGATAGAATTTGGACGATCATCAACTGCTCGACTGAATCAAAACGATATGTAACTGGCTTCTGCAGCAAAGTTACGTCAGTAACAAATATATGATTGATGAAGAAAAAATATAATTGAGAAGTTTTTAATTATGAGAAAAATCAAAAGCAAAAAGTAAAATTTTTCTTTTCAAACATATTCGTAGTCCAAGACGATAACCCAAAATCGGTGCAGAATTTAGAGAAACTTTCTTCTGCAAAGTTATAGACCACATCGATTACGATGGCTTAAGCAAATAGTTTCTCATCGATTACGATGCCTGCAGCGGCTAGTTCCTTCTGCAAAGTTGTAGACCACATCGATTCCGGTCCCTTACACGGGTAGTTTCTGCAAAATCGTTTTCGATTAGCAAAAAAATAAAAAACATAAAACGAAACTTGCTTTTCGGACATGTACGCAGTCCGCGAACGATAACTCAAAATCGGTGTAGAATTTGAAAAAACTTCTTTCTGCAAAGTTGTAGACCACATAGATTTCTGTCCCTTTTGCGGGTAGTTTTTGCAAAATCGTTTTCAATCAGGAGAAAACTCAAAAACAGAAAGCGGAAGTTGCTTTTCGGGTATGTACGCAGTCCGCGAACGATAACTCAAAATCGTTGCAGAATTTGATTCCGGTATGTTCCATGAATAGTTTCTGCAAAATCGTTTTCAATTAGCAGAGAAGTCAAAAACAAAAAGCGAAAGTTGCTTTTCAGGTATGTACGCAATCCGCGAACGATAACTCAAAATTGGTGCAGAATTTGAAAAAACTTTCTTCTGCAAAGGTGTAGATCACATCGATTCTGATCTCCACAACGAGTAGTTTCTATAAAATCGTTTTCAATTAGCAGAAAAATCAAAAACAAAAAGCGGAAGTTGCTTTTCAGGCATGTACGCAGTCGACGAACGATAACTCAAAATCGGTGAAGAATTTGAAAAAACTTTCTTCTGCAAAGTTGTAGAACACATCGATTTCGGTGCTCATGAAGGATTGTTTCTGTAGAATCGTTTTCGATCAGGAGAAAAATCGAAAACAAAAACGTACTGCTCTGATACCATGTTGAGAGAGAAAGAGAGAGCACAGAAATAGAACCCCAAAGTGTGTAGAATACACACACGAGATGATGTGTATATACAAGGGACGTGGGTGCCATATATAGAGAAGCCATATATTGAGTAGCTTCACATATAAGCTCAACAGGGGGGAAATAGAGAAATAGAGAGAGAGAGAGAGAGAGATAGGGAGGTAGAGAGAGAGAGAAATAGAGAGATAGAGAGTGATATATATATATATATATATATATATATATATATATAGAGAGAGAGAGAGAGAGAGAGAGAGAGAGAGAGAGGCAAAGATAGGGAAATGGAGAGAGAGAGAGAGAGAGAGAAGTAGAGAGAGAGAGAGAGAGAGAGAGAGAGAGAGAGAGAGAGAGAGAGAGAAAGAGAGATAGAGAGAGAGAGAGGTAAAGAGATAGAGAAATATATATATATATATATATATATAGAGAGAGAGAGAGAGAGAGAGAGAGAGAGAGAGGTAAAGATCGAGAGAGAGAGCCAGAGATAGAGGTAGAGAAAGAGAGAGAATTAACTAGAGATAGCTAGGGAGATGGATAGAGAGAGTGAGAGAGAGATAGTAGTAGATAGAGAAAGTAGTGGTGAAAGAGTTAGCTTGGCTGACCAATTGTGCGAAAAGGACAGAAACTCTCTCTATCTCTCTCTCTCCCTCTAGAAGAAACTATGGAACTAAAAGAGGCAAAGGGGTTTTGCGCGCTACATGTATTGTCATGTACACCTGGGAGAGCATATATGTGTCTACCCATATAGGATTTGACCAATAAAGACAGAATTTTGACCCGGTGGTCCTGATCTCCGTACTCCTCTGGACCGAGGTGTGCGGAGATCAGGCAAGGCTAGAGAATGCGAGGTAGTTTACATTGTGAGGAGTTTATATATTGAGACAACATTCATAATCATTGTAGATGGCAACGTGACCAACTAACATGGAGGAAAAGATTGCATGCTTGTGCACGCTCTACACGTATCAAATCCTGCACAAGCATAGGATATGTAATGAGCATGTGCACAAGTACGAAGAGTTTGCTAGAGAAACCGTACAGAATCTACGATATGACTTCTATGGAATGGGCATTGATTTTCGCGACATAACACCTACATCTGGGAGAGAGAGAGAGAGAAAAAAGGATTATGCGTGAAGGTCCGACCAATCCAGAGCCAAGGATGGAAGCACAGGAGGGCTTACAAACACAAGAGGATGGCATGGAGGAGATGCTGCCTTCTTCCAGACAAGCGAGGAGAACGCTCTCGGGAGTTTTTTGGATCAAGGGATTGTGCATATGTACATACCCATGCATGGTGCATCGAATAAAGAATTGCCCATTTTTCAGAGCCAGGTGGTTATGTGGGACCCACATGTGTACAGGTAGGACATCATGTACATAGTGTTGAGAGAAGGAGAGAACACAGAAGTAGAACCCCAAAGTGTGTAGAATACACACATGAGATGATGTATATATAGAGGGGACCTGGGTGCCATATATAGAGAAGCCATATATTGAGTAGCTTCACATATAAGCTCAACACCCCCGCTCAAATAAGGGCCCCTATCTGTGGATGAAAAAACCCTTGGGGGATCAAGGGAAAAACCCACAGCTCTATATACACCCACCGTTATATTATAAAAATCATTAAATATACAAATGTTTACGAGGAGCTACATCACTCCTTTTACAATGAATGTTTTATGAGGAGTTACATTACTCCTATCCTATCAAATACAATAATGAATACAAAGGAGCTACATCACTCCTTTTACAATGAATGTTTTATGAGGAGTTACATTACTCCTATCTTATCAAATACAATAATGAATACAAAGGTTCAATAAAGAGGTATAAAAGGTATCGATTAGCTTGTAATCAAAAGTGTCTCCGTGAATCTGCTGTGTAGCTTGTCATCAATATCGCATCACCAAACATGTCTTCATGTTGTCATCAGTATGGCATCACCAAACATATCTTCATAAATCTTTTATTGTCACCAAGTTTGTCTTCATAAAATCAATTCTTTGATCAATCCTACATAGATCATAGACTCCAAAAAGAACATGTCATGAAAATTATTAGCATCGTTAATGAAATAATTACATTCACAATGCCATAAGAGATGGTTCACGACGCCACTCTTTTGACGACATACATACGCACGACAACATATGGTACATAAAGTATAAACGTAAAAGTACAAAATGTGTGATTACGTGATACAAATGATATGTGTATATACTACATAAAACAACATTTATCAATGTAGTGATCAATGAATACCATCAAAGTATTAACAAAATATCATCATTATATCAATAAAAATGAATAAATGACCATGGTATCAACGAAAAGCATCATGATATCACCGAGAATAATCATTGTATCAACGAAACAACATTATGGCATCACCGAGAATAACCATGGTATCAACGAAACATCATCATGGCATCAACGAGAATAACCATGGTATCAACGAAACAACATCATGGCATCACCGAGAATAACCATGGTATCAATGAAATATCATCATGGCACCACCGAGAATAACCATGGTATCAATGACATATCATCATGGTATCAACGAAAATCACCATGACCAAAGTATCATCATGGTACCATCAAAATCACTATGGTATCAATGAGAAATTATCAATAAAACGACGTAAACTATATCTCTAAAAGAATAATTATACGAGAATCAATGAACGAGTATATCATATAACAAAAGATCATGTACCAACAGTAGCTCGATAGAATTTGGACGATCATCAACGGCTCGACTGAATCGGAACGATGTGTAACTGGCTTCTGCAGCAAAGTTACGTCAGTAACAAATATATGATCGATGAAGAAAAATATATTTGAGAAGTTTTCAATTATGAGAAAAATCAAAAGCAAAAAGTAAAATTTTGATTTTCA
Organism: Adiantum capillus-veneris; assembly: GCF_014529385.1. NCBI lineage: Eukaryota > Viridiplantae > Streptophyta > Polypodiopsida > Polypodiales > Pteridaceae > Adiantum > Adiantum capillus-veneris. The sequence continues at coordinate 61,949,847 of NC_140940.1, read as the reverse complement.
AACATATTCGCAGTCCGAGACGATACCCCAAAATCGGTGCAGAATTTAGAGAAACTTCCTTCTGCAAAGTTATAGACCACATCGATTCCGGTCTTCCATAGCGGGTAGTTTCTTCTGCAAAGTTGTAGAACACATCGATTCCGGTCTCTCACGCGGGTCGTTTCTGCAAAATCGTTTTCAATAAGCAGAAAAATAAAAAACAAAAAACGGAAATTGCTTTTTATGTATGTACGCAGTCCGCGAACGATAACTCAAAATCGGTGCAGAATTTGAAAACACTTCCTTCTGCAAAGTTGTAGACCACATCGATTCCGGTCTTCCCCACGAGTAGTTTCTGCAAAATCGTTTCCAATTAGCAAAAAAATCAAAAACAAAAAGCGAAAGTTGCTTTTCAGGTATGTACGCAGTCCGTGAACGATAACTCAAAATCGGTGCAGAATTTGAAAACACTTCCTTCTGCAAAGTTATAGACCACATCCATTCCGATTTCCTACTGGGATAGTTTCTGCAAAATCGTTTCCAATTAGCAGAAAAATCAAAAACAAAAAGCGGAAGTTGCTTTTTAGGTATGTACGCAGTCCGCGAACGATAACTCAAAATCGGTGCAGAATTTGAAAAAACTTCCATCTGCAAAGTTGTAGACCACATCGATTCCGGTCTCTCTCGTGGGTAGTTTCTGCAAAATCGTTTCCAATTAGCAGAAAAATCAAAAACAAAATGCGGAAGCTGTTTTTCAGGTATGTACGCAGTCCATGAACGATAACTCAATGTCGGTGCAGAATTTGAAGAAACTTTCTTCTATAAAGTTGTAGACCACATCCATTCCGATCCCTCAAGCGGGTAGTTTCTGCAAAATCGATTTTGATCAGGAGAAAAATCGAAAACAAAAACGTACTGCTCTAATACCATGTTGAGAGAAGGAGAGAACACAGAAGTAGAACCCCAAAGTGTGTAGAATACACACATGAGATGATGTATATATAGAGGGGACCTGGGTGCCATATATAGAGAAGCCATATATAGAGTAGCTTCACATATAAGCTCAACACATAGTGCATCGATTTTCATTATTACCAGTACCAATGTGTTTTATCTATAATAATGAGGAGTTGTTAGTGCATAAAACTTCTCGAGGAAGCTATCCGTGGGCCGACAATATGAGGTAAGCAGGTACGCCAGATGGCATATACTGGCGTCAGGAGGTCGAACGGGGTCAATATTTCCACGTAGATGAGTACGGACACAACGTGGATGTTTTCTTGTGATAATTATGCAGAAAGGTCATCATGAGGACCACATTTTGGGGCCACTTTACGTGGTGGCAGGATGCATTATTGGAAAAAGTTGAGTGCCAGGTGTGCGGATGGATGTAGCAAGGTGACAACTATGCACTGCGAGGTCAGTTTTTGGCCTATTCGGGGTCCGTTTGAGGTCATCTAAAAGGCCAAGGGTGCCGAGGTAATAAAGCTAAGTGTGAGAAATGAAAAAACTGAGATAAGACCAGAAAAAACATGGAGAAGAGAAGAGGAACAACCGCAATTGTGTTTTTTGCTGTTTTGGAGGCTGTTTTGGCCATAAATTGCTCATGCGAGGTCGGATTTGAGCACTTTGACATTGTAGACTGGGGTTTTGGGCCATTCTGGACGTGATGGCACTGTCCATTTTGCCAAATTACTCACTCTTCTGCTGTTGTTTTTGTTGTGTAAGTTTCTCCTATGAGCGAAGCTTCTGCTCCAATTTGTGATTGTATCTGGCATACTTTATCCATATTGTGTGAACTATTGGTCCCATTGGTGTTGGCCCAAGATCATTTGTATCTAAACATCAGAAATTATCCTCTTTTGAGCTGAGTTTTTGGGTGTGTGTGTGTGTGTGTATGTGTCAGTGTGGAGTGGGTAAAAGGGTAGTCTCTCTCTTCTCACTCCATCGGTGTGTTCCCTGTCTCGGCCAGGTGTGTTGTGGAAGACGAGTGGTGCCCAATAGTGTGTGTGTGTATCATTCCAAGAGTGTGTGTCGGGTCGTTATAGAGAGTTCCGTGTGTTTCCATCCCGCTCACATTCTTTTGGTGCCCCCACTGAGGATCTTCTTCGAGTACCTTCTGCTTCGAGATTCGGGATTACAGGTTGTAGACTATAGGTTACAGGTTTTAGGGGCATGTACAGGTACAAGTGATTCACACAGGTTTAGGTAGCTGGAGTACAGTGATATACTAGCAGTGGTGTCACTTGCAGTTGTTGTGGGTATGCATCATTTGGCGCGTGCTTGAGCGAATTGTTTGTTGGTATTGTACGTTACTTGTGGAAACTGCCATTGTATGCCTTCGTGGAGCCATACTTGGTTTTTTTTGGCAGTCCCAGCCATTTCTGAGACTTGGTCTGGAAAATAGTCATTTCTGAGACTTGACTATACGAGATTTGCATAAGCCTTCGTGTGAGGGTCGATAGCGTGAGGTTTTATTGAGCTGGGGGATTCTCAAATGTGGAGATCCTTTCGGTGATACAGGTAGCTGGAGCACCCTTTTTGTGACCTCGCCATAGGCTATGTACTAGTGATTCCTAATTGATGCTCGGGTTCTATTGTTGGCAGTTTATGCATACATATACAATCTATATTTTGGGTTCTTACTGCTCTACTTCTGGGGCAACTTTGTCAAAATTTTCCCAAGTTATGATGGCTGGTTTTTTGGTCTTTTAAGCCATTTATGCTGTTATGCTGCTGAAATTTTGGCAAAATCAGAGAATAAGACAGGTGTGTCTTCTTGGGAGCTTCATGGTTAGCTTTAATGGATGATCAAAATGGCCCTCAATTCACTCCTTTTCATTTAACTCAAAGAATCCAGATAAATGTTTATGTGTCCAGGAAGATTTTTTTCCAGCAGTGCATAGTCTTTATGTTCGGGCCAAGAAGATTACGAGAGATCCTGGAATGTCCTTTGCCAGTTGTAATTCCGATGATTAACTATGAAAACTCATTTGATGTGCATGTGTTTGTCCTTCTCTAAAGTTGAGCTCCATTGAAGTTTCTGGGGATTGGGTAGCAAAAAGTTTTGGGTTCTTGCACGTGTGTTAGAAGGGGTTCTTAAAGCATTGAAACTTGGGTAGCCATGGCTTTCTCTTATCCAGAGTTTCATGGAAGAAGTGATGAAGACGTGGAAGACTTTTTGGAAAAGATGGAGGTTGCCTACATTAGCAACCAGATTCGTGACCCGGCGCAACAGTTACGTCTTTTCCAGATCTGTTTGAAGAGTGATGCATGAGTTTGGTCCAAAGCATTTGAAGAGGATTTTCATGGGGCTAATCCACCCGTAACGTTAGTTGGGACAATCTACGGCATGGGTTGGAAGTGGATTTTGTGAAGATAGAAGATCCTAAGAAAGTGTGGCAGGAAGTACATGCTTTAGTGCAAAAGGAAGGTGAGCCAGTAGATGCATACATACGTAAGTTTTCATTGGCATGGGAATGGATGTGCAAGGCCTTAGCACCACAGGTGCCTCCACCTGACATGATGAAAAAGGACAGGTTCTTGGCTGGTCTTTGGGAGAATATACATTGGAGAGTGGAGCTAAAGAAGCCTAGGACATATGAAGATGCACTAGAGGTAGCAAGGAACAAAGATTGGAAGCTGAGGAAAATGAGCCAGTTAGGGGTGGAGTCTTTGCCCATGAGGTCTGAATTTCAGCCTATGGACTCTTTACAAGGTCGCATACCAAGGGTTCATCATGAACCAGTGGTTTTTGTTACTCCTCGGGCTATGCCACCAGTGGTCAATACAACAGTGCAAGATGATGGCCTAAGGCAAGACATGAGGCAAGTGGTAGATTTAATGAAACATCTCATCCTAAACATGCTAGGTCAAGTGGGAAATAATCGAGGTTGAGGGAGGTTTGCAAATCAGCCAGGAGGTGAAGAGAGACCTAGGAATGGTGTTGGACAAAGCAATGGTAGGTTCTGGAGGCAGACACCCACATGTTATAATTGTGGAGAGTTGGGGCACATTAGTCCGAAATGTGATAAGCCACCAAGGATGGGGGGATACATGTATCCATTGCCAAGAAAAGTGCTAGCTAGGTCGAATGATTATGCAATCGAAATTAAGGGAGAGGAAGGAACCAGTGGATTAACCTAGGAGGAAAAGGGAAAGACAAAAGTGCTAAGTGTAGTCACCTTGGAAAAGGCATCAAAGCTAGAGGATACATTAGTGATGCCCATTGGGAAGAGGACCACAGAGGAAAAGGAAGGAAGAAGTGCCCCAGGTCCTAGTAAGAAGAAGGGAAAGAGCCATGAAGGCGAGGATGTCAAGGCCAAGAAGAAAAGAAGGGCTCGTCCCAAGTTTCATGTTTCAGATTTTCTACTAGGGGATGGGCAATTAAGCTATGACTTGAAGGAGGATCTGACAAGCAGGAAGGGAGATGTTACTTTTGGTCAGCTTATGGAGATGGTGCCTAAGCTAAAGCAACAGTGGAAGAGGATGGTTAACCCAATGGAGAAAGAGCCAGAGAGAGGTTCAGTGAAGGTGTTAGCGATGGATGAGCTACCAGACATTTTTCCAATAGTAGATGTGTGGCACAAAAGAAAAAATCTAGGACAAGGTTATGTTGATGGTGGAGCCCAAATATGCGTCATAACGCACTCATGCGTTGAGAAGATGGGTCTTACAGTGAGACTCGGGTGTCAGGTTTCCGGATCAGATTGGCAAACCATCAGAAAGTAAAATGTTTGGATGTTGTAAAGAGCTTAGAAGTGAAGGCATATGATGCAAAGGCGGTGGTTGATTTTCATGTGATGCCAGTGGGGTTGGGAGCATATCCTATTATCTTGGGTAGACCATGGTTACGTGCAGTGGGAGATGTTCAAGATTGGAGACGTGGTACGATTACCCTCTATGGAAAGGCAGGTGCCAAGAAGCTATATAATATGGACACAAAAGACCATATTAGGTATTTTGGTAAAAATCTCACATTATGGGAATCTCCAAATCGACTAAATTCATGTAATTTGGAAATTTTCCACTTAAAGTGGGAAAAATTGAGGTGTGTGGTTAGTAAATAAAGTGAAAATCTCATAGGATTGTGGTGTTGATAAACACCAAAAGTCAAGAGGATGTACAACACATGGATTTGAATAATAGCTACGAATTACATAAAACAAAGGAAGATACAAAAAAGATTTTGTTTACAAATTGACTAGTATAGTGACAATAGAAGCTCCACATAATTCTACTCCACATTTGATACCATATCTGAACTTTGATCCAAGTGTGGTTGATGTGCATGAGTGAGGCCTTCTATGGCTTTTAGAGCATGCCTTTCTGGAATCTTTATTCTAGAAAATGGTCCTTCTTTGTTGGGTCTCCAGGACCAAACAATTGCATCTACAGTTTCCCACACTTGTGGGTCCTTAGAGTTGACATCCCAATAACCCTTCCAACAATTACTATAAGCTTGAGTATCTGTCATCCCACTTTTTCTCGCGCAAGGTGCCCAATATTGAATCAAGAGTTTTCTGTAGTTTGGTGATGTAGGATCATTATCAATGTCAGATAAAGCCATTGCAAGGCACACTGGATAGATTTCTGTGTCACTCGGAACAAGCATAAGAAAGTCACCTTGGTGCACATTAGACATAGGGTCAAACTCTTCCCTTGGCCTATCTCGTTGAGACCCACAATCGTTCAACTCTTCATGGCCTAGGAATCTTTATGCTCCTTGTTGAAAATTCATTGTAGTGCTTTGTAGGTGAGAATATTCTTGAGTTTTTGGCCAAAACATTTCATACAAGACTCCCTCTGATATGATTTCTTTTCCAATCTCTTCAATTACCTTACTCCAATAATCTATCATGAGTCCATAATATTGCGGAATACTTGAACCATTCCCTAAATTTTTCCAAAATTTTATATAGTTCTTTAGCCCCAAAGTGACTTCTTCGTGGGCCTTGACATACTCCTCCATTTGTACTAGAGGTGGATCTCCATGTGGTAACATTGGATTGCCTTTTGTGTCTGTTTTCCAAAGGCGAATACTTCCACTCCAACTTGATACACCTACATGTGCCCTATATTTCATCATTGGTGTCTCATCCTGCATAAAGAACCTGAACTGAAGCGGTTTGGGATGTCCAACAAGTATGTCTTGTCCATCACAAAGATAGCCATCACAATATTGCTTGAAATCGGGGATCTTTGTGAGAAAAATGGAGCTGGAGATGAAGATGAGCTGTTTCGTAATGTATCCATCAAATGTGACAAAGTACAGGTTTGTGTAACTCTCAACTTCTCAAAAAACCTACTAAACATGGCGTCTATGTCCTCATGTGTATACCCAACCATTAAAAATCCTAGCTGGATGGTTTTGAAAACACCCCTTGCAACAAGCATTGACAAATAGGCAAATAAGTATCCATTTTTGATTTCCCTTGCACAATTATCCAATTGTAGCAACAAGTTCTCTGGCAACCTATGAAATGTTGACCCCAATTCCTCTTTTGCAATTTCTGACGACTGCACAATGGGCTCTTTTCCATCACTCAAGTTATGGTAGTCCAAAGCATCCCTTGAGTTCAAAGCATGTAGTAGTGAAATATTGCTCCTTGGAAGTCCATTTGTTACTAGATCACCAAGAGTATGCTTATCTATCCTCTCTAGGTTATGTAAAAAATTAGCAATTGAGCCAATTGTACGATTTGGATCAGCTGGCCACAAACCATTCAAGACAAAGTGTCCGTAATGACCTTCTCCATGTCCATGAGTGATCATGCCAATCAATGCCAATTGCAGATTATATCCTGAATCCACACCCTTAGAAACAATGCGTCATCTAGGAATGGCAGTATTCTTTTGATCCATCTTATCATGGATTATGCATACATATTTTTGTGGTTGAGTTTCTGAATACGTGCGCCATGCATAATATAGGCTTCTGCAACTCTTTTGTTGTGCCATGTGAACTTCTCTCCCCCTCAAGAGAAGAGCTCTCTCTTCAAGAGAAGGTTTAGCTTCTAACCTTGCCTTGATTGAGCTACAAATATTACACTTAGAGAACTCACTCGTCTTTGTTAAAGTGACATGTGGGTACTCTTTGTTCCAAATTCTACCAAAAGAAGATTGGGATAGCTTCTTCTCATAGCCCATTTGGTCAAGTGTCGTGTTGATTTCACATAAAATATCCACTTTTTTGTATGTTGATGGAATCACCAATTGATTCTCTCTTGAGCCATCTAGCAATGTTCTACTTCTATGTGGCATCTTCTCAGAGTTGTTTTCCACAAACTCATTTAGTAGTGCTCTTGCTAAACTAGTATGTTGAAGTCCCCTTCTGAATGTACATGTGTTCCCATGTACATATTGGCGCACACCATTTTCAAAGTTCTCCTTGTATCGATAAAATGATGTCTTTGGTATTCCATGTAGCTCATACCATGCTCTACAACAAACAATAGAGACATTTAGCCTGAATTGGTATCGTGACTTCTCATCTTTGTGATAACATATAGAAAGAACATCATAAACATAATTAGTGCGTGATTTTTGAGACTCTCCCCAAAATTGTTGTCGTAACCTTGTCACCATATCACGATCTGCAAACTGGCAAAATTTTTGTGCACAACAATCAATGCATTATACCCTTTGAATTGATTTGTTTGGAAGGTAAAAAGTCGAAGCTGGTGCTGCTTTTGATTTTTGAGTCCTGTTCATGAAAGTGTATCATCTCTTCCTTGACAACTGGACAACATTATTGCCATCAAGTTTTTTTCCAACATTGTCATCGTTGGATACATCCTCATATGTAGCATGCATGCCATCAAACAGGAACAAAGCGTTGTAATGGGCTCCCATTCAACATTGTTGTCGGCTTGATGGGCCACTTTAGCAAAGTGATGCTACCCACTTCAACCACATCATCAATGCTTGCATTTTCTCTTTCAATACCCACACCCACACAATCATGACCAAGTTCCTGAAAGTTGACATAATCATGTGGAAATACATATAAGATGGTCCCTTCATTCATGGTTTGCATCATTGTGTCATCTTTTAAAAGGACCCTCTGATTTCTCCAAGACTCTCGAATCACTGCTTCAAATTCTAGGCTTGTCATAGGTATTGCATCTTTAACTAGAGTATCAGAATGATCATGTTCTTCATCACCATTGTAGCTTTTACCATCGCGAACAGCACTCCATAATGAGCCTTGGAGAGATGAAGTATCCATTGTAAGAGAAGGTAGGACCACATCCTTCAAGCATTCCTCCACTAGTATGGAGACATTTCCTTGCCCTATCTTTGTACCGCCACAAGTAGAATCTGGATATGTTCTACACACACAACCAATACCAACAATTTCATTGTCAAGTATCATATGTACTTTCTCCCCAAATTGGAAGTCCATCCTGTAAGTGAAAAAGATTACATTGTTAAATCCATAGTTATAGAAAAATACTCTTCAAACAAAAAATCATGCTACAACATGAAAAAGGTTTGCATAGGTTGGACAAGTGGTGAACCTTAAGACCAAATCCTCCTTGCTATATTAATGGAAGCAAGGTTGGAAATTATGGTGGATCTTGAAACCAAAGCATCCTTGCTATATTAGAGCATAGGTTGGACAAGTGGTGGACCTAGTTGTAATACCTACTGCCACCTATCAACTACTATAGGACTATGCTTTCCAAAGTCCAAGTATCCCTTGAGTTTTGCAAGGTTGAACACATGGTGGACCTTGAAACAAAAATCCCCTTTCTATATCAGAGCATACCTTGGACAAGTGGTGGACCTAGTTATAATGCCCAATATCCAAGGTGAAATACCTTAGGACCTTGCTACCTTGCCTGCCAATGTTTACGTAGCCCCTCATTTTTAATGAAAGCAAGGTTGGACAAGTGGTGGACCTTGAAACCAAAGCCTCTTTGCTATATGAGAGCATAGGTTGGACCTAGTTGTAATACCCATTGCCACCTATCAACTACTAAAGCACTATGCTTTCCAATGTCCAAGCCTTGATTATTGAAACCAAAATCCCTTTTTCTATATCAGAGCATATCTTGGACAAGTGGTGGACCTAGTTATAATGCCCCTCCTTTATTTAATGGAATAAAGGTTGGAAAAGTGGTGAATCTTGAAACCCAAACCCTTTGGCTATATATAGAGAATAGCTTGGACAAGTGGTGGGCTTAGTTGTAGTATCGAGTTTCCAAGGTCCAAGGTGAACTATGTAAAGACCTTACTTCCAAAAACAAAGTCGTACGGGTGGTTCTCCTTGAAACCAAAACCTTCTTAGTGTATTAGAACATAGCTTGGAGAAGTGGTGGACTTAGTTGTAATGGTGAATTTCCAAAGCAAACTATTATAGGACCTTGCTTCCCAAATCAAGTTTGGACAAGTGGTGGATCTTGAAACCAAAAACCCCTTACTCTATTAGAGCATAGCTTAGATAAGTGGTGGACCTAGCTATCATGGAAAATGTTCAATGTGAACTGCTATAGGACCTTGCTATTAAATGTCTAAGTAGAGCTAGCTTCTTTAATGGAATCAAGGTTGGGGAAGTGGTGCATCTTGAAACCAAAAGCCCTTTATTGTATTAGAGCATAGCTTGGACAAGTGAGGGACCTAGTTTTAATGTGTGATGTCCAAAGAAAAGTATTACAAGACCTTGCTTTCCAATATTTGAATAGGTCAAGTGGTTAAAACTAAGTATAAAACTTTGACCATTTTCTTCTCAAATTGCCAAAAAGCTAGTTTTAGACACCCCTAAATGAAAATGGTTTAGGGTGGCCTTAAACAATGTTTTTTCAAAGACTTGAACAAAAGGGTTGCCGAAGAGTAATGAAAATTTATTATGGATTGAAGTACCTGAGTATGTGAAAACAAGCCTAGGTTTTCCACGAGGCAAAAGGTGACAAAAAAGAAGTGTTGTCTCTTATGACATAATAAGAACATTAGAAACTTAGGATTGACCATGTGGCCGGAACTTTGGCAAGTGAAGTGGTGGCCAAGTTTTGTGGCACAATGTACACTTGGTCCTATATGTGTTGACCACTTGGCTAAATCTAGGACCATAAGGCCAAACCTTTGGCACCTTAAATATAGTATGGGACATAATCTAGAACTGCTATAGTAAATTAGTAGTATAGTTAATATGTTAATATTTGTATTATATTTAAGTATATGCTAAATATAATTTATGTCAAAATTTCACTAATGAAGAATGTTCCCATTTAGCACTCGAGATGCGGAGTCTTAGGGCAATGCCACAATGGGGTGCATCTGACGAGGCAGCACTTCCAAGTGAGGTTTGGGGGTAGCGCTCTTGATGGGGATGTGGAATATAAAGTTCTCGATGGCGGGGCTTGGGAGGCTGATTTTGGGATATTGTTCCGGGAGGGGTCAAGGACCTAGTATAGAGTGAATTCCTAGTATAGAGTTACGCATGTTTTGCATATTTTCAACCATGATTTCTTTAATTTTGGGCGTGTGAATTGGTTAATGTTTTATACTGCTTTTGTTTTTTTTAATCCTATGATAAAACATGGACTTGTAGCATACGTGGCATTCTAATAAACCCTATCAAGATTAGGCACAGAGAGAGTGCACGAGCAACGCACATAGAGAAAGCAGGCGAGCAACAAACACACAGGAAGCGCACACGGATCGCACACAGTTTGAGTATACGCGCGCGTAGAGGAGCAAACCTGGCATCGTACACAACGCACAGGTGGAGCGCATAGGATTGACAGTTCATGCACAAGATAAAGAAACAACATCGTATGCAACGCTTTCTAGAAGGGCAGGATCGGGCATAGCTTCTTCTCAGGAGACATTGCACACCTCACGAATAGAGAAAAAACAGGTATTTCTCTCTCTCTCTCACTCTCTGTCTTTCTCCATATAGAGAAGATGGTTCTCTGTAACTCTTTCTTGCACACACACTCTCTCGTCAAAAGATAGAGATACATAGTTTAAAAGTATTCCCGCACACATACACATATTCCCACACATCGTCTTCCTCTCTTCCACATACATAACCACAGTGAAATCTATTATCTTGTTGTCTCTCTCTTGAAAATACATGCACATATTCCCACACATCGTCTTCCTCTCTTCCACATACATAACCACAGTGAAATCTGTTATCTTGTTGTCTCTCTCTTGAAAATACGTGCACATATTCCCATACATCATCTTCCTCTCTTCCACATACATAAACACACTGAAATCTGTTATCTTTCTCTCTCTCCTCTCTCTAGAAAACAGGTATTTCTCTATCTATCTCTGTATCTTGCTATCTCTCTCTTGAAAATACATGCTCATGTATGTGTGCGTCTGTGTTATCTATGTGTATGTATGTATATTTGTGTTATTTCATTGTAATACTCTTACATAATGCAGATACAAAATTACACTTAATTACGATATGCACACATAGTATATATACATACATAAATATCACAAATAACTAACACATTGTAATACTAGTAAACTTGAATGGAAGACTTACTTGCGTGATCTGTTAAAGTCCATTCTTGTAGCAAGTTCTGGATGTATGCTAAGCTGATTTTCCTCTAATCCATTTGTAGATATGATTGTAACTTCTATTTCTCAACAAAAGTAGTGTTGTTTAGTGATAAACCTAATGGACATAAATGGTTGAAACTAGGACATGTAGACCAAAAATACGTGTATTTCTTTGGATGAATATATACACTTTTTAGTGACCTTGAGACCAGTAGACTATAAGGACCAGTAGACTATAAGCACCTCCAATACATTGTACACTCAATACTTCTTGGTATCTACGTTGGACAAGTGGTGGACCTTGTTCAAATTCTCTAACCACTCTCTCTAACATGGTGACATAATTTAGGTGTGATAAACTCATATCATGCAAACTAATATCAGTTTAGGCTTCTTAATTTGAATTTGTTTGAATTTATGTACAATATAATGATTTGAGGTTTGCATATTTGAATTTAGGTGGGATAATGATATCTCTTTGTGGTAAACTTGAATTTAAAATCAATTTCGCGTGGAATATTTTAAATTTAAGTGGTAAAATTTAAATTTTATAAAAAAGTTTGAATTTTAAAATTTGGGCGGGATATTTTAAAATTTGGGAGGGATATTTTAAATTTAGGAGATAAGATTTTGAATTTTAAATTTAGGAGGGAAGGTTTTGAATTTATAGGGAGATCTCCCTTACATAAGAGAGTATAGTTTGGACAAGTGGGGGACCTTAAAGCCAAAGCATCCATGCTACTGGACATGATAGGTAGGGAATCTAGTTGAATATTTTATGTATAATATATATGTAATAGATCTAGCTTGGACAAGTGGTGGACCTTGCAACAAAACCCCATGTAAAACATATCATGCACATTCAAAGTGGTGAGAAAAAATATCATTTAAGATATAGCCTAAAAGGTTGGACAAGTGGTGGACCTTAACACCCAAACCTTCTTAATATAACGACATAGAGTGGAAAAATGGTGAATCTTGAGACCAAACCACTCATGCTACTAAGGATAATAGCTTGGACAAGTGGTGGACCTTGAATGTAAACACCCCATGTACGAAATATCGTGGGTTTAAGGTATTTCAATGGAGCCTAGCATCTTGGAGACATGGTAGAGCATCCTTCTCTCCATGTTTCAATGGACCCTAGCATGGACAAGTGGTGGACCTTTGCTTCTCTCTATGATTCAATAGAGTTAGCTTGGACAAGTGGTGGACCTTGTAACCAAACCCCCATGTAAAACCTATCATGGTCACTCCAAGTGGTAAGAAAGAATAACCTTTAAGATATAGCCTTATAGGTTGGACAAGTGGTGGACCTTAACACCCAAATATTCTAAATATAATGACATAGAGTGAAAAAGTGGTGGATCTTGAGACAAAACCACTCATGCTACTAGAGATAATAGCTTGGACAAGTGGTGGAGCTTGAACTTAAACCCCCCATGTTTCAATAGAGTTAGCTTCGACAAATGGTGGAGCATCCTTCTCTCCATGTTTCAATGGAGCCTACCTTGGACAAGTGGTGGACCTTTGTTTATCTCTATGTTTCAATGGAGCCTACCTTGGACAAGTGGTAGACCTTTGCTTCTCTCTATGTTTCAATAGAGTTAGCTTGGGCAGGTGGTGGACCTTGGAACCAAACCCCAATGTAAAACCTATCATGGTCACTCCAAGTGGTGAGAAAGAACAACCTTTAAGATATAGCCTTATAGGCTGGACAAGTGGTGGACCTTAACACCCATATATTCTTAATATAATGACATAGAGTGTAAAAGTGGTGAGTCTTGAGACCAAACCACTCATGCTACTAGCAAAAATAGCTTGGACAAGTGGTGGACCTTGAATGTAAACCCCTCATCTACGAAATGTCATGGGTTTAAGATATTTCAATGGAGCCTAGCATGTTGAAGACATGGTGCAACTTGCTTCTCGTCATGTTTCAATGGATCCTATCTTCGACAAATGGTGGAGCATCCTTCTCTCCATGTTTCAATGAATCCTAGCTTGGACAAGTGGTGGACCTTTGCTCCTCTCTATGTTTCAATAGAGTTAGCTTGGACAAGTGGTGGACCTTGGAACCAAACGCCCATGTAAAACCTATCATGGTCACTCCAAGTGGTCAGAAAGAATAACCATTAAGATAGAGCCTTTTAGGTTGGACAAGTGGTGGACCTGAACACCTAGATATTCTTAATATAATGACATAGAGTGGAAAAGTGGTGAATCTTGAGAGCAAACCACTCATGCTACAAGTGATAATAGGTTGGAAAAGTGGTGGACCTTGAATGTAAACCCCCCATGTATGAAATATCGTGGGTTTAAGGTATTTCAATGGAGGCTAGCATCTTGGAGACATAGTGCAACTTTTTTCTCTTCATGTTTCAATGGAGCCTATCTTGGACAAATGGTGGAGCATCCTTCTCTCCATGTTTCAATGGACCCTAGCTTGGACAAGTGGTGGACCTTTGCTTCTTTCTATGTTTCAATAGAGTTAGCTTGGACAAGTGGTGTACCTTGGAACCAAACCCCAATGTTAAACGTATCATGGTCACTCCAAGTGGTGAGAAAGAAAAACCTTTAAGATATAGCCTTATAGGTTGGACAAGTGGTGGACCTTAACACCCAGATATTCTTAATATAATGACATAGAGTGAAAAAGTGGTGAATCTTGAGACAAAACCACTCATGCTAATAGTGATAATACCTTGGACAAGTGGTGGACCTTCAACGTTAACCCCCCATTTTTCAATACAGTTAGCTTCGACAAATGGTGGAGCATCCCTCTCTCCATGTTTCAATGGAGCCTAGCTTGGACAATTGGTGGACCTTTGCTTCTCTCTATGAGAAGAATATAGTTAGCTTCGATAAGTGGTGGACCTTGGAACCAAACGCCCATGTAAAACCTATCATGGTCACTCCAAGTGGTGAGAAAGAATAACCTTTAAGATATAGCCTTATAGGTTGGACAAGTGGTGGACCCGTCACACCCAGATATTCTTAAAATAGTGACAGAGTGGAACAATGGTGAATCTTGAGAGCAAACCACTCATGCTACTAGCGATAATAGGTTGGACAAGTGGTGGACCTTGAATGTAAACCCCCCATGTATGAAATATCGTGGGTTTAAGGTATTTCGATGGAGCCTAGCATCTTCGAGACATGGTGCAGCTTGCTTCTCTTCATGTTTCAATCAGGCCTATCTTGGACAAATGGTGGAGCATCCTTCTATCCATATTTCAATGGACCCTAGCTTGGACAAGTGGTGGACCTTTGCTTCTCTCTATGTTTCAATAGAGTTAGCTTGGACAAGTGGTGGACCTTGGAACCAAACCCCAATGTAAAACCTATCATGGTTACTCCAAGTGGTGAGAAATAACAACCTTTAAGATATAGCCTTATAGGTTGCACAAGCGGTGGACCTTAACACCCAGATATTCTTAATATAATGACATAGAGTGAAAAAGTGGTTAATCTTGAGACAAACCCACTCATGCTACGAGTGATAATAGCTTGGACAAGTGGTGGACCTTGAACAACAAACCCCCCATGTTTCAAAAGAGTTAGCTTCGACAAATGGTAGAGCATCCTTCTCTCCATGTTTCAATGGAGCGTAGCTTGGACAAGTGGTGGACCTTTGCTTCTCTCTATGAGAAGAATAGAGTTAGCTTCGATAAGTGGTGGACCTTGGAACCAAACCCCCATGTAAAACATATCATGGTCATTCCAAGTGGTGACAAAGAATACCCTTTAAGATATACCCTTATAGGTTGGACAAGTGGTCGACCTTAACACTAGAATGGTGACCTAACAGGACATAAAAGTGTCCTTTCAAGGTTTTGGGAAGAAATTCCAAAACCATAGTAGATCCACTCATTTTGAAAAATTCTTTCATGAACTTATAGTTCAATAACTACTACATATGGAAAAAATGAGAAACTTGTAATTTTTCTCATTCCTTGGTTACTACAAGCCTCCAAAGTTGATAGACTAGTGCATTTTGCCCAAAACAGCAATTTCTTACAATTGATTGCATATAAATAAGAGTGCGGATTTTTGTAGGACATAAGATAAAATGCCCCGTTAACTTCAATGGGTTGGTGACCAAAACATATGGTTTCTTTTACCTCACTAATTCTTTTTTGGGCAAAAAAAATAGGTACAAAAAAGTTGCATTTTTGCCATTCTGCGGACCTATCATCAAAGTTTCTATAGTCACGCTCAATACAGATACTATATAAATGTTTTCTTAGTTCCCTTTGGGCCTTTGGATTCAAAAGGAGCCATGGAGCATGTCAAAAGGATAATGGATCTCTTACAATTGGAACCTTGGGGGCAATGATAAAGTGCTAAATACAACAAACATGAAAAAACTGGGTTTACCATTATGACCTCTAGAAACCCATAGAAACTACTCAATATCTAGCTAAGTTTGTAGTCTATGATTAGATATGATTGCTACCTACAAAATACACACAATTGTCCTAAGAAACTAGCAATCTTGAGAAAGTTATACTTACTACTCTAAAATGTATCATATTCTTCAACAATCAAAAAAATCAACCATCACCATATACTATGCTATATAGCATATTAGGTCCCCCAAAACTCAAGGAAGATTAGCTTTATGTTATACATTACACTTACACAATCAAAATTGAATTTGGATATCAAGAAAGCCACCAAAAAAATCATAAAATTGCTAATTTTGGCCAAAAAACAGGATTATGCAATTCTTGTAAATTGGCCATAACTTTCAATTTTAACACTTAGCTCTCCCTACAAGCATCAAAACATGTTGAGAACTATGAAGTCCTAATTTGTAGCCATCTAAACCTCACAAACATGAAGTTTAGAGTAGTATAATTGCCAAAATTTGAAAAAAAGCCAAAAGCAGGACCCGTTTTTTCACACAGTTTAGGTTCAAAACTGTTGTGCAAGAGTAAGGTTAATGGTGAGATTGATACTCCAAAAAAAAAGGATAAGTTTTTTTCAGCTCATAAGGCAACTTTGTGGATATATAGCACCTAGAAATTCATTTTCATACTCTTCAAATAATTCAAGTAAAATGGTCACTTAACAGGACACAAAAGTGTCCAACGACATAAAAGTGTCCTATTTACCATTCTAAAGCTAATCTTCCTTGAGTTTTGGGGGACCTAATATGCTATATAGCATAGTATATGATGATGGTTGAGTTTTCTAATTGCTGATAAATACGATACATTTTAGAGTAGCAAGTATAACTTTCTCAATATTGCTAGTTTCTTAGGCCAATTGTGTGTATTTTGTAGGTAGTAATCATATCTAATCAGAGACTACAAACTTGGCTAGATATTGAGTAGTTTCTATGGGTTTCTAGAGGTCATAATGCTAAACCCAATTTTTTCATGTTTGCTGTATTTATCACTTTATCATTGCCCCCAAGTTTCCAATTGTAAGAGATCCATTATCCTTTTGACATGCTCCATGGCTCCTTTTGAATCGAAAGGCCCAAAGGAAACTAAGAAAACATGTATATAGTATCTGTATTGAGCGTGACTATAGAAACTTTGATGATAGGTCCGCAGAATGGAAAAAATGCAACGTTTTTGTACCTATTGTTTTTGACCAAAAACAAATTAGTGAGGTAAAAGCAACCATATGTTTTGGTCATCAACCCATTGAAGTTAACGGGGCATTTTATCTCATGTCCTACAAAAATCACCAGTCTTATTTATATGCAATTAACCATAAGAAATTGTTGTTTTGGGAAAAATGCACTGGTCCATCAACTTTGGAGGCTTGTAGTGACCAAGGGATGAGAAAAATTACAAGTTTCTCATTTTTTCCATATGTAGTAGTTATTGAACTATAAGCTCATGAAAGGATTTTTCAAAATGAGTGGATCTACTATGGTTTTGGAATTTTTTCCCAAAACCCTGAAAGGACACTTTTATGTCCTATTAGGTTACCATTAAAGTGTTAAGATATAACCTTATAGGTTGGACAAGTGGTCGACCTTAAAACCCAGATCTTCTTAATATAATGACATAGAGTGGAAAAGTGGTGAATCTTGAGACGAAACCACTCATGCTACTAAGAATAATAGGTTGGACAAGTGGTGGACCTTGAATGTAAACCCACCATGTACGAAATATCGTGGGTTTAAGGTATTTCAATGGAGCCTAGCATCTTGGAGACATGGTGCAGCTTGCTTCTCTTCACGTTTCAATGGTGCCTATCTTGGATAAATGGTGGAGCATCCTTCTCTCGATGTTTCAATGGAGCCCAGCTTGGAAAAGTGGTGGACCTTTGCTTCTTCCTATGTTTCAATAGAGTTAGCTTGGAGAAGTGGTGGACCTTGGAATCAAACCCCAATGTAAAACCTGTCATGGTAACTCTGAGTGGTGAGAAAGAATACCCTTAAAGATATAGCCTTACAGGTTGGACAAGTGGTCGACCTTAAAACCTAGATCTTCTTGATATAATGACATAGAGTGGAAAAGTGGTGAATCTTGAGACCAAACCACTCATGCTACTAAGGATAATAGGTTGGACAAGTGGTGGACCTTGAAAGTAAACCCCCCATGTACGAAATATTGTGGGTTTAAGGTATTTCAATGAAGCCTATCATCTTGGATACATGGTGCAGCTTGCTTCTCTTCATTTTTGAATGGAGCCTATCTTGGACAAATGGTGGAGCATCCTTCTCTCCATGTTTCAATAGCTTTGACAAGTGATGGACTTTCGCTTCTCGCTATGTTTCAATAGATTTGGCTTGGACAAGTGGTGGACCTTGGAACCAAACCCCCATGTAAAACCTATCATGGTCATTCCAAGTGGTGAGAAATAATACCCTTTAAGATCTAGCCGTATAGGTTGGACAAGTGGTCGACCTTAAAACCTAGATCTTCTTAATATAACGACATAGAGTGGAAAAGTGATGAATCTTGAGACCAAACCACTCATTCTACTAAGGATAATAGGTTAGACAAGCGGTGGACCTTAAATGTAAACCCCCCATGTACGAAATATCATGGGTTTAAGGTATTTTAATGGAGCCTAGCATCTTGGAGACATGGTGCAGCTTGCTTCTCTTCATGTTTCAATGGATCCTATCTTGGAAAAATGGTGGAGCATCCTTCTCTCTATGTTTCAATGGAGCCCAGCTTGGACAAGTGGTGGACCTTTGCTTCTCTCTATGTTTCAATAGAGTTAGCTTGGACAAGTGGTGGACCTTGGAACCAAACCTCCATGTAAAACCTATCATGGTAACTCCAAGTGGTGAGAAAGAATAAAATTTAAGATATAGCCTTATAAGTTGTACAAGTGGTGGACCTTAACACCCAGATATTCTTAATATAATGACATAGAGTGGAAAAGTGGTGAATGTTGAGACCAAACTACTCATGCTACTAGTGATAATAGGTTGGATAAGTGGTGGACCTTGAATATACACCCCCCATGTACAAAATATCATGGGTTTAAGGTATTTTAATTGAGCCTAGCATCTTGGAGACATGGTGTAGCTTGCTTCTCTTCATGTTTCAATGGAGCATATCTTGGACAAACGGTGGAGCATCCTTCTCTCCATGTTTCAATGGACCCCAGCTTGGACAAGTAGTGGACCTTTCCATCTCTCTAAGTTTCAATAGAGTCTGAGCTTGGACAAGTGGTGGACCTTGGAACCAAACCCCCATGTAAAACCTATCATGGTCACTCCAAGTTGCGAGAAAGAATACCCTTTAATATATAGCCTTATAGGTTGGACAAGCGGTGGACCTTAACACCCCGATATTCTTAATATAATGACATAGAGTGGAAAAGTGGTGAATCTTGAGACCAAACAACTTATGCTACTAGGATAATAACTTGCAGAAGTGGTTGACCTAGAATTTAAACCCCACATATACAAAATATCGTGGGTTTAAGGTATTTCAATGGATCCTAGCATCTTGGAGACATGGTGAAGCTTGCTTCTGTTCATGTTTCAATTGTTGGAGCTATATATGGCTCACTCTACTGAACTTGGTCTCACCTATATATTTGTATCTTGTCCTCAATATGAATCAGTCTTTGGGAGCGTATATGGTGTGTCTCATGTCTCGTCTCTCTCTCTTTCTCTCTACATCTCAACATGGTATCAGAGCGGTAATGATCACGTGCCGATTCAATTCATGGTGACAACAGTATGTGTATGCAATTCGCATGTAAGATTCAAAATTGCTACAAATTTTATTTTTTGAGCGTTGATTCTTGTTAACTGTGGTTGTTTTGTGTTCAGAAGAATATGATTACTGTTTTATGTGGCGTTTATTTCTAATCAATCTAATAGTTGATTACATTTTCTTGTTAATGACACCCTGAACTTCATCTCAATTTTTCTTGTTGTTCTGCTCAAAATTTTGGAGAAACGAGAAAAGCGCACTGGAGTGTAGCGCAAGGATACTTTTCATCCAAAACTTGTTCGTCACCTCGAGCTCTTCGATTTGAGTTCTAGGTTTGCGTCAATCGGAGTTCGCAGCAGAAAGTTATGCTGTTTTTACTACAATTGAGCTTGACACAGCTTTCTTCGTCCTACTTCTTCGTGAAGCGTCCGCGATCGTTTTTCTTATTTTGGCGTTAACTTTTTTGAGAAGATTTAGCTTTTTGCTATTCGTATTGTGGCCGTGAATCTTGCGTCTCATGCCACTCTATTTTGAGGACTCGTTTATTTTTAACGTCTCCTTTACCCTGCCTTTTTTGGGTGATGTCTCTCACATCTTTGGACGTTCCTTGAGAATCCTTCTTACGTTTATCGTTGACAGAACACAGTACTCATATCTCTCTCATTCTCAATTGCGGTCTTCACCATATATGGTGTGCAGATTCTGCGATCTTATCTTATATGTCTTCTCGCAACAAGATATGGCTATGAATATTCTCGTCAACGGATTTTCCTCTGGCCAGCGTTCTGTTCCTCCTTTCCAAGGTCAAGGATTTCCAGGCTGGAAAGCAAAGATGTTGTTAAGTCTTGAAGGCGATGAACTCTCCGATGTTGTTCTTGGAAATCGTGTTTCTCCGCCTCAGCCTGTTGATACGGATAATGATAACGTGCTTATCACTAAAGGACCTATATTTGAAGATTGGAATGTTGCCTATACGGATTGGCAACAATGTGATAAAGCAGCTCGTCGGTATATTCTTTCTGCTCTTACTGATTCCCTTTTGCTTGATATGTATGAACTGCCTACTTCCCACGACGTATGGAAGTACCTTATTGCAAACTTTCAGAAGAAATCTGTTACAGAAATACTTTATTTGAGAGGGTTGCTTAACAAGTTACAATATGAAGTTGGTACTGCCATGACGGGACATATTCAATCTATTATTAATCAACTTGCTGCTACCGGTGATCCTGTTCCACAAAAGCAACTGATTACACTTCTCCTTGATACAGTGAAGGACTCTTCTTATGATAACATTGTTACTATTCTCTCTAATAAAGATGGTCTTGATTTCGACCAAGCTTGCATGTCTTTAATTGAATACTCTCAACATCAAGAACGTCGGAATGTTGGTCACGATACAGCTATGATTTCACAAGAGGAGACTGAGTCACAATAGATGGAACGTGCTTTTTATGCTCGAAGGCGTCCATTTCAACGAGGAAACCGCAGAGGTGGCCGTCGCGGTAATATTTTCTCTCGTCTCAAATTTCCTAATAAGCAATGTTCTTACTGCAACAGAAATGGCCATACTGAAGATGATTGTTGGGCACGTCAATATGATGA
Source organism: Adiantum capillus-veneris (assembly GCF_014529385.1). NCBI lineage: Eukaryota > Viridiplantae > Streptophyta > Polypodiopsida > Polypodiales > Pteridaceae > Adiantum > Adiantum capillus-veneris. The sequence goes on along the minus strand of NC_140940.1, from coordinate 61,928,587 downwards.
AGAACACAATATTACCACAAAACAACCATGTTTATCTAGAGACTCTTCTTCTTCTTCTTGTGAATATTGTGGACGATCTGATCATCCCACTCATATGTGCTATAAGCATCGATTCGACACAGATCGGAATAGAGCATATGCTACTGACCATCAAAACAACATTGTACCAGAAACAAGCTACGTCCTATGTTGAGTTGCTCCAGACAGAATACTTCATGTACGTGATGGATCACCTTTTATTGTCGATTCTGGTGCTACAGGAAATATGACATATCACTCTAAGTGGCTTCATAACTATCATCCACTGCCAGCTCAACGTGTTGTTTATCTTGTTGATGATACTACTTGTCAAGTAAAGGGTATTGGAGACTTATATCTTGGTACCTTATCTTCTTCCACTCGAATTTTGCGAGGAGTATTACATGTACCAGATCTTCAACGCAATCTTCTTTTAGTTGCTAGACTTGTTGATCTTGGTCTGTTTGTTGGATTTGATCATACCAAATGCCGAATTGAGAAAGATGGACAGACTATAGCCACTGCTCCTCGAAACGGTAATTTGTTTGAACTCTCTCTCAACGATGCTGTAGCAAATATTGTCACTGCTCTAGGTGATCATGATTGCAAAGTATGGCATCACCGTTTTGTTCATGCTGATTTCTCAAAACTCCTTGATCTTCAACGTCGTGATCTCGTTCATGGCATGGATCTTAAAGCCCATCCCCATATGGGAATTTGTGAATTTTGTGCTCTTGGGAAACACAATCGTAAACCCTTTCCTCTTTCAAATACAACTCATTCTCATGACATATTGGATCTTGTTCATACTGATATATGTGGACCTCTACCTTCTTCGAGATCACAATATCGCTACTTAATTACTTTCATTGATGATTTCTCAAGGTATACGACTGTATTTCTACTTAGACAAAAATCTGAAGCCTTATCTGTTTTCAAACAATTCCACAAGGCTGCGGAACTTCAAATTGGTCGTCGCCTTAAGAAGCTTCGTAGTGACAATGGAGGCGAATATGTTTCTCGAGAGTTTGTGAGTTACTGTGCTGACAGTGGAATTCATCATGAACACACTATTCCATATTTGCCTCAACATAATGGTGTCTGAACGAAAGAATCGCACTATTCTCAATGCTGTAAGATATATGTTGATTCATTATGGCTTATCTCGTGTTTTCTGGGCTGAAGCTACTTTGACAGCAGCATTTATTCAAAATCATCTTCCTACTACTCCACCCTCTGGTAGGATACCCATCACAGCATGGACAGGTGACATTCCTTCTATATCTCATTTTCGAACCTTTGGATATATTGCTTATATTCATGTTCCCAAAGAAAGAAGAAAAAATCTTGATGCTCTTGGTCTTAAAGTTATTTTTTATTGGATATTCTGACACTTCCAAAGGATACAAATTCTATGACCCTTCCTCCAAGAAAGTAATTGTGAATTGTGATGCTACTTTTAACGAATGGGAGGCTCATGGTCCATGGATGATTCTGATGATACTAAATCATTGCTTCAGGCTTTTCCATTTCTTTCAGAAGATGAAAATCTTCCTATAGAGCAGCTTTCCTCTTCACAACCATCCATTCCAAATGTTGCAAATGATGATATTGATATTTTTGTTGATCTGCCTATTGATTTTGAACATGGCTCATGTCATGTTTATGATGACAATATTGCTGATAATGCTTTCTCTACTTCTGAAGATCCCGTTACTTATGATGAAGCTATCTCTTCACCACAAAAGGATCAATGGCAAGAGGCTATGGAAGCACAGTACGATTCTCTTATCTCTAAAGGTAGATGGATACTAACTGAATTACCTTCTGGTCGTACAGCTATTAAATGTAAGTGGGTGTATAACAAAAAAGTAAAAGCAGATTGATCTTTTGACAAGTTCAAGGCGCGTTTAGTTGCAAAAGGTTACTCCCAAGTAGCTGGTGTTGATTATCAAGAGACTTTTTCACCAGTTGTTTGCATTACAAGTGTTCGAGTTTTATTGGCATTTACTGTTCAATTTGATTTAGAAGCTCATCAAATGGATGTGCGAACTGCTTTTCTTAATGGTGACTTGGAAGAGGAAATTTATATGGAACAACCAGAAGGGTTTGTTATTTCAGGTAAAGAAGACCTTGTTGCTCAACTCCATAAGGCACTATATGGTCTCAAACAAGCTTCGCGAGCCTGGTATACAAAATTTGATCTTTTTCTCACCTCTAAAGGATTCATCTCTTGCTCGTCAGACACCAACTTATACATAAAATGCCAAGGTAGCAGTTTTGTGATTCTTGCTCTTTATGTGGATGATACCATCCTGGTTTCCAATGATTTGGGATTTCTTCAGCAAGTGAAAAAGTTATTGTCTTCTGCATTCGATATCCTGGATCTTGGAGAGATTCACTCTTGTCTTGCAAGCTCTATGAAGAATACTTTTGACAATGGCGGTCACCTTGTCACAAATCAACCTTATGCTAACTTGATTGGATGTCTTCAGTTTGTTGGCATGAACACTCGTCCTGATATTCTGTTTGCTGCTCATTATCTTGGACAACATCTTGCATGTCCTTCTCTTAAGCATTGGTCCGCTGCAAAGCGTGTATTGAAATACTTGAAAGGCACTACAGATTTTGGTTTAGTCTATCGACGACAACTCACATCGGATTCTATGCAATCTATTTCTCTTTTGGGTTACACAGATGCAGACTGGGCAAGCTCACATTTATCTATGCGATCTACTAGTGGAAATTGCTTCTTTATAAATGGTTGTCTTGTTTCTTGGACCATCAAGAAAGAACGTTGTGTTGCAGTTTCAACGACTGAGTCAGAATATGTTGCGGCATCACTTGCAGCTCGTGAGTTGATTTGGCTTCGACAAATGCTGGTTGATATTGGTCACTCTCCTCTTTCTAGCACACCCTTGCGGTGTGACAACCAAAGTGCTATTAGTGTTGCAAAAGACTATGTTCAACATAATAAGTCAAAGCACATTGCTGTCCATTCTCATTATGTCAGGTATGAAGTACGCAAAGGAACCATTATGGTTGACCACTGTCCAAGTGACCAAATGATTGCAGACATTTTGACCAAAGGCCTCAACGAGTCACGTTTCATCCTCTTGCGCTCGGAGCTTGGAGTTTCTTCGGCCTCACTCTTTCTAGATTAGCTTCTTTGCTATTGTAATAGCTTTGTACATATGACATTGTAATCTTTTAGGTACCATGCACTATGCACACTCCACATTTGCACCTTGTGATATCTAATTCACTTGAATATTTGTACATAGATGCACAATTCACTTTCACATCATCACCGCTGGTTCATATTTCACATTGTATAGGGGTTTGGGTTTTTCCCTTGAACTCTCCAAGGGTTTTTTCATCCAAAGCTAGAGACCCTTGTTTGAGTGGGGGTGTTGGAGCTATATATGGCTCACTATACTGAACTTGGTCTCACCTATATATTTGTATCTTGTACTCAATATGAATCAGTCTTTGGGAGCGTATATGGTGTGTCTCTTGTCTCGTCTCTCTCTCTTTCTCTCTACATCTCAACAGTGCCACATTCCTATGAACCTGACTCCGCATTTGTACTGTCGCCTGGCTGTAGAAAATAGTTTCAGCTCAAGGTTAGAGTCCAGTATTTGATCAATTTGAACAGTACCCCTTTTGAATAGGGTAATAACAAGTTTTTCCATCAATTTGGTTGGAGGAACTTTAAACACAAATCTCCAAAATATATTTTCAACACCCAAATAATTACCAGTGTACATGATTTTCCCTTCCAATGCAAAATAGAGAAACTCTTTTTCCATGATTTTATCAGCATATTGGAGATATCAAACCCAGTTTTTAATGGAGCAGCTAAAAACAGTTTATCCCAAACATTCATATGCCAAACCCCATAAAAGTACACTGCAGTTGTATCAATCAATTTCCACAAGCATACTGAACAATCAATATCATTATCCAAGATGTGCTTTATGAGGCAATCCCTTCTTGCCTGGGCATGGAATTTCATATTTAGAATGTGCAGACCACCCAATGTGTACGTGAAGGTCAATTTATCCCAGGCAATCAAGGCAGCGACAGTAGAATGAATCCTCCATAAAAACCTAGACATGGCTGTTGTACATTTTTGTAACATTTTGTCACGTCAGTCCAACAAAGGCAAGTAGTACATCATGTAAGGGATGAGGATAGATTGGACTATCCTTAATCTGACATATAGGGGCCATTCATCATAGTACCAAGCTGCAATTTTGGCTTGCACCTTCTCCAGTACCCATTGTTGCAACTCGGTCTCGACACGCACCCAGTCCAATAAGGTATCCCAAGTGTCTGAATACATGGCCTTTTGGGTACCTCTTCCCATACCAAATAAGAGCATGAAAGTCCCTGACTGAAATATCGATGAGGGCAAATTTGGTTAAATTTAGATTTAACCTAGCTGCTAATGCATATAAGTCCAGAACTTTTATACATCGCAATACATTGATATTGTTTGCTTTGAGGAACAAAAAGGCCTCGTCTGCAAATCCTTTACCTGTTACTTGTTTAGAGCCCAGATGAAGATTTTACAGGTGCCCATTTGCAGCGAGGGCATCCAAATAAGAATACGAAGGGTGAGTTGCAACAACAAAAAAACGTGGGCTGATAGGACAACCTTGCCTAACAAATCTTGCAATACTCACCTTCTCAGAGAGTCTACCATTAATCACAATTCTGGAAAAGGGTTGCTGCCTCAACAAGTTGATGAAGTTTCTTATTCTATTGCCAAACCCCATCCTTTTTAGTACACTTTACACAAAATCCCACTGCACTGTGTCAAAAGCCTTGACAAAATCAATTTGAAACATAACTATGTCCTGTTTATAATTTATAGTATGTTCTATACCTAGTTGGACTGTAAGTATGTTATCATAAATAGATCTGCCATCAATAAAGCTTGTTTGGGCAAGGTAAATGTGTTTTCGTAGCTCAGGTGCTATTCTTATAGGAATAGATTTGGCTAGAATTCATGATGATGGGCCTTCAATCAGCCAGAGTTTTAGGGAAGGTGTTCTTAGGAATCAGATTTATATTTCCTTGCTTGAGGGTAGAATCCATGCATTGAGACATCCAAATCGCATTCAGCAATGGGAACACTATTCCTTTCAATTTTGACCAAAAGAACTGCATAAATTCCTTGGATAATCCACAGATGCCAGGACATTTTTCATTTGGTAATTTTGCTCAACACATATTCCAACTCTGCCTTATTTAGTGGTTGCTCCAAGCTGTTAGCTTTGGCAACCTCAATGCATGGAGTGATTGTAGTCAAAGAGAGTTTCAATAGCATTTATTCTTCAAAAGATACATCTGGGCTTACATTAAGTAGAGCACTATAATACTGGGTAGTCATATCTAGAATTTCAGTTTCCTTGGTTAGAGGAGGCCTATCACCACTGTGAAGAACTGACAGATTCTCCCTTTTCCTTTCATACTTGAGTTTTTTATAAAAGGATTTGGATGAGTCTTTCCCATCTCCAACCACCCATTTTCTACATAGATATCTCTATTTTGACATTGATCCATTTTCCAAATATTTAAAATTACATCTCTAGCAGTAGTTAGCTCTTGTATTTCCTTGTGACACAACGCAGTAGACTGTCTACCAGCTTTGAGCACAAGCTGTTTTACTCGTTCTCTAGCTTGCATTACCTTCTGACTGCCTTTTGAGCATTCAATGTACCAACAGTTTTGATGAAGTGTTTCATGTTAGAGACTATACACATCCAGGTTGAGAGAGGGTTTGGGTTAGCAACAAATGGAGAATGAATAAGATCGAGGACCTGTATCCTAACAGCTCCTGAGTAAGCAATGAGTTATTAATCATTAAGGGTTTGGAATATCTTGCTGGCTTCATATTTTGCATTTTGATATCAATAAGTTGTGAGACAATAAGAAAGTGATCTAATAGTGCAGTACCAACATCAACTTTTATTTTTTTTGAGTTCGGGAGCCAAGCAGATCCAACAAAGTAGAGTCTATCTACTCTGGACCAGGATCCTTGGTGGAAAAGGGAGTGAAAGATGAATCCTGTAGAGGACCTAGAAGCAGCAGTCCAGGCATTAGCCAAATGAGTTTGGCTCTACAAGGTGTCACATTCACAGCTTTGAGCCACTGACATTATAGTAGATAAGGAGGTGGTTTGGTCAAAGGTATCGACCATGTTAAAGTCTCCTCCAAGCATACCTTGTGGCCACTTTAGAAGGGCGAGCCATCTCCACAAGTCTTTTCTAGATGCAACATCATTAGGAGCATAAAAATTACTTATTTGCATTGGTCCCCATTGGGATTCCACTTGGAAGACAGAGCATCTCCCTGATTTATGGTCAAGGATCCATTGAGGCTTTAGGGAGTTTTTGATATATGTCAAAGTACTTGAGTATTGTCCTTTTTCTCCACCAAAAAACAGATTGTATCCTTTAAAGTGCATTACATCCCTAGCTTTATCATGCAACTTATGCTCTTGAACTAGACAGATATCCAAATTAGAGGTCAGCAACCAGTTTTGAAATACAAGCAGCCTAGAGGGGTGGCTGAGACCCTTAACGTTGAAGGATGCAACTTTCATGAGGAGAATTATTGAGGGGTATCCATAACTAATTGAGTGTCCTCATCACTAGGACTATCTTTCATCAGCACCTCAATATTGACATGGTTCAGAGTTGCATTGCTCTTAGTGGCAGAGTGTTGCATGAGCACAGAGTCAATAGCTGCCAAAGTATGTGAGGAAGGGATATCTTGAAGAACATCAAATATTCCTGGTCGAGTCCTGAAAGTTCTCTTTGATGACTGGTGTCCTTTAGAGTCAACCACTCTTTTACCCTTGTCTAGAGATCTTGGGTTCCCAGAAGAAGAGGGAGAGGATTTGGCCTGGCTCCCTACATGAGGGGAGTTTTTACTCCTACCTCCTATCTGAAAACTGCTGCTTTATACCTACTAGGAGGGACTGCATATTCAAGGGTAGCTGCTTGAGGAGGAGGGGGGGAAGGTTTCTCTATAGAATTTGAGCCTGTTTTGCCAAAAATTTGTTCTTTGGGCACCAAGTGCTTAGTGCCAAGATAAGAGGAAATCAGCTCGACTGAGCCTTCAGCCAATGTAGGGAAATTCTTGGAGAAATGTCCTAGATGTCCACAATGATAACATGATCTTGAGAGATTTCCCCAGTTAAGCTAAATGACCAGCCTGCCTATAGATTCTAACTCAATTTCCATAGTGTCAGGCATCTTCGTATCAGTATTCCACATAACACAAGCTCTGTTCTTGGTGGGACAGTTGATAGTGGAGGCAAATACAACTTTGCCTAGGGAGGCAGCCAAATCCTTGATACTGTTGGAATTAGGGTTGCAGAGAAACGCACACAGCTTAGAGAAGATGAAGGAAGCTCAAGGCACACAATAGAGAGTGTGTTACTTAGTATGGAATGGAAAGATTGATAGCCCTAGAGTGATGGGTGTATATACAATGCTTGAGGTAAAAAACCTCCTAAAGAGGGAAAAAATGCCCCGGCGGTCCTAGTGTGTTCACACACATCACTACCACATGTATATGGTAACAAATCCCCCCTAGAGTGATGTGGTGAACGAGAGCTGGCACATGAGTAAAGGGAAGTGCCATGCCTTGAGGACAGGATCAGTCCAGAAGGGGAGTAAGCCCAAAGCTTTGCGGAAAGCTTCAAGCTTCTCACGAGACAATGCCTTTGTGAAAATATCCGCAAGGTTTTCCTGTGTTGTCACATACGCCAAGTTGATCTCTCCTGCTGAGAGTCTCTCCCTGAAATAGTGGTAATGCACCTCAATGTGCTTTGTGCGAGTATGAAAAACTGGATTCCTCGCAACTGCCAATGCGTTTTGACTGTCAGTGTAGATAGTGTTGGCAGTGTCCTATCCAACACCCAAATCATCCATAAGGCATCTGAGCCATACACACTCAACCGTAGCTGTGAAGACTGCCCTGTACTGAGCCTCACAACTGGAAGTGGCCATAGTAGGTAGCTTCTTTCTCAACCGTGATATTCATGAACTTCCAAGCATGAAACAAAAACCACTTGTGGACACTCTCGTGTCAAAACAACCAACCCAATCTGAGTCCGAAAAATCATGTAAGTCTGGCAGAAATGATCCCCCCTTGGGATAAAACAAGCTAATATGTAAAGTGCCACTAAGGTAGCGGAAAATCCTCTTGACAGCCTACCCAAGCTTAGACCCTAGGCTAGGCATAAATTTGCTGACCTGTGAGACTTCAAACTAAATATCTGACCTCATGTTGCATACATAAGTGAGGTATCCAACAGTAGTTTGGTAAAGAGTGACATCAGAAGGATCGCCAACATCATGTAGACTCAACATCAAACCTGTTTCCATGTGAGTGGCAATAGGTTTGCAGTCCTCAAGTCCAAACTTACATAGCAATGTCTCTATGTAACTTTTCTGACACAAGGCAATACCACCATCATACTGCTTAAACTGTATACCCAAGTAATGATGCAACAGCCCCAAATATTTCATCTTGAAAATGGCATTCAAATCAGCCTTAAATTTAGCAATATGTCTCTCATTTGGTCCAGTGATCAGCAAATCATCGACATAAAGAACCACAATGAGAAATACATCATCCTCACACTTTACATACAATGTGCTTTCTGTTGGACTGTTACGAAAGCCTCGTTTAACCAAATGAGTATCAACTTTCTCATACCAAGCACGAGGACATTGCTTCAACCCATACAAAGACTTCTTACATCTGCACACTTTGTCCTCTTGTCCTTTTATGACAAAACCGCGAGGCTACATTACATAAACTTTCTCAAATATTTAACCATTCAAGAAAGCAGTAACAATCTCTGATTGATGTACATCCCAACCAAAATGAGCTACCAATGCACATAGAAAATGCACGGTAGTCGTACAACAAGTGGGAGCAAAAGTCTCTTCATAATCTGTGCCTTTTTTATGTGCATAACCCTTTGCAACAAGTCGAGCCTTATGGCGATCGATCTCACCATCCGGCTTGCGTTTCAACTTGTAAACCCACTTCGTACCAATGGCCTTTTTGCCAGGAGGCAAATCACATAAAGTCCATGTGTCATTATTTAAAAGTGCATCATCTTATGATTGCATGGAAGCCATCCAATTTTGTGAATTTTGTGCTTCATCAAAAGAGAGAGTCTCCTCAACATCATGTAAGTTAGACATAGCCAAAGCATAACAATCTGATGCATAAGATGCATGGTGAGAGCCAGAGCGAGTACGACTAGACAAAGGTGCATCCAATTTACTATCACGCATGCACCAGCCATTTTGGCATACCTCTAGCCTGCTCATTTTCAGCCCTTTCCTCATCAAGTACATCATTTACATCTGCATCAGTAATAGCCTGATCTGTAACATTTTCAGAAACCCCCATAGGCTGTACATTTTCCTCATTGGAACTTACATTCGTATTTCCACCACTAAAAAGATGCAACAAAGTGTCATAAATGTCGTGTGAGCTTACATTACTGTCTCTAGTACATGAAAGCAAGGTCTGAACAGAATCTTCCACAAATACTACATCCCGTGAAACCTGAATACGCTTTGTTTGTGGATGATATAAATTGTAACCTTTGATTTCAGCACTATAACCAACAAAAATACATTTGATCGACAGCCTTATCATCCAATTTTTTGCGTTATGTTTGTGGCACCAAAGCATATGCCAAACAGCCAAAAACACGCATGTGCTCAATAGAAGGCTTTCTATCATGCCATGCTTCATATGGAGTAATAGTCTGCAAAGCTTTCGTAGGACACCTATTTAGTACATAAGTGGCACACATGATGGCCTCAAGCCAAAATGAATGCGGCAAAGCTTGACTTTTGACCATACATCGTGCCATTTCCGTCAGTGACCTGTTTTTCCTCTAGGAAACACCATTTTTCTGAGGTGTATAAGGCACTGTGCATTGGTGTTTTATCTCACGAATATCCATAAATGCATTGAATTCATGAGGCATATACTCCCCCCCTCGATCGGAACGGAGGGTGTCCATAATACATTTCGAGACATTTTCAACCAAAGCCAAAAATTGTTTGAAGCACATAAAAACTTCGGACTTCGCTTTAAGCAAAAATACCCATGCATGCCTGGAGTAATCATCATTGAAAGTCACAAAGTAAAGGTAATTGCCCAAGGACGGAGTTTGCATGAGCCCACAAACATCACTATGTACCAGCTGCAACCTGCATGTGGCCCAAACTGAACCATCCTTTGGAAATTTAGAATGCTGCATCTTACCCAAAATACAGCCTTCACAAACATGTTTGACAAGTGCTTCAAGAGGCGGAAAAGAAGCAACCATATCAGATTTTTGCAAACGTAGCAAACTGGAAAAATTCAGATGACCAAATCGTGCATGCCAAAGTTTTGTATCTGAAATAGCCCTTGAATCTGCAACAACATTTGCAAAATTTTGTCCACATTTGTCATACAAAGTGAGTTTATATAGCCCACAGCACAAGAGACCAGATGCAACAATTTCATCACCAAAACTGAGATCATGAACTGTACATCTGTCATCCACAAATTTGACTACAAGTCCAAGTCTAGCAAGTGCGGATACAGACAAGAGATTCTTCTGGATCCCAGGTACATAAAGTGCATCAACAAGTGTGAAGGAGATGCCATTAGCAGCAGTAAGCACAATCTTTCCAACTCCTTGAACTAGATAAGAGGCATTGTTGGCACAAGTGACAGAATTCCCATGAGGGACAGACTCTAGAGAGGTGAACAATTTACGATGTGAGGTAATGTGCTTTGTAGCACCACTGTCAAAATACCACACATGTAAATCTGCAGCAACTGACAAGCATGCATCATGGACAACAGGATTGTAAGTGCACTCTTCGCTAAAAGCCCATTCTGCATCAACATCAACAACATAGTCTCCTTTCACAGAAGACTCAACAATGGTGGAACCAGCATTTGCAGTGGAACCACCCTCTTTCTTCTTAGCCTCTTTGGCCTTCAACTTATGACATGACTTGATCAAGTGATCATTAGCTTTACAATAATGGCAACGCATCTTCTTTTTGCCCTTATCACGAGCATTTCCAGACGAATTGCTGCCAGTAGAAGCATTAGGAATAGAATTTTTTACACTCGCAGCAGAACCATAAGAAGTGGCTGCATTGCTGTTACCACCCTTTCTTTGAGAAACAATAAAAGCCTGTTCAACTGCACGCTGCCTAGTCCTGTTTTTTATGGAAAGTGAATCTTGCAACAGCAATGTGCATAATGCATCAATCTTGACAACTTCAAGATTTCCTTGGGTCATAAGTCTCCGAGTACTAGCAAAAGTCTGGTAATAATCTGGTAAGGCATCAAGAACAGTCTGCACAAGGGAATTGTCTGAAATGACAAGCACATCCTTGCTTCACTAGCAAGGAAAGTGTCCATATCATCTTCCTCACGCATAATCTTCGACTCTAACTCTTTACGCAGCAAAGAAATTTTAGCTTCATTGCGACTTGCATAAAGACCAGCCAAACCATCCCAAGCCTGTTTTGCAGATTTTGTTGAACGGATGTGAGGAACAATGGTGCACTTCACAGACATTGCAATCAATGCATGAGCCTGCACATCCTTAACATCCCAACAAGCCTGTTATGTCGTAGGCAAAACAACTCTAACAGCAGCAAGACCTGCAACATCCTCAACATCGCATACATCCTCAGAACCAGGACGTACATCAATGCCCTGCACAATATTCCAGATGCCCTTTGACACAAGAACATGTTGAATCATGTAAGCCCACATAGGGTAATTGTCCCCATCCAACCTGTCCTCAACAACAAACATCTTGAACACATCTGTGTTGTTGTTGTCAGCCATGGTAAATGTTGCACCTGATGTGAAAACTGCCCGAAAATATGATAAATGGAGTGGGAACAACACATGCTATATAGCACAAACCGTAGAAGACTATAAGGCACCTGTTACGCAGAAAACGACACTGACAGAAATTCTACACAAAATGACAAAATAGCTTGTGCAGTATTGCCTGTAGTGGAAACAGAGGCCAAAATGATCTCGAATAAAAAATATGAGATCGAAGAAAGTGAGCAGTCGTGTGTTGGAGCAGCTGGCGACTAAGCCCGGGAGGATGCAACCTGCTCTGATACGAATTTTTTGAATTCGGATTGCAGAGAAACCCACACAGCTTGGAGAAGACGAAGGAAGCTCAAGGCACACAATAGAGAGTGTGTTACTTAGTATGCAATGGAAAGATTGATAGCCCTAGAGTGATGGGCGTATATACAATGCTCGGGGGAAAAAACCTCCTAAAGAGGGAAAAAAATGCCCCGGCGTTCCTAGTGTGTTCACACACATCACTACCACATGTATATGGTAACAGATACAAGTCCATAAAAAAGCAAGTAAGTTCACAAAATCAACCCATAGTGGGTATTTAGACAACAATTCCTCCTTAATTTGCTTGACCGGCTGCTAGGGAAGAACATGAAAAACTTGCCCACATAAGATAATTGTTGAGTTAGAATGAAAGGCTTTTTGATCCTCTGCAAAAGAAAAAGAACTTCATATAGTCCTAACCCATTGTAGAAAACCTTGTCGACTACAGCTTTCGTAAATCCTGGTTCAGATAACCTGCTATCTCATTTAGGGCCAGAAGTTTGCCTGTGAAATAAAGCACTATAGCACGACTCTGAAAAGCTGAGACCTGAGACATGACTGTCATGGTAGGGATGCAAACAGTATGCTACCCTTTAACTTGAGGGTCAGAGGTTAATGCCTCAGTTAGGCATCTAGTTAGTTAAGATTTAGAGAATGTGCCTTTGTCAACCCTTACACGTGGCATGGATGCTTCCTTAGGATTCACAAAAGACACCGTTGGTAGAGCCATGGCGCAAAGTGGTCAAATGAGGACCTGAGATAAGACGGCTGAAGTGAGTGCCATCTGGAGAAGGTCTGATTCTGAGTCTGAGTAGAATACGTGACCTGAGCCTTGTCGGGAGAACAAAGCCCAAGGATCCCTCAACCTCTCACAGAGATAGAGAAGCGTCGTCTGAAACGCCAAGCACATCCTTGCTTTAGAAATCTGCATCTCTCTCTCTCTCTCTATCTGTGTGTGTGTGTGTGTATGTGTGTGCGTGCGCGCGCACGCGTGCGCCTGGGGTGGTTGGATGAAGCTTTGGTTGACATGTGTCCAATTTTGTTGTCAAAATTCGAGCCTCACTAATAGATAGAATCTAGTAACGAAGCATAGGTTGACATGTGTAGAATGTTACAGCCAGGATTCCAGTACGCATGCGCCTGGAGTGGTTGGATGAAGCTTAGGTTGACATGTGTCCAATGTTGTTGTCGAAGTTCGAGCCTCGCTAATAGATAGAATCTATTAACGAAGCATAGGTTGACATGTGTACAATGTTGCTGCTAGAATTCCACTCTGATCGATATGTAAAGATCGAAACAGTATCGATCGGTTATGAAATAGTATAAAAAGCCCAAATTTATGTGTTTTAGGGACAATTTCTTCACCAAAGTGTCAGGTTATCCCGACATAGAAAGGTTGAATTGTCAACTTAAAAGATCCTTCAATTTCTTCAAAAAATAAATTATTTCTAATGTTAAAACATTATAAATTAAAAAAATAGATTAAATCATCTATAATTCTAAGCAATAGAAGTTATTCTTTAGCTCTATTGTTCTAGTATAAATAAATATTTATAAGCACTAAAGGCTATCTTCTTATCTATATTGTTTTAGTGTGAATGTAATTCTAAACAATCAAGGCTATACTCTTGGCTCTATTTCTTCTAGAATAGATAAATAAACAATTCTAAGCATTAAAGGCTATTTTTTAAAGCTATAGTGTCTTTGTGCATGCATAATTCTAAACATTAGAGGCTATACTCCTAGCTCCATTTGTTTTAGAATAGATAGCTATTGAAAACAGTTGAGGAGCGTATTTGCATGGAGCCGGTCCCCCTCCAATAGCCTTTGTATTATAGGTTTCTCCCTTGGAGTAGGTGATAAGCTTTCCTTTAAAGCTTGAGAAGGAGAGAGATATTCTTCTTGCTTCACACATGAGCTTGTGTGAGTGTGTGTGGAATAATGACTTGAGATAATCAGCCCCCTCTCTCTCTTGGTTGACCCCTCATGCTACCACCCCATTGGACCTCTCCAAGCTTAGCCAATAGGATTAAAAGAGCATAAGTGATAGCCTTTTGACATGTGTTCCCCTTTCACCTTCTGTGAGAGCTTTAGGTAATTAATTGATGCAACTAAACTCTCATTAGACCCCTTTCTCTCCTAGCCAATATGAATCAGGTGTAAAGTGTGAGCTTTGTCCTAAGGTGTGAGCCAACGAGAGGAGAGTGGATTTATCCCACATACTGTGGAGCAAGGCCTGAGCGCTACTTAAAACTCATATCATGAATGAATAAACAACAACTTCATTTTGCACTACATGATTGTCCATGGTGAGCTTGTGCTAAGCTAAGTCAATACTCAAGATTGTGTTTATGAGTCCAAGCTAATTCTATCTTGGAACCTAATTCACTTGAGTGATAACCTTGCTTACACACACACTCACACAGTGAAGCTATGTTTCTCTTTCATCCACCATAGCTAGCACGATCCAATTCCTAACATTTGGTATCACAGCCATGGTGTGCTAGCTAGGATTGTCATTATGCATTAGTGTGTGTTAACCATTTAGCATCTCCATTAGATCGATTAGCATTGCATAATTTTTTTCACGGCCCATTAAAAGTTTCATAGTTAAGTTTCATATCTCACTAATTAAGCACTAATCTAGCTATGTGTGGGCATGTCCTTGGCACACCCAAGAGGCCACTACCCTCCATGGCTAGGTAGACTTGATTAGGGAAAGGATTAGCATCATTTGAATTGCATTTTAGATTGCCTTTTTTCATCAATTTTTGCATCATTTGCTCCTTCAATTAAATTCATTAAACTCGTCTTCCTTTTGCATTGTTCACCTCATCTCGAAGCTCTCCTTGCAAGCTTTCCATAGAGCTTGCAAGCACTCAAATCCGAGCTCGAGAACCCCCTAAAACTCCATCCCCAATTTTGCCTAAAAATAGGTGTGTGTGTGAGTTTGTGTGGGAAAGGGACTGCCGACCTTGCTTAACAGCTTGATTTTCGGAGGATTCTTCACAACCAAGCCCGTAGGCTTGTTGGCTAGCCCAAATTCGATAGCCTATTATTGGCTTGAGGTTTCGAGGTCAATTACTTGCCTATTGTGGGGGGGGGGGGGGGGGGGGGGAGAGTGGGCGGACCCGAAACGGCATTGCAAAACAATTTTTTTTTACGTGGCGGGTCCATTGCGGTAGGTTCCCACAGGTGCCGTGCACCTTACCCAAATCATTCTTTTCGGTGCTGCCCGCTGCCCAGAGTTTGATCGAACTTCACACGCTACCCCAAAAGCCTTATCCCCGACCTTGTAAGAGGCATTCCCCATGGCTTAAGGCTTTGAAGCCTCCCAAACCACTCAAGGGCATCAAGCATCAAAGTCTTGCAAAGATTCTACACCGGCATTCAAAGGCGGCCTCAAGCAGATTTTAAAAGGGATCTCCGAAGGCATCCAAAACCAACTTCGGAGGTTCATTCCAGTCATCAAAGAAGAACTCAAAGGTTTATGTGAAGGGTGACTTCACCTCGAGTGAAGAGGTACTTCACATTGAGAGAATTTTTTATTAAGATGACATTAAAGTTGAAATCTTGCAGCCGAGCACAATAAACTCGCAAATAAATATCTTCTTTCTTTATTTGTGCACCTTGTAAAGAGGCAGACACTGGCTAGAAGAGTCTCCTAAGCTAAGACCCCTCTATTGGCACAAATGGGGGACAAGGGAATAGAGAAATTCAACAGGGAGGGATTTCACACTTGGCAAACAAATTTAAGAGGCTACCTTATGAAAAAATGTTTGTGGTCTATCATGAGCTCTACCTTAGAGCAACAAGCCGAACCCGATGGAGTGCACACTAGGGCATCTACACTCATAGCAAGTGCACATAATTTGGCCAAAGATGAACAAGCATTGGGAATCATCATCACGTCTTTGCATGACAACTATGTGCATTTCATAGATGAATGTAAGCATGCACATGATGCCTGGCATGTCCTAGAAAGTAATTTTGGAGCTAGGGCCAAAAGAAGCAAAGTTAGTCTTAAAAGACAGCTTCACAAAGTTACCATGATTGAAGGGGAGGACATAGCTAGCCTAGTGAATAGGCTTAAGAGCATTATCACGCAGCTCACTTACATCCAATTTGAAGTACCAGAAGATGACAAAGTGGCCATACTATTAAGTGCACTTCCACCTTCTTATGACCACTTAGTCACAATTCTTGAAGAAAAAGAACCAGCACCACCATTCCAAGATGTCATCAACTTAGTCCAAGCAGAAGAAAGAAAGCAAAGAGGTTCACTCACCTCATCAAGAGGAGTTTTTTATCGCAACATCTTCAAGGGGAAGGCATTAGCCATCAACATCGACAACGGAAGAAAGTGTTATGAACATGGAATAATGGGACACGTAGAGAAATATTGCTACACAAACAAACCTTGCAACAAATGTGGTAGAAAGGGACACCCTCCTTCTTGGTGCTACTCAAATGGAGGCAGTAGCAGTGGAGAAAGCAACAGCAGCAGAAGCAACGAAGACAAGAGACCTGATAGAGGATCAGCTCAAAAGTAGAAGACAAAAAGGATGAAGACAAGAGCAACGTTGTCTTTTATGAAGACCCATTTTGAAGATGCAGACTCTCTACTTGTAGGGGAGGACTTTTTCTTGTGTGGATACCAGCTTATCATCCTGTGTGGACATCACCATCATTTCTGGATTTTTCTTGTGTGGATCTTATCATCCTATGTGGACATCACCATTCTTTGTGGACTTTATTTTCCTGTGTGGATATCACCATCCTATGTGGATTTTGTTAGCCTATGTGGATCATGCATCTTCAGTATCTTGTCTTAGTCCAAACCTCAAGGGGAGGATTGTAAAGTGTGAGCTTTGTCCTAAGGTTTGAGCCAAGGAGAGGAGAGTGGATTTATCCCACATACTATGGAGCAAGGCTGTAGAGCTACTTAAAGCTCATTTCATGAATGAATAAACCACAACTTCATTTTTCACTACATGCTTGTCCATGGTGAGCTTGTTCTAAGCTAAGCCAATACTCAAGATTGTGTTTATGAGTCCAAGCTAATTCTATCTTGGAACCTTATTCACTTGAGTGATAACCTTGCTTACACACGCACTCACACATTGAAGCTATGTTTCTCTTTCATCCACCATAGCTAGCACGATCCAATTCCTAACATCAGGCAAGCCATTGGTTTGTTGAATGCTCATTGGATCCCTCGAGAGACTGTTCAATAATCTTATACAGATCTTAATTCTTCTTGGTTCTTTTATTAAGTGTTTTTAATTTAATTGAACTATATTTACTCTAGCCTAATTCTCATTGGTCCACCTCCATGGTCATCCAATAGGATTTGAGTACACCTTGGGGCATCTGGGCTAGGGAGCTGACACGTGTCCCTCATTCCCTTTGTGTAAAGGAGGCTTGTGAGTGTATGTGGGTGTGTTTCTCTCTCATCCCCTACTTCCAGTGCTCGCCCCCTCTTATGTAGGAACTATGAAGACTTTTTGAACACACACAAAGCATCCAATTTTCCTAGTGTTTGACCTATAACCTTTGAATTTTGGAACCTTAGCATTTTGGAAGTCTTAATGGGCTGAACCTTAGGGTCTTTAAAGCCCATTGTTGCACATTTCTCTTTTGCAGATGGCCCCTCCTTTGGATCCCTATTTTCCCTCCTTTGGAGCCCTACTGTGGTCGGTCTGTCAGATTAACCAATATTCTAGCTTTTTCTCCCCTAGCACTTCTGAAGGGGATCGGGGAGCACCACAGACGAAGAGTGAGAGAGAGAGAAGGAGACACACGACACGATGTGGGTGGGGAGACTAAAAGAGTGAGCAGCCCCCTATACACTTATGCTATGTATAAGGTATACAAGTCAGTGGGCGCCCAGACTCTGGGTGGCCGGGCAAGGCACAGGCCCCAATAACCTCCCACTTTAATGCAGCTGTGCCTTTAAGCAAGAGAACCTAGTCTTAAGACTACAAAAGGCGAGAGAAAACCGCTCTCAACGGATGCCCACTGGCTGACTGTGATCGTATGCATCCGGCTGTCCTGCTCCCCTGTAAGTCCATACACCACCAGACGTACCGCACACGTACTGCAAGTATGTACGCAATACCTGCATATCTCCCTCGTGCACTATGCCATCATCATTCAACAAGCGATGGACAACCCCAACTGCAAATGCTCCCACTGCATCTGCGATATCCGGTCTCAAGATCAACATCTCATACATGAGACCACGGAATGCCGATGCAATGCTAGCGGGCCCTGCTAGCTCTACGGAGCATGCATCAACATATATATCCCTGGCAATAGGCATCTCTAACTGACAAGGCATGTTAGCCACATGCATCTCTTGATAGTCCGCAAAAGACGCATCAACCTATCGTGCAACCTCAGAGCAAAAGAGACTCGCCTGCTCTCTCGCTCTCTAGCTGGCTGCGTGATCACAGAGACAACACCGTCTCTCCCGTGATCCACATGCAATGGGTAACTTGTACCACTCCTGGAACCTCTTGCAATCACTAGCCAACCCAAATGCATCACAAACTCTCGCTCTCGTAGAGAAATCTGACATCCACAATCTCTAAGCTGACCAATCGAGATCAAACTCACTATCAAATTTGGTACATAGCGCACATGTCATAACAAGTAAGATGCACCACTCGGTAATGACAGTCTCACATCTCCTGCACCTGCTATCGCATGCACCGATCCATCGGTTAAACGTACACTATCAAGCATCCCGCTAGAATAGCTACAAAACCATTCACGATGCGGCGTGACATGAAACATAGCATCTGCGTCTAGCAACCACTGCGAAGGGAGTGCACTATCCACATGTATAGCATCTCGTGCATAGCTCGAGGTAAAAGTGACATCCCCATCACTAGTATACTCCGACACTACATCTGCCTCAACTGTCAAAGCAACTGAGTCCATGGCATCACTACATACATCTCTGAGACTACCATGTCTCCTACGATGTCGCATACGACAAATACAGCACTGTCTAACGTGTCTAGAATGACCACAATACCAACATATCACCTGTCGGCGTGCTCGTGAATGTACATGTTGTTGAGCTTATATGTGAAGCTACTCAATATATGGCTTCTCTATATATGGCACCCAGGTCCCCTCTATATATACATCATCTCATGTGTGTATTCTACACACTTTGGGGTTCTACTTCTGTGCTCTCTCCTTCTCTCTCAACATGGTATCAGAGCAGTACGTTTTGGTTTTCAATTTTTCTCCTAATCAAAATCGATTTTGCAGAAACTACAACTTTGCAGAAGGAAGTTTCTTCAAATTCTGCACCGATTTTGAGTTATCGTTCACGGACTGCGTACATATCTGAAAAACAGCTTCCGCGTTTTGTTTTTGATTTTTCTGCTAATTGGAAACGATTTTGCAGAAACTACCCTCCACGGAGATCGGAATCGATGTGGTCTATAACTTTGCAGAAAGAAGTTTTTTCAAATTCTGCACCGATTTTGAGTTATCGTTCGCAGACTCCGTACATACCTGAAAAGCAACTTCCACTTTTTGTTTTTGATTTTTCTGCTAATTAGAAACGATTTTGAAGAAACTACACGCTAGAGACCGGAATCGATGTGGTCTACAACTTTGCAGAAGGAAGTGTTTTCAAATTATGCACTGATTTTGAGTCATCGTTCGCGGACTGCATACATACCTGAAAAGCAACTTCCGCTTTTTGTTTTTGATTTTTCTGCTAATTGAAAACGATTTTGCAGAAACAACTCGCTTAGAAGACCGGAATCGATGCGGTCTACAACTTTGCAGAAGGAAGTGTTTTCAAATTCTGCACCGATTTTGAGTTATCGTTCGCGGACTGCGTACATACCTGAAAAGCAATTTGCGCTTTTTGTTTTGGATTTTTCTGCTTATTGAAAACGATTTTGCAAAAACTACCCGCCAAAGAGACTGGAATCGATGTGATCTACAACTTTGCAAAAGGAAGTGTTTTCAAATTCTGCATCGATTTTGAGTTATCGTTCGCGGACTGTGTACATACCTAAAAAGCAATTTCCGTTTTTTGTTTTTTATTTTTTTGCTTATTGAAAACAATTTTTCAGAAACTACCCGCGTGAGAGACCGGAATCCATGTGTTCTACAACTTTGCAGAAGAAACTACCCGCGATGGGGATTGGAATCGATGTGGTCTATAACTTTGCAAAAGAAAGTTTCTCTAAATTCTGCACCGATTTTGGGTTATCGTCTCGGACTGCGAATATGTTTGAAAATCAAAATTTTACTTTTTGCTTTTGATTTTTCTCATAATTGAAAACTTCTCAATTATATTTTTCTTCATCAATCATATATTCGTTACTGACGTAACTTTGTTGCAGAAGCCAGTTACACATCGTTCCGATTCAGTCGAGCCGTTGATGATCGTCCAAATTCTATCGAGCTACTGTTGGTACATGATCTTTTGCTATATGATATACTCGTTCATTGATTCTCGTATAATTATTCTTTTAGAGATCTAGTTTACGTCATTTTATTGATAATTTCTCATTGATACCATAGTGATTTTGATGGTACCATGATGATGTTTTGTTAATACTTTGGTCATGGTGATTTTCGTTGATACCATGATGATATGTCATTGATACCATGGTTATTCTCGGTGGTGCCATGATGATATTTCGTTGATACCATGGTTATTCTCGGTGATTCCATGATGATATTTCGTTGATTCCATGGTGATTTTTGTTGATACCATGATGATGTTTTGTTGATACCATGGTTATTCTCGGTGCTACCATGACGTTGTTTCGTTGATACCATAGTTATTCTCGATGATGCCATGATGATGTTTCATTGATACCATGGTTATTCTCGGTGATGCCATGATGTTGTTTCGTTGATACAATGATTATTCTCGGTGATATCATGATGCTTTTCGTTGATACCATGATCATTTATTCATTTTTATTGATATAATGATGATATTTTGTTAATACTTTGATGGTATTCATTGATCACTACATTGATAAATGTTGTTTTATGTAGTATATACACATATCATTTGTATCACGTAATCACACATTTTGTACTTTTACGTTTATACTTTATGTACCATATGTTGTCGTGCGTATATATGTCATCAAAAGAGTGGCGTCGCGAACCATCTCTTATGGCATTGTGAACGTAATTATTTCATTAACGATGCTAATAATTTTCATGACTATGTTTTTTTTTGGAGTCTATGATCTATGTAGGATTGATCAAAGAATTGATTTTATGAAGACAAACTTGGTGACAATAAAAGATTTATGAAGATATGTTTGGTGATGCCATATTGATGACAACATGAAGACATGTTTGGTGATGCGATATTGATGACAAGCTACACAGCAGATTCACGGAGAAACTTTTGATTACAAGCTAATCGATAGCTTTTACACCTCTTTATTGAACCTTTGTATTCATTATTGTATTTGATAGGATAGGAGTAATGTAACTCCTCATAAAACATTCATTGTAAAAGGAGTGATGTAGCTCCTCGTAAACATTTGTATATTCAATGATTTTTATAATATAACGGTGGGTGTATATAGAGCTGTGGGTTTTTCCCTTGATCCCCCAAGGGTTTTTTCATCCACAGTTAGGGACCCTTATTTGAGCGGGGGTGTTGAGCTTATATGTGAAGCTACTCAATATATGGATTCTCTATATATGGCACCCAGGTCCCCTCTATATATACATCATCTCATGTGTGTATTCTACACACTTTGGGGTTCTACTTCTGTGCTCTCTCCTTCTCTCTCAACACATGTCTCACACGAGTCCGTGATGACTCAGATCTATCATACATATCATGTAATCTGTGCCAAACTGCTCTCGAAGTAGTCTCATACATAACAAGAGCATATACAGATTTCGCAAGGTGCAAAGAGAGTGTAGATAGTGCCATCTCCTCTAGCTCCTGCCACCGATCGTCAGACAAGGATGAAGGTCTACCTGCATCACCATTCAATGGTCCATGCAACCCTCGCTATGTCAATGCATCAAGCATACACTCTCTCCATGCTGCAAAGTCTGACCCATCAAACATGCGCATTTCGGAGAGATCATAATCTGAGCGATCACGTGTCTCTGCCACGAGCACAATGTAGCAAACTAGAAAGCAAAATCAATGTCTCAGCACCTGCCAACTGTCCAAGAATATGGCAAAGTCACGATGCAAAATCTGTGAGACAATCTGTGAGTATAAAGCTCCCACAAATGGAAATGATGCAAATCCCAAATGCCAAGTGTACGAGGATCCTGTAGAGTAAACCAAGCCCCTGTATGGCTATAAAATATGGCTGCAAATCAGCCCCAAAACAGCCTCAAAATTCAGCTCTTAAACAGCTGCATAAACAAGTCACAAACTTGTCCCACATCAGCCTACAACTGAGCCATACATGGACACCTGCAAAAAGGAAACAATGGCTGAAAATTCAGCGCCCAAATAAGCCCTCAAACCTGCTTGTAAACTTGTAAACCTGTAGCTGAAACGTGTTGAAAAACATCAAGCCATTAGTGCTCGAATCCGGCTACCTAGCTCGTAGCCACACAAGTATACATCACAATATTCACTCCTGTGAGTGTGCCATGATAACTGTACGCCTGTCAAACCGTGAGCTAATCACCAAGCCCACACTGTGGGGTATCGATGCATACACACGCACAAATCTCCCACCTGTAGAGAACACTGCACGCAAATGCTAAGTGCGACCCGCAATCTCTACCTAGATCGCATCAATGATGCACAGAAAACTCCTGGGAAAATTTCACCTGAGTTTCGTCAGTAAAATGGCCACAAAACCAGTAACCAAACTGAGTGCACGCTCAAAACCATGAGCAACCAAAGCGTATCAAACCGCACTCCAAATGCATGCACCAATCTCCACACTTTGCATACATCATTGCAAACACCTGCAAATCTAGTACACAAATATCTGCTCAAATTCAGCTTGCAGAATTTTAGAATTCTTATATGACGAGCGCGTCCAGAGCGTGCCAAAACCCCAAGGTAGACTCCTGGATCACATGTATCTGAGTCCGGGTGTGAAAGCTATGCCAAAAACCTCAGTTTCGACCCAAAAACGTAGCATAAACTGCCAAAAGAGGGCTGAAAAATGCAGCTCCTCAACCGTAGCTCGAATGAGGTTTCTGATGGCTCGACTGGCTTCAAAAGGGGGGTAAAACGCCAAGATACTTGCTGGAAACACTCTCGGAAAGCTGAATTTGCCGATGCCGAAGTCGAAACCCTGTTTGCACTCTTGAAAGTGCGCGCACGCGCTGACGCGAAAACAGGAATGAAACTGGCTCTCCGCTGTCGTCGTGACTGTGCACACATGCGCTCCCTCCGCACCTACGCTCTGATACCAATAGAAGGGGATCCGGGAGCACCACAGACGGAGAGTGAGAGAGAGAGAAGGAGACACACGACACGATGTGGGTGGGGAGACTCAAAGAGTGAGCAGCCCCCTATACACTTATGCGATGTATACAGTATACAAGTCCGTGGGCGCCCAGACTCTGGGCGGCCGGGCAAGGCACAGATGCCTATACCCCAACAACTACTCCATATTAAATGATCAGTTTAACATGAGAAAATCATTTAGGAGAATTAGGCTGATTTGAATGTTAATTTAAAGATGAAAGATTTGGGATTGTTGCATCATTGCTTGATGGTGGTATTGCCTTGTGTAAGAAAAGTTACATAGAGACATTGCTATGTAAGTTTGGACTTGAGGATTGCAAACCTATTGCAACTCCCATGGAAACAGGTTTAAAATTGAGTCTTCACAATGCTGGTGATCCTACAGATGTCACTCTTTACCAAACTTCCGTTGGATGCCTCATTTATGTATGCAACACAAGGCCGGATATTCAGTTTGCAGTCTCACATGTCAGCAAATTTATGCATAGCCTAGGGTCTAAGCATTGGCAGGCTGTCAAGAGGATTTTTCGCTACCTTAGTGGCACTTTATATCTTGGCTTGTTTTATCCCAAGGGGGGATCATTGCCACCAGACTTACATGCTTTTTCAGACCATCTCACGCGGCTTCACCTTGCGCGCGCGTAACAAAAATCTGCAATTCAGCAAAATATAAATGCGTCATAACTTTTTGCTTGAATCTCGGATTTCAATGTTTGAAGAGTCGTTATCAAGGTTTTGGGATGTTTCGGAGCTATTGGTCATGAAAGATTTGTCAAATTCGGCACCAAAAGTACCTTACAAGAAATTGATAACTATTTTCAACACGTTTTCAATTAAAATCATCAAGAGGTATGAGTTTTTAAATTTTCAATTCTATTTGTGTTAAGCTTCTTTTTATGAATCTTTGATTTACCTTTCATGCATCATATTCAATTTGATTTTCATAAAGGAACTTAGATCAAGTGTTAATTATGTTGTATTCAATTAGATTTCTATATTGATATGTGTTGAGTTTTTTGTTACATGATTCTTGGATTTGTTTTTCATGGATTATATGCAGTTCGATTTGTGTAAATGAAATAGAGTAAAAGTTTAGAATATTAAAATTACAATATCTTTTATTCTTCTTATTGTATAATTCTTGAATTTTCTTTTTATGAATCGTATGCAATTCGGTTCACATAAAAGAAATAGATTAAAAATTAAGCATGTTAAAGTTACATCATCTTCAATTCGCTTTATATATTGAAAGAAGTACATAAATTGATTGATCTCTATACTTATATTTCAAATATATCACATATATTTTGATGCATCATGCATGTACATCAAGTTACATCAAAGTCATATCACTTGAAATCTTTTTAGTTTCCTTTTTGTTTCGATTGTGTGTAATCTATGATAAAGATCAAATCAATATATATATATATATATATATATATATATATATATATATATTATTGAAATTACTGACAGTTGTACATCTTGATAATTTGTGTTGTATTTGAAGGTTCATGTTAAAAATTTATGCTTGAATAATTCTTTTTATTCTTTTCGTATGATTATTAAAGTGTTATGTTTCAATGATTTATATAGTTACATCTCAAATACTCACAATTTTGATGATTTATTTTATAATATTCAATCAATATTGATACTTATACTTTGAAAATTCACATTATTTCTCTTCTTTGTGAATGTCAATGATTATATTTTTTATGATTTATCAAAGAATTACATTTTTACGATTTATTGAAGAGTTTTATTTTGTTGAATTATTCTCTTTTGATTGGAAAAATCAAAGAGTTATATCTGATCACTATAATCTATTGGTATATATCATTTATTTACATATAGATGTTAAAAGTTATAATTTTGATAATTTATCAAAGAGATACATTTTAATAATCTATTTTCAGTCAAAATATAAAAAACTTATAGTTTTTACTTATGATCCTTTGTTACTGAAATTTATAATTTCATGTGATGATTAGGAGTCGTTTTTACTCCATGGAGTTGTTCCATGTTGTGTTTTCATGATGATAGAAGTGGTTCGTGTCGTTCATTTGTATTTTCTATTTTAAAATGATTATTACTCTATGGAGTTATTCTATAATGCCATGATGCATTTCCATGATGATTACAAGGCGTTCATATTGACCGTTTGTTATTGAGATTATTATTATTCCATGGAGTTATTCCATGATGCCATGATGCGTTTTCATGATGATTAGAAATTGTTTGTATTGATCATTTAATATTGAGATGGTTATTATTCCATGGAGTAATTCCATGATGTCGTGATGCGTTTCCATGATGATTACAAGCCGTTCGTACTGATTGTTTTATTATTGATATGGTTATTCCATGGAGTTGTTCCATGATGCCATGATGAGTTTTCATAATGATGACAAGACGTTATTATTGATCATTCATTTTATTAAAATGGTTAGTATTTCATGGAGTTTTTCCATGTTGCCATGATACATTTTTACTTACTCAGGAGCTGTTTAGAATACAGGTGCTTGATCTTATTCATTCTGCATTTGTTGCTAACCCAAACCCTCTCTCAGCCTGGTTGTGTATAGTCTCGAACATGTAGCATTACATCAAAACTGTTGGTAGATTAAATGCTGAAAAAGGCACTCAAAAGGTAATGCAAGCTAGACAAAGAGAAAAACAGCTTGTGCTCAAAGTTGCTAGACAGTCTACAACGTTGTGTCACAAGGAAATACAAGAGCTAACTGCTGCTAGAGATGTAATTTTAGATATTTGGAAAATGGATCAATGTAAAAAACAGAGATATCTATGTAGACAATGGGTGGTTTCAGATGGGAAAGAATCATCCAAATCCTTTTATAAAAAACTCAAGTACAAAAGAAAAAGGCAGAATCTGTCAGTTCTTCACAATGGCAATAGGCCTACTCTAACCAAGGGACTGAAATTCTGGATATGACTACCCAGTATTATAGTGCTCTACTTAATGTAAGCCCAAATGTATCTTCTGAAAGAATAAATGCTATTGAATCTGTCTTTACTGCAGTCACTCCATGCATTGAGGTTGCAAAAGCTAATAGCTTGGAGCAACCACTAAATGCAGCAGAGTTGGAATATGTGTTGAGCAAAATTAGCAAATGAAAAATTTCCTCGCATCTGTGGATTATCCAAGGAATTTATGCAGTCCTTATGGTCAGAATTGAAAGGAATAGTGTGCCCATTACTGAATGCGATTTGGATGGATCCTACACTCAAGCATGGAATCATAAGGCTGATCCCTAAGAACACCTTCCCTAAAACTTTGGTTGATTGGAGGCCCATCACCATGACGGGGATTCTTTACAAAATACTGGCCAAATGTAACAGGACTTGATTTTGAGGTGTTTTAGTAATAAATTTTGTTTTTCTAGGAAGTTTTGGTCGTTTTAAAGTTAGTCCACTGTGTAGAAGGATGTGTGGATTGTTTTCGTCCAATAAATTTTTTTGATCCGGAAGGCACTTTCTGAGGCATTTTCGAAGGTGTTAACGTGGGATTTTGAAAAATTGATGTATGAAGCAATTGAAGCCTGCATTATAAAGAACAACTTTGGTTCTTTGAGTCTTTAGAGATTTTGATTTTTTGATGCTTGTTGATAGCCAAAGATTAAGAAAAAAAGTGGGATTTGCTGTTTTTGCATCGTTTTTGTAGAAAATGCTATTTTGCAGGTTGATTTTTAGCAAATCAGAGCAGGCTATGGAAATCATCCATCACATAGCCGTCGAAGAGCGTAGTGAGGGCAACAAGATTGTGTGAGACGGACTTGGGCTGTTTTGGCTCCGTTTGGGAGTTATGTTCAGTTGAAGACAGCTGAAAAATTTGTGAAACAAAAAAAAAAAGTTTCAAAAATCTAACCTTTACGGATCGCTTCACGATCACGTTTTTACCTTGTTCTCACAGATATACTTGGCGCGCAAGTCGAGTCGACTAAACGCCAAAAATAGAAAAGCGGCTATTTTGAGAGGTCGCATGCTTTTGGAGGGAAAAAAAAAAGTTTCAAAAATCTAATCTTTACGGATCGCTTCGCGATCACGTTTTTACCTCGTTCTCGAAGGTATACTTGGCGCGCAAGTCGAGTCGGCCGAACGCCAAAAATAGAAAAGCGGCTATTTTGAGAGGTCGCATGCTTTTGGAGGGAAAAAAAAAATCAGAATAGAAGGACGGGTGGTGCGTTTTGGGGATCATTCACCCATCTCTCTTCTGCGAGTGCGAGTGAGACGCTACATGCAAGCGAATTGAAGCTCGGGGGTGGTCAGGAGGTTCGAGCTCCGTACAACGGAGTGCGCCCATATATTTTTCTCCTCTGTTGTATCAAATACTATCAATACAAAGATTTCTTCCTCTGTTTTTGTTGTCTATCTCTATTATTCTGTTCTTGTGATACCAAATCTATTGCTATAAGAATAGCACCTAAGCTGCGAAAACACATTCACCCTACCCAAACAAGATTCATTGATGGCAGATCTATTTATGATAACATACTTACAGTCCAACTAGGTATAGAACATACTATAAATTATAAGCAGGACATGGTTATGCTTCAAATTGATTTTGTCAAGGATTTTGACACAGTGGAGTGGGATTTTGTGCAAAGTGTACTAAAGAAGATGGGGTTTGGCAACAGAATAAGCAGCTTCATCAACTTGTTGGGGCAGCAGGCCTTTTCCAGAATTGTGATTAATAGTAGACTCTCTGAGAAGGTGAGTATTGCAAGATTTGTTAGGCAAGGTTGTCCTATCAGCCCACTTTTTTTTGTTGGTGCAACTTACCCTTTGTATTCTTCTTTGGATGCCCTGGTTGCAAATGGGCCTGTATCAAACCAGTACCCTCTAGCTATCCGATGCTCAATGGTCTTCCTCTGTCTCTTGTCACCTGTGAACAGTATTCCGGATTTTTTTTTTCCAAACATACAAAATTCCTTTCCCTGTTTATTTCAAGAGGAAATTTTAGAAAATAAGGCTATTTGAAAAAAAAACACTATTTTTGCCTATTCTGGGGTGGCATTTCACCTTTTTTCCGTGCCCTCAATCCGAATTTTTTAAATTGAAAAAGGAACGATATTAAGCTAACACATTTTTCCCAAACACTGCCTGTGAAGAGCTGCCTAGAGGCAGTGAACACGCTTGCACGTTTTCGCAGTGATCGTCTAAACCCACTAGCCGGCCTTACTGTTGTTCACACTGGGCATCACATCGCCTGCAAAAAGCGCTCTTGTGTAGGTTGCTGCAAGCAAATGTTTGGTTCTTCAAGCGGGTTTCTCCCCTTAGGTGGTTGAACCAGGTCGAACAGAAACATGCGAGAAAACATGGTGCTTGGGCATCACTTAGCATGTCATGCTAGCATCCCATTTCTTAAAAAAATCCATAGTGTCAACTTCATAACCTCAAGCGCTTCAACTGGTTGGTCCATGTAAGCTCAGCATGAGCAGTGTAAACCCAACCTTACACAATTCCTCTTCATCTATATCTATATTATCTACTGAAGAGACATGAATTATGGCAGCAACATTCTACACATGTCAACCTATGCTTCGTTAATAGATTATATCTATTAGCGAAGCTTGAATTTTGACAACAATATTCGACACATGTCAACCTAAGCTTCATCCAACCACTCCAGGCGCACGCGTGTGCGCGTGGGGACTGGAATTCTGGCAGCAACATTCTACACATGTCAACCTATGCTTCGTTAATAGATTCTATCTATTAGTGAGGCTCAAATTTTGACAACAACATTGGACACGTGTCAACCTATTCTTCATCCAACCACTCCAAGCGCACGCGTGCGCACGCACACACACACACAGTGTGTGTGTGTGTGTGTGTGTGTGTGTGTGTGTGTGTGTGTGTGTGTGTGTGTGTGTGTGTGTGTGTGTGTGTGTGTGTGTGAGAGAGAGAGAGAGAGAGAGAGAGAGAGAGAGAGAGAGAGATGCGGATTTCTGATGTGAAGAATCTGCTTGGCGTTTCAGACGACGATTCTCTATCTGTGTGAGAGGTGGAGGGATCCTTGGACTTCGTTCTCCCGACAAGGCTCAGGTCGCTTATTCTACTCAGACTCAGAATTGGACCTTCACCCACTAGAACTCACTTCAACCATCTTATCTCAGGTCCTCGTTTGACCACTTTGTGCCATGGCTCTACCAACCGTGTTTTGTCTGAATCTTAAGGAAGCATCCATGCCACATGTAAGGGCTGATAAAGGCACACTCTCTGAAGCTGAACTAACCACTTGCCTAACCAAGGCATTAATCTCCGACCCTCAAGTTAAAGGGCAGCATACAATTTGCATCCCTGCCATAACAGTCATGTCTCAGGTCTCAGCTTTTCAGAGTCGTGCTATAGTGCTCTATTCCACAGGCAAACTTCCGGTCTTAAATGAGATAGCAGGATATGTGGACCAGGGCTTTAATAAAGCTATAGTCGACAAGGTTTTCTACACTGGGTTAGGATTGTATGAAGTTCTAATTTTTTTTTCAGAGGATCAAAAAGCCTTTCAATCTACCTCAATAATTATTTTATGTGGGCAAGTTGTTGATGTTCTTCCCTAGCAGCCCGTCAAGCAAATTAAGGAGGAATTGTTGTCTAAATGCCCAGTATGGGTTAATTTTTTGGACTTACCTTCTTTTTTATGGACTTGTATCAAGGATCTGGCTGCCTCCCTAGGCAAAGTTCTATTTGCCCCCACAGCTATCAACTGTCCCACTGATAAGAAGATGCATGACACTATGGAAATTGAGTTAGAATCTATAGGTAGGCTGGTCATTTACCATAAGTGGGAAAATCTCTCAGGATCATGTTATCATTGTGGACATCTTGGACATTTCTCCAAGAATTGCCCTACATTGGTTAAAGGCTCAGTCGAGCTGATTTCCTCTTATCCTGGCAATAAGCACTTGGTGCCCAAAGAACAAATTTTTGGCAAAACAGGTTCAAATTCTATAGAGAAACCTTCCCCCCCTCCTGCTCAAGCAGCTACCCCTGAATATGCAATCCCTCCTGGTATGTATAAAGTAGCAGTTTTTGGACAGGCGGTAGGAGTAAAAACTCTCCTCATGTAGGAACCCTCTTCTTCTAGGAACCCAAGATCTCTAGACAAGGGTAAAAGAGTGGTTGACTCTGATGGATACCAGTCATCAAAGAAAAATTTCAAGATTCGACTAGGAATATCAGGATATACCTCACCTAATGTGTTTGATGTTCTTTAAGATATCCCTTCCTCACATACTTTGGTAGCTATTGACTCTGTGCTCATGCAACACTTTTCCACTAAGAGCAATGCAGCTCGAAACCATGTCAATATTGAGGTGCTCATGATAGACAGTCCTAGTGATGAGGCCACTCAGTTAGTTATGGATACTCCTCAATAATTCTCCTCATGAGGGTTGCATCCTTCAATGTTAAGGGTCGCAGCCACCCCTCTAGCCTGTTGATATTTCAAAATTGGTTGTTGACCTCTGATTTGGATATCTGTCTAGTTCAAGAGCATAAGTTGCATGATAAAGCTATGGATGTAATGCACTAAAACACTAGGTTGGTAATGGGACACGTTTATGTCCTGGGACATTTTTATGTCCTGTTAAGTGACCATTTTCCTTGAATTATGTCAAGAGTTTCAAAATGGATTTTGAGGTGCTATCTATTTAGAAAGTTGTCTCATGAGCTGAAAAAAACTCGACATTTTTTTGGAATATCAATTCCATCTTTAACCTTGTCCTTGCACAACATTTCACAACCTAAACTCTGTGAAAAAACGGGTCATGTTTTTGGCTTTTTTCAACTTTTTGCAACTATACCACTCTAGAATTCATGTTTGTGAGGTCTATAATGCTAGAGAACTATCTTTAGTAGTCCTCAACATGTCTTGGTGCTTCTAGGGAGAAATAAATGTTAAAGTTGTAAGTCATGACCAAACTACAAAAATTGTCAAATCCTGTTTTTTCTCCAATTTTAGCTCTTCTATGATTTTTTTGGTGGCTTTCATGATATCCAAATGCAGTTTTGATTTTCTATGTCGCATATTGTAACATAAAGCTAATATTCCTTTAGTTTTGGGGCACCTAATACCCTATTTTGCATAGTAGACAACGATGGTTGATTTTTTCAATTATAGAAGACAACGAAACATTCTAGTATATCAAGTATAGCTTTTTCAATATTGTAAGTTTCTTGTGACAACTACATGCATTTTGTAGGTAGTAACTATATCTAGTCATAAGGATCAAATTTGGCTAGATATTGAACAGTTTCTATGGGATTCTACAACTCATAATGTTGAACCCAGTTTTTTCATGTTTGCTATATTTAGCACTTCATCTTTGTCCCCAAGATTCCCCTTGGTAAGAGATGTATTATTCTTTTGACATGCTCCATGTCTCCTTATTAACCTAAAGGACAATAGGGAACTAAGAAAACATGCATATATTATTTTTATTGAGCATGGCTATAAAAACTTTGATGATAGGTTTGCAGAATGGTAAAAATTCAGCTTTTTTGTACCTATATTTTTTGGCAATACAAAAAATAATGAGTGAGAAGCAATCATATGTTCTGATCACCAACCCATTGAAGTTAACTAGGGAATTTATCTCACGTCCTACAAAAATCCCTAATCTTATTTTTATGCAACAAAACGTACGAAATGACTGTTTTGATGAAAATGTACTGGTCCATCAATTTTGGAGGCTTGGTTTATTATTTTTTCCATGTGTAGGAGGCCTTGAACTATAACCTCATGAAAGGATTTTACAAAATGAGTGGATCTACTATGCTTTTGGAGGTTTTTTTCAAAACCCTGAAAGGACACTTTTATGTCCTGTTAGGTTACCAACCTAGTGTTAAAGGGTATAGTCTATTTTTTGGTGGAAAAAAGGACAATAATCAAGTACTTTGACATATATCAAAAACTCCCTCCAGCCTCAATGGATCCTTGACCATAAATCAGGGAGATTCTCTGTCTTCCAAGTCAAATCCCAATGGGGACCAATGCAAATGAGTAATTTTCAAGCTCCTAATGATGCTGCATCTAGAATAGAGTTGTGGAAATGGCTCGCCCATAGGTATGCTTGGAGGAGACTTTAACATGGTCAAGACCTTTGACCAAACCACCTCCTTATCTACCATAATGACGATGGCTCAAAGCTCTGAATGTGACACCTTGTAGAGCCAAACCCATTTGGCTGATGCCTGGACTACTACATCTAGATCCTCTACATGATTCATCTTTCACTCCCTATCCCACCAAGGATCCTCGTCCAGAGTAGATAGAATCTACTTTGTTGGATATGCTTGGCTCGCGAACTCAAAAAAAATAAAAGTTCATGTTGGTATTGCGCTATTAGATCACTTTCCTATTGTCTCACAACTTATTGATATCGAAATGCAAAATATGAAGCCAGCAAGACATTCCAAACCCTTAATGATTAATAACTCATTGCTTACTCAAGAGCTATTTAGGATATAGGTCCTCGATCTTATTCATTCTGAATTTGTTGCTAACCCAAACCCTCTCTCAGCCTGGTTGTGTATAGTCTCTAACATGTAGCACTACATCAGAATTTCTGGTAAATTGAATTCTCAGAAAGGCAGTCAGAAGCCAATGTAAGCCAGAGAAAGAGCAAAAGAGATTTTGCTAAAAACTGCTAGACAGTCTACTGCGTTGTGTCACAAGGAAATACAAGAGCTAACTGCTGCTAGAGATGTAATTTTATATATTTGGAAAATGGATCAATGTAAAAAACAGAGATATCTATGTAGAAAATGGGTGGTTGCAGATGGGAAAGACGCATTCAAATCCTTTTATAAAAATCACAAGTATAAAAAAAAGGCAAAATCTGTCAGTTCTTCACAATGGTGATAGGCCTCCTCTAACCAAGGGAACTTAAATTCTAGATATGACTACCCTGTATTCTAGTGCTCTACTTAATGTAAGCCTAGATGTATCTTCTGAAAGAATAAATGCTATTGAATCTCTCTTTGACTACAGTCACTCCATGCATTGAGGTTGCAAACGCTAACAGCTTGGAGCAACCACTAAATGAGGCAGGGTTGGCATGTGTGTTGAGAAACATTACCAAATGAAAAATTTCCTGGCATCTGTGGATTATCCAAGGAATTTATGTAGTCCTTTTGGTCAGAATTGAAAGAAATAGTGTGTCCATTGCTGAATGTGATTTCGATCTCTCAATGCATGGATCCTGCCCTCAAGCAGGGAATCATAAAGATGATCCCTAAGAACACCTTCCCTAAAACTCTGGCTGATTGGAGGCCCATCACCGTGACGGGGATTCTTTACAAAATGCTGGCCAAATCTATTGCGATCAAAATAGAACCTGAGCTGCGAAAACACATTCACCCTGCCCAAACAGACTTCATTGATGGTTGAAGTATTTATGATAACATACTTACTGTCCAACTAGGTATAGAGCATACTATAAATTATAAGCAGAACATAGTTATGTTTCAAATTGATTTTGTCAAGGCTTTTGACACAGTGCAGTGGGATTTTGTGCAAAGTGTACATGGGGTTTGGCAACAAAATAAGCAACTTCATCAACTTGTTGGGGCAGCAGGACTTCTCCAAAATTGTGACTAATGGTAGACTCTCTGAGAAGGTGAGTATTGCAAGATTTGTTAGGCAAGGTTGTCCTATCAACCCACTTTTTTTTGTTGTTGCAACTCACCCTTTGTATTCTTATTTGGATGCCCTGGCTGCAAATGGGCATGTGGATACTCTTCATCTGGGCTCTAAACAAGTAACAGGTAATGAATTTGCAGACGACACCTTTGTGTTCGTCAAATCAAACAATATCAATGTATTGAGATGTATAAAAGTACTAGACTTATTTGCATTAGCAGATGGGTTTAACCAAATTTGCCCTCATTGATATTTGAGTCAGGGACTTTGATGCTCTAATTTGGTCTGGGAAGAGGTACCCAAAAGGCCATGTATTCAGACACTTGGGATACCCCATTGGAGTGGGTGCGTCTCAAACCGAGTTGCAGTAATGGGTAGTGCACAAGGTGCAAGCCAAAATTGTATCTTGGTACTTCGATGAATGGCCCCTACATGTCAGATTAAGGATAGTCGAATCTATCCTCATCCCTTACATGATTTACTGCTTGTTGGAATTAGGGTTGCAGAGAAACGCACACTGCTTGGAGAAGACGAAGGAAGCTCAAGGCACACAATAGAGAGTGTGTTACTTAGTGTGCAATGGAAAGATAGATAGCCCTAGAGTGATGGGCGTATATATAATGCACGGGGGAAAAAACCTCCTAAAGAGGGGAAAAATGCCCCGATCGTCCTAGTGTGTTCACACACATAACTACCACATGTATATGGTAACAAATCCCCCTTGGAGTGATGCGGCATGTCATAATAATCAATATCTAATTCTCCTAAATGATTTTCTCATATTAAACTGATCATTTAATGTGGGGAAGTGCCAAGGGAGGAAAAGCTAGAATATTGGTTAAGCTAGCAGACCGGCCACAGTAGGGATCCAAAGGGGGGGCCATCTGCAAAAGAGCCATGTGAAACAATGGGCCAAAAAGACCCTAAGGTTCAGCCCATTAAGACTTCCAAAATGCTAAGGTTCCAAAATTCAAAGGTTGTGTCCAAAGGTCAACCCTAGGGAAAATTGGATGCTTAGTGTGTGCCCTAAAAAGTCTTTGCACATCCCTACATGGGAGGGGGCGAGCCCCAAAGCTAGGGGATGAGAGAGAAAACCACACACACACACACAGGCTCCCTTTACACAAAGGGAATGAGGGACACATGTCAGCTCCCTAGGCCAGATGCCCACAAGGTGTGCCCAGTTCCTATTGGAAGACCCTTGAAGTGGACCAATGAGAATTAAGCTAGAGTAAATCTAGTTTAATTAATTTAAAAACATTTAATAAAAGAAACCAATGAGAATTAAGTCTCCTAGAAGACTATTGGGCAGTCTCCCAAGGGGTCCAATGAGCATTCAGGAGCCCCATGGCTTGCCTGATTCCTATTGGCCAGGAGGCAAAGGGGTCCAATGAGAGTTTAGTTTAATTATTTAATTACCTAAAGCTCTCACAAAAGGGGAAAGGGGGACACATGTCAAAAGGCTATCACTTATGCTGCTTAATTCCTATTGGCTTGACCTGGGGAGGTCCAATGAGGGAAAAGCCAGACTTAATTAGCAGCTAGGGCTCGCCCAAGAGAGAGAGGGGGCTGATTTTTGCTTGGCATTGACACACACTCTCACACTTGACCATGTGTGAAGGGAAAATACTCTATCTCCTCCCAAGCTTTAATGGAGAGCTCATCACCTACTCCAAGCTTGTGAGATAGAAGCCTACATCAACACTCTCTTGGCATGTGGATGCAAATCCAACCAAGAGCCAAGCTTCAATGCATGCTCCTCTTCTCTACCAAGCTAATTACTAAGCTAAGCTATGCTAATATGAGTGATTATGTGAGGAGATGTACATCTTTCTCGTAAGATACTTCTTTTTCTTCTCAATCTACTCTCATACCCTGCTAGCTCTCACCATCTTCGAAGGTGTGTGAGGTCTTGGGTCTGAGAACGGGGATAATTCAAGTTGTGTTTGATTAAGTGTTTTGCTTGGTGTATGAAGCTTCCATCTTCATTGCACTAGCTAGTCTTGAAGGAACACAAAGAATTGTATTGTACAATGTCTCTCTTGATGGGAGAAACCATAATACAAAGCCTTTTGGAGGGGGGACCGGCTCCATGCAAATCCGGTCCTCAACTGTTGTCAATAGCTTAATTGCTCTCTCTTTTGAAAGTATTGTCGATGCTATCTAACTAGGTGTTATGCTTTTTGTTGCTCTCTCTCCACCCAAGCACTCTTGTAATTCTCATTAGGAATCTATTCTAATGAAATGCCCACTATATTCATGCTAATTTCCGCTACACATAAGATTTTAGGCCATTAAATGTTACATTGGTATCAGAGCTCAAGGTTTCTCTTTTCTTGCTCAAGAAGGGAGGTCCTCAAGCTAGCTACAAATGGTTGGTATTATTAATTGCCTGTGAATAAGTAGAATAGGGATTTTTCAGCCTTGCAGTGCGCCTGCCTTTGTGCAGTTAACGGGGCATCACCGTCGAGAGCTATGGTCTTAATAGTGGAGTCCTACGGGGCTTGCCTACGGCTTAACCACTATTGAGCTATTAGAAGCTTGACAGGAGCCGGTGCTGTTTTGGTGTCGAAAGACCCTCTCTTCTATTCCTTGCAATTAATGGTATTCGAGCCGCGGGTACAGTAGCTTGAGTGCTTTTTCTAAAGGGGTAAAGAGGAGTAGCAACTAGGGCTTGAAGTGCCAAAGTACACCTAAAAGTTGTTAGAATGGCTGACAATAGTAAAGAGAGTGAAATTAATGTTGATAACTTTGATTTTGCTCATGAGCAAGCTACTAATGATGCTTCAATGCTTGTTAACTATCTTGTTTCTAGGCTTCAACAAGCCATGGGCAATCCATCTCTCCAAAGTGAAGTGCAACGGCAGCTCCGTGCTCACGGGATTCTCCAAGCTCATCACCATGACGAGAGAACACCTAGGAAGCCTCCTTGTGAGACTACCAAAAGAGGTCTCTCTCCGATTCGGGAAGAAGAAGAGAATCCATATGAAGGGCTCAAGAACTTACTTCTTGATGATGCATCTCCTTCCCAAAGGAGAACTCAAGAGCCTCCATCGAAGGAACGAGAAAGAAGCGAGTCTCCCGCCACCTCGGCGGAGATGGCTCCACGAAGACGGCGGGCTAAACGCTCTCCATCACCACCAAAGCGGAGAAGACCATCACACTCTTCTCCACGCCATAATTCAAAGAGGGATGATAAAAAGCAAGAGAAGAAAAAGGCGAGAAAGAGGACACCCTCTTCTCCATCTTCTTCATCCTCTTCCTCTTATGAAAGCTATGGTGAAGACGACAAAGATCAAGACAAGAAAAAGGCGAGAAAGAGGTCACCCTCTTCTCCACCTTCTTCAAATTCTTCATCTTCTGAAGAAAGTGATGGTGCAACTTTTGAACCATCAAAAAGAAGAGGCCATAGGAAATCCTATGCCGCATGGAAGAGGTCGTCCAAGCTGAAGAAATTCAAAGAGGGAGGGAAGAGCATCTCTTTCCTTACCTATGATGGCACCTTCGGTGCTACAGACAAAGTTTTGGCCTTTATCCAGCAATTCGATGCGGCGTTTGGAGATGAGGGCTTCACGGAGTCCTCTAAGCTACGCCATGTAGCTATGCACTTTCAAAAGTCCGCCAGACAATGGTGGTCTAGCCTACGAGCCAACGGTGAAGCTCCACGAACATGGAAGGCTTTAAGAGCTTCCATTATGAAGCAGTTTTTGGCCACCGATGCCAAAGATAAAGTACTCACCGAATGGCGAAGCTTAAAGCTCTCTCCCAATGAATCCATCCACAAATATGTAGACAAGTTTTGGGACCTACAACTCAAAGCCACTGTCTTCAAAAAGTTGGATTTTGGAGAGCAAAAGCAACAATTTTGTGCGGGCTTAACCGAAGAAATGGCGGAGTATGTCAACTCCCAAAGGCCACGTACCATATCGGCGGTAATACACCATACTATGGTGGCCTCGCGAATCAATTTCCAAACGGGGGGTAAAAGAAATAATAAGCCCCCGGAAAACAAGGGTTCCAATGAGCCTAAGGGGAAGGACAATGTCCAAAAGTCTCCTAAGGGCACTTCCAACAAAGCTAAAGAGAAGGGAGTTTACAAAGGAAAGAATAAACTCTCTCCTGAAGAGCTTGAGCGTTATCGTAAAGATAACCGGTGTTTCAAGTGCGGCGAACAAGGGCATGCGTACCGCGCTTGTCCCCAAAAGAACAACCGCCAAGATCCTCCTAGAGCTTCTTTGGTTGAAATCCAAGAGGAGGAGATTCATCAAACTCACCACAAAGGATCTCCTCTATGCCATGCTTGGGGAAAGGTAAGAGAACATGATGCTTTTATTCTCTTTGACCCTGGTTCTACTCACAATTTCATATCTATGGAGTTAGCCACCAAGCTAGGCATACAATCCTACGAGATGGGAGATATCCTATCCGCAGACAGTGCCTTCAAGGGGCAAGAAGCTTCAGTCACTCCCTTAATCGGGAAATTGAGGCTTCATGTCCAAGGCTATGTGGACAAAGAGGACTTCTTTATCTCTCCTCTCAAGCATGAGGATGTAATCCTAGGGGCACCATGGTTTGACCGCCTGGCTGCCCATGTTAAATTTCCTGAAAGGAGAATCTCCTTTAAGTTCAGGGAAAAGGACATGTATATAGATGCTAAGGAGATGGGTAACACCATCCCCATTGTACATACACCAGCTTTCAACAAGTCAATAAAGAGCTCTATTTCCGTGTACATGATTTTTGTTAAAGATTCTCAAAATGAACCTAATGCTTTAGCAAAAGAAAATAAAAGCAACCAAAAGGAATTAGAGTTATCCAATTTTCTCAAGGGGTTTCAAGATGTCTTTATTGACGACATCCCTTGTGAGCTACCTCCTAAACGAAGTAATGACGACCATGCAATTGAACTTCTTCCAGGAAGTTCACCGCCTAACAAACCTCCTTATAGAGTTTCTCAAGCTCAACAAGAGGTTATGCGGCAAGTGCATGAGTTAGTTGAGAAGGGCATGGTTAGGCCTAGCTCATCTCCATTTTGCTCACCTGTGCTATTAGTGCAAAAGAAAGACGGCACATATCGTATGTGTGTCGACTATAGAGCACTAAATAGGATCACTATCAAGAATAGGTTTCCCGTTCCACGGGTAGAAGACCTATTTGATAAGCTACAAGGATCGACCTACTTCAGTAGGATTGACCTAAAAAGTGGCTATCATCAAATAAGGATAGTTGAT
The DNA here is from genome assembly GCF_014529385.1 of Adiantum capillus-veneris. NCBI lineage: Eukaryota > Viridiplantae > Streptophyta > Polypodiopsida > Polypodiales > Pteridaceae > Adiantum > Adiantum capillus-veneris. The sequence continues at coordinate 61,888,986 of NC_140940.1, read as the reverse complement.
CAAGACATTGTAAAGACCGCATTTCGTACTACATTTGGTCTTTACGAATACATTGTCATGCCTTTTGGCTTGACTAATGCACCAGCCACATTTAACCGCTTGATGGAGAAGCTGTTCAGGCCTCATCGAACCTTCACTGGAGTGTTCTTTGATGATATTATCATCTACTCTAATTCATTGGAGGAACACAAGCAACACCTCCAGGTAATATTTCAAGTTTTAAGAGAGAATAAACTTTATGTTAATCGAAAGAAAAGTGAATTTTTCTTGCAAGAGATTCAATATTTAGGTCACATTATCTCTCAAGATGGAATCCAAATGGATCCATCCAAGTTAGAGGTAATAAAAGGATGGCCTAAACCAAGGAATCTTCATGAACTAAGAAGCTTTATAGGTATGTGTGCATACTATAGACGCTTCATAGAAAAGTTCTCACAAATTGCGGGACCATTACATGACCTAACAAAGAAAAATGTTAGGTATACGTGGTCTGCTAAGGAGAACAATGCTTTCGAAAAGCTTAAAGAAAAGCTTATCTCTCAACCTGTGCTTACACTACCGGATCTCTCAAAACCATTTGAGGTCCAATGTGATGCTTGTGGTGATTGCCTTGGGGCTGTTTTGCTCCAAGAAGGGCACGCCATAGGCTATGAGAGTCGAAGGCTCGATCCTGTTGAGCAAGCTCTAGGCATATACGAAAAAGAACTCCTTGCAGTTCTACATGCCTTAGACTCATGGAAGCACTATTTATTGGGGACTCCTTTCATTCTGCGAACGGATCACCAAAGTCTTAAGTACTTCATGACGCAGACCAAGCTTTCCGACAAACAAATGAGGTGGGCAAATTTCCTTTCGCAATTTCATTTTCATATTGCTCACATTGCTGGCAAGCATAATCAAGTAGCCGATGCACTCTCAAGACGACCGAGAGTGAATGCGGTTTCCATAGCAACTCACAATGATCTATCTTCAATGATAGATGAGTATGCTATTGATCCCGATTTTAGAGATGTGATTTCAGCCCTTGCATTAGGGAAGAAAGAAGAACCATTTACTTTACAAGATGGTTATCTTCTCTATGGCAATAGACTATGCGTTACTAACTCACTACGTGAGAAAGTAATGTATGAATCTCATGCTCCCCCATATGCGGGGCATAGAGGGATTCAGTCTACCCTAAAGGGAATTGAAACATATTTCTATTGGCCTACCATGAAAGTGAACATACACGAGTATGTTTCCAAATGTGTGGTATGTCAAAAGACAAAATTTGATAGAGGGAAGCAACTTGGATTGCTTCAACCCTTGCCAATCCCTAATTCACCGTGGGAGAGCATATCCATGGATTTTATCTTTGGATTGCCTAAGTCTATCCATGGGAATACGGGAATATGGACGATAGTAGACAGGTTCAGTAAACAAGCTCATTTTATACCTGTCAAAAAGACTATCAAAGCCCATCAAATGGCAACCCTCTTCATTTCACAAATTTTCAAGTACCATGGCTTGCCAATGTCCATAGTGTCGGATAGAGATCCTAGAATGACCAGTAATTTCTGGAAGGGTCTCTTTGAGAATTTAGGAACAAGGCTAAACTTCTCTTCGGCCTATCATCCACAAACTGATGGCCAAAGTGAAATAGCTAACCTAACCATTCTCGATCTACTAAAAGCCTATGTAACGGAAGTAGATCAAAGATCCCAATGGGAGAAGTACTTACCCTTAGTAGAGTATGCTTACAATAACACTGTACATACTTCCACAGGAAAAGCACCTTTCGAGGTAAATGAGGGAAGATCAAAAAGTCCCTTGCTACTTAAGGTACATGGGAAGATCTTCGCTGCAGATGAGTATAGCCGAGACCTACAAGAATCTTTCCAAAAGATTAAGGATGCTATCTCTATCTCACAGCAAAGGCAAAAGGCTGCTGCTGACAAGCACAGAAGAGCCCAAGCCTTTAAAGAAAACGATTGGGTCTTGTTAAAGTTTCCCAAGGCTCGATTAAGGCACACAACGGGCAAGAATCCTATGGGCCACCAAAAGTACTATGCTAAACTAGCAAAAAGGTATTATGGTCCTTTCCAGATTCTTAGGCCAATCAATGAGATGGCCTATCAACTTAAGTTGCCCAATCATTGGCTCATACACAATGCTTTTCATGTGAGCCTATTAATGCCTTACAAAGGAGAGCCACCTCAAGAACCAACTATTGAAGATCCACCGGAGATCGAGGACCACGAGGAGGTGCTGCAGCCCGAGTCCATTCTCCGACATGAAGACAAGGTATTAAGAGGCGGTAAGACTATCCGACGATATCTTATTAAGTTTAAGAATTATCCTTTTGAAGATGCTAGATGGATGCAAGGCATACAATTAAAGGATAACCTAAACCTTGTCAATGCTTACAATGCCTCCCAAGAGTAAGCAAATGTACAAAATGTTAAAAATGAACAAAAATTTTTGTCTTATAAGACTCTCTTTTTCTTTATTTGTGCACAAAAATGAAGTAGTATGCATGCTTAGATCAAGTTTGCGGAGACGACGTCTCCCGAACACCAAGTAGAGCTTGTCACTCTACTATGGAAGACTGATAGGACTAATGTGCAGACATGCTTGCGGCAGCCTCAGGCTCTCAAGCGCCAAATGGACTAGTCATCCATTATGGAATGATGTCGTAGGGTAACATAGGGATCCTCTACCCGCTAAAGAAAAGGACTCATGCATATGCTTTATCTTCTCTACACCATAGTCGAGGACGACTATGATTTCAAGAGAGAGGTAATGTCATAATAATCAATATCTAATTCTCCTAAATGATTTTCTCATATTAAACTGATCATTTAATGTGGGGAAGTGCCAAGGGAGAAAAAGCTAGAATATTGGTTAAGCTAGCAGACCAGCCACAGTAGGGATCCAAAGGAGGGAAATTAGGGATCCAAAGGGGGGGCCATCTGCAAAAGAGCCATGTGAAACAATGGGCCAAAAAGACCCTAAGGTTCAGCCCATTAAGACTTCCAAAATGCTAAGGTTCCAAAATTCAAAGGTTGTGTCCAAAGGTCAACCCTAGGGAAAATTGGATGCTTAGTGTGTGCCCTAAAAAGTCTTTGCACATCCCTACATGGGAGAGGGCGAGCCCCAAAGCTAGGGGATGAGAGAGAAAACCACACACACACACACAGGCTCCCTTTACACAAAGGGAATGAGGGACACATGTCAGCTCCCTAGGCCACATGCCCACAAGGTGTGCCCAGTTCCTATTGGAAGACCCTTGAAGTGGACCAATGAGAATTAAGCTAGAGTAAATCTAGTTTAATTAATTTAAAAACATTTAATAAAAGAAACCAATGAGAATTAAGTCTCCTAGAAGACTATTGGGCAGTCTCCCAAGGGGTCCAATGAGCATTCAGAAGCCCCATGGCTTGCCTGATTCCTATTGGCCAGGAGGCAAAGGGGTCCAATGAGAGTTTAGTTTAATTATTTAATTACCTAAAGCTCTCACAAAAGGGGAAAGGGGGACACATGTCAAAAGGCTATCACTTATGCTGCTTAATTCTTATTGGCTTGACCTGGGGAGGTCCAATGAGGGAAAAGCCAGACTTAATTAGCAGCTAGGGCTCGCCCAAGAGAGAGAGGGGGATGATTTTTGCTTGGCATTGACACACACTCTCACACTTGACCATGTGTGAAGGGAAAATACTCTATCTCCTCCCAAGCTTTAATGGAGAGCTCATCACCTACTCCAAGCTTGTGAGATAGAAGCCTACATCAACACTCTCTTGGCATGTGGATGCAAATCCAACCAAGATCCAAGCTTCAATGCATGCTCCTCTTCTCTACCAAGCTAATTACTAAGCTAAGCTATGCTAATATGAGTGATTATGTAAGGAGATGTATATCTTTCTCGTAAGATACTTCTTTTTCTTCTCAATCTACTCTCATACCCTGCTAGCTCTCACCATCTTCGAAGGTGTGTGAGGTCTTGGGTCTGAGAACGGGGATAATTCAAGTTGTGTTTAATTAAGTGTTTTGCTTGGTGTATGAAGCTTCCATCTTCATTGCACTAGCTAGTCTTGAAGGAACACAAAGAATTGTATTGTACAATGTCTCTCTTGATGGGAGAAACCATAATACAAAGCCTTTTGGAGGGGGGACCGGCTCCATGCAAATCCGGTCCTCAACTGTTGTCAATAGCTTAATTGCTCTCTCTTTTGAAAGTATTGTCGATGCTATCTAACTAGGTGTTATGCTTTTTGTTGCTCTCTCTCCACCCAAGCACTCTTGTAATTCTCATTAGGAATCTATTCTAATGAAATGCCCACTATATTCATGCTAATTTCCACTACACATAAGATTTTAGGCCATTAAATGTTACACGGCAAACGAGAGCTGGCACATGAGTAAAGGGAAGTGCCATGCCCTGAGGACAGGATCAGTCTACAAAGGGGAGTATGCCCAAAGCTTTGCGGAAAGCTTCAAGCTTATCACGAGACAATGCCTTTGTGAAAAGATCTGCAAGGTTGTCCTGTGTTGGCACATAAGCCAAGTTGATCTATCCTACTGAGAGCCTCTCCCTGACATAGTGGTAATGCACCTCAATGTGCTTTGTGCCAGCATGAAAAACTGGGTTCCTTGCAACTGCCAATGCGCTCTAACTATCAGTGTAGATAGTGTTGGCAGTGTCCTGTCCAACACCCAAATCAGCCATAAGGCGTCTGAGCCATACAAACTCAACCGTAGCTGTGAAGACTTCCCTGTACGCAGCCTCACAACTCGAAGTGGCCACAGTAGGTTGCTTCTTGCTCAACAATGATATACATGAACTGCCAAGCATGAAACAAAAACCACTTGTGGACACTCGCGTGTCAAAACAACCAGCCCAATCTGAGTCCGAAAAAGCATGTAAGTCTGGCGGCAATGATCCCCCCTTGGGATAAAACAAGCCAAGATGTCAAGTGCCACTAAGGTAGCGGAAAATCCTCTTGACAGCCTGCCAATTCTTAGACCCTAGGCTATGCATAAATCTTGCTGACCTGTGAGACTGCAAACTGAATATCCAGCCTCGTGTTGCATACATAAATGAGGCAGCCAACAGCAGTTTGGTAAAGAGTGACATCAGCAGGATCACCAGCATCATGTAGACTCAACTTCAAACCTGTTTCCATGGGAGTGGCAATAGGTTTGCAATCCTCAAGTCCAAACTTACATAGCAATGTCTCTATATAACTTTTCTAACACAAGGCAATACCACCATCACACTGCTTAAACTGTATACCCAAAATACAATGCAACAGCCCCAAATCTTTCATCTTGAAAGTAGCATTCAGATCAGCCTTAAATTCAACAATATGTCTCTCATTTGGTCCAGTGATCAGCAAATCATCAACATAAAGAACCACGATGAGAAATACATCACCCTCACACTTTACATACAATGTGCTTTCTGTTGGACTGTTACGAAAGCCTTGCTTCAACCCATACAAAGCCTTGTTACATTTGCACACTTTGTCCTCTTGTCCTTTTATGACAAAACCGCGAGGCTGCGTTACATAAACTTTCTCAAATATGTCACCATTCAAGAAAGCAGTAACAATGTCTGATTGATGTACATCCCAACCAAAATGAGATGCCAATGCACATAGAAAACGCACAGTAGTCATATGACAAGTGGGAGCAAAAGTCTCTTCATAATCTATGCCTTTTTGCTGTGCATAACCCTTTGCAACAAGTCGAGCCTTATGGCGATCGATCTCACCATCCGGCTTGCGTTTCAACTTGTAAAACCACTTTGTACCAATGGTCTTTTTTCCAGGAGGCAAATCACATAAAGTCCATGTGTCATTTTCTATAAGTGCATCATATTCTGATTGCATGGCAGCCATCCAATTTTCAGAATTTTGTGCTTCATCAAAAGTCAGAGGCTCCTCAACATCATGTGAGCTAGACACAGCCAAAGCATAACAATCTGATGCATAAGATGCATGGCAAGAGCCTGAACGAGTACGACTAGACAAAGGTGCATCCAATTTACTGTCACTCAAAGTGTGCACCAGCCATTTTGGCATACCTCTAGCCTGCTCATTTTCAGCCCTTTCCTCATCAAGTACATCATGTACATCTGCATCAGTAGTAGGCTGATCTAGGACATTTTCAGAAACCCCCATAGGCTGTACATTTGCCTCATTGGAACTTACATTCGTATTTCCACCACTGAAAAGAGGCAACAAAGTGTCATAAATGTACTGTGAGCTTACATTACTGTCTCTAGTACATGACAGCAAGGGGTGAACAGAATCTTCCACAAACACTACATCCCGTGAAACCAGAATACGTTTTGTTTGCGGATGATACAACCTGTAACCTTTGCTTTCAGCACTGTAACCAACAAAAATACATTTGACAGCCTTATCATCCAATTTTTTGCGCTGCACTTCTGGCACCAAAGCATATGCCAAACAGCCAAAAACACGCATGTGCTCAATAGAAGGCTTTCTATCATGCCATGCTTCATATGGAGTAATAGACTGCAAAGCTTTCGTAGGACACCTGTTAAGTACATAAGTGGCACACATGATGGCCTCAAGCCAAAAAGAATGCGGTAAAGCTTGACTTTTGACCATACATCATGCCATTTCCGTCAGTGACCTACAACACCATTTTGCTGAGGTGTATAAGGCAGTGTACATTGGTGTTTTATCCCACGACTAGCCAGAAATGCATTAAATTCATGAGATATATACTCCCCCCCTCGATCGGAACGGAGGGTGCCCATAGTACATTTCAAGACATTTTCAGCCATAGCCAGAAATTGTTTGAAGCACATAAAAACTTCAATCTTCGCTTTAAGCGGAAATACCCATGCATGCCTGGAGTAATCATCAATGAAAGTCACGAAGTACAGGTAATTTCCCAAAGCCGGAGTTTGCATGGGCCCACAAACATCACTATGCACAAGTTGCAACCTGCATGTGGCCCGAACTGAACCATCCTTTGGAAATTTAGAATGCTGCATCTTACCCAAAATACAGCCTTCACAAACATGTTTGACTGGTGCTTCAAGAGGTGGCAAAGAAGCAACCATATCAGATTTTTGCAAATGCAGCAAACTGGAAAAATTCAGATGACCAAAACATGCATGCCAAAGTTTTGCATCTGAAATAGCCCTTGAATTTGCAACAGTATTTGCAAAGTTTTGTCCACACTTGTCATACAAAGTGAGATTATACAGCCCACGGCACAAAAGCCCAGATGCAGCAATTTTATCACGAAAACTGAGATCATGAACTGTAAATCTGTCATCCACATATTTGACTACAAGTCCAAGTCTAGCAAGTGCGGATACAGACAAGAGATTCTTCTTGATCCCAGGTACATAAAGTGCATCAACAAATGGAAGAAGAGCTTCTCTATTTTGCATTGGGAAGGGATAATCATGTACACTGGTAATTCTTTGGGTGGTGAAAATATATTTTGGAGCTTTGTGTTTACAGTTCCTCCTACCACATCGATGGGAAAACCTGCTACTACCCTATTCAAAAAGGGTATTCTTCAAATTAATCAAATACTAGACTCTAAACTTGAGTTGAAACTATTTTCTACAGGCAGAGGACACTAAAAATGTGGAGTCGGGTTCATAGCACTGTGGTACCAGCTGGGAGCACATGTATTTAGCCTACCTGTTTTTGACAAGCCAAACCTGAAAGACATACATAGAGAGTGGACTTTAGTGTGTACGGCCAATTGGTAGAAATCATCTTCTTCAGTTTCTTATTCATCTTCTTTACCAGATTCTCGTATTGATGGAAGATGTAATTAACAGTGTAGATTACATATGCACAATAAATGGTGGTTGAATGTATTATTTGCTATATGGTGAATTCCAAACCAGTCAAATTCAAAGTGTTTTTATGGAAGTATGTACAGGGGTATTTCCTATAGGTTGTAACCTTAAAACAAAGGTATTTACAGATGAGAAGTCCAATAGATGTAAGGGTAATGAGTCTGTTAGACATGTTTTTTGGCATTGTAAAATAGTTGCAGAGCGGTGAAAATGGGATGAATATATATGTGGTCTACATCTTGGGGAGTTAAAATCACAAAGTTAAAATTGACTTTATCCAAGGTGAACACACACCAGGACAATGCCCTAGAATTTACAGTATAGTCATTCAAAGTTTGGATTTTGTGGTTTATATGGTCAATGAGGAATATGGCTACATTTAACAGTAGCACATGATTTAAGTAGACAGTGCCTATGTCAGCGGTAATAGGTGCAACAATGGTTTGTTAGTAATATATGTGATAATAGTCACGGATATATATCCGCAACTATTATCACATATATTGCTTGCACCCCTATTACCCCGTACATAACCGCTATACGGCTATTCAAAAATAAAGGTGCTCATTTGAGCCACCCAAGTTTGGGTGGCCCAAATGAGCACCTTTAGTTTTGATCTGCATAAAATATATGAAACATCAATTACTTTGTGGAAAAGTGTAAATAAAAAAATAAACAATAGAGTTTGAATATACCTTACCTTGACAATTCAAGTGCAAAAGACAAATAATTTAAAAAAATTACAAATAAGATAAATATTCAGTTGAGTTGTATATACATATGCTCATAGAGTTTTTCTTGTGCCACATAGAGACTTTAAGAGCTAACTTGCATTTATACGTCGGTATAACAAAATTTGTACGTACAATGTGATATTATACAATGTATATCCGCATTGTACGCGCATATCTGAATAAACTACATTAAAAAAGCGTCGTGATAGTTCATTTGAATTGTTGCGACAATGACGCTTGCGATAGAGACACAGAGAGATCAAGTAGCCACAGGGTATCACTTCTGATTCTTTTTTTGTTTTGTTCTCTGACTTTGTATTTACTAGCACTGTTGTTGTGGAGCATTGCTCACACCTCAGTGTTAGTTTATAGGTTAGGACCCTCTCTTTGGCTGTATTGACCCTCGTGTCACACTGCAAAGCGAGAGAGAGAGAGAGAGAGAGAGAGTGTGTGTGTGTGTATTTAGAGACCTGTCCTTGTTTGTGTTGATCCTCATGACACACTACAAGGGGAGTTTATAATTTAGACGCTTGGTCCTTGACTGCTATTGACCTTCGTGTCGCACTAGAAGGAGTAGCTTAGGATGTGCGATTAGATTCATTATCTGTGGTTGCTGTTGACCACCACGTTGCACTACAAGGAGGAGTTAGCTATCTTACATCCTTTGTTCCTGGTTGTTGCAGACCACCACGTCGCACTGCAAGAAGATTGGGTTTAATAGATTTCTCATCTTTGGCTGTTGTTGACCACTGTTTCGCACAATAAGGAGGGGTTAGACATTTTAAATCCTTCGTTCTTCCTTGTTGCTCACCATTGCGCCACACTGCAAGAAGATTGGATTCAATAGACTGCCACCCCATTGCACTGCAAGTTATTATTGGATTTAAGAAATTCCCCATCTTTGGTTGTTGCTGACCATCGTGTCACACTGCAGAGAGGAGTTAGGTATTTAAGATCCTTCATTCTAGCTGTTTGCTGACCATCGCGTCGCAATGTAGGTTGATTGGATTTATTAAATTGCATGTCTCTAACTATTGTTGACCACCATGTCGCACTGCAGGAAGGGGCTAGGTATTCTTAATCCTTCATTCTTGGTTGTTGCTGACCACTGTGTCGCACTGTAGGTTAATTGGTTGTAGTAGATTCTCCATCTTTGGCTATTGCTGACCACCCTGCCGCATTGTAGGGAGGGGTTATGTATTTTAAATCCTTCATTCGTGGTTGCTGCTAACTACCGCTTCGCACCGCAAGGAGATTGATTTTATTAGATTCTTTATCTCTGGTTTTTGTTAACCAAGAGAGAGAGGGGGCTGATTTTACAAAGGCATTATCACCTACACACTCACACTAGCTCATGTGTGAAGTAAAGAAGACTCTCTCCCCTTTTCAAGCTTTAATGGAAAGCTTATCACCTACTCCAAGCTTGTGAGAAGGAAGGCCTACACCAATAACTCTTGGCTTTGTGATGCAAATCCAACCAAGAGCCAAGCTTCAATGCATGCTCATCTCCTGTGCCATGCTAATTACTAAGCTAAGCTATGCTAATATGACCAGATTTACATCTTTCTTGTAAGAATGCTCCTTCTTCCTCTCAATCTACTCTCATACCCCGCTAGCTCTCACCATCTTCAAAGGTGTGTGAGGTCTTGGGTCTGAGACCGTGAGGGAATTGATGTTGTGTTTGATAAGTGTTTTGCATAGTGCATGAAGTTTCCATCTTCATTGCACTAGCTAGTATTGAAGGAACACAAGAAATTGTATTGTAAAATGTCTCTCTTGATGGGAGAAACCATAATACAAAGACTTTTGGAGGGGGGACCGGCTCCATGCAAATCCGGTCCTCAACTGTAGTCAATTGCTTAATTTCCCTCTCTTTTGAAGTATTGTTCATTCTATCTAACTAGGTGTTATGCTTTTTGTTGCTCTCTCCACCCAAGCACTCTTGCTAATCTCATTAGGAATCTATTCTAATGAAATTCTAACATCACCAGATCTCTCAAATCCATTTGAGGTCCAATGTGATGCTTGTGTCGATTGCCCGACATGAGCTGTTTTGCGCCATAGGCTTGACCCTGTTGAGCAAGATCTAGGCATATATGAAAAGGAACCCCTTGCGGGTCTACATGCCTTAGACTCATGGAAGCACTATTTATTGGGGACTCCAGTCATTTTGCGAACGGATCACCAAAGTCTTAAGTACTTAATGTGACGCAGACCACGCTCTCCAACAAACAAATGATGTGGACAAATTTTCTTTTTCAATTTCATTTTCATGTTGCTCACATTGTTGGCAAGCATAATCAAGTAGCGGATGCACTCTCAAAACGGCTGAGAGTGAATGCGGTTTCCATAGCAACTCAGAATGATCTATCTTCTATGATAGATGAGTACGCTATTGATCCCGATTTTAGAAATGTGATTTTAGCCCTTAATCTAGGGAATAAGGAGGAACCCTTTACTTTACAATACAATTATCATCTCTATGGCAGTAGACTATGCATTACTAGCTCACTAAGTGAGAAAGTAATGTATGAATCTCATGCTCCTCCTTATGCAGGACATAGAGGGATTCAATCTACCTTAAAGGGGATTGAGACATATTTCTATTGGCCTACCATGAAAGCAAACATACAAGAGTATGTTTCTAAATGTGTGGTATGCCAGAAGACGAAGTTTGATAGAGGGAAGTAGCTTGGATTGCTCCACCCTTTGCCAATCCCTAATTCACCATGGGAGAGCATATCCATGAATTCTATCTTTTGATTGCCTAAGTCTATCCATGGGAATACAAGAATATGGACGATAGTAGACAGGTTCAATAAACAAGCTCATTTTATACCTGTCAAAAAGACTATCAAAGCCCATCAAATGGGAACCCTCTTCATTTATCAAAGGTATGGCTTGCCAATGTCCATAGTGCCGGATAGAGATCCTAGAATGACCAGTAATTTCTGGAAGGGTCTCTTTGAGAATTTAGGAACAAGGCTAAACTTCTCTTTGGCCTATCACCCGCAAAAGGATGGCCAAAGTGAAATAGCTAACCTAACAATTCTCGATCTACTAAAAGCCTATGTAACGGAAGTAGATCAAAGATCCCAATGGGATAAGTACTTACCCTTAGTGGAGTATGCCTACAATAACACTGTACATACTTCCATGGGAAAGGCACCTTTTGAGGTAATTGAGGGAAGATCCAAAAGTCCCTTGCTAATTCAGGTACACGGGAAGATCTTCGTTGCAGATGAGTATAGCCGAGACCTACAAGAATCTCTCCAAAAGATTATGGATGAGATCTCTATCTCAGAGCAAAGGCAAAAGGCTGCTACTGACAAGCACAGAAGAGCCCAAGCCTTTAAAGAAAATAATTGGGTCTTACTCAAATTTCCCAAGGCTCGATTAAGGCACATGACGAGCAAGAATCCTACGGGACACCAAAAGTACTATGCTAAGTTAGCAAAAAGGTACTATGGTCCCTTCAAGATTCTTAAGCCAATCAATGAGATGGCCTATCAATTCAAGTTGCCCAACCATTGGCTCATACACAATGCTTTCCATGTGAGCCTATTAAAGCTTTACAAAGGAGAGCCACCTCAAGAACCGACTATTGAAGACCCACCGGAGATCAAGGACCAAGAAGAGGTGTTGCAGCCCGAGTCCATTCTCTGACATGAAGACAAGGTACTAAGAGGCGGTAAGACTATCCGACGATATCTTATTAAGTTTAAGAATTATCCTTTTGAATATGCTAGATGGATGCAAGGCATACAACTAAAAGATAACCTAAACCTTGTCAATGCTTACAATGCTTCCCAAGAGTAAGCAAACGTACAAACGTTAAAAATGAACAAAAAACGGCACGATATTAAGCTAACACATTTTTCCCGAACACTGCTTGTGAAGAGCTTCCTAGAGGCAGTCAACACGCTTGCATGTTTTCGCAGCGATCGTCTAAACCCACTGACAGGCCTTAGTGTTGTTCACATTGGGCAGCACACGGCCTGCAAAAAGCACTCTTATGTAGGTTGCTGCAAGCAAATGTTTGGTTCGTCAAGCGGATTTCTCCCCTTTAGGTGGTTGAACCAGGTCGAAAAGAAACATGCGAGAAAACATGGTGCTTGGGCATCACTTAGCATGTCATGCTAGCATCCCATTGCTTAAAAAAATGCATAGTGTGAACTTCATAACCTCAAGCGCTTCAACTAGTTGATCCATGTAAGCTCAACATGAGCAGTGTAAACCCAACCTTACACAATTCCTCTTCATCTATATCTATATTATCTACTGACCAGACTGGAATTATGGCAGCAACATTCTACACATGTCAACCTATGCTTCGTTAATAGATTCTATTTATTAGCGAGGCTCAAATTTCAACAACAACATTGAACACATGTCAACCTAAGCTTCATCCAACCACTCCAGGCACACGTGTGCGCGCGTGCGGACTGGATTTCTGCTAGCAACATTCTACACTATGCTTCATCCAACCACTCCAGGCGCATGCGTGCGCACGTGCGCGCGCGCGCGCACACACACACACACAGATGCGGATTTTTTATGATGCGAGGGATCTGCTTGGCATTTCAGACGACGATTCTCTATCTCTGTGAGAGGTTGAGGGATCCTTGTGCTTCGTTCTCCCGACAAGGCTCGGGTCGCATATTCTACTTAGACTCAGAATCGGACCTTCTCCCGCTGGCAATCACTTCATCCTCATTTGACCACTTTGCACCATGGCTCTACCAACGGTGTTTTGTCTGAATCCTAAGGAAGCATCCATGCCACCTGTAAGGGCTGACAAAGGCACACTCTGTGAAGCTGACTAACTAGTTGCCTAACTGGGGCATTAACCTCCAACCCTCAAGTTAAAGGGCAGCATACAGTTTCCATCCCTGCCATAACAGTCATGTCTCAGGTCTCAGCTTTTAAAAGTCGTGCTATAGTGCTGAATTTTACAGGAAAACTTCCGGCCCTAAATGAGATAGCAGGTTTTCTGGACCAGGGCTTTAATAAAGCTGTATTCGACAAGGTTTTCTACAATGGGTTAGGACTGTATAAAGTTCTGTTTTTTTTTCAGAGGATAAAAAATCCTTTCATTCTACCTCAATAATTATCTTATGTCGGCATGTTGTTCATGTTCTTCCCTAGCAGCCGGTAAACCAAATTAAGGAGGAATTGTTGTCTAAATGCCCAGTACGGGTTAATTTTGTGGACTTAATTTTTTTTTAATGGAATTGTATCAAGGATTTCGCTGCCTCCCTAGGCAAAGTTCTATTTGCCCCCACAACTATCATCTGTCCCAACAAGAACAAAGCTTGTGTTATGTGGAACACTGATAAGAAGATGCCTGACACTATAGAAATTCGGTTACAATCTATAGGCAGGCTGGTCATTTACCTTATGTGGGGAAATCTCTCAAGATCATGTTATCATTGTGGACATCTGGGACATTTCTCCAAGAATTACCCTACATTGGTTAAAGGCTCAGTCGAGCTGATTCCCTCTTATCCTGGCAGTAAGCACTTGGTGCCCAAAGAGAAATTTTTTGGAAAAACAGGTTCAAATTCTATAGAGCAACCTTCCCTCCTTCTCAAGCAGCTACCCTTAAATATGCAGTCCCTCCTAGTAGGTATAAAGCAGAAGTTTTCAGATAGGAGGTAGGAGTAAAAACTCTCCTCATGTAGGAACCCTCTTCTTCTAGGAACCCAAGATCTCTAGACAAGGGTAAAAGAGTGGTTGACTCTGATGGATACCAATCCTCAAAGAAAACTTTCAGGACTCGACCTGGAATATTAGGATATACCTCACCTAATGTGTTTGATGTTCTTCAAGATATCCCTTCCTCACATCCTTTGGCAGCTATTGACTCTGTGCTCATGCAACACTTTGCCACTAAGAGCAATGCAGCTCGAAACCATGTCAATATTGAGGTGCTGATGACAAATAGTCCTAGTGATGAGGACACTCAATTAGTCATGGATACCCCTCAATAATTCTCCTCATGAAAGTTGCATCCTTCAATGTTAAGGGTCTCGGCCACCCATCTAGGCTGTTGATATTTCAAAATTGGTTGTTGACCTCTGATTTGTATATCTGTCTAGTTCAAGAGCATAAGTTGCATGATAAAGCTAGCTAGGGATGTAATGCACTTTAAAGGATACAGTCTATTTTTTGAAGGAAAAGAGGGACAATACTCAGGTACTTTTACATATATCAAAAACTCTCTCAAGCCCCAATGGATCCTTGACCATAAATTAGGGAGATGCTCTGTCTTTCAAGTGGAATCCCAATGGGGATCAATGCAAATAAGTAATATTAAGCTCCTAATGATGCTGCATCTAGAATAGAGTTGTGGAGATGGCTCGCCCATAGGTATTCTTGGAGGAGACTTTAACATGGTCGAGACCTTTGACCAAACCACCTCCTTATCTACTATAATGTCAGTGGCTCAAAGCTCTAAATGTGACACCTTGCAGAGCCAAACTCATTTGGCTGATGCGTGGACTGCTGCTTCTAGATCCTCTATAGGATTCATCTTTCACTCCCTATCCCACCAAGGATCCTGGTCGACAGTAGATAGAATCTACTTTGTTGGATCTGCTTGGCTCGCGAACTCAAAAAGAATAAAAGTTGATGTTGGTACTACGCTATTATATCACTTTCCTATTGTATCACAACTTTTTGATATCGAAATGCAAAATATGAAGCCAGCAAGACATTCCAAACCCTCAATGATTAATAACTCATTGCTTACTCAGGAGCGTGTTAGTATATAGGTCCTCGATATTATTCATTCTGCATTTGTTGCTAACCCAAACCCTCTCTCAGCCTGGTTGTGTATAGTCTCTAACATGTAGCACTACATCAGAATTGCTGGTAAATTGAATGCTCAAAAAGGTAGTCAGAAGGTAATGCAAGCCAGAGAAAGAGAAAAACAGCTTGTGCTCAAAGCTGCTAGACAGTCTACAGCGTTGTGTCACAAGGAAATACAAGAGCTAACTGCTGCTAGAGATGTAATTTTAGATATTTGGAAAATGGATCAATGTAAAAAACAGAGATATCTATGTAGACAATGGGTGGTTGCAGATGGGAAAGACTCATCCAAGTCCTTTTATAAAAAAACTCAAGTACAAAAAGGAAAAGGCAGAATCTGTCAGTTCTTCACAATGGCAATAGGCCTTCTCTAACCAAGGAAACTGAAATTCTGGATATGACTACCCAGCATTATAGTGCTCTGCTAAATGTAAGCCTAGATGTATCTTCTAAAAGAATAAATGCTATTGAATCTCTCTTGACTGCTGCAGTCACTCCATGCATTGAGGTTGCAAAAGCTAACAGCTTGGAGCAACCACTAACTGAGGCAGAGTTGGAATATGTGTTGAGCAAAATTACCAAATGAAAATGTCATGGCATGTGTGGATTATCCAAGGAATTTATGCAGTCCTTTTGGTCAAAATTGAAAGGAATAGTGGGTCCATTGCTTAATGCAATTTGGATGTCTCAATACATGGATCCTGCCCTCAAGCAGGGAATCATAAAGCTGATCCCTAAGAACACCTTCCCTAAAACTCCGGCTGATTGGAGGCCCATCACCATGACGAGGATTCTTTACAAAATGCTGGCCAAATCTATTGCTATCAAAATAGAACCTGAGCTGCGAAAACACATTCACCCTGCCCAAACAGACTTCATTGATGGTTGAAGTATTTATGATAACATACTTACTGTCCAACTAGGTATAGAGCATACTATAAATTATAAGCAGAACATAGTTATGTTTCAAATTGATTTTGTCAAGGCTTTTGACACAGTGCAGTGGGATTTTGTGCAAAGTGTACATGGGGTTTGGAAACAAAATAAGCAACTTCATCAACTTGTTGGGGCAGCAAGCCTTCTCCAAAATTGTGACTAATGGTAGAGTCTCTAAGAAGGTGAGTATTGCAAGATTTGTTAGGAAAGGTTTTCCTATCAGCCCACTTTTTTTTGTTGTTACAACTCACCCTTTGTATTCTTATTTGGATGCCCTGGCTGCAAATAGGCACCTGCAAACTCTTCATCTTGGATCTAAACAAGTAACAAGTAAAGGATTTGCAGACGGCACCTTTGTGTTCCTCAAAGAAAACAATATCAATGTACTACGATGTATAAAAGTACTAGACTTATATGCATTAGCAGCTGGGTTAAATCTAAATTTAACCAAATCTGTCCTCATTAATATTTCAGTCAGGGACATTGATGCTCTAATTTGGTATGCGAAGAGGTACCCAAAAGGCCATGTATTCAGACACTTGGGATACCCCATTGGAGTGGTGCTTCTCAAACCGAGTTGCAACAATGGGTAGTGGAGAAGGTGCAAGCCAAAATTGTAGCTTGGTATTGTGATGAATGGCCCCTACATGTCAGATTAAGGATAGTCCAATCTATCCTCATCCCTTACATGATGTACTGCTTGCCTTTGTTGGACTGGTCCGACAAAATGTTACAAAAATGTACAACATCCATGTCTAGGTTTTTATGGAGGATTCATTCTGTCGCGGCTGCCTTGATTGCCTGCGATAAATTGATTGGGTGGTTTGTACATTCTAAATATGAAATGACATGCCCATGAAAGAAGGGATTGTGTCATAAAGCACATCTTGGATAATGATACTGATTGTTCAGTGTGCTTGTGGAAATTGATTCATACAGCTGTAGTGTACTTTCATGGGGTCTGGTATATGAATGTTTGGGATAAACTGTTTTCAGTTGCTCCATTAAAAATTAGGTTTGATATCTCCAATATGCTGATAAAAACATGGAAAAAGAGCTGCTGTATTTTGCATTGGCAAGGGAGAGTCATGTACATTGGTAATTCTTTGGGTGCTAAAAATAAATATTTGAGCTTTGTGTTTACAGTTCCTTCTACCAAATTTATGGGCAAACTTGCTATTACCCTATTCAAAAAGGGTATTCTTCAAATTAATCAAATACTAGACTCTAACCTTGAGTTGAAACTATTTTCTACAGCCAGACGATAGTAAAAATGTGGAGTCAGGTTCATAGGACTGTGGCACCAGCTGGGAGCACATGTATGTAGCCTACCTGTTTTTGGCCAGCAAAACCTGAGAGACAGGCATAGAGAGTGGACTTTGCCAATGTGTACGGCCAATTGGTAGAAATCATCTTCTTCAGTTTTTTATTCGTCTTATTTACCAGATTCTTGTATTGATGGAAGATATAATAAACAATGTGGATTACATATGCACAATAAATGGTGGTTGAATGTATTATCTGCTATATGGTGAATTCCAAACCAGTTAAAATTCAAAGTCTTTTTATGGAAGTATGTACAGGGGTATTGCCTACAGGTTGTAACCTTAAAACAAAGGTATTTACGATTGAGAAGTGCAGCAGATGTAAGGGTAATGAGTCTGTTAGACATGTTTTTTGGCATTGTAAAATAGTTGCAGAGCGGTGGAAATGGGCTGAATATATATGTGGTCTACATCTTGGGGAGTTAAAATCACAAAGTTAAAATTGACTTTATCCAAGGTGAACACACACCAGGACAATGCCCTAGAATTTACAGTATAGTCATTCAAAGTTTGGATTTTGTGGTTTATATGGTCAATGAGGAATATGGCTACATTTAACAGTAGCACATGATTTAAGTAGACAGTGCCTATGTCAGCCATCAAAGACAGATTGTTGGATGATAGAGTTTCTTTACAAGATCAAGACCTAAAGGAAGGGGTGCTCCAAGTCATCCATAGTTTGAAGGTGTGATACCTAAGAAAATGGAGAGAATGGAATTCCTGAACACGATGTTAACATGTAAGATAATGTAATATAGAACAAAGGATTTCCCGGAGAGAGAGAGAGAGAGAGAGAGAGAGAGAGAGAGAGAGAGAGAGAGAGAGAGAGAGAGAGAGAGAGAGAGAGAGAGAGAGAGAGAGAGAGAGAGAGAGAGAGAGAGAGAGAGAGAGAGAGAGAGAGAGAGAGAGAGAGAGAGAGAGAGAGAGATGCTGGCATGGTAACGCACTTAACCCTTTAGCTGCAAGCTTGCTACTATGTATGCCCACCTCGCAACTAGACATGGCTCCACAAATGAGATAAACAATAGATGTTGTTGGCTACCACTGGACCACATATAGGAATCTAGCTACGTGGTATAGCCACAACGCCGCTTGATGCAACTGCAGGCTCTGAAGCTCACTATCCATGTATACAGCAGATAGGCATGATGGAGCTTCCTCCATCTCGCCTTGACCGCCGCTTGATATAGCTACATGCTTAAAGTTCATGACAGCAATAGAAAGAACATGAAGAGAGAGGCTTTTATTTATCACTAGATTCCTTTGAGCTTTCAAGAAATTGTCTTTTTGTTATGCATAATAATAGTAGCTAGAGAGGTGAGGGGAGTAAGGACAATTTGATCATCTGTCCGGTTCTGCCTTTGTTGCTCAATCATCTACTCACTATAAGAGGGAAAATTGAGAACCACCCCTTAGTACCGCATATTAACAAATGAAACTGGAGAGAGAAAATGTTGTGTTAGTGGTAATATAGGCGAAAATAGGTGCAACAATGGTTTGTTAGTAATATACGTGATAATAGTCACGGATATATATCCGAAACTATTATCACATATATTGCTTGCACCTCTATTACCGCGGACATAACCGCTATATGGATATTCATAAAAAAAGGTGCTGATTTGAGCCACCCAAGTTTGGGTGGCCCAAATGAGCACCTTTAGTTTTGACCTGCATAAAATATATGAAACCTTAATTGCATTTTGGAAAAGTTTAAATAAAAAAATAAACAATAGAGTTTGAATATACCTTACCTTGACAATTTAAAGTGCAAAAGATAAATAATTTAAAAAATTTACAAATAAGATAAAAAAAATAGTGCAGTTGTATATACATATGCTCATAGAGTTTTTCTTGTGCCACATAGAGACTTTAAGAGCTAACTTGCATTTATACCTCGGTATAACAAAATTTGTACGTACAATGTGATATTATACGATGTATATGCGCATTCTACGCGTATATCTGAATAAAACTACATAAAAAAAGCACCACGACTTTGAATTGTTCTCTCACTTTGTATTTACTAGCACTATTGTTGTGGAGAATTCCTCACACCTCAGTGTTAGTTTACAAGTTAGGACCCTCTCTTTGGCTGTATTGACCCTCGTGTCACACTGCAGAGAGAGAGAGAGAGAGAGAGAGAGAGAGAGAGAGAGAGAGAGAGAGAGAGAGAGAGAGAGAGAGAGAGAGAGAGAGAGAGAGAGAGAGAGAGAGATGTTAGAGACCTGTCCTTGTTTGTGTTGATGCTCGTGACTCACTACAAGGGGGGTTTATACTTTAGACGCTTAGTCCTTGACTGCTGTTGACCTCCGTGTCGCACTACAAGGAGTAGCTTAGGATGTGCAATTAGATTCCTTATCTCTGGTTGTTGCTGACCACCGCGTCGCAATACAGGGAGGAGTTAGCTATCTTACATCCTTTGTTCCTCGTTGTTGCAGACCACCACGTCGCACTGCAAGAAGATTGGGTTTAATAGATTTGACATCTCTGACTGTTGCTGACCACTGTTTCGCACTGTAAGGAGGGGTTAGGCATTTTAAATCCTTCGTTCTTCCTTGTTGCTAACCATTGCGTCACACTGCAGGGAGATTGGATTCAATAGACTGCCCATCTCTGGTTTTTCTAACCACCGCGTTGCACTGCAAGTTATGATTGGATTTAAGAAATTCCCCATCTTTGGTTGTTGGTGACCATTGTGTCGCACTGTAGAGAGGGGTTAGGTATTTTTAATCCTTCGTTCTGGCTGTTGCTGACCACCACGTCGCACTGTAGGTTGACTAGATTTATTAAATTCCCTGTCTCTAACTATTGTTGACCAGCATGTTCCACTGCAGGGAGGGGTTAAGTATTTTAAATCCTTCGTTCTTGGTTGTTACTAACCACTGTGTTACACTGTAGGTTGATTGGGTTTAATAGATTCTCCATCTTTGGTTGTTGTTGACCACCCTGCCGCATTGCAGGGAGGGCTTATGTACTTTAAATCCTTCATCCGTGGCTACTGTTAACTACCGCGTCGCACCGGAGGGAGATTGGTTTTAATAGATTCTTTGTCTCTGGTTGTTGTTAACCACATCGGTGCAGTGAAGGGAGGGGTTATGTATTTCTACATCTTTCATTTTATTGGTTGTTGTTGACTATCGCTTTGCACTGCAGAAAGAGGTATCATATCATATAGCTGCTCATTTTCAAATGTTACATACCATTGGATTGTTTTGCAAAGAGGACTATAGGAATTTTAGAATTGTAAATAAGTATTTTAATTCATGAAATATATTTACATTTTTCTATTTGCAATCATATACGTCATTCACTGTAGATAAGTATAACCGAGACCTGCAAGAATCTTTCCAAAAGATTAAGGATACTATCTCTATGTCACAGCAAAGGCAAAAGGATGCTGCTGTAAGCAGAAAAGCCCAAGCCTTTAAATAAAATGATTGGAATCTTACTTAAATTTTCCAAGGCTCGATTAGGGCACACAACGGGCAAGAGTCCTATGGGACAACAAAAGTACTATGCTAAGTTAGCAAAAAGGTACTATGGTCCCTTCCAGATTCTTCGACCAATCAGTGAGATGGCCTATCAACTCAAGTTGCCCAGCCATTGGCTCATACACAATGCTTTTCATGTGAGCCTACTAAAGCCCTACAAAGGAGAGACACCTCAAGAACCAACTATTGAAGACCCACCGGAGATCGAGGACCAAGAAGAGGTGTTGCAGCCCGAGTCCATTCTCTGACATGAAGACAAGGTATTAAGAGGGAGTAAGACTATCCGATGGTATCTTATTAAGTTTAAGAATTATCCCTTTGAATGTGCTAGATGGATGCAAGCATACAATTAAAGGATAACCTAAACCTTGTCAATGCTTACAATGCTTCCCTAGAGTAAGCAAATGTACAAATGTTTAAAATGAACAAAGTTTTTTGTCTTATAAGACTTTTTTTTTTCTTTATTGTGCATAAATGTTAAGTAGTATGCATGCTTAGAATCAAGTTTGTGGAGATGATGTCTTCCAAACACCAAGTAGAGCTTGTCAATCTACTATGGAAGATTGATAGGACTAACGTGCAGACATGATTGCGGCAGCCTTAGGCTCTCAAGAGCCAAATGGACCAGTCATCCATTCTGGAGCAGTTGAGATAGAGAGGGAGAGATAGAGTGATAAAGAGAGAGAGAGAGAGAGAGAGAGAGAGAGAGAGAGAGAGAGAGGGAACTATAGTAAACTTTGAACTTCACATTACACTCAGACATGAGCAAAGATAGTCTAGAGAGAGAGAAACAAAGAAGGAGACCTGCTACACACACTTGTTGTGAAGTATTCAAGGTTGTTCAAAAGTAAACTAAGCTGGGAACACCACACTTCCAATAGCAGCAAGTTTTGTGCATTTGAAAGGGTCATCTGTGCAACTCTCGCGCCATGGCAGCCTCCTATGTATATTGCTACTTAATGGTGAAAGGCTCCTTTAGCTCTTGGGCCATGGGACTATAAGCAAAAGGGGAAAAAAATCTTATGATATGAAGTTGTTAGAATGAGGACGATGAGTCGAGAACCCTCTTTGAAGGTTACAAACAAAGATTAATGGAAATTTCCTAAAATACACTATGTTACTTACAATGCACTTTGCTATTGGAACTTTTAAGTCAACCAAAACTTTTGTCAAGGACCATAGATTTTTGCACACTAGTGGCATTCTTAAATGTATTTCATGATGCATGTAAAGAACATAGCATGAAAATGGATTTCAATTTAGCATCAAAATTAAGCTTTTTCAGTGTCGACTGAGTTGAGGATTGTAAGTTCAAATTGATGTTTTCATCATAAAAATAAGAAATCATTGAAATTATAAGAAATCATCACGAAATGATTATATGAAGTAAAAACTATCTAGATCACCAGAAATGTAAGACCTAGAAGACTAAGACGTAGGATCCTCCTCCTTGCCGCCCTTTATATAGGCCTAGCTCCTAGCTCTTGCCCTAAGCGGATCCCCAGTCCACACTGGTCTAGTCCAAGCCCTTGGCTTAGGTCCATGACCCGCTAGGTTAGGCATTGCCCCGTAGGACCCTTGTCCTGACATTACTTCCCCCTTAAGGAAGAGTTTTCGTCCTCAAAACTAGAGTGAAAAGAATAAGTTTTCACAAAAGTTGTAAAGAAAAAGACTTGACTGTAGACTAGTCACATCATCTTAAAACCATACCATAAGAATCATATGAAGAGTTGTAATGTGCATATGCTATTTAGCATATCCTAAATGTATGCTCTTAGCACCTCTGAATGGTGTAGACACCTATATTTTATGCTCGTAGAAAGTTTATGCTCTTAGAATGTCTATTGTCCTTTCTTAAGTTGCATAATATAAACCTTTGTTTATAACATGCTTGTAACTTAGGTCGTGTAACATTGTTGAGGAGTCAACAATGTCCGGAATAACCATCGTAGTTAACTTGAAAAATCCACAAACACTTAAACGGAGCCATGACCTCTATTAGTGATTAGTAGACCCAAAAGTAATCTCCTAGAGATATTGCACATAGAGTGCAAAATGCTTCATAAGCAACAACTTGAGGAATATGCATGCCGTTCCAAATCAGCCTTTGCTAAACACTAGGGTCCATAACACCTAGTGTGCATGCATTTAGCAAAAACAGATCCGAACCTATATATCCATGGTAATTTTTGCCAATACTTATGGAATATGTAATGTGCCTAGCACACATTAAGAGGAATGTAAATAGTTCTGAAAAGAAACTAATTACTTTCAGTTGCAATCTTTTGCAAGCTTTGCTAACACGTCTGAACCATAATAGGAGGTGAAACAAAAGTCACTTTTAAGTGCAAACAATGAAACTTTTTCATTAACAACTCATAGCCTTGCTATATGCTAAAACAACCATCTGTAATGTTGTTTAGCAGTACTTGTACCTTAACAAGTCATTCTAAGTATCCGAAAATTGTTGGCCACGAAATTGCTCCTGATATGTCGTGCTAAAAAATGGTCGACACATAATTGAAATAATGGCGCCAGTGTCAGCCCAGAGACTCATATATTCTCCACATGTGGAATATGTCTCAGGTAAGGATGTGTAAAAAGGAACATCCTTCAAGTACAAGATGTACTTGTGTGTGGAGGTAACTCTAAACACTCGTTACAAGAGTGAGAGGGACCCTCATTCTTTGCTCCACACTGGCTAAAACGAACTCCTTGAGTCCCTAGACCATGTTGTATCCCATATGACAACATGTACCAAAGCGAATCCTACAACTGGATTCGTAACAGCAAAATGTACTTTGGACTCTACGGCCCAAAATACTTGTTTTGACCTGCCCTTGCCATAGCCCTGAAATATTGAAGGATATTTAAACGACTTGAAAAAACCAAGCAATGCATACAAAAAAACTGGAATAACACCAAATCAATAGATGCGTACCTGGAGATTGAATTGAATGTTCAAATACCCGTATTCAAATACAAAGGAACAAGTCGTCCACATGTGGAAAAACAAGCAACATTGCACTAGAAACCCTGGGTGTTGCCTTCGCAATCCAAACCCGTTGAGTAGAAGCTACGTAGTCAAACACCTTGGTAAGA
The DNA here is from genome assembly GCF_014529385.1 of Adiantum capillus-veneris. Lineage (NCBI taxonomy): Eukaryota > Viridiplantae > Streptophyta > Polypodiopsida > Polypodiales > Pteridaceae > Adiantum > Adiantum capillus-veneris. The sequence continues at coordinate 61,864,745 of NC_140940.1, read as the reverse complement.
CCCTTTGTAGAACTTCGCAACTAGCAGGTAACGGTAACTAACCTAGTTAACCGTGTACAAAATGATGAGAGTCAACTTGAAAAGTTGAATTTTCCCGCTACCGCTTGGTAGATTGCAAAATTCTTTCCTTGAAAGTATAAAAGATGAAATTATGATCCTTAATGCTTATGGGGTGATTTAGTAAGCACCCGCTGGGTCATACCCCAAAACTGTGATGCCATAGACACTCGTAGTGCTATAGAGAGAGCAAGAAATCCTCCAAAATGACGAGACTCTTGCTCGCCCATTAACGTCAAGATGTTCGATGTGTACTCCACTGGGACAATATGTTCGATCCTAAGAACAATAACCCAAGGAATGGCAATAGTTGGATCTTAGCCAAGATCTGCCAATGGCTCTTAGCCAGCCTGTGTATGGCTCCTAGCTCTTACGATAGTTAGTCTTCAATCGATAAACCAGTAAAAACTAATGTGAATGGCATCTTGGCCCATTGCTGGCTGAGAGTTAGAGCACCTTGGCTCATGCTGACTTCCAAACAAAACATGTATGAAAAGCTTCTTAAGAAGTTTTCATTATTCTTGAGAGAAATTAGAAAAAGAGAGAGAATAATAGCATGCTGGGTTGAGGAACTTTCCTAAAGTGACGAGCTTGTATATGTTGTGCCCAATCTGTGTCCTCTGACGCATCTTATGCCGGACTTGCAGATTACCCTATAACCATGCAACAATCTACCTGTGAAATAAGTCAAAATATTATGTTCTTTGTAGTGTTGTTGTGTGTCGATAGCAACCAACAATCATAGGAATAATCCATCCGTAGTCTGTCCTTGACAGATGTGCGAGTGTGATAGCGGAAGTGTAATACATGAAACGGTAGAATTAAATCCATCTCACTAGCATGCCTTGCATGCTGAATTGTAAGCCCTTGTGGAGAGTGATGGACTCAACCGTGACAGCCATAACTATTTGTGCCTTGCACAATCGAAACTGGCAGGGATTCTATGAGGTGATATTCCCTATGTTGCCAGTTTTTTCAAACTTCTGTGCCACTGCTCGTGATTGCAAGTCATTGGATAGTACCTTGGCACACCATGAAAAATTGTCAAAGGACTTTTCTTTGGACAAAAGCATTAGTTTCCAATGTAAATGTATAAACATGGAAAAATAAACAATACTGAACATGGTCTAACCTGGTCATCTAGCTCTAACCAGGTGCCTGGAGATTTCGGAAGAAAAGCCCGCTCCTATGTAGATCATAACCCTCTCTGGTCTGCGGGAGAAAGTTGGCCAGAAATATACTGTAGGCATAGGGATAACTTCCCCAAGGGTGTGTGCTCATAGCATACCCCAAACGGGAAACAACTTAATGTAAGAGTCGCAAATTGAAGCCTTGCTTCCTTCGAAAACAGGTGCAGTAAAAGGCCATGCATGTCTCCTTGAGATTGCAATTTTTCCATGCTTCATTCCAATCTTTACACAAATCCACGTTTTGGTACTTATAGTAATTTTCACAGGCCATGCTTGTGATGTGCATGCCTAAAGTGTATGCATGTTGTATGCACGTCTATTGCATATCATAGCTATCAAACAGATGCTGCATAACCAAAAATTCAATTGTGTACCTTATCCAGTACACTTACTAAGGAAGCTTGCTATCGAAAGAATCAAATGAGTCACCAGCAAGAAGAAAACCAAGAAGTGATTTGCCGGATAATAATGTTTGGTTCTGTAGACGTTATAATGCTCACCGATTGCTCACCACAAAATGTGCATGTCAAAATTTTGCATCTAAAATAGCCTTTGAATCCACAAGTGCATTTGCAAAATTCTATCCACACTTGTCATACAAAGTGAGCTAAGATAGCCCACGACATAAAATGCCAGATGCAACAATTTCATCACCAAAACAGAGATCATGTACTATACGTCTGTCATCCACAAATTTTACTACAAGACCAAGTCTAGCAAGCGTAGATATAGACAAAAGATTCTTCTTGATCCTAGGTACATAAAGTGCATCAACAAGTGTGAAAGAACTGCCATTTGCAGTAGTAAGCACAATCTTTCCAACTCCCTGAACCGGATAAGAGGCATTGTTGGCACAAGTAACTGAATTCCCATGAGGGACACTCTCAAGAGACGTGAACAAGTCACGATGTGAGGTAATGTGATTTGTAGCACCACTGTCAAAATACCACACATGTGAATCTATAGCAATTGACATGCATGCATCATGGACAGCAAGATTATAGGTACACTCTGCACTAAATTTCCATTCTGCATGAACATTAGCATCACAGTCTCCTTTCATAGAAGACTCAACAATAGACGCATTTGTTGTGGATCCAACATTTGCAGTGGAACCACCCTCTTTCTTCTTAGCCTCTTTGGCCTTTAACTTAGGACACTACTTGCCCAAGTGATCATTAGCTTTACAATAATGACAACGTATCTTCTTTTTGCCCTTATCACCAGAATTTCCAGACGAATTGCTGCTAGCAGAAGCATTATGAACATGTGATTTTCCACTCACAGAAGAACCATAAGAAGGTTATCTCTATCGGACCCTTGCTCCTTAGTCCAAATCATGGTAATGACTACCAATATTGTACGTAATATGTTGACCTTGGCCAGTAAAAGGCCATGCCGGTTTTCTTGAGGCGCTAAGGAATTGGCCCTTGCCATGAAAGTACGCAACAAAATGTGAGTTCTTATGATTATTGTCAGAAGCCGTACGTGTGCGTGGAGTGCTTAAAATGTACGCACCTTTGTTGCTTGATACAAATATATAGCAGGGTTTGAAACATTTTGCCACACAAACTGAAAAATAAAAATAATGCTCACCTGATTGATCACATGACACGACCTATTCTAGGTCCTTTCCTTGCCGATTACAACCTTGCTTGGTGTTGTATATCTGTAATAAGCCTTGCTCACACATAATTTTAATAACAACACTCATAATTTACCTTAAGCAACACATCGCAAACCAATCCTTGCCATTGGCTTCCCAATTGCCAATTGCCAATGCTAGCATGACGGTTATCCGCCTCGATGCCGACATCATGCTTTGAAAACCGAAAGTCCCGTTGTCTTTGATTGAGTGGTAAAGATGTGTACAATTTCACAGCAACTAGCTAGGAAGATGGTGCTCATGGTGGCCCTTGATGTGCTCGACAACTTGTGTTCCGGCCCACCATGGCAAAATCCTGCACCATGGATGCCTTGCCAAGCCTATGATGATGGAATTTACTGCATGATGACATGGAACATGTTGGAGCATACTTGCCGCTAGTCCTCGGATGCATAGCATGGGGCCTTGCACGTGTGTAACTGCCCTTGCATGGTCAAGCTTAGGGCACTAAAAAAAAAAACTTTGTGTTGAGCTTATATGTGAAGCTACTCAATATATGGATTCTCTATATATGGCACCCATGTTCCCTCTATATATACATCATCTCATGTGTGTATTCTACACACTTTGGGGTTCTATTTATGTGCTCTATCTTTTCTCTCTCAACATGAAATTAGAGCAGTACGTTTTTGTTTTTGATTTTTCTCCTGATTGAAATCAGTTTTGCAGAAACAACCCGATTAGGGCACCGGAATCCATGTGGTCTATGCTACCATATACATGTGGTAGTGATGTGTGTGAACATAGTAGGACCGTCGGGGCATTTTTTCCCTCTTCAGGAGGTTTTTCCCCCCGTGCATTATATATACGCCCATCACTCTAGGGCTATGTATCTTTCCATTGCACACTAAGTAACACACTCTCTATTGTGTGCCTTGAGCTTCCTTCGTCTTCTCCAAGCTCTGTGCATTTCTCTGCAACCCTAATTCCAACAATTGGTATCAGAGCAGGTCACGTCCTCCTGGGCTTAGTCGCCAGCTGCTCCAGCACACGCTTGCTCACTTTCTCCGATTTCAGTGAGCTTTGGCGAGCGCTCGCAGGTCGACAAAAATTTTGGGCGAACTCGAAGAGCTCGGTCTGCTCAGAATTTTGATTTGGGCTCATTTTGGCCTCCGTTTCCACTACAGGCAATACTGCACAGGCTATTTCGTCATTTTGTGCAGAATTTCTGTTAGTGCCGTTTTCAGCATAACAGGTGCCTTATAGTCTTCTACAGTTTGTGCTATATAGCACAGGTTGTTCCCGCTCCGTTTCTCCTATTTTCGGGCAGTTTTCACATGAGGTGCAACATTTACCATGGCTGACAACAACAACACAGATGTGTTCAAGATGTTTGTTGCTAAGGACAGGTTGGATGGGGACAACTACCCTATGTGGGCTTATATGATGCAACATGTTCTTGTGTCAAAAGGTGTCTGGAACATTGTGGAGGGCATTGATGTACATCCTGGTTCTGAGGATGTAGGCGATGTTGCAGGTCTTGCTGCAAGGATTGCAGCTGTTAGAGTTGTTTTGCCTACGGCAGAACAAGCTCCTTGGGATGTTAAGGATGCGCAAGCTCATGCACTGATTCCGTTGTCTGTGAAGCGTACCATTGTTCCTCACATCCGTTCAGCAAAATCTGCAAAACAGGCTTGGGATATTTTAGCAGGTCTTTATGCAAGCCGCAATGAGGCTAAAATTGCTTTGCTGCGTAAAGAGCTGGAGTCGAAGATTATGCATGAGGAAGATGATATGGACACTTTCCTTGCTAGTGTCAAGGATATCAATGAGCAACTTATTTCTGCAGGTGAAGTCATTTCAGACAGTTCCCTTGTGCAGACTGTTCTTGATGCCTTACTAGATTCCTACTAGACTTTTGCTAGTAATTGGAGACTGATGACCCAAGGAAATCCAGAAGTTGTCAAGTTTGATGCATTATGCACATTGCTGTTGCAAGAGTCACTATCCATAAAAAACAGGACTAGACAGCGTGCAGTTCAATAGGCTTTTATTGCTTCTCAAAGAAAGGGTGGTAACAGCAATGCAGCCACTTCTTATGGTTCTGCTGTGAGTGGCAAAAATTATGTTCCTAATGCTTCTGCTGGCAGTACTTCGTCTGGCAATTCTGGTGATAAGGGCAAAAAGAAGATGCGTTGCCATTATTGTAAAGCCAATGATCATTTGATCAAGTCGTTTCCTAAGTTGAAGGCCAAAGAGGCTAAGAAGAAAGAGGGTGGTTCCAATGCAAATGGTGGTTCCACTACAAATGCAGCCATTGTTGAGTCTTCTGTGAAAGGAGACTGTGTTGCTGATGTTGATATAGAATGGGCTTTTAGCGCAGAGTGCACTTACAATCTTGCTGTCCATGATGCATGCTTGTCAGTTGCTGCAGATTCACATGTGTGGTATTTCGACAGTGGTGCTACAAAGCACATTACCTCACATGGTGAATTGCTTACCTCTCTCGAGTCTGTCCCTCATGGGAATTCAGTCACTTGTGCCAGCAATGCCTCTTATCCAGTTCAGGGAGTTGGAAAGATTGTGCTCAATGCTGCTAATGGCAGTTTCTTCACACTTGTTGATGCACTTTATGTACCTGGGATCAAGAAGAATCTCTTGTCTATATCTGCACTTGCTAGACTTGGACTTGAAGTCAAATTGGTGGATGACAGATGTACAGTTCATGATCTCAGTTTTGGTGATGAAATTGTTGCATCTGGGCTTTTGTGCCGTGGGCTGTATAAGCTCACTTTGCATGACAAGTGTGGACAAAAATTTGCAAATGCTGTTGCAGATTCAAGGGTTATTTCAGATGCAAAACTTTGGCATGCACGTTTTGGTCATCTGAATTTTACCAGTTTGCTGCGTTTGCAGAAATCTGATATGGTTGCTTCTTTGCCACCTCGTGAAGCACCTGTCAAACATGTTTGTGAAGGCTGTATTTTGGGTAAGATGCAATGTTCTAAATTTCCAAAGGATGGTTCAGTTCGGGCCACATGCAGGTTGCAGCTTGTGCATAGTGATAATTGTGGGCCCATGCAAACTCCGTCCTTGGGCAATTACCTGTACTTCGTGAATTTCATTGAAGATTACTCCAGGCATGCATGGGTATTTCCGATTAAAGCGAAGTCCGAAGTTTTTATGTGCTTCAAACAATTTCTGGCTATGGCTAAAAATGTCTTGAAACGTACTATGGGCACCCTCCATTCCGATCGAGGGGGGGAGTATATGTCTCATGAATTTAATGCATTTCTGGTTAGTCGTGGGATAAAACACCAATGTACAGTGCCTTATACACCTCAGCAGAATGGTGTTGATGAGAGGAAAAACAGGTCACTGACGGAAATGGCACGATGTATGGTCAAAAGTCAAGCTTTACCGCATTCTTTTTGGCTTGAGGCCATCATGTGTGCCACTTATGTACTTAACAGGTGTCCTACGAAAGCTTTGCAGTCTATTACTCCATATGAAGCATGGCATGATAGAAAGCCTTCTATTGAGCACATGCGTGTTTTTGGTTGTTTGGCGTATGCTTTGGTGCCACAAGTGTAGCGCAGAAAATTGGATGATAAGGCTGTCAAATGTATTTTTGTTGGTTACAGTGCTGAAAGCAAAGGTTACAGGTTGTATGATCCGCTAACAAAACGTATTCTGGTTTCACGAGATGTAGTGTTTGTGGAAGATTCTGTTCAGCCCTAGCTGTCATGTACTAGAGACAGTAATGTAAGCTCACATGACATTTATGACACTTTGTTGCCTCTTTTCAGTGGTGGAAATACAAATGTAAGTTCCAATGAGGCAAATGTACAGCCTATGGGGGTTTTTGAAAATGTCGCAGATCAGCCTATTACTAATGCAGATGTACATGATGTACTTGATGAGAAAAGGGCTGAAAATGAGCAAGCTAGAGGTATGCCAAAATGGCTGGTGCACACTTTGCGTGACAGTAAATTGGATGCACCTTTGTCTAGTCGTACTCGTTCAGGCTCTCGCCATGCATCTTATGCATCGTGTTTTTATGATTTGGCTGTGTCTAGCTTACATGATGTTGAGGAGCCTCTGACTTTTGATGAAGCACAAAATTCACAAAATTGGAAGGCTGCCATGCAATCAGAATATGATGCACTTATAGAAAATGACACATGGACTTTATGTGATTTGCCTACTGGCAAAAAGGCCATTGGTACGAACTGGGTTTACAAGTTGAAATGCAAGCCGGATGGTGAGATCGATCGCCATAAGGCTCAACTTGTTGCAAAGGGTTATGCACAACAAAAATGCATAGATTATGAAGAGACTTTTTCTCCCACTTGTTGTATGACTACTGTGCTTTTTCTATGTGCATTGGCAGCTCATTTGGGTTGGGATGTACATCAATCAGACATTGTTACTGCTTTCTTGAATGGTGACATATTTGAGGAAGTTTATGTAACGCAGCCTCGCGGTTTTGTCATAAGAGGACAAGAGGACAAACTGTGCAAATGTAACAAGGCTTTGTATGGGTTGAAGCAATCTCCTTGTGCTTGTTATGAGAAAGCTGACACTCATTTGGTCAAACAAGGCTTTCGTAACAGTCCAACAGAAAGCACATTGTATGTAAAGCGTGAGGGTGATGTATTTCTCATCGTGGTTCTTTATGTTGATGATTTGCTGATCACTGGACCAAACGAGAGACATATTGCTGAATTTAAGGCTAATCTGAATGCTACTTTCAAGATGAAAGATTTGGGTCTGTTGCATCATTATTTGGGTATACAATTTAAACAGTGTGATGGTGGTATTGCCTTGTGTCAGAAAAGTTACATAGAGACATTGCTATGTAAGTTTGGACTTGAGGATTGCAAACCTATTGCCACTCCCATGGAAACAGGTTTGAAGTTGAGTCTACGTGATGCTGGTGATCCTGCTGATGTCACTCTTTAACAAACTGCTGTTGGCTGCCTCATTTATGTATGAAACACGAGGTCGAATATTCAGTTTGCAGTCTCACAGGTCAGCAGATTTATGCATACCCAGGGTCTAAGCATTGGCAGGCTGTCAAGGGTATTTTCTGCTACCTTAGTGGCACTTTACATCTTGGCTTGTTTTATCCCAAGGGGGGATCATTGCCGCCAGATTGGGCTGGCTGTTTTGACACGCGAGTGTCCACAAGTGGTTTTTGTTTCATGCTTGGCAGTTTATGTATATCATGGTTGAGCAAGAAGCAACCTACTGTGGCCACTTCGAGTTGTGAGGCTGAGTACAGGGCAGTCTTCATAGCTACGGTTGAGTGTGTATGGCTCAGACGCCTTATGGCTGATTTGGGTGTTGGACAGGACACTGCCAACACTATCTACACTGATAGTCACAGCGAATTGGCAGTTGCGAGGAACCTAGTTTTTCATGATCTCACAAAGCACATTGAGGTGCATTACCACTATGTCAGGGAGAGGCTCTCAGTAGGAGAGATCAGCTTGGCTTATGTGCCAACACAGGACAACCTTGCAGATCTTTTTACAAAGGCATTGTCTCGTGAGAAGCTTGAAGCTTTCCGCAAAGCTTTGGGCTTACTCCCCTTTGTGGACTGATCCTGTCCTCAGGGCATGGCACTTCCCTTTACTCATGTGCGAGCTCTCGTTCACCGCATCACTCCAGGGGGGATTCCTCTTTAGGAGGTTTTTCCCCCCGTGCATTATATATACGCCCATCACTCTAGGGCTATCTATCTTTCCATTGCACACTAAGTAACACACTCTCTATTGTGTGCCTTGAGCTTCCTTCTTCTTCTCCAAGCTGTGTGCGTTTCTCTGCAACCCTAATTCCAACAGTCTACAACTTTGCAGAAGAAAGTTTTTCCAAATTCTGCACCGATTTTGAGTTATCGTTCGCGGACTGCGTACATACCTGAAAAGTAGCTTTCGTTTTTTGTTTTTAATTTTTCTGCTAGTGGAAAATGATTTTTCAGAAACTACCAAGGAAGATCACCAGAATCGATGTGGTTTACAACTTTGCAGAAGAATGTTTTTTCAAATTCTACACTGATTTTGAGTCATTGCTCACGGACTGTGTACATGCCTGAAAAGCAACTTCGCTTTTTGTTTTTGATTTTTCTCCTCATTGAAAACGATTTTTCATAAATTACCTGAATCGAGGTGGTCTAAAAATTTGAAGAAGAATTTTTTTCTAAATTTTGCACGAATTTTGAGTTATCATTGGCGGACTGCGTACATGCTTGAAAAGCAACTTTCGTTCTTTGGTTTTGAGTTTTCTCTTAATTGAAAATGATTTTGCAGAAACTATTCATTTGAGACATCGGGATCGATGTGGTCTACAGCTTTGCAAAAGAAACTTTCTCTAAATTCTGCACCGATTTTGGGTTATCGTTCTCGGACTGCGAACATGTTTGAAAAGCAAATTTTACTTTTTGCTTTTGATTTTTCTCATAATTGAAAACTTCTCAATTATATTTTCTCTTCATTAATCATATATTTGTTACTGATATAACTTTGCTGTAGAAGCCAGTTATATATTGTTCCGATTCAGTCAAGCCGTTGATGATCGTCCAAATTCTATCAAGCTACTGTTGGTAAATGATCTTTTGTTATATGATATATTCGTTCATTGATTCTCGTATAATTATTCTTCTAGAGATATAATTTACATCGTTTTATTAATAATCTCTCGTTGATACCATAGTGATTTTGATGGTACCATGATGATGTTTTGTTAGTACTTTTGTCATGGTGATATTCGTTGATACCATGATGATATTTCATTGATACCATAATGTTGTTTTGTTGATACCATGGTTATTCTTGTTGATACCATGATGTTGTTTCCCTCATACCATGGTTATTCTCGGTGATACCATGATTATATTTTGTTGATGCCATGGTTATACTCGGTGATACCATAATGTTGTTTCATTGATGCCATGGTTATTCTCGGTGATATCATGATGCTTTTTGTTGATACCATGATGATTTATTTATTTTCATTGATACAATGATGATGTTTTGTTAATACTTTGATTATATTCATTGATATCACAACGTTGATAAATGTCGTATTATGTAGTATATACACATGTCATTTGCATCACGTAATCACACATCTTGTACTTTTACGTTCATACTTTATGTACCATATGTTGTCGTGTGTATATATGTCGTCAAAAGAGTGGCGTCGTGAACCATCTCTTATGGTACATAAAGTATGAACGTAAAAGTACAAGATATGTGATTATGTGATGCAAATGACATATGTATATACTACATAATATGATATTTTTCAACGTAGTGATATCAATGAATATAATAAAAGTATTAACAAAACATCATCATTGTATCATCATTCTGAACGTAATTATTTCACTAACGATGCTAATAATTTTCATGACTATGTTTTTTGAGTCTATGATCTATGTAGGATTAATCAAAGAATGGATTTTATGAAGACAAGCTTGGTGACAATAAAAGATTTATGAAGACACCCACGGTAGCGCGAAGCCAACCCCGTCACGTGAGTGTGGATCCGAGCAGGTCAAAACGGCCCCCCTTCTTGATGCAAGCCCCCCTTGACATGCGACATCGTTGCTAGTTTCCTGCACATTTGGATGTCGAGCCTCAAGGGTTCTTGCCCACGTCCTGTTTGGTTGTCGAATGCCTGCCATGGGAACGAGAGAGAGAGAGAGAGAGAGAGAGAGAGAGAGAGAGAGAGAGAGAGAGAGAGAGAGAGAGAGAGAGAGAAAGACAGAGAGAATGAGCATGCAAAAACCTTCCAAAGGCTCGCCAAGTCCCCCCTTCCTCCATAGCCCCCTCCTCCACCGAGCGGTAATACCAACGTAACACCTAGAAGACTAAGACGTAGGATCCTCCTCCCTACCGCCCTTTATATAGGCCTAGCTCCTAGCTCTTGCCCTAAGCGGATCCCCAGTCCACGCTGGTTTAGTCCAGGCCCGTGGCCTAGGTCCTTGACTCCCTAGGTTGGGCCTTGCCCCGTAGGACCCTTGTCCTGACAAGAAATCAATATGCAAGAACTTCATGGCATCATAAAATAAATCTATAGGATAATAAAAACATAACAAAATATCATAAAATGATATCACGAGATCACAAAACGGTTATCCTAATCATTAAAAATGAGCTTAAAATAACAACATGGTATAATGAATTGACTTCATGCAATTATAATAAATCATCATGAAAAAATATCATCGTATTAAAAGGACTCTATCTAACAAAAAACTATCTCAATTAAACTAATTCATCCATGAAACAATGCTATGGAACATAAAATCATTTCAATAAGAAACCATCCGTAAAAAATATGAAAATATAGCATGTCTTATAGAACAACTCCATGAAAAAAATAACTATCTCCGTAAAAATGATTATGAAAATACATCATGCCATAATGGAACAACTCTATAAATGAATAACCATCTTAGTAATAAATAATCAATATGAATGGATTCTAATATCACCTTGAAAATACATCACGACATTATGGAATAGCTCCATGAAACAATAACCATCTGAATAAGAAATGATCTGTACGGATGATTTGTAATCACCATGAAAATGCATCATGACCTCATGAAACAACTCAATGGAATAATAATCATCTCAATGATCAAGGATTATTATAAATGACTTCTAACATATCATGAAATCATGAAATAACTCTATAAAAGAATCATCGTCTTAGTGACCAATGACCAATATGAACACTTTCTAATCATCATGAAAACATGCCATAGCATCATGCAAAAACTCCATGAAAGAATAATCATCTCAATGAAAAAGAATCAATACAAACAATATTTAATCATCAAGAAACTGTATCATGGCATCATGGAACAACTCTATAAACCAATGATCATATGAGTAATAAACGACTAGTACGAACAAGTTTTAATCACTATGAAAACGTATCATGGTATCACAAAACAACTCCAAGGAAGAATAACCATTTCAATAGTAAACAATCAATAGAAGAAAAAAAATATTCATCAAGAAAACATATTATGGCATTATGAAACAACTCTATGGAAGAATAACCATATCAACAAGATGAATGATTAGTACGAACGACTTTTTATCATCATGGAAGCGTATCATGGAATCATGGAACAACTCCATGGCATAATAAAAAACAATCAATACAAATAACTTGAAATCATCCTGAAAACGTATTAAATGGCATCATGGAATAACTCCATGAAATACTAACCATCTGAATAAAATGAACTATCAATAATAACGTCTTGTCATCATCATGAAAACGCATGATGGCATCATGGAACAACTCCATGGAATAATAACCATATCAATAATAGAATGATCAGTACGAATGACTTGTAATCATCATGGAAACACATCATGACATCATGGAATTACTCCTTGAAATAATAGCTATCTCAATATTAAATGATCAATACAAACAAGTTCTAATCATCATGAAAACACGTCATGGCATCATGGAATAACTCCACGGAATAATAATAATTTCAATAACAAACGGTCAATACGAACACCTTGTAATCATCATGGAAATGCATCATGGCATCATAGAATAACATGGAGTAATAATCATTTTAAAATAGAAAATAGAAATGAACGAATGATACGAACCACTTCTATCATCATGAAAACACATCATGGAACAACTCCATGGAGTAATAACTATCTCAACAATGATTGATTAGTAAGAATGACTCATAATCATCACATGAAATTATAAATTTCAGTAACAAACGATCATAAGTAAAAACTATAAGTTTTTTATATATTGTCTGAAAATAGATTATTAAATTATATCTCTTCGATAAATTTTCAAAATTATAACTTTTTAACATCTATATGTAAATAAATGATATAAATCAATCAATTATAATGATCATATATAACTCTTTGATTTTTCCAATCAAAAGAGAAAATAATTCACCAAAATAAAACTCTTCAATAAATTGTTAAAATATAACTCTGTGATAAATCATGAAAATATAATCATCGAAATTCACAAAGAAGAGAAATAATGTGAACTTTCAAAGTATAAGTATCAATATCGATTGAAACATAACACGTTAATAATCATCCGAAAAGAATAAAAAGAATTATTCAAACATAAGTTTTTAACATGAATCTTTGAATACAACACAGATTATCAAGATGTATAACTGTCAGTAATTTGAAAAAATAAAATAAAAAATATATATATATATCGATTTGGTCTTTATTATAGATTACACACAATCAAAACAAAAAGAAAACTAAAAAGATATCAAGTGATATGACTTTGATATAACTCGATGTACATGCATCAAAATATATGTGATATATATGAAATATAAGTATAGAGATAAATCTACTTCTTTCAATATATGAAGCGAATTATTTTTTTTCCGAGAAAAAGATTCTTCTATTAGTTAATGAAAACTGCCCATAGGGCTACAACCATCTCTACAAGAGAGGGGTACAACAAACATGATGGGGACACTATCCCAATGAAAAAACAACATATATACAATGAGGCTACATCAAGAGATGGGAGGAGGGAAAAGCCACACAGGTGGACGGTAGTGCCATCTGATCACACCCTGGACAATGGTGTAGAAAGGTCCAGGGCGCTAGAGTCAAAGGAAAGCCTCGCGTCGCTCCCGCATGCGGTCGGAGCTAACATGTAGCCCCTCAAGCTATCCTCTGAGAATATGGATCAGCTCTAGCCAAAAGTCACGAACAGTCTCTGGTGGTGGCACAGGGCGAGCCGCAAAGATGCGAAAACAACGGGTCCGCCAGATGAACCAAAGTGTCAGGCCACTGATGAGCTCCCAACACTCCTCTCTCTCACTGCACCACTCCTCTGGAGTAAGCTCTGTAGTGGGCTGGAGTGTAGGTCGCCCCCCCTGCATCAATATCGTCCTACTGGTGGAAGATAGCTCAAACTGTAGTGCCAGGCCCGTGAGGGTGGACCAAGCCGTTTCCCCCCAAGTGTACTATCGAGCCATGGAGAGAGCAGGCATCAGCCAAAGAATTGTTGCCACACCTGCTGGGTTGAGGGACAGTCCCAAATACAGTGACACTGACTCTCCACCAAATGGTCACAAGCTGCACATGCGGCTAAAAGACCACTATGCACTAGCCAGCTCCCTACTGATGTAGCTCTGTGTGCAACCAACCACTGAAACAACGTGACTCGCCTCGGCTGTCTGGAGTCCCACAAACTCTCCCAAAAGGCTGCCAAGAACTCGACTATGAGACCCGCCTCGTGCCAATGAAGTGCTGCAATGGGGCGGGCCTCTCTCTGTGCTACTAGTATATGACGTCCCACTCAAACAGTGTACTGAAAGAACGGGACTCCTGGGTGGTCTGCAGAAACCACTCACTAGGATCCCACTGTACTCGTTCTAGTGGACAACACTCCCAAGCCCACAGCCTCCAGTGTCCAGTCTCAAGAACTGCTGGGTTAGGGTCTATGACGCAAGTCCTCCCACAAATGCCCACTACTCGGATCCTCTGAAAACAACACTCTGCTACCTACGGGGCCTCTACTACCACTTGCTGTAGTCGTCCCTCACCCTGAAGCTTGAAGAACAGGGTTGGGACAGTCTCTGAGATGAGAACCTCCATTCATGTGAAGACTCCCATCCACCGGGGTGCTACTGGCTCGAGAGACGTGAGCCACTCAGCTGGAACTCACTCTGAGATGTCCTGACACATGCTCTGCACCCCTCTCATGCCCTGTAGTTGGAACCCCTGCACTTCCTCTGACAAACCTAAGAACTCTAGCCAGTCACCTAGAGAGCGTGCTGGACCTGCTGATGCCATGGGACCCCAGGAAACATGAGGACGAGTACCAACCAAGCGGCCTCTCTGAGTGCTAACCATGAGGTTCCAAATGAGGGGCTGTCGTAGGTGCTCCTCCGTGCACACGGCCGTCTCTGCTCTAGGCCACTCCGTAAGAGCTCCCAAGATCGAAGCAAACTCACAGCGAAGCGGTCCTCCAGTCTCCTGCTCAAACCAACTCTGTGCATCTCTGTAAAGATCCATCTGGTCAAAGTTTACCAAGGGCCTCCTGACTGATGCATCCTGGCACGAAGCCGTTGTAGCAAGAACTCCTTCCAGGGATCCTCACCTGGAAGAAGTCCTCTGACAATGAACTTCCCAAGAAGGGCTCTGCTCTGCTGTGTTGGATCAATGATCCCAAGCCCTCGCTGAGAACAAGGAAGCATGATGACGTGCCAAGCCAGCTTGGCTCGGGCTATTTGAGTGTCATGTCCTGACCAAAGGAAGTTCTTGATCAGCCTCTCTACCTGTCTAATACAATAACTCGAGAAGATCTAGTAGGAAGTGATACACCACATAGTCGCCAACAACACCTGGTTGGCAACTACTACTCTGCCAACCAAAGAAAGTCGTCCTGAGCTCCAATGTAACAACTTTCTCCTGATAGACAGGAGAAGGGGAGCAATTTTCTACTTGGGAGACAAGTCCAAACCAACCTGACAACCCAAGTACCGAGCTGCAATCCCTGGGGAAATCCACCTGAAACCCTCTCCTGGTATCCATTCTGGCACAGGAGCACTACCAACCGAGAAAGCCACTGTCTCTCCTCCCTAGTTGATTAGTTTGCCCGATGCACAACAGAAGGTCTCCAAAGCCTGCTCACATTTGTGAAGATTGGCCTCCTGGACATCTAAGTACAAGGCTGAGTCATCTGCAACTCAGCGTCCACTAGCTCATCTCCTCGAATAGGGAGTGCTAAGCCCCGTAGACCAACCTGTTGTGACACCAGAAATCTGCTCATCGCCTCCGCATAGAACAGAAATAGAAAGGGGGCAAGGGGACAACCCTATCTGACCGAGCGTGTAAGCATGAAGCGATCACCCGAGTACCTCTTGCCAAAAGTACCTGACTGTGAGTCTGTTTGTACAAGGCTAACACCCCTCTCATCCAAGCATCTGAGAAGCCCATCCTGCGTAGAGTGCCCTCTAGAAATTCCCAATCAAATCTGTCATATGCCTTCTCAAAATCGAGAAGAAGAATCACGAGGTTCTCACCACGGAGCCGTGCCAGGGCAGAAGCCTCCCAAAAAGTAAAGATGTTGTCAAGGATACTGCGTTCCTTCACAAAACCTGTCTGAGTCCCATGTATAAGGCTCTCTAAAAGTGGCTGAATCCTCAAACTCAAAGCCTTGGCAAGAATTTTGTAGTCTAGGTTGAGGATGGTGATGGGGTGCCACTCTCGAATCTCATCCAAGGAGCCACCCTCCTTGGGAATGAGGTAGATCAGGCCCTCACTCATACTGTCATAAATCAGTTCTGTGTGCAAAATGTACTGAAAAGCACTACAGAGATCTGGGCCAAGCAGGTCCCAGTACTCCAAGAAAAAGCTGCGAGTCAACCCATCCTCACCTGGACAACTACCATGGGGGAGGACCCTAAGAGCCGTGTGTAGCTCCTCAAGCTGATGTGGCATCTGTAGCCTCTAACGCATCTCCTTAGTCACACAAGACAAGGCATCTGTGTCCAAACCTTCTCTCTGCATGCATCCTACCGCTCTGCCTGGGGCTGTGCAGACAGTAACTCACGATAGAAGTCAATAGCAACTGCACGCATATCCTTGGTCTCACAAGCAATTGACACGTCGGGCCTCCTCAACTGACTGACCTTGGCATGCGAGTGCCGAGGTCCCACTGTCTCTAAGAAAGCACCAGTCAATCTATCACCGACTTGAGTCCACTGAGATGCCTATCAGTGGAAAGCAAACTCATGTCGCCTCTCCTATGTGCTAGCAAGCTCCTATCGAGCCTACTGTAACTTATCCTCCAACCAAGGACTGTCTGGATGCTGCTCCTGCATCCTCTGTAGTGAAGCAATGCCCCATCTGAGGTGCTGCTCTACATCTCTCGTTGCAACCCGGCAAGCCAGAGACTCCTGAAGAAAAAAATGGTTAATCTGAGCTAGGCATGAGGCCACTCTGTCAGCAGGATAATCCTGTCTGTCCATGTCCTTTGTCTAGAGAGCCTCTACCCTCTCTCTGAGTGCTGAGTCCAACAAGACCCACTCTGGGATACGAAGCATCGTGCTCCCACTCCTCTGCCTCTCTACCACTGTGAGGATCACTGGTGCATGGTCCGAGAAGGAGGTACCTGCTAGGATGCCCACTGATCCTCCCAAGTCACTGAAGTGGCCACTAGTGTAGAAGTGATCTATCCACGATAGATTCACTCCTCCCACTCTGCGGTCCGACCGAGAGAAGTCAAGACTGTCTAGGGGCCTCACAAAACCAGAGCATTGCCATGTATCCGAGACCCTTAGACTCATACAAAACCTCTCCCAAGCAGCCAACTCGACTCCATGCACAGTAGCATGTCTGCGACCAATCCTGTCAGAAGGGTCCTCCAACATGTTGAAGTCCTCTCTTTTGCACCAATGATCTGCCTGCAACAGAGACTCAACAATTTGTGACCAAAACTTTTCACGAGCACTCGCCACATTGGGCGCATAGATGTTTATGAGTCCCACAAGGCCACCCTGAACCTGCATAATAATCCACTCAGCCCTGCCTGGCACAATAATCCCTCTGCCCACAATGGCCTGCTGCAATGAGTCCGCAATAGTCATACATACCCCACCCTGGATGCCTCCAGGTCCAAAAGCTGCTGACCAAAAAGTATCATATCGACCACGCAAAAACTGACCACATACCCGAATGCGGCTCTCACATAGATGGTGCTCCTGAAGCATAAGGAGATCAATCTCTCCTCCCACAAGGCAACGCTGAAGATCCTAACACAATCGGCCCCACTGACACTGAAACTGGGGTCCACCTAGTCCCTGCACGTTCCATGAGACGATCCTCATGTTGAGCTTATATGTGAAGCTACTCAATATATGGCTTCTCTATATATGGCACCCATGTCCCCTCTATATATACATCATCTCATGTGTGTATTCTACACACTTTTGGGTTCTACTTCTGTGCTCTCTCCTTCTCTCAACATGGTATCAGAGCAGTACGTTTTTGTTTTCAATTTTTCTCCTGATCAAAATCGATTTTGCAGAAACTACCTGCCATGGGGATTGGAATCGATGTGGTCTACAACTTTGCAGAAGGAAGTTTCTTCAAATTCTGCACCGATTTTGGGTTATTGTCTCGGACTGCGAATATGTTTGAAAATCAAAATTTTACTTTTTGCTTTTGATTTTTCTCATAATTGAAAACTTCTCAATTATATTTTTCTTCATCAATCATATATTTGTTACTGACGTAATTTTGCTGCAGAAGCCAGTTACACATCGTTCCGATTCAGTCGAGCCGTTGATGATCGTCCAAATTCTATCGAGCTACTGTTGGTACATGATCTTCTGTTATATGATATACTCGTTCATTGATTCTCGTATAATTATTCTTTTAGAGATATAGTTTACGTCGTTTTATTGATAATTTCTCATTGATACCATAGTGATTTTGATGGTACCATGATGATGTTTTGTTAACACTTTGGTCATGGTGATTTTCGTTGATACCATGATGATATGTCATTGATATCATGGTTATTCTCGGTGGTGCCATGATGATATTTCATTGATACCATGGTTATTCTCGGTGATGCCATGATGATGTTTCGTTGATACCATGGTTATTCTCGGTGATGCCATGATGTTGTTTCGTTGATTTCATAGTGATTTTTGTTGATACCATGATGATGTTTTGTTGATACCATGGTTATTCTCGGTGATACCATGATAATGTTTCGTTGATACCATGGTTATTCTCGGTGATGCCATGATGTTGTTTCGTTGATACCATGGTTATTCTCGATGATGCCATGATGTTGTTTCGTTGATACAATGATTATTCTCGGTGATATCATGATGCTTTTCGTTGATACCATGGTCATTTATTTATTTTTATTGATATAATGATGATATTTTGTTAATACTTTGATATCATGATGCTTTTCGTTGATACCATGGTCATTTATTCATTTTTATTGATATAATGATGATATTTTGTTAATACTTTGATGGTATTCATTGATCACTACATTGATAAATGTTGTTTTATGTAGTATATACACATATCATTTGTATCACGTAATCACACATTTTGTACTTTTACGTTTATACTTTATGTACCATATGTTGTCGTGCGTATATATGTCGTCAAAAGAGTGGCGTCGCGATTCATCTCTTATGGCATTGTGAACGTAATTATTTCATTAACGATGCTAATAATTTTCATGACATGTTCTTTTTGGAGTCTATGATCTATGTAGGATTGATCAAAGAATTGATTTTATGAAGACAAACTTGGTGACAATAAAAGATTTATGAAGATATGTTTGGTGATGCCATATTGATGACAACATGAAGACATGTTTGGTGATGCGATATTGATGACAAGCTACACAGCAGATTCACGGAGAAACTTTTGATTACAAGCTAATCGATAGCTTTTATACCTCTTTATTGAACCTTTGTATTCATTATTGTATTTGATAGGATAGGAGTAATGTAACTCCTCATAAAACATTCATTGTAAAAGGAGTGATGTAGCTCCTCGTAAACATTTGTATATTTAATGATTTTTATAATATAACGGTGGGTGTATATAGAGCTATGGGTTTTTCCCTTGATCCCCCAAGGGTTTTTTCATCCACAGTTAGGGACCCTTATTTGAGCGGGGATGTTGAGCTTATATGTGAAGCTACTCAATATATGGCTTCTCTATATATGGCACCCAGGTCCCCTCTATATATACATCATCTCATGTGTGTATTCTACACACTTTGGGGTTCTACTTCTGTGCTCTCTCCTTCTCTCAACACCTCATGGGGAGCGAGAGAGAATAGATGCTGCTGTAGTAGCAAGACGGGCTATCTTCAAGGATGGCTTGGATGGGGAGTAATCCGCATCCGAGCGTCCTCTAGATAGGCATGACTGCAGTGAGTGCCTAGCCCATGAAAAAATAACTATCTCCATAAATAATGATTATGAAAATACATCATGCCATAATGGAACAACTCTATAAATGAATATCCATCTTAGTAATAAATAATCAATATGAATGGATTCTAATATCACCTTGAAAATACATCACGACATTATGGAATAGCTCCATGAAACAATAACCGTCTAAATGAGAAATGATCTGTACGAATGATTTGTAATCACCATGAAAAAGCATCATGACCTCATGAAACAACTCAATGGAATAATAATCATCTCAATGATCAAGGATTAGTATAAATGACTTCTAACATATCATGAAATCATGAAACAACTCTATAAAAGAATAATCATCATAGTGACGAATAATCAATATGAACACTTTCTAATCAACATGAAAACATGTCATAGCATCATGCAAAAACTTCATGGAAGAATAATCATCTCAATGAAAAAGAATCAATACGAACAATGTTTAATCATCAAGAAACTGTATCATGGCATCATGGAACAACTCTATAAACCAATAATCATATGAGTAATAAACGACTAGTACGAACAAGTTTTAATCACTATGAAAACGTATCATGGCATCGCAAAACAACTCCAAAGAAGAATAACCATCTCAATAGTAAACAATCAATAAATTAAAAAAATATTCATAAAAAAAACATATAATGGAATTATGAAACAACTCTATGGAATAATAACCATATCAACAAGATAAATGATTAGTATGAATGACTTTTTATCATCATCGAAGTGTATCATGGAATCATGGAACAACTCCATGGAATAATAAAAGACAATCAATACAAATAATTGTAATCATCATGCAAACATATTGAATGGCATCATGGAATAACTCCATGAATACTAACCATCTTAATAAAATGAACGACAATAATGACCTCTTGTGATCATCATGAAAATGCATCATGGCATCATGGAACAACTCCATGGAATAATAACCATATCAATAATAGAATGATCAGTACGAATGACTTGTAATCATCATGGAACAACTCCATGGAATAATAACCATATCAATAATAGAATGATCAGTACGAATGACTTGTAATCATCATGGAACAACTCCATGGAATAATAACCATATCAATAATATAATGATCAGTACGAATGACTTGTAATCATCATGGAATTACTCCATGAAATAAAAACCATCTCAATATTAAATGATCAATACAAACAATTTCTAATCATCATGAAAATGCGTCATGGCATCATGGAGTAACTCCACGGAATAATAATAATTTCAATAACAAACGGTCAATACGAACACCTTGTAATCATCATGGAAATGCATCATATAATCATTTTAAAATAGAAAATAGAAATGAACGAACAATACGAACCACTTCTATCATCATGGAAACACATCATGGAACAACTCCACGGAGTAATAACCATATCAACAATGATTGATTAGTAAGAATGACTCATAATCATCACATGAAATTATAAATTTCAATAACAAATGATCATAAGTAAAAACTATAAGTTTTTTATATTTTGGCTGAAAATAGATTATTAAAATATATCTCTTCGATAAATTATCAAGATTATAACTTTTTAACATTTATATGTAAATAAATGATATAAATCGATCAATTATATTGATTATATATAAGTCTTTGATTTTTTTAATCAAAAGAGAAAATAATTCACCAAAATAAAACTCTTCAATAAATTGTTAAAATATAACTGTTTGATAAATCATCAAAAATATAATCATCAAAATTCACAAAGAAGAGAAATAATGTGAACTTTCAACGTATAAGTATCAATATGGATTGAAACATAACACGTCAATAATCATCGGAAAAGAATAAAAAGAATTATTCAAACATAAGTTTTTATCATGAATCTTTGAATACAACACAGATTATCAAGATGTATAACTGTCAGTAATTTGAAATATATATATATATATATATCGATTTGATCTTTATCATAGATTACACACAATCAGAACAAAAATCAAACTAAAAAGATTTCAAGTGATATGACTTTGATGTAACTCGATGTACATGCATCAAAATATATGTGATATATATGAAATATAAGTATAGAGATCAATCAATTTATGTACTTCTTTCAATATATAAAGCGAATTGAAGATGATGTAAGTTTAACATGCATAATTTTTAATTTATTTATTTTATATAAACCGAATTGCATACGATTCATAAAAAGAAAATTCAAAAATTATACAATAAGAATAATTAAAGATATTGTAATTTCAATATTCTAAACTTTTATTGTTGGAGTTATATATAGAGCACACATTGAGTACACATATATAGTGGGGACTCCTAGCTATATATAGCATGAGTGTGGGCTCACACTTATGCTATATGTAGCTAGGAGCCCCACTATATATGTGTACTCAGTGTGTGCTCTATACACACTTTGGGGTTTGCATATGATGGTGTTGTCTCTCTCTCCTCTCGTCTACCTGCACTCTCTCGCTCCAGTTCAACATTTACTCTATTTCTTTTACACAAATCGAACTGCATATAATCCATGAAAAGCAAATCCAAGAATCATGTAACAAAACACTCAACACATATCAATATAGATATCTAATTGAATACAACATAATTAACTCTTGATCTAAGTTCTTTTACGCAAATTGAATTGAATATGATGCATGAAAGGTAAATCAAAGATCATAACAAGAAGCTTAACACAAATAGATTTGAAATTTTAAAAACTCATACCTCTTGACGATTTCAATTGAAACCGTGTTGAAAATAGTTAGCAATTTATTGTAAGTTACTTTCGGTGAAAAATTTGATAAATTTCTCATGACCAGCAGCTCCGAAACGTCCCAAAACCTTGATAATGACTCTTCAAACATTGAAATCCGAGTTTCAAGCAGAAAGTTATGATGCTTTTATATTTTGCTGAATTGCATATTTTTGTTGCACACTCGCAAGGTGAAGCCGCACGAGACAAAAAACGATCTATTTTTGTGAAGAAAAAGCAACCACGCTCTGATACCTTGTTGAAAAGTATCATAATAACTAATATCTAATTCTGCTAAATGATTTTCTCATGTTAAACTGATCATTTAATATGGGGATGTTCCAGGGGAGAAAAAGCTGGTTAAGCTGGCAAACTGACCACAGTACGGATCCAAAGGAGGGAAAATAGGGATCCAAAGGGGGGGCCATCTACAAAAGAGCAATGTGCTACAATGGGCTTTAAAGACCCTAAGGTTCAGCCCATTAAGACTTCCAAAATGCTAAGGTTCCAAAATTCAAAGGTTATGTCCAAAGGTCAAACACTAGAAAAATTGGATGCTTTGTATGTGTTCAAAAAGTCTTCATAGTTCCTACATAAGAGGGGGCGAGCCCTGGAAGTAGGGGATGAGATAGAAACACACACACACACACACACACACACACACTCACAAGCCTCCTTTACACAAAGGGAATGAGGAACACATGTCAGCTCCCTAGCCCAGATGTACTTAAATCCTATTGGATGGCCATGGAGGTGGACCAATGAGAATTAGGCTAGAGTAAATATAGTTCAATTAAATTAAAAACACTTAATAAAAGAACCAATAAGAATTAAGCTCTCTAGAAGATTATTGATCAATCTCTCAAAGGGTCCAATGAGCATTCAACAGCCCAATGGCTTGCCTGATTCATATTGGCTAGGAGAGGAAGGGGTCCAATGAGGTTTAGTTGCATCAATTAACTACCTAAAGATCTCACAAATGGGGAAAGGAGGACACATGTCATGAGGCTATCATTTATGATTATTTAATCTTGGCTAAGCCTGTAGAGCTCCAATGGGGTGGGAGCATGAGAAAATAGCATGAGGGGTTGACCAAGAGAAAGGGGGCTGATTATCTCAAGTCATTATTCCACACACACTCACACAAGCTCATGTGTGAAGCAAGAAGACTCTCTCTCTTCTTCTCAAGCTTTAAAGGAAAGATTATCACCTACTCCAAGGTTGTGAGAAGGGAGGCCTACACCAACAACTCTTGGCTTTGTGATGCAAATCCATCCAAGAGCCAAGCTTCAATGCATGCTGATCTCCTCTACCATGCAATTACTAAGCTAAGCTGTGCTAATATGAGTGATTATGTGAGGAGATTTACATATTTCTCGTAAGACAACGCCTTCCTCTCAATCTACTCTCATACCTCGCTAGCTCTCACCATCTTCGGAGGTGTGTGAGGTTTTGGGCCTGAGACCGTGATGGAATTGATGTTGCATTTTATAAGTGTTTTGCTTAGTGCTTGAATCTTCCATCTTCATTGCACTAGCTAGTATTGAAGGAACACAAAGAATTGTAATGTAAAATCCCTCTCTTGATGGGAGAAACCTATAATACAAAGCCTTTTGGAGGGGGGACCGGCTCCATGTAAATCCGGTCCTCAACTGTTGTCAATAGCTTAATTTTTCTCTGTTCTAAAGTATTGTTCATGCTATCCATGTAGGTATTATGCGTTTTGTTGCTTTCTTCACCCAAGCACTATTGTTATGCTTATTAGGAATCTATTATAATGAAATGCTGACTATGTTCATGCTAATTTCCGCTACACACAAGTTGTTGAGAGAGAAAGAGAGAGCATAGAAATAGAACCCCAAAGTGTGTGGAATACACACATGAGATCATGTATATATAGAGGGGACCTGGCTGCTATATATAGAGAAGTCATATATTGAGTAGCTTCACATATAAGCTCAACACCCCCCCTCAAATAAGTGTCCCTAGCTGTGGATGAAAAAAAACCCTTGGGGGATCAAGGGAAAAACCCACAGCTCTATTTACACCCATGGTTATATTATAAAAATCATTGAATGTACAAATGTTCGTGAGGAGCTACATCACTCCTTTTACAATGAATATTTTATATGGAGCTACATCACTCCTTTTACAATGAATGTTTTATGAGGAGTTAAATCACTCCTATCCTATCAAATACAATAATGAATACAAAGATTCAATAAAGAGGTGCAAAAACTAGCGATTAGCTCTTGTTCAAAAGTGTCTCCGTGAATCTGTTGTGTAGCTTGTCATCAATATGGCATCACCAAACATGTCTTCATGTTATCATAAATATGGCATCACCAAACATGTCTTCATGTTGTCATCAATATGGCATCACCAAACAAAATCTTTTATTGTCACCAAGTTTGTCTTCATGGAATCAATTCTTTGATCAATCCTACACAATCATAGACTCAAAAAACATAGTCATGAATTTTTTTAGCATCATTAGTGAAATAATTACATTCACAATTCCATAAGAGATGATTCGCTATGCCACTCTTTTGACAACATATATATGCACGACAACATATGCATACATAAAGTATGAACGTAAAAGTTCAAGATGCGTGATTACTTGATGTAAATGACATGTGTATATACTACATAAAACGATATTTATCAACGTAGTCATATCAATGAATATCATCAAAGTATTAACAAAACATCATCATTGTATCAATAAAAATAAATAAATCATCATGGTATCAACGAAAAGCATCATGGTATCATTGAGAATAATCATTGTATCAACGAAACAACATCATGGTATCAGCGAGAATAGCCATGGTATCAATGAAGAAACATCATTGTATCACCGAGAATAATCATTGTATCAAGAAAACAACATCATGGTATCATCGAGAATAACCATGGTATCAACGAAACAACATCATGGTATCACCGAGAATAACCATGGTATCAACGAAACAACATCATGGTATCACCGAGAATAACCATGGTATCAACGAAATATCATCATGGTATCAACGAAAATCATCCTGATCAAACTTAGTGTTTTCTTTGTCCTTAGATGGGTCATCTTGCGAAGGAATGTCCATAAAGGAGACCCCGACCTTGATCTCAGGCTCAATCTCATCCTCAAAGGGTTGGCCAGCAGCAACAAACAAAGTCACAAGGTACACAGGCAGAGCCACCCTCTGAGCCTGGGGCTCAAGCGGAGGAGGGCTTGTAGCGGGTTTGTGGTGGATGTTGACAGGGGCCACCACATCAGCCTGGCACTTAGAGTGGTCCCCAAGATTCATGCCAGTGGCAGTGGGTTTCGACAGGGAACCGTTTTGACCCACTTCAGCATGTAGCTCCACCCTCCATCCCCCCCCCCCCCCCCCCCCCCCCCCCGCGAGTTCCCGTCCGCCTCCTTCCTCCTTCTCCCCTCCTTGCCCTTCACACTCTGCCCCCACTCCTCCTTCTCTCGCTACCCCTCTACTTCCACATCTCCTCCCACTCCTGTCCTGCAACCGTCCCAGGGGGTAGGACCATCCTTGGCTTCTAGGAGATTTCTTGGCAGCACCTTTGCCACGAGTAGCTTGGCGAGAGAGTGACATCCTTTCTTGTGAACCTCCCTTTTGGTGGAGACATCTCCCTTTGCAGCAATTTCTTGTGGACTGACAAGCTTCACTATTCATTGTCGGTGGGACTTTTTCGCCTACAACTTCACACGTTTTCTCGACAACCCTTCACCAAACTTTGAGGCAGCTTGCTTCAAAGTTCATGTATTGTTCCTTGTAGCTAGAGGGATAGAGGCCCTAGAATCAATGGATGGCTTCTATTTTCCCCTTTGTGTTGGAGTGGTTGCAGGCTCAGATCCTCGAGTTCTCTCACCACATGTGAAACCTAGGGGTCATAGACTTGGTTCATACTCTGTGGACGTTTGCCAAGTTCTCAATGACACCTCCAGACTCGGTAGGATGTAAACACATTGTGGTACACTTCTTTGCTGACATGCAGAGCCCGCCATGCTACGTACACATACACGAGGACTCTTGGACAAAGGAGTTTGCCCTGCGCATGGCTCGTTCTTCTTGGGCCTGGGCTAGACACTACTCGTAGGCACACCTCTCTTGGGGATTCTCGGATGCAAATTATTCCCCATCCAAGCCAACCTCAACGATAATACGATTAGGTGTTGTTGAAACATCAATTCTCTCTTTCTCTCCATGAGGATCTTTTCATGGAACGTGGAGGGATTAGGTGGGCCCCAGTTTTAGCGCCAAAGGGGCGGATTACGTCAAGATCTCTAGTGATGCCTTGTGGGAGGAGAGATTGATCTCTTTATGCTAAAAGAGAATCATCTCTGTGAGAGCCGCATTAGACAATGTGGTCAGCTTTTGCATGGTCAATATGAGACATTTTTCTCGATTGCATTGGAGCTGGTGGTATCGAGGGAGGGGTATGTATGACTATTGTGTACTCTTGGCACCGGGCCATTGTGGACAGAGGTAATCAAGGTGCCTGACAGGGCTCAATGGATTACTATGTTCATGTTTGACTCTTGGGCTTCCTGAACATCTATGCATCCAATGTGGTGAGTTAACATGCAGAGTTTTGGTCTCACTTTGTAGAGTCTCTATCGTATGCAGAGAAATGGTGCATTGGAGGAAACTTCAACATGTTGGAGGACCCCTCTAACAAGATTGGAGGTAGCGATGCTACTATTCATGGCACTGAGTTGGTAGCTTGGGAGAGGCTATGCATGACTTTGAGGGTTCCAGATGTTTGGGAACACTATGGTTTCTGGGGGTTCACCGTTTAGTAATGTCATGGGAACCGAATATAGAGATAGATAGCAAAAGGTACAGAAAGAGATCTTTGTATTGATGAATCTTTGCAGACTTTTGATACAACAGAGGAGAAATTGAATATGGGTGCACTCCGTTGTACAGAGCTCGAACCTCCCGACCACCCCCGAGCTTTAGTTCACTTGCATGCAGCGTCTCACTCGCACTCGCACTCGCACTCTCACTCTCACTTGCACTCGCAGAAGACGAGATCGGTGAATGATCCCCCAACGCACCACCCGTCGTGATTTTATCCTTCTTTTCCTCGAAAAGTCTGTACGTTTTTCGCACCAAGTATACCTGTGAGAATAATATAAGAACGTGATCGCTAAGCGATCCATAAAGGTTAGATTTCTATCATGACACTTTGCAGAGATCCTGTTTCACACATTGATTTCTGCATCGCCTACAAAATAGCCAAAAGAACATACTCGTGCAACCAATTCAACATGATAATCAAAGTAAAAAACATAATTATATACCTTCATAATCTCAATTGCAATACTCTACCATGAAGAAACAATCCACTTCTTGGTTGATAGCAGGGAGAACTGTATGATGTTGTATGTCTGTCTGTCCCTGTGTATACTATACTGCTGCTTCCTTCTGTTTGTTTTCATCATAACTTTTACAAACGAACTCAGAAGAGAGCAATCCAGGTACTCAAAACGACGGGAATAAGTCTGGTCTACAAGGCAACACAAAGAGAATTGCGAAAAACTTCTCTACTTGGCTAAAAACGCAACGTTTAGGTCGCGACTCATAAAACATCTATTTTTGGGTCTCCACTACTTTTTCAACTTATTTTAAGCCTACCCATGTATTTTAAGCTAAAACACATAAATTTAAAACATTGATATTAATAAAAAACTCAAATTTTACTTTTCGTAGATAGACTATCTGTTATTCATTAATCTTTATCAAATACGTCTTTAGTATATTATTTAGAAAAAGAATATATGTTCTCTCTTAATATCTCAAACTCATTCATATAAGATCTATTTAATAGACTATTCAACAATCTTTCAAATCGTGCTAAACGAAAGATATGCCCTACTACATTCTTTTCGACTTTAAGAACTTCAAAGATTAGTCCTATTACACTCCCCTTATCAAAATTAACTCTGTCCTCAGAGTTGGAAAGAGAGGGAAATTCTCCTTGCAAAACACTAGGAATAACCCATGATGCATCCTCTACTGGATAGTTCTGCCACTTAACCCAAAACATCCACAATATCTCTATTTCTCAGATGTTTAGCTAATGAACCAATGGGCTTCAAAATTTCAAATGGCCCAGCAAATCGTGGAGACAATCTATTATCCTTTCCAAGAATCAAATGAGACTTCTCAGGAATAACCTTTAAGAAAACTATATCACCAGTTTCATACTCCACAACACGATGTTTCTTGTCATAATACAAT
This sequence comes from Adiantum capillus-veneris, assembly GCF_014529385.1. NCBI lineage: Eukaryota > Viridiplantae > Streptophyta > Polypodiopsida > Polypodiales > Pteridaceae > Adiantum > Adiantum capillus-veneris. Next base: position 61,835,876 of record NC_140940.1, on the reverse strand, counting down.
TTAAATCTCTTTTGGGCTTCTCTAATATTCCCCCTGATTTTGGCCAACTCGTTATCCATTTTCTCAAGCATCTCATGTGACAGTTCTACCTTATTTCTCGAGCTAAGAAAATTTATAGACGTGGGACAGTTATAGCCATACATTGCCTCAAACGGAGTCATCCTAATAGATGAATGATATGAACTGTTGTATGCAAATTCAACCAAAGGCAAATATTCATTCCAATTATATTGGTTTTCATTGACATACATTTGTAACATATCTTCTAGAATACGATTCACTCTCTCCGTTTCCCCATCTGTTTGAGGATGAAAAGCAGTAGACATGCGTAACTGGGTACCTATAGAGTCAAAAGTCGCTCTCTAGAAATGTGAAGTGAACTTAGAATCTCTGTCAGACACTATGCTCTTGGGCATGCCATGCAAACGAAATATCTCTTTCACAAACAAGCGTGCAATGGTCAATACAGTATCAGTTATTTTTACAGGAAAGAAGTGATCTTGTTTTGTGAGTCTATCTACCATCACAAAGATCGAATCATACCCTCCACGAGTAGTAGGAAGTCTAATGATAAAGTCCATGGATATAGACTTCCACTTCTGTAAAGGAATGTTTAAGTGTTGAAGGTCACCAGGCATCCTCTTATGTTCAATCTTAACTTGTTGACATTCAAGGCACTCACGCACATAATTCTTAACATCCAATTTCATACGCGGCCAAAAGAATGAACTTTTAATCTTTTCATATGTCTTATTCAATCCAGGATGATAAGAAAAAGGTGAATTATGACACTCATGCAGAATTTGACTCTTAAAAGAAGAATTTGCAGGATACTGATTTCCCTTATACAAGTGATATCTGTTTTCATACATCTCACCAATATTCTCACGCAAGAATTTCAAAATAGGCATATAAAAGGAATCATTTTCAAATTCAGTATGTATCTCATCAATCAAATTGGACCGCACAATAGTCAACAGATTACACATGGACCTACGACTCAATGCATCTGCAACTTTATTGTCTTTTCCACACAAATACTTCAAATCAAAATCATACTCAGCCAGCAATTCAATCCATCATGTTTGTCTGTTGTTTAACAATGGTTGAGTGAAAATATACTTCAGGCTTTGATGATCAGCATGCAATTCAAATATGACACCAAGCAAAAGATGACGCCAATGTTTCAATGCATGAATAACAACAAGAAATTATAGATCATGTGTTGCATAGTTCAATTCGCGTCGTCTTATTTTCCTAGACTCATATGCAACCACTCTTCCTTCTTGTGTCAAAACACAACCTAATTGTTCACCACTAGCGTCACATGACACAACAAATGATTTGCCCATCTCAGGAACTTTTAAAACACAATTTTCCGCTATTTTAGCCTTCAAGGTCTCAAAAGGAGTCTCACAGCTAGAAGTCCACACAAAACCCTTGTCTTTCTTGGTCAATTCGGTCAAAGGACTTGCTATCTTAGAGAAATCTTTAATGTGTGCTCTCTCATATTGTGCTAGACCCATAAAGCTTCTTACATCTCTTATTGACATAGTCTTAACTTTATCAAGATCAATGTGAATCCTCTCTTTAGAAATCACTCTTCCCAAATACACAATCTGATCCTTTGCAAAAGAACACTTACTTGCTTTGGCATACAATGAAATTAAAGATCATGTGTTGCATAGTTCAATTCGCGTCGTCTTATTTTCCTAGACTCATATGCAACCACTCTTCCTTCTTGTGTCAAAACACAACCTAATTGTTCACCACTAGCGTCACATGACACAACAAATGGTTTGCCCATCTCAGGAACTTTTAAAACACAATTTTCCGCTATTTTAGCCTTCAAGGTCTCAAAAGGAGTCTCACAGCTAGAAGTCCACACAAAACCCTTGTCTTTCTTGGTCAATTCGGTCAAAGGACTTGCTATCTTAGAGAAATCTTTAATGTGTGCTCTCTCATATTGTGCTAGACCCATAAAGCTTCTTACATCTCTTATTGACATAGTCTTAACTTTATCAAGATCAATGTGAATCCTCTCTTTAGAAATCACTCTTCCCAAATACACAATCTGATCCTTTGCAAAAGAACACTTACTTGCTTTGGCATACAATTTATGTTCACGCAAAACTTCAAATGTTTTCTTTAAGTGCAATACATGATCTTCTTCATTCGTAGAATACAAAAAAATATTATCCAAGAATACCAGAATGAAGTCATCAAGATACGGGTGAAAAATATTATTCATTAAGCACATGAAAGTTGTTGGTGCATTAGTCAAACCAAAAGCAAGAACTCTAAATTCATAATGTCCATAACGTGTACGAAAAGAAATCTTTGAAATGCCGTCGGCCTTGATACGGATTTGATGGTAGCCAGAACAAAGGTCAACCTTTGAAAATATTCTGGCACCACTCAAATGACTAAGCAGTTCATCTATGTGAGGAAGAGGATATTTGTTCTTAATGGTCTTTTTGTTTAATCCCCTATAGTCGATGCATAACCTATATGTACCATCCCTTTTCTTTTGGAATAACACAGGACTACCCCAAGGAGATACACCTTCATAATCTCAATTGCAATACTCTACCATGAAGAAACAATCCACTTCTTGGTTGATAGCATGGAGAACTGTATGATGTTGTATGTATGTCTGTCCCTGTGTATACTACACTGCTGCTGTCTTCTGTTTGTTTTCATAATAACTTTTACAAACGAACTCAGAACAGAGCAATCCAGGTACTCAAAATGATGGGAATAAGTATGGTCTACAAGGCAACGCAAAGAGAATTGCGAAAAACTTCTCTATTTGGCTAAAAACGCAACGTTTAGGTTGTGACTCATAAAACATCTGTTTTTTGGGTCTCCACTACTTTTTCAACTTATTTTAAGCCTACCCATGTATTTTAAGCTAAAACACATAAATTTAAAACATTGATATTAATAAAAAACTCAAATTTTACTGTTCGTAGATAGACTATCTGTTATTCATTAATCTTTATCAAATACGTCTTTAGTATATTATTTAGAAAAAGAATATATGTTCTTTCTTAATATCTCAAACTCATTCATATAAGCTCTATTTAATAGACTATTCAACAATCTTTAAAATCGTGCTAAACGAAAGATATGCCCTACTACATTCTTTTCGACTTTAAGAACTTCAAAGATTAGTCCTATTACAAGTAACACCCCTATATAACGTGCGTTCGCAAGGGGTATTAAGAAAAACCCTCTTTTAACATGTCAAAATGAATAAAATGATGCCTTATATTAGGATTTTCTTTCACAATTGAATATAAAAGCCCCTTATTTTCATGTATCTCTGTTAAATTTTCTAAATTTTTTGCATGTTAAAACCCCTCCTTTCAAACTCATGTCATACATTAACATGATTACATAGTGCACCCCCAAGACTCTGGCTTTGTGAGGCCCCTAGACATCCTTGCCTTCTCTGGTTTGGATCGTGGAGTGGGATGAGTGAATCTATCTCAGATAGATCGCTTCTATGCTAGTGACCACATCTATGACTTCGATGGGACAATTTTCATTCTAGTTGGGATATCTTTTTTGGACCATGCACCAGTTATTCTCACAGTGACAGATAGACAGAGGAGGGGGAGCACAATGCTACACATCCCTAAGAGGATCTTGCTGGACTCTGAGCTCAGAGAGTGGAGGGTGTCTCTTTGAACAGAGGGCTTGGACAAGCACAACTCCCCTACTGATAGAATAGCCTTTGGACTTAGTCGGTTCTTTCTTGAAGGAGTCTACCACCCGCCTCTAGCTGTAGTGAGACAGGAGCAGTAGCATCTCTGACAAGTGTTGCTTCCTTGTAGAGGATGCAGTAGCAACACCCAAACAGTCCATGGTTGGAAGAGGAGTTGGAGTAGGCTCCCCAGGATCTTGCCACCATAGAGGAGAGCCATCATGAGTTTGCTTTCCATTGACAGGCATCTCATTGGACCCAGGTGGGTGACAGAGTGATTGGGGCGTTCTTTGAGGAAGTGGGATCCCGGCATGTGCATGCCAGTGTTAGCCAGTTGAGGAGTCCCGACATGTTAGATGCTTTAAATCCAGAGGACATGCATGCAGTTTCTACTAACTTTTACCATGACTTCTTTTCTGCAAATCCTCATTCAAAGCATCAAGATTCATACAAAGAGAATGTTTGGGCACAAATGCCTTGTCTTGTGATTGAGGAGATGCTCTGGAGTCTTGAGCTGCATCTTTAACTAGAGGAGATCCACGAGGCCCTTAGAGCACTTCCCCGTGGTAGTTGTCCCGGTGAGGATGGTTTGACTCCCAATTGTTTCTTAGATTACTGGGACTTGCTTGGCTCAAATCTTTGCAACACTTTTCAGTACATCTTATACACAAGAGATATGCCTAACAGCATGAGTGAGGGTGTCCAATGCTAAAAAAAATCCAAAGTCTAGGCTTTATTCCACAATTTGGCCCTAGACCTACCAAAAGTGCTCCAAACCAAGTGAAAGGTCACACATAGCATATACATCTCACCGCTTTTCTCAAATAACCACTTTACAAGATTAGACATCATACATGTATGATTTCTAGACCTGACATGGAGGAGTTCTATCAACATTTTGAGGATCCCAATTTGTATAAGCATGGTACATATAGCCTCTACACCAAGTTTGGGCACCTTTGGGCATGTTTTGATCACCATCCTCATCATTCCGAATCAAAATTTCCTAAACACCTTCTATGGATTTTGGCACCTGAGCTCTAGTCCAAATTCATATTTGCACACGTCAAGGTCATGCACACATCTGAGATACCTCTGCACCAAGTTTGAGTAAAAGTTCCAACCTAGACATCATACGTATATGATGTCTAGATCCCTAGTTGTGATTTTGGCAACTTTAACACTTTAACCACATTCTTATGAGCTCACCATCAAATATTCATCACATTTGGATATTATTTGACCTCCAGTTACCCAAAAGGTAAAAATATAGATGCACAAACCCTTTTAATGGCTTTGACCATCCATTTTCAAGATCAATTTCAAATCTGAGGCTACGAGCACCATGCACATGCTATACATATCTTATCCAATGACTTTCAAGCAGTTTTGCATCAATAGATATCATACGCATATGATATCTACTCACACTCATAGAGATTTTAAACTCCACATCTTTCATCATGAGCATGTTCACCACCTAGCATAAAGGCCATGCATTCAATTTGGACAAGTTTGAGTAAGATTGTGACCACTTGGAACCCAAAAAAGAGAAAATCCTGGCCTTGGACACATTCTATGGCCCCTACCACATGAGCATCTCCAAATCAAAATATGAGATGAACAGAGGGTTACCCATCACCTGGAGATACTACAGATCAAGTCTGGGCCAAGAATCTCAACAAAGACATCATACTCGTATGATGTCTTCAGAGACCAAAATGACTAATTTGGGGGAATTTCTCACTTCCAATTCCATTATCACATTATTGTTAGCCCACAGCTCAAGGTCTATCAAGTTTTGATTTTGCATACCCATCTAAACCCAGGTTTTGGAACTTTAAAGCTTTGCACCTGAATTTTGGCTTCAAACACATGAGAATAATTCCAATTCAAATTCTGATGCGGAGGGATTCTCTTCCATGCTAAAGCCCAACTCTAGTACAAGTTTGAGCCATTTTGGACAAGTAGACATCGTACGTGTATGATGTCTCACTAACCTGAAAATGGACCTCGGAGCTAACTTGACCCCGTCTAAGCCTTCAACACATGATTATGAGAGTATCTACCAAGTTTCACCCCATTTGAACCTCATCTAGTCAAAACTAAGCCTGAATCCAACTTCAAAGCTTGAAAGGAGTTCTAATGATTATAGCTTTCCCAAATTACATCCAAATTGAATTCTAAGTATATGTACAAGATGTACATGCTATGAGCTATGTACATCTGAAAAATCAATTCATTTTGAGCACTTAGACATCGTACGTTGTCAGGACTTTCTTGGAAGAAGTGATTGTGAATATGTACAGACACATTCATGGTGCATTGAATGAAGGATTTTCCATTTTCCAGAGCCAGGTGGTTACGTGGGGCCCACATGTGTACAGGTAGGACAACACGTACATAGTGCATTGATTTTCACTATCATCAGTACCAGTGTGTTTCTTCTATAATAATGAGGAGTTAGTAGTGCGTAAAAATTCTCGAGGAAGCTATCCGTGGGCCGATGACATGAGGTAAGCAGGTGCGGAAGATGGCATCTAGTGGCGTCAGGAGGTCGAATGGGGTCAATATTTGCACGTGGATAAGTACGGACACAACGTGGGTGTTTTCTTGTGATAATTATGCAAAATGGTCATCATGAGAATTGTATTTGGGGGCCACTTCACGTGTTTGTGGGATGCATTATTGTCAAAAGTTGAGTGCCAGGTGTGCGGATGGATGCAGCAGGGTGACAACTATGCACTGCGTGGCCAGTTTTTGGCATGTTCGGGGTCCGTTTGAGGTCAACTAAAAGGCCAAAGGTGCCCAGGTAATAAATTTAAGTGTGGGAACTGAAAAACTAGAGAGAGAGTAGAGAAAACATGGAGAGAAGAGGAGGGACAGCCGTAAGTGGGTTTTTGCTATTTTTGGAGTCTGTTTTGGCCATGAACTACTCATCCGAGGTCAGATTTGAGCACTTTGACATTGAAGACTGGGGTTTTGGGCAGTTCCAGACGCGATGGCGCTGTCCATTTTTCCAAATTCCTCACTGTTTTTTTTCTATTTTGGCTGTGTAAGTTTCTCCTATGAGCGAAGCCTCTGCTCCATTTTGTGATTGTATTTGGCATATTTTACCCATATTGTGTGAGCTATTTGCCACATTGGTTTTGTCACAAGCTCAATTGTATCTAAACATCAGAAATTATCCTCTTTTGAGCTGAGTTTTTTGGGTGTGTGTGTGTGTGTGTGTGTGTGTGTCTGTGTGGAGTGGGCAAATGGGTAGTCTCTCTCCTCTCACTCCATCGGTGTGTTCCCTGTCTCGGCCAGAGGGGTTGTGTAAGCCGAGTGGTGCCACATAGTGTGTGTGTGTGTGTGTGTATCATACCAAGAGTGTGTGTTGGGTCATTATAGAGGCGTAGTGTGTGTTTCCATCCGGCTCACAACGCGTATGATGTCACATCATGAATCTACACCAAAAATGCACTTATAGTGTCCGCAAGATCAATGGAAGCTAACAAATTACCAACAAAGAAGAAGAAGTTGTCCTTAAAGAATATCATTGCAACCACCAAACCCTATAAAATACTCGAAGAGACACTAAATCCAGCCAAGGCTTGGATGGATGAAGCGACATTGGAAAGAGAAGGACTAGAAGTGTACCAAGGTATATTCAGAGTGCCATAAATTTTTCACCATAGCTCCAATCGATGAGCCATAAAGACGGGCTGGTGGAGCACTTCAAGAACTACAATTATAGATCATAAACTCCCATGTGCTCACTTCAAACATACTCCTTTTTTATCATCATCAAGGCATCTTTTGGTCCTTTAAGTCGCATCTGACATACATTAATCATTAAATTTGCATGTTATCAAGCCCCGATCACTGGTAAATAATAAAGTAGACTTCAATCAAGCACAATGTGCATCCTTCTGATAATTTTCTTTCATGCACTTTTTCTTATATACCCTTGTGCAAGGCATGGCTTGTTTCCCCTCTTGTAAATCTATCAGTTAGCAATTTTCATTTGCCATAATCGAGTTGCACTCAGATTGCATTGCCTGATCTCACTTCACACTATCCTACATCTCAATAGCCTTTTGGTAGTAGGTACTAGTGACCAACGATTTTTTAGACTTAAATCGATAGCCTTTACACCTCTTTATTGAACCTTTGTATTCATTATTGTATTTGATAGGATAGGAGTAATGCAACTCCTCATAAAACATTCATTGTAAATGGAGTGAAGTAGCTCCTCATAAAATATTCATTGTAAAAGGAGTGATGTAACTCCTCATGTTCTATTTTTGTACAATCGGTTTCAATCAAGAGAAAATTTGAAACCAAAAAGCGAAAGTCGATTTTCAGACATGTATCCAGTCCGCGAACGATAACTCAAATTGGTGCAGAAGTTGAAAAAAGTTTCTTCTGCAACGTTGTAAACCACATCAATTCCAATGCCTCACATGGGTTGTTTTTGCAAAATCATTTTCAATTGGGAAAAAAAAAAAGAAAACAAAAAGAAAAAGTTGCTTTTGAGACATGTATGCAGTCCACCAACGATAACTCAAAATGGGTGCAGAATTTGAAAAACTTTTCTTTTGCAAAGTTATAGACCACATTGATTCCAGTGCCTTATGCGGGGTAGTTTTTGCAAAATAGTTTCTAATTAAGAGAAAAATTAAAAACAAAGACGTCCTACTCTGATACCATGTTGAGAGAGAAAGAGAGAGCACATAAATAGAACCCCAAAGTGTGTGGAATACACACATTAGATGATGTATATATAGAGGGGACCTGGGTGCTATATATAGAGAAGCCATATATGAGTAGCTTTACATATAAGCTCAATAGTTACTAGGCTATTAAATGTTACAATAAGGTAGAGAAAGAGAAGAATAGAGAGGTGATATGCAGAGTGTGCAACCCCAAAGTGTGTAGAATACACACCCAACGTAATATATGTATAGAGTAGACCTAGGGCTATATTTAGAGTAGCTTCACATTTAAGTTCAACAAAAGACACATCGGAAGAGCACTTCAAGAACTACAATTTTAGATCATAATCTCCAATCTGTGATCACCTAAAGAATACTCCTTTTTAGCATCATCAAGGCATATGTTGTCCTTTAAAGCCGCATCTGATATACATTAATCGTAGAACTAGCTTGTTAGCAATCCCTGAACACTCATCGTTAATCACGTAAGCTTCAATTAAGCTCAATGAGCATCTTCTTGGTATCTTTCTTAGCATGGGAGAGGAGCTGCACGACAACGGATGACATTCCCAGGGAGCTACCTTGTAAAAGGGAATAAGATGTCAATAGAACTTCTACATGGTAGTTCATCTCCTAATAAGCCTCCTTATCAGCTCTCACTGGCTCAACAAGAGGAGATTATGACACAAGTGAATTAGCTTGTGAAAAAGGGTGCTTAAGGCCGCAAGCAAACTCCTATGCTTAGCCACCATCCCTCAAACAACCCCTCTAGCCAATCCTCGTTGCCTTGTGGATAAAGTTATTTTTTTTTCAATTTGCTATCGTTTAGCAAATTTAGGGCACAAAGTGTACCGAATGGACAATTTTAGCCAGTCATCACAGGATAATTTTTCAGCCTAATTTTCCATCATCTAACATATGCAGGTCATCTGAAGAACCTTTTTTACAGTTGATTATCATCAACTTCAACCATTTAAATAAAATAAATGTAAAAAAATATAGACATTAAGTTTAAATTCATTGACAGATATGTCGTGTAGCATTCCTGCAAAATGAGCTAAATTACACAAATGGAAAAACTTGTTTCAAGTTTACATAGAGCGACAGAAGATACACGAGTTCCAAAGAAAACTTGATTCTAGTACAAGGGTTCCAAAGCGAGCTTGTTTCCAATAAAACGGTTAGTTACATCCAAAAGTGTCACTCATGTCCTAGGCGACATGCTAGTTGCATGTCCTTGGTCATGATTGTTACACACTTAGCATGGACAACACATAAGAACGTGTCAAAAAAGAGACTGACCAAATAAGTCTATGCATCCTCTTGGTTTGACTCGAGGGCAACAACAAACATCCAAAGCTTTGTGCTTTATCTTTTTAGCACCTCTTTAAATGTCCATGCAAATGGTGGTTTCTTGATAAGCATCTCTGTTGTCTTCTGGTGATGTCGGATTTCAGTAAATGCTCTACAAAAGCATTGTGCTCTCTGAGGTCGATGTTTTGGGGGGGTCTAAGCTCCTTGTGGCTCTGCTCTTTGTGGCTTCTTGTAGAATCTCAAAGTGCGATGGCGCTTGGGAGGTGGTTGAGGGGCATCTTCATCAGAATCATAATATTAATCATCACTGCTTCACTCATCATTGTTCGGTTGATTAGAGACATGGCACCCATTTCCTTGGGTAGTGACTAACCGGTCACATTTTGGTGACTTGGGCCGGATGCCATCACACCCATCCCTCCTGGCAATGTCTCTTAACCCACCCTATGATTCACTAGGATGTCCTCCCCTTGCCATGATGGATGCTTATTGGATGTGTCCGTCTCTATGCATTCAGGGCGGGGTTAGCTAGCTCTTTTGGTTGTCAATTTACACGCATCTTCTGCCTTCTCTGCAATTCGTTGGTCTTTGGATTATTCTTTGCAGTTGTTTTGGTCCTTGCCATCTAGAAAGTGCGTTTGGGAGGCTTCCTAGAGCTTGTGGTATTCAGTGAGGGAGGAAGTGTTCTATGTTTGTGATGGGAGGAGGGGGGTTTTCCTCTTGATATAGGGTGGACATATAAGTGTGGGTTCACATGGTGGAAAAGAGACGCTAAAATCACAAGTAAATAATCTTTTGAATTACAAAATCACGTGAAAGTATAGAACTATTCAAACACACAAAGCTATACGTCTACTTGAAAATTTGCATAAACAATCAAACAATGTCTACGCAAATTCCAAGTACATTTATTGCCTCCTGGACTAGACTTTTCCCACCGTGGTCCTTGATGCTTGCCACTCTGCATGCCTTACTAGACCTTGTGAGGATCACTAGTACTCCAAGGAAGAAGCATGGGCTAGTCAACAGGCTTCTTTTGCTGAGCACGATGACCTTGCATGTTCAATCGACACTTTGCGTCCAAAGGTGGTACGATAAAATCAATTCGACATTTCCTGAAGATAGAATGAGCACAGTAAACCCCCTCCATGTCTTGTATTATTGAAGTGGGTTTTCCTCTAGATATAGGGTGGACATATAAGTGTGGGTTCACATGGTGGAAAAGAGCCGCTAAAAGCACGAGTAAATAATCTTTTGAACTACAAAACCAGATGAAAATAGAGAACTATTCAAACACACACAGCTATACGTCTACTTGAAAATTTGCATAAACAATCAAACAATGTCTACGCAAATTCCAAGTACATTTATTGCCTCTTGGGCTAGACTTTTCCCACCATGTTCCATGGTGCTTGCCACTCTGCATGCCGTACTGGACCTTGTGAGGATCACTAGTACTCTAAGGAACGAGCATGGGCTAGTCAACGGGCTTCTTTTGCTAAGCACGATGACCTTGCATGTTCAATCAACACTTTGCGTCCAAAGGTGGTACGATAAAATCAATTCAACATATCTTGAAGATAGAATGAGTGCACTAAACCCCCTCCATGGCTTGTATTCTTGAAATAGACACCGCTAGCACAGTAGTGTGCCTTCTCCATACCTTGCGTGCTCCAAATATCCAATGAACCATACATGTTCATAAAGTATCCACCATGTGCATAGAGGATGTGTTGCCCATAAAGCCACAACACATTGAAGATCAAAACTAAAGCATAGAATAGAACAAGCAAAAATAGAAAGCACTCACCATATAGAGTAATGTTTATTTCACCCCGTGCAATGACAACCGCCTTTGTGAACTCTGCCACCAAATTTTGGATTGTTCTTCTATGCAACACTGGAGCTATTGGTCCCATGACAATCTATTGAATTTAGAAGCCCTTTTACTTTTGAGATAGCGTCAAGCGACCTCTTTGCAACCTCCATTATAAAGACATAATCAAATAGGAAGCTTAAATAAACAAGCAAAGATGTGCATGAAAGCATGAAGTGTGCACATTAGGAAGAGAATGGGGTCTAGGAGGGCTTATTTTTTTCATAGTTTAAGGGAGTCAAACCTTTAGTATTAAGAAAGCAATCAAAGGACAACTTTTGAATTCAAACACACAAAATGACTAGTATATTTCAATTCAATTTTTTTTTCCAAAATCAAATGTAAAATCTAGTGGGCAAAACCATATCATGTAACATAACTACGGAAAGAGCTTGGCGTGTAGATTACAAACCAGATATAATCTTTGCTCAAATTGGAGATTATATATAGGAGTTATGGAAGGCCAAAAACCATAAAGTTATCCACCCCCTTTTTTGAGGAGAAAAGTACATTCTTTGACCACCCTTACACCTCTCTTGCACACCCACCATTCTTGCACACATGTCATGCATCTATTTAAATGTTAATCACCTCCCTAATCTCATAGAAAATAAAGAGGCACTCCTATACCCCATCCTCTTCCTAATGAAAAATGCACATTTTTGAGAGGGAAGTTAATTATAGAGTTCCACTATTCACTGTCTTTTATGGCACGATTGGGCTCCCCAAGCATAGGACATCGTAGCACCAAATGCTCCCACACATGTGTAATTTGAGAATTTTCCTCTTCCTCTATTTCATCAACCATTGCAATTTTTGTGTGCATTTCCCTTATAGCCCTTAATGCAGAATGGAAAAGGATATAGAGCTCCAGCCCCTTGTTTTCACCTTACAATGTACTTGATTGTTTTCAAATCGCCACCTAAGTGCCAGTCAACTTCAAACTCTGCTATGTCGTCTACTTGGAGTTTTTCCCTAGCTAGATGTGTCTTAATGAAATCTGTTATCCACGAAATGCATTCAAAAATCCAAGCAAGCACTCCATGGGTCTCCTTGGGAACCTCAATAGCACCAAGCCACCAAATTTCTTTCTCCCACTGCACATCGAAAGATGGTGCACAATCCTCGTTCATAGTTGTACACTTTGCATGAAATAACACCTCGTTTATGAGAGTAATACTCATCCTTTCGAGTCTTCATTTCTTCACAATCTGATACTTGTCTAGATTAAGCACAAACACCAACTTTGAACCTATCAGTGGAAAATGTCCAAAATAACATATAGTTTCCAAAAAAAAGACTATGCATTACTATAGCCTCATCATTAGGTGTTCACATTAAAAGGGAATCATTTCCATTTGAAGACATTTGAGATCAACAAAAATATTATTTGGCATTGAGTAAGGAAATACCTTATCCATCCTCTTTGCACATATTCTTGCATTGGTACGTTTTCTTACTCCTTTTGATCGCTTGGTAAAGATGGATAGACGCATTATCTCCTTTGTGTGCAAATAGCCTCTAATGCGAAAGTACAGATCCTCGTTTGAGGCCTTCTTAGAAATATTGACCTTAAGTGGTATAGGAAAATTATTCTCAGTAATTCCTCTTTCCCTTAAAGCATCCTTAAGGAGACCATATAAGGCAATGTAGCCCTTAGTACTAATTCCCACTTCATCAGAAGACTTCTGTACATCAACATCGCTCACAAGATTTGAAAACTTTTGCATCACCTCCTTTGTGAGAGTATTGTTTAAATGTTTTGCATTTGGTGCTTGTAGAAGGCCTACGACACTCAATTTCTTGAGGCACAAACTCAATAACTAAATTGCTTTTGTGGTAATGTTTTTATCCATTCTTGTAGGAATTTTATCCAAGAGCTGTGTGGTCGCCACAGCCACGAGGATGTCGTAGGCCACTAAAGGAGTAGTAGAGCTATTGCACAGTAACATTTTGCAAATAATTAATGCTCTTCTTCAGACCTTGAAGTATCTACATACACACGACTATCTCTACAATGACATACACTCCTGCAACATGATGCTTCATTTTGGACAGAAGGGGGTCTATGCAGGCATTGTGGATTGGAGTCATGTACAAAGACCAAAACAGCAGCATTCTTTCCTCCACTCCGCAACTTTCAAATAGAAACTAGAAATCAAAGCAAGAGATATTTTTCATGGGCCTCCCAGAATGCATATCTACTAGTCCCCCTCCATGGAATAAAGCCATCAAAATATTCTCTATGTGTCATACTCGTAAACAACTCTTTAAGTGCATGTTGGTGCCTCAAAATAAAAACAAAAGTGATTGTTTAAGCAATGTACTTACCCACCTTGAGAGTGGCAAGTGAAAAAATCCCTTCACTCAACCTAACGCTTTTGATCTTTCTCGTTGTCTAAATGGTGTCCATAGAGTGGGTTATGACATTGTAATGATTTTTGGTCTATGACCAGCTGATGATCAAAGTGATGATTTGATTGTTGTCTTTTCTCTAGTTGAAAATGTAAATTGTATAATTAATCAAGTTATCTTGTGTCTTTTCTATGACATGGTGATAGATATTCTGTCTCTTTCTTGCACCATGATTAAATTATCTTGTATTTTTCTTTCAAGGTTATAAGTAGGTGAACATCAAGTAGTATAGCATGACTATCTTTCATAATTTTCAAGTAATCACACCGGGAAAAGCTTATAGGACTTAAGTCACACATCTTCGTTTGCATGAAAAACACCAAGGATATCATCTACTTCATCCATATTAGAGCATTCTAAAGCTATCTCCCATTCCATATCATCATCATATAGCCATGGGTTTAGAAGACACCGTAGTGCTTTTGTGTTGCTCTTGTTGCAATGTTCACTGGCTTATGGATAAATCTCATGTTGCAGATCTCTCACAGTTTCCACTTGATGCTACAATAGATAAAACCTTTACTGCAATGTGTTGCAGATCCACTTTCTTTCGCCATACTCCTTCCATTGTGTAGTCACACTTGTGTGTGAAATGGCATATATATGCCATTGATCCTCGAACATACCAGTTATGTTAGCATAATCAACTTGCTGATGAAAAGCAATTTTCCCATCCTCCTATCCCAACAGTTAAGAGCACATTGTTTTGAAGTCGGTCATGAATTTTTTGTTGGCCGATTGTTGATGCATTCGGGATTTGGGATCCAATACAAATGAAACACCATGCAACGGCATATGCAATTGCACCGTCGCATGTTGCCGACTATGATTATGACAGCTTTGTTCTTTGCACCAATGCCAACATGCTCTATTAATTTGCACAATGCCTCTGACATGTACCAAGAAACTCGACCAAAGAAGAAATGGTTTTTCCGGACTGACAGTCCTCTCTACATTGCGCCAAAAAATTGTCAAGTTCACAAGTTTTGCACATCTTGTAGTTGTCTTTTAGTAGCTAGGATACTTACTGAGCCATGCATCCCATCGTCTATCAGCCATAGTTTCAATCAAAGGAGGCTTCACTTCTTGCAAGGTGGGAAGAACATGATATGCGGTTGCAAACCTTGTTGGACAAAATATCTGTAAAGTTTTATTGGGTAATTTTTGTTCGAAAAAGAGCATATAGAAATTGATGCTCTCTAATAAATTTCACCACATGGTTTGCATCCAGTAATAATACGCCCGTATAATATGGGATAACCTATAATATGCTCGTGTATGGTGTATTATATGGATCACGTATATCATATAATGCAGCTTAGGCAGGCGCGGGTTCCTGTACAAATGCACACGTGGACTCATGGCAAGTTTAGACTCTGCAAGCGCAGCGAGCCCGCCAAAGCTTTTCCCTCTCTCTTCTATTCACACAATGCAATTCTATGGTGAACATGTTTTGCATATGTGAAATTTTTCTCATTGGAAAAATAGAAATCAATAGTTTAATTGAGATTCCTATGCTTGCAAAAGCTTCACGTGTTTGACAACATTAGAAATTTTTCAATTATTAGAATTTATATTATCTAATCCAAGTTTATATCTTTTCATGATTGTGCTTTTACAGATTCAAATAGTTTGCAGAAGGTGGAAGGAGAAAAAAGACCAAACTCAGAGATTCTTGATTAAGTGGCCTTGATTTTTATCCCCATTCCAAAGCTTGCAGAGCGGTTAAAACCTCTTGGGCAACATAGTAGATGACAAAAATTATCTTGTGCCTGATTTGTGTCAAAGGGTGATGGAAAGACATCTTTGTAAGAATTTTCTATTTATTCGCTATTGAGTTTTGCATGTTTGGTTTCATGTACACCTATGCCTCTTTGTAAGCTACTTGTATTATACAGTGTATTTTTTTCTACGATCTTTGGTATTTCTCAAGTATTCTTTTCTAAATTGTCTTGTTGCACGACGGGCACACGCATAGACATACACACAACAATACCCTGTTTCTCATAGTACAAAGTGTATATATTTGAGTGATTACTCCAAGGTATATCCAAGGGAAAACTAACACAATAAGATTTAGAAATTTTCTCATGTAGGAAAACGGAGTCTTTTTCATCAGTGTTTTTCATTCAATGCATAACATAATGAGCTTCTGCTCGAGAGGGACCACATACCTAGCTAGGTATGATTGGGGGTAGGGGACCACCGGGCCAGCGGTCCCCTGCCCCCAATCGTACCTAGCTAGGTATCTGGTGCCTCCCTCACAGAATCTCATGATGTTGAGGTAAGTCACAAGGTGGGAATTATTGTGAGAATTTGTCCAATTTAACTTCTTGTGGATAACTTAAAATGGATGAATTCCAAGCACTAGTTGAGGCAACAGACCAAATGCTAGAAGTGCTTGAAGCAACAGCTTGTATACACTTCTCAATGATTCCAAATTTTGAGTACGAAGTGAAAAGAATGAGTGCACTTGCTCCCAAGAGATCAACATTTTACTAACATGAGCCAAAAGGTCAGGTCAAGGACATGATGGTTCCAAAGTTGATGAGTAAAGAGACAAATGACAAAGCATGGTGGCAGAGGCGACGGAGAGGGGGAATTCCACAGCGCTGACGTAGCGAAAGGTGACGCCCTCGCTCGGTGCCAGTGCACCACCGGCCTTCACAACACAGTCTTTCAAGGCTACCCGATTGAACAGCGCTGGATTGACGAAGCTGTCCGACCCAAAGGCGCCGCACGAGACATGAATGTCACGGAAGGAGCAGCCATCGATACACGTGTTGATGATCTGCACCAAGAATTCGGAGGGGCCTACGGGTCCCTGCAGTAGAACGATGTCCTCCTCTGCCTTTCACTTCGCTTGTACTGCAAGTAGCTTTCTACCGCCATCGATGCAGAGACGGCGACATGAACTTTATGCGGCTGCAGTATAGCGTTACCTGCAACAGTCGCGTTATTGGCGACGGAAATCTACAAAGTAGGCCACAAGCACCACATTAACCCAGAAGACACTGCCGTGATGATCTAATTTTATACAAAAGCTCACCCAAATTTTCCCATACAAACTGATCTCCCGTATATGTAGACCCGGCCAGAAATTATAATTTCCGGAACCTCACACGATTCCTTTTGGGGAGTGTCACAAAAGGGAACATGGAGAATTTGAGCTAATTTTTAATATTTTTACACTATTTTCCTCATAATGCAGGCCTCCGGAGTTATTCCTTTCCCTCTTATTCTCAATCAACATTTTTGAACTTCAAAGCGGCATAGTTATAAGTTGAGACACACTTTTCCCCAACACCAGACCACACATCAAGAAAGAAAGAAACGATGAAACAATCATAAGAGTGGATTTTTGTCCTTAAGAATTCAATTATTCAAGTGTCTCGGTTTCATTTATGCACTTTGTTAAGATCGGCACATTGTGTGTGTGTGTGTGTGTGTGTGTGTGTGTGTGTGTGTGTGAGAGAGAGAGAGAGAGAGAGAGAGAGAGAGAGAGAGAGAGAGAGAGAGAGAGAGAGAGAGATCAGCATGCTTGGGCCCACCACCTTATTGACATTGTGACAACCCTATAACATCTTATGAAGGTTGTTATGGCCCTAGCCGACACTCATTGTCTGCATTTCTCTGGTCCCATATACTCAATCTAAAGTGTGTAGATGTGTGCACCAACTGTCAATAACATGTTATGCTACAACCGTACAAAAATTGGCACAGCTACAAAAAGAACTTGCAAGCTACTTATTAGAAGGCAATAAATGATGCATATGTGACCATTTGTGAGACATAGTCATTTCAGAAAGGTGCCAATGCATTTGCTTCATGTGACTATAAATTATTAGCCATGTCCTATGTAACCTCGATGAGACTCATATGTACTAAACCATTGTGAAAAGGGATCTACATAGTGTGGCTAGTTTCTATTGGAGCAATGACACTACAAGAATGGAGAGAAAACCCAGCCCATTGGTCAAGGGCATGAACACCCACTAGAAGCTCACATGTAACTTGATAAAAGCTACAATATTTTAAAAAAAAACCTCAAAAAAGCTCATTATGAGTATTTCAAAGTTCTAGATACTATCTAAAAAATCTTGAAGTGTAAGGCTTGTTGCTTCGTTGTCAATGTTAAAGAAAGAGTATGGTCTTTCTTTGAGAGACTCTAGGACCAAAAAGTGAGATTCCAAAAGGTTTAAGTACTTTCTCAAAAGCCTTGAGTAGAAAGACAATCCCATCTGCCACCTTAGATGTATAATTGTGAAGAGTGTGTGCACGAATGTGTGGTGTGCGAGGAAGGAGAACATAGAGAGTTTTGGGTTGAGTTCTCACTTACAATTGAAATGCCTCACTATTTGTTATTGAAATGTATTACTAATAAATAGGGAGAAGGTTGGTACGGTCAATGTGATGGATGTCCAACCAGTTCGCACAAACCCTAATCTTTCTCCCTTGAACACCGACATGGCGCAAGAGGCCTATGTATGTACAACTTGTACAACCATAAAGCATCCAAGTGGTGTCACCATACACCCATTATGTCCATGCAATGTGAAGAGTGCTATGAGGGTAGGCTCTTTGTGAGATCATCCACACGGTTGTCATCCATATGAACCTTGACTAGCTCCATGCGCTTCGTACTCAATATATCGTGTATCACATGATAACAGACTTCTATGTGTTTGACTTATAGTGAACAAGGGGTTCTTCTCTAATGTAATCACACTCTCACTATCACAATGCAACACTAGAGTTTGAGTAATGTGAAGATCTCCCACAAGGTGACCTAATCACACAGCTTCCTTGGTAACATCAAAAATTGCCACATACTTTGTTTGTGTGGTGGCATGATCTCCATGACGACACGATTACTCTAGGAAAAAGGAAAACATAGCAAGAGGTGGATATTTGACTATCCAGACAACCCGCATAATCCACATCTATGTAATCCACAATGGATGCATCACTATTCCCAAAGCATAAGCACGTGTCTATCATACCTTCCACATATCTCAAGATGTGCTTGACTGCTTCCCAATCCTTTTTGCCAAAAAATTTCTAACCATTCCCACTCCAAACGCAATGCGTAGTCTCATGGCCACCATGGCGAACATAAGTATGTCAATTGCTGAAGAATATGGCACCTTGGCCCCTTTTGATTTCTCAACATCAAACTTGGGAGCATCATTCTTGCTCAATTTTCTAAATGACTGCATTGGGTTACACAATGAGGCATCCCCCCCCACCTCCCCCGCCCCTACATTTTAAACATTGCAAGAGCTTGTGAATATACTTTTTGTGTGACAACTCTCCCTTTTGATCTCTCTTGATTCACAACCAAGAAAGTAATACACGTCTCTTTAATGTTTCATAGAGATCTATGTGCCAAGGGACTGCTTCAAAATGATAATCTTGTCTTTTGGCTTCCCGACAATAAGCATATCATAAACATAAAGTATCAAGATGAAGGGTATACAAGAAACAATCTTCTTGGCTCCTTTTATATCCTTGGGATTGCATTTAGTTTTCAAAATTCATGTACCAGTTCCTTGAGCCTTGTTTTAGGCCATACAATGCCTTACATAATTTACACACCAATTCTGCCCTTGTAGGCTTCTTAGCTTCGACTTCAAAATCCTGTAGTTGTTTCGTGTAGAAATCCTTGTCAAGATCCCCATGAAGGGAAGCCGTCTTAATGTCTATCTAGACAAGTTCCATGTCCGCAGTGGCTACTAGTCCAAGTAGAAGATGGAATTTAGCTAGCTTGACTACCTAAGAGAAAATCTCATCAAGGTCCATATCTTTGTTTATTTTGAATCCCTTAGCGACCAATCTAGCCTTATACTTAGGCTTAGGATCTTCTTTCACACACTTTTTCTTATATACCCTTGTGCAAGGCAAGGCTTGTTTCCCCTCTCATAAATCTATCAGTCAGCAATTTTCATTTGCCATAACCGAGCTGCACTCAGATTGCATTTCCTGATCTCACTTCACACTATCCTCCATCTCAATAGCCTTTTGGTAGTAGGTACTAATGACCAACAAACTTTTAGACTTAAACACGGAGTTGAACTTCACATTATGCTCAGACATGAGCAACGAGAGTCTAGATAGAGAGAGAGAGAGAGAGAGAGAGAGAGAGAGAGAGAGAAGGAGACCTGCTACACCCACTTGTTGTGAAGTATTCAAGTTTGTTCAAAAGTAAACTAAGCTGGGAACACCACGCTTCCAATAGCAGCAACTTTTGTGCATTGTAAAAGGGTCATCTGTGCAACTCTCGTGCCATGGCAGCCTCCTACGTATATTGCTACTTAATGGTGAAAGGCTCCTTTAGCTCTCGAGCCATGGAGCTATAAGCAAAAGGGGAAACAAATCTCATGATATGAAGTTGTTAGAATGAATCATTAGTTTGTGACCAGGTGAGGGGACGATGAGTCTGGGACCCTCTTTGAAGGTTACAAACAAAGATTAATGAAAATTTCCTAAAATACACTATATTATTTACGATGCACTTTGCTATTGGAACTTTTAAGTCAACCAAAACTTTTGTCAAGGGCCATAGATTTTTGCACACTAGTGGCATACTTAAATGTATGCCAGGATGCATGTAAAGAACATAGCATGAAAATGGATATTAATTCAACATCAAAATTAAGCTTTTTCAATGTCAACTGAGTTGAGGATTGTAAGTTCAAATTGATGTTTTCATCATAAAAATAAAAAATCGATGAAATTATAAGAAATCATCACGAAATAATTATATGAAGTAAAAACTATCTACATCACAAGAAATCATTATGAAATAACATCATGGCATCATAAAATAAATCTATAGAATAATAAACATAACAAAATATCATGAAATCACAAAACGGTCATCTTAATCATTAAAAATGAGCTTAAAATAACAACATGGTATAATGAATTGACTTCATGCAATAATGATTCTTTCAATTATAGTAAGTCATCATGAAAAAATATCATCGTATTAAAATGACTCTATCTAACAAGAAACTATCTCAATTATACTAAGTCATCCATGAAACAATGCTATGGAACATAAAACCATTTCAATAAGAAACCATCCGTATCATCATGAAAATGTATCCTGGTATCATGGAACAAATCCACGACTGAAAGAAATTCTTACTAACAAAATCAATAGAAGTGACTTCTAATCATTATAAAAATATAGCACGTCTCATAGAACAACTCCATGAAAAAATAACTATCTCCTTAAAAAATGATTATGAAAATACGTCATGGCATCATGGAACAACTCTATAAATGAATAACCATCTTAGTAATAAATAATCAATATGAATGGATACTAATATTACCATGAAAATACATCACAACATTATGGAATAGCTCCATGAAAGAATAACCATCTGAATGAAAAATGATCTGTAGGAATGATTTGTAATCACCATGAAAATGCATCATGACCTCATGAAACAACTCCATTGAATAATAATCCTCTCAATGATAAAGGATTAGTATAAATGACTTCTAACATATCATAAAATCATGAAACAACTCTATAAAAGAATAATCATCTTAGTGACGAATGATCAATATGAACACTTTCTAATCATCATGAAAACACGACAAAAACTCTATGGAAGAATAATCATCTCAATGAAAAAGAATAAATATGAACAATAATTAATCATCAAGAAAATGTATCATGGCATCATGGAACAACTCTATAAACCAATAATCATATCAGTAATAAACGACTAGTATGAACAAGTTTTAATCACTATGAAAACGTACCATGGCATCACAAAACAACTCCCTAGAAGAATAACCATCTCAATTGTAAAGAATGAATACAAAAAAGAAATAATCATCAAGAAAACGTATCATGGCATTATGAAACAACTCTATGGAAGAATAACCATATCAACAAGATGAACGATTAGTACGAACGAATCATGGAAAAACTCCATGGCATAATAAAAAACAATCAATACAAATAACTTGTATCATCGTGAAAATGTATCATGGCATCATGGAATAACTCCATGAAATACTAACCATCTTAATAAAATGAATGATCAATAATAACATCTTGTCATCATCATGAAAACGCATCATGGCATCATGGATCAACTCCATGGAATAATAACCATATCAATAATAGAACGATCAGTACGAATGACTTGTAATCATCATGGAAACGCATCATGACTCCATGAAATAATAACCATCTCAATATTAAATGATCAATACAAACAATTTCTAATCATCATGAAAGCGCATCATGGCATCATGGAATAACTCCATGGAATAATAATAATCTCAATAACAAACAGTCAATACGAACGCCTTGTAATCATCATGGAATGCATCATGGTATCATTGAATAACTCCATGGAGTAATAATCATTTTAAAATAGAAAATAGAAATGAACGAATAATACGAACCACTTCTATCATCATGAAAACACATCATGGAACAACTCCATGGAGTAATAACCATCTCAACAATGATTGATTAGTCAGAAGGACTCCTAATCATCACATGAAATTATAAATTTCAATAACAAACGATCATAAGTAAAGACTATAAGTTTTTTATAACTTGGCTGAAAAATGTATCTCTTCGATAAATTATCAAATTATAACTTTTTAACATCTATATGTAAATAATGATATAAATCAATCAATTATATGTTGGAGCTATATATGGCTCACTCTACTGAACTTGGTCTCACCTATATATTTGTATCTTGTCCTCAATATGAATCAGTCTTTGGGAGCGTATATGGTGTGTCTCTTGTCTCGTCTCTCTCTCTTTCTCACTACATCTCAACATGGTATCAGAGCGGTAACGATCACGCGCCGATTCAATTCATGGTGACACAACAGTATGTGTATGCGATTCGCATGTAAGATTCAAAATTGCTACAAATTTTATTTTTGAGCGTTGATTCTTGTTAATTGTGGTTGTTTTATGTTAAGAAGAATATGATTAGTGTTTTATGTGGCGTTTATTTCTAATCAATCTAATCGTTGATTACGTTTTCTTGTTGATGAAACCCTGAACTTCATCTCAATTTTTCTTGTTGTTCTACTCAAAATTTGGAGAAACGAGAAAAGCGCAATGGAGTGTAGCGCAATGACACTTTTCATCCATAACTTGTTCGTCTCCTCGAGCTCTTCGATTTGAATTCTAGGTTTGCGTCAATCGGAGTTCACAGCAGTAAGTTATGCTGTTTTTACTACAATTGAGCTTGACGCAGTTTTCTTCGTCCTACTTCTTTGTGAAGAGTCCGCGATCGTTTTTCTTATTTTGGCGTTAACTTTTTCGAGAAGATTTAGCTTTTTGCTATTCATATTGTGGCCATCAATCTTGCGTCTCATGCCACTCTATTTTGAGGACTCGTTTATTATTAACATCTCCTTTACCTTGCCTTTTTTGGGTGACGTCTCTCACATCTTTGGACGTTCCTTAAGCATCCTTCTTACATTTATCGTTGACAGCGGCTATGAATATTCTTGTCAACGGATTTACTTCTGGCCAGCGTTCTGTTCCTCCTTTCCAAGGTCAAGGATTTCCAGGCTGGAAAGCAAAGATGTTGTTAATTCTTGAAGGCAATGAACTCTCCGATGTTGTTCTTGGAAATCGTGTTTGTCGGCCTCAGCCTGTTGATACGGATAATGATAATGTGCTTATCACTGAAGGACCTATATTTGAAGATTGAAATGTTGCCTATACGGATTGGCAACGATGTGATAAAGCAGCTCGTCGGTATGTTCTTTCTGCTCGTACAGATTCCCTTTTGCTTGATATGTATGAACTGCCTACTTTCCACGACGTATGGAAGTACCTTATTGCAAACTTTCAGAAGAAATCTGTTACAGAAATACTTTATTTGAGAGGGTTGCTTAACAAGTTACAATATGAAGTTGGTACTGCCATGTCGGGACATATTGAATCTTTCAAATCTATTATTAATCAACTTGCTGCTGCCGGTGATCGTGTTCCACAAAAGCAACTGATTACACTTCTCCTTGATACAGTGAAGGACTCTTCTTATGATAACATTGTTACTATTCTCTCTAATAAAGATGGTCTTGATTTCGACCAAGCTTGCATGTATTTAATTGAATACTCTCAACGTCAAGAACGTCGGAATGTTGGTCACGATACAGCTATGATTTCAC
Source organism: Adiantum capillus-veneris (assembly GCF_014529385.1). Lineage (NCBI taxonomy): Eukaryota > Viridiplantae > Streptophyta > Polypodiopsida > Polypodiales > Pteridaceae > Adiantum > Adiantum capillus-veneris. The sequence goes on along the minus strand of NC_140940.1, from coordinate 61,811,680 downwards.
AAGAGGAGACTGAGTCACAACAGATGGAACGTTCTTTTTATGCTCGAAGGCATCCATTTTAAAGAGGAAACCGCAGAGGTGGCCGTCGCGGTAATATTTTCTCTCGTCTCAAATTTTCTAATAAGAAATGTTCTTACTGCAACAGAAATGGCCATACTGAAGATGATTGTTGGGCACGTCAATATGATGAAGAACACAACATTACCACAAAACAACCACGTTTATCTAGAGACTCTTCTTCTTCTTCTTGTGAATATTGTTGACGATCTGATCATCCCACTCATATGTGCTATAAGCGTCGATTCGACACAGATCGGAATAGAGCATATGCTACTAAACATCGAAACAACATTGTACCAGAAACAAGCTGCGTCCTATGTTCAGTTGCTCCAGACAGAATACTTCATGTACGTGATGGATCACTTTTTATTGCCGATTCTGGTGCTACAGGAAATATGACATATCAGTCTAAGTGGCTCCATAACTATCATCCACTGCCAGTTCAACGTGTTGTTTATCTTGCTGATGATACTACTTGTCAAGTAAAGGGTATTGGAGACTTATATCTTGGTACCTTATCTTCTTCCACTCGAATTTTGCAAGGAGTATTACATGTACCAGATCTTCAACGTAATCTTCTTTCAGTTTCTAGACTTGTTGATCTTGGTCTGTTTGTTGGATTTGATCATACCAAATGCCGAATTGAGAAAGATGGACAGACTATAGCCACTGCTCCTCGAAATGGTAATTTGTTTGAACTCTCTCTCAACGATGCTGTAGCAAATATTGTCACTGCTCCAGGTGATCATGATTGCAAAGTATGGCATCACCGTTTTGTTCATGCTGATTTCTCAAAACTCCTTGATCTTCAACGTCGTGATCTTGTTCATGGCATGGATCTTAAAGCCCATCTCCATATGGGAATTTGTGAATTTTGTGCTCTTGGGAAACACAATCGTAAACCCTTTCCTCTTTCAAATACAACTCATTCTCATGACATATTAGATCTTGTTCATACTGATATATGTGGACCTCTACCTTCTTCGAGATCACAATATCGCTACTTCATTACTTTCATTGATGATTTCTCAAGGTATACGACTGTATTTCTACTTAGACAAAAATCTAAAGCCTTATTTGTTTTCAAACAATTCCACAAGGCTGCGGAACTTCAAACTGGTCGTCGCCTTAAGAAGCTTCGTAGTGACAATGGAGGCGAATATGTTTCTCGAGAGTTTGTGAGTTACTGTGCTGACAGTGGAATTCATCATGAACACACTATTCCATATTTGCCTCAACAAAAAGGTGTTGCTGAACGAAAGAATCGCACTATTCTCAATGCTGTAAGATGTATGTTGACTCATTCTGGCTTATCTCGTGTTTTTTGGACTGAAGCTACTTGGACAGCAGCATTTATTTAGAATCATCTTCCTACTACTGCACCCTTTGTTAAGATACCCATCACAGCATGGACAAGTGACATTCCTTCTGTGTCTCATTTTTGAACCTTTGGATGTATTGCTTATATTCATGTTCCCAAAGAAACACGAACAAAGCTTGATGCTCCTGGTCTTAAAGTTATTTTTATTGGATATTCTGAGACTTCCAAAGGCTACAAATTCTATGACCCTTCCTCGAAGAAAGTAATTGTGAATCGTGATGCTACTTTTAACGAACAGCTTATGGGAGGCTCATGGTCCATGGATGATTCTGATGATATTAAATCATTGCTTCAAGCTTTTTCATTTCTTTCAGAAGATGAAACTCTTCCTATAGAGCATCTTTCCTCTTCACAACCATCCATTCCAAATGTTGCCAATGATGATATTGATATTTTTGTTGATCTGCCTATTGATTTTGAACATGGCTCATGTCATGTTTATGATGACGATATTGTTGATAATGCTTTTTCTACTTCTGAAGATCCCGTTACTTATGATGAAGCTATCTCTTCACCACAAAAGGATCAATGGCAAGAGGCCATGGAAGCAAAGTACGATTCTCTTATCTCTAAAGGTACATGGATACTAACTGAATTACCTCCTGGTCGTACAGCTATTAAATGTAAGTGGGTGTATAAGACAAAAGTAAAAGCATATGGATCTTTTGACAAGTTCAAGGCACGTTTAGTTGCAAAAGGTTACTCCCAAATAGCTGGTGTTGATTATCAAGAGACTTTTTCACCAGTTGTTCGCATTACAAGTGTTCGAGTTTTATTGGCATTTATTGTTCAATTTGATTTAGAAGCTCATCAAATGGATGTGCGAACTGCTTTTCTTAATAGGGACTTGGAAGAGAAAATTTATATGGAACAACCGGAAGGGTTTGTTATTCCAGGTAAAGAAGACCTTGTTGCTCAACTCCATAAGGCACTATATGATCTCAAACAAGCTTCGCGAGCCTGGTATACAAAATTTGATCTTTTTCTCACGTCTAAAGGATTCATCTCTTGCTCCTCAGACCCCAACTTATATATAAAACACCAAGGTAGCAATTTTGCGATTCTTGCTCTTTATGTGGATGATACCATCCTTGTTTCCAATGATTTGGGATTTCTTCAGCAAGTGAAAAAGTTATTGTCTTCTGCATTCGATATGGTGGATCTTGGAGATATTCACTCTTGTCTTGGCATTCAAATCCAACGGAACCGTACAAAAGGTATTTTATTCCTTTGACAGTCAAAGTTTATTGCAGATAATATTCAAAAATTTGGTATGGAATTTGCACATTCACCCAACACACCTTGTCTTGCGAGGTCTACAAAGAAAACTTCTGACAATGGCGGTCAACTTGTCACAAATCAACCTTATGCTAACTTGATTGGATGTCTTCAGTTTGTTGGCATGAACACTCGTCCTGATATTCTGTTTGCCGCTAATTATCTTGGACAACATCTTGCATTTCCTTCTCTTAAGCATTGGTCTGCTGCAAAGAATGTATTGAAATACTTGAAAGGCACTACAGATTTTGGTTTAGTCTATCGACGACAACTCACATCGGATTCTATGCAATCTCTTTCTCTTTTGGGTTACACAGATGCAGACTGGGCAAGCTCACATTTATCTATGCGATCTACTATTGGAAATTTCTTCTTTATAAATGGTTGTCTTGTTTCTTGGACCAGCAAGAAACAACGTTGTGTTGCAGTTTCTACGACTGAGTCAGAATATGTTGCGGCATCACTTGCAACTCGTGAGTTTATTTGGCTTCAACAAATGCTGGTTGATATTGGTCACTCTCCTCTTTCTAGCACACCCTTGCGGTGCAAGGGTGTGACACCAAAGTGCTATTAGTCTTGCAATAGACTATGTTCAACATAATAAGTCAAAGCACATTGCTGTCCATTATCATTATGACAGGTATGAAGTATGCTAAGAAACCATTATGGTTAAACATTGTCAAGTGACTAGATGATTGCAGACATTTTGACCAAAGGCCTCAATGAGTCACGTTTCATCCTCTTGCGCTTGGAGCTTGGAGTTGCTTCGGCCTCACTCTTTCTAGATTAGCTTCTTTGCTATTGTAATAGCTTTGTACATATGACATTGTAATCTTTTAGGTACCATGCACTATGCACACTCAACATTTGCACCTTGTGATATCTAATTCACTTGAATATTTGTACATAGATGCACAATTCACTTTCACATCATCACCGCTGGTTCATATTTCACATTGTATAGGGACTTGGGTTTTTCCCTTGAACTTCCCAAGGATTTTTTCATCCAAATCTAGAGACCTTTGTTTGAGTGGGGGTGTTGGAGCTATATATGGCTCACTCTACTAAACTTGGTCTCACCTATATATTTGTATCTTGTCCTCAATATGAATCAGTCTTTGGGAGCGTATATGGTGTGTCTCTTGTCTCGTCTCTCTCTCTTTCTCTCTACATCTCAACATTATAATGATCATATATAACTCTTTGATTTTTTCAATCAAAAGAGAAAATAATTCACCAAAATAAAACTATTCAATAAATCGTTAAAACATAACTCTTTGATAAATCATCAAAAATATAATCATTGACATTCACAAAGAAGAGAAATAATGTGACTTTTCAAAGTATAAATATCGGTATCGATTAAAGATTATAAAACAAATCATGAAAATTGTAAGTATTTGAGATGTAACTATATAAATCAATGAAACATAACGCTTTAATATTCATATAAAAAGAATAAAAAGAACTATTCAAACATAATTTTTTAGCAAGAATCTTCGAATACAACACAGATTATCAAGATGTGTAACTGTCAGTAATTTCAATAATATATATCAATTTGATCTTTATCATAGATTACACACAATCCAAACAAAAAGAAAACTAAAAAGATTTCAGGTGATATGACTTTGATGTCACTCGATGTACATGCATCAAAATATATGTGATATGTATGAAATATAAGTATAGAGATCAATCAATTTATGTACTTCTTTCAATACATAAAGCGAATTGAAGATGATGTAAATTTAACATGCTTAATTTTAATCTATTTCTTTTATATAAACCAAATTGCATATGATTCATAAAAAGAAAATTCAAGAATTATACAATAAGAAGGATTAAAGATATTGTAATTTCAATATTCTAAACTTTTACTCTATTTCTTTTACACAAATCGCATTGCATATAATCCATGAAAAGAAAATCCAAGAATCATGTAACAAAAAACTCAACACGTATCAATATAGATATCTAATTGAATACAACATAATTAACTCTTGATCTAAGTTCTTTTATGTAAATCGAATTGAATATGATGCATGAAAGGTAAATCAAAGATCATAACAAGAAGCTTAACAGAAATAGATCTGAAATTTCTTGTAAGTTATCAATGTTTGAAGAAATAGTTATGATCTTTGAAATTTTTTGAAGAAATAACTCTTCAAACATTGAAATCCGAGTTTCAAGTAGAAAGTTATGATGCTTTTATATTTTGTTGAATCACAGATTTTTGCTGCGTCCGCGCAAGGTAAAGCCGCGCGAGACAAAAAATGCTCTATTTTTGTGTAGAAAAAGCAACCACACTCTGATACCTTGTTGAGAAGTATCATAATAACTAATATCTAATTCTCCTAAATGATTTTCTCATGTCAAACTGATCATTTAATTCGGGGATGTGCGAGGGGAGAAAAAGCTAGAATATTGGTTAAGTTGGCACACTGACCACAGTAGGGATCCAAAGGATCACTGTGAAACAATGGGTTTTAATGACCCTAAAGATCAGCCCATTAAGACTTCCAAAATGCTAAGGTTCCAAAATTCAAAGGTTATGTCCAAAGGTCAAACACTAGGAAAATTGGATGCTTTTTGTGTGTTCAGAAAGTCTTCATAGTTCCTACATAAGAGGGGGCAAGCCCTGGAAGTAGGGGATGAGACAGAAACACACACACACACACACACACACACACACACACACACACACACACTTACAAGCCTCCCTTACACTCAAATCCTATTGCATGGCCATGGACATGGACCAACGAGAATTGGACTAGAGTAAATATAGTTCAATCAAATAAAAAACACTTAATAAAAGAACCAATAAGAATTAAGCTCTCTAGAAGATTATTGAACAGTCTCTCAAGGGGTCCAATGAGCATTCAACAACCCAATGGCTTGCCTATTTCATATTGGCTAGGAGACAAAGGGGCCCAATGAGAGTTTAGTTGCATCAATTAATCACCTAAAGCTCTCACAAAAGGGGAAAAGGGGACATATGTCAGAAGGCTATCACTTAGGCTCCTCTAATCCTATTGGCCAAGTCTCGAGAGGTCCAATGGGGTGATAGCATGAGAAAATAGCATGATGGGTTGACCAAGAGAGAGAGAGAGAGGGGGCTGATTATCTCAAGTCATTATTCCACACACACTCACACAAGCTCATGTCTGAAGCAAGAAGACTCTCTCTCTTCTTCTCAAGATTTAAAGAAAAGCTTATCATCTACTCCAAGGTTGTGAGAAGGGAGGCCTACACCAACAACTCTTGGCTTTGTGAAGCAAATCCATGCAAGAGCCAAGCTTTGATGCATGCTCATCTCCTCTACCATGCTAATTACTAAGCTAAGTTGTGCTAATATGAGTGATTGTGTGAGGAGATGTACATCTTTCTCATAAGACTACTCCTTTCTTCTCTCAATCTACTCTCATATCCCGCTAGCTCTCACCATCTTCGAAGGTGTGTGAGGTCTTGGGCCTGAGACCGTGATGGAATTGATGTTGTGTTTTATAAGTGTTTTTCTTAGTGCTTGAAGCTTCCTTCTTCATTGCATTAGCTAGTATTGAAGGAACACAAAGAATTGTATTGTAAAATGACTCTCTTGATGGGAGAAACATATATTACAAATCCTTTTGGAGGGGGGACTGGCTCCATGTAAATCCGGTTCTCAACTGTTGTGAATAGCTTAATTTCTCTCTCTTTTGAAGTATTGTTCATGCTATCTAACTAGGTTTTATTATTTTTGTTCCTCTCTTGACCCAAGCCCTATTGTTATGCTCATTAGGAATCTATTATACTAAAATGCTCACTATGTTCATGCTAATTTCCGCTACACATAAGTTGTTGAGAGAGAAAGAGAGAGCACAGAAATAGAACCCCGAAGTGTGTGGAATACACACATGATGTATATATAGAGGGGACCTAGGTGATATATATAGAGAAGCCATATATTAAGTAGATTCACATTTAATCTCAACACCCCTGCTCAAATAAAGGTCTCTAACTGTGAATGAAAAAAAACCCTTGGGGGATCAAGGGAAAAACCCACAGCTCTATTTACACCCACCGTTATATTATAAAAATAATTGAATGTACAAATGTTCACGAGGAGCTACATCACTCCTTTTACAATGAATATTTCATGAGGAGCTACACCACTCTTTTTACAATGAATGTTTTAAGAGGAGTTACATCACTCCTATCCTATCAAATACAATAATGAATACAAAGATTCAATAAAGAGGTGTAAAAACTATCGATTAGCTCATGTTATCATCAATATGGCATCACCAAACATGTCTTCATGTTCTCATCAATATGGCATCACCAAACATGTCTTCATAAATCTTTTATTGTCACCAAGTTTGTCTTCATGAAATCAATTCTTTGATCAATCCTACATAGATCATAGACTCAAAAAACATAGTCATGAAAATTTTCAGCATCGTTAGTGAAGTAATTATATTCACAATGTCATAAGAGATGGTTCGCGATGCCACTCTTTTGACAACATATATACGCACGACAACTTATGTGTACATAAATTATGAACGTAAAAGTTCAAGATGCGTGATTATGTGATGTAAATGACATGTGTATATACTACATAAAACGATATTTATCAACGTAGTCATATCAATGAATATCATCAAAGTATAAGAAGAACATCATCATTGTATCAATCAAAATGAATAAATCATCATGGTATCAACAAGAAGCATCATGGTATAACCGAGAATAATCATTGTATCAATGAAACAACATCATGGTATCGGCAAGAAAAACCATGGTATCAACGAAACAACATCATGGTATCACCGAGAATAATCATTGTATCAACAAAACAACATCATGGTATCACCGAGAATAACCATGGTATCAACAAAACAACATCATGGTATCACCGAGAATAACCATGGTATCAACAAAACAACATCATGGTATCACCAAGAATATACAAATGTCCATGCAAATGGTGCTTTCTTGATAAGAAGCTCTATTGTCTTTTGGTGATGTCGCATTTCAGTGAATGCTCTACAAACGCATCGTGCTCTTTGAGGTTGGTGTTGTGGGGGGCTCTGAGCTACTTGTGGCTCTGCTCTTTGCGTTTTCTTGTAGAATCTCAACTTTTGATGGCGCTTGGGAGGTGGTTGGGGGCATCTTCATCAGGATCATAATATTCATCATCACTGCTTCACTCATCATCGTTGGGTTGATTAGAGACATGGCACCCATTTCCCTGGGTAGTGATGACTTGCTGGTCACATTTTGGTGACCTAGGCTGGATGGCATCACGCCCATCCCTCCTGGAAATGTCTTTTAACCCACCCTATGATTCACTAGGATGTCCTCACCTTCCCACGATGGATACTCATTGGATGTGTCGGTCTCTGTGCATTCGGGGTCAGTGCGGGGCTAGCTAGCTCTTTTGGTTGTCGATTTACACGCATCTTCTGCCTTCTATGCACCTCGTTGGTCTTTGGATTCTTCTTTGCAGTTTTTATTGTCCTTGCCATCTAGAAAGTGCATTTGGGAGGCTTCCTAGAGCTTGTGGTATTGAGTGAGGGAGGGAGTGTTTTGTGTTTGTGATGGGGGAGGATTATTCCTCTTGATATAAGGTGGACATATAAGTGTGGGTTCACATGGTGGAAAAGAGCTTTTGGATTACTAAATCACATGAACGTAGAGAACTATTCAAACACACAAAGCTATACGTCTACTTGAAAATTTTTATAAACAATCAAACAATATCTATGCAAATTCCAAGTACATTCACTACCTTCTGGCCTAGACTTTTCCCACTGTGGTACTTGATGCTTTCCACTCTGTATGTTGTACTGGGCCTTGTGAGGGTCACCAGTAATCTAAGGAACGAGCATGGGCTAGTCGAGGGGATTCTTTTGCTAAGCACGATGACCTTGCACATTCAATCAACACTTTGCGTCCAAAGGTGGTGAGCGAGAGCTTTTTGAAATGGGGCCTCTAAACCCAAACCAATGGGCCTACCCTCACAAAATGTTCGTAAAGAGGTACGCACACTACTTGGGGCGTCACCTTCTTTTGGGAGTGGAGAAGGAAACCAATCAAAATAACACTTGCACTCACCCACTCAAGAAACACACTTTGAAAACCCCATTACTCTATATACACTTTGCACACTTGAACACCATCAACGATTATGCAACCCAATGCCGTGCATCAAATGAAATATGCAATTTGTGGAATAGCATTCACCTTCTCCCCATAAGAATACCCATAATACATCCAAACTCCTCCTCTCTCAAGAACTCATAAAAAAAATCATGCGCACAAGACTTGCCTCTCAAACACACAAGAGAATCACTTACATCAAACTAACGCACTTTGCATAGAGAGCTCATCTCCATCTATGCAATGCCGTGACACAAATAAAATCACCATAAGAGGTAGCCACATGCATATGTAATGAAGCAAAAGAGAGTTGGAGTGAGAAATTTATTTAGACCAATTGAATAAGTGTGGAGAAACAAACCAATGGTAAATTGAGAATAGAACACTTACTTGATTTCTCACACATCTTTTAAGGGGAGGACAGACGCTGGCTAACCATCACGAATTGCGACACTTGAAAGTTTCGAAGATGATTTAATGATCATTAACATAACCATGAGAGAGATCATGATGTATTTACAAGTTATTGAGGTGCTACAAATGATTTATTGGGTTGATGGAGTAAGAGATTGTAGAATAGAAAGAGTGGAGGATAGAGTTGCACTTCCTCCAAATAGGAAGGGTTAGGAGGGAGGATGTAAAAGAGGGAGAATTGGGGTTTTCTCTACTATTGATCAAGAAACAACATGAAGTTGAAAATATAGGTGTGTTTCCTTGAGTCTCTCCAAGGGGGACTATTTATAGTTGTGTAGGAGTGGGATTATGCTACACTTAATTAGGGTAAGTGATTAGCCCTAATTAAGTGTCCTTTGACCACTCATTGAATATTGGACATAAAAGGGACTATTTATTCACCAAAAATATCATTTTAGACCGTGAAGGCTCCATAGGGGTGCATAATGTAGGTGGGCCCCACCATGAGGCCCTACGGGTGGCTCCTACAGGGTATCTCAACTTGTCTGTCTTGGCATTTAGAAAGCATCTTTAGGTTGGTTCCATCACATGCAAGTGACATTAAATATTCATTTCTCTTCTAGAAGATGAGTAGGGGAAAAATAAGATCTCACCCTCTTGATTTACAGTTCCCTTTTTCTGCGAATCTGATAGATTTACACTATTTTGACCATAACGTTTTACCTGTAGCTCGGAATGACATGCTTCAAAAGGAAAATTTGACCTTCTCAACATGTTTGATATGAATTTGGACTATTCTTGATGCCCATGCACCAAGGAATTCGGTTTGGAAGGTCCACACTAGGCTATGTAACCTTTTGCTTCCAAGTCTTCTTGTATGGGCCCTTTGCTTGTATGCATCCAAGGGGAATCATGCTTTTTCAAAAGGCTATGATGCTTAAACAAATAGAGGAGGGCCCAATATTATTTTCTTGTGAAAAGAATATACAATTGGAGTCTTTTTTAAAGGAGAAAAACTATATGTATATTCTTAAAAGATATTGGGCCGGCCACCTATGTAGGGGGCATAGAAGACTTGTAGAGAGGGACCATAATCTTTGGTAAAGACAAGTGGAGAGTTGATTTCCATGGTAATTTATCTATATGGGGTGGAAGATGGATATATTATTTTTCTACTACTAATTTACAAGAGGTAAGAAAGTTTGGGGGTATATAGTTGGTTATTGTATGCTTACTTCTATTTACAAAGCAAAAAAGAAAAGGGTGGTAATATAAATATATGACTAAGGTGACATTTTTGGGAAGAGTACAATGTATGTGTCGCCACAAGGGTTAAACGAAGAGGGGGAATTTACTCTAGATAACTTAATAGCATAGAAAACTATATACACTGAGGCGGTCCGGGGCGGGCAACAAGAAGAGCAACCTCTAGACACCCTTCAAGGCTCCCGTGCTGCTCAATGGGGCTGGGGCACAACACAACACAAACCAAAACAACAAACCCACGGCCAAATCCCAACTACACAAGGGGCACCACCTAGTTTAAGAGCGAACTAGGACGCAAAAGAGGAGAATCGTTAGAGCAACCCACAAACAAGCAAGGAATTTACACTAACCCTAACACCAATGGAACACTCTCACACACTAAAACACGAGAGAGAGAGAGAGAGAGAGAGAGAGAGAGGGAGAGAGATAGTGCTCGGGCTGCTTTGAAACGTATCGGCAATGATCAAGCAAACACAACTATATATTTAAGAAAAAGAGAGAAAGGGGGAGGGGGTGCTTGTTGCATTAATACCTTCTTACAAATCTGTCATGACAAATCAAAGTGAGATTAATATTTGTTCAACATAGCTTGCGTAAATTTCACCATAACACATCACAAAAAAAAGCCACCCCAATCACTGTCTTAAAGCCAGGGGAGTCCTCTCCACCCTGTCGCCCTCTTACAGTATGTGGGATTTATGGCTAGATTGATGACAACACCAGAGACAAGCTATCAAGAACTTAACAAAAAACACCAAGACACTTACGCATCATTGTTGTCCATTACTTCACGTTGGAAGGGAGAGAAAGTATCCAAGATTACTGCAAATCCACCCTCCTTGATTCAACAAATGTTGGGCTTACACTAGTAGGAGAAATGATAGATTTCCTACTCTCAATTGAATGATCACTCTCTCTCTTACAATGGCATAGAGTTCCCTTGCTAATCTCCTATTACAACACATGCACATGCATAAGACAATGAGCTTCCACTCAAGATCTCCTTCTAGAGAGGTTGAGCTTGGCTTCTCAAGCTATAGCATAGTGCTCTTGCTTATGGCTCCCCCCTTTTGTGCTAGCTACACCCTCCTTTTATAGCAATTTTGAAGGCTAGGGTTACTCCTCTAACCATGGTTGGGTTAGATTTTCAGCAATTTATCTAATTTCTTTTGCTTGGAATTATCAAGAAGTTGGTGGGGAAAGAGAGAGGAGAGAAATGGAGGTGATAGGACTTTTCATAGTGGGTTAGTGTTAGTAGAGTTAGTATTAATTTACAAATGGAATTGGATATTTACAATGGGAGTATCCATGTAGGATACAAATAAGGAAGAAAAACTCTTAAGAGGTAAGAAAAGGTGGATTTCTTACAAGGTTGATGCTCCAAGTGTCTTGAGTAGGGCCGATTTTGACGCTTGTTGACGGTCCACTAGCTTTGACGGTACATTTTTTCTTCACTCTTGACCTTCCTTGAGAGACAAGGTAATTTAAGCTGAGTAATCAACCACCATGATGCTGTCTTTTAAGAGAAGAGGCTGAATTTTGTGGTTTTTTTGATAGATATGGGTAATTTGGAGGAGGAAAAATGAGACTAGGTGGTCAATTTTGGAATGGAATTGTGTGTGGGAGGTATGAGTTCACCATGGTTTCTCTTATTCTTCAAGGTTGAGGAGAAGGTGAGTAGTGTGCAGAGAGGAGTGGTGAGAGAGGTGGGGATGATGAGTGGAGAAGTGTGTGTGAAAGAGGAAAATGATAAAGTGGAAGAGAGAGTGTGGCTGCATAGCATGGGAAAACTGGGGTCCACTAATAAAATCATAGCTCACAGCTCGTAGCTCAAAAAAATATGAAAAAAGTTGAGGCAAAAGTTCAGCCCACGAGCTACAACTTTTGTTTGTATCACCCTTTCAAATTCGGAGAGCAAGTGAACTTTAAAAATTTAGCAAAACCGACCATTTGTTTCCACTACACAAGGTCTTTGTGGGGTCCTTCTTTGGATGATTCTTTTGAATACCTCCAAGAGTGAGCCCTCCATAGTGCATGTATGCATGCCACCTACCCTTGACCTTATTTGGTAGGTCTATAATTGAGAGCATGATATAAGTGAATAGTACAACTAAGAAAATCAAATATTGAGGGGTCTTAAAAATATGTACATGTCAAATATAAATAATATAAGTGGAAAAAATATAAAGGGGTCAAAAGAAATTTCTCTCATTATGAGGCTACCATAAAAAGATAGATATTTTTGGTGTTCTAATTTTTTAGAAAAAAACAAAATAGATGTAGGAAGGGAAAAATCAAAATAGTGAAAAAATATACACATAAATAAAACTAGTTTTTTTGGATTTTATTGGGGTGGAGTTACACCAAATATAAGAGAAGCTTACATGAAAATATTTCTATATGGAATAAAGAGTATGAAAAATGGTAAGAAAAAATTGTGGTAATGGTGAGGCAATGTACAGAGCATAAATAACACACCTAGGTAGAAATATTTAAATAAATACCAAAATAATTATGAAAAAATCTTTTATTTAGGCCCTATATATAAAGAAATATTTACATACGCATGGGCCATAATATACTTATATATATATATATATATATATATATATATATATATATATATTTGGCTCAACTAGCCCAATGACTAGCTAATTGAGGGTTTTTTAAGAAGATATGGGAAAAGTCCCGTGACTCACGCAGGCCTATGTACAGTGAAATGGTAGGGATAGCCATAGTGTTTGGGTGATTTTGGTAGGGTGAGGTAACTCATTGTGGTAATTACAAAGAGCCAAAAAACGGCTATCATTAGCCCTCCCCCTGGATGATGGTCTATTCATGTACCATCATAGAGCATCTTTTCCAAAGAGAGTGCTTCAGAGTCCTTGACAAGATCTTCATTGTTTGGCCCCTCGGAATTTTGGCTAGAGTTACACTCATGCTTCATGTAACAATACTTACATGAGACAGTGGCCTTTTGACAGATCTTTGGTAGATCCTTTGGTAGAAGGCGACTCAAATAGGGCTTCAAGCGATACCCGTTTACTTTCCTGGAGTGCTCTTTACCATTCAAGTCCATAAGCTGATAGTAACTTGAATTGAAAGCCTTCTTGACTATGTATGGCCCTTGCCATCTTGTTTCAAATTTGGCATCAAAACGATTATCGAGTCGATTGTCATACCTTAGCACAAGATCTCCTTCATTGATGCCTTTGTCCTTCAGTTTCTTGTCAAGCTTCTCCTTTGTCTGTGTGGCTTTCCTCTTATAGCACTCGTATGCTGCTTCTCCTTTCCACTCAAGCTCAGCTAAGGTAAGAAGTCAATCCATCCATGCTTCTTGATCATCTTGTGCTGATTTGCCATGAAGTCGCATTGTTGGAATGTTTAGCTCAATTGGCTGTAAAGCCTCTTGACCATAGACCAAGTGAAATGGTGTGAACTCCGTGGCTTCCCTATATGTGGTTCGATATGCCCACAAGGCACCATCCAAGAAGTCATCCCACAACTTTGTCTTGTTTTTCACCATCTTTCTAATGATGCCTGCAATGACACCATTAGCTTTTTCTACCAAACCATTTGATTGGGGATAGTAGGGTGTACTGTGACGATGTAGAATGTGAAGTACTTCACAGACTTCTGTGAGCAAGCCCTTCCTAAACCCTGGACCATTATCAGAAACAATCTCCAAAGGTGTGCCAAATCTGCAACAAATGTGATTGTACACAAACTTGCTAACTGTCCTCTCATTCACTCTTGCCACACTTTGAGCTTCCACCCACCTAGTCATATAGTCTACAGCCACTAGAATGTAGAGTTTACCATTTTTTGTCCTAGGCAGAGGACCCATGGCATCAATGCCCCACTGTTCAAAGGGTCCATTTGCAATCACTATTTGCCTCGGGCCATGCACCAACCTTCTATTTCCATTTATCTGACAATTGTGACAGATTTTACACCAATGTTGAACATCCACATGCAAGCTTGGCCAAACATACCCCGCAAGCAAAATCTTCTTCACAGTTAATTCTTGGGCAAAATGACCACCACATGCTTCTTTGTGCAAACCTTTTAGAATGGCTAGAATTTCCTCAATAGTTGGTACTCTTCTGCACACTTGATCCTTCCCTCTTTGATAGAGGGAGCCTTCTAGGAAGAGATACATGCTTGCCTTCTTCATGAGTCTCCTCTTCTGAGCTTTTGTGAAGTCTGGTGGAAACTCACCCTCCAAAATGTAGCCAATGATGGGAGTCAATGACTCCAATCCCTGGTATCTCGGTTGCTTGACAGCTGCTGCCACCATGATGACCTGCACTTCTTTCTCAACACATGTAACTACTTGCTGTGCAAGTAAATCGGCATCTTCATTCTGTTTCCTAGGAATATGATATAGTTGCACCTCCTCAAATTGATTAAATAGCCTACGAATGGCATGAACTTTTGTCCTTAAGCTTTCATTCTTGCATGCCCAAATGCCTAAAATCTGTTTAACAATGAGAAGTGCATCTCCTTTTACCATGAGACGTTGTATCCCTTGGCCAATGCACATCTTCAAACCATGAAGTAGAGTGTCATATTCTGCTCCATTGTTGCTAGCTGAACTTGGTAGATTGAACTTCTCTTTCATGACCACCTCTCCACTTGGGTTGAGCAACACTAGCCCTCCCCCTGCTTTTCTTGTGGCTCGACGAAAAGCTCCATCAAAGAACAAGGTAAAAGCATTAGGAATACTTTTTGGTGGTGGCAATGGTAGGGTCTTTACTTCAGGCACCTTAATCTCCTTTTCGTGCACCCTATAAGTGAGAATCCCTGCCAATTGTGCACGCACACTATCTTCTACCTTGAAAGAGTATTGAAACTCTTGCAACTCCATAATCCACTTTGAGATCCTAGTGCTAAGATTCATTTGAGATGACACCCAAGGGAACAAATTTTCTGCAGTGAGAATTACAAAAGGTTTTGGTAGCAGGTAGGATCTAAACTTTCTCACCGCAAACATGAGAGAAAGCATCATGAGTTCTGCTTCTGTGTAGTCTCTCTCCAAAGCATTCATGACCCTACTAGCAAAGTTGATGGGTCGCATCCTTGTACTGTGGGGATCTTGTTGTAGCAACACAGCACCAATTGTTTCTTTCCCAGTACTAGAGCTAACAAAGAATGTGTACTCCCAACAAGGAGGCATGAGTGTTGGTAGCTCTGACAAAATGACTTTAATGTTACAAAAGTACTCTTCAAGCTCATCAGACCATGCAAATTCTACTTGTTGTGTCAACTTTTGCAAAGGATGAAGCAACTCCGAGGCTAAGTGAATGAAGCGTGACATATACTTCACCTTCTGAATGAAAGAGATGACCTCCTTAAGACTCTTCGGTGATGGGAGCTCAATAAGAGCCTTTGCCTTTGAAGGATCCACCTCAATGCCTTTATAGGAAACCTTGTGACCGAGCAAGATCACTTCATCCTCACCTATGTGGCACTTGTCGGGGTTGAGTTGACCTCCCATGTCGTAGAGCTTCTTTAAACCTTCTTCTACCCTTTGTAGATGCAATGATTTTGAGCTATAAATGCGGAAATCATCAATGAACACCCTAATTGACTTTCCAAAGAATGCTTGAAACACCATGTTCATGAAACGTTGGAATGTTGCAGGAGCATTTGTCATACCAAATGGCATGACTCTAAAAGCATAACAACCCCAAGGAGTGATAAAGGTTGTTTTCAATTGATCCTCCAGTGCAATCCCTATTTGAAAGTAACCTGAGTAACCATCGCAATAAAGGTTGTTTTCAATTGATCCTCCAGTGCAATCCCTATTTGAAAGTAACCTGAGTAACCTGAGTGTACTTCTCATGACCAGCTACCTTATTTAGTATCTCATCCTGGAATGGGAGGGGAAAGTGATCTCTCTTTGTTGCCTCATTGAGGGGACGGTAATCCACACACACCCTCCACTTGCCGTTCTTCTTAGGAGTGACAACAACAGTAGAGACCCACTCTGAATTCTCCACTGGATAAATGAACCCTGCTGCTAGAAGCTTTCTTACCTCCTTGAGTAAAGCCTGCTCCTTGATGACTCCTAGCCTTTGTAGCTTCTGAGCCTTAGGTGTGGCCTCTGGCTTCAACTCCATTTTGTGTTGAACAGCATCTACTCCATGCACATCGGTGTAGTATTTAGCAAAAAGCCTAGGAAACTTTCTTAGCACACATTTGAACTCCTCTCTTTCATCCTTTGTAAGTGTTGTTGATAACATACCTTCTAACATTCCTTCATCTTCCACCTTTTGGTTCTCTTGGGAACCTACCTCTTCCAAACCTTGACAAGAGGTCTCTTGGTTGCTTGGCTTAAACCTTACCCCCATGACTTCGATGGAAGACTCCTCTTCAGTAATGCTGCTGCTACTTTCTTCTTCTGAAGTGCTATCGGTCCAACCTTCTTCCGTCTCACTTTGAGATGATTCTTCATGGAGCTCCTCTTGGCGTTGCTCCTTCATGTCAAAGACAACCTTCTTATGATTGTCATTCCTGCAAATTAATTTCCCACTCTCCCAATCCTGCAAAGCTCGCATTTTCATTAGCCATGGTCTTCCTAGGATAAATGGATAACCACTTCCCTTGGTTGACATAACATAAAAATCCACTGCCTTCTTAATGCCAAAGGCCTCCACAAAAACATTTTTACAAATGCCTACGCACCTAGCCTTGCTATTGTTTTCCATTTTCACTTTGATTTCAGGTGTCTCATGGATGTGCATGCCTAGTCTTTGCATGAGCCCTTCTGTCATGCTGCAAATTTGTGCACCCCCATCCACTAGACCTTTCCTAACCAATCTTCCTTTGATGTAACAGTTTAGCACCGGTGTAATGTCCTCATTCATTTCAGCATGTGCAATTTTTACAACAGGAAAACTCTCTTTTACCTTTCTCCTAGTGCTAACTGCCTTTGTTAAATCCCTCCTAACTTGTGGGCATAATGCAAGAAACTGAGGCCATGAGATATCAGGACCCTTACCTCGCATGTCTTCCAACAGGTTGTATGGAGCCATACCATGTCCAAGAGGGAAGTCTTGGAGATTGATACGACGTCGAGTCCTCTTAGCTTCCTTGGTCTCCTTTGCCTTCTTGCCTTGTCCATGGTCACTCTGTGATGGGACACCCTCTTTCTCTTTACCTTTTCCTCGGCCACGCTTAATGCCATTGGCTTCCATGTCAAACTCATTTGAATTTGTCACCTCTACCACATGCACATTTGGATCTGGCAAAGGTGGAACTCCTTCTACCCCTTGTGGAGGTGGTCTTGGTCTATTTGGCCTTTGTAGAAGCCTTGGTTGTTGACCAGTTCCTTCACCTGCATTCATCACTAGGTAATTCAAGTTACGTCTCCCTGGCTCCCCACGGGGCCAAGGACAATTATACATCCCATGTCCAGACTCTCCGCAATTCCAACATTGCAAGACTCTCCTAGGTCGTGGATCTCGCTCTTCAGACTTCTTTGCTTGTCCCTTTGGACCTACAGCTTGTGCAAGGTGAATTGACAGGCTGCTTAAAGATTCTTTTAACTTCTCAATTACTTCCGCCGTTACCTCAGGAAGCTCCCTCGATGTTGATGCTTGTGACTTACCTTTGGGTCTAAGACCTTCTATTGGAACCTCTCCCCTTAAGCACTTGAGTTTCCTATACTTCTCAGCAGCCCTAGTTTCAGCTGCATCAAAAGTAGCAGGTGCACCCGCCTCAACTTTTACCTTAAGGTCAGGAAAGAGTCCGGCTATGAACCTCTCCTTCTTTAAAAATTCTGCACCATCACCAGGGTTAGCAACATTTCGTATCCAAAGAGCCCAAAGACGTAGAAACTCTTGCTTGTACAAGTAGTAGTCATCTAAGTCTTTTTGCTTATGAGAAACAATGTCTTGCCATAGTTTTTGAGTGTTTTGGGGATCAAAGAAGTATCTCTTAAAACGATTCAAAACTTCTGTGTAATTCCCCTTAACTTCCTCAGGCAAAGAGTCAAACCAAGTACTAGCATCTTTCCTAAGAACCACCTCAAACATTTCTACACGTTCTTGATCGGTTACTATCCTCTTGATACGGCAAGACATCTTGAAATTTGCTAAAAATAATTCTGCATCCTCTCCAGGCTCTCCAAAGAAAAGAGGATATCCAGACATTTGGCGTTGGCTCTCCATTATTATGAAAGATTACAACACGAGTTACAATAAGGGATACAATAGAGATTTAGAACCACTCGCCTGCAAATGAAGAAGTGAGAAAATACCACTCTAGGTTTTCTTCTTCAGCTATCCAAGCTTCAATAAGGTCTCGATTTGTTTGATCAAAACAAAAGGGTAGACTATTGATGAGCTCTAAGAAGGGTTGAAATTCTTCAAAGCTAAGGCGATAAACAGAAATCTCTAGAACTTCATTTTCTGGATCCAAAAGAGCAACCACGTCGCAAGTGATAAATTGCACTTGCTCTACAATTCCCAATACACAAGCGGTTTGTATAAAAACTAGATCTTCATGCTCGTCGAAGGCCATGAGAAAGTAGCAATTGACTAGGAGCTCCTTGACTAGGAGCTCCTTTCCTTCGAGTTCCACACAGTCGGAGTGAGGCAACCTTCTCACAATTTCATAAAGAACATCCTCATCAAGTCCAATCAAGTTTGCAAGATTTAAAGACTCCACTTGTGCTACAAAATTCCTGGACAAAAACTCCTTAGGATTATGGTTAAATCATTCAAAAGCATAAAGAGATTTACAATGTCTCTATGAACAAAGTGTCATATAAAGTAGAGAAGGATGAGAATTTATACAAATTTGCAATCTTCTCTATGCTCTCTTTATTAAGACAAGCTCTGAATAGCTCCCTACCTCCTTTGTTGAAAGCGAAAGGAAGACTATTAATAAGACGCAAATGAGGGAAAAATTCACCAAATGTGAGTCTATGAAGCATGAACTCTGGCCGCAAGTTTCCTGAAGAGTCTTCCTCAATGGTGAAATGCACTCGCCAAACGCCAAATTTCACTCTATTTACCAATCTTAGGACACACACTAGTTGGATGAATGCGCGGTCTTCCTTAGTGCCCAACAACAAGAGGAAAATGGAATCCACGCGTAGGACCTTCCGTCTTAACTTCACCACCCTCTTGTTATGAGGGAGACGCCTTACTACTTGCTCCTGCAACTCAATTGGTAATAGAGCTAGATCTCTAAGGATTGAACTTTCACTGCACACACATTCCCAGTTAGAACAAATGATCGTTTTTTTGTTTCTTGTAACAACTTGGACAAAGAAAAAACAAACATACACACTATTTTGCCGGGCTGCACTTCATTTTAAAATAAAATGAACACATGTACATCAAAAGAAGTGTGGTAGTTGATGAGAGGTAGAATGACAGGGTTTGGTGATGCAAGAATTTCTCTTGCTCTTTGGGCACCAAACATGAACACCATTCGTTGTTGAAAATGGATCTTTCTACTAATTGCAACGTTTATTCTAATGTGTGGAGTAAAATCAAAGGGAAAAACCTCTATTCCTGGGCCATTATCCATGGCCTATGCATGTCCTAATGCTTAAAACAAAACAAAAATATAGACGTCCAAACTAAGGTCGTCCCTAATGAGAGGCAAAATAAAAGGATTTACTGAAGCGTTTATCTCGGCCAACCTAAGAGGACCTAAAATTCTACGAATGACACGTTGAAATTGCAACTTAGTACTAACAATTATGTGTACCTTTTGCCTTGCAATGGGAATGAAGGGATCATACAAATCTTCGTGATTCATGCAAACTACTTGACTATGCTAAAGGTTGATTCTACACAAAAATACACAAGCCGTCCTCCATGGGGGCACCAATTTGAGGCGGACCGGGGCGGGCAACAAGAAGAGCAACCTCTAGACACCCTTCAAGGCTCCCGTGCTGCTCAATGGGGCTGGGGCACAACACAACACAAACCAAAACAACAAACCCACAGCCAAATCCCAACTACACAAGGGGCACCACCTAGTTTAAGAGCGAACTAGGACGCAAAAGAGGAGAATCGTTAGAGCAACCCACAAACAAGCAAGGAATTTACACTAACCCTAACACCAATGGAACACTCTCACACACTAAAACACGAGAGAGAGAGAGAGAGAGAGAGAGAGAGAGAGAGAGAGAGAGAGAGAGAGAGAGAGATAGTGCTCGGGCTGCTTTGAAACGTATCGGCAATGATCAAGCAAACACAACTATATATTTAAGAAGGAGAGAGAAAGGGGGAGGGGGTGCTTGTTGCATTAATACCTTCTTACAAATCTGTCATGACAAATCAAAGTGAAATTAGTATTTGTTCAACATAGCTTGCATAAATTTCACCACAACACATCACAAGAAAAGCCACCCCAATCACTGTCTTAAGGCCAGGGGAGTCCTCTCCACCCTGTCGCCCTCTTACAGTATGTGGAATTTATGGCTAGATTGATGACAACACCAGAGACAAGCTATCAAGAACTTAACAAAAAACACCAAGACACTTACGCATCATTGTTGTCCATTACTTCACGTTGGAAGGGAGAGAAAGTATCCAAGCTTACTCCAAATCCACCCTCCTTGATTCAACAAATGTTGGGCTTACACTAGTAGGAGAAAAAATAGATTTCCTACTCTCAATTGAATGATCACTCTCTCTCTTACAATGGCATAGAGTTCCCTTGCTAATCTCCTATTACAACACATGCACATGCATAAGACAATGAGCTTCCACTCAAGAGCTCCTTCTAGAGAGGTTGAGCTTGGCTTCTCAAGCTATAGCATAGTGCTCTTGCTTATGGCTCCCCCCTTTTGTGCTAGCTACACCCTCCTTTTATAGCAATTTTGAAGGCTAGGGTTACTCCTCTAACCATGGTTGGGTTAGATTTTCAGCAATTTATCTAATTTCTTTTGCTTGGAATTATCAAGAAGTTGGTGGGGAAAGAGAGAGGAGAGAAATGGAGGTGATAGGACTTTTCATAGTGGGTTAGTGTTAGTAGAGTTAGTATTAATTTACAAATGGAATTGGATATTTACAATGGGAGTATCCATGTAGGATACAAATAAGGAAGAAAAACTCTTAAGAGGTAAGAAAAGGTGGATTTCTTACAAGGTTG
This sequence comes from Adiantum capillus-veneris, assembly GCF_014529385.1. Taxonomy (NCBI): domain Eukaryota; kingdom Viridiplantae; phylum Streptophyta; class Polypodiopsida; order Polypodiales; family Pteridaceae; genus Adiantum; species Adiantum capillus-veneris. Next base: position 61,790,010 of record NC_140940.1, on the reverse strand, counting down.
ATGCTCCAAGTGTCTTGAGTAGGGCCGATTTTGACGCTTGTTGACGGTCCACTAGCTTTGACGGTACATTTTTTCTCCACTCTTGACCTTCCTTGAGAGACAAGGTAATTGAAGCTGAGTAATCAACCACCATGATGCTGTCTTTTAAGAGAAGAGGCTGAATTTTGTGGTTTTTTTGATAGATATGGGTAATTTGGAGGAGGAAAAATGAGACTAGGTGGTCAATTTTGGAATGGAATTGTGTGTGGGAGGTATGAGTTCACCATGGTTTCTCTTATTCTTCAAGGTTGAGGAGAAGGTGAGTAGTGTGCAGAGAGGAGTGGTGAGAGAGGTGGGGATGATGAGTGGAGAAGTGTGTGTGAAAGAGGAAAATGATAAAGTGGAAGAGAGAGTGTGGCTGCATAGCATGGGAAAACTGGGGTCCACTAATAAAATCATAGCTCACAGCTCGTAGCTCAAAAAAATATGAAAAAAGTTGAGGCAAAAGTTCAGCCCACGAGCTACAACTTTTGTTTGTATCACCCTTTCAAATTCGGAGAGCAAGTGAACTTTAAAAATTTAGCAAAACCGACCATTTGTTTCCACTACACAAGGTCTTTGTGGGGTCCTTCTTTGGATGATTCTTTTGAATACCTCCAAGAGTGAGCCCTCCATAGTGCATGTATGCATGCCACCTACCCTTGACCTTATTTGGTAGGTCTATAATTGAGAGCATGATATAAGTGAATAGTACAACTAAGAAAATCAAATATTGAGGGGTCTAAAAAATATGTACATGTCAAATATAAATAATATAAGTGGAAAAAATATAAAGGGGTCAAAAGAAATCTCTCTCATTATGAGGCTACCATAAAAAGATAGATATTTTTGGTGTTCTAATTTTTTAGAAAAAAACAAAATAGATGTAGGAAGGGAAAAATCAAAATAGTGAAAAAATATACACATAAATAAAACTAGTTTTTTTGGATTTTGTTGGGGTTGAGTTACACCAAATATAAGAGAAGCTTACATGAAAATATTTCTATATGGAATAAAGAGTATGAAAAATGGTAAGAAAAAATTGTGGTAATGGTGAGGCAATGTACAGAGCATAAATAACACACACCTAGGTAGAAATATTTAAATAAATACCAAAATAATTATGAAAAAATCTTTTATTTAGGCCCTATATATAAAGAAATATTTACATACGCATGGGCCATAATATACTTATATATATATATATATATATATATATATATATATATTTGGCTCAACTAGCCCAATGACTAGCTAATTGAGGGTTTTTTAAGAAGATATGGGAAAAGTCCCGTGACTCATGCACGCCTATGTATAGTGAAATGGTAGGGATAGCCACAGTGTTTGGGTGATTTTGGTAGGGTGAGGTAACTCACTGTGGTAATTACAAAGAGCCGAAAAACGGCTATCAACACATATGAGGAAGAGGACGTTGAGTAGGGTGACAAATGTTGCAAAAAGATGGTTACCATTTTATGCCACTCAGTGGTATGATAAAATCAATTTGACATTTCCTGAAGAAAGAATGAGTGCACAAAACCCCCTCCATGTCTTGTATTCTTGAAGTAGACACCCCTAGCACAGTAGTGTGAATTCTCCATACCTTGCGTGCTCTAAATATGCAATGAACCATACATGTTCATAAAGTATGCACCATGTGCATAGAGGATGTGTTGCCCATAAAGCCACAATACATTGATGATCAAACTAAAGCATAGAATAGAACAAGGCAGAATAGAAAGCACTCAGCATATAGTGTGTAATGTTTATTTTACCCCATGCAATGACGACCACCTTTGTGAACTCTGCCAATTTTGGATTGTTCTTCTATGCAACAATGGAGGTATTGGTCCCATGAAAATCTATTGAATTTAAGAGCCCTTCTAATTTTGAGATAGTGTCAAGTGACCTCTTCGCAAGCTTTATTATAAAGACATTATCAAATAGGACGCTTGAGTAAACGATCAAAGATGCGCATAAAAGCATGAAGTGTGCACATTAGGAAGAGAATGGGATCTAGGAGGGCTTCTTTATTTCATAGTTTAAGGGAGTACAAACCATACCATATAACATATCTACGGAAAGATCTTGGCCTGTAGATTACAAACCAAATATAATCTCTGCTCAAATTGGAGATTATATATAGGAGCTATGGAAGGCCAAAAACCATAAAGTTATCCACCCCCTTCTTTGGGGACAAAAGTACATCCTTTGACCACTCTTACACCTCTCTTGCACACCCACCATTCTTGCACACGTCATAATAGCCCTCCCCCAAGCCTAGAGATATTCATATCTTTAGGAGGACGGTGTTGTTTCTTTTTCTTCTTTTTTTTTCTCTTTTTTTTCATTTTTCCTTTTCCACTTTTTTTTTTTTTTCAATAGGAGGAGTGTCATGCACTCTTTTACTCCATTAGACCTGCTTTTCATTACCTCAATCCCATAAATCAGAGATGGGAGGGTTGCCTTGGGTATGTTCAGATTCCAAAGCTGGTTCTTCTTTGCACATCAAAGCTTTAAAAATAGGTGGAGCATTTGCCAAGCCGAAGGGAGCCATGCCAATTTGGAGCTTAGACGATGTAGGCAGATGACTTCCTATCAACAGATTGATACGTTGAAAGTAGGGCTTTAATCTCCATCCATTGACTCTGGTCTTATGGATTTTTCCTGATAAATCTGCTAATCTGTAACTACCATTCCCAAACTTTGTTTTTATCATGAAAGGTCCCTCCCATCTTTGCAAAAACTTTTTGTCAAGCCGAGTATCAAGTCGGTTATCATAGCGAAGAACCAACATACCTTCCTTCAATCCTTTCCCCTTGAGCTTCTTGTTGATTTTGTCCCTTTGGCTTGTCGCTTTGGTGATGTAGTGATCAATGGACTCTTCTCTATCTAGCTCAAGTCGTTGGAGATCTAAGATCCTTTCATGTAGAACCTCTTTTGGTTTTTTTGCCACTCTTGCAAGAACATGCAAGCTTGAGAGCTCTACCTCAATGGGGAGAAGTGCCTCCTGTCCATAAACTAGATGAAAAGGGGTGAATTGGGTAGATACCTTGAAAGATGTCCTATACGCCCAAAGAGCAGCCGTCAAATGGCGATCCCAATCCTTAGGCCGGTCCACAACCTACACAGAAATGATCTTACATATCATTCCATTCCATTTTTCCACCAATCCATTGCATTGAGGATAGTAGGGTGTGGAATGCAGGTGTTTCACTGTTAACCTTCTCAAGAGATCATTGAGAAGGTCAGCCCTAAAACTCGGGCCTCGATCTGATAAGATTTCTAGGGTTGTTCCAAACCTACTACAAATATGGTCAAAAATAAACTTTGATACCTCTTCAGCTATGATTCGGGTTGTGCTTGTTTCTTCCGTCAATCGTGTCATGTAGTCAACACCCATGATGATGAAAACCTTCCCTGTAGAAGTACGATGTAGGGGACCTATTGCATCCACACCCCACTTTTCAAAAGGGCCATAAGATATTATTGGGACTCGAGGCTCATATGTTAGTCGTCTATCCCCAGCAATTTGGCATGGCTTACATGCCTTACACCAATAATGGACATCACTGTGTAAGCTCGGCCAAATAAACCCTACTTGTAATATCTTGAGAAAAGTGACCACCACAGACATTATCATGACATGAAAGAAGAATTTTCTCTATCTCTTGCACACCTGGTACTCTCCTCAAGACCAAATCTTTCCCTTTGTGATATAAATCATCCCCGATCAACTGGTAAGGTGTGGCCTTCTGAACTAGTCTATGTCTTTGCACCTTGTCTAAGTGTTTGGGACACTCACCTGCTTGTAGAAAGAAGATTTTGTCTTTTAGCTCCTCTTGACCTTGATATTTGGGTTCATATAGTTTCACACCTCCTACCGCCATTTGAAGCTTTTCATTTGCGAGTAAGTCTGCTTCCTTGTTATGAGTTCTCACAATGTGTTGTACCTATGTTGCTTTAAAACGCTTCATCAAAGCTCTTACACTACTAAGCCACTCAAACAATGTACGATTCTTGCACCTCCAAGTCCCTTGGATTTGCCTGACCACTAGCAAAGAATCACCTTTTATAATAAGTCTTTGTATGCCTAATTCTTTTCATTCTTGTAACCCAAGGGTTAGAGCAGCATACTTAGCCTCATTGTTGGAGTGAATGTTGGGTAGAGTGATACCTTTTCTAACCATTACCTCCTTTTGTGGGTTCAAAATGATGATCCCCCCTGCTGCTTTGTCTTGTTGGCATTGATAAGCTCCGTCAAAGCATAAAGTATGGGAATTATCAATCTCCTTCACTTTGAACTGTTTTGAGCCTTCCTCTCTTTGTAGTCGTGATCCTTCCCTTTCTCTCACTTTGTAGGTGAGAATTTCTGCAAGTCCTGCTCTTGTGCTATCTTCTACAAGGAAAGTGTATTCAAATTCTTGGATTTCAAGCACCCACTTTGCTATTCTAGATGAGAGGCTCATGTGTTGTACTACATATGGTAGATTGTGCTCTAAGGTGAGAAAAACAAATGGCACAGGGAGAGGATACGATCGAAACTTCCTTACCGCAAACAAGATTGCAAAGACCACTTTCTCCATTTCAGTGTATCCCTTCTCGGCTGGAGTCATCACCTTGCTTGCAAAATAGATCAGCCTCATGTATGATGTTTTAGGATCTTTTTGCATCAAAACAACACCAATTGCTTCGAAACCTACACTTGGAGTGACATAGTAGGTCTCCTTTGGATGTGGTGGCATTAGGATTGGGAGAGAGCTAAGAATGCCCTTCACTTCCTCAAAACATTTTGTATGTTTCCTCCCCCATTCAAATGTAGATTGGTTTGCCAACCTATGCAAAGGGGCGATGTCTTCTGCTAGGAGATGGATGAAGCGAGACATGTACCTCACTTTGTGGTTGAAGGTCATTAGCTCCTTAGTTGTTGTTGGTGGAGATAATGACAAAAGGGCCTCTACTTTAGAGGGATCCACTTGAATTCCTTGTGAAGAAACCACATGGCCTAGCAAAACCACCTGAGATTCACCGATATGAAACTTTTCTGGGTTGAGTTGTCCCCCAAATTGATGGAGCCTCTTAAGCCCCTCTTCAACCTTTTGGCAGTGAAGTGATCTACAACTATGAATACAGAAATCATCCATAAAGACTCTTATAGATTTTCCAAAGAGTGGCTGAAATACAAATATTGTGAATCTCATGAAGGTGCTAGGAGCATTGGTGAGCCCAAAAGGCATTACTCTGAATGCAAAAAATCCCCAAGGTGTGATGAAGGTGGTTTTTGGTTGGTCCTCTTCTGCTATCCTAATTTGAAAATATCCTGAATACCCATCACACAATGTGTAGCATTCATGACCTACTACTTCATTCAAAATTTCATCTTGGAAAGGGAGAGGGAAGTGGTCCCTCTTTGTCGTAGCATTGAGGGTTTTGTAATCCACGCAGACCCTCCACTTACCATTCTTCTTGGGAGTGACTACAATAGGTGATACCCATTCGGAGTTGGATACTGGATAGATGAAGCCAGCCTTCAAGAGTCAATTCACTTCTTGTAGGAGAGCCTTTTGTTGCACAGATCCTAGTCGCCTTAACTTTTGAGCCACGGGTTTGGTCCCTGGTTTCAATTCAATTTGATTCTCCATTACATCTACACCTCTTATTTGTGAGTAGTGAGTGATAAACAAATTGGGATACCTCCTTAACATATTGATGTAGGACCTCTTCTCCTCGATCACAAGTAAGATCTTTTGCAAGAATCTTCTCAAATCCTTCTTCAAGGTGGTGGCATCTTTCATCCCTTCGTGTGTGATTGTCTGTTGGCTTTTATTCTACAGAAACGTCTTGGGTGTTGGCATTGAATACAATTCCCATTACCTCCAAAGAAGACTCCTCTTCACTGGTTGATGCACTGGTTGATGCTTCCTCGTCACTTGAGTAAGGACTCTCCTCCTTGCTCTCTTCATCTGTCGTGGTTTCATAGTTGATATCTAGTTGATTTCCTTCTCGCCAATCATACACCACCGGTTGACCATTCTTAAGAATCAAACGACCACTTCCCCATTTTTTATCTGCATTCATAGCAATGAGCCAAGGCCTCCCTAGGATGATGGGATAGCCCTCCACCTTAGCTGGCATGACATACATATCCACTCGTGCATCTATGTTACATACAAAGACTTTTACATTTTCAATGATCCCCAAACACTTCACACTTGAGTTGTTGGCTAGCCTAGCTTGACAATTAGAGGACTTTGTAATTCAAGCCCTAACCTGTTCATTGATTTTTCCGTGATCACACACATTTGAGCTCCACCATCAACATATACATTAGACACCTTTTTACCCCTTATGTAAGCATCCACAATGGGTTCCACATCTCTTTGTAGCTTTGAGGCCACAACCTTAATGGAAAGATTTGCTTTCTGTTTTGGAATTCTTGTACTTACCAACTTTGGCCATTGCCTTCTTACTTTGGCTGATAGGTGTAGAAGTTGAGGCCATGAAATGTTTGGCTTTTGGGTTTGTAAATCCTCCAGGATGTTGTAGGGATCTAGCTCCTTTCCCAATGGGATGTTGTTGATACCAATTTCCCTTCACCTTGATCTTTTCTTCCTGCTACTTTTAGCTTCTTCCATCTTTGACTTCTTCTTGTCCCTTCTGGCTGAATTTTTTCCTTCACTTCTCATGTCTTCATCCTTATCACGTGCTCTTGTGCGTTTTTCTGCCGGCATAACATCAAAGTTTAGAGTATGCTCATCTATTACCTCTTCTAGCTTGATGATGTTGACTCCTCTTTCTTCCTCCTCATGTGGGACGGGAGGTATATTTGATGGTGGTGGTGGTCGACAAAGGATTTGTGGGCCTTGAGCTAGTTCTTGTTGCACAGTGAGAGGAGGCGGTCTAGGGGGATATATGTCTCCCGGAAGTCTCCTTGGATGTGGACAATTGTACATGCCATGGCCCATTTCATTGCAATTCCAACATCGCAACTCTTGAGCTTGTCTTCATTGATTGCGATTCCCTTCTCTTGGTTGTCGTTGTTGAGGTAGGCCCTGTACTAGATTGAGAGTGAGGTTCTCAAGATGTTGTGTTAGCCTTTGTAAAACCTCTTGTGGAGAGTTATCTCCTATTTGTGAAGATTGTGCAAGAGGGGCCCTAATTGGTGCTTCCATGGTTTGTGAAGACTCCCTCTCACTCACTTCATTCAAACCCCTTGCTCTATGTGCTTGGAAGTGTAGTTTTCTAAACTTGATGATGGCTACCTCACGTGCTTCTTCGAAGGTGGATGGGAATTTTAGCTCTACTTTAGCCTTTAAAAGTGGATACAAGCCAACCATGAATCTCTCTTTTTTTAGAAAGTTAGGTGCACCACCATGATTTTCTAATGTAGCCTCCCACCTACCCCATAGATTGACAAAGGTTGCTTCATAAGATGGATAGTCTTCAAGTGATACTTGCTTATGTCCAATAAGACATTTCCATAGTCCTTCAAAAGTATCACCTTGCCCGAACTTGGAGAGGAAGCTTGCTCGCAGTCTCTCCCAGTTGGACTTGATTTGGGGTTGCAAGGTCTCATACCATGCTTTAGCTTCTGCTTTTAGAACCAACGGGAAGGCTCGTAGCTTTACTTCCTCTTCATCTCTCCCGGATATGAGATGTGCCATCTCCAAGTTGTCAAGAAACTCTTGCGCATCTTCCCTACTTCTTGCATAGAACGTGGGAAAAGAACTTGACATTTTGTTTAGACTTTTTGATTATTTTTTTTAAACGAAACTTGTCTCTTACGGGCCGTACAAGATTGCTGACACTATAAACCTGATTACATTAAAATGAAGATGTACACATCCATTGTTAATTCGTACTTTATCATAGGTAGAATAAATGGATTAATTGAAGCATTGATTTCATTGAGGCGAGTGGATCCAAATATCCTCCTTATGATAGATTGAAACCTAAACTTAGTTGCACTGATTATATGAATGGATTGCCGAGCAATAGGCCTAAAAGGTTTATTGTTTTGATCGTGATTCATGTGCTACTCCTCGTTGTTGGTTTGAAGACCTCGTTCCTTCATATGGCCCTTGATCAACCCTTCACCACTCCTTGTTCCTGCCTTTAAAACAAAATGAACATGTGAACATCAAAAGAAGTTTCATAATTGATGATCGGAAGTATAATTGGATTGGGTGATACCAGTATTTCTCTAAGTCTTTCTGCACCAAACATAAAAACAATGCGTTGCTGGAAAAAGACTTTTCTATCTATGTGAACATTTACTCTAATGTGTTGTGCAAAATGAAATGGATACATGGGGACTCCATTGTTCATCACTTAAAATTTGAAGGTAACTTAAAAATATGTTCCTCAGTGGGGGCACCACTTTATGAGGGCGAGCTTTTTGAAATGGGGCCTCTAAACCCAAACCAATGGGCCTACCCTCACAAAATGTTCGTAAAGATGTATGCACACTACTTGGGGCACCACCTTCTTTTGGGAGTGGAGAAGGAAACCAATCAAAATAACACTTGCACTCACCCACTCAAGCAACAAACTTTGAAAACCCCCTACCTCTATATACACTTTGGACACTTGAACACCATCAACGATTATGCAACGCAATGCCGTGCATCAAATGAAATATGCAATTTGTGGAATAGCATTCACCTTCTCCCCATAAGAATACCCATAATAAATCCAAACTTCTCCTCTCTCAAGCACTCATCAAAAAAATCATGCGCACAAGACTTGCCTCTCAAACACCTAAGAGAATCACTTACATATAACTAACGCACTTTGCATAGAGAGCTCATCTCCATCTATGCAATGCCGTGACACAAATAAAATCACCATGAGAAGTAGCCACATGCATATGTAATGAACCAAAAGAGAGTTGGAGTGAGAAATTTCTTTAGACCAATTGAATAAGTGTGGAGAAACAAACCAATGGTAAATTGAGAATAGAACACTTACTTGATTTCTTGCACACCTTTTAAGGAGAGGACAGACACTGGCTAACCATCACGAATTGCGACACTTGAAAGTTTCGAAGATGATTTAATGATCATTAACATAACTATGAGAGAGATCATGATGTATTTACAAGTTATTGAGGTGCTACAAATGATTTATTGGGTTGATGGACTAAGAAATTGTATAATAGAAAGAGTGGGGGATAGAGTTGCACTTCCTCCAAAGAGGAGGGTTAGGTGGGAGGATGTGAAAGAGGGAGAATTGGGGTTTTCTCTACTATTGATCAAGAAACAACATGAAGTTGAAAATATAGGTGTGTGTCCTTGAGTCTCTCCAAGGGGGGCTATTTATAGTTGTGTAGGAGTGGGATTATGCTACACTTAATTAGGGTAAGTGATTAGCCCTAATTAAGTGTCCTTTGACCACTCATTGAATATTGAACATAAAAGGGACTATTTATTCACCAAAAATATCATTTTAGACCGTGAAGGCTCCATAGGGGTGCATAATGTAAGTGGGCCCCACCATGAGGCCCTACGGGTGGCTCGTGCAGGGTATCTCAACTTGTTTGTCTTGGCATTTAGAAAGCATCTTTAGGCTGGTCCCATCACATGCAAGTGACCTTAAATACTCATTGCTCTTCTAGAAGACGAGTAGGGGAAAAATAAGATATCACCCTCTTGATTTACTTGATTTATAGTTCCCTTTTTCTGCGAATCTGACAGATTTACACTATTTTGACCATAACGTTTTACCTGTAGCTCGGAATGACATGCTTCAAAAGGAAAATTTGACCTTCTCAACATGTTTGATATGAATTTGGACTATTCTTCATGCTCATGCACCAAGGAATTCGGTTTGGAGGGTCCACACTAGGCTAGGGAACCTTTTGCTTCCAAGTCTTCTTGTATGGGCCCTTTGCTTGTATGCATCCGAGGGGAATCATTCTTTTTCAAAAGGCTATGATGCTTAAACAAATAGAGGAGGGCCCAATATTATTTTCTTGTGAAAAGAATATACAATTGGAGTCTTTTTTAAAGGAGAAAAACTATATGTATATTCTTAAAAGATATTGGGCCGGCCACCTATGTAGGGGGCATAGAAGACTTGTAGAGAGGGACCATAATCTTTGGTAAAGACAAGTGGAGAGTTGATTTCCATGGTAATTTATCTATATGGGGTGGAAGATGGAGATATTATTTTTCTACTACTAATTTACAAGAGGTAAGAAAGTTTGGGGGTATATAGTTGGTTATTGTATACTTACTTCTATTTACAAAGCAAAAAAGAAAAGGGTGGTAATATAAATATATGACTAAGGTGACATTTTTGGGAAGAGTACAATGTATGTGTCGCCACAAACGTTAAACGAAGAGCGAGAATTTGCTCTAGATAACTTAATAGCGTAGAAAAATATATACACATATGAGGAAAAGGACGTTGAGTAGGCTGACAAATGTTGCAAAAAGATGGTTACCATTTTATGCCACTCAGTGGTACGATAAAATCAATTTGACATTTCCTGAAGATAGAATGAGCGCACAAAACCCCCTCCATGTCTTGTATTCTTGAAGTAGACACCCCTAGCACAGTAGTGTGACTTCTCCATACCTTGCGTGCTCTAAATATGCAATGAACTATACATGTTCAAAAAGTATGCACCATGTACATAGAGGATGTGTTGCCCATAAATCCACAACACATTGATGATCAAACTAAAGCATAGAATAGTACAAGGCAGAATAGAAAGCACTCACCATATAGTGTGTAATGTTTATTTCACCCCATGCAATGACGACCGCCTTTGTGAACTCTGCCAATTTTGGATTGTTCTTCTATGCAACAATGGAGGTATTGGTCCCATGACAATCTATTGAAGTTAAGAGCCCTTCTAATTTTGAGATAGTGTCCTCTTCGCAAGCTTTATTATAAAGACATTATCAAATAGGAAGCTTGAGTAAACGATCAAAGATGCGCATAAAAGCATGAAGTGTGCACATTAGGAAGAGAATGGGGTCTAGGAGGGCTTCTTTATTTTGTAGTTTAAGGGAGTTAAAACCATACCATATAACATATCTACGGAAAGATCTTGGCCTGTAGATTACAAACCAGATATAATCTTTGCTCAAATTGGAGATTATATATAGGAGCTATGGAAGGATAAAAACCATAAAGTTATCCACCCCCTTTTTTGGGGAGAAAACTACATCCTTTGACCACTCTTACACCTCTCTTGCACACCCACCATTCTTGCACACGTCATATTAGCCCTCCCCCAAGCCTAGAGATATTCATATCTTTAGGAGGACGGTGTTGCTTCTCTCTTTTTTAAAATTTTTCCTTTTCCACTTTTTTTTTTTTTTCAATAGGAGGAGTGTCATGCACTCTTTTACTCCATTAGACCTGCTTTTCATTACCTCAATCCCATAAATCAGAGATGGGAGGGTTGCCTTGGGTACGTTCAGATTCCAAAGCTGGTTCTTCTTTGCACATCAAAGCTTTAAAAATAGGTGGAGCATTTGCCAAGCCGAAGGGAGCCATGCCAATTTGGAGCTTAGACGATGTTGGCAGATGACTTCCTATCAACGGATTGATACATTGAAAGTAGGGCTTTAATCTCCATCCATTGACTCTGGTCTTGTGGAGTTTTCCTGATAAATCTGCTAATCTGTAACTACCATTCCCAAACTTTGTTTTAATCATGAAAGGTCCCTCCCATCATTGACTCTGGTCTTGTGGAGTTTTCCTGATAAATCTGCTAATCTGTAACTACCATTCCCAAACTTTGTTTTAATCATGAAAGGTCCCTCCCATCTTTGCAAAAACTTTTTGTCAAGTCGAGTATCAAGTCGGTTATCATAGCGAAGAACCAACATACCTTCCTTCAATCCTTTCCCCTTGAGCTTCTTGTTGATGTTTTCCCTTTGGCTTGTTGCTTTGGTGATGTAGTGATCAATGGACTCTTCTCTATCTAGCTCAAGTCATTGGAGATCTAAGATCCTTTCATGTAGAACCTCTTTTGGTTTTTTTGCCACTCTTGCAAGAACACGCAAGCTTGAGAGCTCTACCTCAATGGGGAGAAGTGCCTCCTGTCCATAAACTAGATGAAAAGGGGTGAATTGGGTAGATACCTTGAAAGATGTCCTATACGCCCAAAGAGAAGCCGTCAAATGGCGATCCCAATCCTTAGGCCGGTCCACAACCTACTCAGAAATTATCTTACCTATCATTCCATTCCCTTTTTCCACCAATCCATTGCATTGAGCATAGTAGGGTGTGGAATGCACGTGTTTCACTGTTAACCTCCTCGAGAGATCATTGAGAAGGTCAGCCCTAAAACCCGGGCCTCGATCTGATAAGATTTCTAGGGTTGTTCCAAACCTACTACAAATATGGTCAAAAGTAAACTTTGATACCTCTTCAGCTGTGATTCGGGTTGTGCTTGTTTCTTCCGTCAATCGTGTCATGTAGTCAACACCCATGATGATGAAAACCTTCCCTGTAGAAGTACGATGTAGGGGACCTATTGCATCCACACTCCACTTTTCAAAAGGGCCATAAGATATTATTGGGACTCGAGGCTCATATGTTAGTCGTCTATCCCCAGAAATTTGGCATGGCTTACATGCCTTACACCAATATTGGACATCACGGTGTAAGCTCGGCCAAATAAACCCTGCTTGTAAAATCTTCCTACTTGTAATATCTTGAGAAAAGTGACCACCGCAGACATCATCATGACATGAAAGAAGAATTTTCTCTATCTCTTGCACATCTAGTACTCTCCTCAAGTCCAAATCTTTCCCTTTGTGATATAAATCATCCCCGATCAACTGGTAAGGTGTGGTCTTCTTAACTAGTCTATGTCTTTGCACCTTGTCGTGTAGATTACAAACCAGATATAATCTCGGCTCAAATTGGAGATTATATATAGGAGCTATGGAAGGCCAAAAACCATAAAGTTATCCACCCCCTTTTTTGGGGAGAAAAGTACATCCTTTGAACACTCTTACACCTGTCTTGCACACCCACCATTCTTGCACACATGTCATGCATCTATTTGAATGTTAATCACCTCCATAATCTCATGGAGAATAAAGATGCCCTTCTATACCCATCCTCTTCCTAATGAAAAATGCACCTTTTTGAGAGGGAAGTTAATTATAGAGTTCCACTGTTCACTGTCTTTTATGGCACGATTGGACTACCCTAGCATAGGACACTGTAGCACCAATTGCTCCCACACACGTGTAATTTGTGAATTTTCCTCTTCCTGATCTATTTCATCAACCATTGCAATTTTGTGTGTATTTCCCTTACAGCCCTTAATGTAGAATGGACAAGGATATGGAGCTCTAGCCCCTTGTTTGCACCTTAAAATGTACTTGATTGTTTTCAAATCGCCACCTCAGTGCCAATCAACTTCAAACTCCCCTATGTCATCTACGTGGATTTTTTCCCTAGCTAGATGTGCCTTAATGACATGTGTTATCCACAAAATGCATTCAAAAATCCAATCAAGCACTCCACGAGTCTCCTTGGGAACCTCAATATCACCAAGCCACCAAATGTCTTTCTCCCATTGCACACTGAAAGATGCTGCACAATCCTCGTTCATAGCTGTACACTTTGCATGAAATAATACCTCGTTCGTGAGAGTAATACTCATCCTTTCTAGTCTTCATTTCTTCACAATCTAACACTTGTCTAGATTGAGCACAAACACCAACTTTGAACCTATCAGTGGAAAATGTCCAAAATAGCATATAGTTTCAAAAAAAAGATTATGCATTACTATAGCCTCACCATTAGGTGTACACCATAAAAATGTATCATTGCCATTTGAAGACATCTCAAATCAACAAAAGAAATTATTTGACATTGAGTAAGGAAATCCCTTATCCACTCTCTTTGCACCGATGCTTGCATTGGTACCTGTTCTATGATGATGCTGCCGCTGAAGTCGACGGAGTAAGGCAAGCCCTCTGGCCGGTGACGCGTGAACCTGGGTGTCCCGGCAAGGGTCTCTAGAGGCGTGTCGATGGGGGTACAGACGTCAGGTGTCTCCACCGGCTTCTGGGCCGCTAAGCGAGGAGTGTCGAGTGGGGTGGCTCCTGGCGGAGTAGGTAGAGGTGTGTAGCTGCTAGGAACAGTCAGCCGCGCAAAACCTGGCGTAGATGGCGATGCTGTGGCTGGTGTGGGGGCGGGCAAAGAAGGGGAGGGTAAAGAGCCTCGTCGAACACGAGGCGGTGTGGAGGCATCGGCGGCGGAATCCCCACAACAACCGCCACCGCCACCACTAGAGCGCCGGTGTCTAGACGAGTGTGAAGCTCGTCTCGTCGACGCCGAAGCTTCGAAGCGCGCCAAATGCTCCGAAAGAGAGGGAGATGCGGATGGAGTAGGAACGCACGATGATGCGCCAGAGCAATGACGCTCCACGTACCACTGTCTCTGCTGTGGTGACAAAGAAGAAAGAAACTCCTCATCATCCATACCTGCATTAAACACACGAATATTTAAACTTAATATTGAATGAATAGAGTAGACAATGACGCAAAGAACATTAAATACAATGACCTAATGACGCATATAAATACAATGATGCAATGAATTGAGTGATAGAAGAGGCAAGTCGAAAACTCAGAATTTTCAATCAAAAGATGTGAGCGTGAAAAGAAAAGAGCGTTATACACCATGGAAGGTACTTAGAGAGCCAGAGCTTTTACAACACGGAGCAAAATTGTTCAAATACAATATTTGTGGCTTTAAGAGATCTCTCTCTCATCCTCGCATAACTCAGCATAACTTCCTATATCTATATAGAGCTCTCCGTTTAAACACATATCCTCTGTTTCATTTTGTAGCTCCTCTGCATACACCCCATATAGAGTAGTAGCATATTGATGCTTGTCTGGCACCACCGCAGCGGCTTCTAATTGAGCATCTTCTCTGATCTCCTCCATTGATGCCGTTGTGATTGGCACATGGTAGCCTTCATACATCCTTGCACTATGAGGGGCTACCTCTATGACGTACCACCAGTTTGATGTAGACTTTGTAGGATGAAATATTACCTGCCAGAGCCACATAACTTACATGAGAGCTTTCAAGCACATAACTTGTAAAAGGGGGATGTTAACTATTTACATACTTACTTGTTCACAATGCTTGGGTAGTACGAAATTGTTTCTTAGGTCATTCCATTTCTTAGTAGAATCCACCTCAAGAAAACCAGACTCTCCTCTACGCACAGTAGCGTTGCGACCCTCCATGATTATCTTGAACCATTGCACGTCGAACAAGTCGACAAAAAATCCTCTGTAATCGATCCTCAAAATCTCTTGTAGCGTGCCGAAGTAAGTGAGTTCCGCCACCACAGGATTTGCATCAGAGGATCATCTTTATTAAATAGACTGTTCAAATTTTTCCATGATTCCACAATCTTGAGTAAAACGCTTTTTGTCGATCCGTTCCACCCTAAAATGTCGACCTTTACACCATGCTGCTGTGTATGACTTATACTACAACGAACAAAGATTATGAGTGGCCGTTCAAACGTTTAGAAATAAAGTCACTAGCTAGTCGTACATTGCAAACTTACCTTGGTCGCGCAACCCCGAGAGTACTCCCACTCTTCCTCAGTCACTTCGTCACCGCATTGTTGTGCGCTTTTCAATTGGTTGTGCAACCATCTTAAGCTCATGAATGTTGGTAGGATCTCCAGAACGTCGGATAGTGCGTCGGTGGTCGTCTTCCCCGTCTCCACTCGATTCGTGCCCTTTGTCGCTCTTGCTTTGCATCCTCATATTGTGAAATCCACTTTTGCATCACTGGATTGTGAAGCATGCAAAATCGGTTGATTTTAGCCTCTAGATCTTCCGTCATCTTCTTCTCAACACCGAGATTGAACATGACAATCCCAGATATGCGCTCATCATCTATGGTTCGCCATAGCGTGTCCCGAGCTTTATCAAATCTGTCTAGCCACTCTCCAATGTACTCTAGGGACTCTGATACCAACCAACCTTCTGCCATGCTACCCTCTGGACGTGCCTTTTGACGCACATATCCCTTAAGCTTTTTCGTGAAACGTTCTAAGAAGAATATCCATCTCGAATGAACTGTGCCAGCTATTTCCACCTCATCAACTATGTGAACAAGAAGATGCACCTCAATGGTTAGCATGGTAGTAGGAAAATGTTTCTCAAACATGCACACAAGCTCTGCAGCATTTAGTTTGGCGAATGGTATGGAATCTACGTTGATCTCCTTTTGTGAGATCCATTGCACCAGCTTTGCAAGTTTGTAGATTGTGTTACGGATGTCGAGAGACAAATATCCCTCAATGGCAACTGGTAAAATAAACTGTAAAGTATGTGCAACAATGATATTAAAGTCCAAATTTTATGCAATGATATTAAAGTCCACTATGAACGTACCTGACACATTTTATGCCAATCGTGCGACTTCAAACCGGTAAGCTTTCCTTCTTTAGCAAAACACGTTCGGAGCGAGTGCATTACGCCAGTGGGGGTCCGCAAAGATCGAATGGTCTCTTTTACTTTGCATTCTTGGGCTCTTGTGAAAATCCATGGTGATTTAGGGAGTTTTATCGATCCATCAGACGCTGTTTGCGGCCAATATTGCTCCATAAGATCCACATTTCTAAGGTCAACTCTGGCTCCCAAAGTATCTTTCTTGCCGGTCAGATGGTCCCATAGTAGATTACCCACATTCTTGAATATGTGCATTGGATCGAGCAAGTGATTGATCATGAGTCGGGGCTAGTATGGTAACTCGTACCATAGAGATAGTCTCTTCATCCCTGGAGGCAATCCGTCATCGCACATCTCCTTCTGCTCTAACCATGCTTGTGCAGACATCCTTGGTGGCTCTCTTCCCAAAAAGCCGTCGCGTAACACATGATTCTCTGGAAGATACGCTTGATGACCTTCGTAGATTTGCTTCTTCAATGAGGGCGCCCTACGTGCATTACGTCTAGGTCCACATGTGACACGTGCTCTGTATCCGCTTGTTTGAAGCCCTGCATGTATACACATGATAATAGATCAACTATGGGAAAAAACAAGATTTACAGTGTCTGAGTGAGGAGTGTCAATAGATCACCTGAGCATTCTGTTAGCCCGGGATAGTCATGCATGGTCCACATTAGAATGCCTCTGATCAAAGCATTCCGTCGTCCTTTGTGTCGGCTCATATCCACCACGTCTATGCCAATCCACAATTGTTGTAGCTCTTCCAATAGTGGACGAAGATACACATCCATATTCTCCACTTTATATTGCCCTGGCACAATCAAGCTTAGCCATAGGTGCCCCTTCTTCGTAGTCAACCATGGGGGAATGTTGTAGTTGACAACGACAACGGTCCATACACTGTAAGATGTTGATCTTTGACCAAATGGATTTACGCCATCCATAGCCAGGCCTAAGCGCAAATTTCGAGCTTCCCTGGCAAAATCCGACCATGTTCCATCTATATGTTTCCAGGCTACGCAATCGGCAGGAATTCGTAGCACACCATCCGAAGATTTATTCTCCTCATGCCATGATGCTAGGGCGGCCATGGACTTACATTCGAAGAAATGCTTGATGCGAGGAAGCAGAGGAAAATGTCGCAAAACCTTTTGCGGAATTTTTGTCCCGTGGAGATCTACTCTATATCTTTCGGAATCACATTTCGGACACTTCTCCATGTCTATGTATTCCCCTCTGAAAAGAATGCAATCATTAGGACAAGCGTGGATAGAATTGTAATCCATCCCTAAGTTTCGCAAAATCTTTCTTACTTCATCTCGGGAATCTGGCATCACATTGTCAGCTGGTAGTATGTGCTTTTTAAGCAATCTACACAACATAAAAATACGATACAGTCGTGTGAAAATTTATCAGATCATTATACATTTAGAGTTTTATTAAAGTAAACTAATTGTAATAGATCACCTGAAAAGTGCTGTGACGCTAGTGTCACTCCATCCAAACTTTGCCTACATGTTGAGAAGAACGAGGAGTGCTTTCAATCTAGACATACGTGCTCCATTATACAATGGCGTATCGGCTTCACTTTTCATATCATCATAGATAAGCCTTTCTGAATCCATGATCGTCTCGATCATTTCATCAATCTTGGGCTCAAACATTGCCTCGTTGGGAATGTGCTCTACATGATCATCCCCCGAGCTGTCAGAGGCTACATCTTGTGGCCTCACATATGCTGCTTGACCAAAGCGCCTGCGAACACGTCTATTGGGTTGCAAGATTGCTGCTTGTTGGCCATCGTCAGAGTCCGACGAGTTATAATTGGCAACAACTCGATCTATAATAGATGGATCGAACTCGCCAAATTCACGAACGTTGTCGAGAAATTTGCGGTCTTGCCAGGAAAGCACCGGGCTTATGGCTGTGAGAGTTTGTGAGAGAACTCAACAAAAACTATATGAAGGAGTTAAACCATAGATGCCATGAAGACTAGGGTTTGGAAAGAAGTGCAATCAAAGAAGACTCACTCTTTCTCTCTTGCACTCACACACACACAAAGAAAGAACGCAAAACAGAATGTCAAAACAATACGAAGATGAAAACATCAAGGCTATGGTCATATCATATCATGGGTAATATGAATGGATGAGTTAATGGCATTCAATCTTGGCTGACCAAATAGGCTACGAATTGTTCTTTGGAATTGTAGTTTTGTGCTTACCATAATATAGATATTTTGTCTAGTGATTGGGATTAATTGTGTGTACAAATCCTCTTGGTTCATAGCAAGATAACTATGCTTACATCAAAAGAAAAATTATAGTCTATGAGAGGTAGTATGAGGGGATCCGGTGATAGAAGTATTTCATTGAGCCTTTCAGGGCCGAAGAGAAACACTATACGTTTTTGAAAGTGTATTTTACGGCTAATCCATACGTTAATTCTAATAGAACGTACAGAGTGAAAGCGATAGAAATGATCATCATGTGGGTTATTCATCTAGGATAGTATGTGAGAAATGTAGATATGAGAGAAGTGAAGAGATGAGAAGTTTCCCTCCCAAGCCCTATTCTTGCTCGTAGGCAATAAGGATACTGCGGGGAGAGATGTACCTGTAGCAAAGAGAACCTAGAGAGGATGAATTACTAATAATGAGAGAGATAAGTTTGGTTAAGGAGATGAGATTAGATACATATATATATATATATATATGTTGGATTAGAGATGAAAATGAAAACAACAAGAAATCAAGAAAACATCAATGTAGAACACATCTTACTTGACAAACCCTTTGGCACCATTATTGATGGAGAGAGAAGAAGAGTGGATAATTCCACTTTGATTGATACACCAAGTGCAAGACCTTCTTTGATTAGAGTTGATCTTCCAAGGTTAGCTTGTTGCAAGAATGGCTAGTCTCCCTTTAGGAGAAAGTGTAGGCTTGGGCTTATGTTAATGGCTAAGTACAATTAGGCATTACTACTCAATCCCTCGAGAATTCCTCTCATCAATGGCTTGAATGATTGAGTTCCTTCCAAGGAAGAAGAGGTCCCCTTTTATAGGTGAAGGGAACCCACAAGGGTTTACACAAGAAGAGAGGAGCCAGTGTGAACAGGAATTGGAAAAGTTGGAAATGAGCTGTCCCTGCATGATGTGGGCAGACTGGGGTCCAGTATTTTGATCATATCTCCTCAACCGTGGCTCCAAATAAAAAAGTAAAGATATGTGCAAAAACTTCAGCTCATTTGCTACGATTTTCATTTTAAAATCGTTTTCCAATTTGGATTGGAACCTTGTGTAAAAAATTCATCAAAATAGGGTCCATTTATGGCAGCAAAATTCTTCATGTTGTCTCCTTAGCCTAGACTTTCATTTAATTTCAAAGGACACCTCATGCCATATGAAAGCATGACATTGCTCCTTGACAAAGTTTTGTAATCATGCTTGCAATAATGCATTAAAATAAGTGTATCTTTGAAATCATGCCACCTAGTGTCCCACTAGGATTTGATTCTCTCTTAGTAGCTATTTAAAAAGAAATATAAGAAAAGTATAAAAAATACATAGAATATATATATATTGGAGTTTACCCTAGATATAGGATCTAGCTAGGGTGTGAGATGATAATGAAATAGTAGAAATAAAGAATCAATGCTTTTTGCCCCAAGTTAAAGAGGCGGAGCTATTGATGCTTTTCCCATAGTATTTTCTGATGGTAAAGTAAGGATATGTTACCCTTGAGAAAAATAATAGGATGAGATAGAAGGCTTATTATTATACTTAAATATGCATATGTACACTATAGGAAATATAATTATGTATCTAAAAAAATACAAGATAGATCTTGTAGCATGCGTTCCCACTATGTACGTGTCACAGCACGACATCCACCCCCTCTAAACATGCACATCCTCCGGTATGTGCCACATTGTCTCTTTGTAAGATTAGACCTCTTGTACATCTTCCTTGTCTTCTTCTTCACTGGATGATTCCAGAGCTTCATGTTCACTTTGATCTTCACCTGTGTTTTTCTCTTCTTCCTCATCCATATCTTCTAGATCATTGTCTCCTCTTCTCTTAAACATTTTAATCCTTTTTCCTGCAATGGGAATCTTTACTTCTATACCATCTAGTTCAGACAAGCTATAAGTAGCATTTTCATGCACATGATTTACAACATACGGTCCAAACCATCTTTTTGAGAACTTACGTTGATCGCTATTTTTCGGCTCTTTGTAATTGCCACAGTGAGTTACCTCACCCTACCAAAATCACCCAAACACTGTGGCTATCCCTACCATTTCACTGTACATAGGCATGCGTGAGTCACGGGACTTTTCCCATATCTTCTTAAAAAACCCTCAATTAGCTAGTCATTGGGCTAGTTGAGCCAAAAAAATAAAAAAAATAAAAAATATAAGTATATTATGGCTCATGCGTATGTAAATATTTCTTTGTATATAGGGCCTAAATAAAAGATTTTTTCATAACTATTTTGGTATTTATTTAAATATTTCTACCTAGGTGTGTGTTATTTATGCTCTGTACATTGCCTCACCATTACCACAATTTTTCTTACCATTTTTCATACTCTTTATTCCATATAGAAATATTTTCATGTAAGCTTCTCTTATATTTGGTGTAACTCCACCCCAACAAAATCCCAAAAAAACTAGTTTTATTTATGTGTATATTTTTTCACTATTGTGATTTTTCCCTTCCTACATCTATTTTGTTTTTTTCTAAAAAATTAGAACACCAAAAATATTTATCTTTTTATGATAGCCTCATAATGAGAGAGATTTCTTTTGACCCCTTTATATTTTTTCCACTTATATTATTTATATTTGACATGTACATATTTTTTAGACCCCTCAATATTTGATTTTCTTAGTTGTACTATTCACTTATATCCTAATCTCAACAATATCTTAAATTATAGACCTACCAAATAAGGTCAAGGGTAGGTGGCATGCATACATGCACTATGGAGGGCTCACTCTTCGAGGTATTCAAAAGAATCATCCAAAGAAGGACCCCACAAGGACCTTGTGCAGTGGAAAAACACGGTTGATTTTGCTGAATTTTTAAAGTTCACTTGCTCTCCAATTTTGAAAAGGTGATACAAACAAAAATTGTAGCTTGTAGGCTGAACTTTTGCCTCAAATTTTTTCATATTATTTTGAGCTACGAGCTGTGAGTTATGATTTTATTAGTGGACCCCATTTTTCCCATCCTATGCAGCCACACTCTCTCTTCCACTTTATCATTTTCCTCTTTCACACACGCTTCTCCACTCATCATCCCCACCTCTCTCACCACTCCTCTCTGCACCCTACTCACCTTCTCCTCAACCTTGAAGAATAAGAGAAACCATGGGAACTCATACCTCCCACACACAATTCCATTCCAAAATTGACCACCTAGTCTCATTTTTCCTCCTCCAAATTACCCATATCTATCAAAAAAACCACAAAATTCAGCCTCTTCTCTTAAAAGACAGCATCATGGTGGTTGATTACTCAGCTTCAATTACCTTGTCTCTCAAGGAAGGTCAAGAGTGGAGAAAAATGTACCGTCAAAGCTAGTAGACCGTCAACAAGCGTCAAAATTGGCCCTACTCAAGACACTTGGAGTATCAACCTTGTAAGGAATCCACCTTTTCTTAGCTCTTAAGATTTTTTCTTCCTTATTTGTATCCTACATGGATACTCCCATTGTAAATATCCAATTCCATTTGTAAATTAATACTAACTCTACTAACACTAACCCACTATGAAAAGTCCTATCACCTCCATTTCTCTCCTCTCTCTTTCCCCACCAACTTCTTGATAATTCCAAGCAAAAGAAATTAGATAAATTGCTGAAAATCTAACCCAACCATGGTTAGAAGAGTAACCCTAGCCTTCAAAATTGCTATAAAAGAAGGGTGTAGCTAGCACAAAGGGGAGCCATAAGCAAGAGCACTATGCTATAGCTTGAGAAGCCAAGCTCAACCTTTCTAGAAGGAGCTCTTGAGTGGAAGCTCATTGTCTTATGCATGTGCATGTGTTGTAATAGGGGATTAGCAAGGGAACTCTATGCCATTGTAAGAGAGAGAGTGATCATTCAATTGAGAGTAGAAAATCTATCATTTCTCCTACTAGTGTAAGCCCAACATTTGCTGAATCAAGGAGGGTGGATTTGGACTAAGCTTGGATACTTTGTCTCCCTTCCAACGTGAAGTAATGGACAACAATGATGCGTAAGTGTCTTGGTGTTTTTTGTTAAGTTCTTGATAGCTTGTCTCTGGTGTTGTCATCAATCTAGCCATAAATTCCACATACTGTAAGAGGGCGACAGGGTGGAGAGGACTCCCCTGGCCTTAAGACAGTGATTGGGGTGGCTTTTCTTGTGATGTGTTGTGGTGAAATTTACGCAAGCTATGTTGAACAAATACTAATCTCACTTTGATTTGTCATGACAGATTTGTAAGAAGGTATTAATGCAACAAGCACCCCCTCCCCCTTTCTCTCTCCTTCTTAAATATATAGTTGTGCTTGCTTGATCATTGCCGATACGTTTCAAAGCAACCGGAGCACTCTCTCTCTCTCTCTCTCTCTCTCTCTCTCTCTCTCTCTCTCTCTCTCTCTCTCGTGTTTTAGTGTGTGAGAGTGTTCCATTGGTGTTAGGGTTAGTGTAAATTCCTTGCTTGTTTGTGGGTTGCTCTAATGATTCTCCTCTTTTGCGTCCTAGTTCGCTCTTAAACTAGGTGGTGCCCCTTGTGTAGTTGGGATTTGGCTGTGGGTTTGTTGTTTTGGTTTGTGTTGTGTTGTGCCCCAGCCCCATTGAGCAGCACGCGAGCCTTGAAGGGTGTCTAGAGGTTGCTCTTCTTGTTGCCCGCCCCGGACCGCCTCAAATTGGTGCCCCCACTGAGGACTGCTTGTGTATTGTTGTGTAGAATCAACCTTTAGCATAGTCAAGTAGTTTGCATGAATCACGAAAATTTGTATGATCCCTTCATTCCCATTGCAAGGCAAAAGGTACACATAATCGTTAGTACTAAGTTGCAATTTCAACGTGTCATTCGTAGAATTTTAGGTCCTCTTAGGTTGGCCGAGATAAACGCTTCAGTAAATCCTTCTATTTTGCCTCTCATTAGGTACGACCTTAGTTTGGACGTCTATATTTTTGTTTTGTTTTAAGCATTATGTCATGCATAGACCATGGATAATGGCCCAGGAATAGAGGTTTTCCACTTCCATTTCACTCCACACATTAGAATAAACATTGCAATTAGTAGGAAAATCCATTTTCAACAACGTATGGTGTTCATGTTTGGTGCCCAAAGAGTAGGAGAAATTCTGGCATCACCAAACCCTGTCATCCTACCTCTTATTGATTATCATAGGTCGTTTGATGTGAATATCTTTATTTTGTTGTAGAATAGATTGCAAGCTAGATACATTATTGTGTAAATCTTTTTAAGAAAGAAAAACAAAAACGGGTGTCACTTTGAAATCAATTCAATGGAAAGCCAACGCCAAATGTCTGGGTATCCTCTTTTCTTTGGAGAGCCTGGAGAGGATGCTGAATTATTTTTAGCAAATTTCAAGATGTCTTGCCGTATCAAGAGGATAATAACTGATCAAGAACGTGTAGAAATGTTTGAGGTGGTCCTTAGGAAAGATGCTAGCACTTGGTTTGACTCTTTGCCTGAGGAAGTTAAGGGGAATTACACAGAAGTTTTGAATCGTTTCAAGAAATACTTCTTTGATCCTAAAAACACTCAAAAATTATGGCAAGACATTGTTTCTCATAAGCAAAAAGACTTAGATGACTCCTACTTGTACAAGCAAGAGTTTCTACGTCTTTGGGCTCTATGGATACGAAATGTTGCTAACCCTGGTGATGGTGCAGAATTTCTAAAGAAGGAGAGGTTCATAGCCGGACTCTTTCCTAACCTTAAGGTAAAAGTTGAAGCGGGTGCACCTGCTACCTTTGATGCAGCTGAAACTAGGGCTGCTGAGAAATATAGGAAACTCAAGTTCTTAAGGGGAGAGGTTCCAATAGAAGGTCTTAGACCCAAAGGTAAGTCAGAAGCATCAACATCGAGGGAGCTTCCTGAGGTAACGATGGAAGTAATTGAGAAGTTAAACGAATCTTTAAGCAGCCTGTGAATTCACCTTGCACAAGCTGTAGGTCCAAAGGGACAAGCAAAGAAGTCTGAAGAGAGAGATCCACGACCTAGGAGAGTCTTGCAATGTTGGAATTGCGGAGAGTCTGGACATGGGATGTATAATTGTCCTTGGCCCCGTGGGGAGCCAGGGAGACCTAACTTGAATTACCCAGTGATGAATGCAGGTGAAGGAACTTGTCAACAACCAAGGCTTCTACAAAGACCAAATGGACAAAGACCACCTCCACAAGGGGTAGAAGGAGTTCCACCTTTGCCAGATCCAAATGTGCATGTAGTAGAGGTGACAAACTCAAATGAGGTTGACATGGAAGAAAATGGCATTAAGCATGGCCGAGGAAAAGGTAAATAGAAAGAGGGTGTCCCATCACAGAGTGACCATGGACAAGGCAAGAAGGCAAAGGAGACCAAGGAAGCTAAGAGGACTCGACATCGTATCAATATCCAAGACTTCCCTCTTGGACATGGTATGGCTCCATACAACCTGTTGGAAGACATGCGAGCTAAGGGTCCTGATATCTCATGGCCTCAGTTTCTTGCATTATGCCCACAAGTTAGGAGGGATTTAACAAAGGCAGTTAGCACTAGGAGAAAGGTAAAAGAGAGTTTTCCTGTTGTAAAAATTGCACATGCTGAAATGAACGAGGATATTACACCTGTGCTAGATTGTTACATAAAAGGAAGATTGGTTAGGAAAGGTCTAGTGGATGGGGGTGCACAAATTTGCATCATGACAGAAGGGCTCATGCAAAGACTAGGCATGCACATCGATGAGACACCTGAAATCAAAGTGAAAATGGCAAACAATAGCAAGGCTAGGTGCGTAGGCATTTGTAAAAATGTTTTTGTGGAGGCCTTTGGCATTAAGAAGGCAGTGGATTTCTATGTCATGTCTACCAAGGGAAATGGTTACCCATTTATCCTAGGAAGACCATGGCTAATGAAAATGCGAGCTTTGCAGGATTGGGAGAGTGGAAAGCTAATTTGCAGGAATGACAATCACAAGAAGGTTGTCTTTGACATGAAGGAGCAACGCCAAGAGGAGCTCCATGAAGAATCATCTCGAAGTGAGACAGAAGAAGATTGGACTGAAAACACTTCAGAAGAAGAAAGTAGCGGCAGCATTATTGAAGAGGAGTCCTCCATTGAAGTCATGGGGTTAAGGTTTAAGCCAAACAACCAGGAGACCTCTTCTCGAGGTTTGGAAGAGGTAGGTTCCCAAGAGAACCAAAAGGTGGAAGATGAAGGAATGTTAGAAGGTATGTTGTCTACAACACTTACAAAGGATGAAAGAGAGGAGTTCAAATGTGTGCTAAGGAAATTTCCGAGGCTTTTTGCTAAAGACTACACCGATGTGCGTGGAGTAGATGTTGTTCAACACAAGATTGATTTGAAGCCAGAGGCCACACCTAAGGCTCAAAAGCTACGAAGGCTAGGAGTCATTAAGGAGCAGGCTCTACTCAAGGAGATAAGAAAGCTTCTAGCAGCAGGTTTCATTTATCCAGTGGAGAATTCAGAGTGGGTCTCTCCCGTTGTTGTCACTCCTAAGAAAAATGGCAAGTGGAGGGTGTGTGTGGATTATCGTCCACTTCATGAGGCAACAAAAAGAGATCACTTTTCCCTCCCATTTCAGGATGAGATACTAAATGAAGTAGATGGTCATGAGAAGTACACTGTGTGTGATGGCTACTCGGGTTACTTTCAAATAGGTATCGCATTCGAGGATCAATTGAAAACAACCTTTATCACTCCTTGGGGTTGTTATGCTTTTAGAGTCATGCCATTTGGCCTGACAAATGCTCCTGCAACTTTCCAACGCTTCATGAACATGGTGTTTCAAGCATTCTTTGGAAAGTCCATTAGGGTTTTTATTGATGATTTTTGCATTTATAGCTCAAAATCATTGCATCTACAAAGGGTAGAAGAAGGTTTAAAGAAGCTCTATGACATGGGAGGTCAACTCAACCCCAACAAGTGTCACATAGCTGAGGATGAAGTGATCTTGCTTGGTCACAAGGTTTCCTATAAAGGCATTGAGGTGGATCCTTCAAAGGCAAAGGCTCTTATTGAGCTCCCCTCACCCAAGAATCTCAAAGAGGTCATATCATTCATTCAAAAAGTGAAGTATATGTCACGCTTTATTCACTTAGCTTTGGAGTTGCTTCATCCTTTGCAAAAGTTGACACAACAAGTAGAATTTGCATGGTCTGATGAGCTTAAAGAGTATTTTTGTAACATTAAAGTCATTTTGTCAGAGCTACCAACACTCATGCCTCCTTGTTGGGAGTACACATTCTTTGTTAGCTCTAGTGTTGGAAGGGAAACAATTGGTGCTGTGTTGCTACAACAAGATCCCCACAGTACAAGGATGCGACCCATCTACTTTGCTAGTAGGGTCATGAATGCTTTGGAGAGAGACTACACAGAAGCAGAACTCATGATGCTTTCTCTCATGTTTGTAGTGAGAAATTTTAGATCCTACCTGCTACCAAAACCTTTTGTAATTCTCACTGCAGAGAATTTGTTCCCTTGGGTGTCATCTCAAATGAATCTTAGTACTAGGATCTCAAAGTGGATTATGGAGTTGCAAGAGTTTCAATACTCTTTCAAGGTAGAAGATAGTGTGCGTGCACAAATGGCAGGGATTCTCACTTATAGGGTGCATGAAAAGGAGATTAAGGTGCCTGAAGTAAAGACCCTACGATTACCACCACCAAAAAGTATTCCTAATGCTTTTACCTTGTTCTTTGATGGAGCTTTTCGTCGAGCCACAAGAAAAGCAGGGGGAGGGCTAGTGTTGCTCAACCCAAGTGGAGAGGTGGTCATGAAAGAGAAGTTCAATCTACCAAGTTCACCTAGCAACAATGAAGCAGAATACGACACACTAATTCATGGTTTGAAGATGTGCATTGGCCAAGGGATACAACGCCTCATGGTAAAGGGAGATTCACTTCTCATTATTAAACAGATTTTAGGCATTTGGGCATGCAAGAATGAAAGCTTACGGACAAAATTTCATGCCATTCATAGATTGTTTAATCAATTTGAAGAAGTGCAACTATATCATATTCCTAGGAAACAGAATGAAGATGCCGATTTACTTGCACAGCAAGTAGTTACATGTGTTGAGAAAGAAGTGCAGGTCATCATGGTGGCAGCAAATGTCAAGCAACCGAGATATCAGGGATTGGAGTCATTGACTCCCATTATTAGCTACATTTTGGAGGGCGAGTTTCCACAAGACTTCACGAAGGCTCAGAAGAGGAGACTCATGAAGGAGGCAAGCGCATATCTCTTCCTAGAAGGCTCCCTCTATCAAAGAGGGAGGGATCAAGTATGCAGAAGAGTACCAACTATTGAGGAAATTCCAGCCATTCTAAAAGGTTTGCATGAAGAAGCATGTGGTGGTCATTTTGCCCAAGAATCAACTGTGAAGAAGATTTTTCTTGCAGGGTATGTTTGGCCAAGCTTGCATGCGGATGTTCAACATTGGTGTAAAAGATGTCAAAATTGTCAGATAAATGGAAATAGAAGATTGGTGCATGGCCCGAGGCAAATAGTTCTTGCAAATGGACCCTTTGAAAAGTGGGGCATTGATGCTATGGGTCCTCTGCCTAGGACAAAAAATGGTAAACTCTACATTCTAGTGGCTGTAGACTATATGACTAGGTGGGTGGAAGCTCAAAGTGTGGCAAGAGTGAATGAGAGGACAGTTAGCAAGTTTGTGTACAATCACATTTGTTGCAGATTTGGCACACCTTTGGAGATTGTTTCTGATAATGGTCCAGGGTTTAGGAAGGGCTTGCTCACAGAAGTTTGTGAAGAGCTTCACATTCTACATCGTCATAGCACACCATACTACCCACAGTCAAATGGTTTGGTGGAGTAGGCTAATGGTGTCATTGCAAGAATCATTAGAAAGATGGTGCAAAACAAGAAAAAATTATGGGATGACTTCTTGGATGGTGCCTTGTGGGCATATCGAACCACATATAGGGAAGCCACGGAGTTCACACCATTTCACTTGGTCTATGGTCAAGAGGCTTTGCAGCCTATCGAGCTCAACATTCCAACAATGCGACTTCATGGAAAATCAGCAGAAGATGATCAAGAAGCATGGATGGATCGACTTCTTACCTTAGCTGAGCTTGAGTGGAAAAGAGAAGTAGCATAGGAGTGCTATAAGAGGAAAGCCACACAGACAAAGGAGAACCTTGACAAGAAACTGAAGGACAAAGGCATCAATGAAGGAGATCTTGTGCTAAGGTATGACAATCGACTCGATAATCGTTTTGATGCCAAATTTGAAACAAGATGGCAAGGGCCATACATAGTCAAGAAGGCTTTCAATTCAAGTTACTATCAGCTTATGGACTTGAATGGTAAAGAGCACTCCAGGAAAGTAAACGGGTATCGCTTGAAGCCCTATTTGAGTCGCCTTCTACCAAAGGATCTACCAAAGATCTGTCAAAAGGCCACTGTCTCATGTAAGTATTGTTACATGAAGCATGAGTGTAACTCTAGCAAAAATTCTGAGGGGCCAAACAATAAAGATCTCGTCAAGGACTCTGAAGCACTCTCTTTGGAAAAGATGCTCTATGATGGTACATGAATATACCATCATCCAGGGGGAGGGCTAATGATAGCCGTTTTCCGGCTCTTTGTAATTGCCACAGTGAGTTACCTCACCCTACCAAAATCACCCAAACACTGTGGCTATCCCTACAATTTCACTGTACATAGGCGTGCGTGAATCACGGGACTTTTCCCATATCTTCTTAAAAAATCCTCAATTACCTAGTCATTGGGCTAGTTGAGCCAAAAAAAATAAAAAAAATAAGTATATTATGGCCCATGCGTATGTAAATATTTCTTTGTATATAGGGCCTAAATAAAAGATTTTTTCATAATTATTTTGGTATTTATTTAAATATTTCTACCTAGGTGTGTGTTATTTATGCTCTGTACATTGCCTCAACATTACCACAATTTTTCTTACCATTTTTCATACTCTTTATTCCATATAGAAATATTTTCATGTAAGCTTCTCTTATATTTGGTGTAACTCCACCACAACAAAAATCCAAAAAAACTAGTTTTATTTACTATTGTGATTTTTCCCTTCCTACATCTATTTTGTTTTCTTCTAAAAAATTAGAACACCAAAAATATTTATCTTTTTATGATAGCCTCATAATGAGAGAGATTTCTTTTGACCCCTTTATATTTTTTCCACTTATATTATTTATATTTGACATGTACATATTTTTTAGACCCCTCAATATTTGATTTTCTTAGTTGTACTATTCACTTATATCCTAATCTCAACAATATCTTCAATTATAGACCTACCAAATAAGGTCAAGGGTAGGTGGCATGCATACATGCACTATGGAGGGCTCACTCTTGGAGGTATTCAAAAGAATCATTCAAAGAAGGACCCCACAAGGACCTTGTGCAGTGGAAAAAAATGGTCCGTTTTGCTGAATTTTTAAAGTTCACTTACTCTTCGAATTTGAAAAGGTGATACAAACAAAAGTTGTAGCTCGTGGGCTCAACTTTTGCCTCAAATTTTTTCATATTTTTGTGAGCTACGAGCTGTGAGCTATGATTTTATTAGTGGACCCCATTTTTCCCATGCTATGCAGCCACACTCTCTCTTCCACTTTATCATTTTCCTCTTTCACACACACTTCTCCACTCATCATCCCCACCTCTCTCACCACTCCTCTCTGCACCCTACTCACCTTCTCCTCAACCTTGAAGAATAAGAGAAACCATGGTGAACTCATACCTCCCACACACAATTCCATTCCAAAATTGACCACCTAGTCTCATTTTTCCTCCTCCAAATTACCCATATCTATCAAAAAAACCACAAAATTCAGCCTCTTCTCTTAAAAGACAGCATCATGGTGGTTGATTACTCAGCTTCAATTACCTTGTCTCTCAAGGAAGGTCAAGAGTGGATAAAAATGTACCGTCAAAGCTTGTGGACCGTCAACAAGCATCAAAATTGGCCCTACTCAAGACACTTGGAGCATCAACCTTGTAAGGAATCCACCTTTTCTTACCTCTTAAGATTTTTTCTTCCTTATTTGTATCCTACATGGATACTCCCATTGTAAATATCCAATTCCATTTGTAAATTAATACTAACTCTACTAACACTAACCCACTATGAAAAGTCCTATCACCTCCATTTCTCTCCTCTCTCTTTC
Organism: Adiantum capillus-veneris; assembly: GCF_014529385.1. NCBI lineage: Eukaryota > Viridiplantae > Streptophyta > Polypodiopsida > Polypodiales > Pteridaceae > Adiantum > Adiantum capillus-veneris. The sequence continues at coordinate 61,759,126 of NC_140940.1, read as the reverse complement.
CCCACCTACTTCTTGATAATTCCAAGCAAAAGAAATTAGATAAATTGCTGAAAATCTAACCCAACCATGGTTAGAGGAGTAACCCTAGCCTTCAAAATTGCTATAAAAGGAGGGTGTAGCTAGCACAAAGGGGAGCCATAAGCAAGAGCACTATGCTATAGCTTGAGAAGCCAAGCTCAACCTTTTTAGAAGGAGCTCTTGAGTGGAAGCTCATTGTCTTATGCATGTGCATGTGTTGTAATAGGGGATTAGCAAGGGAACTCTATGCCATTGTAAGAGAGAGAGTGATCATTCAATTGAGAGTAGGAAATCTATCATTTCTCCTACTAGTGTAAGCCCAACATTTGCTGAATCAAGGAGGGTGGATTTGGACTAAGCTTGGATACTTTGTCTCCCTTCCAACGTGAAGTAATGGACAACAATGATGCGTAAGTGTCTTGGTGTTTTTTGCTAAGTTCTTGATAGCTTGTCTCTGGTGTTGTCATCAATCTAGCCATAAATTCCACATACTGTAAGAGGGCGACAGGGTGGAGAGGACTCCCCTAGCCTTAAGACAGTGATTGGGGTGGCTTTTCTTGTGATGTGTTGTGGTGAAATTTACGCAAGCTATGTTGAACAAATACTAATCTCACTTTGATTTGTCATGACAGATTTGTAAGAAGGTATTAATGCAACAAGCACCCCCTCCCCCTTTCTCTCTCCTTCTTAAATATATAGTTGTGTTTGCTTGATCATTGCCGATACGTTTCAAAGCAGCCCGAGCACTATCTCTCTCTATCTCTCTCTCTCTCTCTCTCTGTCTCTCTCTCTCTCTCATGTTTTAGTGTGTGAGAGTGTTCCATTGGTGTTAGGGTTAGTGTAAATTCCTTGCTTGTTTGTGGGTTGCTCTAACGATTCTCTTCTTTTGCGTCCTAGTTCGCTCTTAAACTAGGTGGTGCCCCTTGTGTAGTTGGGATTTGGCTGTGGGTTTGTTGTTTTGGTTTGTGTTGTGTTGTGCCCCAGCCCCATTGAGCAGCACGGGAGCCTTGAAGGGTGTCTAGAGGTTTCTCTTCTTGTTGCCCGCCCCGGACCGCCTCAACGCATGACTGTGTGCTGGTTATCAAGGCTACTATCATACACTAAAACCCAATCACCTTTGTCAATTGCTTTGCTCATGAGTCGATGTTGCTTATAAAAATAGTCCTTGTTTTTCAACCTTGCATTTCTGAGTCGTTCTTTTGCAGCTTCAATGTCTCCAGATCTTCTCTCTAGCTTCCTTATACGCAGTGCAAGGAGATCTTCCCTACTAAGCCCCTCTTGCCAAGGTAGTACATTCCATGTGGGAATTGTATCGTCAATCGGCATCACTGGCTTTTGACCATGCATTAGCTCCGCAGGCATGTAGCCAGTTACTGAGCTATGTGTTGTACGATCAGCCCATAAAGCATATGGTAACAATTTTGGCCACTCACCAACTCTTCCTTCGCAAGCCTTGGCCAAAGCTTTGATGATAGGAGGATGCCCTCTTTCACTCTTTCCATTGCCTTCAGGGTTGTAAGCTGTAGTAAGAGAAAGCTTGATCCCTAATCTAGAAAAGAACTCCCTTGCGTCTTCGGCATCCAGTTCACCTCGATCTGCAGTGATTTTTTCCACACAACCATAACGGCAAATCACCTCATCAAGAAGGAATTTTCACACAGATTCTGTGGTCTTAGCTCTTAATGCTCTTCCTTCAACCTGGTCAGTTAGGTCCTCTCGTGCAAGAACCAAGTATCTCATCTGCCAGAGTCCTAAAGGCATCGTGACTAGATCCACAACCCATTTATAGTGCATGGCTAGTGGATATGTAGGGTGCAATCCATCACGATGTCGAACATTTGAATACATTTGACAAGTTACACATGACTCTACAAACTGAGATACATCTTTATACATACCCTTCCACCAATATTTTTCTTTCAACTTGGAGAAGGTTTCCCACACACCCTTGTGTCCAGCCCATAGACTCTCATGAAACTCTTGCATGAGCTTTACTTGAGTCTCTTTTTTACATATAACCCGTTGTGGTGTAGCACCCTTTTGTTTAGGATGCTTACACAAGTAACCATCCCTTAAAAAGTACCCATATGCTTTCCTGCGTATCCTCTTGAATTCTTGTTCAGACCAATCATCCTTTTTTGTTAGAGTACTCAAGTACCTTCCAATAGAAAGCCAATCACCTTCATAAAGATCTTTCAAGAACAATTCAAGCGAATTAGTCATGCAAACATTATTAGCTTTGACATGAGAGATAGAATAGAATTTTGTGCCTACATCATCTCCCTCATCAATCATTTGTGACTCATCTTTATACCTTGCCCTTGATAGCATATCTGCCACTGTATTGTCTTTACCTGCAATGTGCTTAAACTCGGGATTTAAGGACTTAATGTAGGCAATCCACCGCAACATAGAAATGTCTGGTGTTGAGCAACTTGTAATCATCCCAAGAATCGGTAGACAATCTGTTTCTACAACCACACATGCACCAATTAGGTACTCTTTCCCACTTTTCAAAGCTGTAACCATACCCCATAACTCTCTCTTTATCTGTGGATAGTTTCTTTGGCGAGCACTTAGTACCTTTGCTCCAAATCTTACCACATACCTGTGTCCTTCTTTGTCATCTTGCCCTATTGCCCATCCAATCCCTGTAGGACTGGTATCTACTGTCACAATCACTGGCCTTTGACACTCATAGTATACCTTTCTCAAAGTAGTTGCTGACTGGAGTAACTCCTTTAGCTTTTTCATGGATTTTACATGTGCTTCTGTCCATTTAAACTTTTGATTCTTTCTAAGCAGCTGATAAAGAGGATCAGCTACATGTGCATAATGTGGAATCCAAATAACATAGAAGAAACATGCTCCCAGAAACCTTCTAACCTCAGTGATGCTAGTGCATATTTCTTTCATTCTTTGGATGGCATCTACCTTTGATGGACAAGGTTTCCTACCATATGGCCCGCACATGTGTCCCACAATAAGCACTTCTTTGACACCAAACATAGACTTTTTCCCTGACAATGTAAGATTCACTTCTTCCAACCTAGACAAAATTTTATCACAATCATTTATGTGATTTACCACAAACCTGCGACATCCCTTGAGATCCAAAGCTTCATCTTTGTCACTTTCTTCACATCCTTTGATAGGCAAATCATCAATGAAAGGCATTGTGATTTGAGGAATAAAGTCACGTAAGACCTTATTCATCCCATTCATCATATGTGCAACCGAGTTGGTTGCTCCCTGTGGCAAGGTACACATCCTTACCAAACCCAAAGGTGTCCTCATGGTTGTCAAGTCTCTGCTTTCGATTGCAAGCTGAAATTGATCATACCCTGAGTAGAGATCCCCCATTGAGTAGATTGCCCTCCCTGCAAACGCCTCTGCAAATTCATCCACAATTGGACCTGTTCCTACATTTCTAATTGTCACCTTGTTCACTGGTTGCATATCTTGGATGAAGTGTATAGAACCATTCTTCTTTGGAACTGTGAACCACCTGTTTGAGTATGGAGCACAAGAAGGCTCCAAGATTCCCATTTTGATTTTCTCATTCAGTAGCTCTACTAACTTTGGCAAATGAGCCTTTGGAACCGGAATAGGCCGCAGATTCCAAGGCACAGGAGGTATTGTGAAAATTACCATAGGAGCTACAATATAAGGATCAACACATCCTATCTCATGTGGCTCAAATGCAAAAGCCTTACCATGCTTTGAAAGCATTTCTTTGAAGCACTTTGTCTCCTCCTGTGTTAGAAACTCCTCGCAACCAATCTGCAACTCTTGAAAGGACTCCTTTGTGAAGGTATGCCCGATCTTTTTAGGATTCCTCAAACTTGTTTGTAAAGAAGCCTGCTCAATCTTTTCCCTGTTGTTGGGTGGTAAGGGTGAAGCTACTGGTTTCACCTTCTTTGCTACACTCTTGTATTTAGTTTCAACATGGACTTCTGGGCCAACTGTTTGGCTTTCTTTAAAGGCTTCTATTACTTGATACATTTCCATAGAGCAAACTTCCACAACTACATTTTCAAGATGCAAATTAGACCCCATTATAGCATCAAGCTCACCCATAGTATCTACAAAAAAAACTTGTTCACACAAACCCAAACCATTTTCAGTAGGCTTTAGCAACCCACTCTTTTTCATGCCTATTTTTAAATTATGCACATATTGCCTCTCATATCTCTTCAAATCTTCAAGTTTTGTAAAACATACTGATCCATTCCTTGTTACCAAGGAGCTCATTGAGAAAGTTTCACCTATTTTTGGATCAAGCGAGACCCTTTTTCTTTCTGTACCACTGCAATCCCGCTTTACAATGGTACTTGGCAAAAACCCATCATTTCTCTATGATCATGAAACTCTTTGCTTACCTTTGGTATAGGATGTTCTCTGAGGTTGTCACGATTTCTTTCATGGTTTACACAAACTGTGAGAAATTGGACAGCTCGTTTACCATCTTTGCTGCGTATTCTAGCATATGCTGAACCATCGTCCATTACCTTTGTTTCCATTCGAACTCCCACAATGTAGGGTTGTCCAAGGATGAGATGATATGAAGATGCATCCTGTACAAAGAAGTTTTGGTCAATCTTTACATCACCTATTGTCACCTTCACACCTGGACATGCTGCATACAATTCATCGGATGAATTGTTTGCCACTTTTACCATCCAACCATGATCTGTGTCCATTGGCCATTTGCACTTGTTATAGAGACTCTTTGACATTATGTTTATTTTGAACCATGGTCAATCAAGGCAACAAATGGCTCTTCAAGATCACCTACCTTGACCAAAGTTTCTGTAGTAGGCCTTGCCCAATGACTTCGTGAATAGTAACTCCTAGGAATATCTTCAACTTCTTCATCATCATTTGAGAAATGCACTTGCTTCACTCTCCCACTAGATTGGTAGCATCCTACCATAGCTCCATCATTCTCCTTATTTTGCAGTTGCATCCCTTGTGTCTTCGAGGTTTCCCCTTCAACCTGTGGACGAGAAACTTCAGCAAGGATTTGCCTCTTCCTCTTCATAATGTCAATGATCTCCTTGTGGAATTCACGCTTTGCAATGCCAAGAACTTCTCCCAGAGTGAACTCGATCTTGCTATTCAAGATCCTTTCCTCCAAGACTTTCTTTAAATCTGTAGCAACCTCAATATCAGATTGTAGTTTATAAGTTGGGTCTTTTGTCTTACCTTTTGTTGGCTCTTTCTTCTTTCCTATTGTAGACTCCTCCATGAGTACTTCAGGTGGAGATGCTCCTTTTGTTGAGGGTGTTTGAGAAGGAATTGAGTCACTTCTTCCCCCAGTTCTAGAAGCTCTTTTTGATGGTCCTTCATCAGCATTCTCACGTCTGCGCTTCTCTTCTACAATTGCCTCATTTTGTTGGCATTTTGTAATGTAGGCATGCACTGACAATGAGTCCACTGGATCATTCCATCCTGTTTCTAGACGTATGCAATCACCTGCTTCATGTAGAATCTCATTTGTAAGCTTTCCCTTTTTAGCTAATTGCATGACATTTGGCCAAATTTGACCATGATGGTCACTCACCTCTTCATCACAAAAATGTTCAATTTTTACTCCATAAGTAGCTGCCTCAACTGAAGAGGTGGCATGCTTGGTTGCCATATCTTCAACTAAGGTTTGCATTCACCCCTTCCCAAAGTTAGTTCTCAAGGGTAGACCTATCTCTCTTAAGTGGATTTTACCATCCTTAAAAAATACAACATCTTTTGACAAAGCATCACTAAAATCATCACAATCCCTTCTGATGGGGGCTTTTCACAAGCCAAGCTCCCATACCCCTCTTCTCTCGTCCCCACCCCATGAAAACCCCCTCCTATGGAGGGAGTGATAAAAGGCATTGGAAAAAGTAAGAAAAACATAAAGTATGATTATGTAAATATATAAGAAAGGTAAAATAGGCCACCTCATGCCTGCGGGGTAGCCCATCTCCACCTTGCCTCCTTTTTCTTCACTATTGCCCCGCCGGGTGTCCCTTTTCCTCTCCTCCACTCAAAAGGTCAACCCCCTCTCTCTTCCCCTTGTCCTTTCTCCTTTCTCTCTCCCCTCAAGATACCCCAACTCTCACCAATAATGCATTATAACTCACCAATAATGCACCCTAACTCACATGCAATTTACCCTATCTTCCAAAATAGTATACCCCACCCCCTCTTTCTCTCTCCTATCATATCCCATGACCAAAATACTCCCCTCCTCTCTAAAGGGTGCCATGTCTCTTGTTGTGTAGCTAAATAACCTCCCCCACACTCACACACACTCAGTTTCACTGAAAAAGGTGCCCACAGACCCATCCCCACCCGGTGGTTACCTGATTTTTCTTGTGTTCACACACATCTGCACACAGATTCACCTCTGAACACACTCCCCTCTTGTAATTACTTATTTTCCATGTCACCTCTCACTTTTTTTCATCAACCCATCTCTCTCTCTCTTAGTCTCTCTCTCATGAGACTGCTGTTCTGGCACATATACACACAGACAGACAAGTGGGGCCCACTGTCACATGGCCTATGTAGATAATGATTTCTTCATTTCTAAATTCTAGAATTCCTCCCCCCTCCTCCCCTATATAAAGAGGGGTCACCATCACACTAAATACACACACAACATCACCAAAGAACACACTATGCACTGTGTGTGCCTAGTGCACACACACACACACCCACACCATCACCATCACCGCAATCACCATGCTTGTCTTGAGCATGACCTCTACACCCTTGGATATGGAAGATGAAGGGAAAATAAATGAAGGATGATGGCCATAACCCTCGTGCGAGTCTTCGCCATCAACTCCCACCTATCCGCCATGTGCTCTACCACTCTCTCCCTTCTCATTCCCCTACCCTATGCTCCCCATTTCATCGCTTTATTTTCTAAATAAAGCTTGAGGTTTTGTGAGTATGTTTTCTTGCAATGTTTTGCCCATGTGAGGTGTGCGGAATCGCCACCTAGTCTTGTGTTTGGAGTGAGCTTGTGTATGTGTGAAGGGTGTGCGGATTCGCCATCCTTTTGTGGTGCCTAAGTACTAAGCTGCTATACCCCCTCCCTCACTCTCTCTCGCTCTCTCTCTCTCTCTCACTTGATCTCATTCCCTTTCCTCTTCATCATTACTCCCAAGCATCCATCTCTTTTGGATGAAAACTTTGTTATCGTGGTGTGTTGTTTGCGTCCTAGCTGCTGAAGCTAGGTGGTGCCCCTGTTTGCTTTACCATGACACGCTCGAGGCGCGCCATTCGGTCCTCGGTGTTTTAGAGGCCGTTGGGGTTCGAGGCTTGCTTTGCTCCCGTCATTTGGTGCCCCCACTGAGGATCTTTTCATAAAACCGTTCATTTTACAAGACTGAAACCCTTAAACTATTGTGAATGGATGAATGGCTAGCAGGATTTGCTAATTGGACGACAGAAGGAGAAGAGCTCCAAGCACAACTAGACGAACTCCGCATCTACATCGAAGCTCGAGTGCCAGGCGTAACGGTAATCGATTTGCAGTGGGAGAGTCAACCAACACGCCAAACCCAGTGGATATACATTGGCGAAGTGCCAAGAAGAAGAAAGAGAAGGTCGAAACCATGTCCGCAACCTACAACCAACCCACAACAACAAAATGGAAGGAGCTCTACACAATAGAGAATCAACACTATTCTACTTTAAGAATCGGGTAACTCAAGTCACCGAGGTAATTATCACAGTCAGTTTTCAAGTCGCACCTGATGCTACAGCACAGATAACGGAATCATTGGCTCACACTCTCACTAGAGAAACTAGGGATCTACTGAGTTTGTTTCAAGAACGAACACCACCCTCTCCCACAAGCTTGGACAGTGACTAAGCACCTCTAAGCTTCACATGAATCAGTACAACCTACCTCAAGACAGATCACACATACCAACACGTGTACGCTCAATCAAGGTAATACTGGATTTGAAGGCTCACTACCAGCACGTCATTGACACCATGCTGGGTGGGGAGTGATTTTTTGAGGTTCTGGCATCAGATCAACCATTTGTCCTACCTTTGGTACAAGGAAATGTACCGTTTGAAGTTTTAATCCTAGTATAAGAGGGTATACACGCCTCCTTGTAAAGAAGAAAAAAACTTTTGCAAGTTAAACAGTGTGTCTTTCTAGCTCTCTCTCAGTAATCATGGCAAGTGTAGCATTTCCAACATTTAAAGGAAAGAAGGGGGAGGATTTGGTAACAGACTTCCTAGATGACTTTGAAGTAGCATGTGTGGTGAGCAACAAAGATACGGATGAATCCCGGGTTAGAATCTTTAAGCATCTCATGAAGCTAGAAGCTGGATCATGGTACAATGCACTTCCACAAGCAACCAAGGATGACTGGGAACCCTTAAAAACCGCTTTGGGGGAGGTACCACTTCAGAAACGTTGTGGGACAAGTTGAGAGACTTGAAGCAGGAGGGTCTTTTAGAATATGCCACCTATGAGTCCAAATTTGTGGATTTGTGGGAACGGTGGGTTGAGTCACTGGCAAGGGGGGAAGCTACACCCGATTTCCTAAAAAAAGATCGGTTCACGCATGGCTTATGGCTGCTTCTCAAGGAGAAGGTGAAAGGTAGATTCCCGGCTACGTACGAGTTAGCCGTTGAGATTGCTCGCCTTAAGGACAAGAAGCTGCGAATGAAAGCCAAAGAAACCGAGTCAACAGAAGCAGGAACATCGCATCGACCAGTAACTACAACAACCACCATACCACCACCACGGGCTCTTGGGATAAGAGATGACCAACAAGATATGTTGGCCCATATTACTGACCAACTGCAGAATTTGTCTGTCCACTTAATACAACAAGGGAGGAGTCAAGAAAGATATCAAGACCCTGGAAGAGCACGGCGACAAAACAGGGAGTATCATTGCTACAACTGCGGAGAAGACGGTCACGGTATGTACTACTGTCCCAAACCACGACAAAACTATAATAGAGGAGGTAGGAGGAACCAATTTTCACCCCCTAGAGAAAGAACACCCCCACCCCGAGCACCACCCCCACCAACACAAATTCTACGTCCACCCCAGACACCACTACAAGCATCCATCCCACCTCTTCCACCAGCCCCACCACCTGATCGCCTGGTAAACATCATAAGGCTAGAAGAGAAAGGAAAAGCCGTAGTAGTGGATCGACCTAGAGCAAAGGAGAGGGACAAGGGTAAGGAGAAGGTAACCTTTTTAGAACCACTTGAAGCCATGACTGTGAAAAGAGCTAGGAGGGAGAAAGCTACACAATCAGATGATGAGAGAAGCATGAGAGGAGAAACTAGCAAGAGGCCATTCAGGCCACGACGGAAATTGGGCATCACCGACTTCCAGCTAAGGGAAAGCTCAAAGCCCTATGATCTAACATTGGATGTGGCAGAGCAAGGACGGAAGATTACATGGCCACAGCTGCTACATCTTGTACCTAAAGTAAAGCGACAATGGTCTAAAATGGTAAGTACAAGACGCTCCAAAACAAAGGTAGCCAGAGCAATTTCGGGATGCAACATGGATGAAATCCTTCCAATTGTCGACGTAAACATAAAAGGAAAGAGGGTTGGAAACACCTACATTGATGGAGGTGCACAAATCTGTGTAATGAACGAAGCTATGATGCTTCGATTAGGGCTGGAGGTTGACAGGCCTTCTCCATGCAAGGCAAAGATGGCAAACAACGCAAAAGTAAAGTGTGTGGGTGTGGTAAGTGCCGTGAAAATCAAAGCTTTCAACACTGAGGTAGAGGTAGATGTTTTTGTAATGCCTACTAAGGGGGAGGGCTATCCACTAATTTTGGGAAGGCCATGGTTGATGGTCATGAAGGCAAAACAGGACTGGGGTACTGGCCTTCTACGCATGACCGGTAAGAAAGGGGAGACAATCTACTACGACATGAGCATTGGCAAGCAGAAGCAAATGAATCTGGAAACATCGGCAGATGAAACCACTAGTGAATCTTCCAGTTCTGAGGAGGAGACCACATCCACCAACGAAAGTGACAGTTCCATTGATGTGATGGGTATCATTATGAAGGATCCACAAAGGGTAAGCACAATTGGTGATCCATCACCAAAAGGGCAACCCAATGAAGAGGAGAGCAAATCACCTGGCCTAGGAGGAAGTAGGTTGAAGGGTATGTTGTCTACGGAATTAACACTTGAGGAGAAAGATAGTTTTTTGCAAATGTTGATGGGATTTCCTAACCTGTTCATTGACAACTATGAAAGAATCACAGGCATTACAGTGGTGGAACATCATATTAAGCTGAAGGAAGGGGTCATACAAGAAAAGGCACTCTTGGCCGAGGTAAGGAAACTGGGGGTCATACAACGAAAAGGCACTCTTGGCCGAGGTAAGGAAACTGCTGGAGGTGGGATTCATCTATCCTGTAGAAAACTCAGAATGGGTGTCACCCGTAGTGGTGACGCCTATAAAGAATGGTAAGTGGAGGGTCTGTGTTGACTACAAACCACTAAATGCAGCTACAAAGAGAGACCACTTTCCTCTCCCTTTCTTGGATGAAATTCTGAATGAAGTAGCGGGTTTTGAATGCTATACCGTCTGTGATGGTTATTCAGGATACTTTCAAATACGCATAGCCTTGGAAGATCAGCTAAAAACCACTTTTATCACGCCATGGGGTTGTTTTGCATACAGGGTTATGCCATTTGGTCTCACAAATGCACCTGCCACATTCCAAAGATATGTCACATATGTTTTTCAACCGTTCTTTGGAACATCCATAAGAGTGTTCATTGATGATTTTTGTATATATATCTCCCGTATTTCACATTCAGAAAAGGTAACTGAAGGTTTGGCCAGGTTGCAGAGCCTGGGTGGGCAATTAAATGTGGATAAATGTCACATTGGGGAGATTAAAGTCATTCTACTAGGCCATAAAATTTCAGCAAGAGGTATCAACGCCGACCCAAGTAAGGTGTCTGCACTCATAGCCCTACCTTCACTTATGACCGCACGTCAACTGGTATCTTTTCTACACAAGGTGAGGTATTTAAGTAGATTCATACATCTACTATCACAACTTGTTCTACCACTGCAACAACTCACTCAAAGATCAACTTTCACTTGGGACGAGGAAAGCGAACATCACTACAACAAGGTAAGGGAGGTCTTAGCCACTCTGCCAACTATCTCACCACCTAAGTGGGATGAAAAATTCTATGTCACCTCAAGTGTTGGTGATGACTCATTGGGGGCTGTGCTACTCCAAAAGGATACGACGACATCTTTCATGAGGCCAATCTACTTCTCTAGTCGAATGATGACAGCAGGAGAGAAAGGTTTCACCCATGTGGAACACTTAGTCCTAGCTCTTAGATTTGCAACTACAAAGTTTAGGTCATATTTTCTGCCTAAGCAATTTGTGATTCTAACCACGGATGAAATATTTCCCTATGTTGTACAACACATGGATGTGCCTGCTAGAATTACTAAATGGCTAGTTCGTCTGCAAGAGTTTGACTACACGGTACAGGTAGAAAGCACGACAAGGGCAAGTTTGGGGGGACTCATGACCTACCAAGTCTTTGAAAGGAAGGAGAAGCAATCTAAGGAAGGAGAAGTCCGATTACCTCCAGTACCACCGATGGTAGAAGGAGCATACTCTCTCTACTTTGATGGAGCCTACAAGCGAGCGTCCGACAAAGCACCTGCAGGCATAGTGGTCTTTGATGACAAAGGGACAAAGGTATTTTCGTTGGGCCAATTGTTAGATTCACATTCTAGCAATGAAGCTGAGTATGCAACACTAACCAAGGGTCTACAATGGTGCGTCTCACAAGGTGTACAACGCCTTAATGTATTTGGGGATGCTCTACTTCTAGTAAGGCAAGTAAATGGAGCATGGACATGCAAGAATCCTAGTTTAAGGACTCACTTAAGTGGTGTAAAAACCTTGTTGGGTAAGTTTGAAGAAGTTCAAATACACCATATCCCAAGGGCTCAAAACCAAGAAGCAGATGCCCTAGCAAGTGAAAGACTACAGGAAGTGGTGGTTGGAGCAATAAAACTAAAGCTCCCTCTATTTCAAGGCAGTGATGCCTTGCCTGACATCATGCATTTTCTAGAAACAGGGGAATGCCCATCAGATTTAACAAAGGGACAGAAGCAATGGCTGACGCGGAAGGCCACAAGGTATCGACTCATCAATGATGGTTTGTACTGTAAGGGTAAGGACCAAATACTCAGGAAGGTCCCTCTCTCTCACGAAATCACGGGAGTAATTGCTAGCTGTCACGACGGGGATTGTGGTGGTCACTTTGCCCTAGACATAACAAGTAGGAAAATCTTGCAAGCAGGCTTCATATGGCCTAGCCTCAACCGTGATGTACACCATTGGTGCAAAACGTGTAAGTTGTGTCAAAAGGCCGGCACTAGGTCACTTATGCCTGAACCACAGACACCTATTCTCTCATATGGCCCATTTGAAAAATGGGGTATCGATGCCATTGGGCCATTACCTAGGGCCAACTCAGGAAAATTCTACATTATCATGGGGATCGACTACATGACTAGATGGGTAGAGGCTACAGCCACCACTAGAATCACAGCGGTAGAGGTAGCTAAATTTATCTACGAGCACATATGCTGTAGGTTTGGCACACCTTTAGAGATCATCTCTGATAGAGGGCCAGGTTTCAGACCAAACTTGGTAGGAGAATTAATGCAGAAACTGGGCATTACAAGGAGGCACTCTTCACCATATTACCCTCAATGTAATGGCCTAGTTGAAAAGGTAAATGGAATGGTTTCTAAAATTATTACCAAGCAGGTAAACAATCATCCCGGAGACTGGGATAAGTATCTACTACCAGCTTTATGGGCCTACAGAACTTCATTTCGTACATCCTTGGGATTCACACCGTATCATCTAGTATTTGGTAAGGAAGCAATCTTGCCCATTGAAGTGCAACTACAAAGTCTCAGAGTAATGGCAAGCCAACTTCAACAACCCAACATGCATTTGAGAGATCACATCATCAACTTACAAAGACTGCAGTTGGACAGAGAAGAAGCAATAAATTATTATGAAGCACAAGCAGAGCATAGACGGCTTAGCTTTAACGAGCATCTCCGGAAAAAAGAATTGAAGAAAGGAATGTTGGTGCTCCGCTACGACAATCGCTTCGACACGTGCAAGGATAAGAAACTCCTGCTCCGATGGGAAGGCCCTTTCATCATCAGGAAAAAGTATGCCAATGGAAGCTACCAGCTTATGGAGGCTGATGGAAAACTTCATAAAACAAGGGTAAATGGTTGGCGACTTATAATTAAACCTTATTTTCTTCGATTTGACTAGGCTCCACCAATTCAAATTCCAGATGAGGACACACCATCAGCCGCCACCTCCGACGATAATGATCAAACAGATGAGCTAGAGACATGAATGCCTCTAGCCAAAAGGGGAGGGCTAATGATGGGGGCTTTTCACAAGCCAAGATCCCATACCCCTCTTCTCTCGTCCCCACCCCATGAAAACCCCCTCTTATGGAGGGAGTGATAAAAGGCATTGGAAAAAGTAAGAAAAAAATAAAGTATGATTATGTAAATATATAAGAAAAGTAAAATAGGCCACCTCATGCCTGCGGGGTAGCCCATCCCCACCTTGCCTCCTTTTTCTTCACTGTTGCCCCGCCGGGTGTCCCTTTTCCTCTCCTCCACTCAAAAGGTCAACCCCCTCTCTCTTCCCCTTGTCCTTTCTCCTTTCTCTCTTCCCTCAAGCTACCCCACCTCTCACCAATAATGCATTATAACTCACCAATAATGCACCCTAACTCACATACAACTTACCCTATCTTCCAAAATAGTATACCCCACCCCCCCTTTCTCTCTCCTATCATATCCCATGACCCAAATACTCCCCTCTCTCTCTAAAGGGCGCCATGTCTCTTGTCTTGTAGCTAAATAACCTCCCCCACACTCACACACACTCAGTTTCACTGAAAAAGGTGCCCACAGACCCATCCCCACCCGGTGGTTACCTGATTTTTCTTGTGTTCACACACATATGCACACAGATTCACCTCCTAACACACTCCCCTCTCTCCCCTCTTCTAATTACTTTAGTCTCCATGTCACCTCTCACTTTTTTTCATCAACCCATCTCTCTCTCTAGTCTTTCTCTCATGAGACTTCTGTTCTCGCACATATACACACAGCCAGACAAGTGAGGCCCACAGTCACATGGCCTATGTAGATAATGATTTCTTCATTTCTAAATTCTAGAATTCCTCCCCCCTCCTCCCCTATATAAAGAGGGGTCACCATCACACTAAATACACACACAACATCACCAAAGAACACACTATGCACTGTGTGTGCCTAGTGCACACACACACACACCCACACCATCACCATCACCGCAACCACCATGCTTGTCTTGAGCATGACCTCTACACCCTTGGCTATGGAAGATGAAGGGCAACTAAATTAAGGATGATGGCCATAACCCTCATACGAGTCTTCGCCATCAACTCCCACCTATCCGCCATGTGCTCTACAACTCTCTCCCTTCTCATTCCCTACCCTATGCTCCCCATTTCATCGCCTTATTCTCTAAAATAAAGCTTGAGGTTTTGTGAGTATGTTTTCTTGAAATGTTTTGCCCATGTGAGGTGTGCGGAATTGCCACCTAGTCTTGTGTTTGGAGTGAGCTTGTGTATGTGTGAAGGGTGTGCGGATTCGCCATCCTTTTGTGGTGCCTAAGTACTAAGCCGCTATACCCCCTCCCTCTCTCTCTCTCTCTCTCTCTCTCTCTCTCTCACTTGATCTCATTCCCTTTCCTCTTCATCATTACTCCCAAGCATCCATCTCTTTTGGATGAAAACTTTGTTATCGTGGTGTGTTGTTTGTGTCCTAGCCGCTGAAGCTAGGTGGTGCCCCTGTTTGCTTTACCATGACAGGCTCGAGGCGCGCCATTCGGTCCCCGGTGTTTTAGAGGCCGTCGGGGTTCGGGGTTCGCTTTGCTCCCATCACTTCTTACATGGTCTGTACTATCACACCAAATACATCTATTAACAAACCCTTCTTTGGGCTATTGTCTTTGCCTAGGAAGTGGCCCTGATGGTTGGCCTATTTCTTCAAGCTTTGCAAACTTCACCTTCAAGTCACGCATTCCCTTCACAAGCTCATCTAGCATGGACTCATCAAACTTAGGAGCGATAAAAGTAGGCTTTAGCATTTTGTCAAAAGTTGAGGTGGAAGGACTTGTAGTGTTTACTACCATCTTGTCCCTTCTTCTTTGTTGTTTGGCAAGCAGTGAGACAGCACCTTCAACCTCATTCCAGTCGGTCTTTAGTCCTTGCTCAGCATCTTTATCTTCAAGAAGAAGCTCCAAATTTTCTTAAAACTCTTTACCTGCAGCTTGTAAGAAAAGATCTGTCTTCTCTGCATCTAGTGTGGCCCTTTCTGTCCTAGTGAGTTGTGCAGAGCGCCGCTCAAATTCCCTAAGTAGCTCTGTTATTGATAGTCCTTGCTTTGGCTTGACTACCCATTCTAAGAATGTCCTTTTGGTCACTCTCTCCGAGTCCTCCATGAAATATTCCTCCTTTAATGCTACTTTGAGTTCTTCCCAATTTCTCCCATGCCCATCTTTAATTTCCCTAACATGCTCCCTAATTTCTGGAGCAACAACTAGCTCAAAGCTTTGAATCATCTCACCTTCTGACACGCGATGCAGCTCCATCTCCTTCACATACTCGCGTAAGTACTTGGTTACATCTTTGCCATTGAACTGATCCATTCTATTGACAACCGCTTGTATGGCCTTCTTTCAGTAGAATGTTGTTGTTGCATGAACATTGCAAATGCTTGAAACATTTGCAGTGTTGCTGGGTCAAAATGCATACCCTGTTGCTCAACATGATCACCCATGGTTACCCACAAACTCTCACCCAGGCAGCTTTGCGTCGGGTTCACTCTTTCTCTCTTGCACTCACACACACACAAAGAACGCAAAAGAGAATGTCAAAACAATACGAAGATGAAAACATCAAGGCTATGGTCATGTCGTATCATGGGTAATATGAAAGGGTTAATGGCTTTCAATCTTCGCTGACCAAATAGGCTACGAATTGTTCTTTGGAATTGTAGTTTTGTGCTTACCATAATATAGATATTTTGTCTAGTGATTGGGATTAATTGTGTGTACAAATCCTCTTGGTTCATAGCAAGATAACTACGCTTACATCAAAAGAAAAATTATAGTCTATGAGAGGTAGTATGATGGGATCCGGTGATAGAATTATTTCATTGAGCCTTTCAGGGCCGAAGAGAAACACTATACGTTGTCGAAAGTGTATTTTACGGCTAATCCATACGTTAATTCTAATAGATCGTACAGAGTGAAAGCGATAGAAATGATCATCATGTGGGTTATTCATCTAGGATAGTATGTGAGAAATGTAGATATGAGAGAAGTGAAGAGATGAGAAGTTTCCCTCCCAATCCCTATTCTTGCCCGTAGGCAATAAGGATACTGCGGGGAGAGATGTACCTGTAGCAAAGAGAACCTAGAGAGGATGAATTACTAATAATGAGAGAGATAAGTTTGGTTAAGGAGATGAGATTAGATACATATATATATATATATATATATATATATATATATGTTGGATTAGAGATGAAAATGAAAACAACAAGAAATCAAGAAAACATCAATGTAGAACACATCTTACTTGACAAAACCTTTGGCACCATTATTGATGGAGAGAGAAGAAGAGTGGATAATTCCACTTTGATTGATACACCAAGTGCAAGACCTTCTTTGATTAGAGTTGATCTTCCAAGGTTATCTTGTTGCAAGAATGGCTAGTCTCCCTCTAGGAGAAAGTGTAGGCTTGGGCTTATGTTAATGGCTAAGTACAATTAGGCATTACTACTCACTCCCTCGAGAATTCCTCTCATCAATGGCTTGAATGCTTGAGTTCCTTCCAAGGAAGAAGAGGTCCCCTTTTATAGGTGAAGGGAACCCACAAGGGTTTACACAAGAAGAGAGGAGCCAGTGTGAACAGGAATTGGAAAAGTTGGAAATGAGCTGTCCCTGCATGATGTGGGCAGACTGGGATCGAGTATTTTGATCATATCTCCTCAACCGTGGCTCCAAATAAAAGTAAAAATATGGGCAAAAACTTCAGCTCATTAGCTACGATTTTCATTTTAAAATCGTTTTCCAATTCGGATTGGAACCTTGTGTAAAAAATTCATCAAAATAGGGTCCATTTATGGCAGCAAAAGTCTTCATGTGGTCTCCTTAG
Organism: Adiantum capillus-veneris; assembly: GCF_014529385.1. NCBI lineage: Eukaryota > Viridiplantae > Streptophyta > Polypodiopsida > Polypodiales > Pteridaceae > Adiantum > Adiantum capillus-veneris. The sequence goes on along the minus strand of NC_140940.1, from coordinate 61,741,798 downwards.
CCTAGACTTTCATTTAATTCCAAAGGACACCTCATGCCATATGAAAGCATGACATTGCTCCTTGACAATGTTTTGTAATCATGATTGCAATAATGTATTAAAATAAGTGTATCTTTGAAATCATGCCACCTAGTGTCCCACTAGGATTTGATTCTCTCCTAGTAGCTATTTAAAAAGAAATATAAGAAAAGTATAAAAAATACATAGAATATATATATATTGGAGTTGACCCTAGATATAGGATCTAGCTAGGATGTGAGATGATAATGAAATAGTATAAATAAAGAATCAATGTTTTTTGCCCCAAGTTAAAGAGGCGGAGCTATTGATGCTTTTCCCATAGTATTTTCTGATGGTAAAGTAAGGATATGTTACCCTTGAGAAAAATAATAGGATGAGATAGAAGGCTTATTATTATACTTAAATATGCATATGTACACTATAGGAAATATAATTATGTATCTAAAAAAATACAAGATAGATCTTGTAGCATGCGTTCCCACTATGTACGTGTCACAGCACGACAACGTGCTGCAAAGAAACATGTCTTGTCTGTCGCACAGCATGCTTGCATTGATTACAAGGACATAAGACCCTCGTTGAGAGATAGGTGTTTCGATTGGACGGTCCCACATCCTCGTCACTACTCATAGAGGATAAAAATCTTATAACCTGGACAACAAATTTAATATTCTATTGGCATTCTTCGTCTTATCTCTCTCTCTCTCTCTCTCTCTCTCTCTCTCTCTCTCTCTCTCTCTACCTCACATTCTCTAGTCATGTCCAATCCCCGCACACCTCGGTCTAGAGGTGCACGGAGATCGGAACCACCGGGTTATAATCTCGTCTTTATTAGTCAATACCTATATTTGTGGGTACAAGAAATCTACAGACCCACGTCTACATGATACTGCATGTAGTGGACAAAACCCTAGATCTTTTCACTGTTCGTCTAACTCTAAACCCTAAACCGTAAGTAATTCTTGCGTGGACTCGATCTAACGTAAATAAGCGTATATCTAAATAAACGTAAATAAGCGTAAATCTAAATAAATGTAAATCTAACTAAAAATAAACCTAAATCTAATTCTACATCTAACCTAATCTTTAACGTCTTTTGGGATAGTTTCCTACGACGTTAAAACTCTCTTCTTCTTGTGTGTGTGTGTGTGTGTGGGTAAACCTAAATAAACCTAAGTCTAATCTAATATAACATAAATCTAAATCTAACGTAAATTATGTTATATTAAAAACAAAGAACTAAACTAACAGGGATTATAAGAACCTTAAAACTTATTTTTCACATAACTCGGCAAGAGTTGGCATTCTCATCACTGAAGATGTGAGAGTTAACTTCCGGCGGTGACGCTACCTCATCTCCATCCACATCTGACGATAGCAATTGGCCCTTTGGACCGTTCTTGCTCTTGTTACTAACTTTGAAGTTGTTGTTGAATGAGTAGAGGTTGTCTAGATGGTCATTCTCGGGGATGTAGTGACTCTTGCTGCCCTGAAGATCCACCTTCTTCCCTATCTTCTGAAGACATTTCACCAGTACTTTTGGATTGACGCAGTCCACCATGAGTGAAGGCAGCAATACCCTATATTCCATTGAGGGCTTTCTTCACCCGCTTCATGCAGGCATCGCAGTCTATGGAGACCTAAATCTAATCTAATATAACGTAAATCTAAATCTAGCGTAAATAAATGTAAATCTAACTAAAAATAAACCTAAATCTAATCTAATTTAACTTAAATAAACCTAAATCTAATTTAACGTAAGTCTACATCTAACCTAATCTTTAACGTCTTTTAGGATAGTTTCCTACGACGTTATAACTCTCTTCTTCTTGTGTGTGTGTGCGTGTGTGGATGTGTGTGCCAATAAAAAGAGATAAATGGTATAACCTTTCTATCACCCATGCCAAGTATAATAGATTGGTTATGCCATTTCCCTCTTGAATAATAGGTCTTGAGTTCAACTCCTCGTCGGCTAGATCTTTAGGTCTTTTAATTTTAATTAGTTTCCTACGACGTTAAATTAGTTTCTCTCTCAATGTGTGTACGTTTTTTTGTTTATGCATGTTTTCTCTCTCTTGTCCTCTCTCAATGTGTGCGTTTTTTGTTTATGCATGTTCTCTCTCTCTTTTCCTCTCTCAATGTGTGAGTTTTTTGTTTATGCATGCTCTCTCTCTCTTTTCCTCTCTCAATGTGTGTGTGCATTCTTTGTTTATGTATGTGTGTGTGCGTTTTTGTTTATATTTGTACTCTTTCTCTCTCTCTCTCTCTCTCTCTCTCTCTCTCTCAAAAACACTATGTGTGTGTGTGTGAGAGAGAGAGAGAGAGAGAGGGAGAGAGAAAGAGGGGAAGGGAACATGAGAGTGAGGAGAGGGAAAGAGCATACTTGGATCTCCTTCATCTCCTCGTGTGTGTGTGTGTGTGTGTGTGTGTGTGGTGAAGAAAGAGAGAGAGAGAGAGAGAGAGAGAGAGAGAGAGAGAGAGAGAGGGAGAGCGTTACCTGCTCTTGCTTGAGGGCGCCGAAAAACTCAGATCTGAGATCTGAGTTTTTGGGCGCTCTCTGTTATTTTTTTAGCCCAGCCGGCGTCGCAAATTTACAAGTAAATTTGCGACGCTCATAGCGACGCCGGGAATTTTTTTTTTGAGCGTCGCTGTGTGAGCGTTGCTAATATGAATAGCCTCTTGTAGTGACCGAAGAAAAGTGCGTGTGCAGAATCCTTTGGCATCTGAGGTCACAATAGACATGAAAGCGACAACAGGAAAATAGTGTTAACTCAGTAAGAATAGGAATCAAAAGCGGCATATTTGTGCTACCTTTGACGACCTTGTGAGTTCCGCCCAGTCTCTCTCTCTCTCTCTCTCCCTCCACGTCTCCCACTGCGGGGCTGCCGTAGAAGAAGCATGGGAAAAGCTTGCAGCACGTCCCCACGGACCTGGTTTGTTGCCAGTTGTTGTAGGTTGAGCCCAAGCTCGCAACCTAGTTCTCCTTTCTCAAGTGTTTAGTATTTCTCAATGTTCGGAGCTGGCGTCGCAGTAATGCTTACACAATGCACTCCAATATTAAAATCTGCCCAGCTTGCATGCACGATGAACGAGACTCAGGGAGTTTTTAGTGGACGTGTCATCGACGAGCCACAGCTTGGAAGCTTGACATAAGGGACATATGGGAAGTTCAGCTCTAAGAACAGCAAAACACAAAGCATACACACTAAATTTGTGGGGCGGTTCAAGTTTTCCATCGGCGACTGTTTTTATTATTATTATTATTATCGCACCATCATGTCTTGGTCCATCTCGGCAGTTCCTATGCTGAGCTAAGATAGCATTCTCAATTGCAGCATCACTGTCAATTTCTTTTTGATAATACATAGATATATATTTGCAGACCATCCTTCACCTTTCAAGTTATCCCACATGATTCTCCACTCATTCGGTGATTTTTTAAGGTCTCCTAAGATTGTTCCAATGCTGCTAAATTAACCATGTATGGTAAGTTGGTTATCTTAATCGTCTTCCAAAGGCCCAAATAACCTATGCGATCAATGTGCTACAATCTTGCTGGATCTCCTACCATGTCTGGGTACGAAATAAAAGACAGTAACATAACAGCTACACTGCACATCAGTGTCTTATGCGACTGGCTTGCATCGCGCACTGTCCCGGGATGTATTGCATCGGTCACTGAAGACCATCAACTCCACCATAATATAGTCATATTGGATGTCTCCCATGCCTTGCTAAAATAGTCCAGTTCCTCTGTTCAAGCCTCTATCACTGATGGGGTGGCCCTCATAGACATAGGCGTCTTATGCTCCCAAGCATAATGACTCTATTGATATATTAACCTCTAGTATAGGGGACTTCTGACGTCTGTTGTACAACTTTCTCCTCTCCATGTCGAGTCTCTTCTTCTATCCTACTGGGATCCACCAATGAGTCACTTCACATTCTTGACTCTCACAAAGCAATATTCAGAGTTCCACTACTCTCTTTATCTTTTCTCCTTGACAAACACAGCTCCTCCGCTTACTAAGCACAACCAACACCTAGATATGGCCAGATCAATATCTCACTTGTATGTTTTCATTAATGACATAGAAGTCTTCCACACGTCTTCTTGATTACACACTGTTAATGTATATTGAGACAGGCAAATAACTGCGATTTTTTTCAACATGTATATAACGCGTTCCTCCACTAGTGATGCTATAAAATATTGTAGGATCTAACCTTTCTGCATACTACAAAGTTGTTAACTTTCTCTTGTTGACACTTGCATTACCAGTGGTCTGACATTTGTACTTTGCTTTAGTCTATACTTTTTATTAGATAATCCAATTGCCTATCTTCATTAACATTAACCAACTGATTATTTTACTACTGACCTTCCTTTTTAACTACTTGTTTCTCATTTGACAATTTAACTCCAAGCCCTTTCTTCGAACCACTCCCAGGTACGTAATTTTGCAATGTTTTGCTAAATCATTTCAATCCTCTTTAATGAGTAAGTTCTTCCATGTATCGATTGCTGTAATTTGCCTTAACCTCTTGTCATTATGATTCCTCTCTCTCATGTGATTACATTGTCATACATTGGCTTCACATACTCCTATGATACAACTCACCCTTTCTACTTCCTTCTAAGTTGTTCTTATTTTGTACATGTATTTCATAGTACATAGTTAGTAGTTTGCAACCAGCATAATCCAAATGGATAACTTCAAAGGAACGAGATCTTTTACTTCTTTATCACAGTATGTAAAATTACCCATCCTCACATTGTCGCTTGCTGCTTCCCTTGAATGTAAATTTAAATTGAGCAACTTTATCATCAAGCTGATATACAACTACACACAATAGCTGATATGGATAGTGAGAAACAGTTTTGTGCAGCACTATGGGACCGCAGCATACTCCAATTTGGGCACCACCAGTTAAGATATATTTTGTTTTTTTTTTTCTTTATGTCTTGTCTCGTCCACTGGTCACATGCACATAGATTCATCGATTTAGGCAGTGTGTAAATGCTCATCCTAGTGCAGATTCACCGATTTAGGCAGCACATTGATAAATTGCAGATTCATGGTTTTTAAACTTATACCATGTGCAGATTCGCCGATTTAGGTAGCATTAGTGCGGATTCACCGATTTAGGCAGCACGTCTTATTGGTGTAGATTCGCCAATTTAGGAAACACTGATCACAAAATCATACTGCAGGTCTGGCCACCACTACAACTGGTATGATTTTGTTACCCGAATACAAAATGAAGGATATTTGGATTTGGATTTGGATTTATGTTGAGAGATATTTGGATTTGGATTTCAAAAGGGTATATGATGATTTTTTGTCGTGCAGTATTTATGGAATTGGACTTGAGAATGATGAGAATTGATTATTGAACGATGAGTTTGACCAATGATATCCTCATTCCTCAGGGTATGACATATACTACTTATTCTAGTGGTATGGGACACTAGAATAGGTAGTATGTGGATGACGGTAGGCATAAGCAATGTTGTCTAATTTTATGGATTTTTCTTTTACTATTTGATACAAAATTTTCAATCATTGTTTTTGACAAGTATAACTGAGGACGGTTGCTTTCCAATGGAGAGGTATGTTATGGAATTGATGTCTTAGTTTTATTGCAGCTGACAGGTGGAAAAGGCTTGACTGAGCTAGGCTATTGCAAAAGGATATTACATTTTATGTATATTTGATTATTCAAGTGCTCTTTATGAGCTTTGGCCAATTATGTCCGGCCGGCCAGTTTGTACTCATTTTTGGGCATTCAAGAAATCTATAAATAAATATGTGCAAGAGGAAAATGCTCACTCTTGCACGGGGGGAGATTGCACCCAGTGCTTGCATTGTTCTTCTCTCCTCTGCCCTCTTCTCTCTTGCCGTGCCGACGTAGCACTCCACTCTAGGAGGTGTGCCCCCAGGCTTCCTTTCTCTCTCTCCTGCTCTCTATATCTCTTTGTTTGCGTATATCGTCGATTATGTGCTCGTGGATTCGCGAGATATGGAGATTTGTCCGTTTTACGGCTTGTAGTATAATGTTTTCGGTATTTTGTAGGGCAGCCACGCATCCCGTTGTAGCACTACCATGTAGAGGTGGATTGACAATTGGGTTGGAAGCATGCATCAAGGGACGGAGAGAGTGACAGAGAAAGTCAGACTGCGACTCGATGTAGTGGGTGGCTGCCTTTGCATGCAAGTCAATGGATGTTGGTTTGTGTGCATGTTGTGTGACTGAGAGAGAGAGAGAGAGAGAGAGAGGGAGAGAGAGAGGATTTGCATGATTGTCAATTGAGTGTGGTCACTTGTGTAGCAAACAAAGGGGGAGAGGAAAAAGGGTTGTCGGTCGACTAGCTAATGTAGAGAGAGAGACAAAAAGATTGTGACGGATCACTCATCGACTGGTTGGTCGAGGCCATGCATACCACAAAAGGAGGGGAGAAAGACTAGAAAGCAACAGAATGTAGCGTGCATGTGAGGGAAATAGAGAGTGTTGGCTGATGGTTGGCTAGAGAGAAAAAGAGAGAGAGCATGCGAGCAAGTCGAAACACAAGTGAGATGGTGTTATGGAATTGATATTTTACTATTTTATTGTAGCTTACAGGTGGAAAAGACTGGACCGAGCTAGGCCTATGCAAATGAAAATATATACATTGTACATTTTATTATTCAATCTCTCTTTTATGAGCTTTGGCCATTTATGACCGGCCGGCCAGTTTGTAACCAATATGACCATTCAAGAAATCTATAAAACAAATACGTGAAAGAGGTCACTCTTGCACGGGGGGAGATTGCACCCAGTGTCCGTCTCATTCTTCTTCCTCTCTTCTCTCCTCTCTCACCATGCCAGGAGTAGCACTCCGCTCTAGGAGGTGCGTCTACGCGTATTCTCTTCCTCTCTCTCGCTTGCAGTCTCTCTCTCTTCGCGTACAACATTGATTATGTGCTAGTGGATGCGTCAGGTATGCAGATTCATGTATTTCGTTGTATATAGCATAGTATTTGTATATTTTGTAGGGGCGCCACGACCTCCGTCGGTAGCAGTGGTATCAGAGCGTAGATCAACGCTCCTGATGTACACGAATCATGGCAACAAGGATCTCTATGCATAATTAACATGAAGATAAGTTTTCTCTTTTATGATTATCTCTAATTTTATTTCACGATTTTTCTCTGCTCTAGGATATGAAGAGGTTTTTTTTTATGTTATTGAAAGCTTTCATGCAAGTATCGAGTAGGAGGTTGAATAGAGCCTATGTGTACTATTTGATTAGTCGACATAGGCTATTGTAGAGTATAAGATATGGTACTTAGATAGGAGCATATATGTGTAGAAATCATATAATTTCCATTGTTTTACGAGTAATGTTGTACGAATGTTGACTGAGTTTGAAGGAATAGAAGACGGGAACAGAGAAGACGAGCCGTTATCATTGAATTTTAGTGCTCTAGGAACCATCTCAGGAGTTCGAGAAGGCGAGGCATCCGATAAATTTTTCTCATTAGTATCACGGGAAACATCCCTTAAGGAAAATATTAATAATAATGGATTTTTTATTTTTTCCAACAATAAAGGATGTAGGATACGCAGTAGCCGCAGGGTCCGAGCATAAGTGCAGGGTTGTCAGCAGCAAAGGCGTGTTTTTTTTGTTGTTGCCTCCTCTCCCTCTCTGTCTCTGTGTTGCGCCAGCCTCACAGGCTACTGGGGGGGCGCCACTCCACCTGCAGAGGATTCAGCAGGCCCTACCGGCCGTACATGACGTGGAAAATCAGCCTCCATCGGCCCTCTTCTAGACGTTCGGCCTTTTAGCCCGCAACAACCGCCTGTGTGGAGGTTGCTACGCAAGATACACAAAGTGTATCTTTCTTGGTTTACCTACTCTCCCACCTCCCAGTCGCTGCGCTCTCAACCTCACCTTTATCTGTGGCGACTTTGCCTACCCAACACCCGGACACCGCTAAACCAATCTCTCTCTCTTTCTCGCATGCCAACCACATCATCGGTGTCAACAACAGCTAGCAAACAACCGCCCCATGTAGCGCTAGCAATTCAACAAAATCACGATAGACCCTCAACCATCCACAGGCCATGCAAAAAGCCGCGACGATCAGTTTTCTATCTCTCTCTCTCTCTCTCTCTCTCTCTCTCTCTCTCCCCAATTGACATCGCACTCCCTATCTCTCTCTGAGTTTCCGCCCATCACCAACTCATGTTCACTTACCCTCCTCTCTCTCTATCACTCTCCCCACCATGTAATCAGTATCGTTCACTTTAGAGCCGCTTTGAGCCACTCAACTCCTTCAAACAACCACTCGACTGCTGCACTCAGAAGCTTTGCATGGCTATCAACTGTGACCACTCGAACTAACCGCCCCACTCGCATGCAGCTACTGGCGCCCATATTTTGAGGCTGCCATTCCATTTCTCTCTCTCTCTCCCATGCCGCCACAATTTAAATGTCCTTCTCTCTTACACACACACGGCGTCTTCAACCACCCCACCCCACTTCTCACCCCATGATAGCATTTGACTGCTGCGTTTCATTAGACTCCACCTCTTGCAAGTCTCAATCCAGCAGCCTGATCCGACTCTCGCTCTCTCTCTCTCTCTAGTGTACATAGCAGCTATACACACACGCACATCAATGATCAAGACCAGCACCTGCTGCAGCATTCTAACGTTGTCTTGCTGCTGTGTCATCATTTTTTGGGTGGACAATAAGTCCATTTCGGACACCACTGGTCTCCAATACCTAGAGATGTCCCAATTCAGTTTGCATAATTCTGACCTACTGTCGAATCGGTGCTAGGATGGTGTCGAATCTATTGCTGAAAAATGGTGAATTGGGCGTTCATGAGGTCTAGGATCTCTTCAAGGGTGGCCATGCCAAGACGTACAAAGTCTCTCTTGATTCCCTCTGCCGATCGCAATGGGCTCAGTTGGCACACGATGAGTTGGAAGACTTGCTCATGGGCTTCAACACTCCATGAGACCGATGCAGTACTCTGTGACGGTGCTCGTTACAACACATCCTTGGGTATTAACGCTGTTGATGGCGATTAGTCAATCGTTTTTTTTTTTTTTTTGGGTTTAGCTTTAGCGTTTTTAAAATTTAATATTTTAATGTACTTCATTTTATTTTGTATCCACACATTGGATTAGATCGATAAGAATTGTCTGAGTTTTGATCCCCTGGACTTTTGACTTGATTTCATTTCGCTATCTCCCTGCCCCCTCCCAGTACTACGGCTACTTACAAAGGTGGCCATTGACGAAGCTCTTCAGTGAGCGACCTGCGCAATCCTTTCTAACTACTGACTTGCAAATGATGATGCTGATTTTAATAAACGAGCTTAGTCTTATTTTTAAGTATTTCACGTTAGCTCATTTCATTTTGTACCCACACATTGTATTAGATGCACCAAGATTGTATCATTTTGTTCTCATACGTAATTTTATCTTTTGCAAACTACTAATATAACATTTCATTTCATTTCTATCTCTCCCCATCGGGCAATAAATCTTTAATGTCTCTTACGATAGTTTCCTTTTGATGTTACGCTTCATAGATAGCAACGATCAATGTCAGACACTAGTGGGGCTTGATGCGGCTCAAGCTATTAGGCACAATTGAATTTATTATTATTATTATTTTAAATAGTAAATTAAAATACAGTATATAGAGAAAGAGATTATTATATACAGTTTTATATATTTGATGTTATTGGTTAGAACGTAGATAAGAATTATGTTTATATAGTTTATTAGTAGTTATGTAGTTGTTTATCATATGTCTAGTAAAATATGCTTATTAATTCCAACTATGCTATTTTGAGCAAGCTTTCAGTGCGACCCCTCTATCCTGATTGTATTTTTTGCACACCATCCATGGCCATTACTTGTGACCACACAAACACACCTATTGTATGAGTGTCTCATTAACACGCAAACTGGTATTCCCCCTTGTGTGATCCTTATTCTTCTATCCCAACTAATTACACAATTACTTCCATTAATTTTGACTAACAAGGCTCTATCTCTTGTGGTTTGCATAATGCTGGATCAATCTAGTGTGTATAGTATGGCCTTTGCATGAGGTATGCTCATGATACCATGAGTAAACATTAGTATGGTCGTGACATCATGAAAAAACACTAGTTAATGTCCTTAATTACACAAAATTCTTTTTTATATTTTTTAAATTTATTTTTATGTTTTTAATACAGTATTAAGCACCTTATAAATAACAGTTTGCGATATCAAAGGGCTGCTCATTTATTCAAACAAAAACAATCCACAATATTGTTGGAGCTATATATGGCTCACTCTACTCAACTTGGTCTCACCTATATATTTGTATCTTGTCCTCAATATGAATCAGTCTTTGGGAGTGTATATGGTGTGTCTCTTGTCTCGTCTCTCTCTCTTTCTCTCTACATCTCAACATGGTATCAGAGCAGTAACGATCATGCGCCGATTCAATTCATGGTGACAAAACAGTATGTGTATGCGATTTGCATGTAAGATTCAAAAATTGCTACAATTTTTATTTTTGAGCATTGATTCTTGTTAATTGTGGTTGTTTTGTGTTAAGAAGAATATGATTAGTGTTTTGTGTGACGTTTATTGCTAATCAATCTAATCGTTGATTACGTTTTCTTGTTGATGACACCCTGAACTTCATCTCAATTTTTCTTGCTGTTCTGCTCAAAATTTGGAGAAACGGGAAAAGCGCAATGGAGCGTAGCGCAATGGCACCTTTCATCCAAAACTTGTTCGTCTCCTCGAGCTCTTCGATTTGAGTTCTAGGTTTGCGTCAATCGGAGTTCGCAGCAGAAAGTTATGCTGTTTTTACTGCAATTGAGCTTGACGCAGCTTTCTTCGTCCTACTTCTTCGTGAAGCGTCCGCGATCGTTTTTCTTATTTTGGCGTTAACTTTTTCGAGAAGATTTAGCTTTTTGCTATTCATATTGTGGCCGTCAATCTTGCATCTCACGCCACTCTATTTTGAGGACTCTTTTATTATTAACGTCTCCTTTACCCTGCCGTTTTTGGGTGACGTCTCTCACATCTTTGGAAGTTCCTTGAGCATCCTTCTTACGTTTATCGTTGACAGAACGCAGTCCTCATATCTCTCTCATTCTCAATTGCGGCCTTCACCATATATGGTGTGCAAATTCTGCGATCTTATCTTATACGTCTTCTCGCAACAAGATATGGCTATGAATATTCTCGTCAACGGCTTTCCTTCTGGCCAGCGTTCTGTTCCTCCTTTCCAAGGTCAAGGTTTTCCAGGCTGGAAAGCAAAGATGTTGTTAATTCTTGAAGGCGATGAACTCTCCGATGTTGTTCTTGGAAATCGTGTTTGTTCGCCTCAGCCTGTTGATACGGATAATGATAACGTGTTTATCACTGAAGGACCTATATTTGAAGATTGGAATGTTGCCTATACGGATTGGCAACGACGTGATAAAGCAGCTCGTCGGTATATTCTTTCTGCTCTTACTGATTCCCTTTTGCTTGATATGTACGAACTGCCTACTTCCCATGACGTATGGAAGTACCTTATTGCAAACTTTCAGAAGAAATCTGTCACAGAAATACTTTATTTGAGAGGGTTGCTTAACAAGTTACAATATGAAGTTGGTACTGCCATGACGGGACATATTGAATCTTTCAAATCTATTATTAATCAACTTGCTGCTGCCGGTGATCCCGTTCCACAAAAGCAACTGATTACACTTCTCCTTGATACGGTGAAGGACTCTTCTTATGATAACATTGTTACTATTCTCTCTAATAAAGATGGTCTTGATTTTGACCAAGCCTGCATGTCTTTAATTGAATACTCTCAACGTCAAGAACGTCGTAATGCTAGTCATGAAACAGCTATTCTTTCACTCGAGGAGACTGAGTCACAACAGATGGAACGGGCTTTTTATGCTCGAAGGCGTCCATTTCAGCGAGGAAACCGCAGAGGTGGCCGTCGCGGTAATATTTTCTCTCGTCTCAAATTTTCTAATAAGCAATGTTCTTACTGCAACAGAAATGGCCATACTGAAGATGATTGTTGGGCACGTCAATATGATGAAGAACACAATATTACCACAAAACAACCACGTTTATCTAGAGACTCTTCTTCTTCTTCTTGTGAATATTGTGGACGATCTAATCATCCCACTCATATGTGCTATAAGCGTCGATTCGACATAGATCGGAATAGAGCATATGCTACTGAACATCGAAACAACATTGTACCAGAAACAAGCTGCGTCCTATGTTCAGTTGCTCCAGACAGAATACTTCATGTACGCGTTGGATCACTTTTTATTGTCGATTCTGGTGCTACAGGAAATATGACATATCAGTCTAAGTGGCTCCATAACTATCATCCACTGCCAGTTCAACGTGTTGTTTATCTTGCTGATGATACTACTTGTCAAGTAAAGGGTATTGGAGACTTATATCTTGGTACCTTATCTTCTTCCACTCGAATTTTGCGAAGAGTATTACATGTACCAGATCTTCAACGTAATCTTCTTTCAGTTGCTAGACTTGTTGATCTTGGTCTGTTTGTTGGATTTGATCATACCAAATGCCGAATTGAGAAAGATGGACAGACTATAGCCACTGCTCCTCGAAATGGTAATTTGTTTGAACTCTCTCTCAACGATGCTGTAGCAAATGTTGTCACTGCTCCAGGTGATCATGATTGCAAAGTATGGCATCACCGTTTTGTTCATGCTGATTTCTCAAAACTCCTTGATCTTCAACGTCGTGATCTTGTTCATGGCATGGATCTTAAAGCTCATCCTCATATGGGAATTTGTGAATTTTGTGCTCTTGGGAAACACAATCGCAAACCCTTTCCTCTTTCAAATACAACTCATTCTCATGACATATTGGATCTTGTTCATACTGATATATGTGGACCTCTACCTTCTTCGAGATCACAATATCGCTACTTCATTACTTTCATTGATGATTTCTCAAGGTATACGACTGTATATCTACTTAGACAAAAATCTGAAGCCTTATCTGTTTTCAAACAATTCCACAAGGCTGCGGAACTTCAAACTGGTCGTCGCCTTAAGAAGCTTCGTAGTGACAATGGAGGCGAATATGTTTCTCGAGAGTTTGTGAGTTACTGTGCTGACATTGGAATTCATCATGAACACACTATTCCATATTCGCCTCAACAGAACGGTGTTGCTGAACGAAAGAATCGCACTATTCTCAATGCTGTAAGATGTATGCTGATTCATTCTGGCTTATCTCGTGTTTTTTGGGCTGAAGCTACTTTGATAGCAGTATTTATTCAGAATCATCTTCCTAATACTGCACCCTCTGGTAAGATACCCATCACAGCATGTACAGGTGACATTCCTTCTGTATCTCATTTTCGAACCTTTGGATGTATTGCTTATATTCATGTTCCCAGAGAAACACGAACAAAGCTTGATGCTCCTGGTCTTAAAGTTATTTTTATTGGATATTCTGACACTTCCAAAGGCTACAAATTCTATGAACCTTCCTCCAAGAAAGTAATTGTGAATCGTGATGCTACTTTTAACGAACAGGTTATGGGAGGCTCATGGTCCATGGATGATTCTGATGATACTAAATCATTGCTTCAAGCTTTTCCATTTCTTTCAGAAGATGAAACTCTTCCTATAGAGCAACTTTCCTCTTCACAACCATCCATTCCGAATGTTGCCAATGATGATATTGATATTTTTGTTGATCTGCCTATTGATTTTGAACATGGCTCATGTCATGTTTATGATGACGATATTGCTGATAATGCTTTTTCTACTTCCGAAGATCCAGTTACTTATGATGAAGCTATCTCTTCACCACAAAAGGATCAATGGCAAGAGGCTATGGAAGCAGAGTACGATTCTCTTATCTCTAAAGGTACATGGATACTAACTGAATTACCTCCTGGTCGTACAGCTATTAAATGTAAGTGGGTGTATAAGACAAAAGTAAAAGCAGATGGATCTTTTGACAAGTTCAAGGCACGTTTAGTTGCAAAAGGTTATTCCCAAGTAGCTGGTGTTGATTATAAAGAGACTTTTTCACCAGTTTTTCGCATTACAAGTGTTCGAGTTTTATTGGCATTTGCTGTTCAATTTGATTTAGAAGCTCATCAAATGGATGTGCGAACTGCTTTTCTTAATGGTGACTTGGAAGAGGAAATTTATATGGAACAACCAGAAGGGTTTGTTATTCCAGGTAAAGAAGACCTTGTTGCTCAACTCCATAAGGCACTATATGGTCTCAAACAATCTTCGCGAGCCTGGTATACAAAATTTGATCTTTTTCTCACCTCTAAAGGATTCATCTCTTGCTCGTCAGACCCCAACTTATACATAAAATGCCAAGGTAGCAGTTTTGTGATTCTTGCTCTTTATGTGGATGATACCATCCTTGTTTCCAATGATTTGGGATTTCTTCAGCAAGTGAAAAAGTTATTGTCTTCTGCATTTGATATGGTGGATCTTGGAGAGATTCACTCGTGTCTTGGCATTCAAATCCAACGAAACCGTACAAAAGGTATTTTATTCCTTCGACAGTCAAAGTTTATTGCAGATACTATTCAAAAATTTGGTATGGAATCTGCACATTCAGCCAACATACCTTGTCTTGCAAGCTCTATGAAGAACACTTCTGACAATGGCGGTCAACTTGTCACAAATCAACCTTATGCTAACTTGATTGGATGTCTTCAGTTTGTTGGCATTAACACTCGTCCTGATATTCTGTTTGCTGCTAATTATCTTGGACAACATCTTGCATGTCCTTCTCTTAAGCATTGGTCTGCTGCAAAGCGTGTGTTGAAATACTTGAAAGGCACTACAGATTTTGGTTTAGTCTATCGACGACAACTCACATCGGATTCTATGCAATCTCTTTCTCTTCTGGGTTACACAGATGCAGACTGGGCAAGCTCACATTTATCTATGCGATCTACTAGTGGAAATTGCTTCTTTATAAATGGTTGTCTTGTTTCTTGGACTAGCAAGAAACAACGTTGTGTTGCAGTTTCTACGACTGAGTCAGAATATGTTGCGGCATCACTTGCAGCTCGTGAGTTGATTTGGCTTCGACAAATGCTGGTTGATATTGGTCACTCTCCTCTTTCTAGCACACCCTTGCGGTGTGACAACCAAAGTGCTATTAGTCTTGCAAAAGACTATGTTCAACATAATAAGTCAAAGCACATTGCTGTCCATTATCATTATGTCAGGTATGAAGTATGCAAAGGAACCATTATGGTTGAACACTGTCCAAGTGACCAGATGATTGCAGACATTTTGACCAAAGGCCTCAACGAGTCACGTTTCATCCTCTTGCGCTCGGAGCTTGGAGTTGCTTCGACCTCACTCTTTCTAGATTAGCTTCTTTGCTATTGTAATAGCTTTGTACATATGACATTGTAATCTTTTAGGTACCATGCATTATGCACACTCCACATTTGCACATTGTGATCTCTAAGTCACTTGAATATTTGTACATAGATGCACAATTCACTTTCACATCATCATCGCTGGTTCATATTTTCACATTGTATAGGGGGTTTTTCCCTTGATCTCCCCAAGGGTTTTTTCATCCAAAGCTAGAGACCTTTGTTTGAGTGGGGGTGTTGGAGCTATATATGGCTCACTCTACTCAACTTGGTCTCACCTATATATTTGTATCTTGTCCTCAATATGAATCAGTCTTTGGGAGCGTATATGGTGTGTCTCTTGTCTCGTCTCTCTCTCTTTCTCTCTACATCTCAACAAATATAAGAATTCCATCTCACTTTCTAATTGATCCAAGGCTAATCATTGTAAATGACTTTTGATAGTTACAATTGTCTCCTACTTCTACCTCTTTCCATATTTCCGATGCAGTACATCATTAAGAGTCTAATGATTTACAGAGAGAAAACAAGTAAGTTCTCTCCGCATTTTGTCATTTTGATTTTGAAAATGTTATCGAAAACACAAGTAATCATACACTGATAGCACTCTCTCAACTATTATATATGATACCAATCGTCCTCCACATATCTACTAATCCCATTCGACAGAGAACAACACGATTACATAAATTCAACACATCTGGCTTACTTATTAGCCCGATTCCCATCTATTTTTATTTATTTTGAAAGAAGGCATGGCCCTTTTACTTACCTGCATTCTCTGACATGGTGCCAATACTTGTATTACATGAAATTACTATTGTGATCATTTCACATTGAGCTATACAGCTACTCACATGAACCTAGGTGCCTTCAGTTAATGAATAACAGTTTGTCAGTACTTTGTTACTCAACCTTACTACTATGTGGTAGGAACCAAGTAGTACATTTTTTTAATGTTTTTTATGCCTCGCCTAGTCCATTGGTCACAGACACACAGATTCGCCGGTTTAGGCAGTGTGTAGATAGTCATCTTGGTGCAGATCCGCTGATTTAGGTAGCACATTGATACTTTACAGCTTCATGATTTCTAAACTTATACCACATGTAGATTCGCCGATTTATGCAGCATTATTGCAGATTCGCCGATCTAGGCAGCACGTCTTATTGGTGTAGATTCGCCGATTTAGGCAACACTAATCACAAAATCATGCTGCAGTGGCTGGCCACGACTGCAGCTGGTATGATTTTGTTACCCGGGTACATAATGAAAGTGATTTGGATTTGAACTTATATTGTAAAATTGGAATTTGATTCGGAGTTGGTATCTGATAATTATTTTATCACGGCAGTGTTTATATGATGAGACTTGACATTATCAGATTGATGATGAGTGTGACCAATGATATCCTGATTCATCAGGGTATGACATATATTGCTTATTCTAGAGGTATGGGACACTAGAATAGGTAGTATGTGGATGACGGCAGGCAAAAGCAATGTTGACTAATTTTATGGATTTTTCTTTTACTATTTGATCCAGATTTCTAATCATTGTTTCTGACAAGTATTGTTTGCAGATTTTTATCTTCGCAACTGAGGACAGTTGATTTCCAACGGAGAGGTATGTTATGGAATTGATATTTTACTATTTTATTGTAGGTGACATGTGGAAAAGACTGGACCGAGCTAGGCCTATGCGAATGCAAATATATACATTGTACATTTTATTATTCCATCTCTCTTTTATGAGCTTTGGCCATTTATGATCGGTCGGCCAGTCTGTAACCAATATGACCATTCAAGAAATCTATAAACCAAATCCGTGCAAGAGGGAAATGGTCACTCTTGCACGGTGGGAGATTACACCCAGTGTCCGTCTCATTCTCCTTCCTCTCTTCTCTCCTCTCTCGCCATGCCAGGCGTAGCACTCCGCTCTAGGAGGTGCGTCTACGCCTATTCTCTTCCTCTCTCTCGCTTGCTGTCTCTCTCTCTTCGTGTACAACGTTGATTATGTGCTAGTGGATGCGTCAGGTATGCAGATTCCTGTATTTCGTTGTATATAGCATAGTATTTGTATATTTTGTAGGGGCGCCACGACCTCCATCAGTATCAGATGGCACGTTAGTGGCGCCCGGTTAACGCTCACTGCATGCCAAGGCACATGGTGGGCACTACATGACAAGGGAATGGTAGGGACAACTGTATTGCGAGTGGGTGGGGGCAATACCTCATGTGCATGTAGTACACCTTCATGTTGCTGGATGGTACGTAGGCCGCCATTTAGTAGTCCTCCCTAGATGGAGATGTTGCCACAATTGTGTTGTTCTGGGCCCAAGGCACCCATATTGTGGTAATAGAAAAATTGGCTATGACCATGTTGTTCGCTCCATTGTCATGTTATCCCCTTGGCAATCAGTGTTGACGTTGATCAGCATGCTCCCGAAGGCTATATTCATCGCTGCTACAGAAGGGGAAAAAAAAGTACGACAAATTCTTCCTTTTCATCATCTAATTCTAATTTTGTGATCTAATTTGGTGGAAAGTCCAACTTCTCAAACTGACTCTTCTCCCCCAAGAGAGCCTCATTCCCTTTCGAATCTCATGGAACAGCTTTATTACAAATCCTCTACTTTTTCTACTTCGTTACAACCTCTCTACTACAATGGGAAAATAGGGTGGCTAGTTGTACCCCCCTTTTTCTAACCGATGTTTTGTTTTCATCAAATTATACTAAAACTTGTCTCATTACTTCTTCGTTCAACAAGTCTTTTTCTACTTGCCATGCTAATCGACATCAACCAAACTCTAATAAAATTAGTTTTTTTTTTGTTCTCTTCTACTAAGTTTTTTTATTTTTTTTTAGTTTTTTTGCTGAGCTTACGTGGTTTTTTTTTGTTCTCTTTTTGTTCTCTACTTTGCTTCAACTGGTTCGTCCACGTAAGCTCAGCATGAGCAGTGTAAACCCAACCTTACACAATTCCTCTTCATCTATATTTATATTATCTACTGACGAGACTGGAATTCTGGCAGCAATATTCTACACATGTCAACCTATGCTTCGTTAATAAATTCTATCTATTAGCGAGGCTGGAATTTCAACAGCAACATTGGACACATGTCAACCTAAGCTTCATCCAACCACTCCAGGCGCGCGCGACACACACACACACACACACACACACACACACACACACACACACACACACACACACACACACACACACAGCGAGAGAGATGCGGATTTTTGATGTGAGGGATCTGCTTGGCGTTTCAAACGATGCTTCTCTATCTCTATAAGAGGTTAAGGGATCCTTGGGCTTCGTTCTCCCGACAAGGCTCACGTCGCGTATTCTACCCAGACTCAGAATCGGACCTTCTCCCGCTGGCACTCACTTTAGCCGTCTTATCTCAGGTCCTCGTTTGACCACTTTGCTCCATGGCTGTAACAACGGTGTTTTGTATGAATCCTAAGTAAGCATCCATGCCACCTGTAAGGGTTGACAAAGGCACACTTTCTAAAGCTGAACTAACCAGTTGCCTAACTGAGGCATTAACCTCCGACCCTCAACTTAGAGGGCAACATACAGTTTGCATCCCTGCCATAACAGTCATGTCTCAGGTCTGAGCTTTTCAGAGTCGTGCTATAGTGTTGTATTTCACAGGAAAACTTCCGGCCCTAAATGAGATAGCAGGTTATCTGGACCAGGGATTTAAGAAAGCTGTGGTCGACAAGGTTTTCTACAGTGGGTTAGGACTGTATGAAGTTCTGTTTTTTTTTGGAGTGGATCAAAAAGCCTTTCATTCTATCTCAACAATTATCTTATGTGGGCAAGTTGTTCATGTTCTTCCCTAGCAACTGTTTAAGAAAATTAAGGAGGAATTGTTGTCTAAATGCCCAATATGGGTTGATTTTGTGAACTTACTTGCTTTTATATGGACTTGTATCAAGGATTTGGCTGCCTCCCTAGGCAAAGTTGTATTTGCCCCCACTATCAACTGTTCCAACAAGAATAGAGCTTGTGTTATGTGGAACACTGATAAGAAGATGCCTGACACTATGGAGATTGAGTTAGAATCTATAGGCAGGCTGGTCATTTACCTTAAGTGGGGAAAGCTCTCAGGATCATGTTATCTGGGACATTTCTTTAAGAGTTTCCCTACATTGGCTAAAGGCTCAGTCGAGTCGATTCCCTCTTATCCTGGCAGTAAGAACTTGGTGCCCGAAGAACAAATTTTCGGAAAAATAGGTTCAGATTCTATAAAGCAACCTCCCCCCCCCTCCTGCTCAAGCAGCTACCTCTGAATACGCAGTCCCTTCTAGTAGGTATATAGTAGTAGTTTTTAGACAGGAGATAGGACTAAAACCTCCCCTCATGTAGGGATCCAGGCCAACTCCTCTCCCTCTTCTTCTAGGAACCCAAGATCTCTAGACAAGGGTAAAAGAGTGGTTGACTCTGACGAATACCGCTAATCAAATATAACTTTCAGGACTCGACCAAGAATATCAGGATATACCTCACCTAATGTGTTTGATGTTCTTCAAGATATCCCTTCCTCACATACTTTGGAAGCTATTCACCCTGTGCTCATGCAACACTCTGCCACTCAGAGCAATGCAGCTCCAAACCATGTCAATATTGAGGTGTTGATGACAGATAGTCCTAGTGATGAGGAAACTCAGTTAGTTATGGATACCCCTCAATAATTCTCCTCATGAAAGTTGCATCCTTCAATGTTAAGGGTCTCAACTGCCCCTCTAGGCTGCTGGTATTTCAAAATCAATTGCTGACCTTTGATTTGGATATCTATCTAGTTCAAGAGCATAAGTTGCATGACAAAGCTAGGGATGTAATGATGTCATAATAATGCATATCTAATTCTCCTAAATGATTTTCTCATATTAAACTGATCATTTAATATGAAGAAGTGCTAGGGGAGAAAAAGCTAGAATATTGGTTAAGCTAACAGACCGGCCAGAGTAGGGATCCCAAGGAGTGAAAATAGGGATCCAAAGGGGGGGCATTTGTAAAAGAGCCATGTGCAACAATGGGCTTAAAAGACCCTAAGGGTCAGCCCATTAAGACTTTCAAAATTCAAAGGTTGTGTCCAAAGGTCAAACATTGGGGGAATTGGATGCCTTGTGTGTGTCCCAAAAGTCTTTAGCAATCCCCACATAGGAGGGGGCAAGCCTTGCAAGTAGGGGATGAGAGAGAAACTCACAGACACACACACACACACACACGAGCTCCCTTTACACAAGGTGTACCCAATTCCTATTGGATGGCCTTGGAGGTGGACCAATGAGAATCAAGCTAGAGTAAATCTAGTTTAATTAATTTATAAACACTTAATAAAAGAACCAATAAGAATTAAGCTCTCTAGAACACTATTGGACAGTCTCCCAAGGGAACCAACGAGCATTCAGTAGCCCAATGGCTTGCCTGATACCTATTGGCCAGGAGACAAAGGGGTCCATGAGAGTTTAGTTGAATTAAATAAATACCTAAAGATCTCACAAAAGAAGAAAGGGGGGCACATGTAAGAAGGCTATCACTTATGCTGCTTAATTACCATTGGCTAAGCCTGGGGAGGTCCAATAGGATGCTAGCAAGAGCAAATAGCAAGAGGGATCGACCAAGAGAGAGAGGGGGACTTATTTTTCAAAGGCATTATCACCTACACACTCACACTAGCTCATGTGTGAAGTAAAGAAGACTCTCTCTCCTTCTCAAGCTTTAATGGAAAGCTTATCACCTACTCCAAGCTTGTGAGAAGGAAGGCCTACACCAACAACTCTTGGCTTTGTGATGCAAATCCAACCAAGAGCCAAGCTTCAATTCATACCATGCTAATTACTAAGCTAAGCTATGCTAATATGAGTGATTATGTGAGGAGATGTACATATTTCTCGTAAGAATACTCCTTCTTCCTCTCAATCTACTCTCATACCCCGCTAGCTCTCACCATCTTCGAAGGTGTGTGAGGTCTTGGGTCTGAGACCGTGAGGGAATTCATGTTGTTTTTTATAAGTGTTTTGCGTAGTGCATGAAGTTTCCATCTTCATTATAGTAGCTAGTATTGAAGGAACACAAGAAATTGTATTGTAAAATGTCTCTCTTGATGTGAGAAACTATAATACAAAGCCTTTTGGAGGAGGGACCGGCTCCATGCAAATCCGGTCCTCAACTATTTTTTATTGCTTAATTTCTCTCTCTTTTGAAGTATTGTTCATTCTATCTAACTAGGTGTTATGATTTTTGTTGCTCTCTCCACCCAAGCACTCTTGTTAATCTCATTAGGGATCTATTCTAATGAAATGCTCACTATGTTCATGCTATTTTCCGCTACACACAAGTTACTAGGCCATTAAATGTTACATTGGTATCAGAGCACAAGGTTTCTCTTTTCTTGCTCAAGAAGGGAGGTCCTCAAGCTAGCTATAAATGGTTGGTACTATTAATTGCATGTGAGTGGGTAGAATAGGTATTTTTCAGCCTTGCAGTGTGCCTGCCTTTGAGCAATTAACGGGGCATCACCGTCGAGAGGTATGGTCTTAATAGTGGAGTCCTATGGGGCTTGCCTACAGCTTAACCACTATTGAGCTATTAGAAGCTTGACAGGAGCCAGCGCTGTTTTGGTGTTGAACGACCCTCTCTTCTATTCCTTGCAATTAATGGTATTCGAGCCACGGGTACAATAGCTTGAGTGCTTTTTCTATAGGGGTAAAGAGTAGTAGCAACTAGGGTTTGAAGTGCCAAAGTACACCTAAAAGTTGTTAGAATGGCTGACAATAATAAAGAGAGTGAAATTAATGTTGATAACTTTGATTTTGCTAATGAGCAAACTACTAATGATGCCTCGATGCTTGTTCACTATCTTGTTTCTAGGCTTCAACAAGCCGTGGGCAATCCATCCCTCCAAAGTGAAGTGCAACGGCAGCTTTGTGCTCATGGGATTCTCCAAGCTCCCTAAGATGACGAGGGAACACGTAGGAAGCCTCCTTACAAGACTTCCGAAAGAGGTCTCTCCCTGATTGGGGAAGAAGAAGAGGATTCCTATGAAGGCATCAAAAATTTTCTCCTTGATGACGCATCTCCTTCTCAAAGGAGAATTCAAGAGCCTCCCCCGAAGGAACGAGAAATAAGTGAGTCTCCCTCCACCTCGACGGAAATGGCTCCATGAAGACGGCGGGCTAAATTCTCTCCATCACCTCCAAAACGTAGAAGACCATCGCATACTTCTCCACACCATACTTCAAAGAGGGATAACAAAAAGCAAGAGAAGAAAAAGGCGAGAAAGAGGACACCCTCTTCTCCATCTTCTT
Source organism: Adiantum capillus-veneris (assembly GCF_014529385.1). Taxonomy (NCBI): domain Eukaryota; kingdom Viridiplantae; phylum Streptophyta; class Polypodiopsida; order Polypodiales; family Pteridaceae; genus Adiantum; species Adiantum capillus-veneris. The sequence continues at coordinate 61,719,017 of NC_140940.1, read as the reverse complement.
CATCCTCTTCCTCTCATGAAAGTGATGGTGAAGACAAAGAAGATCAAGTAAAGAAAAAGGCAAGAAAGAGGTCACCCTCTTCTCCATCTTCCTCAAATTCTTCATCTTCTGAAGAAAGTGATGGTGCAGCATTTGAACCATCAAAAAGAGGAGGCCGTAGGAAATCCTATGCCGCATGGAAGAGGCCGTCCAAGCTCAAGAAATTCAAAGAGGGAGGGAAGAGCATCTCTTTACCTACCTACGATGGCACTTTTGGTGCTATGGACAAAGTCAAGCATCATTCGCTAAAGAATCGCTTCTATACTGATCTTGACTTTGTCCACATACTCTGTTTGCATTTTATTATAACCAGGATAGAGGTATCCTTTTTCTGCAGTTTACATTAGTGCATCTTTGAAAATAAGATTTCTTATGACATTAAATGGGATTCCAGAAGCCATGAAGGCTTGTGTCCACTTTAGATGCAATTCGAGCATGTCCTGTTGAGCGAATGCTGCGTGTAGAGTCCCAGCTGTAGTGGCTCTGTTGGATGTCCCGAGACTTGTATCCATCCCTCCCATGGCACCATTTGAAAAAGTGTAAGGACTTTGAGGTGTTCGGGTTGTTCACATTGAAGGTCCTTGGCTAGCTCACACGTCCTCATGATCTATGCTCACTTCTTCTATGTTGACAGATGACCCACGTCTCATACCCTTCTGTCTCTTAGGAAGAAGTCATGCCCATTTACATCTCTTTACATACCCTGCAAAATGGACCCATATGTCTTTAGGCGGTGCTCCACATTGGGGCTAGTGCCAAATAAATGTTCCTTGATGCAAGCTGAATTACCGTGCCACTTATACCCACAATGTTTGCATTCCACAAACAAAACTTATTTGTCTTTCTCTATTTTCTTCACATATGTCCACTCTTTTCCTCGCACCATGGTTTTTGAGTTCAACAAAATATTTCCTACAATCAATAGATACACTATGATTATAAATTTTCACCATAATCGCGCAATGAGAAAGATAAAAGGCTATAGATATGATGTTCTAAATTAAAATGATGAATGAATAGTGTTAAGATAATATTTCAGGAAAAATCACCAATGGATATGACATTCCTAGCTACTAGGAGGTAAAGACGTTTTCTCAAGACCACCTAGATGAGCGATGGATTCATCTCACATTCCACTATCTATGGCTCTTGGAGGTAAGAGCTACTACTTAAACACAACCAATCGACCCTAAAATAATTGAGATCTCTAATTTCTATATCAACATAGAGGTAAGAGCATGAGCTCAATAACATCCATGTAACTCCTAAGTACTATGCATGACAAATTCACTAGGAGGTAAGAGCTTTCGCTCGATCAAAAATTAGTGAATTCTATAGGTGATCCACCATATTCACTTAGAGGTAAGATCATAAGCTCGATAACAATCAAGTGAATCCTTCTTTATACCTTAAACCTCACTTGGAAGTAAGAGAATCATCTCATATTAACCAAGAGGCACTAAGTGGACCTATTCTATGTCTATATCGAGGTAAGAACATTTGTTCATGAGAACCAAAAGACCCTACATGTATGTGTATATCTTATCCATACTTAGAAGTAGGAGACCCTGATCAAACAACCAAGTATAGAAGTATTGCAATTTAAAGAACCTTTGGTAACCTTTTAATTGCACATAGAAATGTTTATTTTAATATTTTATATCAATGTCTTATCTACCTAGTGAATGATATGTTCCAAAATGTATGAATTAACACTGCATCTATGCACATAGTATAGCTATGATAGATTTTAATCATCAAAGATCACTTTTAGTATCTAGTTTAAAACAAATAGAGCTAGGAGTATAGCCTCTAAAATTTAGAATTATGCATTTGCACTAAGACACTATAGCCAAAAAAACAGCCTCTAGTGCTTAGAATTATTTATTTATCTATTCTAGAAGAAATAGAGCTAAGAGTATAGCCTCGAATGTTTAGAATTATACATTCACACTAAAACAATATAGATAAAAAGATAGCCTTTAATGCTTATAATTATTTATTTATAGTAAAACAATATAGCTAAAGAATAACTTCTATTGCTTAGAATTATAGATGATTTAATCTACTTTTTTTATTTATACTGTTTTAACATTAGAAATAATCTATTTTCTTAAGAAATTGAAGGATTTTTTATGTTGACAATTCAACCTTTCTATGTCGGGGGTAACCTGACACTTTGGTGAAGGAATTGTCCCTAAAACACGTAAATTTGGGCTTTTTATACTATTTCAAAATCAATCGATACTGTTTCAATCTTTACATATCGATCAATAGTCTTTCAATCGATATTGTATGGATCCATAGTCTTTTGATCGATATGTATACAGTAAAATGTTATTTTGAATAAAGATGACGTGGAAACGAATAATACACGTGAATAAATCTTTGAACCGTATTAATCAACCATTATTCACGAATAAAACAAATGTCGAATAATGAATCATGCAACCCAGGATGCAGGTTAGCTTAATCTAGGGAGAACAATATCAAATTTTTCATCATGTATTCTTTGTAGATCACCAGGTACTATTGTACTTAGTGAATAGACCATGCAATAATGGCCGAACAGTTGGATGGTTCATTATATTGCTAGAGTTTGATTTCACGATAATAGTCAGGACAGGGATTACTCATCAAAGGGCGGACCATTTGTCTCAAGATCCATAGAGAAGCGCTTCTTGGAGTTGACAATGACTTGCAAGATTCATATCTTTTCACCATACAGATGGTACGGAGGTGGAGCGAACATGTGATTCCATTGCTCACCATTGGTTCTATACAACTTGAAAGGCATTCATCAGTCATTCAACAAACAAGTAGGACGTATAATAAAAATGAAAAATGACTTATTTATTTGCAGGTGACATGTAGAAAAAGCTAAGGGTTATGCAAAAATGACACATTTGTAGACATTTCATTATTTAAGTGCTCTTATGAGATATGGTCATTTATGCCCAAGCACCATGTTTTCTCGCATGTTTTTGTTCCGACATGGTTCAACCACCTAAGGGAAGAAACCCGCTTGAAGAACCAAACATTTGCTTGCAGCAACCTACATAAGAGCGCTTTTTGCAGGCCGTGTGTTGCCCAGTGTGAACAACACTAAGGCCGGGCAGTGGGTTTAGACGATTGCTACGGATATGTGCAAGCGTGTTCATTTTCGGGGGAGGCCGGAGGGTGTCGCCCAAAAAGTGGCGGGTCCGAAAAAGGAAATTGAGTTTTTTGGCCAATAAAATGATGCCGGCCACCGTTTCGTCTGAACACGGCCTAAAGCCGATTGGAAGGTGTTCAGAGCAAACACATAGTCTGAATGCATCGTAAGTGTATTTTGGCGGGAGATGCCGCTCCTCCTTCGTCTCATCTAGATAGGTTTTCTTTGAGCGCCAAATTCAAATCTTTAGAAAGGTTACGGCTCCGCCAACTGGATATGGCACCTGTCGACGTCTGTCTCGAGTCCTCACTCCTCACTGCGGAGTCCTCGATCTCCCCGCTTGATGTCGCCCCTCCGAGCTCTGCTTTCTATGGGAGTCTGAGCTCGGTTCTTACCCCTGCTGTTTCGTGACTCGTATATTACTGCACGTTTGCTTGGCGAGTTGGACGCTCTCGTGCCTTCAGCTTCGGGAATCGGGAGCCTGCAGCCGTTCCCAATCCTCGACAGCATTCCCATGCGATACTGCTGGATCTCAGACGGAGCTAGGCAAAGGGCCAGCTATGGACAGGCAGCAGCACAGGATGAAAACGGCAACAGACAAGGGGAACACGGACGTCGAAGAGTAGTTGTGGCAACACAATCACAACAAGTTTTGGACAATTTCTCACAATAATTCCCACATTCTGACTTATCTCAACATCATGAGCTTCTGTGAGGGTGGCACCGCATACCTAGCTAGGTATGCGCTGCCTCTCGAGCAAAAGCTCATGATGTTATGCATTGTATGAAAAACACTAAAAAAGGCTCCGATTTCTTACATGGGAAATTTTTCAAATCTTCTTCTGAATGCAGGGAGCAGGTGGAATCTAGCGAGGTGGTCGCATATCATGTCTACCATCACCATCGTTTCTGTGTTGTCTTCTTCCTTCTTCCCTCTGTCATCAGGGGCCGAAACCATAGGGAAGGCTAAATCAAGCTTTTTCTCGTGTCTCTCCTTGTCTTGTCTGTAGTCTTGCTTTTAGGGGCAGGAAGAGCATGCCAATGCCGGTGTGTAAACTTTAGACTGATCACACATTAGAGGTAAACTGCGAAGTGGTTATGTTGGGCATGTAGATTTGGAGCGATGTCGAAGATTAGTCAGACCTTCATCACTAAACAATTCTTCTTGCTCTTTAAAAGAGGAGAAACACTTCTTGGTTATGGATGACAATGGAATGTCAGAGATACAATCTGTGCATATAGGACTCCTTTTGAATCTGGGTCTCCACTTGTTCCAAAGGAAGAAATCATTGACAATGTGTTTGATGACCGTTCTTGCAGCAGGTTGGTATGTATCATGATTGTATCATGGTTTGTCATCAATAGTCGTGATAATAGTTACAGATGTAGATCCGCGATTATTATCGCGTCTATCATCGCGTTCTTTATCATTATACGGCTTCTCGAAAGGTGTTCATTGGGTGGCCTAAATGAGCATCTTTATCCCTCGTGGGAAAACGAAAAACCAATGAAAATATGCTAGTATAAGTTAAGTGATGGTGAGTCTTATTTTTTCACTCTTCAAAATGATGGCAATGAATAAATAGCAGTTTCACTATTATTTAGTTGACTCTTGATAGTGCTTCTTGTGACGGTAGAAGGATCTATTACTAATAAAAGACCATAAAAGCAAAAATAAATAGGTAGCAAGATTGCTTTCATGATTAATAATGAGAAGCTCTTGGCTAGAGAAAATAAATCCCTAAAGGATAGTTCACCTACATGGGAGAAAATATTTCCATGTTAGCAAGAGGGAGTCACACATCCCACTTGTAAAAAAACATTTCTTTGTGGGAGATAATAATTCCTTAAAGGGAAAGTATACTACTATATGGGGTTCTCTTATCCTCTTCAATCCCTCGTGGAAATATTTGCCCACATAATTTCCGAATTTCAACTTAAAAAAAAAACGTGTCAAAGTTGTAATCTTTCATATAAGGGAATTGCCAAAAAACTTCTTGTCGGAAGGGCTACGTAGCTAAATGGCAGGAAGAGACTGGTGCTTTCACTGCTTGGTGGCGAATCGCGGACAAAGTGGATCCATGGTGCGTGGTTTCTTCTTTGCCAGTCGCCATGTACACATGCACTACCATGTAAACGTGGATTGACGAGTGGGTTGGAAGCATGCATCAAGGGACGGAGAGAGTGACAGAGAAATTCAGACTGCGACTCGATGTAGTGGGTGGCTGCCTTTGCATGCAAGTCAATGGATGTAGGTTGGTGTGCATGTGTACTGCACGAGGGAGATACAAAAAGAAACTTGCGTGATTGAGAGAGAGAGAGAGAGAGAGAGAGAGAGAGAGAGAGAGAGAGAGAGAGAGAGAGAGAGAGAGAGAGAGAGAGAGAGAGGATTTGTATGGTTGTCAATTGAGCGTGGTCACTTGTGTACCAAACGAAGGGGGAGAGAAAAAAGGGTTGTCGATCGACTAGCCAATGTAGAGAGAGAGACAAAAAGATTGTGACGGATCACTCATCGACTGGTTGGTCGCGGCCATGCATACCACAAAAGGAGGGGAGCAAGACTAGAAAGCAACAGAATGTAGGCTGCATGTGAGGGAAATAGAGAGTGTTGGTTGATGGTTGGCTAGAGAGAAAAAGACAAAGAGAGTGCGAGCGAGCCGAAACACAAGAGAGATGGCGCGTTAGTGGCTCCCGGTTAACGCTCACTGCATGCCAAGGCACATGGTGGGCACTACATGACAAGGGAATGGTAGGCACAATTGCATTGCGAGTGGGCGGGGGCAATACCTCATGTGCATGTAGTACACCTTCATGTTGTTGGATGGTACGTAGGCCGCCATTTAGTAGTCCTCCCTAGATGGAGATGTTGCCACAATTGTGATGTGGTGGACCCAAGGCACCCATATTGTGGTAACAAAAAAATTGGCTACGACCATGTTGTTCACTCCATTGCCATGTTATCCCCTTGGCAATTAGTGGTGACATTGATCAGCGTGCTCCCGAAGGCTATATTCATCGTTCCTACAGAAGGGGAAAAAAAAGTATGACAAATTCTTCCTTTTCGTAGTCTAATTCTAATTCTGTGATCAAATGTGGTGGAAAGTCCAACTTCTCAAACTTACTCTTCTCCCCCAAGAGAGCCTCATTCACTTTCGAATCTCATGGAACGGCTTTATTACAAATCCGCTACTTTTTCTACTTCGTTACAACCTCTCTACTACAATGGGAAAATAGGGTGGCTAGTTGTACCCCCCTTTTTCTAACTGATGTTTTGTTTTCATCAAATTATACTAAAACTTGTCTGATTACTTCTTCGTTCAACAAGTCTTTTTCTACTTTCCATGCTAATAGACATCAACCAAACTCTAATAAAATAAGTTTTTTTTTTTGTTCTCTTGTACTAATACATAGATCTCCTACTATTACGTAGACCTTGCACTTATCTACTTTATGGAAAGATACACACAAAATCTTGTTTACATTTATCTATAATGATAAAGCAATAAGGAAAAGAAAAAATTCAAGGTAGAAAGAAGAATAAAAATTAGCTCTCCTATGTTGTTTGACCTTAATTATGCTCTCCATAATTGTGATTGTGTTACTAGTAACATAGCCAAAACTCTGATACCACAGCTATAGTTGGAAGCACAGAGAGTCCTGCAAAATAAAGAAATAGCATGCTATAGACAACAAAAATGATAAATTTGCATCCTATTTGGTCGCACGAGCAGTGGTATCAAGGCTTTGGCTATGCTATGAGTAACATAGCCAAAGCTCTCATACCACTGCTACAGTTGGAAGCGTAGAGAGTCTTAAAAAATAAAGAAATAGCATGCTATAGACAACAAAATTGATAAATCTGCATACCTAGATATTCGCATGAGCATATAATCAGTCTATACATTATCTCAGAAAGATAGAGAGAGAGAGAGAGAGAGAGAGTACTTGATGCAATCTCCCCCCGTGCAAGAGCGATCATTTTCTCTTGACTTAGCATGTCATGCTAGCATCCCATTGCTTTAAAAAATGTGTAGTGTGAACTGCATAACCTCAAGCAATTCAACTGGTTGGTCCACGTAAGCTCAGCATGAGCAGTGTAAACCCAACCTTACACAATTCCTCTTCATCTATATCTATATTATCTACTGACGAGACTGGAATTTTGGCAGCAATATTCTACACATGTCAATCTATGCTTCGTTAATACATTCTATCTATTAGCGAGGCTGGAAATTTGACAACAACATTGGACACATGTCAACCTAAGCTTCATCCAACCACTCCAAGCGAGGGCATGCGCACGCACGTGCACACACACATAGAGAGAGAGAGATGCGAATTTTTGATGCGAGGGATCTACTTGGCGTTTCAGACGATGCTTCTCTATGTCTATGAGAGGTTAAGGGATCCTTGGGCTTCGTTCTCCCGACAAGGCTTAGGTCGTGTATTCTACTTAGACTCAGAATCGGACCTTCTCCCGCTGGCACTCACTTCAGCCCTCTTATCTCAGGTCCTCGTTTGACCACTTTGCGCCATGGCTGTACCAACGGTGTCTTGTCTGAATCCTATGGAAGCATCCATGCCACTAGTAAGGGTTGACAAAGGTACACTCTCTGAAGTTGAACTAACCAGTTGCCTAAGTGAGGCATTAACCTCCGACCCTCAAGTTGAAGGGCAGCATATAGTTTGCATCCCTGCCATAACAGTCATGTCTCAGGTCTCATCTTTTCAAAGTCGTGCTATAGTGTTGTATTTCACAGGCAAACTTCCAGCCCTACATGAGATAGCAGGTTATCTGGACTAGGGCTTTAAGAAAGCTATAGTCCAGAAGGTTTTCTACAATGGGTTAGGACTATATGAAGTTCTTTTTTTTTTTTGCAGCGGATCAAAAATCCTTTCATTCTACCTCAACAATTATCTTATGTGGGCAAGTTGTTCATGTTCTTTCCTAGTAGCCGGTCAAGAAACTTAAGGAGGAATGGTTGTCTAAATGCCTAGTATGGGTTGATTTTGTGGACATACTTGCTTTTTTATGGACTTGTATCAAGGATTTGGCTGCCTCCCTAGGCAAAGTTGTATTTGCCCCCACTATCAATTGTCCGAGCAAGAACAGATCTTGTGTTATGTGGAACACTGATAAGAAGATGCCTGATGTCATAATAATCAATATCTAATTTTGCTAAATGATTTTCTCATATTAAACTAATCATTTAATGTGGGGAAGTGCCAGGGGAGAAAAAGCTAGAATATTGGTTAAGCTAGCAGACCGGTGTCGTGCTATGACACGTACATAGTAGGAACGCATGCTACAAAATCTATCTTGTATTTTTTTAGATACATAATTATATTTCCTATAGTGTACATATGCATATTTAAGTATAATAATAAGCCTTCTATCTCATCCTATTATTTTTCTCAAGGGTAACATATCCTTACTTTACCATTAGAAAATACTATGGGAAAAGCATCAATAGCTCCGCCTCTTTAACTTGGGGCAAAAAGCATTGATTCTTTATTTCTACTATTTCATTATCATCTCACACCCTAGCTAGATCCTATATCTAGGGTAAACTCCAATATATATATATTCTATGTATTTTTTATACTTTTCTTATATTTCTTTTTAAATAGCTACTAGGAGAGAATCAAATCCTAGTGGGACACTAGGTGGCATGATTTCAAAGATACACTTATTTTAATGCATTATTGCAAGCATGATTACAAAACTTTGTCAAGGAGCAATGTCATGCTTTCATATGGCATGAGGTGTCCTTTGGAATTAAATGAAAGTCTAGGCTAAGGAGACCACATGAAGACTTTTGCTGCCATAAATGGACCCTATTTTGATGATTTTTTTTACACAAGGTTCCAATCCAAATTGGAAAACGATTTTCAAATGAAAATCGTAGCTAATGAGCTGAAGTTTTTGCCCATATTTTTACTTTTTTATTTCGAGCCACGGTTGAGGAGATATGATCAAAATACTGGACCTCAGTTTGTCCACATCATGCAGGGACAGCTCATTTCCAACTTTTCCAATTCCTGTTCACACTGGCTCCTCTCTTCTTGTGTAAACCCTTGTGGGTTCCCTTCACCTATAAAAGGGGACCTCTTCTTCCTTGGAAAGAACTCAAGCATTCAAGCCATTGATGAGAGAAATTCTTGAGGGAGTGAGTAGTAATGTCTAATTGTACTTAGCCCCATTAACATAAGCCCAAGCCTACACTTTCTCCTAGAGGAAAACTAGCCATTCTTGTACGCTATCCTTGGAGGATCAACTCTAATCAAAGAAGGTGTTGTACTTGGCGTATCAATCAACGTTGAATTCTCCCCTCTTCTTCTCTCTCCCATCAATAATGGTGCCGAAGGGTTTCAAGTAAGATGTGTTCTACATTGATGTTTTCTTTATTTCTTGTTGTTTTCATTTTCATCTCTAATCCAATATATATATATGTATCTAATCTCATCTCCTTAACCAAACCTATCTCTCTCATTCTTAGTAATTCATCCTCTCTAGGTTCTCTTTGCTACAGGTACATCTCTCCCCGCAGTATCCTTATTGCCTACGGGCAAGAATAGGGCTTGGGAGGGAAACTTCTCATCTCTTCACTTCTCTCGTATCTACATTTCTCACATACTATCCTAGATGAATAACCCACATGATGATCATTTCTATCGCTTTCACTCTGTACGATCTATTAGAATTAACGTATGGATTAGCCGTAAAATACACTTTCAACAACGTATAGTGTTTCTCTTCGGCCCTGAAAGGCTCAATGAAATACTTCTATCACCGGATCCCATCATACTACCTCTCATAGACTATAATTTTTCTTTTGATGTAAGCGTAGTTATCTTGCTATGAACCAAGAGGATTTGTACACACAATTAATCCCAATCACTAGGCAAAATATATATATTATGGTAAGCACAAAACTACAATTCCAAAGAACAATTCGTAGCCTATTTGGTCAGCCAATATTGAATGCCATTAACTCATCCATTAACCCTTTCATATTACCCATGATACGATATGACCATAGCCTTGATGTTTTCATCTTCGTATTGTTTTGACATTCTCTTTTGCGTTCTTTCTTTGTGTGTGTGTGAGTGCAAGAGAGAAAGAGTGAGTCTTCTTTGATTGCACTTCTTTCCAAACCCTAGTCTTCATGGCATCCATGGTTTAACTCCTTCATATAGTTTTGTTGAGTTCTCTCACAAACTCTCACAGCCATAAGCCCGGTGCTTTCCTGGCAAGACCGCAAATTTCTCGACACCGGCCACAATAGGGATCCAAAGGAGGGAAAATAGGGATCCAAAGGGGGGTCCATCTGCAAAAGATCCATGTGAAGAATAGGGCTAAAAAGACCCTAAGATTCAGCCCATTAAGACTTCCAAAATGCTAAGGTTCCAAAATTCAAAGGTTGTGTCCCAAGGTCAACCCTAGGGAAATTGGATGCTTTGTGTGTGACCAAAAAAGTCTTTGAATATCCCTACATAGGAGGGGCAGAGCCTAGCAAGTAGGGGATGAGAGAGAAGGCCACACACACACACACAAGCTCCCTTTACACAAAGGGAATGAGGGACACATTTCAGCTCCCTAGGCCAGATGCCCACAAGGTGTATCCAAATCCTATTGGATGACCCTTGAAGTGGACCAATAAGAATTAGGCTAGAGTAAATTTAGCCTACTTAATTTTAAAACACTTAATAAAAAGAATGAATGAAAATTAAGTCTCTGGATGATTATTGGACAGCTTGTGAAGGGGTCCAATAAGAATTGAGCAGCTCAATGGGCTACTTAATTCCTATTGGTCAGAATGGGGAAAGGTCCAATGGGGATTTAATTCATTTAAATCAATTAAGTTTAATTGATTAAGCTCTCACAAAAGGGGAAAGGGGGACACGTGTCAGAAGGCTATCACTTATGCTGCTTAATAGCCATTGGCTTGACTTGGGGAGGTCCAATGGGGAGCCTGCAAGAGCAAATAGCAAGAGGGCTTGCCCAAGAGAGAGAGGGGGCTGATTTTTTCAAGGCATTATCACACACACACTCACACAATCTCATGTGTGAAGAAAGAAACGACTATCTCTTCCCAAGCTTTAATGGAGAGCTCATCACCTACTCCAAGCTTGTGAGATAGAAGCCTACATCGACACACTCTTGGCTTGTGGATGCAAATCCAGCCAAGAGCCAAGCTTCAATGCATGCTCATCTCCTCTACCAAGCTAATTACTAAGCTAAATCTATGCTAATATGAGTGATTATGTGAGGAGATGTACATCTTTCTCGTAAGATACTCCTTCCTCTCAATCTACTCTCATACCCTGCTAGCTCTCACCATCTTCGAAGGTGTGTGAGTTCTTGGGTCTGAGAACGGGGATAATTAAAGTTGTGTTTACTAAGTGTTTTTCTTAGTGCATGAAGCTTTCATCTTCATTGCACTAGCTAGTCTTGAAGGAGCACAAAGAATTGTATTGTACTATGTCTCTCTTGATGGGAGAAACCATAATACAAAGCCTTTTGGAGGGGGGACCGGCTCCATGCAAATTCGGTCCTCAACTGTTGTCAATAGCTTAATTTCTCTCTCTTTTGAAAGTATTTTTGATGCTATCTAACTCGGTGTTATGATTTTTGTTGCTCTCTCCACCCAAGCACTCTTGTAATTCTCATTAGGAATCTATTCTAATGAAATGCCCACAATGTTCATGCTAATTTCCGCTAAACACAAGTTATTAGGCCATTAAATGTTACATTGGTAGCAGAGCACAAGGTTTGTATTTTCTTGCTCAAGAAGAGAGGTCCTCGAGGTAGCTATAAATGGTTGGTACTATTAATTGCCTGTGAGTAAGTAGAATAGGGATTTCTCATCCTTGCAGTGCGCCTGCCTTCGTGCAGTTAATTGGGCATCACCGTCGAGAGCTATGGTCTTAATAGTGGAGTCCTATGGGGCTTGCCTACGGCTTAACCACTATTGAGCTATTAGAAGCTTGACAGGATCCAATGCTTGTTAAATATCTTGTTTCTAAGCTTCAACAAGCCATGGCCAATCCATCTCTCCAGAGTGAAATGCAACGGCAGCTCCGTGCTCACGGGATTCTCCAAGCTCATCACCATGACGAGAGAACACTTAGGAAGCCTCCTTGTCAGACTCCCAAAAGAGGTATCTCTCCGATTCGGTAAGAAGAAGAGAATCCATACGAAGGGCTCAAGAATTTACTTCTTGATGATGCATCTGCTTCCCAAAGGAGAACTCAAGAGCCTCCACCGAAGGAACGAGAAAGAAGTGAGTCTCCCACCACCTCAGCGGAGATGGCTCCACGAAGACGGCGGGCTAAACGCTCTCCATCACTACCAAAGCGGAGAAGACCATCACACTCTTCTCCATGCCATAATTCAAAGAGGGATGATAAAAAGCAAGAGAAGAAAAAGGCGAGAAAGAGGACACCCTCTTCTCCATCTTCCTCATCCTCTTCCTCTTATGAAAGTGATGGTGAAGACAACGAAGATCAAGACAAGAAAAAGGCGAGAAAGAGGTCACCCTCTTCTCCACCTTCTTGAAATTCTTCACCTTCTGAAGAAAGTGATGGTGCAACCTTTGAACCATCAAAAAGAAGAGGCCGTAGGAAATCCTATGCCGCATGGAAGAGGCCATCCAAGCTGAAGAAGTTCAAAGAGGGAGCGAAGAGCATCTCTTTCCTTACCTATGATGGCACCTTTGGTGATACGGTCAAAGTCTTGGCCTTTATCCAGCAATTTGATGCGGTGTTTGGAGATGAGGGTTTCACGGAGTCCTCTAAGCTATGCCATGTAGCTATGCACTTTCAAAAGTCCGCCACGCAATGGTGGTCTAGCCTACGAGCCAATGGTGAAGCTCCACGAACATGGAAAGCTTTAAGAGCTTCCATTATGAATCAGTTTTTGGCCACTGATGCCAAAGACAAAGTATTCACTGAATGGCGAAGCTTAAAGCTCTCTGCCAATGAATCCATCCACAAATATGTAGACAAGTTTTGGGACGTACAACTCAAATCCACTGTCTTCAAAAAGTTGGATTTTGGAGAGCAAAAGCAACAATTTTGTGCAGGCTTAACAGAAGAAATGGCGGAGTATGTCAACTTCCAAAGGCCACGTACCATATCGGCGGTAATACAGCATACTATGGTGGCCTCTGGAATCAATTTCCAAACGGGGGCTAAAAGAAATAATATACCCACGGAAAACAAGGGTTCCAATGAGCCTAAGGGGAAGGACAATGTCCAAAAGTCTTCTAAGGGAAACTCCAACAAAGCTAAAGAGAAGGGAGTTTACAAAGGTAAGAATAAACTCTCTCCTGAAGAGCTTGAGCGTTATCGCAAGGATAACCGGTGTTTCAAGTGCGGCAAACAAGGGCATGCGTACTGCGCTTGTCCCCAAAAGAACAACCGCCAAGATCCTCCTAGAGCTTCCTTGGTTGAAATCCAAGAGGAGGAGACTCACCAAACTCATCACAAAGGATCTCCTCTATGCCATGCCTGGGGAAAGGTAAGAGAACATGAGGCTTTTATTCTCTTTGACCCTGGTTCTACTCACAATTTTATATCTATAGAGTTGGCCACCAAGCTAGGCATACAATCCGACGAGATGGGAGATGTCCTACCCGCAGACAGTGCCTTCAAGGGGCAAGAAGCTCGCAGTCACTCCCTTAATCGGGAAATTGAGGCTTCATGTCCAAGGTTATGTAGACAATGAGGACTTCTTTATCTCTCCTCTCAAGCATGAGGATGTAATCCTAGGGGCACCATGGTTTGACCGCCTGGTTGCCGATGTTAAATTTCTTGAAAGGAGAATCTCGTTTAAGTTCAGGGAAAGAGACATGTATATAGATGCTAAGGAAATGGGTAACACTATTCCCATTGTACATACACCAACTTTCAACAAGTCAATAAAGAGCTCTATTTCCGTGTACATGATTTTTGTTAAAGATTCTCAAAATGAACCTAATGCTTTAACGAAAGAAAATACAAGAAACCAAAAGGAATTAGAGTTATCCAATTTTCTCAAGGGGTTTCAAGATGTTTTTATTGACGACATCCCTTGTGAGATACCTCCTAAACGAGGTAATGATGACCATGCAATTGAACTTATTCCAGGAAGTTCACCGCCTAACAAACCTCCTTATAGAGTGTCTCAAGCTTAACAAGAGGAGATTATGCGGCAAGTGCATGAGTTAGTTGAGAAGGGCATGGTTCTAGCTCATCTCCATTTTGCTCACCTGTGCTATTAGTGCAAAAGAAAGACGGCACATATTGTATGTGTGTCGACTATAGAGCACTAAATAGGATCACTATCAAGAATAGGTTTCCCGTTCCACAGGTAGAAGACCTATTTGATAAGCTACAAGGATCGACCTACTTCAGTAGGATTGACGTAAAAAGTGGCTATCATCAAATAAGGATAGTTGATCAAGATATTGTAAAGACCGCATTTCGTACCACATTTGGTCTTTACGAATACATTGTCATGCCTTTTGGCTTGACCAATGCACCGGCCACATTCAACCGCTTGATGGAGAAGCTGTTCAGGCCTCATCGAACCTTCAGTGGAGTGTTCTTTGATGATATTATCATGTACTCTAATTCATTAGACGAACACAAGCAACATCTCCAGGTAATATTTCAAGTTTTAAGAGAGAATAAACTTTATGTTAATCGAAAGAAAAGTGATTTTTTCTTGCAAGAGATTCAATATTTAGGTCACATTAGCTCTCAAGATGGCATCCAAATGGATCCATTAAAGTTAGAGGTAGTAAAAGGATGGCCTAAACCAAGGAATCTTCATGAACTAAGAAGCTTTTTAGGTATGTGTGCATAGTATAGACGCTTCATAGAAAAGTTCTCACAAATTGCGGGACCATTACATGACCTAACAAAGAGAAGCGTTAGGTATACATGGTCTACTAAGGAGAACAATGCTTTCGAAAAGCTTAAAGAAAAGCTTATCTCTCAACCTGTACTTACACTACCGGATCTCTCAAAACCATTTGGGGTCCAATGTGATGCTTGTGGTGATTGCCTTGGAGCTGTTTTGCTCCAAGAAGGGCACTCCATAGGCTATGAGAGTCGAAGGCTCGACCCTGTTGAGAAAGCTCTAGGCGTATACGAAAAGGAACTCCTTGCAGTTCTACATGCCTTAGACTCATGGAAGCACTATTTATTGGGAACTCCTTTCATTCTGCGAATGGATCACCAAAGTCTTAAGTACTTCATGACGCAGACCAAGCTCTCTGACAAAAAAATGAGGTGGGGAAATTTCCTTTCGCAATTTCATTTTAAAACTGCTCACATTGCAGGCAAGCATAATCAAGTAGCTGATGCACTCTCAAGACGGCCGAGAGTACATGCGGTTTCCATAGCAACTCACAATGATCTATCTTCAATGATACATGAGTACGCTATTGATCCCGATTTTAGAGATGTGATTTCAGCCCTTGCATTAGGGAAGAAAGAAGAACCATTTACTTTACAAGATGGTTATCTTCTCTATGGCAATAGGCTATGCGTTACTAACTCACTACGTGAGAAAGTAATGTATGAATCTCATGCTCCACCTTATGCGGGGCATATAGGGATTCAGTCTACCTTAAACGGAATTGAAACATATTTCTATTGGCCTACCATGAAAGTGAACATACAAGAGTATGTTTCTAAATGTGTGGCATGCCAAAAGACAAAATTTGATAGAGGGAAGCAACTTGGATTGCTTCAACCCTTGTCAATCCCTAATTCACCATGAGAGAGCATATCCATGGATTTTATCTTTGGATTTCCTAAGTCTATCCATGGGAATACGGGAATATGGACGATAGTAGACAGGTTCAGTAAACAAGCTCATTTTATACCTGTCAAAAATACTATCAAAGCCCATCAAATGGTAACCCTCTTCATTTCACAAATTTTCAAGTACCATGGCTTGGCAATGTCCATAGTGTCGGATGGAGATCCTAGAATGACCAGTAATTTCTGGAAGGGTCTCTTTCAGATTTTAGGGACAAGGCTAAAATTCTCTTCGGCCTATCATCCACAAACGGATGGCCAAAGTGAAATAGCTAACCTAAAAATTCTCGATCTACTAAAAGCCTATGTAAGGGAAGTAGATCAAATATCCCAATGGGAGAAGTACTTACCCTTAGTGGAGTATGCTTACAATAACATTGTACATACTTCCACGGGAAAAACACCTTTTGAGGTAATCGAGGGAAGATCAAAAAGCCCCTTGCTACTTAAAGTACATGGGAAGATCTTCACTGTAGATGAGTATAGCCGAGACCTACAAGAATCTTTTTAAAATATTAAGGATGCTATCTCTATCTCACAGCAAAGGCAAAAGGCTGTTGCTGACTAGCACAGAAGAGCCCAAGCCTTTAAAGAAAACGATTGGGTCTTGTTAAAGTTTCCCAAGGCTTGATTAAGGCACACGACGGGCAAAAATCCTACGAGCCACCAAACGTACTATGCTAAACTAGCAAAAATGTACTATGGTCCCTTCCAGATTCTTAGGACAACCAATGAGATGGCCTATCAACTCGAGTTTCCCAATCATTGGCTCATACACAATGCTTTCCATGTCAGCCTATCAAAGCCTTACAAAGGAGAGCCACCTCAAGAACAAACTATTGAAGACCCACCAGAGATCGAGGACCAAGAGGATGTGTTGCAACCCGAGTCCATTCTCCATCATGAAGACAAGGTATTAAGAGGCGGTAAGACTGTCCGACGTATCTTATTAAGTTTAAGAATTATCCTTTCAAGATGCTAGATGGATGCAAGGCATACAATTGAAGGATAACCTAAACCTTGTCAATGCTTACAATGCTTCCCAGGAGTAAGCAAATGTACAAAATGTACAAAATGAACAAATTTTTTTGTCTTATAAGACTCTCTTTTTCTTTATTGTACACAAAAATGAAGTAGTATGCATGCTTAGATCAAGTTTGCGGAGACGAAGTCTCCCAAACACCAAGTAGAGCTTGTCACTCTACTATGGAAGACTGATAGAACTAATTTGCAGACATGCTTGCGGTAGTCTCACGCTCTCAAGCACCAAATGGACTAGTCATCCATTGTGGAATGATCTCGTAGGCCAACATAGGGATCCTCTACCCACTAAGAAAAGGACTCATGAATATGCTTTATCTTCTCTACACCATAGTCGAGGATGACTATGATTTAAAAAGAGAGATAATGTCATAATAATCAATATCTACTTCTCCTAAATGATTTTCTCATATTAAAGTGATCATTTATTGTGGGGAAGTGCCAGGGGAGAAAAAGCTAGAATATTGGTTAAGCTAGCAGACCGGCCACAATAGGGATCCAAAGGGGGGGCCATCTGCAAAAAAACCATGTTAAAAAATGGTCTAAAAAGACCCCAAGGTTCAGCCCATTAAGACTTCCAAAATGCTAAGGTTCCAAAATTCAAAGGTTGTGTCCAAGGTCAACCCTAGCCTAGGGAAATTGGATGCTTTGTGTGTGACCAAAAAAGTCTTTGAATATCCCTACATAGGAGGGGGAGAGCCTAGCAAGTAGGGGATGAGAGAGAATTCCACACACGCACACACACAAGCTCCCTTTACACAAAGGGAATGAGGGACACATGTCAGCTCCCTAGGCCAGATGCCCACAAGATGTACCCAATTCCTATTGGATGACCCTTGAAGTGGACCAATGAGAATTAGGCTAGGATAAATCTAGCCTAATTAATTTTAAAACACTTAATAAAAAGAACGAATGAAAATTAAGTCTCCTGGATGATTATTGGACAGCCTGTGAAGGGGTCCAATAAGAATTGAGCAGCCCAATGGGCTACTTAATTCCTATTGGTCAGAATGGGGAAAGGTCCAATGGGGATTTAATTCACTTAAATCAATTAAGTTTAATTGATTAAGCTCTCACAAAAGGGGAAAGGGGGACACGTGTCAGAAGGCTATCACTTATGCTGCTTAATAGCCATTGGCTTGACTTGGGGAGGTCCAATGGGGAGCCTGCAAGAGCAAATAGCAAGAGGGCTCGCCCAAGAGAGAGAGGGGGCTGATTTTTTCAAGGCATTATCACACACACACTCACACAATCTCATGTGTGAAGAAAGACACGACTATCTCTTCCCAAGCTTTAATGGAGAGCTCATCACCTACTCCAAGCTTGTGAGATAGAAGCCTACATCGACACACTCTTGGCTTGTGGATGCAAATCCAACCAAGAGCCAAGCTTCAATGCATGCTCATCTCCTCTACCAAGCTAATTACTAAGCTAAATCTATGCTAATATGAGTGATTATGTGAGGAGATGTACATCTTTCTCGTAAGATACTCCTTCCTCTCAATCTACTCTCATACCCTGCTAGCTCTCACCATCTTCGAAGGTGTGTGAGTTCTTGGGTCTGAGAACGGGGATAATTAAAGTTGTGTTTACTAAGTGTTTTGCTTAGTGCATGAAGCTTTCATCTTCATTGCACTAGCTAGTCTTGAAGCAACACAAGGAATTGTATTGTAGGGGGGACCGGCTCCACCCAAATCCGGTCCTGAACTGTTGTCAATAGCTTAATTTCTCTCTCTTTTGAAAGTATTGTTGATGCTATCTAACTAGGTGTTATGCTTTTTGTTGTTTTCTCCACCCAAGCACTCTTGTAATTCTCATTAGGAATCTATTCTAATGAAATTCCCACTATGTTCATGCTTATTTCCACTACACACAAGCTATTAGGCCATTAAATGTTACACCTGACACTATGGAAATTGAGTTAGAATCTATAGGTAAGCTGGTCATTTACCTTAAGTGGGGAAAGCTCTCAAGATCATGTTATCATTGTGGACATCTGGAACCTTTCTTCAAGAATTGCCCTACATTAGCTAACGGCTCAGTAGAGTTGATTCCCTCTTATCCTGGCAGTAAGCACTTGGTTCCCGAAGAACAAGTTTTTGGCAAAACAGGTTCAGATTCTATAGAGCAACCTTCCCCCCCTCTTGCTCAAGCAGCTACCCCTGAATATGGAGTCCCTCCCAGTAGGTTTACAGCAGCATCTTTTAGACAGGAGATAGGAATAAAACCTTCCCTCATGTAGGGAGCCAGGCCAACTCCTCTCCATCTTCTTCTAGGAACCGAAGATGTCTAGACAAGGGTAAAAGAGTGGTTGACTCTAACGAATACCACTCATCAAATAAAACTTTCAGGACTCGACTAAGCATATCAGGATATACCTCACCTAATGTGTTTGATGTTCTTCAAGATATCCCTTCGTCACATACTTTGGCAGCTATTCACTCTATGCTCATGAAACACTCTGCCACTAAGAGCAATGCAGCTCCAAACCATGTCAATATTGAGGTGCTGATGAAAGATAGTCCTAGTGATGAGGAAACTCAGTTAGTTATGGATACCCCTCAATAATTCTCCTCATGAAAGTTGCATCCTTCAATGTTAAGGGTCTCAACTGCCCCTCTAGGCGGCTGGTATTTCAAAATCAATTGCTGACCTTTGATTTCGATATCTATCTAGTTCAAGAGCATAAGTTACATGAAAAAGCTAGGGATGTAATGCTGTCATAATAATGAATGTCTAATTCTCCTAAATGATTTTCTCATGTTAAACGGATCATGTAATATGAAGAAGTGCTAGGGGAGAAAAAGCTTGAATATTGGTTAAGCTAACAGACCGGCCACAATAGGGATCCCAAGGAGGGAAAATAGGGATCCAAAGGGGGGGGGGCATCTGTAAAAGATCCATGTGCAACAATGGGCTTAAAAGACCCTAAGGTTCATCCCATTAAGACTTTCAAAATGCTAAGGTTCCAAACTTCAAAGGTTGTATCCAAAGGTCAAACATTGGGGGAATTGGATGCTTTGTGTGTGTCCCAAAAGTCTTTAGCAATCCCCACATAGGAGGGGGCGAGCCTTGCAAGTAGGGGATGAGAGAGAAACTCACACACACACACACACACACACACACACACACAAGCTCCCTTTACACAAAGGGAATGAGGGACACATGTCAATTCCCTAGCCCAGATGCCCACAAGGTGTACCCAATTCCTATTGGATAGCCTTGGAGGTGGACCAATGAGAATCAGGCTAGAGTAAGTCTAATTTAATTTATTTAAAAACACTTAATAAAAGAACCAATAAGAATTAATCTCTCTAGAAGACTATTGGACAGTCTCCCAAGGGAACCAATGAGCATTCAACAGCTCAATGGATGCCTGATACCTATTGGCCAGGAGACAAAGGGGTCCAATGAGAGTTTAATTGAATCAAATAAATACCTAAAGATCTCACAAAAGAGGAAAGGGGGACACATGTCAGAAGGCTATCACTTATGCTGCCTAATTACCATTGGCTAATAAGTCTGGGGAGGTCCAATAGGATGCTATCAAGAGCAAATAGCAAGAGGGGTCGACCAAGAGAGAGAGGGAAATGATTTTTCAAAGGCATTATCACCTACACACTCACACTAGCTCATGTGTGAAGTAAAGAAGACTCTCTCTCCTTCTTAAGCTTTAATGGAAAGCTTATCACCTACTCCAAGCTTGTGACAAGGAAGGCCTACACCAACAACTCTTGGCTTTGTGATGCAAATCCAACCAAGAGCCAAGCTTCTATTCATGCTCATCTCCTCTACCATGCTAATTACTAAGCTAAGCTATGCTAATATGAGTGATTATGTGAGGAGATGTACATCTTTCTTGTAAGAATACTCCTTCTTCCTCTCAATCTACTCTCATACCCCGCTAGCTCTCAGCATCTTCGAAGGTGTGTGAGGTCTTGGGTCTGAGACCGTAAGGAAATTGATGTTGTGTTTGATAAGTGTTTTGCGTAGTGCATGAAGTTTCCATCTTCATTATAGTAGCTAGTATTGAAGGAACACAAGAAATTGTATTGTAAAATGTCTCTCTTGATGGGAGAAACCATAATACAAAGCCTTTTGAAGGGGGGACAGGCTCCATGCAAATCGGGTCCTCAACTATTGTGAATTTCTTAATTTCTCTCTCTTTTGAAGTATTGTTCATTCTATCTAACTAGGTGTTATGCTTTTTGTTGCTCTCTCCACCCAAGCACTCTTGTTAATCTCATTAGGAATCTATTCTAATGAAATTCTCACTATGTTCATGCTATTTTCCGCTACACACAAGTTACTAGGCCATTAAATGTTACATTGGTATCAGAGCACAAGGTTTCTCTTTTCTTGCTCAAGAAGGGAGGTCCTCAAGCTAGCTATAAATGGTTGGTACTATTAATTGCATGTGAGTAAGTGGAATAGGTATTTTTCATCCTTGCTGTGCGCCTTCCTTTGTGCAACTAATGGGGCATCACCGTTGAGAGCTATGGTCTTAATAGTGGAGTCCTACGGGGCTTCCCTACAGCTTAACCACTATTGAGCTATTAGAAGCTTGATAGGAGCCGGTGTTGTTTTGGTGTTGAATGACCCTCTCTTCTATTCCTTGCAATTAATGGTATTCGAGCCAAGGGTACAATGGCTTCAGTGCTTTTTCTATAGGGGTAAAGAGGAGTAGCAACTAGGGCTTGAAGTGCCAAAGTACACCTAAAAGTTGTTAGAATGGCTGACAATAATAAAGAGAGTGAAATTAATGTTGATAACTTTGATTTTGCTATTGAGCAAGTTACTAATGATGCCTCGATGCTTGTTAACTATCT
The DNA here is from genome assembly GCF_014529385.1 of Adiantum capillus-veneris. NCBI lineage: Eukaryota > Viridiplantae > Streptophyta > Polypodiopsida > Polypodiales > Pteridaceae > Adiantum > Adiantum capillus-veneris. The sequence continues at coordinate 61,697,138 of NC_140940.1, read as the reverse complement.
TGTTTCTAGGCTTCAACAAGCCATGGGCAATCCATCCCTCCAAATTGAAGTGCAATGGCAACTTTGTGCTCATGGGATTCTCCAAGCTCCCCACCATGACAAGGGAACACCTAGGAAGCCTCCTTGCAAGACTTCCAAAAGAGGTCTCTCTCCAATTTGGGAAGAAGAAGAGGATCCCTATGAAGGGCTCAAAAATTTTCTCCTTGATGATGCATCTCCTTCTCAAAGGAGAATTCAAGAGCCTCCCCCGAAGGAATGAGAAATAAGTGAGTCTCCCGCCACCTCGACGGAGATGGCTCCACGAAGACGGCGGGCTAAACGCTCTCCATCACCTCCAAAACGGAGAAGACCATCGCATACTTCTCCACACCATACTTCAAAGAGGGATGACAAAAGGAAAGAGAAGAAAAAGGCGAGAAATAGGACACCCTCTTCTCCATGTTCTTAATCCTCTTCCTCTTATGAAAGCGATGGTGAAGACAAAGAAGATCAAGTAAAGAAAAAGGCGAGAAAGAGGTCACCCTCTTCTCCATCTTCCTCAAATTCTTCATCTTCTGAAGAAAGTGATGGTGCAACCTTTGAACCATCAAAAAGAAGAGGCCATAGGAAATCCTATGCCCCGTGGAAGAGGTCGTCCAAGCTCAAGAAATTCAAAGAGGGAGGGAAGAGCATCTCTTTCCTTACCTATGATGGCACTTTTGGTGGTATGGACAAAGTCCTGGCCTTTATCCAACAATTCGATGCGGCGTTCGGAGATGAGGGATTCACGGAGTCCTCTAAGCTATGTTATGTAGATATGCACTTTGAAAAGTCCACCAGACAATGGTGGTCTAGCCTATGGTCCAATTCTGAAGCTCCACGAACATGGAAAGCTTTAAGAGCTTCCATTATGAAGCAGCGTTTGGCCACCGATGCCAAAGACAAAGCACTCACCGAGTGGCGAAGCTTAAATCTCTATCCCTATGAATCCATCCACAAATATGTAGACAAGTTTTGGGACTTACAACTCATAGCCACTGTCTTCAAAAAATTGGATTTTGGAGAGCAAAAGGAGCAATTTTGTGGGGGCTTAACCGAAGAAATGGCGGAGTATGTCAACTTTCAAAGGCCATGCGCCATATCGGCAGTAATACATCATACTATGATGGCCTTTTGAATCAATTTCCAAACAGGGGCTAAGAGGAATTCTAAGCCCCCTGAAAACAAGGGTTCCAATGAGCCTAAGGGGAAGGACAATGTCCAAAGTCTCCTAAGGGAAACTCCAACAAAGCTAAAGAGAAGGGAGTTTATAAAGGCAAAAATAAACTCTCTCATGAAGATCTTGAGTGTTATTGCAACGATAATCGGTGTTTCAAGTGCGGTGAACAAGGGCATGCGTACCCCGCTTGTCCCCAAAAGAACAACTGCAATGATCCTTCTACAGCTACCTTGGTCGAAATCCAAGAGGATGAAACTCACCACAAAGGATCTCCTCTATGCCATGCTTGGGGAAAGGAACATGATTCTTTTATTCTCTTTGACCCTGGCTCTACTCACAATTTTATATCTATAGAGTTGGCCACCAAGCTAGGCATACAAGCCTACGAGATGGGAGATGTCCTACCCGCAGACGGTGCTTTCAAGGGGCAAGAAGCTTCAGTCACTCCCTTAATCGGGAAATTAAGGCTCCATGTCCAAAGCTATGTGGACAAAGAGGACTTCTTTATCTCTCCTCTCAAGCATGAGGATGTAATCCTAGGGGCACCATGGTTTGATCGCATGGCTGCCAATGTTAAATTTCCTGAAAGGAGAATCTCCTTTAAGTTCAGGGAAAAAGATATGTATATAGATTCTAAGGAAATGGATAACACTACACCCATTGTACATACACAAGCTTTCAACAAGTCAATAAAGAGCTCTATTTCCGTCTACATGATCTTTGTTAAAGATTCTCAAAATGAACCTAATGTTTTAGCAAAAGAAAATATACACAATCAAAAGGAATTAGAGTTATCCAATTTTCTCAAGGGGTTTCAAGATGTCTTTATTGACGACATCCCTTGTGAGCTATCTCCTGAACGAGGCAATGATGACCATGCAATTGAACTTCTTCCAGGAAGTTCACCGGCTAATAAACCTCCTTATAGAGTTTCTCAAGCTGAACAAGAGTAGATTATGCGGCAAGTGCATGAGTTAGTTGAGAAGGGCATGGTTAGGCCTAGCTCATGTCCATTTTGTTCTCCTGTGCTACTAGTGCAAAAGAAAGACGGCACATATTGTATGTGTGTCAACTATAGAGCACTAAATAGGCTCACTATCAAAAATAGGTTTCTCGTTATACAGGTAGAAGACCTATTTTATAAGCTACAAGGCTCCACCTTCTTCAGTAGGATTGACCTAAAAAGTGGCTATCATCAAATAAGGATAGTCGATGAAGACATCGTAAAGACTGCATTTTGCACTACGTTTGGTATTTATGAATACATTGTCATGCCTTTTTGCTTGACCAATGCACCAGCCACATTCAATCACTTGATGGAGAAGCTATTCAGGCCTCACCGAACCTTTACTGGAGTGTTCTTTGACGATGTCATCATCTACTCTAACTCATTAGAAGAACACAAGCGACACCTCCAGGTAATATTTCAAGTTCTAAGAGGGAATAAACTTTATGTTAATCGAAAGAAAAGTGAATTTTTCTTACAAGAGATTTAGTATTTAGGTCACATTATCTCTCAAGATGGCATCCAAATGGATCTATCAAAGTTAGAGGTAATAAAAAGATGGCCTAAACCAAGATGATTTCAGACCTTGCACTAGGGAAGAAGGAGGAACCATTTACTTTACAAGATGGTTATCTTCTCTATGGCAATAGACTATGCATTACTAGCTCACTATGTGAGAAAGTAATGTATGAATCTCATGCTCCTCCTTATGCAGGACATAGAGGGATTCAGTCTACCTTAAGGGGATTAAGACATATTTCTATTGGCCTACCATGAAAGAAAACATACAAGAGTATGTTTCTAAATGTGTGGTATGCCAAAAGACAAAGTTTGATAGAGGGAAGCAGCTTGGATTGCTTCACCTTTTTCCAATCCCTAATTCACCATGGGAGAGCATATCCATGGATTTTATCTTTTGATTGCCTAAGTCTATCCATGGGAATACAGGAATATGGACGATAGTAGACAGGTTCAGTAAGCAAGCTCATTTTATACCTGTCAAAAAGGCTATCAAAGCCCATCAAATGGGAACCCTCTTCATTTCTCAAAGGTATGGCTTGCCAATGTCCATAGTGCCGGATAGAGATCCTAGAATGACCAGTAATTTATGGAAGGGTCTCTTTGAGAATTTAGGAACAAGGCTAAACTTCTCTTCAGCCTATCACCCACAAACGGATGGCCAAAGTTAAATAGCTAGCCTAACAATTCTCGATCTACTAAAATCCTATGTAACGGAAGTAGATCAAAGATCCCAATGGGAGAAGTACTTACCCTTAGTGGAGTATGCCTACAATAACACTGTACATACTTCCATGGGAAAAGAACCTTTTGAGGTAATTGAGGGAAGATCCAAAAGTCCCTTGCTACTTAAGGTACACGGGAAGATCTTCGCTGCAGATGAGTATAGCCGAGACCTACAAGAATCTTTCCAAAAGATTAAGGATGCTATCTCTATCTCACAGCAAAGACAAAAGGCTGCTGGTGACAAGCACAGAAGAGCCCAAGCCTTTAAAGAAAATGATTGGGTCTTACTCAAATTTCCCAAGGCTCGATTAAGGCACATGACGGGCAAGAATCCTACGGGACACCAAAAGTACTATGCTAAGTTAGCAAAAAAGGTACTATGGTCCCTTCCAGATTCTAAAGCCAATCAACGAGATGGCCTATCAACTCAAGTTTCCCAATCATTCGCTCATACACAATGCTTTCCATGTGATCCTATTAAAGCCTTACAAAGGAGAGGCACCTCAAGAATCAACTATTGAAGACCCACCAAAGATCGAGGACCAAGAAGAGGTGTTGCAGCCCGAGTCCATTCTCCGACATGAAGACAAGGTACTGAGAGGCGGTAAGACTGTCCGACGTATCTTATTAAGTTTAAGAATTATCCTTTTGAAGATGCTAGATGGATGCAAGACATACAATTAAAGGATAACCTAAACCTTGTCAATGCTTACAATTCTTCCCAAGAGTAAGAAAATGTACAAATGTTTAAAATGAACAAAATTTTTGTCTTATAAGACTCTCTTTTTCTTTATTGTGCACAAAAATGAAGTAGTATGCATGCTTAGATAAAGTTTGCAGAGACAACGTCTCCCGAACACCAAGTACAGCTTGTCACTCTACTATGGAAGATGATAGGACTAATGTGCAGACATGCTTGCGGCAGCCTCAGGCTCTCAAGCGCCAAATGGACTAGTCATCCATTGTGGAATGATGTCGTAGGGTAACATAGGGATCCTCTACCCGCTAAAAAAAGGACTAATGAATATGAGTTATCTTCTCTACCCCATAGTCGAAGATGACTATGATTTCAAGAGAGAGGTAATTTCATAATAATGAATATCTAATACTCCTAAATGATTTTCTCCTGTTAAACTGATCATTTAATATGATGAAGTGCCAGGGGAAAAAAAAGCTAGAATATTGGTTAAGCTAACAGACCAGCCACAATAGGGATCCCAAGGAGGGAAAATAGGGATCCAAAGCGGGGGGCATCCGTAAAAGATCCATGTGAAACAATGGGCTTAAAAGACCCTAAGGTTCAGCCCATTAAGACTTTGAAAATGCTCTGGTTCCAAAATTCAAAGGTTGTGTCCAAAGGTCAAACATTGGGGGAACTCGATGCTTTGTGTCTATCCCAAAAGTCTTTAGCAATCCCTACATAGGAGGGGGCGATCCTTGCAAGTAGGGGATGAGAGAGAAACACACACACACACACACACACACACACACACAAGCTCCCTTTACACAAAGGGAATGAGGGACACATGTCAGTTTCCTAGCCCAGATGTCCTCAAGGTGTACCCAATTCCTATTGGATGGCCTTGGAGGTGGACGAATGAGAATCGGGCTAGAGTAAATCTAGTTTAATTGATTTAAAAACACTTAATAAAAGAACCAATAAGAATTAAGTTCTCTAGAAGACTATTGGACAATCTCCCAAGGGGACTAATGAGCATTCAGCAGCTCAATGGCTTGCCTGATTCCTATTGGCCAAGAGACAAAGGGGTCCAATGAGAGTTTAGTTGAATTAAATAAATACCTAAAGATCTCACAAAAGGGGAAAGGGGGACACATGTAAGAAGGCTATCACTTATGCTGCTTAATTACCATTGGATAAGCCTTGGGAGGTCCAATAGGATGCTAGCAAGAGCAAATAGCAAGAGGGGTCAAGCAAGAGAAAGAGGGGGCTGATTTTTCAAAGGCATTATCACCTACACCATCACACTAGCTCATGTGTGAAGTAAAGAAGACTCTCTCTACTTCTCAAGCTTTAATGGAAAGCTTGTCACCTACTCCAAGCTTGTGAGAAGGAAGAGCTACACAACCAACTCTTGGCTTTGTGATGCAAATCCAACCAAGATCAAAGCTTCAATGCATGATCATCTCCTCTACCATGCTAATCAATAAGCTAAGCTGTGATAATAGGAGTGATTATGTGAGGAGATGTACATCTTTCTCATAAGAATACTCCTTCTTCTTCTCAATCTACTCTCATACCCCGCTAGCTCTCACCAGCTTCGAAGGTGTGTGAGGTCTTGGGTCTGAGACCGTGAGGAAATTGATGTTGTGTTTGATAAGTGTTTTGCGTAGTGCATGAAGTTTCATTCTTCATTGCACTAGCTATTATTGAAGGAACACAAGAAATTGTATTGTAAAATGTCTCTCTTTGTTGAGCTTATATGTGAAGCTACTCAATATATGGCTTCTCTATATATGGCACCCAGGTCCCCTCTATATATACATCATTTCATGTGTGTATTCTACACACTTTGGGGTTCTCAAAAAAAATATATATATATACATCATCTCATGTGTGTATTCTACACACTTTGGGGTTCTACTTCTGTGTTCTCTCCTTCTCTCTCAACATGGTATCAGAGCAGTACGTTTTTGTTTTCGATTTTTCTCCTGATCAAAATCGATTTTGCAGAAACTACCCGCGTTGGGGATCGGAATTGATGCGGTATACAACTTTGCAGAACAGAGTTTCTTCAAATTCTGCACCGATTTTGAGTTATCGTTCACGGACTGCGTACATACCTGAAAAACAGCTTCCGTGTTTTGTTTTTGATTTTTCTGCTAATTGGAAACGATTTTGCAGAAACTATCAACGTGGGAGACCGGAATCGATGTTGTCTACAACTTTGCAGAAGAAAGTGTTTTCAAATTCTGCACCGATTTTGAGTTATCGTTCGCGGACTGCGTACATACCTGAAAAGCATCTTCCGCTTTTTGTTTTTGATTTTTTTGCTAATTGAAAACGATTTTGCAAAAACTACCCGCTTGGAAGACCGGAATCGATGTGGTCTACAACTTTGCAGAAGGAAGTGTTTTCAAATTCTGCATCGATTTTGAGTTATCGTTCGCGGACTGCGTACATACATAAGAAACAATTTCCGTTTTTTTGTTTTTTATTTTTCTGCTTATTGAAAACGATTTTGCAGAAACTACCCGCGTGAGAGACCGGAATCGATGTGTTTTAAAACTTTGCAGAAGAAACTACCCGCTATGGAAGACCGGAATCGATGTGGTCTATAACTTTGCAGAAGGAAGTTTCTCTAAATTCTGCACCGATTTTGGGTTATCGTCTCGGACTGCGAATATGTTTGAAAATCAAAATTTTACTTTTTGCTTTTGATTTTTCTCATAATTGAAAACTTCTCAATTATATTTTTCTTCATCAATCATATATTTGTTACTGACGTAACTTTGCTGCAGAAGCCAGTTACACATCGTTCCGATTCAGTCGAGCCGTTGATGATCGTCCAAATTCTATCAAGCTACTGTTGGTACATGATCTTTTTTTATATGATATACTCGTTCATTGATTCTCGTATAATTATTCTTTTAGAGATATAGTTTACGTCGTTTTATTGATAATTTCTCATTGATACCATAGTGATTTTGATGGTACCATGATGATGTTTTGTTAATACTTTGGTCATGGTGATTTTCGTTGATACCATGATGATATGTCATTGATACCATGGTTATTCTCGGTGGTGCCATGATGATATTTCATTGATACCATGGTTATTCTCGGTGATGCCATGATGATGTTTCGTTGATACCATGGTTGTTCTCGGTGATGCCATGATGTTGTTTCGTTGATTCCATGGTGATTTTTGTTGATACCATGATGATGTTTTGTTGATACCATGATGTTGTTTCGTTGATACCATGGTTATTCTCGGTGATGCCATGATGATGTTTCGTTGATACCATGGTTATTCTCGGTGATGCCATGATGTTGTTTCGTTGATACAATGATTATTCTCGGTGATATCATGATGCTTTTCGTTGATACCATTGTCATTTATTCATTTTTATTGATATAATGATGATATTTTGTTAATACTTTGATGGTATTCATTGATCACTACATTGATAAATGTTGTTTTATGTGGTATATACGCATACCATTTGTATCACGTAATCACACATTTTGTACTTTTACGTTTATACTTTATGTACCATATGTTGTCGTGCGTATATATGTCGTCAAAAGAGTGGCGTCGCGAACCATCTCTTATGGCATTGTGAACGTAATTATTTCATTAACGATGCTAATAATTTTCATGACATGTTCTTTTTGGAGTCTATGATCTATGTAGGATTGATCAAAGAATTGATTTTATGAAGACAAACTTGGTGACAATAAAAGATTTATGAAGATATGTTTGGTGATGCCATATTGATGACAACATGAAGACATGTTTGGTGATGCGATATTGATGACAAGCTACACAGCAGATTCACGGAGACACTTTTGATTACAAGCTAATCGATAGCTTTTATACCTCTTTATTGAACCTTTGTATTCATTATTGTATTTGATAGGATAGGAGTAATGTAACTCCTCATAAAACATTCATTGTAAAAGGAGTGATGTAGCTCCTCGTAAACATTTGTATATTTAATGATTTTTATAATATAACGGTGGGTGTATATAGAGCTGTGGGTTTTTCCCTTGATCCCCCAAGGGGCTTTTTCATCCACAGTTAGGGACCCTTATTTGAGCGGGGGTGTTGAGCTTATATGTGAAGCTACTCAATATATGGCTTCTCTATATATGACACCCAGGTCCCCTCTATATATACATCATCTCATGTGTGTATTCTACACACTTTGGGGTTCTACTTCTGTGTTCTCTCCTTCTCTCTCAACACTCTTGATGGCAGAAACCAAAGTACAAAGCCTTTTGGAGGGGGGACCGGCTCCATGAAAATCCGGTCCTCAACTGTTGTCAATTGCTTAATTTCTCTCTCTTTTGAAGTATTGTTCATGTTATCTAACTAGGTGTTATTCTTTTTGTTGCTTTCTCCACCTAAGCACTCTTGTTAATCTCATTAGGAATCCATTCTAATGAAATGCTCACTATGTTCATGCTATTTTCCACTACACACAAGTTACTAGGCCATTTAATGTTACAAATGCACTTTAAAGGATACAATCTATTTTTTGGTGGAAAAAAAGGACAATACTTAGGTACTTTGACATATACTCCCTCAATCCTCAATGGATCCTTAACCATAAATCAAGGAGATGCTCTGTCTTCCAAGTGGAATCCCAATGGGGACCAATGCAAATAAGTAATTTTTATGCTTCTAATGATGTTGCATCTAGAATAAAGTTGTGGAGATGGCTTCCCCATCTAAACTGGCCACAAGGTATGCTTGGAGGAGACTTTAACATGGTCGAGACCTTTGACCAAACCACCTCCTTATCTACTATAATGTCGGCAGCTCAAAGCTCTGAATGTGACACCTTGCAGAGCCAAACTCATTTGGCTGATGCTTGGACTGGTGCTTCTAGATCCTTTACAGGATTCATCTTTCACTCCCTATCCCACCAAGGATCCTGGTCTAGAGTAGATAGACTCTACTTTGTTGGATCTGCTTCGCTCCCGAACTCAAAAAAAATATAAGTTGATGTTGGTACTGCGCTATTAGATCACTTTCCTACTGTTTCACAACTTATTGATATCGAAATACAAAATATGAAGCCAGCAAGAATTCCAAACCCTTAATGATTAATAACGCATTGCTTACTCAGGAGTTGTTTAGGATAAAGGTCCTCGATCTTATTCATTCTGCATTTGTTGCTAACCCAAACCCTCTCTCAGCCTGGTTGTCTATAGTCTCTAACATGTAGCATTACATCAGAACTGTTGATAAATTGAATGCTCAAAAAGGCAGTGCTAGAGAAAGAGCAAAAGAGCTTGTGCTCAAACCTGGTAGACAGTCTATTGCGCTGTGTCACAAGGAAATACAAGAGCTAACTCCTGCTAGAGATGTAATTTTAGATATTTGGAAAATGGATCAATCTAAAAAACAGAGATATCTATAGACAATGGGTGGTTGCAGATGGAAAAGACTCATCCAAATCCTTTTATAAAAAACTCAAGTAAAAAAAAAGGTAGAATCTGTCAGTTCTTCAGAATGACGATAGGCCTCCTCTAACCAAGGGAACTGAAATTCTAGATATGACTACCCAGTATTCTAGTGCTCTACTTAATGTAAACCCAGATGTATCTTTTGAAAGAATAAATGCTATTGAATCTCTCTTTGACTACAGTCACTCCATGCATTGAGGTTGCAAAATCTTACAGCTTGGACCAACCACTAAATGAGGCAGAGTTTGGAATATGTGTTGAGCAAAATTACCAAATGAAAACTGTCATGGCATCTGTGGATTATCCAAGGAATTATGCAGTCCTTTTGGTCAAAATTGAAAGGAATAGTGTGCTCATTGCTGCATGCGATTTGGATGTCTCAATGCATGGATCCTTCCCTCAAGCATGGAATCATAAAGCTGATCCCTAAGAACACCTTCCCTAAAACTTTGGCTGATTGGAGGCCCGTCACCATGAAGGGGATTCTTTACGAAATACTGGCCAAATCTATTGCTATAAGAATAGCACCTGAAATGTGAAAACACATTCACCCTGCCCAAACAGGCTTCATTGATGGCATATCTATTTATGATAACATACTCACAGTCCAACTAGGTATAGAACATACTATAAATTATAAGCAGGACATGGTTATGTTTCAAATTGATTTTGTCAAGGCTTTTGACAAAGTGCAGTGGGATTTTGTGCAAAGTGTACTAAAGAAGATGGGGTTTGGCAACAAAATAAGCAACTTCATCAACTTGTTGGTGCAGCAGGCCTTTTCCAAAATTGTGATTAATGGTAGACTCTCTGAGAAGGTGAGTATTGCGAGATTTTTTAGGCAAGGTTGTCCTATCAGCCCAATTGTTTTTGTTGTTGCAACTCACCCTTTGTATTCTTCTTTGGATGCCCTGGCTGCAAATGGGCCTGTATCAAACTAGTACCCTGTAGCTATCCGATGCTCAACGGTCTTCCTCGGCCTCTTGTCACTTGTGAACAATATTTGGGAAAACTGTGAACAGTATTTGGGAAAAAAAATTCCAAACATACAAAATTCCTTTCCTTCTTTATTTCAAGATGAAATTTTAGAAAATTAGGCTATTTTTTTAAAAAATTACACTATTTTTGTCTATTCTGGAGCGGCATTTCTCCTTTTTCCCGTGCCCTCAACCGGAATTTTTTAAATTGAAAACGACACGATATTAAGCTAACACATTTCTCCCGAACAATGCCTGTGAAGAGCTGCTTAGAGGCAGTCAACAAGCTTGCACATTTTTGCAGCGATCGTCTAAACCCACTGCCCAGCCTTAGTGTTGTTCACACTGGGCAGCACATGACCTGCAAAAAGCGCTCTTGTGTAGGTTGCTGCAAGCAAATTTTTGGTTCTTCAAGCGGGTTTCTCCCCTTAGGTGGTTGAACCAGGTCGAATAGAAACATGCGAGAAAAAATTATGCTTGGGCATGACTTAGCATGTCATGTTAGCATCCCATTGCTTAAAAAAATGCATAGTGTGAACTTCATAACCTCAAGCGCTTCAACTGGTTGGTCCATGTAAGCTCAGCATGAGTAGTGTAAACCCAACCTTACACAATTCCTCTTCATCTATATCTATATTATCTACTGACGAGACTAGAATTTTGGCAGCAACATTCTACACATGTCAACCTATGCTTCGTTAATAGATTCTATCTATTAGCGAGGCTTGACTTTCAAAAACAACATTGGACACATGTCAACCTAAGCTTCATCCAACCACTCCAGGTGCACGCGTGCGCGTGTGCGGACTAGAATTCTGCCAGCAACATTCTACACATGTCAACCTATGCTTCATTAATAGATTCTATCTATTAGCGAGGCTCAAATTTTGACAACAACATTGGACACATGTCAACCTAAGCTTCATCCAACCACTCCAGGCGCACGCATGCGCAAGTGCACGTGTGCACGCTCACACACACACACACACACAGACAAAGAGAGAGAGGAGAGAGAGAGAGAGATGCAGATTTCTGATGAGAGGGATCTTCTTGGCGTTTTACTGGACGATTCTCTATCTCTGTGAGAGGTTGAGGGATCCTTGGGCTTCGTTCTCCCGACAAGGCTCAGGTCGCGTATTCTACTCAGACTCAGAATCAGACCTTCTCCTACTGGCACTCACTTCAGCCGTCTTATCTCAGGTCCTCGTTTGACCACTTTGCACCATGGCTCTACCAACGGTATTTTGTATGAATCCTAAGAAGGCATCCATGCCACCTGTAAGGGCTGACAAAGGCACACTCTCTAAAGCTGAACTAACCAGTTGCCTAACTGAGGCATTAACCTCCGACCCTCAAGTTAAAGGGAAGCATAGAGTTTGCATCCCTGCCATAACAGTCATGTATCAGGTCTCAGCTTTTTAGAGTCGTGCTATAGTGCTGTATTTTACAGGCAAACTTCCGACCCTAAATGAGATAGAAGCTTATTTGGACCAAGGCTTTAATAAAGCTGTAGTCGACAAGGTTTTCTACAATGGGTTGGACTGTATGAAGTTCTGTTTTTTTTCAGAGGATTAAAACGCCTTTCATTCTACCTCATTAATTATCTTATGTGGGCAAGTTGTTCATGTTCTTCCCTAGCAGCCGATCAAGCAAATTAAGGAGGAATTGTTGTCTAAATGCCCAGTATGGGTTAATTTTATGGACTTACTTGCTTTTTTATGGACTTGTATCAAGGATTTGGCTGCCTCCCTAGGCAAAGTTCTATTTGCCCCCACAGCTATCAACTGTCCCAACAAGAATAGAGCTTGTGTTATGTGGAACACTGATAAGAAGATGCCTGTCACTATGGAAATTGAGTTAGAATCTATAGGCAGGCTAGCCATTTACCTTAAGTGGGGAAAGCTCTCACGATCATGTTATCATTGCAGACATCTGGGACCTTTCTTCAATAATTTCCCTACATTAGCTAAAGGATCAGTCGAGTTGATTCCCTCTTATCCTGGCAGTAAGCACTTGGTGCCCGAAGAACAAATTTTTGGCAAAACAGGCTCAGATTCTATAGAGCAACCTTCCCCCCCTCCTACTTAAGCAGCTACCCTTGAATATGCAGTCCCTCCTAGTAGGTATAAAGCAACAGTTTTCAGAGAGGAGGTAGGAATAAAAACTCTCCTCATGTAGGAACCCTCTTCTTCTAGGAACCCAAGATCTCTAGACAAGGGTAAAAGAGTGCTGGACTCTGATGGATACTAGTCATCAAAGAAAACTTTTAGGACTCAACCGGGAATATCAGGATATACCTCACCTAATCTTTTTGATGTTCTTTAAGATATCCCTTCCTCACATACTTTGGTAGCTATTGACTCTGTGCTCATGCAACACTCTGCCACTAAGAGCAATGCAACTTGAAACCATGTCAATATTGAGGTGCTAATGACAGATAGTCCTAGTGATGAGGACACTCAGTTAGTTATGGATACCCCTCAATAATTCTCCTCATGAAAGTTGCATCCTTCAATGTTAAGGGTCTCAGCCACCCCTCTAGGCTGTTGGTATTTCAAAATTGGTTGTTGACCTCTTATTTGGATATTTTTCTAGTTCAAGAGCATAAGCTGCATGATAAAGCTAGGGATGTAATGCACTTTAAAGGATACAATCTGTTTTTTGGTGGAAAAAAAGAACAATACTCAGGTACTTTGACATATATCAAAAACTCCCTCAAGCCTCAATGGATCCTTGACCATAAATCAGGGAGATGCTTTGTCTTCCACGTGGAATCCCAATGGGGACCAATGCAAATAAGTAATTGTTATGCTCCTAATGATGCAGCATCTAGAATAGAGTTGTGGTGATGGCTCGCCCATAGGTATTCTTGGAGGAGACTTTAACATGGTGGAGACCTTTGACCGAACCACCTCCTTATTTACTATAATGTCGCTGGCTCAAAGCTCTGAATGTGACACCTTGCAGAGCCAAACTGATTTGGCTGATGCCTGGACTGCTACTTCTAGATCCTCTATAGGATTCATCTTTCACTCCCTATCCCACCAAGGATCCTGGTCCAGAGTAGATAGAATCTACTTTGTTGGATCTGCTTGGCTCTCGAACTCAAAAAAAATAAAAGTTGATGTTGGTACTGCGCTATTAGATCACTTTCCTATTGTCTCACAACTTATTGATATCGAAATGCAAATTATGAAGCGAGCAAGACATGTAGCAATACATCAAAATTGCTAGTAAATTGAATGCTCAAAAAGGCAGTCATAAGGTAATGCAAGCCAGAGAAAGAGCAAAACAGCTTGTGCTCAAAGCTGGTAGACAGTCTACTACGTTGTGTCACAAGGAAATACAAGAGCTAACTGCTACTAGAGATGTAATTTTAGATATTTGGAAAATGGATCAATGTAAAAAACAGAGATATCTATGTAGACAATGAGTGGTTGCAGATGGGAAAGACTCATCCAAATCCTTTTATAAAAAACTCAAGTAAAAAAAAAGGCACAATCTGTCAATTCTTCACAATGGCGATAGGCCTCCTCTAACCAAGGGAACTGAAATTCTAGATATGACTACCCAGTATTCTAGTGCTATACTTAATGTAAGCCCAGATGTAGCTTCTGAAAGAATAAATGCTATTGAATCTCTCTTTGACTACAGTCACTCCATGCATTGAGGTTCCAAAAGCTAACAGCTTGGAGCAACCACTAAATGAGGCAGAGTTGGAATATGTGTTGAGCAAAATTACCAAATGAAAAATGTCATGGCATTTGTGGATTATCCAAGGAGTTTATGGAGTCCTTTTGGTCAAAATTGAAAGGAATAGTGTGCCCATTGCTGAATGCAATTTGGATGTCTCAATGCATGGATCCTGCCCTCAAGCAGGGAATCATAAAGCTGATCCCTTAGAACACCTTCCCTAAAACTTTGGCTCATTGGAGGCCCGTCACCATGACGGGGATTGTTTACGAAATAGTGGCCAAATCTATTGCTATAAGAATAGCACCTGAAATGTGAAAACACATTCACCCTACCCAAACAGGCTTCATTGATGGCAGATCTATTTATGATAACATACTCACAGTCCAACTAGGTATAGAACATACTACAAATTATAAGCAGGACATGGTTCTGTTTCAAATTGATTTTGTCAAGGCTTTTGACACAGTGCAGTGGGATTTTGTGCAAAGTGTACTAAAGAAGATGGGGTTTGGAAATAGAATAAGCAACTTCATCAACTTGTAGGGGCAGCAAGCCTTCTCCAAAGTTGTGACTAATGGTAGACTCTCTGAGAAGGTGAGTATTGCAAGATTTGTTAGGCAAGGTTGTCCTATCAGCCCACTTTTTTTGGTTGTTGCAACTCACCCTTTGAATTCTTATTTGGATGCCCTTGCTACATGTGGGCACCTGCAAACTCTTCATCTGGGCTCTAAACAAGTAACAGGTAAAGGATTTGCAGACGACACCTTTGTGTTCCTCAAAGCAAACAATATCAATGTATTGCGATGTATAAAAGTACTAGACTTATATGCATTAGCAGCTAGGTTAAATCTAAATTTAACCAAATCTGCCCTCATTGATATTTGAGTCATGGAAATTGATGATCTAATTTGGTATGGGAAGAGGTACCCAAAAGGCCATGTATTCAGACACTTGGGATACCCCATTGGAGTGGGTGCGTCTCAAACCGAGTTGCAACAATGGGTAGTGGAGAAGGTGCAAGCGAAAATTGTAGCTTGGTACTGTGATGAATGGCCCCTACATGTCAGATTAAGGATAGTCTAATCTATCCTCATCCCTTACATGATGTAGTGCTTGCCTTTGTTGGACTGGTCCGACAAAATGTTACAAAAATGTACAACAGCCATGTCTAGGTTTTTATGGAGGATTCATTTTGTCGCGACTGCCTTGATTGCCTGGGATAAATTGCCCTTCCCGTACACATTGGGTGGTCTGTACATTCTAATATGAAATTACATGCCCAGGCAAGAAGGGATTGCCTCATACAGCACATCTTGGATAATGATATTGATTGTTCAGTATGATTGGAAATTGATTGATACAGCTGTAGTGTACTTTCATGGGGTTTGGCATGTGAATGTTTGGTATAAACTGTTTTTAGCTGCTCCATTAAAAACTGGGTTTGATATCTCCAATATGTTGATAAAAACATGGAAAAAGAGCTGCTCTATTTTGCAGTGGCAAGGGAGAGTCATGTACACTGGTAATTATTTGGGTGCTGAAAACATATATTGGAGCTTTGTGTTTACAATTCCTCCTACCAAATTGATGGGAAAACCTGCTATTACCCTATTCAAAAAGGGTATTCTTCAAATTAATCAAATACTAGACTCTAACCTTGAGTTGAAACTATTTTCTATAGCTAGACGAAAGTAAAAATGTGGAGTCAGGCTCATAGGACTATGCCACCAGCTAGGAGCACATGTATTTAGCCTACCTGTTTTTGGCCAGCCAAACCTGAAAGACAGACATAGAGATTGGACTTTGCCAGTGTGTACGGCCAATTGGTAGAAATCATCTTCTTCAATTTTTTATTCATCTTATTTACCAGATTCTTGTATTGATGGAAGATGTAATAAACAGTGTGGATTACATATGCACAATAAATGGTGGTTGAACGTATTATCTGCTATATGGTGAATTCCAAACCAGTTCAAATTCAAAGTCTTTTTATGGAAGTATGTACAGGGGTATTGCCTACAGGTTGTAACCTTAAAACAAAGGTATTTACAGATGAGAAGTGCAGCAGATGTAAGGGTAATGAGTCTGTTAGACATGTTTTTTGGCATTGTAAAATAGTTGTAGAGCGGTGAAAATGGGCTGAATATATATGTGGTCTACATCTTAGGGAGTTCAAATCACAAAGTTCAAATTGACTTTATCCAAGGTGAACACACACTAGGACAATGCCCTAGAATTTATAGTATAGTCATTCAGAGTTTGGATTTTGTGGTTTATATGGTCAATGAGGAATATGGCTACATTTAAAAGTAGCACAGGATTTAAGCAGACAGTGCCTATGTCAGTCAAAGAAAGATTGTTGGAGGATAGTGTTTCTTTACAAGATCAAGCCCTAAAGGAAAGGGTGCTCCAAGTCATCCATAGGTTGAAGGTGTAATAGCGAAGAGAATGGAGAGAATGGAATTCCTGAACACGATGTTAACATGTAAGATAATGTAATATAGAACAAAGGATTTGAGAGAGAGAGAGAGAGAGAGAGAGAGAGAGAGAGAGAGAGAGAGAGAGAGAGAGAGAGAGAGAGAGAGAGAGAGAGAGAGAGATAGATAGATAGATAGAGAGACATGCTGACATGGTAACGCACTTAGCCCTTTAGCTACAAGCTTGCTGCTACGTATGCCACCTTGCAGCTAGACATGGCTCCACAAATTAGATAAAGAGTAGATGTTGTTGGCTACCATTGGACCACATATAGAAATCTAGCTAGGTGGTATATCCACAATGCGGCTTGATGCAGCTGCAGGCTTTGAAGCTCACTATCCATGTATACAATAGATAGGCATGATGGAGCTTCCGCCATCTCGCCTTGACCACCACTTGATATAGCTACATGCTTGAAGTTCACGACGGCAATAGAAAGTACATGAAGAGAGAGGCTTTTATTTATCACTAGATTCCTTTGAGCTTTCAAGAAATTGTTTTTTTGTTATCCATAATAATAGTAGCTAGAGAGGTGAGGGGAGTAAGGACAATTTGATCATCTGTCCGGTTCTGCCTTTGCTGCTCAACTAGCTACTCACTATAAGAGGGAAAATGGAGAACCACCCCTTAGTACCGAGGATTAACAAATGAAAATGGAGAGAGAAAAAGTTGTGTTGGCGGTAATATAAGCGGAAATAGGTGCAACAATAATTTTTTAGTAATATATGTGATAATAGTCACGGATATATATCCGCAACTATTATCACATATATTGCTTGCACCCCCATTACCGCGGACATAACCGCTATACGGCTATTCAAAAATAAAGGTGCTCATTTGAGCCACCCAATTTTGGGTGGCCCAAATGAGCACCTTTAGTTTTGACCTGCATAAAATATATGCAACATCAATTGCATTTTGGAAAAGTGTAAATAAAAAAATAAACAATAGAGTATACCTTACCTTGACAATTTAAAATGCAAAAGACAAATAATTTAAAATTTTTACAAATAAGATAAAAATTTTAGTTGAAGTGTATATACATATGCTCATAGAGTTTTTGTTGTGCCACATAGAGACTTTAAGAGCTAACTTGCATTTATACGTCGGAATAACAAAATTTGTACGTACAATGTGATATTATACGATGTATATCCGCATTGTATGCGTATATCCGAATAAAACTACATTAAAAAAGTGTCATGATAGTTTGTTTGAATTGTTGCGACAATGGCGCTTGCGATAGAGACACAGAGAGAGCAAGTAGCCACAGGGTATCACTTATGATTCTCTTTTTGTTTTGTTCTCTAACTTTGTATTTACTAGCAGTGTTGTTTTGGAGCATTGCTCACACCTCACTGTTAGTTTACAGGTTAGGACCCTCTCTTTGGCTGTATTGACCCTCGTGTCACACTGCAAAGAGAGAGAGAGAGAGAGAGAGAGAGAGAGAGAGAGAGGGAGAGTTTAGAGACCTATCCTTGTTTGTGTTGATCCTCGTGAAACACTATAAGGGGGGTTTATACTTTAGACGATTGGTCCTTGACTGCCGGTGACCTCGGTGTCGCACTACAAGGAGTAGCTTAGGATGTGCAATTAGGATCCTTGTCTCTGGTTGCTGCTGACCACCACATCGCACTACAAGGAGGAGTTAGATATCTTACATCCTTTGTTCGTGGTTGTTGCAGACCACCACGTCTCACTCCAATAAGATTGGGTTTAATAGATTTCTCATCTCTGACTATTGCTGACCACTGTTTCGCACTGTAAGGAGGGGTTAGGCATTTTAAATCCTTTGTTCTTCCTTGTTGCTCACCATTGCTTCACACTGTAGGAAGATTGGATTCAATAGACTACCCATCTCTGGTTGTTGCTGACCACCGTGTTGCACTGCAAGTTATGATTGGATTTAAGAAATTCCCCGTCTCTGGTTGTTGCTGACTATCGTGTCGCACTACAGAGAGGGGTTAGGTATTTTAAATCTTTCGTTCTGGCTGTTGCTGACCACCGCATCGCACTGTCGGTTGATTGGATTTATTAAATCCCCTGTCTCTAACTATTGTTGACCACCATGTCGCACTACACGGAGGGGTTAGGTATTTTAAATCCTTCATTCTTGGTTGTTGCTGACCATTGTGTCGCACTGTAGGTTGATTGGGTTTCATAGATTCTCTATCTTTGGCTGTTGTTGATCACCCTGCCGCATTGCAAGGAGGGGTTATGTATTTTAAATCCTTCATCCGTGGCTGCTGCTAGCTACCGCTTCGCACCGCAGGGAGATTGGTTTTAATAGATTCTTTGTCTCTTGTTGTTGTTAACCACACCGTTGTAGTGAAGGGAGGGGTTATGTATTTTTAGATCGTTCATTGCTAGTTGTTGTTGACCATCGCTTCGCACTGCAAAAAGAGGTATCATATCATATAGCTGCTCGTTTTCAAATGTTACATATCATTGAATTGTTTTACAAAGAGGACTATTGTAATTTTATAATTGTAAATAAGTATTTTAATTCATGAAATATATTTACATTTTTCTATTTGCAATCATATACGTCATTCGCTGCAGATGAGTATAACCGAGACCTACAAGAATCTTTCCAAAAGATTAAGGATACTATCTCTATCTCACAGCAAAGGCAAAAGGCTATTGCTGTAAGCAGAAGATCCCAAGCCTTTAAAGAAAATGATTGGGTGTTACTTAAATTTTCCAAGGCTCGATTAGGGCACACAACAGGCAAGAATCCTATGGGACAACAAAAGTACTATGCTAAGTTATCAAAAAGATACTATGCTCCCTTCCACATTCTTAAGCCAATCAATGAGATGGCCTATCAACTCAAGTTGCCCAGCCATTGGCTCATACACAATGCTTTTCATGTGAGCCTACTAAAGCCCTACAAAGGAGATCCACCTCAAGAACCAACTATTGAAGACCCACCGGAGATTGAGGACCAAGAAGAGGTGCTGCAACCCGAGTCCATTCTCCGACATGAAAACAAGGTGTTAAGAGGCAGTAAGACTATCCGATGGTATCTTATTAAGTTAAAGAATTATCCTTTTAAATGTTCTAGATGGATGTAAGGCATACAATTAAAGGATAACCTAAGCCTTGTCAATGCTTATAAGGCTTCCCTACAGTAAGCAAATGTACAAATGTTTAAAATGAACAAAGTTTTTTCTTATAAGACTCTCTTTTTTCTTTATTGTGCATAAATGTTAAGTAGTATGCATGCTTATAATCCAGTTTGTGGAGACGAAGTCTTCCAAACACCAAGTAGAGCTTGTCACTCTACTATGGAAGACTGATAGGACTAACGTGCAGACATGTTTGCGGCATCCTTTGGCTCTCAAGAGCCAAATGTATCAGTCATCCATTCTGGAGTAGTTGACAGAGAGAGGGAGAGACAGAGCGATAAAGAGAGAGAGAGAGAGAGAGAGAGAGAGAGAGAGAGAACTGTAGTAAATTTTGAACTTCACATTATGCTCAGACATGAGCAAATATAGTCTAGAGAGAGAGAAACAGAGAAGGAGACTTGCTACACGCATTTGTTGTGAAGGTTGTTCAAAAGTAAACTAAGTTGGGAACACCACGCTTCCAATAGCAACAACTTTTGTGCATTTAAAAGGGTCATCTGTGAAACTCTCGCGCCATGGAAGCCTCCTGTGTATATTGCTACTTAATGGTGAAAGGCTCCTTTAGCTCGCGAGCCATGGGACTATAAGCAAAAGGGGAACAAAATCTCATGATATGAAGTTGTTAAAATGAATCATTACTTTGTGACAAGGTGAGGGGACGATGAGTCCAAAACCCTCTTTCAAGGTTACAAACAAAGATTAATGGAAATTTTGTAAAATACACTATGTTACTTACGATGCACTTTGCTATTAGAACTTTTAAGTCAACCAAAACTTTTGCCAAGGACCATAGATTTTTTCACACTAGTTGCATTCTTAAATGTATTTCATGATGCACGTAAAGAACATAGCATGAAAATGGATATCAATTCAACATAAAAATTAAGCTTTTTCAGTGTCAATTGAGTTGAGGATTGTAAGTTCAAATTGATGTTTTCATCATAAAAATAAGAAATCATTGAAATTATAATAAATCATCTCGAAATAATTATATGAAGTAAAACTATTTAGATCACCAGAAATCATTATGCAAGAACTTCATGGCATCATAAAATAAATCTATAGGATAATAAACATAACAAAATATCATAAAAAGATATCATGAAATCACAAAACGGTAATGTTAACTATTAAAAATGAGCTTAAAATAACAACATGGTATTGTCACGGGAACCGAATAATAGAGATAGACAGCAAAACAGAGGAAGAAATCTTTCTATTTATAGTGTTTGATACAACAGAGGAGCAAAATATATGGGCGCACTCCGTTGTACGGAGCTCGAACCTCCCAACCACCCCCGAGCTTCAGTTCGCTTACATGCAGCGTCTCACTCGCACTCGCACTCGCACTCGCACTCGCAGAAGAAGAGATCGGTGAATGATCCCCAAACGCACCACCCGTCGTGCTTTTATCCTTCTTTTTCTCGAAAAGCCTGCACGATTTTTGCACTAAGTATACCATGAAGAAACAATCCACTTCTTGGTTGATAGCAGGGAGAACTGTACAATGTTGTATGTCTGTCTATCCCTGTGTATACTACACTGCTGCTGCCTTCTGTTTGTTTTCATCATAACTTTTACAAACAAACTCAAAACAGAGCGATCAAGGTACTTAAAACGATGGGAATAAATTTAGACTACAAGGCTATGCGGACAGAATTGCGAAAAACGTCTCTGTTTGGCTAAAAATGCAACCTTTTAGGTTGCGACTCATAAAATCTCTATTTTTGGGTCTCCACTACTTTTACAACTTATTTTAAGCCTACCCATGCGTTTTAAGCTGAAACACATAAATATAAAACATTGATATTAATAAAAATCTCAATTTTATTGTTCATAGACAGACTATCTGTTATTCATTAATCTTTATCAAAATACGTCTTTAGTGTATTATTTAAAAAAAGAATATATGTTTTCTCTTAATATCTCAAACTCATTCATATAAGCTCTATTTAATAGACTATTCAACAATCTTCCAAATCGTGCTAAACAAAAGATATGCCCTACTCCATTTTTTTTCGACTTTTAGAACTTCAAAACTTAGTTTTATTACATTCTCCCCTTATCAAAATTAACTCTTTCCTCATAGTTGGAAAGAGAGGAAATTTCTCTTTGCAAAACACTAAGATCAACCCATGATGCATCCTCTATTGGATAGCCACTTAACTAAAAATTCCACAATGTCTCTATTTCTTAGATGTTTAACACGCCTATCTAGCACTAAGTCTGGTTCTATAGTCAATGTTCTGTCATCTTTCAACTTAGAGTTGTCCTTTATCGTACGCATCGCCAAAAGTCTCCAATTGAGCCATCTTGGTACGTATTTTCTTATGGGTCACCTTGGTCGAGCATTCGAAAGTCTAGTGATCGTGTTCTCGATATTGAAAGTATAATCCAAATCTTTGAGTTCTTCAATCCACGCTTCTAAATCTTCGCATATCTTTCTTATGCCATCAAACTCTTTAAGCTTAGCCTTCGTTAAGAATGATTTGATTGTCGCTTTTTCCATATGGTCATCGTTTCCTTTTCGCATTGACAACCTCTACGTCCACCACCACCGTTCCCACCATCACCACCGCTAGGTGCCCCATCGCCGCCACGATGATTATTGTTTCCTGGTGGAGTAGCATAGTTTTCGCCTTCATGTCTGTCATCCAGTCCACATAGATATCACGCTCTCGTGTTGCTTTGCCCCGCAGAGCCTCAGCACGCTCCCGATTTTCTTGTTCCAGATCTTCTTATAGTCGTCGAATAAGGTCTTCTTGCTCCTTCATCCTTCTATGTCCAGAATCAACCGCTTGCTCTGATACCAATTGTCACGGGAACCGAATAATAGAGATAGACAGCAAAACAGAGAAAGAAATCTTTGTATTGATAGTGTTTGATACAACAGAGAAGAAAAATATATGGGCGTACTTCGTTGTACGGAGCTCGAACCTCCCGACCACCCCCGAGCTTCAGTTCTCTTGCATGCAGCCTCTCACTCGCACTCGCAGAAGAAGAGATCGGTGAATGATCCCCAAACGCACCACCCGTCGTGCTTTTATCCTTCTTTTCCTCGAAAAGCCTGCACGATTTTCGCACCAAGTATACCATGAAGAAACAATCCACTTCTTGGTTGATAGCAGGGAGAACTCTATGATGTTGTATGTCTGTCTATCCCTGTGTATACTACACTACTGGTGCCTTCTGTTTGTTTTCATTATAACTTTTACAAACGAACTCAAAACAGGCGATCCAGGTACTTAAAACGACGGAAATAGGTCTAGTCTACAAGGCAACGCGGACAGAATTGCGAAAAACGTCTCTGCTTGGCTAAAAACGCAACTTTTTAGGTCGCAACTCATAAAACCTCTATTTTTGGGTCTCCACTACTTTTACAACTTATTTTAAGCCTACCCATGTGTTTTAAGCTAAAACACATAAATATAAAATATTGATATTAATAAAAATCTCAATTTTACTGTTCATAAACAGACTATCTGTTATTCATTAATCTTTATCAAAATATGTCTTTAGTGTATTATTTAAAAAAAGAATATATGTTCTCTCTTAATATTTCAAACTCATTCATATAAGCTCTATTTAATAGACTATTCAACAATCTTCCAAATCGTGCTAAACAAAAGATATGCCCTACTCCATGTTTTTTCGACTTTTAGAAGTTCAAAACTTAGTTTTATTACAGGTATAATAAATTGACTTCATGCAATAATAATTCTTTCAATTATAATAAATCATCATGAAAAAATATCATCGTATTAAAATGACTATATCTAACAAAAAACTATCTCAATTACACTAAGTCATCCATGAAACAATGCTATGGAACATAAAACCATTTCAATAAGAAACCATCCATATCGATTTGATCTTTATCATAGATTACACACAATCAAAACAAAAAGCAAACTAAAAGATTTCAAGTGATATGACTTTGATGTACCTCGTTGTACATGCATCAAAATATATGTGATATATATGAAATATAAGTATAGAGATCAATCAATTTATGTACTTCTTTCAATATATAAAACGAATTGAAGATTATGTAAATTTAACATGCATAATTTTTAATTTATTTATTTTATATAAACCGAATTGCATATGATTCATAAAAAGAAAATTCAAGAATTATACAATAAGAAGAATTAAAGATATTGTAATTTCAATATTGTAAACTTTTACTCTATTTCTTTTACACAAATCGAATTGCATATAATCCATGAAAATCAAATCCAAGAATCATGTAACAAAAAACTCAACACGTATCAATATAGATATCTAATTGAATACAACATAATTAACTCTTGATCTAAGTTCTTTTATGCAAGTCAAATTGAATATAATGCATGAAAGGTAAGTCAAAGATCATAACAAGAACACTAACACAAATAGATTTGAAATTTTAAAAACTCATACCTCTTGATGATTTTAATTGAAAACGTGTTGAAAATAGTTAGCAATTTCTTGTAAGTTACTTTCGGTGCAGAATTTGATAAATATGTCATGACCAACAGCTCCTGAACGTCCCAAAACCTTGATAACGACTCTTCAAACATTGAAATCTGAGTTTCAAGCAGAAAGTTATGATGCTTTTATATTTTGTTGAATTGCAGATTTTTGTTGCGCGCTTGCAAGGTGAAGCTGTGCAAGACAAAAAACGCTCTATTTTTGTGAAGAAAAAGCAACCACGCTCTGATACCTTACTCAGAAGTATCATACTAACTAATATCTAATTGTCCTAAATGATTTTCTCATGTTAAACTGATCATTTAATATGGGGAAGTGCCAGGGGAGAAAAAGCTAGAATATTGGTTAAGCTGGCAGACTGACCATAGTACGGATCCAAAGGAGGGAAAGTAGTGATGCAAAGGGGGGGCCATCTGCAAAAAAACAATGTGCAACAATGGGCTTTAAAGACCGTAAGGTTCAACCCATTAAGACTTCCAAAATGCTAAGGTTCCAACTTAATTCAAAGGTTATGTCCAAAGGTCAAACACTAGGAAAATTGGATGCTTTGTATGTGTTTAAAAAGGCTTTTATAGTTCCTACATAAGAGGGGGCGAGTCCTAGAAGTAGGGGATGAGATAGAAACACACACACACACACACACACACACACACACACACACACACTCACAAGCCTCCTTTACACAAAGGGAATGAGGGACACGTGTCAGCTCCCTAGCCTAGATGCCCACAAGGTGTACTTAAATCCTATTGGATGGCCATTGAGGTGGACCAATGAGAATTAGTCTAGAGTAAATATAGATCAATTAAATTAAAAACACTTAATAAAAGAACCAATAAGAATCAATCTCTTGACGATTATTGAACAATCTCTCAAGGGGTCCAATGAGCATTCAACAGCCCACTAGCCTGCCTGATTCAAATTGGCTAGGAGACAAAGGGGTCCAATGAGAGTTTAGTTGCATCAATTAACTACCTAAAGATCTCACAAAAGGGGAAAGGAGGACACATGTCTGAAGGCTATCATTTATGCTCCTTTAATCCTATTGGCTAAGCTTGGAGAGCTCCAATGGGGTGGTAGCATGAGAAAATAGCATGAGGGGTCGACCAAGACAGAGAGGGGGCTGATTATCTCAAGTCATTATTCCACACACACTCACACAAGCTCATGTGTGAAGCAAGAAGACTCTCTCTCTTCTTCTCAAGCTTTAAAGGAAAGCTTATCACCTACTCCAAGATTGTGAGAAGGGAGGCCTACACCAACAACTCTTGGCTTTGTGATGAAAATCCATCCAAGAGCCAAGATTCAATGCATGCTCATCTCCTCTACCATGCTAATTACTAAGCTAAGCTATGCTAATATGCGTGATTATGTGAGGAGATGTATATCTTTCTTGTAAGACTACTCCTTCCTCTCAATCTACTCTCATACCCCACCAGCTCTCACCATCTTCGAAGGTGTGTGAGGTCTTGGGCCTGAGACCGTGATGGAATTGATGTTGCGTTTTGTAAGTGTTTTGCTTAGTGCTTGAAGCTTCCATCTTCATTGCACTAGCTAGTATTGAAGGAACACAAAGAATTGTATTGTAAAATGACTCTCTTGATGGAGAAACCTATATTACAAAGCCTTTTGGAGGGGGGACCGGCTCCATGTAAATCCAGTCCTCAACTGTTGTCAATAGCTTAATTTCTCTCTCTTCTGAAGTATTGTTCATGCTCTCTAAGTATGTATTATGTGTTTTGTTGCTCTCTTCACCCAAGCACTGTTGTTATGCTCATTAGGAATCTATTATAATGAAATGCTCACTATGTTCATGCTAATTTCCACTACACACAAGTTGTTGAGAGAGAAAGAGAGAGCACAGAAATAGAACCCCAAAGTGTGTGGAATACACACATAAGATGATGTAGATATAGAGGGGACCCGGGTGCTATATATAGAGAAGTCATATATTAAGTAGCTTCACATATAAGCTCAACACCCCCGCTCAAATAAGGGTCCCTAGCTGTGGATGAAAAAAAACCCTTGGGGGATCAAGGGAAAAATTCACAACTCTATTTACACCCACCGTTAAGTATAAAAATCATTGAATGTACAAATGTTCATGAGGAGATACATCACTCCTTTTACAATGAATATTTTATATGGAGCTACATCACTCCTTTCACAATGAATGTTTTACGAGGAGTTACATCACTCCTATCCTAGCAAATACAGTAATGAATACAAAGATTCAATAAAGAGGTGTAAAAACTAGCGATTAGCTCTTGATCAAAAGTGTCTCCCTGAATCTGTTGTGTAGCTTGTCATCAATATGGCATCACCAAACATGTCTTCATGTTATCATCAATATTGCATCACCAAACATGTCTTCATGTTGTCATCAATATGGAATCACCAAACATGTCTTCATAAATCTTTTATTGTCACCAAGTTTGTCTTCATGAAATCAATTCTTTGATCAATCCTACATAGATCATAGACTCAAAAAACATAGTCATGAAAATTTTCAGCATCGTTAGTGAAATAATTACATTCAGAATGCCATAAGAGATGGTTCGCTACGCCACTCTTTTGACAACATATATACGCACGACAACATATGTGTACATAAAGTATGAACGTAAAAGTTTAAGATACGTGATTACGCGATGTAAATGACATGTGTATATACTACATAAAACGATATTTATCAACGTAGTCATATCAATGAATATCATCAAAGTATTAACAGAACATCATCATTGTATTAATATAAATAAATAAATCATCATGGTATCAACGAAAAGCATCATGGTATCACCGAGAATAATCATTGTATCAACAAAACAACATCATGGTATCAGCGAGAATAGCCATGGTAACAATGAAACAACATCATGGTATCACCGAGAACAACCATGGTATTGTCAGGACAAGGGTCGTGTAACCTAAAGACACTCCTTGTAGGCACGCCTCTCTTGGGGATGCTCGGATGCAAATTATTCCCCATCCAAGCCACCCTCAAAGATAATACGATTAGTTGATGTTACAGCATCAATTCTCTCTAGCTCTCCATGAGGATCTTCTCATGGAGCGTGGAGGGATTAGGTGGGCCACAGTTTTAGCGCCAGAGGGGCGGATTACGTGAAGAGCTCCAGTAATTCCTTGTGGGAGGAGAGATTGATCTCCTTATGCTACAGGAGCATCATCTATGTGAGAACCACATTAGACGATGTGGTCAGCTTTTGCGTGGTCGATATGAGACATTTTGGTCGACTGCATTGGACCTGGTGGTATCCAGGGAGGGGTATGTATGACTATTATGGACTCTTGGCAGCAGGCCATTGTGGACAGAGGTAGTCAAGGTGCGTGACAGGGCTCAATGGATTACTATGTTCAGGGTCGCCTCTTGGGCTTCTTGAACATCTATGCATCCAATGTGGTGTGTTAACATGTAGAGTTTTGGTCTCACTTTGTAGAGTCTCTATTGTATGCAGAGCAATGTTGCATTGGAGGAAACTTCAACATGCTAGAGAACCCCCTGACAAGATTGGAGGTAGCGATGCTACTGTGCATGGCACTGAGTTGGTAGCTTGGGAGTGGCTATGCATGACTTTGAGGGTTCCAGATGTTTGGCAACACTATGGCATCAGGGCGTTCACCGTTCAGTAACCCCCCTATATAACGTGAGTTCGCAAGGGGTATTAAAAAAAACCCTCTTTTAACATGTCAAAATGAATAAAATGATGCCTTATTTTAGGGTTTCTTTCACAATTGAATATAAAATCCCCTTATTTCAATGTATCTCTGTTGAATTTCCTAAAATTGCATTTTAAAACCCGTCCTTTCAAACTCACATCATACATTAACATGATTACATAGTGCACCCCTAAGACTCTGGCTTTGTGAGGCCCCTAAACATCCTGGCCTTCTCTTGTTCGGATTGTAGAGTGAGATGAGTGAATCTATCTCGGATAGATCGCTTCCATGCTAGTGACCACATCTGTGAGTTTGATGGGACAGTTTTCATTCTAGTTGGGATATCTTTTTTGGACCATGCACCAATCATTCTCAGAGTGACAGATAGACTGAGGAGGGGGAGCACAATGCTACGCATCCCTGAGAGGATATTGCTGGACTCTGAGCTCAGAGAGTGGGTGGTGGCTCTTTGAACAGAGGGCTTGGACACGCACAACTCCCTTGCTGACAGAATGGCCTCTGGACTTAGTCGGCTCTTTCTTGAAGGAGTCTACCACCCGCCTTTGGCTCTAGCGAGACATGAGGAGTAGCATCTCTGACAGGTGTTGCGTCCTTGTAGAGGATGCAAGAGCAGCACCCAAACAGTCCATGGTTGGAGGAGGAGTTGGAGTAGGCTCGCCAGGATCTTGCCATCATAGAGGAGAGGCATCATGAGTTTGCTTTCCATTGACAGGCATCTCACTGGACTCAGGTGGGCGACAGAGTGATTGGGGCGTTCTTTGAGGCAGTGGGATCCCGACATGTGCATTCCAGTGTCAGCCAGTTGAGGAGTCCCGACATGTCAGCTGCTTCAAATCCAGAGGACATGCGTGCAGTATCTATTGACTTTTACTGTGACTTGTTGTCTACGGAGCCTCAGTCAAAGCATCAAGAGGCATACAAACAGAAAGTTTGGGCACAAATTCCTTGTCTTGTGACTGAGGAGATGCTCCGGAGTCTTGAGCTGCCTCTTTAACTAGAGGAGATCCACAAGGCCCTTAGAGCACTTCCCTGTGGTAGTTGTCCCATTGAGGATGGCTTGACTCCCAATTGTTTCTTAGAGTACTGGGACTTGCTTGGCTCAAATCTTTGCAACACTTTTTAGTACATCTTACACACAAGAGATTTGCCTTACAGCATGAGTGAGGGTGTCCAATGCTCAAAAAAATCCAAAGTCTAGGCCTAATTCCACAATTTGGCCCTAGACCTACCAAAAGTGCTCCAAACCAAGTGAAAGTTCACACATGGCAAACACATAGTATATACATCACACCGCTTTTCTCAAATAACCATTTTCCAAGATTAGACATCATACATGTATGATTTCTAGACCTGACATAGAGGAGTTCTATCAACATTTTGAGGATCCTGATTTGTATAGCATGGTACATATAGCCTCTACACCAAGTTTGGGCACCTTTGGGCATGTTTTGATCACCATCCTCATCATTCCGGATCAAAATTTCCTAAATACCTTCTATGGCTTTGGGCACCTGAGGTCTAGTCCAAATTCATATTTGCACACATCAAGGTCATGCACACATCTGAGATACCTCTGCACCAATTTTGAGTAAAAGTTCCAACCTAGACATCATACATGTATGATGTCTAGATCCCTTGAATTGACATACTGTTGTGACTTTGGCAACTTGAACACTTTAACCACATCCTTATAAGCTCCCCATCAAATATTCATCACATTTGGATATTATTTGACCTCTAGTTACCCAAAAGGTAAAAATCTAGATGCACAAACCCTTTTAATGGCTTTGAACATCCATTTTCAAGCTCAATTTCAAATCTGAGGGTTTGAGCACCATGCACATGCTATACATATCTTATCCAATGACTTTCAAGCAGTTTTGCATCAATAGATATCATACGCATATGATATCTACTCACTCATACAGACGTTAAACTCCACATCTTTCATCATGAGCATGTTCACCACCTAGCATAAAGGCCATGCATTCAATTTGGACAAGTTTGAGTAAGATTGTGACCACTTGGAACCCAAAAAAGATTGTGACCACTTGGAACCCAAAAAAGAGAAAGTCTTGGCCTTGGACACATTCTATGGCGCCAACCACATGAGCATCTCCAAATCAAAATATGAGATGATCAGAGGGTTACCCATCACCAGGAGATACTACAGATCAAGTCTGGGCCAAAAATCTCAATAGAGACATCATACTCGTATGATGTCTCCAGAGACCAATATGAATAATTTGGGGGAATTTCTCACTTCCAATTCCATTATCACATTATTGTTAGCCCACAGCTCAAGTTCTATCAAGTTTTGATTTTGTGTACCCATCTAAACCCAGGTTTTGAAACTTTGAAGCTTTGCACCTGAATTTTGGCTTCAAACACATGAGAATAATTCCAAATCAAATTCTGATGCCGAGTGAGTCTATGCCATGCTAAAGCCCAGCTCTAGTACAAGAAAGCCCAGCTCTAGTACAAGATTGAGCCCTTTTGGACAAGTAGACATCGTACGTGTATGATGTCTCACTAGTTATGAGAGTATCTACCAAGTTTCACCCCATTTGAACCTCATCTACTCAAAACTAAGCCAGAATTCAACTTCAAAGCTTGAAAGGAGTTCTAATGATCATAGATTTCACAAATGACATCCCAATTGAATTCTAGGTATATATACAAGATGTACATGCTATGAGCTATGCACATATGAAAAATCAATTCATTTTGAGCACTTAGACATCATGCACTGTCAGGAGTTTCTTGGAAGAAGTGATTGTGTATATGTACATACACATGCATGGTGCATTGAATGAAGCATTTCCCTTTTTCCAGAGCCAGGTGGCTACGTGGGGCCCACATGTGTACAGCTAGGACAGCATGTAAATAGTGCATCAATTTTCACTATCATCAGTACCAGTGTGTTTCTTCTATAATAATGAGGAGTTGGTAGTGCGTTAAACTTCTCAAGGAAGATATCCGTGGGTCGATCACTACAAGAGGCTATTCATATTAGCGTAGCTCACACAGCGATGCTCAAAAAAAAAAAATCGCGGCGTCGCTATGAGCGTCGCAAATTTACAAAGAAATTTGCGACGCTCATAGCGACGCTGGCTAGGCTAAAAAAATAACCGAGCGCGCCCAAAAACTCAGATCTCAGATCTGAGTTTTTTGGCGCCCTCAAGCAAGGAGCAGGTAACGCTCTCCCTCACTCTCTCTCTCTCTCTCTCTCTCTCTCTCTCTCTCTCTCTCTCTCTCTCTCTTTTCTCTCCACACACACACACACACACACACGAGGAGAGGAAGGAGAGCCAGGTATGCTCCTTCCCTCTCCTCATTCTCATGTTCCCTTCCCCTCTTTCTCTCTCTCTCTCTCTCTCTCTCTCTCACACACACACATACACACACACACATAGTGTTTTTGAGAGAGAGAGAGAGAGAGAGAGAGAGAGAGAGAGAGAGAGAGTACAAACAAAAACAAAAACGCACACACACATATATAAACAAAGAATGCACACACACATTGAGAGAGAAAAAGAGAGAGAGAGCATGCATAAACAAAAAACGCACGCATTGAGAGAGGAAAAGAGAGAGAGAACGTGCATAAACAAAAAACGCACACATTGAGAGAGGAAAAGAGAGAGAAAACATGCATACGATCCAAAAAAACGCACACACATTGAGAGAGAAAGAGAGAGAAACTAATTTAATGTCGTAAGAAACTAATTAAAATTAAAAGACCTAAAGATCTAGCCGACGAGGAGTTGAACTCAAGACCTATTATTCAAGAGGGAAATGGCATAATCAATCTATCATACTTGGCATGGGTGATAGAAAGGTTATACCATTTATCTCTTTTTATTGGCACACACATCCACACACGCGCACACACACAAGAAGAAGAGAGTTATAACGTCGTAGGAAACTATCTTAAAAGACGTTAAAGATTAGGTTATATGTAGACTTACATTAAATTAGATTTAGGTTTATTTTTAACTAGATTTACGTTTATTTACGCTAGATTAAGATTTACGTTATATTAGATTAGATTTAGGTCTCCATAGACTGCGATGCCTGCATGAAGCGGGTGAAGAAAGCCCTCAATGGAATATAGGGTATTGCTGCCTTCACTCATGGTGGGCTCCGTCGATCGAAAAGTACTGGTGAAATGTCTTCAGAAGATAGGGACGAAGGTGGATCTTCAGGGCGGCAAGAGTCACTACATCCCCGACACAATGACCATCTAGACAACCTCTAGTCATTCAACAGCAACTTCAAAGCTAGTAACAAGAGCAAGAACGGTCTAAAGGGCCAATTGCTGTCATCAGATGTGGATGGAGATGAGGCAGCGTCACCGCCGGAAGTTAACTCTCACATCTTTAGTGATGAGAATGCCAACTCTTGCCGAGTTATGTGAAAAATTATGTGTTAAATCAGTTTTAAGGTTCTTATAACCCCTGTTAGTTTAGTTCTTTGTTTTTAATATAACATAATTTACGTTAGATTTAGATTTATGTTATATTAGATTAGACTTAGGTTTATTTAGGTTCACACACACACACACACACACACACACACACACATACACACAAGAAGAAGAGAGTTTTAACGTCGTAGGAAACTATCCCAAAAGATGTTAAAGATTAGGTTAGATGTAGAATTACGTTAAATTAGATTTAGGTTTATTTTTAGTTAGATTTACGTTTATTTAGATTTACGCTTATTTACGTTAGATCGAGTCCACGCAAGAATTAGTTACGGTTTAGGGTTTAGAGTTAGACGAACAGTGAAAAGATCTACTGTGAAAAGATGTTAAGATGCTGTGAAGTGCTACAGCTAGAGAAGAGGCAAAGGGGTTTTGTCCACTACATGCAGTATCATGTAGACGTGGGTGTGTAGATTTCTTGTACCCACAAATATAGGTATTGACCAATAAAGACGAGATTATATACCGGTGGTTCTGATCTCCGTGCACCTCTAGACCGAGGTGTGAGGGGATTGGACATGACTAGAGAATGTGAGGTAACGAGTGAGTGAGAGAGAGAGAGAGAGAGAGAGAGAGAGAGAGAGAGAGAGAGAGAGAGAGAGATAAGACGAAGAATTCCAATAGAATATTAAATTTGTTGTCCAGGTTATAAGTTTTTTATGCTCATTGTTGAGATGTAGAGAGAAAGAGAGAGAGACGAGACAAGAGACACACCATATACGCTCCCGAAGACTGATTCATATTGAGGACAAGATACAAATATATAGGTGAGACCAAGTTGATTAGAGTGAGCCATATATAGCTCCAACACCCCCACTCAAACAAAGGTCTCTAGCTTTGGATGAAAAAACCCTTGGGGAGTTCAAGGGAAAAACCCAAGCCCCTATACAATGTGAAAATATGAACCAGCGATGATGATGTGAAAGTGAATTGTGCATCTATGTACAAATATTCAAGTGAATTAGAGATCACAATGTGCAAATGTGGAGTGTGCATAGTGCATGGTACCTAAAAGATTACAATGTCATATGTACAAAGCTATACAATAGCAAAGAAGCTAATCTAGAAAGAGTGAGGTCGAAGCAACTCCAAGCTCCGAGCGCAAGAGGATGAAACGTGACTCGTTGAGGCCTTTGGTCAAAATGTCTGCAATCATCTGGTCACTTGGACAGTGTTCAACCATAATGGTTCCTTTGCGTACTTCATACCTGACATAATGATAATGGACAGCAATGTGCTTTGACTTATTATGTTGAACATAGTCTTTTGCAAGACTAATAGCACTTTGGTTGTCACACCGCAAGGGTGTGCTAGAAAAAGGAGAGTGACTAATATCAACTAGCATTTGTCGAAGCAAAATCAACTCACGAGCTGCAAGTGATGCCGCACCATGTTCTGACTCAGTCGTAGAAACTGCAACACAACGTTGTTTCTTGCTAGTCCAAGAAACAAGACAACCATTTATAAAGAAGCAATTTCCACTAGTAGATCGCATAGATAAATGTGAGCTTGCCCAGTCTGCATCTGTGTAACCCAAAAGAGAAAGAGATTGCATAGAATCCGATGTGAGTTGTCGTCGATAGACTAAACCAAAATCTGTAGTGCCTTTCAAGTATTTCAACACACGCTTTGCAGCAGACCAATGCTTAAGAGAAGGACATGCAAGATGTTGTCCAAGATAATTAGCAACAAACAGAATATCAGGACGAGTGTTCATGCCAACAAACTGAAGACATCCAATCAAGTTAGCATAAGGTTGATTTGTGACAAGTTGACCGCCATTGTCAGAAGTGTTCTTCGTAGAGCTTGCAAGACAAGGTGTGTTGGCTGAATGTGCAGATTCCATACCAAATTTTTAAATAGTATCTACAATAAACTTTGACTGTCGAAGGAATAAAATACCTTTTGTACGGTTCCGTTGGATTTGAATGCCAAGACACGACTGAATCTCTCCAAGTTCCACCATATCAAATGCAGAAGACAATAACTTTTTCACTTGCTGAAGAAATCCCAAATCATTGGAAACAAGGATGGTATCATCCACATAAAGAGAAAGAATCACAAAACTGCTACCTTGGCGTTTTATGTATAAGTTGGGGTCTGACGAGCAAGAGATGAATCCTTTAGAGGTGAGAAAAAGATCAAATTTTGTATACCATGCTCGTGAAGCTTGTTTGAGACCATATAGTGCCTTATGGAGTTGAGCAACAAGGTCTTCTTTACCTGGAATAACAAACCCTTCTGGTTGTTCCATATAAATTTCCTCTTCCAAGTCACCATTAAGAAAAGCAGTTCGCACATCCATTTGATGAGCTTCTAAATCAAATTGAACAGCAAATGCCAATTAAACTCGAACACTTGTAATGCAAACAACTGGTGAAAAAGTCTCTTGATAATCAACACCAGCTACTTGGGAATAACCTTTTGCAACTAAACGCGCCTTGAACTTGTCAAAAGATCCATCTGCTTTTACTTTTGTCTTATACACCCACTTACATTTAATAGCTGGACGACCAGGAGGTAATTCAGTTAGTATCCATGTACCTTTAGAGATAAGAGAATCGTACTCTGCTTCCATAGCCTCTTGCCATTGATCCTTTTGTGGTGAAGAGATAGCTTCATCATAAGTAATTGGATCTTCGGAAGTAGAAAAAGCATTATCAGCAATATCGTCATCATAAACATGACATGAGCCATGTTCAAAATCAATAGGCAGATCAACGAAAATATCAATATCATCATTAGCGACATTCGGAATGGATGGTTGTGAAGAGGAAAGTTGCTCTATAGGAAGAGTTTCATCTTCTGAAAGAAATGGAAAAGCTTGAAGCAATGATTTAGTATCATCAGAATCATCCATGGACCATGAGCCTCCCATAAGCTGTTCGTTAAAAGTAGCATCACGATTCACAATTACTTTCTTGAAGGAAGGGTCATAGAACTTGTAGCCTTTGGAAGTGTTAGAATATCCAATAAAAATAACTTTAAGACCAGGAGCATCAAGCTTTGTTCGTGTTTCTTTGGGAACATGAATATAAGCAATATATCCAAAGGTTCGAAAATGAGATACAGAAGGAATATCACCTGTCCATGCTGTGATGGGTATCTTACCAGAGGGTGCAGTAGTAGGAAGATGATTCTGAATAAATACTGATGTCAAAGTAGCTTCAGCCCAAAAAACACGAGATAAGCCAGAATGAATCAGCATACATCTTACAGCATTGAGAATAGTGCGATTCTTTCGTTCAGCAACACCGTTCTGTTGAGGCGAATATGGAATAGTGTGTTCATGATGAATTCCACTGTCAGCACAGTAACTCACAAACTCTCGAGAAACATATTCGCCTCCATTGTCACTACGAAGCTTCTTAAGGCGACGACCAGTTTGAAGTTCCGCAGCCTTGTGGAATTGTTTGAAAATAGATAAGGCTTCAGATTTTTGTCTAAGTAGAAATACTATCGTATACCTTGAGAAATCATCAATGAAAGTAATGAAGTAGCGATATTGTGATCTCGAAGAAGGGAGAGGTATTTGTGATCCAATATGTCATGAGAATGAGTTGTATTTGAAAGAGGAAAGGGTTTGCAATTGTGTTTTCCAAGAGCACAAAATTCACAAATTCCCATATGAGGATGGGCTTTAAGATCCATGCCATGAACAAGATCACGACGTTGAAGATCAAGGAGTTTTGAGAAATCGGCATGAACAAAACGGTGATGCCATACTTTGCAATCATGATCACCTGGAGCAGTGACAACA
The DNA here is from genome assembly GCF_014529385.1 of Adiantum capillus-veneris. Classification (NCBI taxonomy): domain Eukaryota; kingdom Viridiplantae; phylum Streptophyta; class Polypodiopsida; order Polypodiales; family Pteridaceae; genus Adiantum; species Adiantum capillus-veneris. Next base: position 61,660,829 of record NC_140940.1, on the reverse strand, counting down.
TTTTCTACAGCATCGTTGAGAGAGAGTTCAAACAAATTACCATTTCGAGAAGCAGTGGCTATAGTCTGTCCATCTTTCTCAATTCGGCATTTGGTATGATCAAATCCAACAAACAGACCAAGATCAACAAGTCTAGCAACTGAAAGAAGATTACGTTGAAGATCTGGTACATGTAATACTCCTCGCAAAATTCGAGTGGAAGAAGATAATGTACCAAGATATAAGTCTCCAATACCCTTTACTTGACAAGTAGTATCATCAGCAAGATAAACAACACGTTGAACTGGCAGTGGATGATAGTTATGGAGCCACTTAGACTGATATGTCATATTTCCTGTAGCACCAGAATCGACAATAAAAAGTGATCCATCGCGTACATGAAGTATTCTGTCTGGAGCAACTGAAGATAGGACGCAGCTTGTTTCTGGTACAATGTTGTTTCGATGTTCAGTAGCATATGCTCTATTCCGATCTGTGTCGAATCGACGCTTATAGCACATATGAGTGGGATGATCAGATCGTCCACAATATTCACAAGAAGAAGAAGAAGAGTCTCTAGATAAACGTGGTTGTTTTGTGGTAATATTGTGTTCTTCATCATATTGACGTGCCCAACAATCATCTTTAGTATGGCCATTTCTGTTGCAGTAAGAACATTGCTTATTAGGAAATTTGAGACGAGAGAAAATATTACCGCGACGGCCACCTCTACGGTTTCCTCGTTGAAATGGACGCCTTCGAGCATAAAAAGCCCGTTCCATCTGTTGTGACTCAGTCTCCTCGTGTGAAATCATAGCTGTATCATGACTAGCATTACGACGTTCGTGACGTTGAGAGTATTCAATTAAAGACATGCAGGCTTAGTCTTTATTAGAGATAACAATAACAATGTTATCATAAGAAGAGTCCTTCACCGTATCAAGGAGAAGTGTAATCATTTGCTTTTGTGGAACAGGATCACCGGCAGCAGCAAGTTGATAATAATAGATTTGAAAGATTCAATATGTCCCGTCATGGCAATACCAACTTCATATTGTAACTTGTTAAGCAACCCTCTCAAATAAAGTATTTCTGTGACAGATTTCTTCTGAAAGTTTGCAATAAGGTACTTCCATACGTTGTGGGAAGTAGGCAGTTCGTACATACCAAGCAAAAGGGAATCAGTAAGAGCAGAAAGAATATACCGACGAGCTGCTTTATCACGTCGTTGCCAATCCGTATAGGCAACATTCCAATCTTCAAATATAGGTCCTTCAGTGATAAGCACGTTATCATTATCCGTATCAACAGGCTGAGGCGGACAAACACGATTTCCAAGAACAACATCGGAGAGTTCATCGCCTTCAAGAATTAACAACATCTTTGCTTTCCAGCCTGGAAAACCTTGACCTTAGAAAGGAGGAACAGAACGCTGGCCAGAAGGAAAGCCGTTGACGAGAATATTCATAGCCATATCTTGTTGCGAGAAGACGTATAAAATAAGATCGCAGAATTTGCACACCATATATGGTGAAGGCCGCAATTCAGAATGAGAGAGATATGAGGACTGCGTTCTATCAACGATAAACGTAAGAAGGATGCTCAAGGAACTTCCAAAGATGTGAGAGACGTCACCCAAAAAGGGCAAGGTAAAGGAGACGTTAATAATAAAAGAGTCCTCAAAATAGAGTGGCGTGAGACGCAAGATTGACGGCCACAATATAAATAGCAAAAAGCTAAATCTTGTCGAAAAGGTTAACGCCAAAATAAGAAAAACGATCGCGGACGCTTCACGAAGAAGTAGGACGAAGAAAGCTGCGTCAAGCTCAATTGCAGTAAAAACAGCATAACTTTCTGCTGCGAACTCCGATTGACGCAAACCTAGAACTCAAATCAAAGAGCTCGAGGAGACGAACAAGTTTTGGATGAAAAGTGCCATTGCGCTACGCTCTATCGCGCTTTTCCCGTTTCTCCAAATTTTGAGCAAAACAGCAAGAAAAATTGAGATGAAGTTCAGGGTGTCATCAACAAGAAAACGTAATCAACGATTAGATTGATTAGCAATAAACGTCACACAAAACACTAATCATATTCTTCTTAACACAAAACAACCACAATTAACAAGAATCAATGCTCAAAAATAAAATTTGTAGCAATTTTTGAATCTTACATGCAAATCGCATACACATACTGTTTTGTCACCATGAACTGAATCGGCGCATGATCGTTACTGCTCTGATACCATGTTGAGATGTAGAGAGAAAGAGAGAGAGACGAGACAAAAGACACACCATATACGCTCCCGAAGACTGATTCATATTGAGGACAAGATACAAATATATAGGTGAGACCAAGTTGAGTAGAGTGAGCCATATATAGCTCCAACACCAAGATGACCGGCTCTTGGCAAATGGATGGAGGAAAACCCTTGCCCGTGCCTCGGACATGCTCCAACACCTTGAGGTAGGCGGCGGCTTCCGCTCATTCTACAGTTTGAAGCAGTTGATCCTGGCATGCATGGGGTGACGATAAGAGATTGCTATAGATGGTGGCACTGTCAAGAGGCGAACAAAAAGCCAGTAGACACCTCCAACTAGTAGCACCCCAGGCAGAATCTCTCTCTCTCGCTCTCTCTCACTCTCTCTCTCTCTCTCTCTCTCTCTCTCTCTCTCTCTCTCTCTCTCTCTCTCTCTCTCTCTCTCTCTCTCTCTCTCTCTCTCTCTCTCTCTCTCTCTCTCTCTCTCTCTGATCCGTCATTGATAGCTGAGGACATCTCCATGATGGGGAAACTCTCTATCGCGAACAACCTCAGTAGACGCATCAAAATCTCTCTCTATCTCCCTCTCCCCGAATCCTCGAGTACGATAGGTACAGAAGCGGACATTGACCAAGCTCTGCAGAGCCGTTGCTTCAACAAACACCCGACGCCGACGATGCTGATGATTAATTTTTAATTTTTATTTTTATTCTCACTTTACTTCATTTTTTTGGTACCTCGACATTGGATCAAATTCACACGGATGGTATCCGTTTGCCTCATGTGCAATTTTGGCCTTTGGAAAATTGCTAATATAAGTTCGTTTCTCTCTCTCTGTTTTTTTTTGCTATAACAAACTCCCGACCACTCTCCCTTTCTCTCTTCCCTCTTTCCCCAGTATGACTACTTACAAAATATGACAATAACAAAGCTCTACAGCACCCACTGAAATTTTCTTCTCAAACAACACCCAATGCAGAGGCCAAGATACACTTTTACGTTACTCCATTTTAATTTTTTATCGAGACATTGTATTAGATCCATAAACATTGTATTGGTTTGGTCTTTAAGATCCATGCCATGAACAAGATCATGACGTTGAAGATCAAGGAGTTTTGAGAAATCAGCATGAACAAAACGGTGATGCCATACTTTGCAATCATGATCACCTGGAGCAGTGACAACATTTTCTACAGCATCGTTGAGAGAGAGTTCAAACAAATTACCATTTCGAGGAGCAGTGGCTATAGTCTGTCCATCTTTCTCAATTCGGCATTTGGTATGATCAAATCCAACAAACAGACCAAGATCAACAAGTCTAGCAACTGAAAGAAGATTGCGTTGAAGATCTGGTACATGTAATACTCCTCGCAAAATTCGAGTGGAAGAAGATAAGGTACCAAGATATAAGTCTCCAATATCCTTTACTTGACAAGTAGTATCATCAGCAAGATAAACAACACGTTGAACTGGCAGTGGATGATAGTTATGGAGCCACTTAGAATGATATGTCATATTTCCTGTAGCACCAGAATCGACAATAAAAAGTGATCCATCGCGTACATGAAGTATTCTATCTGGAGCAACTGAACATAGGACGCAGCTTGTTTCTGGTACAATGTTGTTTCGATGTTCAGTAGCATATGCTCTATTCCGATCTGTGTCGAATCGACGCTTATAGCACATATGAGTGGGATGATCAGATCGTCCACAATATTCACAAGAAGAAGAAGAAGAGTCTCTAGATAAACGTGGTTGTTTTGTGGTAATATTGTGTTCTTCATCATATTGACGTGCCCAACAATCATCTTTAGTATGGCCATTTCTGTTGCAGTAAGAACATTGCTTATTAGGAAATTTGAGACGAGAAAAAATATTACCGCGACGGCCACCTCTGCGGTTTCCTCGCTGAAATGGACGCCTTCGAGCATAAAAAGCCCGTTCCATCTGTTGTGACTCAGTCTCCTCGTGTGAAATCATAGCTGTATCATGACTAGCATTACGACGTTCTTGACGTTGAGAGTATTCAATTAAAGACATGCAGGCTTGGTCGAAATCAAGACCATCTTTATTAGAGAGAACAGTAACAATGTTATCATAAGAAGAGTCCTTCACCGTATCAAGGAGAAGTGTAATCATTTTCTTTTGTGGAACAGGATCACCGACAGCAGCAAGTTGATTAATAGTAGATTTGAAAGATTCAATATGTCCCGTCATGGCAGTACCAATTTCATATTGTAACTTGTTAAGCAACCCTCTCAAATAAAGTATTTCTGTGACAGATTTCTTCTGAAAGTTTGCAATAAGGTACTTCCATACGTCGTGGGAAGTAGGCAGTTCGTACATATCAAGGAAAAGGGAATCAGTAAGAGCAGAAAGAATATACCGACGAGCTGCTTTATCACGTCGTTGCCAATCCGTATAGGCAACATTCCAATCTTCAAATATAGGTCCTTCAGTGATAAGCACGTTATCATTATCCGCATCAACAGGCTGAGGCGGACAAATAGGATTTCCAAGAACAACATCGGAGAGTTCATCGCCTTCAAGAATTAACAACATCTTTGCTTTCCAGCCTGGAAAACCTTGACCTTGGAAAGGAGGAACAGAACGCTGGCCAGAAGGAAAGCCGTTGACGAGAATATTCATAGCCATATCTTGTTGCGAGAAGACGTATAAAATAAGATCGCAGAATTTGCACACCATATATGGTGAAGGCCACAATTGAGAATGAGAGAGATATGAGGACTGCGTTCTGTCAACTATAAACGTAAGAAGGATGCTCAAGGAACTTCCAAAGATGTGAGAGACGTCACCCAAAAAGGGCAAGGTAAAGGAGACGTTAATAATAAAAGAGTCCTCAAAATAGAGTGGCGTGAGACGCAAGATTGACGGCCACAATATAAATAGCAAAAAGCTAAATCTTCTCTAAAAAGTTAACGCCAAAATAAGAAAAACGATCGCGGACGCTTCACGAAGAAGTAGGACGAAGAAAGCTGCGTCAAGCTCAATTGCAGTAAAAACAGCATAACTTTCTGCTGCGAACTCCGATTGACGCAAACCTAGAAGTCAAATCGAAGAGCTCGAGGAGACGAACAAGTTTTGGACGAAAACTGTCATTGCGCTACGCTCTATTGCGCTTTTCCTATTTCTCCAAATTTTGAGCAGAACAGCAAGAAAAATTGAGATGAAGTTCAGGGTGTCATCAACAAGAAAACATAATCAACGATTAGATTGATTAGCAATAAACGTCACACAAAACACTAATCATATTCTTCTTAACACAAAACAACCACAATTAACAAGAATCGATGCTCAAAAATAAAATTTGTAGCAATTTTTGAATCTTACATACAAATCGCATATACATACTGTTTTGTCACCATGAACTGAATCGGCGCATGATCGTTACTGCTCTGATACCATGTTGAGATGTAGAGAGAAAGAGAGAGAGACGAGGCAAGAGACACACCATATACGCTCCCGAAGACTGATTCATATTGATGACAAGATACAAATATATAGGTGAGACCAAGTTGACTACGTAGAGTGAGCCATATATAGCTCCAACACCAAGATGACCGGCTCTTGGCAAATGGGTGTATGAAAACTCTTGCCCGTGCCTCGGACATGCTCCAACACCTTGAGGTAGGCGGCAGCTTCCGCTCATTCTACGGTGTGAAGCAGTTGATCCTGGCATGCATGAGGTGAGGATAAGAGATTGCTATAGATGGTGGCACTGTTAAGAGGCGAAAAAAAAGCCAATAGACACCTCCAACTAGTAGCACCCCAGGCAGAATCTCTCTCTCTCACTCTCTCTCTCTCTCTCTCTCTCTCTCTCTCTCTCTCTCTCTCTCTCTCTCTCTCTCTCTCTCTCTCTCTCTCTCTCTCTCTGATCCGTCATTGATAGCTGAGGACATCTCCATGATGAGCCAACTCTCTGTCGTGAACAACCTCAGTAGACGCATCAAAATCTCGCTCTATCTCCCTCTCCCCGACTCCTCGAGTACGATAGGTACAGAAGCGGACATTGACCAAGCTCTGCAGAGCCGTTGCTTCAACAAACACCCGACGCCGACGATGTTGATGAATAATTTTTAATTTTAATTTTTATTCTCACTTTACTTCATTTTTTTGGTACCTCGACATTGGATCAAATTCACACGGACGGTATCCGTTTGCCTCATCTGCAATTTTGGCCTTTGGAAAATTGCTAATATAAGTTCGTTTCTCTCTCTCTGTTTTTTTTTGCTATAACAAACTCCTGACCACTCTCCCTTTCTCTCTTCCCTCTTTCCCCAGTATGACTACTTACAAAATATGACAATAACAACGCTCTGCAGCACCCACTGTAATTTTCTTCTCAAACAACACCCAATGTAGAGGCCAGGATACACTTTTACGTTAGTCCATTTTAATTTTTTATCGAGACATTGTATTAGATCCATAAACATTGTATTGGTTTGGTCTTTAAGATCCATGCCATGAACAAGATCATGACGTTGAAGATCAAGGAGTTTTGAGAAATCAGCATGAACAAAACGGTGATGCCATACTTTGCAATCATGATCACCTGGAGCAGTGACAACATTTTCTACAACATCTTTGAGAGAGAGTTCAAACAAATTACCATTTCGAGGAGCAGTGGCTATAGTCTGTCCATCTTTCTCAATTCGGCATTTGGTATGATAAAATCCAACAAACAGACCAAGATCAATAAGTCTAGCAACTGAAAGAAGATTACGTTGAAGATCTGGTACATGTAATACTCCTCGCAAAATTCAAGTGGAAGAAGATAAGATACCAAGATATAAGTCTCCAATACCCTTTACTTGACAAGTAGTATCATCAGCAAGATAAACAACACATTGAACTGGCAGTGGATGATAGTTATGGAGCCACTTAGACTGATATGTCATATTTCCTGTAGCATTCCTTCATCTTCCACCTTTTGTTTCTCTTGGGAACCTACCTCTTCCAAACCTCGAGAAGAGGTCTCCTGGTTGTTTGGCTTAAACCTTACCCCCATGACTTCAATGGAGGACTCCTCTTCAGTAATGCTGCCGCTACTTTCTTCTTCTGAAGTGTTTTCAGTCCAATCTTCTTTCGTCTCACTTCGAGATGATTCTTCATGGAGCTCCTCTTGGCGTTGCTCCTTCATGTCAAAGACAACCTTCTTGTGATTGTCATTCCTGCAAATTAGCTTTCCACTTTCCCAATCCTGCAAAGATCGCATTTTCATTAGCCATGGTCTTCCTAGGATAAATGGGTAACCATTTCCCTTGGTAGACATGACATAGAGATCCACTGCCTTCTTAATGCCAAAGGCCTCCACAAAAACATTTTTACAAATGCCTACGCACCTAGCCTTGCTATTGTTTGCCATTTTCACTTTGATTTCAGGTGTCTCATGGATGTGCATGCCTAGTCTTTGCATGAGCCCTTCTGTCATGATGCAAATTTGTGCACCCCCATCCACTAGACCTTTCCTAACCAATCTTCCTTTTATGTAACAATCTAGCACAGGTGTAATATCCTCGTTCATTTCAGCATGTGCAATTTTTACAACAGGAAAACTCTCTTTTACCTTTCTCCTAGTGCTAACTGCCTTTGTTAAATCCCTCCTAACTTGTGGGCATAATGCAAGAAACTGAGGCCATGAGATATCAGGACCCTTAGCTCGCATGTCTTCCAATAGGTTGTATGGAGCCATACCATGTCCAAGAGGGAAGTCTTGGAGATTGATACCACGTCGAGTCCTCTTAGCTTCCTTGGTCTCCTTTGCCTTCTTGCCTTGTCCATGATCACTCTGTGATGGGACACCCTCTTTCTCTTTACCTTTTCCTCGGCCACGCTTAATGCCATTTGCTTCCATGTCAACCTCATTTCAGTTTGTCACCTCTACCACATGCACATTTGGATCTAGCAAAGGTGGAACTCCTTCTACCCCTTGTGGAGGTGGTCTTCGTCCATTTGGTCTTTGTAGAAGCCTTCGTTGTTGACAAGTTCCTTCACCTGCATTCATCACTGGGTAATTCAAGTTAGGTCTCCCTGGCTCCCCACGGGGCCAAGGACAATTATACATCCCATGTCCAGACTCTCCGCAATTCCAACATTGCAAGACTCTCCTAGGTCGTGGATCTCGCTCTTCAGACTTCTTTGCTTGTACCTTTGGACCTACAGATTGTGCAAGGTGAATTGACAGGCTGCTTAAAGATTCGTTTAACTTCTCAATTACTTCCGCCGTTACCTCAGGAAGCTCCCTCGATGTTGATGCTTGTGACTTACCTTTGGGTCTAAGACCTTCTATTGGAACCTCTCTCCTTAAGCACTTGAGTTTCCTATACTTCTCAGCAGCCCTAGTTTCCGCTGCATCAAAAGTAGCAGGTGCACCCGCCTCAACTTTTACCTTAAGGTCAGGAAAGAGTCCGGCTATGAACCTCTCCTTCTTTAAAAATTCTGCACCATCACCAGGGTTAGCAACATTTTGTATCCATAGAGCCCAAAGACGTAGAAACTCTTGCTTGTACAAGTAGTAGTCATCTAAGTCTTTTTGCTTATGAGAAACAATGTCTTGCCATAGTTTTTGAGTGTTTTGGGGATCAAAGAAGTATCTCTTAAAACGATTCAAAACTTCTGTGTAATTCCCCTTAACTTCCTCAGGCAAAGAGTCAAACCAAGTACTAGCATCTTTCCTAAGGACCACCTCAAACATTTCTACATGTTCTTGATCGGTTACTATCCTCTTGATACGGCAAGACATCTTGAAATTTGCTAAAAATAATTCTGCATCCTCTCCAGGCTCTTCAAAGAAAAGAGGATATCCAGACATTTGGCGTTGGCTCTCCATTATTATGAAAGATTACAACACGAGTTACAATAAGGGATACAATAGAGATTTAGAACCACTCGCCTGCAAATGAAGAAGTAAGAAAATACCACTCTAGGTTTTCTTCTTCATCTATCCAAGCTTCAATGAGGTCTCGATTTGTTTGATCAAAACAAAAAGGTAGACTATTGATGAGCTCTAAGAAGGGTTGAAATTCTTCAAAGCTAAGGCGATAAACAGAAATCTCTAGAACTTCATTTTCTGGATCCAAAAGAGCAACCACGTCCCAAGTGATAAATTGCACTTGTTCTACAATTCCCAACGCACAAGCGGTTTGTATAAAAACTAGATCTTCATGCTCGTCGAAGGCCGTGAGAAAGTAGCAATTGACTAGGAGCTCCTTTCCTTCGAGTTCCACACAGTCGGAGTGAGGAAACCTTCTCACAATTTCATAAAGAACATCCTCATCAAGTCCAATCAAGTTTGCAAGATTTAAAGACTCCACTTGTGCTACAAAATTCCTGGACAAAAACTCCTTAGGATTATGGTTAAATCATTCAAAAGCATAAAGAGATTTACAATGTCTCTATGAACAAAGTGTCATAGAAAGTAGAGAAGGATGAGAATTTATACAAATTTGCAATCTTCTCTATGCTCTCTTTATTAAGACAAGCTCTGAATAGCTCCCTATCTCCTTTGTTGAAAGCGAAAAGGAAGACTATTAATAAGACGCAAATGAGGGGAAAATTCACCAAATGTGAGTCTATGAAGCATGAACTCTGGCCGCAAGTTTCCTGAAGAGTCTTCCTCAATGGTGAAATGCACTCGCCAAACGCCAAATTTCACTCTATTTACCAATCTTAGGGCACACACTAGTTGGATGAATGCGCGGTCTTCCTTAGTGCCCAACAACAAGAGGAAAATGGAATCCACGCGTAGGACCTTCCGTCTTAACTTCACCACCCTCTTGTTATGAGGGAGACGCCTTACTACTTGCTCCTGCAACTCAATTGGTAATAGAGCTAGATCTCTAAGGATTGAACTTTCACTGCACACACATTCCCAGTTAGAACAAATGATTGTTTTTTTGTTTCTTGTAACAACTTGGACAAAGAAAAAACAAACATACACACTATTTTGCCAGGCTGCACTTCATTTTAAAATAAAATGAACACATGTACATCAAAAGAAGTGTGGTAGTTGATGAGAGGTAGAATGACAGGGTTTGGTGATGCAAGAATTTCTCCTACTCTTTGGGCACCAAACATGAACACCATACGTTGTTGAAAATGGATTTTCCTACTAATTGCAATGTTTATTCTAATGTGTGGAGTGAAATGAAGGGGGAAAACTCTATTCCTGGGCCATTATCCATGGTCTATGCATGACCTAATGCTTAAAACAAAACAAAAATATAGACGTCCAAACTAAGGTCATACCTAATGAGAGGCAAAATAAAAGGATTTACTGAAGCGTTTATCTCGGCCAACCAAAGAGGACCTAAAATTCTACGAATGACACGTTGAAATTCCAACTTAGTACTAACAATTATGTGTACCTTTTGCCTTGCAATGGGAATGAAGGGATCATACAAATTTTCGTGATTCATGCAAACTACTTGACTATGCTAAAGGTTGATTCTACACAAAAATACACAAGCCGTCCTCAGTGGGGGCACCAATTTGAGGCGGTCCGGGGCGGGCAACAAGAAGACCAACCTCTAGACACCCTTCAAGGATCCCGTGCTGCTCAATGGGGCTGAGGCACAACACAACACAAACCAAAACAACAAACCCACAGCCAAATCCCAACTACACAAGGGGCACCACCTAGTTTAAGAGCGAACTAGGATGCAAAAGAGGAGAATCGTTAGAGCAACCCACAAACAAGCAAGAAATTTACACTAACCCTAACACCAATGGAACACTCTCACACACTAAAACACGAGAGAGAGAGAGAGAGAGAGAGAGAGAGAGAGAGAGAGAGAGAGAGAGAGAGAGAGAGAGAGAGAGAGAGAGAGAGAGAGAGAGAGTGCTCGGGCTGCTTTGAAACGTATCGGCAATGATCAAGCAAACACAACTATATATTTAAGAAGGAGAGAGAAAGGGGGAGGGGGTGCTTGTTGCATTAATACCTTCTTACAAATCTGTCATGACAAATCAAAGTGAGATTAGTATTTGTTCAACATAGCTTGCGTAAATTTCATCACAACACATCACAAGAAAAGCCACCCCAATCACTGTCTTAAGGCCAGGGGAGTCCTCTCCACCCTGTCGCCCTCTTACAGTATGTGGAATTTATGGCTAGATTGATGACAACACCAGAGACAAGCTATCAAGACCTTAACAAAAAACACCAAGACACTTACGCATCATTTTTGTCCATTACTTCACGTTGGAAGGGAGACAAAGTATCCAAGCTTAGTCCAAATCCACCCTCCTTGGTTCAGCAAATGTTGGGCTTACACTAGTAGGAGAAATGATAGATTTCCTACTCTCAATTGAATGATCACTCTCTCTCTTACAATGGCATAGAGTTCCCTTGCTAATCCCCTATTACAACACATGCACATGCATAAGACAATGAGCTTCCACTCAAGAGCTCCTTCTAGAGAGGTTGAGCTTGGCTTCTCAAGCTATAGCATAGTGCTCTTGCTTATGGCTCCCCTTTGTGCTAGCTACATCCTCCTTTTATAGCAATTTTGAAGGCTAGGGTTACTCCTCTAACCATGGTTGGGTTAGATTTGCAGCAATTTATCTAATTTCTTTTGCTTGGAATTATCAAGAAGTTGGTGGGGAAAGAGAGAGGAGAGAAATGGAGGTGATAGGACTTTTCATAGTGGGTTAGTGTTAGTAGAGTTAGTATTAATTTACAACTGGAATTGGATATTTACAATGGGAGTATCCATGTAGGATACAAATAAGGAAGAAAAAATCTTAAGAGGTAAGAAAAGGTGGATTCCTTACAAGGTTGATGCTCCAAGTGTCTTGAGTAGGGCCAATTTTGACGCTTGTTGATGGTCCACTAGCTTTGACGGTACATTTTTCTCCACTCTTGACCTTCCTTGAGAGACAAGGTAATTGAAGCTGAGTAATCAACCACCATGATGCTGTCTTTTAAGAGAAGAGGCTGAATTTTGTGGTTTTTTTGATAGATATGGGTAATTTGGAGGAGGAAAAATGAGACTAAGTGGTCAATTTTGGAATGGACACTACAAGAGACTCTTCACATTAGCGACGCTCACACAGCGACGCTCAAAAAAAATAATTCCCGGCGTCGCTATGAGCGTCGCAAATTTACAAAGAAGTTTGCGACGCTCATAGCGACGCCAGCTGGGGTAAAAAAAATAACCGAGCGCGCCCAAAAACTCAGATCTCAGATCTGAGTTTTTCGACGCCCTCAAGCAAAGAGCAGGTAACGCTCTCCCTCACTCTTTCTCTCTCTCTCTCTCTCTCTTTTTCTTTTACACACACACACACACACACACACACACACACACACACACACGAGGAGAGGAAGGAGAGCCAGGTATGCTCCTTCCCTCTCCTCATTCTCATGTTCCCTTCCCCTATTTCTCTCTCCCTCGCTCTCTCTCTCTCACACACACACATACACACACACACATAGTGTTTTTGAGAGAGAGAGAGAGAGAGAGAGAGAGAGAGAGAGAGAGAGCGAGAGAGAGTGCAAAAACGCACACACATACGTAAACAAAGAATGCACACACACATTGAGAGAGAAAAAGAGAGAGAGAGCATGCATAAACAAAAAACGCACGCATTGAGAGAGGAAAAGAGAGAGAGAACATGCATAAACAAAAAACGCACACATTGAAAGAGGAAAAGAGAAAGAAAACATGCATATGATCCAAAAAAACGCACACACATTGAGAGAGAAAGAAAGAGAAACTAAGGGAGCGTCGTAGGAAACTAATTAAAATTAAAAGACCTAAAGATCTAGCCGACGAGGAGTTGAACTGAAGACCTATTATTCAAGAGAGAAATGGCATAATCAATCTATCATACTTGGCATGGGTGATAGAAAGGTTATACCATTTATCTCTTTTTATTGGCACACACATCCACACACGCGCACACACACAGGAAGAAGAGAGTTATAACGTCGTAGGAAACTATCTTAAAAGACGTTAAAGATTAGGTTATATGTAGACTTACATTAAATTAGATTTAGGTTTATTTTTAACTAGATTTACGTTTATTTAAGTTAGATTTAGATTTACGTTATATTAGATTAGATGCGGGTCTCCATAGACTGCGATGCCTGCATGAAGCGGGTGAAGAAAGCCCTCAATGGAATATAGGGTATTGCTGCCTTCACTCATGGTGGGCTCCGTCGATCCAAAAGTACTGGTGAAATGTCTTCAGAAGATAGGGAAGAAGGTGGATCTTCAGGGCGGCAAGAGTCACTACATCCCCGACACAATGACCATCTAGACAACCTCTAGTCATTAGACTTACGTTAAATTAGATTTAGCTTTATTTTTAGTTAGATTTACGTTTATTTAGATTTACGCTTATTTACGCTAGATCGAGTCCACGCAAGAATTACTTACGGTTTAGGGTTTAGAGTTAGACGAACAGTGAAGAGATCTACTGTGAAAAGATGTTAAGATGAAGTGAAGTGCTACAGCTAGAGAAGAGGCAAAGGGATTTTGTCCACTACATGCAGTATCATGTAGACGTGGGTGTCTAGATTTCTTGTACCCACAAATATAGGTATTGACCAATAAAGACGAGATTATAACCCGGTGGTTCTGATCTCCGTGCACCTCTAGACCGAGGTGTGCGGGGATTGGACATGACTAGAGAATGTGAGGTAGAGAGAGAGAGAGAGAGAGAGAGAGAGAGAGAGAGAGATAAGACGAAGAATGCCAATAGAATATTAAATTTGTTGTCTAGGTTATAAGTTTTTTATCCTCATTATGAGTAGCGACGAGGATGTGGGACCGTCCAACCGAAACACCTATCTCTCAACGAGGGTCTTATGTCCTTGTAATCAATGCAAGCATGCTGTGCGACGGACAAGACGTGTTTCTTTGCAGCACGTTCGCGAATTTGGCGAGTTCGATCCATCTATTATAGATCGAGTTGTTGCCAATTATAACTCGTCGGACTCTGACGCTGGCCAACAAGCAGCAATCTTGCAACCCAATAGACGTATTCGCAGGCGCTTTGGTCAAGCAGCATATGTGAGGCCACAAGATGTAGCCTCTGACAGCTCGGGGGATGATCATGCAGAGCACATTCCCAATGAGACAATGTTTGAGCCCGAGATTGATGAAATGATCGAGACGATCATGGATTCAGAAAGGCTTATCTATGATGATATGAAAAGTGAAGCCGATACATCATTGTATAATGGAGCACGTATGTCTAGATTGAAAGCACTCCTGGTTCTTCTCAACATGCAGGCAAAGTTTGGATGGAGTGACACTAGCATCACAGCGCTTTTCAGGTGATCTATTACAATTAGTTTACTTTAATAGAACTCTAAATGTATAATGATCTGATAGATTTTTACACGACTGTATCATATTTTTATGTTGTGTAGATTGCTGAAAGAGCACATTCTACCAGCTGACAATGTGATGCCAGATTCCCGAGATGAAGCAAGAAAGATTTTGCGAAACTTGGGGATGGATTACAATTCTATCCACGCTTGTCCTAATGACTGCATTCTTTTCAGAGGGGAATACACAGACATGGAGAAGTGTCCGAAATGTGATTCCGAAAGATATCGAGTAGATCTCCACGGGACAAAAATTCCACAAAAGGTTTTGCGACATTTTCCTTTGCTTCCTCGCATCAAGCATTTCTTCGAATGTAAGTCCATGGCCGCCCTAGCATCATGGCATGAGGAGAATAAATCTTCGGATGGTGTGCTACGAATTCCTGCAGATTGCGCAGCCTGGAAACATATAGATGGAACATGGTCGGATTTTGCCAGGGAAGCTCGAAATTTGCGCTTAGGCCTGGCTATGGATGGCGTAAATCCTTTGGTCAAAGATCAACATCTTACAGTGTATGGCCCGTTGTCATCGTCAACTACAACATTCCCCCGTGGTTGACTACGAAGAAGGGGCACCTATGGCTAAGCTTGATTGTGCCAGGGCGATATAAAGTGGGGAATATGGATGTGTATCTTCGTCCACTATTGGAAGAGCTACAACAATTGTGGATTGGCATAGAGGTGGTGGATATGAGCCGACACACAGGACGACGGAATGCTTTGATCAGAGGTATTCTAATGTGGACCATGCATGACTATCCCGGGCTAACAGAATGCTCAGGTGATCTATTGACACTCCTCTCTCAGACACTGTAAATCTTGTTTTTCCCCATAGTTGATCTATTATCATGTGTATACATGCAGGGCTTCAAACAAGCGGATACAGAGCATGTGTCACATGTGGACCTAGACTGAATGCACGTAGGGCACCCTCACTGAAGAAGCAAATCTACGAAGGTCATCAAGCGTATCTTCCGGAGAATCATGTGTTACGCGACGGCTTTTTGGGAAGAGAGCCACCAAGGATGTCTGCACAAGCATGGTTAGAGCAGAAGGAGATGTGCGATGACGGATTGCCTCCAGGGATGAAGAGACTATCTCTATGGTACGAGTTACCATATTGGCCCCGACTCGTGATCAATCACTTGCTCGATCCAATGCACATATTCAAGAATGTGGGTAATCTACTATGGGACCATTTGACCGGCAAGAAAGATACTTTGGGAGCCAGAGTTGACCTTAGAAATGTGGATCGTATGGAGCAATATTGGCCGCAAACAGCGTCTGATGGATCGATAAAACTTCCTAAAGCACCATGGATTTTCACAGGAGCCCAAGAACGCAAAGTAAAAGAGGCCATTCGATCTTTGCGGACCCCCACTGGCGTAATGCACTCGCTCCGAACGTGTTTTACTAAAGAAGGAAAGCTTACCGTTTGAAGTCACACGATTGGCATAAAATGTGTCAGGTACGTTCATAGTGGACTTTAATATCATTGCATAAAATGTGGACTTTAATATCATTGCTGCACATACTTTACAGTTTATTTTACCGGTTGCCATTGAGGGATGTTTGTCTCTCGACATCCGTAACACAATCTACAAACTTGCAAAGCTGGTGCAATGGATCTCACAAAAGGAGATCGACGTAGACTCCATACCATTCGCCAAACTAAATGCTACGGAGCTTGTGTGCATGTTTGAGAAACATTTTCCTACTACAATGCTAACCATTCAGGTGCATCTTCTTATTCACATAGTTGATGAGGTGGAAATAGCTGGCACAGTTCATTCCAGATGGATGTTCTTCTTAGAGCGTTTCATGAAAACGCTTAAGGGATATGTGCGTCAAAAGGCACGTCCGGAGGGTAGCATGGCAGAAGGTTGGTTGGTATCAGAGTCCCTAGTGTACATTGGAGAGTGGCTAGACGGATTTGATAAATCCCGGGACACGCTATGGCGAACCATAGATGATGAGCGCATATCTGGGATTGTCATGTGCAATCTCGGTGTTGAGAAGAAGATGACGGAAGATCTAGAGGCTAAAATCAACCGATTTTGCATGCTTCACAATCCAGTGATGCAAAAGTGGATTTCACAATATGAGGATGCAAAGCAAGAGCGACAAAGGGCACGAATCGAGTGGAGACGGGGAAGACGACCACCGATGCACTATCCAGCGGTTCTGGAGAGCCTACCAACCTTCATGAGCTTAAGATGGTTGCACAACCAATTGAAAAGCGCACAACAATGCGGTGACGAAGTGACTGAAGAAGAGTGGGAGTACTCTCGGGGTTGCGCGACCAAGGTAAGTTTGCAATGTACGACTAGCAAGTGACTTTATTTATAAACGTTTGAACGGCCACTCATAATCTTTGTTCGTTGTAGTATAAGTCATACACAGCAGCATGGTGTAAAGGTCGACATTTTAGGGTGGAACGAATCGACAAAAAGCGTTTTACTCAAGATTGTGGAATCATGGCAAAATTTGAACAGTCTAGTCGACGACGTTCCTCTGATGCAGATCCCGTGGTGGCGGAACTCACTTACTTCGGCACGCTGCAAGAGATTTTGAGGATCGATTACAGAGGATTTTTTGTCGACTTGTTCGACGTGCAATGGTTCAAGATAATCATGGAGGGTCGAAACGCTACTGTGCGTAGAGGAGAGTCTGGTTTTCTTGAGGTGGATTCTACTAAGAAATGGACTGACCTAAGAGACACTTTCGTACTACCCGAGCATTGTGAACAAGTAAGTATATAAATAGTTAACATCCCCCTTTTACAAGTTATGTGCTTGAAAGCTCTCATGTAAGTTATGTGGCTCTGGCAGGTAGTATTTCATCCTACAAAGTCTACATCAAACTGGTGGTACGTCATAGAGGTAGCCCCTCGTAGTGCAAGGACGTATGAAGGCTACCATGTGCCAATCACAACGACATCAATGGAGGAGATCAGAGAAGATGCTCAATCAGAAGCCGCTGCGGTGGTGCCAGACGAGCATCAAGATGCTACTACTCTATATGGGGTGCATGCAGAGGAGCTACAAAATGAAACAGAGGATATGTGTTTAAACGGAGAGCTCTATATAGATATAGGAAGTTATGCTGAGTTATGCGAGGATGAGAGAGAGATCTCTTAAAGCCACAAATATTGTATTTGAACAATTTTGCTCCGTGCTGTAAAAGCTCTAGCTCCCTAAGTAGCTTCCATGGTGTGTAACGCTCTTTTCTACTCGCGCTCACATCTTTTGATTGAAAATTCTGAGTTTTCGACTTGCCTCTTCTACCACTCGATTCATTGCGTCATTGTATTTATATGCGTCATTACGTCATTGTATTTAATGGTCTTTGCGTCATTGTCTACTCTATTCATTCAATATTAAGTTTAAATATTCGTGTGTTTAATGCAGGTATGGATGATGAGGAGTTTCTTTCTTCTTTGTCACCGCAGCAGAGACAGTGGTACGTGGAGCGTCATCGCTCTGGCGCATCATCGCGCGTTCCTACACCATCCGCATCTCCCTCTCTTTCGGAGCATTCGGCGCGCTCCGAAGCTTCGCCGTCGACGAGACGAGCGTCACACTCGTCTAGACACCGGCGCTCTAGTGGTGGCGGTGGCGGTTGTTGTGGGGATTCCGCCACCGATGCCTCCACACCGCCTCGTGTTCGACGAGGCTCTTTACCCTCCCCTTCTTTGCCCGCCCCCACACCAGCCACAGCATCGCCATCTACGCCAGGTTTTGCACGGCTGACTGTTCCTAGAAGCTACACACCTCTACCTACTCCGCCAGGAGCCACCCCACTCGACACTCCTCGCTTCGGGGCCCAGACGCCGGTGGAGACACCTGACGTCCGTACCCCCATCGACACGCCGCTAGAGACCCCTACCGGGACACCCAGGTTCACGCGTCACCGGCCAGAGGGCTTGCCTTACTCCGTCGACATCAGCGGCGGCATCATCATGGATGATGACGGCAAGAAGGTGATCTCGCGCATGCGTGGTCTTTGCTCTCAGCTGTTTAGACACTATATACTAAACAAATGGAGTGAAGTACCAAGTGATTTAAAAAACAGAGTCATCAGCATACTTCATGATGAGTTTCCCGTTCCAACACGGGATCAGCGCTTCAATGAAGACCTGATGAAGATTCGAATGCGCGAATACTGCAAACACAAGCGTTCCGAAGTGCAAAAAGCAATCAAGAATGGGTGGAATAGGCCAGATTGGCTGGCCAAAGAAGATTGGAAGAATGCGAAGAAAGCAGCGCGCGAGAATCTCGACAAGTGGAAGCAACAAAAGGATGCAGCCAGAGCGCGAGTAGAGGCAGGGAGCTCGCACCACTTGGGGAGCGGTGGATGGGCATCATTTGAGGCCGATTTTGTAAGTCTTTTCACATTGCTCTTTATGCATGTTCGATAGTTTAGGGTTTATGAGTTTTTTAGTTCTAACATAATGAAATCTTTGTATGTTTTGACAGTGGTCGATGACAGGACGTGATCCCACACCGTACGAGTGCGAGTACGCAGGCAGGAAGGGCTTAAACACCCTGATGGACATTCTCAGTTCTCGCGGTGGCATGGTTAGTATTAGGGTTTACTCTTTTTTATTTTTTGTATTGTTTTATAAATGTCGTTATATGTTTATACTTACTGAAAGCTGTCTTATTGTCTTCTTTTGCAGAATCCGACAGATACGCCGCTTGGACGCGATGAGACGTCTGATTAGACGTCGTCAGTTTAGCCGTAGCTAGATAGCATTAGTTTAGGGTTTCTCATAGCTTATGTATCATGAGACGGATTTTATACGTCTTTTTGAACCATGTATATTATTACATTTGTCACCGCAATTCCTTTTGCCAATCAATTCTTTATGCCTATGATGTTGTACAATTGTCATTATTACATTTGCCAATCAATTCAGTTTGTCTATGATGTGTACAATTGTCAATTTTGCAAACAATGCGTCTTGTCGGTGACTATTTTGGGTCTATTATTTACCTTTGCACTTTTTTAAAAAAGTGAATCAAGTACAATATGGTTGATGGGTGGCAGGGCATTCAATGCCCTGCCACCAAAAAAATATTCTCTCAGGCGTCGCTGTAAGCGTCGCTATTTATGGCTCTGTAGCGTCGCTATATGCGTCGCTATACTCTTCTGTGAGAGCGTCGCTATCTGCGTCGCTATAGGCGTCGCTATGAGCGTCGCTATGAGCGTCGCTATGAGCGTCGCTATATAGCGACGCCTATAGCGACGCAGATAGCGACGCCTATAGCGACGCTCTCGTAGCGACGCTTTTAGCAACGGTTTTAGCGACGCCGGGGGTTATAAAAACCCAGTGTATTTCCGTCGCTAAGAGCGTCACAAGAGCACACAACCTCTTGTAGTGGGAATTGTGTGTGGGAGGTATGAGTTCACCATGGTTTCTCTTATTCTTCAAGGTTGAGGAGAAGGTGAGTAGGGTGCAGAGAGGAGTGGTGAGAGAGGTGGGGATGATGAGTGGAGAAGCGTGTGTGCAAGAGGAAAATGATAAAGTGGAAGAGAGAGTGTAGCTGCATAGCATGGGAAAACTGGGGTCCACTAATAAAATCATAGCTCACAGCTCGTAGCTCAAAAAAATATGAAAAATTTGAGGCAAAAGTTCAGCCCACGAGCTACAACTTTTGTTTGTATCACCTTTTCAAATTCGGAGAGCAAGTGAACTTTAAAATTCAGCAAAACCGACCGTTTTTTTCCACTGCACAAAGTCCTTGTGGGGTCCTTCTTTGGATGATTCTTTTGAATACCTCCAAGAGTGAGCCCTCCATAGTGCATGTATGCATGCCACCTACCCTTGACCTTATTTGGTAGGTCTATAATTGAAGATATTGTTGAGATTAGGATATAAGTGAATAGTACAACTAAGAAAATCAAATATTGAGGGGTCTAAAAAATATGTACATGTCAAATATAAATAATATAAGTGGAAAAAATATAAAGGGGTCAAAAGAAATCTCTCTCATTATGAGGCCATCATAAAAAGATAAATATTTTTGGTGTTCTAATTTTTTTAGAAAAAAACAAAATAGATGTAGGAAGGGAAAAATCACAATAGTTAAAAAATATACACATAAATAAAACTAGTTTTTTTGGATTTTTGTTGGGGTGGAGTTACACCAAATATAAGAGAAGCTTACATGAAAATATTTCTATATGGAATAAAGAGTATGAAAAATGGTAAGAAAAATTGTGGTAATGGTGAGGCAATGTACAGAGCATAAATAACACACACATAGGTAGAAATATTTAAATAAATACCAAAATAATTGTGAAAAAATCTTTTATTTAGGCCCTATATACAAAGAAATATTTACATACGCATGGGCCATAATATACTTATATTTTTTATTTTTATTATTATTTTTGGCTCAACTAGCCCAATGACTAGCTAATTGAGGGTTTTTAAAGAAGATATGGGAAAAGTCCCGTGACTCACGCACGCCTATGTACAGTGAAATGGTAGGGATAGCCACAGTGTTTGGGTGATTTTGGTGTTGAAATGGAGGGAGAAAGCGCAGGTAGACGAGAAGAGAGAGAGACGACTCCACAATCTGCAAGCCCCAAAGTGTGCCCAATGACTACACGAGATGAGTTTATATAGAGGGGACCAGGGTGCTATATATGGAGACACTATTTATAGCTCAACACCCCCACTCAAATGAAGGTCCCTAATTGTGGATGAAAAAACCCTTGGGGGCTCAAGGGAAAAACCCACAGCTCTATATATACCCACCGTTATATTAAAATATTTCAAATGTACATTTACAATGTTCAAAGGAACTACATCACTCCTGTTTTACAATGTGCCCTTTCAAGGGTCTTCTTATAATCCAAGATATAGACGATTGAGATACTGCAAATTCTTTGGTAGAGCAACTTCAATATCCTTGAGCCCCACATCACATTGTCCTTGGAGACAGTTCGCGACGCCGATCTGGAGACGACATAGAAACAAATGTAATGTCAATGCAAAATCACATGTACACACACATATACAATGTCGACATAAAATAAATGTGGTGGGGCCTAAATGAATTCAAATTATGTAATCATCATGGTATCACATACCATGGCATCAAGGATGCTCTTTTTATGTAATCATCATGGTGTCACGTACCATGGCATCATGGAACTCTCCATGGCATCAAAGACGCTCTTTTTATATAATCATCATGGTGTCATGTACCATGGCATCATGGAACTCTCCATGGCATCAAAAACACTCTTTTTATGTAATCATCATGGTGTCACTTATCATGGCATCATGGAACTCTCCATGGCATCAAAGACGCTCTTTTAAATTTCTTATCTTGCATTATCAGAAACCATAGCCATGGATAAAGAAAATAAAGACGCATCACGTAATATCACCTTGCATCATCAAGAACCATGGCAATGGATGATAACAAATAGAGACCTCTAATCACTGATAACAATCGACGATAAAATAACATAAACATCACTTTTAAAATTTTGACATAGAAACGGAAGCAAATCTATAACATAAGCATGAATTTTTAAATTTTCACATAGAAGTGACGAAAAGTAATCGAGATAAGAGTCCTATCGATACTCGGAAGTGATGAACATTGAGCGTCTCACAATCCTGCAGCCACATAGGAAAGATGCGGCAACCACTATGCCCATAGCAGAGAATAGTGAGATGATCATTATCAAGATATACCTAGAAGCCCAAAGGAGAAGCCTTAACAGAGGTCTGTTCTATGATAAAAAATGTAATGGACCACATCTGGGCGAAATGTAATAGAACTGGTCATGCATGCTCTTTACTCTTAAAATAATGTGATTTCTTCTTAAATTAATAGCATGATCATAAATTTAGACAAGGTAAAAATAGCCTGTTCCTTGACGTCTTGCCGCCAGCCGCAATGTGAGGCACCCCACTGAGTAATAGTAGTTTCTTTTGCAACCGTTATAAGAATAAAACGGACGTTTTGCATTCTAATTAAAGCATGCTCACAATAAATCCTAAAATTACACCATTCGACTTACAGTGTTCAGCGCTGCCTTTTAAAAATAGACGACCTCGGGTGCTAATTATATCAGCATGGCCCGGGGTGCTAATTATATCACTAAGAGAAGATTTTGTATACATGCAGTGCGCATCCACACACACAAAGGCTCTGTCGCACTGAGAATCCGATAGAACATACATGGAGGCGCACACAACTGATCAAGGCTCTGCCGCACTCAGAATTGGCAGCAAATACATGGAGGCGCACATAGCTAATCAAGAAGTAATTACTGCACTTCAGGCCATGGACCCAATGCCAGCCCTCTGACGCACTGCAAACAGTACGGAAGCATGCATATTTGCATGAGAAGCATGATACCAATCTACAGCTCTTTCAATAGAACATAAGTGGCGCATTCACACAAGCTTTCTAGCTCTTCTTTCTTTGTTTCTATCTATCGGGTCTCAATGCATCATCCTCATGGATAACCTTGCATGCACTACAACTTTGTTCTACAGCAGAGTTTCCATGCTGACCAAACCAAACTGTGTCAAAATCCACTAGCCTCTATGGTTAATTAACGCTCTGCGAAGAGATGCTATTGTTTTTGAGTTTCAACCAAGTATACATCAATCGTAAACAGAATCTGATAAAACTTATCGTGATATAATAATGTTCACATCCAAAACACCAGTCATGTTTTTCTATCTGAAATGTTTACGCAACAAGAAAGCAACATTGATATAAAGATTCTTCAAGCAGTTTAAGGAAGAAAGGACATCACGAGTAAACTTATCTTTCATGTCTATGCAGTCCATAGCTCTAATACCATGTTGAAATGGAGGGAGAAAGCGCAGGTAGACGAGAAGAGAGAGAGACGACTCCACAATCTGCAAGCCCCAAAGTGTGCCCAATGACTACACAAGATGAGTTTATATAGAGGGGACCAAGGTGCTATATATGGAGACACTATATATAGCTCAACATTTGGTAGGGTGAATTAACTCACTGTGGCAATTACAAAGAGCCGAAAAACGGCTATCAACATATAAGCTCAACATTTACAACCACAAATAGCTCGTAGATGCGTTAGCACATGTGCTCCAATTTGCAAGGAATGCTTGGCATTGTTGTGTAGGTGCGGTCTTTGTTGTTATTTTTCTTTCTTGTGATTTATGTCCTTCATATCCATCTATTGTTGTCATTATAGGTCTATTGCTAGATCTAAATTCAAAAAGAAGCCAATCTCGTTCAGCTTGACTCTTATCATCATGGATAGATAAAGCTGCAAATGCATCCATTGGAAGTTGTTTAGTAGCTTGATCACAACCTCTTTTTGTTTCCATAAATATGATCACTTTACTTCCATCCATCATTCAACTTCCAATGGATGAAATACAATCGTTTTGATTTGAGATTCAAAACCCATGTTTGCTAGGGGCTTTTTAATTCTTTGCCTTCTTCGTATCACTGGTGCCGACATATTTCTCCATTTCTTTCAATTTAATACTGTAGACATAAGAACTAGATGTTCAGTTAAAATAAATAAAAAAACTTTTCAATATATTAGAAAAACAATCACTAAGAAAGCAATCAAATCTACACAATATGAGATTTGCAATGCACTCTAGTCAATTCCACATATCGACCACATATGTTTCGAGAGGACATACACATTGCGATGCACTCTCTACATGACATTATGGAAACAAAAATAATATGAAATTGTCAATGTAATTATAAATATAATGATTAGTTATATATCCTCTGCCATCTGAAAACAATAAGACACAACTATTTTCACATGCTACAAAGAATCATCAACATTTACATTGAAATGATGATAATTATTTTCAAAACACACATGAAAGAAATAATGTCGATGATTGAGCATCTCAGGCACTAACAATCCTTTAAATATAATACATAATTTACTCCCTATATAAACCAATGCATAAAACAAGGCAATGCAATATTCAATACAATTACACAATTGAGCAATAAGGACTACTTGTACCCAGTCAAGGATTGTAGCCTCCTTATGTATCCAATTCAATATATAAAAGCTACTTTCACCCAATTAAGAATTATAGCTCTCATATTGTGCGGTGAAAATGTTCAAATCTATGATGTGGAAAAATGCAAGACTTCAAGGATCTTTATATACCCAGTACACTAGTACAGGACATCCGACCCTTGACTATCAACTCGTTATTTAAATATGCTCATCTTCTAAAACCAACTACAGCCCTTTTATGGACCAATGGCTTCGTCACAATGAGCATGACTCTCCTAATTCTCAATTTTTTTGGTTTAGGACTTTTATGTTCGATGAAGGATTTAAATAGTTTTAGAAGTGGTTACAGAATTAAGAATCACGTTCGGCCCAAGAAAAAGACCCATGACTCTATAACCTTAGGTCAACTCACAAGGAGATGACTATACCCGGTGCTCGGATATACTCCTCAGGGATTTGCCTAGTTAAAATACGAAAGTAAGAAGATGTTTACTATATACATTCTAGCCCACTGGGCTTTCCCATTTTCCCGGTGGGCCCGCCGATAAAACAGTACAGCCCGGCGGGCAGCGCCGGGAAGATTATGAAATAGAAACGACTTCTAATAATTATGAAAAATATAGCATATCTTATAGAACAACTCCATGAAAAAATAACTATCTCCGTAAAAAATGATTATGAAAATACATCACACCATGGAGCAACTCTATAAATGAATAACCATCTTAGTAATAAATAATCAATATGAATGGATTCTAATATCACCTTGAAAATACATCAAGACATTATAGCTCCATGAAAGAATAACCATCTGAATAAGAAATGATCTGTACGAATGATTTGTAATCACCGTGAAAATGCATCATGACCTCATGAAACAACTCCATGGAATAACAATCATCTCAACGACAAAGGATTAGTATA
This sequence comes from Adiantum capillus-veneris, assembly GCF_014529385.1. Lineage (NCBI taxonomy): Eukaryota > Viridiplantae > Streptophyta > Polypodiopsida > Polypodiales > Pteridaceae > Adiantum > Adiantum capillus-veneris. Next base: position 61,635,282 of record NC_140940.1, on the reverse strand, counting down.
AATGACTTCTAACATATCATGAAATCATGAAACAACTCTATAAAAGAATAATCGTCTTAGTGACAATTGATCAATATGAACACTTTCTAATCATCATCAAAACATGTCATAGCATCATGCAAAAATTCCAGGGAAGAATAATCATCTCAATGAAAAAGAATCAATACGAGCAATATTTAATTATCAAGAAAATGTATCATGGCATCATGGAACAACTCTATAAACCAATAGTCATATCAGTAATAAACGACTAGTACGAACAAGTTTTAATCACTATGAAAATGTGTCATGGCATCACAAAACAACTCCATAGAAGAATAACCATCTCAATAGTAAACAATCAATACAAAAAAGAATTATTCATCAAGAAAATCTATCATGGAATTATGAAACAACTCTATGGAAGAATAACCTTATCAACAAGATGAATGATTAGTACGAAGGACTTTTTATCATCATGGAAGCGTATCATGGAATCATGGAACAACTCCATGGCATTATAAAAAACAATCAATATAAATAACTTGTAATCATCGTGAAAACGTATCATGGCATCATGGAATAACTCCATGAAATACTAACCATCTTAATAAAATGAACGATCAATAATAACACCTTGTCATCATCATGAAAATGCATCATGGCACCATGGAACAACTCCATGGAATAATAACCATATCAATTATAGAACAATCAGTACCAACAACTTGTAATCATCATGGAAATGCATCATGACATCATGGAATTACTCCATGGAATAAAGCGCGTTATGGCATCATGGAATAACTCCATGGAATAATAATAATCTTAGTAACAAACGGTCATTACAAACGCCTTGTAATCATATTGAAAATGCATCATGGCATCATAGAGTAACTCCATGGAGTAATCATCATTTTAAAATAGAAAATAGAAAAGAATGAATAATACGAACTACTTCTATCAGCATCATGAAAACACATCATGGAACAACTCCATGGAGTAATAACCATCTTAATAATGATTGATTAGTAAGAATGACTCCTAATCATCACATAAAATTATAAATTTCAATAACAAACGATCATAAGTAAAGACTAAGTTTTTTATATTTTGGCTGAAAATAGATTATTAAAATGTATCTCTTTGATAAATTATCAAAATTATAACTTTTTCATATCTATATGTAAATAAATGATATAAATCAATAAATTAAAATGTTCAAATACAACTCTTTGATTTTTACAATCAAAAGAGAAAAAAATTCAAATAAAACTCTTCAATAAATCGTTAAAGTATAACTCTTTGATAAATCATCAGAAATATAATCATCGACATTCATAAAGAAGAGAAATAATGTGAACTTTCAAAGTATAAGTATCGATATGGATTAAAGATTATAAAACAAATCATCTAAATTGTAAGTATTTGAGATGTAACTATATAAATCATTGAAACATAACACTTTAATAATCATCCGAAAAGAATAAAAAGAATTATTCAAACATAAGTTTTTAACGTGAATCTTCGAATCCAACACAGATTATCAAGATGTATAACTGTCAGTAATTTCAATAATATATATACATATACATATACATATATATATATATATATATATATATATCGATTTGATCTTTATCATAGATTACACACAATCGAAACAAAAAGCAAACTACAAGGTTTTCAAGCGATATGACTTTGATTTAACTCGATGTATACGCATCAAAATATATGTGATATATATGAATTTTAAGTATAGAGATCAATCAATTTATGTACTTCTTTAAATATATAAAGCAAATTGAAGATGATATAAATTTAACATGCTTAATTTTTAATTTATTTCTTTTATATAAACCTCATTGCATATGATTTATAAAAAGAAAATCAAGAATTGTACAATAAGAAGAATTAAAGATATTGTAAGTTCAATATTCTAAACTTTTACTCTATTTCTTTTACACAAATCGAACTGCATATAATCCATGAAAAGCAAATCCAAGAATCATGTAACAAAAAACTCAACACGTATCAATATAGATATCTAATTGAATACAACATAATTAACTCTTGATCCAAGTTCCTTTATGCAAATCTAATTGAATATGATGCATGAAAGGTAAATTAAAGATCATAACAATAAGTTTAACACAATTAGATTTGAAATTTTAAAAACTCATACCTCTTGATGATTTTAATTGAAAACGTATTGAAAATAGTTATCAATTTCTTGCAAGTTACTTTTGGTGTAGAATTTGACAAATCTGATATGATCAGCAACTCCGAAACGTGTCAAAACCTTGATAACGACTCTTCAAACATTGAAATCCGAGTTTCAAGGAGAAAGCTATGATGCTTTTATATTTTGCTGAATTGTAGATTTTTGTTGCGCGCTCGCAAGGTACATTCGTGCGAGACAAAAAACGCTCTATTTTTGTGAAGGAAAAGCAACCACGCTTTGATACCTGGTTGAGAAGTATCATAATAACTAATATTAAATTCTCAGGAAAAGCAACCACGCTTTGATACCTGGTTGAGAAGTAACTAATAACTAATAGGATCAATATTTAATCATCAAGATCATGGAACAACTCTATAAACCAATAATCATATCAGTAATAAACGACTAGTACGAACAAGTTTTAATCACTATGAAAATGTGCCATGGCATCACAAAACAACTCCATAGAAGAATAACCATCTCAATAAACAATCTATACAAAAAAGAATTATTCATCAAAAAAATGTATCATGGAATTATGAAACAACTCTATGGAAGAATAACCTTATCAACAAGATGAATGATTAGTATGAACGACTTTTTATCATCATGGAAGCGTATCATGGAATCATGGAACAACTCCATGGCATTATAAAAAACAATCAATACAAATAACTTGCAATCATCGTGAAAATGTATCATGGCATCATGGAATAACTCCATGAAATACTAACCATCTTAATAAAATGAACGATCAATAATAACGCCTTGTCATCATCATTAAAACGCATTACGGCACCATGGAACAGCTCCATGGAATAATAACCATATCAATAATAGAACAATCAGTACCAACAACTTGTAATCATCATGGAAACGCATTATGACATCATGGAATTACTCCATGGAATAAAGCGCGTTATGGCATCATGGAATAACTCCATGGAATAATAATAATCTTAGTAACAAACGGTCAATACGAACGCCTTGTAATCATCATGAAAATGCATCATGGCATCTTAGAATAACTCCATGGAGTAATCATCATTTTAAAATAGAAAATAGAAAAGAATGAATAATACGAACTACTTTTATCATCATCATGAAAACACATCATGGAACAACTCCATGGAGTAATAACCATCTTAATAATGATTGATTAGTAAGAATGACTCCTAATCATCACATAAAATTATAAATTTCAATAACAAACGATCATAAGTAAAGACTATAAGTTTTTTATATTTTGGCTGAAAATAGATTATTAAAATGTATCTCTTTAATAAATTATCAAAATTATAACTTTTTCACATCTATATGTAATTAAATGATATAAATCAATAAATTAAAATGTTCAAATACAACTCTTTGATTTTTACAATCAAAAGAGAAAAAAATTCAAATAAAACTCTTCAATAAATCATTAAAGTATAACTCTTTGATAAATCATCAAGAATATAATCATCGATATTCATAAAGAAGAGAAATAATGTGAACTTTCAAAGTAAGTATCGATATCGATTAAAGATTATAAAATAAATCATCTCAATTGTAAGTATTTGAGATGTAATTATATAAATCATTGAAACATAACACTTTTAATCATCCGAAAAGAATAAAAAGAATTATTCAAACATAAGTTTTTAACGTGAATCTTCGAATACAGCACAGATTATCAAGATGTATAACTGTCAGTAATTTCAATAATATATATACATATACATATACATATATATATATATATATATATATATATCGATTTGATCTTTATCATAGATTACACACAATCGAAACAAAAACCAAACTACAAGGTTTTCAAGCGATATGACTTTGATTTAACTCGATGTATACGCATCAAAATATATGTGATATATATGAATTTTAAGTATAGAGATCAATCAATTTATGTACTTCTTTCAATATATAAAGCAAATTGAAGATGATGTAAATTTAACGTGCTTAATTTTTAATTTATTTCTTTTATATAAACCGCATTGCATATGATTTATAAAAAGAAAATCAAGAATTATACAATAAGAAGAATTAAAGATATTGTAATTTCAGTATTCTAAACTTTTACTCTATTTCTTTTACACAAATCGAACTGCATATAATCCATGAAAAGCAAATCCAAGAATCATGTAACAAAAAACTCAACACGTATCAGTATAGATATCTAATTGAATACAACATAATTAACTCTTGATCCAAGTTTCTTTATGCAAATGTAATTGAATATGATGCATGAAAGGTAAATTAAAGATCAAAACAATAAGTTTAACACAATTAGATTTGAAATTTTTAGAACTCATACCTCTTAAAGATTTTAATTGAAAACGTATTGAAAATAGTTATCAATTTCTTGCAAGTTACTTTTGGTGTAGAATTTGACAAATCTGATACGATCAGCAGCTCCGGAACGTATCAAAACCTTGATAACGACTCTTCAAACATTGAAATCCGAGTTTCAAGCAGAAAGTTATGATGCTTTTATATTTTGCTGAATTGCAGATTTCTTTTGCGCGCTCGCAAGGTACATTTGTGCGAGACAAAAAATGCTCTATTTTTGTGAAGGAAAAGCAACCACGCTTTGATACCTAGTTGAGAAGTATCATAATAACTAATATTTAATTCTCCTAAATGATTTTCGCATGTTAAACTGATCATTTATTATGGTGAAGTGTCAGGGGATAAAAAGCTAGAATATTGGTTAAGTTGGCAGACCGACCACAATAGGGATCCAAAGCAAGTAAAATAGGGATCCAAAGGGGGGTCCATCTAGAAAAGAGCAATGTGCAACAATGGGCTTTAAAGACCCTAAGGTTCAACCCATTAAGACTTCCAAAATGCTAAGGTTCCAAAATTGAAAGGTTATGTCCAAAGGTCAAACACTAGCAAAATTGGATGCTTTGTATGTGTTCAAAAAGTCTTCATAGTTCCTATATAAGATGGGGCGAGCCCTGGAAGTAGGGGATGAGACAGAAACACACATAGACACACACACACACAAGCCTCCTTTACACAAAGGGAATGAGGGACACGTGTCATCTCCCTAGCCTAGATGCCCACAAGGTGTACTCAAATCCTATCGGATGGCCATGGAGGTGGACAAATGAGAATTAGGCTAGAGTAGATATACTTCAATTAGATTAAAAACACTTGATAAAGGAACCAATAAGAATTAAGCTCTCTAGAAGATTATTGAACAGTCTATCGAGGGATCCAATGAGCATTCAACAACCCAATGGCTTGCCTGATTCATATTGGCTAGGAGACAAAGGGGTCCAATGAGAGTTTAGTTGCATCAATTAATCACCTAAAGCTCTAACAAAAAGGGAAAGGGGGACACATGTCATAAGGCTATCATTTATGCTCCGTTAATCCTATTGGCTAAGCCTAGAGAGTTCCAATGGGGTGGTAGCATGAGGGGTCGACCAAGAGAGAGAGGGGGCTGATTATCTCAAGTCATTATTCCACACACACTCACACAAGCTCATGTGTGAAGCAAGAAGACTCTCTCTTCTTCTCAAGCTTTAAAGGAAAGCTTATCACCTACTCCAAGGTTGTGAGAAGGGAGGCCTACACCAACAATTGTTGGCTTTGTGATGCAAATCCATCCAAGAGCCAAGCTTCAATGCATGCTCATTTCCTCTACTAAGCTAAGCTATGCTAATATGAGTGATTATGTGAGGAGATGTACATATTTCTTGTAAGACTACTCCTTCTTCCTCTCAATCTACTCTCATACCCCGCTAGCTCTCACCACCTTCAAAGGTGTGCGGGGTCTTGGGCCTGAGACCGTGATGGAATTGATGTTGCCTTTTATGAGTTTTTTTCTTAGTGCTTGAAGCTTCCACCTTCATTGCACTAGCTAGTATTGAAGGAACACAAAGAATTGTATTGTAAAATGACTCTCTTGATGGGAGAAACCTATAATACAAAGACTTTTGGAGGGGGGACCGGCTCCATGTAAATCCGGTCCTCAACTGTTGTCAATAGCTTAATTTCTCTCTCTTCTGACGTATTGTTCATTCTATCTAAGTAGGTATTATGTATTTTGTTGCTCTCTTCACCCAGGCACTGTTGTTATGCTCATTAGAAATCTATTATAATGAAATGCCCACTATGTTCATTCTAATTTCCGCTACACACAAGTTGTTGAGAGAGAAAGAGAGAGCACAAAAATAGAACCCCAAAGTGTGTGGAATACACACATGAGATGATGTATATATAGAGGGGACCTGGGTGCTATATATAGAGAAGCCATATATTGAGTAGATTCACATATAAGCTCAACACCCCCGCTCAAATAAGAGTCCCTAACTGTGAATGAAAAAAAATCCTAGGGGGATCAAGGGTAAAACCCACAGCTCTATTTAGACCCACCGTTATATTATAAAAATCATTTAATGTACAAATGTTCATGAGGAGCTACATCACTCCTTTTAAAATGAACATTTTATGAGGAGCTACATCACTCCTTTTAAAATGAATGTTTTATGAGGAGTTATATCACTCCTATCCTATCAAATACAATAATGAATACAAAGAATAAATAAAGAGGTGTAAAAGCTATTGATTAGCTCGTGATCAAAAGTGTCTCCGTGAATCTGTTGTGTAGCTTGTCATCAATATGGCATTACCAAACATGTCTTCATGTTATCATCAATATGGCATCACCAAACATGTCTTCATGTTGTCATCAATATGGAATCACTAAACATGTATTCATAAATCTTTTATTGTCACCAAGTTTGTCTTCATGAAATCAATTCTTTGATCAATCGTACATAGATCATAGACTCAAAAAACATAGTCATGAAAATTTTCAGCATCGTTAGTGAAATAATTACATTCACAATGCCATAAGAGATGGTTCGCTACGCCACTCTTTTGACAACATATATACGCACGACAACATATGTGTACATAAAGTATGAACGTAAAAGTTCAAAATGCGTGATTACGTGATGTAAATGGCATGTGTATATACTACATAAAATGATATTTATCATCAACGTAGTCATATCAATGAATATCATCAAAGTATTAACAGAACATCATCATTGTATCAATAAAAATAAATAAATCATCATGGTATCAACGAAAAGCATCATGGTATCACCTAGAATAATCATTGTATCAACGAAACAACATCATGGTATAAGCGAGAATAGACATGGTATAAACGAAACAACATCATGGTATCACCGAGAATAATCATGGTTGTTGGAGCTATATATGGCTCACTCTACTGAACTTGGTCTCACCTATATATTTGTATCTTGTCCTCAATATGAATCAGTCTTTGGGAGCGTATATGGTGTGTCTCTTGTCTCGTCTCTCTCTCTTTCTCTCTACATCTCAACATGGTATCAGAGCGGTAACGATCACGCGCCGATTCAATTCATGGTGACACAATAGTATGTGTATGTGATTCGCATGTAAGATTCAAAATTGCTACAAATTTTATTTTTGAGCGTTGATTCTTGTTAACTGTGGTTGTTTTGTGTTAAGAAGAATATGATTAGTGTTTTATGTGGCGTTTATTTCTAATCAATCTAATCGTTGATTACATTTTCTTGTTGATGACACCTTGAACTTCCTCTCAATTTTTCTTGCTGTTCTGCTCAAAATTTGGAGAAACAGGAAAAGCGCAATGGAGCATAGCGCAATGGTACTTTTTATCCAAAACTTGTTCGTCTCCTCGAGCTCTTCGATTTTTGAGTTCTAGGTTTGCGTCAATCGGAGTTCACAGCAGAAAGTTATGTTGTTTTAACTGCAATTGAGCTTGACGCAGCTTTCTTCGTCCTACTTCTTCGTGAAGCGTCCGCGATCGTTTTTCTTGTTTTGGCGTTAACTTTCTCGAGAAGATTTAGCTTTTTGCTATTCGTATTGTGGCCATCAATCTTGCGTCTCACGCCACTCTATTTTGAGGACTCGTTTATTATTAACGTCTCCTTTACCCTGTCTTTTTTGGGTGACGTCTCTCACGTCTTTGGACGTTCCTTGAGCATCCTTCTTACGTTTATCGTTGACAGAACGCAGTACTCATATCTCTCTCATTATCAATTGCGGCCTTCACCATATATGGTGTGCAGATTCTGCGATCTTATCTTATATGTCTTCTCGCAACAAGATATGGCTATGAATATTCTCGTCAACGGCTTTCCTTCTGGCCAGCGTTCTGTTCCTCCTTTCCAAGGTCAAGGATTTCCAGGCTTGAAAGCAAAGATGTTGTTAATTCTTGAAGGCGATGAACTCTCCGATGTTGTTCTTGGAAATCGTGTTTGTTCGCCTCAGCCTGTTGATACAGATAATGATAACATGCTTATCACTGAAGGACCTATATTTGAAGATTGGAATGTTGCCTATACGGATTGGCAACGATGTGATAAAGCAACTCGTCGGTATATTCTTTCTGCTCTTACTGATTCCCTTTTGCTTGATATGTATGAACTGCCTACTTCCCACGACGTATGGAAGTACCTTATTGCAAACTTTCAGGAGAAATCTGTTACAGAAATACATTATTTGAGAGGGTTGCTTAACAAGTTACAATATGAAGTTGGTACTGCCATGACGAGACATACTGAATCTTTCAAATCTATTATTAATCAACTTGCTTCTGCCAGTGATCTTGTTCCACAAAAGCAACTGATTACACTTCTCCTTGATACGGTGAAGGACTCTTCTTATGATAACATTGTTACTATTGTCTCTAATAAAGATGGTCTTGATTTCGACCAAGCTTGCATGTCTTTAATTGAATACTCTCAACGTCAAGAACGTCGGAATGCTGGTCACGATACAGCTATGATTTCACAAGAGGAGACTGAGTCACAACAGATGGAACATGCTTTTTATGCTCGAAGGCGTTCATTTCAACAAGGAAACCGCAGAGGTGGCCGTCGCGGTAATATTTTCTCTCATCTCAAATTTCCTAATAAGCAATGTTCTTACTGCAACAGAAATGGCCATACTGAAGATGATTGTTGGGCACGTTAATATGATGAAGAACACAATATTACCACAAAACAACCACATTTATCTAGAGACTCTTCTTCTTCTTGTTGTGAATATTGTGGACGATCTGATCATCCCACTCATATGTGTTATAAGCGTCGATTCGACACAGATCGGAATAGAGCATATTCTATTGAACATCGAAACAACATTGTACCAGAAACAAGCTGCGTCCTATGTTCAGTTGCTCCAGACACAATACTTCATGTACGTGATGGATCACTTTTTATTGTCGATTCTGGTGCTACAGGAAATATGACATATCAGTCTAAGTGGCTCCATAACTATCATCCACTGCCAGTTCAACGTGTTGTTTATCTTCCTGATGATACTACTTGTTGTCAAGTAAAGAGTATTGGATACTTATATCTTGGTACCTTATCTTCTTCCACTCGAATTTTGCGAGGAGTATTACATGTACCAGTTCTTCAACGTAATCTTCTTTCAGTTGCTAGACTTGTTGATCTTGGTCTGTTTGTTGGATTTGATCATACCAAATGCCGAATTGAGAAAGATGGATAGACTATAGCCACTGCTCCTCGAAATGGTAATTTGTTTGAACTCTCTCTCAACGATGCTGTAGCAAATATTGTCACTTGAATATTTGTACATAGATGCACAATTCACTTTCACATCATCACCGCTGGTTCATATTTCACATTGTATAGGGGCTTGGGTTTTTCCCTTAAACTCCCCAAGGGTTTTTTCATCCAAAGCTAGAGACCTTTGTTTGAGTAGGGGTGTTGGAGCTATATATGTCTCACTCTACTGAACTTGGTCTCACCTATATATTTGTATCTTGTCCTCAATATGAATCAGTCTTTGGGAGCGTATATGGTGTGTCTCTTGTCTCGTCTCTCTCTCTTTCTCTCTACATCTCAACAATTGTATCAACGAAACAACATCATGGTATCACCGAGAATAACCATGGTATCAAAGAAACAAGATCATGGTATCATCAAGAATAACCATGGTATCAATGAAACAACATCATGGTGTCACCGAGAATAACCATGGTATGAACGAAATATCATCATGGTATCACCGAAAATCATCATGATCAAAGTACTAACAAAACATCATGATGGTACCATCAACATCACTATGGTATCAACAAGAGATTATTAATAAAACGACGTAGACTATATCTCTAGAAGAATAATTATACCACAATCAATGAAGGCATATATCATATAACAAAAGATCATGTACCATCAGTACCTCGATAGAATGTGGACGATCATCAATGACTCGATTGAATCAAAACGATATTCATGACAGATATCCATGAAAAGATCTATAGATATTTGATATCTTGAAATATAGGTATCCAAGAATAAATCATCAGTAAATGTCTCGGAACATATTAGACAGCTTGAAATAGTATAGACTTTTGAGAATTTATATCTATAACACTGATTCGGTTTGTAACTGTCTTTTATAGTAAATTTACGTCAGCAACAAATATATGATTGATGAAGAGAAAAATATAATTGATAAGTTTTCAATTAGAAGGAAAATGAAAAGCAAGAAGCAAAATTTGGTTTTTAAACATGTTTCTAGTCTGAGAACGATAACCTAAAATCGATGCCGAATTTAGAGAAACTTTCTTTTGCAAAGTTATAGACCACATTGATTTTGCTGGCTCTGGATAATAGTTTCTACAAAATAGTTTTCAATTAGGAGATAAATCGAAAACAAAAAGCAAAAGTTGCTTTTCAAACATGTATGCAGTCTGCGAACGATAACTTAAAATCGATGCAGAATTTTAAAAAAAATTCTTCTGCAAAGTTCTAGACCACATTGATTATGGTGCCTTGCATGGGCTGCTTTTGCAAAATCGTTTTTGATTAGGAGAAAAAATGAAAACAAAAAAATGAAGGTTGCTTTTTAGACATGTACGTAGTCTGCGAGAACGATAAGTCAAAGTCAGTGCAGAATTTGGAAAAACTTTCTTCTACAAAGTTGTAGAACACATCGATTCCTGTGCTTCACGAGTGTTGTTTTTGTAAAATCGGTTTCAATCAAGAGAAAATTTGAAAACAAAAAGTGAAAGTCGGTTTTCAGACATGTATTGAGTTCGCGAACGATAACTCAAATCGGTGCAGAATCTGAAAAAAGTTTCTTCTGCAACGTTGTAAACCACATCAATTCCAATGCCTTGCACGGGTTTTTTTTGCAAAATCATTTTCAACTAGGACAAAAAATGAAAACAAAAAGTAAAAGTTGCTTTTCAGACATGTATATAGTCCACGAACGATAACTCAAAATGGGTGTAGAATTTGAAAAAAGTTTCTTCTGGAAAGTTGTAGACCACATTGATTGCGGTGCCTTGTGCGGAGTTGTTTTTGCAAAATCGGGTAGTTTCTATAAAATCGTTTCTAATTAAGAGAAAAATTAAAAACAAAGACGTCCTACTCTGATACCATGTTGAGAGAGAAAGACAGAGCACAGAAATAGAACCCCAAAGTGTGTGGAATACACACATTAAATGATGTATATATAGAGGAGACCTAGGTGCTATATATAGAGAAGCCATATATGAGTAGCTTTACATATAAGCTCAACAGTTACTAGGCCATTAAATGTTACAAGAAGGTAGAGAAAGAGAAGAATAGAGAGGTGATACGCAGAGTGTGCAACCCCAAATTGTGTAGAATACACACCCAAGGTAATATATGTATAGAGTAGACCTAGGTCTATATTTAGAGTAGCTTCACATTTAAGTTCAACAAAAGACACGTCGGAAGAGCACTTCAAGGACTGCAATTTTAGATCATAATCTCCAATCTATGATGACCTCAAGAATACTCCTTTTTAGCATCATCAAGGCATATGTTGTTCCTTTAAATCCGCATCTGACATACATTAATTGTAGAACTAGCTTGTTAGCAAGCCCTAAACACTCATCGGTAATCAGGTAAGCTTTAATTAAGCTCAATGAGCATCTTCTTGGTATCTTTCTTAGCATGGGAGAGGAGCTGCACGACAACGGATGTCATTCCTAGGGAGCTACCTTGTAAAAGGGAATAAGATGTCAATAGAACTTCTACATGGTAGTTCACCTCCTAATAAGCCTCTTGATCAGCTCTCACTGGCTCAACAAGAGGAGATTATGACGCAAGTGAATTAGCTTGTGAAAAAGGGTGCTTAAGGCCGCAAGTAAACTCCTATGCTTAGCCACAATCCCTCAAACAACCCCTCTAGCCAATCCTCGTTGCCTTGTGGATAGAGTTATTTTTTTCCAATTTGATATCGTTTAGCAAATTTAGGGCACTAGGTGTACCAAATGGACAATTTTAGCTAGTCACAGGATAATTTTTTAGCCTAATTTTCCATCATCTAACATATGCAAGTCATCTGGAGAACCTTTTGTACAGTTGATTATCATCAACTTCAACCATTTAAATAAAATAAATGTAGAAAAATATAGACATTAAGTTTAAATTCATTGACAGATATGCCCTGTAGCGTTCCTGCAAAATGAGCTAAATTACACAAACAAAAAAACTTGTTTCAAGTTTACATAGAGCGACAGAAGATACATGATTGTATTTATCACAAAGTGCAAATACATTGAGTTCCAAAGAAAACTTGATTCTAGTACAAGGATTCCAAAGCGAACTTGTTTCCAATAAAACGGTTAGTTACAAAAAAGGGTCTGACATCAGAAAGTATCACTCATGTCCTAGGTGACCTGCTAGTTGCATGTCCTTGGTCATGATTGTTACACACTTAGCATGGATAACACATAAGAACGTGTCAAAAGAGAGACTGACCAAATAAGTCTATGCAACCTCTTGGTTGGACTCGAGGGCAGCAACAGACATCCAAAGCTTTATGCTGTATCTTTGTAGCACCTCTTTAAATGTCCATGCAAATGGTGCTTTCTTGATAAGCAGGTCTGTTGTCTTTTGGTGATGTCGGATTTCAGCAAATGCTCTACAAAAGCATCGTGCTCTTTGAGGTCAATGTTGTGGGGGGCTCTGAGCTCCTTGTGGCTCTGCTCTTTGCAGCTTCTTGTAGAATCTCAAATTGCAATGGCGCTTGGGAGGTGGTTGGGGGGCATCTTCATGAGAATCATAATATTCGTCATCACTGCTTCACTCATCATTGTTAGGTTGATTAGAGACATGGCACCCATTTCCCTGGGTAGTGACTTGCCGGTCACATTTTGGTGACTTGGGCCAGAAGGCATCGCGCCCATCCCTCTTGGCAATGTCTTTTAACCCACCCTATGATTCACTAGGATGTCGTCCCCTTCCCACGATGGATGCTTATTGGATGTGTCCGTCTCTATGCATTTAGGGCGGGGTTAGCTAGCTCTTTTGGTTGTCGATTTACATGCATCATCTGCCTTCTGTGCACCTCGTTGGTCTTTGGATTCTTCTTTGCAGTTGTTTTGGTCCTTGCCATCTAGAAAGTGAGTTTGGGAGGCTTCCTAGAGCTTGTGGTATTCAGTGAGGGAGGGAGTGTTCTGTGTTTGTGATGGGGGGGGGGGGGGGGGGGGAGGTCCTCTTGATATAGGGTGAACATATAAGTGTGGGTTCACATGGTGGAAAAGAGCCGCTTAAAGCACGAGTAAATAATCTTTTGAATTACAAAATCACATGAAAGTAGAGAACTATTCAAACACACAGAGTTATACGTCTACTTGAAAATTTGCATAAACAATCAAACAATGTCTATGCAATTTCCAAGTACATTTATTGCCTCCTGGACTAGACTTTTCCCACTGTGGTCCTTGATGCTTGCCACTCTGCATGCCATACTGGACCTTGTGAGGATCAGTAGTACTCTAAGGAATGAGCATGGTCTAGTCGAGAGGCTTCTTTTGCTAAGCACGATGACCTTGCACGTTCAATCGACACTTTGTGTCCAAAGGTGGTACGATAAAATCAATTTGACATTTCCTGAAGATAGAATGAGCGCACTAAACCCCCTCCATGTCTTGTATTCTTGAAGTGGGTTTTCCTCTAAATGCAGGGTGGACATATAAGTCTGGGTTCACTTGGTGGAAAAGAGCCGCTGAAAGCACGAGTAAATAATCTTTTGAACTACAAAATCAGATGAAAATAGAGAACTATTCAAACACATAGAGCTATACGTCTTCTTGAAAATTTGCATAAACAATCAAACAATGTCTACGCAAATTCCAAGTACATTTATTGCCTCTTGGGCTAGACTTTTCCCACCGTGGTCCTTGATGCTTGCCACTCTGCATGCCATACTGGACCTTGTGAGGATCAGTAGTACTCTAAGGAATGAGCATGGGCTAGTCGAGAGGCTTCTTTTGCTAAGCACGATGACCTTGCACGTTCAATCGACACTTTGCGTCCAAAGGTGGTACGATAAAATCAATTTGACATTTCCTGAAGATAGAATGAGCGCACTAAACCCCCTCCATGTCTTGTATTCTTGAAGTGGGTTTTCCTCTAGATGCAGGGTGGACATATAAGTGTGGGTTCACTTGGTGGAAAAGAGCCGCTGAAAGCACGAGTATATAATCTTTTGAACTACAAAAGCAGATGAAAATAGAGAACTATTCAAACACACAGAGCTATACGTCTTCTTGAAAATTTGCATAAACAATCAAACAATGTCTACGCAAATTCCAAGTACATTTATTGCCTCTTGGGCTAGACTTTTCCCACCGTGGTCCTTGATGCTTGCCACTCTACATGCCATACTGGACCTTCTGAGGATCACTAGTACTCTAAGGAACGAGCATGGGCTAGTCGAATGGCTTCTTTTGTTAAGCACGATGACCTTGCACGTTCAATTAACAATTTGCATCCAAAGGTGGTACGATAAAATCAATTCGACATATCCTGAAGATAAAATGAGCGCACTAAACCCCCCTCCATGTCTTGTATTCTTGAAGTAGGCACCCCTAGCACAGTAGTGTGAACATACCTTGCGAGCTCCAAATATATAATGAACCATACATGTTCATAAAGTATGCACCATGTGCATAGAGGATGTGTTGCCCATAAAGCTAATGCATCAATTGGGTTTAGAGGTAATGGAATCATCAAACTTTAGGGGAAAAATGGCCAATAATGTCTCTGTTACTTGTGTGGGTGTAGTGAAAGCTTTGAGAGTTTCTGTTTTTGGAATCACTACATAGGTTGATGCTTATGTGATGCCAGTAAAGGGAGAAGGATACCCCCTTATCTTAGGACGACCTTGGCTCATGGGTATAGGAGCTAGGCTAGATTGGGCAACAGGAGACTTGGAGTTGAGGCCTCACGTGGGTGGCCATAGTCGGAAGGTGGTTTATAACTTGAAGAATGGGCGACAAGAGAACCTTGAACTAGAGATGTTAGTTGATGAGTGGAGCTCAAGTGGATGCTCCTCATCCATGGACGACGAAGAGAGTTCAATTGAAGAGAGTGATAGCACTCTCGAAGTCATGGGCGTCACCATAAAGGAAACTACCTCATCAGAAGAAAACCCAAGGATCCAAATGGAGAATGTGTGGGATGCCAGCCTAGAGAAGATGTTATCCAAGGATATAAAGGAAGAAGGAAAGGAGGGTTATGTAAATGTTCTCAAGAAGCATGCATCATTGTTTATTTTTTATTACACTCACATTACACGTGTCACTGCAGTGAAGCATCATATCCATCTAAAAGAACGGAGCAAGCCAGTGGTACAAAAACTAAGAATATTAGGAGTTGTGCAACAAAATGCACTGTTGTCCGAGGTGAAGAGACTCTTAGAAGCAGGATTCATATACCCAGTAGAAGATTCAGAATGGGTCTCCCCAGTAGTGGTGAGGCCAAAGAAGAATGGTAAATGGCGAGTGTGCATGGATTACAAGCCACTCAATGCTGAAACAAAGAGGGACCACTTCCCTCTCCCATTTCAAGATGAGATTCTAAATGAAGTAGCAAGCCATGAGCGATACACAGTGTGTGATGGCTACTCTGGCTACTTTCAAATACGCATTGCAGAGGAGGACCAGAAAAAGACTACTTTCATCACACCATGGGGCTGTTTTGCATTTCGAGTCATGCCTTTTGGTCTCACCAACGCTCCAGCCACCTTTCAATGATTCATGAACATGGTCTTCCAACCTTACTTTGGTAAGTCCATAAGGGTTTTCATAGATGACTTTTGTATTTACAGCTCCAAAAGTATGCATCTCGGCAAGATTGATGAAGGATTTACTCGTTTAGCTAAGCTGGGTGGACAACTAAACAAGAACAAATGTCACATTGGGGAAAGCAAGGTTACACTATTGGGGCATGTAGTGTCCATTGATGGAATCGAGGTAGATCCTGAAAAGATAGAAACATTGCTAAATCTACCTTCCCCAACTTCCATCAAACAATTAATCTCTTTCTTGCAAAAGCTAAGATATTTGAGTAGATTCATACACTTACTCTCCCAAGTGATATTTCCTCTACAACAACTGACTCGTCAAGAGACGCTTGTTTGGAGTGAAGAAAGTGATGGGAATTTTAGAGAGATTAAACAAATGTTAGGGTCACTCCTTGTAATCCTCCAACCTTGTTGGGAAGAAACATTCTTTGTAAACCCTAGTGTGGGAGAAGAGGCCATTGGTGTTGCCCTCCTACAAAAAGATCCAAAAACATCCTTTATGAGGTCTGTGTATTTTGCTAGCCGCCTCATGGAAAACACAGAGAAGGCCTACACCCTGATCGAACAGCTAGTGTTAGCTCTCATGTTTGCGGTAACCAAATTTCGGTCATACTTGCTGCTGAAGAGGTTTGTAATTATCACTGTGGAGGATATGTTTCCCTATGCACTACAACATATGGAAATCTCTGACAAAATAGCAAAGTGGGTGGTGCGACTTCAAGAGTTTGATTATATAATACAGGTTGAAAGAACAACTCGAGTATGCTTAGCCGACATTTTAACAAACAAGTGCTATGAAAAAGTTTTCCATTTGAAGAGAAAGGAACTTCCACCACCTCCAGCTCTAGAGGCTTTGGTCAATGCTTATAGCCTCTACTTTGATGGAGCATACAAGAGAACCAAGGATAAGGTAGCTGCAGGCATCGTGGTCTTATCTCCATTGGGAGAGAGGATCCATGGTGAAGGGATCACTCTAGAAGATGTCCACTCCAACAATGAAGCAGAATATCAAGCTCTAATTCATGGCCTTTGTTGGTGCCTCGATAATTCAATGAAGAGATTAAATGCTTTTGGTGACTCCATGCTTTTGGTAAGGCAAATGCAAGGTACATGGGCTTGCAAAAATGCCAGTCTCTCTACTAAAATGAGAGAATCCAAAGCTCTTATGAGGAGATTTAGGGAGGCACAAGTACATCATGTGCCAAGAGACCAGAACAAGGATGTAGACCACCTAGCATCATCGAAGTTAAATGAGTCAATAGTGGGAGCAGTGGCCATCAAACTTCCACTTCAGCAAGGCAAGGAGGACTTCGAAGATATTATGCACATTCTGGAGCAAGGAGAGGCTCCTAAACACTTGAATGTAGGGGAAAGGCGATGGTTAGCTAGGAAGGCTACCAAGTATCGCATAGTAAATGATAACTTGTATTGTCTTGGTAAGGATGGTGTGCTTAGGAGAGTGCCTTTGAAGAGTGAAATTGACGATATTTTAAAATCTTGTCACGATGATATGTGCGGAGGACACTTTGCACACGACGTCACTAGTAGAAAGGTTCTACAAGCTGGGTTTACTTGGCCAAGTCTTCATCGTGATGTCA
This sequence comes from Adiantum capillus-veneris, assembly GCF_014529385.1. Classification (NCBI taxonomy): domain Eukaryota; kingdom Viridiplantae; phylum Streptophyta; class Polypodiopsida; order Polypodiales; family Pteridaceae; genus Adiantum; species Adiantum capillus-veneris. The sequence goes on along the minus strand of NC_140940.1, from coordinate 61,617,345 downwards.
AATACTGGTGTCAAACATGTGATGAATGTCAGAAAGCAGGACCACGACGGCTCATAGCTGAACCTAAAAACCCAATAAAGGTATATGGGCCCTTTGAGAAGTGGGGAATTGATGCCATAGGGACTCTACCACGCACTCAGTCAGGTAAAGAGTACATCATCATGGGAGTAGACTACATGACTAGATGGGTTGAGGCTATGCCGACCAATAGAATTACTGCTAAGGATGTGAGTCAGTTTATCTTTGACCACATCTATTGCCGGTTTGGCACCCCTCTTGAAATACTATCTGATAGAGGACCAGGTTTAGAGCAGACTTGGTAGGAGAACTCATGCAGAAGCTAAATATTCAGCATCAACACTCTACTCCTTACTACCCTCAGTGCAATGGTTTGGTGGAAAAGGTAAATGGAATCATTTGCAAAATTCTCACCAAACAGGTACATTCGAGGCGCCAAGATTGGGACAAACACCTGAATGGATCTCTATGGGCCTATAGAACCTCCTTCAAAACCACATTAGGGTACACACCCTTTCATTTGGTTTATGGAAAGGAGGCGCTTTTGCCCATTGAAGTGAAGTTAACAAGTCTTCGAATATTGGGTATCCAGGTAGGCTCTCAAAAAGGGAAAGTACATCAAAGGATCATGGATCTAGAGAGGCTGCAATTGGATCGTGAAGAAGCCATCAACCACTATTCTCAAGAAGCAGAGAAGCGTAGAGAAAAGTTCAACAAAAAGCTAGCATCAAAAGACATCAAAAGGGGATCTCTGGTGCTTCGATATGACAATCTCTTCGACACTCGTAAGGATGGAAAGTTTCTTTTTCGATGGGAAGGCCCGTTCTTGATCACCAAAAAGTTTCAAAAATGGCTCTTATAGACTTCAAGACATTGATGGTAAAGTGCACAAGACCAGGACAAATAGATGGCGTCTAAAGCCTTATCACATCAGCATAAGGTCAGCTCAAGATCAAAAGTAGGCTAGAGGCATAAATACCCCTAGCCAGGTTTGGGGGGGCTATGATCCGAGCCTATCACAAATTTTTGTTTACTATATTTTGTTGGTTTTCCTTGTTTCTAGAGGTTTACAATAAAAGAAAGAGTGAGAACAACCTCTTGGAAAAATTAAAAAAATGATTTGATGATGGGAATTTTTTCTTGACTAGTTCACCGGAGGTGAAAGGTAGAGGGAGAACCTAGTGGTAAAGGGAAGGGAAAATATGTAAATGTGAAAAGAAAAGATATGATGTGGTTGTGGAGCCATGCACCCATGATTCAAGGGTCATGAGTGGCTCATATCACCATGGCTTTGGAGCCATATGATGATTCAAACAAATGGGACCCAAGTGGAAGACTTGGTAAAGGAAGGAACAAGACACATGATTTTGCTGGATTTTTAAAAAATACTTCCACTCCGATCCAAGAAAAGTTGTTTTCGTCAAAGTTGTAGCTGATGAGCTGGAGATTTTGACCTTATTTGCTTTATAATTTTTGCATCTACGGTCTAGGAGATATGGCCAAAATGGCAGACGCCAGTTTTTTCAACTGTGGTGGAGACCACCCCCTCTACCTTTACACACACCCACTTCCTTTTCCACATTGAGACCTTCTCTAAAAATCATCCATTAGTCTTCTCACCCTCCCCTCCTTCCTCCTCTCTCTCAAGCTCAAAAAACCATCACAAATTCCTCTTCTAATCACCTCTCAAGTCATGCTTAATCTTGTTGTAATTCATAAGTTCTCATTCAACCCCTTTCTATTATTACTAGATATATATTGATTTTATGTAGATTCTTCACATTTTAAAATAAGGAAGCTCTTGGAATCAAGCTATGGAGGAAGGAGTGAAGACAACACAAGTGATGATGGAGCCAATTAGTTGCAAATTGGTCAACAAATCACTTGGAAGGAGCTTCTTCATTGGTTGAATGTCCCTAATCAAGCTTCATTTGTACAAATTACACTTGAATCTTAACCTCACTCCTAATCACTCTCTTTCCTATATAAAGAGGCTTTCCCCTTTGTAATTTTAAGCCTCCCTCAGCCCCATTGAGTCTTTGTATCACTCACCATGAGCCCATAAAGCTCATTCATTCACTCTATTCTTGCACATTCTAGAATGCAAATTATTTCATGCTAGTAACCTCCCCTCCTCTTACTTATGTTAATTAAGAGAAATCTTTTATGTGTGTGTGAGTGTGCTTGATGTGATTTTGGCTAATCCTTGAGTGGTTGTTTAGTAATCTACATGCTATTTGTGTTGGGAGTGTTTGAAGTTATCCATTCCTTGTACACACACTAAGGTTAATGCTTCATTCATAGTGATATCTCTCTCTCTCTCTCTCTCTCTCTCTCTCTCTCTCTCTCTCTCTCTCTCTTTGTGTAGCGGTCCTAGTCCACGCTTCCAAGACTAGGTGGTGCCCTCATCTCATTTCCCTTGTGGCGCAATGGAGTTTGTTTTGGTGTAGAGACCGCCATTCCAAATTTCCTTCGTCAATACCATGATAATTTATTTATTTTTATTGATACAATGATGATGTTCTGTTAATACTTTGATGATATTCATTGATATGACTACGTTGATGATAAATATCGTTTTATGTAGTATATACACATGTCATTTACATCACGTAATCACGCATCTTGAACTTTTACGTTCATACTTTATGTACACATGTTGTCGTGCGTATATATGTTGTCAAAAGAGTGGCGTAGCGAACCATCTCTTATGGCATTGTGAATGTAATTATTGTTGAGCTTATATGTGAAGCTACTCAATATATGGCTTCTCTATATATGGCACCCAGGTCCCCTCTATATATACATAATCTCATGTGTGTATTCTACACACTTTGGGGTTCTACTTCTGTGTTCTCTCCTTCTCTCAACATGGTATCAGAGCAGTACGTTTTTGTTTTCGATTTTTCTCCTGATCAAAATCGATTTTGCAGAAACTACTTGCGAAAGGGATTGGAATCGATGTGGTCTACAACTTTGCAGAAGGAAGTGTTTTCAAATTCTGCACCGATTTTGAGTTATCGTTCGCGGACTGCGTACATACCTAAAAAGCAATTTCCGTTTTTTGTTTTTGATTTTTCTGCTTATTGAAAACGATTTTGCAGAAACTACCCGCGTGAGAGACCGGAATCGATGTGTTCTACAACTTTGCAGAAGAAACTACCCGCGATGGGGATTGGAATCTATGTGGTCTATAACTTTGCAGAAGAAAGTTTCTCTAAATTCTGCATCGATTTTGGGTTATCGTCTCAGACTGCGAATATGTTTGAAAATCAAAATTTTACTTTTTGCTTTTGATTTTTCTCATATTTGAAAACTTCTCAATTATATTTTTCTTCATCAATCATATATTTGTTACTGACGTAACTTTGCTGCAGAAGCCAGTTACACATCGTTCCGATTCAGTCGAGCCGTTGATGATCGTCCAAATTCTATCGAGCTACTGTTGGTACATGATCTTTTGTTATATGATATACTCGTTCATTGATTCTCGTATAATTATTCTTTTAGAGATATAGTTTACGTCGTTTTATTGATAATTTCTCATTGATACCATAGTGATTTTGATGGTACCATGATGATGTTTTGTTAATACTTGGGTCATGGTGATTTTCGTTGATACCATGATGATATGTCATTGATACCATGGTTATTCTCGGTGGTGCCATGATGATATTTCGTTGATACCATGGTTATTCTCGGTGATTCCATGATGATATTTCGTTGATTCCATGGTGATTTTTGTTGATACCATGATGATGTTTTGTTGATACCATGGTTATTCTCGGTGATACCATGACGTTGTTTCGTTGATACCATGGTTATTCTCGGTGATGCCATGATGATGTTTCGGTGATACCATGGTTATTCTCGGTGATGCCATGATGTTGTTTCGTTGATACAATGAATATTCTCGGTGATATCATGATGCTTTTTGTTGATACCATGATCATTTATTCATTTTTATTGATATAATGATGATATTTTCTTAATACTTTGATGGTATTCATTGATCACTACATTGATAAATGTTGTTTTATGTAGTATATACACATATCATTTGTATCACGTAATCACACATTTTGTACTTTTACGTTTATACTTTATGTACCATATGTTGTCGTGCGTATATATGTCGTCAAAAGAGTGGCGTCGCGAACCATCTCTTATGGCATTGTGAACGTAATTATTTCATTAACGATGCTAATAATTTTCATGACATTTTTTTTTTTTTTTGGAGTCTATGATCTATGTAGGATTGATCAAATAATTGATTTTATGAAGACAAACTTGGTGACAATAAAAGATTTATGAAGATATGTTTGGTGATGCCATATTGATGACAAGCTACACAGCAGATTCACGAAGACACTTTTGATTACAAGCTAATCGATAGCTTTTACACCTCTTTATTGAACCTTTGTATTCATTATTGTATTTGATAGGATAGGAGTAATGTAACTCCTCATAAAACATTCATTGTAAAAGGAGTGATGTAGCTCCTCGTAAACATTTGTATATTCAATGATTTTTATAATATAACGGTGGGTGTATATAGAGCTGTGGGTTTTTCCCTTGATCCCCCAAGGGTTTTTTCATCCAGAGTTAGGGACCCTTATTTGAGCGGGAGTGTTGAGCTTATATGTGAATCTACTCAATATATGGCTTCTCTATATATGGCACCCAGGTCCCCTATATATATACATCATCTCATGTGTGTATTCTACACACTTTGGGGTTCTACTTCTGTGTTCTCTCCTTCTCTCAACAATTATTTCACTAACGATGATGAAAATTTTCATGACTATGTTTTTTGAGTCTATGATCTATGTACGATTGATCAAAGAATTGATTTCATGAAGATAAACTTGGTGACAATAAAAGATTTATGAAGACATGTTTAGTGATTCCATATTGATGACAACATGAAGACATGTTTGGTGATGCCATATTGATGATAACATGAAGACATGTTTAATGATGCCATATTGATGACAAGCTACACAACAGATTCACGGAGACACTTTTGATCACGAGCTAATCGATAGTTTTTACACTTCTTTATTTATTCTTTGTATTCATTATTGTATTTGATAGGATAGGAGTGATGTAACTCCTCATAAAACATTCATTGTAAAAGGAGTGATGTAGCTCCTCATAAAATGTTCATTTTAAAAGGAGTGATGTAGCTCCTCATGAACATTTGTATATTAAATGATTTTTATAATATAACGGTGGGTGTAAATAGAGCTGTGGGTTTTACCCTTGATCCCCCTAGGATTTTTTTCCATCCATACTTAGGGACTCTTATTTGAGCGGGGGTGTTGAGCTTATATGTGAAGCTACTCAATATATGGCTTCTCTATATATAGCATCCACGTCCCCTCTATATATACATCATCTCATGTGTGTATTCCACACACTTTGGGGTTCTATTTTTGTTCTCTCTCTTTCTCTCTCAACAACTTGTGTGTAGCGAAAATTAGCATGAACATAGTGGGAATTTCATTATAATAGATTTCTAATGAGCATAACAACAGTGCTTGGGTGAAGAGAGCAACAAAATACATAATACCTACTTAGATAGCATGAACAATACTTCAGAAGAGAGAGAAATTAAGCTATTGACAACAGTTGAGGACCGGATTTAGATGGAGCCGGTCCCCCCTCCAAAAGGCTTTGTATTATAGGTTTCTCCCATCAAGAGAGTCATTTTACAATACAATTCTTTGTGTTCCTTCAATACTAGCTAGTGCAATGAAGATGGAATCTTCAAGCACTAAGAAAAACACTTATAAAACGCAACATCAATTCCATCACGGTCTCAGGCCCAAGACCTCACACATCTTCGAAGGTGGTGAGAGCTAGCGGGGTATGAGAGTAGATTGAGAGGAAGAAGGAGTAGTCTTACAAGAAAGATGTACATCTCCTCACATAATCACTCATATTAGCATAGCTTAGCTTAGTAGAGGAAATGAGCATGCATTGAAGCTTGGCTCTTGGATGGATTTGCATCACAAAGCCAAGAGTTGTTGGTGTAGGCCTCCCTTCTCACAACCTTGGAGTAGGTGATAAGCTTTCCTTTAAAGCTTGAGAAGAAGAGAGAGTCTTCTTGCTTCACACATGAGCTTGTGTGAGTGTGTGTGGAATAATGACTTGAGATAATCAGCCCCCTCTCTCTCTTGGTCGACCCCTCATGCTACCACCCCATTGGAACTCTCTAGGCTTAGCCAATAGGATTAACGGAGCATAAATGATAGCCTTCTGACATGTGTCCCGCTTTCCCTTTTTGTGAGAGCTTTAGGTGATTAATTGATGCAACTAAACTCTCATTGGACCCCTTTGTCTCCTAGCCAATATGAATCAGGCAAGCCATTGGGTTGTTGAATGCTCATTGGATCCCTCGATAGACTGTTCAATAATCTTCGAGAGAGCTTAATTCTTATTGGTTCCTTTATCAAGTGTTTTTAATCTAATTGAAGTATATCTACTCTAGCCTAATTCTCATTGGTCCACCTCCATGGCCATCCGATAGGATTTGAGTACACCTTGTGGGCATCTGGGCTAGGGAGCTGACACATGTCCCTCATTTCCTTTGTGTAGAGAAGGCTTGTGTGTGTGTGTGTGTTTCTGTCTCATCCCCTACTTCCAGGGCTCGCCCCCTCTTATATAGGAACTATGAAGACTTTTTGAACACATATAAAGCATCCAATTTTGCTAGTGTTTGACCTTTGGACATAACCTTTGAATTTTGGAACCTTAGCATTTTGGAAGTCTTAATGGGCTGAACCTTTGGGTCTTTAAATCCCATTGTTGCCCATTGCTCTTTTGTAGATGGCCCCCCCTTTGGATACCTATTTTCCCTGCTTTGGATCCCTATTGTGGTCGGTCTGCCAACTTAACCAATATTCTAGCTTTTTATCCTCTAGCACTTCACCATATTAAATGATCAGTTTAACATGAGAAAATCATTTAGGAGAATTAAATATTAGTTATTATGATACTTCTCAACCAGGTATCAAAGCGTGGTTGCTTTTCCTTCACAAAAATAGAATGTTTTTTGTCTCGTACAGATGTACCTTGCGAGCGCGCAACAAAAATCTGCAATTCAGCAAAATATAAAAGCATTATAACTTTCTGTTTGAAACTCGGATTTAAATGTGAACAGTCGTTATCAAGGTTTTGACACGTTCCGGAGCTACTGATCATATCAGATTTGTCAAATTCTACACCAAAAGTAACTTGCAAGAAATTGATAACTATTTTCAATACGATTTCAATTAAAATCATCAAGAGGTATGAGTTTTCAAAATTTCAAATCTATTTGTGTTAAACTTATTGTTATGATCTTTAATTTACCTTTCATGCATCATATTCAATTAGATTTGCATAAAGGAACTTGGATCAAGAGTTAATTATGTTGTATGCAATTAGATATCTATATTGATACGTGTTGAGTTTTTTGTTACCTGATTCTTAAATTTGCTTTTCATGGATTATATGCAGTTCGATTTGTGTAAAAGAAATAGAGTAAAAGTTTAGAATATTAAAATTACAATATCTTTAATTCTTCTTATTGTATAATTCTTGATTTTCTTTTTATAAATCATATGCAATGCGGTTTATATAAAAGAAATAAATTAAAAATTCAGCATGTTAAATTTACATCATCTTCAATTTGCTTTATATATTGAAAGAAGTGCATAAATTGATTGATCTATACTTATAATTCATATATATCACATATATTTTGATGCGTATACATCGAGTTACATCAAAGTCATATCACATGAAATCTTTGTAGTTTGCTTTTTGTTTCGCTTGTGTGTAATCTATGATAAAGATCAAATCGGTATATATATATATATATATATATATATATATATATATATTATTGAAATTATTGACAGTTATACATCTTGATAATCTGTGTTGTATTCGAAGATTCATGTTAAAAACTTATGTTTGAATAATTCTTTTTATTCTTTTTGGATGATTATTAAAGTGTTATGTTTCAATGATTTATATAGTTACATCTCAAATACTTACAATTTAGATGATTTATTTTATAATCTTTAATCGATATCGATACTTATACTTTGAAAGTTCACATTATTTCTCTTCTTTATGAATGTCGATGATTATATTTTTGATGATTTATCAAAGAGTTATACTTAATGATTTATTGAAGAGTTTTATTTGAATTTTTTTCTCGTTTGATTGTAAAAATCAAAGAGTTGTATTTGAACATTATAATTTATTGATTTATATCATTTATTTACATATAGATGTGAAAACGTTATAATTTTGATAATTTATCAGAGATACATTTTAATAATCTATTTTCAGCCAAAATATTAAAAACTTATAGTCTTTACTTATGATCGTTTGTTATTGAAATTTATAATTTTATGTGATGATTAGGAGTCATTCTTACTAATCAATCATTATTAAGATGGTTATTACTCCATGGAGTTGTTCCATGATGTGTTTTCATGATGATGATAGAAGTGGTTCGTATTATTCATTCTTTTCTATTTTCTATTTTAAAATGATGATTACTTCATGGAGTTATTCTATGATTCCATGATGCATTTTTATGATGATTACAAAACGTTCGTATTGACCGTTTGTTACTAAGATTATTATTATTCCATGGAGTTATTCCATGATGCCATAACACGCTTTATTCCATGGAGTAATTCCATGATGTCATGATGATTACAAGTTGTTGGTACTGATTGTTCTATTATTGATATGGTTATTATTCCATGGAGTTGTTCTATAAGATATGCAATATTTTTCATAATTATTAGAAGTCGTTTCTATTTATTTTGTTAGTAATAATTTTATTCATTCGTGGAGTTCTTTTATAATACCATGATACAGTTTCATGATAATACGGATGGTTTCTTATTGAAATGGTTTTATGTTCCATAGCATTGTTTCATGGATGACTTAGTATAATTGAGATAGTTTTTTGTTAGATAGAGTCATTTTAATACGATGATATTTTTTCATGATGATGATTTATTATAATTGAAAGAGTTATTATTGCATGAAGTCAATTCATTATACCATGTTGTTATTTTAAGCTCATTTGTAATGATTAAGATGACCGTTTTGTGATTTCATGATATTGTTTTATGATATTTTGTTATGTTTATTATTCTATATATTTATTTTATGATGCCATGATGTTCTTGCATAACGATTTTTGGTGATCTAGATAGTTTTTACTTCATATAATTATTTCGTGATGATTTCTTGTAATTTCAATGATTTTTTATTTTTATGATGAAAACATCAATTGGAACTTACAATCCTCAACTCAGTTGACATTGAAAAAGCTTAATTTTGATGCCGAATTGAAATCCATTTTCATTCTACGTTCTTTACATCCATCATGGCATACATTTAAGAATGCCACTAGTGTGCAAAAATCTATGGTCCTTGACAAGGATTTCATTGACGTAATCACAATCGTGTGATTACGTTAATAACTATAGTATTTACCCAAGAAAATCACGTGATCACGTTAATTGTTAACGTGATCTTGATGGTGACCTGCAAAAACCAATAGAGCCGGTAGGCCCGTCGGGATTTCCCATCTTCCCGGCAGGGCCCGCCGGGCTGTAGTGTTTTACAGGCGGGCCCGCCGGGAAAATGGGAAAGCCCAGCGGGCTAGAATGTATATAGTAAACCTCTTCTTACTTTGGCATTTTAACTAGGCAACTCCCTGCGGACTATATCCGAGCACCGGGTATAGTCATCTCCTTGTGAATTGACCTAATGTTACAGAGTCACAGGTCCTTTTCTTGGGTCGAACGTGATTCTTAATTCGGTAACCACTTCTAAAAATATTTAAATCCTTCATCGAACATAATGGTACTAAACCAAAAAAATTGAGAATTTGGAGAGTCATGCTCATTGTGACGAAGCCATTGGTCCATAAAAGGGTTGTAGTTGGTTTTAGAAGATGAGCATATTTAAATAACGAGTTAATAGTCAAGGGTCGGATGTCCTGTACTAGTGTACTGGGTATATAAAGATCCTTGAAGTTTTCAATTTTTCCACATCATAGATTTGAACATTTCCACTGCACAATATGAGAGCTATAATCCTTAATTGGGTGAAAGTAGCTTTTATATATTATATTGGATGCATAAGGGGGCTACAATCCTTGATTGGGTACAAGTAGTCCTCATTGCTCAATTATGTAATTGTATGAATATTTCATTGCCTTGTTTTATGCATTGGTTTATATAGGGAGTAAATTATGTATTATATTTAAAAGATTGTTAGTGCATGAGATGGTCAATCATCGACATTATTTCTTTCATGTGTGTTTTGAAAATAATTATCATCATTTCAATGTAAATGTTGATGATTCTTTGTAGCATGTGAAAATAGTTGTGTCTTATTGTTTTCACATGGCAGAGGATATATAACTAATCATTATATTTATAATTACACTGACAACTTCATATTATTTTTGTTTCCATAATGTCATGTAGAGAGTGCATCGCAATGTGTATGTCCTCTCAGAACATATGTGGTCGATATGTGGAATTGACTAGAGTGCATTGCAAATCTCATATTGTGTAGATTTGATTGCTTTCTTAGTGATTGTTTTTCTAATATATTGAAAAGTTTATTTATTTATTTTAACTGAACATCTAGTTCTTATTTCTGCAGTATTAAATTGATAGCAATGGAGAAACATGTCGGCACCAGTGATACGAAGAAGGCAAAGAATTAAAAAGCCCCTAGCAAACATGGGTTTTGAATTTCAAACCAAAACGATTGTATTTCATCCATTGGAAGTTGTTTAGTAACTTGATCACAACCTCTTTTTGTTTCTAAAGCGAATGATGGATGGAAGTAAAGTGATCATATTTATGGAAACAAAAAGAGGTTGTGATCAAGTTACTAAACAACTTCCAATGGATGCATTTGCAGCTTTATCTATCCATGATGATAAGAGTCAAGCTGAACGAGATTGGCTTCTTTTTGAATTTAGATCCAGCAATAGCCCTATAATGACAACAATAGATGGATATGAAGGACATAAATCACAAGAAAGAAAAACAACAACAAAGAACGCACCTACACAACAATGCCAAGCATTCCTTGCAAATTGGAGCACATGTGCTAACGCATCTACGAGCTATTTGTGGTTGTAAGTGTATCAAATGATGTTTGTTTTTTGCATGCAAGTAGTCATTATAATTGTGGCGACACTACGTAGCTCGCAACGAAGATAGTCATTGATCTCTCTCTCTCTCTCTGTCTCTCTCTCTGACGACCCCCTCTCTCCTCTCGACGTACCTACAAAGATGGTCATCTCTCTCTCTCTCTCTCTCTCTCTCTCTCTCTCTCTCTCTCTCTCTCTCTCTCTCTCTCTCTCTCTCTCTCTCTCTCTCTCTCTCTCCCTCTCCCTCTCTCTCTCCATGTGTGTGTGAGTCTCAACAAAAAACACCGAATGTGCCCGATTTGGGCCCTCTATGATATTAAGCTGCAGCCCGCCGGGCTCTAGGGTTTTCTCGGACGGCCCGTAGGGAAAATGCATAAGCCCGGCGGGGCTCGTCGGGAAAATGCAAAAGCCCGGCGGGCTTTTTGTGGGTTTCCAGGTTGCTCTGAATCGGCTTGTTTGTGATCATGTTAACTGTGATTATGTAAATATGTCAACAAGACCTTTTGATCACACAAATGTTTTGGTAATTACGTAAATATTAAATCCCTGGGACATGTTGTTGTCCTATTTACATGTTGTCCTAGCTATACACATGTGGGCCCCACGTAACCACTTGGCTCTGGAAAAAGGGAAATCCTTCATTCAATGCACCATGCATGTGTATGTACATATACACAATCACTTCTTCCAAGAAACTCCTGACAGTGTATGATGTCTAAGTGCTCAAAATGAATTGATTTTTCATATGTGCATAGCTCATAGCATGTACATCTTGTATATATACCTAGAATTCAATTGGGATGTCATTTGGGAAAGCTATGATCATTAGAACTCCTTTCAAGCTTTGAAGTTGGATTCTGGCTTAGTTTTGAGTAGATGAGGTTCAAATGGGGTGAAACTTGGTAGATACTCTCATAACTAGTGAGACATCATACACGTACGATGTCTACTTGTCCAAAAGGGCTCAATCTTGTACTAGAGCTGGGCTTTAGCATGGCATAGACTCGCTCGGCATCAGAATTTGATTTGGAATTATTCTCATGTGTTTGAAGCCAAAATTCAGGTGCAAACCTTCAAAGTTTCAAAACCTGGGTTTAGATGGGTACACAAAATCAAAACTTGATAGAACTTGAGCTGTGGGCTAGCAATAATGTGATAATGGAATTGGAAGTGAGAAATTCCCCCAAATTATTCATTTTGGTCTCTGGAGACATCATACGAGTATGATGTCTCTATTGAGATTTTTGGCCCAGACTTGATCTGTAGTATCTCCAGGTGATGGGTAACCCTCTGTTCATCTCATATTTTGATTTGGAGATGCTCATGTGGTTGGCGCCATAGAATGTGTCCAAGGCCAGGATTTTCTCTTTTTTGGGTTCTAAGTGGTCACAATCTTACTCAAACTTGTCCAAATTGAATGCATGGCCTTTATGCTAGGTGGCGAACATGCTGATGATGAAAGATGTGGAGTTTAAATTCTGTATGAGTGAGTAGATATCATATGCGTATGATATCTATTGATGCAAAACTACTTGAAAGTCATTGGATAAGATATGTATAGCATGTGCATGGTGCTCACAGCCTCAGATTTGAAATTGAGCTTGAAAATGGATGTTCAAAGCCATTAAAAGGGCTTGTGCATCTAGATTTTTACCTTTTGGGTAACTGGAGGTCAAATAATATCAAAATGTGATGAATATTTGATGGGGAGCTCATAAGGATGTGGTTAAAGTGTTCAAGTTGCCAAAGTCACAACAGTATGTCAATTCAAGGGATCTAGACATCATACACGTATGATGTCTAGGTTGGAACTTTTACTCAAACTTGGTGCAGAGGTATCTCAAATGTGTGCATGACCTTGATGTGTGCAAATATGAATTTGGACTAGACCTCAGGTGCCCAAAGCCATAGAAGGTATTTAGGAAATTTTGATCCGGAATGATGAGGAAGCAAAACATGCCCAAAGGTGCCCAAACTTGGTGTAGAGGCTATATGTACCATGCTATACAAATCAGGATCCTCAAAATGCTGATAGAACTCCTCTATGTCAGGTCTAGAAATCATACATGTATGATGTCTAATCTTGGAAAATGGTTATTTGAGAAAAGCGGTGTGATGTATATACTATGTGTTTGCCATGTGTGAACTTTCACTTGGTTTGGAGCACTTTTGGTAGGTCTAGGGCCAAATTGTGGAATTAGGCCTAGACTTTGGATTTTTTTGATCATTGGACACCCTCACTCATGCTGTAAGGCAAATCTCTTGTGTGTAAGATGTACTGAAAAGTGCTGCAAAGATTTGAGCCAAGCAAGTCCCACTACTCTAAGAAACAATTGGGAGTCAAACCATCCTCACTGGGACAACTACCACGGGGAAGTTCTCTAAGGGCCTTGTGGATATCCTCTAGTTAAAGAGGCAGCTCAAGACTCCGGACCATCTCCTCAGTCACAAGACAAGGAATTTGTGCCCAAAATTTCTCTTTGTATGCATCTTGATGCTTTGACTGAGGCTCCGCAAACAACAAGTCACGGTAAAAGTCAATAGAAACTGCACGCATGTCCTCTGGATTTGAAGCAGCTGACATGTCGGGACTCCTCAACTGGCTGACACTGGCATGCACATGTCGGGATCCCACTGCCTCAAAGAACGCTCCAATCACTCTGTCACCCACCTGAGTCCAATGAGATGCCTGTCAATGGAAAGCAAACTCATGATGCCTCTCCTCTATGATGGCAAGATCCTGGCGAGCCTACTCCAACTCCTCCTCCAACCATGGACTGTTTGGGTGTTGCTCTTGCATCCTCTACAAGGACGCAACACCCATTAGAGATGCTTCTCCTCGTGTCTCGCTACAGCAAGAGATGGGTGGTAGACTCCTTCAAGAAAGAGCCGACTAAGTCGAGAGGCCATTCTGTCAGCAAGTGAGTTGTGCGTGTCCAAGCCCTTTGTTTAAAGAGCCACCCCCCACTCTCTGAGCTCAGAGTCCAGCAATATCCTCTCAAGGATGCGTAGCATTGTAATCCCCCTCCTTAGTCTATCTGTCACTGTGAGAATGACTGGTGCATGGTCCAAAAAAGATATCCCAACTAGAATGAAAACTGTCCCATCGAACTCACAGATGTGGTCACTAGCATAGAAGCGATCTATTCGAGATAGATTCACTCATCCCACTCTACGATCCGAACCAGAGAAGGCCAGGATGTTTAGGGGCCTCACAAAGCTAGAGTCTTGGGGGTGCACTATGTAATCATGTTAATGTATGACGTGAGTTTGAAAGGACGGGTTTTAAAATGCAATTTTAGGAAATTGAACAGAGATACATTGAAATAAGGGGCTTTTATATTCAATTATGAAAAAAAATCCTAAAATAAGGCATCATTTTATTCATTTTGACATGTTAAAAGAGGGTTTTTTTTAATACCCCTTGCGAACTCAAGTTATATAGGGGGGTTACTGAACGGTGAACCCCCTGATGCCATAGTGTTGCCAAACATCTGGAACCCTCAAAGTCATGCTACCAACTCAGGGCCAAGCACAGTAGCATCGCTACCTCCAATCTTGTCAGAGGGGTCCTCCAGCATGTTGAAGTTTCCTCCAATGCACCATTGCTTTGCATACGATAGAGACTCTACAAAGTGAGACCAAAACTCTACATGTTAACTCACCACATTGGATGCATAGATGTTCAGGAAGCCCAAGAGGCAACCCTGAACATAGTAATCCATTGAGACCTGTCACTCACCTTGACTACCTCTGTCCACAATGGCCTGCTGCCAAGAGTCCACAATAGTCATACATACCCCTCCCTGGATACCACCAGGTCCAATGCAGTCGACCAAAATGTCTCATATCGACCACACAAAAGCTGACCACATCGTCTAATGTGGCTCTCACATAGATGATGCTCCTGTAGCATAAGGAGATCAATCTCCTCCCACAAGGCATTACTGGATCTCTTCACATAATCCGCATGTCTGGCGCTAAGACTGGGGCCCACCTAATCCCTCCACGATCCATGAGAAGATCCTCATGGATAGCGAGAGAGAATTGATGATGTAACATCACCTAATCGTATTATCTTTGAGGGTGGCTTGGATGGGGAATAATTTGCATCCGAGCATCCCCGAGAGAGGCGTGCCTACAAGGAGTGTCTTTAGGTTACACGACCCTTGTCCTGACAATACCATGGTTATTCTCGGTGATACCATGATGTTGTTTCATTGTTACCATGGCTATTCCCGCTGATACCATGATGTTGTTTTGTTGATACAATGATTATTCTCGGTGATACCATGATGCTTTTCGTTGATACCATGATGATTTATTTATTTATATTGATACAATGATGATGTTCTGTTAATACTTTGATGATATTCATTGATATGACTACATTGATAAATATCATTGTCATTCATATGACTATGTTGATAAATATCGTTTTCTCTAGTATATACACATGTCATTTACATCGCGTAATCATGTATCTTGAACTTTTACGTTCATACTGTATGTACACATATGTTGTCGTGCGTATATATGTTGTCAAAAGAGTGGTGTAGCGAACCATCTCTTATGGCATTGTGAATGTAATTATTTCACTGACTATGTTTTCTGAGTCTATGATGTATGTAGGATTGATCAAAGAATTGATTTCATGAAGACAAACTTGGTGACAATAAAAGATTTATGAGGACATGTTTGGTGATGCCATATTGATGACAACATGAAGACATGTTTGGTGATGCAATATTGATGATAACATGAAGACATTTTTGGCGATGCCATATTGATGACAAACTACACAACAGATTCACGGAGATACTTTTGATCAAGAGCTAATCGCTAGTTTTTACACCTCTTATATTGAATCTTTGTATTCATTGCTGTATTTGATAGGATAGGAGTGATGTAACTCCTCATAAAACATTCATTGTGAAAGGAGTGATGTAGCTCCATATAAAATATTCATTGTAAAAGGAGTGATGTAGTTCCTCATGAACATTTGTACATTCAATGATTTTTATACTTAACGGTGGGTGTAAATAGAGCTCTGGCTTTTTCCCTTGATCCCCCAAGGGTTTTTTTCCATCCACAGCTAGGGACCGTTATTTGAGCGGGGGTGTTGAGCTTATATGTGAAGCTACTTAATATATGACTTCTCTATATATAGCACCCGGGTCCCCTCTATATCTACATCATCTCATGTGTGTATTCCACACACTTTGGGGTTCTATTTCTGTGCTCTCTCTTTCTCTCTCAACAACTTGTGTGTAGTGAAAATTAGCATGAACATAGTGAGCAGTTCATTATAATAGACTCCTAATGAGCATAACAACAGTGCTTGGGTGAAGAGAGCAACAAAACACATAATACCTACTTAGAGAGCATGAACAATACTTCAGAAGACAGAGAAATTAAGCTATTGACAACAGTTGAGGACTAGAATTACATGGAGCTAGTCCCCCCTCCAAAAGTCTTTGTAATATATGTTTCTCCATCAAGAGAGTCATTTTACAATACAATTCTTTGTGTTCCTTCACTAGCTAGTGCAATGAAGATGGAAGCTTCAAGCACTAAGCAAAACACTTATAAAACGCAACATCAATTCCATCACGGTCTCAGGCCCAAGACCTCACACACCTTCGAAGATGGTGAGAGCTGGCGGGGTATGAGAGTAGATTGAGAGGAAGGAGTAGTCTTACAAGAAAGATATACATCTCCTCACATAATCACTCATATTAGCATAGATTAGCTTAGTAATTAGCATGGTAGAGGAGATGAGCATGCATTGAAGCTTGGCTCTTGGATGGATTTGCATTACAAAGCCAAGAGTTGTTGGTGTAGGCCTCCCTTCTCACAACCTTGGAGTAGGTGATAAGCTGTCACGGGAACCGAATAATAGAGATCGATAGCAAAAGATAGAGAAAGAGATCTTTGTATTGATGAATCTTTTTAGAGTTTTGATACAACAGAGGAGCAAAATATATGGGCGCACTCCGTTGTACGGAGCTCGAACCTCCCGACCACCCCCGAGCTTCAGTTCGCTTGCATGCAGCGTCTCACTCGCACTCGCACTCGCACTCTCACTCACACTCGCACTCGCACTCGCACTCGCACTCTCACTCGCACTCGCAGAAGAAGAGATCGGTGAATGATCCCCAAACGCACCATCCGTCGTGCTTTTATCCTTCTTTTCCTCGAAAAGCCTGCAGGATTTTTGTACCAAGTATACCTGCGAGAATAATATAAGAACATGATCGCTAAGCGATCCGTAAAGGTTAGATTTCTATCATGACACTTTGCACAAATCCTCTTTCACACATTGATTTCTGCTGGAAAATTCTCTTTGCAAAACACTAAGATCAACCCATAATGCATCCTCTACTGGATAATTCTGCCACTTAACCAAAAGTTCCACAATGTCTCTATTTCTCAGATGTTTAAAACGCCTATCTAGTACTAAGTCTGATTCTACAGTCAATGGTCTGTCATCTTTCAACTTAGAGTTGTCCTCTAAAACATGATGCACATTAGGAACATACTTTTTCAATAAACTCACATAGAATACATGATGCACTTTAACATGAGAAGGCACTTCCAATTTGTAAGGTAATGAACCAATGCGCTTCAAAATTTTAAATGGCCCAGCAAATCATGGAGACAATATTCTATCCTTTCCAAGAATCAAATGAGACTTCTCAAGAATGACCTTTAAGAAAATCATATCACTAGTTTCATACTCTACAACACGATGTTTCTTGTCATAATACAGTTTATGTCTCTTTTGAGATTCTCTAATATTCCCCCAGATTTTGGCCAACTCGTTATCCATTTTCTCAAGCATCTCACGTGACAGTTCTACCTTATTCCTCGAATTAAGAAAATGAATAGGTGTAGGATAGTTATAGCCATACATTGCCTCAAACGGAGTCATCCTGATAGATGAATGATATGAACTGTTATATGCAAATTCAACCACCAAAGGCAAATATTCATTCCAATTAGATTGGTTTTCATTGACATACATTTGTAACATATCTTCTAAAATACGATTCACTCTCTCCGTTTCCCCATCGGTTTGAGGATGAAAAGCAGTAGACATGCGTAACTGGGTACCTATAGAGTCAAAAGTCGCTCTCCAGAAATGTGAAGTGAACTTAGAATCTCTGTCAGACACTATGCTCTTGGGCATGCCATGCAAACGAAATATCTCTTTCACAAACAAGCGTACAATGGTCAGTGCAGTATCAGTTATTTTTACAGGAAAGAAGTGAGCTTGTTTTGTGAGTCTATCTATCACTACAAAGATCGAATCATACCCTCCACGAGTAGTAGGAAGTCTTATAATAAAGTCCATGGATATAGACTCCCACTTCTGTAAAGGAATGTCTAAGGGTTGAAGGTCACCAGGCATCCTCTTATGTTCAATTTTAACTTGTTGACATTGAAAGCATTCACGCACATAATTCTTAACATCCAATTTCATACATGGCCAAAAGAATGAACTTTTAATCTTTTCATATGTCTTACTCAATCCAGGATGACCAGAAAAAGGTGAGTTATGACACTCATGCAGAATTTGACTCTTAAAAGCAGAATTTGCAGGAATACACAAGCGGTCATAATAATACAGATTTCCCTTATACAAGTGATATCTGTTCTCATACATCTCACCAATATTCTCACGCAAGAATTTCAAAATAGGCATGTAAAAAGAATCGTTTTCAACTTCGGCATGTATCTCATCAACCAAATTGGATCGCACAACAGTCAACAAATTACACATGGGCCTACGACTCAATGCATCTGCAACTTTATTTTCTTTCCCACACAAATACTTCAAGTCAAAATCATAGTCAGTCAACAATTCAATCCATCTCCTTTGTCTGTTGTTTAACAATGGCTGCGTGAAAATATACTTCAAACTTTGATGATCAGTACGCAATTCAAATTTGACACCAAGAAAAAGATGACGCCAATGTTTCAATGCATGAACAACAGCAAGCAATTCTAGATCATGTGTTGCATAGTTCAATTCATGTCGTCTTAATTTCCTAGACTCATATGCAACCACTCTTCCTTTTTGTGTCAAAACACACCCTAGTTGTTCACCACTAGCATCACATGACACAACAAATGGTTTGCCCATCTCAGGAACTTTCAAAACACAATTTTCTATTATTTTAGCCTTCAAGGTCTCAAAAGCAGTCTCACAGGTAGAAGTCCAAACAAAACCCTTGTCTTTCTTGGTCAATTCGGTCAAAGGACTTGCTATCTTAGAGAAATCTTTAATGTGTGCTCTCTCATATTGTGCTAGACCCATAAAGCTTCTCACATCCCTTAATGACTTTGGTGTTGGCCACTCCACAATAGTCTTAACTTTGTCAAGGTCAATGTGAATCCCCTCTTTAGAAATCACTCTTCCCAAATACACAATGTGATCCTTTGCAAAAGTACACTTACTTGCTTTGGCATACAATTTATGTTCACGCAAAACCTCAAATGTTTTCTTTAAGTGCAATGCATGATCTTCTTCATTCTTAGAATACACAAAAATATCATCCAAGAATACCAGAATGAAGTCATCAAGATACGGGTGAAAAATAGTATTCATTAAGCACATGAAGGTTGCTGGTGAATTAGTCAAACCAAAAGCAAGAACTGTAAATTCATAATGTCCATAACGTGTACGAAAAGAAATCTTTGGAATGTCCTCGGCCTTGATACGGATTTGATGGTAGCCAGAACGAAGGTCAACCTTTGTAAATATTGTGGCATCACTCAAATGACTAAGCAATTCATCTATGTGAGGAAGAGGATATTTGTTCTTAATGGTCTGTTTGTTTAATCCCCTATAGTCGATGTATAACCTATATGTACCATCCTTTTTCTTTTTGAATAACACAAGACTACCCCAAGGAGATACACTAGGCTTAATGAAACCCTTTTTTCAAAAGATCATCAAGTTGTATCTTGAGCTCTTTAAGCTCATCAATATTGAACCTGTATGGAGCTCTTGAATAAGGTGTTTCTCCTGGATATAGATCTATGGCGTGGTCTACCGCTCTAGGCGGAGGCATACCAGAAAGATCGTCCGAAAACACATCCTTAAATTCATGTAAGAGATCCTCTATAAATTCTGGATTTGTCTCTTTATGTTTATCCCCAGATTCTTCTTTAATCTCATTAGCAAACAGAAGCAACGTCTCACACTCTTATCTAAGTCACCTTATCAATTCCATTGCCAAAACTAGATTTAGAATCTCTTTCTTTCCACAAAGAGTGTGACTTATCATCATCAAATGATTAAAGATATATTTTTCTTTCTTAACAATCAATCAAAACATGATTTTCAATGATCTAATTGATACCAATGATAACATCATGCATATCAATGTTTATGTTATAGAAATCATCTTTATGATTTCGACTCTTCAAAGAAAAAAAAACAATTTTTCTACTAACTCTTTCGTGAAACTATTATTACCACTAGTTAAATCCACAAGTCTTTTAACTTCTCGATTTAATTTCAAGTTTAATTTCTCAATCAATTTAGACGATAAGAAGCAATGAATACTATCCAAATCAATTAAGAAATTCAAATTTTAATCTCAACTTCTACGCATAAATTCGATCTCACAGAAGCTTTCAAAGGACGTATCAAAGACATAAAACATCACAAAGAAGGGGTAGATGACTTACCTTTATCGTACGCATCGCCAAAAGTCTCCAATTGATCCATCTTGGTACGTATTGTCTTATCGATCACCTTGCTCGAGCATTCGAAAGTCTCGTGGTCGTGTTCTCGATATTGAAAGTATAATCCCAATCTTTGAGTTCTTCAATCCACGCTTCTAAATCTTCGCATATCTTTCTTATGCCATCAAACTCTTTAAGCTTAGCCTTCGTTAAGAATGATTTGGTTGTCGCTTCTCCCATATCGTCATCGTTTCTTTTGGCGGTACCCCAGTGCCACCACGATGATTATTGTTTCCAGGTGGATTAGCATGGTTTTCACCTTCATGTTGGCCATCAAGGTCTACATAGATATCAAGCTCTCGTGCTGCTTTGCCCCGCAGAGCCTCAACACACTCCCGATTTGCAATTTTCAGATCTTCTCATAGTCGCCGAATCAGGTCTTCTTGCTCCTTCATCCTCCTCGCGTATCCTTCCATGTCCAGAATCAACCGCTTGCTCTGATACCAATTGTCACGGGAACCGAATAATAGAGATCGATAACAAAAGATAGAGAAAGAGATCTTTGTATTGATGAATCTTTGTAGAGTTTTGATACAACAGAGGAGCAAAATATATGGGCGCACTCCGTTGTACGGAGCTCGAACCTCCCGACCACCCCCGAGCTTCAGTTCGCTTGCATGCAGCGTCTCACTCGCACTCGCACTCGCACTCTCACTCACACTCGCACTCGCACTCGCACTCGCACTCTCACTCGCACTCGCAGAAGAAGAGATCGGTGAATGATCCCCAAACGCACCATCCGTCGTGCTTTTATCCTTCTTTTCCTCGAAAAGTCTGCACGATTTTTGTACCAAGTATACTTGCGAGAATAATATAAGAACGTGATCGCTAAGCGATCCGTAAAGGTTAGATTTCTATCATGACACTTT
The DNA here is from genome assembly GCF_014529385.1 of Adiantum capillus-veneris. Taxonomy (NCBI): domain Eukaryota; kingdom Viridiplantae; phylum Streptophyta; class Polypodiopsida; order Polypodiales; family Pteridaceae; genus Adiantum; species Adiantum capillus-veneris. The sequence goes on along the minus strand of NC_140940.1, from coordinate 61,595,502 downwards.
GCACAAATCCTCTTTCACACATTGATTTCTGCATCGCCTACAAAATAGCCAAAAGAATATACTCGTGCAACCAATTCAACATGATAATCAAAGTAAAAATAAAATAAAATTATATACCTTCATAATCTCAATTGCCATACTCTACCATGAAGAAACAATCCACTTCTTGGTTGATAGCAGGGAGAACTGTATGATGCTGTATGTCTGTCTGTCCCTGTGTACACTACACTGCTGCTGCCTTCTGTTTGTTTTCATCATAACTTTTATAAACAAACTCAGAACAGAGCAATCCAGGTACTCAAAACGACGGGAATAGGTCTATTCTACAAGGCTACGCGGACAGAATTGCGAAAAACATCTCTGTTTGGCTAAAAACGCAACTTTTAGGTCGTGACTCATAAAACCTCTATTTTTTGGCTCTCCACTACTTTTACAACTTATTTTAAGCCTACCCATGCATTTTAAGCTAAAACACATAAATATAAAACATTGATATTAATAAAAATCTCAATTTTACTGTTCATAGACAGACTATCTGTTATTCATTAATCTTTATCAAATCCGTCTTTAGTGTATTATTTTAAAAAAAAAGAATATATGTTCTCTCTTAATATCTCAACTCATTCTTTTAAGCTCTATTTAATAGACTATTCAACAATCTTTCAAATCGTACTAACGAAAGATATGCCCTGCTACATTCTTTTCGACTTTAAGAACTTCAAAGACTAGTCCTATTACATAAGCTTTCCTTTAAAGCTTGAGAAGAAGAGAGAGAATCTTCTTGCTTCACACATGAGCTTGTGTGAGTGTGTGTGGAATAATGACTTGAGATAATCAAGCCCCTCTCTGTCTTGGTCTACCCCTCATGCTATTTTCTCATGCTACCACCCCATTGGAGCCTTCCAGGCTTAGCCAATAGGATTAAAGGAGCATCAATGATAGCCTTCAGACATGTGTCCTCCTTTCCCCTTTTGTGAGATCTTTAGGTAGTTAATTGATGCAACTAAACTCTCATTGGACCCCTTTGTCTCCTAGCCAATATGAATCAAGCAGGCTAGTGGGCTGTTGAATGCTCATTGGACCCCTTGAGAGATTGTTCAATAATCTTCTAGAGAGCTTGGTTCTTATTGGTTCTTTTATTAAGTGTTTTTAATTTAATTGAACTATATTTACTCTAGCCTAATTCTCATTGGTCCACCTCCATGGCCATCCAATAGGATTTAAGTACACCTTGTGGGCATCTCGGCTAGGGAGCTGACACGTGTCCCTCATTCCCTTTGTGTAAAGGAGGCTTGTGAGTGTGTGTTTCTATCTCATCCCCTACTTCTAGGACTCGCCCCCTCTTATGTAGGAACTATGAAGACTTTTTAAACACATACAAAGCATCCAATTTTCTTAGTGTTTGACCTTTGGACATAACCTTTGAAATAAGTCGGAACCTTAGCATTTTGGAAGTCTTAATGGGCTGAACCTTACGGTCTTTAAAGCCCATTGTTGCACATTGCTCTTTTGGAGATGGCCCCCCCTTTGGATCACTATTTTCCCTCCTTTGGATCCGTACTGTGGTTAGTCTTCCAGCTTAACGAATATTCTAGCTTTTTCTCCCCTGGCACTTCCCCATATTAAATGATCAATTTAACATGAGAAAATCATTTAGGACAATTAGATATTAGTTATTATGATACTTCTCAGCAAGGTATCAGAGCGTGGTTGCTTTTTCTTCACAAAAATAGAGGGTTTTTTGTCTTGCGCAGCTTCACCTTGATAGCGCGCAACAAAAATCTGCAATTCAACAAAATATAAAAGCATCATAACTTTCTGCTTGAAACTCGGATTTCAATGTTTGAAGAGTCGTTATCAAGGTTTTGGGACGTTCTGGGCTGTTGCTCATGACAGATTTATCAAATTCTGCGTCGAAAGTAACTTACAAGAAATTGCTAACTATTTTCAACACGTTTTTAATTAAAATCATCAAGAGGTATGATTTTTTAAAATTTCAAATCTATTTGTGTTAAGGTTCTTGTTATGATCTTTGATTTACCTTTCATGCATCATATTCAATTTGACTTGCATAAAATAACTTAGATCAAGAGTTAATTATGTTGTATTCAATTAGATATCTATATTGATACGTGTTGAGTTTTTTGTTACATGATTCTTGGATTTGCTTTTCATGGATTATATGCAGCTCGATTTGTGTAAAAGAAATAGAGTAAAAGTTTATAATATTGAAATTACAATATCTTTAATTCTTCTTATTGTATAATTCTTGAATTTTCTTTTTATGAATCATATGCAATTTCGTTTATATAAAATAAATAAATTAAAAAATATGCATGTTAAATTTATATAATCTTCAAGTCGTTTTATATATTGAAAGAAGTACATAAATTGATTGATCTCTATAGTTGAAATTACTAACATTTATACATCTTGATAATCTGTGTTGTATTCAAAGATTCATGTTAAAAACTTATGTTTGACTAATTCTATTTATTCTTTTCGGATGATTATTAACGTGTTATGTTTCAATGATTTATATAGTTACATCTCAAATACTTACAATTTTGATGATTTATTTTATAATCTTCGATCGATATTGATACTTATACTTTTAAAGTTCACATTATTTCTCTTCTTTGTGAATGTCGATGATTATATTTTTGATGATTTATCAAAGTGTTATATTTTAACAATTTATTGAAGAGTTTTATTTTGGTGAATTATTTTCTCTTTTGATTGGAAAAATCAAAGAGTTATATATGATCATTATAATTGATTGATATAGATGTTAAAAATTTATAATTTTGATAATTTATCAAAGAGATATATTTTAATAATTTATTTTCAGCCAAAATATAAAAAAACCTATAGTTTTTATTTATGATCATTTCTTATTGAAATTTATAACTTCAGGTGATGATTATGAGTCATTCTTACTAATCAATCATTGTTGAGATGGTTATTACTCTATGGAGTTGTTCCATGATGTGTTTTCATGATGATAGAAGTGGTTCGTATTGTTTGTTCATTTCTATTTTCTATTTTAAAATGATTATTACTCCATGGAGTTATTCTATGATGCCATTACGCATTTCCATGATGATTACAAGGTCTTCGTATTGACCGTTTGTTATTGAAATTATTTTTCCATGGAGTTATTCCATGATGCCATGACGTGTTTTCATGATGATTAGAAATTGTTTGTATTGATCATTTAATATTGAGATGGTTATTATTTCATAGAGTAATTCCATGATGTCATGATGCATTTCCATGATGATTACAAATCATTCGTACTGATCATTCTATTATTAATATGGTTATTATTCCGTGGAGTTGTTCCATGATGCCATGATGCATTTTCATGATGATGACAAGACGTTATTATTGATCGTTCATTTTATTAAGATGGTTAGTATTTCTCCATGATGCCATTCAATACGTTTTCATGATGATTACAAGTTATTTGTATTAATTGTTTTTTATTATGCCATGGAGTTGTACCATGATTCCATGATACGCTTCCATGATGATAAAAAGTCGTTCGTACTAATTATTCATCTTGTTGATATGGTTATTCTTCCATAGAGTTGTTTCATGATTTCATGATATGTTAGAAGTCATTTATACTAATCCTTGATCATTGAGATGATTATTATTCCATGGAGTTGTTTCATGAGGTCATGATGCATTTTCATGGTGATTACAAATCATTCGTACAAATCATTTCTCATTCAGATGGTTATTGTTTGATGGAGCTATTCCATAATGTCGTGATGTATTTTCAAGGTGATATTAGAATCCATTCATATTTATTATTTATTACTAAGATGGTTATTCATTTATAAAGTTGTTCCATTATGGCATGATGTATTTTCAAAATCATTTTTTACGGAGATATTTATTTTTTCATGGAGTTGTTCTATAAGACATGCTATATTTTCATAATAATTAGAAGTCATTTCTATTGATTTTGTTAGTAAGAATTTTATTCATTCGTGGTCTTGTTCCATAATACCATGATACAATTTCATGATGATATGGATGGTTTCTTATTGAAATGGTTTTATGTTCCATAGCATTGTTTCATGGATGACTTAGTGTAATTGAGATAGTTTTTTGTTAGATATAGTCATTTTAATACGATGATATTTTCTCATGATGATTTATTATAATTGAAAGAATTATTATTGCATGACGTCAATTCATTATACCATGTTGCTATTTTAAGCTCATTTTTAATAGTTAAGATGACCGTTTTGTGATTTCATGATATCGTTTTATGATATTTTGTTATTTTTATTATCCTATAGATTTATTTTATGATGCCATGAAGTTCTTGCATAATGATTTCTGGTGATCTAAATAGTTTTACTTCATATAATTATCTCGTGATGATTTCTTATAATTTCAATGATTTCTTATTTTTATGATGAAAACATCAATTTGAACTTACAATCCTCAACTCAATTGACACTGAAAAAGCTTAATTTTTATGTTGAATTGAAATCCATTTTCATGCTATGTTCTTTACATGCATCATGAAATACATTTAAGAATGCCACTAGTGTGCAAAAAACTATGGTCCTTGACAAAAGTTTTGGTTGACTTAAAAGTTCCAATAGCAAAGTGCATCGTAAGTAACATAGTGTATTTTACAAAATTTCCATTAATCTTTGTTTGTAACCTTGAAAGAGGGTTCTGGACTCATCGTCCCCTCACCTTGTCACAAAGTAATGATTCATTCTAAGAACTTCATATCATGAGATTTTGTTCCCCTTTTGCTTATAGTCCCATGGCTCGAGAGCTAAAGGAGCCTTTCACCATTAAGTAGCAATATACACAGGAGGCTGCCATGGCGCGAGAGTTTCACAGATGACCCTTTTAAATGCACAAAAGTTGTTGCTATTGGAAGCGTGTTGTTCCCAACTTACTTTACTTTTGAACAACCTTCACAAAAAGTGCGTGTAGCAAGTCTCCTTCTTTGTTTCTCTCTCTCTAGACTATATTTGCTCATGTTTGAGCATAATGTGAAGTTCAAAATTTACTAGAGTTCTCTCTCTCTCTCTCTCTCTCTCTCTCTCTCTCTCTCTCTCTCTCTCTCTCTCTCTCTCTCTCTCGCTCTCTTTATATCTCTGTCTTTCCCTCTCTCTGTCAGCTGCTCCAGAATGGATGATTGATACATTTGGCTCTTGAGAGCCTAAGGCTGCCGCAAACATGTCTGCACATTAGTCCTATCAATCTTCTATAGTAGAGGGACAAGCTCTACTTGGTGTTTGGAAGACGTCGTCTCCACAAACTGGATTCTAAGCATGCATACTACTTAACATTTATGCACCATAAAGAAAAAAGAGAGTCTTATAAGAAAAAAACTTTGTTCATTTTAAACATTTGTACATTTGCTTACTGTAGGGAATCATTATAAGCATTGACAAGGTTTAGGTTATCCTTTAATTGTATGCCTTACATCCATCTAGCACATTTAAAACGATAATTCTTTAACTTAATAAGATACCATCGGATAGTCTTACTGCCTCTTAATACCTTGTTTTCATGTTGGAGAATGGACTCGGGTTGCAGCACCTCTTCTTGGTCCTCAATCTCTGGTGGGTCTTCAATAGTTGGTTCTTGAGGTGGATCTCTTTTGTAGGGCTTTAGTAGGCTCACATGAAAAGCATTGTGTATGAGCCAATGGTTGGGCAACTTGAGTTGATAGGCCATCTCATTGATTGGCTTAAGAATCTGGAAGGGACCATAGTACCTTTTTGATAACTTAGTATAGTACTTTTGTTGTCCCATAGGATTCTTGACCGTTGTGTGCCCTAATCGAGCCTTGGAAAATTTAAGTAAGACCCAATCATTCTCTTTAAAGGCTTGGGATCTTGTGCTTACAGCAATAGACTTTTGCCTTTGCTGTGAGATAGAGATAGTATCCTTAATCTTTTGGAAAGATTCTTGTAGGTCTCGGTTATACTCATCTGCAGCGAATGACGTATATGATTGAAACTAGAAAAATGTAAATATATTTCCTGAATTAAAATACTTATTTACAATTATAAAATTACAATAGTCCTCTTTGTAAAACAATTCAATGATATGTAACATTTGAAAACGAGCAGCTATATGATATGATACCTCTTTTTGCAGTGCGAAGCGATGGTCAACAACAACTAGCAATGAAAGATCTAAAAATACATAACCCCTCCCTTCACTACAACGGTGTGGTTAACAGCAACAAGAGACAAAGAATCTATCAAAACCAATCTCGCTGCGGTGAGACGCGGTAGTTAGCAGCAGCCACGGATGAAGGATTTTAAATACATAACCCCTCCTTGCAATGCGGCAGGGTGATCAACAACAGCCAAAGATAGAGAATCTATTAAACCCAGTCAACCTACAGTGCGACACAGTGGTCAGCAACAACCCCTCCTTATAGTGCGAAACAGTGGTCAGCAACAGTCAGAGATGAGAAATCTATTAAACCCAATCTTATTGCAGTGCGACATGGTGGTCTGCAACAACCACGAACAAAGGATGTAAGATAGCTAACTCCTCCCTGTAGTGCGATGTGGTGGTCAGCAGCAACCAGAGACAAGGATCCTAATTGCACATCCTAAGCTACTCGTTGTAGTGCAACACCGAGGTCACCAGCAGTCAAGGACCAATCGTCTAAAGTATAAACCCCCCTTGTAGTGTGTCACGAGGATCAACACAAACAAGGAAAGGTCTCTAAACTCTCTCTCTCTCTCTCTCTATCTATCTATCTATCTCTCTCTCTCTCTCTCTCTCTCTCTCTCTCTCTCTCTCTCTCTCTCTCTCTCTTTGCAGTGTGACACGAGGGTCAATACAGCCAAAGAGAGGGTCCTAACTTGTAAACTAACAGTGAGGTGTGAGCAATGCTCCAAAACAGCAGTGCTAGTAAATACAAAGTTAGAGAACAAAACAAAAAGAGAATCAAAAGTGATACCCTGTGGCTACTTGCTCTCTCTGTGTCTCTATCACAAGCGCCATTGTCGCAACAATTCAAACAAACTATCACGACGCTTTTTTAATGTAGTTTTATTCGGATATACGCATACAACGAGGATATACATCGTATAATATCACATTGTACGTACAAATTTTGTTATTCCGATGTATAAATGCAAGTTAGCTCTTAAAGTCTCTATGTGGCACAACAAAAACTCTATGAGCATATGTATATACACTTGAACTAAAATTTTTATCTTATTTGTAAAAATTCTAAATTATTTGTCTTTTTCACTTTAAATTGTCAAGGTAAGGTATACTCTATTGTTTATTTTTCTATTTACACTTTTCCAAAATGCAATTCATGTTGCATATATTTTATGCAAGTCAAAACTAAAGGTGCTCATTTGGGCCACCCAAAATTGGGTGGCTCAAATGAGCACCTTTATTTTTGAATAGCCGTATAGCGGTTATGTCCGCGGTAATGGGGGTGCAAGCAATATATGTGATAATAGTTGCGGATATATATCCGTGACTATTATCACATATATTACTAACAAATTATTGTTGCACCTATTTCCGCTTATATTACCGCCAACACGACTTTTTCTCTCTCCATTTTCATTTGTTAATCCGTGGTACTAAGGGGTGGTTCTCAATTTTCCCTCTTATAGTGAGTAGCTAGTTGAGCAACAAAGGCATAACCGGACAGATGATCAAATTGTCCTTCCTCCTCATCTCTCTAGCTACTATTATTATGCATAACAAAAAAACAATTTCTTGAAAGCTCAAAGGAATCTAGTGATAAATAAAAGCCTCTCTCTTCATGTACTTTCTATTGCCGTCGTGAACTTCAAGCATTGAACTATATCAAGCGGTGGTCAAGGCGAGATGGCGGAAGCTCCATCATGCCTATCTATTGTATACATGGATAGTGAGCGTCAGAGCCTGCAGCTGCATCAAGCGGCATTGTGGATATACCACGTAGCTAGATTTCCATATGTGGTCCAATGGTATCCAACAACATCTACTCTTTATCTAATTTGTGGAGCCATGTCTAGCTGCAAGGTGGCATACGTAGCAGCAAGCTTGTAGCTAAAGGGCTAAGTGCATTACCATGCCAGCATGTGTGTGTTCACCTTGGATAAAGTCAATTTGAACTTTGTGATTTGAACTCCCTAAGATGTAGACCACATATATATTCAGCCCATTTTCACCGCTCTGCAACTATTTTACAATGCCAAAAAGCATGTCTAACAGACTCATTACCCTTACATCTGCTGCACTTCTCATCTGTAAATACCTTTGTTTTAAGGTTACAACCTGTAGGCAATACCCCTGTACATACTTCCATAAAAAGACTTTGAATTTGAACTGGTTTGGAATTCACCATATAGCAGATAATACATTCAACCACCATTTATTGTGCATATGTAATCCACACTCTTTATTACATCTTCCATCAATACAAGAATGTGGTAAAGAAGATGAATAAAAAACTGAAGAAGATGATTTCTACCAATTGGCCGTACACACTGGCAAAGTCCAATCTCTATGTCTGTCTTTCAGGTTTGGCTGGCCAAAAACAAGTAGGCTAAATACATGTGCTCCTAGCTGGTGCCACAGTCCTATGAACCTGACTCCGCATTTTTACTGTCGTCTGGCTGTAGAAAATAGTTTCAACTCAAGGTTAGAGTCTAGTATTTGATTAATTTGAAGAATACCCTTTTTGAATAGGGTAATAGCAGGTTTTCCCATCAATTTGGTAGGAGGAACTGTAAACACAAAGCTCCAATATATTTTTTCAGCACCCAAATAATTATCAGTGTACATGATTCTCCCTTCCCAATGCAAAATACAGCAGCTCTTTTTCCATGTTTTTATCAACATTGATCCGAGCCTATCAAAAATTTTTGTTTACTATATTTTGTTGGTTTTCCTTGCCTATAGAGGTTTACAATAAAAGAAGAGTGAGAACAACCTCTTGGAAAAATTAAAAAAATGATTTGATGGGAATTTTTTCTTAAGTAGTTCACCGGAGGTGAAAGGTAGAGGAAGAACCTAGTGGTAAAGGGAAGGGAAAATATGTAAATGAGAAAAGAAACGATATGATGTGGTTGTGGAGCCATGCACCCGTGATTCAAGGGTCATGAGTGCCTCATATCATCATGGCTTTGGATCCATATGATGATTCAAACAGATGGGACCCAAGTGGAAGACTTGGTAAAGGAGGGAACCAGACACATGATTTTGCCGGATTTTTAAAAAATACTTCCACTCCGATCCAAGAAAAGTTGTCTTCATAAAAGTTGTAGTTGATGCGCTGGAAATTTTGACCATATTTTTTTTTATAATTTTTGCATCTACGGTCTAGGAGATATGGCCAAAATGGCAGACACCAATTTTTTCAACTGTGGTGGAGAACACCCCCTCTACCTTTACACACACACCCTTCCTTTTCCACATTGAGACCTTCTCTAAAAATCAGCCATTAGTCTTCTCACCCTCCCCTACTTCCTCCTCTCTCTCAAGCTCAAAAAACCATCACAAATTCCTTTTCTAATCACCTCTCAAGTCATGCTTAATCTTGTTGTAATTCATAAGTTCTCATTCAACCCCTTTCTATTATTACTAGATATGTATTGATTTTATGTAGATTCTTTACATTTTAAAATAAGGACGCTCTTGGAATCAAGCTATGGAGGAAGGAGTGAAGACAACACAAGTGATGATTGAGCCAATTAGTTGCAAATTGGTCAACAAATCACTTGGAAGGAGCTTCTTCATTAGTTGAATGTCCCTAATCAAGCTTCATTTGTACAAATTACACTTGGATCTTAACCTCACTCCTAATCACTCTCTTTCCTATATAAAGAGGCCTTCCCCTTTGTAATTTTAAGCCTCCCTTAGCCCCATTGAGTCATTATCACTCACCATGCCATGAACCCATAAAGCTCATTCATTCACTCTATTCTTGCACATTTTAGAATGCAAATTGTTTCATGCTAGTAACCTCCCCTCCTCTTACTTATATTAATTAATAGAAATCTTTTATGTGTGTGTGAGTGTGCTTGATGTGATTTTGGCTAATCCTTGAGTGGTTGTTTAGTAATCTACATGCTATTTGTGTTGGGAGTGTTTGAAGTTATCCATTCCTTGTACACACACTAAGGTTAATGCTTCATTCATAATGATCTCTCTCTCTCTCTCTCTCTCTCTCTCTCTCTCTCTCTCTCTCTCTCTCTCTCTCTCTCTCTCTCTCTCTCTCTCTCTCTCTCTCTCTCTCTCTCTCTCTCTCTCTTTTTGTGTAGCGGTCCTAGTCCACGCTTCCAAGACTAGGTGGTGCGCTCATCTCATTTCCCCTGTGGCGCAATGGAGTTTGTTTTGGTGTAGAGGCCGCCATTCCAAATTTCCTTCATCAACATATTGGAGATATCAAACCCAGTTTTTAATGGAGCAACTGAAAACAGTTTATCCCAAACATTCACATGCCAAACCCCATGAAAGTACACTACAGATGTATCAATCAATTTCCACAAGCATACTGAACAATCAATATCATTATCCAAGATGTTCTTTATGAGGCAATCCCTTCTTGCTTGGGCATGTCATTTCATATTAGAATGTACAGACCACCCAATGTGTATGGGAAGGGCAATTTATGTCATCGGAACTGAATAATAGAGATAGGAAGCAAAAGATAGAGAAAGAGATCTTTGTATTGATGGATTTTTGTATAGTTTTGATACAACAGACGAGAAATTGAATATGGGTGCACTACGTTGTACGGAGCTCGAACCTCCCGACCACCCCCGAGGTTCAATTCGCTTGCATGCAGCATCTCACTCGCACTCGCAGAAGAGAGATCGGTGAATGATCCCCAAATGCACCACCCGTCGTGCTTTTATTCTTCTTTTCCTCAAAAAGCTTGCACGATTTTCACACCAAGTATACCTGCGAGAATAATATAAGAACGTGATCGCTAAGCGATCCGTAAAGGTTAGATTTCTATCATGACACTTTGCACAGATCCTGTTTCACACATTGATTTCTGCATCGCCTACAAAATAGCCAAAAGAACATACTCGTGCAACCAATTCAACATGATAATCAAAGTAAAAAAACATAATTATATACCTTCATAATCTCAATTGTAATAGTCTACCATGAAGAAAAAAATCCACTTCTTGGTTGATAGCAGGGAGAACTGTATGATGTTGTATGTCTGTCTGTCCCTGTGTATACTACACTGCTGCTACCTTCTGTTTTTTTTCATCATAACTTTTACAAACCTCGGCAGTGGAAAAGGGCAAAGTGAACCCACTGTGACATGACAGTACATAGCAGGAACTCAAAACAGAGCAATCCAAGTACTCAAAACGACGGGAATAGGTCTAGTCTACAAGGCTACGCGGACAGAATTGCGAAAAACGTATCTGTTTGGCTAAAAACGTAACTTTTTAGATCTAGACTGTTAAAACCTCTATTTTTGGGTCTTCACTACTTTTACAACTTATTTTAAGCCTATCCATGCATTTTAAGCTTAAACACATAAATATAAAACATTGATATTAACAAAAATCTCAATTTTACTGTTCATAGACACACTATCTGTTATTCATTAATCTTTATCAAATACGTCTCTAGTGTATTATTTAAAAAAGGGAATATATGTTCTCTCTTAATATCTCAAACTCATTCATATAATCTCTATTTAATAGACTATTCAACAATTGTGCTAAACAAAAGATATGCCCTACTCCATTCTTTTTGACTTTTAGGAATTCAAAAATTAGTCCTATTACAATTTATCCCAGGCAATCAAGGCAGCCGCGACAGAATCAATCCTCCATAAAAACCTAGACATGGCTGTTGTACATTTTTGTAACATTTTGTCGGACCAGTCCAACAAAGGCAAGCACTACATCATGTAAGGGATGAGGATAGATTAGACTATCCTTAATCTGACATGTAGGGGCCATTCATCATAGTACCAAGCTACAATTTTGGCTTGCACCTTCTCCACTACCCATTGTTGCAACTCGGTTTGAGACACACCCACTCCAAAGGGGTATCCCAAGTGTCTGAATACATGGCCTTTTGGGTACCTCTTCCCAGACCAAATTAGAGCATCAAAGTCCATGACTCAAATATCAATGAGGGCAGATTTGGTTAAATTTAGATTTAACCTAGCTGCTAATGCATATAAGTCTAGTACTTTTATACATCGCAATACATTGATATTGTTTTCTTTGAGGAACACAAAGGTGCCGTCTGCAAATCCTTTCCTTGTTACTTGTTTAGAGCCCAGATGAAGAGTTTGTAGGTGCCCATTTTCAGCAAGGGAATCCAAATAAGAATACAAAAGAGTGGGCTAATAGGAAAACCTTGCCTAACAAATCTTGCAATACTCACCTTCTCAGAGAGTCTACCATTAGTCACAACTTTGGAGAAGGCCTGCCCCCCCTACAAGTTGATGAAGTTGCTTATTCTATTGCCAAACCCCATCTTCTTTAGTACACTTTGCACAAAACCCCATTGCACTGTGTCAAAAGCCTTGACAAAATCAATTTGAAACATAACCATGTCCTGCTTATAATTTAGAGTATGTTCTATACCTAGTTGGACTGTGAGTATGTTATCATAAATAGACCTGCCATCAATGAAGCCTGTTTGGGCAGGGTGAATGTGTTTTCACATTTCAGGTGCTATTCTTATAGCAATAGATTTGGCTAGTATTTCGTAAAGAATCCCCGTCATGGTGACGGGCCTCCAATTAGCCAAAGTTTTAGGGAAGGTGCTCTTAGGGATCAGCTTTATGATTCCATGCTTGAGGGCAAGATCCATGCATTGAGACATCCAAATTGCATTCAGCAATGGGCACACTATTCCTTTCAATTCTGACCAAAAGGACTCCATAAATCCTTGGATAATCCACAGATGCTAGGACATTTTTCATTTGGTAATTTTGCTCAACACATATTCCAACTCTACCTCATTTAGTGGTTGCTCCAAGCTGTAGGCTTTTGCAACCTCAATGCATGGAGTGACTGTAGTCAAAGAGAGATTCAATAGCATTTATTCTTTTAGAAGCTACATCTCGGCTTACATTAAGTATATCACTAGAATACTGGGTAGTCATATCTAGCATTTCAGTTCCCTTGGTTAGAGGAGGCCTATCGCCATTGTGAAGAACTGACAGATTCTACCTTTTTTTTTTACTTGAGTTTTTTATAAACGGATTTGGATGAGTCTTTCCCATCTGCAACCACCCATTGTCTACATAGATATCTCTGTTTTTTACATTGATCCATTTTCCAAATATCTAAAATTACATCTCTAGCAGGAGTTAGCTCTTGTATTTCCTTGTGACACAACGTAGTAGATTGTCTACCAGCTTTGAGCACAAATTGTTTTGCTCTTTCTCTGGATTGCATTACCTTATGACTGCCTTTTTGAGCATTCAATTTACCAGCAATTCTGATGTATTGCTACATGTCTTGTTGGCTTCATATTTTGCATTTCGATATCAATAAGTTGTGAGACAATTAATAGGAAAGTGATCTAATAGCACAATACCAACATCAACTTTTATTTTTTTTGAGTTCACGAGCCAAGCATATTCAACAAAGTAGATTCTATCTACTATGGACCAGGATCCTTGGTGGGATAGGGAGTGAAAGATGAATCCTATAGAGGATCTTAGAAGTAGCAGTCCAGGCATCAGCCAAATCAGTTTGGCTCTACAAGGTGTCACATTCAGAGCTTTGAGCCAGCGACATTATAGTAAATAAGGAGGTGGTTTGGTCAAAGGTCTCCACCATGTTAAAGTCTCCTCCAAGAATACCTATGGGCGAGCCATCTCCACAACTCTATTCTAGATGCTGCATCATTAGGAGCATAAAAATTACTTATTTGCATTGGTCCCCATTGGGATTCCACTTGGAAGACAAAGCATCTCCCTGATTTATGGTAAAGGATCCATTGAGGCTTGAGGGAGTTTTTGATATATGTCAAAGTACCTGAGTATTGTTCTTTTTTTCCACCAAAAAACAGACTTTATCCTTTAAAGTGCATTACATCCCTAGCTTTATCATGCAGCTTATGCTCTTGAACTAGACAGATATCCAAATAAGAGGTCAACAACCAATTTTGAAATTCCAGCAGCCTAGAGGGGTGGCTGAGACCCTTAACATTGAAGGATGCAACTTTCATGAGGAGAATTATTGAGGGGTATCCATAACTAACTGAGTGTCCTCAGCACTAGGACTATCTGTCATTAGCACCTCAATATTGACATGGTTTCAAGCTGCATTGCTCTTAGTGGCAGAGTGTTGCATGAGCAAAGAGTCAATAGCTGCCAAAGTATGTGAGGAAGGGATATCTTAAAGAACATCAAACACATTAGGTGAGGTATATCCTGATATTCCCGGTTGAGTCTTGAAAGTTTTCTTTGATGACTAGTATCCATCAGAGTCCAGCACTCTTTTACCCTTGTCTAGAGATATTGGGTTCCTCGAAGAAGAGGGTTCCTACATGAGGAGAGTTTTTCTTCCTACCTCCTGTCTGAAAATTGTTGCTTTATACCTACTAGGAGGGACTGCATATTCAGGGGTAGCTGCTTAAGCAGGAGGGGGGGAAGGTTGCTCTATAGAATCTGAACCTATTTTGCCAAAAAATTGTTCCTCGGGCACCAAGTGCTTACTGCCAGGATAAGAGGGAATCAACTTGACTGAGCCTTTAGCTAATGTAGGGCAATTCTTGAAGAAAGGTCCCAAATGTCCAGAATGATAACATGATCATGAGAGCTTTCCCCACTTAAGGTAAATGACTAGCCTGCCTATAGATTCTAACTCAATTTCCATAGTATCAGTCATCTTCTTATCAGTGTTCCACATAACACAAGCTCTATTCTTGTTGATACAGTTGATAGCTATGGGGGCAAATAGAACTTTGCCTAGGGAGGCAGCCAAATCCTTGATACAAGTCCATAAAAAAGCAAGTAAGTCCATAAAATTAACCCATACTGGGCATTTAGACAACAATTCCTCCTTAATGTGCTTGACCGGCCGCTAGGGAAGAACATGAACAACTTGCCCACATAAGATAATTAATGAGGTAGAAAGAAAGGCTTTTCAATCCTCTGAAAAAAAACAGAACTTCATACAGTCCAACCCATTGTAGAAAACCTTGTCGACTACAGCTTTATTAAATCCCTGGTCCAAATAACCTGCTATCTCATTTAGGGTCGGAAGTTTGCCTGTAAAATACAGCACTATAGCACGACTGTAAAAAGCTGAGACCTGAGACATGAGTGTTATGGCAGGGATGCAAACTGTATGCTTCCCTTTAACTTGAGGGTCGGAGGTTAATGCCTCAGTTAGGCAACTGGTTAGTTCAGCTTCAGTGAGTGTGCCTTTGTCTGGCCTTACAGGTGGCATGGATGCCTCCTTAGGATTCAGAAAAAACACCGTTGGTAGAGCCATGGTGCAAAGTGGTCAAATGAGGACCTGAGATAAGACGGCTGAAGTGAGTGCCAGTAGGAGAAGGTCCGATTCTGAATCTGAGTAGAATACGCGACCTGAGCCTTGTCGGGAGAACGAAGCCCAAGGATCCCTCAACCTCTCACAGAGATAGAGAATCGTCTAGTAAAACGCCAAGCAGATCCCTCGCATCAGAAATCTGCATCTCTCTCTCCTCTGTGTGTGTGTGTGTGTGTGTGTGTGTGTGTGTGCGCACACGTGCACATGCGCATGCGTGCGCCTAGAGTGGTTGGATGAAGCTAATGTTGACATGTGTCCAATGTTGTTGTCAAAATTTGAGCCTCGCTAATAGATAGAATCTATTAATGAAGCATAGGTTGACATGTGTAGAATGTTGCGACCAGAATTCTAGTCCGCACGTGCGCACGCGTGCACTTGGAGTGGTTGGATGAAGCTTAGGTTGACATGTGTCCAATGTTGTTTTTGACAGTCGAGCCTCGCTAATAGATAGAATCTATTAACGAAGCATAGGTTGACATCTGTAGAATGTTGCTGCCAAAATTCCAGTCTCGTCGGTAGATAATATAGATATAGATGAAGAGGAATTGTGTAAGGTTGGGTTTACACTACTCATGCTGAGCTTACATGGACCAACCAGTTGAAGCGCTTGAGGTTATGCAGTTCACACTATGCATTTTTTTAAGCAATGGGATGCTAGCATGACATGCTAAGTCATGCCCAAGCACAATGTTTTCTCGCATGTTTCTGTTCGACCTGGTTCAACCACCTAAGGGGAGAAACCCGCTTGAAGAACCAAAAATTTGCTTGCAGCAACCTACACAAGAGCGCTTTTTGCAGGCCATGTGCTGCCTAGTGTGAACAACACTAAGGCTGGGCAGTGGGTTTAGACGATCGCTGCAAAAATGTGCAAGCTTGTTGACTGCCTCTAGGCAGCTCTTCACAGGCATTGTTCGGGAGAAATGTGTTAGCTTAATATCGTGCCGTTTTCAATTTAAAAAATTCCGGTTGAGGGCACAGGAAAAAGGAGAAATGCCACCCCAGAATAGACAAAAATAGTGTAATTTTTTTAAAAAAATAGCCTAATTTTTTACAGTTTCATCTTGAAATAAAGAAGGAAAGGAACTTTGTATGTTTGGATTTTTTTTCCCGAATACTGTTCACAGTTTTCCCAAATATTGTTCACAGGTGACAAGAGGCGGAGGAAGACCGTTGAGCAACGGATAGCTACAGGGTACTGGTTTGATACAGGCGCATTTGCAGTCAGGGCATTCAAAGAAGAATACAAAGGGTGAGTTGCAACAACAAGAAAGAGTGGGCTGATAGGACAACCTTGCCTAAAAAATCTCGCAATACTCACCTTCTTAGAGAGTCTACCATTAATCACAATTTTGGAAAAGGCCTGCTGCCCCAACAAGTTGATGAAGTTGCTTATTCTGTTGCCAAACCCAATCTTCTTTAGTACACTTTGCACAAAATCCCACTCCACTGTGTCAAAAGCCTTGACAAAATCAATTTGAAACATAACCATGTCCTGCTTATAATTTAGAGTATGTTCTATACCTAGTTGGACTGTGAGTATGTTATCATAAATAGACCTGCCATCAATGAAGCCTGTTTGGGCAGGGTGAATGTGTTTTCACATTTCAGGTGCTATTCTTATAGCAATAGATTTGGCTAGTATTTCGTAAAGAATCCCCGTCATGGTGACGGGCCTCCAATTAGCCAAAGTTTTAGGGAAGGTGCTCTTAGGGATCAGCTTTATGATTCCATGCTTGAGGGCAAGATCCATGCATTGAGACATCCAAATTGCATTCAGCAATGGGCACACTATTCCTTTCAATTCTGACCAAAAGGACTCCATAAATCCTTGGATAATCCACAGATGCTAGGACATTTTTCATTTGGTAATTTTGCTCAACACATATTCCAACTCTACCTCATTTAGTGGTTGCTCCAAGCTGTAATCTTTTGCAACCTCAATGCATGGAGTGACTGTAGTCAAAGAGAGATTCAATAGCATTTATTCTTTCAGAAGATACATCTGGGCTTACATTAAGTAGAGCACTAGAATATTGGGTAGTCATATCTAGAATTTCAGCTCCCTTGGTTAGAGGGGGCCTATCGCCATTGTGAAGAACTGACAGATTCTGCCTTTTTTTTTTACTTGAGTTTTTCATAAAAGGATTTGGATGAGTCTTTTCCATCTGCAACCACCCATTGTCTACATAGATATCTCTGTTTTTTACATTGATCCATTTTCCAAATATCTAAAATTACATCTCTAGTAGGAGTTAGCTCTTGTATTTCCTTGTGACACAACGCAGTAGACTGTCTACCAGGTTTGAGCACAAGCTGTTTTGCTGTTTCTATAGCACTGCCTTTTTGAGCATTCAATTTATCAATAGTTCTTATGTAATGCTACATGTTAGAGACTATACACAACCAGGCTGAGAGAGGGTTTGGGTTAGCAACAAATGTAGAATGAATAAGATCGAGGACCTGTATCCTAAACAACTCCTGAGTAAGAAATGCGCTATTAATAATTAAGGGTTTGGAATTCTTGCTGGCTTCATATTTTGCATTTCGAAATCAATAAGTTGTGAAACAATAGGAAAGTGATCTAATAGCCAAGTACCAACATCAAATTATTTTTTTTTTGAGTTCGGGAGCGAATCAGATCCAACAAAGTAGAGTCTATCTACTCTAGACCATGATCCTTGGTGGGATAGGGAGTGAAAGATGAATCCTGTAAAAGATCTAGAAGCACCAGTCCACGCATCAGCCAAATGAGTTTGGCTCTGCAAGGTGTCACATTCAGAGCTTTGAGCTGCCGACATTATAGTAGATAAGGAGGTGGTTTGGTCAAAGGTCTCGACCACGTGAAAGTCTCCTCCGAGCATACCTTGTGGACACTTTAGATGGGGGAGCCATCTTCACAACTCTATTCTAGATGCAACATCATTAGGAGCATAAAAATTACTTATTTGCATTGGTCCCCATTGGGATTCCACTTGGAAGACAGAGCAGCTCCTTGATTTATGGTTAAGGATCCATTGAGGCTTGAGGGAGTATATGTCAAAGTACCTGAGTATTGTCCTTTTTTTCCACCAAAAAATAGACTGTATCCTTTAAAGCGCATTTGTAACATTTAATGGCCTAGTAACTTGTGTGTAGTGGAAAATAGCATGAACATAGCGAGCATTTCATTAGAATGGATTCCTAATGAGATTAACAAGAGTGCTTGGGTGGAGAAAGCAACAAAACGAATAACACCTAGTTAGATAACATGAACAATACTTCAAAAGAGAGAGAAATTAAGCAATTGACAACAATTGAGGACCGGATTTGCATGGAGCCGGTCCCCCCTCCAAAAGGCTTTGTACTATGGTTTCTGCCATCAAGAGAGACATTTTACAATACAATTTCTTGTGTTCCTTCAATAATAGCTAGTGCAATGAAGAATGAAACTTCATGCACTACGCAAAACACTTATCAAACACAACATAAATTCCCTCACGGTCTCAGACCCAAGACCTCACACACGTTCGAAGCTGGTGAGAGCTAGCGGGGTATGAGAGTAGATTGAGAAGAAGAAGGAGTATTCTTACGAGAAAGATGTACATCTCCTCACATAATCACTCCTATTAGCATAGCTTAGCTTATTAATTAGCATGGTAGAGGAGATGATCATGCATTGAAGCTTGGATCTTGGTTGGATTTGCATCACAAAGCCAAGAGTTGGTTGTGTAGCCCTTCCTTCTCACAAGCTTGGAGTAGGTGATAAGCTTTCCATTAAAGCTTGAGAAGGAGAGAGAGTCTTCTTTACTTCACACATGAGCTATTGTGAGTGTGTAGGTGACAATGCCTTTGAAAAATCAGCCCCCCCTCTCTCTCTTGGTTGACCCCTCTTGCTATTTGCTCTTGCTAGCATCCTATTGGACCTCCCCAGGCTTAGCCAATGGTTATTAAGCAGCATAAGTGATAGCCTTCTGACATGTGTCCCCCTTTCCCCTTTTGTGAGATCTTTAGGTATTTATTTAATTCAACTAAACTCTCATTGGACCCCTTTGTCTCCTAGCCAATAGGAATCAGGCAAACCATTGAGCTGTTGAATGCTCATTAGTCCCCTTGGGATATTGTCCAATAGTCTTCTAGAGAGCTTAATTCTTATTGGTTCTTTTATTAAGTGTTTTTAAATCAATGAAACTAGATTTACTCTAGCCTGATTCTCATTGGTCCACCTCCAAGGCCATCCAATAGGAATTGGGTACACTTTGTGGGCATCTGGGCTAGGGAACTGACATGTGGCCCTCATTCCCTTTGTGTAAAGGGAGCTTGTGTGTGTGTGTGTGTGTGTGTTGTTCTCTCTCATCCCCTACTTGCAAGGCTCGCCCCCTCCTATGTAGGGATTGCTAAAGACTTTTGGGATAGACACAAAGCATCCAGTTCCCGCAATGTTTGACCATTGGACACAACATTTGAATTTCGGAACCTTAGCATTTTGAAAGTCTTAATGGGATGAACCTTAGGGTCTTTTAAGCCCATTGTTGCACGTGGCTCTTTTACATATGCCCCCCCCTTTGGATCCCTATTTTCCCTCCTTGGGATCCCTACTGTGGCTGGTCTGTTAGCTTAACCAATATTCTAGCTTTTTTTTCCCCTGGCACTTCTTCATATTAAATGATCAGTTTAACAGGAGAAAATCATTTAGGAGTATTAGATATTCATTATTATGAAATTACCTCTCTCTTGAAATCATAGTCATCCTCGACTATGGGGTAGAGAAGATAACTCATATTCATTAGTCCTTTTTTTAGCGGGTAGAGGATCCCTATGTTACCCTACGACATCATTCCACAATGGATGACTAGTCCATTTGGCGCTTGAGAGCGTGAGGCTGCCGCAAGCATGTCTGCACATTAGTCCTATCATCTTCCATAGTAGAGTGACAAGCTGTACTTGGTGTTCGGGAGACGTCGTCTCTGCAAACTTTATCTAAGCATGCATACTACTTCATTTTTGTGCACAATAAAGAAAAAGAGAGTCTTATAAGAATTTTTTTTTTCATTTTTAACATTTGTACATTTGCTTACTCTTGGGAAGAATTGTAAGCATCGACAAGGTTTAGGTTATCCCTTAATTGTATGCCTTGCATCCATCTAGCATCTTGAAAAGGATAATTCTTAAACTTAATAAGATATCGTCGGATAGTCTTATCGCCTCTCAGTACCTTGTCTTCATGTCGGAGAATGGACTCGGGCTGCAATACCTCTTCTTGGTCCTTGATCTATCTTTGGTGGGTCTTCAGTAGTTGGTTCTTGAGGTGGCTCTCCTTTGTAAGGATTTAATAGGATCACATGGAAAGCATTGTGTATGAGCCAATGATTGGGAAAATTGAGTTGATAGTCCATCTCGTTTATTGGCTTAAGAATCTCGAAGGGACCATAGTACCTTTTTTGCTAACTTAGCATAGTACTTTTGGTGTCCCGTAGGATTCTTGCTCGTCATGTGCCTTAATCGAGCCTTGGGAAATTTGAGTAAGACCCAATCATTTTCTTTAAAGGCTTGGGCTCTTCTGTGCTTGTCACCAGCAGCCTTTTGCCTTTGCTGTGAGATAGAGATAGAATGCTTAATATTTTGGAAAGATTCTTGTAGGTCTCGGCTATACTCATCTGCAGCGAAGATCTTCCCGTGTACCTTAAGTAGCAAGGGACTTTTGGATCTTCCCTCAATTACCTCAAAAGGTGCTTTTCCCATGGAAGTATGTACAGTGTTATTGTAGGCATACTCCACTAAGGGTAAGTACTTCTCCCATTGGGATCTTTGATCTACTTCTGTTACATAGGCTTTTAGTAGATCGAGAATTGTTAGGTTAGCTATTTCACTTTGGCCATCCTTTTGTGGGTGATAGGCCGAAGAGAAGTTTAGCCTTGTTCCTAAATTCTCAAAGAAACCCTTCCAGAAATTACTAGTCATTCTAGGATCTCTATCCGGCACTATGGACATTGGCAAGCCATACCTTTGAGAAATGAAGAGGGTTCCCATTTGATGGGCTTTGATAGTATTTTTCAACAGGTATAAAATGAGCTTGCTTACTGAACCTGTCTACTATCGTCCATATTCCTTTATTCCCATGGATAGACTTAGGTAATAAAAAGATAAAATCCATGGATATGCTCTCCCATGGTGAATTAGGGATTGGCAAAAGGTGAAGCAATCCAAGCTGCTTCCCTCTATCAAACTGTCTTTTGGCATACCACACATTTAGAAACATACTCTTGTATGTTTTCTTTCATGGTAGGCCAATAGAAATATGTCTCAATCCCCTTTAAGGTAGACTGAATCCCTCTATTTCCTACATAAGGAGGATCATGAGTTTCATACATTACTGTCTCACGTAGTGAGCTAGTAATGCATAGTCTATTTCCATAGAGAAGATAACCATCTTGTAAAGTAAATGGTTCCTCCTTCTTCCCTAGTGCAAGGTCTGAAATCATCTTGGTTTAGGCCATCTTTTTATTACCTCTAACTTTGATGGATCCATTTGGATGCCATCTTGAGAGATAATGTGACCTAAATACTAAATCTCTTGTATGAAAAATTCACTTTTCTTTCGATTAACATAAAGTTTATTCCCTCTTAGAACTTGAAATATTACCTGGAGGTGTCGCTTGTGTTCGTCTAATGAGTTAGAGTAGATGATGACATCATCAAAGAACACTCTAGTAAAGGTTCGGTGAGGCCTAAATAGCTTCTCCATCAAGTGATTGAATGTGGCTAGTGCATTGGTCAAGCAAAAAGGCATGACAATGTATTTATAAAGACCAAACGTAGTGCAAAATGCGGTCTTTACAATGTCTTTATCGACTATCCTTATTTGATGATAGCCACTTTTTAGGTCAATCCTACTGAAGTAGGTGGAGCCTTGTAGCTTATCAAATAGGTCTTCTACCCATAGAATGGGAAACCTATTTTTGATGATGATCCTATCATACAATATGTGCCGTCTTTCTTTTGCACTAGTAGCACAGGAGAACAAAATGGAGATGAGCTAGGCCTAACCATGCCCTTCTCAACTAACTCATGCACTTGCCGCATAATCTCCTCTTGTTGAGCTTGAGAAACTTTATAAGGAGGTTTATTAGCCGGTGAACTTCCTGGAAGAAGTTCAATTGCATGGTCATCATTGCCTCGTTTAGGAGATAGCTCACAAAGGATGTCGTCAATAAAGACATCTTGAGACCCCTTGAGAAAATTGGATAACTCTAATTCCTTTTGATTGTGTATATTTTCTTTTGCTAAAACATTAAGTTCATTTTGAGAATCTTTAACAAAGATCATGTACATGGAAATAGAGCTCTTTATTGACTTGTTGAAAGCTTCTGTATGTACAATGGGTATAGTGTTATCCATTTCCTTAGAATCTATATACATATCTTTTTCCCTGAACTTAAAGGAGATTCTCCTTTCAGGAAATTTAACATTGGCAGCCATGTGATCAAACCATGGTGCCCCTAGGATTACATCCTCATGCTTGAGACGAGAGATAAAGAAGTATTCTTTGTCTACATAGCCTTGGACATGAAGCCTCAATTTCCCAATTAAGGGAGTGACTGAAGCTTCTTGCCCCTTGAAGGCACCGTCTGTGGGTAGGACATCTCCCATCTCGTAGGCTTGTATGCCTAGCTTGGTGGCCAACTCTATAGATATAAAATTGTGAGTAGAACCAGGGTCAAAGAGAATAAAAGAATCATGTTCCTTTCCCCAAGCATGGCATAGAGGAGATCCTTTGTGGTGAGTTTCCTCCTCTTGGATTTCGACCAAGGTAGCTCTAGAAGGATCATTGCAGTTGTTCTTTTGGGGACAAGTGGGGTACGTGTGCCCTTGTTCAACGCACTTGAAACACCGATTATCATTGCAATAAAACTCAAGATCTTCATGAGAGAGTTTATTTTTGTCTTTATAAACTCCCTTCTCTTTAGCTTTGTTGGAGTTGCCCTTAGGAGACTTTGGACATTGTCCTTCCCCTTAGGCTCATTGGAACCCTTGTTTTCAGGGGGCTTAGAATTCCTCTTAGCCCTTGTTTGGAAATTGATTCAAGAGGCCATCATAGTATGATGTATTACCGCCGATATGGTGCGTGGCCTTTGGAAGTTGACATACTCCGCCATTTCTTCGGTCAAGCCCCCACAAAATTGCTGCTTTTGCTCTCCAAAATCCAATTTTTTGAAGACAGTGCCTATGAGTTGTAAGTCCCAAAACTTGTCTACATATTTGTGGATGGATTCATAGGGATAGAGATTTAAGCTTCCCCATTCGGTGAGTGCTTTGTCTTTGGCATCGGTGGCCAAAAGCTTCTTCATAATGGAAGCTCTTAAAGCTTTCCATGTTTGTGGAGCTTCAGCATTGGACCACAAGCTAGACCACCATTGTCTGGTGGACTTTTCAAAGTGCATATCTACATAGCATAGCTTAGAGGACTCCGTGAAGCCCTCATCTCCGAACGCCGCATCGAATTGTTGGATAAAGGCCAAGACTTTGTCCATAGCACCAAAAGTGCCATCATAGGTAAGGAAAGAGATGATATTCCCTCCCTCTTTGAATTTCTTGAGCTTGGATGACCTCTTCCACGCGGCATAGGATTTACTATGGCCTCTTCTTTTTTACGGTTCAAAGGTTTTACCATCACTTTCTTTAGAAGATGAAGAATTTGAGGAAGATGGAGAAGAGGGTGACCTCTTTCTCGCCTTTTTCTTTACTTGATCTTGTTTGTCTTCACCATCACTTTCATAAGAGGAAAAGGATTAAGAACATGGAGAAGAGGGTGTCCTGTTTCTCGCCTTTTTCTTCTCTTTCTTTTTGTCATCCCTCTTTGAAGTATGGTGTGGAGAAGTATGCGATGGTCTTCTCCGTTTTGGATGTGATGGAGAGCGTTCAGCCTGCCGTCTTCGTGGAACCATCTCCGTCGAGGTGGTGGGAGACTCACTTATTTCTCATTCCGTCGGGGGAGGCTCTTGAATTCTCCTTTGAGAAGGAGATGCGTCATCAAGGAGCAAATTTTTGAGCCCTTCATAGGGATCCTCTTCTTCTTCCCAAATCGGAGAGAGACCTCTTTTGAAAGTCTTGCAAGGAGGCTTCCTAGGTGTTCCCTTGTCATGGTGGGGAGCGTGGAGAATCCCATGAGCACAAAGCTGCCGTTGCACTTCACTTTGGAGGGATGGATTGCCCACGGCTTGTTGAAGCCTAGAAACAAGATAGTTAACAAGCATCGAGGCATCATTAGTAGCTTGCTCATTAGCAAACTCAAAGTTATCAACATTAATTTCACTCTCTTTATTATTGTCAGCCATTCTAACAACTTTTAGGTGTACTTTGGCACTTCAAGCCCTAGTTGCTACTCCTCTTTACCCCTATAGAAAAAGCACTCAAGCCATTGTACCCGTGGCTTGAATACCATTAATTGCAAGGAATAGAAGAGAGGGTCGTTCAACACCGAAACATCACCGGCTCTTGTCAAGCTTCTAATAGCTTAATAGTGGTTAAGTTGTAGGCAAGCCCCGTAGGACTCCACTATTAAGACCATAGCTCTCCACGGTGATGCCCCATTAGCTGCACAAAGGAAGGCTCACTGCAAGGCTGAAAAATACATATTCTACTTACTCACATGCAATTAATAGTACCAACCATTTATAGCTAGCTTGAGGACCTCCCTTCTTGAGCAAGAAAAGAGAAACCTTGTGCTTTGATACCAATGTAACATTTAATGGCCTAGTAACTTGTGTGTAGCGGAAAATAGCATGAACATAGTGAGCATTTCATTAGAATAGATTCCTAATGAGATTAACAAGAGTGCTTGGCTGGAGAGAGCAACAAAAACCATAACACCTAGTTAGATAGAATGAACAATACTTTAAAAGAGAGAGAAATAAAGCAATTCACAATAGTTGAGGACCGGATTTGCATGGAGCCAGTCCCCCCTCCAAAAGGCTTTGTATTATGGTTTCTCCCATCAAGAGAGACATTTTACAATACAATTTCTTGTGTTCCTTCACTACTAGCTACTGCAATGAAGATGGAAACTTCATGCACTACGCAAAACACTTATCAAACACAACATCAATTCCCTCACGGTCTCAGACGCAAGACCTCACACACCTTCGAAGATGGTGAGAGCTAGCGGGGTATGAGAGTAGATTGAGAGGAATAAGGAGTATTCTTACAAGAAAGATGTACATCTCCTCACATAATCACTCATATTAGCATAGCTTGGCTTAGTAATTAGCATGGTTGAGGAGATAAGCATGAATTGAAGCTTGGATCTTGGTTGGATTTGCATCACAAAGCCAAGAGTTGTTTGTGTAGGCCTTCCTTGTCACAAGCTTGGAGTAGGTGATAAGCTTTCCATTAAAGCTTAAGAAGGTGAGAGAGTCTTCTTTACTTCACATATGAGCTAGCGTGAGTGTGTAGGTGATAATGCCTTTCAAAAATCATTTTCCTCTCTCTCTTGGTCGACCCCTCTTGCTATTTGCTCTTGCTAGAATCCTATTGGACCTCCCCAGGCTTTTTAGCCAATGGTAATTAAGCAACATAAGTGATAGCCTTCTGACATGTGTCTCCCTTTCCCCTTTTATGAGATCTTTAGGTATTTATTTAATTCAACTAAACTCTCATTGGACCCCTTTGTCTCCTGGCCAATAGGTATCAGGCAAAGTCAATAGCTGCCAAAGTATGTGAGGAAGGGATATCTTGAAGAACATCAAACACATTAGGTGAGGTATATCCTGATATGCTTTGTCGAGTCCTGAAAGTTTTATTTGATGAGTGGTATTCCTTAGAGTCAACCACTCTTTTACCATTGTCTAGAGATCTTCGGTTCCTAGAAGAAGAGGGAGAGGAGTTGGCCTGGCTCCCCATCAAGAGAGACATTGTACAATACAATTCTTTGTGTTGCTTCAAGACTAGCTAGTGCAATGAAAATGAAAGCTTCATGCACTAAGCAAAACACTTAGTAAACACAACTTTAATTATCCCCGTTCTCAGACCCAAGACCTCACACACCTTCGAAGATGGTGAGAGCTAGTAGGGTATGAGAGTAGATTGAGAGGAAGAAGGAGTATCTTACGAGAAAGATGTACATCTCCTCACATAATCACTCATATTAGCATATCTTTAGCTTAGTAATTAGCTTGGTAGAGGAGATGAGCATGCATTGAAGCTTGGCTCTTGGTTGGATTTGCATCCACAAGCCAAGAGTGTGTCGATGTAGGCTTCTATCTCACAAGCTTGGAGTAGGTGATGAGCTCTCCATTAAAGCTCGGTAAGAGATAGTCTTCTCTCTCTTCACACATGAGATTTTGTAAGTTTGTGTGTGATAATGCCTTGCAAAAATTAGCCCCCTCTCTCTCTTGGGCGAGCCCTCTTGCTATTTGCTCTTGCAGGCTCCCTATTCGAGCTCCCCAAGTCAAGCCAATGGCTATTAAGTAGCATAAGTGATAGCCTTGTGACATGTGTCCCCCTTTCCCCTTTTGTGAGAGCTTAATCAATTAAACTTAATTGATTTAAATGAATTAAATCCCCATTGGACCTTTCCCCATTCTGATCAATATTAACTAAGTAGCCCATTGGGCTGCTCAATTCCTATTGGACCCCTTCACAGGCTGTCCAATAATCATCCAGGAGACTTAATTTTCATTGGTTCTTTTTATTAAGTGTTTTAAAATTAATTAGGCTAAATTTACTCTAGCCTAATTCTCATTGGTGCACTTCAAGGGTCATCCAATAGGAATTGGGTACACCTTGTGGGCATCTAGCCTAGGGAGCTGACATGTGTCCCTCATTCCCTTTGTGTAAAGGGAGCTTGTGTGTGTGTGTGTGGCCTTCTCTCTCATCCCCTACTTGGTAGGATCGCCCCCTCCTATGTAGGGATATTCAAAGACTTTTTTGGTCACACGCAAACAATCCAATTTCCCTAGGGTTGACCTTTGGACACAACCTTTGAATTTTGGAACCTTAGCATTTTGGAAGTCTTAATGGGCTGAACCTTAGGGTCGTTTTAGACCATTGTTTCACATGGATCTTTTGCAGATGGCCCCCCCTTTGGATCCCTACTGTGGCCGGTCTGCTAGCTTAACCAATATTCTAGCTTTTTCTCCCCTGGCACTTCCCCACATTAAATGATCAGTTTAATATGAGAAAATCATTTAAGAGAATTAGATATTGATTATTATGACATTACCTCTCTCTTGAAATCATAGTCATCTTAGACTATGGTGTAGAGAAGATAAAGCATATTCATGAGTCCTTTTCTTAGAGGGTAGAGGATCCCTATGTTACCCTACGACATCATTCCACAATGGATGACTAGTCCATTTGGCGCTTGAGAGTGTGAGACTGCCGCAAGCATGTCTGCACATTAGTCCTATCAAACTTCCATAGTAGAGTGACAAGTTCTACTTGGTGTTTGGGAGACGTCGTCTCCGCAAACTTGATCTAAGCATGCATACTACTTCATTTTTGTGCACAATAAAGAAAAAGAGAGTCTTATAAGACAAAAAAATTTGTTCATTTTTAACATTTTGTACATTTGCTTACTCTTGGGAAGCATTGTAAGCATTGACAAGGTTTAGGTTATCCTTTAATTGTATGCCTTGCAATTATCTAGCATCTTGAAAAGGATAATTCTTAAACTTAATAAGATATCATTGGATAGTCTTACTGCCTCTTAACACTAGGTTGGTAATGGGACACTTTTATGTCCTGTTAAGTGACCATTTTCCTTGAATTATATCAAGAGTTTCAAAATGGATTTTTAGGTTCTATCTATCTAGAAAGTTGTCTCATGAGCTGAAAAAAACTTGACATTTTTTTGGAATATCAATTCCATCTTTAACCTTGTCCTTGCACAACATTTCACAACCTAAACTGTGTGAAAAAACGGGTCCTGTTTTTGGCTTTTTTCAACTTTTTGCAACTATACCACTCTAGAATTCATGTTTGTGACGTCTATAATGCTAGAGAACTATCTTTAGTAGTCCTCAACATGTCTTGGTGCTTCTAGGGATAAATAAATGTTAAGTTGTAAGTTATGGCCAAATTACAAAAATTGTCAGATCCTGTTTTTTAGCCAATTTCAGCTCTTCTATGATTTTTTTGGCGGCTTTCATGATATCCAAATGCAGTTTTGATTTTCTATGTCGCATATTGTAACATAAAGCTAATATTCCTTGAGTTTTGGGGCACCTAATACCCTATTTTGCATAGGACACAATGATGGTTGATTTTTTCAATTATAGAAGAAAACGAAACATTCTAGTATATCAAGTATAGCTTTTTCATATTTCTAGTTTCTTGTGACAACTATATGCATTTTGTAGGTAGTAACCATATCTAGTCATAAGGATCAAATTTGGCTAGATATTGAATAGTTTCTATGGGATTCTACAACTCATAATGTTGAACCCAGTTTTTTCATGTTTGCTGTATTTAGCTCTTCATCTTTGTCCCCAGGATTCCCCTTGGTCAGAGATGTATTATTCTTTTGACATACTCCATGGATCCTTATGAACCTAAAGGACAACAAGGAACTAAGAAAACATGCATATATTATTTGTATTGAGCGTGGCTATAGAAACTTTGATGATAGGTTTGTAGATTGGTAAAAATTCAACTTTTTTGTACCTATTTCTTTTGGAAAAACAAAAAAGTAGTGAGTGAGAAGCACTCATATGTTCTGATCACCAACCCATTGAAGTTAACTAGGGAATTTATCTCAAGTCCTACAAAAATCCCCAATCTTATTTTTATGCAACAAAACATAAGAAATGACTGTTTTGATGAAAATGTACTGGTCCATTAACTTTGGAGGCTTGGTGTGACCAAAAGATGAGAAATTTTACAAGTTTCTTATTTTTTCCATGTGTAGTAGGCCTTGAAATATAACCTCATGAAAGGATTTTACAAAATGAGTGGATCTATTATGGTTTTGGAGGTTTTTATCAAAACCCTGAAAGGACACTTTTATGTCCTGTTAGGTTACCAACCTAGTGTTAAGACCTTGTCTTCATGACGGAGAATGGACTCGGGCTGTAGCACCTCCTCTTGGTCCTCGATCTCCGGTGGGTCTTCAACAGTTGGTTCTTGAGGTGGCTCTCCTTTGTAAGGCTTTGATAGGCTCACAGGGAAAGCATTGTGTATGAGCCAATGATTGGGAAACTTGATTTTGTTGAGAGAAGAAGAGAACACAGAAGTAGAACCCCAAAGTGTGTAGAATACACACATGAGATGATGTATATATAGAGGGGACCTGGGTGCCATATATAGAGAAGCCATATATTGAGTAGCTTCACATATAAGCTCAACACTAATGATGCAGCATCTAGAATAGAGTTGTGGAGATGGCTCACCCATAGGTATTCTTGGAGGAAAAACCCACAGCTCTATATACACCCACCGTTATATTATAAAAATCATTGAATATACAAATGTTTACGAGGAGCTACATCACTCCTTTTACAATGAATGTTTTATGAGGAGTTACATTACTCCTATCCTATCAAATACAATAATGAATACAAAGGTTCAATAAAGAGGTGTAAAAGCTATCGATTAGCTTGTAATCAAAAGTGTCTCCGTGAATCTGTTGTGTAGCTTGTCATCAATATCGCATCACCAAACATGTCTTCATGTTGTCATCAATATGGCATCACCAAACATATCTTCATAAATCTTTTATTGTCACCAAGTTTGTCTTCATAAAATCAATTCTTTGATCAATCCTACATGGATCATAGACTCCAAAAAAAAAACATGTCATGAAAATTATTAGCATCGTTAATGAAATAATTACGTTCACAATGCCATAAGAGATGGTTCGCGACGCCACTCTTTTGACGACATATATACGCACGACAACATATGGTACATAAAGTATAAACGTAAAAGTACAAAATGTGTGATTACGTGATACAAATGATATGTGTATATACTACATAAAACAACATTTATCAATGTAGTGATCAATGAATACCATCAAAGTATTAACAAAATATCATCATTATGTCAATAAAAATGAATAAATGATCATGGTATCAACGAAAAGCATCATGATATCACCGAGAATACTCATTGTATCAACGAAACAACATCATGGCATCACCGAGAATAACCATGGTATCAACGAAATATCATCATGGCATCACCGAGAATAACCATGGTATCAACGAAACAACATCATGGTATCACCGAGAATAACCATGGTATCAACAAAACATCATCATGGTATCAATAAAAATCACCATGGAATCAACGAAATATCATCATGGAATCACCGAGAATAACCATGGTATCAACAAAATATCATCATTGCACCACCGAGAATAACCATGGTATCAATGAAATATCATCATGGTATCAACGAAAATCACCATGACCAAAGTATTAACAAAACATTATCATGGTACCATCAAAATCACTATGGTATCAATGAGAAATTATCAATAAAACGACGTAAACTATATCTCTAAAAGAATAATTATACGAGAATCAATGAACGAGTATATCATATAACAAAAGATCATGTACCAACAGTAACTCGATAGAATTTGGACGATCATCAACGGCTCGACTGAATCGGAACGATGTGTAACTGGCTTCTACAGCAAAGTTACGTCAGTAACAAATATATGATTGATGAAGAAAAATATAATTGAGAAGTTTTGAATTATGAGAAAAATCAAAAGCAAAAAGTAAAATTTTGATTTTAAAACATATTCGCAGTCTGAGACGATAACCCAAAATTGGTGCAGAATTTAGAGAAACTTTCTTCTGCAAAGTTATAGACCGCATCGATTCCAATCCCCATCGCGGGTAGTTTCTTCTGCAAAGTTGTAGGACACATCGATTCCGGTCTCTCACGCGGGTAGTTTCTGCAAAATCGTTTTCAATAAGCAGAAAAATAAAAAACAAAAAACGGAAATTGCTTTTTAGGTATGTACGCAGTCCGCGAACGATAACTCAAAATCGGTGCAGAATTTGAAAACACTTTCTTCTGCAAAGTTGTAGACCACATCGATTCCGGTCTTTTTCTGTGGGTAGTTTCTGCAAAATCGTTTTCAATAAGCACAAAAATAAAAAACAAAAAGCGAAAATTGCTTTTCAGGTATGTACGCAGTCCGCGAACGATAACTCAAAATCGGTGCAGAATTTGAAAACACTTCCTTCTGCAAAGTTGTAGACCACATTGATTCAGGTCTTTGTAGAGGGTAGTTTCTGCAAAATCGTTTCCAATTGGCAGAAAAATCAAAAACAAAACGTGGAAGCTGTTTTTCAGGTATGTACGCAGTCCGCGAACGATAACTCAAAATTGGTGCAGAATTTGAAAAAACTTCCTTCTGCAAAGTTGTAGACCACATCGATTCCGATCCCTTGCGCAAGTATTTTCTGCAAAATCGATCTGGATCAGGAGAAAAATCGAAAACAAAAACATACTGCTCTGATACCATGTTGAGAGAAGGAGAGAACACAGAAGTAGAACCCCAAAGTGTGTAGAATACACACATGAGATGATGTATATATAGAGGGGACCTGGGTGCCATATATAGAGAAGCCATATATTGAGTAGCTTCACATATAAGCTCAACAGATTTGATAGGCCATCTCATTGATTGGCCTAAGAATCTGGAAGGGACCATAGTACGTTTTTGCTAGTTTAGCATAGTACTTTTGGTGGCCCGTAGGATTCTTGCCCGTCGTGTGCCTTGGGAAACATTAACAAGACCCAATCATTTTCTTTAAAGGCTTGGGCTCTTCTGTGCTTGTCAGCAACAGCCTTTTGCCTTTGCTGTGAGATAGAGATAGCATCCTTAATCTTTTGAAAAGATTCTTGTAGGTCTCGGCTATACTCATTTGCAGCGAAGATCTTCCCATGTACTTTAAGTAGCAAGGGGCTTTTTGATCTTCCCTCGGTTACCTCGAAAGGTGCTTTTCCCGTGGAAGTATGTACAGTGTTATTGTAAGCATACTCCACTAAGGGTAAGTACTTCTCCCGTTGGGATATTTTATCTACTTACCTTACATAGGCTTTTACTAGATCGAGAATTGTTAGGTTAGCTATTTCACTTTGGCCATCTGTTTGTGGATGATATGCCGAAGAGAAGTTTAGCCTTGTCCCTAAATTCTCAAAGAGACCCTTCCAGAAATTACTGGTCATTCTAGGATCTCTATCTGACACTATGGACATTGGCAAGCCATGGTACTTGAAAATTTGTGAAATGAAGAGGGTTACCATTTGATGGGCTTTGATAGTATTTTTGACAGGTATAAAATGAGCTTGTTTACTGAACCTGTCTACTATCGTCCATATTCCCGTATTCCCATGAATAGACTTAGGCAATGCAAAGATAAAATCCATGGAGATGCTCTCCCATGGTGAATTAGGGATTGGCAAGGGTTGAAGCAATCCAAGTTGCTTCCCTCTATCAAATTTTGTCTTTTGGCATACCACACATTTAGAAACATACTCTTGTATGTTCACTTTCATGGTAGGCCAATAGAAATATGTTTCAATTCCCTTTAAGGTAGACTAAATCCCTCTATGCCCCGCATAAGGTGGAGCATGAGATTCATACATTACTTTCTCACGTAGTGAGTTAGTAACGCATAGCCTATTTCCAGAGAGAAGATAACCATCTTGTAAAGTAAATGGTTCTTCTTTCTTCCCTAATGCAAGGGCTGAAATCACATCTCTAAAATCGGGATCAATAGCGTACTCATCTATCATTGAAGATAGATCATTGTGAGTTGCTATGGAAACCGCATGCACTCTCGGCCGTCTTGAGAGTGCATCAGTTACTTGATTATGCTTGCCTGCAATGTGAGCAATATGAAAATGAAATTGCGAAATGAAATTTGCCCACCTCATTTGTTTGTCAGAGAGAAAGGTCTACGTCATGAAGTACTTAAGACTTTGGTGATCCGTTCGCAGAACGAAAGGAGTCCCCAATAAATAGTGCTTCCATGAGTCTAAGGCATGTAGAACTGCAAGGAGTTCCTTTTCGTATATGCCTAGAGCTTGCTCAACAGGGTCGAGCCTTCGACTCTCATAGCCTATGGCGTGCCCTTCTTGGAGAAAAACAACTCCAAGGCAATCACCACAAGCATCACATTGGACCTCAAATGGTTTTGAGAGATTCGGTAGTGTAAGCACTGGTTGAGAGATAAGCTTTTCTTTAAGCTTTTCAAAAGCATTGTTCTCCTTAGTAGACCATGTATACCTAACGCTTTTCTTTGTTAGGTCATGTAATGGTCCCGCAATTTGTGAGAACTTTTCTATGAAGTGTCTATAGTATGCACACATACCTAAAAAGATTCTTAGTTCATGAAGATTCCTTGGTTTAGGCCGTCCTTTCACTACCTCTAACTTTAATGGATCCATTTGGATGCCATCTTGAGAGATAATGTGACCTAAATACTGAATCTCTTGCAAGAAAAATTCACTTTTCTTTCGATTAACATAAAGTTTATTCTCTCTTAAAACTTGAAATATTACCTGGAGATGTTTCTTGTGTTCGTCTAATGAATTAGAGTAGATGATAATATCATCAAAGAACACTCCAGTGAAGGTTCGATGAGGCCTGAACAGCTTCTCCATCAAGTGGTTGAATGTGGCTGGTGCATTGGTGAAGCCAAAAGGCATGACAATGTATTCATAAAGACCAAATGTGGTACGAAATGCGGTCTTTAAAATATCTTGATCAACTATCCTTATTTGATGATAGCCACTTTTTACGTCAATCCTTCTGAAGTAGGTCGATCCTTGTAGCTTATGAAATAGATCTTCTACCCGTGGAACGGGAAACCTATTCTTGATAGTGATCCTATTTAGTGCTCTATAGTCGACACACATACGATATGTGGCGTCTTTCTTTTGCACTAATAGCACAGTTGAGCAAAATGAAGATGAGCTAGAACCATGCCCTTCTCAACTAACTCATGCACTTGCCGCATAATCTCCTCTTGTTGATCTTGAGACACTCTACAAGGAGGTTTGTTAGGCGGTGAACTTCCTGGAAGAAGTTCAATTTCATGGTCATCAATTACCTCGTTTAGGAGGTAGCTCACAAGGGATGTCGTCAATAAAAACATCTTGAAACCCCTTGAGAAAATTGGATTACTCTAATTCCTTTTGGTTGCTTGTATTTCGTTCAAGCATTAGGTTCATTTTGAGAATATTTTACAAAAATCATGTACACGGAAATAGATCTCTTTATTGACTTGTTGAAAGCTGGTGTATGTACAATGGGAATAGTGTTACCCATTTCCTTAGCATCTATATACATGTCTTTTTCTCTGAACTTAAAGTGGATTCTCCTTTTAGGAAATTCAACATCGGCAGCTAGGCAGTCAAACCATGGTGCCCCTAGGATTACATAATCATGCTTGAGAGGAGAGATAAAGAAGTCCTCATTGTCTACATAGCCTTGGACATGAAGCCTCACTTTCCCGATTAAGGGAGTGACTGAAGCTTCTTTCCCCTTGAAGGCACTGTCTACGGGTAGGACATCTCCCATCTCATTGGATTGTATGCCTAGCTTGGTGGGCAACTCTATATATATAAAATTGTGAGTAGAACCAGTGTCAAAGAGAATAAAAGCATCATGTTCTCTTACCTTTCCCCAAGCATGGCATAGAGGAGATCCTTTGTGATGAGTTTGGTGAGTCTCCTCCTCTTGGATTTCAACCAAGGAAGCTCTAGGAGGATCTTGGCGGTTGTTCTTTTGGGGACAAGCGCGGTACGCATGCCCTTGTTCGCCGCACTTGAAACACCAGTTATCCTTGCGATAACGCTCAAGCTCTCCAGGAGAGATTTTATTCTTACCTTTGTAAACTCCCTTCTCTTTAGCTTTGTTGGAGTTGCCCTTAGGAGACTTTTGGACATTGTCCTTCCCCTTAGGCTCATTGGAACCCTTGTTTTCCGTGGGCTTATTATTTCTTTTAGCCCCCGTTTGGAAATTGATTCAAGAGGCCACCATAGTATGGTGTATTACTGCCGATATGGTACGTGGCCTTTGGGAGTTGACATACTCCGCCATTTCTTCGGTTAAGCCCGCACAAAATTGTTGCTTTTGCTCTCCAAAATCCAACTTTTTAAAGAGAGTGGATTTGAGTTGTAGGTCCCAAAACTTGTCTACATATTTGTGGATGGATTCATTGGGAGAGAGCTTTAAGCTTCGCCATTCGGTGAGTACTTTGTCTTTGGCATCGGTGGCCAAAAACTACTTCATAATGGAAGCTCTTAAAGCTTTCCATGTTCCTTCTTCTCTTGCTTTTTATCATCCCTCTTTTAATTATGGCGTGGAGAAGAGTGTGATGGTCTTCTCTGCTTTGGTGGTGATGGAGAGCGTTTAGCCCGTCGTCTTTGTGGAGCCATCTCCGCCGAGGTGGCGGGAGACTCACTTCTTTCTCGTTCCTTTGGTGGAGGCTCTTGAGTTCTCCTTTGGGAAGGAGATGCATCATCAAGAAGTAAATTCTTGAGCCCTTCGTATGGATTCTCTTCTTCTTCCCAAATCGGAGAGAGACCTCTTTTGGGAGTCTCACAAGGAGGCTTCCTACGTGTTCTCTCGTCATGGTGATGAGCGTGGAGAATCCCGTGAGCACGGAGCTGCCGTTGCACTTCACTCTGGAGAGATGGATTGCCGATGGCTTGTTGAAACCTAGAAACAAGATAATTAACAAGCATTGAAGCATCATTAGTAGCTTGCTCATGAGCAAAATCAAAGTTACTATTGTCAGCCATTCTAGCAACTTTTAGGTGTACTTTGGCATTTCAAGCCCTAGTTTCTACTCCTCTTTACCCCTTTAGAAAAAGCACTCAAGCTACTGTACCCACGGCTCGAATACCATTAATTGCAAGGAATAGAAGAGAGGGTCTATTGACACCAATACAGCACCAACTCCTGTCAAGCTTCTAATAGCTCAATAGTGGTTAAGCTGTAGGCAAGCCCCATAGGACTCCACTATTAAGACCATAGATCTCGATGGTGATGCCCCATTAACTGCACGAAGGCAGGCGCACTACAAGGCTGAAAAATCCCTATTCTACTTACTCACAGGCAATTAATATTACCAAACATTTATAGCTAGCTTGAGGACCTCTCTTCTTGAGCAAGAAAAGAGAAACAAGAGTGCTTGCGTGGAGAGAGCAACAAAAATCATAACACCTAGTTAGATAGCATCAACAATACTTTCAAAAGAGAGAGACTATTGACAATAGTTAAGGACCGGATTTCCATGGAGCCGGTCCCCCCTCCAAAAGGCTCTGTATTATGGTTTCTCCCATCAAAAGAGACATTGTACAATACAATTCTTTGTGCTCCTTCAAGACTAGCTCGTGCAATGAAGATGAAAGCTTCATGCATTAAGAAAAACACTTAGTAAACACAACTTTAATTATCCCCGTTCTCAGACCCAAGAACTCACACACCTTCGAAGATGGTGAGAGCTAGCAGGGTATGAGAGTAGATTGAGAGGAAGAAGGAGTATCTTACAAGAAAGATGTACATCTCCTCACATAATCACTCATATTAGCATATATTTAGCTTAGTAATTAGCTTGGTAGAGGATATGAGCATGCATTGAAGCTTGGATCTTGGTTGGATTTGCATCCACAAGCCTAGAGTGTGTCGATGTAGGCTTCTATCTCACAAGCTTGGAGTAGGTGATGAGCTCTCTATTAAAGCTTGGGAAGAGATAGTCTTGTCTTTCTTCACACATGAGATTGTGTGAGTCTGTGTGTGATAATGCCTTGAAAAAATCAGCCCCCTCTCTCTCTTGGGCGAGCGCTCTCGCTATTTGCTCTTGCAGGCTCCCCATTGGACCTCCCCAAGTCAAGCCAATGGCTATGAAGTAGCATAAGTGATAGCCTTGTGACATGTGTCCCACTTTCCCCTTTTGTGAGAGCTTAATCAATTAAAATTAATTGATTTAAATGAATTAAATCCCCATTGGACCTTTCCCCATTCTAACCAATAGGAATTAAGTAGCCCATTGGGCTACTCAATTCCTATTGGACCCCTTCACAGGCTGTCCAATAATCATCCAGGAGACTTAATTTTCATTTGTTCTTTTTATTAAGTGTTTTAAAATTAATTAGGCTAAATTTACTCTAGCCTTATTCTCATTGGTCCACTTCAAGGGTCATCCAATAGGAATTGGGTACACCTTGTGGGCATCTGGCCTAGGGAGCTGACATGTGTCCCTCATTCCCTTTGTGCAAAGGGAGCTTGTGTGTGTGTGTGTGTGTGTGTGGCCTTCTCTCTCATCCCCTACTTGCTTGGCTCGCCCCCTCCTATGTAGGGATATTCAAAGACTTTTTTGGTCACACACAAAGCATCCAATTTCCCTAGGGTTCACCTTTGGACACAACCTTTGAATTTTGGAACCTTAGCATTTTGGAAGTCATAATGGGCTGAACCTTAGGGTATTTTTAGCCCATTGTTTCACGTGGGCCTTTTGCAGATGGCCCCCCCTTTGGATCCCTATTTTTCCTCCTTTGGATCCCTACTGTGGCTGGTCTGGTAGCTTAACCAATATTCTAGCTTTTGTTCCCCTGGCACTTCCCCACATTAAATGATCAGTTTAATATGAGAAAATCATTTAGCAGAATTACATATTGATTATTATGACATCAGGCATCTTCTTATCAGTGTTCCACATAACACAAGATCTGTTCTTGTTCGGACAGTTGATAGCGGGGGCAAATACAACTTTGCCTAGGGAGGCAGCCAAATCCTTGATACAAGTCAATAAAAAAGAAAGTATGTCCACAAAATCAACCCATATTGGGCATTTAGACAACCATTCCTCCTTAAGTTTCTTGACCGGCTACTAGGAAAGAACATGAACAACTTGCCCACGTAAGATAATTGTTGAGGTAGAATGAAAGGATTTTTGATCCGCTGCAAGAAAAAACAAAACTTCATATAGTCCTAACCCATTGTAGAAAACCTTGTCGACTACAGATTTCTTAAAGCCCTAGTCCACATAACCTGCTATCTCATGTAGGGTTGGAAGTTTGCCTGTGAAATACAACACTATAGCACGACTTTGAAAAGCTGTGACCTGAGACATGACTGTTATGGCAGGGATGCAAACTATATGCTGCCCTTCAACTTGAGGGTCGGAGGTTAATGCCTCACTTAGGCAACTGGTTAGCTCAACTTCAGAGAGTGTACCTTTGTCAACCCTTACAGGTGGCATGGATGCTTCCATAGGATTCAGAGAAGACACCGTTGGTAGAGCCATGGCGCAAAGTGGTCAAACGAGGACCTGAGATAAGATGGTTGAAGTGAGTGCCAGTGGGAGAAGGTCCGATTCTGAGTCTGAGTAGAATACATGACCTAAGCCTTGTCGGGAGAACGACGCCCAAGGATCCCTTAACCTCTCATAGAGATAGAGAAGTGTCGTCTGAAACGCCAAGTAGATCCCTCGCATCAAAAATCCGCATCTCTCTCTCTCTCTCTATGTGTGTGTGCACACGCGTGCGCATGCCCTCGCCTGGAGTGGTTGGATGAAGCTAAGGTTGACATGTGCCCAATGTTGTTGTCGAATTTCCAGCCTCGCTAGTAGATAGAATCTATTAACGAAGCATAGATCGACATGTGTAGAATATTGCTGCCAAAATTCCAGTCTCGTCAGTAGATAATATAGATATAGATATAGAGGAAATGTGTAAGGTTGGGTTTACACTGCTCATGCTGAGCTTACGTGGACCAACCAGTTGAAGTGCTTGAGGTTATGCAGTTCATACTACACATTTTTTAAAGCAATGGGATGCTAGCATGACATGCTAAGTCAAGAGAAAATGATCGCTCTTGCACGGGGGGAGATTGCATCAAGTACTCTCTCTCTCTCTCTCTATCTTTCTGAGATCATGTATAGACTGATTATATGCTCATGCAAATATACAGGTATGCAGATTTATCAATTTTGTTGTCTATAGCATGCTATTTCTTTATTTTTCAAGACTCTCTGCGCTTCCAACTGTAGCAGTGGTATCAGAGCTTTGGCTATGTTACTGGTAGCATAGCCAAAGCCTTAATACCACTGCTCGTGCGACTATCTAAGTATCCAAATTTATCATTTTCGTTGTCTATAGCATGCTATTTCTTTATTTTGCAGGACTCTCTGTGCTCCCAACTATAGCTGTGGTATCAAAGTTTTTGCTATGTTACTAGTAACACAATCACAATTATGGAGAGCATAATTAAGGTCAAACAACATAGGAGAGCTAATTTTTTTTCTTCTTTCTACCTTGAATATTTTATTTTCCTGATTGCTTTATCATTATAGATAAATGTAAACAAGATTTTGTGTGTATCTTTTCATAAAGTAGATAAGTGCAAGGTCTACGTAATAGAAGGAGATCTATGTATTAGTAGAAGAGAACAAAAAAAAAAACTAATTTTATTAGAGTTTGGTTGATGTGGATTAGCATGGAAAGTAGAAAAAGACTTGTTGAACGAAGAAGTAATCAGACAAGTTTTAGTATAATTTGATGAAAACAAAACATCGGTTAGAAAAACGGGGGTACAACTAGCCACCCTATTTTCCCATTGTAGTAGAGAGGTTGTAACGAAGTAGAAAAAGTAGAGGATTTGTAATAAAGCCGTTCCATGAGATTCGAAAGTGAATGAGGCTCTCTTGGGGGAGAAGAGTAAGTTTGAGAAGTTGGACTTTCCACCACATTTGATCACAAAATTAGAATTAGACGACGAAAAGGAAGAATTTGTCGTACTTTTTTTTCCCCTTCTGTAGAAGGGATGAATATAGCCTTCGGGAGCACGCTGATCAACGTCACCACTGATTGCCAACGGGATAACATGGCAATGGAACGAACAACATGGTCGTAGCCAATTTTTTTGTTACCACAATATGGGTGCCTTGGGTCCACGACATCACAATTGTGGCAACATCTCCATCTAGGGTGGACTACTAAATGGCAGCCTACGTACCATCCAACAACATGAAGGTGTAGTACATGCACATGAGGTATTGCCCCCGCATACTCGCAATGCAATTGTGCCTACCATTCCCTTGTCAGGTAGTTCCCACCACGTGCCTTGGCATGTAGTGAGCGTTAACTGGGCGCCACTAACACGCCATCTCACTTGTGTTTCGGCTCGCTCGCACTCTCTTTGTCTTTTTCTCTCTAGCCAACCATCACCCAACACTCTCTATTTCCCTCACATGCAGCCTAGATTCTGTTGCTTTCTAGTCTTTCTCCCCTCGTTTTGTGGTATGCATGGCCGCGACCAACGAGTCGATGAGTGATCCGTCACAATATTTTTGTCTCTCTCTCTACATTGGCTAGTCGATCGACAACACTTGTTTCTCTCCCCCTTCGTTTGGTACACAAGTGACCATGCTCAATTGACAACCATGCAAATCCTCTCTCTCTCTCTCTCTCTCTATCTCAGTCATGCAAGTTTCTTTTTGTATCTCCCTCGTGCAGTACACATGCACACAAACCTACATCCATTGACTTGCATGCAAAGGCAGCCACCCACTACATCGAGTCGCAGTCTGACTTTCTCTATCACTCTCTCCGTCCCTTGATGCATGCTTCCAACCCACTCGTCAATCCACGTTTACATGGTAGTGCATGTGTACATGGCGACTGGAAAAGAAGAAACCACACCCACTTTGTCCGCGATTCGCCACCAATCAGTGCAACGTAGCCCTTCCGACAAGAAGTTTTTTGGCAATTCCCTTATATGAAAGATTACAACTTTCACACGTTTTTTTTTGAAGTTGAAATTCGGAAATTATGTGGGCAGAGATTTCCACGAGGGATTGAAGAGGATAAGAGAACCCCATATAGTAGTATACTTTCCCTTTAAGGAATTATTATCTCCCACAAAGAAATGTTTTTTTACAAGTGGGATGTGTGACTCCCTCTTGCTAACATGGAAATATTTTCTCCCATGTAGGTGAACTATCCTTTAGGGATTTATTTTCTCTAGCCAAGAGCTTCTCATTATTAATCATGAAAGCAATCTTGCTACCTATTTATTTTTGCTTTTATGGTCTTTTATTAGTAATAGATCCTTCTACCGTCACAAGAAGCACTATCAAGAGTCAACTAAATAATAGTGAAACTGCTATTTATTCATTGCCATCATTTTGAAGAGTGAAAAAATAAGACTCACCATCACTTAACTTATACTAGCATATTTTCATTGGTTTTTCGTTTTCCCACGAGGGATAAAGATGCTCATTTAGGCCACCCAATGAGCACCTTTTGAGAATCCGTATAATGATAAGGGACGCGACAATAGACGCGATAATAATCACGGATATATATCTGTAACTATTATCACGACTATTGATGACAAACCATGATACAATCATGATACATACCAACCTGCTGCAAGAACGGTCATCAAACACATTGTCAACGATTTCTTCCTTTGGAACGAGTGGAGAGCCGGATTCAAAAGGAGTCCTATACGCAGAGATTGTATCTCTGACATTCCATTGTCATCCATAACCAAGCAGTGTTTCTCCTCTTTTAAAGAGCAAGAAGAATTGTTTAGTGATGAAGGTCTGACTAATCTTCGACATCGCTCCAAATCTACATGCCCAACATAAACACTTCGCACTTTACCTCTAATGTGTGATCAGTCTAAAGTTTACACACCGGCATTGGCATGCTCTTCCTCCCCCCTAAAAGCAAGACTAGAGACAAGACAAGGAGAGACACGAGAAAAAGCTTGATTTAGCCTTCCCTATGGTTTCGGCCCCTGATGACAGAGGGAAGAAGGAAGAAGACAACACAGAAACGATGGTGATGGTAGACATGATATGCGACCACCTCGCCAGATTCCACCAGCTCCTTGCATTCAGAAGAAGATTTGAAAAATTTCTCATGTAAGAAAACGAAGCCTTTTTGAGTGTTTTTCATACAATGCATAACATCATGAGCTTTTGCTCGAGAGGCACCGCATACCTAGCTAGGTACAATTGGGGACAGGGGACTGCCGGCCTCACTTGTGGGGGGGCCTACCCCCAATCCTACCTAGCTAGGTATGCGGTGCCACCCTCACAGAAGCTCATGATGTTGAGATAAGTCAGAATGTGGGAATTATTGTGAGAATTTGTCCAAAACTTCTTGTGATTGTGTTGCCACAACTACTCTTCCACGTCGGTGTTCCCCTTGTCTGTTTCCGTTTTTAGCCTGCGCTGCTGCTGCTGCCTGTCCATAGCCAGCCCTTTGCTAGCTCGGTCCGAGATCCAACGTAGGGGTCCTTGCAGTATCGCATGGGAATGCTCTCTAGGATTGGGGACGGCTGCAAGCTCCCGATTCTTGAAGCCGAAGACACGAGAGCGTCCAACTCGCCAAGCAAACGTGCAGTAATACATGGGTCACGAAAGAGCAGGGGTACGAACCGAGCTTGGACTCCCATAGAGAGCAGAGCTCGAAGGGGTGACATCAAGCGGGGAGACCGAGGACTCCGTAGTGAGGAGTGAGGACTCGAGACAGATGTCGACAAGTGCCATATCCAGCTGGTGGAGCCGTAACCTTTCTAAAGATTTGAATTTGGCGCTCAAAGAAAACCTATCTAGACGAGACGAAGGAGAAGCGGCATCTCCCGCCAAAATACACTTACCACGCATTCAGACTACGCGTTTTCTCTGAATACCTTCCAATCGGCTTTAGGCCGGGTTCAGACGAAACGACGGCCGGCATCATTTTATTGGCCAAAAAACTCAATTTCCTTTTTCGGACCCGCCACTTTTTGGGCGACACCCTCCGGCCTCCCCCGAAAATGAACACGCTTGCACATATCCGCAGCGATCGTCTAAACCCACTGCCCGGCCTTAGTGTTGTTCACACTGCCATGGGCAACACACGGCCTACAAGAAGCGCTCTTGTGTAGGTTGCCGCAAGCAAATGTTTGGTTCTTCAAGCGGGTTTCTTCCCTTAGGTGGTTCAACCAGGTCGGAATAGAAACATGCGAGAAAACATGGTGCTTGGGCATATATTGGTTGATCGGGCATAAATGACCATAGCTCATAAGAGCACTTAAATAATGAAATGTCTACAAATGTGTCATTTTTGCATAACCCTTAGCTTTTTCTACATGTCACCTGCAAATAAATAAGTCATTTTTCATTTTTATTATACGTCCTGCTTGTTTGTTGAATGACTGATGAATGCCTTTCAAGTTGTATAGAACCAATGGTGAGCAATGGAATCACATGTTCGCTCCACCTCCGTACCATCTGTATGGTGAAAAGATATGAATCTTTATTTATAGAGATATATTGTTTTACTATAAATAAATAATTATAAGCATTAAAGGCTATCTTCTTATCTATATTGTTTTAGTGTGAATGTATAATTCTAAACATTCGAGGCTATACTCTTAGCTCTATTTCTTCTAGAATAGATAAATAAATAATTCTAAGCACTAGAGGCTGTTTTTTTAGCTATAGTGTCTTAGTGCAAATGCATAATTCTAAATTTTAGAGGCTATACTCCTAGCTCTATTTGTTTTAAAATAGATACTAAAAGTGATCTTTGATGATTAAAATCTATCATAGCTATACTATGTGCATAGATGCAGTGTTAATTCATACATTTTGGAACATATCATTCACTAGGTAGATAAGACATTGATTT
Source organism: Adiantum capillus-veneris (assembly GCF_014529385.1). NCBI lineage: Eukaryota > Viridiplantae > Streptophyta > Polypodiopsida > Polypodiales > Pteridaceae > Adiantum > Adiantum capillus-veneris. The sequence goes on along the minus strand of NC_140940.1, from coordinate 61,551,345 downwards.
AAAATATTAAAATAAACATTTCTATGTGCAATTAAAAGGTTACCAAAGGTTCTTTAAATTGCAATACTTCTATACTTGGTTGTTTGATCAGGGTCTCCTACTTCTAAGTATGGATAAGATATACACATACATGTAGGGTCTTTTGGTTCTCATGAACAAATGTTCTTACCTCAATATAGACATAGAATAGGTCCACTTAGTGCCTCTTGGTTAATATGAGATGATTCTCTTACTTCCAAGTGAGGTTTAAGGTATAAAGAAGGATTCACTTGATTGTTATCGAGCTTATGATCTTACCTCTAAGTGAATATGGTGGATCACCTATAGAATTCACTAATTTGTGATCGAGCGAAAGCTCTTACCTCCTAGTGAATTTGTCATGCATAGTACTTAGGAGTTACATGGATGTTATTGAGCTCATGATCTTACCTCTATGTTGATATAGAAATTAGAGATCTCAATTATTTTAGGGTCGATTGGTTGTGTTTAAGTAGTATCTCTTACCTCCAAGAGCCATAGATAGTGGAATGTGAGATGAATCCATCGCTCATCTAGGTGGTCTTGAGAAAACGCTCTTTACCTCCTAGTAGCTAGGAATGTCATATCTATTGGTGATTTTTCCTAAAATATTATCTTAACACTATTCATTCATCAGTTTAATTTAGAACATCATATCTATAGCCTTTTATCTTTCTCATTGCGCAATTATGGTGAGAATTTATAATCATAGTGTATCTATTGATTGTAGGAAATATTTTGTTGAACTCAAAAACCATGGTGCGAGGAAAAGAGTGGACATATGTGAAGAAAATAGAGAAATAAAAATAAGTTTTGTTTGTGGAATGCAAACATTGTGGGTATAAGTGGCACAGCAATGCAACTTGCATCAAGGAACATTTATTCGGCACTAGCCCCAATGTGGAAGAATGTGGAGCACCGCCTAAATACATATGGGTCCATTTTTCAGGGTATGTAAAGATATGTAAATGGGCATGACTTCTTCCTAAGAGACCGAAGGGTATGACACGTGGGTCATCTGTCAACATAGAAGAAGTGAGTGAAGACCAAGAGGACGTGCGAGCTAGCCAAGGACCTTCAATGCGAACAACCCTAACACCTCAAAGTCCTTACACTTTTGAAAATGGTGCCATGGGAGGGATGGATGCAAGTCCCGGGACATCCAACAGAGCCACTACACCTGGGACTCTACACACAACATTCGCTCAACACGACATGCTCGAATTGCATCTACAGTGGACACAAGCCTTCATGGCTTCTGGAATCCCATTTAATGTCATAAGAAATCTTATTTTCAAAGATGCACTAATGTCAACTGCAAAAAAGGATTCCTCTATCCTGGTTATAATAAAATGCAAACAGATTATGTGGAGATTAGTATAGAAATGATTCTTAAGCGAATGATGCTTGACTTTGTCCATAGCACCAAAAGTGCCATCGTAGGTAAGTAAAGAGATGCTCTTCCTTGCCTCTTTGAATTTCTTGAGCTTGGACGACCTCTTCACGCGGCATAGGATTTCCTATGGCCTCTTCTTTTTGATGGTTCAAAGGCTGCACCATCACTTTCTTCAGAAGATGGAGAAGAGGGTGACCTCTTTCTTGCCTTTTTCTTTACTTGATCTTCTTTGTCTTCACCATCACTTTCATAAGAAGAAGAGGATGAAGAAGATGGAGAAGAGGGTGTCCTCTTTCTCGCCTTTTTCTTCTCTTGCTTTTTGTCATCCCTCTTTGAAGTATGGTGTGGAGAAGTATGCGATGGTCTTCTACGTTTTGGAGGTGATGGGGAGCGTTTAGTCCGCCGTCTTCATGGAGCCATTTCCGTTGAGGTGGCGGGAGACTCACTTATTTCTCGTTCCTTTGGGGGAGGCTCTTGAATTCTCCTTTGAGAAGGAGATGCGTCATCAAGGAGAAAATTTTTGAGCCCTTCATAGGAATCCTCTTCTTCTTCCCGAATCAGAGAGAGACCTCTTTCGGAAGTCTTGCAAGGAGGCTTCCTAGGTGTTCCCTCGTCATGGAGGGGAGCTTGGAGAATCCCATGAGCTCAAAGCTGCCGTTGCACTTCACTTTGGAGGGATGGATTGCCCACGGCTTGTTGAAGCCTAGAAACAAGATAGTTAACAAGCATCGAGGCATCATTAGTAGGTTGCTCATTAGCAAAATTAAAGTTATCAACATTAATTTCACTCTCTTTATTATTGTCAGCCATTCTAACAACTTTTAGGTGTACTTTGGCACTTCAAGCCCTAGTTGCTACTACTCTCTACCCCTATAGAAAAAGAACTTAAGCTATTGTACCCGTGGCACGAATACCATTAATTGCAAGGAATAGAAGAGAGGGTCGTTCAACACCAAAACAACATCGGCTCCTGTCAAGATTCTAATAGCTCAATAGTGGTTAAGCTGTAGGCAAGCCCCAAAGGACTCCACTTATAATAGCTCAATAGTGGTTAAGCTGTAGGCAAGGCCCATAGGACTCCACCATTAAGACCATAGCTCTCGACGGTGATGCCCCGTTAAGTGCTCAAAGGCAGGCGCACTGCAACGCTGAAAAATACCTATTCTACCTACTCACATACAATTAATAGTACCAACCATTTATAGCTAGCTTGAGGACCTCCCTTCTTGAGCAAGAAAAGAGAAACCTTGTGCTCTGATAGCAATGTAACATTTAATGGCCTAGTAACTTGTGTGTAGCGGAAAATAACATGAACATAGTGAGCATTTCATTAGAATAGATTCCTAATGAGATTAACAAGAGTGCTTGGGTGGAGAGAGCAACAAAAGGCATAACACCTAGTTAGATATAATGAACAATACTTCAAAAGAGAGAGAAATTAAGCAATAGAAAATAGTTGAGGACCGGATTTGCATGGAGCCGGTCCCCCCTCCAAAAGGCTTTGTATTATGGTTTCTCACATCAAGAGAGACATTTTACAATACAATTTCTTGTGTTCCTTCAATACTAGCTACTGCAATGACGATAAAAACTTCATGCACTACGCAAAACACTTATCAAACACAACATCAATTCCCTCACGGTCTCAGACCCAAGACCTCACACACCTTCAAAGATGGTGAGAGCTAGCGGGGTATGAGAGTAGATTGAGAGGAAGAAGGAGTATTCTTACGAGAAAGATGTACATCTCCTCACATAATCACTCATATTAGCATAGCTTAGCTTAGTAATTAGCATGGTAGAGGAGATGAGCATGAATTGAAGCTTGGCTCTTGGTTGGATTTGCATCACAAAGCCAAGAGTTGTTGGTGTAGGCCTTCCTTCTCACGAGCTTGGAGTAGGTGATAAGTTTTCCATTAAAGCTTGAGAAGGAGAGATAGTCTTCTTTACTTCACACATGAGCTAGTGTGAGTGTGTAGGTGATAATACCTTTGAAAAATCAGCCCCCTCTCTCTCTTAGTCGATCCCTCTTGCTATTTGCTCTTGCTAGCATCCTATTGGACCTCCCCAGGCTTTTTAGCCAATGGTAATTAAGCAGCATAAGTGATAGCCTTCTGACATGTGCCCCCCTTTCTTCTTTTGTGAGATCTTTAGGTATTTATTTAATTCAATTAAACTCTCATTGGACCCCTTTGTCTCCTGGCCATTGGGCCATTGGGCTGCTGAATGCTCATTGGTTGCCTTGGGAGACTGTCCAATAGTCTTCTAGAGAGCTTAATTCTTATTGGTTCTTTTATTAAGTGTTTTGAAATTAATTAAACTAGATTTAATCTAGCTTGATTCTCATTGGTCCACCTCCAAGGCCATCCAATAGGAATTGGGTACACCTTGTGGGCATCTGGGCTAGGGAACTCACATGTGTCCCTCATTCCCTTTGTGTAAAGGGAGCTTGTGTGTGTGTGTGTGTGTGTGTGTGTGTGATTTTCTCTCTCATCCCCTACTTGCAAGGCTTGCCCCCTCCTATGTGGGGATTGCTAAAGACTTTTGGGACACACACAAAGCATCCAATTCCCCCAATGTTTGACCTTTGGACACAACCTTTGAATTTTGGAACCCTAGCATTTTGAAAGTCTTAATGGGCTGAACCTTAGGGTATTTTAAGCCCATTGTTGCACATGGCTCTTTAACAGATGCCCCCCCTTTGGATCCCTATTTTCCCTCCTTGGGATCCCTATTGTGGCCGGTCTGTTAGCTTAACCGATATTCTAGCTTTTTCTCCCCTGGCACTTCTTCATATTAAATGATCAGTTTAACATGAGAAAATCATTTAGGAGAACTAGATATTCATTATTATGACAACATTACATCCCTAGCTTTATCATGAAACTTATGCTCTTGAACTAGATAGATATCCAAATCAAAGGTCAGCAATTGATTTTGAAATACTAGCAGCCTAGAGGGGCGGCTCAGACCCTTCACATTGAAGGATGCAACTTTCATGAGGAGAATTATTGAGGGGTATCCATAACTAACTGAGTTTCCTCATCACTAGGACTATCTGTCATCAAAACCTCAATATTGACATGGTTTGGAGCTGCATTGCTCTTAGTGGCAGAGTGTTGCATGAGCACAGGGTGAATAGCTACCAAAGTATGTGAGGAAGGGATATCTTGAAGAACATCAAACACATTAGGTGATGTATATCCTGATATTATTGGTCGAGTCCTGAAAGTTTTATTTGATGAGTGGTATTCGTCAGAGTCAACCACTCTTTTACCCTTGTCTAGAGATCTTGGGTTCCTAGAAGAAGAGGGAGAGGAGTTGGCATGGCTCCTTACATGAGGGGAGTTTTTAGTCCTATCTCTTGTCTAAAAGATGTTGTTGTAAACCTACTAGGAGGGACTGCATATTCAGAGGTAGCTACTTGAGTAGGAGGGGGGGAAGGTTGCTTTATAGAATCTGAACCTGTTTTGCCAAAAATTTGTTCTTCGGCCACCAAGTGATTGCCAGGATAAAAGGGAATCGACTCGACTGAGCCTTTAGCCAATGTAGGGCAATTCTTAAAGAAATGTCCCAGATAACATGATCCTGAGAGCTTTCCCCACTTAAGGTAAATCACCAGCCTTCCTGTAGATTCTAACTCAATCTCCATAGTCTTCTTATTAGTGTTCCACATAACACAAGCTCTATTCTTGTTGGAACAGTTGATAGTGGGGGAAAATACAACTTTGCCTAGGGAGGTAGCCAAATCCTTGATACAAGTCCATATAAAAGCAAGTAAGTCCACAAAATCAACCCATATTGGGCATTTAGACAACAATTCCTCCTTAATTTTCTTGAACGGCTGCTAGGGAAGAACATGAACAACTTGCCCACATAAGATAATTGTTGAGGTAGAATGAAAGGCTTTTTGATCCGCTCCAAAAAAAAACAGAACTTCATACAGTCCTAACCCATTGTAGAAAACCTTGTTGACTACATCTTTCTTAAAGCCCTGGTCCCGATAACCTGCTATTTCATTTAGGGCCGGAAGTTTGCCTGTGAAATACAACACTATAGCACGACTCTGAAAAGCTGAGACCTGAGACATGACTGTTATGGCAGGGATGCAAACTGTATGTTTCCCTCTAAGTTGAGGGTCGGAGGTTAATGCCTTAGTTAGGCAACTGGTTAGTTCAAGTTTAGAAAGTGTGCCTTTGTCAACCCTTGCAGGTGGCATGGATGCTTCCTTAGGATTCAGACAAAACACCGTTGGTACAGCCATGGAGCAAAGTGGTCAAACGAGGACCTGAGATAAGACGGCTAAAGTGAGTTCCAACGGGAGAAGGTCCGATTCTGAGTATGGGTAGAATACGCGACGTGAGCCTTGTCAGGAGGACAAAGCCCAAGGATCCCTTAACCTCTCATAGAGATAGAGAAGCATCGTTTGAAATGCCAAGCAGATCCCTCGCATCAAAAATCCGCATCTCTCTCTCTCTCTCTCTCTCTCTCTCTCTCTCTCTCTCTCTCTCTCTCTCTCTCTCTCTCTCTCTCTCTCTCTCTCTCTCTCTCTCTCTCTCTCTCTCTCTCTCCTCTCTCTCTCTCTCTGTATGTGTGTGTGCACGCGCGCCTGGAGTGGTTGGATGAAGCTTAGGTTGACATGTGTCCAATGTTGTTGTTGAAATTCCAGCCTCGCTAATACATAGAATTTATTAACGAAGCATAGGTTGACATGTGTAGAATATTGCTGCCGGAATTCGAGTCTCGTCAGTAGATAATATAAATATAGATGAAGAGGAATTGTGTAAGGTTGTGTTTACACTGCTCATGCTAGGCTTACGTGGACCATCCAGTTGAAGCGCTTGAGGTTATGCAGTTCACAATGCGCATTTTTTAAAGGAAAGGGATGCTAGCATGACATGTTAAGTCAAGAGAAAATGATCGATCTTGCACGGGGGGAGATTGCAAGAGAAAATGATCAATCTTGCACGGGGGGAGATTGCATCAAGTACTCTCTCTCTCTCTCTCTCTCTCTCTCTCTCTCTCTCTCTCTCTCTCTCTCTCTCTCTCTCTCTCTCTCTCTCTCTCTCTCTCGTTTTTAGATCATGTATAGACTGATTATATGCTCATGCGACTATCCATGTATGCAGATTTATCATTTTCGTTGTCTATAGCATGCTATTTCTTTATTTTGCAAGATTCTCTACGCTTCCAACTGTAGCAATGGTATCAGAGTTTTGTCTATGTTACTGGTAGCATAGCCAAAGCCTTGATACCACTGCTCGTGCGACTATCTAGGTATGCAAATTTATCATTTTTGTTGTCTATAGCATGCTATTTCTTTATTTTGCAGGACTCTTTGTGCTTCCAACTGTAGCAGTGGTATCAGAGTTTTGGCTATGTTACTAGTAACACAATCACAATTATGGAGAGCATAATTAAGGTCAAACAACATAGGAGAGCTGATTTTTCTTCTTTTTTCTACCTTGAATTTTTTATTTTCCTTATTGCTTTATCATTATAGATAAATGTAAACAAGATTTTGTGTGTATCTTTTCATAAAGTAGATAAGTGCAAGGTCTACGTAATAGTAGGAGATCTATATATTAGTAGAAGAGAACAAAAAAAAAACTAATTTTATTAGAGTTTGGTTGATGTCGATTAGCATGGCAAGTAGAAAAAGACATGTTGAACGAAGAAGTAATCAGAAAAGTTTTAGTATAATTTGATGCAAACGAAACATCGGTTAGAAAAAGGGGGGTACAACTAACCACACTATTTACCCATTGTAGTAGAGAGGTTGTAACGAAGTAGAAAAAGTAGAGGATTTGTAATAAAGCTGTTCCATGAGATTCGAAAGTGAATGAGGCTCTCTTGGGGGAGAAGAGTAAGTTTGAGAAGTTGGACTTTCCACCACATTAGATCACAAAATTAGAATTAGACGATGAAAAGGAAGAATTTGTCGTACTTTTTTCCCCCCTTCTGTAGCAGCGATGAATATAGCCTTTGGGAGCATGCTGATCAACGTCAACACTGATTGCCAAGGGGATAACATGGAAACGGAGCGAACAACATGGTCGTAGCCAATTTTTGTGTTACCACAATATGGGTGCCTTGGGCCCAGAACAACACAATTGTGGCAACATCTCCATCTAGGGAGGACTACTAAATGGTGGCCTACGTACCATCCAACAACATGAAGGTCTACTATATGCACATGAGGTATTGCCCCCGCCCACTCGCAATGCAGTTGTGCCTACCATTCCCTTGTCATGTAGTGCCCACCATGTGCCTTGGCATGCAGTGAGCGTTAATCGGGCGCCACTAACGTGCCATCTGCTACCGACGGAGGTCGTGGCGCCCCTGCAAAATATACAAATACTATGCTATATACAACGAAATAAACGAATCTGCATACCTGACGCATCCACTAGCACATAATCAACGTTGTACGCGAACAGAGAGAGACAGCAAGCGAGAGAGAGGAAGAGAATAGGCGTAGACTCACCTCCTAGAGCAGAGTGCTACGCCTGGCATGGCGAGAGAGGAGAAAGAGAGGAAGGAGAATGAGACGGACACTGGGTGCAATCTCCCCCTGTGCAAGAGTGACCATATTTTCCCTCTTGCACGTATTTGTTTTATAGATTTCTTGAATGGTCATATTGGTTACAGACTGGCCGGCCGGTCATAAATGGCCAAAGCTCATAAAAGAGAGATTGAATAATAAAATGTACAATGTATATATTTTCATTTTCATAGGCCTAGCTCGGTCCATTCTTTTCCACCTGTCACCTACAATAAAATAGTAAAATATCAATTCCATAACATACCTCTCCCTTGGAAAGCAACTGTCCTCAGTTGCGAAGATAAAAATCTGCAAACAATACTTGTCAGGAACAATGATTAGAAATCTGGATCAAATAGTAAAAGAAAAATCCATAAAATTAGTCAACATTGCTTTTGCCTGCTGTCATCCACATACTACCTATTCTAGTGTCCCATGCCACTAGAATAAGCAGTATATGTCATACCCTGATGAATCAGGATATCATTGGTCACACTCATCATCAATCTGATAATGTCAAGTCTCATCACATAAACACTGCCGTGATAAAATAATCATCAGATAACAACTCCCAATCAAATTCCAATTTCACAATATAAGTCCAAATCCAAATCACTTTCATTATGTACCCGGGTAACAAAATCATACCAGTTGCAGTTGTGGCCAGCCACTGCAGCATGATTTTGTGATTAGTGTTGCCTAAATCGCCGAATCTACACCAATAAGACGTGCTGCCTAGATCGGCGAATCTACACCAATGCTGCCTAAATCGGCGAATCTACATGTGGTATAAGTTTAGAAGTCATGAAGCTGTAAAGTATCAATGTGCTGCCTGAATCGGCGGATCTGCACCAAGATGACTATCTACACACTGCCTAAACCGGTGAATCTTTGTGTCTGTGACCAATGGACTAGGCGAGGCATAAAAAACATTAAAAAAATGTACTACCTGGTTCCTACCACATTGTAGTAAGGTTGAGTAACAAAGTACTGACAAACTGTTATTCATTAACTGAAGGCACCTAGGTTCATGTGAGTAGCTGCATAGCTCAATGTGAAATGATCACAATAGTAATTTCATGTAATATAAGTATTGGCACCATGTCAGAGAATGCAGGTAAGTAAAAGGGCCATGCCTTCTTTCAAAATAAATAAAAATAGATGGGAATCAGGCTGATAAGTAAGCCAGATGTGTTGAATTTATGTAATCGTGTTGTTCTCTGTGGAATGGGATTAGTAGATATGTGGAGGACGATTGGTATCATATATAATAGTTGAGAGAGTGCTATCAGTGTATGATTACTTGTGTTTTCGATAACATTTTCAAAATCAAAATGAAAAAATGCGGAGAGAACTTGTTTTCTCTCTGTAAATCATTAGACTCTCGATGATGTACTGCATCGGAAATATGGACCAGTGTTTGCGTAGGGAAAGATGTAGAAGTAGGAGACTATTGTAACTAGCAAAAGTCGTTTACAATGATTAGCCTTGGATCAATTAGAAAGTGAGATGAAATTATTATATTGTCGATTGTTTTTGTTTGAATATATGAGCAGCCCTTTGATATCGCAAACTGTTATTTCTAAGGTGCTTAATACTTTATCAAAAAAATAAAAATAAATTAAAAAAATATAACAAAGAATTTTGTGTAATTAAGGACATTAACTAGTGTTTTGTCATGATGTCACGACCATACTAATGTTTACTCATGGTATCATGAGCATACCTCATGCAAAGGCCATACTATACATAGTAGATTGATCCAGCATTATGCAAACCACAAGAGATAGAGCCTTGTTAGTCAAAATTAAGGGAAGTAATTGTGTAATTAGTTGGGATAGAAGAATAAGGATCACACAAGGGGGGATACCAGTTTGCGTGTTAACGAGACACTCATACAGTAGGTGTGTTTGTGTGGTCACAAGTAATGGCCATGGATGGTGTGCAAAAAATACAATCAGGATAGAGGGGTCGCACTGAAAGCTTGCTCAAAATAGCATAGTTGGAATTAATAAGCATATTTTACTAGATATATGATAAACAACTACATAACTACTAATAAACTATATAAACATAATACTTATCTACGTTCTAACCAATAACATCAAATATATAAAACTGTATATAATAATCTCTTTCTCTATATATTGTATTTTAATTTACTATTTATAATAATAATAATAATAAATTCAATTGTGCCTAATAGCTTGAGCCACATCAAGCCCCACTAGTGTCCGACATTGATCGTTGCTAGCTATGAAGCGTAACATCAAAAGGAAACTATCGTAAGAGACATTAAAGATTTATTGCCCGATGCGGAGAGATAGAAATGAAATGAAATGTTATATTAGTAGTTTGCAAACGATAAAATTACCTATGAGAACAAAATGATACAATCTTGGTGCATCTAATACAATGTGTGGGTACAAAATGAAATGAACTAACGTGAAATACTTAAAAATAAGACTAAAGTCATTTATTAAAATCAGCATCATCATTTGCAAGTCAGTAGTTAGAAAGGATTGTGCTGGTCGCTCACTGAAGTGCTTCATCAATGGCCAACTTTGTAAGTAGCCGTAGTACTGGGAGGGGGCAGAGAGATAGCGAAATGAAATGAAGTCAAAAGTCCAGGGGATCAAAACTCAGACAATTCTTATCGATCTAATCCAATGTGTGGATACAAAATAAAATGAAGTACATTAAAATATTAAATTTCAAAAACGCTAAAGCTAAACCCAAAAAAAAAGCACGATAGACTAATCTCCATCAACAGCGTTAATGCCCAAGGATGCGTTGTAACGAGCACCGTCACAGAGTACTGCATCAGTCTCATGGAGTGTTGAAGCCCATGAGCAAGTCTTCCAACTCATCGTGTGCCAACTGAGCCCATTGCGATCGGCCAAGGGAATCAAGAGAGACTTTGCGCGTCTTGGCATGGCCACCCTTGAAGAGATCCTAGACCTCATGAACACCCAATTCACCATTTTGCAGCAATAGATTCGACACCATCCTAGCACCGATTCGACAGTAGGTCAGAATTATGAAAATTGAATTGGGACATCTCTAGGTATTGGAGCCCAGTGGTGTCCGAAATGGACTTATTGTCCACCCAAAAAATGATGACACAACAGCAAGACAACGTTAGAATGCTGCAGTAGGTGCCGGTCTTGATCATTGAAGTGTGTGTGTGTATAGCTGCTATGTACGCCAGAGAGAGAGAGAGCGAGAGCCGAGATCAGGCTGTTGTAATTGAGACTTGCAGGAGGTGGAGTCTAATGAAACGCAGCAGTCAAATGCTCTCATGGGGTGAGAAGTGGGGTGGGGTGGTTGAAGACGCCGTATGTGTGTAAGAGAGAAGGACATTTAAACTGTGGCGGCATGGGACAGAGAGAGAGAAATGGAATGGCAGCCTCAAAATATGGGCACGAGTAGCTGCATGCGAGTGGGGCGGTTAGTTCGAGTGGTCACAGTTGATAGCCATGCAAAGCTTCTGGGTGCTGCAGTCGAGTGGTTGTTTGAAGGAGTCGAGTGGCTCAAAGCGGCTCTGAAGTGAACGATACTGATTACATGGTGGGGAGAGTGATAGAGAGAGAGGAGGGTAAGTGAACATGATTTGGTGACGGGCGGAAACTCAGAGAGAGATAGGGAGTGCGATGTCAATTGGTTGGAGGGAGAGAGAGAGAGAGAGAGAGAGAGAGAGAGAGAGATAGAAAACAGATCGTCACGGCTTTTTGCATGGCCTGTGGATGGTTGAGGGTCTGTCGTGATTTTGTTGAATCGCTAGCGCTGCATGGGATGATTGTTTGCTAGCTGTTGTTGACACCGATGATGTGGTTGGCATGCGAGAAAGAGAGAGAGATTGGTTTAGCGGTGTCCGGGTGTTGGGTAGGAAGAGTTGCCACAGATAAAGGTGAGGTTGAGAGCGCAGTGACTGGGAGGTGGGAGAAGTAGGTAAACCAAGAAAGATACATTGTTTGTGTATCTTGCGTAGCACCCTCCACACAGGCGGTGGTTGCGGGCTAAAAGGCCGAACGTCCAGAAGAGGGCCGATGGAGGCTAATTTTCCACGTCATGTACGGCCGGTAGGGCCTGCTGAATCCTCTGCACATGGAGTGGCGGCCCCCCAGTAGCCTGTGAGGCTGGCGCAACAGAGAGACAGAGAGGGAGAGGAGGCGACAACAAAAAAAACACGCTTTTGCTGCTGACAGCCCTACGCTTATGCTCGGACCTTGCGGCTACTGCGTATCCTACATCCTTTATTGTTGGAAAAAATAAAAAATCCATTATTATTAATATTTTCCTTAAGGGATGTTTCCCGTGATACTAATGAGAAAAATTGCTCGGATGCCTTGCCTTCTCGGACTCCTGAGATGGTTCCTAGAGCACTAAAATTCATTGATAACGGCTCTTCTTCTCTGTTCCCGTCTTCTATTCCTTCAAACTCAGTCAACATTCATACAACATTACTCGTAAAACAATGGAAATTATATGATTCCTACACATATATGCTCCTATCTAAGTACCATATCTTATACTCTACAATAGCCTATGTCGACTAATCAAATAGTACACATAGGCTCTATTCAACCTCCTACTCGATACTTGCATGAAGGCTTTCAATAAAGAAAAAAAAACCTCTTCCTGTCCCAGAGCAGAGAAAAATCGTGAAATAAAATTAGAGATAATCATAAAAGAGAAAACTTATCTTCATGTTAATTGTGCATAGAGATCCTTGTTGCCATGATTCCTGTACACCAGGAGCGTTGATCTACGCTCTGATACCACTGCTACGGACGGAGGTCATGGTGCCCCTGCAAAATATACAAATACTATGCTATATACAATGAAATACACAAATTTGCATACCTGACGCATCCACTAGCACATAATCAACATTGTACGCGAACAAAGAGAGACAGCAAGCGAGAGAGAGGAAGAGAATAGGTGCAGACGCACCTCCTAGAGCAGGGTGCTACGCCTGGCACGGCGAGAGAGGAGAGAAGAGAGGAAGAAGAATGAGACGAAAACTGGGTGCAATCTCCCCCCGTGCAAGAGGTCATATTGGTTACAGACTGGCCGGCCGGTCATAAATGGCCAAAGCTCATAAAAGAGAGATTGAATACTAAAATGTACAATGTATATATTTTCATTCGCATAGGCATAGCTCGGTCCAGTCTTTTCCACTGGTCAGCTACAATAAAATAGTAAAATATCAATTCCATAACACCATCTCACTTGTGTTTCGACTTGCTCGCATGCTCTCTCTCTTTTTCTCTCTAGACAGCCATCAGCCAACACTCTCTATTTCCCTCACATGCAGGCTACTAATCAATTCTCATCATTCTCAAGTCCAATTCCATAAATACTGCACGACAAAAAATCATCATATACCCTTTTGAAATCCAAATCCAAATATCTGTCAACATAAATCCAAATCCAAATCCAAATATCCTTGATTTTGTATACCCGGTTAACAAAATCATACCAGTTGCAGTGGTGGCCAGCCCTGCAGTATGATGTTGTGATCGGTGTTTCCTAAATTGGCGAATCTACACCAATAAGACGTGCTACCTAAATCGGTGAATCTGTACTAATGCTGCCTAAATCGGCGAATCTGCACATGGTATAAGTTTAAAAACCATGAATCAACAATTTATCAATGTGCTACCTAAATCGGTGAATCTGCACTAGGATGAGCATTTACACACTGCCTAAATCGATGAATCTATGTGCATGTGACCAATGGACGAGACAAGACATAAAGAACAAAACAAAACAAAATATATCCTAACTGGTGGTGCCCAAATTGGAGTATGTTGCAGTCCCATAGTGCTGAACAAAACTATTTCTCACTATCCATATCAGCTATTGTGTGTAGTTGTATATCAGCTTGATGATAAAGCTGCTCAATTTAAATTTACATTCAAGGGAAGCAGCAAGCGACAATGTGAGGATGGGTAATTTTACATACTATGATAAAGAAGCAAAAGATCTGGTTCCTTTGAAATTATCCATTTGGATTACGCTGGTTGCAAACTACTAACTGTGTACTATGAAATACATGTACGAAATAAGAACAACTTAGAAGGAAGTAGAAAGGGTGAGTTGTATCATAGGAGTATGTGAAGCCAATGTATGACAATGTAATCACATGAGAGAGAGGAATCATAATGACAAGAGGTTAAGGCAAATTACAGCAATAGATACATGGAAGAACTTACTCATTAAAGAGGATTAAAATGCTTTAGCGAAACATTGCAAAATTACGTACCTGGGAGTGGTTCGAAGAAAGGGCTTGGAGTTAAATTGCCAAATGCGAAACAAGTAGTTAAAAAGGAAGGTCAGTAGTAAAATAATCAGTTGGCTAATGTTAATGAAGATAGGCAATTGGATTATCTAATAAAAAGTATATACTAAAGCAAAGTACAAATGTCAGACTACTGGTAATGCAAGTGTCAACAAGAGAAAGTTAACGACTTTGTAGTATGCAGAAAGGTTAGATTCTACAATATTTTATAGCATCACTAGTGGAGGAATTAGGCAAAACTTATGTAATGAAGATCAATATCAATTTGACAAGGTTTACAAAAATAAGTAAAAGATGCTTCAAGAACTTGTCATATACATGTTGAAAACAATCGCAGTTATTTGCCAGTCTCAATATACATTAACAGTATGTAATCAAGAAGACGTGCAGAAGACTTCTATGTCATTAATGAAAACATACAAGTGAGATATTGATCTGGCCATATCTAGGTGTTAGTTGTGCTTAGTAAGTGGAGGAGATGTGTTTGTCAAGGAGAAAATATAAAGAGAGTAGTGGGACTGTGAATATTGCCTTGTGAGAGTCAAGAATGTGAAGTGACGCGTTGGTGGATCCCAGTAGGATAGAAGAAGAGACTCGACATGGAGAGGAGAAAGTTGTACAACAGACGTCAGAAGTCCCCTATACTAGAGGTAAATTTATCAATAGAGTCATTATGCTTGGGAGCATAAGACGCCTATGTCTATGAGGGCCACCCCATCAGTGATGGAGGCTTGAATAGAGGAACCGGACTATTTTAGCAAGGCATGGGAGACATCCAATATGACTATATTATGGTGGAGTTGATGGTCTTCAGTGACCGATGCAATACATCCCGGGATAGTGCGCGATGCAAGCCAGTCGCATAAGACACTGATGTTCAGTGTAGCCGTTATGTTACTGTCTTTTATTTCGTACCTAGACATGGTAGGAGATCCAACAAGATTGTTGCACATTGATCGCATAGGTCATTTGGGCCTTTGGAAGACGATTAAGATAACCAACTTACCATACGTGGTTAATTTAGCAGCATTGGAACAATCTTAGGAGACCTTAAAAAATCACCGAATGAGTGGAGAATCATGTGGGATAACTTGAAAGGTGAAGGATGGTCTGCAAATATATATCTATGTATTATCAAAAAGAAATTGACAGTGATGCTGCAATTGAGAATGCTATCTTAGCTCAGCATAGGAACTGCCGAGATGGACCAAGACATGATGGTGCGATAATAATAATAATAATAAAAACAGTCGCCGTCGATGGAAAACTTGAACCGCCCCACAAATTTAGTGTGTATGCTTTGTGTTTTGATGTTCTTAGAGCTGAACTTCCCATATGTCCCTTCTGTCAAGCTTCCAAGCTGTGGCTCGTTGATGACACGTCCACTAAAAACTCCCTGAGTCTCGTTCATCGTGCATGCAAGCTGGGCAGATTTTAATATTGGAGTGCATTGTGCAAGCATTACTGCGACGCCAGCTCCGAAAATTGAGAAATACTAAACACTTGAGAAAGGAGAACTAGGTTGCGAGCTTGGGCTCAACCTGCAACAACTGGCAACAAACCAAGTCCGTGGGAACGTGTTGCAAGCTTTTGCCATGCTTCTTCTATGGCAGCCCCGCAGTGGGAGACGTGGAGGGAGAGAGAGAGAGAGACTGGGCGGAACTCACAATTTAAGGAACTCACAAGGTCGTCAAAGGTAGCACAAATATGCCGCTTTTGATTGCTATTCTTACTGAGTTAACATTGTTTTCCCGTTGTCGCTTTCATGTCTATTGTGCCCTCAGATGCCAAAGGATTCTGCACACGCACTTTTCTTCGGTTTTTGTGTTGACAGTTTCTCTGCATGTACTCCAAATGCAGGGCTGCAATAAAGCTTAAGTTATTTCTCCGTGCAGGTTACCTCGAAAAGTGTGTCTCCGGTTGATGGTCTCCATCCGTGCATGATCAGCTGCTATCTCTTGCCCAACATTTACTACTCCAAATACTATATGCAGTAAAAAGAAATGGTAGTCAATAGTGTCTGCATGGTTTGAGTGCGGACAATAGTGCGTGGAACATAAATATAAAGAGTAGTGGGTGCTCGCTACAGCTCCTAACACCAATCCCTGGTAGCACGGCAGCGTCATGTGATTGCGCTCCAGTCTGGTGACGAATAGGAGAGCAGGTTCCTTGCGCCAGTCATTGAGGAGCTGCGGCACTGTCCGCAAGGGTAGGTAGTCGCCAAGGGGGTGGGGGGGCACTATTGTGTGGGCGACAGAAGTGAGAGAAAGTCAAGGGGGAGCGAGAGAGAGAGAGAGAGAGAGAGAGAGAGAGACAGAGAGAGAGATACTGATGGTTTGATTGGCCGAGAACAACTCATGCGCTGATAGCTATCAGTCGCACATGATGTTGGGCAGTGGGCCTACGATGCATGCAAGTGGAATTAGGGGTCGGTTGTTGGTGGTTGCATGCTGACTAGTTGGATGCCCTGCGTGTCCCTCACAACGATCCTGTGGACTCCAGTCTCCGCTTTGCACCTGTAGGCCACTCGTCATAGGAGTGTAGGTAGGCTATTGGTTGTGCCTGCTGCATGGGCCGCCATCTTGGTAGGCATGCACTGGCTGTGGAGTTGCATGAGCCCCTGCCGCTATTGTGGATGGTGTGCTATATGCGCCACTACTTGAGTTGTCTATTGCAAGGTAGTCTCGCAAGAGCAGGACCTTAAGGGTGTGTTGGTTGGCAGGGAAGGCCACGAGCCATTAACCGAAATTTACAAGCACCAAATTGAGTCAGAAAAGGTTAGCTCCACAGAATGTCAATGCAAGGGCACGCAAGGTTGGGTGGCTGTGATGGCGAGAGCTAGAAACTGAGCTGGGAAAATTGGTTGGCCAATCGTTGTAGGAGGGTTGGGGGGGGGTTAGTCTCATGCCTACTCTGCTGCCTGCAGGTCCGTGTCATGCTTTGAAAAGGAGGGTGGGGGCGGGGGGGTTTCGGTCGTCCTTGCTGCAGGTCAGCCAAGTCCGTTGCTGAGGTGACTTGGCCTACTTATGGGTGGCCTGTACTTCTTCACCAAATCTTAAGTTTGGAAGTCCGCTCCCACATCCCCCCACTACTCTTCGCTATAATCATTAGGTTCGGCGTCCGCGTCTTTGCAATGGCCTGCTTTTCATTGGTTTGTAGTAGTGAACCTTTGCGAGAGCACCTCAACTCACCATGGCTCTCATTAGCCCTGATTCCACCAACGCTTTCTTATGTCTCATTAGCCTCGAGAGATCTAGTTTACATAGAGAGTGTCATGCTCAATTTTTCTCGAATTTCTTATGCTACTTCTATTGATTCATTGATTGACCCCCATGCTCTCACGCTTTGAAGAGGGGATCTTCTCTGTTTCTTGCACAATTTTGATGACATTAAAACTACTATTCAAATACAAACTTTTCCGTAACATGCTTCATCATTCCAAGCAAAATACATACATGAGTTACTTAATGGATGCGCACGAAGATCATTGGTAATAAAGATGATTCATTAATAGAAAAGTATTTAGCTCCGAATGTGTCACAGTCACCATTTCTATGATCCATATTTTGTCAGGAGCGATCACCTACGCTTTGATACCACTGCTACAATGGGATACATGGCTGCCCTGCAAAAGACCGAAAAATATACTACAAGCCGTAAAACGGACAAATCTCCATCCTGGCGAATCCACGAGCACATAATCGACGATATACGCGAGCAAAGAGAGATAGAGAGCGGGATCAGAGAGAGAAAGGAAGCCTGGAGGCACACCTCCTAGAGCGGAGTGCTACGCCGGCACGGCGAGAGAGAAGAGGGAAGAGGAGAGAAGAACAACGCAAGCACTAGGTGCAATCTCCCCCCGTGCAAGAGTGAGCATTTTCCTCATGCACGTATTTATTTATAGATTTCTTGAATGCCCAAAAATGAGTACAAACTGGCCGGCCGGACATAATTAATAAAGCACATAAAGAGCACTTGAATAATCAAATATCCATAAAATGTAATATCCTTTTGCAATAGCCTAGCTCGGTCAAGCCTTTACCAGATGTCAGCTGCAATAAAAGTAAAATATCAATTCCATAACAAGTAGTGCATGTGTACATGGCGACTGGCAAAGAAGAAACCACGCACCATGGATCCACTTTGTCCCCGATTGCCACAAGGCAGTGCAAGCACCAATCTCTTCCTGCCATTTAGCTACGTAGCCCTTTCGACAATAAGTTTTTGGGCAGTTCCCTTATATGAAAGACTACAGTTCTCTTATATGAAAGACTACAACTTTCACACGTTTTTTTTAAAAGTTGAAATTCGGAAATTATGTGGGTAGATATTTCCACGAGGGACTGAAGAGGATAACAGAACCCCATATAGTAGTATACTTTTCCTTTAAGGAATTATTATCTCCTACAAAGAAATGTTTTTTTACAAGTGGGATGTGTGACTCCCTCTTGCTAACATGGAAATATTTTCTCCCATGTGGGTGAACTATCCTTTAGGGATTTATTTTCTCCAGCCAAGAGCTTCTCATTATTAATCATGAAAGCAATCTTGTTACCTATTTATTTTTGCTTTTATGGTCTTTTATTAGTACTAGATCCTTCTACCGTCACAAGAAGCACTGTCAAGAGTCAACTAAATAATAGTGAAATTGCTATTTATTCATTGCCATCATTTTGAAGAGTGAAAAAATAAGAGTCACCATCACTGAACTTATACTAGCATATTTTCATTGGTTTTCGTTTTCCCACGCGGGATAAAGATGCTCATTTAGGCCACCCAATGAGCACCTTTCGAGAAGCCGTATAATGATAAGGGACACGACGATAGACACGATAATAATCGCGGATATATATCCGTAACTATTATCGCGACTATTGCTGACAAACCATGATACAATCATGATACATACCAACCTGCTACAAGAACGGTCATCAAACACATTGTCAATGATTTCTTCCTTTGGAACGAGTGGAGACCCAGATTCAAAAGGAGTTCTATAGGCAGAGATTGTATATCTGACAATCCATTGTCATCCATAACCAAGCAGTGTTTCCCCTCTTTTAAAGAACAAGAATAATTGCTTAGTGATGAAGGTCTGACTAATCTTCGACATCACTCCAAATCTACATGCCCAATATAACTACTTAGCACTTTACCTCTAATGTGTGATCAGTCTAAAGTTTACACACTGGCATTGGCATGCTCTTCCTCCCCCTAAAAGCAAGACTATAGACAAGACAAGGAGAGACACGAGAAAAAGCTTGATTTAGCCTTCCCTAGGGTTTCGGCCCCTGATGACAGAGGGAAGAAGGAAGAAGACAACACAGAAACGATGGTGATGGTAGACATTATATGCGACCATGTCGCTACTGCCTGTCCATAGCCGGCCCTCTGCCTAGCTCCGTCCATGATCCAACGCAGGGGTCCTTGCAGTATCGCATGGGAATGCTGTAGAGGATTGGGGACGGGTGCAGGCTCCCGATTCCCGAAGCTGAAGGCATGAGAGCATCCAACTCGCCAAGCAAACGTGCAGTAATATACGGGTGACGAAAGCAAAGCTCGGAGGGGCGACGTCAAGCGGGGAGACTGAGGACTCCGCAGTGAGGAGTGAGGACTTGAGACAGACGTCGACAGGTGCCATATCCAGCTGGCGGAGTCGTAACCTTTCGAAAGATTTGAATTTGGCACTCAAAGAAAACCTATCCTGACGAGATGAAGGAGAAGGGGCATCTCCCGCCAAAACACACTTACGGCGCATTCAGACTGCGCGTTTGCTGTGAGCACCTGCCAATCGGCTTTAGGCTGGGTTCAGACGAAACGGCGGCCGACATCATTTTATTGGCCAAAAAACTCAATTTTCTTTTTTCAGACCCGCCACTTTTTGGGCGACACCCTCTAGCCTCCCTCGAAAATGAACACGCTTGCACATTTCCACAGCGATCGTCTAAACCCACTACCCGGCCTTAGTGTTGTTCACACTGGGCAACACACGGCCTACAAAAAGCGCTCTTGTGTAGGTTGCTGCAAGCAAATGTTTGGTTCTTCAAGCGGGTTTCTCCCCTTAGGTGGTTGAACCAGGTCAAAACAGAAACATGCGAGAAAGCATGGTGCTTTGGCATATATTGGTCGATCGGGCATAAATGACCATAGCTCATAAGAGCACTTAAATAATGAAATGTCTATAAATGTGTCATTTTTGCATAACCCTTAGCTTTTTCTACACGTCACTTGCAAATAAATAAGTCATTTTTCATTTTTATTATACGTTGTCGAGAAATTTGCGGTCTTGCCAGGAAAGCACCGGGCTTATGGCTGTGAGAGTTTGTGAGAGAACTCAACAAAAACTATATGGAGGAGTTAAACCATAGATGCCATGAAGACTAGGGTTTGGAAAGAAGTTCAATCAAAGAAGACTCACTCTTTCTCTCTTGCACTCACACACACAAAGAAAGAACGCAAAAGAGAATGTCAAAACAATACGAAGATAAAAACATCAAGGCTATGGTCATATCGTATCATGGGTAATATGAAAGGGTTAATGGATGAGTTAATGGCATTCAATCTTGGCTGACCAAATAGGCTACGAATTGTTCTTTGGAATTGTAGTTTTGTGCTTACCATAATATATATATTTTGTCTAGTGATTGGGATTAATTGTGTGTACAAATCCTCTTGGTTCATAGCAAGATAACTACGCTTACGTCAAAAGAAAAGTTATAGTCTATGAGAGGTAGTATGATGGGATCCGGTGATAGAAGTATTTCATTGAGCCTTTCAGGGCCGAAGAGAAACACTATACGTTGTTGAAAGTGTATTTTACGACTAATCCATACGTTAATTCTAATAGATCGTACAGAGTGAAAGCGATAGAAATGATCATCATGTGGGTTATTCATCCAGGATAGTATGTGAGAAATGTAGATATGAGAAAAATGTAGATATGAGAGAAGTGAAGAGATGAGAAGTTTCCCTCCCAAGCCCTATTCTTGCCCGTAGGCAATAAGGATACTGCGGGGAGAGATGTACCTGTAGCAAGGAGAACCTAGAGAGGATGAATTACTAAGAATGAGAGAGATAGGTTTGGTTAAGGAGATGAGATTAGATACATATATATATGTTGGATTAGAGATGAAAATGAAAACAACAAGAAATCAAGAAAACATCAATGTAGAACACATCTTACTTGAAACCCTTCGGCACCATTATTGATAGGAGAGAGAAGAAGAGGGGAGAATTCAACGTTGATTGATACGCCAAGTACAACACCTTCTTTGATTAGAGTTGATCCTCCAAGGATGGCAAACAAGAATGGCTAGTTTTCCTCTAGGAGAAAGTGTAGGCTTGGGCTTATGTTAATGGGGCTAAGTACAATTAGGCATTACTACTCACTCCCTCAAGAATTCCTCTCATCAATGGATTGAATGCTTGAGTTCCTTCCAAGGAAGAAGAGGTCCCCTTTTATAGGTGAAGGGAACCCACAAGGGTTTACACAAGAAGAGAGGAGCCAGTGTGAACAGGAATTGGAAAAGTTGGAAATGAGCTGTCCCTGCATGATGTGGGCAGACTGGGGTCCAGTATTTTGATCATATCTCCTCAACCGTAGCTCCAAATAAAAAAGTAAAAATATGGGCAGAAACTTCAGCTCATTAGCTACGATTTTCATTTTAAAATCATTTTCCAATTCGGATTGGAACCTTGTGTAAAAAATTCATCAAAATAGGGTCCATTTATGGCAGCAAAAGTCTTTATGTGGTCTCCTTAGCCTTGACTTTCATTTAATTCCAAAGGACACCTCATGCCATATGAAAGCATGACATTGCACCTTGACAAATTTTTGTAATCATGCTTGCAATAATGCATTAAAATAAGTGTATCTTTGAAATCTTGCCACCTAGTGTCCCACTAGGATTTGATTCTCTCCTAGTAGCTATTTAAAAAGAAATATAAGAAAAGTATAAAAAATACATAGAATATATATATATTGGAGTTTACCCTAGATATAGGATCTAGCTAGGGTGTGAGATGATAATGAAATAGTAGAAATAAAGAATCAATGCTTTTTGCCCCAAGTTAAAGAGGCGGAGCTATTGATGCTTTTCCCATAGTATTTTCTGATGGTAAAGTAAGGATATGTTACCCTTGAGAAAAATAATAGGATGAGATAGAAGGCTTATTATTATACTTAAATATGCATATGTACACTATAGAAAATATAATTATGTATCTAAAAAATTACAAGATAACTCTTGTAGCATGCGTTCCCACTATGTACGTGTCACAACACGACAACGTCCTGCTTGTTTGTTGAATGAGTGATGAGTGCCTTTCAAGTTGTATAGAACCAATGGTGAGCAATGGAATCACATGTTCGCTCCACCTCCTTACCATCTGTATGGTGAAAAGATATGAATCTTGCAGGTCATTGTCAACTCGAAGAAGCGCTTCTCTATGGATCTTGAGGCAAATGGTTCGCCCTTTGATGAGTAGTCCCTTTCCTGACTATTATCGTGAAGTCAAACTCTAGAAATATAAGGAAACATCAAACTATTCGGCCATTATTGCATGGTTTGTTCACTAAGTACAATAGTACCTGGTGATCTACAAAGAATACAGGATTAAAAAATTGATATTGTTCTCCCTAGATGAAGCTAACCTGCATCTTGGGTTGCATGATTCATTATTCGACATTTGTTTTATTTGTGAATAATGGTCGATTAATACAGTTCAAAGATTTATTCACGCGTATTATTCGTTGCCATGTCATCTTTATTCAAAATAACATTTTACTATATACCTATCAATCAAAAGACTATGGATTGATACAATATCGATTGAAAGACTATTGATCGATATGTAAAGATCGAAACAGTATCGATCAATTTTGAAATAGTATAAAAAGCCCAAATTTACGTGTTTTAGGGACAATTTTTTCACCAAAGTGTCAAGTTACCCCCGACATAGAAAGGTTGAATTGTCAACTTAAAAAATCCTTCAATTTCTTAAGAAAATAGATTATTTCTAATGTTAAAACATTATAAATAAAAAAAAGTAGATTAAATCATCTATAATTCTAAGCAATAGAAGTTATTCTTTAGCTCTATTGTTTTACTATAAATAAATAATTATAAGCATTAACACTAGGTTGGTAATGGGACACTTTTATGTCCTGTTAAGTGACCATTTTCCTTCAATTATGTCAAGAGTTTCAAAATGGATTTTGAGGTGCTATCTGTCTAGAAAGTTGTCTCATGAGCTGAACAAAACTGGACATTTTTTTGGAATATCAATTCCTTCTTTAACCTTGTCCTTGCAAAACATTTCACAACCTAAATTGTGTGAGAAAACGGGTCCTCTTTTTGGCTTTTTTCAACTTTTTGCAACTATACCACTCTAGAATTCATGTTTGTAAGGTCTATAATGCTAGATAACTATCTTTAGTAGTGCTCACCATGTCCTGATGCTTCTAGGGAGAAATAAATGTAAAAGTTGTAAGTTATGACCAAATTACAAAAACTATCAAACCCTGTTTTTTAGCCAATTTTAGGTCTTCTCTGATTTTTTTGGTGGCTTTCATGATATCCAAATGCAGTTTTGATTTTTCTATGTCACATATTGTAACATAAAGCTAATATTTCTTGAGTTTTGGGGCACCTAATACCCTATTTTTCATAGTAGACAATGATGGTTGATTTTTTCAATTATAGAAGAAAACGAAACATTCTAGTATATCAAGTATAGTTTTTTCAATATTGTTAGTTTCTTGTGACAACTACATGCATTTTGTAGGTAGTAATCATATCTAGTCATAAGGATCAAATTTGGCTAGATATTGAATAGTTTTTATGGGATTCTATAACCCATAATGTTGAACCCAGTTTTTTCATGTTTGTTGTATTTAGCACTTCATCTTTCTCCCCAAGATTCCCCTTGGTAAGAGATGTATTATTCTTTTGACATAATCCATGGCTCCTTATGAACCTAAAGGACAATAGGGAACTAAGAAAACATGCATATATTATTTGTATTGAGCGTGGCTATAGAAACTTTGATGATAGGTTTGCAGAATGGTGAAAATTCAACTGTTTTGTACGTATTTCTTTTGGAAAAACAAAAAATAGTGAGTGAGAAGAAATCATATGTTCTGATCACCAACCCATTGAAGTTAACTAGGGAATTTATCTCAAGTCCTACAAAAACCCCTAATCTTATTTTTATGCAACAAAACGTAAGAAATGACTGTTTTGATGAAAATGTACTCGTCCATCAACTTTGGAGGCTTGGTGTGACCAAAAGATGAGAAATTTTACAAGTTTCTTATTTTTTCCATGTGTAGTAGGCCTTGAACTATAACCTCATGAAAGGATTTTACAAAATGAGTGGATCTACTATGGTTTTGGAGGTTTCTTTCAAAACCCTGAAAGGACACTTTTATGTCCTATTAGGTTACCAACCTAGTGTTAAAGGCTATCTTCTTATCTGTATTGTTTTAGTGTGAGTGTATAATTCTAAACATTCGAGGCTATACTCTTAGCTCTATTTATTTTAGAATAGATAAATAAATAATTCTAAGCATTAGAAGCTATTTTTTTAGCTATAGTGTCTTAGTGCAAATGCATAATTCTAAATTTCAGAGGCTGTACTCCTAGCTCTATTTGTTTTAAAATAGATACTAAAAGTGATCTTTGATGATTAAAATCTATCATAGCTATACTATGTGCATAGATGCAGTGTTAATTCATATTTTTTGGAGCATATCATTCACTAGGTAGATCAGACATTGATTTAAAATATTAAAATAAAAGTTTCTATGTGCAATTAAAAGGTTACCAAAAGTTCTTTAAATTGCAATACTTCTATGCTTGGTTGTTTGAGCAGGGTCTCCTACTTCTAAGTATGGATAAGATATACACATACATGTAGGGTCTTTTGGTTCTCATGAACAAATGTTATGCTCGAATTGCATCTAAAGTGGACACAAGCCTTCATGGCTTGTGGAATGCCATTTAATGTCATAAGAAATCTTATTTTGAAAGATGCACTAATGTCAACTACAAAAAAAGGATTCATTTATCCTGGTTATAATAAACTGCGAACAGAGTATGTGGACAAAGTCAAGATCCGTATAGAAGCGATTCTTAAGCGAATGGTGCTTGACTTTGTTCCAGTGTTTGGCTGTACGATAGCACTCCACAGATGGACGAGCTATAAAAAAAACCATTGATTAATGTCATGGTAATTGGTCCCAAAGGTGCAATGTTTTTGGAGGCCATTGATACCTCAATGAAAGAGAAAGTATCTCTTTACTTGACAAAGGTATGTGAGCGAGCTATCGCTCGACTGGGTGGATTGAAGAATGTGACAACTATTGTTACAAAAATGCTTCCAACTACAAAGGAGTGGGTTTAGCCATTATGGAAAAGTACTCAAAAATTACATGGCTTGGATGTACACCACACACCCTAAATTTACTCCTAAAGGATATGGGCAAATTATAATTCATAAAATAATTCCTTATTGACACCAATCACGTAGTCAAGTTTATAGAAGAACATCCATTTACGTATGCTTTATTTCACTCCAAGTATCTGAAAAAAAGCACTTCAAATTTTATGTGCCACACAATTCGCTACAACATACTATGTTTTGAATAATCTCATCGGATCTTATAGAAATTGTTGCAGATCACCATTGGGAGGCTTGGCTCAGCAAGTATCCAAGCCACCATGAAGCAGCTCAAAAATGTGTGTCCTTGGTGCAATCTCCTCTCTTTTGGCGGAACATTGACATTCACTCCAAGTCTCTAAATAAAGCAGTTTAAATTTTATGTGCCACACAATTCGCTACAACATACTATGTTTTGAATAATCTCATTGAAGTGCGAGTGGCTCTTACAGAAACTGTTGCAGATCACCGTCCAGAGGCTTGGCTTAGCAAGTATCCAAGCCACCATTACACAACTCAAAAATGTGTGTCCTTGGTGCAATCTCCTCTCTTTTGGCGGAACACAAATTGTGCAACTTGTGGAGAAACAATGGGCTCAAATGCACAGACCATTGCATGGTGTTGCACTTCTCTTGGATCCAAAGTTTCAGATGAACGGACAAGCTTCCAACAAAGAGGTAATGAGAGACTTTAGAAATGTCTGCTTGCAGTTTTTGCCAGGCGACGATGGCATGGTTGCATTCCAGTAGAAGTTGGGTTATTCCAATAGGGAAGGAACTTTCGCAGATCCTTGGGTTCTGAATAGCGTAAAATGTTCTTTAGGCCCAGTATGGTGGAAAGAAAATGGAGGAGACGTAGTTGAGTTACAACATGTGGCGACCATGGTGATTTTGATAGCGGCATCGAGTGGTAGCTGTGAGTAAAATTGGTCTTCTTATGACTTTGTTCGCTCAAAGCACAAAAATTTATTAAGCCTTGCTCTTGCCGTAGACATTGTGTACCTCTTTTGTAACATGCTCCCATTCATGCACCCACGAGGATAGCCACACGGGCGACTGAAGTATACTTTGGACCATTTCACGCTTTGTATCTAGCAAATTTTTTCAATAAAACTACTCCTACTTCTTCGGCTGCCACCTTCTCTTGTAGTGAGAGAACGCTCTCTCCTTGGCTAGCTAGTGTCCCATGAGACACAATATTAACAATTTGTTCATGCTCATCTGGTAGGAGCACCACTTGCCTCTTTCGTGCAAGTGGGTCTACCTCCTCACAATCCACTTGTGCCCTTTCTTTAGCTCTTCGAAGTCCGATACCAGTGTTGAAAGGACGATCTGTCCAAAGGACGGGCTTCTTTAATATATCTTGCACGAAGACTTACATGGTAACTTGATTATTATTAGGTAGACTGTGCTCCTTTTGGATGAAGCATATAAGCAACACACGCACAAGCCCTTTGTGTTGTAAATATGAGATTTTCAATGGTGTCTTTGCCTTGGCACGACCTGACCTCCTGAACAGTACGTCTTTCACAAAAAAGGAGGGACATCACTTGCGTATGTCCTCCAATATGATTGGTTCGCCCTCCAAACCCTCGGGCTCCATGCTCTCGACAAAGAATAAGGAGAGGTCTTGAGCCCCGTAATGTAGGCTCTCCTCTCTAAATATGCGTTGGGAATCCTCGTGGTCGCGCTCACCATCGACATTGGGAGGAGAGAATGGGGATGCCATTTCCTGTCGAATCACATAATAATAAAATATTAGATCAAAAGAATAGATACACATTGATTAAAAAAATACAATTGATGGTACAATCAATGTTCAACATACAAAATTTTAAAATTCACATCTCTCTCATCACTTTGACAACACCAATGGAATAAAATAGCATGAAACTTCAAGACAGTGGACATGAGACAAGACAAAACTGTTTCATTGCAAAGTATAGACACATTCTCAAATTACAAGGTATGATTTTAATCATTGAATGGCCTCAAGCCTGCACTATCTGGGAGCGTACGACCAACAAGATTAATGCCTTGTAACATGCTGAGGAGATCATGTGAGGACTTGCACTGGGTGGGATTGGGAGATACACAAGTGCGTAGGACTTCGTAAAAGCGTATGAGGAAAGCAATGTAATTAGTGTCATCATCCTTAGGTAAATATTTCAGGAGTTCTTGAAGGAATTTTCAAAGGGAGTAGATATCTTGACTGCACGTGTAGACTAGAGGATTTGTGGGTATACATTCGGGAGCCACCCACCAATATCGCTTGCTTCAGGGTTCCCTTGTTGATGGGAAAATATTTGGCAACTTCAAAAATGTGTTGTCTGTGGGGAACAAGGTTGCACTAGCCCAATCACATATGCCCACATATACTCCAACCCAAGAAAAAATGCAGCAAGATATTACTTCCATGAACATCATTGTGAGTGATGTTATTCGCGTGCAAAAAGATGAAGGTTCAGAGCAATCCATTAATGATAGGCCATATATTCTTATTGATGGATTTAACAGTCCCCTCAATGTATTTAAACCCTTGCAAACACATCTTTACATTGTTTAAGAATAGCTATCAAAAGCTTCACTTCCTCTTCTATGAGATTTGTAGCTATATAAGCCGATCTCCGTTCTTATTCTAGTTCAACTAGTTCAATTCCCTGTCAACTTTTCTTTGCATTTTTAGGCCCATCATACGATGTTATGTGTTCTTTAAGTTACCTCCTTTGTTGCTGAACTATGATATATCTATCTTCGATGGTATACTTTTCATAGTGAGAGGGTGCTTCAAATCTCTCTGTGTTGGACTACTCTTCACTCTGGACCTTAGTTGTCCAAATTTCTTTCAGCGTCTGTTTCAATTTTTGATACTCGCATTTTCATCTATTTTTGGAGATTTTCATTGAAGTTTCTGCTGTGTCGTTAGGTTTTCTTTTGTCGTGCTTCTTGGGAGTTGTTCGTAGAGAAAGTCGTTTCACTAGGTTTTTTTGTGATTTTATGGTAGACATAGTCGCCTACTCCCACCAACATGAGCTATTGTATTTTTCTCATCGATCGAGACATTGGACTCTCAAATTGGTTTTGTTATTTTCTCATTTGTCTCATTTGACATCTCCGTTGTCTCTCCAATTTTTGGTCGAGAAACTCGTGAAAGATTGGCTCTTCTTGATTTGGTGCATCGTTCCCTAAGTCATAACTCCGTGAATCATGGAGCTCTTCCTCGTCATTATCCTCACTAAAATATCAAACAAAAACCTCGTGTACTATTCATTTGCAATCGATCATTTTGTTTTTGTCGTCTCATTCTCCTCTTCTTGTTCCAAGATAGCATTTACCATCTGGAAGGGAATTATTTCATAACCATCTTTGTCGCAAAATATTATGGGAGTTATGATGTCCACCTTATTCACTAGTGCAAACTTCTCTCTTGGTTTCTCAACTTGTGTTTGCATGTTCTCATCTACAAACTTATCTTGTGGAGGTATTTTCAGCCCCATCTTTTCGAGGTTTTTGCTCATTTGTCTCCATATATGTGGTCTGCCATTAAGACGGCACAACCCACACCTCAAATTTTGTCTCGTGTTTTCCTATAAAAGAAGGTAAAGTAATTTTTAGCATCTCTGGTTTACTCTCCAAAAATAACTCCATCCCTGCATCTCCGTATAGTGACTCCTTATCCCCAAGATCCATGTTAACTCCGAGATTGGTACTGACTACAACATGACACTAGCGTCTTTCTTGTTTTTGATTGTCTCCCAAAAGGATTGTAGCCACAACTCTTTCACTTCAAGAATTGATTGTATTTCATGAAACTTTGCCCCACTCATCTTGTATTCTACCAATGGCTTTTCAGTCCCCATTTTGGTTGGTTTACTTGTTTTTTCTTCTTTTCGTGTGCTTGCGTTCTCCTTTTCTAGCACATGCACTACTTGCTTAGAGATTCTCAATGGTTCTTGCTCCATGAGAGTTAGAGCTATCTCTATCAGCCTTCTGCACATTTCCATTTGTTTTGTTTCAATCTCAAGATGTGAAAAGTTCAAAAATATTTGTTCTAGTGTTTGGTTGTTTTTTAGCCTCACCTTGTAGATTTGAAACATGGCATCTAAGTGCTCGTTCACTTTCTCGAACTGCCTGATATTGTTTTTGATGCTTTCGCTTCCTTGAAATTATCCTTATTCTCTTATTTACATTTGATATGTTCCCCGATTCAATTTAGTTCTATCTCCAAGAAAACCTTTTCTTTTAGCCTCTTTGCTTTCATTATGTCTATTTTTGCTTTCCATGCTTTTTGTTGAGTCCTCATTGATCCACTCTAGAACTCGGTCTGTTTTAGCCATTGGTTTATATTTGATTTCTTTATGAGACTCAGCTCTAGTCACCACCTTGACAGGATTTGTCGGCTTTGACTCAGATCCTCTAGAATAAGGCAAACTCCAATGGCATTCAAAGTCACTTGTTGTTTGGGTTATTGTCACAATGTTAGATAAGGTGATCTCTCGCACAACCATTGAAAAACCCATTTATTTTTTCTCTCTCACCTCCAGATTCTTAGCATGGACCTTTCTATTGCTTCCCATTGGCTGTCCTCTCCTAGGAGGATATCCTCTAAGTTTGTAATTTTGTTTGCTATGGACATGAGCATTTTTTTTTCCATTATGGATTGATTTATTATCGGTTGATCCATGTATGAGGGATCCATAGCTTCCTCTGTGCTTGCCTAAAATGGTTTTTTTTTGTATTATATGCTATATCCTCAGGCTCTCTCTCATATGAGTTTGTATAGGCTTTTCATAATAAACCTAAGGCGACATTCCTTGTTGACTCATGAGTGGTTCCACTGGATGTGTGTATTGAACAATAGCTCGATTGTCCGAGTAGGAGAAATATGAACCCCAAAAGAGCTTTGTAAGGATCCTGAATTTAAGAGATTAAGGCTAAAAATGTCTGTGATTTAGGAGACAAGGCCATTGAATGAGGGTATTCTCATAAGATTGTTTTAAGGCTATCATAGGCTTTTTGTAGGTTCAAATAGAGGCTAGGGAGGGAGGATAGGTACATTCTCTTTCTACCCAAAAGAGTGGTGGTCCTTATGATAATAACTACCCTCCCCCCCTTTCTTTTGCCACATCATCAAGGCCGTCCATAGCCCTAAACCAAAAAATCACTTAAGAAAAAAAAATCAAGAAAACCTCATTTTTACTCAAAACTTCCCCATCCTATATACATACCCAAAAAAAAAATTTCTCTCTCAAAATCTCATTGCTAGATCTGCAAAATATGAAACTTTCCATCTTTTTTATTTCCTTTCAAAATCACTCCCCTCTCTCTCACTCCTTTCGCTCTCTCTTGTCTCTCCTACTTGTCAACACACACTCTTCCTCCTTCCCTCGCTCTCACTCCTCTCCCTCTCTCTTATCTCTCATAATTTTTGGCACACACTCTTCCTCCTTACCTCTCCTTGTTGTAGGTTCACTCCATAGATCTCCACTCCATAGCTTTGTTGCATCTCGCCCCCCCCCCCCCCCCCCCCCCCCCCCCCCCCCCCCCCCCCCCAGATATCCACTCCATAGCCTCCTCTCCACTCCGTAGCTCTTCTATAGCTCTCCACTCCATAGCTCTCCTCTCCATTCCATAGCTCTCAGTGGCTCTGCTGCATCTCCCCACACTTGCTTGAGGCGAGATTTATTCCCCTTGCCATGAAGCTAAATGAAATTACAAACATCCCATCCACAACAAGATCGTCAAGTTTGAAAACGGTTTATCTACATGTTCGGCTGCCAAAGGACTTCGCACCCTCAAAGCATCCGTTAGAAAGAGAATGGGGTCTAGGAGGGACTCTTTATTTGGAAGTTCAAGGGAGTCAAATCTCTCCTATTAAGAGAGCAATCAAAGGACAACTTTTGAATTCAAACTGGAAAAATGGCTAGTTATTTGAATTCAAATTTTCCCCCCAAAATAAAATTTAAAATATAGCGGGCAAAATCATATCATCTAACATATCCATGGAAAGAGCTCGGTATGTAGATTACAGATCTATAATCTCTGCTCAAATCGAAGATCCTATGTATGAGTTATGGAGGGCAAAAAATCATGAAGTTATCCACCCCCTTTTTTGGGAGACAAGTGCATCCTTTGACCACTCTTACATACCCATCATTCTTGCACACATGGGTGCATCTATTTGTCAAAATGCTAATCACCTCCATAATCTCATGGAAAATAAAGAGGCCCTCCTAGACGCCATACTCTTCCACTTGCAAACCTGCACAACAACGCCATGGTGCACACCAACACCTTGCTTCAATCTTACAATATGTAGATAGAGGGGAGCAAGGTATTCTTGGATACTGCAAGCGATTGTCGACTATTGGAGCTGATAGCGCATGATGTTCTTTGCATCAATGTCAAATTATTTCCCATACCACTAGCAAATTACACGAAAGGATCCTTCATGCAGAGGAGGAAGTGAAAAATCTTAAGCTACAGATAGAAGAGAAGGACGCTAAGATTTAAAAGATTGAAGATAGGATCTTGCATCTTAAAAAGGCACCCTTAAGTACAAGGGAACTTAAGAGGAGCTTCAATGCCATAGAGACTTTAGTCCCCGAAGGTGGTGCTAAAAAAAGAAGGGTTATATCTACAAGGTCCATTTCGCTACAATACCATCTATGCTTTTGGGGTAATGTTTTTATCCATTTTTGTACGAATTTTATCCAAGAGCTGTGTGGTGGCCATAGCCAGGACGATGGCATCCATTTATTGAGTTTGTGCCTCAAGAAATCGGGTGTCGTAGGCCTTCTAGGAGCACCAAATGCAGAACATCTAAACAATGTTGTCACAAAGGAGGTGATGCAAAAGTTTTCAAATCTTGTCAGCGATGGTTGATGTACAAAAGGCTTGTGATGAAGTGGAAGTTAGTATTAAGGGCTACATTGCTTTACATGGTCTCCTTTAGGATTCTTTAAGGGAAACAAGGATCTGTACTTTCAGATTGGAGGCTATTTGCACACAAAGGAGATAATGCCTCTATCCATCTTTACCAAGCGGTCAAAAGGAGTAAGAAAAGGTACCAATGCAAGCGTAGGTGCAAAGAGAGTGGATAAGGGATTTCCTTACTCAATGTCAAATAATGTTTTTTTTAAAATTTGAGATGTCTTCAAATATGGTGTATGTTGAGAGAGAAGGAGAGAGCACAGAAGTAGAACCCCAAAGTGTGTAGAATACACACATGAGATGATGTATATATAGAGGGGACCTGGGTGCCATATATAGAGAAGCCATATATTGAGTAGCTTCACATATAAGCTCAACACCCCCGCTCAAATAAGGGTTCCTAACTGTGGATGAAAAAACCCTTGGGGGATCAAGGGAAAAACCCACAGCTCTATATACACCCACCGTTATATTATAAAAATCACTTAATATACAAATGTTTACGAGGAGCTACATCACTCCTTTTACAATGAATGTTTTATGAGGAGTAACATTACTCCTATCCTATCAATACAATAATGAATACAAAGGTTCAATTAAGAGGTGTAAAAGCTATTGATTAGCTTGTAATCAAAAGTGTCTCCGTGAATCTGCTGTGTAGCTTGTCATCAATATCGTAGCACCTTGTAATCAAAAGTGTCTCCGTGAATCTGCTGTGTAGCTTGTCATCAATATCGCAGCACCAAACATGTCTTCATGTTGACATCAATATGGCATCACCAAACATATCTTCATAAATCTTTTATTGTCACCAAGTTTGTCTTCATAAAATCAATTCTTTGATCAATCCTACATAGATCATAGACTCCAAAAAAAAAAAACATGTCATGAAAATTATTAGCATCGTTAATGAAATAATTACGTTCACAATGCCATAAGAGATGGTTCGCGATGCCACTCTTTTGACGACATATATACGCACGACAACATATGGTACATAAAGTATAAACGTAAAAGTACAAAATGTGTGATTACGTGATACAAATGATATGTGTATATACTACATAAAATAACATTTATCAATGTAGTGATCAATGAATACCATCAAAGTATTAACAAAATATCATCATTATATCAATAAAAATGAATAAATGATCATGGTATCAACGAAAAGCATCATGATATCACCGAAAATAATCATTGTATCAACGAAACAACATCATGGCATCACCGAGAATAACCATGGTATCAACGAAACATCATCATGGCATCACCGAGAATAACCATGGTATCAACAAAACAACATCATGGTATCACCGAGAATAACCATGGTATCAACAAAACATCATCATGGTATCCACAAAAATCACCATGGAATCAACGAAATATCATCATGGAATCACCGAGAATAACCATGGTATCAACGAAATATCATCGTGGCACCACCGAGAATAACCATGGTATCAATGACATATCATCATGGTATCAACGAAAATCACCATGACCAAAGTATTAACAAAACATCATCATGGTACCATCAAAATCACTATGGTATCAATGAGAAATTATCAATAAAACGACGTAAACTATATCTCTAAAAAAATAATTATATGAGAATCAATGAACGAGTATATCATATAACAAAAGATCATGTACCAACAGTAGCTCGATAGAATTTGGACGATCATCAACGGCTCGACTGAATCGGAACGATGTGTAACTGGCTCCTGCAGCAAAGTTACGTCAGTAACAAATATATGATTGATGAAGAAAAATATAATTGAGAAGTTTTCAATTATGAGAAAAATCAAAAGCAAAAAGTAAAATTTTGATTTTCAAACATATTCGCAGTCCGAGACGATAACCCAAAATCGGTGCAGAATTTAGAGAAACTTCCTTCTGCAAAGTTACAGACCACATCGATTCCAATCCCCATTGCGGGTAGTTTCTTCTGCAAAGTTGTAGAAAACATCGATTCCGGTCTCTCACGGGGGTAGTTTCTGCAAAATCGTTTTCAATAAGCAGAAAAATAAAAAACGAAAAAACGAAAATTGCTTTTTAGGTATGTACGCAGTCTGGGAATGATAACTCAAAATCGGTGCAGAATTTGAAGAAACTTCCTTCTGCAAAGTTGTAGACCACATCGATTCCGATCTCTTCGGAGGGTAGTTTCTGCAAAATCTATTTTGATCAGGAGAAAAATCGAAAACAAAAACGTACTGCTCTGATACCATGTTGAGAGAGAAGGAGAGAGCACAGAAGTAGAACCCCAAAGAGTGTAGAATACACACATGAGATGATGTGTATATAGAGGGGACCTGGGTGCCATATATAGAGAAGCCATATATTGAGTAGCTTCACATATAAGCTCAACAGTGTACACCTAATGGTGAGGCTATAGTACTGCATAATGTTTTTTTTGAACAATGGAACTTTATAATTAATTTCCCTCTCAGAAAGGTGCATTTTTCATTTGGAAGAGGATGGGGTATAGGAGGGCCTCTTTATTCTCCATGAGATTATGCAAGTGATTAACATGCAAATAGATGCATGACGTGTGTGAAAGAATGGTGGGTGTGCAAGAACAGGTGTAAGAGTGGTCAAAGGATGTACTTTTCTCCCCAAAAAAGGGGGTGGATAACTTTATGGTTTTTGCCCTTCCATATCTCCTATATATAATCTCCAATTTGAGCGGAGATTATATATGTTTTGTAATCTACACGCCAAGCTCTTTCCGTAGATATGTTACATGGTATGGTTTTGACTCCCTTAAACTACGAGGTAAAGAAGCCCTCCTAGACCCCATTTTCTTCCTACTGTGCAGACTTCATGCTTTTATGCCCATCTTTGATCGTTTATTGAAGCTTCCTATTTGGTAATGTCTTTATAATACAGCTTGCAAAGAGGTCGCTTGACACTATCTCAAAATTAGAAGGGCTTCTAAATTCAATAGATTGTCATGGGACCAATACCTCCATTGTTGCATACAAGAACAATCCAAAATTTGGTGGCAGAGTTCACAAAGGTGGTCGTCATAGCATGGGGTGATAAACATTACACACTATATGGTGAGTGAATTCTGCCTTGTTCTATTCTATTCTTTAGTTTTGATCATCAATGTGTTGTGGCTTTATGGGCAACACATCCTCTATGCACATGGTGAATACTTTATAAACATGCATGGTTCATTGCATATTTGGAGCGCGCAAGGTATGGAGAAGTCACACTACTATGCTAGGGGTGTATACTTCAAGAATACAAGACATGGAGGGGGTTTAGTGCGCTCATTCTATCTTCAAAAATTGTTGAATTGATTTTATCGTACCACCTTTGCATGCAAAGTGTCGATTGAGCGTGCAAGGTCATCGTGCTTAGCAAAAGAAGCCCGTAGACTAGCCCATGCTTGTTCCTTAGAGTACTGGTGATCCTCACAAGGTCCAATACGACATGGAGAGTGGCAAGCATCAAGGACCACGGTGGGAAACGTCTAGGCCAGGAGGCAGTAAATGTACTTGGAATTTGGATAGACATTGTTTGATTGTTCATGAAAATTTTCAAGTAGACATATAGCTCTATGTGTTTGAATATTTCTCTACTTTCATGTGATTTTGTAATCCAAAATCTCTTTTCCACCATGTGAACCCATACTTATATGTCCACCCTATATCAAGAGGAAAAACCCTCCCCCATCACAAACACAAAACACTCCCTCCCTCACTAAACACCACAAGCTCTAGGAAGCCTCCCAAACGTTCTTTCTAGATGGCAAGGACCAAAAAAACTGCAAAGAAGAATCCAAAGACCAACGATGGGCACAGAAGGCAGAAGAAGCGTGTGAATCGACAACCAAAAAAGCTAGCTAACCCCACATTGACCCCGAATGCACAGAGACGGACACATCCAATGAGCATCCATCGTGGGAAGGGGAGGACATCCTAGTGAATCATAGGGTGGGTTAAAAGACATTGCCAGGAGGGATGGGCGCGATGCCATCCAGCCCAGGTCACCAAAATGTGACCGGTAAGTCACTACCCAGGGAAATGGGTGCCATGTCTCTAATCAATCCAAAAATGATGAGTGAAGCAGTGATGATGAATATTATGATCCTGATGAAGATGCTCCCCAACCACCTGCCAAGCGCCATCAGAAGTTGAGATTCTACAAGAAGCCGCAAAGAGCAGAGCGACAAGGAGCTCAGACCCCCCCACAACACCAACCTCAAAGAGCACGATGCTTTTGTAGAGCATTCACTGAAATCCAACATCACCAAAAGACAAAAGAGCTGCTTATCAGGAAAGCACCATTTGCATGGACATTTGTATATTCTCAGTGATACGATGATGTTGTTTTGTTGATACCATGGTTATTCTCGGTGATACCATGATGTTGTTTCGTTGATACCATGGTCATTCTGGGTGATACCATGATGTTGTTTTGTTGATACAATGATTATTCTCTGTGATACGATGATGTTGTTTCGGTAATACCATGGTTATTCTCGCTGATACCATGACGTTGTTTCGTTGATACAATGATTATTCTCGGTGATACCATGATGCTTTTTGTTGATACCATGATGATTTATTTATTTTTATTGATACAATGATGATGTTCTGTTAATACTTTGATGATATTCATTGATATGACTATGTTGATAAATATCTTTTTATGTGGTATATACACATGTCATTTACATCACGTAATCACGCATCTTGAACTTTTTCGTTCATACTTGATGTATACATATGTTGTCGTACGTATATATGTTGTCAAAAGAGTGGCGTCACTAACCATGTCTTATGGCATTGTGAATGTAATTATTTCACTAAGGATGCTGAAAATTTTCATGACTATGTTTTTTGAGTCTATGATCTATGTAGGATTCATCAAAGAATAAAATATTTATAAAATATGTTTGGTGATGCCATATTGATAAAATATGTTTGGTGATAAAATATGTTTGGTGACTTGCTGACAATAAAATATTTATAAAGACATGTTTGGTGATGCCATATTGATGAGAACATGAAGACATGTTTGGTGATTCCATATTGATGATAACATGAGCTAATTGATAGTTTTTACACCTCTTTATTGAATCTTTGTATTCATTATTGTATTTGATAGGATACGAGTGATGTAGCTCCTCTTAAAACATTCATTGTAAAAATAGTGATGTAGCTTCTCATGAAATATTCATTGTAAAAGGAGTGATGTAGCTTCTCGTAAACATTTGTACATTCAATGATTTTTATAATATAACGGTGGGTGTAAATAGAGCTGTGGGTTTTTCCCTAGATCCCCCAAGGGTTTTTTTTCATTCACAGTTAGGGACTCTTATTTGAGTAGGGGTGTTGAGATTATATGTGAAGCTACTTTATATATGGCTTCTCTATATATATCACCCAGGTCCCCTCTATATATACATCATCTCATGTGTGTATTCCACACACTTTGGGGTTCTATTTCTGCTCTCTCTCTTTCTCTCTTAACAACTTGTGTGTAGCGGAAATTAGAATGAACATAGTGAGAATTTCATTATAATAGATTCCTAATGAGCATAACAATAGGGCTTGGGTCAAGAGAGCAACAAAAATAATAACACCTAGCTATTGACAACAGTTGAGGACCGGATTTACATGGAGCCAGTCCCTCCTCCAAAAGGCTTTGTATTATAGGTTTCTCCCATCAAGAGAGTCATTTTACAATACAATTCTTTGTGTTCCTTCAATACTAGCTAGTGCAATGAAGATGGAAGCTTCAAGCACTAAGAAAAACACTTATAAAACACAACATCAAGTCCATCACGGTCTCAGGCCCAAGACCTCACACATCTTCGAAGATGGTGAGAGCTAGCGGGGTATGAGAGTAGATTGAGAGGAAGAAGGAGTAGTCTTAGGAGAAAGATGTACATCTCCTCACATAATCACTCATTAGCATAGCTGAGCTTAGTAATTAGCATGTTAGAGGAGATGAGCATGCATCAAATCTTGGCTCTTGGATGGATTTGCATCACAAAGCCAAGAGTTGTTGGTGTAGGCCTCCCTTCTCACAACCTTGGAGTAGATGATAATCTTTCCTTTAAATCTTGAGAAGAAGAGAGAGAGTCTTCTTGCTTCACACATGAGATTGTGTGAGTGTGTGTGGAATAATGTCTTGAGATAATCAGCCCCCTCTCTCTCTTGGTCGACCCCTCATGCTATTTTCTCATGCTACCACCCCATTGGACCTCTCCAGACTTAGCCAATAGGATTAAAGGAGCATAAGTGATAGACTTATGACATGTGTCCCCCTTTCCCCTTTTGTGAGAGCTTTAGGTGATTAATTGATGCAACTAAAGTCTCATTGGACCCCTTTGTCTCCTAGCCAATATGAAGCAGGCAAGCCATTGGGCTGTTGAATGCTCATTGGACCCCTTGAGAGACTGTTCAATAATCTTCTAGAGATCTTAATTCTTATTGGTTCTTTTATTAAGTGATTTTAATTTGATTGAACTATATTTACTCTAGTCCAATTCTCGTTGGTCCACCTCCATGGCCATCCAATAGGATTTTAATACACCTTGTGGGCATCTGGGCTAGGGAGGTGACCCGTGTCCCTCATTCCCTTTGTGTAAGGGAGGCTTGTAAGTGTGTGTGTGTGTGTTTCTGTCTCATACCCTACTTCTAGGGCTTTCCCCCTCTTATGTAGGAACTATGAAGACTTTTTGAACACACAAAAAGCATCCAAGTTTCCTAGTGTTTGACCTTTGGACATAACTTTCGAATTTTGGAACCTTAGCATTTTGGAAGTTTTAATGGGCTGATTCTTAGGGTCTTCAAAGCCCATTGTTGCACATTGCTCTTTTGCACATGCCCCCCCCTCTAGATCCCTATTTTCCCTCCTTTGGATCCCTACTGTGGTCGGTCTGCCAGCTTAACCAATATTCTAGCTTTTTCTCCCCTAGCACTTCCCCATATTAAATGATGAGTTTGACATGAGAAAATCATTTAGGAGAACTAGATATTAGTTATTATGATACTTCTCAACAAGGTATCAGAGTGTGGTTGATTTTTCTTCACAAAAATAGAGCGGTTTTTTGTCTTGCGCGGCTTCACCTTGCGCGGGCGCAACAAAAATCTGCAATTCAACAAAATATAAAAGCATCATAACTTTCTGCTTGAAACTCGGATTTCAATGTTTGAAGAGTTGTTATCAAGGTTTTGGGATGTTCCGGAGATGTTGGTCATGAGAGATTTGTCAAATTCTGCACCGAAAGTAACTTACAAGAAATTGATAACTATTTTCAACACGTTTGTTGAGAGAGAAGGAGAGAGCACAGAAGTAGAACCCCAAAGTGTGTAGAATACACACATGAGATGATGTATATATAGAGGGGACCTGGGTGCCAACACCCCCGCTCAAATAAGGGTCCCTAACTGTGGATGAAAAAACCCTTGGGGGATCAAGGGAAAAACCCACAGCTCTATATACACCCACCGTTATATTATAAAAATCATTAAATATACAAATGTTTACGAGGAGCTACATCAATCCTTTTACAATGAATGTTTTATGAGGAGTTACATTACTCCTATCCTATCAAATACAATAATGAATACAAAGGTTCAATAAAGAGGTATAAAAGCTATCGATTAGCTTGTAATCAAAAGTATCTCCGTGAATCTGTTGTGTAGCTTGTCATCAATATCGCATCACCAAACATGTCTTCATGTTGTCATCAATATGGCATCACCAAACATATCTTCATAAATCTTTTATTGTCACCAAGTTTGTCTTCATAAAATCAATTCTTTGATCAATCCTACATAGATCATCGACTCTAAAAAGAACATGTCATGAAAATTATTAGCATCGTTAATGAAATAATTACGTTCACAATGCCATAAGAGATGGTTCGCGACGCCACTCTTTTGACGACATATATACGCACGACAACATATGGTACATAAAGTATAAACGTAAAAGTACAAAATGTGTGCGTGATACAAATGATATGTGTATATACTACATAAAACAACATTTATCAATGTAGTGATCAATAAATACCATCAAAGTATTAACAAAATATCATCATTATATCAATAAAAATGAATAAATGACCATGGTATCAACGAAAAGCATCATGATATCACCGAGAATAATCATTGTATCAACGAAACAACATTATGGCATCACCGAGAATAACCATGGTATCAACGAAACATCATCATGGCATCACCGAGAATAACCATGGTATCAACGAAACAACATCATGGTATCCCCGAGAATAACCATGGTATCAACAAAACATCATCATGGTATCAACAAAAATCACCATGGAATCAACGAAACAACATCATGGCATCACCGAGAATAACCATGGTATCAACAAAACATCATCATGGCATCACCGAGAATAACCATGGTATCAATGACATATCATCATGGTATCAACGAAATCACCATGACCAAAGTATTAACAAAACATCATCATGGTACCATCAAAATCACTATGGTATCAATGAGAAATTATCAATAAAACGACGTAAACTATATCTCTAAAAGAATAATTATACGAGAATCAATGAACGAGTATATCATATAACAAAAGATCATGTACCAACAGTAGCTCGATAGAATTTGGACGATCATCAACGGCTCGACTGAATCGGAACGATGTGTAACTGGCTTCTGCAGCAAAGTTACGTCAGTAACAAATATATGATTGATGAAGAAAAATATAATTGAGAAGTTTTCAATTATGAGAAAAATCAAAAGCAAAAAGTAAAATTTTGATTTTCAAACATATTTGCAATCCGAAACGATAACCCACAATCGGTGCAGAATTTAGAGAAACTTCCTTCTGCAAAGT
This sequence comes from Adiantum capillus-veneris, assembly GCF_014529385.1. Taxonomy (NCBI): domain Eukaryota; kingdom Viridiplantae; phylum Streptophyta; class Polypodiopsida; order Polypodiales; family Pteridaceae; genus Adiantum; species Adiantum capillus-veneris. Next base: position 61,509,852 of record NC_140940.1, on the reverse strand, counting down.
TCGATTCCGGTCTCCCATAGCGGGTAGCTTCTTCTGCAAAGTTGTAGAACACATCGATTCCGGTCTCTCACGCGGGTAGTTTCTGCAAAATCGTTTTCAATAAAAAGAAAAATAAAAAACAAAAAACGGAAATTGCTTTTTATGTATGTACGCAGTCCACGAACGATAACTCAAAATCGGTGCAGAATTTGAAAACACTTCCTTCTGCAAAGTTGTAGACCACATCCATTCCGGTCTTTAGCGCAGGTAGTTACTACAAAATCGTTTTCAATTAGCAGAAAAATCAAAAACAAAAAGCGGAAGTTGCTTTTCAGGTATGTACGCAGTCCGCGAATGAGAACTCAAAATCGGTGCAGAATTTGAAAACACTTCCTTCTGCAAAGTTGTAGACCACATCGATTCCGGTCTCTACCGCGAGTTCTTTCTGCAAAATCGTTTTCAATTAGCAGAAAAATCAAAAACAAAAAGCGGAAGTTGCTTTTTAGATATGTACGAAGTCCGCGAACGATAACTCAAAATTGCTGCAGAATTTGAAAAAACTTCCTTCTGCAAAGTTGTAGACCACATCGATTCCGGTCTCTCACTCCGGTAGTTTCTGCAAAATCGTTTCCAATTAGCAGAAAAATCAAAAACAAAACGCGGAAGCTGTTTTCCAGGTATGTACGCAGTCCGTGAACGATAACTCAAAATTGGTACAGAATTTGAAGAAACTTCCTTCTGCAAAGTTGTAGACCACATCGATTCCAATTCCTCTCGCGAGTAGTTTCTGCAAATTCGATTTTGATCAGGAGAAAAATTGAAAACAAAACGCGGAAGCTGTTTTTCAGGTATGTACGCAGTCCGTGAACGATAACTCAAAATCGGTGCAGAATTTGAAGAAAACTCCTTCTGAAAAGTTGTAGACCATATCGATTCTGATCCCTCTCTCGGGTAGTTTCTGCAAAATCGATTTTGATCAGGAGAAAAATCTAAAACAAAAAACGTACTACTGTGATACCATGTTGAGAGAGAAGGAGAGAGCACAGAAGTAGAACCCCAAAGTGTGTAGAATACACACATGAGATGATGTATATATAGAGGGGACCTGGGTGCCATACATAGAGAGCGATGGCTGCTCCTTCCGTGACATTCTTGTCTCATGCGGCGCGTTTGGGTCGGACAGCTTCGTCAATCCGGCGCTGTTCAATCGGGTAGCCTTGAACGACTGTGTTGTGAAGTCCGGTGGTGCACTGGCACCGAGCAAGGGCGTCACCTTTCGCTACGTCAGCGCTGTGGAATTCCCCCTCTCCGTCGCCTCTGCCACCATGCTGTGCTGATTGTCATTAGCAACTCATTCATTTGTCTCTTTACTTGTGAACTTTTGGAACCATCATGTCCTTGACCTGACCTTTTGGCTCATGTTAGTAAAATGTTATCTCTTGGGAGGAAGTGCACTCATTCTTTTCACTTCGTACTCAAAATTTGGAATCATGTATACAAGCTGTTGCTTCAAGCACTTCTCGCATTTGGTCTGTTGCCTCAACTAGTGCTTGGAATTCATCCATTTTAAGTTATCCACAAGAAGTTAAATTGGACAAATTCTCACAATAATTCCCACCTTGTGACTTACCTCAACATCATGAGATTCTTTGAGGGAGGCACCAGATACCTAGCTAGGTACGATTGGAGGCAGGGGACCGTTGGCCCAGTGGTCCGCTACCCCCAATAGTACCTAGCTAGGTATGCGGTCTCTCTTGAGTAGAAGCTCATTATGTTATGCATTGAATGAAAAACACTGATGAAAAAGACTCCGTTTTCCTACATGAGAAAATTTCTAAATCTTCTTGTGTTAGTTTTCCGTTGGATATACCTTGGAAAAATCACTCAAATATATACACTCTGTACTATGAGAAACTACGTATTGTTGTGTGTATGTCTATGCATGTGCCTGTCGTGCAACAAGACAATGTAGAAAAAAAAAACTTGAGAAATACCAAAGATCGTAGAAAAAAATACACTGTACAATACAAGTAACTTACAAAGAGTCATATGTGTACATGAAACCGTTTAGAAAACCAAACATGCAAACTCAATAGCGAATACATAGAAAATTCTTACAAAGATGTCTTTCCATCACCCTTTGACACAAATCAGGCACAAGATAATTTTTGTCATCTACTATGCTGCCCAAGAGGTTTTAACCGATCTGCAAGCTTTGGAATGGGGATAAAAATCAAGGCCACTTAATCACGAATCTCTCAGTTTGATCTTTTTCCTCCTTCCACCTTCGGCAAACTATTTGAATCCGTAAAAGCACAATCATGAAAAGATATAAATTTGTCATCCTTTTTTATGTTGCATGTTGAGTTTGACACATTCTTACTTTAAATTCCTACCTTGGATTATATTTCGATGTTAATTGTATTACGAAACGAAGTAGTTTCCTTCATGATAAAGATGGTGTCTTTTTTTCTCTAATTATCAAAAACATAAATTCTAATAATTGAAAAAATCTAATGTTGTCAAACATGTGAAGCTTTTGCAAGCATAAGCATCTCAATTACACTGTTGATTTCTATTTTTCCAATGCGAAAAATTTCACATATGCAAAACATGTTCACCATAGAATTGTGTTGTGTGAATAGAAGAGAGAGGGAAAAGCTTTGGCGGACTCGTTGCGCTTGCAGAGTTTGAACTCGCCATGAGTCCACATGTGCATTTGTACGGGAACCCGCGCCTGCCTAAGCTGCATTATATGTTATACACGATCCATATAATACACCATACACGAGCATATTATAGGTTATCCCATATTATACGGGTGTATTATTACTGGATGCAAACCATGTGGTGAAATTTCTTAGAGAGCATCAATTTCTATATGCTCTTTTTCGAATAAAAATCACCCAATAAAACTTTACATATATTTTGTGCGACAAGGTTTGCAATCGCATATCATGTTCTTTCCACCTTGCAAGAAGTGAAGCCTGCTTTGATTGAAACTGTAGCTGATAGACGATGGGATGCATGGCTCAGCAAGTATCCTAGCTACTAAAAGACAACTACAAGATGTGCACAACTTGTGAACTTGACAATTTTTTGGCGCAATGTAGAGAGGATTGTCTGTCCAGACAAACCATTTCTTCTTTGGTCGAGTTTATTGGTACATGTCAGAGGCATTGTGCAAAGTAATAGAGCATGTTGGCATTGGTGCAAAGAACAAAGCTGTCATAATCACAGTTGCCAACATGCGACGGTGCAGTTGCATATGCCATTGCATGGTGTTTCATTTGTATTGGATCCCAAATCCCGAATGCATCAACAATCGGCCAACAAAAAATTCATGACCGACTTCAAAACAGTGTGCTCTTAACTGTTGGGACAGGAGGATGGGGAAATTTCTTTTCATGAGCAAGTTGATTATGCTAACATAACTGGTATGTTCTAGGATCCATGGCATATATATGCCATTTTACACACAAGTGTGCCTATACAATGGAAGGAGTATGGCGAAAGAAAGTGGATCTGCAACACATTGCAGTAAAGGTTTTATCTATTGCAGCATCAAGTGGAAATTGTGAGAGATCTGCAACATGAGATTTATCCATAAGCCGGTGAACATTGCAACAAGAGCAACACAAAAGCACTATGGTGTCTTCTAAACCCATGGCGATAATGATGATGATATGGAATGGGAGATAGCTTCAGAATGCTCTAATATGGATGAAATAGATGATATCGCTGGTGTTTTTCATGCGGACGAAGATGTGTGACTTAAGTCCTATAAGGTTTTCCCGGTGTGATTACTTGAAAATTATGAAAGATAGTCATGCTATACTACTTGATGTTCACCTAATTTTTACCTTGAAAGAAAAATACAAGATAATTTAATCATGGTGCAAAAAAGAGACAGAATATCTATCACCATGTCATAGAAAAGACACAAAATAACTTGATTAATTATACAATTTACATTTTCAACTAGATAAAAGACAACAATCAAATCATCACTTTGATCATTAGCTAGTCATAGACCAAAAATCATTACAATGTCATAGCCCACTCTATGGACACCATTTAGACAACGAGAAAGATCAAAAGCGTTAGGTCGAGTTAAGGGATTGTTTCGCTTGCCACTCTCAAGGTGGGTAAGTACATTGCTTAAACAATCACTTTTGTTTTTCTTTTGAGGTACCAACATGCACTTTAAGAGTTGTTTACGAGTATGACATGTGTAGAATATTTCCATGGAGGGGGACTAGTAGATATGCATTCTTGGAGGCCCATGAAAAATATCTCTTGCTTTGATTTCTAGTTTCTATTTGAAAGTTGCGGAGTGGAGGAAATAATGCCGCTGTTTTGGTCTTTGTACATGACTCCAATCCACAATGCCTGCATAGACCCCCTTCTGTCCAAAATAAAGCATCATGTTGTAGGAGTGTACGTCATTGTAGAGATAGTCGTGTGCATGTAGATACTTCAAGGTCTGAAGAAGAGCATTAATTATCTGCAAAATGTTACTATGCAATAGCTCTACTACTCCTTTAGTGGTCACATGATTGCTAGTGGTAGGTTGACTTCCATCTGCATTGCACTTTTTTATTCCCTTCTCTACATTGCCGCCATTCCAAAAACATGAAATGAGCTGCATTGAAATCTTTTATCCCCTTCTCTACATGGCCGCCATTCCAAAAACATGAAATGAGCATTGGATGATCCATGTGACAAACCATGGCAAATGAATAAAATAACCTCATCACGAGCGATGTCCATAATTGGTGGCTTTGTCTTTGACTTGTTGATCCACTATAGGTCCATGCAAGTGGATTTTGAAGATCTTCATTGCATACCATGGATATTTAAATGAAAGATGAGTGACACCTACATGCTTCACGTGTGCCCACCTTTGGGTGCATGGCTGCCTCTACCCTAATGATCCAGCAATCAATGTGTATCCAACATTCAATAACCTTGTTTCATTATTACAATATGTAGATAGAGGGGAGCAAGGTATTCTTTGATATTGCAATCGATTGTCGACTATTGGAGCTAATAGCGCATGATGTTCTTTGCATCAATGTCAAATTTTTTCCCGTACCACTAGCGAATTTCACGAAAGGATCGTTCATGCAGAGAAGGAAGTAAAAAATCTTAAGCTACAGATAGAAGAGAAGGATGCTAAGATTGAAAATATTGAAGATACGATCTTGCATCTTAAAAAGACGCCCTTGGGTACAAGGGAACGTAAGAGGAGCTTCAATGCCATAGAGACTTTAGCCCCCGAAGGTGGTGCTAAAAAAAGAAGGGTTATAGCTACAAGGTGCATTTTGCTACACTCCCATCTATGCTTTAAATTGCTTTTGTGGTAATGTTTTTAGGAATTTTATCCAAGAGCTGTGTGGTGGCCACAACCACAAAGATGGCATCCATTTATTGAGTTTGCGCCTCAAGATATTGGATGTCGTAGGCCTTCTACGAGCACCTAATGCAAAAAATTTAAACAATACTCTCACAAAGGAGGTGATGCAAAAGTTTTCAAATCTTGCGAGCGATGTTGATGTACAGAAGGCTTGTGATGAAGTGGGAATTAGTACTAAGGGCTACATTGCCTTATATGGTCTCCTTAAGGATGCTTTAAGGGAAAGAGGAATTTTTTAGAATACTTTTCCTATACCACTTAAGGTCAATATTTCTAAGAAGGCCTCAAACAAGGATCTGTACGTTCACCTTAGAGGCTATTTGCACACAAAGGAGATAATGCATCTATCCATCTTTACCAAGCGGTCAAAAGGAGTAAGAAAAGGTACCAATGCAAGCGTATGTGCAAAGAGGGTGGATAAGGGATTTCCTTACTCAATGTCAAATAATATTTTTGTTCTGAGAGATCTTCAAATGGCAATGATTCCCTTTTAATGTGTACACCTAATGATGAGGCTTTAGTAATGCATAGTCTTTTTTTTAAAACTATATGTTATTTTGGACATTTTCCACTGATAGGTTCAAAGTTGGTGTTTGTGCTCAATCTAGACAAGTATCAGATTGTGAAGAAATGAAGACTAGAAAGGATGAGTATTACTCTCATAAAGGAGGTATTATTTCATGCAAAGTGTACAGCTATGAACGAAGATTGTGCACCATCTTTCGATGTGCAGTGGGAGAAAGAAATTTGGTGGCTTGGTGCTATTGAGGTTCCCAAGGAGACCCATGGAGTGCTTGCTTGGATTTTTGAACGCATTTCGTGGATAACAGATGTCATTAAGGCACATCTAGCTAGGGAAAAACTCCAAGATGACACACTTGAGTATCGTAAGATTGGCTATCTCACTTTGGCCATCCGTTTGTGGGTGATAGGCCGAAGAAAAATTCAATCTTGTTCCTAGATTTTCAAAGAGACCTTTCGAGAAATTACTGGTCATTCTAGGATATCTATCTGACACGATGGATGTGGGTAATCCATGGTGCTTGAAAATCTGAGATATGAAGAGAGTTTCCATTTGATGTTCCTTAATAGTCTTTTTGACAGGAATAAAATGTGCTTGCTTGCTAAACCTGTCGACTATTGTCCATATTCCTATATTCCCATGGATAGACTTGGGTAATCCAAAGATGAAATCCATGGATATACTCTCCCATGGTGAATCTGGAATAGGCATTGGCTGGAGTAATCCAGGTTGCTTCCCTCTATCATACTTGGTCTTTTGGCATACTACACATTTTGAAACATACTCTTGTATGTCCACTTTCATGGTAGGCCAATAGAAATACGTCTCTACTCCTCGGAGAGTAGGTTGAATACCTCTATGCCCTGCATATGGAGGAGCATGGGATTCATACATAACCTTCTCACGAAGGGAATGGGTAACACATAGCCTATTGCCATGGAGAAGATAACCATCCTGCAAGGTGAATGGTTCCTCTTTCTTCCCCAAAGCAAGGGCTGACATTATGTCTCTAAAGTCAGGGTCAGTAGCATACTCATCTATCATAGAGGATAGATCATTGTGAGTAGCTATAGACACCGCATTGACTTTTGGTCGTTGTGAAAGTGCATCGGCAACTTGATTGTGCTTACCAGCTATGTGAGCAATATGGAAATTAAATTGCGAAAGAAAATTTGCCCACCTCATTTGTTTGTCGGAAATCTTGGTTTGCGTCATGAAATACTTGAGACTTTGGTGGTCGGTTCGTAGGATAAATGGAGTCCCCAATAGGTAGTGCTTCCATGTATCTAGGGCATGTAGAACAGCTAAAATCTCTTTCTCACAAATTCCCAAGACCTCAAATGGCTTTGAGAGATCCGGAAGCACGAGGACTGGTTGGGAAGTAAGCTTCTCTTTGAGTTTTTCAAAAGCATTTTGCTCCTTAGCAGTCCATACAAACTTAACGTTCTTCTTTGTTAAGTCGTGTAGTGGTCCTGCTACTTGAGAGAATTTTGCTATGAAGCGTCTATAGTATGCACACATACCAATAAAGCTTCTTAGCTCATGTAGATTTCTTGGGTTAGGCCATGATTTTATTACCTCTAACTTTGATGGATCCATACGAATACCATCGTGAGAGATAATATGACCTAGATATTGAATCTCTTGAAGGAAGAATTCACTTTTCTTTTGGTTGAGAAAAAGTTTGTTCTCCCTCAAGGCTTGAAAAATCACTTGGAGATGTTGCTTATGTTCCTCCAAAGACTTGGAGTAGATGATGATATCATCAAAGAACACTCCAGTGAATTTACGATATGGTCTAAAAATTTTCTCCATGAGACGATTGAAAGTAGCTGGTGCATTAGTCAAGCCAAAAGGCATGACTAGATATTCATAAAGACCAAATGTTGTGCGAAACGCGGTCTTTAGGATATCTTCATCCACTATCCTTATTTGATGATAGCCACTCTTAAGGTAAATCCTACTGAAGTAGGTAGATCCTTGTAGCTTATCAAACAGATCTTCTACCCGAGGCACGGGAAACCTGTTTTTGATAGTGATATGGTTTAGTGCTCGATAGTCCACACACATACGGTATGTACCATCTTTCTTTTGCACTAAAAGGACTGGAGAACAAAAGGGAGAGGAACTAGGCCTCACCATCCCTTTGTCTACCAATTCCTGTACTTGCCTCATAATCTCCTCTTGTTGAGCTTGTGAGACTCGATAAGGAGGTTTGTTAGGTGGTGAGCTTCTTGGAAGGAGCTCAATACGATAATCATCATCCCCTCGTTTTGGAGGTAGGTCCATAGGGATATCATCGATGAACACATCTTGGAATCCTTTTAGAAAAGTAGACAAGTCTAACTCTTCTTGATTCCTATCATTTTCATTTGATGAAACATTATTAGCTTTTAGAGACTCTTTGACATAAATCATGTACGCAGAAACTGAGCTCTTCATTGATTTATCAAAAGAAAGAGGATTTCCAAGTGAAATAGTGCAACCACGCTCACTAGCATCTATATACATGTTCTTTCCCATGTAGGTGAAGTAAATTCTCCGTTCAGGGAACTTCATGTTGGCAGCCATGCGATCAAACCATGGTGCCCCTAGGATAACATCCTGATGTTGGAGAGGAGAGATGAAGAAGTCTTCTTTGTCGACATAGCTTTGGACATGAAGCCTCAACTTCCCAATCAAGGGAGTAACGGAAGCTTGTTGTCCCTTGAAAGCTGCATCAGCTGTTACTATATCTCCCATCTCAAAAGCTTGAATGCCCAACTTGGTGGCCAACTCTATTGATATGAAGTTGAGAGTAGAGCCATGTTAACCCTCACGGCACACGGACACCCTATCGCCTACGACGGACACCGTAACCGCATTATGTATTTGGTAGAGTCAGGTACCGGGCTTGTCGGACAAATAGGAAAGGGTAAGAGTGATCGCCGATCAGAGGCGCACTCTAACTGGGACATTCAAGGGATTAGTTGGCTAAGCATGGGCGCCCAAGTGTGAATGGGGTGAGCTCCTATAAAAGCCAACTAAACCTAATCTTTACTCATTCTCTCATTTGTGCAATAGAAGAGTGTTCTTGCTCCATCTCCATCTTCTTCTTCTTCACCTCCTCGTGTGTGTGTGTGTGTGAGAGAGAGAGAGAGGGAGAGTGTGTGTGCGATCGAGCATTACGAAGGCACGACGGCGGCGAGGCAGTTGAGCGCGGCACGACTGCAGCTTCTTCTTCATCGCGGTGAGGAATCCACCACGAAGGCGAGCGTAGAGCGGTGAGTGACACACCCTTTGCTCTCTTGAGCTTGCTAGTTTAGGCTTGTTGTGTGCTTGGAGCCGTTTGTGGCTCGCACACGGTGTATTGGCAAGTCCCTTGCTTCGACAGTGCAGCAAGGAGCACACATTTTTGGCGCCGTTGCCGGGGAAATGCCCTACACTAAGCTCGGTTAGCACTTTACACTTTCTTGTGGTGCAATTTCTATCATAGGAAAGGCAGGGAATGAGTGTGTGTAGTTGTGTGGAGATTTTTGTTTTTTGGTTTGCACTGCACAGTTAGCATTTCTTGCGTTTTTGCTTTTTTTTGCATTTTCTGGTCCTGTCAAATTTCAATTTCTGCAGTTTCTGCGTTTAATTTTCTGCAATTTCTTGCGTTTTTTCAAATTCTGCAATTTCTGCATTTTCTGTGCTTTTTCAATTTTCTGCATTTCTTGCGTTTTTCCAATTTCTGCGTTTTCAATTTCTGTATTTTCTACATTTTTTTTTTTAAAAAAAAAAATATTTATTTCTGGGGAAAAAAAATTCTGAAAATAAAATAAAAATCAGAAAATAAAAACGCGAGTGAGCGGACGGTGAAATTTTTCGAAAATAAAAAACGTGACTCTTAAAACGGACGGGTTGGTTTGTATAAAAGATAGATCGGGATCGTTTCCCCAAGCCCAAGCCCAAGCCCAAGCCCAAGCCCAAGCCGAGGCCCAGGCCTCAGTCCTCAGTCTTATGATATATACTAGACTCACTCTTATATATATACCCTACTCCCTCAAGAGAGAATGAGAGCATGTGGGACAAGTCCTCTACTCTCCTCCTTTCTCTTCCCACTTGCACCCTTAGACTTTCTAGTTTGGGCCTAGTTCCCTATTGGAAATTGACAGTTTTAGGGATTCCGAGGGCATAGAGTGACCAAACGAAGGGCTGTAAAGCACGGCAGGACCCTCTGACCGATACGCTCGTTTCGAGCTATCACACGGCCCATTCCACGACACGCTCTAAAAAATCTAGCAAAAAAACAAACAAAAAACACGTTAAAAACTAGTCACAAGGCCTCCTAGAGCAGCTTTTTGACACCTTAGGGTATCAAAAGCACATGCACTTACGCTCTGGGCGGGTGCTAGAACACGAGCATATTGAGGGTGCCTCTGTTCATACGGACACCCATTACCCATCCACGATAAGCTCTAGACCCTCAGTGGGGACACAAGGTAGCACCACCCAAGACCCTAAGATAGCCGCTAGTGATTCCTCCTCCGACTCAGAAATCATGGAAGCATACCCTACCCAAAACACTGAGAGAGAAGGCCATGCACCTCCCGAGCTCCACAGCCTAGTACTAGTATGTTTAGACGTTTCATGGAAACATTAGGTAGAGCTACTCGCTCGGAACCTGATGCAAATGAAGCACACGAAGGGGGTGGGGAAGTGGACTCTCCTATCACATCGCACGTGGACCCCCCACCCCCAAAGAGTGTCCATGTGGATATCCTACCAACTTCTCACCAAGAAGGCCCTGTTGAGCTGCCTCCTTTAGAAGTTCCCTCTAGAGTACCGTTGGTGACAAGTAAAACCACGGGGAGCAACATTGCTTCTACCTCACAAGAAACCGTTAACACGTCGACTCTAAAAGTATTGTTCATTAATGATCATTGGACATACGACCTCCACACTGAGGTGTTGACGGATCTACACTCTAGCCACGCCTACCATGTAGGATGGATAGAGATTGTACAATCCACCTCTAGTGCCACGAGCATCCAAGATCAACAAAAAATGATCTGTAATGTTATCCATGGCATTATTCAATCAGAAAGGCAAAACCGAGGGGTAAATATACTCTCAACTGGCCCCATGAGATTTCTGGATACGAGCAAGGCTCAACAGCCTACTCTATCACAAATGGAGACTCCTCTAATGAGCCCCATGGACCCATCTTATGTCATTTCACCTGGGGTCTCTATGCAATCTGAGCCTCCGAGCGAAAACTTTAGCTTCCCTAACTTGGCTCAACCCTCTATTAAGGAAAACACAGTGCTCACTCCAGGGATAAGCCTGACAAAGAATGTACCGATGACATCTACGGTTAGCGCAGTGCCACTACCTAGTGTCGTAGTACCTAATATGGGGCCTCGACCATATGTGCCTCTAGCCCCTTATGCACACATGGCCCCCACACCTCCAATTGTACCACTTATTCATGCTCCTCGAGTGCCGCTCCCTAGCCCTTATCCGAGTGGACCTATGCCCGGTTATGTTCCATATCCCGCATCATCCACACATATGCCAAGACTGGTACCCGTCCCTCTCCCACATATGATTCCAAGAGTACCTCCACCGGCCCTGCCTCCTCACATAGGTGACTTGGCAGCGTTTTCTCAAACCATAGGTCGATCTATCGCGGAAAATATGCGTCACGCATCTGATAGAGAGCCTAGAAGTAAGGCAGTAGAAATTGCCAAACTCACGCAAAAATTCAATGGGGATGAAGATGCTAGAAAACACATTGAAGTGTTCGAACAAGTATGTGATTCCTTAGGGGAACGCAACGAACTACATAAGTGCAATGCCTTAAGCTTGACATTAAGTGGGAAGGCTGGAGATTGGTATAGGACCCTAAGGGTGGACGAGAAAACAATCTACCCTACCCTTCGAAGGTTGTTTCTAAAGGAGTACATACGAGAAGGTGTGCTTTGGGGTGTAGCATCTCAGCTACAGAAGGCCGAACGTAAGGAAGGAGAGTTAGTAAGGGACTTCATTAGTCGTCTAAAGCACTTAAACTCTCGCTGCCCTGTAAATGAGCGCTTCAACAATAACCAACTGCTTGATTGATTCATTCAAGGGTTGAGGAATGAAGGAATCTATAATGGACTAGTGATTAGAGGTATCACAACCTGGGAAGATGTCACTGCCAATGCAATCCAATTAGAGGACAACTTGATGATAGCAGGCATGAGGGTGTCTACTGACACGAGATCCACTAGCTCACAAGCCATTGAGTATGAGCCCATGACTGCAAAGCCCATTGCCAATGAGCCAAAGGTATTTGAGACATTCTTGACAGACCTCACCAAGGCAATCCAAGAGTCTCTTAAGGATAATCGACCCCCTCAAAATAGTCACATGTATCCAAGAAGGGAGCAACAATGGTGTTCCATTTGCTTAGGTCCACATAGCACTAGTGAGTGCCCTACGTTTAGAGTAAAATTTAATGGAACTTGCAACGCATGTGGTAGGTATGGTCACCAAGATAAGGATTGTTTAATGATCAAACGTATGATGGCAAATAGACCACCTGTAGCCTGGACAGATGCACCTGGAGCTCCTGTATTGATGCCTACTCCACCTGTTGAGCAACTACCGCAACACATGGTCCCTAGATCTCAAAATGTTGTACAAGCTACACCACTACCACCTCCTGTGCTAGGACCGCAGCCCCCGCATCCAAGAGTCGCCCCTATGAACCAAGTGGGTTGCGAGCCATCAAATGCTTATCCCGATGGTTGTGAGGAGGAAATAGACACTAGTACTGCCTACGGACTTGATACATTGGAAGAGTGTCCTATATACTACATGGAAGATTGTTGGGGGCAAGTCAAGCCGATTTATCAAGCTGCTGCTCTCACATCCAGAGGTCAAAATATCAACACCCACGCTAGGAGGCCACCTCTTCAATGCTACGAGTGTGGTGGACAACATCGAGCAGCGGAGTGCCCTATTAGGCTGCAAAAGAATGCTGCACAGATGCAAATGAATCAAGGGAGCACGTCTGCAATGCCAATACTCACATGTAATCGTTGTGGCATAGATCACTTGATTGCCCAATGCCCCTATAACCCAAATGCGCCTAAAATCACACCCCTAAATTTGGTCGAAATTGCTAGTGTGACATCGCCAATACCACCCGTCGCACCCGCTTATGCGATTACACGGTCCATGCTTCAAGGGCCAGGCCATATCCTCGAAGAGAGAGATACCGCGTCAGTTATCCAAGCAAAGAAAAAGAAGACACGAAGGAAGAAGTCGCAGAATACGGAAAATTCAAAGCCAAGTTCCAAAACAAACATAGGAACAGGAGATGACCCCGTGTATATGAATGACCTCGAGGATGATTCAGATTCAATCGAGACAATGGAGACTAGAACCAATACCACAAAGAGAAAGACCGACAAAGAAAACCGTAACATGGAACCAAATGAAAACCGAATAAGAGAAAATCATAAAGAGCCTCTGAAAACACCACAAGTGTTTCCAAATCCAATCCAAGACCCCCAAGATAAACCGGAGGGGCAAAAAGGGAAGAATCGTAAAAAGAAGATTGGGACATACCCAAACCCAGTAGACGAGATTGAGCAGGTGAAACATCTAAGAGGTTTAGTGGAGGAGACTCAAAGGAAACTAGAACCAGAACCCATGCAGGTCAAAATTCATGACACAGTGTTTCCCACGCAAGTTCATCCACCCCACATGAACCATAGACCGTTAGCCATATCTAGTATCATCCAAGAAGGGAGTGAGGACGGGACATCAGAAAGTGAGCATACACCCTTCTTGTTGGAAAGGATGTTTAACGAAGGAATACCTGATCCCATTGAGGAATATGAGATTCCATCCTCACCAGTTCCTATTCAAAGACCTACACCCTAAAAAACGCCAATGAATGTTGCCAAACTAGTGGACTTCATGTCTTCTGAGGTCCGAACCACGATCATAGCAAAGCTGTATGGAGATCCTGATTTATTCCTTGCACTTCGAGCATTCCTTAATGGAGAGCTACGAACGGGATTACCGCAGTTTGCGCAACCAAATAGGCCTGACTCCATTATGATTGATGAGGAAAATCATGTGCAATCACTTGACTTAGATGGACACGAGTCTTTGATCAAGGTACCCATTAACGAATTAGGGCAGTATTTTGAAGGCGACGAGTCTAATGCGACCCTACCCATCACTACCAAGGGATTAACTATAAAGGGAATTCTTGATGGTGGTGCGGGAGTTAGCATCGTTACAAAAGATTGTTGGGAATCCATGGAAAAACCCCGCCTCAGTGTTACTAACATTGTGGTAAAGATGGCAAATGTACCATAGCCAAACCTATGGGGATGCTCAAGGATCTTAAGATCAAAGTTCTAGGACACAAGGTACGACATACGTTCATTGTAATGGATTTCTCTAAACACCTTATGTCATATGAAATGATTTTAGGACGACCATTCATGAGGGAAGCACAAATGGTTCATGATTGGTCTAAAAATCATGTCTATTTGCAATTCCAAGACTCTGTCCTTAGAGTGGATTTGGTGACTGGTAAGGTACACCCCTTAGGGAGTAAAACCATTATTGATCATCGCTCTGACACCACAGTTCACTCAGCCCCACTACAATATTGTTACACTTGTAAGAAGGATACAGACATTGGCCAAGATTCTCCTTATATGGATATCCTACCTGGGATGACTGAGTCGGACAATGTGGATTGGTTCCACCTAGCATCAACCATAGACACTTGGGGAAATAGGGGGACGACCTGGGTAACACCTGAGGGGGATGAAATGCCTATACCCTTAAATATGCTACAATCAATGCATATCGCTTCCAACAAGACTCATCCTAAGGTAACGAAGAAAACATACAAGTGGGTCCCTAAAGCTTCCTTAGCGACCATAGCTAGTGCAAAAAAACAAAAGCCTTGTAAGAAACGTACCACTCGCTCCAAGAAAAGTAAGAAAATGTTGCGATGGATCCCTAAACGACTATTGGAAGCCCAAGGCTACTATCAAGGAAATGATCAAATCTGGGTGCCAAAACGTAGATTGTGCTCTTACCTATCACCTGACCCAAGTGAGCCCAATTCCGTAGCTCCAAAACGAATCAGTGATCGTGGAAAGAAAAAAATCACAGAATGCTACACACCCGCTCCCGAGCTAGTTTGGGTACCAAAGAAAGAACGATTTGTTCCACCTAGCTCAGGAAGGGGGGAGTCCCATGAAGCTTCTAGCTCCTCATGTAATACATCCATAGAGGTAAAAGCTTCTACACAGCCTCCATCTATAGTAGTGGACCTCCATGAAGCTACAAAAGAATCCACACCTCCCAATGTTCAAGAATCACCTGATGAACCACTTCAAGTTCGATCCTGGGAGAGTACCTTACCACCCTTGCAACTTGACGAGGCACCTAGGGTAATAGAAAACTAATGGAAAAAATCCTCACCTATTACTAACTAGAACAATTGGTTTCAAAGGGTGACAAGCTCATTTCAAACGTTATGATCTACCCAAGGAAGGGGGGAGTGTTTGCTGACAGTCATCATTCATTTGTTTCCCTCTCAACCTTTTTCCCTGACCTCTTAATATCCAATCTTAGGGAATGTACATATAAAGCTTTATACTCACAAAAAAAAAAAAAAAGAGCAAGAGCAATTAGCAAACGAGTATGCACCTTAGAAGTCAAAACATTGACTCAGAACTACACATGTCACATCTGGTACAGTTAAACAGAAACCTATGCCATAAAACACCTTTGATCCTCATCACTTGAGTGATGGAGGGTAGGTAAGATTAGTACGATAGGAGTGTTTCTGTTGTAGAGTTGAGAGATTAGCGAAGTTCTCTTTTCCCACTGATGTGCCTCCTGGAGGTATTCCTTTTGTTTCCTAGTGTGTACAGGAGCGTGTTGCTATTGATAGGATTTGGACCTTCATGGAACCTTTCTCTCGTTCACACTTCAAATCAAGCCCGACCATCAACACAAACAGGTGTTTCTTGTCCATTAGCATTGCCCTTATCTTTTTGCATCCATGTTTGTCTGCTTTGATTGTGATTAGTAGACTAATACTCAGTGCATTTTCTTACTATCAAACATTTAATTCAATGTAATGTTTTTTCATAATCACTTGTCTAGGTTTAAAAAATCAAGCAGTCCGACTAAGCTAGTTTGACCAAGCTAGGTATTAGAAATCTTCTCTTAATACCATGGGGAATGCCTTCCTAATAAGCAATGGTTACTTAGGTTCTTAATCCGATTTAGGCAGCATTGTATGAAATGTACTAGGGCTTTCTAGTGGGCTTAACCCTAGTGACCTTTAGCTTAAGTATTATAAAGGGAGTTTACTAATGTGATGAGCCTGGGGAGGGTAACAGTGTTATATGACCCCCCAAAGTTACAAAATTAAAATGATGAAAATGAACAAACAAAATTTTAAGCTGGAAGAGAAATCTCAGCTTGATTTGGTACTTCACTCACATGTATTGCCTATGGTACTAGAGCCCTAGAGGTTCCCAGTGTGGGCGCTTTTCCTTGAAAATCAAAATACCCAAGGCATACAAAATAAGCACGTACACACATCATAATTGAATCAATGTGAAAAGACTTTGGGGAGTCAACGAAAAGTAATCAGTCAGGCGATGATTTCATGAGAAATTCCTTTTATGGTAGCTTAACTACAAAGTCTTCTAGGTATAGCCTCTAGTCAACCCTCGAACATGAATACTTGGCTCTCACGATTAAACAACTTAATTGACCACAGATAATTAAGAAGCGTACCCATGGTATTAATATTCGATCTCTAGTGCCTTTTGACCGTCAAATTAGCGACCCCAGACTTGTCTAATTTTTTACCTTTACATCTGTTTATGCATTTGATTACATTGCAATTTAATGTTCATTGCTAACAAATTGTTTGAAATTCTTTTACCAATCAATGTGTCTACCTAAAACTGCATATGCTTTTTAAGAGAATGCAATTACTGTGCCAATGTTGTTTGATTTTGCAGTGACTGAAGAAGGCTAAGGACATTCATCTCAAATGCTCTTCCACCTCGACGAACTAGCTTCAACTCAATAGCTTGACGGAATCTACATCAGGAAGGGGGCCATGTTAACCCTCACGGCACACGGACACCCTATCGCCTACGACGGACACCGTAACCGTATTATGTATTTGGTAGGGTCAGGTACCGGGCTTGTCGGACCAATAGGAAAGGGTAAGAGTGATCGCCGATGAGAGGCGCACTCTAACTGGGACATTCAAGGGATTAGTTGGCTAAGCATGGGCGCCCAAGTGTGAATGGGGTGAGCTCCTATAAAAGCCAACTAAACCTAATTTTTACTCATTCTCTCATTTGTGCAATAGAAGAGTGCTCTTGCTCCATCTCCATCTTCTTCTTCTTCACCTCCTCGTGTGTGTGTGTGTGTGTGTGTGTGTGTGAGAGAGAGAGAGAGAGAGAGAGAGAGAGAGAGGGAGAGTGTGTGTGCGATTGAGCATTACGAAGGCACAACGGCGGCGAGGCGGTTGAGCACGGCACGACTGCAGCTTCTTCTTCATTGCGGCGAGGAATCCACCACGAAGGCGAGCGTAGAGCGGTGAGTGACACACCCTTTGCTGTCTTGATCTTGCTAGTTTAGGCTTGTTGTGTGCTTGGAGCCGTTTGTGGCTCGCACACGATGTATTAGCAAGTCCCTTGCTTCGACAGTGCGGTAAGGAGCGCACAGGCCAGGGTCAAACAAGATGAAGGCATCATGCTCTCTTACCTTTCCCCAAGCATAGGAGAGTGATGATCCTTTGCAATGAGCATCCTCTTTCAGAGCTTCGATGGTGGAAGCCCTAGGAGTTTCATTGCGAGTATTCTTCTTGGGGCAAGAACGATAGCCATGTCCTTGTTCCCCACACTTGAAACACTTATGGTCCTTGCGAAAAGCTTCAAGCTCTTCAGGAGAGAGTTTGTTTTTACCTTTGTAAACTCCCTTCTCCTTGGACCGATTGTTGTTGTTGTTATTGTTGTTGTTGGAAGTGCCTTGGGAATTATTTTGAGCATTGGATTTCCCCTTTGCATCATTTTTATCTTTGTTTTCCATGGGCTAGACATTACATCTAGGCCCTTGATGGAAATTGATGCGTGAAGAAACCATGGTGTGGTGGATTACTTCGATAATAGTACTCGGCCTTTGAGAGTTGATGTATTCGGCCATCTCTTCAGGTAATCCCGCACAGAATTGCTTTCTTTGCTCAGCAAAGTCTATCTTTTGAAAGACAGTAGCTTTGAGATGTAAATCCCAAAACTTGTCTACATACTTGTTGATAGACTCATGAGAGAGAAGCTTCAAGCCGCGCCATTCGGTAAGAACTTTATCTTTAGTATCACTTGGAAGAAATTGCTTCATGATGGAAACTCGTAGAGTTTTCCATGTCTTTGGGGCTTCTCCTTTGCCACGAGGGCTAGCCCACCATTGACGAGCTGATTTTTGGAAGTACATAGCTACATGGCGTAGCTTGGAGGACTCTGTGAAGCCCTTGTCCCCAAAGGCCGCATCAAATTGCTGGATGAAGGCCAACACTTTGTCGGTAGCACCAAAGGTGCCATCATAGGTGAGAAAAGAGATACTCTTTCCTCCCTCCTTGAACTTCTTTAGCTTTTGTGACCTTCGCCATGTAGGAAATGATTTGCGATGTCCTCCCCTCTTGTATTCTCTAGGAGAATAGCCATAACTTTCATCGGAAGAGGAGGAAGGTGAAGAAGAAGGAGAAGAGGGTGACCTCTTCCTAGCCCTTTTCTTCCTTTGTTTCCTCTCTTGCCTTTCAGAGTGATGAGGAGAAGGACTATGGGTTGCTCTTTTCCTCTTGGGAGGAGTAGGCGATGGTCTAGACCGCCGTATTCGTGGAGCCACATCTTCAGAAGAACTTAGACTGCCATTGCTTTCTTTCTCTTTGGATTCCTCCTCACGAATGGGAGAGAGTCTTCTTTTGGGGGTCTCTTCAAGAGGCCTCCTAAGCTCTCTCTCCTCTGGGAGAGGAAGGAAAAATCCAAAAGCACGAAGTTGTTGAGTAACTTCGGCTTGCAAAACAGGGTTGCCCATAGCTTGTTGCAACCTAGTGACGAGATAATTCACAAACATGGGAGCATCATCATTAGCACCTTCATGTGCAAAATCAAAGCTATCAATGTTCATTCTACTCTCTTGATTATTGTCAGCCATGTTAACAAAATTTATGTTTATACTTAGTGTATGCTTTGGCAATACAAAACCTTAGTTGCCACTCCTCTTAGCCTTTGAAAATCGGCTCTTAAGTATCTACACCCACGGCTCAAAGTGGTTAATTATAGAGAGTAGAGGAGTAGGTCTAACATAGCAGAGTTACCAAGGGCTAGCTCCTTTCGGACTTCTTATGGCTCAATAATGGTAAAGCCG
This sequence comes from Adiantum capillus-veneris, assembly GCF_014529385.1. Classification (NCBI taxonomy): domain Eukaryota; kingdom Viridiplantae; phylum Streptophyta; class Polypodiopsida; order Polypodiales; family Pteridaceae; genus Adiantum; species Adiantum capillus-veneris. The sequence goes on along the minus strand of NC_140940.1, from coordinate 61,490,488 downwards.
TAGGCAAGTCTAAAATGACTCCATTATTAAGTCCAAAGCTCCCGAGGTGTGCACCATCCCCCACATAGTGGGCTTAACAAACCCGATATTAGATCCCAGTTCCACTTACTCTATTATAATTAATAGCATCAACCATTTATAGGCTACTTAAGGACCTCTCTTCTTAAGAAATAAAAGAGAAACCAAATGCTCTGATACCAATGTAATGGAATTTGCCTATTCAATTTGAGAGTAGCGGAATTTAATGAGAGTACTTTCAAGAAATGATTTTGTGAGCATAGCGGGTAGACATAATTGAAGAAAGCAAGTTAGCTAACTTGGAATAGACAATACTTTTGCAAGAGAGAGAATTTAGAGAACATGACAACAGTTGAGGACCGGATTTATGTGGAGCCGGTCCCCCCTCCAATAGGCATTTGTATTATGATTTCTCCCATAAAGAGAGACTTGTTACAATACATTCTTTGTGTTCCTTGTATCCTAGGTGAAGCAATGAAGATGGAAAGCTTCATGCATCACCATCATAGCATAACCTAAACTTGAAGAAAGATTTAACTATACCAAGCCTCAGTCCTAAGACCTCAAACACCTTCGAAGGTGGAGAGAGCTAGCAGGGAATGAGGGTAGGGAAGAGGAAGAAGAAACATTTCATACGAGAAAGAGCTAGTTCCTCACTTATCATAACTCTTGTGCTAGCATACATAATAGCATAGTAGTGAGGAAGAAATAGATGGCAAGCTCAAGCATTGAAGCATGGATCTTAGATGGATTTGCACTCCATAGCCAAGAGTGTTGGTGTAGGCTCTCAACCTCTACTTGCTTGGAGAAGGAGAGGGAGCTCTTGCACTTTGCATAGTACCCAATGAGAGTGGTTGTGAGTGTGTGTGGGTGGGTATACCCCCTAAGCACCCCCCTAGCTTGCTTGGTTCGACCCCCCCTTGTAGCTCATGCTTGAAGCTCATTGGACCCTTCCAGGCCTAGCCAATCACAAGCAGGAGCCATTACAAGCAATAGGGGTAGCCTTGGGACAAGTGTCCCCCTTTCCCCTTTGAGAGAGAGGACTTGATAAATGCAAAATCATCATTGGACCCCTTGGGTGGCCAACCATTAGGCTTCAGGCACACCATGAGGGCAACATGAGGAGGAACTTGACAAGTGTCCTTGCTGCCTCTTCAAGCTGGGGCTTCCCTTGTGTGTGTGTGTATGTGTGTGTGTGTTCTCTCTCATCCCTCCCCCCTTGTAGGATCGCCCCCCTCCTTGTAGGGATATTTTTGACTTTGGACGAGCAAGCCCCTTAGGCATCAAGCATGACTAAGCACTTGAAGTAGGGGGTGTTCCCACAAGCATCTCAGGCAAGCTTCTCAAGGCACCTCAAGCACCTTAATCATGCACCAAGTCAAGCACCTCGAGCTTGGGCCGGGTTCCCACCTCAAGCTCAGCCCTAGCTTACCTAAGGTCAAAGGACTTTTACACACATTATTGGAGGTCTTCAATGAAGGTAACCCTAAGGTCTTATGCTCCATTGGTTAGCCTTGCTCTTGATAGACCATCTCCCATTTGGGCCCCTTTACTATTGGCCCCGTGTTGAGATAGATCTATAAGCACATATATATATCTTAACACTTGTTCCCGTTTATTCTCCCACATTAAGTGATCAATTTAATATGAGAAAATCATTTGGGTTGGTTGGATATTAGATTTTATGACACGTTGATCTTAGTGTTTTGCAAAGAGAATTTTCCTCTCTTTTCAACTCTAAGGACAGAATTAATTTTGATAAGGGGAGAATGTAACAGGACTAATCTTTGAAGTTCTTAAAGTCGAAAAGAATGTAGTAGGACATATCTTTCGTTTAGCACGATTTGAAAGACTGTTGAATAGTCTATTAAATAGAGCTTATATGAATGAGTTCGAGATATTAAGAGAGAACATATATTCTTTTTTTAAATAATAAACTAAAGACATATTTGATAAAGATTAATGAATAATAGATAGTTTGTCTATAAACAGTAAAATTGAGATTTTTATTAATATCATTATTTTATATTTATGTGTTTTAGCTTAAAATGCATGGGTAGGCTTAAAATAAGTTGAAAAAAGTAGTGGAGACCCAAAAATAGAGGTTTTTTGAGTCGCGACCTAAAAGTTGCGTTTTCAGCCAAAGAAAGACGTTTTTCGCAATTCTGTTTTCGCTGCCTTGTACACCAGACTTATTCTCGTCGTTTTAAGTACCTGGATTACTCTGTTCTGAGTTCGTTTGTAGAATTTATGATGAAAAAAAAATAGAAGGCAGGAGCAGTGTAGTATACACAGGGACAGGCAGACATACAACATCATACAGCTCTCCCTGCTATCAACGAAGAAGTAGATTGTTTCTTCATGGTAGAGTATTTCAATTGAGATTATGAAGGTATATAATTATGTTTTTTTACTTTGATTATCATGTTGAATTGGTTGCAGGAGTATGTTCTTTTGACTATTTTGTAGGCGATGCAGAAATCAGTGTGTGAAACCGGATTTGTGCAAAGTGTCATGATAAAAATCTAACCTTTACGGATCGCTTAGCGATCACGTTCTTATCTTATTCTCGCAGGTATACTTGGTGCAAAAATCGAGTTGATTGGACGCCTAAAAAGCGACTATTTTGAGAAGCTGCATGCTTGCCGAGGAAAAGAAGGATTAAAGAAGACGGATGGTGCGTTTAAGGATCATTCACATATCTCCTCTTCTACGAGTGCGAGTGCGAGTGCGAGTGAGACGCTGCATGCAAGCGAACTGAAGCTCGGGGCTGGTCGGGAGGTTCGAGCTCCGTAAACGGAGTGCACCCATATTCAATTGCTCCTCTGTTGTATCAAAACTCTACAAAGATTCATCAATACAAAGATCTCTTTATCTATCTTTTGCTGCCTATCTCTATTATTCTGTTCCTGTGACACAAACTTACTCTTCTCCCCCAAGAGAGCCTCATTCACTTTCGAATCTCATGGAACAGCTTTATTACAAATCCTCTACTTTTTCTACTTCGTTACAACCTCTCTACTACAATGGGAAAATAGGGTGGCTAGTTGTACCCCCCTTTTTCTAACCGATGTTTTGTTTTCATCAAATTATACTAAAACTTGTCTGATTACTTCTTCGTTCAACAAGTCTTTTTCTACTTGCCATGATAATCGACATCAACCAAACTCTAATAAAATTAGTTTTTTTTGTGTTCTCTTCTACTAATATATAGATCTCCTACTATTACGTAGACCTTGCACTTATCTACTTTATGAAAAGATACACACAAAATCTTGTTTACATTTATCTATAATGATAAAGCAATAAGGAAAATAAAAAATTCAAGGTAGAAAAAAGAAGAAAAATCAGCTCTCCTATGTTGTTTGACCTTAATTATGCTCTCCATAATTGTGATTGTGTTACTAGTAACATAGCCAAAACTGTGATACCACTGCTACAGTTGGAAGCACAGAAAGTCCTGCAAAATAAAGAAATAGCATGCTATAGACAACAAAAATGATAAATTTGCATACCTAGATAGTCGCAGGAGAAGTGGTATCGAGGCTTTGGCTATGCTACCAGTAACATAGCCAAAGCTCTGATACCATTGCTACAGTTAGAAGCGTAGAGAATCTTGAAAAATAAAGAAATAGCATGCTATAGACAACGAAAATGATAAATCTGCATACCTGGATAGTTGCATGAGCATATAATCAGTCTATACATGATCTCAGAACGACAGAGAGAGAGAGAGAGAGAGAGAGAGAGAGAGAGAGAGAGAGAGAGAGAGAGAGAGAGAGAGAGAGAGAGAGAGAGAGAGAGTACTTGATGCAATCTCCCCCCGTGCAAGATCGATCATTTTCTCTTGACTTAACATGTCATGCTAGCATCCCTTTGCTTTAAAAAATGCGCAGTGTGAACTGCATAACCTCAAGCGCTTCAACTGGTTGGTCCACGTAAGCTCAGCATGAGCAGTGTAAACCCAACCTTACACAATTCCTCTTCATCTATATTTATATTATCTAGTGACGAGACTGAAATTCTAGCAGCAATATTCTACACATGTCAACCTATGCTTCGTTAATAAATTCTATCTATTAGCGAGGCTGGAATTTCAACAACAACATTGGACACATGTCAACCTAAGCTTCATCCAACCACTCCAGGTGCGCGCGCACATACACACACACACACACACACACACACACACAGAAAGATGTGGATTTTTGATGCCAGGGATCTGCTTGGCGTTTCAAACGATTCTTCTCTATCTCTATGAGAGGTTAAGGGATCCTTGGGCTTCGTTCTCCCGACAAGGCTCACGTCGCGTATTCTACCCAGACTTAGAATCGGACCTTCTCCCGCTGGCACTCACTTTAGCCATCTTATCTCAGGTCCTCGTTTGACCACTTTGCTCCATGGCTGTACCAACGGTGTTTTGTCTAAATCCTAAGGAAGCATCCATGCCACCTGTAAGGGTTTACAAAGGCACACTTTCTAAAGCTGAACTAACCAGTTGCCTAACTGAGGCATTAACCTCCAACCCTCAACTTAGAGGACAACATACAGTTTGCATCCCTGCCATAACAGTCATGTCTCAGGTCTGAGCTTTTCAGAGTCGTGCTATAGTGTTGTATTTCACAGGCAAACTTCCGGCCCTAAATGAGATAGCAGGTTATCTGGACTAGGGCTTTAAGAAAGCTGTAGTCGACAAGGTTTTCTACAATGGGTTAGGACTGTATGAAGTTCTGTTTTTTGTTGGAGAGGATCAAAAAGCCTTTCATTCTACCTCAACAATTATCTTATATGGGCAAGTTGTTCATGTTCTTCCCTAGCAGCCGTTCAAGAAAATTAAGGAGGAATTGTTGTCTAAATGCCCAATATGGGTTGATTTTGTGGACTTACTTGCTTTTATATGGACTTGTATCAAGGATTTGGCTGCCTCCCTAGGCAAAGTTGTATTTGCCCCCACTATCAACTGTTCCAACAAGAATAGAGGTTGTGTTATGTGGAACACTGATAAGAAGATGCCTGACACTATGGAGATTGAGTTAGAATCTATAGGCAGGCTCGTCATTTAACTTAAGTGGGGAAAGATCTCAGGATCATGTTATCTGGGACATTTCTTTAAGAATTGCCCTACATTGGCTAAAGGCTCAGTTGAGTCGATTCCCTCTTATCCTGGCAGTAAGAACTTGGTGCCCAAAGAACAAATTTTTGGCAAAATAGGTTCAGATTCTATAAAGCAACCTTCCCCCCCTCCTACTCAAGTAGCTACCTCTGAATATGCAGTCCCTCCTAGTAGGTTTACAACAACATCTTTTAGACAGGAGATAGGAATAAAACCTCCCCTCATGTAGGGAGCCAGGCCAACTCCTCTCCCTCTTCTTCTAGGAACCCAAGATCTCTAGACAAGGGTAAAAGAGTGGTTGACTCTGACGAATACCACTCATCAAATAAAACTTTCAGGACTCAACCAAGAATATCAGGATATACCTCACCTAATGTGTTTGATGTTCTTCAAGATATCCCTTCCTCACATACTTTGGTAGCTATTCACACTGTGCTCATACAACACTCTGCCACTAAGAGCAATGCAGCTCCAAACCATGTCAATATTGAGATGTTGATGACAGATAGTCGTAGTGATGAGGAAACTCAGTTAGTTATGGATACCCCTCAATAATTCTCCTCATGAAAGTTGCATCCTTCAATGTTAAGGGTCTCAGCCGCCCCTCTAGGCTGCTGGTATTTCAAAATCAATTGCTGACCTTTGATTTGGATATCTATCTAGTTCAAGAGCATAAGTTGCATGATAAAGCTAGGGATGTAATGCTGTCATTATAATGAATATCTAATTCTCCTAAATGGATTTCTCATGTTAAACTAATCATTCAATATGAAGAAGTGCCAGGGGAGAAAAAGCTAGAATATTGGTTAAGCTAACAGACCAGCCATAGTAGGGATCCCAAGGAGGGAAAATAGGGATGCAAAGAGGGGGCATCTGTAAAAGAGACATGTGCAACAATGGGCTTAAAAGGTCCTAAGGTTAAGCCCATTAAGACTTTCAAAATTCAAAGGTTGTGTCCAAAGGTCAAACATTGGGGGAATTGGATGCTTTGTGTGTGTCCCAAAAGTCTCTAGCAATCCCCACATAGGAGGGGGCAAGCCTTGCAAGTAGGGGATGAGAGAGAAACTCACACACACACACACAAGATCCCTTTACACAAAGGGAATGAGGGACACATGTCAGTTCCCTAGCCCAGATGCCCACAAGGTATACCCAATTCCTATTGGATGGCCTTGGAGGTGGACCAATGAGAATCAAGCTGCTAGAGTAAATCTAGTTTAATTAATTTAAAAACACTTAATAAAAGAACCAATAAGAATTAATCTCTCTAGAAGACTATTGGACAGTCTCCCAAGGGAACCAACGAGCATTCAACAGCCCAATGGCTTGCCTGATACCAATTGGCCAGGAGACAAAGGGGTCCAATGAGAGTTTAGTTGAATTAAATAAATACCTAAAGATCTCACAAAAGAAGAAAGGGGGGCACATGTCAGAAGGCTATCACTTATGCTGCTTAATTACCATTGGCTAAGCCTGGGGAGGTCCAATAGGATGCTAGCAAGAGCAAATAGCAAGAGGGATCGACCAAGAGAGAGAGGGGGCTGATTTTTCAAAGGCATTATCACCTACACACTCACACTAGCTCATGTGTGAAGTAAACAAGACTCTCTCTCCTTCTCAAGATTTAATGGAAAGCTTATCACCTACTCCAAGCTTGTGAGAAGGAAGGCCTACACCAAGAACTCTTGGCTTTGTGATGCAAATCCAACCAAGATCCCAGCTTCAATTCATGCTCATCTCCTCTACCATGCTAATTACTAAGCTAAGCTATGCTAATATGAGTGATTATGTGAGGAGATGTACATCTTTCTCGTAACAATACTCCTTCTTCCTCTCAATCTACTCTCATACCCCGCTAGCTTTCACCATCTTCGAAGTTGTGTGAGGTCTTGGGTCTGAGACCGTGAGGAAATTGATGTTTTGTTTGATAAGTGTTTTGCATAGTGCATGAAGTTTCCATCTTCATTGCAGTAGCTAGTATTGAAGGAACACAAGAAATTGTATTGTAAAATGTCTCTCTTGATGTGAGAAACCATAATACAAAGCCTTTTGGAGGGGGGACCGGCTCCATGCAAATCCGGTCCTCAACTATTTTCTATTGCTTAATTTCTCTCTCTTTTGAAGTATTTTTCATTCTATCTAACTAGGTGTTATGCTTTTTGTTGCTCTCTCCACCCAAGCACTCTTGTTAATCTCATTAGGAATCTATTCTAATGAAATGCTCACTATGTTCATGCTATTTTCCGCTACACACAAGTTACTAGGCCATTAAATGTTACATTGGTATCAGAGCACAAGGTTTGTCTTTTCTTGCTCAAGAAGGGAGGTCCTCAAGCTAGCTATAAATGGTTGGTACTATTAATTGCATGTGAGTAGGTAGAATAGGTATTTTTCAGCCTTGCAGTGCGCCTGCCTTTGAGTAGTTAACGGGGCATCACCGTCGAGAGCTATGGTCTTAACAGTGGAGTCCTATGGGGCTTGCCTACAGCTTAACCACTATTGTACTATTAGAACTGGAGTCCTATGGGGCTTGCCTACAACTTAACCACTATTGAGCTTTTAGAAGCTTGACAGGAGCCGGTGCTGTTTTGGTGTGGAACGACCCTCTCTTCTATTCCTTGCAATTAATGGTATTCGAGCCACGGGTACAATAGCTTGAGTGCTTTTTCTATAGGGGTAAAGAGTAGTAGCAACTAGGGTTTGAAGTGCCAAAGTACACCTAAAAGTTGCTAGAATGGCTGACAATAATAAAGAGAGTGAAATTAATGTTGATAACTTTGATTTTGCTAATGAGCAAGCTACTAATGATGCCTCGATGCTTGTTAACTATCTTGTTTCTAGGCTTCAACAAGCCGTGGGCAATCCATCCCTCCAAAGTGAAGTGCAATGGCAGCTTTGTGCTCATGGGATTCTCCAAGCTCCACACCATGACGAGGGAACACCTAGGAAGCCTCCTTGCAAGAATTCTGAAAGAGGTCTCTCTCTGATTCGGGAAGAAGAAGAGGATTCCTATGAAGGGCTCAAAAATTTTCTCCTTTATGACGCATCTCCTTCTCAAAGGAGAATTCAAGAGCCTCCCCCGAAGGAACGAGAAATAAGTGAGTCTCCTGCCACCTCGACAGAAATGGCTCCATGAAGACGGCGGGCTAAATGCTCTCCATCACGTCCAAAACGTAGAAGACCATCGCATACTTCTCCACACCATACTTCAAAGAGGGATGACAAAAGGCAAGAGAAGAAAAAGGCGAGAAAGAGGACACCCTCTTCTCCATCTTCTTCATCCTCTTCTTGTCATGAAAGTGATGGTGAAGACAAAGAAGATCAAGTAAAGAAAAAGACAAGAAAGAGGTCACCCTCTTCTTCATCTTCCTCAAATTCTTCATCTTCTGAAGAAAGTGATGGTGCAGCCTTTGAACCATCAAAATGAAGAGGCCATAGGAAATCCTATGCCACGTGGAAGAGGTCGTCCAAGCTCAAGAAATTCAAAGAGGGAGGGAAGAGCATCTCTTTACTTACCTACGGTGGCACTTTTGGTGCTATGGACAAAGTCAAGCATCATTCGCTTAAGAATCGCCTCTATACTGATCTTGACTTTGTCCACATAATCTGTTTGCATTTTATTATAACCAGGATAGAGGAATCCTTTTTTTGCAGTTGACATTAGTGCATCTTTGAAAATAAGATTTATTATGACATTAAATGGGATTCCACAATCCATGAAGGCTTGTGTCCACTTTAGATGCAATTCGAGTATGTCCTGTTGAGAGAATGTTGCGTGTAGAGTCCCAGGTGTAGTGGCTCTGTTGGATGTCCCGGGACTTGCATCCATCCCTCCCATGGCACCATTTGCAAAAGTGTAAGGACTTTGAGGTGTTCGGGTTGTTCGCATTGAAGGTCCTTGGCTAGCTCGCATGTCCTCTTGATCTACACTCACTTCTTCTATGTTGACAGATGACCCACGTGTCATACCCTTCTGTCTCTTAGGAAGAAGTCATGCCCATTTACATCTCTTTACATACCCTGCAAAATGGACCCATATGTCTTTAGGCGGTGCTCCACATTCTTCCACATTGGGGCTAGTGCCGAATAAACGTTCCTTTATGCAAGTTGCATTGCCATGCCACTTATACCCACAATGTTTGCATTCCACAAACAAAACTTATTTGTATTTCTCTATTTTCTTCACATATGTCCACTCTTTTCCTCACACCATGGTTTTTGAGTTCAAAAAAATATTTCCTACAATCAATAGATACACTATGATTATAAATTTTCACCATAATCGCGCAATGAGAAAGATAAAAGGCTATAGATATGATGTTCTAAATTAAAATGATGAATGAATAGTGTTAAGATAATATTTCAGGAAAAATCACCAATGGATATGACATTCCTAGCTACTAGGAGGTAAAGAGCGTTTTCTCAAGACCACCTAGATGAGCGATGGATTCATATCACATTCCACTATCTATGGCTCTTGGAGGTAGGGGCTACTACTTAAACAGAACCAATCGACCCTAAAATAATTGAGATCTCTAATTTCTATATCAACATAGAGGTAAGAGCATGAGCTCGATAACATCCATGTAACTCCTACGTACTATGCATGACAAATTCACTAGGAGTCTAGGTAAGAGCTTTCACTCGATCACAAATTAGTGAATTCTATAGGTGATCCACCATATTCACTTAGAGGTAAGAGCATAAGCTCTGTAACAATCAAGTGAATCCTTCTTTATACCTTAAACCTCACTTGGAAGTAAAAGAATCATCTCATATTAACCAGGAGACACTAAGTGGACCTATTCTATGTCTATACCGAGGTAAGAACATTTGTTCATGACTAGAACCAAAAGACCCTACATGTATGTGTATATCTTATCCATACTTAGACGTAGGAGACCTTGATCAAACAACCAAGTATAGAAGTATTGCAATTTAAAGAACCTTTGGTAACCTTTTAATTGCACATAGAAATGTTTATTTTAATATTCTAAATCAATATCTTATCTACCTAGTGAATGATATGTTCCAAATGTATGAATTAACACTGCATCTATGCACATAGTATAGCTATGATAGATTTTAATCATCAAAGATCACTTTTAGTATCTATTTTAAAACAAATAGAGCTAGGAGTATTGTAAAGAATGAGGATGCAAGAGAGCTACACAAGACAAGCACAAAGCACACAGAGATGGAAAGCTTCTTCTTCTTCTTCACAGAAAAGAGAGTACAAAATGACTAAATGCTAAAGCTGAAAAAGTAGCACATATGTACATGCGGTCACTAAGTGTGAACTCGCTAGAAGCGTACTAGGCTGGCACTATATGTGTAGTCCAGCTGTAGAATCACTGGCAGAGATCGTCTGTGTCGGTCACCTAACGCGCCAGTGAGTAAATGCCGTAAGCGGCCAAGACCCGTAGTGGATGCCAGCTCAAGGTGTAGAGCTCGACATCTCAACACTCCCCCTCGAGCTCTGCATGTCGCAGAGTCCAAGCATAGTCCGGAAACGTCGAAGCTTCTCATCTTCGAGAGCCTTGGTAAAGATATCCGCTATCTGCTCCTCTGTGCTGACGTAGACCAAGTCGATGTCGCCCGCCAACATTCGCTCTCGAACGTAGTGGTAATGGACCTCTATGTGTTTGGTCCTGGCATGGAACACTGGGTTCCTAGCCAACTGCATGCTGCTGAGGTTGTCACAATGGATGAAAATTTGTTGGTCCACCTGCACTCCCAAGTCCTCAAGTAATTTGCATATCCAAGCTACCTCGCACGTGGCAACTACTGCACCTCTGTACTCGGCCTCTGTGCTCGATAAAGCAACCGTAGGCTGCTTTTTGTTGCTCCAAGTAATAGGAGCACTCCCAAAAGAGAACATGAAGCCACTCGTAGATCTCCTATCAACAATTCTACCTACCCAATGTGCATCTGTATACCCATACAATGCTAATGGTGCATCTGCTGCATAGAACAATGCGTAGTCAAGAGTACCTTGCACATACCTAAGTGTTCGTCGTACTCCATCCAAATGTGGCTTCCTCGGAAGCTACATGAACTGACTCTCCAAGCCTACTGTGTAGCTCAAGTCTGGCCTCGTGATAGTCAAGTAGATTAGACTACCCACAATCTTCCTGTACATGTTGACATCCTCAACAACATCACCCTTCTATGCACTCAGCTTTGCATTCACATCCAAGGGAATAGAAATTGGCTTACAATCAGCCATACCATACTTTGACAACATGTCCAAAGCATACTGTCTCTATGATAGCCATACACCCTTTGGAGTCCTGATCACCTCAATGCCAAGAAAGTAGCGCAACTCGCCTAAATATTTCATTTCAAACTCCTGTTTGAGAAGACCCTTCACATGGTCAATCGCCATAGCATTGTCACCAACAATAATAAGGTCATCTACATATATGGTAATGACCACAATCCCCACATCACTCTCACGTACATAGAGTGAATGATCAGCATGAGCTCTCCTGAAACCAATACTGACAAGATACTTGGCAATCCTGTCATACCATGCTCTAGAGCCCTGCTTCAAACCATACAAAGCTTTGAGAAGTCTGCATACATAATCTGGGTAACTTGGATCGACATAACCAGGTGGCTGATCCATATACACTTCCTCTCGCAACTCATCTGGTACATGCACGTAAGCTATGCAGCCAAACACTTTCAAGTGTGCCAAATCAGGCTTTGTACTTGTAAACTTTTCCTCAGGTGTTACATCATGCACCGCAGCTGTAGGTGTCCTGTTCATAATGTACACAGCTGTATTTACGGCTTCATCCCAGAAATGATGAGGCATGTTCTTCTCATTCATCAATGCACGTGCAACCTCTGCAATGTGCCTGTTTTTCCTTTCTGCGACCCCATTCTATTGTGGAGTATATCTGCATGTAAATTTCCTGCGTATACCATGCATTCGCAGAAAATCTGGAAAATCATTGGAGAAGTACTCTCCCCCTCCATCTGACCTCAATGTCTTGATTTGCATATCTGTCTCCTTCTCAATCATGACTTTGAAGTCTTGAAAGTGACCAAACACTTCACTTTTGTTACGCATGAAGTAGACCCATACTTTCCTTGTATGGTCATCAATGAAAGAGACATAATACCTACAACCATGTATACTTGCAGTATCGGTTGGACCCCAAACATCTGTGTGCACCACCTCAACTGGCTTTTTACATACATTGCGCTCATGTGGAAATGAGCCCTTTGACTGTTTTCCAAACTGGCATGCTGCACACACTTTATGCATACCATCCACCTTGAATTTGGGCAAACCTTTTACAATCTGTTTTGATTGCATGCTGCGCAATCTTTGCTCATTGACATGGACAATGCGTTTGTGCCAAATGTCAACATCAGCCACAACACCCGTGCCCTGTGCAAATAATGCAGCTTTTACCTCAGGCATTTCTACATTCAGCGTAAAAATTCTGCCCACACATTTGCCCTCTGTGATCAGCTTACAGCCATTCTGGAAATCTTCTGCATAACAGTCATTTGGATTGAAGCGAACCTGCAAACCCTGCTCAACCATTTTTCCAACAGAAACAAGATTCTTTGTAATGTTTGGGACATGAAGTACATCTGCTAAGTACTTTGATTTCCCACTCTTCATATTTAGAGGTATGTCCCCTACATGAGCAATGGGGTGAGCTGTGTCATCTCCTGTCTACACATAGCATGACACATCTGGTTTGCGCATATCTCTAAACCACTCTCCACGAGACGTCATGTGATTAGAGGCACCTGAATCCACATACCAAACATCATCTTGGGTGAAATTATCTGCAGTCATTGTATTCATTACATGCTGCATAACAAACATGCGCTCATTTTTGCTGTCATCTGCATCTCTGCTAGTAGATGCATAGTTGCCCTGTTCTCTCTTTCCACTTGCTTTTCCCTTTGGACAATCACGTGACATGTGACCTCTTTCACCACAAGTCCAACATTCACTGCTATCTGGAGTATGTTGCTGCCTGCTTGATCCTGCACCACGACCTCTTTGACTCCCCCTGCCTTGAGACTGGTTTCCCCTGCCACCTGTATTGTTTTGATTTGATTGACCTTCCAAAAATTTGCCCCTGCAACCCCTTGGGCCTCAACCACGACCTCTACCTCTACCTCTGTTGGAGTTAGAATAGAAGGCCTGTTCAGAATTATTTCTTCCATGAGAAGAAGATGTGTCAAGGTTCTTCTCCTCAAGAATAAGCATAGAAATCAAATCTTGGAACACGGGAATGTCATCTCTTGTATTCATGGAAGACCTAAAATGTACATACTCATCTCCTCGACCATCCAAGCATGCACGGACAATGTCATCGTCTTTCACTGCGACTTTAATAGATCCAAGAGCCTCAATGATACTCTTGATCTTCAAGGCATAATCATTGATTGAGAGGTTGTTCCTCTTAACCTGATTTAGCTCTGACTTTAGTTAAAGCTTCTTGGCCTTGGTGTTCACCTCGAACACTCTGCCTAAGTTTCTCCATGCAATGGCGGGGGTTTCAGCATCCTGTAGATAGCCCATCATGCCATCTGTGATGCTCATAGAAAGCCAATACATCACTTTGCTCTGGCCTTGTTGCCAGTCCCTCAAAGCTTTCCTTTGTTCTGCTGTAGCATTTGCCTCGGGAATCTCTGGTTCCTTTTCATTGTCTCCTTCTACATAGTCCCAATAACCTTTTCCTTTTAGGAAATTTGTTATTCAGAACTTCCATCCAGGGTAGTTATTTTTCTCAAGCTTCTCAGTAATAATCTGACTGAAACCGTCAGACATCTTGAAGCACTAAGACAAAATAGCTGCAATCTGCAAAAACCTACAAATTTGTTGAACCTTCTATCGTGGTACCTGTAACGCTTTCTACACTCAACGAGTGTCCACAATCAAGCGTACAGACAACCACTGTACTTGTACAGTAAAAATCTGTATACTGCACTTTGGAGACCTTGTAGTGGATTGCGAACAAAGGGATTGTGATGCTCTTGCTCTCTTAGCCTCTCTTGCTTGCACCAGGCTCTTATACCATGTAAAGAATGAGGATGCAAGAGAGCTACACAAGACAAGCACAAAGCACACAGAGATGGAAAGCTTCTTCTTCTTCTTCACAGAAAAGAGAGTACAAAATGACTAAGTGCTAAAGCTGAAAAGTAGCACATATGTACATGCAGTCACTAAGTGTGAACTCGCTAGAATCGTACTAGGCTGGCACTATATGTGTAGTCCAGCTGTAGAATCACTGGCAGAGATCCTCCGTGTTGGTCACCTAACGCGCCAGTGAGTAAATGCCGTAAGCGGCCAAGACCCGTAGTGGATGCCAGCTCAAGGTGTAGAGCTCGACATCTCAACAAGTATAGCCTCTAAAATTTAGAATTATGCATTTTCACTAAGACACTATAGCTATAAAAACAGCCTCTAGTGCTTAGAATTATTTATTTATCTATTCTAGAAGAAATAGAGCTAAGAGTATAGCCTCGAATGTTTAGAATTATACACTCACACTAAAACAATATAGATAAGAAGATAGCCTTTAATGCTTATAATTATTTATTTATAGTAAAACAATATAGCTAAAGAATAACTTCTATTGCTTAGAATTATAGATGATTTAATCTACTTTTTTTATTTATAATGTTTTAACATTAGAAATAATCTATTTTCTTAAGAAATTGAAGGATTTTTTATGTTGACAATTCAACCTTTCTATGTCGGGGGTAACCTGACACTTTGGTGAAGAAATTGTCTCTAAAACACGTAAATTTGGGCTTTTTATACTATTTCAAAATCGATCGACACTCTTTCGATCATTACATATCGATCAATAGTCTTTCAATCGATATTGTATGGATCCATAGTCTTTCGATCGATATGTATACAGTAAAATGTTATTTTGAATAAAGATGACGTGGCAACGAATAATACACGTGAATAAATCTTTGAACCGTATTAATCGACCATTATTCACGAATAAAACAAATGTCGAATAATGAATCATGCAACTCAGGATGCAGGTTATCTTAATCTAGGGAGAATAATATCAAATTTTTCATCATGTATTCTTTGTAGATCACAAGGTACTATTGTACTTAGTGAATAGACCATGCAATAATGGCCGAACAGTTTGATGGTTCATTATATTGCTAGAGTTTGACTTCACGATGATAGTCAGGAAAGGGATTACTCATCAAAGGGCGGACCATTTGTCTCAAGATCCATAGAGAAGCGCTTCTTGGAGTTGACAATGACCTGCAAGATTCATATCTTTTCACCATACAGATGGTACGGAGGTGGAGCGAACATGTGATTCCATTGCTCACCATTGGTTCTATACAACTTGAAAGGCATTCATCAGTCATTCAACAAACAAGCAGGACGTATAATAAAAATGAAAAATGACTTATTTATTTGCAGGTGACATGTAGAAAAAGCTAAGGGTTATGCAGAAATGACAAATTTGTAGACATTTCATTATTTAAGTGCTCTTATGAGCTATGGTCATTTATGCCCGATCAACCAATATATGCCCAAGCACCATGTTTTCTCGCATGTTTCTGTTCCGACATGGTTCAACCACCTAAGGGAAGAAACCCGCTTGAAGAACCAAACATTTGCTTGCAGCAACCTACACAAGAGCACTTTTTGCAGGCCGTGTGTTGCCCAGTGTGAACAACACTAAGGCCGGGCAGTGGGTTTAGACGATCGCTGCGGATATGTGCAAGCGTGTTCATTTTTGGGGGAGGCCGGAGGCTGTCGCCCAAAAAGTGGTGGGTCCGAAAAAGGAAATTGAGTTTTTCGGCCAATAAAATGATGCGGTCTGAACCCAGCCTAAAGCCGATTGGAAGATGTTCAGAGCAAACGCGTAGTCTGAATGCGTCGTAAGTGTATTTTGGCGGGAGATGCCGCTTCTCCTTTGTCTCGTCTGGATAGGTTTTCTTTGAGCGCCTAATTCAAATCTTTAGAAAGGTAACGGCTCCGCCAGCTGGATATGGCACCTGTCGACGTCTGTCTCGAGTCCTCACTCCTCACTGCGGAGTCCTCGGTCTCCCCGCTTGATGTCACCCCTCCGAGCTTTGCTTTCTATGGGAGTCTGAGCTCGGTTCGTACCCCTGCTCTTTCGTGACCCGTATATTAATGCACGTTTGCTTGGTGAGTTGGACGCTCTCGTTCCTTCGGCTTCGGGAATCGGGAGCCTGCAGCCGTCCCCAATCCTTGACAGCATTCCCATGCGATACTGCAAGGACCCCTGCACTGGATCTCGGACGGAGCTAGGCAAAGGGCCGGCTATGGACAGGCAGCAGCGCAGGCTGAAAACGGTAACAGACAAGGGGAACACCGACGTCGAAGAGTAGTTGTGGCAACAAAATCACAAGAAGTTTTGGACAAATTCTCACAATAATTTCCACATTCTGACTTATCTCAACATCATGAGCTTCTGTGAGGGTGGCACTGCATAGCTAGCTAGGTAGGATTGGGGGTAGGCCCCCCCACCAGTGAGGCCGGCGGTCCCCTGTCCCCAATTGTACCTAGCTAGGTATGCGGTGCCTCTCGAGCAAAAGCGCATGATGTTATGCATTGTATGAAAAACACTCAAAAAGGCTCCGTTTTCTTACATGAGAAATTTTTCAAATCTTCTTCTGAATGCAGGGAGCTGGTGGAATCTGGCGAGGTGGTCGCATATCATGTCTACCATCACCATCGTTTCTGTGTTGTCTTCTTCCTTCTTCCCTCTGTCATCAGGGGCCGAAACCATAGGGAAGGCTAAATCAAGCTTTTTCTCATGTCTCTCCTTGTCTTGTCTGTAGTCTTGCTTTTAGGGGGGAGGAAGAGCATGCCAATGCCGGTGTGTAAACTTTAGACTGATCACACATTAGAGGTAAAGTGCGAAGTGGTTATGTTGGGCATGTAGATTCGGAGCGATGTTGAAGATTAGTCAGACCTTCATCACTAAACAATTCTTCTTGCTCTTTAAAAGAGGAAAAACACTGCTTGGTTATGGATGACAATGGAATGTCAGAGATACAATCTCTGCGTATATGACTCCTTTTGAATCCGGGTCTCCACTCATTCCAAAGGAAGAAATCGTTGACAATGTGTTTGATGACCGTTCTTGCAGCAGGTTGGTATGTATCATGATTGTATCATGGTTTGTCATCAATAGTCGTGATAATAGTTACAGATATATATCCGCGATTATTATCGCGTCTATCGTCGTGTCCCTTATCATTATACGGATTCTCAAAAGGTGCTCATTGGGTGGCCTAAATGAGCATCTTTATCCCTCGTGGGAAAACGAAAACCAATGAAAATAACCTAGTATAAGTTCAATGATGGTGAGTCTTATTTTTTCACTCTTCAAAATGATGGCAATGAATAAATAGCAGTTTCACTATTATTTAGTTGACTCTTGATAGTGCTTCTTGTGACGGTAGAAGGATCTATTACTAATAAAAGACCATAAAAGCAAAAATAAATAGGTAGCAAGATTGCTTTCATGATTAATAATGAGAAGCTCTTGGCTAGAGAAAATAAATCCCTAAAGGATAGTTCACCTACAGGGGAGAAAATATTTCCATGTTAGCAAGAGGGAGTCACACATCCCACTTGTAAAAAAACATTTCTTTGTGGGAGATAATAATTCCTTAAAGGGAAAGTATACTACTATATGGGGTTCTCTTATCCTCTTCAATCCCTCGTGGAAATCTCTGCCCACATAATTTCCGAATTTCAACTTCAAAAAAAAACGTGTGAAAGTTGTAATCTTTCATATAAGGGAATTGCCAAAAAACTTCTTGTTGGAAGGGCTACGTAGCTAAATGGCAGGAAGAGACTGGTACTTGCACTGCTTGGTGGCGAATCACGGACAAAGTGGATCCATGGTGTGTGGTTTCTTCTTTGCCAGTCGCCATGTACACATGCACTACCATGTAAACATGGATCGACGAGTGGGTTGGAAGCATGCATCAAGGGACAGAGAGAGTGACAGAGAAACTCAGACTGCGACTCGATGTAGTGGGTGGCTACCTTTGCATGCAAGTCAATGGATGTAGGTTTGTGTGCATGTGTACTGTACGAGGGAGATACAAAAAGAAACTTGCGTGATTGAGAGTGAGAGAGAGAGAGAGAGAGAGAGAGAGAGAGAGAGAGAGAGGATTTGCATGGTTGTTAATTGAGCGTGGTCACTTGTGTACCAAACGAAGGGGGAGAGAAAAAAGGGTTGTCGATCGACTAGCCAATGTAGAGAGAGAGACAAAAAGATTGTGACGGATCACTCATCGACTGGTTGGTCGCGGCCATGCTCTTGGTGTATAAAGCCCAATGTGGTCGCCCATGTAAGTGAGCGGGCCGCCAGGTATGTACACATACTCTTTTGTAAAAACCTAATAAGAACTCACTATGCTCTACACATTACAGTAGAGCGAGTTCACCATATCATCGTGCTCTTCTTCTCGCACTCTCTCTCACGTCGCACTTCCGCTCGTACTCCTTCAATTGGTATCAGAGCTCAGATCGAGGCTTGGGGCAGCACTGCAGGAGGCCAGAGTCACTAGCGCAGATTGGAGTGAAATTCGACAGGCGAAGACACGGCCCCAAATCTCGTGGGAATACCCAGAGGGCTCGGTGTGCTCAGAATTTCATTCTGAGGTCATCTCGTTCACCGTTCAGCTTCGACAAAGGTCTGCACATGCCATTTTCGACTACGTGGTCTCGACGGGTGCAGATCCGACTCTGCAAATTTGGGGTTTTCAGCCTACGACTGCAGGTGCTGAGGATATCGACACTCCCAGAGTGTTGATTGGTGGCTGTCTGCACATCGAAGGACGGCTTACATTTCTTGGAGGCGTGTCACATACGACACGGGCGCATCTACACAAAGACTATAGGCAACATCCACTAGTTCATCAGGTTGATATTGGTTCAGAGGTCAGTTTACAGGGGAAACTCTGCCGATTTTTCCCAAGAAAGTAAACCACTGTAAAGCATAGCTATGGCTGGATCACAGGACACTGCTCTTTACAATATCAAGAAGCTGGATGGAACCAATTTCCCATTGTGGAAGAAGCAGATTTGGCACGTGTTGGTACAAAAGAAGCAGATAAAACCTATAAAGCTCAAGGGGATAAAACCAGAAGATATGGACGAAGATGAATAGAGCGAAATGGATGAATTGGCACTTTCTACCATTATGCTGACTTTGGCAGAAAGCGTTTACTTCAATGTAGCAGACGAGATGTCGGCTTATCGAGCATGGTTAAAGCTGAGTGATCTTTATGAGAAGCAGAGTGCAGCTTCACAGGTATACTGGCTTAAGAAGCTTGTTGACTTGAAGATGAAAGAAGGGACACCTATGTCCAATCATCTGAATGAATTCAACACAATCTACAGTCAGTTGTCAGCTTAAGGTGTGAAGTTTGATGAACCTGTTCGAGCTATGTTCCTGTTGATCACATTGTCGGAAAGTTGGGACACTTTTCGCACAGCTTTGAGTAATTCTGCACCTCCAGATGGTTTGAACATAGCAGGTGTAGAAGGAAGTCTGCTTACTGAAGAAACCAATAGAAAGACAATGGACAAAGGCAAAGGAACAGCCTTAGTTGTCAGGGGAAGGACCAAAGAAAATTACAAAGGTGGAAAGAGGAATCAGTCTCGTAGCAAGTCCCGCAGTGCTAAAGGCAAGAGTGACATAGAATGCTACCATTGTGGCAAGAAGGGTCACATGAAAAGAGACTGCAGAGAATGGAAAGCAAAAAAAGGCAAAGAGAAAGCTGAAGACCATGGTGAGAAGAACAAGTCCTCAGTGAAGATTCAAGAAATAAATGTGACAAACACTATTGCAGAGGATGACAGTCTAGCGTCAGGAGACATCTACTTCTTGAAGAATACAATGGACTCAGCTCTTCTTACATCATCTGATGGAAATGCACTGAGTGACTGGATTATAGACTCAGGGACATCACTTCATGTATCTCCAAACAAGGAGTGGTTTACTTCTTATGTGACCACTAAAGATCATGTTCGGCTAGGCAATGGGAAGACATGTGAGATCTTAGGTGTTGGAGATGTTTAATTGAAGTTTCAGAATGGCTCTTCTTTCACGCTAAAGAATGTGAGACATGTTCCCGCAATTACAAAGAGCTCGATCAGCACAGGTTTACTTGATGATGCTGGCTACGTCACCACTTTTGGACAGAACATGTGGAAGATATCCAAGGGTTCTATGACAGTAGCACATGGAGTAAAGTCTGGAGGACTTTACATGATTTATGTATCAAATGTCTCTAAAAATGTAATCAATGTAACCGAGCAGCCGAACGTTTCTTTGTGGCATAGCCGGTTAGGACATATGTCCAAGAAGGGAATGGAAATCTTGTCTCGTTCTAGTTATTTGCCTGGCTTTTCATTTAATGATTTTGAATTCTGTGAACATTGTCTGTATGGTAAGCAAACATAGCAGCCACATAAGCATAGAAGCAGTAGAAGAGATACACAGTTGGCACTTGTTCATAGTGATTTGTGTGGACCTATTCCTAACCTATCTCTAGGGGGAGCTTCTTACTTTATGACATTTATAGATGATTACTCGAGGAAAGTATGGGTTTACTTTCTCAAGCACAAGGAGGAATCGTTTAGTGTTTTCAAAACGTTTGTGACACTTGTGGAGAATCAGAGTGGCAAGAAGCTTAAATGCTTACACACTGACAATGGTGGAGAGTATGTTTCAAAGGCCTTTCAGGACTTTTGTGAGTCAAAAGGTATAAAACGTGAACTTACTGCTCCTTACAATCCTCCTCAAAATGGTGTTGCTGAGAGGATGAATAGGACCATACAAGAGAAGGTCAGAAGTATGTTGTCTAATGCACAACTGCCAAATGGGTTTTGGGCTGAAGCTGTATCAACAGCTGTTCATCTTGTAAATAGATCTCCTAGCAAGGTTTTGCAGAAGGATTCAGTGCCAGAGATGGTATGGTCAGGCAAAATGCCCTCATACAAGCATCTCAGAGTCTTTGGCTGTGAGGCATATACTCACGTTCCAAAGGAATTTAGGAACAAACTTGAGCCAAAGAGTAGAAAGTGCATCTTTCTAGGCTATGGTAATTCTGGTGAGATGGGGTATAGAATTTGGGATCCCGAATCCAGAAAGGTTGTCCGCAGCAATGATGTTCACTTTAATGAATCCAAATATCATTCTAAACCAGAGAGGGTTGAGGAGATTAGAAGAGTTGTCTTCCAAGAAGATGGACCTGCACGTGCAAGACAAAATGTCAGGGCTCAAGAGGAGCAAGGACAGGATAGATTGGAACCACAGGTTGTAGCTGAGCCTGAGCCACCTATTGTGCGTAGATCTGGACCTATCACGCAACCTCCTGATAGGTTTGTTCCATCTATGAACTATGTCATGTTGACTGATTGCAATGAGCCTTCATGTAACAAGGAAGCAGTGCAAATGAAGGACTCCGGGAATTGGCAATTGGACATGCAGTCAGAGATGACAGCTTTGCATAAAAACAAGAGATGGAAGCTACTTAAATTACCACAGGGCAAAAAGGCTCTACCTTGTAAATGGGTTTACAGGTATAAGATCACCGCTCATGATAGTCAGCCAAAGTACAAAGCAAGGCTTGTTGCCAAGGGCTTTAAGCAAGAACAAGGCATTGACTTTGATGAAGTCTTCTCTTTGGTGGTCAAGATGACTACGTTGAGATGCTTTCTTGCATTGGTTGCCATATTATATTAGGTGTTGCACCAAATGGATGTCAAGACAGCGTTCTTGTATGGTAGATGTGGAAATTTACATGCAGCAGCCATAAGGGTTTGTTGAGAAAGGCAAGGAAGATTGGGTATGCCAGTTGTTAAAGAGTCTTTATGGCTTAAAACAATCACCGAGGGCATGGTACCATAAATTCCACAAGTTTATGCTTTCTCAAGGCTACAAACGTAGTGAGTTCGATCACTGTCTATATACAAAGAAGGCTAAGGATGGTAGTTGGCTGATCCTTATTTTGTATGTGGATGACATGTTGATTTCTCGCAAGCACTTGGAAGAAAATTCAGCTTTGAAGTCAAAGATGGCAAAATCGTTTGACATGAAAGACATGGGTGAGGCAAGTCATATACTTGGTATGCGCATTGAGAGAGACAGATCAAAGAAGTTGATTTGGTTATCTCAAACAGAGTATATTGACAAGGTTTTGTAACGTTTCAATATGGAGAAGGGAAAGGCACTGAGTGTTCCATTGCCACCATATGTGAAACTTAGCAAACAAGATTTTCCTGTGTCTGAGGAAGAACAGGCTGAAATGGATAAGATTCCATATGTGTCTGTAGTGGGTAGTTTGATGTATGCAATGATTGCTACTCGTCGAGACATTGCATTTGCAGTGGGAGTAGTAAGTCGATACATGTCAAACCCAGGTAAGAAACATTGGGAGGCAGTGAAAGGAATATTGAGATACCTGAAAGCTACAAAGAGTATGCGTATATGCTATGGGAGTCAGGAGCTAAGTGTAAAGGGTTTTACAGACTCAGATTATGCAGGTGACTTAGACAACCGAAGGTCTACGTCAGGGTATGTCTTTACATTGGCTGGTGGAGCAGTATCATGGCGTTCTAGATTACAAGATTGTGTTACTCAGTCTACTACAAAATATGAATATGTTGCAGCATCAGAGGCATGCAAAGAATCAATTTGGCTTAATCGACTAGTAACAGATTTGGGAATCAAAGAAGAGATGCCTGTGTTATATTGTGATAGTCAAAGTGCTATACAATTGGCTCGCAATCCAGTTTATCACTCAAAGACAAAGCATGTGGATGTGAAGTATCATTTCATCAGGGAAATTCTCGAGGATAAGCAACTTCAGCTTGTGAAAGTTCACACCACAGAAAATCCTGTTGATCTACTTACAAAAGGACTTCCCTCAGAGAGCTTTGCGTATTTTCGCAAGCAGTTAGGTGTAGGGTAGTACATCTCTTGTATATTAGCTTGTATAGTAGATTCTCTCACACTTAAAGTACCACATTGGAATTTAAGTGGGAGGTTGTTGGGGTATAAAGCCAAATGTGGTCGCCCAGGTAAGTGGGCGGGCCGCCAGGTATGTACACATATTCTTTTGTAAAAACCTGATAACAACTCACTATCTCTACACATTACAGTAGAGCGAGTTCACCATATCGTCGTGCTTCTTCTCGCACTCTCTCTCGCATCGCACTTCCACTCGTACTCCTTCACATGCATACCACAACAGGAGGGGAGAAAGACTAGAAAGCAGCAGAATGTAGGCTTCATGTGAGGGAAATAGAGTGTTGGGTGATGGTTGGCTAGAGAGAAAAAGACAAAGAGAGTGCGAGTGAGCCGAAACACAAGTGAGATGGCGCGTTAGTTGTGTCCGGTTTAACGCTCACTGCATGCCAAGGCACATGGTGGGCACTACATGACAAGGGAATGGTAGGCACAATTGCATTGCGAGTGAGCCGAAACACAAGTGAGATGGCGCGTTAGTTGTGTCCGGTTTAACGCTCACTGCATGCCAAGGCACATGGTGGGCACTACATGACAAGGGAATGGTAGGCACAATTGCATTGCGAGTGGGCGGGGGCAATACCTCATGTGCATGTAGTACACCTTCATGTTGTTGGATGGTACGTAAACCGCCATTTAGTAGTCCTCCCTAAATGGAGATGTTGCCACAATTGTGATGTCCTGGACCCAAGGCACCCATATTTTATTAACAAAAAAATTGGCTACGACCATGTTGTTCGCTCCATTGCCATGTTATCCCCTTGGCAATCAGTGGTGACGTTGATCAGCGTGCTCCCGAGGGCTATATTCATCGCTCCTACAGAAGGGGAAAAAAATGTACGACAAATTCTTCCTTTTCATCGTCTAATTCTAATTCTGTGATCAAATGTGGTGGAAAGTCCAACTTCTCAAACTTACTCTTCTCCCCCAAGAGAGCCTCATTCACTTTCGAATCTCATGGAATGGATTTATTACAAATCCTCTACTTTTTCTACTTCGTTACAACCTCTCTACTACAATGGGAAAATAGGGTGGCTAGTTGTACCCCCCTTTTTCTAACCGATGTTTTGTTTTCATCAAATTATACTAAAACTTGTCTGATTACTTCTTCGTTCAACAAGTCTTTTTCTACTTTCCATGCTAATAGACATCAACCAAACTCTAATAAAATTAGTTTTTTTTTTTGGTTCTCTTCTACTAATACATAGATCTCCTACTATTACGTAGACCTTGCACTTATCTACTTTATGAAAAGATACACACAAAATCTTGTTTACATTTATCTATAATGATAAAGCAATAAGGAAAATAAAAAATTCAAGGTAGAAAGAAGAAAAAAAATTAGCTCTCCTATGTTGTTTGACCTTAATTATGCTCTCCATAATTGTGATTGTGTTACTAGTAACATAGCCAAAACTCTGATGCCACAGCTATGGTTGGAAGCACAGAGAGTCCTGCAAAATAAAGAAATAGCATGCTATAGACATCGAAAATGATAAATTTGCATACCTAGATAGTCGCACGAGCAGTGGTATCAAGGCTTTGGCTATGCTACCAGTAACATAGCCAAAGCTCTGACACCACTGCTACAGTTAGAAGCGCAGAGAGTCTTAAAAAATAAAGAAATAGCATGCTATAGACAACAAAATTGATAAATCTGCATACCTGGATATTCGCATGAGCATATAATCAGTCTATGCATGATCTCAGAAAGATAGAGAGAGAGAGAGTACTTGATGCAATCTCCCCCGTGGAAGAGCGATCATTTTCTCTTGACTTAGCATGTCATGCTAGCATCCCATTGCTTTAAAAAATGTGTAGTGTGAACTGCATAACCTCAAGCACTTCAACTGGTTGGTCCACGTAAGCTCAGCATGAGCAGTGTAAACCCAACCTTACACAATTCCTCTTCATCTATATCTATATTATCTACTGACGAGACTGGAATTTTGGCAACAATATTCGACACATGTCAATCTATGCCTCGTTAATAGATTCTATCTATTAGCGAGGTTGGAAATTCGACAAAAACATTGGACACATGTCAACCTAAGCTTCATCCAACCACTCCAGGCGAGGGCATGCGCATGCGGGTGCACACACACATAGAGAGAGAGATGAGGATTTTTGATGCGAGGGATCTACTTGGCGTTTCAGACGACGCTTCTCTATCTCTATGAGAGGTTAAGGGATCCGTGGGCTTCGTTCTCCCGAAAAGGCTTAGGTTGTGTATTCTACTCAGACTCAGAATCGGACCTTCTCCCGCTGGCACTCACTTCAGCCGTCTTATCTGAGGTCCTCGTTTGACCACTTTGCCCCATGGCTCTACCAACGGTGTCTTGTCTGAATCCTATGGAAGCATCCATGCCACCTGTAAGGGTTGACAAAGGTACACTCTCTGAAGTTGAACTAACCAGTTGCCTAAGTGAGGCATTAACCTCCAACCCTCAAGTTGAAGGGCAACATATAGTTTGCATCCCTGCCATAACAATCATGTCTCAGGTCTCAGCTTTTCAAAGTCGTGCTATAGTGTTGTATTTCACAGGCAAACTTCCAACCCTACATGAGATAGCAGGTTATCTGGACTAGGGCTTTAAGAAAGCTGTAGTCGACAAGGTTTTCTATAATGGGTTAGGACTATATGAAGTTCTTTTTTTTTTTCAGCGGATCAAAAATCCTTTCATTCTACCTCAACAATTACTTTATGTGGGCAAGTTGTTCATGTTCTTTCCTAGTAGCCAGTCAAGCAACTTAAGGAGGAATGGTTGTCTAAATACACATTATGGGTTGATTTTGTGGACATACTTGCTTTTTTATGGACTTGTATCAAGGATTTGGCTGCCTCCCTAGGCAAAGTTGTATTTGCCCCCACTATCAACTGTCCGAACAAGAACAGATCTTGTGTTATGTGGAACACTGATAAGAAGATGCCTAATTTCATAATAATCAATATCTAATTCGCCTAAATGATTTTCTCATATTAAACTGATCATTTAACGTGGGGAAGTGCCAGGGGAGAGAAAGCTAGAATATTGGTTAAGCTAGCAGACCGGCCACAGTAGGGATCCAAAGGAGGGAAAATAGGGATCCAAAGGGGGGGCCATCTGCAAAAGATCTATGTGAAACAATGGGCTAAAAAGACCCTAAGGTTCAGCCCATTAAGACTTCCAAAATGCTAAGGTTTCAAAATTCAAAGGTTGTGTCCAAAGGTCAACCCTAGGGAAATTGGATGCTTTGTGTGTGACCAAAAAAGTCTTTGAATATCCCTACATAGGAGGTGGCGAGCTTAGAAAGTAGGGGATGAGAGAGAAGGCCACACACACACACACACACACACACACACACACAAGCTCCCTTTACACAAAGGGAATGAGGGACACATGTCAGCTCCCTAGGCCAGATGCCCACAAGGTGTACCCAATTCCTATTGGATGACCCTTGAAGTGGACCAATGAGAATTAGGATAGAGTAAATTTAGCCTAATTAATTTTAAAACAATTAATAAAAAGAACCAATGAAAATTAAGTCTCCTGGATGATTATTGGACAGCCTGTGAAGGGGTCCAATAGGAATTGAGCATCCCAATGGGCTACTTAATTCTTATTGGTCAGAATGGGGAAAGGTCCAATGGGGATTTGATTCATTTAAATCAATAAAGTTTAATTGATTAAGCTCTCACAAAAGGGGAAAGGGGGACACATGTCAGAAGGCTATCACTTATGATGCTTAATAGCCATTGGCTTGACTTGGGGAGGTCCAATGGGGAGCATGCAAGAGCAAATAGCAAGAGAGCTCTCCCAAGAGAGAGAGGGGGCTGATTTTTGCAAGGCATTATCACACACACACTCACACAATCTCATGTGTGAAGAAAGAGAATACTATCTCTTCCCAAGCTTTAATGGAGAGCTCATCACTTAGTCCAAGCTTGTGAGATAGAAGCCTACATCGACACACTCTTGGCTTGTGGATGCAAATCCAACCAAGAGCCAAGATTCAATGCATGCTCATCTACTCTCATACCCTGCTAGCTCTCACCATCTTCAAAGGTGTGTGAGTTCTTGGGTCTGAGAACGGGGATAATTAAAGTTGTGTTTACTAAGTGTTTTTCTTAGTGCATGAAGCTTTCATCTTCATTGCACTAGCTAGTCTTGAAGGAGCACAAAGAATTGTATTGTACAATGTCTCTCTTGATGGGAGAAACCATAATACAAAGCCTTTTGGAGGGGGGACCGGCTCCATGCAAATCCGGTCCTTAACTGTTGTCAATAGCTTAATTTCTCTCTCTTTTGAAAGTATTTTTGATGCTATCTAACTAGGTGTTATGATTTTTGTTGCTCTCTCCACCCAAGCACTCTTGTAATTCTCATTAGGAATCTATTCTAATGAAATGCCCACTATGTTCATGCTAATTTCCGCTACACACAACTTATTAGGCCATTAACACTAGAATGGTAAAAGGACACTTTTATGTCCTTGGACACTTTTGTGTCCTGTTAAGTGACCATTTTGCTTGAATTATTTGAAGAGTATGAAAATGAATTTCTAGGTGCTATATATCCACAAAGTTGCCTTATGAGCTGAAAAAAACTTAGCATTTTTTTTGGAGTATCAATCTCACCATTAACCTTACTCGTGCACAACATTTTTGAACTTAAACTGTGTGAAAAAACGGGTTCTGTTTTTGGCTTTTTTTCAATTTTTGGCAACTATACCACTCTAAAGTTCATGTTTATGAGGTTTATATGGCTAGAGGTTAGGTCATCATAGTTGTCAACATGTTTTGATGCTTGTAGGGAGAGCTAAGTGTTAAAATTGAAAGTTATGACCAATTTACAAGAATTGCATAATCCTGTTTTTTGGCCAAAATTAGCACTTTTATGATTTTTTTGGTGGCTTTCTTGATATCCAAATTCAATTTTGATTGTGTAAGTACTGTAATGTATAACATAAAGCTAATCTTCCTTGAGTTTTGGGGGACCTAATATGCTATATAGCATAGTATATAATGATGGTTGAGTTTTTTGATTGCTGAAGAATACGATACATTTTAGATTAGCAAGTATAACTTTCTCAATATTGCTAGTTTCTTAGGCCAATTGTGTGTATTTTGTAGGTAGTAACCATATCTAATCATAGACTACAAACTTGGCTAGATATTGAGTAGTTTCTATGGGTTTCTAGAGGTCATAATGCTAAACCCAATTTTTTCATGTTTGCTGTATTTAGCACTTTATCATTGCCCCCAAGGTTCCAATTGTAAGAGATCCATTATCCTTTTGACATGCTCCATGTCTCCTTTTGGATCCAAAGGCCCAAAGGGAACTAAGAAAACATGTATATAGTATCTGTATTGAGCGTGACTATAGAAACTTTGATGAAAGGTACGCAGAATGGCAAAAATGCAACTTTTTTGTACCTATTTTTTTTGCTCAAAAAAACATTAGTGAGGTAAAAGCAACCATATGTTTTGGTCACCAACCCATTGAAGTTAATAGGGCATTTTATCTCATGTCCTACAAAAATCCCCACTCTTATTTATATGCAATCAACCGTATGTTGTTTTGGGCAAAATGCACTGGTCCATAAACTTTGGAGGCTTGTAGTGACCAAGGGATGAGAAAAATTACAAGTTTCTCATTTTTTCCATATGTAGTAGTTATTGAACTATAAGCTCATGAAAGGATTTTTTAAAATGAGTGGATCTACTATGGTTTTGGAAATTTTTCCCAAAACCCCGAAAGGACACTTTTATGTCCTGTTAGGTTACCATTCTAGTGTTAAATGTTACATTGGTAGCAGAGCACAAGGTTTGTGTTTTCTTGCTCAAGAAGAGAGGTCCTCAAGCTAGCTATAAATGGTTGGTATTATTAATTTCCTTTGAGTAAGTAGATAAGGGATTTTTCAGCCTTGTAGTGCGCGTGGATTCCTGCAGTTAACGGGGCATCACCGTCGAGAGCTATGGTCTTAATAGTAGAGTCCTACGGGGCTTGCCTATGGCTTAACCACTATTGAGCTATTAGAATCTTGACAAGAGCCGGTGTTTTTTTGGTGTCGAAAGACCCTCTCTTCTATTCCTTGCAATTAATGGTATTTGAGCCGCGGGTACAGTAGCTTGAGTGCTTTTTCTAAAGGGTAAAGAGGAGTAGCAACTAGGGCTTGAAGTGCCAAAGTACACCTAAAAAGTTTACACCTAAAAGTTGTTAGAATGGCTGACAATAGTAAAGAGAGTGAAATTAATGTTGATAACTTTGATTTTGCTCATGAGCAAGATACTAATGATGCTTCAATGCTTGTTAACTATCTTGTTTCTAGGCTTCAACAAGCCATGGGCAATCCATCTCTCCAGAGTGAAGTGCAACGGCAGCTCCGTGCTCACGGGATTCTCCAAGCTCATCACCATGACGAGAGAACACTTAGGAAGCCTCCTTGTGAGACTCCCAAAAGAAGGTCTCTCTCCGATTCGGGAAGAAGAAGAGAATCCATACGAAGGGCTCAAGAATTTACTTCTTGATGATGCATCTCCTTCCCAAAGGAGAACTCAAGAGCCTCCACCAAAGGAACGAGAAAGAAAGTGAGTCTCCCGCCACCTCGGCGGAGATGGCTCCACGAAGACGGCGGGCTAAACGCTCTCCATCACCACCAAAGCAGAGAAGACCATCACACTCTTCTCCACGCCATAATTTAAAGAGGGATGATAAAAGGCAAGAGAAGAAAAAGGTGAGAAAGAGGACACCCTCTTCTCCATCTTCCTCATCCTCTTCCTCTTATCAAAGTGATGGTGAAGACAATGAAGATCAAGACAAGAAAAAGGCGAGAAAGAGGTCACCCTCTTCTCCACCTTCTTCAAATTCTTCACCTTCTGAAGAAAGTGATGGTGCAACCTTTGAACCATAAAAAAGAAGAGGCCATAGGAAATCCTATGCCGCATGGAAGAGGCCATCCAAGCTGAAGAAGTTCAAAGAGGGAGCAAAGAGCATCTCTTTCCTTACCTATGATGGCACCTTTGGTGCTACGGACAAAGTCTTGGCCTTTATCCAGCAATTTGATGCGGTGTTTGGAGATGAGGGATTCACGGAGTCCTCTAAGCTACGCCATGTACCTATGCACTTTCAAAAGTCCTCCAAGCAATGGTGGTCTACCCTATGAGCCAATGGTGAAGCTCCACGAACATGGAAAGCTTTAAGAGATTCCATTATGAAGCAGTTTTTGGCCACCGATGCCAAAGACAAAGTATTCACCGAATGGCGAAGCTTAAAGCTCTCTCCCAATGAATCCATCCAGAAATATGTAGAAAAATTTTGGGTCCTACAACTCAAATCCACTGTCTTCAAAAAGTTGGATTTTGGAGAGCAAAAGCAACAATTTTGTGCAGGCTTAACCGAAGAAATGGCGGAGTATGTCAACTCCCAAAGGCCACGTACCATATCGGCGGTAATACACCATACTATGGTGGCCTCTCGAATCAATTTCCAAAAGGGGGCTAAAAGAAATAATAAGCCCACGAAAAACAAGGGTTCCAATGAGCCTAAGGGGAAGGACAATGTCCAAAAGTCTTCTAAGGGCAACTCCAACAAAGCTAAAGAGAAGGGAGTTTACAAAGGTAAGAATAAACTCTCTCCTGAAGAGCTTGAGCGTTATCGCAAGGATAACCCGTGTTTCAAGTGCGGCGAACAAGGGCATGCGTACCGCGCTTGTCCCCAAAAGAACAACAGCCAAGATCCTCCTAGAGCTTCCTTGGTTGAAATCCAAGAGGAGGAGACTCACCAAACTCATCACAAAGGATCTCGTCTATGCCATGCTTGGGGAAAGGTAAGAGAACATGATGCTTTTATTCTCTTTGACCCTGGTTCTACTCACAATTTTATATCTATAGACTTGGCCACCAAGCTAGGCATACAATCCTACGAGATGGGAGATGTCCTACCCGCAGAAAGTGCCTTCAAGGGGCAAGAAGCTTCAGTCACTCCCTTAATCGGGAAATTCAGGCTTCATGTCCAAGGCTATGTAGACAACGAGGACTTCTTTATCTCTCCTCTCAAGCATGAGGATGTAATCCTAGGGGCACCATGGTTTAACTGCCTGGCTACCGATGTTAAATTTCCTGAAAGGAGAATCTCCTTTAAGTTCAGGGAAAAAGACATGTATATAGATGCTAAGGAAATGGGTAGCACTATTGCCATTGTACATACACCAGCTTTCAACAAGTCAATAAAGAGCTCTATTTCTGTGTACATGATTTTTGTTAAAGATTCTCAAAATGAACCTAATGCTTTAACGAAAGAAAATACAAGAAACCAAAAGGAATTAGAGTTATCCAATTTTCTCAAGGGGTTTCAAGATGTTTTTATTGACGACATCCCTTGTGAGCTACCTCCTAAACGAGGTAATGATGACCATGCAATTGAACTTCTTCCAGGAAGTTCACCGCCTAACAAACCTCCTTATAGAGTGTCTCAAGCTCAACAAGAGGAGATTATGCGGCAAGTGCATGAGTAAGTTGAGAAGGGCATGGTTCTAGCTCATCTCCATTTTGCTCACCTATGCTATTAGTGCAAAACAAAGATGGCACATATCATCTGTGTGTCGACTATAGAGCACTAAATAGGATCACTATCAAGAATAGGTTTCCCGTTCCAGGGGTAGAAGACCTATTTCATAAGCTACAAGGATCAACCTACTTCAGTAGGATTGACGTAAAAAGTGGCTATCATCAAATAAGGATAGTTGATCAAGATATTGTAAAGACCGCATTTCGTACCACATTTGGTCTTTACGAATACATTGTCATGCCTTTTGGCTTGACCAATGCACCAGCCACATTTAACCGCTTGATGGAGAAGCTGTTCAGGACTCATCAAACCTTCACTGGAGTGTTCTTTGATGATATTATCATCTACTCTAATTTATTAGACGAACACAAGCAACATCTCCAGGCAATATTTCAAGTTTTAAGAGAGAATAAACTTTATGTTAATCGAAAGAAAAGTGATTTTTTCTTGCAAGAGATTCAGTATTTACGTCACATTATCTCTCAAGATGGCATCCAAATGGATCCATTAAAGTTAGAGGTAGTAAAAGGATGGCCTAAACCAAGGAATCTTCATGAACTAAGAAGATTTTTAGGTATGTGTGCATACTATAGACGCTGTGGGCGGGACGAAAACACACACAGCGCCTCTATAACGACCCGACACACACTCTTGGAATGATATGCACACGCACTATGGGGCACCACTCGGCTTACACAACACACCTGGCCGAGACAGGGAACACACCTCTGGAGTGAGAGGAGAGAGACTATCCAGTTGCCCACTCCACACAGGTACACACACACACACACACACACCCCCAAAAAACTCAGCTCAAAAGAGGAGAATTTCTGATGTTTAGATACAATTGAGCTTGGGCCAACACCAATGGGGCAAATAGCTCACACAATATTGAAGAAATACACCAGATACAACCACAAAGTTAAGGAGAGGCTTCACTCACCGGAGAAGATTACACAGAAAAACAAAAGACAAAGAGTGAGGAATTTGGAAAAATGGACAGCACCATCGCGTCCGGAACGGCCCAAAACCTTAGTCTACAATGTCAAAGTGCTGAAATCCAACCTCGGATGAGCAGTTTACGGTCAAAACAGGCTCCGAAAACCCCAAAAACACACCTACGGCTGTTCCTCCTCTCTTCTCCACGTTTTTTCTGGTCTTCTCTCTGTTTTTTCAGTTCCCACACTTATCTTTATTAGTTGGGCACCCTTGGCCTTTTAGATGACCTCAAATGGACCCCAAACAGGCCAAAAACTGACCTCGTAGTGCATAGTTGTCACCTTTTTGCATCATCCGTACACCTGGCACTCATTTCTTTTCAATAATGCGTCTCCCAACCACGTGAAGTGGCCCCAAAAAGTGGTCCTAATGATGACCTTTCTGTATAACTCTCACAAGAAAACACCCACTTTGTGTCCGTCCTCATCCGCGTGCAAATATTGACCCCGTTCGCCCTCCTGACGCCACTAGATGCCATTTGACGCACCTGCTTACCTCATGTCGTCGGCCCGTGGATATCTTCCTTGAGAAATTTTAGGCGCTATAAACTCCTCATTATTGTAGAAAAAACATAATGGTACTGGTGATAGTGAAAATGGATGCACTATGTACATGCTGTCTTACCTGTACACATGTGGGCCCCACCTAACCACCTGGCTCTTTAAAATGGGCAATTCTTTATTTGATGCACCATGCATATATATGTACATATGCACAATCCCTTGCTCCAAAAAACTCCTGACATAATTTGCCCATCCCCTAGCCTGCTAGATCATTCATGATCAGCAGCAGCAAAGAGAGATATGAGACTCGCCGCATCACAGGTCTCTTCATCCCTCACCAACACTGCTTTATCCACAGACAGCTCATCTTGCTCCACCATCATCAATCTAGCATGATACAATTTAAGACGCAATCCATTTACCCTTGACTTATGTAGAACACCATCCAGGTTAGCCAGCTGATATGTGCCATTTGGAAAACACTCCACTACCTTGAAAGGGCCTTCCCACTTAATTTGAAACTTCTTTTGGAAGGTGTTGTCTAGCTTACTGTTGTAGCGCAAAACCAAGTCATGTTTCTTGATACCCTTACTTTTGACCTGTTCATTTATCTTTGCCAAAGCCTTATCTTGCATCCGCCCATAATGCTCCAATGCGCTCATCCTATCCAACTGGACCTCTTATAACTGCAAGAGCCTCTCTTTGAATGCATCACTAGGCGGCCCAAGAAACTTCTCTAACATCTTGACCGCAGGCAACTCTACCTCCACAGGCAATAGTGCTTCCTTTCCATACACCAAATGAAATGGAGTAAACCCTGTACCTGTCTTCACCGAAGTACGATAAGCCCATAATGCACTAGGCAATTCCAAATCCCAATTCTTTGCTTAGTGCTCTATCACTTTAGAAAGAATTTGTACCAAATCACCATTGAATCTTTCATTTAAGCCATTACACTGCGGGTAATAAGGAGTGGTATGCTGGTGCCTAATCTTCATATTTGTGCATAAGAAGTCTAGCAGTTTAGCTCTAAATCCTGGCCCCTTATCTGAAAGTAGCTCTAATGGCACCCCAAACTTGCAACATATTTCATCATACACAAATTTTGCCACATCCTTTGCAGTGATTGGTTTTACTGCTATAGCCTCTGCCCATCTAGAGAGATAGTCCACTTCCGTCAAGATATAGCTTTTGCCCCTGCTTGTGATAGGTAACGGTGTTAAGTATGGAGTTTGATTTACCCTTGTAATTTTCTATGGTAAAAGCGCACATTTGTAAGGCCCCCATTATGAGGAGAATCCATCGTGCGTGAAGGAAAATCACTCACCGGAAACCAAAATTTTCACGGACAAGAATCAGGGGAAACTTTAAAGGCCTCGGGGGTGGAGGCCCCCGTGACTTTTTTTTTCGCCGGAATATTATGGCCCCACAGCGGCCGGAAAGTGGTCAGAAAACAACCGGTCGGTTGGCCGGTGGCCGGTAGTCAATGGCCGATGGCCGGTGGTCGGAAGTCAATGGCCGGTGACCGGTGGTCGGAAGTCAATGTCCCGTGGCTGGTGGACGACTTCAATGGCAAGTGGTCGAATTCAAAAGCGGACATGTCTTCTCAAGGGCGGCCACACATGGGCGGATTGGAGGGTCCGATTTGGACTTATTCGCACAAGGGCGGCTACACATGGCTGTCTCTCATAAGAGAGGGTAGCCCTTTTGGCCTTTAAAAGGAGGCCATTTCTACACACATTTCATAGTGTGAAGTTGATGCAACAAGGTGAGTGTGAGGTGGTGAGAGTGAAGCAAGGCGGGAGCTCTATCAAGGGTTTAATCTCTTTGTAAACTACTTCTTCTTTTGAAGTGCTAAAGCCATTGAGTGGCTGCTTTCCCGTGGACGTAGCCCACATTGGGTGAACCACGTATATCGTGTGTACTCTCTCTCTCTCTCTACTCTATAATCTCTTGTGTATGAAATCTATCTCTCTCCATTAAGTAATCTACTCAAAAATCTATATAGCTACGTCTTTTTTTCTAACAACTGGTATCAGAGCAAGGTTTGCTCATAGCTAAATAATCTCAAGGAAAGGATTCCTTGAATTGAGTGGGAGTTATGGCAGAGGAAGGGAAGCTCAAGATTGAGAAGTTCAACGGCAAAAACTACCAACATTGGAAGATGCAGATTGAAGACTGTCTCTACCAGAAGGACCTCTACTTGCCACTAGGCGGTCTTGCGAAGAAGCCCGCAACAATGGCAGATGACGCATGGATTGTCCTTGATTGAAAGGCACTGGGAACAATCCGGTTAAGCTTGGCGTCAACAGTGGCCTTCAATGTTTCGGAGATGAAGACCACGGAGGACTTGATGAAGTCACTTGATGACTTCTACGAGAAACCATCGGCATCCAATAAGGTATTTCTTATCAAGCGCTTGTTCAATCTAAAGATGGCAGAGAATGGCTCATTTGCAGAACACCTAAATGACTTTAACACAAACATAAGTCAACTTCAATCAGTGAAAATCAATTTCGATGACGAAGTGCGAGCTCTCCTTATACTATCATCTCTACAGGATAGTTGGGACAGCCTTGTGATGGCTGTAAGTAATTCTATCTCTGGCACAAATACTCTTAAGTTTGATGATGTTGTGGGTGTTCTTGTAAGCGAGGAAATGCGAAGGATAAGCACAGGAGAATCATCAAGTGCTGCACTATCAGTGGAAACAAGAGAAAGGCGTAAGGAGAGGTTCAAAAACCAAAAGGGTCGTGATCGCTCAAGGCGGAGCAAGTCACGCACAAAGTCAGTTCTTGAATGTTGGAACTGCGGCAAGAAGGGCCACGTCAAGAAGGATTGCTGGTCCAAGAAGAAGAAGGAGACAGAGTCTCCAGACAACAAGCCAACATCGGAGGCCAATGTGGCAGGTAAAGTAGAGCAAGATGCTCTAATTCTCTCATTAGACAATGTGTCTAATTCCTGGATAGTAGATTCCGGGGCTTCATTCCATGCGACACCACACAAGCAACATTTCCAAGACTACACCAAAGGTAATTTTCGGTATGTATACTTGGGAGATGATGAAGCTTGTGAGATTGTCGGCAAAGGTACAGTTTCTGTCAAAATTGCTAATGGAAATGAATGGAAGCTTAAAGATGTTAGGCATGTTCCTTCTCTTCGCAAAAATTTGATCTCTACAGGACAATTGGACGATGAAGGTCACAACATTGCATTCGGAAACAAACGGTGGAAGACGATGGTGGTTCATTGTACTATGTAACATTCATAGAGGATGCGACTAGAAAAACATGGGTTTATGTCATGAAGAATAAATCCGATGTATTTTCCATATTTCAAAGGTGGAAAGCCTTTGTGGAGAATGAAACAGGTACCAAGGTTAAATACCTCAGATCTGACAATGGAGGCGAATATTGTAGCCAAGCTTTTGAAAGCTTTTGTGCTAGCAATGGCATTCGGAGGCAAAGGACACCTCAACAAAATGGGATTTCGGAAAGGATGAACAGGACAATCATGGAACGAGCACGAAGCATGCGGCTACATGCAGGCCTACCACTTGAGCTTTGGGCGGAAGCTATAAGTACGTCTGTGTACTTAATCAATCAGTCACCCTCAACGGAATTGGATGGGGGAGTTCCAGAAGAGGCATGGACAGGTAAACCGGTGAATTATTCATTTCTCAAAGTGTTTGGGTGTGAGGCTTTCATGCACATAGATAGAAGCCTAAGATCAAAGTTAGATGCAAAGTCCAAAAAGTGTTTCTTCATTGGCTATGGAGAAGGAGACTTTGGGTAATGCCTATGGAATCCTGAAGATGGTAAAATCTTAAGGAGTAGGGATGTAATTTTTAACGAACAAAATATGTACAAAGATTACTTGGAAAGAAAACAAACAAAACAAACAGGTGATGAGTACATGGAGCTTGAGGACGGTGAAGACTCAAGGACTGCAAACGGTTACAATGTGCAACAACGTCAACCAAATGAGGAGCCTCAACCTATTCCCCGAAGATCTAAAAGAGCAAGTAGACCTCCAGAAAGGTTTGTTCCTTCCTTCAACCATCTCTTGATCTCAGATTCTGGAGAGCCGGAATCATATGAAGAAGCTATGCAACATGAATCCAAAGAAGAATGGACGAAGAGCATGCAAGTGGAGATGGACTCACTACATCGCAACCAAACATGGGAGTTGGCTGATTTGCCTAAAGGTAAGCGGGCACTTCAAAACAAATGGGTGTACAAGCTAAAGGAAGAAGAAGGTGGGAAAAAAAGGTACAAGTCTAGGCTTGTGGTAAAAGGTTTTTCTCAAAAGAAAGGTATTGACTTCAATGAAATATTTTCTCCTGTTGTAAAAATGAACTCAATTAGGATTGTCTTAAGCCTTGTGGCTGCTCATGATCTAAATCTCGAGCAAATGGATGTAAATACGGCATTCCCTCACGGTGACTTAGAGGAGGAAATCTACATGATTCAACCAAAGGGGTATGAAGTAAAAGGTAAGGAGAAAATGGTTTGTAGATTAAAGAAGAGCTTGTATGGTTTAAAGCAAGCATCAAGACAATGGTACTTGAAGTTTGATCGATGGATGTTGGATCATGGATTCACAAGATGCAACTCCGATCACTACGTCTACACGAAGAATTTGGGAGATGGGAAATTCATCATCCTAATGTTGTATGTTGATGACATGTTGATTGCAAGTGCTAACATGAAAGACGTCAAAGAACTAAAAGAGGAGCTGTCTAAATCTTTTTCAATGAAAGATTTAGGTGCTGCAAAGAGGATACTTGGTATGAAAATATCAAGGGACAGGACGAAGAAGACAATAAAGCTATCTCAAGAAGATTACATCAAGAAGGTACTAGAAAGGTTTGCAATGCAAAATGCAAAACCAGTTTCTACACCTTTGGCTGGTCATTTTAAACTAACGAAGGATATGTGTCCAAAGACACAAGAGGAGATAGCATATATGTCTAAAGTTCCATATGATGCAGCGGTAGGTTCTCTAATGTATGCTATGGTCTGGACAAGGCCAGACATTGCACATGCAGTGGGAGTTGTGAATAGGTTCATGGACAACCCAGGTAAAGAACATTAGCAAGATGTGAAGTGGATACTTAGGTATCTAAAAGGGACAACAACAAATGCTTTGTATTTTGGAGGAAGTGATATTTTTCTAGAAGGGTATGCTGATGTAGATATGGCAGGTGACAAAGATACTCAAAGGAGCACTACTGGCTATGTGTTCACAGTTGGAGGCACAGCAATAAGCTGGGCTTCAAAGCTGCAAAAAGTGGTTTCACTTTCTACCACGGAAGCAGAGTATGTAGCAATGACGGAGGCAAGCAAAGAAATTCTATGGCTTCACAGATTCTTAGAAGAGCTTGGATTCAAACAAGACAATTGTGTCTTGTACAGTGATAGCCAAAGCGCTATCCATCTTGCGAAGAACTCAGCCTTTCATTCAAGGACAAAGCACATTGAGGTGAGATATCACTTCATACGCACTCTTTTGGAAGAGGGACAACTAAAGCTAGGAAAGGTGCATACAAGTGAAAATCCTGCAGACATGTTTACAAAGGTGGTCAACAAGGAGAAGTTGAGCTTTTGCTCATCTTCAATCGGTATTCAAGGATAAGAAGCCAGAATGGAAAGCAGTCACAAGTTTCGTTTGGAGATCAGTCTCCAAGTGGGAGATTGTTAAGTATGGAGCCTGATTTACCCTTGTAATTTTCTGTGGTAAAAGTGCACATTTGTAAGGCCCCCATTATGAGGAGAAGCCATCGTGCGTGAAGGAAAATCACTCACCGAAAACCAAAATTTTCACGGACAAGAATCAAGGGCAACTTTAAAGGCCTCGGGGGTGGAGGCCCCCGAGACTTTTTTTTTTCGCCAGAATATTCTTTTTCGCCGGAATATTATGGCCCGACGGCGGCCGGAAAGTGGTCAGAAAACAACCGGTCGGTTGGCCGGTGGCCGGTAGTCAATGGCCGATGGCTGGTAGTTGGAAATCAATGGTCGGTCGGAAGTCAATGGCCGGTGGCTGGTGGCCGACTTCAATGGCCGGTGGCCGAATTCAAAAGCGGACATGTCTTCTCAAGGGCGGCCACACATGGGCGGATTGGAGGGTCCGATTTGGACTTATTCGCACAAGGGCGGCTACACATGGTTGTCTCTCATAAGAGAGGGCAGCCCTTTTGGCCTATAAAAGGAGGCCATTTCTACACACATTTCATAGTGTGAAGTTGATGCAACAAGGTGAGTGTGAGGTGGTGAGAGTGAAGCAAGGCGGGAGCTCTATCAAGGGTTTAATCCCTTTGTAAACTACTTCTTCTTTTTAAGTGCTAAAGCCATTGAGTGGCTGCTTTCCCGTGGACGTAGCCCACATTGGGTGAACCACGTATATCGTGTGTACTCTCTCTCTCTCTCTCTCTACTCTATAATCTCTTGTGTGTGAAATCTATCTCTCTCCATTAAGTAATCTACTCAAAAATCTATATAGCTACGTCTTATTTCCTAACAAATGGGCCTATTGCATCAATCCCCCACTTTTCAAACACATCAAACGTCATAATGGTTTTTCATAGCTCTGGCTTCAACACTCTCTTCCCAAAAGCTTGACACCTATTGCAAGACCTACACCAATGGTGAACATCTTTGTGCAAACTAGGCCATACATACCCCTCTTGCAAAATCTTATGCAAGGTGATCTTTAGAGCAAAATGGCCACCACATGCGCCTTCATGATTCTCTTCCAACACTCTGTAAAGCTCCTCCCGCCAAGGTACACGTCTCAACACGAGATCAGCCCCTTTCATGTACAAGACATCACCAATCAATTTGTACTTGTATGCTCTACGCACAAAAACATACTTCTTAGACTTTTGAATCTCCTTTGGAATGATTCCTGTTAGCAAAAACTCCTCTTCTTGAGCCAAGCTTTCCCGGCCATGATAAAGAGGTAAAGTGGTCCTCAACACAAATAGCTCCCCAATCATGCCTTGAGCTGCTTCATGTGCCTCTCCATTTAGAGCACGTTCAATGTGTCTAATGCTCCATGCTTCGAAATTTTTTAACAGGCCTTTAATTCTGAAGCACATTTCCTTCAATGAGGTGTTCTTGCTCTTCCACACACCCAGCACTTGCTTCACCACTAACAAGGCATCACGTTTTATGCTCAACCTTCGAACCCCATGCTTCAAACAAATGTGTAATCCGGTTTCCAGAGTAGCATATTCAGCCTCATTGTTACTATGAGCATCCAATTTGAACCCTCTCTTGCATACTAGCTTCCCCTCTGGATCATAAAGTGATATACCCCCTGAAGCCGCATCATGGCTCTTTATGTATGAACCATCAAAGAACAACACATGTGCATTGCTGATCTGTGGCACTTCTTCAACTACCTTTCTCACCACCTCTTCCTTAACAATAAGGGGATTCTCCTTGTAGGTCAACAAATCAGCTAGGGTAGCCCTTGTACTATCTTCCACTAGAAAAGAGAACTCAAACTCTTGCAGCTCAATTACCCATTTCTTCACCACATTTGACATGTTAGTACCATTAATTAACTGTGGCAAAAAGGCATAACTCGTCAAGAAAACAAAAGGCCGTGGTAGCAAGGAATGACGAAATCGTCGACAAGCAAAGATTACATTGGCCATCACTAGCTCTACTTCCGAGAACTTTCTCTCCGCTACCAACTTCACTCGGCTTGCACAATACACTGGCCTCATATAATGGCTGCCCTCCCCCTTTTGCAATAGCATGGCTCCAATGGAATCATCCCCTACTGAGGGATTTACATAAAAAACTTTCTCCCAATCAGGAGCCTGCATGGCTGACAACCCCGTAACACCTCTTTCACCTCTTGAAACACTTCTTCACACTTGTCATTCCATTGCAAAGGATGATGCTTTCCCACTTGTTGTAATGGATAAAGAATCTGAGAAGACAATGGAATAAACCTTGCCATGTACTTCACTTTGTGTATAAAGGTTGCCAATTGATTCGTACTTGTAGGTGATGGAAGAAGAATAATAGACTTAACCTTCTGGATGAGCCTCAGTGCCATTTTCTGACACCATGTGGCCCAATAACTTCACCCTTGGCTGTGCTAGATGACATTTCTTTGGATTTAGTTGTCCTCCACATTCATCATATCGAGCCAATACCATTTGCAGCTTCTCATGGTGTTCAACCTTACTGCTATAAACACAGAAGTCATCCATAAAAGCTTTAACACAACTACCAATGAATGGTTCCAACACCCAATTTGCTCTCTCTTGATATAAGGAAGGTCCATTTGACAACCCAAATGGCAATACTGTGTAGCAATAGCAGCCCCATGGCGTAATAAAAGTGGTCTTTGTGCGGTCTTTAAGAGAAATGTTCAATTGAAAATAGCCTGAAAAACCATCACACACACTGTACCTCTCATAACCTGCCATTGAATCCAAGATCTGATCGATGAATGGAAGAGGATATGGGTTCTTCTTAGTGGCTGCGTTTAAGGGTTTAAAATCTACACAAATTCTCCACTTCCCATCCTTCTTTGGACTGACTACAACTGGACTCGCCCATTCTGTGGTCTCCATAGGGACTATGAACCCTGCCTTCAATAAGTTGTCCACCTCTTCTCGCAAGGCTTCCATTTTCTCTTGACCCATCCTTCTTAGCCTTTTCCGCACTGGCTTAGCACCCTCTTTCATCTCTATATGCATCTATTCACCCTTGAACCCTCTGATCTCTTCATATGAACTAATGAACAAATCAGGAAAACTAGCCAGCATATGCAAATATATATCCTTCTCCATAGGTGAGAGGTCTCCACTGATCATTTATGTCATCAATTCCTGCTTCTTTGACAACTCAACCTTGGTTTGCATCAGCCCTTCAATCACTTCATAAGGACCTTCACTTTCATCTTCAACCTCATTCGCAAATGCAACTAAACCAAACTCCTGTATTTCTTTGTCCATCAAAAGAAATGCAACATCAGCATCCTCATCATTGCTGGTAGTGCTATCACTGTCCTCATCGGTCACCGTAGAAGAGTCTTCATCACTAGAATCATCCTCATCTTCATAAAGCTCCTCTAATCGTTTCCTTGTCTCCATATTATAAAGCTTCTTGGTACCTGTCTTTCCATAGAGGCTAATCGTACCATGTCGCCAATCTTGAACAGCTCCCACTGCACGTAACCATTGTCTGCCGAGTATAATAGGATATGCTCCCAACCCTACTGGCATCACATGAAAATCAACGACTGCCTTTGCATCATATGCCTCCACTTCTAAGCTCTTTACAACACCCAAGCATTTTACTTTTTGATGGTTTGCCAATCTGATCCTAAAACCTGACACCCCAGCCACTGTGAGACCCATCTTCTCAACGCATGAGTGTGTTATGACGCATATTTGGGCTTCGCCATCCACATAACCTTGTCCCAAATTTTTCCTTTTATGCCACACATCTACTATTGGACCAATGTTTGGTAGCTCATCCATTGCCAACACCTTCACTGAACCTCTCTCTGGCTCTTTCTCCATTGGGTTAACCATCCTCTTCCACTGTCGCTTTAGTTTAGGAACCATCTCTATGAGCTGCCCAAAAGTAACATTTGCCTTCCTGCTTGTCAGATCCTCCTTTAAGTCATAGCTCAATTGCCCATCCCCTAGTGGAAAATCTGAAACATGAAAATTTTGACGAGCTCTCCTTTTCCTCTTGGCCTTGACATCCTCGCCTTCATGACTCTTTCCCTTCTTCTTACTAGGACGTGGGGCACTTCTTCCTTCCTTGTCCTCTATTGTCCTCTTCCCAATAGGCATCACTAATGTATCCTCTAGCTTTGATGCCTTCTCCAAGGTGACTACACTTAGCACTTTTGTCTTTCCCTTTTCCTCCTGGGTTAATCCACTGGTTCCTTCATCTCCCTTAATTTCGATGCCATAATCATGCGACCTAGTTAGCACCTGTTTTGGCAATGTATACATGTCTCCCCCCATCCTTGGTGGCTTATCACATTGCGGGCTGATGTGACCCAACTCTCCACAATTATAATATGTGGGCGTCTGTCTCCAAAACCTACCATTACTTTGTCCAGCACCATTCCTAGGTCTTTCTTCATCTCTTGGCTGATTTGCAAACCTCCCTCGACCTCGATTATTTCCCACTTGACCTAGCATGTTTAGGCTGAGATTCTTCATCAAATCTACCACTTGCCTCAAGTCTTGCCTTAGGCCATCATCTTGCATTGCTGTAGTGACCACTGCTGGCATAACCTGAGTAGTAACAAGAACCACTGGTTCATGATGAACCCCTGGCATGCGACCTTGTAAAGAATCCATAGGCTGAAATTCAGACCTCATGGGCAAAGACTCCACCCCTAACTGGCTCATTTTCCTTAGCTTTCACTCTTTGTTCCTTGCTACCTCTAGTGCATCTTCATATGTCCTAGGCTTCTTTAGCTCCACTCTCCAACGTATATTCTCCCAAAGAACAGCTAAGAACCTGTCCTTCTTCATCATGTCAGGCGGGGGTACATGTGGTGCTAAAGCCTTGCACATCCGCTCCCATGCCAATGAAAAATTTCGTATATACGCATCTACTGGCTCACCTTCTTTTTGCACTAAAGCCTGTACTTCTTGCCACACTTTGTCAGGGTCTTCTATCTTCACAAACTCCACTTCCAACCCATGCCTTAGATTGTCCCAACTCAATCTTACAAGTGGATCCGATGCACTAAACTCCTCTTCAAATGTTTTGGACCAGACTCGTGCATCACTCTTCAAACAAATTTGGAGAAGACGTAACATCTGTGCAGGGTCATGAATCTGGTTGCTAATGCAGACAACCTCCATCTTTTCAAAAAATTCTTCCACATCTTCATCACTTCTTCCATGAAACTCTGGATAAGAGAAAGCCATGGCTACCCAAGTTACAATGCTTTGAGAACCCCTTTGAACACATGTGCAAGAACCCAAAACTTTTGACTACCCAATCCCCAGAAACTTCAATGGAGCTCAGCTTTAGATAAGGACAAACACATGCACATCAAATGAGTTTTCATAGTTGATCATTGGAATTACAACAGGCAAACGACATTCC
Source organism: Adiantum capillus-veneris (assembly GCF_014529385.1). Classification (NCBI taxonomy): domain Eukaryota; kingdom Viridiplantae; phylum Streptophyta; class Polypodiopsida; order Polypodiales; family Pteridaceae; genus Adiantum; species Adiantum capillus-veneris. The sequence continues at coordinate 61,446,151 of NC_140940.1, read as the reverse complement.
AAGATCTCTCGTAATCTTCTTGGCCCGAACATAAAGACTATGCGCTGCTGGAAAAAAATCTTCCTGGACACATGAAAATTTATCTGGATTCTTTGAGTTAAATGAAATGGAGTGAATTGAGGGCCATTTTGATCATCCATTAAATCCAACCATGAACCTCCCAAGAAGGCACATCTGACTTAACCTCTGATGTTGCCAAAATTTCAGCAGCATAACAACATAAATGGCTCAAAAGACCAAAAAACCAGCCATCATAACTTGGGAAAATTTCGACAGAGTTTCCCCAGAAGTAGAGCAGTAGGAACCCAAAATATAGACTGTCTATGTATGCACAAACTGTCAACAATAGAGCCCGAGCATCAAGTAGGACTCACTAGTACATAGCCTATGGCGAGGTCAAAAAAAGGGTGCTCCAGCTACCTGTATCACCGAAAGCATCTCCACATTTGAGAATCCCCCAACTCAATAAAAACCTCACACTATCGACCCTCACACATAGGCTAATGCAAATCGCGTATAGTGAAGTCTCAGAAATGACTATCTTCTAGACCAAGTCTCAGAAATGGCTGGGACTGCCAAATACAACCAAGTATGGCTCCACAAGTGCGTACAATGGCAGTTTCCACAAGTAACGTACAATCCAACAAACAATGCGCTCAAACAGGTGCCAAGTGATGCATACCCACAACAACTGCAAGTGACTAGTATATCACTGTACTCCAGCTACTTGTACTTGTGTAAATCACCTGTACCTGTACCTGTCCTTGTAACATGTAACCTGTAACCTGTAATCTGCAACCTGCAACCTATAATCCCGAATCTTGAAGCTTGCAGCTCGAAGTAGAAGGTACTCGAAGAAGATCCTCCGTGGGGGCGCCGAAAGAATGTGGGCGGGATGAAAACACACACAGCGCCTCTATAACGACCCGACACACACTCTTGGAATGATACACACACACACACACTATGGGGCACCACTCGGCTTACACAACACACCTGGCCGAGACAGGGAACACACCTCTAGAGTAAGAGGAGAGAGACTATCCAGTTGCCCACTCCACACAGGTACACACACACACACACACACACACACACAAAACTCAACTCAAAAGAGGAGAACTTCTGATGTTTAGATACAATTGAGCTTGGGCCAACACCAATGGGGAAAATAGCTCACACAATATTGAAGAAATACACCAGATACAACCACAAAGTTAAGTAGAGGCTTCACTCACCGAAGAAGATTACACAAAAAAACAGCAGAAAAAGAGTGAGGAATTTGTCAAAATAGACAACGCCATCGCATCCAAAACAGCCCAAAATCCCAGTCTACAATGTCAAAGTGCTCAAATCCGACCTCGGATGAGCAGTTTACGGCCAAAACAGGCTCCGAAAATCCAAAAAACACACCTGCGGCTGTTTCTCCTCTCTTATCCACGTTTTTTCTGGTCTTCTCTCTGTTTTTTCAGTTCCCACACTTAGCTTTATTAGTTGGGCACCCTTGGCCTTTTAGATGACCTCAAATGGACCCGAACAGGCCAAAAACTGACCTCGCAGTGCATAGTTGTCACCTTTTTGCATCATCCGCACACCTGGCACTCATTTCTTTTCAATAATGCGTCTCCCAACAACGTGAAGTGGCCCCAAAAAGTGGTCCTAATGATGAACTTTCTGCATAACTCTCACAAGAAAACACCCACATTGTGTCCGTCCTCATCCGCGTGCAAATATTGACCCCGTTCGCCCTCCTGACGCCACTAGATGCCATCTAATGCACCTGCTTACCTCATGTCTTCGGCTCCCGGATAGCTTCCTCGAGAAGTTTTAGGCGCTATAAACTCCTCATTATTATAGAAAAAACATACTGGTACTGGTGATAGTGAAAATCGATGCACTATGTACATGCTGTACTACCTGTACACATGTGGGCCCCACCTAACCACCTGGCTTTGGAAAATGGGAAATTCTTTATTTGATGCACCATGGATGTATATGTACATATGCACAATCCCTTGCTTGAAAAAACTCCTAACAACGCTTCATAGAAAAGTTCTCACAAATTGCGGGACCATTACATGACCTAACAAAGAAAAGCGTTAGGTATACATGGTCTGCTAAGGAGAACAATGCTTTCGAAAAGCTTAAAGAAAATCTTATCTCTCAACCTGTGCTTACACTACCGGATCTCTCAAAACCATTTGAGGTCCAATGTGATGCTTGTGGTGATTGCCTTGGAGCTGTTTTGCTCCAAGAAGGGCATGCCATAGGCTATGAGAGTCGAAGGCTCGACCCTGTTGAGCAAGCTCTAGGCATATACGAAAAGGAAATCCTTGCAGGTCTACATGCCTTAGACTCATGGAAGCACTATTTATTGGGGACTCCTTTCATTCTACGAATGGATCACCAAAGTCTTAAGTACTTCATGACGCAGACCAAGCTCTCCGACAAACAAATGAGGTAGGCGAATTTCCTTTCGCAATTTCATTTTCATATTGCTCACATTGCAGGCAAGCATAATCAAGTAGCTTATGCACTCTCAAGACGGCCGAGAGTGCATGTGGTTTCCATAGCAACTCACAATGATCTATCCTCAATGATAGATGAGTACGCTATGGATCCCGATTTTAGAGATGTGATTTCAGCTCTTGCATTAGGGAAGAAAGAAGAACCATTTACTTTACAAGATGGTTATCTTCTCTATGGCAATAGGCTATGCGTTACTAACTCACTACTTGAGAAAGTAGTGTATGAATCTCATGCTCCACCTTATGCGGGGCATAGAGGGATTCAGTCTACCTTAAAGGGAATTGAAACATACTTCTATTGGCCTACCATGAAAGTGAACATACAAGTGTATGTTTCTAAATGTGTGGTATGCCAAAAGACCAAATTTGATAGAGGGAAGCAACTTGGATTGCTTCAACCCTTGCCAATCCATAATTCACCATGGGAGAGCATATCCATGGATTTTATCTTTGGATGCCTACGTCTATCCATGGGAATACGGGAATATGGACGATAGTAGACGCGTTCAGTAAACAAGCTCATTTTATACCTGTCAAAAAGACTATCAAAGCCCATCAAATGGTAACCCTCTTCATTTCACAAATTTTCAAGTACCATGGCTTGCCAATGTCCATAGTGTCGGATAGAGATCCTAGAATGACCAGTAATTTCTGGAAGGGTCTCTTTGAGAATTTAGGGACAAGGCTAAACTTCTCTTTGGCCTATCATCCACAAACGGATGGCCAAAGTGAAATAGCTAACCTAACAATTCTCGATCTACTAAAAGCCTATGTAACGGAAGTAGATCAAATATCCCAATGGGAGAAGTACTTACCCTTAGTGGAGTATGCTTACAATACCATTGTACATACTTCCACGGGAAAAACACCTTTTGAGGTAATTGAGGGAAGATCAAAAAGCCCCTTGCTACTTAAAGTACATGGGAAGATCTTTGCTGCAGATGAGTATAGCCGAGACCTACAAGAATCTTTTCAAAAGATTAAGGATGCTATCTCTATCTCACAGCAAAGGCAAAAGGCTGCTGTTGACAAGCACACAAGAGCCCAAGCCTTTAAAGAAAACGATTGGGTCTTGTTAAAGTTTCCCAAGGCTCGATTAAGGCACACGACGGGCAAGAATCCTACGGGCCACCAAAAGTACTATGCTAAACTAGCAAAAACGTACTATGGTCCCTTCCAGATTCTTAGGCCAATGAATGAGATGGCCTATCAACTCAAGTTGCCCAATCATTGGCTCATACACAATTATTTCCATGTGAGCCTATCAAAGACTTACAAAGGAGAGCCACCTCAAGAACCAACTATTGAAGAGCCACCGAAGATCGAGGACCAAGAGGAGGTGCTGCAGCCGAGTCCATTCTCCGTCATGAAGACAAGGTATTAAGAGGCGGTAACTATCCGGCGATATCTTATTAATTTTAAGAATTATTCTTTCAAGATGCTAGATGGATGCAAGGCATACAATTAAAGGATAACCTAAACCTTGTCAATGCTTACAATGCTTCCCAAGAGTAAGCAAATGTACAAAATGTTAAAAATGAACAATTTTTTTTGTCTTATAAGACTCTCTTTTTCTTTATTGTGCACAAAAATGAAGTAGTATGCATGGTTAGATCATGTTTGCGGAGACGGTCTCCCAAACACCAAGTAGAGCTTGTCACTCTACTATGGAAGACTGATAGGACTAATGTGCAGACATGCTTGCGGTAGTCTCAGGCTTTCAAGCGCCAAATGGACTAGTCATCCATTGTGGAATGATGGCGTAGGGTAACATAGGGATCCTCTACCCACTAAGAAAAGGACTCATGAATATGCTTTATCTTCTCTACACCATAGTCTAGGACGACTATGATTTCAAGAGAGAGGTAATGTCATAATAATCAATATCTAATTCTCCTAAATGATTTTCTCATATTAAACTGATCATTTAATGTGGGGAAGTGCCAGGGGAGATAAAGCTAGAATATTGGTTAAGCTAGCAGACCGGCCACAGTAGGGATCCAAAGGGGTTCATCCCATTAAGACTTCCAAAATGCTAAGGTTCCAAAATTCAAAGGTTGTGTCCAAAGGTCAACCCTACGGAAATTGGATGCTTTGTGTGTGACCAAAAAATGTCTTTGAACATCCCTACATAGGAGGGGGCGAGCCTAGCAAGTAGGGGATGAGAGAGAAGGCCACACACACACACACACAAGCTCCCTTTACACAAAGGGAATGAGGGACACATGTCAGCTCCCTAGGCCAGATGCCCACAAGGTGTACCCAATTACTATTGGATGACCCTTGAAGTGGACCAATGAGAATTAGGCTAGAGTAAATTTAGACTAATTAATTTTAAAACACTTAATAAAAAGAACCAATGAAAATTAAGTCTCCTGGATGATTATTGGGCAGCCTGTGAAGGGGTCCAATAGGAATTGAGCAGCCCAATGGGCTACTTAATTCCTATTGGTCAGAATGGGGAAAGGTCCAATGGGGATTTAATTCATTTAAATCAATAAAGTTTAATTGATTAAGCTCTCAGAAAAGGGGAAAGGGGGACACATGTCAGAAGGCTATCACTTATGCTGCTTAATAGTCATTGGCTTGGGGAGGTCCAATGGGGAGCCTGCAAGAGCAAATAGCAAGATGGCTCGCCCAAGAGAGAGAGGGGGATAATTTTTGCAAGGCATTATCTCACACACACTTACACAATCTCATGTGTGAAGAAAGAGAAGACTATCTCTTCCCGAGCTTTAATGGAGAGCTCATCACCTACTCCAAGCTTGTGAGATAGAAGCCTACATCGACACACTCTTGGCTTGTGGATGCAAATCCAACCAAGAGCCAAGCTTCAATGCATGGTCATCTCCTCTACCAAGCTAATTACTAAGCTAAAGCTATGCTAATATGAGTGATTATGTGAGGAGATGTACATCTTTCTCGTAAGATACTCCTTCCTCTCAATCTACTCTCATACCCTACTAGCTCTCACCATCTTCAAATCTATGTGAGGTCTTGGGTCTGAGAACGGGGATAATTAAAGTTGTGTTTACTAAGTGTTTTGCTTAGTGCATGAATCTTTCATCTTCATTGCACTAGCTAGTCTTGAAGCAACACAAAGAATTGTTTTGTACAATGTCTCTCTTGATGGGAGAAACCATAATACAAAGCCTTTTGGAGGGGGGACCAGCTCCATGCAAATCCGGTCCTCAACTGTTGTCAATAGCTTAATTTCTCTCTTTTGAAAGTCTTGTTGATGCTATCTAACTAGGTGTTATGCTTTTTGTTGCTCTTTCCACCCAAGCACTCTTGTAATTCTCATTAGGAATCTATTCTAATGAAATTCCCGCTATGTTCATGCTAATTTCCGCTACACACATGTTATTAGGCGATTAAATGTTACACTTGACACTATGGAAATTGAGTTAGAATCTATAGGCAAGCTGGTCATTTACCTTAAGTGGGGAAAGCTCTCAGGATCATGTTATCATTGTGGACATCTGGGACCTTTCTTCAAGAATTGCCCTACATTAGCTAAAGGCTCAAGCGAGGTTATTCCCTCTTATCCTGGCAGTAAGCACTTGGTGCCCGAAGAACAAATTTTTGGCAAAACAGGTTCAGATTCTATAGAGCAACCTTCCCCCCCTCTTGCTCAAGCACCTAGCCCTGAATATGAAGTCCCTCCTAGTAGGTTTACAACAACATCTTTTAGACAGGAGATAGGAATAAAACCTCCCCTCATGTAGGGAGCCAGGCCAACTCCTCTCCCTCTTCTTCTAAGAACCGAAGATCTCTAGACAAGGGTAAAAGAGTGGTTGACTCTGACGAATACCACTCATCAAATAAAACTTTCAGGACTCGACCAAGCATATCAGGATATACCTCACCTAATGTGTTTGATGTTCTTCAAGATATCCTTTCCTCACATACTTTGGCAGCTTCACTCTGTGCTCATGCAACACTCTGTCACTAAGAGCAATGCAACTCCAAATCATGTTAATATTGAGGTGTTGATAAAAGATAGTCCTAGTGATGAGGAAACTAAGTTAGTTATGGATACCCCTCAATAATTCTCCTCATGAAAGTTGCAACCTTCAATGTTAAGGGTCTCAGCTGCCCCTCTAGGCTGCTGGTATTTCAAAATCAATTGCTGACCTTTGATTTCGATATCTATCTAGTTCAAGAGCATAAGTTGCATGATAAAGCTAGGGATGTAATGCTGTCATAATAATGAATGTCTAATTCTCCTAAATGATTTTCTCATGTTAAACGGATCATGTAATATGAAGAAGTGCCAGGGGAGAAAAAGCTAGAATATTGGTTAAGCTAACAGACCGGACACAATAGGGATCCCAAGGAGGGAAACTAGGGATCCAAAGGGGTGGGCATCTATAAAAGAGCCATGTGCAGCAATGGGATTAAAAGACCCTAAGGTTCAGCCCATTAAGACTTTCAAAATGCTAAGGTTCCAAACTTCAAAGGTTGTGTCCAAAGGTCAAACATTGGGGGAATTGTATGCTTTGTGTGTGTCCCAAAAGTCTTTAGCAATCCCCACATAGGAGGGGGCGAGCCTTGCAAGTAGGCGATGAGAGAGAAACTCACACACACACACACACACACACACAAGCTCCCTTTACACAAAGGGAATGAGGGACACATGTCAGTTCCCTAGTCCAGATGCCCAGAAGGTGTACCCAATTCCTATTGGATGGCCTTGGAGGTGGACCAATGAGAATCAAGCCAGAGTAAGTCTAGTTTAATTAATTTAAAAACACTTAATAAAAGAACCAATAAGAATTAAGCTCTCTAGAAGACTATTGGACACTCTCCCAAGTGAACCAATGAGCATTCAGCAGCTCAATGGCTGCCTGATACCTATTGGACAGGAGACAAAGGGTCCAATGAGAGTTTAGCTGAATTAAATAAATACCTAAAGATCTCACAAAAGGGGAAAGGGGGGCACATGTCAGAAGGCTATCACTTATGCTGCTTAATTACCATTGGCTAATAAGCCTGGGAGGTCCAATAGGATGCTAGCAAGAGCAAATAGCAAGAGGGGTTGACCAAGAGAGAGAGGGAAATGATTTTTCAAAGGAATTATCACCTACACACTCACACTAGCTCATGTGTGAAGTAAAGAAGACTCTCTCTCCTTCTTAAGCTTTAATGGAAATCTTATCACCTACTCCAAGCTTGTGACAAGGAAGGCCTACACCAACAACTCTTGGCTTTGTGATGCAAATCCAACCAAGAGCCAAGCTTCAATTCATGCTCATATGAGTGATCATGTGAGGAGATGTACATCTTTCTTGTAAGAATACTCCTTCCTCTCAATCTACTCTCATACCCCGCTAGCTCTCACCATCTTCGAAGGTGTGTGAGGTCTTGCGTCTGAGACCGTGAGGGAATTGATGTTGTGTTTGATAAGTGTTTTGCGTAGTGCATGAAGTTTCCGTCTTCATTGCAGTAGCTAGTATTGAAGGAACACAAGAAATTTTATTGTAAAATGTCTCTCTTGATGGGAGAAACCATAATACAAAGCCTTTTGGAGGGGGGACCGGCTCCATGCAAATCCGGTCCTCAACTATTGTGAATTGCTTAATTTCTCTCTCTTTTGAAGTATTGTTCATTCTATCTAACTAGGTGTTATGCTTTTTGTTGCTCTCTCCACTCAAGCACTCTTGTTAATCTCATTAGGAATCTATTCTAATGAAATGCTCACAATGTTCATGCCATTTTCCGCTACACACAAGTTACTAGGCCATTAAATGTTACATTGGTATCAGAGCACAAGGTTTCTCTTTTCTTGCTCAAGAAGGGAGGTCCTCAAGCTACCTATAAATGGTTGGTACTATTAAGTGCACGTGAGTAAGTAGAATAGGTATTTTTGAGCCTTGCAGTGCGCCTTCCTTTGTGCAGCTAATGGGGCATCACCGTCGAGAGCTATGGTCTTAATAGTGGAGTCCTACGGGGCTTGCCTACAGCTTAACCACTATTGAGCTATTAGAAGCTTGACAGGAGTCAGTGTTGTTTGGGTGTTGAACGACCCTCTCTTCTATTCCTTGCAATTAATGGTATTCAAGCCACAGGTACAATGGCTTGAGTGCTTTTTCTATAGGGGTAAAGAGGAGTAGCAACTAGGGCTTGAAGTGCCAAAGTACACCTAAAAGTTGTTAGAATGGCTGACAATAATAAAGAGAGTGAAATTAATGTTGATAACTTTGATTTTCCTAATGAGCAAGCTACTAATGATGCCTCGATGCTTGTTAACTATCTTGTTTCTACGCTTCAACAAGTCGTGGGCAATCCATCCCTCCAAAGTGAAGTGCAACAGCAGCTTTGTGCTCGTGGGATTCTCCAAGCTCCCCACCATGACAAGGGAATACCTAGGAAGCCTCCTTGCAAGACTTCCAAAAGAGGTCTCTCCAATTTGGGAAGAGAAAAAGGATCCCTATGAAGGGCTCAAAAATTTTCTCCTTGATGATGCATCTCCTTCTCAAAGGAGAATTCAAGAGCCTCCCCCGAAGGAATGAGAAATAAGTGAGTCTCCCGCCACCTCGACGACGATGGCTCCACGAAGACAGTGGGCTAAACGCTCTCCATCACCTCCAAAATGGAGAAGACCATCGCATACTTCTCCACACCATACTTCAAAGAGGGATGACAAAAAGAAAGAGAAGAAAAAGGCGAGAAAGAGGACACCCTCTTCTCCATGTTCTTAATCCTCTTCCTCTTATGAAAGTGATGGTGAAGACAAAGAAGATCAAGTAAATAAAAAGGCGAGAAAGAGGTCACCCTCTTCTCCATCTTCCTCAAATTCTTCATCTTCTGAAGAAAGTGATGGTGCAACCTTTGAACCATCAAAAAGAAGAGGCCATAGTAAATCCTATGCCGCGTGGAAGAGGTCGTCCAAGATCAAGAAATTCAAAGAGGGAGGGAAGAGCATCTCTTTCCTTACCTATGATGGCACTTTTGGTGCTATGGACAAAGTCTTGGCCTTTATCCAACAATTTGATGCGGCGTTCGGAGATGAGGGCTTCACGGAGTCCTCTAAGCTATGCTATGTAGATATGCACTTTGAAAATTCCACCAGACAATGGTGGTCTAGCCTATGGTGCAATGTTGAAGCTCCACGAACATGGAAAGCTTTAAGAGCTTCCATTATGAAGCAGCTTTTGGCCACCGATGCCAAAGACAAAGCACTCACCGAATGGCGAAGCTTAAATCTCTATCCCTATGAATCCATCCACAAATATGTAGACAAGTTTTGGGACTTACAGCTCATAGCCACTCTCTTCAAAAAATTGGATTTTGGAGAGCAAAAGCAGCAATTTTGTGGGGGCTTAACCAAAGAAATGGCAGAGTATGTCAACTTCCAAAGTCCATGCACCATATCGGCGGTAATACATCATACTATGATGGCCTTTTTAATCAATTTCCAAACAGGGGCTAAAAGGAATTCTAAGCCCCCTGAAAACAAGGGTTCCAATGAGCCTAAGCGGAAGGACAATGTCCAAAGTCTCCTAAGGGCAACTCCAACAAAGCTAAAGAGAAGGGAGTTTATAAAGGCAAAAATAAACTCTCTCATGAAGATCTTGAGTGTTATTGCAACGATAATCGGTGTTTCAAGTGCGGTGAACAAGGGCATGCGTACCCCGCTTGTCCCCAAAAGAACAACTGCAATGATCCTTCTAGAGCTACCTTGGTCGAAATCCAAGAGGAGGAAACTCACCACAAAGGATCTCCTGTAGGCCATGCTTGGGGAAAGGAACATGATTCTTTTATTCTCTTTGACCCTGGTTCTACTCACAATTTTATATCTATAGAGTTGGCCACCAAGCTAGGCATACAAGCCTATGAGATGGGATATATCCTACCCGCAGAAAGTGCTTTCAAGGGGCAAGAAGCTTCAGTCACTCCCTTAATCGGGAAATTAAGGCTCCATGTCCAAAGCTATGTGGACAAAGAGGACTTCTTTATCTCTCCTCTCAAGCATGAGGATTTAATCCTAGGGGCACCATGGTTTGATCGCATGGCTGCCAATGTTAAATTACCTGAAAGGAGAATCTCCTTTAAGTTCAGGGAAAAAGATATGTATATAGATTCTAAGGAAATGGATAACACTATACCCATTGTACATACACAAGCTTTCAACAAGTCAATAAAGAGCTCTATTTCCATGTACATGATCTTTGTTAAAGATTCTCAAAATGAACCTATTGTTTTAGCAAAAGAAAATATACACAATCAAAAGGAATTAGAGTTATCCAATTTTCTCAAGGGGTTTCAAGATGTCTTTATTGACGACATCCCTTGTGAGCCATCTCCTAAACGAGGCAATGATGACCATGCAATTGAACTTCTTCCAGGAAGTTCACCGGCTAATAAACCTCCTGATAGAGTTTCTCAAGCTCAACAAGAGGAGATTATGCGGCAAGTGCATGAGTTAGTTGAGAAGGGAATGGTTAGGGCTAGCTCATCTCCATTTTGTTCTCCTGTGCTACTAGTGCAAAAGAAAGACGGCACATATTGTATGTGTGTCTACTATAGAGCACTAAATAGGATCACTATCAAAAATAGGTTTCCTGTTCTACGGGTAGAAGACCTATTTGATAAGCTACAAGGCTCCACCTACTTCAGTAGGATTGACCTAAAAAGTGGCTATCATCAAATAAGGATAGTCGATCAAGACATTGTAAAGACCGCATTTTGCACTACGTTTGGTCTTTATGAATACATTGTCATGCCTTTTTTCTTGACCAATGCACCAGCCACATTCAATCACTTGATGGAGAATCTATTCAGGCCTCACCGAACCTTTACTGGAGTGTTCTTTGATGATATCATCATCTACTCTAACTCATTAGACGAACACAAGCGACACCTCCAGGTAATATTTCAAGTTCTAAGAGGGAATAAACTTTATGTTAATCGAAAGAAAAGTGAATTTTTCTTACAAGAGATTTAGTATTTAGGTCACATTATCTCTCAAGATGGCATCCAAATGGATCCATCAAAGTTAGAGGTAATAAAAAGATGGCATTAACCAAGGTGATTTCAGACCTTGCACTAGGGAAGAAGGAGGAACCATTTACTTTACAAGATGGTTATCTTCTCTATGGAAATAGACTATGTATTACTAGCTCACTACGTGAGAAATTAATGTATGAATCTCATGCTCCTCATTATGTATGACATAGAGGGATTCAGTCTACCTTAAAGGGGATTGAGACATATTTCTATTGGCCTACCATGAAAGAAAACATACAAGAGTATGTTTCTAAATGTGTGGTATGCCAAAAGACAAAGTTTGATAGAGGGAAGCAGCTTGGATTGCTTCACCTTTTGCCAATCCCTAATTCACCATGGGAGAGCATATCCATGGATTTTATCTTTTGATTGCCTAAGTCTATCCATGGGAATACAGGAATATGGACGATAGTAGACAGGTTTAGTAAGCAAGCTCATTTTATACCTGTCAAAAAGACTATCAAAGCCCATCAAATGGGAACCCTCTTCATTTCTCAAAGGCATGGCTTGCCAATGTCCATAGTGCCGGATAGAGATCCTAGAATGACCAGTAATTTCTGGAAGGGTCTCTTTGAGAATTTAGGAACAAGGCTAAACTTCTCTTCGGCCTATCACCCACAAACGGATGGCCAAAGTGAAATAGCTAACCTAACAATTCTCGATCTACTAAAAGCCTATGTAACGGAAGTAGATCAAAGATCCCAATGGGAGAAGTACTTACCCTTAGTGTAACAGGACTTGATTTTGAGGTGTTTTAGTAATAAATTTTGTTTTTCTAGGAAGTTTTGGTCGTTTTAAAGTTAGTCCACTGTGTAGAAGGATGTGTGGATTGTTTTCGTCCAATAAATGTTTTTGATCCGGAAGGCACTTTCTGGGGCATTTTCGAAGGTGTTAACGTGGGATTTTGAAAAAGTGATGTATGAAGCAATTGAAGCCTGCGTTATAAGGAATAACTTTGGTTCTTTGAGTCTTTAGAGATTTTGATGTTTTGATGCTCGGTGAGGGCCAAAGATTAAGAAAAAAGTGGGATTTACTGTTTTTGCATCGTTTTTGTAGAAAATACTGTTTTGCAGGTTGATTTTCAACAAATCAGAGCAGGCTATGGAGATTTTCCATCACATAGCCGTCCAAGAGCGTAGCGAGGGCAACAAGATTGTGTGAGACGGACTTGGGCTGTTTTGGTTCCGTTTGGGATTTATGTTCAGTTGAAGATAGCTGAAAACTTTGTGAAACAAAAAAAAAAGTTTCAAAAATCTAACCTTTACGGATCGCTTCGCGATCACGTTTTTACCTTGTTCTCGCAGGTATACTTGGCACGCAAGTCGAGTCGACCGAACGCCAAAAATAGAAAAGCGGCTATTTTGAGAGGTCGCATGCTTTTGGAGGGAAAAAAAAAATCAGAATAGAAGGACGGGTGGTGCATTTTGGGGATCATTCACCGATCTCTCTTCTGCGAGTGGAGTGCGAGTGAGACGCTGCATGCAAGCGAATTGAAGCTCGGGGGTGGTCGGGAGGTTCGAGCTCCGTACAACGGAGTTTGCCAATATATTTTGCTCCTCTGTTGTATCAAACACTATCAATACAAAGATTTCTTCCTTTGTTTTTGATGTCTATCTCTATTATTCTGTTCCTGTGATACTTAGTGGAGTATGCCTACAATAACACTGTACATACTTCCATGGGAAAAGCACCTTTTGAGGTAATCGAGGGAAGATCCAAAAGTCCCTTGCTACTTAAGGTACACGAGAAGATCTTCGCTGCAACTAAGTATAGCCGAGACCTACAAGAATCTTTCCAAAAGATTAAGGATGCTATCTCTATCTCACAGCAAAGGCAAAAGGTTGCTGGTGACAAGCACAGAAGAGCCCAAGCCTTTAAAGAAAATGATTGGGTCTTACTCAAATTTCCCAAGGCTCGATTAAGGCACATGACGGACAAGAATCCTACGGGACACCAAAAGTACTATGCTAAGTTAGCAAAAAAGGTACTATGGTCCCTTCCAGATTCTTAAGCCAATCAACGAGATGGCCTATCAACTCAAGTTGCCCAATCATTGGCTCATACACAATGCTTTCCATGTGATCCTATTAAAGCCTTACAAAGGAGAGCCACCTCAAGAGCCAACTATTGAAGACCCACCAAAGATCGAGGACCAAGAAGTAGTGTTGCAGCCCGAGTCCATTCTCCGACATGAAGACAAGGTACTGAGAGGCGGTAAGACTATCCGATGATATCTTATTAAGTTTAAGAATTATCCTTTTGAAGATGCTAGATGGATGCAAGACATACAATTAAAGGATAACCTAAACCTTGTCAATGCTTACAATTCTTCCCAAGAGTAAGAAAATGTTAAAAATGAACAAAATTTTTGTCTTATAAGACTCTCTTTTTCTTTATTGTGCACAAAAATGAAGTAGTATGCATGCTTAGATAAAGTTTGCAGAGACGACGTCTCCCGAACACCAAGTACAGCTTGTCACTCTACTATGGAAGATGATAGGACTAATGTGCAGACATGCTTGCGGCAGCCTCAGGCTCTCAAGCGCCAAATGCACTACTCATCCATTGTGGAATGATGTCGTAGGGTAACATAGGGATCCTATACCCGCTAAAAAAAGGACTAATGAATATGAGTTATCTTCTCTACCCCATAGTCGAGGATGACTATGATTTCAAGAGAGAGGTAATTTCATAATAATGAATATCTAATACTCCTAAATGATTTTCTCCAGTTAAACTGATCATTTAATATGAAGAAGTGCCAAGGGAAAAAAAAGCTAGAATATTGGTTAAGCTAACAGACCAGCCACAATAGGGATCCCAAGGAGGGAAAATAGGGAACCAAAGGGGGGGGCATCTGCAAAAGAGACATGTGCAACAATGGGCTTAAAAGACCCTAAGGTTTAGCCCATTAAGACTTTCAAAATGCTAAGGTTCCAAAATTCAAAGGTTGTGTCCAAAGGTCAAACATTGGGGGAACAGAATGCTTTGTGTCTATCCCAAAAGTCTTTAGCAATCCCTACATAGGAGGGGGCGAGCCTTGCAAGTAGGGGATGAGAGAGAAACACACACACAAGCTCCTTTTACACAAAGGGAATGAGGGACACATGTCAGTTCCCTAGCCTAGATGCCCACAAGGTGTATCCAATTCCTATTGGATGGCCTTGGAGGTGGACCAATGAGAATCAGGCTAGAGTAAATCTAGTTTAATTGATTTAAAAACACTTAATAAAAGAACCAATAAGCATTAAGTTCTCTAGAAGACTATTGGACAATCTCCCAAGGGGACTAATGAGCATTCAGCAGCTCAATGGCTTGCCTGATTCCTATTGGCCAGGAGACAAAGGGGTCCAATGAGAGTTTAATTGAATTAAATAAATACCTAAATATCTCACAAAAGGGGAAAGGGGGACACATGTCAGAAGGCTATCACTTATGCTGCTTAATTACCATTGGTTAAGCCTGGGGAGGTCCAATAGGATGCTAGCAAGAGCAAATAGCAAGAGGCGTCAACCAAGAGAGAGAGGGGGCTGATTTTTCAAAGGCATTATCACCTACACACTCACACTAGCTCATGTGTGAAGTAAAGAAGACTCTCTCTCCTTCTCAAGCTTTAATGGAAATCTTATCACCTACTCCAAGCTTGTGAGAAGGAAGGGCTACACAACCAACTCTTGGCTTTGTGATGCAAATCCAACCAAGATCCAAGCTTCAATGCATGATCATCTCCTCTACCATGCTAATTAATAAGCTAAGCTGTGATAATAGGAGTGGTTATGTGAGGAGATGTACATCTTTCTCGAAAGAATACTCCTTCTTCTTCTCAATCTACTCTCATACCCCGCTAGCTCTCACCAGCTTCGAAGGTGTGTGAGGTCTTGGGTCTGAGACCATGAGGTAATTGATGTTGTGTTTGATAAGTGTTTTGCGTAGTGCATGAAGTTTCATTGTTCATTGCACTAGCTATTATTGAAGGAACACAAGAAATTGTATTGTAAAATGTCTCTCTTGATGGCAGAAACCATTGTACAAAGCCTTTTGGAGGGGGGACCGGCTCCATGCAAATCCGGTCCTCAATTGTTGTCAATTTCTTAATTTCTCTCTCTTTTGAAGTATTGTTTATGTTACCTAACTAGGTGTTAGTCTTTTTGTTGCTTTCACCACACAAGCACTCTTGTTAATCTCATTAGGAATCCATTCTAATGAAATGCTCACTATGTTACTAGGCCATTAAATGTTACAAATGCGCTTTAAAGGATACAGTCTATTGTTTGGTGGAAAAAAAGGACAATACTCAGGTACTTTGACATATACTCCCTCAAGCCTCAATGGATCCTTAACCATAAATCAAGGAGATGCTTTGTCTTCCAAGTGGAATCCCAATGGGGACCAATGCAAATAAGTAATTTTTATGCTCCTAATGATGTTGCATCTAGAATAGAGTTGTGGAGATGGCTCCCCCATCTAAACTGGCCACAAGGTATGCTTGGAGGAGACTTTAACGTGGTCGAGACCTTTGACAAAACCACCTCCTTATCTACTATAATGTCAGCAGCTCAAAGCTCTGAATGTGACACCTTGCAGAGCCAAACTCATTTGTCTGATGCGTGGACTCGTGCTTCTAGATCCTTTACACGATTCATCTTTCACTCCCTATCCCACCAAGGATCCTGGTCTAGAGTAGATAGACTCTACTTTGTTGGATTTGCTTCGCTCCCGAACTCAAAAAAAATATAAGTTGATGTTGGTACTGCGCTATTAGATCACTTTCCTATTGTTTCACAACTTATTGATTTCGAAATGCAAAATATGAAGCCAGCAAGAATTCCAAACCCTTAATGATTAATAACGCATTGCTTACTCAGAAGTTGTTTAGGATACAGGTCCTCGATCTTATTCATTCTACATTTGTTGCTAACCCAAACCCTCTCTCAGCCTCGTTGTGTATAGTCTCTAACATGTAGCATTACATTAGAACTGTTGATAAATTGAATGCTCAAAAAGGCAGTGCTAGAGAAAGAACAAAACAGCTTGTGCTCGAACCTGGTAGATAGTCTACTGCATCGTGTCACAAGGAAATACAAGAGCTAATCCTGCTACCGAGATGTAATTTTAGATTTTGGAATATGGGTCGAATTCAATGTAAAAAGCAGAGATATCTATGTAGACAAGGGTGGTTTGCAGATGGAGGAAAATGAATCATTCAATCCTTTTATAAAAAACTCAAGTAAAAATAAAGAGGAAGAATCTGTCAGGTCTTCAGAATGGCGATAGCCTCCTCTAACCAAGGGAATGAAATTCTAAGATATGACTACCAGTATTCTAGTGCTATACTTAATGTAAGCCAGATGTAGCTTCTGACAGAATAAATGTCTATTGAAATCTCTCTTTGACTACAGTCACTCCATGCATTGAGGTGCAAAAGATTACAGCTTGGAGCAAAGCACTAAATGACGTAGAGTTGGATATGTGTGAGCAAAATTTACCAAATGAAAAATGTTCTGGCATCTGTGGATTATCCAAGGAATTATGCACTCCTCATTGGTCAGAATTGAAAGGAATAGTGTGCACATTAGTGAATGTAATTTGGATGTCTGATTGCAGGATCCTGCCCTCAAGTAAGGAAATCATAAAGCTGATCCCTAAGAACAACCTTCCTAAAAATAAACTCTTGATTGATTGGATGGCCAATCGCACCATGACTGGATTCTTTACCCAAAATAAAGGCCCAATCTTTTGTTATCAAAATAAAACCTGAGTTTGCACAAAACACATTTCACCGTGCCCAAGCAGGTTCATTGATGGAAGATCTATTTATGATAACACACTTATAGTCAACTAGGTATAGAATACTATATAAATTATAAGCGGACATGGTTATGTTTCAAATTGATTTTGTCAAGTCTTTTGAATAGTGCAGTGGGGTTTGTGCAAAGTGTACTAAAGAAGATGGGGTTTGGCAATGAGAAAAGCAACTTCATCAAATTGTTCGGGCAGCAGGCCTTCTCAAAGTTCTGACTAATGGTAGATCTCTGAGAAGGTGAGAATTTGCAGATTTGGTAGGCAAAGGTTGTCTATCAGCCCACTTTTTTTTCTTTTTGCAACGGATTTGCAGACGACACCTTTGTGTTCCTCAAAAGGAAAAACTATTTCAATGTATTGCTCGATGTATAAAAGTACTAGAATTATATGCATTAGCAACTAGGTTAAATCTAAATTTTAAACAAATCTGTCCTCATTGATATTTGAGTCACGGACTTTGATGCTCTATTTGGTCTGGGAAGAGGTGCCCAAAGGCATGTATTCAGACATTGGATACCCCATTGGAGTGGGTGCGTCTCAAACCGAGTTGCAACAATGGGGTAGTGGAGTAAGGTGCAAGCCAAAATTGTAGCTTGGTACTATGATGAGTGGCCCTTACATGTCAGATTAAGGATAGTCTAATCTATCCTCATCCCTTACATGATGTAGTGGTTGCCTTTGTTGGATTGGTCCGACAAAATGTTACAAAAATGTACAACAGCCATGTCTAGGTTTTTATGGAGGATTCATTCTATCGCGGCTGCCTTGATTGAATGGGATAAATTGCCCTTCCCGTACACATTGGGTGGTCTGTACATTCTAATATGAAATGACATGCCCAGGAAAGAAGAGATTGCCTCATAAAGCACATCTTGGATAATGATATTGATTGTTCAGTATGCTTGTGGAAATTGATTCATACAGCTATAGTGTACTTTCATGGGGTTTGGCATGTGAATGTTTGGGATAAACTGTTTTCAGCTGCTGCATTCAAAACTGGGTTTGATATCTCCAATATGGTGATAAAAACATGGAAAAGGAGCTGCTCTATTTTGCATTGGTAAGGGAGAATCATGTACACTGGTAATTATTTGGGTGCTGAAAACGTATATTGGAGCTTTGTGTTTACAGTTCCTCCTACCAAATTGATGGGAAAACCTGCTATTACCCTATTCAAAAAGGGTATTCTTGAAATTAATCAAATACTAGACTCTAACTTGAGTTGAAACTATTTTCTACAGCCAGACGACTGTAAAAAATGCGCAGAGTCAGGTTCATAGGACTGTGGCACCAGCTAGGAGCACATGTATTTAGCCTACGTGTTTCTGGCCAGCCAAACCTAAAAGAAGAATAGAGATTGGACTTTGCCAGTGTGTACGGCCATTAGTAGAAATCATTTCTTCTTCAATTTTTATTCATCTTCATTACAGATTCTTGTATTGTGAAGATGTAATAAACAATGTGGATTACATGTGCACAATAAATGGTGGTTGAATGTATTATCTGATATTGGTGAATTCCAAAACCAATTCAAATTCAAGTCTTTTTATGGTAGTATGTACAAGGGTATTGCCTACAGGTTGTCAGCTTAAAACAAAGGTATTTACAGATGAGAAGGGCAGCAGATGTAAGGGTAATGAGTCTGTTGAACATGTTTTTCGGCATTGTTAAATAGTTGCAGAGCAGTGAAATGGGCTGAACTTGAATATATATGTGGTCATACATCTTAGGGAGTTCAAATCACAAGATCAAATTGACTTTATCCAAGGTGAACACACACCAGGACAATGCCTAGAATTTGCAGTATAGTCATTCAGAGTTTGGATTTGTGGTTTATATGGTGAATGAGGAATATGGCTACATTTGACAGTAGCACAGGATTTAAGCAGACAGTGCCTATGTCAGTCAAAGACAGATTGTTGGTGGATAGAGTTTCTTTACAAGATCAAGCCCTAAAGGAAAGGGTGCTCCAAGTCATCCATAGGTTGAAGGTGTAATAGCTAAGTGAATTGAGAGAATGGAATTCCTGAACACGATGTTTACATGTAAGATAATGTAATATAGAAACAAAGGATTTGAGAAGAGAGAGAGAGAGAGAGAGAGAGAGAGAGAGAGAGAGAGGAGACAAGCTGGCATGGTAACGCACTTAGCCCTTTAGCTACAAGCTTGCTGCTAGGTATGCCACCTTGCAGCTACACATGGCTCCACAAATTAGATAAAGAGTAGATGTTGTTGGCGGAAAAAAAGGACAATACTCAGGTACTTTTACATATACTCCCTCAAGCCTCAATGGATCCTTAACCATAAATCAAGGAGATGGTCTGTCTTCCAAGTGGAATCCCAATGGGGACCAATGCGAATAAGTAATTTTTATGCTCCTAATGATGTTGCATCTAGAATAGAGTTGTGGAGATGGCTCCCCCATCTAAACTGGCCACAAGGTATGCTTGGAGGAGACTTTCACCTGGTCGAGACCTTTGACCAAACCACCTCCTTATCTACTATAATGTCGGCAGCTCAAAGCTCTGAATGTGACACCTTGCAGAGCCAAACTCATTTGGCTGATGCGTGGACTGGTGCTTCTAGATCCTTTACACGATTCATCTTTCACCCCCTATCCCACCAAGGATCCTGGTCTAGAGTAGATAGACTCTACTTTGTTGGATTTGCTTCGCTCCCGAACTCAAAAAAAATATAAGTTGATGTTGGTACTGCGCTATTAGATCACTTTCCTATTGTTTCACAACTTATTGATTTCGAAATGCAAAATATGAAGCCGCAAGAATTCCAAACCCTTAATGATTAATAACGCATTGCTTACTCAGAAGTTGTCTAGGATACAGGTCCTCGATCTTATTCATTCTACATTTGTTGCTAACCCAAACCCTCTCTCAGCCTCGTTGTGTATAGTCTCTAACATGTAGCATTACATTAGAACTGTTGATAAATTGAATGCTCAAAAAGGCAGTGCTAGAGAAAGAACAAAACAGCTTGTGCTCAAACCTGGTAGACAGTCTACTGCATTGTGTCACAAGGAAATACAAGAGCTAAGTTCCGCTAGAGATGTAATTTTAGATATTTGGAAAATGGATCAATGTAAAAAACAGAGATATCTATGTAGACAATGGGTGGTTGCAAATGGAAAAGACTCATCCAAATCCTTTTATAAAAAACTCAAGTAAAAAAAAAAGGAAGAATCTGTCAGTTCTTCAGAATGGCGATAGGCCTCCTCTAACCAAGGGAACTGAAATTCTAGATATGACTACCGAGTATTCTAGTGCTATACTTAATGTAAGCCCAGATGTAGCTTCTGACAGAATAAATGCTATTGAATCTCTCTTTGACTACAGTCACTCCATGCATTGAGGTTGCAAAAGCTTACAGCTTGGAGCAACCACTAAATGACGCAGAGTTGGAATATGTGTTGAGCAAAATTACCAAATGAAAAATGTCGTGGCATCTGTGGATTATCCAAGGAATTATGCAGTCCTTTTGGTCAGAATTGAAAGGAATAGTGTGCCCATTGCTGAATGCGATTTGGATGTCTCAATGCATGGATCTTGCCCTCAAGCATGGAATCATAAAGCTGATCCCTAAGAACACCTTCCCTAAAACTTTGGCTGATTGGAGGCCCGTCACCATGACGGGGATTCTTTACGAAATACTGGCCAAATCTATTGCTATAAGAATAGCACCTGAAATGTGAAAACACATTCACCCTGCCCAAACAGGCTTCATTGATGGCAGGTCTATTTATGATAACATACTCACAGTCCAACTAGGTATAGAACATACTATAAATTATAAGTAGGACATGGTTATGTTTCAAATTGATTTTGTCAAGGCTTTTGACACAGTGCAGTGGGATTTTGTGCAAAGTGTACTAAAGAAGATGGGGTTTGGCAAAGCAACTTCATCAACTTGTTGGGGCAGCATGCCTTTTCCAAAATTGTGATTAATGGTAGACTCTCTGAGGAGGTGAGTATTGCGAGAATTTTTAGGCAAGGTTGTCCTATTTGCCCACTTTTTTTTGTTGTTGCAACTCACCCTTTGTATTCTTCTTTGGATGCCCTGGCTGCAAATGGGCCTGTATCAAACCAGTAAGTACCCTGTAGCTATCCGATGCTCAACGGTCTTCCTCCGCCTCTTGTCACCTATGAACAATATTTGGGAAAACTGTGAACAGTATTCGGGAAAAAAATCCAAACATACAAAATTCCTTTCCTTCTTTATTTCAAGATGAAATTTTAGAAAATTAGGCTATTTTTTTAAAAAAATTACACTATTTTTGTCTATTCTGGGGCGGCATTTCTCCTTTTTCCCGTGCCCTCAACCGGATTTTTTTAAATTGAAAATGGCACGATATTAAGCTAACACATTTCTCCCGAACAATGCCTATGAAGAGATGCCTAGAGGCAGTCAACAAGCTTGCACATTTTTGCAGCGATCGTCTAAACCCACTGCCCAGCCTTAGTGTTGTTCACACTGGGCAGCACATGGCCTGCAAAAAGCGCTCTTGTGTAGGTTGCTGCAAGCAAATTTTTGGTTCTTCAAGCGGGTTGCTCCCCCTAGGTGGTTGAACCAGGTTGAACACAAACATGCGAGAAAACATTGTGCTTGGGCATGACTTAGCATGTCATGCTAGCATCCCATTGCTTTAAAAAATGCATAGTGTGAACTGAATAACCTCAAGCGCTTCAGCTGGTTGGTCCATGTAAGCTCAGCATGAGCAGTGTAAACCCAACCTTACACAATTCCTCTTCATCTATATCGATATTATCTACTGACGAGACTGGAATTTTGGCAGCAACATTCGACACATGTTAACCTATGCTTCGTTAATAGATTCTATCTATTAGCAAGGCTCGACTTTCAAAAACAACATTGGACACATGTCAACCTAAGCTTCATCCAAACACTCTAGGTGCACGCATGCGCGCGTGCGGACTAGAATTCTGGCAGCAACATTCTACACATGTCAACCTATGCTTCATTAATAGACTCTATCTATCAGCGAGGCTCAAATTTTGACAACAACATTGGACACATGTCAACCTTAGCTTCATCCAACCACTCCAGGCGCACACATGCACATGTGCACGTGTGCACACACACACACACACAGACAAAGATAGAGAGGAGAGAGAGAGAGAGATGCAGATTTCTGATGCGAGGGATCTGCTTGGCGTTTAACTGGACGATTCTCTATCTCTGTGAGAGGTTGAGGGATCCTTGGGCTTTGTTCTCTCGACAAGGCTCAGGTCGCGTATTCTACTGAGACTCAGAATCGGACCTTCTCCTACTGGCACTCACTTCAGCCGTCTTATCTCAGGTCCTTGTTTGACCACTTTGCACCATGGCTCTACCAACGGTGTTTTGTCTGAATCCTAAGGAGGCATCCATGCCACCTGTAAGGGCTGACAAAGGCACACTCTCTGAAGCTGAACTAATCAGTTGCCTAACTGAGGCATTAACCTCCGACCCTCAAGTTAAAGGGAAGCATACAGTTTGCATCCCTGCCATAACAGTCATGTCTCAGGTCTCAGCTTTTTAGAGTCGTGCTATAGTGCTGTATTTTACAGGCAAACTTTAGACCCTAAATGAGATAGCAGGTTATTTGGACCAGGGCTTTAATAAAGCTGTAGTTGACAAGTTTTTCTACAATGGGTTGGACTGTATGAAGTTCTGTTTTTTTTTTTCAGAAGATTGAAAAGCCTTTAATTCTACCTCATTAATTATCATATGTGGGCAAGTTGTTCATGTTCTTCCCTAGCAGCCGGTCAAGCAAATTAAGGAGGAATTGTTGTCTAAATGCCCAGTATGGGTTAATTTTATGGACTTACTTGCTTTTTTATGGACTTGTATCAAGGATTTGACTGCCTCCCTAGGCAAAGTTCTATTTTCCCCCACAGTTATCAACTGTCCCAACAAGAACAGAGCTTGTGTTATGTGGAACACTGATAAGAAGATGCCTGACACTATGGAAATTGAGTTAGAATCTATAGGCAGGCTAGTCATT
Organism: Adiantum capillus-veneris; assembly: GCF_014529385.1. Classification (NCBI taxonomy): domain Eukaryota; kingdom Viridiplantae; phylum Streptophyta; class Polypodiopsida; order Polypodiales; family Pteridaceae; genus Adiantum; species Adiantum capillus-veneris. Next base: position 61,422,793 of record NC_140940.1, on the reverse strand, counting down.
TACCTTAAGTGGGGAAAGCTCTCAGGATCATGTTATCATTGTGGACATCTGGCACCTTTCTTCAAGAATTGCCCTATATTAGCTAAAGGCTAAGTCGAGTTGATTCCCTCTTATCTTGGCAGTAAGCACTTGGTGCCCGAAGAACAAATTTTTGGCAAAACAGGTTCAGATTCTATAGAGCAACCTTCCCCCCCTCCTGCTTAAGCAGCTACCCCTGAATATGCAGTCCCTCCTAGTAGGTATAAAGAAACAGTTTTCAGACATGAGGTAGGAATAAAAACTCTCTTCATGTAGGAACCCTCTTCTTTTAGGAACCCAAGATCTCTAGACAAGGGTAAAAGAGTGTTGGACTCTGATGGATACTAGTCATCAACGAAAACTTTCAGGACTCAACCGGGAATATCAGGATATACCTCACCTAATGTGTTTGATGTTCTTTAAGATATCCCTTCCTCACATACTTTGGCAGCTATTGACTCTGTACTCATGCAACACTCTGCCACTAAGAGCAATGCAGCTTGAAACCATGTCAATATTGAGGTGCTAATGACAAATAGTCCTAGTGATGAGGACACTCAGTTAGTTATGGATACCCCTCAATAATTCTCCTCATGAAAGTTGCATCCTTCAATGTTAAGGGTCTCAGCCACCCCTCAGAAATTGGTTGTTGACCTCTTATTTGGATATCTGTCTAGTTCAAGAGCATAAGATGCATGATAAAGCTAGGGATGTAATGCACTTTAAAGAATACTGTCTGTTTTTTGGTGGAAAAAAAGAACAATACTCAGGTACTTTGACATATATCAAAAACTCCCTCAAGCCTCAATGGATCCTTGACCATAAATCAGGGAGATGCTTTGTCTTCCAAGTGGAATCCCAATGGGGACCAATGCAAATAAGTAATTTTTACGCTCCTAATGATGCAGCATCTAGAATAGAGTTGTGGAGATGGCTCGCCCATAGGTATTCTTGGAGGAGACTTTAACATGGTGGAGACCTTTGACCAAACCACCTCCTTATTTACTATAATGTCGCTGGCTCAAAGCTCTGAATGTGACACCTTGCAGAGCCAAACTGATTTGGCTGATGCCTAGACTGCTACTTGTAAGATCCTCTATAGGATTCATCTTTCACTCCCTATCCCACCAAGGATCCTGGTCCAGAGTAGATAGAATCTACGTTTTTGAATCTGCTTGGCTCCCGAATGAAAAGAAAAAAAAGTTGATGTTGGTACTGTGCTATTAGATCACTTTCCTATTGTTTCACAACTTATTGATATCGAAATGCAAACTATGAATCCAGCAAGACATGTAGCAATACATCAGAATTGCTGGTAAATTGAATGCTCAAAAAGGAAGTCATAAGGTAATGCAAGCAAGAGAAAGAGCAAAACAGCTTCTGCTCAAAGCTGGTAGACAGTCTATTGCGTTGTGTCACAAGGAAATACAAGAGCTAACTACTGCTAGAGATGTAATTTTAGATATTTGGAAAATGGATCAATGTAAAAAAACAAAGATATCTATGTAGACAATGGGTGGTTGCAGATGGGAAAGACTCATCCAAATCCGTTTATAAAAAACTCAAGTAAAAAAAAAAGGTAGAATCTGTCAGTTCTTCACAATGGCAATAGGCCTCCTCTAACCAAGGGAACTGAAATTCTAGATATGACTACCCAATATTCTAGTGCTATACTTAATGTAAGCCCAGATGTAGCTTGTGAAATAATAAATGCTATTGAATCTCTCTTTGACTACAGTCACTCCATGCATTGAGGTTGCAAAAGCTTACAGCTTGGAGCAACCACTAAATGAGGCAGAGTTGGAATATGTGTTGAGCAAAATTACCAAATGAAAAATGTCCTCGCATCTGTGGATTATCCAAGGAATTTATGGAGTCCTTTTGGTCAGAATTAAAAGGAATAGTGTGCCCATTGCTGAATGCAATTTGGATGTCTCAATGCATGGATTCTGCCCTCAAGCAGGGAATCATAAAGCTGATCCCTAAGAACACCTTCCCTACGACTCTGGCTGATTGGAGGCCCATCACCATGACGGGGATTCTTTACAAAATGCTGGCCAAATCTATTGCTATCAAAATAGAACTTGAGCTGCAAAAACACATTCACCGTGCCCAAACAGGCTTCATTGATGGCATATCTTTTTATGATAACATACTTATAGTCCAACTAGGTATAGAACATACTATAAATTATAAGCAGGACATGGTTATGTTTCAGATTGATTTTGTCAAGGCTTTTGACATAGTGCAGTGGGGTTTTGTGCAAAGTGTACTAAAGAAGATGGGGTTTGGCAACACAGTAAGCAACTTCATCAACTTGTTGGGGCAGCAGGCCTTCTCCAAAGTTGTGACTAATGGTAGACTCTCTGAAAAGGTGAGTATTGCAAGATTTGTTAGGCAAGGTTGTCCTATCAGCCCACTTTTTTTTGTTGTTGCAACTCACCCTTTGTATTCTTATTTGGATGCCCTTGTTGCAAATGGGCACCTACAAACTCTTCATCTGGGCTCTAAACAAGTAACAGCTAAAGGGTTTGTAGACGACACCTTTGAATTCCTCAAAGAATACAATATCAATGTATTGCGATGTATAAAAGTACTAGACTTATATGCATTAGCAGCTAGGTTAAATCTAAATTTAACCAAATCTGCCCTCATTGATATTTGAGTCACGGACTTTGATGCTCTAATTTGGTATGGGAAGAGGTGCCCAAAAGGCCATGTATTCAGACACTTGGGATACCCCATTGAAGTGGGTGCGTCTCAAACCGAGTTGCAACAATGGGTAGTGGAGAAGATGCGCGCCAAAATTGTAGCTTGGTACTGTGATGAATGGCCCGTACATGTCAGATTAAGGATAGTCTAATCTATCCTCATCCCTTACATGATGTAGTGCTTGCCTTTGTTGGACCGGTCCGACAAAATGTAACAAAAATTTACAACAGCCATGTCTAGGTTTTTATGGAGGATTCATTCTGTCGCGGATGCCTTGATTGCCTGGGATAAATTGCCCTTCCCGTACACATTGGGTGGTCTGTACATTCTAATATGAAATGGCATGCCCAAGCAAGAAGGGATTGCCTCATAAAGCACATCTTGGATAATGATACTGATTGTTCAGTATGCTTGTGGAAATTGATTGATACAGCTGTAGTGTACTTTTATGGGGTTTGGCATGTGAATGTTTGGGATAAACTATTTTCAGCTGCTCTAATAAGAATTGGGTTTGATATCTCCAATATGTTGATAAAAACATGGAAAAAGAGCTGCTCTATTTTGCATTGAGAAGGGAGAATCATGTACACTGGTAATTATTTGGGTGCTGAAAACATATATTGGAGCTTTGTGTTTACAGTTCCTCCTACCAAATTGATGGGAAAACGTGTTATTACCCTATTCTAAAAGGGTATTCTTCAAATTAATCAAATACTAGGCTCTAACCTTGAGTTGAAACTATTTTCTACAGCCAGACGACAGTAAAAATGCAGAGTCAGGTTCATAGGACTGTGGCACCAGCTAGGAGCACATGTATTTAGCCTACCTGTTTTTGGCCAGCAAAACGTGAAATACAGACATAGAGATTGGACTTTGCCAGTGTGTACGGCCAATTGGTAGAAATCATCTTCTTCAGTTTTTTATTCATCTTCTTTACCAGATTCTTGTATTGATGGAAGATGTAATAAACAATGTCGATTACATATGCACAATAAATGGTGGTTGAATGTATTATCTGCTATATGGTGAATTCCAAACCAGTTCAAATTCAAAGTCTTTTTATGGAAGTTATGTGCAGGGGTATTGCCTACAGGTTGTAACCTTAAAACAAAGGTATTTACAGATGAGAAGTGCAGCAGATGTAAGGGTAATGAGTCTGTTATACATGTTTTTTGGCATTGTAAAATAGTTGCAGAGCGGTGAAAATGGGCTGAATATATATGTGGTCTACATCTTAGAGAGTTCAAATCACAAAGTTCAAATTGACTTTATCCAAGGTGAACACACACCAGGACAATGCCCTAGAATTTACATTATAGTCATTCAGAGTTTGGATTTGTGGTTTATATGGTCAATGAGGAATATGGCTACATTTGACAATAGCACAGGATTTAAGCAGACAGTGCCTACGTCAGTCAAAGACATATTGTTGGAGGATAGAGTTTCTTTACAAGATCAAGCCCTAAAGGAAACGGTGCTCCAAGTCATCCATTGGCTGAAGGTGTAATAGCTAAGAGAATGGAGAGAATGGAATTCCTGAACACGATGTTAACATGTAAGATAATGTAATATAGAACAAAGGATTTGAGAGAGAGAGAGAGAGAGAGAGAGAACTAGATAGAGAGACATGCTGGCATGGTAACGCACTTAGCCCTTTAGCTACAAGCTTGCTGTTACGTATGCCACATTGCAGCTAGACATGGCTCCACAAATTAGATAAAGAGTAGATGTTGTTGGCTACCACTGGACCACATATGGAAATCTAGGTAGGTGGTATATCCACAATGCCGCTTGATGCAGCTGCAGGCTCTGAAGCTCACTATCCATGTATACAATAGATAGGCATGATGGAGCTTCCGCCATCTCGCCTTGACCACGGCTTGATATAGCTACATGCTTGAAGTTGACGACGGCAATAGAAAGTACATGAAGAGAGAGGCTTTTATTTATCACTAGATTCCTTTGAGCTTTCAAGAAATTGTTTTTTTGTTATGCATAATAATAGTAGCTAGAGAGGTGAGGGGAGTAAGGACAATTTGATCATCTGTCTGATTCTGCCTTTGTTGCTCAACTAGCTACTCACTATAAGAGGGAAAATTGAGAACCACCCCTTAGTACCGCGGATTAACAAATGAAAATGGAGAGAGAAAAAGTTGTGTTGGCGGTAATATAAGCGGAAATAGGTGCAACAATAATTTGTTAGTAATATATGTGATAATAGTCACGGATATATATCCGCAACTATTATCACATATATTGCTTGCACCCCCATTACCACGGACATAACCGCTATACGGCTATTCAAAAATAAAGGTGCTCATTTGAGCCACCCAATTTTGGGTGGCCCGAATGAGCACCTTTAGTTTTGACCTGCATAAAATATATGCAACATCAATTGCATTTTGGAAAAGTGTAAATAAAAAAATAAACAATAGAGTATACCTTACCTTGACAATTTAAAGTGCAAAAGACAAATAATTTAAAAATTTTACAAATAAGATAAATTTTTTAGTTCAAGTGTATATACATATGCTCATAGAGTTTTTGTTGTGCCACATAGAGACTTTAAGAGCTAACTTGCATTTATACGTCGGAATAACAAAATTTGTACGTACAATGTGATATTATACGATGTATATCTGCATTGTATGCGTATATCTGAATAAAACTACATTAAAAAAGCGTTGTGATAGTTTGTTTGAATTGTTGCGACAATGGCGCTTGCGATAGAGACACAGAGAGACCAAGTAGCCACATGGTATCACTTCTGATTCTCTTTTTGTTTTGTTCTCTAACTTTGTATTTACTATCACTGCTGTTTTGGAGCATTGCTCACACCTCACTGTTAGTTTAGAGGTTAGGACCCTCTCTTTGGCTGTATTGACCCTCGTGTCACACTGCACAGAGAGAGAGAGAGAGAGAGAGAGAGAGAGAGAGAGAGAGAGAGAGAGAGAGAGAGAGTTTAGAGACCTGTCCTTGTTTGTGTTGATCCTCGTGACACACTACAAGGGGGGTTTATACTTTAGACGATTGGTCCTTGACTGCTGGTGACCTCAGTGTCGCACTACAAGGAGTAGCTTAGGATGTGCAATTAGGATCCTTGTCTCTGGTTGCTACTGACCACCACATCACACTACAAGGAGGAGTTAGCTATCTTACATCCTTTGTTGGTGGTTGTTGCTGACCACCACGTCACACTGCAATAAGATTGGGTTTAATAGATTTCTCATCTCTGACTATTGTTGACCACTGTTTCGCACTCTAAGGAGGGGTTAGGCATTTTAAATCCTTCGTTCTTCCTTGTTGCTCACCATTGCGTCACAGTGTAGAAAGATTGGATTCAATAGACTACCCATCTCGGGTTGTTGCTGACCACCGCGTTGCACTGCAAGTTATGATTGGATTTAAGAAATTCATTGCTAGTTGTTGTTGACCATCGCTTTGCACTGCAGAAAGAGGTATCATATCATATAGCTGCTCGTTTTCAAATGTTACATATCATTGAATTGCTTTACAAAGAGGACTATTGTAATTTGATAATTGTAAATAAGTATTTTAATTCATGAAATATATTTACATTTTTCTATTTGCAATCATATACGTCATTCGCTGCAGATGAGTATAACTGAGACCTACAAGAATCTTTCCAAAAGATTAAGGATACTATCTTTATCTCACAGCAAAGGCAAAAGGCTGTTGCTGTAAGCAGAAGATCCCAAGGCTTTAAAGAAAATGATTGCGTCCTACTTAAATTTTCCAAGGCTCGATTAGGGCACACAACGGACAAGAATCCTATGGGACAACAAAAGTACTATGCTAAGTTATCTAAAAGGTACTATGGTCCCTTCCAGATTCTTAAGACAATCAATGAGATGGCCTATCAACTCAAGTTGCCCAGCCATTGGCTCATACAAAATGCTTTTCATATGAGCCTACTAAAGCCCTACAAAGGAGATCCACCTCAAGAACCAACTATTGAAGACCCACCGGAGATTGAGGACCAAGAAGAGGTGCTCCAACCCGAGTCCATTGATCTCCGACATGAAAACAAGGTATTAAGAGGCAGTAAGACTATCCGATGGCATATTATTAAGTTAAAGAATTATCCTTTTAAATGTGCTAGATGGATGTAAGGCATACAATTAAAGGATAACCTAAACCTTGTCTATGCTTCTAATGCTTCCCTATAGTAAGCAAATGTACAAATGTTTAAAATGAACAAAGTTTTTTCTTATAGGACTCTCTTTTTTCTTGATTGTGCATAAATGTTAAGTAGTATGCATGCTTAGAATTCAGTTTGTGGAGACGACGTCTTCCAAACACCAAGTAGAGCTTGTCACTCTACTACGGAAGATTGATAGGACTAACGTGCAGACATGTTTGCGGCAGCCTTAGGCTCTCAAGATCCAAATGTATCAGTCATCCATTCTGGAGCAGTTGACAGAGAGAGGGAGAGACAGAGCAATAAAGAGAGAGAGAGAGAGAGAGAGAGAGAGAGAGAGAGAGAGAGAGAGAGAGAGAGAGAGAGAGAGAGAGAGAGAGAGAGAGAGAGAGAGAGAACTGTAGTAAATTTTGAACTTCACATTATGCTCAGACATGAGCAAAATATAGTCTAGAGAGAGAGAAACAGAGAAGGAGACTTGCTACACGCACTTATTGTGAAGGTTGTTCAAAAGTAAACTAAGTTGGGAACACCACGCTTTCAATAGCAACAACTTTTGTGCATTTAAAAGGGTCATCTGTGAAACTCTGGTGCCATGGGAGCCTCCTGTGTATATTGCTACTTAATGGTGAAAGGCTCTTTTAGCTCTCGAGCCATGGGATTTTAAGCAAAATGGGAACAAAATCTCATGATATGAAGTTGTTAGAATGAATCATTACTTTGTGACAAGGTGAGGGGACGATGAGTCCAGAACCCTCTTTCAAGGTTACAAACAAAGATTAATGGAAATTTTGTAAGATACACTATGTTACTTACGATGCACTATCTCACAAAAGGGGAAAGGAGGACACATGTCTGAAGGCTATCATTTATGCTCCTTTAATCCTATTGGCTAAGCCTGGAGAGCTCCAATGGGGTGGTAGCATGAGAAAATAGCATGAGGGGTCGACCAAGAGAGAGAGGGGGCTGATTATCTCAAGTCATTATTCCACACACACTCACACAAGCTCATGTGTGAAGCAAGAAGACTCTCTCTCTTCTTCTCAAGATCTAAAGGAAATCTTATCACCTACTGCAAGGTTGTGAGAAGGGAGGCCTACACCAACAACTCTTGGCTTTGTGATGCAAATCCATCCAAGAGCCAAGCTTCAATGCATGCTCATCTCCTCTACCATGCTAATTACTAAGCTAAGCTATGCTAATATGAGTGATTATGTGAGGAGATGTATATCTTTCTTGTAAGACTACTCCTTCCTCTCAATCTACTCTCATACGCCGCCAGCTCTCACCATCTTCGAAGGTGTGTGAGGTCTTGGGCCTGAGACCGTGATGGAATTGATGTTGCGTTTTATAATTAAGTGTTTTGGTTAGTGCTTGAAGCTTCCATCTTCATTGCACTAGCTAGTATTGAAGGAGCACAAAGTATTGTATTTTAAAATGACTCTCTTGATGGAGAAACATATATTACAAAGCCTTTTGGAGGGGGGACCGGCTATATGTAAATCCATTCCTCAACTGTTGTCAATAGCTTAATTTCTCTGTCTTCTGAAGTATTGTTCATGCTCTCTAAGTAGGTATTATGTGTTTTGTTGCTCTCTTCACCCAAGCACTGTTGTTATGCTCATTAAGAACCTATTATAATGAAATTCTCACTATGTTCATGCTAATTTCCACTACACACAAGTTGTGGAGAGAGAAAAAGAGAGCACAGAAATAGAACCCCAAAGTGTGTGGAATACACACATGAGATGATGTAGATATAGAGGGGACCCGGGTGCTATATATAGAGAAGTCATATATTAAGTAGCTTCACATATAAGCTCAACACCCCCGCTCAAATAAGGGTCCCTAGCTGTGGATGAAAAAACACCCTTGGGGGATCAAGGGAAAAAACCACAGCTCTATTTACACCCACCGTTAAGTATAAAAATCATTGAATGTACAAATGTTCATGAGGAGCTACATCACTCCTTTTACAATGAATATTTTATATGGAGCTACATCACTCCTTTCACAATGAATGTTTTATGAGGAGTTACATCACTCCTATCCTATCAAATACAGTAATGAATACAAAGATTCAATAAAGAGGTGTAGAAACTAGCGATTAGCTCTTGATCAAAAGTGTCTCCGTGAATCTGTTGTGTAGCTTGTCATCAATATGGAATCACCAAACATGTCTGCATGGTATCATCAATATTGCATCACCAAAAATGTCTTCATGTTGTCATCAATATGGCATCACCAAACATGTCTTCATAAATCTTTTATTGTCACCAAGTTTGTCTTCATGAAATCCATTCTTTGATCAATCCTACATAGATCATAGACTCAAAAAACATAGTCATGAAAAGTTTCAGCATCGTTAGTGAAATAATTACATTCACAATGCCATAAGAGATGGTTCGCTACGCCACTCTTTTGACAACATATATACGCACGACAACATATGTGTACATAAAGTATGAACGTAAAAGTTCAAGATACGTCATTACGCGATGTAAATGATATATACTACATAAAACGATATTTATCAACGTAGTCATATCAATGAATATCATCAAACTATTAACAGAACATCATCATTGTATCAATAGAAATAAATAAATCATCATGGTATCAACGAAAAGCATCATGGTATCACCGAGAATAATCATTGTATCAACAAAACAACATCATGGTATCAACGAGAATAGCCATGGTAACAATGAAACAAAATCATGGTATCACCAAGAACAACCATGGTATTGTCAGGACAAGGGTCGTGTAACCTAAAGACACTCCTTGTAGGCACGCCTCTCTCGGGGATGCTCGGATGCAAATTATTCCCCATCCAAGCCACCCTCAAAGATAATACGATTAGGTGATGTTCCAGCATCAATTCTCTCTAGCTCTCCATGAGGATCTTCTCATGGACCGTGGAGGGATTAGGTAGGCCCGAGTTTTAGTGCCAAAGGGGCGGATTACGTGAAGAGCTCCAGTAATTCCTTGTGGGAGGAGAGATTGATCTCCTTATGCTACAGGAGCATCATCTATGCGAGAGCCACATTAGACGATGTGGTCAGCTTTTACGTGGTCGATATGAGACATTTTGGTCAACTGCATTGGACCTAGTGGTATCCAGGGAGGGGTATGTATGACTATTGTGGACTCTTGGTAGCAGGCAATTGTGGACAGAGGTAGTCAAGGTGCGTGATAGGGCTCAATGTATTACTATGTTCAGGGTTTCCTCTTGGGCTTCCTGAACATCTATGCATCCAATGTGGTGAGTTAACATGCAGAGTTTTGGTCTCACTTTGTAGAGTCTCTATCGTATGTAGAGCAATGGTGCATTGGAGGAAACTTCAACATGCTGGAGGACCCCTTTGACAAGATTGGAGGTAGCAATGCTACTGTGCATGGCACTGAGTTGGTAGCTTGGGAGAGGCTATGCATGACTTTGAGGGTTCCAGATGTTTGGCAACACTTTAGCATCAGGGGGTTCACCTTTCAGTAACCCCCTATATAACGTGAGTTCGCAAGGAGTATTAAAAAAAACCCTCTTTTAACATGTCAAAATGAATAAAATGATGCCTTATTTTAGGGTTTTTTTTCACAATTGAATATAAAAGCCCCTTATTTCAATGTATCTCTATTCAATTTCCTAAAATTTCATTTTAAAACCCGTCCTTTCAAACTCACGTCATACATTAACATGATTACATAGTGCACCCCCAAGACTCTGGCTTTGTGAGGCCCCTAAACATCCTGGCCTTCTTTGGTTCGGATCGTGGAGTGGGATGAGTGAATCTATCTCGGATAGATCGCTTCTATGCTAGTGACCACATCTGTGAGTTCGATGGGACAGTTTTCATTCTAGTTGGGATATCTCTTTTGGACCATGCACCAGTCATTCTCATAGTGACAGATAGACTGAGGAGGGGGAGCACAATGCTACGCATCCCTGAGAGGATATTGCTGGACTCTGAGCTCAGAGAGTGGGGGGTGGCTCTTCGAAGAGAGGGCTTGGACACGCACAACTCCCTTGCTGACAAAATGGCCTCTGGACTTAGTCGACTCTTTCTTGAAGGAGTCTACCACCCGCCTCTGGCTGTAGCGAGACACGAGGAGTAGCATCTCTGACGGGTGTTGCGTCCTTGTAGACGATGCAAGAGCAGCACCCAAACAGTCCATGGTTGGAGGAGGAGTTGGAGTAGGCTCGCTAGGATCTTACCATCATAGAGGAGAGGCATCATGAGTTTGCTTTCCATTGACAGGCATCTCATTGGACTCAGGTGGGTGATAGAGTGATTGGGGCATTCTTTGAGGCAGTGGGATCCCGACATGTGCATGCCAGTGTCAGCCAGTTGAGGAGTCCCGACATGTCAGCTGCTTCAAATCTAGCGGACATGCGTGCAGTTTCTATTGACTTTTACCGTGACTTGTTGTCTGCGGAGCCCCAGTCAAAGCATCAAGATGCATACAAAGAGAAAGTTTGGGCACAAATTCCTTGTCTTGTGACTGAGGAGATGCTCCGGAGCCTTGAGCTGCCTCTTTAACTAGAGGAGATCCACAAGGCCCTTAGAGCACTTCCCTGTGGTAGTTGTCCCAGTGAGGATGGTTTGACTCCCAATTGTTTCTTAGAGTACTGAGAGTTGCTTGGATCAAATCTTTGCAGCACTTTTCAGTACATCTTACACACAAGAGATTTGCCGTACAGCATGAGTGAGGGTGTCCAATGCTCAAAAAAATCCAAAGTCTAGGCCTAATTCCACAATTTGGCCCTAGACCTACCAAAAGTGCTCCAAACCAAGTGAAAGTTCACACATGGCAAACACATAGTATATACATCACACCGCTTTTCTCAAATAACCATTTTCCAAGATTAGACATCATACATGTATGATTTCTAGACCTGACATAGAGGAGTTCTATCAACATTTTGAGGATCCTGATTTGTATAGCATGGTACATATAGCCTCTACACCAAGTTTGGGCACCTTTGGGAATGTTTTGATCACCATCCTCATCATTCCGGATCAAAATTTCCTAAATACCTTCTATGGCTTTGGGCACCTGAGGTCTAGTCCAAATTCATATTTGCACACATCAAGGTCATGCACACATCTGAGATACCTCTGCACCAAGTTTGAGTAAAAGTTCCAACCTAGACATCATACGTGTATGATGTCTAGATCTCTTGAATTGACATACTGTTGTGACTTTGGCAACTTGAACACTTTAACCACATCCTTATGAGCTCCCCATCAAATATTCATCACATTTGGATATTATTTGACCTCCATTTACCCAAAAGGTAAAAATCTAGATTCACAAACCCTTTTAATGGCTTTGAACATCCATTTTCAAGCTCAATTTCAAATCTGAGGCTATGAGCACCATGCACATGCTATATATATCTTATCCAATGACTTTCAAGCAGTTTTGCATCAATAGATATCATACGCATATGATATCTACTCACTCATACAGAATTTAAACTCCACATCTTTCATCATGAGCATGTTTGCCACCTAGCATAAAGGCCATGCATTCAATTTGGACAAGTTTGAGTAAAATTGTGACCACTTGGAACCCAAAAAAGAGAAAATCCTGGCCTTGGACACATTCTATGGCTCCAACCACATGAGCATCTCCAAATCAGAATATGAGATGAACAGAGGGTTACCCATCACCAGGAGATACTACAGATCAAGTCTGGGCCAAAAATCTCAATAGAGACATCATACTCGTATGATGTCTCCAGAGACCAAAATGAATAATTTGGGGGAATTTCTCACTTCCAATTCCATTATCACATTATTGTTAGCCCACAGCTCAAGTTCTATCAAGTTTTGATTTTGTGTACCCATCTAAACCCAGGTTTTGAAACTTTGAAGCTTTGCACCTGAATTTTGGCTTCAAACACATGAGAATAATTCCAAATCAAATTCTCATGCCGAGCGAGTCTATGCCATGCTAAAGCCCAGCTCTAGTACAAGATTGATCCCTTTTGGACAAGTAGACATCGTACGTGTATGATGTCTCAATAGTTATGAGAGTATCTACGAAGTTTCACCCCATTTGAGCCTCATCTACTCAAAACTATGCCAGAATCCAACTTCAAAGCTTGAAAGGAGTTCTAATGATCATAGCTTTCCCAAATGACATCCCAATTGAATTCTAGGTATATATACAAGATGTACATGCTATGAGCTATGCACATATGAAAAATCAATTCATTTGGAGCACTTAGACATCATACACTGTCAGGAGTTTCTTGGAAGAAGTGATTGTGTATATGTAAATACACATGCATGGTGCATTGAATGAAGGATTTCCCTTTTTCTAGAGCCAGGTGGTTACGTGGGGCCCACACATGTGTACAGCTAGGACAACATGCAAATAGTGCATCGATTTTCACTATCATTAGTACTAGTGTGTTTCTTCTATAATAATGAGGAGTTGGTAGTGCGTTAAACTTCTCAAGGAAGCTATCCGTGGGTCGATGACATGAGGTAAGCAGGTGCGTCAAATGGCATCTAGTGGCGCCAGGAGGTCGAATGGGGTCAATATTTGTACGTGGGTGTTTTCTTGTGATAATTATGCAAAAAGGTCATCATGAGAATTGTATTTGGGGGCCACTTCATGTGGTTTTGGGATGCATTATTGTAAAAATTTGAGTGCCAGGTGTGCGGATGGATGCAGCAGGGTGACAATTATGTAATGCGTGGCCAATTTTTGGCATGTTCGGGGTCTGTTTGAGGTCAACTAAAAGGCCAAAGGTGCCCAAGTAATAAAGTTAAGTGTGGGAACTGAAAAACCAGAGAGAAGACCAGAAAAAAGGTGGAGAGAAGAGGAGGAACAGCCGCAAGTGAGTTTTTGCTATTTTTGGAGCCTGTTTTGGCCATAAACTGCTCATCCGAGGTCGGATTTGAGCACTTCGACATTGAAGACTGGGGTTTTGGGCCATTCCGGACGAGATGGTGCTGTCCATTTTTCCAAATTCCTCACTATTTTTTACTATTTTGGCTGTGCAAGTTTCTCCTATGAGCAAAGCCTCTACTCCATTTTGTGATTGTATCTGGCATATTTTACCCATATTGTGTGAGCTATTTTCCCCATTGGTGTTGTCCCAAGCTCAATTGTATCTAAACATCAGAAATTATCCTCTTTTGAGCTGAGTTTTTTGGGTGTGTGTGTGTGTGTCTCTCTCTGTGTGGAGTGGGCAAATGGGTAGTCTCTCTCCTCTCACTCTATCGGTGTGTTCCTTGTCTCGTCCAGGTGGGTTGTGTAAGCCGAGTGGTGCCCCATAGTGTGTGTTTGTGTGTGTGTGTGTGTATCATCCCAAGAGTGTGTGTCGGGTCATTATAGAGGCGTTGTGTGTGTTTCCATCCCGCTCACAACGCGTATGATGTCACATCATGAATCTACACCAAAAATACACTTTAGACCACATGGATAACACCCTTGGGCCCTAATTAGCTTGTGTTTCAAATTTAAAGTCATTTGGATAGCTGGAAACTGAGAAAATGCCAAATTTTGTGAACAACGCTACTTTTGCACTTATAGTGCCCGCAAGATCAATGGAAGGTAACAAATCACCAACAAAGAAGAAGAGGTTGTCCTTAAAGAATATCATTGCAACCACCAAACCCTATACAATACTTGAAGAGACACTAAAGCCAGCCAAGGATTGGGTGGATGAAGCGACATTGGAAAGAGAAGTACTAGAACTGTACCAAGGTACATTCAGAGTGCCATAAATTTTTCACCGTAGCTCCAATCGATGAGCCATAAAGACAGGCAGGTGGAGTACTTCAAGAACTATAGTTATAGATCATAAACTCCCATGTGCTCACTTTAAACATACTCCTTTTTTAGCATCATCAAGGAATCTTTTGGCCCTTTAAAGTCGCATCTGACAGACATTAATCATTAAATTTTCATGTTATCAAGCCCTGATCACTGGTAAATAATAAAGTAGATTTCAACCAAGCACAATGTGCATCCTTCTGATAATTTTCTTTCATGCACTTTTTCTTATATACCCTTGTGAAAGGCAAGGCTTGTTTCCCCTCTCGTAAATCTATCAGTTAGCAATTTTCATTTGCCATAATTGAGCTGGACTCAGATTGCATTTTCTGATCTCGCTTCACACTATCCTACATCTCAATAGCCTTTTGGTAGTAGGTACTAATGACCAACCAATTTTTAGACTTAAAGATGGAGCAGTTGAGAGAGAGAGGGAGAGATAGAGCAATAAAGAGAGAGAGAGAGAGAGAGAGAGAGAGAGAGAGAGAGAGAGAGAGAGAGAGAGAGAGAGAGAGAGAGAGAGGGAGGGATCTGTAGTAAATTTTGAGCTTCACATTATGCTCAGACATGAAAAAAGAGAGTCTAGAGAGAGAGAAAGAGAAAAGGAGACCTGCTACATGCAGTTGTTGTGAAGTATTCAAGGTTGTTCAAAGTAAACTAATCTAGGAACACCACGCTTCCAATAGCAGCAACTTTTGTGCATTGTAAAAGGGTCATCTGTGCAACTCTCGTGCCACGACAGCCTCCTGTGTATATTCCTACTTAATGATGAAAGGCTCCTTTAGCTCTCGAGCCATGGAACTATAAGCAAAAGGGGAACGATGAGTCTGGAATCCTCTTTGAAGGTTCCAAATAAAGATTAATGGAAATTTCCTAAAATACACTATGTTACTTACGATGCACTTTGCTATTGGAACTATTAAGTCAACTAAAACTTTTGTCAAGGAGTCTTAGGGGTTTAATATTTACGTAATTACCAAAACATTTGTGTGATCATAAGGTCTTGTTGACATATTTACATAATCACAGTTAACATGATCACAAACAAGCCGGTTCAGAGCAACCTGGAAACCCACAAAAAGCCCGCCGGTCTTTTGCATTTTCCCGACGGGCCCCGCTGGGCTTATGCATTTTCCCTACGGGCCCTCCAAGAAAACCCTAGATCTCGGCGGGCTGCAGCTTAATATCATAGAGGGCCCAAATCGGGCACGTTCGGTGTTTTTTGTTGAGACACACACACACACACATGGAGAGAGAGAGAGAGAGAGAGAGAGAGAGAGAGAGAGAGAGAGAGAGAGAGAGAGAGAGAGAGTCGTGAGAGAGAGAGACAGAGAGAGAGAGATCAATGACTATCTTCGTTGTGAGCTACGTAGTGTCGCCACAATTATAATGACTACTTGCACACAAAAAACAAACATCATTTGATACACTTACTGTTGAGAGAGAAAGAGAGAGCACATAAATAGAACCCCAAAGTGTGTAGAATACACACATGAGATGATGTGTATATAGAGGGGACCTGGGTGCCATATATAGAGAAGCCATATATTGAGTACGTAGCTTCACATATAAGCTCAACACCCCCGCTCAAATAAGGGTCCCTAATTGTGGATGAAAAATCCCTTGGGGGATCAAGGGAAAAACCCACAGCTCTATATACACCCACCGTTATATTATAAAAATCATTGAATATACAAATGTTCATGAGGAGCTACATCACTCCTTTTACAATGAATATTTTATGAGGAGCTACATCACTCCTTTTACAATGAATGTTTTATGAGGAGTTACATTTCTCCTATCCTATCAAATACAATAATGAATACAAAGGTTCAATAAAGAGGTGTAAAGGTTATCGATTAGCTCGTAATCAAAAGTGTCTCCATGAATTTGCTATGTAGCTTGTCATCACTATCGTATCACCAAACATATCTTCATAAATCTTTTATTGTCACCAAGTTTGTCTTCATAAAATCAATTCCTTGATGAATCCTACATAGATCATAGACTCAAAAAAAAACATAGTCATGAAAATTATTAGCATCGTTAGTGAAATAATTTACGTTCACAATGCCATAAGAGATGATTCGCGACGCCACTCTTTTGACGACATATATACGCACAAAAACATATGGTACATAGAGTATGAACGTAAAAGTACAAGATGCATGATTACGTTGAGGCGGTCCGGGGCGGGCAACAAGAGAGGCGACCTCTAAACACCCCTCAAGGCTCCCGTGCTGCTCAATTGGGGCTGGGGCAACCACAAGCACAACACAACAACAAACCCACAGCCAAAACCAAACAAGATAGGGGCACCACCTAGTTATGGTATGCGAACTAGGACGCAAGAGAGATTTTGGCACAACCAAGAAGATGCACCACACAACACACACAAGCAACCTCACACCAAGACACACATGAAATGGACTAGAGAGAGCTAGAGCAAAGGGAAGAGAGAGAGGAAAGGATCTTGCGTAATACCTTATTTGTGACTTGCAAATGGAGATGGTTCGTTAGGTTGCTATCGTAGAACTTGTACAAAACTCACTCAATGCTTAGTGATTGCTAAACATTGCCGAAACACACACACACTGTCTTAGGGTGTGGGAGACCTCTCACCACAATACCCTCTTACAATGGACACAAAACTGGCAATGAAAAACACACTAAAACACTTTCTAAAATCAAGATCAACCGATAAAACTCAAAATACACAAGTCACCTTGAATTCACCAAACCGTATTGCACAAATGGAAGGACAAAGATTTAAACGTCGAATCACGCCTTTGATGCACCAAACCTCAATTTATTGATGATGAAGGAGCATGTACAATAGTGGTTTTGAGATTTGTGGAACTCACGCTCTCTCACTTGCAATGTGTAGCTTGAAGGCTTCTCTCACACCAAGAGTGAAGCTCACAAGTGGTTGCTACACCTAAGTCTCTCCTCACGCATAGAGTGTTGGGGTGCTATGTGAGATGTTGGAGGTTGTTTTACAAGAAGGAGAGGGGCCTATTTATAGGTTGGAGACCCCTCATTAGGATTATTGGAAATCCTAATTTACAAGCTAACAAATCAAGATTATGATTTTTTTGAATATCAAAACATTGTGGGCCTTCTTTGTCTGCTTGAGTCATGGGTGTGGGCTCAAAAGAGAGCATTATTGATGGTAGATAAGGTGAAAGTAAGTTTTAAGGAAGGGGGGAGAGAGAGAGAGAGAGAGAGAGAGAGAGAGAGAGAAAGTTACTATACATGTCTTGAGGTGAGGTGTCTTTTATGGTTAGGTCAATGCTATTTTGTGTTAGTATGTTAGTCGTTAGTAATCACTAGAAGGTTAATGTTACATTTACAATGGGTAGAGTGAGTGGGATGGTTGGAGTAAGATGGTTGAATGAAGTGAGCAAATCCTTGTGATGGTGAAGCTTGAAGAAGTTTTGGACTTACTTGTGTAGGTTCTCAAAATGACCATCGATCTTCTTCTTCGTCTTCTCTTCTTTACGCCACCGCTGCCAAGGTTGATCATCGTGATGAAAATGGTAATTCTGTTGATGAGATCTTTTGATTTGCAGAGGTTAAGCATGGTACACATGCTGAATTTATGTATATATATAAGGAGTAAGATGGAATTGTACTTTGGAGATAATAGAGAGAGGCATAGAGATGGTGTATGTACATGGAGAGCTCATATGAGAGCTATGGGAGTAAGTGGGGAGGTTAATGGTGAAGAAGGTGAGAGAAACCATTGAAGGTGCAGGTTTGAGTGAGGGATTGAGAGAAATGTGTGTGTGTGTGTGTGTGTGTGTGTGTGTGTGTGTGTGTAGAGGTGTGGAAAGAGGTGAGAGAAGACTATGGGCTACTTGTGAAAAAAGTGGGCAGACTGGGGTCCACTCAAAAAATCATAGCTCACCGCTGGTAGCTCCAAAAATCATGAAAAAATTTGAGGTGATTATTCAAAGCGTGGGCTACATTTTCATTTTTGACCACCGCTCCAAATTCGGAGTGGAGATAGGTGCCAAAATTCTCACCAAAAAGCCTGTTTTTATGCTTGCAAAAGTCTTTTAGTGGACCCCTCCTTTGTTGAATTTGTACAATGCATCCAAGAGTGAGCCCCTCCTTTGTCATATCATAATACAAAGCATCCAAGTTGCCCTTGACACATGCATGGAGGAGGATTATTGGTGAATAAAGAAATATATACATGGTGGGACTAGTGTATGGACTATTCATGGACTTTAGCTCAATGAGCACATGGTGTTAGAATAATGAGTAAAAATAATAATAACAATATGGAGGAGTTATGGATATGGAAAGATATTGGAATCATATGATATGGTCCCTCCTTGAATTATTTTGGGTGAAAGAGGAAAAGGTATGCATGTAAATAATATAATAAAAGTAACCAATGAGTAGAAATCAATTTTTTGTTTTCACGAGGGTGAGGGTGAAAATGTAGGAGTGATTTGTATAAAGGAAAAATATGAGGTTAGAGTATGTACATATTGGCAAAAAAAATATATATATATAATTATGGTGTAAGAGGATGAAAGAAGGTGTACATAGGTTTAATAAAACACACACCTAAGTAGAAATATTTAAATAAAATACCAAAATAATTATAAAAAATCCCTATATTTAGGCCATATATACAATGAAATATTTACACACAAAGAGGCCATAATATACTTTTATTTTTTTATTTTTTTTATTTTTTTTGGCTCACCTAGCCCAGTGACTAGCTAGCTGAGGGTTTTTAAGAAGATATGGGAAAAGTCCCGTGACTCACGCACGCCTATGTACAGTGAAATGGTAGGGATAGCCACAGTGTTTGGGTGATTTTGGTAGGGTGAGGTAACTCACTGTGGCAATTACAAAGAGCCGAAAAAACGGCTATCATTAGCCCCCCCCTTAGATAATGGTACATTCATGTACCATTTATCTGATCATACAACATGTATATTATGTAACGTCTGTCTTTGTCTGCTCTTATCTTTGAAGAACCTTTGTTGTATGATTAAAAAACCTTGTGTGATATGGAAGGTTCTCCGAGCCAATAGCAAGATGAAATGAAGTGACGGAGTAAACCTCCTCCATTGAGAAAGTTTCCATAAGCACCCCCCAGGATCAAAGATCTTGAAATATCTTTCCCAAAGCCAGATGTATGGTATGGAATCACTTACTGATTTTGGTTGAAGAAACTTGTAGATTTTACTGTTGTCCATCATTGCATCTATCACTATGAATGTGATATAAAAGATTGGTTGCTCTTCCTCCTGTGTAAAGTTGATGTATCTGCTACGATCTTCAAAAGCTTGTATGAGCGAATTCCTGAACTGTAGCTCATAAAATTCATTCAACCTGAGTAGGCTCACCAAGTCAAAAATTATATGGCCTTCATGATTTAGGAAAGCTCGATCCATGCTTCCAGCTGCTATTGGAAGGTATTGCAAATAGTTTACCACATAAGTAGATAATAGACGAAGGTTTCTATTACTTCCAACACATTGGAAGAGAATAGATTTTGGTACTGATTGATGAGATATCCACATGTAGCAGTCAACAAGTTTTTCATCTATGATGAAGACCAGAAGCATCACAATGTGCGACCTCCATACACCAAAGAACCAAATGAAGAAGGTTTGGAAACCTCTGTTCATCACCAAGTATTCATGTCCTCCTCCACTTAAGAAGGTATGGTGCCCTCGATGAAAGGTATATGTAAAGAGAGGAGAAGTTGACTTTGAAGAGGTGAAACTCAATATGAAGATGATTGGGGCTTCAAAAGCTTGGATTTTCTTGCTAAGAGATTGTCCCATGAATGAAGAGCCACCCACTAAAACACCATTGGAGAGAATGATACCCTTCTGATAGTTTCCTTTTATGATTTTATTTTTTACTACTCTCCCATGTTCTTCATCCCCTTCTAAGCCCCCCCCTTGGCAAGGTTGTAACTCCTCACATTGTACCACCTCAAAGGTTAATGGAATACTGTTTGATTTTGTGAAACATTTGGCTTCTTGCATGATAGGTTCCTCTATGCTTAACATACATGGGTCATACCAATGCTTTTCAACATCCTCAAACACTTCTTGAAGATTATACTCACATGGATTCAACTCACACTCTTCTACTTCGTTTTGGAGTTGGCTTTCCATGTACACAATCATCTCTTTATGATCAATGTGGTCTATGATCTCTCCACCTATGATTTCATCTTCTTCTTCTTTTAGACAAGATACACTCTCAGAACATTCCATAAGATCAAGGTTACCTTCAAGGTCTTCATTCTCCATAGAGTCATGTTGCACAAAAGCTTCGTCTGCTCGGACTAGAAATTGATCCTCCGCCAAAAGGTTGGATGTATCCATTATTGAATCATCAATGCCATTTGAGATATCTTGTGTTGATTTTTTCATGCTTGTGATAAAGGTAGAAGAAAGAGATTCCACATTTGAATCTTGGCCACACACTTTAGCACTTGAATAATCAGCTAGCATGTAAGTAACTTCTTCAACATTTGTCGGAGTAGAAGGAGACAAGTATGGCAAAGGAGATGACTCCTTGATAGAAACACTTTCATGATGGTTGGTTCTTCCAACATGATGGAAACCATTTTTGATGTAGAAGTACTTGTGAAACTTCCTTCGAGCAATAGTGACCGCTTCTTCAAAGGTAGAGGGTCCACTGCAAGTAACCTTAGTCTTTAGGAAAGGAGACAAACCCGAAATAAATTGATCCATTTTTACATAATCTGGAAATGTAGAACTAAATCCACATCCTTCCCATTGACGAGAAAAAATATCCTCATAAGCATAGTAGTCTTCACCATGTTGTTGAAGTCTCCGTAGTGAAGCCCATGCTTTCTCCATTGTTGGAACTTTAGAGAATCTGGCCTTCAAAGCTTTGGAAATTTGGGTATATCCATCTTCAATCTGAGAAGACATACTCCAAAACCATTGCTCAGCGTTGCCTCTAAGGCATAGCAATAGAAAATCCCCTTTTTCAATGTCATCCCTTTTACCAAGGATATGACAAACCATTCTAAAATCAGCAAGAAAATCATCAACATCTTCTTCTGGATTTCCAAAGAAGATTGGGATATCATCAAAGGTATAGCGTGTCATAGTCTCTCAATGCTAGAACCACACAAAGATTAGTTCCAGACAATCATCAACTAACTACAAAAGGTCTTTCAACATGAATTCTAGACTTTTATGTGAAAATGTTTTTTTCCTTTCTTATGTTATCCATAATCCGAACCATATTCTAGATCAATTTTTGTTTCTTTGAAATTAAACTCGGTCATACATGTTTTCATGATTCATGAAATCTACTTGATTATACTGAAATTCAAGCATTCATGGAATACAACAACACTAAGCACACAATCGCTCCTCAGTGGGGGCACCAAAATTGAGGCGGTCCGGGGCGGGCAACAAGAGAGGCGACCTCTAAACACCCCTCAAGGCTCCCGTGCTGCTCAATTGGGGCTGGGGCAACCACAAGCACAACACAACAACAAACCCACAGCCAAACCCAAACAAGATAGGGGCACCACCTAGTTATGGTATGCGAACTAGGACGCAAGAGAGATTTTGGCACAACCAAGAAGATGCACCACACAGCACACACAAGCAACCTCACACCAAGACACACATGAAATGGACCAGAGAGAGCTAGAGCAAAGGGAAGAGAGAGAGGGAAGGATCTTGCGTAATACCTTATTTGTGACTTGCAAATGGAGATGGTTCGTTATGATGCTATCGTAGAACTTGTACAAAACTCACTCAATGCTTAGTGATTGCTAATCATTGCCAAAACACACACACACTGTCTTAGGGTGTGGGAGACCTCTCACCACAATACCCTCTTACAATGGACACAAAACTGGCAATGAAAAACACACTAAAACACTTTCTAAAATCAAGATCAACCGATAAAAATCAAAATACACAAGTCACCTTGAATTCACCAAACCGTATTGCACAAATGGAAGGACGAAGATTTAAACGTCGAATCACGCCTTTGATGCACCAAACCTCAATTTATTGATGATGAAGGAGCATGTACAATAGTGGTTTTGAGATTTGTGGAACTCACGCTCTCTCACTTGCAATGTGTAGCTTGAAGGCTTCTCTCACACCAAGAGTGAAGCTCACAAGTGGTTGCTACACCTAAGTCTCTCCTCACGCATAGAGTGTTGGGGTGCTATGTGAGATGTTGGAGGTTGTTTTACAAGAAGGAGAGGGGCCTATTTATAGGTTGGAGACCCCTCATTAGGATTATTGGAAATCCTAATTTACAAGCTAACAAATCAAGATTATGATTTTTTTGAATATCAAAACATTGTGGGCCTTCTTTGTCTGCTTGAGTCATGGGTGTGGGCTCAAAAGAGAGCATTATTGATGGTAGATAAGGTGAAAGTAAGTTTTAAGGAAGGGGAGAGAGAGAGAGAGAGAGAGAGAGAGAGAGAGAGAGAGAGAGAAAGTTACTATACATGTCTTGAGGTGAGGTGTCTTTTATGGTTAGGTCAATGCTATTTTGTGTTAGTATGTTAGTCGTTAGTAATCACTAGAAGGTTAATGTTACATTTACAATGGGTAGAGTGAGTGGGATGGTTGGAGTAAGATGGTTGAATGAAGTGAGCAAATCCTTGTGATGGTGAAGCTTGAAGAAGTTTTGGACTTACTTGTGTAGGTTCTCAAAATGACCATCGATCTTCTTCTTCGTCTTCTCTTCTTTACGCCACCGCTGCCAAGGTTGATCATCGTGATGAAAATGGTAATTCCGTTGATGAGATCTTTTGATTTGCAGAGGTTAAGCATGGTACACATGCTGAATTTATGTATATATATAAGGAGTAAGATGGAATTGTACTTTGGAGATAATAGAGAGAGGCATAGAGATGGTGTATGTACATGGAGAGCTCATATGAGAGCTATGGGAGTAAGTGGGGAGGTTAATGGTGAAGAAGGTGAGAGAAACCATTGAAGGTGCAGGTTTGAGTGAGGGATTGAGAGAAATGTGTGTGTGTGTGTGTGTGTGTGTGTGTGTGTGTGTAGAGGTGTGGAAAGAGGTGAGAGAAGACTATGGGCTACTTGTGAAAAAAGTGGGCAGACTGGGGTCCACTCAAAAAATCATAGCTCACCGTTGGTAGCTCCAAAAATCATGAAAAAATTTGAGGTGATTATTCAAAGCGCGGGCTACATTTTCTTTTTTGACCACTGCTCCAAATTCGGAGTGGAGATAGGTGCCAAAATTCTCACCAAAAAGCCTGTTTTTATGCTTGCAAAAGTCTTTTAGTGGACCCCTCCTTTGTTGAATTTGTACAATGCATCCAAGAGTGAGCCCCTCCTTTGTCATATCATAATACAAAGCATCCAAGTTGCCCTTGACACATGCATGGAGGAGGATTATTGGTGAATAAAGAAATATATACATGGTGGGACTAGTGTATGGACTATTCATGGACTTTAGCTCAATGAGCACATGGTGTTAGAATAATGAGTAAAAATAATAATAACAATATGGAGGAGTTATGGATATGGAAAGATATTGGAATCATATGATATGGTCCCTCCTTGAATTATTTTGGGTGAAAGAGGAAAAGGTATGCAAGTAAATAATATAATAAAAGTAACCAATGAGTAGAAATCAATTTTTTGTTTTCACGAGGGTGAGGGTGAAAATGTAGGAGTGATTTGTATAAAGGAAAAATATGAGGTTAGAGTATGTACATATTGGCAAAAAATATATATATATATAATTATGGTGTAAGAGGATGAAAGAAGGTGTACATAGGTTTAATAAAACACACACCTAAGTAGAAATATTTAAATAAAATACCAAAATAATTATAAAAAATCCCTATATTTAGGCCATATATACAATGAAATATTTACACACAAAGAGGCCATAATATACTTTTATTTTTTTATTTTTTTTATTTTTTTTGGCTCACCTAGCCCAGTGACTAGCTAGCTGAGGGTTTTTAAGAAGATATGGGAAAAGTCCCGTGACTCACGCACGCCTATGTACAGTGAAATGGTAGGGATAGCCACAGTGTTTGGGTGATTTTGGTAGGGTGAGGTAACTCACTGTGGCAATTACAAAGAGCCGAAAAAACGGCTATCAACGTGATGCAAATGATATGTGTATATACTACATAAAACAACATTTATCAACGTAGTGATCAATGAATATTATCAAAGTATTAACAAAACATCATCATTGTATCAATAAAAATGAATAAATCATCATGGTATCAACGAAAAGCATCATGATATCACCGAAAATAATCATTGTATCAACGAAACAACATCATGGCATCACCGAGAATAACCATGGTATCAACGAAACAACATCATGGTATCACCAAGAATAACCATGGTATCAACGAAACAACATCATGGTATCACCGAGAATAACCATGGTATCAACGAAACAACATCATGGTATCACCGAGAATAACCATGGTATCAACGAAACATCATCATGGTATCAGCAAAAATCACCATGGAATTAACAAAATATCATCATGGAATCACCGAGAATAACCATGGTATCAACGAAACATCATCATGGCATCACCGGGAATAACCATGGTATCAATGCAATATCATCATGGTATCAACAAAAATCACCATGACCAAAGTACTAACAAAACATCATCATGGTACCATCAAAACCGCTATGGTATCAACGAGAAATTATCAATAAAACGACGAAACTATATCTCTAAAAGAATAATTATACGAGAATCAATGAACGAGTATATCATATAACAAAAGATTATATACCAACAGTAGCTCGATAGAATTTGGACGATCATCAACTGCTCGACTAAATCGGAACGATATGTAACTGGCTTCTACAACAAAGTTACGTCAGTAACAAATATATGATTGATGAAGAAAAAATATAATTGAGAAGTTTTCAATTATGAGAAAAATCAAAAGCAATAAGTAAAATTTTGATTTTCAAACATATTTACAATCCGCGAACGATAACCCAAAATCGGTGCAGAATTTAGAGAAACTTTCTTCTGCAAAGTTATAGACCACATCAATTCCGATGGCTCAAGCGAATAGTTTCTCATCGATTCCGATACCTGCAGCTTCTGCAAAGTTGTAGACCACATCGATTCCGATCCCTCACACGGGTAGTTTCTGCAAATCGTTTTCAATTAGCAGAAAAATCAAAACATAACACGAAACTTGCTTTTCACGTATGTATGCAGTCCGTGTACGATAACTCAAAATAGGTGCAGAATTTGAAGAAACTTCCTTCTGCAAAGTTGTAGATCACTTCGCTTCCGGTCCTTTTGATGGGTAGTTTTTGCAAAATCATTTTCAATCAGGAAAAATCTCAAAAACAGAAAGCGGAAGTTGTTTTTCGGGTATGTACGCAGTCCGTGAACAAGAATTTGAAAAAACTTCCTTCTGCAAAGTTGTAGACCACATCGATTCCTGTCTCAGATGACTATAGTTTCTGCAAAATCGTTTTCAATTAGCAGAAAAATCAAAAACAAAAAGAAATAGTTTCTTTTCAGGTATGTACGCAATCCGCGACCGATAACTCAAAATTGATGCAGAATTTGAAAATACTTCCTTTTGCAAATTTGTAGAACACATTGATTCCGGTCCCTATCTCGGGTAGTTTCTGCAAAATCTTTTTCAATTAGCAAAGAAATCAAAAACAAAAAGCGGAAGTTGGTTTTCATGCATGTACGCAGTCCGCGAACAATAACTCAAAATCGGTGAAGAATTTGAAAATACTTCTTTTTGCAAAGTTGTAGACCACATTGATTCCAGTCCCTTTCGTGGGTAGTTTCTGCAGAATTGTTTTCGATCAGGAGAAAAATTGAAAACAAAAATGTACTGCTTTGATACCATGTTGAGAGAGAAAGAGAGAGCACAGAAATAGAACCCCAAAGTGTGTAGAATACACACATGAGATGATTTGTATACAGAGGGGACCTGGGTGCCATATATAGAGAAGCCATATATTGAGTAGCTTCACATATAAGCTCAACACTTACAACCACAAATAGCTCGTAGATGCGTTAGCACATGTGCTCCAATTTGCAAGGAATGCTTGGCATTGTTGTGTAGGTGCGGTCTTTGTTGTTGTTTTTCTTTCTTGTGATTTATGTCCTTCATATCCATCTATTGTTGTCATTATAGGGCTATTGCTAGATCTAAATTCAAAAAGAAGCCAATCTCATTCAGCTTGACTCTTATCATCATGGATAGATAAAGTTGAAATGCATCCATTGGAAGTTGTTTAGTAGCTTGATGGATGGAAGTAAAGTGATCATATTTATGGAAACAAAAAGAGGTTGTGATCAAGTTACTAAACAACTTCCAATGGATGAAATAAAATTGTTTTGATTTGAGATTCAAAACCCATGTTTGCTAGGGTCTTTTTAATTCTTTGCCTTCTTCGTATCACTGGTGCCGACATGTTTCTCCATTGCTATCAATTTAATACTGCAGACATAAGAACTAGATGTTCAGTTAGAATAAATAAAAAAACTTTTCAATATATTAGAAAAACAATCACTAAGAAATCAATCAAATCTACACAATATGAGATTTGCAATGCACTCTAGTCAATTCCACATATCGACCACATATGTTCTGAGAGGACATACACATTGCGATGCACTCTCTACATGACATTATGGAAACAAAAATAATATGAATTTGTCAATGTACTTATAAATATAATGATGAGTTATATATCCTCTGCCACGTGAAAACAATAAGACACGACTATTTTCACATGCTACAAAGAATCATCAACATTTACATTGAAATGATGATAATTATTTTCAAAACACACATGAAAGAAATAATGTCGATGATTGACCATCTCATGCACTAGCAATATTTTAAATATAATACATAATTTACTCCCTATATAAACCAATGCATAAAACAAGGCAATGAAATATTCAATACAATTACACAATTGAGCAATGAGGACTACTTGTACCCAATCAAGAATTGTAGCCCCCTTATGCATCCAATTCAATATATAAAAGCTACTTTCACCCAATTAAGGATTATAGCTCTCATATTGTGCAGTGGAAATGTTCAAATCTATGATGTGGAAAAATGCAAGACTTCAAGGATCTTCATACACCGAGTACACTAGTACAGGACATCCGACCCTTGACTATCAACTCGTTATTTAAATATGCTCATCTTCTAAAACCAACCAACTACAACCCTTTTATGGAACAATGGCTTCGTCACAATGAGCATGACTCTCCAAATTCTCAATTTTTTTTGGTTTAGTACCTTTATGCTCGATGAAGGATTTAAATATTTTTAGAAGTGGTTACCGAATTAAGAATCACGTTCGGCCCAAGAAAAGGACCTGTGACTCTGTAACCTTAGGTCAATTCACAAGGAGATGACTATACCCGGTGCTCGGATATACTCCCTAGGGATTTCCCTACTTAAAATGCCAAAGTAAGAAGAGGTTTACTATATACATTCTAGCCCTCCGGGCTTTCCTATTTTCCCAGCGGACCCGCCGGTAAAACACTGCAGTCCGGCGGGCACCGCAGGGAAGATGGGAAAGCCCAACGGGCCTACCGGCTCTATTGGTTTTTGCAGGTCACCATCAAGATCACGTTAACAAGAAAAGGACCTGTGACTCTGTAACCTTAGGTCAATTCACAAGGAGATGACTATACCCGGTGCTCGGATATACTCCCTAGGGATTTCCCAACTTAAAATGCCAAAGTAAGAAGAGGTTTACTATATACATTCTAGCCCTCCGGGCTTTCCTATTTTCCCAGCGGACCCGCCGGTAAAACACTGCAGTCCGGCGGGCACCGCAGGGAAGATGGGAAAGCCCAACGGGCCTACCAGCTCTATTGGTTTTTGCAGGTCACCATCAAGATCACGTTAACAATTAACGTGATCACTTGATTTTCTTGGGTAAATACTATAGTTATTAACGTAATCACACGATTGTGATTATGTTAATGAAATCCCTGTCAAGGACCATAGATTTTTGCACACTAGTGGCATTCTTAAATGTATGCCATGATGCATGTAAAGAACATAGAATGAAAATGGATTTCAATTCCGCATCAAAATCAAGCTTTTTCAATGTCAACTGAGTTGAGGATTGTAAGTTCCAATTGATGTTTTCATCATAAAAATAAAAAATCATTGAAATTACAAGAAATCATCACGAAATAATTATATGAAGTAAAAACTATCTAGATCACCAAAAATCGTTATGCAAGAACATCATGGCATCATAAAATAAATATATAGAATAATAAACATAACAAAATATCATAAAACAATATCATAAAATCACAAAACGGTCATCTTAATCATTACAAAATGAGCTTAAAATAACAACATGGTATAATGAATTGACTTCATGCAATAATAATTCTTTCAATTATAATAAATCATCATCATGAAAAAATATCATCGTATTAAAATGACTCTATCTAACAAAAAACTATCTCAATTATACTAAGTCATCCATGAAACAATGCTATGGAACATAAAACCATTTCAATAAGAAACCATTCGTATTATCATGAAACTGTATCATTGTATTATAAAAGAACTCCACGAATGAATAAAATTCTTACTAACAAAATAAATAGAAACGACTTCTAATAATTATGAAAAATATAGCATATCTTATAGAACAACTCCATGAAAAAATAACTATCTCCGTAAAAAATGATTATGAAAATACATCACACCATGGAGCTACTCTATAAATGAATAACCATCTTAGTAATAAATAATCAATATGAATGGATTCTAATATCACCTTGAAAATACATCAAGACATTATAGCTCCATGAAAGAATAACCATATGAATAAGAAATGATCTGTACGAATGATTTGTAATCACCATGAAAATGCATCATGACCTCATGAAACAACTCCATGGAATAACAATCATCTCAACGATAAAGGATTAGTATAAATGACTTCTAACATATCATGAAGTCATGAAACAACTCTATAAAAGAATAATCCTCTTAGTGACGATTGATCAATATAACCACTTTCTAATCATCATCAAAACATGTCATAGCATCATGCAAAAATTCCATGGAAGAATAATCACCTCAATGAAAAAGAATCAATACGAGCAATATTTAATCATCAAGAAAATGTATCATGGCATCATGGAACAACTCTATAAACCAATAATCATATCAGTAATAAACGACTAGTACGAACAAGTTTTAATCACTATGAAAATGTGTCACGGCATCAATAAACAATTCCATATAAGAATAACCATTTCAATAGTAAACAATCAATACAAAAAAGAATTATTCATCAAGAAAATGTATCATGGAATTATGAAACAACTCTATGGAAGAATAACCTTATCAACAAGATGAATGATTAGTACGAACGACTTTTTATCATCATCGAAGCGTATCATGGAATCATGGAACAACTCCATGGCATTATAAAAAACAATCAATACAAATAACTTGTAATCATCATGAAAACGTATCATGGCATCATGGAATAACTCCATGAAATACTAACCATCTTAATAAAATGAACGATCAATAATAACGCCTTGTCATCATCATGAAAACGCATCATGGCACCATGGAACAACTCCATGAAATAATAACCATATCAATAATAGAACAATCAGTACCAACAACTTGTAATCATCATGGAAACGCATCATGACATCATGGAATTACTCCATGGAATAAAGCGCGTTATGGCATCATGGAATAACTCCATGGAATAATAATAATCTTAGTAACAAACGGTCAATATGAACGCCTTGTAATCATCATGAAAATGCATCATGGCATCATAGAATAACTCCATGGAGTAATCATCATTTTAAAATAGAAAATATAAAAGAATGAATAATACGATCCACTTCTATCATCATCATGAAAACACATCATGGAACAACTCCATGGAGTAATAACCATCTTAATAATGATTGATTAGTAATAATGACTCCTAATCATCACATAAAATTATAAATTTCAATAAGAAACGATCATAAGTAAAGACTATAAGTTTTTTATATTTTGGCTGAAAATAGATTATTAAAATGTATCTCTTTGATAAATTATCAAAATTATAACTTTTTCACATCTATATGTAAATAAATGATATAAATCAATAAATTAAAATGTTCAAATATAACTCTTTGATTTTTACAATCAAAAGAGAAAAAAATTCAAATAAAAGTCTTCAATAAATCGTTAAAGTATAACTCTTTGATAAATCATCAAAAATATAATCATCGACATTCATAAAGAAGAGAAATAATGTGAACTTTCAAAGTATAAGTATCGATATCGATTAAAGATTATAAAATAAATCATCTAAATTGTAAGTATTTGAGATGTAACTATATAAATCATTGAAACATAACACTTTAATAATCATACGAAAAGAATAAAAAGAATTATTCAAACATAAGTTCTTAACGTGAATCTTCGAATACAACACAGATTATCAAGATGTATAACTGTCAGTAATTTCAATAATATATATATATATATATATATATATATATATATATATATATATATATCGATTTGATCTTTATCATAGATTACACACAATTGAAACAAAAAGCAAACTACAAAGATTTCAAGTGATATGACTTTGATGTAACTCGATGTATACGCATCAAAATATATGTGATATATATGAATTATAAGTATAGAGATCAATCAATTTATGTACTTCTTTCAATATATAAAGCAAATTGAAGATGATGTAAATTTAACATGGTTAATTTTTAATTTATTTCTTTTATATAAACCGCATTGCATATGATTTATAAAAACAAAATCAAGAATTATACAATAAGAAGAATTAAAGATATTGTAATTTCAATATTCTAAACTTTTACTCTATTTCTTTTACACAAATCGAACTGCATATAATCCATGAAAAGGAAATCCAAGAATCATGTAACAAAAAACTCAACACGTATCAATATAGATATCTAATTGAATACAACATAATTAACTCTTGATCCAAGTTTCTTTATGCAAATCTAATTGAATATGATGCATGAAAGGTAAATTAAAGATCATAACACAAATAGATTTGAAATTTTAAAAACTCATACCTCTTGATGATTTTAATTGAAAACGTATTGAAAATAGTTATCAACTTCTTGCAAGTCACTTTTGGTGTAGAATTTGACAAATCTAATATGATCAGCAGCTCCGGAACGTGTCAAAACCTTGATAACGACTCTTCAAACATTGAAATCCGAGTCTCAAGCAGAAAGTTATGATGCTTTTATATTTTGCTGAATTGTAGATTTTTGTTGCACGCTCGCAAGGTACATTCGTGTGAGACAAAAAACGCTCTATTTTTGTGAAGGAAAAGCAACCACGCTTTGATACCTAGTTGAGAAGTATCATAATAACTAATATTTAATTCTCCTAAATGATTTTCTCATGTTAAACTGATCATTTAATATGGTGAAGTGCCCGAGGATAAAAAGCTAGAATATTGGTTAAGCTGGCAGACCGACCACAATAGGGATCCAAAGCAGGGAAACTAGGGATCCAAAGGGGGGGCCATCTATAAAAGAGCAATGTGCAACAATGGGCTTTAAAGACCCTAAGGTTCAGCCCATTAAGACTTCCAAAATGCTAAGGTTCCAAAATTCAAAGGTTATGTCCAAAGGTCAAACACTAGCAAAATTGGATGCTTTGTATGTGTTCAAAAAGTCTTCATAGTTCCTATATAAGAGGGGGCGAGCCCTAGAAGTAGGGGATGAGACAGAAACACACACACACACACACACACACACACACACACAAGCCTCCTTCACAAAAAGGGAATGAGGGACACGTGTCAGCTCCCTAGCCCAGATGCCCACAAGGTGTACTCAAATCCTATCGGATGGCCATGGAGGTGGACCAATGAGAATTAGGCTAGAGTAGATATACTTCAATTAGATTAAAAACACTTGATAAAAGAACCAATAAGAATTAATCTCTCTAGAAGATTATTGAATAGTCTATCGAGGGATCCAATGAGCATTCAACAACCCGATGGCTTGCCTGATTCATATTGGCTAGGAGACAAAGGGGTCCAATGAGAGTTTAGTTGCATCAATTAATCACCTAAAGCTCTCACGAAAGGCGAAAGGGGGACACATGTCACAAGGCTATCATTTATACTCCGTTAATCCTATTGGCTAAGCCTAGAGAGTTCCAATGGGGTGGTAGCATGAGGGGTCGACCAAGAGAGAGAGGGGGCTGATTATCTCCAGTCATTATTCCACACACACTCACACAAGTTCATGTGTGAAGCAAGAAGACTATCTCTTCTTCTCAAGCTTTAAAGGAAAGCTTATCACCTACTCCAAGGTTGTGAGAAGGGAGGCCTACACCAACAACTCTTGGCTTTGTGATGCAAATCCATCCAAGAGCCAAGCTTCAATGCATGCTCATTTCCTCTACTAAGCTAAGCTATGCTAATATGAGTGATTATGTGAGGAGATGTACATCTTTCTTGTAAGACTACTCCTTCTTCCTCTCAATCTACTCTCGTACCCCGCTAGCTCTCACCACCTTCGAAGGTGTGTGAGGTCTTGGGCCTGAGACCGTGATGGAATTGATGTTGCGTTTTATAAGTGTTTTTCTTAGTGCTTGAAGCTTCCATCTTCATTGCACTAGCTAGTATTGAAGGAACACAAAGAATTGTATTGTAAAATGACTCTCTTGATGCGAGAAACCTATAATACAAGGCCTTTTGGAGGGGGGACCGGCTCCATGTACATCCGGTCCTCAACTGTTGTCAATAGCTTAATTTCTCTCTCTTTTGAAGTATTGTTCATGCTATCTAAGTAGGTATTATGTATTTTGTTGCTCTCTCCACCCAAGCACTGTTGTTATGCTCATTAGAAATCTATTATAATGAAATGCCCACTATGTTCATGCTAATTTCCGCTACACACAAGTTGTTGAGAGAGAAAGAGAGAGCACAAAAATAGAACCCCAAAGTGTTTGGAATACAGACATGACATGATGTATATATAGAGGGGACCTGAGTGCTATATATAGAGAAGCCATATATTGAGTAGCTTCACATATAAGCTCAACACCCCCGCTCAAAAAAGAGTCCCTAACTGTGGATGAAAAAAAATCCTAGGGGGATCAAGGGTAAAACCCACAGCTCTATTTACACCCACCGTTATATTATAAAAATCATTTAATGTACAAATGTTCATGAGGAGCTACATCACTCCTTTTAAAATGAACATTTTATGAGGAGCTACATCACTCCTTTTTCAATGAATGTTTTATAAGGAGTTACATCACTCCTATCCTATCAAATACAATAATGAATACAAAGAATAAATAAAGAGGTGTAAAAACTATTGATTAGCTCGTGATCAAAAGTGTCTCCGTGAATTTTTTGTGTAGCTTGTCATCAATATGGCATCACCAAACATGTCTTCATGTTATCATCAATATGGCATCACCAAACATGTCTTCATGTTGTCATCAATATGGAATCACTAAACATGTCTTCATAAATCTTTTATTGTCACCAAGTTTGTCTTCATGAAATCAATTCTTTGATCAATTGTACATAGATCATAGACTCAAAAAACATAGTCATGAAAATTTTCAGCATCGTTAGTGAAATAATTACATTCACAATGCCATAAGAGATGGTTCGCTACACCACTCTTTTGACAAGATATGTACTCACGACAACATATGTGTACATAAAGTATGAACGTAAAAGTTCAAGATGCGTGATTACATGATGTAAATGACATGTATATATACTACATAAAACGATATTTATCATCAACGTAGTCATATCAATGAATATCATCAAAGTATTAACAGAACATCATCATTGTATCAATAAAAATAAATAAATCATCATGGTATCAACGAAAAGCATCATGGTATCACCGAGGATAATCATTGTATCAAAGAAACAACATCATGGTATCAACGAGAATAGCCATGGTATCAACGAGACAACATCATGGTATCACCAAGAATAATCATTGTTGTTGGAGCTATCTATGGCTCACTCTAGTGAACTTGGTCTCACCTATATATTTGTATCTTGTCCTCAATATGAATCAGTCTTTGGGAGCGTATATGGTGTGTCTCTTGTCTCGTCTCTCTCTCTTTCTCTCTACATCTCAACATGGTATCAGAGCGGTAACGATCATGCGCCGATTCAATTCATGGTGAAACAACAGTATGTGTATGCGATTCGCATGTAAGATTCAAAATTGCTACAAATTTTATTTTTGAGCGTTGATTCTTGTTAACGAAAGAATCGCACTATTCTCAATGCTATAAGATGTATGCTGATTCATTCTGGCTTATCTCGTGTTTTCTGGGCTGAAGCTACTTTGACAGCAACATTTATTCAGAATCATCTTCCTACTACTGCACCCTCTGGTAAGATACCCATCACAGCATGGACAAGTGACATTCCTTCTGTATCTCATTTTCAAACCTTTGGATGTATTGCTTATATTCATGTTCCCAAAGAAACACGAACAAAGCTTGATGCTCCTAGTCTTAAAGTTATTTTTATTGGATATTCTGACACTTCCAAAGGCTAAAAATTCTATGACCCTTCCTCCAAGAAAGTAATTGTGAATTGTGATGCTACTTTTAACGAACAGCTTATGGGAGGCTCATGGTCCATGGATGATTCTGATGATACTAAATCATTGCTTCAGGCTTTTCCATTTCTTTCAGAAGATGAAACTCTTCCTATAGATCAACTTTCCTCTTCACAACCATCCATTCCAAATGTTGCTAATGATGATATTGATATTTTTGTTGATCTGCCTATTGATTTTGAACATGGCTCATGTCATGTTTATGATGACGATATTGCTGATAATGCTTTTTCTACTTCTGAAGATCTCGTTACTTATGATGAAGCTATCTCTTCACCACAAAAGGATCAATGGCAAGAGGCTATGGAAGCAGAGTACGATTCTCTTATCTCTAAAGGTACATGGATACTAACTGCATTACCTCCTGGTCGTACAACTATTAAATGTAAGTGGGTATATAAGACAAAAGTAAAAGCAGATGGATCTCTTGATAAGTTCAAGGCGCGTTTAGTTGCAAAAGGTTACTCCCAAGTAGCTGGTGTTGATTATCAAGAGACTTTTTCACCAGTTGTTCGCATTACAAGTGTTTATGGAACAACCAGAAGGCTAGGGTTGTTATTCCAGGTAAAGAAGACCTTTTTGCTCAACTCCATAAGGCACTATATGGTCTCAAACAAGCTTCGCGAGCCTTGTATACAAAATTTGATATTTTTCTCACCTCTAAAGGATTCATCTCTTGCTCGTCAGACCCCAACTTATACATAAAATGCCAAGGTAGCAGTTTTGTGCTTCTTGCTCTTTATGTGGATGATACCATCCTTGTTTCCAATGATTTGGGATTTCTTCAACAAGTCAAAAAGTTATTGTCTTCTGTATTCGATATGGTGGATCTTGGAGAGATTCACTCTTGTCTTGGCATTCAAATCCAACGAAACCGTACAAAAGGTATTTTATTCCTTCGATAGTCAAAGTTTATTGCAGATACTATTCAAAAATTTGGTATGGAATCTGCACACTCAGCCAACACACCTTGTCTTGCGAGCTCTGCGAAGAATACTTCTGACAATGGCGGTCAACTTGTCACAAATCAACCTTATGCTAACTTGATTGGATGTCTACAGTTTGTTGGCATGAACACTCGTCCTGATATTCTGTTTGCTGCTAATTATCTTGGACAACATCTCGCATGTCCTTCTCTTGAGCATTGGTGTGCTACAAAGCGTGTATTGAAATACTTGAAAGGCACTACAGATTTTGGTTTAGTCTATCGACGACAACTCACATCGGATTCTATGCAATCTCTTTCTCTTTTGGGTTACACAGATGCAGATTGGGCAAGATCACATTTATCTATGCGATCTACTAGTGGAAATTGCTTCTTTATAAATGGTTGTCTTGTTTCCTGGACCAGTAAGAAACAACGTTGTGTTGCAGTTTCTACGACTGAGTCAGAATATGTTGCGGCATCACTTGCAGCTCGTGAGTTGATTTGGCTTCGACAAATGCTGGTTGATATCGGTCACTCTCCTCTTTCTAGCACACCCTTGCGGTGCGACAACCAAAGTGCTATTAGTCTTGCAAAAGACTATGTTCAACATAATAAGTCAAAGCACATTGCTGTCCATTATCATTATGTCAGGTATGAAGTACGCAAAGGAACTATTATGGATGAACACTGTCCAAGTGACCAGATGATTGCAGACATTTTGACCAAAGGCCTCAATGAGTCACGTTTCATCCTCTTGCGCTTGGAGCTTGGAGTTGCTTCAGCCTCACTCTTTCTAGATTAGCTTCTTTGCTATTGTATTAGCTTCGTACATATGACATTGTAATCTTTTAGGTACCATGCACTATGCACACTCCACATTTGCACCTTGTGATATATAAGTCACTTGAATATTTGTACATAGATGCACAATTCACTTTCACATCATCACCGCTGGTTCATATTTGACATTGTATAGGGGCTTGGGTTTTTCCCTTAAACTTCCTAAGGGTTTTTTCATCCAAAGCTAGAGACCTTTGTTTGAGTGGGGGTGTTGGAGCTATATATGGCTCACTCTACTGAACTTGGTCTCACCTATATATTTGTATCTTGTCCTCAATATGAATCAGTCTTTGGGAGCGTATATGGTGTGTCTCTTGTCTCATCCCTCTCTCTTTCTCTCTACATCTCAACAATTGTATCAACGAAACAACATCATGGTATCACCGAGAATAACCATGGTATCAACGAAACAAGATCATGGTATCATCAAGAATAACCATGGTATCAATGAACCAACATCATGGTATCACCGAGAATAACCATGGTATGAACGAAATATCATCATGGTATCACCAAAAATCATCATGATCAAAGTACTAACAAAACATCATGATGGTACCATCAACATCACTATGGTATCAACAAGAGGTTATTAATAAAACGACGTAGACTATATCTCTAGAAGAATAATTATACCAGAATCAATGAAGGCATATATCATATAACAAAAGATCATGTACCATCAGTACCTCGACGGAATGTGGACAATCATCAATGGCTCGATTGAATCAAAATGATATTCATGACAGATATCCATGAAAAGATCTATAGACATTTGATATCTTGAAATATAGGTATCCAAGAATAAATCATGAGTAAATGTCTCAGAACATATTAGACAGCTTGAAATAGTATAGACTTTTGAGAACATATATCTATAACACTGATTCGGTTTGTAACTGTCTTTTACAGTAAATTTACGTCAGTAACAAATATATGATTGATGAAGAGAAAAATATAATTGATAAGTTTTAAATTAGGAGGAAAATGAAAAGCAAAAAGAAAAATTTGCTTTTTAAACATGTTCCTAGTCTGAGAACGATAACCCAAAATCGATACAGAATTTAGAGAAACTTTCTTTTGCAAAGTTGTAGACCACATTGATTCCGCTGGCTGTGGCGAATAGTTTCTACAAAATAGTTTTCAATTAGGTGATAAATCGAAAACAAAAAGCAAAAGTTTCTTTTCAAACATGTATGCAGTCTGCGAACGATAACTTGAAATCGATGCACAAATTTAAAAAAAAATTATTCTGCAAAGTTCTAGACCACATTGATTATGGTGCCTCACACGGGATGCTTTTGCAAAATCATGTTTGATTAGGAGAAAAAATGGAAACAAAAAATGAAAGTTGCTTTTTAGACATGTACGTAGTCTGCGAGAACGATAAGTCAAAGTCAGTGCAGAATTTGGAAAAACTTTCTTCTACAAAGTTGTAGAACACATCGATTTGAGTGCTTCACGAGTGTTGTTTCTGTAAAATCGGTTTCAATCAAGAGAAAATTTGAAAACAAAAAGTGAAAGTCGGTTTTCAGACATGTATGCAGTCTGCGAACGATAACTCAAATCGCTGCAGAATTTGAAAAAAGTTTCTTCTGCAACGTTGTAAACCACATCAATTCCAATGCCTCACACGGGTTGTTTTTGCAAAATCATTTTCAACTAGGACAAAAAATGAAAACAAAAAGAAAAAGTTGCTTTTCAGACATGTATACAGTCCACGAACGATAACTCAAAATGGGTGCAGAATTTGAAAAAAGTTTCTTCTGGAAAGTTGTAGACCACATTGATTGCGGTGCCTTATGCGGAGTTGTTTTTGCAAAATCGGGTAGTTTCTGCAAAATCATTTCTAATTAAGAGAAAAATTAAAAACAAAGACGTCCTACTCTGATACATGTTGAGAGAGAAAGATAGAGCACAGAAATAGAACCCCAAAGTGTGTGGAATACACACATTAAATGATGTATATATAGAGGAGACCTAGGTGCTATATATAGAGAAGCCATATATGAGTAGCTTTACATATAAGCTCAACAGTTACTAGGCCATTAAATGTTACAAGAAGGTAGAGAAAGAGAAGAATAGAGAGGTGATATGCAGAGTGTGCAACCCCAAATTGTGTAGAATACACACCCAAGGTAATATATGTATAGAGTAGACCTAGGTCTATATTTAGAGTAGCTTCACATTTAAGTTCATCAAAAGTCACGTCGGAAGAGCACTTCAAGGACTGCAATTTTAGATCATAATCTCCAATCTGTGATGACCTCTAGAATACTCCTTTTTAGCATCATCAAGGCATATGTTGTTTCTTTAAAGCCGCATCTGACATACATTAATTGTAGAACTAGCTTGTTGGCAAGCCCTAAACACTCATCGTTACTTAGGTAAGCTTCAATTAAGCTAAATGAGCATCTTCTTGGTATCTTTCTTAGCATGGGAGAGGAGCTGCACGACAACGAATGACATTCCTAGGGAGCTACCTTGTAAAAGGGAATAAGATGTCAATAGAACTTCTACATGGTAGTTCACCTCCTAATAAGCCTCTTGATCAGCTCTCACTGGCTCAACAAGAGGAGATTATGACGCAAGTGAATTAGCTTGTGAAAAAGGGTGCTTAAGGCCGCAAGTAAACTCCTATGCTTAGCCACCATCCC
The DNA here is from genome assembly GCF_014529385.1 of Adiantum capillus-veneris. Lineage (NCBI taxonomy): Eukaryota > Viridiplantae > Streptophyta > Polypodiopsida > Polypodiales > Pteridaceae > Adiantum > Adiantum capillus-veneris. The sequence continues at coordinate 61,382,996 of NC_140940.1, read as the reverse complement.
TCAAACAACCCCTCTAGCCAATCCTCGTTGCCTTGTGGATAAAGTTATTTTTTTCCAATTTGATATCCTTTAGCAAATTTAGGGCACTAGGTGTACCAAATGGACAATTTTAGCTAGTCACAGGATAATTTTTTAGCCTAATTTGCCATCATCTAACATATGCAGGTCACCTGGAGAACCTTTTGTACAGTTGATTATCATCAACTTCAACCATTTAAATAAAATAAATGTAGAAAAATATAGACATTAAGTTTAAATTCATTGACAGATATGCCATGTAGCATTCCTGCAAAATGAGCTAAATTACACAAACAAAAAAACTTGTTTCAAGTTTACATAGAGCAACAGAAGATACATGATTGTATTTATCACAAAGTGCAAATACATTGAGTTCCAAAGAAAACTTGATTCTAGTACAAGGGTTCCAAAGCGAACTTGTTTCCAATAAAACGGTTAGTTACAAAAAAGGGTCTGACATCAGAAAGTATCACTCATGTCCTAGGTGACATGCTAGTTGCATGTCCTTGGTCATGATTTTTACACACTTAGCATGGGCAACACATAAGAGCGTGTCAAAAGAGAGTTTGACCAAATAAGTCTATGCAACATCTTGGTTTGACTCAAGGGCAGCAACAGACATCCAAAGCTTTGTGTTGTATCTTTGTAGCACCTCTTTAAATGTCCATGCAAATGGTGCTTTCTTGATAAGTAGGTCTGTTGTCTTTTGGTGATGTCGGATTTCAGAAAATGCTCTACAAAAGCATCGTGCTCTTTGAGGTCAACGTTGTGGGGGGCTCTAAGCTCCTTGTGGCTCTGCTCTTTGCAGCTTCTTGTAGAATCTCAACTTGCAATGGCGCTTGGGAGGTGGTTGGGGGGCCTCTTCATGAGAATAATAATATTCATCATCATTGCTTCACTCATCATTGCTAGGTTGATTAGAGACATGGCACCCATTTCCCTGGGTGGTGACTTGCCGGTCACATTTTGGTGACTTGGGCCGGAAGGCATCGCGTCCATCCCTCTTGGCAATGTCTTTTAACCCACCCTATAATTCACTAGGATGTCGTCCCCTTCCCACGATGGATGCTTATTGGATGTGTCCATCTCTATGCATTCAGGGCGGGGTTAGCTAGCTCTTTTGGTTGTCGATTTACATGCATCTTATGCCTTCTGTGCACCTCGTTGGTGTTTGGATTCTTCTTTGCAGTTGTTTTGGTCCTTGCCATCTAGAAAGTGTGTTTGGGAGGCTTCCTAGAGCTTGTGGTATTCAGTGAGGGAGGGAGTGTTCTGTGTTTGTGATGCGGGGGGGGGGGGGGGGGGAGGTCCTCTTGATATAGGGTGAACATATAAGTGTGGGTTCACATGGTGGAAAAGAGCCGCTAAAATCACGAGTAAATAATCTTTTGAATTACAAAATCACATGAAAGTAGAGAACTATTCAAACACACAGAGCTATACGTCTACTTGAAAATTTTTATAAACAATCAAACAATGTCTACGCAATTTCCAAGTACATTTATTGCCTCCTGGCCTAGACTTTTCCCACCGGGGTCCTTGATGCTTGCCACTCTGCATGCCATACTGGACCTTGTGAGGATCATTAGTACTCTAAGGAATGAGCATGGGCTAGTCGAGAGTCTTCTTTTGCTAAGCATGATGACCTTGCACGTTCAATCGACACTTTGCATCCAAAGGTGGTACGATAAAATCAATTCGACATTTCCTGAAGATAGAATGAGCGCACTAAACCCCCTCCATGTCTTGTATTCTTGAAGTGGGTTTTCCTCTAGATGCAGGGTGGACATATAAGTGTGGGTTCACTTGGTGGAAAAGAGCCGCTAAAAGCACGAGTAAATAATCTTTTGAGCTACAAAATCAGATGAAAATAGAGAACTATTCAAACACACAGAGCTATACGTCTTCTTGAAAATTTGCATAAACAATCAAACAATGTCTACGCAAATTCCAAGTACATTTATTGCCTCTTGGGCTAGACTTTTACCACTGTGGTCCTTGATGCTTGCCACTCTGCATGCCATACTGGACCTTGTGAGGATCACTAGTACTCTAAGGAACGAGCATGGGCTAGTCGAATGACTTCTTTTGTTAAGCACGATGACCTTGCACGTTCAATCAACACTTTGCGTCCAAAGGTGGTACGATAAAATCAATTCGACATATCCTGAAGATAAAATGAGCGCACTAAACCCCCTTCTATGTCTTGTATTCTTGAAGTAGGCACCCCTAGCATAGTAGTGTGACTTCTCCATACCTTGCGTGCTCCAAATACATAATGAACCATACATGTTCATAAAGTATGCACCATGTGCATAGAGGATGTGTTGCCCATAAAGCTACAACACATTGATGATCAAAACTAAAGCATAGAATAGAACAAGGCAGAATGGAAAGCACTCACCATATAGTGTGTAATGTTTATTTCAACCCATGCAATGACAACCGCCTTTGTGAACTCCGCCACCAAATTTTGGATTGTTCTTCTACGCAACACTCGAGGTATCGGTCCCACGAAAATCTATTGAATTTAGAAGCCCTTCTACTTTTGAGATAGCATCAAGCGACCTCTTCGCACGCTCCATTATGAAGACATAATCAAATAGGAAGCTTAAATAAACGATCAAAGATGCGCATAAAAGCATGAAGTGTGCACATTAGGAAGAGAATGGGGTCTAGGAGGGCTTATTTATTTCATAGTTTAAGGGAGTCAAACCTTTAGTATTAAGAAAGCAATCAAAGGACAAATTTTGAATTCAAACACACAAAATGGCTAGTATATTTCAATTCAATTTTTTCCCCAAAATCAAAATTAAAATCTAGTGGGCAAAACCATATCATGTAACATATCTACGGAAAGAGCTTGCCGTGTAGATTACAGACCAGATATAATATCTGCTCAAATTGGAGATTATATATAGGAGTTATGGAAGGCCAAAAACCATAAAGTTATCCACACCGCCCCTTTTTTGGGGACAAAAGTACATCCTTTGACCACTCTTACACCTCTCTTGCACACCCACCATTCTTGCACACATGTCATGCATCTATTTAAATGCTAAACACCGCCATAATCTCATGGAAAATAAAGAGGCACTCCTATACCCCATCCTCTTCCTAATGAAAAATGCACATTTTTGAGAGGGAAGTTAATTATAGAGTTCCACTGTTCACTGTCTTTTATGGCATGATTGGACTCCCCTAGCATAGGACATCGTAGCACCAAATGATCCCACACACGTGTAATTTGTGAAATTTCCTCTTCCTCTATTTCATCGACCATTGCAATTTTGTGTGTATTTCCCTTATAGCCCTTAATGCAGAATGGACAAGGATATAGAGTTTGAGCCCCTTGTTTTCACCTTACAATGTACTTGATTGTTTTCAAATCACCACCTAAGTGCCAGTCAACTTCAAACTCCGTTGTGTCATCTTGGAGTTTTTCCCTAGCTAGATGTGCCTTAATGACATCTGTTATCCACGAAATGCGTTCAAAAATCCAAGTAAGCACTCCATGGGTCTCCTTGGGAACCTCAATAGCACCAAGCCACCAAATTTCTTTCTCCCACTGCACATCGAAAGATGGTGCACAATCTTCGTTCATAGCTGTACACTTTGCATGAAATAATACCTCCTTTATGAGAGTAATACTCATCCTTTCTAGTCTTCATTTCTTCACAATCTGATACTTGTCTAGATTGAGCACAAACACCAACTTTGAACCTATCAGTGGAAAATGTCCAAAATAACATATAGTTTTAAAAAAAAGACTATGCATTACTAAAGCCTCATCATTAGGTGTACACATTAAAAGGGAATCATTGCCATTTGAAGATCTCTCAGATCAACAAAAATATTATTTGACATTGAGTAAGGAAATCCCTTATCCACCCTCTTTGCACATACGCTTGCATTGGTACCTTTTCTTACTCCTTTTGACCGCTTGGTAAAAGATGCATTATCTCCTTTGTGTGCAAATAGCCTCTAATGTGAAAGTACAGATCCTTGTTTGAGGCCTTCTTAGAAATATTGACCTTAAGTGGTATAGGAAAAGTATTCTAAAAAATTCCTCTTTCCCTTAAAGCATCCTTAAGGAGACCATATAAGGCAATTTAGCCCTTAGTACTAATTCCCACTTCATCACAAGCCTTCTGTACATCAACATCGCTCGCAAGATTTGAAAACTTTTGCATCACCTCCTTTGTGAGAGTATTGTTTAAATTTTTTGCATTTGGTGCTCGTAGAAGGCCTACGACATCCAATATCTTGAGGCGCAAACTCAATAAATGGATGCCATCTTTGTGGTTGTGGCCACCACATAGCTCTTGGATAAAATTCCTAAAAACATTACCACAAAAGCAATTTAAAGCATAGATGGGAGTGTAGCAAAATGCACCTTGTAGCTATAACCCTTCTTTTTTTAGCACCACCTTCGGGGGCTAAAGTCTCTATGGCATTGAAGCTCCTCTTACGTTCCCTTGTACCCAAGGGCGTCTTTTTAAGATGCAAGATCGTATCTTCACTATTTTCAATCTTAGCATCCTTCTCTTCTATCTGTAGCTTAAGATTTCTTACTTCCTTCTCTGCATGAACGATCCTTTCGTGAAATTCGCTAGTGGTACGGGAAAGAATTTGACATTGATGCAAAGAACATCATGTGCTATTAGCTCCAATAGTCGACAATCGATTGCAATATCAAAGAATACCTTGCTCCCCTCTATCTACATATTGTAATAATGAAACAAGGTTATTGAATTTTGGATACACATTGATTGCTGGATCATTAGGGTAGAGGCAGCCATGCACCCAAAGGTGGGCACATGTGAAGCATGTAGGTGTCACTCATCTTTCATTTAAATATCCATGGTATGCAATGAAGATCTTCAAAATCCACTTGCATGGACCTATAGTGGATCAACAAGTCAAAGACAAAGCCACAAATTATGGACATCACTCGTGATGATGTTATTTTATTCATTTGCCATGGTTTGTCACATGGATCATCCAATGCTCATTTCATGTTTTTGGAATGGCGGCCATGTAGAGAAGGGGATAAAAGATTTCAATGCAGCTCATTTCATGTTTTTGGAATGGCGGCAATGTAGAGAAGGGAATAAAAAAGTGCAATGCAGATGGAAGTCAACCTACCACTAGCAATTATGTGACCACTAAAGGAGTAGTAGAGCTATTGCACAGTAACATTTTGCAGATAATTAATGCTCTTCTTCAGACCTTGAAGTATCTACATGCTCACGACTATCTCTACAATGACGTACACTCCTACAACATGATGCTTTATTTTGGACAGAAGGGGGTCTATGCAAGCATTGTGGATTGGAGTCATGTACAAAGACCAAAACAGCGGCATTATTTCCTCCACTCCGCAACTTTCAAATAGAAACTAGAAATCAAAGCAAGAGATATTTTTCATGGGCCTCCAAGAATGCATATCTACTAGTCCCCCTCCATGGAAATATTCTACACATGTCATACTCGTAAACAACTCTTAAAGTGCATGTTGGTACCTCAAAAGAAAAACAAAAGTGATTGTTTAAGCAATGTACTTACCCACCTTGAGAGTGGCAAGTGAAACAATCCCTTAACTCGACCTAACGCTTTTGATCTTTCTCGTTGTCTAAATGGTGGCCATAGAGTGGGCTATGACATTGTAATGATTTTTGGTCTATGACCAGCTAATGATCAAAGTGATGATTTGATTGTTGTCTTTTATCTAGTTGAAAATGTAAATTGTAAAATTAATCAAGTTATTTTGTGTCTTTTCTATGACATGGTGATAGATATTCTGTCTCTTTTTTGCACCATGATTAAATTATCTTGTATTTTTCTTTCAAGGTAAAAAGTAGGTGAACATCAAGTAGTATAGCATGACTATCTTTCATAATTTTCCATCCCTCCAAAGTGAAGTGCAACGGCAGCTTTGTGCTCATGGGATTCTCCAAGCTCCCCACCATGACGAGGGAACACCTAGAAAGCCTCCTTGCAACACTTCCGAAAGAGGTCTCTCTCTGATTCGGGGAGAAGAAGAGGATTCCTATGAAGGGCTCAAGAATTATCTCCTTGATGACGCATCTCCTTCTCAAAGGAGAATTCAAGAGCCTCCCATGAAGGAACGAGAAATAAGTGAGTCTCCCGCCACCTCAATGGAAATGGCTCCATGAAGACGGCGGGCTAAATGCTCTCCATCACCTCCAAAACGTAGAAGACCATCGCATACTTCTCCACACCATAATTCAAAGAGGGATGACAAAAAGCAAGAGAAGAAAAAGGCGAGAAAGAGGACACCCTCTTCTACATGTTCTTAATCCTCTTCCTCTCATGAAAGTGATGGTGAAGACAAAGAAGATCAAGTAAAGAAAAAGGTGAGAAAGAGGTCACCCTCTTCTCCATCATCCTCAAATTCTTCATCTTCTGAAGAAAGTGATGGTGTAGCCTTTGAACCATCAAAAAGAAGAGGCCATAGGAAATGCTATGCCGCGTGGAATAGGTCGTCCAAGCTCAAGAAATTCAAAGAGGGAGGGAAGAGCATCTCTTTACTTACCTACGATGGCACTTTTGGTGCTATGGACAAAGTCAAGCATCATTCGCTTAAGAATCGCTTCTATACTGATCGTAACTTTGTCCACATACTCTGTTTGCATTTTATTATATCCAGGATAGAGGAATCCTTTTTTTGCAGTTGTCATTAGTGCATCTTTGAAAATAAGATTTCTTATGACATTAAATGGGATTCCACAAGCCATGAAGGATTGTGTCCACTTAAGATGCAATTCGAGCATGTCCTATTGAGCGAATGTTGCGTGTAGAGTCCCAGGTGTAGTGGCTCTGTTGGATGTCCCGGGACTTGCATCCATCCCTCCCATGGCACCATTTGCAAAAGTGTAAGGACTTTGAGGTGTTCTGGTTGTTCGCATTGAAGGTCCTTGGCTAGCTCGCACGTCCTCTTCATCTACACTCTCTTCTTCTATGTTGATAGATGACCCACGTGTCATACCCTTCTGTCTCTTAGGAAGAAGTCATGCCCATTTACATCTCTTTACATACCCTGCAAAATGGACCCATATGTCTTTAGGCGGTGCTCCACATTCTTCCACATTGGGGCTAGTGCTGAATAAATGTTCCTTGATGCAAGTTGCATTGCCGTGCCACATATACCCACAATGTTTGCATTCCACAAACAAAACTTATTTGTCTTTCTCTATTTTCTTCACATATGTCCACTCTTTTCCTCGCACCATGGTTTTTAAGTTCAACAAAATATTTCCTACAATCAATAGATACACTATGATTATAAATTTTCCCCATAATCACGCAATGAGAAAGATAAAAGGCTATAGATATGATGTTCTAAATTAAAATGATGAATGAATAGTGTTAAGATAATATTTCAGGAAAAATCACCAATGGATATGACATTCCTAGCTACTAGGAGGTAAAGAGCGTTTTCTCAAGACCACCTAGATGAGCGATGGATTCATCTCACATTCCACTATCTATGGCTCTTGGATGTAGGAGCTACTACATAAACACAACCAATCGACCCTAAAATAATTGAGATCTCTAATTTCTATATCTAGTGAATTCTATAGGTGATCCACCATATTCACTTAGAGGTAAGAGCATAAGCTCGATAACAATCAAGTGAATCCTTCTTTATACCTTAAACCTCACTTGGAAGTAAGAGAACCATCTCATATTAACCAAGAGGCACTAAGTGGACCTATTCATCTCTATATCGAGGTAAGAACATTTGTTCATGAGAACCAAAAGACCCTACATGTATGTGTATATCTTATCCATACTTAGAAGTAGGAGACCCTAATCAAACAACCAAGTATATAAGTATTGCAATTTAAAGAACCTTTGGTAACCTTTTAATTGCACATAGAAATTTTTATTTTAATATTTTAAATCAATGTCTTATCTACCTAGTGAATGATATGTTCCAAAATGTATGAATTAACACTACATCTATGCACATAGTATAGCTATGATAGATTTTAATCATCAAAGATCACTTTTAGTATCTATTTTAAAACAAATAGAGCTAGGAGTATAACCTCTAAAATTTAGAATTATGCATTTTCACTAAGACACTATAGCTAAAAAAACAGCCTCTAGTGCTTAGAATTATTTATTTATCTATTCTAGAAGAAATAGAGCTAAGAGTATAGCCTCGAATGTTTAGAATTATACATTCACACTAAAACAATATAGATAAGAAGATAGCCTTTAATGCTTATAATTATTTATTTATAGTAAAACAATATAGCTAAATAATAACTTCTATTGCTTAGAATTATAGATGATTTAATCTACTTTTTTTATTTATAATGTTTTAATATTATAAATAATCTATTTTCTTAAGAAATTGAAGGAATTTTTAAGTTGACAATTCAACCTTTCTATGTCAGGGGTAACCTGACACTTTGGTGAAGGAATTGTCCCTAAAACACGTAAATTTGGGCTTTTTATACTATTTCAAAATCGATCGATACTGTTTCGATCTTTACATATCGATCAATAGTCTTTCAATCGATATTGTATGGATCCATAGTCTTTCGATCCATATGTATACAGTAAAATGTTATTTTGAATAAAGATGATGTGGCAACGAATAATACACGTGAATAAATCTTTGAACCGTATTAATCGACCATTATTCACGAATAAAACAAATGTCGAATAATGAATCATGCAACCTAGGATGGAGGTTAGCTTAATCTAGGGAGATCATGTATTCTTTGTAGATCACCAGGTACTATTGTACTTAGTGAATAGACCATGCAATAATGGCCGAACAGTTTGATGGTTCATTACATTGCTAGAGTTTGACTTCACGATAATAGTCAGGAAAGGGATTACTCATCAAAGGGCGGACCATTTGTCTCAAGATCCATAGAGAAGCGCTTCTTGGAGTTGACAATGACTTGCAAGATTCATATCTTCTAACCATACAGATGGTACGGAGGTGGAGCGAACATGTGATTCCATTGCTCACCATTGGTTCTATACAACTTGAAAGGCATTCATCAGTCATTCAACAAACAAGCAGGACGTATAATAAAAATGACAAATGACTTATTTATTTGTAGGTGACATGTAGAAAAAGCTAAGGCTTATGCAAAAATGACACATTTGTAGACATTTCATTATTTAGGTGCTCTTATGAGCTATGGTCATTTATGCCGATCAACCAATATATTCCCAAGCACCATGTTTTCTCGCATGTTTCTATTCCGACATGGTTCAACCACCTAAGGGAAGAAACCCGCTTGAAGAACCAAACATTTTCTTGCAGCAACCTACACAAGAGTGCTTTTTGCAAGCCGTGTGTTGCCCAATGTGAACGATCGCTGCGGATATGTGCAAGCGTGTTCATTTTCGGGCACTGGGTTTAGACGATCGCTGCGGATATGTGCAAGCGTGTTCATTTTCGGGGGAGGCTGGAGGGTGTCGCCCAAAAAGTGGCGGGTCTGAAAAAGGAAATTGAGTTTTTTGGCCAATAAAATGATGCCGGCCGCTGTTTCTTCTGAACCCGGCCTAAAGCCGATTGGAAGGTGTTCAGAGCAAACGCGTAGTCTGAATGCGTCGTAAGTGTATCTTGGCGGGAGATGCGGCTTCTCCTTCGTCTCGTCTGGATAGGTTTTCTTTGAGCGCCAAATTCAAATCTTTACAAAGGTTACAGCTCTGCCAGCTGTATATAGCACCTGTCGACGTCTGTCTGCAGTCCTCACTCCTCACTGCGGAGTCCTCGGTCTCCCCGCTTGATGTCGCCCCTTCGAGGTCTGCTTTCTATGGCAGTCTGAGCTCGGTTCGTACCCCTGCTCTTTCGTGACCCGTATATTACTGCACATTTGCTTGGCGAGTTGGACGCTCTCGTGCCTTCGGCTTCGGGAATCGGGAGCCTGCAGCCATCCCCAATCCTCCACAGTATTCCCATGCGATACTGCAAGGACCCCTGCGTTGGATCTCGGATGGAGCTAGGCAAAGGGCCGGCTATGGACAGGCAGCAGCGCAGGTTGAAAACGGCAACAGACAAGGGGAACACCGACGTCGAAGAGTAGTTGTGGCAACACAATCACAAGAAGTTTTGGACAAATTCTCACAATAATTCCCACATTCTGACTTATCTCAACATCATGAGCTTCTGTGAGGGTGGCACCTCATACCTAGCTAGGTAGGATTGGGGGTAGGCCCCCCCACTAGTGAGGCCGGCGGTCCCTTGTCCCCAATTTTACCTAGCTAGGTATGCGGTGCCTCTCGAGGAAAAGCTCATGATGTTATGCATTGTATGGAAAACACTAAAAAAGGCTCCGTTTTCTTACATAAGAAATTTTTCAAATCTTCTTCTGAATGCAAGGAGCTGGTGGAATGTGGCAAGGTGGTCGCATATCATGTCTACCATCACCATCGTTTCTGTGTTGTCTTCTTCCTTCTTCCCTCTGTCATCAGGGGCCGAAACCATAGGGAAGGCTAAATCAAGCTTTTTCTCGTGTCTCTCCTTGTCTTGTCTGTAGTCTTGCTTTTAGGGGGAGGAAGAGCATGCCAATGCAGGTGTGTAAACTTTAGACTGATCACACATTAGAGGTAAAGTGTGAAGTGGTTATGTTGGGCATGTAGATTTGGAGCGATGTCGAAGATTAGTCAGACCTTCATCACTAAACAATTCTTCTTGCTCTTTAAAAGAGGAGAAACACTGCTTGGTTATGGATGACAATGGAATGTCAGAGATACAATCTCTGCATATAGGACTCCTTTTGAATCTGGGTCTGCACTCGTTCCAAAGGAAGAAATCATTGACAATGTGTTTGATGACCGTTCTTGCAGCAGGTTGGTATATATCATGATTGTCTCATGGTTTGTCATCAATAGTCGTGATAATAGTTACGGATATATATCCGCGATTATTATCGCGTCTATCGTCGCGTCCCTTATCATTGTACGGCTTCTCGAAAGGTGCTCATTGGGTGGCCTAAATGAGCATCTTTATCCCTCATGGGAAAACGAAAACCAATGAAAATATCCTAGTATAAGTTCAGTGATGGTGAGTCTTATTTTTTCACTCTTCAAAATGATGGCAATGAATAAATAGCAGTTTCACTATTATTTAGTTGACTCTTGATAGTGCTTCTTGTGACGGTAGAAGGATCTATTACTAATAAAAGACCATAAAAGCAAAAATAAATAGGTAGCAAGATTGCTTTCATGATTAATAATGAGAAGCTCTTGGCTAGAGAAAATAAATCCGTAAAGGATAGTTCACCTACATGGGAGAAAATATTTTCATGTTAGCAAGAGGGAGTCACACATCCCACTTGTAAAAAAACATTTCTTTGTGGGAGATAATAATTCCTTAAAGGGAAAGTATACTACTGTTGGAGCTATATATGGCTCACTCTACTGAACTTGGTCTCACCTATATATTTGTATCTTGTCCTCAATATGAATCAGTCTTTGGGAGCGTATATGGTGTGTCTCTTGTCTCATCTCTCTCTCTTTCTCTCTACATCTCAATATGGTATCAGAGCGGTAACAATCACGCGCCGATTCAATTCATGGTGACAACAGTATGTGTATGCGATTCGCATGTAAGATTCAAAATTGTTACAAATTTTATTTTTGAGCGTTGATTCTTGTTAACTGTGGTTGTTTTGTGTAAAGAAGAATATGATTAGTGTTTTATGTGGCGTTTATTTATAATCAATCTAATCGTTGATTACGTTTTCTTGTTAATGACACCCTGAACTTCATCTCAATTTTTCTTGCTGTTCTGCTCGAAATTTGGAGAAACGGGAAAAGCGCAATGGCACTTTTCATCCAAAACGGGAAAAGCGCAATGGCACTTTGCATAGCGCAATGGCACTTTTCATCCAAAACTTGTTCGTCTCCTCGAGCTCTTCGATTTGAGTTCTAGATTTGCGTCAATCGGAGTTCGCAGCAGAAAGTTATGCTGTTTTTACTGCAATAGAGCTTGACGCAGCTTTCTTCGTCCTACTTCTTCGTGAAGCGTCCGCGATCGTTTTTCTTATTTTGGCGTTAACTTTTTTGAGAAGATTTAGCTTTTTGCTATTCGTATTGTGGCCGTCAATCCTGCGTCTCACGCCACTCTATTTTGAGGACTCGTTTATTATTAACGTCTCCTTTACTCTGTCTTTTTTGGGTGACGTCTCTCACATCTTTGGACGTTCCTTGACCATCCTTCTTACGTTTATCGTTGACAGAACGCAGTACTCATATCTCTCTCATTCTCAATTGCGGCCTTCACCATATATGGTGTGCAGATTCTGCGATCTTATCTTATACGTCTTCTCGCAACAAGATATGGCTATGAATATTCTCGTCAACGGCTTTCCTTCTGGCCAACGTTCTGTTCCTCCTTTCCAAGGTCAAGGATTTCCAGGCTGGAAAGCAAAGATGTTGTTAATTCTTAAAGGCGATGAACTCTCAGATGTTGTTCTTGGAAATCGTGTTTGTCCGCCTCAGCCTGTTGATACGGATAATGATAACGTTCTTATCACTGAAGGACCTATATTTGAAGATTGGAATGTTGCCTATACGGATTGACAACGACGTGATAAAGCAGCTCGTCGGTATATTCTTTCTACTCTTACTGATTCCCTTTTGCTTGATATGTATGAACTGCCTACTTCCCATGACGTATGGAAGTACCTTATTGCAAACTTTCAGAAGAAATCTGTTACAGAAATACTTTATTTGAGAGGGTTGCTTAACAAGTTACAATATGAAGTTGGTACTGCCATGACGGGACATATTGAGTCTTTCAAATCTATTATTAATCAACTTGCTGCTGCCGGTGATCCTGTTCCACAAAAGCAACTGATTACACTTCTCCTTGATACGGTGAAGGACTCTTCTTATGATAACATTGTTACTATTCTCTCTAATAAAGATGGTCTTGATTTCGACCAAGCTTGCATGTCTTTAATTGAATACTCTCAACGTCAAGAACGTCGGAATGCTGGTCACGATACAGCTATGATTTCACAAGAGGAGACTGAGTCACAACAGATGGAACGTGCTTTTTATGCTCGAAGGCGTCCATTTCAACGAGGAAACCGCAGAGGTGGCCGTCGCGGTAATATTTTCTCTCGTCTCAAATTTCCTAATAAGCAATGTTCTTACTGCAACAGAAATGGCCATACTGAAGATGATTGTTGGGCACGTCAATATGATGAAGAACACAATATTACCACAAAACAACCACGTTTATCTAGAGACTCTTCTTCTTCTTCTTGTGAATATTGCGGACGATCTGATCATCCCACTCATATGTGCTATAAGCGTCGATTCGACACAGATCGGAATAGAGCATATGCTACTGAACATCGAAACAACATTGTACCAGAAACAAGCTGCGTCCTATGTTCAGTTTCTCCAGACAGAATACTTCATGTACGTGATGGATCACTTTTTATTGTCGATTCTGGTGCTATAGGAAATATGACATATCAGTCTAACTGGCTCCATAACTATCATCCACTGCCAGTTCAACGTGTTGTTTATCTTGCTGATGATACTACTTGTCAAGTAAAGGGTATTGGAGACTTATATCTTGGTACCTTATCTTCTTCCACTCGAATTTTGCGAGGAGTATTACATGTACCAGATCTTCAACGTAATCTTCTTTCAGTTCCTAGACTTGTTGATCTTGGTCTGTTTGTTGGATTTGATTATACCAAATGCCGAATTGAGAAAGATGGAAAGACTATAGCCACTGCTCCTCGAAACGGTAATTTATTTGAACTCTCTCTCAACGATGCTGTAGCAAATATTGTCACTGCTCCAGGTGATCGTGATTGCAAAGTATGGCATCACCGTTTTGTTCATGCTGATTTCTCAAAACTCCTTGATCTTCAACGTCGTGATCTTGTTCATGGCATGGATCTTAAAGCCCATCCCCATATGGGAATTTGTGAATTTTGTGCTCTTGGGAAACACAATCGTAAACCCTTTCCTCTTTCAAATACAACTCATTCTCATGACATCTTGGATCTTGTTCATACTGATATATGTGGACCTCTACCTTCTTCGAGATCACAATATCGCTACTTCATTACTTTCATTGATGATTTCTCAAGGTATACGACTGTATTTATACTTAGACAAAAATCTGAAGCCTTATCTGTTTTCAAACAATTCCACAAGGCTGCGGAACTTCAAACTGGTCGTCGCCTTAAGAAGCTTCGTAGTGACAATGGAGGCGAATATGTTTCTCGAGAGTTTGTGAGTTACTGAGCTGACACTGGAATTCATCATGAACACACTATTCCATATTCGCCTCAACAGAATGGTGTTGCTGAACGAAAGAATCGCACTATTCTCAATGCTGTAAGATGTATGCTGATTCATTCTGGCTTATCTCGTGTTTTCTGGGTTGAAGCTACTTTGACAGCAACATTTATTCAGAATCATCTTCCTACTACTGCACCCTCTGGTAAGATACCCATCACAGCATGGACAGGTGACATTCCTTTTGTATCTCATTTTCGAACCTTTGGATGTATTGCTTATATTCATGTTCCCAAAGAAACACGAACAAAGCTTGATGCTCCTGGTCTTAAAGTTATTTTTATTGGATATTCTGACACTTCCAAAGGCTACAAATTCTATGACCCTTCCTCCAAGAAAGTAACTGTGAATCGTGATGCTACTTTTAAGGAACAGCTTATGGGAGGCTCATGGTCCATGGATGATTCTGATGATACTAAATCATTGCTTCAGGCTTTTCCATTTCTTTCAGAAGATGAAACACTTCCTATAGAGCAACTTTCCTCCTCACAACCATCCATTCCAAATGTTGCCAATGATGATATTGATATTTTTGTTGATCTGCCTATTGATTTTGAACATGGCTCATGTCATGTTTATGATGACGATATTGCTGATATTGCTTTTTCTACTTCTGAAGATCCCGTTACTTATGATGAAGCTATCTCTTCACCACAAAAGGATCAATGGCAAGAGGCTATGGAAGCAGAGTACGATTCTCTTATCTCTAAAGGTACATGGATACTAACTGAATTACCTCCTGGTCGTACAGCTATTAAATGTAAGTGGGTGTATAAAACAAAAGTAAAAGCAGATGGATCTTTTGACAAGTTCAAGGCGCGTTTAGTTGCAAAAGGTTACTCCCAAGTAGCTGGTGTTGATTATCAAGAGATTTTTTCACCAGTTGTTCGCATTACAAGTGTTCGAGTTTTATTGGCATTTGCTATTCAATTTGATTTAGAAGCTCATCAAATGGATGTACGAACTACTTTTCTTAATGGTGACTTGGAAGAGGAAATTTATATGGAACAACCAGAAGGGTTTGTTATTCCAGGTAAAGAAGACCTTGTTGCTCAACTCCATAAGGCACTATATGGTTTCAAACAAGCTTCGCGAGCCTGGTATACAAAATTTGATCTTTTTCTCACCTCTAAAGGATTCATCTCTTGCTCCTCATACCCCAACTTATACATAAAACGCCAAGGGAGCAGTTTTGTGATTCTTGCTCTTTATGTGGATGATACCATCCTTGTTTCCAATGATTTGGGATTTCTTCAGCAAGTGAAAAATTTATTGTCTTCTGCATTCGATATGGTGGATCTTGGAGAGATTCACTCTTGTCTTGGCATTCAAATCCAACGGAACCGTACAAAAGGTATTTTATTCCTTCGACAGTCAAAGTTTATTGCAGATACTATTCAAAAATTTGGTATGGAATCTGCACATTCAGCCAACACACCTTGTCTTGCGAGCTCTACAAAGAATACTTCTGACAATGGCGGTCAACTTGTCACAAATCAACCTTATGCTAACTTGATTGGATGTCTTCAGTTTGTTGGCATGAACACTCGTCCTGATATTCTGTTCGCTGCTAACTATCTTGGACAACATCTTGCATGTCCTTCTCTTAAGCATTGGTCTGCTACAAAGCGTGTATTGAAATACTTGAAAGGCACTACAGATTTTGGTTTAGTCTATCGACGACAACTCACATCGGATTCTATGCAATCTCTTTCTCTTTTGGGTTACACAGATGCAGACTGGGCAAGCTCACATTTATCTATGCGATCTACTAGTGGAAATTGCTTCTTTATAAATGGTTGTCTTGTTTCTTGGACCAGCAAGAAACAACGTTGTGTTGCAGTTTCTACGACTGAGTCCGAATATGTTGCGGCATCACTTGCAGCTCGTGATTTGATTTGGCTTCGACAAATGCTGGTTGATATTGGTCACTCTCCTCTTTCTAGCACACCCTTGCGGTGTGACAACCAAAGTGCTATTAGTCTTGCAAAAGACTATGTTCAACATAATAAGTCAAAGCACATTGTTGTCCATTATCATTATGTCAGGTATGAAGTACGCAAGGGAACCATTATGGTTGAACACTGTCCAAGTGACCAGATGATTGCAGACATTTTGACCAAAGGCCTCAATGAGTCACGTTTCATCCTCTTGCGCTCGGAGCTTGGAGTTGCTTCGGCCTCACTCTTTCTAGATTAGCTTCTTTTCTATTGTAATAGCTTTGTACATATGACATTGTAATCTTTTAGGTACCATGCACTATGCACACTCCACATTTGCACCTTGTGATATCTAAGTCACTTGAATATTTGTACATAGATGCATAATTCACTTTCACATCATCACCACTGGTTCATATTTCACATTGTATAGGGGCTGGGGTTTTTCCCTTGAACTCCCCAAGGGTTTTTTCATCCAAAGCTAGAGACCTTTGTTTGAGTGGGGGTGTTGGAGCTATATATGGCTCACTCTACTGAACTTGGTCTCACTTATATATTTGTATCTTGTCCTCAATATGAATCAGTCTTTGGGAGCGTATATGGTGTGTCTCTTGTCTCGTATCTCTCTCTTTCTCTCTACATCTCAACAACTACTATATGGGGTTCTCTTATCCTCTTCAATCCCTCGTGGAAATCTCTGCCCACATAATTTCCGAATTTCAACTTCAAAAAAAAACGTGTGAAAGTTGTAATCTTCCATATAAGGGAAATGCCAAAAAACTTCTTGGTAGAAGGGCTACGTAGCTAAATGGCAGGAAGAGACTGGTACTTGCACTGCTTGGTGGCGAATCGCGGACAAAGTGGATCCATGGTGCGTGGTTTCTTCTTTGTCAGTCGCCATGTAAACATGCACTACCATGTAAATGTGGATTGATGCGTGGGTTGGAAGCATGCATCAAGGGACGGAGAGAGTGACAGAGAAAGTCAGACTGCGACTCGATGTAGTGGGTGGCTGCCTTTGCATACAAGTCAATGGATGTAGGTTTGTGTGCATGTATACTGCACAAGGGAGATACAAAAAGAAACTTGCATGATTGAGAGAGAGAGAGAGAGAGAGAGAGAGAGAGAGAGAGAGACGATTTGCATGGTTGTCAATTGAGCGTGGTCACTTGTGTACCAAACGAAGGGGGAGAGAAAAAATGGTTGTCGATCGACTAGCCAATGTAGAGAGAGAGAGACAAAAAGATTGTGACGGATCACTCATCGACTGGTTGGTCGCGGCCATGCATACCACAAAAGGAGGGGAGCAACACTAGAAAGCAGCAGAATGTAGGCTGCATGTGAGGGAAATAGAGAGTGTTGGGTGATGGTTGGCTAGAGAGAAAAAGACAAAGAGAGTGCGAGCGAGCCGAAACACAAGTGAGATGGCGCGTTAGTGGCGCCCAGTTAATGCTCACTGCATGCCAAGGCACATGGTGGGCACTACATGACAAGGGAATGGTAGGCACAATTGCATTGCGAGTGGGCGGGGGCAATACCTCATGTGCATGTAGTACACCTTCATGTTGTTGGATGGTACGTAAACCGCCATTTAGTAGTCCTCCCTAAATGGAGATGTTGCCACAATTGTGATGTCCTGGACCCAAGGCACCCATATTTTATTAACAAAAAAATTGGCTACGACCATGTTGTTCGCTCCATTGCCATGTTATCCCCTTGGCAATCAGTGGTGACGTTGATCAGTGTGCTCCCGAAGGCTATATTCATCGCTCCTACAGAAGGGGAAAAAAATGTACGACAAATTCTTCCTTTTCGTCGTCTAATTCTAATTCTGTGATCAAATGTGGTGGAAAGTCCAACTTCTCAAACTTACTCTTCTCCCCCAAGAGAGCCTCATTCACTTTCGAATCTCATGGAACGGATTTATTACAAATCCTCTACTTTTTCTACTTCGTTACAACCTCTCTACTACAATGGGAAAATAGGGTGGCTAGTTGTACCCCCCTTTTTCTAACCGAGGTTTTGTTTTCATCAAATTATACTAAAACTTGTCTGATTACTTCTTCGTTCAACAAGTCTTTTTCTACTTTCCATGCTAATAGACATCAACCAAAGTCTAATAAAATTAGTTTTTTTTTTTGGTTCTCTTCTACTAATACATAGATCTCCTACTATTACGTAGACCTTGCACTTATCTACTTTATGAAAAGATACACACAAAATCTTGTTTACATTTATCTATAATGATAAAGCAATAAGGAAAATAAAAAATTCAAGGTAGAAAGAAGAAAAAAAATTAGCTCTCCTATGTTGTTTGACCTTAATTATGCTCTCCATAATTGTGATTGTGTTACTAGTAACATAGCCAAAACTCTGATACCACAGCTATAGTTGGAAGCACAGAGAGTCCTGCAAAATAAAGAAATAGCATGCTATAGACAAAGAAAATGATAAATTTGCATACCTAGATAGTCGCAGGAGCAGTGGTATTAAGGCTTTGGCTATGCTACCAGTAACATAGCCAAAGTTCTGATACCACTGCTACAGTTGGAAGCGCAGAGAGTCTTGAAAAATAAAGAAATAGCATGCTATAGACAACAAAATTGATATATCTGCATACCTGGATATTCGCATGAGCATATAATCAGTCTATACATGATCTCAGAAAGATATATATATATAGAGAGAGAGCGAGAGTACTTGATGCAATCTCCCCCCATGCAAGAGCGATCATTTTCTCTTGACTTAGCATGTCATGCTAGCATCCCATTGCTTTTAAAAATGTGTAGTGTGAACTCCATAACCTCAAGCACTTCAACTGGTAGGTCCACGTAAGCTCAGCATGAGCAGTGTAAACCCAACCTTACACAATTCCTCTTCATCTATATCTATATTATCTACTGACGAGACTGGAATTTTGGCAGCAGTATTCTACACATGTCAATCTATGCTTCGTTTATAGATTCTATCTATTAGCGAGGCTGGAAATTTGACAACAACATTGGACACATGTCAACCTAAGCTTCATCCAACCACTCCAGGCGAGGGCATGCGCACGCGCGTGCACACACACATAGCGAGGGATCTACTTGGCGTTTCAAACTACGCTTCTCTATCTCTATGAGAGGTTAAGGGATCCTTGGGCTTTGTTCTCCCGACAAGGCTTCTGTCGTGTATTCTACTTAGACTCAGAATCGGACCTTCTCCCGCTGGCACTCACTTCAGACATCTTATCTCAGGTCCTCGTTTGACCACTTTGCGCCATGGCTCTACCAACGGTGTCTTGTCTGAATCCTATGGAAGCATCCATGCCACCTGTAAGGGTTGACAAAGGTACACTCTTTGAAGTTGAACTAACCAGTTGCCTAAGTGAAGCATTAACCTCCGACCCTCAAGTTGAAGGGCAGCATATAGTTTGCATCCGTGCCATAACAGTCATGTCTCAGGTCTCATCTTTTGAAAATCGTGCTATAGTGTTGTATTTCACAGGAAAACTTCCAGCCCTACATGAGATAGCATGTTATCTGGACTAGGGCTTTAAGAAAGCTGTAGTCGACAAGGTTTTCTACAATGGGTTAGGACTATATGAAGTTCTGTTTTTTTTTGCAGCGGATCAAAAATCCTTTCATTCTACCTCAACAATTATCTTATGTGGGCAAGTTGTTCATGTTCTTTCCTAGTAGCCGGTCAAGCAACTTAAGGAGGAATGGTTGTCTAAATGCCCAATATGGGTTGATTTTGTGGACATACTTTCTTTTTTATGGACTTGTATCAAGGATTTGGCTGCCTCCCTAGGCAAAGTTGTATTTGCCCCCACTATCGAATGTCCGAACAAGAACAGATCTTGTGTTATGTGGAACACTGATAAGAAGACGTCGGATGTCATAATAATCAATATCTTATTCTGCTAAATGATTTTCTCATATTAAACTGATCATTTAATGTGGGGAAGTGCCAGGTGAGAAAAAGCTAGAATATTGGTTAAGCTAGTAGACCGACAATTGTAGGGATCCAAAGGAGGGAAAATAGGTATCCAAAGGGGGTCCATCTGCAAAAGATCCACGTGAAACAACGGGCTAAAAAGACCCTAAGGTTCAGCCCATTAAGACTTCCAAAATGCTAAGGTTCCAAAATTCAAAGGTTGTGTCCAAAGGTCAACCCTAGGGAAATTGGATGCTTTGTGTGTGACCAAAAAAGTCTTTGAATATCCCTACATAGGAGGGGGTGAGCCAAGCAAGTAGGGGATGAGAGAGAAGGCCACACACACACACACACAAGCTCCCTTTACACAAAGGGAATGAGGGACACATGTCAGCTCCCTAGGCCAGATGCCCACAAGGTGTACCCAATTCCTATTGGATGACCCTTGAAGTGGACCAATGAGAATTAGGCTAGAGTAAATTTAGCCTAATTAATTTTAAAACACTTAATAAAAAGAACCAATGAAAATTAAGTCTCTTGGATGATTATTCGACAGCCTGTGAAGGGGTCCAATAGGAATTGAGCAGTCTAATGGGCTACTTAATTCCTATTGGTCAGAATGGGGAAAGGTCCAATGGGGATTTAATTCATTTAAATCAATTAAGTTTAATTGATTAATCTCTCACAAAAGGGGAAAGGGGGACACATGTCAGAAGGCTATCACTTATGTTGCTTAATAGCCATTGGCTTGACTTGGGGAGATCCAATGGGGAGCCTGCAAGAGCAAATAGCAAGAGGGCTCTCCCAAGAGAGAGAGGGGGCTGATTTTTGCAAGGCATTATCACACACACACTCACACAATCTCATGTGTGAAGAAAGACAAGACTATCTCTTCCCAGGCTTCTATCTCACACACTCTTGGCTTGTGGATGCAAATCCAACCAAGAGCCAAGCTTCAATGCATGCTCATCTCCTCTACCAAGCTAATTACTAAGCTAAATCTATGCTAATATGAGTGATTATGTGAGGAGATGTACATTTTTCTCGTAAGATACTCCTTCTTCCTCTCAATCTACTCTCATACCCTGCTAGCTCTCACCATCTTCAAAGGTGTGTGAGTTCTTGGGTCTGAGAACGGGGATAATTAAAGTTGTGTTTACTAAGTGTTTTTCTTAGTGCATGAAGCTTTCATCTTCATTGCACTAGCTAGTCTTGAAGGAGCACAGAGAATTGTATTGTACAATGTCTCTCTTGATGGCAGAAACCATAATACAAAGCTATGTGGAGGGGGGACCGACTCCATGCAAATCCGGTCCTCAACTGTTGTCAATAGCTTAATTTCTCTCTCTTTTGAAAGTATTGTTGATGCTATCTAACTAGGTGTTATGATTTTTGTTGCTCTCTCCACCCAAGCACTCTTGTAATTCTCATTAGGAATCTATTCTAATGAAATGACCACTATGCTCATGCTAATTTCCGCTACACACAAGTTATTAGGCCATTAAATGTTACATTGGTAGCAGAGCACAAGGTTTCTCTTTTCTTGCTCAAGAAGAGAGGTCATCAAGCTAGCTATAAATGGTTGGTATTATTAATTGCCTATAAGTAAGTAGAATAGCGATTTTTCAGCCTTGCAGTGCGCCTTCATTCGTGCAGGTAACGGGGCATCACCGTCGAGAGCTATGGTCTTAATAGTGGAGTCCTACGGGGCTTACCTACGGCTTAACCACTATTGAGCTATTAGAAGCTTGACAATAGCCGGTGCTGTTTTGGTGTCGAAATACCTTCTCTTATGTTCCTTGCAATTAATGGTATTCGAGCCGCGGGTACAGTAGCTTGAGTGCTTTTTCTAAAGGGGTAAAGAGGTGTAGCAACTAGGGCTTGAAGTGCCAAAGTACACCTAAAAAGTTTACACCTAAAAGTTGTTAGAATGGTTGACAATAGTAAAGAGAGTGAAATTAATGTTGATAACTTTGATTTTGCTCATGAGCAAGCTACTAATGATGCTTCAATGCTTGTTAACTATCTTGTTTCTAGGCTTCAACAAGCCATGGGTGATCCATCTCTCCAGAGTGAAGTGCAATGGCAGCTCCGTGCTCACGGGATTCTCCAAGCTCATCACCATGACGAGAGAACACTTAGGAAGCCTCCTTGTGAGACTCCCAAAAGAGGTCTCTCTCCGATTCGGGAAGAAGAAGAGAATCCATCCGAAGGGCTCAAGAATTTACTTCTTGATGATGCATCTCCTTCCCAAAGGAGAACTCAAGAGCCTCCACCGAAGGAACGAGAAAGAAGTGAGTCTCTCGCCACCTCGGCCAAGATGGCTCCACGAAGACGGCGGGCTAAACGCTCTCCATCACCACCAAAGTGGAGAAGACCATCACACTCTTCTCCACGCCATAATTCAAAGAGGGATGAAAAAAAGCAAGTGAAGAAAAAGTCAAGAAAGAGGACACCCTCTTCTCCATCTTTCTCATCGTCTTCCTATTATGAAAGTGATGGTGAAGACAACAAAGATCAAGAGAATAAAAAGGCGAGAAAGAGGTCACCCTCTTCTCCACCTTCTTCAAATTCTTCACCTTCTGAAGAAAGTGATGGTGCAACCTTTGAACCATAAAAAAGAAGAGGACATAGGAAATCCTATGCCGCATGGAAGAGGCCATCCAAGTTGAAGAAGTTCAAAGAGGGAGCGAAGCGCATCTCTTTCCTTACCTATGATGGCACCTTTGGTGCTACAGACAAAGTCTTGGCCTTTATCCAGCAATTTGATGCGGTGTTTGGAGATGAGGGATTCACGGAGTCCTCTAAGCTACGCCATGTAGCTATGAAATTTCCAAAGTCCGCCAGGCAATGGTGGTCTAGCCTACGAGCCAATGGTGAAGCTCCACGAACATGGAAAGCTTTAAGAGCTTCCATTATGAAGCAGTTTTTGGCCACCGATGCCAAAGACAAAGTATTCACCGAATGGCGAAGCTTAAAGCTCTCTCCCAATGAATCCATCCATTAATATGTAGACAAGTTTTGGGACCTACAACTCAAATCCACTGTCTTCAAAAAGTTGGATTTTGGAGAGAAAAAGCAACAATTTTGTGCAGGCTTAACCGAAGAAATGGCGGAGTATGTCAACTCCCAAAGGCCACGTACCATATCGGCGGTAATACACCATACTATGGTGGCCTGTCGAATCAATTTCCAAACGGGGGCTAAAAGAAATAATAAGCCCACAGATCGGAAAACAAGGGTTCCAATGAGCCTAAGGGGAAGGACAATGTCCAAAAGTCTTCTAAGGGCAACTCCAAAAAATCTAAAGAGAAGGGAGTTTACAAAGGTAAGAATAAAATCTCTCCTGAAGAGCTTGAGCATTATCGCAAGGATAACCGGTGTTTCAAGTGCGGCGAACAAGGGCATGCGTACCACGCTTGTCCCCAAAAGAACAACCGCCAAGATACTCCTAGAGCTTCCTTGGTTGAAATCCAAGAGGAGGAGACTCACCAAACTCATCACAAAGGATCTCCTCTATGCCATGCTTGGGGAAAGGTAAGAGAACATGATGCTTTTATTCTCTTTGAACCTGGTTCTACTCACAATTTTATATCTATAGAGTTGGCCACCAAGATAGGCATACAGGGCCTACGAGATGGGAGATGTCCTACCCACAGATAGTGCCTTCAAGGGGCAAGAAGCTTCAGTCACTCCCTTAATCAGGAAATTGAGGCTTCATGTCCAAGGCTATGTAGACAATGAGGACTTCTTTATCTCTCCTCTCAAGCATGAGGATGTAATCCTAGGGCACCATGGTTTGACCTCCTGGCTGCCGATGTTACATTTCTTGAAAGGAGAATCTCCTTTAAGTTCAGGGAAAAAGACATGTATATAGATGCTAAGGAAATGGGTAACACTATTCCCATTGTACATACACCAGCTTTCAACAAGTCAATAAAGAGCTCTATTTTCGTGTACATGATTTTTGTTAAAGATTCTCAAAATGAACCTAATGCTTTAACGAAAGAAAATACAAGAAACCAAAAGGAATTAGAGTTATCCAATTTTCTCGAGGGGTTTCAAGATGTTTTTATTCACGACATCCCTTGTGAGCTACCTCCTAAACGAGGTAATGATGACCATGCAATTGAACTTCTTCCAGGAAGTTCACCGCCTAACAAACCTCCTTATAGAGTGTCTCAAGCTCAACAAGAGGAGATTATGCGGCAAGTGCATGAGTTCGTTGAGAAGGGCATGGTTCTAGCTCATCTCCATTTTGCTCACCTGTGCTATTAGTGCAAAAGAAAGATGGCACATATCGTATGTGTGTCGACTATAGAGCACTAAATAGGATCACTATCAAGAATAGGTTTCCCATTCCACGGGTAGAAGACCTATTTGATAAGCTACAAGGATCAACCTACTTCAGTAGGATTGACGTAAAAAGTGGCTATCATCAAATAAGGATAGTTGATCAAGATATTGTAAAGACCGCATTTCGTACCACATTTGGTCTTTACGAATGCATTGTCATGCCTTTTGGCTTGACCAATGCACCAGCCACATTCAACCGCTTGATGGAGAAGCTATTCAGGCCTCATCAAACCTTCACTGGAGTGTTCTTTGATGATATTATCATCTACTCTAATTTATTAGAGGAACACAAGCAGCATCTCTAGGTAATATTTCAAGTTTTAAGAGAGAATAAACTTTATGTTAATCGAAAGAAAAGTGAATTTTTCTTGCAAGAGATTCAGTATTTAGGTCACATTATCTCTCAAGATGTCATCCAAATGGATCCATTAAAGTTAGAGGTAGTAAAAGGATGGCCTAAACCAAGGAATCTTCATGAACTAAGAAGCTTTTTAGGTATGTGTGCATACTATAGACGCTTCATAGAAAAGTTCTCACAAATTGCGGGACCATTACATGACCTAACAAAGAAAAGCGTTAGGTATACATGGTCTGCTAAGGAGAACAATGCTTTCGAAAAGCTTAAAGAAAAGCTTATCTCTCAACCTGTGCTTACACTACCGGATCTCTCAAAACCATTTGAGGTCCAATGTGATGCTTGTGGTGATTGCCTTGGAGCTGTTTTTCTCCAAGAAGGGCACGCCATAGTCTATGAGAGTCGAAGGCTCGACCCTGTTGAGCAAGCTCTAGGCATATACGAAAAGGAACTCCTTGCAGTTCTACATGCCTTAGACTCATGGAAGCACTATTTATTGGGGACTCCTTTCATTCTGCGAACGGATCACCAAAGTCTTAAGTACTTCATGACGCAAGCCAAGCTCTCCGACAAACAAATGAGGTGGGCAAATTTCCTTTTGCAATTTCATTTTCATATTGCTCACATTGCAGGCAAGCATAATCAAGTAGCTGATGCACTCTCAAGACGGCCGAGAGTGCATGCGGTTTCCATAGCAACTCACAATGATCTATCTTCAATGATATATGAGTACGCTATTGATCCCGATTTTAGAGATGTGATTTCAGCCCTTGCATTAGGGAAGAAAGAAGAACCATTTACTTTACAAGATGGTTATCTTCTCTATGGCAATAGGCTATACGTTACTAACTCACTACGTGAGAAAGTAATGTATGAATCCCATGCTCCACCTTATGCGGGGCATAGAGGGATTCAATCTACCCTAAAGGGAATTGAAACATATTTCTATTGGCCTACCATGAAAGTGAACATACAAGAGTATGTTTCTAAATGTGTGGTATGCCAAAAGACAAAATTTGATAGAGGGAAGCAACTTGGATTGCTTCAACCCTTTCCAATCCCTAATTCACTATGGGAGAGCATATCCATGGATTTTATCTTTGGATTGCCTAAGTCTATCCATGGGAATACGGGAATATGGACGATAGTAGACAGGTTCAGTAAACAAGCTCATTTTATACCTGTCAAAAAGACTATCAAAGCCCATCAAATGGTAACCCTCTTCATTTCACAAATTTTCAAGTACCATGGCTTGCCAATGTCCATAGTGTCGGATAGAGATCCTAGAATGACCAGTAATTTCTGGAAGGGTCTCTTTGAGAATTTAGGGACAAGGCTAAACTTCTCTTCGGCCTATCATCCACAAATGGATGGCCAAAGTGAAATAGCTAACCTAACAATTCTCGATCTAGTAAAAGCCTATGTAATGGAAGTAGATCAAATATCCCAATGGGAAAAGTACTTACCCTTAGTGGAGTATGCTTACAATAACATTGTACATACTTCCACGGGAAAAGCACCTTTCGAGGTAATCGAGGGAAGATCAAAAATCCAGTTGCTACTTAAAGTACATGGGAAGATCTTCGCTGCAGATGAGTATAGCTGAGACCTACAAGAATCTTGGGTCTGAGAACGGGGATAATTAAATTTGTGTTTACTAAGTGTTTTGCTTAATGCATGAAGCTTTCATCTTCATTGCACTAGCTAGTCTTGAAGCAACACAAAGAATTGTATTGTACAATGTCTCTCTTGATGGGAGAAACCATAATACAAAGCCTTTTGGAGGGGGGACCGACTCCATGCAAATCCGGTCCTCAACTGTTGTCAATAGCTTAATATCTCTCTCTTTTGAAAGTATTGTTGATTCTATCTAACTAGGTGTTATGCTTTTTGTTGCTCTCTCCACCCAAGCACTCTTGTAATTCTCGTTAGGAATCTATTCTAATGAAATGCCCACTATGTTCATGCTAATTTTTGCTACACACAAGTTATTAGGCCATTAAATGTTACACGTGACACTATGGAAATTGAGTTAGAATCTATAGGCAAGCTGGTCATTTACCTTAAGTGTGGAAAGCTCTCAGGATCATGTTATCACTGTGGACATCTGGGACCTTTCTTCAATAATTTCCCTACATTAGCTAAAGGCTCAGTCGAGTTGATTCCCTCTTATCCTGGAAGTAAGCAGTTGGTGCCCGAAGAACAAATTTTTGGCAAAACACGTTTAGTTTTATAGAGCAACCTTCCACCCATCTTGCTCAAGCAGCTACCCCTGAATATGAAGTCCCACCTAGTAGGTTTACAGCAGCATCTTTTAGACAGGAGATAGGAATAAAACCTCCCCTCATGTAGGGAGCCAGGCTAACTCCTCTCCCTCTTCTTCTAGGAACCGAAGATCTCTAGACAAGGGTAAAAGAGTGGTTGACTCTGACGAATACCACTCATCAAATAAAACTTTCAGGACTCGACCAAGCATATTAGGATATACCTCACCTAATTTGTTTGATGTTCTTCAAGATATCCCTTCCTCACATACTTTGGCAGCTATTGACTCTGTGCTCATGCAACACTCTGCCACCAAGAGCAATGCAGCTCCAAATATTGAGGTGCTGATGAAAGATAGTCCTAGTGATGAGGAAACTCAGTTAGTTATGGATACCCCTCAATAATTCTCCTCATGAAAGGTACATCCTTCAATGTTAAGGGTCTCAGCTGCCCCTCTAGGCTGCTGGTATTTCAAAATCAATTGCCAACCTTTGATTTCGATATCTATCTAGTTCAAGAGCATAAATTGCATGATAAAGCTATGGATGTAATGCTGTCATAATAATGAATGTCTAATTATCCTAAATGATTTTCTCATGTTAAACGGATCATGTAATATGAAGAAGTGCCAGGGGAGAAAAGCTAGAATATTGGTTAAGCTATCAGACCGG
This sequence comes from Adiantum capillus-veneris, assembly GCF_014529385.1. Lineage (NCBI taxonomy): Eukaryota > Viridiplantae > Streptophyta > Polypodiopsida > Polypodiales > Pteridaceae > Adiantum > Adiantum capillus-veneris. The sequence continues at coordinate 61,355,142 of NC_140940.1, read as the reverse complement.
CCACAATAGGGATCCCAAGGAGGGAAAATAGGGATCCAAAGGGGGGGGCATCTGTAAAAGAGCCATGTGCAACAATGGGATTAAAAGACCCTAAGGTTCAGCCCATTAAGACTTTCAAAATGCTAAGGTTCCAAACTTCAAAGGTTGTGTCCAAAGGTCAAACATTGGGGGAATTGGATGCTTTTTGTGTGTCCCAAAAGTCTTTAGCAATCCCCACATAGGAGGGGGTGAGCCTTACAAGTAGGGGATGAGAGAGAAACTCACACACACACACACACACACACACAAGCTCCCTTTACACAAAGGGAATAAGGGACACATGTCAGTTCCCTAGCCCAGATGCCCACAAGGTGTACCCAATTCCTATTGGATGGCCTTGGAGGTGGACCAATGAGAATCAGGCTAGAGTAATTCTAGTTTAATTAATTTGAAAACACTTAATAAAAGAACCAATAAGAATTAAGCTCTCTAGAAGACTATTGGACAGTCTCCCAAGGGAACCAATGAGCATTCAGCAGTTCAATGGCTGCTTGATACCTATTGGCCAAGAGACAAAGGGGTCCAATGAGAGTTTAGTTGAATTAAATAAATACCTAAAGATCTCACAAAAGGGGAAAGGGGGACACATGTCAGAAGGCTATCACTTATGCTGCTTAATTACCATTGGCTAATAAGCCCGGGGAGGTCCAAAAGGATGCTAGCAAGAGCGAATAGCAAGAGCGGTCGACCAAGAGAGAGAGGGAAATGATTTTTCAAAGGCATTATCACCTACACACTCACACTAGCTCATGTGTGAAGTAAAGAAGACTCTCTCTCCTTCTTAAGCTTTAATGGAAAGCTTATCACCTACTCCAAGCTTGTGACAAGGAAGGCCTACACCAACAACTCTTGGCTTTGTGATGCAAATCCAACCAAGAGCCAAGCTCCAATTCATGCTCATCTCCTCTACCATGCTAATTACTAAGCTAAGCTATGCTAATATGAGTGATTATGTGAGGAGATGTACATCTTTCTTGTAAGAATACTGCTTCTTCCTCTCAATCTACTCTCATACCCCGCTAGCTCTCACAATCTTCGAAGGTGTGTGAGGTCTTGCGTCTGAGACCGTGAGGGAATTGATGTTGTGTTTGATAAGTGTTTTGCGTAGTGCATAAAGTTTCCATCTTTATTGCAGTAGCTAGTAGTGAAGGAACACAAGAAATTGTATTGTAAAATGTCTCTCTTGATGGGAGAAACCATAATACAAAGCCTTTTGGAGGGGGGACCGGCTCCATGCAAATCCGGTCCTCAACTATTGTGAATTGCTTAATTTCTCTCTCTTTTGAAGTATTGTTCATTCTATCTAACTAGGTGTTATGCTTTTTGTTGCTCTCTCCACCCAAGCACTCTTGTTAATCTCATTAGGAATCTATTCTAATGAAATGCTCACTATGTTCATGCTATTTTCCACTACACACAAGTTACTAGGCCATTAAAAGTTACATTGGTATCAGAGCACAAGGTTTCTCTTTTCTTGATCAAGAAGGGAGGTCCTCAAGCTAGCTATAAATGGTTGGTACTATTAATTGCATGTGAGTAAGTAGAATATGTTGAGATGTCGAGCTCTACACCTTGAGCTGGCATCCACTACGGGTCTTGGCCGCTTACGGCATTTACTCACTGGCGCGTTAGGTGACCGACACGGAGGATCTCTGCCAGTGATTCTACAGCTGGACTACACTTATAGTGCCAGCCTAGTACGCTTCTAGCGAGTTCACACTTAGTGACCGCATGTACATATGTGCTACTTTTCAGCTTTAGCACTTAGTCATTTTGTACCCTCTTTTCTGTGAAGAAGAAGAAGAAGCTTTCCATCTCTGTGTGCTTTGTGCTTGTCTTGTGTAGCTCTCTTGCATCTTCATTCTTTACATGGTATCAGAGCCTGGTGCAGGCAAGAGAGGCTAAGAGAGCAAGTATACAGAGATTTACTGTACAAGTACAGTGGTTGTATGTACGCTTGATTGTGCACACTCGTTGAGTGTAGAAAGCCTTACAAAAACCACGATAGTAGGTTCAGCAGATTTGCAGGTTTTTACAGATTGCAGCTATTTTGTCTTAGTGCTTCAAGATGTCTGACGGTTTCAGTCAGATTGTTACTGAGAAGCTTGAGAAAAATAACTACCCTGCATGGAAGTTCAGAATAACAAATTTCCTAAAAGGAAAAGGTTATTGGGACTATGTAGAAGGAGACAATGAAAAGGAACCAGAGATTCCCGAGGCAAATGCTACAGCAGAACAAAGGAAAGCTTTGAGGGACTGGCAACAAGGCCAGAGCAAAGTGATGTATTGGCTTTCTATGAGCATCACAGATGGCATGATGGGCTATCTACAGGATGCTAAAACCCCCGCCATTGCATGGAAAAACTTAGGCAGAGTGTTCGAGGTGAACACCAAGGCCAGGAAGCTTCAACTAAAGTCGGAGCTAAATCAGGTTAAGAGGAACAACCTCTCCATCAATGATTATGCTTTGAAGATCAAGAGTATCATTGAGGCTCTTGGATCTATTAAAGTCTCAGTGGAAGACGATGACATTGTCCGTGCATGCTTGGATGGTCTAGGAGATGAGTATGTACATTTTAGGTCTTCCATGAATACAAGAGACGACATCCCCGTGTTCCAAGATTTGATTTCTATGCTTATTCTTGAGGAGAAGAACCTTGACACATCTTCTTCTCATGGCAGAAATAATTCTGAACAGGCCTTCTATTCTAACTCCAACAGAGGTAGAGGTAGAGGTCGTGGTCGAGGCCCAAGGGGTTGCAGGGGCCAATTTCTGGAAGGTCAATCAAATCAAAACAATACAGGTGGCAGGGGAAACCAGTCTCAAGGCAGGGGGAGTCAAAGAGGTCGTGGTGCAGGATCAAGCAGGCAGCAACATACTCCAGATAGTAGAGAATGTTGGACTTGTGGTGAAAGAGGTCACATGTCACGTGACTGTCCAAAGGGAAAAGCAAGTAGAAAGAGAGAACAGGGAAACTATGCATCTACTAGCAGAGATGCAGATGACAGCAAAAACGAGCGCATGTTTGTTATGCAACATGTAATGAATACAATGACTGCAGAGAATTCCACCCAAGATGATGTTTGGTATGTGGATTCAGGCGCCTCTAATCACATGACGTCTTGTGGAGAGTGGTTTAGAGATATGCGCAAACCAGATGTGTCAGGCTATGTGCAAATAGGAGATGACACAGCTCACCCCATTGCTCATGTAGGGGACATACCTCTAAATACGAAGAGTGGAAAATCAAAGTACTTAGCAGATGTACTTCATGTCCCAAAAATTACAAAGAATCTTGTTTCTGTTGGACAAATGGTTGAGCAGGGTTTGCAGGTTTGCTTCAATCCAAATGGCTGTTATGTAGAAGATTTCCAGAATGGCTGTAAGCTGATCACAGAGGGCAAATGTGTGGGCAGAATGTTTACACTGAATGTAGACATGCCTGAGGTAAAAGCTGCATTATTTGCACAGGGCACAGGTGTTGTGGCTGATGTTGACATTTGGCACAAACGCATTGGCCATGTCAATGAGCAGAGATTGCGCAGCATGCAATCAAAAAAGATTGTAAAAGGTTTGCCCAAATTCAAGGTGGATGGTATGCATAAAGTGTGTGCAGCATGCCAGTTTGGAAAACAGTCAAAGGGCTCATTTCCACATGAGCGCAATGTATGTAAAAAGCCACTTGAGGTGGTGCACACAGATGTTTGGGGTCCAACCGATACTACAAGTATACATGGTTGCAGGTATTATGTCTCTTTCATTGATGACCATACAAGGAAAGTATGGGTCTACTTCATGCGTAACAAAAGTGAAGTGTTTGGTCACTTTCAAGACTTCAAAGTCATGATTGAGAAGGAGACAGATATGCAAATCAAGACATTGAGGTCAGATGGAGGGGGAGAGTACTTCTCCAATGATTTTTCATATTTTCTGCGAATGCATGGTATACACAGGCAGTTTACATGCAGATATACTCCACAGCAGAATGGGGTCGCAGAAAGGAAAAACAGGCACATTGCAGAGGTTGCATGTGCATTGATGAATGAGAAGAACATGCCTCATCATTTCTGGGCTGAAGCTGTAAATACAGCTGTGTACATTATGAACAGGACACCTACAGCTGCGGTGCATGATGTAACACCTGAGGAAAAGTTTACAGGTACAAAGCCTGATTTGGCACACTTGAAAGTGTTTGGCTGCATAGCTTACGTGCATGTACCAGATGAGTTGCATAGGAAATTGGATCCTAAAGCAGAGAAATGTATTCTTGTGGGATATTCCCTTGAACAAAAGGGGTACAGGTGCTACAATCCTACTACACGAGAATTACGAGTGAGCAGAGATGTAGTCTTTGATGAGATGAGAAGCTGGTACAGTAATGCACATGGCACTATTGGGGCTGATGTAAAAGATGATGTGGTTGTACAAAATGTGAGGCCACAGTCACAGGTTTTGAGTGGACCACAAGAGTCCTCTTCTCGTGGCTCTGTTGAGAAACCATGGAATGGTAGACTACGTACGCAGGTTACTCCACCAACAGGTACAGGGAATGTATCACGAAAAGGAAAGGAAAAGGTTGATGAACCTCCCTTTATGGTTGATGCATCATCAGGTTTTTCACATGTAGACATGGATTCAGATGGTTCTGAACAAAGTCTTGATGAGGAATTTGGAATTCCCGCTGTCAGGACACCTGGTGTAAGGAAAGTACAAGAAGATGCTAGAGGGCAAAGGAGTGACCCAGGACCGCGCAGATCTAATAGAGTCAGAAATCCAGTTCAGAAATTGACTTATGATGGGTATCTAGCGCATCACCAAGCCTACATGGCTAAGGTGATACAGGATGTGGAGCCCACATGTTTTGAGGATGCAGTTGGAAATGTGCATTGGGATGATGCAATGAATGAAGAGATGGCTGCATTGGAAGCAAATGACACATGGGAGTTGGTTCCATTGCCAAGTGGCAAGAAAGCTATTGGCTGTAAATGGGTGTATAAAACCAAGCATAAGGCTGATGGTAACATTGAGCGTCACAAGGCAAGGCTGGTCGCAAAGGGTTATGCACAGATGTATGGCATAGACTATGAGGAGACCTTTGCTCCAGTGGCAAAGATGACGACAGTGAGAGCTGTCATAGCAGTGGCTGCATCTAGAGGATGGATTATGCATCAAATGGATGTAAAGAATGCCTTCTTGAATGGTGAGTTGCAAGAGGAAGTGTATATGGATCAGCCACCTGGTTATGTCGATCCAGGTTACCCAGATTATGTATGCGGACTTCTCAAAGCTTTGTATGGTTTGAAGCAGGGCTCTAGAGCATGGTATGACAGGATTGCCAAGTATCTTGTCAGTATTGGTTTTAGGAGAGCTCATGCTGATCATTCACTCTATGTATGTGAGAGTGATGTGGGGATTGTGGTCATTACCATATATGTAGATGACCTTATTATTGTTGGTGACAATGCTATGGAGATTGACCATGTGAAGGGTCTTCTCAAACAGGAGTTTGAAATGAAAGATTTGGGCGAGTTGCGCTACTTTCTTGGCATTGAGGTGATCAGGACTCCAGAGGGTGTATGGCTATCACAGAGACAATATGCTTTGGACATGTTGTCAAAGTATGGTATGGCTGATTGTAAGCCGATTTCCATTCCCTTGGATGTGAATGCAAAGCTGAGTGCAGAGAAGGGTGATGTTGTTGAGGATGTCAATATGTACAGGAATATGGTGGGTAGTCTAATCTACTTGACTATCACAAGGCCAGACTTGAGCTACACAGTAGGCTTGGAGAGTCAGTTCACGCAGCTTCCGAGGAAGCCACATTTGGATGGAGTACGACGCACACTTAGGTATGTGCAAGGGACTCTTGACTACGCATTGTTCTATGAAGCAGATGCACCATTAGCATTGTATGGGTATACAGATGCAGATTGGGTAGGTAGCATTGTTGATAGGAGATCTACGAGTGGCTTCATGTTCTCTTTTGGGAGTGCTGCTGTTACTTGGAGCAGCAAAAAGCAGCCTACGGTTGGTTTATCGAGCACAGAGGCCGAGTACAGAGGTGCAGCAGTTGCGGCGTGCGAGGTAGCTTGGCTACGCACATTACTTGAGGACTTGGGAGTGCAGGTGGACCAGCAGATTTTCATCCATTGTGACAACCTCAGCAGCATGCAGTTGGCTAGGAACCCAGTGTTCCATGCCAGGACCAAACACATAGAGGTCCATTACCACTACGTTCGAGAGCGAGTGTTGGCGGGCGACATCGACTTGGTCTATGTCAGCACAGAGGAGCAGATAGCGGATATCTTTACCAAGGCCCTCGGAGCTGAGAAGCTTCGACGTTTCCTGACTATGCTTGGACTCTACGACATGCAGAGCTCGAGGGGGAGTGTTGAGATGTCGAGCTCTACACCTTGAGCTGGCATCCACTACGGGTCTTGGCCGCTTACGGCATTTACTCACTGGTGCGTTAGGTGACCGACACGGAGGATCTCTGCCAATGATTCTACAGCTGGACTACACTTATAGTGCCAGCCTAGTACGCTTCTAGCGAGTTCACACTTAGTGACCGCATGTACATATGTGCTACTTTTCAGCTTTAGCACTTAGTCATTTTGTACCCTCTTTTCTGTGAAGAAGAAGAAGAAGCTTTCCATCTCTGTGTGCTTTGTGCTTGTCTTGTGTAGCTCTCTTGCATCCTCATTCTTTACAGAATAGGTATTTTTCAGCCTTGCAGTGCGCCTTCCTTTGTGCAGCTAATGGGGCATCACCGTCGAGAGCTATGGTCTTAATAGTGGAGTCCTACGGGGCTTGCCTACAGCTTAACCACTATTGAGCTATTAGAAGCTTGATAGGAGCCGGTGCTGTTTTGGTGTTGAACGACCCTCTCTTCTATTCCTTGCAATTAATGGTATTCGAGCCACAGGTACAATGGTTTGAGTGCTTTTTCTATAGGGGTAAAGAGGAGCAGCAACTAGGGCTTGAAGTGCCAAAGTACACCTAAAAGTTGTTAGAATGGATGACAATAATAAAGAGAGTGAAATTAATGTTGATAACTTTCATTTTGCTAATGAGCAAGCTACTAATGAAAGCTCGATGCTTGTTAACTATCTTGTTTCTAGGCTTCAACAAGCCGTGGGCAATCCATCCCTCCAAAGTGAAGTGCAACGGCAGCTTTGTGCTCATGGGATTCTCCAAGCTCCCCACCATGACAAGGGAACACCTAGGAAGCCTCCATGCAAGACTTCCAAAAGAGGTCTCTCTCCGATTTGGGAAGAAGAAGAGGATCACTATGAAGGGCTCAAAACTTTTCTCCTTGATGACACATCTCCTTCTCAAAGGAGAATTCAAGAGCCTCCCCCAAAGGAATGAGAAATAAGTGAGTCTCCCGCCACCTTGACGGAGATGGCTCCATGAAGACGGCGGGCTAAACACTCTCCATCACCTCCAAAATGGAGAAGACCATCGCATACTTATCCACACCATACTTCAAAGAGGGATGACAAAAAGAAAGAGAAGAAAAAGGCGAGAAATAGGACACCCTCTTGTCCATGTTCTTAATCCTCTTTCTCTTAAGAAGATCAAGTAAAGAAAAAGGCAAGAAAGAGGTCACCCTCTTCTCCATCTTCCTCAAATTCTTCATCTTCTGAAGAAAGTGATGGTGCAACCTTTGAACCATCAAAAAGAAGAGGCCATAAGAAATCCTATGCCGCATGGAAGGGAAGAGAATCTCTTTCCTTACCTATGATGGCACTTTTGGTGCTATGGAGAAAGTCTTGGTCTTTATCCAACAATTGGATGCGGCGTTCGGAGATGAGGGCTTCACAGAGTCCTCTAAGCTATGCTATGTAGATATGCACTTTGAAAAGTCCACCAGACAATGGTGGTCTAGCCTGTGGTCCAATGCTGAAGCTCCACGAACATGGAAAGATTTAAGAGCTTCCATTATGAAGCAGCTTTTGGCCACCGATGCCAAATACAAAGCACTCACCGAATGGCGAAGCTTAAATCTCTATCCCTATGAATCCATCCACAAATATGTAGACAAGTTTGGGACTTACAACTCATAGCCACTGTCTTCAAAAAATTGGATTTTGGAGAGCAAAAGCAGCAATTTTGTGGGGGCTTAATCGAAGAAATGGCGGAGTATGTCAACTTCCAAAGGCCACGCACCATATCAGCGGTAATACATCATACTATGATGGCCTCTTGAATCAATTTCCAAACAGGGGCTAAGAGGAATTCTAAGCCCCCTGAAAACAAGGGTTCCAATGAGCCTAAGGGGAAGGACAATGTCCAAAGTCTCCTAAGGGCAACTCCAATAAAGCTAAAGAGAAGGGAGTTTATAAAGGCAAAAATGAACTCTCTCATGAAGATCTTGAATGTTAATGCAACGATAATCGGTGTTTCAAGTGCGGTGAACAAGGGCACGCATACCCCGCTTGTCCCCAAAAGAACAACTGCAATGATCCTTCTAGAGCTACCTTGGTCGAAATCCAAGAGGAGGAAACTCACCACAAAGGATCTCCTCTATGCCATCTTGGGGAAAGGAACATGATTCTTTTATTCTCTTTGACCCTGGTTCTACTCACAATTTTATATCTATAGAGTTGGCCACCAAGCTAGGCATACAAGCCTACGAGATGGGAGATGTCCTACCCGCAGACGGTGCTTTTAAGGGGCAAGAAGCTTCAGTCACTCCCTTAATCGGGAAATTAAGGCTCCATGTCCAAATCTATGTGGACAAAGAGGACTTCTTTATCTCTCCTCTCAAGCATGAGGATGTAATCCTAGGGGCACCATGGTTTGATCGCATGGCTGCCAATGTTAAATTTCCTGAAAGGAGAATCTCCTTTAAGTTCAGGGAAAAGGATATGTATATAGATTCTAAGGAAATGGATAACACTATACCCATTGTACATACACAAGCTTTCAACAAGTCAATAAAGAGCTCTATTTCCGTGTACATGATCTTTGTTAAAGATTCTCAAAATGAACCTGATGTTTTAGCAAAAGAAAATATACACAATCAAAAGGAATTAGAGTTATCCAATTTTCTCAAGGGGTTTCAAGATGTCTTTATTGACGACATCCCTTGTGAGCTATCTCCTAAACGAGGCAATGATGACCATGCAATTGAACTTCTTAATTCCAGGAAGTTCACCGGCTAATAAACCTCCTTATAGAGTTTCTCAAGCTCAACAAGAGGAGATTATGCGGCAAGTGCATGAGTTAGTTGAGAAGGGCATGGTTAGGCCTAGCTCATCTCCATTTTGTTCTCCTGTGCTACTAGTGCAAAAGAAAGACGGCACATATTGTATGTGTGTCAACTATAGAGCACTAAATTGGATCACTATCAAAAATAGGTTTCCCGTTCTACGGGTAGAATACCTATTTGATAAGCTACAAGGCTCCACCTGCTTAAGTAGGATTGACCTAAAAAGTGGCTATCGTCAAATAAGGATAGTCGATCAAGACATCGTAAAGACCACATTTTGCACTACGTTTGGTCTTTATGAATACATTGTCATGCCTTTTGGTTTGACCAATGCACCAGCCACATTCAATCACTTGATGGAGAAGCTATTCAGGCCTCACCGAACCTTTACTGGAGTGTTCTTTGATGATGTCATCATCTACTCTAACTCATTAGACGAACACAAGCGAAACCTCCAGGTAATATTTCAAGTTCTAAGAGGGAATAAACTTTATGCTAATCGAAAGAAAAGTGACTTTTTCTTACAAGAGATTTAGTATTTAGGTCACATTATCTCTCAAGATGGCATCCAAATGGATCCATCAAAGTTAGAGGTAATAAAAATATGTCCTAAACCAAGATGATTTCAGACCTTGCACTAGGGAAGAAGGAGGAACCATTTACTTTACAAGATGGTTATCTTCTCTATGGAAATAGACTATGCATTACTAGCTCACTACGTGAGAAAGTAATGTATGAATCTCATGATCCTCCTTATGCAGGACATAGAGGGATTCAATCTACCTTAAGAGGATTGTGACATATTTCTATTGGCCTACCATCAAAGAAAACATACAAGAGTATGTTTCTAAATGTGTGGTATGCCAAAAGACAAAGTTTGATAGAGGGAAGCAGCTTGGATTGCTTCACCTTTTGCCAATCCCTAATTCACCATGGGAGAGTATATCCATGGATTTTATCTTTTGATTGCCTAAGTCTATCCATGGGAATACAGGAATATGAACGATAGTAGACAGGTTCAATAAGTCTATCCATGGGAATACAGGAATATGAACGATAGTAGACAGGCTCATTTTATACGTGTCAAAAAGGCTATCAAAGCCCATCAAATGGGAACCCTCTTCATTTCTCAAAGGTCCTAGAATGACCAGTAATTTCTGAAAGGGTCTCTTTGAGAATTTAGGAACAAGGCTAAACTTCTCTTCGGCCTATCACCCACAAACGGATGGCCAAAGTGAAATAGCTAACCTAACAATTCTCGATCTACAAAAATCCTATGTAACGGAAGTAGATCAAAGATCCCAATGGGAGAAGTACTTACCCTTAGTGGAGTATGCCTACAATAACACAATACATACTTCCATGGAAAAAGCACCTTTTGAGGTAATTGAGGGAAGATCCAAAATCTCTTGCTGCTTAAGGTACACGGGAAGATCTTCGCTGTAGATGAGTATAGCCGAGACCTACAAGAATCTTTCCAAAAGATTTAGGATGCTATCTCTATCTCACAGAAAAGGCAAAATGCTGCTGCTGACAAGCACAAAAGACCCCAAGCCTTTAAAGAAAATGATTGGGTCTTACTCAAATTTCCCAAGGCTCGATTAAGGCACATGACGGGCAAGAATCCTACGGGACACCAAAAGTACTATGCTAAGTTAGCAAAAAAGGTACTATGGTCCCTTCCAGATTCTTAAGCCAACCAACGAGATGGCCTATCAACTCAAGTTGCCCAATCATTGGCTCATACACAATTCTTTCCATGGATCCTATTAAAGCCTTACAAAGGAGAGCCACCTCAAGAACCCACTATTGAAGACCCACCAAAGATCGAGGACCAAGAAGAGGTGTTGCAGCCCGAGTCCATTCTCCGACATGAAGACAAGGTACTGAGAGGCTGTAAGACTATCCGACGATATCTTATTAAGTTTAAGAATTATCCTTTTGAAGATGCTAGATGGATGCAAGACATACAATTAAAGGATAACCTAAACCTTGTCAATGCTAACAATTCTTCCCAAGAGTAAGCAAATGTACAAATGTTAAAAACGAACAAATTTTTTGTCTTATAAGACTCTCTTTTTCTTTATTGTGCACAAAAATGAAGTAGTATGCATGCTTAGATAAAGTTTGCAGAGACGACGTCTCTCGAACACCAAGTACAGCTTGTCACTCTACTATGGAAGATGATAGGACTAATGTGCAGACATGCTTGCGGTAGCCTCAGGCTCTCAAGCGCCAAATGGACTAGTCATCCATTGTGGAATGATGTGGTAGGGTAACATAGGGATCCTCTACTCGCTAAGAAAAGGACTAATGAATATGAGTTATCTTCTCTACCCCATAGTCGAGGATGACTATGATTTCAAGAGAGATGTAATTTCATAATAATGAATATCTGATACTCCTAAATGATTTTCTCCTGTTAAACTGATCATTTAATATGAAGAACTGCCAGGGGAAACAAAAGCTAGAATATTGGTTAAGCTAACAAACCAGCCACAATAGGGATCCCAAGGAGGGAAAATAGGGATCCAAAGGGGGGGGCATCTGTAAAAGAGCCATGTGCAACAATGGGCTTAAAAGACCCTAAGGTTCAGCCCATTAAGACTTTCAAAATGCTAAGCTTCCAAAATTCAAAGGTTGTGTCCAAAGGTCAAACATTGGGGGAACTGGATGCTTTGTGTCTATCCCAAAAGACTTTAGCAATCCCTACATAGGAGGGGGCGAGCCTTGCAAGTAGGGGATGAGAGAGAAACACACACACACACACACACACACACACACACACACACACACACACACACACACACACACACACACACACAAGCTCCCTTTACACAAAGGGAATGAGGGACACATGGCAGTTCGATCTCTAGCCCAGATGTCCACAAGGTGTACCCAATTCCTATTGGATGGCCTTGGAGGAGGACCAATGAGAATCAGGCTAGAGTAAATCTAGTTTAATTGATTTAAAAACACTTAATAAAAGAACCAATAAGAATTAAGCTCTCTAGAAGACTATTGGACAATCTCCCAAGGGGACTAATGAGCATTCAGCAGCTGAATGGCTTGACTGATTCCTATTAGCCAGGAGACAAAGGGGTCCAATGAGAGTTTAGTTGAATTAAATAAATACCTAAAGATCTCACAAAAGGGGAAATGGGGACACATGTCAGAAGGCTATCACTTATGCTGCTTAATTACCATTGGCTAAGCTTGGGGAGGTCCAAAAGGATGCTAGCAAGAGCAAATAGCAAGAGGGGTCAACCAAGAGAGAGAGGGGGCTGATTTTTCAAAGGTATTATCACCTACACACTCACACTAGCTCATGTGTGAAGTAAATAAGACTCTCTCTCCTTATCAAGCTTTAATGGAAAGCTTATCTCCTACTCCAAGCTTGTGAGAAGGAAGGGCTACACAACCAACTCTTGGCTTTGTGATGCAAATCCAGCCAAGATCCAAGCTTCAATGCATGATCATCTCCTCTACCATGCTAATTAATAAGATAAGCTATGCTAATAGGAGTGATTATGTGAGGAGATGTACATCTTTCTCATAAGAATACTCCTTCTTCTTCTCAATCTACTCTCATACCCCGCTAGCTCTCACCAGCTTCGAAGGTGTGTGAGGTATTGGGTCTGAGACCGTGAGGGAATTGATGTTGTGTTTGATAAGTGTTTTGCGTAGTGCATGAAGTTTCATTCTTCATTGCACTAGATATTATTGAGGAACACAAGAAATTGTATTGTAAAATGTCTCTCTTGATGGCAAAAACCATAGTACAACGCCTTTTGGAGGGGGGACCGGCTCCATGCAATCCGGTCCTCAACTGTTGTCAATTGCTTAATTTCTCTCTCTTTTGAAGTATTGTTCATGTTATCTAACTAGGTGTTATTCTTTTTGTTGCTTTCTCCACCCAAGCACTCTTGTTAATCTCATTAGGAATCCATTCTAATGAAATGCTCACTATGTTCATGCTATTTTCCACTACACACAAGTTACTAGGCCATTAAATGTTACCAATGCGCTTTAAAGGATATGGTCTATTTTTTGGTGGAAAAAAAGGACAATACTCAGGTACTTTGACATATACTCCCTCAAGCCTCAATGGATCCTTAACCATAAATCAAGGAGATGCTCTGTCTTCCAAGTGGAATCCCAATGGGGACCAATGCAAATAAGTAATTTTTATGCTCCTAATGATGTTTCATCTAGAATAGAGTTGTGGAGATGGCTCCCCCATCTAAATTGGCCACAAGGTATGCTTGGAGGAGACTTTAACATGGTCGAGACCTTTGACCAAACCACCTCCTTATCTACTATAATGTCGGCAGCTTAAAGCTCTGAATGTGACACCTTGCAGAGCCAAACTCATTTGGCTGATGCCTGGACTAGTGCTTCTAGATCCTTTACAGGATTCATCTTTCACTCCCTATCCCACCAAGGATCCTGGTCTAGAGTAGATAGACTCTACTTTGTTGGATCTGCTTCGCTCCCGAACTCAAAAAAAATATAAGTTGATGTTGGTACTGCGCTATTAGATCACTTTCGTATTGTCTCACAACTTATTGATATCGAAATGCAAAATATGAAGCCAACAAGAATTCCAAACCCTTAATGGTTAATAATGCATTTCTTACTCAGGAGTTGTTTAGGATACAGGTCCTCGATCTTATTCATTCTGCATTTGTTGCTAACCCAAACCCTCTCTCAGCCTGGTTGTGTATAGTCTCTAACATGTAGCATTACATCAGAACTGTTGATAAATTGAATGCTCAAAAAGGCAGTGCTAGAGAAAGAGAAAAACAGCTTGTGCTCAAACCTGGTAGACAGTCTATTGCGTTGTGTCACAAGGAAATACAAGAGCTAACTCCTGCTAGAGATGTAATTTTAGATATTTGGAAAATGGATCAATGTAAAAAACAGAGATATCTATGTAGACAATGGGTGGTTGCAGATGGAAAAGACTCATCCAAATCCTTTTATAAAAAACTCAAGTAAAAAAAAAGAGGCAGAATCTGTCAGATCTTCACAATGGCGATAGGCCTCCTTTAACCAAGGGAACTGAAATTCTAGATATGACTACACAGTATTCTAGTGCTCTACTTAATGTAAGCCGAGATGTATCTTCTGAAAGAATAAATGCTATTGAATCTCTCTTTGACTACAGTCACTCCATGCATTGAGGTTGCAAAAGCTTACAGCTTGGAGCAACCACTAAATGAGGCAGAGTTGGAATATGTGTTGAGCAAAATTACCAAATGAAAAATGACTTGGCATCTGTGGATTATCCAAGGAATTATGCAGTCCTTTTGGTCAGAATGGAAAGGAATAGTGTGCCCATTGCTGAATGCGATTTGGATGTCTCAATGCATGGATCTTGCCCTCAAGCATGGAATCATAAAGCTGATCCCTAAGAACACCTTCCCTAAAGCTTTGGCTGATTGGAGGCCCATCACCATGACGGGGATTCTTTACAAAATACTGGCCAAATCTATTGCTATAAGAATAGCACCTGAAATGTGAAAACACATTCACCCTGCCCAAACAGGCTTCATTGATGGCAGATCTATTTATGATAACATACTCAGAGTCCAACTAGGTATAGAACATACTATAAATTATAAGCAGGACATGGTTATGTTTCAAATTGATTTTGTCAAGGCTTTTGACACAGTGCAGTGGGATTTTGTGCAAAGTGTACTAAAGAAGATGGGGTTTGGCAACAAAATAAGCAACTTCATCAACTTGTTGGTGCAGCAGGCCTTTTCCAAAATTGTGATTAATGGTAGACTCTCTGAGAAGGTGAGTATTGCGAGATTTTTTAGGCAAGGTTGTCCTATCAGCCCACTTTTTTTTGTTGTTGCAACTCACCCTTTGTATTCTTCTTTGGATGCCCTGGCTGCAAATGGGCCTGTATCAAACCAGTACCCTGTAGCTATCCGATGCTCAATAGTCTTCCTCCGCCTCTTGTCACCTGTGAACAATATTTGGGAAAACTGTGAATAGTATTCGGGAAAAAAAAAATCAAACATACAAAATTCCTTTCCTTCTTTATTTCAAGATGCAATTTTAGAAAATTAGGCTATTTTTTAAAAAAATTACACTATTTTTGTCTTTTCTGGGGCGGCATTTCTCCTTTTTCCCGTGCCCTCAACCGGAATTTTTTAAATTGAAAACACGATATTAAGCTAACACATTCCTCCCGAACAATGCCTGTGAAGAGCTGCCTAGAGGCAGTCAACAAGCTTGCACATTTCTGCAGCGATTGTCTAAACCCACTGCCCAGCCTTAGTGTTGTTCACACTGGGCAGCACATGGCCTACAAAAAGCGCTCTTGTGTAGGTTGCTGCAAGCAAATTTTTGGTTCTTCAAGCGGGTTTCTCCCCTTAGGTGGTTGAACCAGGTCGAACAGAAACATGCGAGATAACATTGTGCTTGGGCATGACTTAGCATGTCATGTTAGCATCCCATTGCTTAAAAAAATGCATAGTGTGAACTTCATAACCTCAAGCGCTTCAACTGGTTGGTCCATGTAAGCTCAGCATGAGCAGTGTAAACCCAACCTTACACAATTCCTCTTCATCTATATCTATATTATCTACTGACGAGACTAGAATTTTGGCAGCAACATTCTACACATGTCAACCTATGCTTCGTTAATAGATTCTATCTATTAGCGAGGCTTGACTTTCAAAAACAACATTGGACACATGTCAGCCTAAGCTTCATCCAACCACTCCAGGTGCACGCGTGCACGTGTCCCGACTAGAATTCTAGTAGCAACCTTCTACACATGTCAACCTATGCTTCATTAATAGATTCTATCTATTAGCGAGGCTCAAATTTTGACAACAACATTGGACACATGTCAACCTAAGCTTCATCCAACCACTCCAGGCGCACGCATGCGCATGTGCACGTGTGCACGCACACACACACACACACACACAGAGGAGAGAGAGAGAGAGAGAGAGAGAGAGAGAGAGAGAGAGAGAGAGAGAGAGAGAGAGAGAGAGAGAGAGAGAGAGAGAGAGAGAGAGAGAGAGAGAGAGAGAGAGAGAGAGAGAGATATGCAGATTTTTTATGCGAGGGATCTGCTTGGCGTTTTACTGGACGATTCTCTATCTCTGTGAGAGGTTGAGGGATCCTTGGGCTTCGTTCTCCTGACAAGGCTCAGGTCGCGTATTCTACTCAGACTCAGAATCAGACCTTCTCCTACTGGCACTCACTTTAGCCGTCTTATCTCAGGTCCTTGTTTGACCACTTTGCACCATGGCTCTACCAACGGTGTTTTGTCTGAATCCTAAGGAGGCATCCATGCCACCTGTAAGGGCTGACAAAGGCACACTCTCTAAAGCTGAACTAACCAGTTGCCTAACTGAGGCATTAACCTCCGACCCTTAGGTTAAAGGGAAGCATACAGTTTGCATCCCTGCCATAACAGTCATGTCTCAGGTCTCAGCTTTTTAGAGTCGTGCTATAGTGCTGTATTTTATAGGCAAACTTTCCACCCTAAATGAGATAGCAGGTTATTTGGACCAGGGCTTTAATAAAGCTGTAGTCGATAAGGTTCTCTACAATGGGTTGGACTGTATGAAGTTCTGTTTTTTTTCAGAGGATTGAAAAGCCTTTCATTCTACCTCATTAATTATCTTATGTGGGCAAGTTGTTCATGTTCTTCCCTAGCAGCCGGTCAAGCAAATTAAGGAGGAATTGTTGTCTAAATGCCCAGTATGGGTTAATTTTATGGACTTACTTGCTTTTTTATGGACTTGTATCAACGATTTGGCTGCCTCCCTAGGAAAAGTTCTATTTGCCCCCACAGCTATCAACTATCCCAACAAGAACAAAGCTTGTGTTATGTGGAACACTGATAAGAAGATGCCTGACACTATGGAAATTGAGTTAGAATCTGTAGGCAGGCTAGTCATTTACCTTAAGTGGGGAAAGCTCTCACGATCATGTTATCATTGTGGACATCTGGGACCTTTCTTCAAGAACTGCCCTACATTACCTAAAGGCTCAGTCGAGTTGATTCCCTCTTATCCTGGCAGTAAGCACTTGGTGCCCGAGGAACAATTTTTTGGCAAAATAGGTTCAGATTCTATCCTGCTTAAGCAGCTACCCCTGAATATGCAGTCCCTCCTAGTAGGTATAAAGCAACAGTTTTCAGACAGGAGGTAGGAAGAAAAACTCTCCTCATGTAGGAACCCTCTTCTTCTAGGAACCCAATATCTCTAGACAAGGGTAAAAGAGTGTTGGACTCTGATGGATACTAGTCATCAAAGAAAACTTTCAAGAATCAACCGGGAATATCAGGATATACCTCACCTAATGTGTTTGATGTTCTTTAAGATATCCCTTCCTCACATACTTTGGCAGCTATTGACTCTTTGCTCATGCAACACTCTGCCACTAAGAGCAATGCAGCTTGAAACCATGTCAATATTGAGGTGCTAATGACAGATAGTCCTAGTGATGAGGACACTCAGTTAGTTATGGATACCTCAATAATTCTCCTCATGAAAGTTGCTTCCTTCAATGTTAAGGGTCTCAGCCACCCCTCTAGGCTGCTGGTATTTCAAAATTGGTTGTTGACCTCTTATTTGGATATTTGTCTAGTTCAAGAGCATAAGCTGCATGATAAAGCTAGGGATGTAATGCACTTTAAAGGATACAGTCTGTTTTTTGGTGGAAAAAAAGAACAATACTCAGGTACTTTGACATATATCAAAAACTCCCTCAAGCCTCAATGGATCCTTGACAATAAATCAGGGAGATGCTTTGTCTTCCAAGTGGAATCCCAATGGGGACCAATGGAAATAAGTAATTTTTATGCTCCTAATGATGAAGCATCTAGAATAGAGTTGTGGAGATGGCTCGCCCATAGGTATTCTTGGAGGAGACTTTAACATGGTGGAGACCTTTGACCAAACCACCTCCTTATTTACTATAATGTCGCTGCCTCAAAGCTCTGAATGTGACACCTTGCAGAGCCAAAATGATTTGGCTGATGCCTGGACTGCTACTTCTAGATCCTCTATAGGATTCATCTTTCACTCCCTATCCCACCAAGGATCCTAGTCCAGAGTAGATAGAATCTACTTTGTTGGATCTGCTTGGATCCCGAACTCAAAAAAAAAATAAAATAATGTTGGTACTGCGCTATTAGATCACTTTCCTATTGTCTCACAACTTATTGATATCGAAATGCAAAATATGAAGCCAGCAAGACATGTAGCAATACATCATAATTGTTGGTAAAATGAATGCTCAGAAAGGCAGTCATAAGGTAATGCAAGCCAGAGAAAGAGCAAAACATCTTGTGCTTAAAGCTGGTAGACAATCTACTGCGTTGTGTCACAAGGAAATACAAGAGCTAACTGCTGCTAGAGATGTACTTTTAGATATTTGGAAAATGGATCAATGTAAAAAACTGAGATATCTATGTAGACAATGGGTGGTTGCAGATGGGAAAGACTCATCCAAATCCTTTTATAAAAAACTCAAGTTAAAAAAAAAGGCAGAATCTGTCAGTTCTTCACAATGGCGATAGGACTCCTCTAACCAAGGGAACTGAAATTCTAGATATGACTACCCAGTATTCAAGTGCTATACTTAATGTAAGCCCAGATGTAGCTTCTGAAAGAATAAATGCTATTGAATCTCTCTTTGACTACAGTCACTCCATGCATTGAGGTTGCAAAAGCTTACAGCTTGGAGAAACCACTAAATGAGGCAGAGTTGGAATATGTGTTGAGCAAAATTACCAAATGAAAAGTGTCCTGGCATTTGTGGATTATCCAAGGAATTTATGGAGTCCTTTTGGTCAGAATTGAAAGGAATAGTGTGCCCATTGCTGAATGCAATTTGGATGTCTCAATGCATGGATCCTGCCCTCGAGCAGGGAATCATAAAGCAGATCCCTAAGAACACCTTCCCTAAAACTCTGTTTGATTGGAGGCCCTTCACCATGACGGGGATTCTTTACAGAATGCTGGCCAAATCTATTGCTATCAAAATAGAACTTGAGCTGCAAAAACAGAGTCACCGTGCCCAAACAGGCTTCATTGATGGCAGATCTATTTATGATAACACACTTATAGTCCATCTATAGAACATACTATAAATTATAAGCAGGACATGGTTATGTTTCAAATTGATTTTGTCAAGGCTTTTGAAATAGTGCAGTGGGGTTTTGTGCAAAGTGTACTAAAGAAGATGGGGTTTGGCAATAGAATAAGCAACTTCATCAACTTGTTGGGGCAACAGGCCTTCTCCAAAGTTGTGACTAATGGTAGAATCTTTGAGAAGTTGAGTATTGCAAGATTTGTTAGGAAAGGTTGTCCTATCAGCCCACTTTTTTTTGTTGTTGCAACTCACCCTTTGTATTCTTATTTGGATGCCCTTGCTGCAAATGGGCACCTGCAAACTCTTCATCTGGGCTCTAAACAAGTAATAGGTAAAGGATTTACAGACAACACCTTTGTGTTCCTCAAAGCAAACAATATCAATGTATTGCGATGTATAAAAGTACTAGACTTATATGCATTAGCAGCTAGGTTAAATCTAAATTTAACCACATCTGCCCTCATTGATATTTGAGTCACGGACTTTGATGCTCTAATTTGGTATGGAAAGAGGTACCCAAAAGGCCATGTATTCAGACACTTGGGATACCCCATTGGAGTGGGTGCGTCTCAAACCGAGTTGCAACAATGGGTAGTGGAGAAGGTGCAAGCCAAAATTGTAGCTTGGTACTGTGATGAATGGCCCCTACATGTCAGATTAAGGATAGTCTAATCTATCCTCATCCCTTACATGATGTAGTGCTTGCCTTTGTTGGACTGGTCCGACAAAATGTTAGAAAAATGTACAACATCCATGTCTAGGTTTTTATGGAGGATTCATTCTGTCGCGGCTGCCTTGATTGCCTGGGATAAATTGCCCTTCCGGTACACATTGGGTGGTCTGTACATTCTAATATGAAATTACATGCCCAGGCAAGAAGGGATTGCCTCACAAAGCACAACTGTTTTCAGCTGCTCCATTAAAAACTGGGTTTGATATCTCCAATATGTTGATAAAAACATGAAAAAAGAGCTGCTCTATTTTGCATTGGGAAGAGAGAATCATGTACACTGGTAATTATTTGGGTGCTGAAAACATATATTGGAGATTTGTGTTTACAGTTCCTCCTACCAAATTGATGGGAAAACCTGCTATTACCCTATTCAATCAAAAAGGGTATTCTTCAAATTAATCAAATACTAGACTCTAACCTTGAGTTGAAACTATTTTCTACAGCCAGACGACAGTAAAAATGCGGAGTCAGGTTCATAGGACTGTGGCACCAGCTAGGAGCACATGTATTTAGCCTACTTGTTTTTGGTAAGCCAAACCTGAAAGACAGACATAGAGATTGGACTTTGCCAGTGTGTACGGCCAATATGTAGAAATCATCTTCTTCAATTTTTTATTCGTCTTCTTTACCAGATTCTTGTATTGATGGAAGATGTAATAAACAATGTGGATTACATATGCACAATAAATGGTGGTTGAATGTATTATCTGCTATATGGTGAATTCCAAACCAGTTCAAATTCAAAGTCTTTTTATGGAAGTATGTACAGGGGTATTGCCTACAGGTTGTAACCTTAAAACAAAGGTATTTACAGATGAGAAGTACAGCAGATGTAAGGGTAATGAGTATGTTAGACATGTTTTTTGGCATTGTAAAATAGTTGCAGAGCAGTGAAAATGGACTGAATATATATGTGGTCTACATCTTAGGGAGTTCAAATTGAATTTATCCAAGGTGAACACACACCACGACAATGCCCTAGAATTTACAGTATAGTCATTCAGAGTTTGGATTTTGTGGTTTATATGGTCAATGAGGAATATGGCTACATTTGACAGTAGCACAGGATTTAAGCAGACAGTGCCTATGTCAGTCAAAGACAGATTGTTGGTGGATAGAGTTTCTTTACAAGATCAAGCCCTAAAGGAAAGGGTGCTCCAAGTCATCCATAGGTTGAAGGTGTAATAGCTAAGAGAATAGAATTCCTGAACACGATGCTAACATGTAAGATAATGTAATATAGAACAAAGGATTTGAGAGAGAGAGAGAGAGAGAGAGAGAGAGAGAGAGAGAGAGAGAGAGAGAGAGAGAGAGAGAGAGAGAGAGAGAGAGAGAGAGAGAGAGAGAGAGAGAGAGAGAGAGAGAGAGAGATAGATAGATAGATAGAGAGACATGCTGGCATGGTAACGCACTTAGCCCTTTAGCTACAATATTGTTGCTACGTATGCCACCTTGCAGCTAGACATGGCTCCACAAATTAGATAAAGAGTAGATGTTGTTGGCTACCACTGGACCACATATGGAAATCTAGCTAGGTGGTATATCCACAATGCCGCTTGATGCAGCTACAGGCTCTGAAGCTCACTATCCATATATATAGTAGATAGGCATGATGGAGCTTCCGCCATCTCGCCTTGACCACCGCTTCATATAGCTACATGCTTGAAGTTCATGATGGCAATAGAAAGTACATAAAGAGAGAG
Organism: Adiantum capillus-veneris; assembly: GCF_014529385.1. Taxonomy (NCBI): domain Eukaryota; kingdom Viridiplantae; phylum Streptophyta; class Polypodiopsida; order Polypodiales; family Pteridaceae; genus Adiantum; species Adiantum capillus-veneris. The sequence goes on along the minus strand of NC_140940.1, from coordinate 61,333,315 downwards.
GCTTTTATTTATCACCAGATTCCTTTGAGCTTTCAAGAATTTTTTTTTTTGTTATGCATAATAATAGTAGCTAGAGAGGTGAGGGGAGTAAGGACAATTTGATCATCTGTCCGGTTCTGCCTTTGTTGCTCAACTAGCTACTCACTATAAGAGGGAAAATTGAGAACCACCCCTTAGTACCGCGGATTAACAAATGAAAATGGAGAGAGAAAAAGTTGTGTTGGTGGTAATATAAGCAGAAATAGGTGCAACAATAATTTATTAGTAATATATGTGATAATAGTCACGGATATATATCCGCAACTATTATCACATATATTGCTTGCACCCCCATTACCGCGGACATAACCGCTATACGGCTATTCAAAAATAAAGGTGCTCATTTGAGCCACCCAATTTTGGGTGGCCCAAAGGTGCTCATTTGGGTGGCCCAAATGAGCACCTTTAGTTTTGACCTACATAAAATATATGCAACATCAATTGCATTTTGGAAAAGTGTAAATAAAAAAATAAACAATAGAGTATACCTTACCTTGACAATTTAAAGTGCAAAAGACAAATAATTTAAATTTTTTACAAATAAGATAAAAAATTTAGTTCAAGTGTATATACATATGCTCATAGAGTTTTTGTTGTGCCACATAGAGACTTTAAGAGCTAACTTGCATTTATACGTCGGAATAACAAAATTTGTACGTACAATGTGATATTATACGATGTATATCCGCATTGTATGCGTATATCCGAATAAAACTACATTAAAAAAGCGTCGTGATAGTTTGTTTGAATTGTTTCGATAATGGCGCTTGCGATAGAGACACAGAGAGAGCAAGTAGCCACAGGGTATCACTTCTGATTCTCTTTTTGTTTTGTTCTCTCACTTTGTATTTACTAGCACTGCTGTTTTGGAGCATTGCTCACACCTCACTGTTAGTTTACAGGTTAGGATCCTCTCTTTGGCTGTATTGACCATCGTGTCACACTGCAAAGAGAGAGAGAGAGAGAGAGAGAGAGAGAGAGAGAGAGAGAGAGAGAGAGAGAGAGAGAGAGAGAGAGAGAGAGAGTTTAGAGACCTGTCCTTGTTTGTGTTGATCCTCGTGACACACTACAAGGGGGTTTTATACTTTAGACAATTGGTCCTTGACTGCTGGTGACCTCGGTGTCGCACTACAAGGAGTAGCTTAGGATGTGCAATTAGGATCCTTGTCTCTGGTTACTGCTGACCACCACATCACACTACAAGGAGGAGTTAGCTATCTTACATCCTTTGTTCGTGGTTGTTGCAGACCACCACGTCGCACTGCAATAAGATTGGGTTTAAAAGATTTATCATCTCTGACTGTTGCTGACCACTATTTCGCACTGTAAGGAGGGGTTAGGCATTTTAAATCCTTCGTTCTTCCTTGTTGCTCACCATTGCGTCACACTGTAGGAAGATTGGATTCAATAGACTACCCATCTCTGGTTGTTGTTGACCACCGCGTTGCACTGCAAGTTATGAATGGATTTAAGAAATTCCCCGTCTCTGGTTGTTGTTGACCATTGTGTCGCACTACAGAGAGGGGTTAGGTATTTTAAATCCTTCGTTCTGGCTATTGCTGACCGCCGCATCGCACTGTCGGTTGATTGGATTTATTAAATTCCCTGTCTCTAACTATTGTTGACCACCATGTCGCACTACACGGAGGGGTTAGGTATTTTAAATCCTTCATTCTTGGTTGTTGCTGACCACTGTGTCGCACTGTCGGTTGATTGGGTTTAATAGATTCTCTATCTTTGGTTGTTTTTGATCACCCTGCCGCATTGCTAGGAGGGGTTATGTATTTTAAATCCTTCATCTGTGGCTGCTGCTAACTACCGCGTCGCACCGCAGGGAGATTGGTTTTAATAGATTCTTTGTCTCTTGTTGTTGTTAACCACACCGTTGTAGTGAAGGGAGGGGTTATGTATTTTTAGATCTTTCATTGCTAGTTGTTGTTGACCATCGCTTCGCACTGCAGAAAGAGGTATCATATCATATAGCTGCTCATTTTCAAATGTTACATATCATTGAATTGTTTTACAAAGAGGACTATTGTAATTTTATAATTGTAAATAAGTATTTTAATTCATGAAATATATTTACATTTTTCATTCGCTGCAGATGAGTATAACCGAGACCTACAAGAATCTTTCCAAAAGATTAAGGATACTATCTCTATCTCACAACAAAGGCAAAAGGCTGTTGCTGTAAGCAGAAGATCCCAAGTCTTGAAACAAAATGACTAGGTCTTACTTAAATTTTTCGAGGCTCAATTAGGGCACACAACGGGCAAGAATCCTATGGGACAACAAAAGTACTATGCTAAGTTATCAAAAAGGTACTATGGTCTCTTCCAGATTCTTAAGCCAATCAATGAGATGGCCTATCAACTCAAGTTGCCCAGCCATTGGCTCATACACAATGCTTTTCATGTGAGCCTACTAAAGCCCTACAAAGGAGATCCACCTCAAGAACCAACTATTGAAGACCCACCAGAGATTGAGGACCAAGAAGAGGTGCTGCAACCCGAGTCCATTCTCTGACATGAAAACAAGGTATTAAGAGGCAATAACACTATCCGATGGTATCTTATTAAGTTAAAGAATTATCCTTTTAAATGTGCTAGATGGATGTAAGGCATACAATTAAAGGATAACCTAAACCTTGTCAATGCTTATAATTCTTCCCTACACTAAGAAAATGTACAAATGTTCAAAATAAACAGAGTCTTTTTCTTATAAGACTCTCTTTTTTATTTATTGTGCATAAATGTTAAGTAGTATGCATGCTTAGAATCCAGTTTGTGGAGACGGCGTCTTCCAAACACCAAGTAGAGCTTGTCTCTCTACTATGGAAGATTGATAGGACTAACGTGCATACATGTTTGCGGCAGCCTTAGGCTCTCAAGAGCCAAATGTATGAGTCATCCATTTTGGAGCAATTGACAGAGAGAGGGAGAGACAGAGCGATAAGAGAGAGAGAGAGAGAGAGAGAGAGAGAGAGAGAGAGAGAACTGTAGTAAATTTTGAACTTCACATTATGCTCAGACATGAGCAAATATAGTCTAGAGAGAGAGAAACAGAGAAGCAGACTTGCTACACGCACTTGTTGTGAAGGTTGTTCAAAAGTAGACTAAGTTGGGAACACCACGCTTTCAATAGAAACAACTTTTGTGCATTTAAAAGGGTCATCTGTGAAACTCTCGTGCCATGGCAGCCTCCTGTGTATATTGCTACTTAATGGTGAAAGGCTCCTTTAGCTCTCGAGCCATGGGACTATAAGCAAAAGGGGAACAAAATCTCATGATATGAAGTTGTTAGAATGAATCATTACTTTGTGACAAGGTGAGGGGACGATGAGTCCAGAACCCTCTTTAAAGGTTACAAACAAAGATTAATGGAAATTTAGTAAAATACACTATGTTACTTACGATGCACTTTGCTATTGGAAGTTTTAAGTCAACCAAAACTTTTGTCAAGGACCATAGATTTTTGCACACTAGTGGCATTCTTAAATGTATTTCATGATGCACGTAAAGAACATAGCATGAAAATGGATTTCAATTCAACATAAAAATTAAGCTTTTTCAGTGTCAATTGAGTTGAGGATTGTAAGTTCAAATTGATGTTTTCATCATAAAAATAAGAAATCATTGAAATTATAAGAAATCATCACGAAATAATTATATGAAGTAAAACTATTTAGATCACCAAAAATCATTATGCAAGAACTTCATGGCATCATAAAATAAATCTATAGGATAATAAACATAACAAAATATCATAAAGCGATATCATGAAATCACAAAACGGTAATCTTAACTATTAAAAATGAGCTTAAAATAACAACATGGTATAATGAATTGACTTCATGCAATAATAATTCTTTCAATTATAATAAATCATCATGAAAAAATATCATCGTATTAAAATGACTATATCTAACAAAAAACTATCTCAATTACACTAAGTCATCCATGAAACAATGCTATGGAACATAAAACCATTTCAATAAGAAACCATCCACATCATCATGAAACTCTATCATCGTATTATGGAACAAGACCACGAATGAATAAAATTCTTACTAACAAAATCAATAGAAACGACTTCTAACTATTATGAAAATATAGCATGTCTTATAGAACAACTCCATGAAAAAATAACTATCTCCGTAAAAAATGATTTTGAAGATACATCATGCCATAATGGAACAACTTTATAAAATGAATAACCATCTTAGTGATAAATAATAAATATGAATGGATTCTAATATCACCTTGAAAATACATCACGACATTATGGAATAGCTCCATCAAACAATAACCATCTGAATGAGAAATGATATGTACGAATGATTTGTAATCACCATGAAAATTCATCACGACCTCATAAACCAACTCCATGGAATAATAATGATCTCAATGATCAAGGATTAGTATAAATGACTTCTAACATATCATGAAATCATGAAACAACTCTATACAAGAATAATCGTCCTAGTGACGAATGATCAATATGAACACTTTCTAATCATCATGAAAACATGTCATAGCATCATGCAAAAACTCCATGGAAGAAAAATCATCTCAATAAAAAAGAATCAATACGAACAATATTTAATCATCAAGAAACTGTATCATGGCATCATGGACCAACTCAATAAACCAATAATCATATCAGTAATGAACGACTAGTACGAACAAGTTTTAATCACTATGAAAATGTATCATGGCATCACAAAACAACTCCATAGAAGAATAACCATCTCAATAGTAAACAATCAATAATTATAAAAAATTATTCATCAAGAAAACATATCATGACATTATGAAACAACTCTATGAAAGAATAACCATATCAACAAGATGAATAATTAGTACGAACATGGAATAACTCCATGGAATAATAATAATTTCAATAACAAACGGTTAATACGAACACCTTGTAATCATCATGGAAATGCGTATTGGCATCATAGAATAACTCCATGGAGTAATAATCATTTTAAAATAGAAAATAGAAATGAACGAACAATACGAACCACTTCTATCATCATGAAAACACATCATGGAACAACTCCATGGAGTAATAACCATCTCAAGAATGATTGATTAGTAAGAATGACTCATAATCATCACCTGAAATTATAAATTTCAATAACAAATGATCATAAATAAAAACTATAGGTTTTTTATATTTTGGCTGAAAATAAATTATTAAAATATATCTCTTTGATAAATTATCAAAATTATAACTTTTTAACATCTATATCAATCAATTATAATGATCATATATAACTCTTTGATTTTTCCAATCAAAAGAGAAAATAATTCACCAAAATAAATGTCAAGGGAACAGAATAATAGAGATAGACAGCAAAAACAAAGGAATAAATCTTTGTATTGATAGTGTTTGATACAATAGAGGAGCAAAATATATGGGCGCACTCCGTTGTACGGAGCTCGAACCTCCCGACCACCCCCGAGGTTCAATTCGCTTGCATGCAGCGTCTCACTCGCACTCGCACTCGCAGAAGAGAGATCGGTGAATGATCCCCAAAACGCACCACCCGTCCTTCTATTCTGTATTTTTCCTCCAAAAGCATGCGACCTCTCAAAATGGCCGCTTTTCTATTTTTAGCGTTCGGTCGACTCGACTTGAGCGCCAAGTGTACCTGCGAGAACAAGGTAAAAACGTGATCGCGAAGCGATCCGTAAAGGTTAGATTTTTGAAACTTTTTTTTTTTTGTTTCACAAAATTTTCAGTTGTCTTCAACTGTATATAACTCCCAAACGGAGCCAAAACAGCCCAAGTCCGTCTCACACAATCTTGTTGCCTTCGCTGCGCTCTTCGACGGATATGTGATGAAAAATTTTCATAGCTTGCTCTGATTTGCTGAAAATCAATCTGCAAAACAACATTTTCTACAAAAACGATGCAAAAACAACAAATCCCACTTTTTTCTTAATCTTTGGCCCTCAACGAGCATCAAAACATCAAAATCTCTAAAGACTCAAAGAATCAAAGTTGTTCCTTATAACGCAGACTTCAATCGCTTCATACATCACTTTTTCAAAATCCCACGTTAACACCTTCAAAAATGCCCCAGAAAGTGCCTTCCGGATCAAAAAATTTTATTGGACGAAAACAATCCACACATCCTTCTACACAGTGGACTAACTTTAAAACGACCAAAAGTTCCTAGAAAAACAAAATTTATTACTAAAACACCTCAAAATCAAGTCCTGTTACAATAAAACTCTTCAATAAATTGTTAAAATATAACACTTTGATAAATCATCAAAAATATAATCATCGACATTCACAAAGAAGAGAAATAATGTGAACTTTCAAAGTATAAGTATCAATATCTATTGAAGATTATAAAATAAATCATCAAAATTGTAAGTATTTGAGATGTAACTATATAAATCATTGAAACATAACACGTTAATTATCATCCGAAAAGAATAAACAAAATTAGTCAAACATAAGTTTTTAACATGAATCTTTGAATACAACACAAATTATCAAGATGTATAAATGTCAGTAATTTCAAATATATATATATATATATATATATATATATATATATATATATATATATATATATATATATATATATATATATATATATCGATTTGATCTTTATCATAGATTACACACAATCAAAACAAAAAGCAAACTAAAAAGATTTCAAGTGATATGACTTTGATGTAACTCGTTGTACATGCATCAAAATATATGTGATATATATTAAATATAAGTATAGAGATCAATCAATTTATGTACTTCTTTCAATATATAAAACGAATTGAAGATTATGTAAATTTAACATGCATAATTTTTAATTTATTTATTTTATATAAACCGAATTGCATATGATTCATAAAAAGAAAATTCAAGAACTATACAATAAGAAGAATTAAAGATATTGTAATTTCAATATTGTAAACTTTTACTCTATTTCTTTTACACAAATCGAACTGCATATAATCCATGAAAAGCAAATCCAAGAATCATGTAACAAAAAACTCAACACGTATCAATATAGATATCTAATTGAATACAACATAATTAACTCTTGATCTAAGTTCTTTTATACAAGTCAAATTGAATATGATGCATGAAAGGTAAATCAAAGATCATAACAAGAACATTAACACAAATAGATTTGAAATTTTAAAAACTCATACCTCTTGATGATGTTGAGCTTATATGTGAAGCTACTCAATATATGGCTTCTCTATATATGGCACCCAGGTCCCCTCTATATATACATCATCTCATGTGTGTATTCTACACACTTTGGGGTTCTACTTCTGTGCTCTCTCCTTCTCTCTCAACATGGTATCAGAGCAAAACATTTTTGTTTTCAATTTTTCTCCTGAAAAAAATCGATTTTGCAGAAATTACCCGCTGGAGGGATCGGAATCGATGTGGTCTACAACTTTGCAGAAGGAAGTTTTCTCAAATTCTGCACCGATTTTGAGTTATCGTTCACGGACTGCGTACATACCTGAAAAACAGCTTTTGCGTATTGTTTTTTATTTTTGTGCTAATTGAAAACGATTTTGCAGAAACTACCCGCGCTAGACCAGAATGGATGTGGTCTACAACTTTGCAGAAGGAAGTTTTTTCAAATTCTGCACCGATTTTGAGTTATCGTTCGCGGACTGCGTACTTACCTGAAAAGCAACTTTCACTTTTTGTTTTTGATTTTTGTGCTAATTGGAAACGATTTTGCAGAAACTACCCTCGTGAGAGACCGGAATCAATGTGGTCTACAACTTTGCAGAAGGAAGTGTTTTCAAATTCTGCACGGATTTTGAGTTATTGTTCGCGGACTGCGTATATACCTGAAAAGCAACTTTTGCTTTTTGTTTTTTGATTTTTGTGCTAATTGAAAACGATTTTGCAGAAACTACCCGCGGGAGAGACCGGAATCGATGTGGTCTACAACTTTGCAGAGGGAAGCGTTTTCAAATTCTGCACCGATTTTGAGTTATCGTTCGCAGACTGCGTACATACCTGAAAAGCAATTTTCGTTTGTGGTTTTTGATTTTTCTGCTTGTTGAAAACGATTCTGCAGAAACTACCCGCGGGAGAGACCGGAATCGATGTGTTCTACAACTTTGCAGAAGAAACTTCCCACGATGGGGATTGGAATCGATGTGGTCTATAACTTTGCAGAAGAAAGTTTCTCTAAATTCTGCACCGATTTTGGGTTATCGTCTCGGACTGCGAATATGTTTGAAAATCAAAATTTTACTTTTTGCTTTTGATTTTTCTCATAATTGAAAACTTCTCAATTATATTTTTCTTCATCAATCATATATTTGTTACTGACGTAACTTTGCTGCAGAAGCCAGTTACACATCGTTCTGATTCAGTCGAGCCGTTGATGATCGTCCAAATTCTATCGAGCTACTGTTGGTACATGATCTTTTGTTATATGATATACTCGTTCATTGATTCTCGTATAATTATTATTTTAGAGATATAGTTTACGTCGTTTTATTGATAATTTCTCATTGATACCATAGTGATTTTGATGGTACCATGATGATGTTTTGTTAATACTTTGGTCACGGTGATTTTCGTTGATACCATGATGATATGTCATTGATACCATGGTTATTCTCGGTGGTGCCATGATGATATTTCGTTGATACCATGGTTGTTCTCGGTGATTCCATGATGATATTTCTTTGATTTCATGGTGATTTTTGTTGATACCATGATGATGTTTTGTTGATACCATGGTTATTCTCGGTGATACCATGATATTGTTTCGTTGATACCATGGTTATTCTCGGTGATGCCATGATGATGTTTCGTTGATACCATGGTTATTCTCGGTGATGCCATGATGTTGTTTCGTTGATACAATGATTATTCTCGGTGATATCATGATGCTTTTCGTTGATACCATGATCATTTATTCATTTTTATTGATATAATGATGATATTTTGTTAATACTTTGATGGTATTCATTGATCACTACATTGATAAATGTTGTTTTATGTAGTATATACACATATCATTTGTATCACGTAATCACACATTTTGTACTTTTACGTTTATACTTTATGTACCATATGTTGTCGTGCGTATATATGTCGTCAAAAGAGTGGCGTCGCGAACCATCTCTTATGGCATTGTGAACGTAATTATTTCATTAACGATGCTAATAATTTTCATGACATGTTTTTTTTGGAGTCTATGATCTATGTAGGATTGATCAAAGAATTGATTTTATGAAGACAAACTTGGTGACAATAAAAGATTTATGAAGATATGTTTGGTGATGCCATATTGATGACAACATGAAGACATGTTTGGTGATGCGATATTGATGACAAGCTACACAGCAGATTCACGGAGACACTTTTGATTACAAGCTAATCGATAGCTTTTACACCTCTTTATTGAACCTTTGTATTCATTATTGTATTGATAGGATAGGAGTAATGTAACTCCTCATAAAACATTCATTGTAGAAGGAGTGATGTAGCTCCTCGTAAACATTTGTATATTCAATGATTTTTATAATATAACGGTGGGTGTATATAGAGCTGTGGGTTTTTCCCTTGATCCCCCAAGGGTTTTTTCATCCACAGTTAGGGACCCTTATTTGAGCGGGGGTGTTGAGCTTATATGTGAAGCTACTCAATATATGGATTCTCTATATATGGCACCCAGGTCCCCTCTATATATACATCATCTCATGTGTGTATTCTACACACTTTGGGGTTCTACTTCTGTGCTCTCTCCTTCTCTCTCAACAGATGATTTTAATTGAAAATTTCTTGTAAGTTACTTTCGATGTAGAATTTGATAAATCTGTCATGACCAACAGCTCCAGAACGTCCCAAAACCTTGATAACGACTCTTCAAACATTGAAATCTTAGTTTCAAGCAGAAAGTTTGATGCTTTTATATTTTGTTGAATTGCAGATTTTTGTTGCGCGCTCGCAAGGTGAAGCTGCGCAAGACAAAAAACGCTCTATTTTTGTGAAGAAAAAGCAACCACGGTCTAATACCTTGCTGAGAAGTATCATAATAACTAATATCTAATTGTCCTAAATGATTTTCTCATGTTAAACTGATCAGTTAATATGGGGAAGTGCCAGGGGAGAAAAAGCTAGAATATTGGTTAAGCTGGCAGACTGACCACAGTACGGATCCAAAGGAGGGAAAATAGTGCAATGAGCAATGTGCAACAATGGGATTTGAAACCGTAAGGTTCAGCCCATTAAGACTTCCAAAATGCTAAGGTTCCAACTTAATTCAAAGGTTATGTCCAAAGGTCAAACACTAGGAAAATTGGATGCTTTGTATGTGTTTGAAAAGTCTTCATAGTTCCTACATAAGAGGGGGCGAGTCCTAGAAGTAGGGGATGAGATAGAAACACACACACACACACACACACACACACACTCAGAAGCCTCCTTTACACAAAGGGAATGGAAACTTCAACATGTTGGAGGACCCCTTTGACAAGATTGGAGGTAGCAATGCTACTGTGCATGGCGCTGAGTTGGTAGCTTGGGAGAGGCTATGCATGACTTTGAGGGTTCCAGATGTTTGGCAACACTATGGCATCAGGGGGTTCATCGTTCAGTAACCCCCCTATATAACGTGAGGTTTTTTTTCACAATTGAATATAAAATCCCTTTATTTCAATGTATCTCTATTGAATTTCCTAAAATTGCATTTTAAAACCCGTCCTTTCAAACTCACGTCATACATTAACATGATTACATAGTGCACCCCTAAGACATCCGGGCCTTCTCTGGTTCGGATCGTAGAGTGGGATGAGTGAATATATCTCGGATAGATCGCTTCCATGGTAGTGACCACATCTGTGAGTTCGATGGGACAGTTTTCATTCTAGTTGGGATATCTTTTTTGGACCATGCACCAGTCATTCTCATAGTGACAGATAGATTGAGGAGGGGGAGCACAATGCTACGCATCCCTGAGAGGATATTGCTGGACTCTGAGCTCAGAGAGTGGGGGGTGGCTCTTTGAACAGAGGGCTTGGACATGCACAACTCCCTTGCTGACAGAATGGCCTCTGGACTTAGTCGGCTCTTTCTTGAAGGAGTCTACCACCCGCCTTTGGCTGTAGCGAGACACGAGGAGTAGCATCTCTGACGGGTGTTGCGTCCTTGTAGAGGATGCAAGAGCAGCACCCAAACAGTCCATGGTTGGAGGAGGAGTTGGAGTAGGCTCGCCAGGATCTTGCCATCACAGAGGAGAGGCATTATGAGTTTGCTTTCCATTGACAGGCATCTCATTGGACTCAAGTGGGTGATAGAGTGATTGGGGCGTTCTTTGAGGCAGTGGGATCCGGACATGTGCATGCGAGTGTCAGCTAGTTGAGGAGTCCCGACATGTCAGTTGCTTCAAATCTAGAGGACATGCGTGCAGTTTCTATTGACTTTTATCGTGACTTGTTGTCTGCGGAGCCTCAGTCAAAGCGTCAAGATGCATACAAAGAGAAAGTTTGGGCACAAATTCCTTGTCTTGTGACTGAGGAGATGCTCCGGAGTCTTGAGCTGCCTCTTTAACTAGAGGAGATCCACAAGGCCCTTAGAGCACTTCCCCGTGGTAGTTGTCCCAGTGAGGATGGTTTGACTCCCAATTGTTTCTTAGAGTACTGGGACTTGCTTGGCTCAAATCTTTGCAGCACTTTTCAGTACATCTTACACACAAGAGATTTGCCTTACAGCATGAGTGAGGGTGTCGAATGCTCAAAAAAATCCAAAGTCTAGGCCTAATTCCACAATTTGGCCCTAGACCTACCAAAAGTGCTCCAAACCAAGTGAAAGTTCACACATGGCAAACACATAGTATATACATCACACCGCTTTTCTCAAATAACCATTTTCCAAGATTATTAGACATTATACATGTATGATTTCTAGACCTGACATAGAGGAGTTCTATCAGCATTTTCAGGATCCTGATTTGTATAGCATGGTACATATAGCCTCTACACCAAGTTTGGGCACCTTTGGGCATGTTTTGATCACCATGCTCATCATTCCGGATCAAAATTTCCTAAATGCCTTCTATGGCTTTGGGCACCTGAGGTCTAGTCCAAATTCATATTTGCACACATCAAGGTCATGCACACATCTGAGATACCTCTGCACCAAGTTTGAGTAAAAGTTCCAACCTAGACATCATACGTGTATGATGTCTAGATCCTTGAACACTTTAAACACATCCTTATAAGCTCCCCATCAAATATTCATCACATTTGGATGTTATTTGACCTCTAGTTACCCAAAAGGTAAAAATCTAGATGCACAAACCCTTTTAATGGCTTTGAACATCCATTTTCAAGCTCAATTTCAAATATGAGGCTATGAGCACCATGCACATGCTATACATATCTTATCCAATGACTTTCAAAAGCAGTTTTGGATCAATAGATATCATATGCATATGATATCTACTCACTCATACAGAATTTAAACTCCACATCTTTCATCATGAGCATGTTCGCCACCTAGCATAAAGGCCATGCATTCAATTTGGACAAGTTTGAGTAAGATTGTGACCACTTGAAACCCAAAAAAGATTGTGACCACTTTGAACCCAAAAAAGAGAAAATCCTGGCCTTGGACACATTCTATGGCGCCAACCACATGAGCATCTCCAAATCAAAATATGAGATGAACAGAGGGTTACCCATCACCAGGAGATACTACAGATCAAGTCTGGGCCAAAAATCTCAATAGAGACATCATACTCATATGATGTCTCCAGAGACCAAAATGAATAATTTGGGGGAATTTCTCACTTCCAATTCCATTATCACATTATTGTTATCCCACAGCTCAAGTTCTATCAAGTTTTGATTTTGTGTACCCATCTAAACCCAGGTTTTGAAACTTTGAAGCTTTGCACCTGAATTTTGGCTTCAAACACATGAGAATAATTCCAAATCAAATTCTGATGCCGAGCGAGTCTATGCCATGCTAAAGCCCAGCTCTAGTACAATATTGAGCCCTTTTGGACAAGTAGACATCGTACGTGTATGATGTCTCACTAGTTATGAGAGTATCTACCAAGTTTCACCCCATTTGAACCTCATCTACTCAAAACTAAGCCAGAATCCAACTTCAAAGCTTGAAAGGAGTTCTAATGATCATAGATTTCCCAAATGACATCCCAATTGAATTCTAGGTATATATACAAGATGTACATGCTATGAGCTATGCACATATGAAAAATCAATTCATTTTGAGCACTTAGACATCATACATTGTCAGGAGTTTCTTGGAAGAAGTGATTGTGTATATGTACATACACATGCATGGTGCATTGAATGAAGGATTTCCCTTTTTCCAGAGCCAGGTGGTTACATGGGGCCCACATGTGTACAGCTAGGACAGCATGTAAATAGTGCATCGATTTTCACTATCATGAGTACCAGTGTGTTTCTTCTATAATAATGAGGAGTTGGTAGTGCGTTAAAATTCTCAAGGAAGCTATCCGTGGGTCGATGACATGAGGTAAGCAGGTGCGTCAAATGGCATCTAGTGGCGCCAGGAGGTCGAATGGGGTCAATATTTGCACGTGGGTGTTTTCTTGTGATAATTATGCAAAAAGGTCATCATGAGAATTGTATTTGGGGGCCACTTCATGTGGTTTTGGGATGGATTATTGTAAAAAGTTGAGTGCCAGGTGTGCGGATGGATGCAGCAGGGTGACAGTTATGTAATGCGTGGTCAGTTTTTGGCATGTTCGGGGTTCGTTTGAGGTCAACTAAAAGTCCAAAGGTGCCCAAGTACTAAAGTTAAGTGTGGGAACTAAAAAATGAGAGAGAAGACCAGAAAAAAGGTGGAGAGAAGAGGAGGAACAGCCGCAAGTGAGTTTTTGCTATTTTTGGAGCCTGTTTTGGCCATAAACTGCTCGGATTTGAGCACTTTGACATTGAAGAGTGGGGTTTTGGGCCATTCCGGATGTGATGGCGCTGTCCATTTTTCCAAATTCCTCACTATTTTTTACTGTTTTGTCTGTGTAAGTTTCTCCTATGAGCGAAGCCTCTGCTCCATTTTGTGATTGTATCTGGCATATTTTACCCATATTGTGTGAGCTATTTTCCCCATTGGTGTTGTCCCAAGCTCAATTGTATCTAAACATCAAAAATTATCCTCTTTTGAGCTGCGTTTTTTGGGTGTGTGTGTGTGTGTGTGTGTGTGTGTCTGTGTGGAGTGGGCAAATGGGTAGTCTCTCTCCTCTCACTCTATCGGTGTGTTCCTTGTCTCGGCCAGGTGGGTTGTGTAAGCCAAGTGGTGCCCCATAGTGTGTGTGTGTGTGTATCATCCCAAGAGTGTGTGTCGGGTCATTATAGAGGCGTTGTGTGTGTTTCCATCCCGCTCACAACGAGTATGATGTCACATCATGAATCTACACCAAAAATGCACTTTTGACCATAGGATAACACCCTTAGGCCCTAGTTAGCTTGTGTTTCAAATTTAAAGTCATTTGGATAGCTGGAAACTGAGAAAATGCCAAATTTTGTGAACAACGCTACTTTTGCACTTATAGTGCCCGCAAGATCAATGGAAGGTAACAAATCACCAACAAAGAAGAAGAGATTGTCCTTAAAGAATATCATTGCAACCACCAAACCCTATACAATACTTGAAGAGACACTAATTCCAGCCAAGGATTGGGTGGATGAAGCGACATTGGAAAGAGAAGTACTAGAACTGTACCAAGGTACATTCAGAGTGCCATAAATTTTTCACCGTAGCTCCAATCGATGAGCCATAAAGACAGGTAGATGGAGTACTTCAAGAACTATAGTTATAGATCATAAACTCCCATGTGCTCACTTTAAACATACTCCTTTTTTAGCATCATCAAGGAATCTTTTGGCCCTTTAAAGTCGCATCTAACAGACATTAATCATTAAATTTTCATGTTATCAAGCCCTGATCATTGGTAAATAATAAAGTAGATTTCAATCAAGCACAATGTGCATCCTTCTGATAATTTTCTTTCATGCACTTTTTCTTATATACCCTTGTGAAAGGCAAGGCTTGTTTCCCCTCTTGTAAATCTATCAGTTAGCAATTTTCATTTGCCATAATTGAGCTGCACTCAGATTTCATTGCCTGATCTCATTTCACACTATGATACATCTCAATAGCCTTTTGGTAGTAGGTACTAATGACCAACCAATTTTTAGACTTAAAGATGGAGCAGTTGAGAGAGAGAGGGAGAGATAGAGCAATAAAGAGAGAGAGAGAGAGAGAGAGAGAGAGAGAGAGAGAGAGAGAGAGGGAACTGTAGTAAATTTTGAACTTCACATTATGCTCAGACATGAGCAAAGAGAGTCTAGAGAGAGAGAAATAGAAAAGGAGACCTGCTACACGCAGTTGTTGTGAATTATTCAAGGTTGTTCAAAGTAAACTAAGCTGGGAACACCACGCTCCCAATAGCAGCAGTGCATTCTAAAAGGGTCATCTGTGCAGCTCTCGTGCCACGACAGCCTCCTGTGTATATTGCTACTTAATGGTGAAAGGCTCCTTTAGCTCTCGAGCCATGGAACTATAAGCAAAAGGGGAAAAAAATCTCATGATATAAAGTTGTTAGAATGAATCATTAGTTTGTGACCAGGTGAGGGGACGATGAGTCTGGAACCCTCTTTGAAGGTTACAAATAAAGATTAATGGAAATTTCCTAAAATACACTATGTTACTTACGATGCACTTTGCTATTGGAACTATTAAGTGAACCAAAACTTTTGTCAAGGAGTCCTAGGGATTTAATATTTACGTAATTACCAAAACATTTGTGTGATCACAAGGTCTTGTTGACATATTTACATAATCACAATTAACATGATCACAAACAAGCCGGTTCAGAGCAACTTGGAAACCCACAAAAAGCCCCCCGGGCTTTTGCATTTTCCCGACGGGCCCCGCCGGGCTTATGCATTTTCCCTATGGGCCCTCCGGGAAAAACCCTAGAGCCCGGCGGGCTGCATCTTAATATCATAGAGGACCCAAATTGGGCACGTTCGGTGTTTTTTGTTGAGATACACACACACACATGGGGAGAGAGAGAGAGAGAGAGAGAGAGAGAGAGAGAGAGAGAGAGAGAGAGAGAGAGAGAGAGAGAGAGAGAGAGAGAGAGAGAGAGATGACCATCTTTGTAGGTACGTCGAGAGAAGAGAGGGGGTCGTGAGAGAGAGAGACAGAGAGAGAGATCAATGACTATCTTCGTTGTGAGCTATGTAGTGTCGCCACAATTATAATTACTACTTGCACGCAAAAAACAAACATCATTTGATACACTTACTGTTGAGAGAGAAAGAGAGAGCACAGAAATAGAACCCCAAAGTGTGTAGAATACACACATGAGATGATGTGTATATAGAGGGGACCTGGGTGCCATATATAGAGAATCCATAAATAGAGAAGCCATATATTGAGTAGCTTCACATATAAGATCAACACCCCCGCCCAAATAAGGGTCCCTAACTGTGGATGAAAACACCCTTGGGGGATTTAAGGAAAAAACCCACAGCTCTATATACACCCACCGTTATATTATAAAAATCATTGAATATACAAATGTTCATGAGGAGCTACATCATTCCTTTTACAATGAATATTTTATGAGGAGCTACATCACTCATTTTACAATGAATGTTTTATGAGGAGTTACATTTCTCCTATCCTATGAAATACAATAATGAATACAAAAGTTCAATAAAGAGGTGTAAAGGCTATGGATTAGCTCGTAATCAGAAGTGTCTCCATGAATCTGCTATTTAGCTTATCATCACTATCGTATCACCAA
Organism: Adiantum capillus-veneris; assembly: GCF_014529385.1. NCBI lineage: Eukaryota > Viridiplantae > Streptophyta > Polypodiopsida > Polypodiales > Pteridaceae > Adiantum > Adiantum capillus-veneris. Next base: position 61,316,451 of record NC_140940.1, on the reverse strand, counting down.
ACATATCTTCATGTTGTCATCAATATGACATCACCAAACATATCTTCATAAATCTTTTATTGTCACCAAGTTTGTCTTCATAAAATCAATTCTTTGATCAATCCTACATAGATCATAGACTCAGAAAAAAACATAGTCATGAAAATTATTAGCATCGTTAGTGAAATAATTTACGTTCACAATGCCATAAGAGATGATTCACGACGCCACTCTTTTGACGACATATATACGCACAAAAACATATGGTACATAGAGTATGAACGTAAAAGTACAAGATGCGTGATTACGTGATGAAAATGATATGTGTATATACTACATAAAACAACATTTATCAGCGTAGTGATCAATGAATATCATCAAAGTATTAACAAAACATCATCATTGTATCAATAAAAATGAATAAATCATCATGGTATCAACGAAAAGCATCATGATATCACCGAAAATAATCATTGTATCAACGAAACAACATCATGGCATCACCGAGAATAACCATGGTATCAACGAAACAACATCATGGTACCACTGAGAATAACCATGGTTCAACGAAACAACATCATGGAATCACCGAGAATAACCATGGTATCAACGAAACATCATCATGGCATCACCGAGAATAACCATGGTATCAATGAAATATCATCATGGTATCAACAAAAATCACCATGACCAAAGTACTAACAAAACATCATCATGGTACCATCAAAACCACTATGGTATCAACAAGAAATTATCAATAAAACGATGAAACTATATCTCTAAAAGAATAATTATACGAGAATCAATGAGCGAGTATATCATATAACAAAAGATCAAGTACCAACAGTAGCTCGATAGAATTTGGACGATCAATTGCTCGACTGAATCGGAACGATATGTAACTGGCTTCTGCAGCAAAGTTACGTCAATAACAAATATATGATTGATGAAGAAAAAATATAATTGAGAAGTTTTCAATTATGAGAAAAATCAAAAGCAAAAAGTAAAATTTTGCTTTTCAAATATATTCACAGTACACGAACAATAACCCAAAATCGGTGCAGAATTTAGAGAAACTTTCTTCTGCAAAGTTATAGACCACATCAATTCCAATGGCTCAAGCGAATAGTTTCTCATCGATTCCGATGCCTGCAGCTTCTGCAAAGTTGTAGACCACATCGATTACGATCCCTCACACGGGTAGTTTCTGCAAATCGTTTTCAATTAGCACAAAAATCAAAACATAAAACGAAACTTGCTTTTCACGTATGTATGCAGTCTGTGAATGATAACTCAAAAAAGGTGCAGAATTTGAAAAAAATTCCTTCTGCAAAGTTGTAGATCACTTCGATTCCGGGCCCTTTGCAGAAAACTCAAAAACAGAAAGCGGAAGTTGCTTTTCGAGTATGTACGCAGTCCGTGAACTATAACTCAAAATCGGTGCAGAATTTGAAAAAACTTCCTTTTGCAAAGTTGTAGACCACATCGATTCCGGTCCCTCTAGGAAATACTTTTTGCAAAATCATTTTTAATTAGCAGAAAAATCAAAAACAAAAAGCAAAAGTTGCTTTTCAGGTATGTACGCAGTTTACGAACGATAACTCAAAATTGGTGCAGAATTTGAAAATACTTCCTTCTGCAAAGGTGTAGACCACATCGATTCCGGTCCCTAACGCGAGTAGTTTCTGCAAAATCATTTTCAATTAGCAGAAAAATCAAAAACAAAAAGCGGAAGTTGCTTTTCAGGCATGTACGCAGTCCGCGAACAATAACTCAAAATCGGTGACGAATTTGAAAAAACTTCTATGTGCAAAGTTGTAGACTACATGAATTCCGGTCCCTTTCGCGGGTAGTTTCTGCTGAATCGTTTTCGATCAGGAGAAAAATTGAAAACAAAAACGTACTGCTTTGATACCATGTTGAGAGAGAAAGAGAGAGCACAAAAATAGAACCCCAAAGTGTGTAGAATACACACATGAGATGATGTGTATATAGAGGGGACCTAGGTGCCATATATAGAGAAGCCATATATTGAGTAGCTTCACATATAAGCTCAACACTTACAACCACAAATAGCTCGTAGATGCGTTAGCACATGTGCTCCAATTTGCAAGGAATGCTTGGCATTGTTGTGTAGGTGCGGTCTTTGTTGTTGTTTTTCTTTCTTGTGATTTTTGTCCTTCATATCCATCTTTTATTGTCATTATAGGGCTATTGCTAGATCTAAATTCAAAAAGAAGCCAATCTCGTTCAGCTTGACTCTTATCATCATGGATAGATAAAGCTGCAAATGCATCCATTGGAAGTTGTTTAGTAGCTTGATCACAACCTCTTTTTGTTTCCATAAATATGATCACTTTGCTTCCATCCATCATTCAACTTCCAATGAATGAAATACAATCGTTTTGATTTGAGATTCAAAAACCATGTTTGCTAGGGGCTTTTTAATTCTTTGCCTTCTTCGTATCACTGGTGCCGACATGTTTCTCCATTGCTATCAATTTAATACTGCAGACATAAGAACTAGATGTTCAGTTAAAATAAATAAAAAAACTTGTCAATATATTATAAAAGCAATCACTTAGAAATCAATCAAATCTACACAATATGAGATTTGCAATGCACTCTAGCCAATTTCACATATCGACCACATATGTTCTGAGAGGACATACACATTGCGATGCACTCTCTACATGACATTATGGAAACAAAAATAATATGAAATTGTCAATGTAATTATAAATATAATGATTAGTTATATATCCTCTTCCATGTGAAAACAATAAGACACAACTATTTTCACATGCTACAAAGAATCATCAACATTTACATTGAAATGATGATAATTATTTTCAAAACACACATGAAAGAAATAATTTCGATGATTGACCATCTCATGCACTAACAATCTTTTAAATATAATACATAATTTACTCCCTATATAAACCAATGCATAAAACAAGGCAATGAAATATTCAATACAATTACACAATTGAGCAATGAGGACTACTTGTACCCAATCAAGGATTGTAGCCCCCTTATGCATCCAATTCAATATATAAAAGCTACTTTCACCCAATTAAGGATTATAGCTCTCATATTGTGCAGTGGAAATGTTCAAATCTATGATGTGGAAAAATGAAAAACTTCAAGGATCTTTATATACCCAATACACTAGTACAGGACATCCGACCCTTGACTATCAACTCGTTATTTAAATATGCTCATCTTCTAAAACCAACTACAGCCCTTTTATGGACCAATGGCTTCATCACAATGATCATGACTCTCCAAATTCTCAATTTTTTTGGTTTAGTACCTTTATGTTCGATGAAGGATTTAAATAGTTTCAGAAGTGGTTACCGAATTAAGAATCACGTTCGGCCCAAGAAAAGGACCTGTGAGTCTGTAACCTTAGGTCAATTCACAAGGAGATGACTATACCCGGTGCTCGGATATACTCCCCAGGGATTTGCCTAGTTAAAATGCCAAAGTAAGAAGAAGTTTACTATATACATTCTAGCCCGCCGGGCTTTCCCATTTTCTCGGCAGGCCCGCCGGTAAAACACTACAGCCCGGCGCGCACCGCCGGGAAGATGGGAAAGCCCGACGGGCCTATCGGCTCTATTGGTTTTTGCAGGTCACCATCAAGATCACGTTAACAATTAACGTGATCACGTGATTTTCTTGGCCGGGTAAATACTATAGTTATTAACGTAATCACACGATTGTGATTACGTCAATGAAATCCCTGTCAAGGACCATAGATTTTCGCACACTAGTGGCATTCTTAAATGTATGCCATGATGCATGTAAAGAACGTAGAATGAAAATGGATTTCAATTCCGCATCAAAATTAAGCTTTTTCAATGTCAACTGAGTTGAGGATTGTAAGTTCCAATTGATGTTTTCATCATAAAAATAAAAAATCGTTGAAATTACAAGAAATCATCACGAAATAATTATATGAAGTAAAAACTATCTAGATCACCAAAAATCGTTATGCAAGAACATCATGGCATCATAAAATAAATATATAGAATAATAAACATAACAAAATATCATAAAACAATATCATGAAATCACAAAACGGTCATCTTAATCATTACAAATGAGCTTAAAATAACAACATGGTATAATGAATTGACTTCATGCAATAATAATTCTTTCAATTATAATAAATCATCATCATGAAAAAATATCATCGTATTAAAATGACTCTATCTAACAAAAAACTATCTCAATTATAATAAGTCATCCATGAAACAATGCTATGGAACATAAAACCATTTCAATGAGAAACCATCTGTATTATCATGAAACTCTATCATGGTATTATAAAAGAACTCCACGAATGAATAAAATTCTTACTAACAAAATAAATAGAAACGACTTCTATTAATTATAAAAAATATAGCATATCTTATAGAACAACTCCATGAAAAAATTACTATCTCCGTAAAAAATGATTATGAAAATACATTACACCATGGAGCAACTCTATAAATGAATAACCATCTTAGTAATAAATAATCAATATGAATGGATTCTAATATCACCTTGAAAATACATCAAGACATTATAGCTCCATGAAAGAATAACCATCTGAATAAGAAATGATCTGTACGAATGATTTGTAATCAGCATGAAAATGCATCATGACCTCATGAAACAACTCCATGGAATAACAATCATCTCAATGATAAAGGATTAGTATAAATGACTTCTAAAATATCATGAAATCATGAAACAACTCTATAAAACAATAATCGTCTTAGTGACGATTGATCAATATGAACACTTTCTAATCATCATCAAAACATGTCATAGCATCATGCAAAAATTCCATGGAAGAATAATCACCTCAATGAAAAAGAATCAATACGAGCAATATTTAATCATCAAGAAAATGTATCATGGCATCATGGAACAACTCTATAAACCAATAATCATATCAGTAATAAACGACTAGTACGAACAAGTTTTAATCACTATGAAAATGTGTCATGGCATCACAAAACAACTCCATAGAAGAATAACCATCTCGATAGTAAACAATCAATACAAAAAAGAATTATTCATGAAGAAAATGTATCATGGAATTATGAAACAACTCTATGGAAGAATAACCTTATCAACAAGATGAATGATTAGTACGAACGACTTTTTATCATCATGGAAGCGTATCATGGAATCATGGAACAACTCCATGGCATTATAAAAAACAATCAATACAAATAACTTGTAATCATCGTGAAAACGTATCATGGAATCATGGAATACCTCCATGAAATATTAATAAAATGAACGATCAATAATAACGCCTTGTCATCATCATGAAAACCCATCATGGCACCATGGAACAACTCCATGGAATAATAACCATATCAATAATAGAACAATCCGTACCAACAACTTGCAATCATCATGGAAACGCATCATGAAATCATGGAATTACTCCATGGAATAAAGCGCGTTATGGCATCATGGAATAACTCCATGGAATAATAATAATCTTAGTAACAAATGGTCAATACGAATGCCTTGTAATCATCATGAAAATGCATCATGGCATCATAGAATAACTCCATGGAGTAATCATCATTTTAAAATAGAAAATAGAAAATAATGAATAATACGAACCACTTCTATCATCATCATGAAAACACATCATGGAACAACTCCATGGAGTAATAACCATCTTAATAATGATTGATTAGTAAGAATGACTCTTAATCATCACATAAAATTATAAATTTCAATAACAAACGATCATAAGTAAAGACTATAATTTTTTTATATTTTGGCTGAAAATAGATTATTAAAATGTATCTCTTTGATAAATTATCAAAATTATAACTTTTTCACATCTATATGTAAATAAATGATATAAATCAATAAATTAAAATGTTCAAATATAACTCTTTGATTTTTATAATCAAAAGAGAAAAAAATTCAAATAAAACTCTTCAATAAATCGTTAAAGTATAACTCTTTGATAAATCATCAAAAATATAATCATCGACATTCATAAAGAAGAGAAATAATGTGAACTTTCAAAGTATAAGTATCGATATCGATTAAAGATTATAAAATAAATCATCTAAATTGTAAGTATTTGAGATGTAACTATATAAATCATTGAAACATAACACTTTAATAATCATCCGAAAAGAATAAAAAGAATTATTCAAACAAATGTTTTTAACGTGAATCTTCGAATACAACACAGATTATCAAGATGTATAACTGTCAGTAATTTCAATATATATATATATATATATATATATCGATTTGATCTTTATCATAGATTACACACAATCGAAACAAAAAGAAAACTACAAAGATTTCAAGTGATATGACTTTGATGTAACTCGATGTATACGCATCAAAATATATGTGATATATATGAATTATAAGTATAGAGATCAATCAATTTATGTACTTCTTTCAATATATAAAGCAAATTGAAGATGATGTAAATTTAACATGCTTAATTTTTAATTTATTTCTTTTATATAAACCACATTGCATATGATTTATAAAAAGAAAATCAAGAATTATACAATAAGAAGAATTAAAGATATTGTAATTTCAATATTTTAAACTTTTACTCTATTTCTTTTACACAAATCGAACTGCATATAATCCATGAAAAGCAAATCCAAGAATCATGTAACAAAAAACTCAACACGTATCAATATAGATATCTAATTGAATACAACATAATTAACTCTTGATCCAAGTTCCTTTATGCAAATCTAATTGAATATGATGCATGAAAGGTAAATTAAAGATCATAACACAAATAGATTTGAAATTTTAAAAACTCATACCTCTTGATGATTTTAATTGAAAACTTATTGAAAATAGTTATCAATTTCTTGCAAGTTACTTTTGGTGTAGAATTTGACAAATCTGATATGATCAGCAGCTCCGGAAGGTGTCAAAACCTTGATAACGACTCTTCAAACATTGAAATCCGAGTTTCAAGCAGAAAGTTATGATGCTTTTATATTTTGCTGAATTGCAGATTTTTGTTGCACGCTCGCAAGGTACATTCGTGCGAGACAAAAAACGCTCTATTTTTGTGAAGGAAAAGCAACCATGCTTTGATACCTGGTTGAGAAGTATCATAATAACTAATATTTAATTCTCCTAAATGATTTTCTCATGTTAAACTGATCATTTAATATGGTGAAGTGTCAGGGGATAAAAAGCTAGAATATTGGTTAAGCTGGCAGACTGACCACAATAGGGATCCAAAGTAGGGAAAATAGGGATCCAAAGGGGGGGCCATCTATAAAAGAGCAATGTGCAACAATGGGCTTTAAAGACCCTAAGGTTCAGCCCATTAAGACTTTCAAAATGCTAAGGTTCCAAAATTCAAAGGTTATGTCCAAAGGTCAAACACTAGCAAAATTGGATGCTTTGTATGTGTTCAAAAAGTCTTCATAGTTCCTATATAAGAGGGGGCGAGCCTTGGAAGTAGGGGATGAGACAGAAACACACAAACACACACACACACACACACACACACACAAGCCTCCTTTACACAAAGGGAATGAGGGACACGTGTCAGCTCCCTAGCCCAGATGCCCACAAGGTGTACTCAAATCCTATCGGATGGCCATGGAGGTGGACAAATAAGAATTAGGCTAGAGTAGATATACTTCAATTAGATTAAAAACACTTGATAAAGGAACCAATAAGAATTAAGCTCTCTAGAAGATTATTGAACAGTCTATCGAGGGATCCAATGAGCATTCAACAACGCAATGGCTTGCCTGATTCATATTGGCTAGGAGACAAAGGGGTCCAATGAGAGTTTAGTTGCATCAATTAATCACCTCAAGCTCTCACAAAAAGGGAAAGGGGGACACATGTCAGAAGGCTATCATTTATACTCCGTTAATCCTATTGGCTAAGCCTAGAGAGTTCCAATGGGGTGGTAGCATGAGGGGTCGACCAAGAGAGAGAGGGGGCTGATTATCTCAAGTCATTATTCCACACACACTCACACAAGCTCATGTGTGAAACAAGAAGACTCTCTCTTCTTCTCAAGTCTTAAAGGAAAGCTTATCACCTACTCCAAGGTTGTGAGAAGGGAGGCCTACACCAACAACTCTTGGCTTTGTGCTGCAAATCCATCCAAGAGCCAAGCTTCAATGCGTGCTCATTTCCTCTACTAAGCTAAGCTATGCTAATATGAGTGATTATGTGAGGAGATGTACATCTTTCTTGCAAGACTACTCCTTCTTCCTCTCAATCTACTCTCATACCCCGCTAGCTCTCACCACCTTCGAAGGTGTGTGAGGTCTTGGGCCTGAGACTGTGATGGAATTGATGTTGCATTTTATAAGTGTTTTTCTTAGTGCTTGAAGCTTCCATCTTCATTGCACTAGCTAGTATTAAAGGAACACAAAGAATTGTATTGTAAAATGACTCTCTTGATGGGAGAAACCTATAATACAAGGCCTTTTGGAGGGGGGACCGGCTCCACGTAAATCCGGTCCTCAATTGTTGTCAATAGCTTAATTTCTCTCTCTTCTGAAGTATTGTTCATGCTATCTAAGTAGGTATTATGTATTTTGTTGCTGTCTTCATCCAAGCACTGTTGTTATGCTCATTAGAAATCTATTATAATGAAATGCCCACTATGTTCATGCTAATTTCCGCTACACACAAGTTGTTGAGAGAGAAAGAGAGAGCACAAAAATAGAACCCCAAAGTGTGTGGAATACACACATGAGATGATGTATATATAGAGGGGACCTGGGTGCTATATATAGAGAAGCCATATATTAAGTAGCTTCACATATAAGCTCAACACCCCCGCTCAAATAAGAGTCCCGAACAGTGGATGAAAAAAAATCCTAGGGGGATCAAGGGTAAAACCCACAGCTCTATTTACACCCACCGTTATATTATAAAAATCATTTAATGTAAAATGTTCATGAGGAGCTACATCACTCCTTTTAAAATGAACATTTTATGAGGAGCTACATCACTCCTTTTACAATGAATGTTTTATGAGGAGTTACATCACTCCTATCCTATCAAATACAATAATGACTACAAAGAATAAATAAAGAGGTGTAAAAACTATCGATTAGCTCGTGATCAAAAGTGTCTCCATGAATCTGTTGTGTAGCTTGTCATCAATATGGCATCACCAAACATGTCTTCATGTTATCATCAATATGGCATCACCAAACATGTCTTCATGTTGTCATCAATATGGAATCACTAAACATGTCTTCATAAATCTTTTATTGTCACCAAGTTTGTCTTCATGAAATCAATTCTTTGATCAATCGTACATAGATCATAGACTCAAAAAACATAGTCATGAAAATTTTCATTACCGTTAGTGAAATAATTACATTCACAATTCCATAAGAGATGGTTCGCTACGCCACTCTTTTGACAACATATATATGCACGACAACATATGTGTACATAAAGTATGAACGTAAAAGTTCAAGATGCGTGATTACGTGATGTAAATGACATGTGTATATACTACATAAAATGATATTTATCATCAACCTAGTCATATCAATGAATATCATCAAAGTATTAACAGAACATCATCATTGTATCAATAAAAATAAATAAATCATCATGGTATCAACGAAAAGCATCATGGTATCACCAAGAATAATCATTGTATCAACGAAACAACATCATGGTATCAGCAAGAATAGCCATGGTATCAACGAAACAACATCATGGTATCACCAAGAATAATCATTGTTGTTTGAGCTATATATGGCTCACTCTACTGAACTTGGTCTCACCTATATATTTGTATCTTGTCCTCAATATGAATCAGTCTTTGGGAGTGTATATGGTGTGTCTCTTGTCTCGTCTCTCTCTCTCTTTCTCTCTACATCTCAACATAGTATCAGAGCGGTAACGATCACGCACCGATTCAATTCATGGTGACACAACAGTATGTGTATGCAATTCGCTGGTCCTTTACCCTGCCTTTTTTGGGTGACATCTCTCACATCTTTGGACATTCCTTGAGCATCCTTCTTACGTTTATCGTTGACAGAACACAGTACTCATATCTCTCTCATTCTCAATTGCGGCCTTCACCATATATGGTGTGCAGATTCTGCGATCTCATATTATACGTCTTCTCCCAACAAGATATGGCTATGAATATTCTTGTCAACGGCTTTCCTTCTGGCCAGCGTTCTGCTCCTCCTTTCCAAGGTCAAGGATTTCCAGGTTGGAAAGCAAAGATGTTGTTAATTCTTGAAGGCGATGAACTCTCCGATGTTGTTCTTGGAAATCGTGTTTGTCCGCCTCAGCCTGTTCATACGGAGAATGATAACGTGCTTATCACTGAAGGACCTATATTTGAAGATTGGAATGGTGCCTATACGGATTGGCAACGATGTGATAAAGCAGCTCATCGGTATATTCTTTCTGCTCTTACTGATTCCCTTTTGCCTGATATGTATGAACTGCCTACTTCCCACGACGTATGGAAGTACCTTATTGCAAACTTTGAGAAGAAATATGTTACAAAAATACTTTATTTGAGAGGGTTGCTTAACAAGTTACAATATGAAGTTGGTACTGCCATGACGGGACATATTGATTCTTTCAAATCTATTATTAATCAACTTGTTGCTGCCAGTGATCCTATTCCACAAAAGCAACTGATTACACTTCTCCTTGATACTGTGAAGGACTCTTCTTATGATAACATTGTTACTATTCTCTCTAATAAAGATGGTCTTGATTTCGACCAAGCTTGCATGTCTTTAATTGAATACTCTCAACGTCAAGAACGTCGGAATGCTGGTCACGATACAGCTATGATTTCACAAGAGAAGACCGAGTCACAACATATGGAACGTGATTTTTATGCTCGAAGGCATCCATTTCAACAAGGAAACCGCAGAGGTGGCCGTCGTGGTAATATTTTCTCTCGTCTCAAATTTCCTAATAAGCAATGTTCTTACTACAACAGAAATGGCCATACTGAAGATGATTGTTGGGCACGTCAATATGATGAAGAACACAATATTACCACAAAACAACCACGTTTATCTAGAGACTCTTCTTCTTCTTCTTGTGAATATTGTGGACGATGTGATCATCCCACTCATATGTGCTATAAGCGTCGATTCGACACAGATCGGAATAGAGCATATGCTACTGAACATCGAAACAACATTGTACCAGAAACAAGCTGCGTCCTATGTTCAGTTGCTCCAGACAGAATACTTCATGTACGTGATGGATCACTTTTTATTGTCGATTTTGGTGCTACAGGAAATATGACATATCAGTCTAAGTGGCTCCATAACTATCATCCACTGCCAGTTCAACATGTTGTTTATCTTGCTGATGATACTACTTGTCAAGTAAAGGGTATTGGAGACTTATATCTTGGTACCTTATCTTCTTCCACTCGAATTTTGCGAGGAGTATTACATGTACCAGATCTTCAACGTAATCTTCTTTCAGTTGCTAGACTTGTTGATCTTGGTCTGTTTGTTGGATTTGATCATACCAAATGCCGAATTGAGAAAGATGGACAGACTATAGCCACTGCTTCTCGAAATGGTAATTTGTTTGAACTCTCTCTCAACGATGCTGTAGCAAATATTGTCACTGCTCCAGGTGATCATGATTGCAAATTATGGCATCACCGTTTTGTTCATGCTGATTTCTCAAAACTCCTTGATCTTCAACGTCGTGATCTTGTTCATGGCATGGATCTTAAAGCCCATCCCCATATAGGAATTTGTGAATTTCGTGCTCTTCGGAAACACAATCGTAAACCCTTTCCTCTTTCAAATACAACTCATTCTCATGACATATTGGATCTTGTTCATACTGATATATGTGGACCTCTACCTTCTTCGAGATCACAATATCGCTACTTCATTACTTTCATTGATGATTTCTCAAGGTATACGACCGTATTTCTACTTAGACAAAAATCTGAAGCCTTATGTGTTTTCAAACAATTCCACAAGGCTGCGGAACTTCAAACTGGTCGTCACCTTAAGAAGCTTCGTAGTGACAATGGAGGCGAATATGTTTCTCAAGAGTTTGTGAGTTACTGTGCTGACAGTGGAATTCATCATGAACACACTATTCCATATTTGCCTCAACAGAATGGTGTTGCTGAACGAAAGAATCGCCATGTGTGCATAAGGGGCTAGAGGCACATATGGTCGAGGCCCCATATTAGGTACTACGACACTAGGTAGTGGCACTGCGTTAACCGTAGATGTCATCGGTACATTCTTTGTCAGGCTTATCCCTGGAGTGAGCACTGTGTTTTCCTTAATAGAGGGTTGAGCCAAGTTAGGGAAGCTAAAGTTTTCGCTCGGAGGCTCAGATTTCATAGAGACCCCAGGTGAAATGACGTAAGATGGGTCCATGGGGCTCATTAGAGGAGTCTCCATTTGTGATAGAGTAGGCTGTTGAGCCTTGCTCGTATCCAAAAATCTCATGGGGCCAGTTGAGAGTATATTTACCCCTCGGTTTTGCCTTTCTGATTGAATAATGCCATGGATTTATTCAGACCCTACTACTGCACCCTCTGGTAAGATACCCATCACAGCATGGAAAAGTGACATTCCTTCTGTATCTCATTTTCGAACCTTTGGATGTATTGCTTATATTCATGTTCCCAAAGAAACACGAACAAAGCTTGATGCTCTTGGTCTTAAAGTTATTTTTATTGGATATTCTGACACTTCCAAAGGCTACAAATTCTATGACCCTTCCTCCAAGAAAGTAATTGTGAATTGTGATGCTACTTTTAACGAACAGCTTATGGGAGGCTCATGGTCCATGGATGATTCTGATGATACTAAATCATTGATTCAGGCTTTTCCATTTCTTTCAGAAGATGAAACTCTTCCTATAGAGCAACTTTCCTCTTCACAACCATCCATTCCATATGTTGCCAATGATGATATTGATATTTTTGTTGATCTGCCTATTGATTTTGAACATGGCTCATGTCATGTTTATGATGACGATATTGCTGATAATGCTTTTTCTACTTCTGAAGATCCCGTGACTTGGAAGACACTACAAGAGGCTCTTCACATTAGCGACGCTCACACAGCGACGCTCAAAAAAAAAAATTCCCGGCGTCGCTATGAGCGTCGCTATGAGCGTCGCAAATTTACAAAGAAATTTGCGACGCTCATAGCGACGCTTATAGCGACGCTAGCTGGGGTAAGAAAAATAACCGAGCGCGCCCAAAAACTCAGATCTCAGATCTGAGTTTTTCGACGCCCTCAAGCAAAGAGCAGGTAACGCTCTCCCTCTCTCTCTCTCTCTCTCTCTCTCTCTTTTTCTTTTACACACACACACACACACACACACACGAGGAGAGGAAGGAGAGACAGGTATGCTCCTTCCCTCTCCTCATTCTCATGTTCCCTTCCTCTCTTTCTCTCTCCCTCGCTCTCTCTCTCACACACACACACATACACACACACATATAGTGTTTTTGAGAGAGAGAGAGAGAGAGAGAGAGAGAGAGAGAGAGAGAGAGAGAGAGTGCAAAAACGCACACACATACATAAACAAAGAATGCACACACACATTGAGAGAGAAAAAGAGAGAGAGAGCATGCATAAACAAAAAACGCACGCATTGAGAGAGGAAAAGAGAGAGAGAACATGCATAAACAAAAAACGCACACATTGAGAGAGGAAAAGAGAAAGAAAACATGCATACGATCCAAAAAAACGCACACACATTGAGAGAAAAAGAAAGAGAAACTAAGGGAGCGTCGTAGGAAACTAATTAAAATTAAAAGACCTAAAGATCTAGCCGACGAGGAGTTGAACTGAAGACCTATTATTCAAGAGAGAAATGGCATAATCAATCTATCATACTTGGCATGGGTGATAGAAAGGTTATACCATTTATCTCTTTTTATTGGCACACACATCCACACACGCGCACACACACAGGAAGAAGAGAGTTATAACGTCGTAGGAAACTATTTTAAAAGACGTTAAAGATTAGGTTATATGTAGACTTACATTAAATTAGATTTAGGTTTATTTTTAACTAGATTTACATTTATTTAAGCTAGATTTAGATTTATGTTATATTAGATTAGATGCGGGTCTCCATAGACTGCGATGCCTGCATGAAGCGGGTGAAGAAAGCCCTCAATGGAATATAGGGTATTGCTGCCTTCACTCATAGTGGGCTCCGTCGATCCAAAAGTACTGGTGAAATGTCTTCAGAAGATAGGGAAGAAGGTGGATCTTCAGGGCGGCAAGAGTCACTACATCCCCGACACAATGACCATCTAGACAACCTCTAGTCATTAGACTTACGTTAAATTAGATTTAGCTTTATTTTTAGTTAGATTTACGTTTATTTAGATTTACGCTTATTTACGTTAGATCGAGTCCACGCAAGAATTACTTACGGTTTAGGGTTTAGAGTTAGACGAACAGTGAAAAGATCTACTGTGAAAAGATGTTAAGATGAAGTGAAGTGCTACAGCTAGAGAAGAGGCAAAGGGATTTTGTCCACTACATGCAGTATCATGTAGACGTGGGTGTCTAGATTTCTTGTACCCACAAATATAGGTATTGACCAATGGGTCACAAATATAGGTCACAGCGCTTTTCAGGTGATCTATTACAATTAGTTTACTTTAATAGAACTCATGGTGTATAATGAGCTGATAGATTTTTACACGACTGTATCATATTTTTATGTTGTGTAGATTGCTGAAAGAGCACATTCTACCAGCTGACAATGTGATGCCAGATTCCCGAGATGAAGCAAGAAAGATTTTGCGAAACTTGGGGATGGATTACAATTCTATCCACGCTTGTCCTAATGACTGCATTCTTTTCAGAGGGGAATACACAGACATGGAGAAGTGTCCGAAATGTGATTCCGAAAGATATCGAGTAGATCTCCACGGGACAAAAATTCCACAAAAGGTTTTGCGACATTTTCCTTTGCTTCCTCGCATCAAGCATTTCTTCGAATGTAAGTCCATGGCCGCCCTAGCATCATGGCATGAGGAGAATAAATCTTCGGATGGTGTGCTACGAATTCCTGCAGATTGCGCAGCCTGGAAACATATAGATGGAACATGGTCGGATTTTGCCAGGGAAGCTCGAAATTTGCGCTTAGGCCTGGCTATGGATGGCGTAAATCCATTTGGTCAAAGATCAACATCTTACAGTGTATGGCCCGTTGTCATCGTCAACTACAACATTCCCCCGTGGTTGACTACGAAGAAGGGGCACCTATGGCTAAGCTTGATTGTGCCAGGGCGATATAAAGTGGGGAATATGGATGTGTATCTTCGTCCACTATTGGAAGAGCTACAACAATTGTGGATTGGCATAGAGGTGGTGGATATGAGCCGACACACAGGACGACGGAATGCTTTGATCAGAGGTATTCTAATGTGGACCATGCATGACTATCCCGGGCTAACAGAATGCTCAGGTGATCTATTGACACTCCTCTCTCAGACACTGTAAATCTGGTTTTTCCCCATAGTTGATCTATTATCATGTGTATACATGCAGGGCTTCAAACAAGCGGATACAGAGCATGTGTCACATGTGGACCTAGACTGAATGCACGTAGGGCACCCTCACTGAAGAAGCAAATCTACGAAGGTCATCAAGCGTATCTTCCGGAGAATCATGTGTTACGCGACGGCTTTTTGGGAAGAGAGCCACCAAGGATGTCTGCACAAGCATGGTTAGAGCAGAAGGAGATGTGCGATGACGGATTGCCTCCAGGGATGAAGAGACTATCTCTATGGTACGAGTTACCATACTGGCCTCGACTCGTGATCAATCACTTGCTCGATCCAATGCACATATTCAAGAATGTGGGTAATCTACTATGGGACCATTTGACCGGCAAGAAAGATACTTTGGGAGCCAGAGTTGACCTTAGAAATGTGGATCGTATGGAGCAATATTGGCCGCAAACAGCGTCTGATGGATCGATAAAACTTCCTAAAGCACCATGGATTTTCACAGGAGCCCAAGAACGCAAAGTAAAAGAGGCCATTCGATCTTTGCGGACCCCCACTGGCGTAATGCACTCGCTCCGAACGTGTTTTACTAAAGAAGGAAAGCTTACCGGTTTGAAGTCACACGATTGGCATAAAATGTGTCAGGTACGTTCATAGTGGACTTTAATATCATTGCATAAAATGTGGACTTTAATATCATTGCTGCACATACTTTACAGTTTATTTTACCGGTTGCCATTGAGGGATGTTTGTCTCTCGACATCCGTAACACAATCTACAAACTTGCAAAGCTGGTGCAATGGATCTCACAAAAGGAGATCGACGTAGACTCCATACCATTCGCCAAACTAAATGCTGCGGAGCTTGTGTGCATGTTTGAGAAACATTTTCCTACTACAATGCTAACCATTCAGGTGCATCTTCTTATTCACATAGTTGATGAGGTGGAAATAGCTGGCACAGTTCATTCCAGATGGATGTTCTTCTTAGAGCGTTTCATGAAAACGCTTAAGGGATATGTGCGTCAAAAGGCACGTCCGGAGGGTAGCATGGCAGAAGGTTGGTTGGTATCAGAGTCCCTAGTGTACATTGGAGAGTGGTTAGACGGATTTGATAAATCCCGGGATACGCTATGGCGAACCATAGATGATGAGCGCATATCTGGGATTGTCATGTGCAATCTCGGTGTTGAGAAGAAGATGACGGAAGATCTAGAGGCTAAAATCAACCGATTTTGCATGCTTCACAATCCAGTGATGCAAAAGTGGATTTCACAATATGAGGATGCAAAGCAAGAGCGACAAAGGGCACGAATCGAGTGGAGACGGGGAAGACGACCACCGATGCACTATCCAGCGGTTCTGGAGAGCCTACCAACCTTCATGAGCTTAAGATGGTTGCACAACCAATTGAAAAGCGCACAACAATGCGGTGACGAAGTGACTGAAGAAGAGTGGGAGTACTCTCGGGGTTGCGCGACCAAGGTAAGTTTGCAATGTACGACTAGCAAGTGACTTTATTTATAAACGTTTGAACGGCCACTCATAATCTTTGTTCGTTGTAGTATAAGTCATACACAGCAGCATGGTGTAAAGGTCGACATTTTAGGGTGGAACGAATCGACAAAAAGCGTTTTACTCAAGATTGTGGAATCATGGCAAAATTTGAACAGTTTAGTCGACGACGTTCCTCTGATGCAGATCCCGTGGTGGCGGAACTCACTTACTTCGGCACGCTGCAAGAGATTTTGAGGATCGATTACAGAGGATTTTTTGTCGACTTGTTCGACGTGCAATGGTTCAAGATAATCATGGAGGGTCGAAACGCTACTGTGCGTAGAGGAGAGTCTGGTTTTCTTGAGGTGGATTCTACTAAGAAATGGACTGACCTAAGAGACACTTTCGTACTACCCGAGCATTGTGAACAAGTAAGTATATAAATAGTTAACATCCCCCTTTTACAAGTTATGTGCTTGAAAGCTCTCATGTAAGTTATGTGGCTCTGGCAGGTAGTATTTCATCCTACAAAGTCTACATCAAACTGGTGGTACGTCATAGAGGTAGCCCCTCGTAGTGCAAGGACGTATGAAGGCTACCATGTGCCAATCACAACGACATCAATGGAGGAGATCAGAGAAGATGCTCAATCAGAAGCCGCTGCGGTGGTGCCAGACGAGCATCAAGATGCTACTGCTCTATATGGGGTGCATGCAGAGGAGCTACAAAATGAAACAGAGGATATGTGTTTAAACGGAGAGCTCTATATAGATATAGGAAGTTATGCTGAGTTATGCGAGGATGAGAGAGAGATCTCTTAAAGCCACAAATATTGTATTTGAACAATTTTGCTCCGTGCTGTAAAAGCTCTAGCTCTTTTGATTGAAAATTCTGAGTTTTCGACTTGCCTCTTCTACCACTCAATTCATTGCGTCATTGTATTTATATGCGTCATTACGTCATTGTATTTAATGGTATTTGCGTCATTGTCTACTCTATTCATTCAATATTAAGTTTAAATATTCGTGTGTTTAATGCAGGTATGGATGATGAGGAGTTTCTTTCTTCTTTGTCACCGCAGCAGAGACAGTGGTACGTGGAGCGTCATCGCTCTGGCGCATCATCGCGCGTTCCTACACCATCCGCATCTCCCTCTCTTTCGGAGCATTCGGTGCGCTCCGAAGCTTCGGCGTCGACGAGACGAGCGTCACACTCTTCTAGACACCGGCGCTCTAGTGGTGGCGGTGGCGGTTGTTGTGGGGATTCCGCCACCGATGCCTCCACACCGCCTCGTGTTCGACGAGGCTCTTTACCCTCCCCTTCTTTGCCCGCCCCCACACCAGCCACAGCATCGCCGTCTACGCCAGGTTTTGCACGGCTGACTGTTCCTAGAAGCTACACACCTCTACCTACTCCGCCAGGAGCCACCCCACTCGACACTCCTCGCTTCGGGGCCCAGACGCCGGTGGAGACACCTGACGTCCGTACCCCCATCGACACGCCGCTAGAGACCCCTGCCGGGACACCCAGGTTCACGCGTCACCGGCCAGAGGGCTTGCCTTACTCCGTCGACATCAGCGGCGGCATCATCATGGATGATGACGGCAAGAAGGTGATCTCGCGCATGCGTGGTCTTTGCTCTCAGCTGTTTAGACACTATATACTAAACAAATGGAGTGAAGTACCAAGTGATTTAAAAAACAGAGTCATCAGCATACTTCATGATGAGTTTCCCGTTCCAACACGGGATCAGCGCTTCAATGAAGACCTGATGAAGATTCGAATGCGCGAATACTGCAAACACAAGCGTTCCGAAGTGCAAAAAGCAATCAAGAATGGGTGGAATAGGCCAGATTGGCTGGCCAAAGAAGATTGGAAGAATGCGAAGAAAGCAGCGCGCGAGAATCCCGACAAGTGGAAGCAACAAAAAGATGCAGCCAGAGCGCGAGTAGAGGCAGGGAGCTCGCACCACTTGGGGAGCGGTGGATGGGCATCATTTGAGGCCGATTTTGTAAGTCTTTTCACATTGCTCTTTATGCATGTTCGATAGTTTAGGGTTTATGAGTTTTTTAGTTCTAACATAATGAAATCTTTGTATGTTTTGACAGTGGTCGATGACAGGACGTGATCCCACACCGTACGAGCGCGAGTACGCAGGCAGGAAGGGCTTAAACGCCCTGATGGACATTCTCAGTTCTCGCAGCGGCATGGTTAGTATTACGGTTTACTCTTTTTTATTTTTTGTATTGTTTTATAAATGTCGTTATATGTTTATACTTACTGAAAACTGTCTTATTGTCTTTTTTTGCCGAATCCGACAGATACGCCGCTTGGACGCGATGAGACGTCTGATTAGACGACGTCAGTTTAGCCGTAGCTAGATAGCATTAGTTTAGGGTTTCTCATAGCTTATGTATCATGAGACGGATTTTATACGTCTTTTTGAACCATGTATATTATTACATTTGTCACCGCAATTCCTTTTGCCAATCAATTCTTTATGCCTATGATGTTGTACAATTGTCATTATTACATTTGCCAATCAATTCAGTTTGTCTATGATGTGTACAATTGTCAATTTTGCAAACAATGCGTCTTGTGGGTGACTATTTTGGGTCTATTATTTACCTTTGCACTTTTTTTAAAAAGTGAATCAAGTACAATATGGTTGATGGGTGGCAGGCATTCAATGCCCTGCCACCAAAAAAATATTCTCTCAGGCGTCGCTATATGCGTCGCTATTTATGGCTCTGTAGCGTCGCTATATGCGTCGCTATACTCTTCTGTGAGAGCGTCGCTATAAGCGTCGCTATAGGCGTCGCTATAGGCGTCGCTATATAGCGACGTCTATAGCGACGCCTATAGCGACGCATATAGCGACGCTCTCGTAGCGACGCTTTTAGCGACGCTTATAGCGACGCCGGGGGTTATAAAAACCCAGTGTATTTCCGTCGCTAAGAGCGTCACAAGAGCACATAACCTCTTGTAGTGAGAGGAAATTTATATGGAACAACCAGAAGGGTTTGTTATTCCAGGTAAAGAAGACGTTGTTGCTCAACTCCATAAGGCACTATATGGTCTCAAACAAGCTTTGCGAGCCTGGTATACAAAATTTGATCTTTTTCTCACCTCTAAAGGTTTCATCTCTTGCTCGTCAGACCCCAACTTATACATAAAGCACCAAGGCAGCACTTTTGTGATTCTTACTCTTTATGTGGATGATACTATCCTTGTTTCCAATGATTTGGGATTTCTTCAGCAAGTCAAAAAGTTATTGTCTTCTGCATTCGATATGGTGGATCTTGGAGAGATTCACTCTTGTCTTGGCATTCAAATCCAACGGAACCGTACAAAAGGTATTTTATTCCTTCGACAGTCAAAGTTTATTGCAGATACTATTCAAAAATTTGGTATGGAATCTACACATTCAGCCAACACACCTTGTCTTGCGAGCTCTACGAAGAATACTTATGACAATGGCGGTCAACTTGTCACAGATCAACCTTATGCTAACTTGATTGGATGTCTTCAGTTTGTTGGCATGAACACTTGTCCTGATATTCTGTTTGCTGCTAATTATCTTGGACAACATCTTGCATGTCCTTCTCTTAAGCAGTGGTCTGTTGCAAAGCATGTATTGAAATACTTGAAATGCACTATAGATTTTGGTTTAGTCTATCGACGACAACTCACATCGGATTCTATGCAATCTCTTTCTCTTTTGGGTTACACAGATGTAGATTGGGCAAGCTCACATTTATCTATGCGATCTACTAGTGGAAATTGCGTCTTTATAAATGGTTGTCTTGTTTCTTGGACCAACAAGAAACAACGTTGCGTTGCAGTTTCTACGACTGAGTCAGAATATGTTGCGGCATCACTTGCAGCTCGTGAGTTGATTTGGCTTCGACAAATGCTGGTTGATATCGGTCACTCTCCTCTTTCTAGCACACCCTTGCGGTGTGACAACCAAAGTGCTATTAGTCTTGCAAAAGACTATGTTCAACATAATAAGTCAAAGCACATTGCTGTCCATTATCATTATGTCAAGTATGAAGTACGCAAAGGAACCATTATGGTTGAACACTGTCCAAGTGACAAGATGATTGCAGACATTTTGACCAAAGGCCTCAATGAGTCATGTTTCATCCTCTTGCGCTCGGAGCTTGGAGTTTCTTCGGCCTCACTCTTTCTAGATTAGCTTCTTTGCTATTGTAATAGCTTTGTACATATGACATTGTAATCTTTTAGGTACCATGCACTATGCACACTCCACATTTGCACCTTGTGATATCTAAGTCACTTGAATATTTGTACATAGATGCACAATTCACTTTCACATCATCACCGCTGGTTCATATTTCACATTGTATAGGGGCTTGGGTTTTTCCCTTAAACTCCCCAAGTGTTTTTTCATCCAAAGCTAGAGACCTTTGTTTGAGTGGGGGTGTTGGAGCTATATATGGCTCACTCTACTGAACTTGGTCTCACATATATATTTGTATCTTGTCCTCAATATGAATCAGTCTTTGGGAGCGTATATGGTGTGTCTCTTGTCTCGTCTCTCTCTCTCTTTCTCTCTACATCTCAACAATTGTATCAGCGAAACAACATCATGGTATCAACGAAACAAGATCATGGTATCATCAAGAATAACCATGGTATCAATGAAACAACATCATGGTATCATCGAGAATAACCATGGTATGAACGAAATATCATCATGGTATCATCGAAAATCATCATGATCAAAGTACTAACAAAACATCATGATGGTACCATCAACATCACTATGGTATCAACAAGAGATTATTAATAAAATGACGTAGACTATATCTCTAGAAGAATAATTATACCAGAATCAATGAAGGCATATATCATATAACAAAGATCATGTACCATCAGTACCTCGACGGAATGTGGACGATCATCAATGGCTCAATTGAATCAAAACGATATTCATGACAGATATCCATGAAAAGATCTATAGACATTTGATATCTTGAAATATTGATATCCAAGAATAAATCATCAGTAAATGTCTCAGAACATATTAGATAGCTTGAAATAGTATAGACTTTTGAGAACATATATCTATTACACTGATTCGGTTTGTAACTGTCTTTTACAGTAAATTTACATCAGTAACAAATATATGATTGATGAAGAGAAAAATATAATTGATAAGTTTTCAATCAGGAGGAAAATGAAAAGCAAAAAGCAAAATTTGCTTTTTAAACATGTTCCTAGTCTGAGAACGATAACCCAAAATCGATGCAGAATTTAGAGAAACTTTCTTTTGCAAAGTTCTAGACCACATTGATTATGGTGCCTTGCACGGGCTGCTTTTGCAAAATCGTGTTTGATTAGGAGAAAAAATGGAAACAAAAAATGAAAGTTGCTTTTTAGACATGTACGTAGTCTGCGAGAACGATAAGTCAAAGTCAGTGCAAAATTTGGAAAAACTTTCTTCTACAAAGTTGTAGAACACATCGATTCTAGTGCTTCACGAGTGTTGTTTCTGTAAAATCGGTTTCAATCAAGAGAAAATTTGAAAACAAAAAGTGAAAGTCGGTTTTCAGACATGTATGTTGTCTGCGAATGATAACTCAAATCGGTGCAGAATTTGAAAAAAGTTTCTTCTGCAACGTTGTAAACCACATCAATTCCAATGCCTCCCACGGATTGCTTTTGCAAAATCATTTTCAACTAGGACAAAAAATGAAAACAAAAAGCAAAAGTTGCTTTTCAGACATGTATACAGTCCACGAACGATAACTCAAAATGGGTACAAAATTTGAAAAAAGTTTCTTCTGGAAAGTTGTAGACCACATTGATTGCGGTGCCTTATGCGGAGTTGTTTTTGCAAAATCGGGTAGTTTTTGCAAAATCATTTCTAATTAAGAGAAAAATTAAAAACAAAGACGTCCTACTCTAATACCATGTTGAGAGAGAAAGATAGCGCACAGAAATAGAACCCCAAAGTGTGTGGAATACACACATTAAATGATGTATATATAGAGGAGACCTAGGTGTTATATATAGAGAAGCCATATATGAATAGCTTTACATATAAGCTCAACAGTTACTAGGCCATTAAATGTTACAAGAAGGTAGAGAAAGAGAAGAATAGAGAGGTGATACGCAGAGTGTGCAACCCCAAATTTTGTAGAATACACACCCAAGGTAATATATGTATAGAGTAGACCTAGGTCTATATTTAGAGTAGCTTCACATTTAAGTTCAACAAAAGTCACGTCGGAAGAGCACTTCAAGGACTGCAATTTTAGATCATAATCTCCAATCTGTGATGACCTCAAGAATACTCCTTTTTAGCATCATCAAGGAATATGTTGTTCCTTTAAAGCCGCATCTCACATACATTAATTGTAGAACTAGCTTGTTAGCAAGCCCTAAACACTCATCGTTAATCAGGTAAGCTTCAATTAAGCTCAATGAGCATCTTCTTGGTATCTTTCTTAGCATGGGAGAGGAGCTGCACGACAACGGATGACATTCCTAGGGAGCTATCTTGTAAAACGGAATAAGATGTCAATAGAACTTCTACATGGTAGTTCACCTCCTGATAAGCCTCTTGATCAGCTCTCACTGGCTCAAGAAGAGGAGATTATGACGCAAGTGAATTAGCTTGTGAAAAAGGGTGCTTAAGGCTGCAAGTAAACTCCTATGCTTAGCCACCATCCCTCAAACAACCCCTCTAGCCAATCCTCGTTGCCTTGTGGATAAAGTTATTTTTTTCCAATTTGATATCGTTTAGCAAATTTAGGGCACTAGGTGTACCAAATGGACAATTTTAACTAGTCACAGGATAATTTTTAAGCCTGATTTTCCATCATCTAACATATGCAGGTCACTTGGAGAACCTTTTGTATAGTTGATTATCATCAACTTCAACCATTTAAATAAAATAAATGTAGAAAACAATAGACATTAAGTTTAAATTCATTGACATATATCCCCTGTAGCGTTCCTGCAAAATGAGCGAAATTACACAAACAAAAAAACTTGTTTCAAGTTTACATAGAGCGACAGAAGATACATGATTGTATTTATCACAAAGTGCAAATACATTGAGTTCCAAAGAAAACTTGATTCTAGTACAAGGGTTCCAAAGCGAACTTGTTTCCAATAAAATGGTTAGTTACAAAAAAGGGTCTGACATCAGAAAGTATCACTCATGTCCTAGGTGACATGCTAGTAATTGCATGTCCTTGGTCATGATTGTTACACACTTAGCATGGACAACACATAAGAACGTGTCAAAAGAGAGACTGACCAAATAAGTCTATGCAACCTCTTGGTTTGACTCGAGGGCAGCAACAGACATCCAAAGCTTTATGCTGTATCTTTGTAGCACCTCTTTAAATGTCCATGCAAATGGTGCTTTCTTGATAAGCAGGTATGTTGTCTTTTGGTGATGTCGGATTTCAGCAAATGCTCTACAAAAGCATCGTGCTCTTTGAGGTCAATGTTGTGGGGGGCTCTGAGCTCCTTGTGGCTCTGCTCTTTGCAGCTTCTTGTAGAATCTAAACTTGCAATGGCGCTTGGGAGGTGGTTGGGGGGCATCTTCATGAGAATAATAATATTCATCATCACTGCTTCACTCATGATTGTTAGGTTGATTAGAGACATGGCACCCATTACCCTGGGTAGTGACTTGCCGGTCACATTCTGGTGACTTGGGCCGGAAGGCATCGCGCCCATCCCTCTTGGCAATGTCTTTTAACCCACCCTATGATTCACTAGGATGTCGTCCCCTTCCCACAATGGATGCTTATTGGATGTGTCCGTCTCTATGCATTCAGGGCGGGGCTAGCTAGCTCTTTTGGTTGTCGATTTACACGCATCTTCTGCCTTCTGTGCACCAGTATTCAGTGAGGGAGGGAGTGTTCTGTGTTTGTGATGGGGGGGAGGAGGTCCTCTTGATATAGGGTGAACATATAAGTGTGGGTTCACATGGTGGAAAAGAGCCGCTAAAATCACGAGTAAATAATCTTTTGAATTACAAAATCACATGAAAGTAGAGAACTATTCAAACACACAGAGCTATATGTCTACTTGAAAATTTGCATAAACAATCAAACAATGTCTACGCAATTTCCAAGTACATTTATTGCCTCCTGGCCTAGACTTTTCCCACCGTGGTCCTTGATGCTTGCCACTCTGCATGCCATACTGGACCTTGTGAGGATCAGTAGTACTCTAAGGAATGAGCATGGGCTATTCGAGAGGCTTCTTTTGCTAAGCATGATGACCTTGCACGTTCAATCGACACTTTGCATCCAAAGGTGGTACGATAAAATCAATTCGACATTTCCTGAAGATAGAATGAGCGCACTAAACCCCCTCCATGTCTTGTATTCTTGAAGTGGGTTTTCCTCTAGATGCAGGGTGGACATATAAGTGTAGGTTCACTTTGTGGAAAAGAGCCGCTAAAAGCACGAGTAAATAATATTTTGAACTACAAAATCAGATGAAAATAGAGAACTATTCAAACACACAGAGCTATACATCTTCTTGCAAATTTGCATAAACAATGTCTACTCAAATTCCAAGTACATTTATTGCCTCTTGGGCTAGACTTTTCCCACCATGGTCCTTGATGCTTGCCACTCTGCATGCCATACTGGACCTTGTGAGGATCACTAGTACTCTAAGTAACGAGCATGGGCTAGTTGAATGGCTTCTTTTGTTAAGCACGATGACCTTGCACGTTCAATCAACACTTTGTGTCCAAAGGTGGTACGATAAAATCAATTAGACATATCTTGAAGATAAAATGAGCGCACTAAACCCCCCTCCATGTCTTGTACTCTTGAAGTAGGCCCCCCTAGCAGAGTAGTGTGACTTCTCCATACCTTGCGTGCTCCAAATATATAATGAACAATACATGTTCATAAAGTATGCACCACGTGCATAGAGGATGTGTTCCCATAAAGCTACAACACATTGATGATCAAAACTAAAGCATAGAATAGAACAAGGCAAAATGGAAAGCACTCACCATATAGTGTGTAATGTTTATTTCAACCCATGCAATGCAACCGCCTTTGTGAACTCCGCCACCAAATTTTGGATTGTTCTTCTACGCAACACTCGAGGTATCGGTCCCACGACAATCTATTGAATTTAGAATCCCTTCTACTTTTGAGATAGCATCAAGCGACCTCTTTGCAGGCTCCATTATGAAGACATAATCAAATAGGAAGCTTAAATAAACGATCAAAGATGCGCATAAAAGCATGAAGTGTGCACATTAGGAAGAGAATGGGGTCTAGGAGGGCTTATTTATTTCATAGTTTAAGGGAGTCAAACCTTTAGTATTAAGAAAGCAATCAAAGGACAAATTTTGAATTCAAACACACAAAATGGTTAGTATATTTCAATTCAATTTTTTTCCCAAAATCAAAATTAAAATCTAGTGGGCAAAACCATATCATGTAACATATCTACGGAAAGAGCTTGGCGTGTAGATTACAGACCAGATATAATCTCTGCTCAAATTGGAGATTATATAGGAGTTATGAAAGGCCAAAAACCATAAATTTATCCACCCCCTTTTTTGGGGAGAAAAGTACATCCTTTGACCACTCTTACACCTCTCTTGCACACCCACCATTCTTGCACACATGTCATGCATCTATTTAAATGCTAATCACCGCCATAATCTCATGGAAAATAAAGAGGCACTCCTATACCCCATCCTCTTCCAAATGAAAAATGCACATTTTTGAGAGGGAATTTAATTATAGAGTTCCACTGTTCACTGTCTTTTATGGCATGATTGGACTCCCCTAGCATAGGACATCGTAGCACCAAATGCTCCCACACACGTGTAATTTGTGAAATTTCCGCTTCCTCTATTTCATCGACCATTGCAATTTGCATTTCCCTTATAGCCCTTAATGCAGTATGGACAAGGATATAGATCTCCAGCCCCTTGTTTTCACCTTACAATGTACTTGATTGTTTTCAAATCACCACCTAAGTGCTAGTCAACTTCAAACTCTGCTGTGTCATCTACTTGGAGTTTTTCCCTAGCTAGATGTGCCTTAATGAAATCTGTTATCCAAGAAATGCGTTCAAAAATCCAAGCAAGCATTCCATGGGTCTCCTTGGGAACCCCAATAGCACCAAGTCACCAAATTTATTTCTTCCACTGCACATCGAAAGATGGTGCACAATATTCGTTCATAGTTGTACACTTTGCATGAAATAATACCTCGTTTATGAGAGTAATACTCATCCTTTCTAGTCTTCATTTCTTCACAATCTGATACTTGTCTAGATTGAGCACAAACACCAACTTTGAACCTATCAGTGGAAAATGTCCAAAATAACATATAGTTTCAAAAAAAAGACTATGCATTACTAAAGCCTCATCATTAGGTGTACACATTAAAAGGGAATCATTGCCATTTGAAGACATCTCACATCAACAAAAATATTATTTGACATTGAGTAAGGAAATCCCTTATCCACCCTCTTTGCACATACGCTTGCATTGGTACCTTTTCTTACTCCTTTTGACCGCTTGGTAAAGATGGATAGATGCATTATCTCCTTTGTGTGCAAATAGCCTCTAATGTGAAAGTACAGATCCTCGTTTGAGGCCTTCTTAGAAATATTGACCTTAAGTGGTATAGGAAAAGTATTCTCAAAAATTACTCTTTCCATTAAAGCATCCTTAAGGAGACCATATAAGGCAATGTAGCCCTTAGTACTAATTCCCACTTCATCACAAGCCTTCTGTACATCAACATCGCTCGCAAGATTTGAAAACTTTTCCATCACCTCCTTTGTGAGAGTATTGTTTAAATTTTTTGCATTTGGTGCTCGTAGAAGGCCTACGACATCCAATATCTTGAGGCACAAACTCAATAAATGGATGCCATCTTTGTGGTTGTGGCCACTACACAGCTCTTGGATAAAATTCCTAAAAACATTACCAAAAAAGAAATTTAAAGCATAGATGGGAGTGTAGCAAAATGCACCTTGTAGCTATAAACCTTCTTTTTTTAGCACCACCTTCGGGGGCTAAAGTCTCTATGGCATTGAAGATCCTCTTACGTTCCCTTGTACCTAACGGCGTCTTTTTAAGATGCAAGATTGTATCTTCAATATTTTCAATCTTAGCATCCTTCTCTTCTATCTGTAGCTTAAGATTTTTTACTTCCTTCTCTGCATGAACGATTCTTTCGTGCAATTCGCTAGTGGTACGGGAAAGAATTTGACATTGATGCAAAGAACATCATGCGCTTTTAGCTCCAATAGTCGACAATCGCTTGCAATATCCAAGAATACCTTGCTCCCCTCTATCTACATATTGTAAGAATGAAGCAAGATTATTGAATGTTGGATACACATTGATGGCTGGAGCATTAGGGTAGAGACAGCCATGCACCCAAAGGTGGGCACACGTGAAGCACGTAGGTGTCACTCATCTTTCATTTAAAGATCCATTGTATGCAATGAAGATCTTCAAAATCCACTTGCATGGACCTATAGTGGATCAACAAGTTATAACAAAGCCACCAATTATGGACATCGCTCGTGATGATGTTATTTTATTCACTTGCCATGGTTTGTCACATGGATCATCCAATGCTCATTTCATGTTTTTGGAATGGCGGCCATGTAGAGAAGGGGATAAAAGATTGCAATGCAGCTCATTTCATGTTTTTGGAATGTCGGCCATGTAGAGAAGGGAATAAAAGAGTGCAATGCAGATGGAAGTCAACCTACCGCTAGCAATTATGTGACCACTAAAGGAGTAGTAGAGCTATTGCACAGTAACATTTTGCAGATAATTAATTCTCTTGTTCAGACCTTGAAGTATCTACATGCACACGACTATCTCTACAATGACGTACACTCCTGCAACATGATGCTTCATTTTTGACAGAAGGGGGTCTATGCAGGCATTGTGGATTGGAGTCATGTACAAAGACCAAAACAGCGGCATTATTTCCTCCACTCAGCAACTTTCAAATAGAAACTAGAAATCAAAGCAAGAGATATTTTTCATGGGCCTCCCAGAATGCATATCTACTAGTCCCCCTCCATGTAAATATTCTCCATATGTCATACTCGTAAACAACTCTTAAAGTGCATGTTGGTGCCTCAAAAGAAAAACAAAAGTGATTGTTTAAGCAATGTACTTACCCACCTTGAGAGTGGCAAGCGAAACAATCCCTTAACTCTACCTAACGCTTTTGATCTTTCTCGTTGTCTAAATGGTGGCCATAGAGTGGGCTATGACATTGTAATGATTTTTGGTCTATGACCAGCTGATGATCAAAGTGATGATTTGATTGTTGTCTTTTATCTAGTTGAAAATGTAAATTGTATAATTAATCAAGTTATCTTGTGTCTTTTCTATGACATGGTGATAGATATTCTGTCTCTTTTTTGCACCATGATTAAATTATCTTGTATTTTTCTTTCAAGGTTATAAGTAGGTGAACATCAAGTAGTATAGCATGACTATCTTTCATAATTTTCAAGTAATCACACCGGGAAAAACTTATAGGACTTAAGTCACACATCTTCGTCCGCATGAAAAACACCAGCGATATCATCTACTTCATCCATATTAGAGCATTCTGAAGCTATCTCCCATTCCATATCACCATCATTATAGCCATGGGTTTAGAAGACACCGTAGTGTTTTTGTGTTGCTCTTGTTGCAATGCTCACTGGCTTATGGATAAATCTCATGTTGCAGATCTCTCACAATTTCCACTTGATGCTGCAATAGATAAAACCTTTACTGCAATGTGTTGCAGATCCACTTTCTTTCGCCATACTCCTTCCATTGTATAAGCACACTTGTGTGTGAAATGGCATATATATGCCATGGATCCAGGAACATACAAGTTATGTTAGCATAATCAACTCGCTGATGAAAAGCAATTTCCCCATCCTCCTGTCCCAACAGTTAAGAGTTGACTGTTTTGAAGTCGGTCATGAATTTTTTGTTGGCCGATTGTTGATGCATTCGGGATTTGGGATCCAATACAAATGAAACACCATGCAATGGCATATGCAACTGCACCATCGCATGTTGGCAACTGTGATTATGAAAGCTTTGTTCTTTGCACCAATGCCAACATGCTCTATTACTTTGCACAATGCGTCTGACATGTACCAATAAACTCGACCAAAGAAGAAATGGTTTGTCCGGACTGACAATCCTCTCTACATTGTGCCAAAAAGTTGTCAAGTTCACAAGTTGTGCACATCTTGTAGTTGTCTTTTAGTAGCTAGGATACTTGCTGAGCCATGCATCCCATCGTCTATCAGCTACAGTTTCAATCAAAGCAGGCTTCACTTCTTGCAAGGTGGCAAGAACATGATATGCGATTGCAAACCTTGTCGCACAAAATATCTATAAAGTTTTATTGGGTGATTTTTATTCGAAAAAGAGCATATAGAAATTGATGCTCTCTAAGAAATTTCACCACATGGTTTGCATCGAGTAATAATACACCCGTATAATATGGGATAACCTATAGTATGCTCGTGTATGGTGTATTATATGGATTGCGTATAACATATAATGCAGCTTAGGCAGGCGCGGGTTCCCGTAAAAATGCACACATGGACTCATGGCGAGTTCAGACTCTCCAAGCACAGCGAGCCCACCAAAGATTTTCCCTCTCTCTTCTATTCACACAATGCAATTCTATGGTGAACATGTTTTGCATGTGAAATTTTTCTCATTAGAAAAATAGAAATCAACAGTTTAATTGAGATTCTTATGCTTGCAAAAGCTTCACGTGTTTGACAACATTAGATTTTTTCAATTATTAGAATTTATGTTTTTGATAATTAGAAAAAAAAAGACACCATCTTTATCATGAAGGAAACTACTTCGTTTCGTAATGCAATTAACATCGAAATATAATCCAAGGTAAGAATTTAAAGTAAGAATGTGTCAAACTCAACATGCAACATAAAAAAGGAGGACAAGTTTATATCTTTTCATGATTGTGCTTTTACGGATTCAAATAGTTTGCCGAAGGTGGAAGGAGGAAAAAGACCAAGCTGAGAGATTCCTGATTAAGTGGCCTTGATTTTTATCCCCATTCCAAAGCTTGCAGATCGGTTAAAACCTCTTGGGAAACATAGTAGATGACAAAAATTATCTTGTGCCTGATTTGTGTCAAAGGGTGATGGAAAGACATCTTTGTAAGAATTTTCTATGTATTCGCTATTGAGTTTGCATGTTTGGTTTTCTAAACGGTTTCATTTACACATATGACTCTTTGTAAGTTACTTGTATTGTACAGTGTATTTTTTTCTACGATCTTTGGTATTTCTCAAGTATTTTTTTCTACATTGTCTTGTTGCACGACGGGCACACGCATAGACATACACACAACAATACCCAGTTTCTCATAGTACAGAGTGTATATATTTGAGTGATTATTCCAAGGTATATCAAAGGGAAAACTAACACAAGAAGATTTAGAAATTTTCTCATGTAGGAAAACGGAGTCTTTTTCATCAGTGTTTTTCATTCAATGCATAACATAATGAGCTTCTGCTCAAGAGGGACCGCATACCTAGCTAGGTACGATTGGGGGTAGGGGACCACTTGGCCAATGGTCCCCTGCCTCCAATCGTACCTAGCTAGGTATCTGGTGCCTCCCTCAAAGAATCTCATGATGTTGAGGTAAGTCACAAGGTGGGAATTATAGTGAGAATTTGTCCAATTTAACTTCTTGTGGATAACTTAAAATGGATGAATTCCAAGCACTAGTTGAGGCAACAAATCAAATGCGAGAAGTGCTTGAAGCAACAGCTTGTATACAGTTCTCAATGATTCCAAATTTTGAGTACAAAGTGAAAAGAATGAGTCAAAAGGTCAGGTCAAGGACGTGATGGTTCCAAAAGTTGACGAGTAAAGAGACAAATGAATGAGTTGCTAATGACAATCAGCACAGCATGGTGGCAGAGGCAACGGAGAGGGGGAATTCCACAGCGCTGACGTAGCGAAAGGTGACGCCCTCGCTCGGTGCCAGTGCACCATCGGCCTTCACAACACAGTCGTTCAAGGCTACCCGCTTGAACAACGCCGGATTGACGAAGCTGTCCGACCCAAACGCGCCGCATTAGACATGAATGTCACGGAAGGAGCAGCCATCGATACACGTGTTGATGTCCTCCTCTGCCTTGCACTGCGCTTGTATTGCAAGTAGCTTTCGACAGCCACCGCTTGTAGCCGTCCATGCAGAGACGGCGACATGAACTTTATGCGGCTGCAATATAGCGTTACCTGCAATAGTCGCGTTATTGGCGACGGAAATCTGCAAATTAGGGCACAGAAACATTGCCACAAGCACCACATTAACCCAGAAGATGTTGCGGTGATGGCCTTCTGATGATCCTCGCTGCATCATGACCATAGCTCCTGATCTAATCGTGGCGTTTATACAAAATCTCACCCAAATTTTCTATTGCACTACTTATTTTGCCCTACAAACTGAGCTCCCATATATATAGACCCGGCCAGAAATTATAATTTCCGGAACTTGGAGAATTTGAGCTAATTTTTAATATTTTTACACTATTTTCCTCATAATGCAGGCCTCCGGAGTTATTCCTTTCCCTCTTATTCTCGATCAACATTTTTGAACTTCAAAGAGGCATAGTTATAAGTTGAGACACACTTTTCCCCAAGACCAGACCACCACATCAAGAAAGAAAGAAACAGTAAAACAGTCATAAGAGTGGATTTTTGTCCTTGAGAATTCAATTATTCAAGTGTCTCGGTTTCATTTGTGCACTTTGTTAAGATCGGCACATTGTGTGTGTGTGTGTGTGTGTGTGTGTGTGTGAGAGAGAGAGAGAGAGAGAGAGAGAGAGATCAGCATGCTTGGGCCCACCACCTTATTTACATTGTGACAACCCTCTAACATCTTATGAAGGTTGTTATGGCCCTAGCCGACACTCATTGTCTGCATTTCTCTCGTCCCATATACTTAATCTAAAGTGTGTAGATGCGCGCACCAACTGTCAATAACATGTTATGGTACAACCATACAAAAATTGGCATAGCTACAAAAAGGACTTGCAAGCTACTTATTAGAAGGCAATAAATGATGCATATGTGACCATTCGTGAGACATAGTCATTTCAAAAAGGTGCCAATGCATTTGCTTCGTGTGCCTATAAATTATTAGCCATGTCCTATGTAACCTTGATGAGACTCATATGTACTAAACCATTCATGAAAAGGGATCTACATAGTGTGGCTAGTTTCTATTGGAGAAATGACACTACAAGAATGGAGGGAAAACCCAACCCATTGGTCAAGGGGCATGAACACCCACTAGAAGCTCACATGTAATTTGATAAAAACTACAATATTTTAAAAAACAACCTCAAAAAAGCTCATTATGAGTACTTCAAAGTTCTAGATACTATCTAAAAAATCTTGAAGTGTAAGGCTTGTTGCTTCGTTGTCAATGTTAGGGAAAGAGTATGGTCTTTCTTCGAGAGACTCTAGGACCAAAAAGTGAGATTCCAAAAGGTTTAAGCACTTTCTCAAAAGCCTTGAGTAGAAAGACAATCCCATCTGCCACCTTAGATGTATAATCGTGAAGAGTGTGTGCACGAATGTGTGCCTACTTGGTGTGGTGTGCGAGGAAGGAGAACATAGAGAGTTTTGGGTTGATTTCTCACTTAGGATTGAAATGCCTCACTATTCGTTATTGAAATGTATTACCAATAAATAGGGAGAAGGTTGGTACGGTCTGTGTGATGGATATCCTACCAGCTCGCACAAACCCTAATCTTTCTCCCTTGAACACCGACATGGCCCAAGAGGCCTATGTATGTACAACTTGTACAACCATAAAGCATCCAAGTGGTGTCACCATACACCCATTATGTCCATGCAATGTGAAGAGTGCTATGAGGGTAGGCTCTTTGTGAGATCATCCACAGGGTTGTCATCCATATGAACCTTGACTAGCTCCATGGGCTTCGTACCCAATATATCGTGTATCACATGATAACAGACTTCTATGTGTTTGACTTAGAGTGAACAAGGGGTTCTTCTCTAATGTAATGACACTCTAACTATCACAATACAACACTAGAGTTTGAGTGATGTCAAGTTCTCCCACAAGGTGACCTAATCACACAGCTTCCTTGGTAACATCAGAAATTGCCACATACTTTGTCTCTGTGGTGGCGGAAGATGACATATAGTCTTAGGGACATGATCTCCATGATGACACGGTTACTCTAGGAAAAAGGAAAACATAGCCAGAGGTGGATATTTGACTATCCAGACAACCCACATAATCCACTTCTATGTAATCCACAATGGATGCATTACTACTCCCAAAGCATAAGCAGTCGTCTAACATACCCTCCACATATCTCAAGATGTGCTTCAGTGCTTACCAATCCTTTTTGCTAACCATTCCCACTCCAAAAGCAATGCCTAGTCTCATGGACACCATGGCGAACATAAGTATGTCAATTGCTGAAGAATATGGAAACTTGGCCCCTTTTGATTTCTCAACATCAAACTGGGGAGCATCATTCTTGCTCAATTTTCTAAATGACTGCATTGGGTTACTCAATGAGGCATCCCCCCCACCTCCCCTGCCCCTACATTTTAAACATTGCAAGAGCTTGTGAATATACTTTTTGTGTGACAACTCTCCCTTTTGATCTCTCTTGATTCACAACCAAGCAAGTAATACACATCTCTTAATGTTTCATAGAAATCTATGTGCCAAGGGACTGCTTCAAAATGACAATCTTGTCTTTTGGCTTCCCGAAAATAAGCATATCATAAACATAAAGTATCAAGATGATAATTGAACTTCAGGGTATACAAGAAACAATCTTCTTGGCTCCTTTCATATCCTTGGGATTGCATTGTTTTAGGCCATACAATGCCTTACATATTTTACACACCAATTCTGCCCTTCTAGGCTTCTTAGCTTTGACTTCAAAATCCTCTAGTTGTTTTGTGTAGAAATCCTTGTCAAGACCCCCATGAAGGGAAGCCGTCTTAATGTCTATCTAGACAAGTTCCATGTCCTCAATGGGTACTAGTCCAAGTAGAAGATGGAATTTAGTTATCTTGACTACCCAAGAGAAAATCTCATCAAGGTCGACATCTTTGTTCATTTTTCTTATATAGCCTTGTGCAAGGCAAGGCTTGTTTCCCCTCTCATAAATCTATCAGTTAGCAATTTTCATTTTCCATAATCGAGCTGCACTCAGATTGCATTGCCTGATCTCACTTCACACTATCCTCCATCTCAATAGCCTTTTGGTAGTAGATACTAATGACCAACCAACTTTTAGACTTAAACACGGAGTCGTAAATTTTGAGCTTCACATTATGGTCAGACATGAGCAAAGAGAGTCTAGAGAGAGAGAGAGAGAGAGAGAGAGAGAGACTTGCTACACCCACTTGTTGTGAAGTATTCAAGTTTGTTCAAAAGTAAACTAAGCTGTTAGACCGTGGGGGACTGGACCAAGCAACTCTCCACCCAACCGTGCCATATATAGACTCCTAACCCCTAAATATAGCACCCCTTGACCGCATGTCCATCCTGGCCCTTGGCCCTACCCTTGGCCTGACATTACTTCCCCCTTGGAGAAGCGTTTTCATCCTCGAAAACACAAGTGGTAGTATCTTCGTAAGAACACTGATGTTTTCCTTATTGGCATCCTCTAAACGGGCCAATTGTCCATATGACCAATACCTGGTGCAGTGAGGAGGTTCAATGAAACCAAGAGCAACATCTTGATTTTCAACATTGTTGTCCCTTTGCAACCACCCGTATCTAAATGGTAACTCATGATAACTCATGTGAATATCTTGAAAAGGTCATAGGTACTGAAAGATAGAATAGGGAGTGTCCTCATGTCAGACTTCTGAACATTTTGGAACACAGAGAACCACATGTTCACCCCTAACAAAGGTTACATGCCAACATACTCTGTCAGCGCACCTACTAAGTCCTTGACTTATGAAACTATCGGTATCCAACCCCACCACAACAGGTGTTCAAAGTTGAAAACCTAACCTAAGCAAATTCTAAAATAAGGAGAGAATCACCTATTCATAATGCATTGTGCTAATGTATGCTCTTAGCAGATCCTTTAGCATGGTTTACTAACGTATGCGCTTAGCATATCCTTTAGTACTAAATAGAATACTTGTAAGCTGCCCATGGGATGAATAACGGCAGTAAGAGTGAGGTACTTTCCCCAACCACTTACAGACAGTCTTCCACGACTGATGACAAACTATGACTCAACCATTGAGTATCCAGCCATATACTCGATATGGAATGGAGACAACCAACTAGGTTGAAGGTAGATTGGAGGTTCTAGCAACCAATCACTAACATCCATACTCAACCATCACCTTGTATGGCAGGGTGTAAACTCATACGAAATCTGCAAGAGAGATTGCACTAGCAGTGGAAAAGGGTGCAAAAAGAATAAAGTCCATGGATTTGCATGCCGCTCCAAATAAATTTGTGCTAAATACTAGGGCCCATAACACCTAGTGTGCATGCATTTAACACAAACATATCCAAACCGCAATTCCATGACGAGACTTTCCACGATACTTACATAAAAATCTTGCAACAAAGTTGGACCATAATACAATGTGACAACCCGGTCACACCTAGGAACCAACCATGAGACCTTCTCATGAACGTAGTAGACTGTGCAGCAAAAGTTGGACCATAATAGAATGTGACAACCCGGTCACACCTAGGAACCAACCATGAGACATTCTCATGAACGTAGCATACTTTGCTATATGTAGAAACGACCCTCCGTTAAGGTGGTTTCACAGCACTTGTAATCACAACAAGTCTGTACTTAGTACCCGACAATTTTTGGCCACTAAAATTGTTCCTGATACTGTGTGCGTCAATTGGTCTAATGAATGGATGCGACCAGCACCTAGGGACTTCGTCGCGAAACATCATTTCGAATTGGGCGCCAGTGTCAGTCCCAGAGACTCATATTCTCCTTGTGGAATATGTCTCAAGTAAGGATGCCAGGAAAAGTGACATCCATCAAGTACGCGCTGTACTTGTGTGTGGAGGTAACTACAAACACTTTGCGACGTGAGTGAGAGGGACCCTCATTATCATGCTCCACACTGGCTAAACCAAACTCCTTGAGTTCCTAGACCATGTTGTATCCCATGTGACAACATGTGCCAAATCGAACCCTACAAATAGGTTCGTAACAGCATAAGGCAAAAAGGTAGATTGGACACTTGGCCCAAAATACTTTGTGCCGACATGCCCTTGGCATGGCGCTGTAACATTCAAGCGTACTTATACGTCTTGAAAAAAAAAAAAAACAAGCAAAGAATACAAAAAATGGAATAACACCAAATTAATAGATGCGTACCTGGAGGTTTGAACGTAATGTTCACTTACCAGTATTCAAACGGAGAGGAGCACATCTCCTACCTGAAAAACAAACAGCATGGCACTGGGAACCGTGGGTGTTGCCTTTGCAATCCAACCCCTTTGGTTAAAATCTACGTAGTCAAACCCCTTGGTAAGACCCTTTGTAGAAACTGCTCAACTAGCAGGTAACGGCAACCAACATAGTTAACCGCGCGTGTACATAATGATTGGAATCAACTTGAAAAGTTGGGTTTGTCCGCTAACGCTTGGTAGATTGCGGAATTCTTTCCTTGAAAGTCTAACTGAGAGAGATCAAACTGTGATCCTCAATGCAGATCAACTGTGATCCTCAATGCAGATCAACTATGATCCTCAATGCCTATGGGGTGATGTAGCAGTCACCCCTCGGGTCGTACCCCAAAACAATATGTCCATAGACACTCCGTAGTGCTATAGAGAGAGCAGGAAATCCACACAAGTGAACTGCCTAGCTCTAGTGGACAGCCATGCTGTCTCAAGTGATTGCTGCATCTATACTGCCTTGTAAAGATCAGCTGCTGTGAGTTGAAGATGTATCAAAAACTCAAATTGAGTGTCGCACTGAAAACATGTAGTGCAAAAATGACACTGTAAACATGCTGAATGACAAGACCCTTGCTTGTCCATTAACGTCGATGTATACTTCCCTGGGTAGATCTGTTCACTCTTGAAAACAATCACCCAAAGAATGCCAATAGTTGGGTCTTACCCTTGGCCTGACAATGGCTCTTAGCCTGTGTGGCTCATAGCCCTTGTGCAAATTAGTGTTCAATGGACGAACCAATGAAGACTAATTTGAGTAGCATCTTACCCACGTGCTAGCTGAAAGTTAGAGCACCTTGGCTCAGGCTGACTCATGAGCAAAACACGTATCAAAAGCTTTTTAGAAGGTTTTCATTATTTCCTTAAAGAGAGAACGAGAGAGAAGAAGAGCCTGCTGGGCTGCGGAACTTTCCTTGAATGACTATGATGTGTATAGTTGATTGCCATGCTCGTGTGCATCTTATGCCTAACGTGCAACATATCCTAGAAGCATGAAACAAGTTTCTGCTATGACTCTCTCATTGAGAGAGGTAACAGAAAAACACAACCACTTCTTGATCTACTTGCCTTGCAGGGTCGTGTTTGTATGAAAATGACTTAGCATTGGCACTTTGCCTGTGAAATAAGTCCTAGATTTAGGTTCCTTTTAGTATTGTTGGGTGTTGATAGCAACCAACCATCAGGTTCAACAATCCATCACTTAGTCTGTCCTTGACAGAGTTGCGAGTGTGATATCGGAAGCGTAATGCATAAAGTGGTGGAATCCATGCCACCTGCTTAGCATGCCTTGCATGCAAAAATGTAAGCCCTTGGCTACGATAACGGTCTCAAGCGTGAGAACCAAAATCATAAGTGCCGTGCACAGAATAAACTGGTACGGATTCTGTGAGCTGACATTCCCTATTTTGCCAGTTCCCCAAACTTGTGTGCCAAAGCCCTTGATTCCAAATCAATGGCAGTATCTCGGCACAAGGGAGAAGCCGGGCCAAATCACCTTGCTTTGCACAATGACAGTAATTGCCAAGTAAAGTGTAAACAAGGTGACGAAGGAAATTTGGAATGGCGGCCTCTACACCAAAACAAACTCCATTGCGCCACAAGGGAAATGAGATGAGGGCACCACCTAGTCTTGGAAGCGCGGACTAGGACCTCTACACAAAGAGAGAGAGAGAGAGAGAGAGAGAGAGAGAGAGAGAGAGAGAGAGAGAGATGTCACTATGAATGAAGCATTAACCTTAGTGTGTGTACAAGAAATGGATAACTTCAAACACTCCCAACACAAATAGCATGTAGATTACTAAACAACCACTCAAGGATTAGCCAAAATCACATCAAGCACACTCACACACAAACATAAGTAAGAGGAGGGGAGGTTACTAGCATGAAACAATTTGCATTCTAGAATGTGCAAGAATAGAGTGAATGTATGAGCTTTATGGGCTCATGGTGAGTGATACAACGACTGAATGGGGCTGAGGGAGGCTTAAAATTACAAAGGGGAAGGCCTCTTTATATAGGAAAGAGAGTGATTAGGAGTGAGGTTAAGATCCAAGTGTAATTTGTACAAATGAAGCTTGATTAGGGACATTCAACCAATGAAGAAGCTCCTTCCAAGTGATTTGTTGACCAATTTGCAACTAATTGGCTCCATCATCACTTGTGTTGTCTTCACTCCTTCCTCCATAGCTTGAGTCCAAGAGCTTCCTTATTTTAAAATGTAAAGAATCTACATAAAATCAATACATATCTATTAATAATAGAAAGGGGTTGAATGAGAACTTATGAATTACAACAAGATTAAGCATGACTTGAGAGGTGATTAGAAGAGGAATTTGTGATGGTTTTTTGATCTTGAGAGAGAGGAGGAAGGAGGGGAGGGTGAGAAGACTAATGGACGATTTTTAGGGAAGGTCTCAATGTGGAAAAGGAAGGGTGTGTGTGTAAAGGTAGAGGGGGTAGTCTCCACCACAGTTGAAAAAACTAGTGTCCGCCATGTTGGCCATATCTCCTGAACCGTAGATGCAAAAATTATTAAAAAAATATGGTCAGAATTTCCAGCTCATCAGCTACAACTTTGATGAAGACAAAATCCAGCAAAATCATGTGTCTGGTTCCTTCCTTTACCAAGTCTTCCACTTGGGTCCCATCTGTTTGAATCATCATATGGCTCCAAAGCCATGATGATATGAGCCACTCATGACCCTTGAATCATGGGTGCATGGCTCCACAACCACATCATATCTTTTCTTTTCACATTTACATATTTTCCCTTCCCTTTACCACTAGGTTCTCCCTCTACCTTTCACCTCCGGTGAACTAGTCAAGAAAAAATTCCCATCAAATCATTTTTTTAATTTTTCCAAGAGGTTTTTCTCACTCTTTATTTTATTGTAAACCTCTAGAAGCAAGGAAAACCAACAAAATATACTAAACAAAAATTTGTGATAGGCTCGGATCAATGGAAAGAAAAAACAGGAAAAACTTAAACTTGGCTAACCTGGTAGTTGTTGCTGCAACCACTTGTCATGAAATTTTGTAGGAGAAAACTTGCTCACAGATGGCTCATAGCCATATGTGGCTATCGGATAGATGTCTCATAGCCATATCTGATGTCTCATAGATGGTTGATAGCCATATTTGCTGTGCAAGTGGGAGTTGTCGTGTACACAACTTCGCTCTCTTGCGTCATCTATGCCCGTCGGGCATGAAATGAAATAACTTGCAAGCATATTGCCAAATCCTTCCCAATTTTGTATGCTCCTAGCATAGACCAAACGTGGGGAAGCTCAATGCAAGATGCAGAAATTGAAGCCTTGCTTCATATAACTATGTCTGGCCTCATTGCCAACAAATGCTATTGACGACATATGCCATAGCAAAGAGAATCAACCTTGTCGATCATGCACAAAAAATTGACCTTGTCAAGCAATTTCAACTGTAAGTGGTTAGCTCTGGGCTAGCATCTTTGTCGGCTTCTGAAAGCAGTGACAAGAAGTCGGCCATGTGGAGCTCTGTGCACCCTTCATGAAGCCGAGCCACAAGGTGTTCCGATCTCCTTGAGATTCCATGGGCATCAAAAGTGAACTGCTGATGATCCGTGCAGCAGATCAGGGCTGCAAGTACTCAAGCCATGTTGGCATGTGAAACATTGATTCAATGCCAACAAAATGGTAATGCTTAAAACAACTGTCACAAGCCGTGCTTGTACTGGGAGTGTCTAAATTGCACTCATATATGTTGCAGGCAAAGTATATGAGGCTTGTCATGCTTGTTCTAGCCACAGAAGCACCTTGTGCTTGGCATGTGTGTAAAAATAGTTGTTACCAGCCTTGCTTGTGGATGCGAGGCCAAAACACTTACTCGTCTAGTGCATGCAAAAATTACACAGCATTTCTGAAAAACTTTGGCAAACAAAAACCAACTCTATGCATACCTTGCCTTTGAAGGTCAAAGAGCTACATCAGTCGTCATCGCACTTGCTTGCTTGGTTGGTTGCATGCAACCATAATCACCTAACCTCGCTTTTGTGTTGACCGGTATCCCTTTCGATTGCGGGAGAGAGGGATAGAGAGAGAGTGTACATGCCTTGAAAAGAGAACCATGCCATATTTCTCCGCCATGGCTCCACCCTCCTTCCTCCTCTCCACCTTGCTCTGATACCAATGTTAGACCGCGGGGGACTGGACCATGCAACTCTCCACCGAACCGTGCCATATATAGACTCCTAGCCCCTAAATATAGCGCCCCTTGACTGCATGTCCGTCCTAGCCCTTGGCCTGACATAAGCTGGGAACACCACGCTTCCAATAGCAGAAACTTTTGTGCATTGTAAAAGGGTCATCTGGGCAACTCTCGTGCCATGGCATCCTCCTGTGTATATTGCTACTTAATGGTGAAAGGCTCCTTTAGCTCTCGATCCATGGAGCTATACGCAAAAGGGGAAAAAAAACTCATGATATGAAGTTGTTAGAATGAAATTAGTTTGTGACCAGGTGAGGGGAAAATGAGTCTGGGACCCTCTTTGAAGGTTACAAACAAAGATTAATGAAAATTTCCTAAAATACACTATGTTACTTACGATGCACTTTGTTATTGGAACTTTTAAGTCAACCAAAACTTTTGTCAAGGACCATAGATTTTTGCACACTAGTGGCATTCTTAAATGTATGCCATGATGCATGTAAAGAACATAGCATGAAAATGGATTTTAATTCAACATCAGAATTAAGCCTTTTTTAGGATCAACTGAGTTGAGGATCGTAAGTTCAAAATAATGTTTTCATCATAAAAATAAGAAATCATTGAAATTATAATAAATCATCACGAAATAATTAAATGAAGTAAAAACTATCTACATCACCAGAAATCATTATGAAAGAACATCATGGCATCATAAAATAAATCTATAGAATAATAAATATAACAAAATATCATAAAACCATATCATGGAATCACAAAACGGTCATCTTAATCATTACAAATGAGCTTAAAATAACAACATGGTATAATGAATTGACTTCATGCAATAATAATTCTTTCAATTATAATAAATCATCATGAAAAATTATCATCATATTAAAATGACTCTATCTAACAAAAAACTATCTCAATTATACTAAGTCATCCATGAAACAATGCTATGGAACATAAAACCATTTCAATAAGAAACCATCCGTATCATCATGAAAATGTATCTTGGTATTATGGAACAAATCCACGAATGAAAGAAATTCTTACTAACAAAATCAATAGAAGTGACTTCTAATCATTATGAAAATATAGCATGTCTCATAGAACAACTCCATGAAAAATAACTATCTCCATAAAAGATGATTATGAAAATACGTCATGGCATCATGGAACAACTCTATAAATGAATAACCATCTTAGTAATAAATAATCAATATGAATGGATTCTAATATCACCATGAAAATACATCACGACATTATGGAATAGCTCCATGAAAGAATAACCATCTGAATGAAAAATGATCTGTAGGAATGATTTGTAATCACCATGAAAATGCATCATGACCTCATGAAACAACTCCAGGGAATAATAATCATCTCAATGATAAAGGATTAGTATAAATGAATTCTAACATATCATAAAATCATGAAACAACTCGATAAAAGAATAATCATCTTAGTGATGAATGATCAATATGAACACTTTCTAATCATCATGACAACACGTCATGGCATCATGCAAAAACTCCATGGAAGAATAATCATCTCAATGAAAAAGAATCAATATGAACAATAATTAA
Source organism: Adiantum capillus-veneris (assembly GCF_014529385.1). Classification (NCBI taxonomy): domain Eukaryota; kingdom Viridiplantae; phylum Streptophyta; class Polypodiopsida; order Polypodiales; family Pteridaceae; genus Adiantum; species Adiantum capillus-veneris. The sequence continues at coordinate 61,273,151 of NC_140940.1, read as the reverse complement.
TCATCAAGAAAATGCATCATGGCATCATGGAACAACTCTATAAACCAATAATCATATCAGTAATAAACAACTAGTACGAACAAGTTTTAATCACTATGAAAATGTATCATGGCATCATAAAACAACTCCATAGAAGAATAAACATCTTAATAGTAAACAATCAATACAAAAAATAAATAATCATCAAGAAAACGTATCATGGCATTATGAAACAACTCTATGGAAGAATAACCATATCAACAAGATGAACGATTAGTACGAACGAATTTTCATCATCATGGAAGTGTATCATGGAATCATGGAACAACTCCATGGCATAATAAAAAAAAATCAATACAAATAACTTGTAATCATCGTGAAAACATATCATGGCATCATGGAATAACTCCATAAAATACTAACCATCTTAATAAAATGAACGATCAATAATAACATCTTGTCATCATCATGAAAACACATTATGGCATTTATGGATCAACTCCATGGAATAATAACCATATCAATAATAGAATAATCAGCACGAATGACTTGTAATCATCATGGAAACTCATCATGACATCATGGAATTACTCCATGAAATAATAACCATCTCAATATTAAATGATCAGTATAAACAATTTCTAATCATCATGAAAACGCGTCATGGCATCATGGAATAACTCCATGGAATAATAATAATCTCAATAACAAACAGTCAATACGAACGCCTTGTAATCATCATGGAATGCATCATGGCATCATTGAATAACTCCATGGAGTAATAATCATTTTAAAATAGAAAATAGAAATGAACGAATAATACGAACTACTTCTATCATCATGAAAACACATCATGGAACAACTCCATGGAGTAATAACCATCTCAACAATGATTGATTAGTAAGAACGACTCCTAATCATCACATGAAATTATAAATTTCAATAAAAAATGATCATAACTAAAGACTATAAGTTTTTTATAACTTGGCTGAAAAATGTATCTCTTCGATAAATTATCAAATTATAACTTTTTAACATCTATATGTAAATAAATGATATAAATCAATCAATTATAATGATCATATATAACTCTTTGATTTTTCCAATCAAAAGAGAAAATAATTCATCAAAATAAAACTCTTCAATGAATCGTTAAAATATAACTCTTTGATAAATCATCAAAAATCACAAAGAAGAGAAATAAAGTCAATATCGATTGAAGATTATAAAACAAATCATGAAAATTGTAATTATTTGAGATGTAAGTATATAAATCATTGAAACATAACACTTTAATAATCATATAAAAAGAATAAAAAGAACTATTCAAACATAATTTTTTAACATGAATCTTCGAATACAACACAGATTATCAAGATGTGTAACTGTTAGTAATTTCAATAATATATATATATATATATATATCGATTTCATCTTTATCATAGATTACACACAATCAAAACAAAAAGAAAACTAAAAAGATTTCAAGTGATATGACTTTGATGTAACTCGATGTACATGCATAAGAATATATGTGATATGTATGAAATATAAGTATAAAGATCAATCAATTTATATACTTCTTTCAATATATAAAGCGAATTGAAGATGATGTAAATTTAACATGCTTAATTTTTAACATACATAAAAAGAAAATTCAAGAATTATACAATACGAAGGATTAAAGATGTTGTAATTTCAATATTCTAAACTTTTACTCTATTTCTTTTACACAAATCGCACTACATATAATCCATGAAAAGAAAATCCAAGAATCATCTAGCAAAAAACTCAACACGTATCAATGTAGATATCTAATTGAATACAACATAATTAACTCTTGATCTAAGTTCTTTTATGCAGATCGAAGTGAATATGATGCATGGAAGGTAAATCAAAGATCATAACAAGAAGCTTAACACAAATAGATTTGAAATTTTAAAAACTCATACCTCTTCATGATTTTAATTGAAAACGTGTTGAAAATAGTTATCAATTTCTTGTAAGTTACTTTCGGTGCAGAATTTGACAAATCTGTCATGACCAACAGCTCCGGAACATCCCAAAACCTTGATAACAACTCTTCAAACATTGAAATCCGAGTTTCAAGCAAAAAGTTATGATGCTTTTATATTTTGTTGAATTGCTGATTTTTGTTGCGCCCGCAAGGTGAAGCCGCGCAAGACAAAAAACACTCTATTTTTGTGAAGAAAAAGCAACCATGCTTTGATACCTTGTTGAGAAGTATCATAATAACTAATGTCTAGTTCTCCTAAATGATTTTCTCATGTCAAACTCATCATTTAATATGGGGAAGTGCCAGGGGAGAAAAAGCTAGAATATTGGTTAAGCTGGCAGACCGACCACAGTATGGATCCAAAAGAGGGAAAATAGGGATCTATGTTGGAATTAGGGTTGCAGAGAAACGCACACAGCTTGGAGAAGACGAAGGAAGCTCAAGGCACACAATAGAGAGTGTGTTACTTAGTGTGCAATGGAAAGATAGATAGCCCTAGAGTGATGGGCGTATATACAATGCACGGGGGGAAAAACCTCCTAAATGCCTTTGTGAAAAGATCTGCAAGGTTGTCCTGTGTTGGCACATAAGCCAAGCTGATCTCTCCTGCTGAGAGCCTCTCCCTAACATAGTGGTAATGCACCTCAATGTGCTTTGTGCGAGCATGAAAAATTGGGTTCCTTGCAACTGCCAATGCGCTCTGACTCTCAATGTAGATAGTGTTGGCAGTGTCCTGTCCAACACCCAAATCAGCCATAAGGCGTCTGAGCCATACACACTCAACAGTAGCTGTGAAGACTGCCCTGTACTCAGCCTCACAACTCGAAGTGGCCACAATAGGTTGCTTCTTGCTCAACCATGATATACATGAACTGCCAAGCATGAAACAAAAACCACTTGTGGACACTCGCGTGTCAAAACAACCAGCCCAATTTGAGTCTGAAAAATCATGTAAGTCTGGTGGCAATGATCCCCCCTTGGAATAAAACAAGCCAAGATGTAAAGTGCCACTAAGGTAGCGGAAAATCCTCTTGACAGCCTGCCAATGCTTAGACCCTGGGCTATGCATAAATCTGCTGACCTGTGAGACTGCAAACTGAATATCCGGCCTCGTGTTGCATACATAAATGAGGCAGCCAACAGCAGTTTGGTAAAGAGTGACATCAGCAGGATCACCAACATCATGTAGACTCAACTTCAAACCTGTTTCCATGGGAGTGGCAATAGGTTTGCAATCCTCAAGTCCAAACTTACATAGCGATGTCTCTATGTAACTTTTCTGACACAAGGCAATACCACCATCACACTGCTTAAACTGTATACCCAAATAATGATTCAACGGCCCCAAATATTTCATCTTGAAAGTAGCATTCAGATCAGCCTTAAATTTAGCAATATGTCTCTCATTTGGTCCAGTGATCAGCAAATCATCAACATAAAGAACCACGATGAGAAATACATCACCCTCACGCTTTACATACAATGTGCTTTCTGTTGGACTGTTACGAAAGCCTTGTTTGACCAAATGAGTGTCAGCTTTCTCGTACCAAGCACGAGGAGATTGCTTCAACTCATACAAAGCCTTGTTACATTTGCACACTTTGTCCTCTTGTCCTTTTATGACAAAACCACGAGGCTGCGTTACATACACTTCCTCAAATATGTCACCATTCAAGAAAGCAGTAACAATGTCTGATTGATGTACATCCCCACCAAAATGAGCTGCCAATGCACATAGAAAACTCACAATAGTCATACGACAAGTGGGAGCAAAAGTCTCTTCATAATCTATGCCTTTTTGCTGTGCATAACCCTTTGCAACAAGTCGATCCTTATGGCGATCGATCTCACCATCCGGCTTGCGTTTCAAGTTGTAAACCCACTTCGTACCAATGGCCTTTTTGCCAGGAGGCAAATCACATAAAGTCCATGTGTCATTTTCTATAAGTGCATCATATTCTGATTGCATGGCAGCCATCCAATTTTCTGAATTTTTTGCTTCATCAAAAGTCAGAGGCTCCTCAACATCATGTAAGCTAGACACAGCCAAAGCATAACAATCTGATGCATAATATGCATGGCGAGAGCCTGAATGAGTACGACTAGACAAAGGTGCATCCAATTTACTGTCACGCAAAGTGTGCACCAGCCATTTTGGCATACCTCTAGCCTGCTCATTTTCAGCCCTTTCCTCATCAAGTACATCATGTACATATGCATCAGTAATAGGCTGATCTACGACATTTTCAGAAACCCCCATAGGCTGTACATTTGCCTCATTGGAACTTACATTCGTATTTCCACCACTGAAAAGAGGCAACAAAGTGTCATAAATGTCCTGTGAGCTTACATTACTGTCTCTAGTACATGACAGCAAGGGTTGAACAGAATCTTCCACAAACACTATATCCCGTGAAACCAAAAGACCTTTTGTTTGCGGATTATACAACCTGTAACCTTTGCTTTCAGCACTGTAACCAACAAAAATACATTTGACAGCCTTATCATCCAATTTTCTTCGCTGCACTTGTGGCACCAAAGCATATGCCAAATAGCCAAAAACACGCATGTGCTCAATAGAAGGCTTTCTATCATGCCATGCTTCATGTGGAGTAATAGACTGCAAAGCTTTCGTAGGACACCTGTTAAGTACATTAGTGGCACACATGATGGCCTCAAGCCAAAAAGAATGCGGTAAAGCTTGACTTTTGACCATACATCGTGCCATTTCCGTCAGTGACCTGTTTTTCCTCTCAGCAACACCATTTTACTGAGGTGTATAAGGCACTATACATTGGTGTTTTATCCCACGACTAGCCAGAAATGCATTAAATTCATGAGACATATACTCCCCCCCTCGATCGGAACGGAGGGTGCCCATAGTACATTTCAAGACATTTTCAGCCATAGCCAGAAATTGTTTGAAGCACATAAAAACTTTGGACTTCGCTTTAAGCGGAAATACCCATGCATGCCTGGATTAATCATCAATGAAAGTCATGAAGTACAGGTAATTGCCCAAGGACGGAGTTTGCATGGGCCCACAAACATTACTATGCACAAGTTGCAACCTGCATGTTGCCCGAACTGAACCATCCTTTGGAAATTTAGAACGTTGCATCTTACCCAAAATACAGCCTTCACAAACATGTTTGACAGGTGCTTCAAGAGGTGGCAAAGAAGCAACCATATCAGATTTCTGCAAACGCAGCAACTGACAAAATTCAGATGACCAAAACGTGCATGCCAAAGTTTTGCATCTAAAATAGCCCTTGAATCTGCAACAGCATTTGCAAAGTTTTGTCCACACTTGTCATACAAAGTGAGCTTATACAGCCCACGGCACAAAAGCCCATATGCAACAATTTCATCACCAAAACTGAGATCATGAACTGTACATCTGTCATCCACAAATTTGACTACAAGTCCAAGTCTAGCAAGTGCGGATTCAGACAAGAGATTCTTCTTGATCCCAGGTACATAAAGTGCATCAACAAGTGTGAAGGAACTGCCATTAGCAGCAGTGAGCACAATCTTTCCAACTCCCTGAACTGGATAAGAGGCATTTTTGGCACAAGTGACTGAATTCCCATGAGGGACAGACTCGAGAGAGGTAAACAATTCACGATGTGAGGTAATGTGCTTTGTAGCACCACTATCGAAATACCACACATGTGAATCTGCAGCAACTGATAAGCATGCATCATGGACAGCAGGATTGTAAGTGCACTCTGCGCTAAAAGCCCATTCTACATCAACATCAGCAACACAGTCTCCTTTCACAGAAGACTCAACAATGGTTGCATTTGTAGTGGAACCAGCATTTGCATTGGAACCACCATCTTTCTTCTTAGCCTCTTTGGCCTTCAACTTAGGACACGACTTGATCAAGTGATCATTGGCTTTACAATAATGGCAACGCATCTTATTTTTTCCCTTATCACCAGAATTGCCAGACGAAGTACTGCCAGCAGAAGCGTTAGGAACATAATTTTTGCCACTCGCAGCAGAACCATAAGAAGTGTCTGCATTGCTGTTACCACCCTTTCTTTGAGAAGCAATAAAAGCCTGTTCAACTGCACGCTGTCTAGTCCTATTTTTTCTGGAGAGTGACTCTTGCAACAGCAATGTGCATCATGCATCAAACTTGACAACTTCAGGATTTCCTTGGGTCATCAGTCTCCAAGTACTAGCAAAAGTCTGGTAGGAATCTGGTAAGGTATCAAGAACAGTCTGCACTAGGAAACTGTCTGAAATGACTTCACATGCAGAAATGAGTTGCTCATTGATATCCTTGACACTAGCAAGGAAAGTGTCCATATCATCTTCCTCATGCATAATCTTCGACTCTAGCTCTTTACGCAGCAAAGCAATTTTAGCCTCGTTGCGGCTTGCATAACGTAGCCCTTCCGACAATAAGTTTTTTGGAAATTCCCTTATATGAAAGATTACAACTTTCACACGTTTTTTTTTTAAGTTGAAATTCGGAAATTATGTGGGCAGAGATTTCCACGAGGGATTGAAGAGGATAAGAGAACCCCATATAGTAGTATACTTTCCCTTTAAGGAATTATTATCTCCCACAAAGAAATGTTTTTTTACAAGTGGGATGTGTGACTCCCTCTTGCTAACATGGAAATATTTTCTCCCATGTAGGTGAACTATCCTTTAGGGATTTATTTTCTCTAGCCAAGAGCTTCTCATTATTAATCATGAAAGCAATCTTGCTACCTATTTATTTTTGCTTTTATGGTCTTTTATTAGTAATAGATCCTTCTACTATCACAAGAAGCACTATCAAGAGTCAACTAAATAATAGTGAAACTGCTATTTATTCATTGCCATCATTTTGAAGAGTGAAAACATAAGACTCACCATCATTGAACTTATACAAGCATATTTTCATTGGTTTTCGTTTTCTCACGCGGGATAAAGATGCTCATATAGGCCACCCAATGAGCACCTTTCGAGAAGTTGTATAATGATAAGGGACGCGACGATACACACGATAATAATCGCGGATATATATCTATAACTATTATCACGACTATTGATGACAAACCATGATACATACCAGCCTGCTGAAAGAACGGTCATCAAACACATTGTCAATGATTTCTTCCTTTGGAACGAGTGGAGACCCAGATTCAAAAGGAGACCTATACACAGAGATTGTATCTCTGACATTCCATTGTCATCCATAACCAAGCAGTGTTTTTCCTCTTTTAAAGAGCAAGAAGAATTGTTTAGTGATGAAGGTCTGACTAATCTTCGACATCGCTCCAAATCTACATGCCCAACATAACAACTTCGCACTTTACCTCTAATGTGTGATGAGTCTAAAGTTTACACACCGGCATTGGCATGCTCTTCCTCCCTCTAAAAGCAAGACTATAGACAAGACAAGGAGAGACACGAGAAAAAGCTTGATTTAGCCTTCCGGCCTATGGTCTCGGCCCCTGATGACAAAGCGAAGAAGGAAGAAGACAACACAGAAATGATGGTGATGGTAGACATGATATGCGACCACCTCACTAGATTCCACCAGCTCCCTGCATTCAGAAGAAGATTTGAAAAATTTCTCATGTAAGAAAACGGAGCCTTTTTGAGTGTTTTTCATACAATGCATAACATCATGAGCTTTTGCTCGAGAGGCACCGCATACCTAGCTAGGTACAATTGGGGACAGGGGACCGCCGGCCTCACTGGTGGGGGGGCCTACCCCCAATCCTACCTAGCTAGGTATGCGGTGCCACCCTCACAGAAGCTCATGATGTTGAGATAAGTCAGAATTTGGGAATTATTGTGAGAATTTGTCCAAAACTTCTTGTGATTGTGTTGCCACAACTACTCTTCGACGTTGGTGTTCCCCTTGTCTGTTGCCGTTTTCAGCCTGCGCTGCTGCGTGTCCATAGCCGGCCCTTTGCCTAGCTCCATTCGAGATCCAGCGCAGGGATCCTTGCAGTATCGCATGGGAATGCTGTCGAGGATTGGGGACGACTGCAGGCTCCCGATTCCTGAAGCCGAAGGCACGAGAGCATCCAGCTCGCCAAGCAAACGTGCAGTAATATACGGGTCACGAAAGAGCAGGGGTACGAACCGAGCTCAGAATCCCATAGAAAATGGAGCTCGGAGGGGCAACATCAAGCGGGGAGACCGAGGACTCCGCAGTGAGGAGTGAGGACTCGAGACAGACGTCGACAGGTGCCATATCCAGCTGGCGGAGCCATAACCTTTCTAAAGATTTGAATTTGGCGCTCAAAGAAAACCTATCTACGAGAGGAAGGAGAAGCGGTATCTCCCGCCAAAATACACTTACGACGCATTCAGACTACGCGTTTGCTCTGAACACCTTCCAATCGGCTTTAGGCCGGGTTCAGACGAAACGGTGGCTAGCATCATTTTATTGGCCAAAAAACTCAATTTCCTTTTCGGACCCGCACTTTTTGGGCGACACCCTCCGGCCTCCCCGAAAATGAACACGCTTGCACATATCCGTAGCGATCGTCTAAACCCAATGCCCGGCCTTAGTGTTGTTCACACTGGGCAACACACGGCCTACAAAAAGCGCTCTTGTGTAGGTTTCTGCAAGCAAATGTTTGGTTCTTCAAGCGGGTTTCTTCCCTTAGGTGGTTGAACCAGGTCGGAACAGAAACATGCGAGAAAACATGGTGCTTGGGCATATATTGGTTGATCGGGCATAAATGACCATAGCTCATAAGAGCACTTATATAATGAAATGTCTACAAATTTGTCGTTTTTGCATAACCCTTAGCTTTTTCTACATGTCACCTGCAAATAAATAAGTCATTTTTCATTTTTATTATACGTCCTGCTTGTTTGTTGAATGACTGATGAATGCCTTTCAAGTTGTATAGAACCAATGGTGAGCAATGGAATCACATGTTCGCTCCACCTCCGTACCATCTGTATGGTGAAAAGATATGAATCTTGCAAGTCATTGTCAACTCCAAGAAGTGCTTCTCTATGGATCTTGAGACAAATGGTCCGCCCTTGATGAGTAATCCCTTTCGTGACTATTATCGTGAAGTCAAACTCTAGCAATATAATGAACCATCAAACTGTTCGGCCATTATTGCATGGTCTATTCACTAAGTACAATAGTACCTGGTGATCTACAAAGAATACATGAAGAAAAATCTGATATTGTTCTCCCTAGATTAAGCTAACCTGCATCCTGAGTTGTATGATTCATTATTCGACATTTCTTTTATTCGTGAATAATGGTCGATTAATACGGTTCAAAGATTTATTCACGTGTATTATTCGTTGCCACGGCATCTTTATTCAAAAAAACATTTTACTGTATACATATCAATCGAAAGACTATGGATCCATACAATATCGATTGAAAGACTATTAATCGATATGTAAAGATCGAAACAGTATCGATCGATTTGAAATAGTATAAAAAGCCCAATTTTACGTGTTTTAGGGACAATTCCTTCACCAAAGTGTTAGGTTACCCTCGACATAAAAAGGTTGAATTGTCAACTTAAAAAAATACTTCAATTTATTAAGAAAATAGATTATTTCTAATGTTAAAAACATTATAAATAAAAATAGATAAAATCATGTATAATTCTAAGCATAGCAGTTTATTCTTTTAGCAAAATTGTTATACTATAAAAAAATAAATATTAAAAGCCTTATAAAGGATAAATTCATATCTAAATGTATTATATATGAATGTCTAATTCTAAACTATTTTAGAGGGTATACTCTTGGCTCTATTTCTTCTAGAATAGATAAATAAATAATTCTAAGCACTAGAGGCTGTTTTTTTAGCTATAGTGTCTTAGTGCAAATGCATAATTCTAAATTTTAGAGGCTATACTCCTAGCTCTATTTGTTTTAAAATAGATACTAAAAGTGATCTTTGATGATTAAAATCTATCATAGCTATACTATGTGCATAGATGCAGTGTTAATTCATACATTTTGGAGCATATCATTCACTAGGTAGATAAGCCATTGATTTAAAATATTAAAATAAACATTTCTATGTTCAATTAAAAGGTTACCAATACTTCTATACTTGGTTGTTTGATCAGGGTCTCCTACTTCTAAGTATGGATAAGATATACACATACATGTAGGGTCTTTTGGTTCTCATGAACAGATGTTCTTACCTCGATATAGACATAGAATAGGTCCACTTAGTGCCTCTTGGTTAATATGAGATGATTCTCTTACTTCCAAGTGAGGTTTAAGGTATAAAGAAGGATTCAATTGATTGTTATCGAGCTTATGCTCTTACCTCTAAGTGAATATGGTGGATCACCTATAGAATTCACTAATTTGTGATCGAGCCAAAGCTCTTACCTCCTAGTGAATTTGTCATGCATAGTACTTAGGAGTTACATGGATGTTATCGAGCTCATGCTCTTACCTCTATGTTGATATAGAAATTAGAGATCTCAATTATTTTAGGGTTGATTGGTTCTGTTTAAGTAGTAGCTCCTACCTCCAAGAGCCATAGATAGTGGAATGTGAGATGAATCCATCGCTCATCTAGGTGGTCTTGAGAAAACGCTCTTTACCTCCTAGTAGCTAGGAATGTCATATCCATTGGTGATTTTTCCTGAAATATTATCTTAACACTATTCATTCATCAGTTTAATTTAGAACATCATATCTATAGCCGTTTATCTTTCTGATTGCGCGATTATGGTGAAAATTTATAATCATAGTGTATCTATTGATTGTAGGAAATATTTTGTTGAACTCAAAAACCATGGTGCGAGGAAAAGAGTGGACATATGTAAAGAAAATAGAGAAAGACAAATAAGTTTTGTTTGTGGAATACAAACATTGTGGGTATAAGTGGCACGGCAATGCAACTTGCATGAAGGAACATTTATTCGGCACTAGCCCCAATGTGGAAGAATGTGGAGCACCGCCTAAAGACATATGGGTCCATTTTGCAGGGTATGTAAAGAGATGTAAATGGGCATGACTTCTTCCTAAGAGACAGAAAGGAAGTATGACACGTGGGTCATCTGTCAACATAGAAGAAGTGAGTGTAGATCAGAGACGTGCGAGCTAGCCAAGGACCTTCAATGCGAACAACCCAAACACCTCAAAGTCCTTACACTTTTGCAAATGGTGCCATGGGAGGGATGGATGCAAGTCGCGGGACATCCAACAGAGCCACTACACCTGGGACTCTACACGCAACATTCGCTCAACAGGACATGCTTGAATTGCATCTAAAGTGGACACAAGCCTTCATGGCTTGTGGAATCCCATTTAATGTCATAAGAAATCTTATTTTCAAAGATGCACTAATGTCAACTGCAAAAAAAGGATTCCTCTATCCTGGTTATAATAAAATGTAAACAGAGTATGTGGACAAAGTCAAGATCAGTATAGAAGCGATTCTTAAGCGAATGATGCTTGACTTTGTCCATAGCACCAAAATGCCATCGTAGGTAAGTAAAGAGATGCTCTTTCCTCCCTCTTTGAATTTCTTGAGCTTGGACGACCTCTTCCACGCGGCATAGGATTTCCTATGGCCTTTTCTTTTTGATGGTTCAAAGGAAGAGATTGCATCAAGTACTCTCTCTCTCTCTCTCTCTCTCTCTCTCTTCTCTCTCTCTCTCTCTCTCTCTCTCTGTCGTTCTGAGATCATGTATAGACTGATTATATGCTCATGCGACTATCTCGGTATGCAGATTTATCATTTTCGTTGTCTATAGCATGCTATTTCTTTATTTTACAAGAATCTCTTTGCTTCCAACTGTAGCAATGGTATCAGAGCTTTGGCTATGTTACTGGTAGCATAGCCAAAGCCTTGATACCACTGCTCCCTCAACTATCTAGGTATGCCAATTTATCATTTTTGTTGTCTATAGCATGCTATTTCTTTATTTTGCAGGACTCTCTGTGCTTCCAACTATAGCAGTGGTATCAGAGTTTTGGCTATGTTACTAGTAACACAATCACAATTATGGAGAGCACAATTAAGGTCAAACAACATAGGAGAGCTGATTTTTCTTCTTTTTTCTACCTTGAATTTTTTATTTTCCTTATTGCTTTATCATTATAGATAAATGTAAACAAGATTTTGTGTGTATCTTTTCATAAAGTAGATAAGTGCAAGGTCTACATAATAGTAGGAGATCTATGTATTAGTAGAAGAGAACAAAAAAAAAAACTAATTTTATTAGAGTTTGGTTGATGTCGATTAGCATGGAAAGTAGAAAAAGACTTGCTGAACGAAGAAGTAATCAGACAAGTTTTAGTATAATTTGATGAAAACAAAACATCGGTTAGAAAAAGGGGGGTACAACTAGCCACCCTATTTTCCCATTGTAGTAGAGAGGTTGTAACAAAGTAGAAAAAGTAGAGGATTTGTAATAAAGCCGTTCCATGAGATTCGAAAGTGAATGAGGCTCTCTTGGGGGAGAAGAGTAAGTTTGAGAAGTTGGACTTTCCACCACATTTGATCACAGAATTAGAATTAGAGGACGAAAAGGAAGAATTTGTCGTACTTTTTTTTCCCCTTCTGTAGAAGCGATGAATATAGCCTTCTAGAGCACGCTGATCAACGTCACCACTGATTGCCAAGGGGATAACATGGCAATGGAGCGAACAACATGGTCATAGCCAATTTTTCTGTTACCACAATATGGGTGCCTTGGACCCAGAACAACACAATTGTGGCAACATCTCCATCTAGGGAGGACTACTAAATGGCGGCCTACGTACCATCCAAAAACATGAAGGTATACTACATGCACATGAGATATTGCCCCCGCCCACTTGTAATGCAGTTGTGCCTACCATTCCCTTGTCATGTAGTGCCCACCATGTGCCTTGGCATAAAGTGAGCGTTAACCGGGCGCCACTAACATGCCATCTGCTACCGACGGAGGTCGTGGCGCCCCTACAAAATATACAAATACTATGCTATATACAACGAAATACACGAATACGTGACGCATCCACTAGCACATAATCAACGTTGTACGCGAACAGAGAGAGACAGCAAGCGAGAGAGAGGAAGAGAATAGGCGTAGACTCACCTCCTAGAGCGGAGTGCTACACCTAGCATGGCGAGAGAGGAGAGAAGAGAGGAAGGAGAATGAGACGGACACTGGGTGCAATCTCCCCCCGTGCAAGAGTGACCATTTCCCTCTTGCACGTATTTGTTTTATAGATTTCTTGAATGGTCATATTGGTTACAGACTGGCCGGCCGGTCATAAATGGCCAAAGCTCATAGAAGAGAGATTGAATAATAAAATGTACAATGTATATATTTCCATTCGCATAGGCCTAGCTCGGTCCAGTCTTTTCCACCTGTCACCTACAATAAAATAGTAAAATATCAATTCCATAACATACCTCTCCGTTGGAAAGCAACTGTCCTCAGTTGCGAAGATAAAAATCTGCAAACAATACTTGTCAGAAACAATGATTAGAAATCTGGATCAAATAGTAAAAGAAAAATCCATAAAATTAGTCAACATTGCTTCTGCCTGCCGTCATCCACATACTACCTATTCTAGTGTCCCATACCACTAGAATAAGCAGTATATGTCATACCGTGATGAATCAGGATATCATTGGTCACACTCATCATCAATCTGATAATGTCAAGTCTCATCACATAAACACTGCTGTGATAAAATAATCATCAGATAACAACTCCCAATAAAATTCCAATTTCACAATATAAGTCCAAATCCAAATCACTTTCATTATGTACCCGGGTAACAAAATCATACCAGTTGCAGTCGTGGCCAGCCACTGCAGCATTATTTTGTGATTAGTGTTGCCTAAATCGACGAATCTACAACAATAAGACGTGCTGCCTAGATCGGCGAATCTGCACTAATGCTGCCTAAATCGACGAATCTACATGTGGTATAAGTTTAGAAATCATGAAGCTATAAAGTATCAATGTGCTGCCTAAATCGGCGGATCTGCACCAAGATGACTATCTACACACTGCCTAAACCGGCGAATCTGTGTGTCTGTGACCAATGGACTAGGCGAGGCATAAAAAACATTAAAAAAATGTACTACCTAGTTCCTACCACATTGTAGTAAGGTTGAGTAACAAAGTACTGACAAACTGTTATTCATTAACTGAAGGCACCTAGGTTCATGTGAGTAGCTGCATAGCTCAATGTGAAATGATCACAATAGTAATTTCATGTAATATAAGTATTGGCACCATGTCAGAGAATGCAGGTAAGTAAAAGGGCCATGCCTTCTTTCAAAATAAATAAAAATAGATGTGAATCAGGATTATAAGTAAGCCAGATGTGTTGAATTTATGTAATCGTGTTGTTCTCTGTGGAATGGGATTAGTAGATATGTGGAGGACGATTGATATCATATATAATAGTTGAGAGAGTGCTATTAGTGTATGATTACTTGTGTTTTCGATAACATTTTCAAAATCAAAATGAAAAAATGCGGAGAGAACTTACTTGTTTTCTCTCTGTAAATCATTAGACTCTCAATGATGTACTGCATCGGAAATATGGACCAGTGTTTGCGTGGGGAAAGAGGTAGAAGTAGGAGACAATTGTAACTAGCAAAAGTCATTTTACAAATGATTAGCTTGGATCAATTAGAAAGTGAGATGGAATTATTATATTGTCGATTGTTTTGTTTGAATAAATGTGCAGCCTTGATATCGCAAACTGTTATTCTAAAAGTGATTTAATACTGTATTAATAAAAAATAAAAATAAATTTAAAAAATATAAAAATGAATTTTGTGTTAATTAAGGAAATAACTAGTGTTTTGTCATGATGTCACGACCATACTAATGTTTACTCATGGTATCATGAGACTACCTCATGCAAAAGGCCATACTATACACAGTAGATTGAAACAGCATTATGCAAACCACAGAGATAGAGCCTTTTAGTCAAATTAAGGGAAGTATTGTAATTAGTTGGGATAGAGGAATAAGGATCACACAAGGGGGGATACAGTTTGCGTGTTAACGAGACACTATTACAGTAGGTGTGTTTCTGTGGTCACAAGTAATGGCCATGGATGGTGTGCAAAAATACAATCAGGATAGAGGGGTCGCATTGAAAGCTTGCTCAAATAGCATAGGTGGATTTAATAAGCATATTTTACTAGATATATGATAAAACAACTACATAACTACTAATAAACTATATAACATAATGCTTATCTACGTTCTAACCAATAACATCAAATATATAAAAACTGTATATAATAATCTCTTTCTCTATATACTGTATTTTAATTTACTATTTAAAATAATAATAATAATAAATTCAATTGTGCCTAATAGCTTGAGCCGCATCAAGCCCCACTAGTGTCCGACATTGATCGTTGCTAGCTATGAAGCGTAACATCAAAAGGAAACTATCGTAAGAGAAATTAAAGATTTATTGCCCGATGGGAGAGATAGAAATGAAATGAAATGTTATATTAGTAGTTTGCAAAAGATAAAATTAGCTATGAGAACAAAATGATACAATCTTGGTGCATCTAATACAATGTATGGGTACAAATGAAATGAACTAATGTGAAATACTTAAAAATAAGACTAAACTCGTTTATTAAAATCAGCATCATCATTTGCAAGTCAGTAGTTAGAAAGGATTGCGCAGGTCGCTCACTGAAGAGCTTCATCAATGGCCACCTTTGTAAGTAGCCGTAGTACTGGGAGGGGGCAGAGAGATAGCGAAATGAAATGAAGTCAAAAGTCCAGGGGATCAAAACTCAGACAATTCTTATCGATCTAATCCAATGTGTGGATACAAAATAAAATGAAGTACATTAAAATATTAAATTTTAAAAACGCTGAAGCTAAACCCAAAAAAAAAAAAAACACACGATAGACTAATCGCCATCAACAACATTAATGCCCAAGGATGTGTTGTAACGAGCACCGTCACAAAGTACTGCATCATTCTCATGGAGTGTTGAAGCCCATGAGCAAGTCTTCCAACTCATCGTGTGCCAACTGAGTGCATTGCGATTGGTAGAGGGAATCAAGAGAGACTTTGGCGTCTTGGCATGGCCACCCTTGAAGAGATCCTAGACCTCATGAATGCCCAATTCACCATTTTGCAGCAATAGATTCGACACCATCCTAGCACCAATAGGTAGGGCCTGCTGAATCCTCGCCAGGTGGAGTGGTGCGCCCCCCAGCAGCCTATGAGGCTGGCGCAACACAGAGACAGAGAGGGAGAGGAGGCGACAACAAAAAAAACACACTTTTGCTGCTAACAGCCCTGCGCTTATGCTCGGACCCTGTGGCTACTGCGTATCCTACATCCTTAATTGTTGGAAAAAATAAAAAATCCATTATTATTAATATTTTCCTTAAGGGATGTTTCTCGTGATACTAATGAGAAAAATTGCTCGGATGCCTCGCCTTCTCGAACTCCTGAGATGGTTCCTAGAGCACTAAAATTCATTGATAACGGCTCTTCTTCTCTGTTCCCGTCTTCTATTCCTTCAAACTCAGTCAACATTCGTACAACATTACTCGTAAAACAATGGAAATTATATGATTCCTACACATATATGCTCCTATCTAAATACCATATCTTATACTCTACAATAGCCTATGTCGACTAATCAAATAGTACACATAGGCTCTATTCAACCTCCTACTTGATACTTGCATGAAGGCTTTCAATAACAGAAAAAAAAACCTCTTCATATCCCAGAGCAGATAAAATCGTGAAATAAAATTAGAGATAATCATAAAAGAGAAAACTTATCTTCATGTTAATTGTGCATAGAGATCCTTGTTGCCATGATTCATGTACACCAGGAGCGTTGATCTACGCTCTGATACCACTACTACCGACGGAGGTCGTGGCGCCCCTGCAAAATATACAAATACTATGCTATATACAACGAAATACACGAATCTGCATACCTGACGCATCCACTAGCACATAATCAACGTTGTACGCGAACAGAGAGAGACAGCAAGCGAGAGAGAGGAAGAGAATAGGCACAGACGCACCTCCTAGAGCAGGGTGCTACGCCTGGCACGGCGAGAGAGGAGAGAAGAATGAGACGGACAGTGGGTGCAATCCCCCCCCGTGCAAGAGTGACCTCTTGCACATATTTGTTTTATAGATTTCTTGAATGGTCATATTGGTTACAGACTGGCCGGCCGGTCATAAATGGCCAAAGCTCATAAAAGAGAGATTGAATAATAAAATGTACAATGTATATATTTTCATTCGCATAGGCCTAGCTCGGTCCAGTATTTTCCACCTGTCAGCTACAATAAAATAGTAAAATATCAATTCCATAACACCATCTCACTTGTGTTTCGACTTGCTCGCATTCTCTCTCCCTTTTTCTCTCTAGCCAACCATCAGCCAACACTCTCTATTTCCCTTACATGCAGGCTACATTCTGCTGCTTTCTAGTCTTGCTCCCCTCCTTTTGTGGTATGCATGGCCTGGACCAACCAGTCGATGAGTGATCCGTCACAATCTTTTTGTCTCTCTCTCTACATTGGCTAGTCGACCGACAACCCTTTTTCCTCTTCCCCTTCGGTTGCTACACAAGTGACCACACTCAATTGACAACCATGAAAATCCTCTCTCTCTCTCTCTCTCTCAAGTGACCACACTCAATTGACAACCATGCAAATCCTCTCTCTCTCCCTCTCTCTCTCTCTCTCTCTCTCTCTCTCTCTCTCTCTCTCTCTCTCTCTCTCTCTCTCTCTCTCTCTCTCTCTCTCTCTCGTGCATCACACATGCACACAAACCTACATCCATTGACTTGCATGCAAAGGCAGCCACCTACTACATCGAGTCGCAGTCTGACTTTCTCTGTCACTCTCTCCGTCCCTTGATGCATGCTTCCAAGCCACTTGTCAATCCACCTCTACATGGTAGTGCTACAACGGGATGTGTGGCTGCCTTGCAAAATACCGAAAACATTATACTACAAGCCATAAAACGGACAAATCTCCATACCTGGAGAATCCACGAGCACATAATCGACGATATACGCAAACAAAGAGAGATAGAGAGCGGGAGAGAGAGAAAGGAAGCTTGGAGGCACACCTCCTAGAGCGGAGTGCTACGTTGGCACGGCAAGAGAGAAGAGGGAAGAGGAGAGAAGAACAATGCAAGCACTGGGTGCAATCTCCCCGCGTGCAAGAGTGAGCATTTTCCTCTTGCACGTATTTATTTATAGATTTCTTGAATGCCCAAAAATGAGTACAAACTGGCCGACCGGACATAATTGGCCAAAGCTCATAAAGAGCACTTGAATAATCAAATATACATAAAATGTAATATCCTTTTGCAATAGCCTAGCTCGGTCAAGCCTTTTCCACCTGTCAGTTGCAATAAAACTAAGACATCAATTCCATAACATACCTCTCCGTTGGAAAGCAACTGCCCTCAGTTGCGAAGATAAAAATCTGCAAACAATACTTGTCAAAAACAATGATTAGAAATTTGTATCAAATTGTAAAAGAAAAATCCATAAAATTAGACAACATTGCTCATGCCTACCGTCATCCACATACTACCTATTCTAGTGTCCCATACCACTAGAATAAGTAGTATATGTCATACCCTGAGGAATAAGGATATCATTGGTCACACTCATCGTTCAATAATCAATTCTCATCATTCTCAAGTCCAATTCCATAAATACTGCATGACAAAAAATCATCATATACCCTTTCGAAATCCAAATCCAAATATCTGTCAACATAAATCCAAATCCAAATCCAAATATCCTTCATTTTGTATACTCGGGTAACAAAATCATACCAGTTGTAGTGGTGGCCAGCCCTGCAATATGATTTTGTGATCGGTGTTTCCTAAATTGGCGAATCTACACCAATAAGACATGCTGCCTAAATCGGTGAATCCGCACTAATGCTGTCTAAATCGGCGAATCTGCACATGGTAAAGGTTTAAAAACCATGAATCTATAATTTATAATGTGCTGCCTAAATCGGTGAATCTGCACTAGGATGAGCATTTACACACTGCCTAAATCGATGAATATATGTACATGTGACCAATGGACGAGACAAGACATAAAGAATAAAACAAAACAAAATATATCAGAACTGATGGTGCCCAAATTGGAGTATGTTGCGGTCCCATAGTGCTGCACAAAACTGTTTCTCACTATCCATATTAGCTATTGTGTGTAGTTGTATATCAGCTTGATGATAAAGTTGCTCAATTTAAATTTACATTCAAGGGAAGCAGCAAGCAACAATGTGAGGATGGGTAATTTTACATACTGTGATAGAGAAGCAAAAGATCTCGTTCCTTTGAAATTATCCATTTGGATTATGCTGGTTGCAAACTACTAACTGTGTACTATGAAATACATCCTACAATATTTTATAGCATCACTAGTGGAGGAATTAGGCAAAACTTATGTAATGAAGATCAATATCAATTTGACAAGGTTTACAAAAATAAGTAAAAGATGCTTCAAGAACGCGTTATATACATGTTGAAAACAATCGAAGTTATTTGCCAGTCTCAATATACATTAACAGTGTGTAATCAAGAAGACGTGCGGAAGACTTCTATGTCATTAATGAAAACATACAAGTGAGATATTGATCTGGCCATATCTAGGTGTTAGTTGTGCTTAGTAACTGGAGGAGCTGTGTTTGTCAAGGAGAAAAGATAAGGAGAGTAGTGGGACTGTGAATATTGCCTTGTGAGAGTCAAGAATGTGAAGTGAGTCGTTGGTGGATCCCAGTAGGATAGAAGAAGAGACTCGACATGGAGAGGAGTACAACAGACGTCAGAAGTCCCCTATACTAGAGGTAAATCTATCAATAGAGTCATTATGCTTGGGAGCATAAGACGCCTATGTCTATGAGGGCCACCCCATCAGTGATGGAGGCTTGAACAGAGGAACTGGACTATTTTAGCAAGGCATGGGAGACATCCAATATGACTATATTATGGTGGAGTTGATGGTCTTCAGTGACCGATGCAATACATCCCCGGACAGTGCGCGATGCAAGCCAGTCGCATAAGACACTAATGTTCAATGTAGCCGTTATGTTAATGTCTTTTATTTCGTACCCAGACATGGTAGGAGATCCAACAAGATTGTAGCACATTGATCGCATAGGTCATTTAGGCCTTTGGAAGACGATTAAGATAACCAACTTACCATACGGGGTTAATTTAGCAGCATTGGAACAATCTTAGGAGACCTTAAAAAATCACCGAATGAGTGGAGAATCATGTGGGATAACTTGAAAGGTGAAGGATGGTTTGCAAATATATATCTATGTATTATCAAAAAGAAATTGACAGTGATGCAGCAATTAAGAATGCTATCTCAGCTCAGCATAGGAATTGCTGAGATGGACCAAGACATGATGGTGCGATAATAATAATAATAATAAAAACAGTAGCCGATGGAAAACTTGAACCGCCCCACAAATTTAGTGTGTATGCTTTGTGTTTTGCTGTTCTTAGAGCTGAACTTCCCATATGTCCCTTCTATCAAGCTTCCAAGCTGTGGCTCGTCGATGACACGTCCACTAAAAACTCCCTGAGTCTCGTTCATTGTGCATGCAAGCTGGGCAGATTTTAATATTGGAGTGCATTGTGCAAGCATTACTGCGACGCTAGCTCTGAACATTGAGAAATACTAAACACTTGAGAAAGGAGAACTAGGTTTCAAGCTTGGACTCAACCTGCAACAACTGGCAACAAACCAGGTCTGTGGGGACGTGTTGCAAGCTTTTCCCATGCTTCGTCTATGGCAGCCCCGTAGTGGGAGATGTGGAGGGAGAGAGAGAGAGAGACTGGGCGGAACTCACAATTCAAGGAACTCACATGGTCGTCAAAGGTAGCACAAATATGCCGCTTTTGATTCCTAGTCTTACTGAGTTAACATTGTTTTCCCGTTGTCGCTTTCATGTCTATTGTGACCTCAGATGCCAAAGGATTCTGCACACGCACTTTTCTTTGGTTTCTGTGTTGACAGTTTCTCTGCATGTACTCCAAATGCAGGGCTGCAATAAAGCTTAAGGTATTTCTCCGTGCAGGTTACCTCGAAAAGTGTGTCTCCGGTTGATGGTCTCGATCCGTGCATGATCAGCTGTTGTCTCTTGCCCAACATTTGCTACTCCAAATACTATATGGAGTAAAAAGAAATGGCAGTCAACAGTGTCTGCATGGTTTGAGTGCGGACAACATTGCGTGGAACATAAATATAAAGAGTAGTGGGTGCTCGCTACAGCTCCTAACACCAATCCCTGGTAGCACGGTAGCGTCATGTGATTGCACTCCAGTCTGGTGACAAATAGGAGAGCATGTTCCTTGCGCCAGTCACTGAGGAGCTACGGCACTATCCGCTAGGGTAGGTAGTCGCCAAGGGGGTGGGGGGGGCACTATTGTGTGGGCGACAGAAGTGAGAGAAAGTCAAGGGAGAGCGGGAGGGGGGTAGAGAGAGAGAGAGAGAGATACCGATGGTTTGATTGGCCGAGAGCAACTCATGCGCTGATAGCTATCAGTCGCACATGATGTTGGGCAGTGGGCCTACGATGCATGCAAGTGGAATTAGGGGTCAGTTGTTTGTGGTTGCATGCTGACTAGTTGGATGCCCTGTGTGTCCCTCACAATGATCCTGTGGACTCCAGTCTCCGCTTTGCACCTGTAGGCCACTCGCCGTAGGAGTGTAGATAGGCTATTGGTTGTGCCTGCTGCATGGGCCGCCATCTTGGTAGGCATGCACTGGCTGTGGAGTTGCATGAGCCCCTGCAACTATTGTGGCTGGTGTGCTATATGCGCCACTACTTGAGTTGTCTATTGCAAGGTAGTCTCGCAAGAGCAGGACCTTAAGGGTGTGTTGGTTGGCAGGGAAGGCCACGAGCCATTAACCGAAATTTACAAGCACCAAATTGAGTCAGAAAAGGTTAGCTCCATAGAATGTCCATGCAAGGGCACGCAAGGTTGGGTGGCTGTGATGGCGAGAGCCAGAAACTGAGCTTGGACAGTTGGTTGGCCAATCGTTGTAGGAGGGTTGGGGGAGGGGGGGTAGTCTCATGCCTACTCTGCTGCCTGCAGGTCCGTGTCACGATTTGAAAAGGAGGGTGGGGGTTTCGGTCGTCCTTGCTGTAGGTCTGCCAAGTCCGTTGCTGAGGTGACTTGGACTACTTATGGGTGGCCTGCACTTCTTCACCAAATCTTAAGTTTGGAAGTCCGCTCCCACATCCTCGGACTACTCTTCGCTATAATCATTAGGTTCGGCGTCCGCGTCTTTGCAATGGCCTGCTTTTCATTGGTTTGTAGTAGTGAACCTTTGCGAGAGCACCTCAACTCACCATGGCTCTCATTAGCCCTGATTCCACCAACGCTCTCTTATGTCTCATTAGCCTCGAGAGATCTAGTTTACATAGAGAGTGTCTTGCTCAATTTTTCTCGAATTTCTTATGCTACTTCTATTGATTCATTGATTGACCCCCATGCTCTCACGATTTCAAGAGGGGATCTTGTCTGTTTCTTTCACAATTTTGATGACATTAAAACTACTATTCAAATACAAACTTTTCTGTAACATGCTTCATCATTCCAAGCAAAATACATACATGAGTTACTTAATGGATGCGCACAAAGATCATTGGTAATAAAGATGAGTAATTAATAGAAAAGTATTTAGCTCCGAATGTGTCAGAGTCACCATTTCTATGATCCATATTTTGTCAGGAGCGATCACCTACGCTTTGATACCACTGCTACAACGGGATGCGTGGCTGCCCTGCAAAAGACCGAAAAATATACTACAAGCCGTAAAACGGACAAATCTCCATACCTGGCGAATCCACAAGCACATAATCGACGATATACGCGAACAAAAAGAGATAGAGAGCGGGAGAGAGAGAAAGGAAGCTTGGAGGCGCACCTTCTAGAGCGGAGTGCTACGCCGGCACGGCAAGAGAGAAGAGGGAAGAGGAGAGAAGAACAACGCAAGCACTAGGTGCAATCTCCCCCCGTGCAAGAGTGAGCATTTTCCTCTTGCACGTATTTATTTATAGATTTCTTGAATGCCCAAAAATGAGTACAAACAGGCCGGTCGGACATAATTACCAAAGGTCATAAAGAGCACTTGAATAATTAAATATCCATAAAATGTAATATCCTTTTGCAATAGCCTAGCTCGGTCAAGACTTTATCACCTGTCAGTTGCAATAAAAGTAAAATATCAATTCCATAACAAGTAGTGCATGTGTACATGGCGACTGGCAAAGAAGAAACCACGCACCATGGATCCACTTTGTCCCCGATTGCCACAAGGCAGTGCAAGCACCAATCTCTTCCTGCCATTTAGCTACGTAGCCCTTTCGACAAGAAGTTTTTTGGCATTCCCTTATATGAAAGACTACAGTTCTCTTATATGAAAGACTATAACTTTAACGAGGTACTGAAGAGGATAAGAGAACCCGATATAGTAGTATACTTTCTCTTTCAGGAATTATTATCTCCTACAAAGAAATGTTTTTTTACAAGTGGGATGTGTGACTCCCTCTTGCTAAAATGGAAATATTTTCTCCCATGTAGGTGAACTATCCTTTAGGGATCTTATTTTCTCCAGCCAAGAGCTTCTCATTATTAATCATGAAAGCAATCTTGTTACCTATTTATTTTTGCTTTTATGGTCTTTTATTAGTAATAGATCCTTCTACCATCACAAGAAACACTATCAAGAGTCAACTAAATAATAGTGAAATTGCTATTTATTCATTGCCATCATTTTGAAGAGTGAAAAAATAAGACTCACCATCACTGAACTTATACTAGCATATTTTCATTGGTTTTCGTTTTCCCACAAGGGATAAAGATGCTCATTTAGGCCACCCAATGAGCACCTTTCGAGAAGCCGTATAATGATAAGGGACACGACGATAGACGCGATAATAATCACGGATATATATCCGTAACTATTATCGCGACTATTGCTGACAAACCATGATACAATCATGATACATACCAACTTGCTACAAGAACGGTCATCAAAAACATTGTCAATGATTTCTTCCTTTGGAACGAGTGGAGACCCAGATTCAAAAGGAGTCCTATACGCAGAGATTGTATCTCTGACAATCCATTGCCATCCATAACCAAGCAGTGTTTCTCCTCTTTTAAAGAACAAGAAGAATTGTTTAGCGACGAAGGTTTGACTAATCTTCGACATCACTTCAAATCTACATGTTCAACATAACCACTTAGCACTTTACCTCTAATGTGTGATCAGTCTAAAGTTTACACACTGGCATTGGCATGCTCTTCCTCCCCTTAAAAGCAAGACTACAGAGAAGACAAGGAGAGACACGTGAAAAAGCTTGATTTAGCCTTCCCTATGGTTTTGGCCCCTGATGACAGAGGGAAGAAGGAAGAAGACAACACAGAAACGATGGTGATGGTAGACATGATATGCGACCATGTCGCTCCAATGCCGGCCCTCTGCCTAGCTCCGTCCGAGATCCAGCGCAAGGGTCCTTGCAGTATCGCATGGGAATGCTGTAGAGGATTGGGGATGGCTGCAGTCTCCCGATTCCAGAAGCTGAAGGCCCGAGAGCATCCAACTCGCCAAGCAAACATGCAGTAATATACGGGTGACAAAAGGACAGCTCGGAGGGGCACCGTCAAGCGGGGAGACTGAGGACTCCGCAGTGAGGAGTGAGGACTTGAGACAGACGTCGACAGGTACCATATCCATCTGGCAGAGCCGTAACCTTTCTAAAGATTTGAATTTGGCACTGAAAGAAAACCTCTCCTGACGAGATGAAGGAGAAGGGGAATCTCCCGCCAAAATACACTTACGGCGCATTCAGACTGCGCGTTTGCTGTGAGCACCTGCCAATCGGCTTTAGACTGGGTTCAGACGAAACGGCGGCCAACATCATTTTGTTGGCCAAAAAACTCAATTTCCTTTTTCGGACCCGCCACTTTTTGGGCGACACCCTCCGGCCTCCCTCGAAAATGAACACACTTGCACATTTCCGCAGCGATCGTCTAAACCCACTGCCCGGCCTTAGTGTTGTTCAGACTGGGCAACACAGGGCCTACAAAAAGTGCTCTTGTGTAGGTTGCTGCAAGCAAATGTTTGGTTCTTCAAGCGGGTTTCTCCCCTTAGGTGGTTGAACCAGGTCAAAACAGAAACATGCGAGAAAACATGGTGCTTGGGCATATACTGGTGGATCGGGCATAAATGACCATAGCTCATAATAGCACTTAACTAATGAAATGTCTATAAATGTGTCATTTTTGCATAACCCTTAGCTTTTTCTACATGTCACTTGCAAATAAATAAGTCATTTTTCATTTTTATTATACGTCCTGCTTGTTTGTTGAATGACTGATGAATGCCTTTCAAGTTGTATAGGACCAATGGTGAGCAATGGAATCACATGTTCGCTCCACCTCCTTACCATCTGTATGGTGAAAAGATATGACTCTTGCAGGTCATTGGCAACTCCAAGAAGCGCTTCTCTATGGATCTTGAGACAAATGGTCGGCCCTTTGATGAGTAGTCCCTTTCCTGACTATTATCGTGAAGTCAAACTCTAGCAATATAAGGAAACATCAAACTATTCGGCCATTATTGCATGGTTTGTTCACTAAGTACAATAGTACCTAGTGGTCTACAAAGAATACATGATTAAAAAATTGATATTGTTCTCCCTAGATTAAGCTAACCTGCATCCAGGGTTGCATGATTCATTATTCAACATTTGTTTTATTCGTGAATAATGGTCGATTAATACGGTTCAAAGATTTATTCACGCGTATTATTCGTTGCCATGTCATCTTTATTCAAAATAACATTTTACTATATACCTATCGATCGAAAGACTATGGATTGATACAATATCGATTGAAAGACTATTGATCGATATGTAAAGATCGAAACAGTATCGATCGATTTTGAAATAGTATAAAAAGCCCAAATTTACGTGTTTTAGGGACAATTCCTTCACCAAAGTGTCAGGTTACCCCCGACATAGAAAGGTTGAATTGTCAACTTAAAAAATCCTTCAATGTCTTAAGAAAATAGATTATTTCTAATGTTAAAACATTATAAATAAAAAAAGTAGATTCAATCATCTATAATTCTAAGCAATAGAAGCTATACTTTAGCTCTATTGTTTTACTATAAATAAATAATTATAAGCATTAAAGGCTATATTCTTATCTGTATTGTTTTAGTGTGAATGTATAATTCTAAACATTCGAGGCTATACTCTTAGCTCTATTTCTTTTAGAATAGATAAATAAATAATTCTAAGCATTAGAAGCTATTTTTTTAGCTATAGTGTCTTAGTGCAAATGCATAATTCTAAATTTTAGAGGCTGTACTCCTAGCTCTATTTGTTTTAAAATAGATACTAAAAGTGATCTTTGATGATTAAAATCTATCATAGCTATACTATGTGCATAGATGCAGTGTTAGTTCATATTTTTTGGAACATATCATTCACTAGGCAGATAAGACATTGATTTAAAATATTAAAATAAAAGTTTCTATGTGCAATTAAAAGGTTACCAAAGGTTCTTTAAATTGCAATACTTCTATACTTGGTTGTTTGAGAAGGGTCTCCTACTTCTAAGTATGGATAAGATATACACATACATGTAGGGTCTTTTGGTTCTCATGAACAAATGTTATGCTCGAATTGCATCTAAAGTGGACACAAGCCTTCATGGCTTGTGATGCCATTTAATGTCATAAGAAATCTTATTTTGAAAGATGCACTAATGTCAACTACAAAAAAAGGATTCATTTATCCTGGTTATAATAAACTCCGAACAGAGTATGTGGACAAAGTCAAGATCCGTATAGAAGCGATTCTTAAGCGAATGGTGCTTGACTTTATTCTAGCATTTGGCTGTACGATAGCACTCCACGGATGGACGAGCTGTAAAAAAAACCATTGATTAATGTCATGGTAATTGGTCCCAAAGGTGCAATGTTTTTGGAGGCCATTGATACCTCAATGAAAGACAAAGTATCTCTTTACTTGACAAAGGTATATGAGCGAGCTATCGCTCGACTGGGTGGATTGAAGAATGTGACAACTATTGTTACAAAAATGCTTCCAACTACAAAGGAGTGGGTTTAGCCATTATGGAAAAGTATTCAAAAATTACATGGCTTGGATGTACACCACACACCCTAAATTTACTCCTAAAGGATATGGGCAAATTATCATTCATAAAATAATTCCTTATTGACACCAATCACGTAGTCAAGTTTATAGAAGAACATCCATTTACATATGCTTTATTTCACTCCAAGTATCTGAAAAAAAGCACTTCAAATTTTATGTGCCACACAATTCGCTACAACATACTATGTTTTGAATAATCTCATCGGATCTTATAGAAACTGTTGCAGATCACCATTGGGAGGCTTGGCTCAGCAAGTATCCAAGCCACCATGAAGCAGCTCAAAAATGTGTGTCCTTGGTGCAATCTCCTCTCTTTTGGCGGAACATTGACATTCACTCCAAGTCTCTAAATAAAGCACTTTAAATTTTATGTGCCACACAATTCGCTACAACATACTATGTTTTGAATAATCTCATTGAAGTGCGAGTGGCTCTTACAGAAGCTGTTGCAGATCACCGTTGGGAGGCTTGGCTTAGCAAGTATCCAAGCCACCATTACACAACTCAAAAATGTGTGTCCTTGGTGCAATCTCCTCTCTTTTTGCGGAACATTGACAAACTTGTTGGGGTTAGTAAGCCCTATGTGGAACTACTAAGGGTTGTCAACACAGATAAGTTTGTCATTGGTAAGGTTTATTGGATCATGTCTGAGGCGATACATCAAACCAAAGAATACAACCATTACAGTGCAAGGGGAGAACACAAATTGTGCAACTTGTGGAGAAACGATGGGCTCAAATGCACAGACCATTGCATGGTGCTGCACTTCTCTTGGATCCAAAGTTTCAGATGAACGGACAAGCTTACAACAAAGAGGTAATGAGAGACTTTAGAAATGTCTGCTCGCAGTTGTTGCCAGGCGAAGATGGCATGGATGCATTCCAATAGAGGCTGGATTATGCCAATAGGGAAGGAACTTTCGCAGATCCTTGGGTTCTTAATAGCATAAAATGTTCTTTAGGCCCAGTATGGTGGAAAGAATATGGAGGAGACGTAGTTGAGTTACAACATGTGGCGACCATGGTGATTTCGATCGCGGCATCTAGTGGTAGCTATGAGTGAAATTGGTCTTCTTATGACTTTGTTCGCTCAAAGCACAAAAATTTATTAAGCCCTGCTCTTGCCATAGACATTGTGTACGTCTTTTGTAACATGCTCCCATTCATGCACCCACGAGGATAGCCACACGGCGACTGGAGTATACTTTGGACCATTTCACGCTTTGTATCTAGCAATTTTTTTCAATAAAACAACTACTCCTACTTCTTCGGCTGCCACCTTCTCTTGTAGTGAGAGAACGCTCTCTTCTTGGCTGGCTAGTGTCCCATGAGACACAATATTAACAATTTGTTCATGCTCATCTGGTAGGAGCACCACTTGCCTCTTTCGTGCAAGTGGGTTGCCTCCTCACATCCACTTGTGCCCTTTCTTTAGCTCTTCCAAGTCCGATACTAGTGTTGAAAGGAAGATCTGTCCAAAGGATGGGCTTCTTTAATATATCTTGCACGAAGACTTACATGGTAACTCGATTATTATTAGGTAGACTGTGCTCCTTTTGGATGAAGCGTATAAGCAACACACGCACAAGCCCTTTGTGTTGTAAATATGAGATTTTCAATGGTGTCTTTGCCTTGGCACGACCTGACCTCCTGAACAGTACGTCTTTCACAAAAAAGGAGGGACATCACTTGCGTACGTCCTCCAATATGATTGGTTCGCCCTCCAAACCCTCGGGCTCCATACTCTCGACAAAGAATAAGGAGAGGTCTTGAGCCCCGTAATGTAGGCTCTCCTCTCTAAAGATGCGTTGGGAATCCTCGTGGTCGAGCTCACCATCGACATTGGGAGGAGAGAATGGGGCTGCCATTTCCTGTCGAATCACATAATAATAAAATATTAGATCAAAAGAACAGATACACATTGATTAAAAAAATACAATTGATGGTACAATCAATGTTCAACATACAAAATTTTAAAATTCACATCTCTCTCATCACTTTGACAACACCAATGGAATAAAATAGCATGAAACTACAAGACAAAACTGTTTCATTGCAAAGTATAGACACATTCTCAAATTACAAGGTATGATTTTAATCATTGAATGGCCTCAAGCCTGCACTATCTGGGAGCGTACGACCAACAAGCCTAATGCCTTGTAACATGCTGAGGAGATCATGTGAGGACTTGCACTGGGTGGGATTGGGAGATACACAAGTGCGTAGGACTTCGTAAAAGTGTATGAGGAAAGCAATGTAATTAGTGTCACCATACTTAGGTAAATATTTCAGGAGTTCTTGAATGAATTTTCAAAGGGAGTAGATATCTTGACTGCACGTGTAGACTAGAGGATTTGTGGGTATACATTCGGGAGCCACCCACCAATATCGCTTGCTCCAGGGTTCCCTTGTTGATGGGAAAGGATTTGGCAACTTCAAAAATGTGTTCTCTATGGGGAACAAGGTTGCACTATCCCAATCACATCTGCCCACATATACTCCAACCCAAGAAAAAATGCAGGAAGATATTACTCCATGAACATCATTGTGAGTGATGTTATTCGCGTGCAAAAAGATGAAGGTTCAGAGCAATCCATTAATGATAGGCCATATATTCTTATCGATGGATTTAACAGTCCGCTCGATGTCTTTAAACCCTTGCAAACACATCTTTACATTTTTTAAGAGTAGCTATCAAAAGCTTCACTTCCTCTTCTATGAGATTTGTAGCTATATAAGCCGATCTCCGTTCTTATTCTAGTTCAACTAGGTCAATTCCCCGTCAATCTTTCTTTGCATTTTTAGGCCCATCATACGATGTTATGTGTTCTTTAAGTTACCTCCGTTGTTGCTGAACTATGATATATCTATCTTCGATGGTATACTTTTCATAGTGAGAGGGTGCTTCAAATCTCTCTGTGTTGGACTCCTCTTCACTCTGGACCTTAGTTGTCCAAATTTCTTTCAGCGTATGTTTCAATTTTTATACTCGCATTTTCATTTAGTTTTGGAGATTTTCATTGAAGTTTCTGCTGTGTCGTTAGGTTTTCTTTTGTCATGCTTCTTGGGAGTTGTTCGTGGAGAAAGTCCCCATTTTGGTTGGTTTACTTGTTTTTTCTTCTTTTCGTGTGCTTGCGTTCTCCTTTTCTAGCACATGCACTACTTGCTTAGAGATTCTCAATGGTTCTTTCTCCATTGGAGCTAGAGCTATCTCTATCAGCCTTCTGCACATTTCCATTTGTTTTGTTTCAATCTTAAGATGTGAAAAGTTCAAAAATATTTGTTCTAGTGTTTGGTTGTTATTTAGCCTCACCTTGTAGATTTGAAACATGGCATCTAAGTGCTCGTTCACTTTCTCGAACTGCCTGATATTGTTTTTGATGCTTTCGCTTCCTTGAAATTATCCTTATTCTCTTATTTACGTTTGATATGTTCCCCGATTCAATTTAGTTCTATCTCCAAGACAACCTTTTCTTTTAGCCTCTTTGCTTTCATTATGTCTATTTTTTCTTTCCATGATTTTTGTTGAGTCCTCACTGATCCACTCTAGAACTCAGTCTGTTTTAGCCATTGGTTTATATTTGACTGCTTTTTGAGATTCAGCTCTAGTCACCACCTTGACAGGATTTGTCGGCTTTGACTCAGATCCTCTAGAATAAGGCAAACTCCAATGGCATTCAAAGTCACTTGTTGTTTGGGTTATTGTCACAATGTTAGATAAGGTGATCTCTCGCACAACCATTGAAAAACCCATTTATTTTTTCTCTCTCACCTCAAGATTCTTAGCATGGACCTTTCTATTGGGTAGTTGGTCGTGCTTCCCATTGGCTGTCCTCTCCTAGGAGGATATCCTCTAAGTTTGTAATTTTATTTGCTATGGACATGAGCATTTTTTTTCCCATTATGGATTGATTTCTTATCGGTTGATCCATGTATGAGGGATCCATAGCTTCCTCTGTGCTTGCCTAAAATGGGTTGTTTTTTGTACTATATGCTATATCCTCAGGCTCTCTCTCATATGAGTTTGTATAGGCTTTTCATAATAAACGTAAGGCGACATTCCTTGTTGACTCATGAGTGGTTCCACTGGATGTGTGTATTGAAAAATAGCTCGATTGTGCAAGTAGGAGAAATATGAACCCCAAAAGGGCTTTGTAAGGATCCCTAATTTAAGAGATTAAGGCTAAAAATGTCTGTGATTTAGGAGACAAGGCCATTGAATGAGGGTATTCTCATAAGATTGTTTTAAGGCTATCATAGGCTTTTTGTAGGTTCAAATAGAGGCTAGGGAGGGAGGATAGGTACATTCTCTTTCTACCCAAAAGAGTGGTGGTCCTTATGATAATAACTACCCTCCCCCCCTTTCTTTTGCCACATCATCAAGGCCGTCCATAGCCCTAAACCAAAAAATCACTTAAGAAAAAAAAAATCAAGAAAACCTCATTTTTACTAAAAACTTCCCCAACCTATATACATACCCAAAAATAAATTTTCTCTCTCAAAATCTCATTGCTAGATCTGCAAAATATCAAACCTTCCATCTTTTTTATTTCCTTTCAAAATCACTCCCCTCTCTCTCACTCCTTTCCCTCTCTCTTGTCTCTCCTACTTGTCAGCACACACTCTTCCTCCTTCCCTCTCTTTCACTCCTCTCCCTCTCTCTTATCTCTCGTACTTTTCGCACACACTCTTCCTCCTTACCTCTCCTTGTTGTAGGTTCACTCCATAGATCTCCACTCCATAGCTTTGTTGCATCTCGCCCCCCCCATAGATATCCACTCCATAGCCCTCCTCTCCACTCCGTAGATCTTCTACAGCTCTCCATTCCATAGCTCTATTGTAGCTCTCCATCCTATAGCTCTTCACTCCATAGCTCTCCGTGGCTCTGCTGCATCTCCCCACTCTTGCTTGAGGCGAGATTTATTCCCCTTGCCATGGAGCTAAATGAAATTACAAACATCCCATCCACAACAAGATCGCCAAGTTTGAAAACGGTTTGTCTACATGTTCGGCTGCCAAAGGACTTCGCACCCTCAAAGCATCCATTAGAAAGAGAATGGGGTCTAGGAGGGACTCTTTATTTGGAAGTTTAAGGGATTAAAATCTCTCCTATTAAGAGAGCAATCAAAGGACAACTTTTGAATTCAAACAGGAAAAACGGCTAGTTATTTGAATTCAAATTTTCCCCCCAAAATAAAATTTAAAATCTAGCGGGCAAAATCATATCATCTAACATATCCATGGAAATAGGTCGGTATGTAGATTACAGATCTATAATCTTTGCTCAAATCAAAGATCCTATGTATGAGTTATGGAGGGCAAAAAATCATGAAGTTATCCACCCCCTTTTTTGGGAGAAAAGTGCATCCTTTGACCACGTTTACACCTCTCTTACATACCCTTCATTCTTGCACACATAGCGTGCATCTATTTGTCAAAATGTTAATCACCTCCATAATCTCATGGAAAATAAAGAGGCCCTCCTAGACGCCATACTCTTCCACTTGCAAACCTGCACAACAACGCCATGGTGCACACCAACACCTTGCTTCAATCTTACAATATGTAGATAGAGGGGAGCAAGGTATTCTTGGATACTGCAAGCAATTGTCGACTATTGGAGCAGATAGCGCATGATGTTCTTTGCATCAATGTCAAATTATTTCCCATACCACTAGCAAATTACACGAAAGGATCGTTCATGCAGAGGAGGAAGTGAAAAATCTTAAGCTACAGATAGAAGAGAAGGACGCTAAGATTTAAAAGACTGAAGATAGGATCTTGCATCTTAAAAAGACGCCCTTAAGTACAAGGGAACTTAAGAGGAGCTTCAATGCCATAGAGACTTTAGTCCCCGAAGGTGGTGCTAGAAAAAAAGGGTTATAGCTACAAGGTGCATTTTGCTACAATGCCATCTATGCTTTTGTGGTAATGTTTTCATCCATTTTTGTACGATTTTATCCAAGAGCTGTGTGGTGGCCATAGCCAGGACAATGGCATCCATTTATTGAGTTTGTGCCTCAAGAAATCGGGTGTCGTAGGCCTTCTAGGAGCACCAAATGCAGAACATTTAAACAATGCTGTCACAAAGGAGGTGATGCAAAAGTTTTCAAATCTTGTGAGCGATGTTTGATGTACAGAAGGCTTGTGATGAAGTGGGAGTTAGTATTAAGGGCTACATTGCCTTATATGGTCTCCTTAAGGATGCTTTAAGGGAAAGAGGAAATACTGTGAATACTTTTCCTATACCACTTAAGGTCAATATTTCTAAGAAGTCTTGAAACAAGGATGTGTACTTTCAGATTGGAGGCCATTTGCACACAAAGGAGATAATGCCTCTATCCATCTTTACCAAGAAGTAGTCAAAAGGAGTAAGAAAAGGTACCAATGCAAGCGTAGGTGCAAAGAGAGTGGATAAGGGATTTC
The DNA here is from genome assembly GCF_014529385.1 of Adiantum capillus-veneris. Classification (NCBI taxonomy): domain Eukaryota; kingdom Viridiplantae; phylum Streptophyta; class Polypodiopsida; order Polypodiales; family Pteridaceae; genus Adiantum; species Adiantum capillus-veneris. Next base: position 61,239,555 of record NC_140940.1, on the reverse strand, counting down.
CTTACTCAATGTCAAATAATGTTTTTTTCTAATTTGAGATGTCTTCAAATATGGTGTACACCTAATGGTGAGTCTATAGTAATGCATAATGTTTTTTTGAACAGTGGAACTTTATAATTAACTTCCCTCTCAGAAAGGTGCATTTTTCATTTGGAAGAGGATGGGGTATAGGAGGGCCTCTTTATTCTCCATGAGATTATGGAGGTGATTAACATGCAAATAGATGCATGACATGTGTGAAAGAATGGTGGGTGTGCAAGAACAGGTGTAAGAGTGGTCAAAGGATGTACTTTTCTCCCCAAAAAAGGGGGTGGATAACTTTATGGTTTTTGGCCTTCCATAGCTCCTATATATAATCTCCAATTTGAGCGGAGATTATATCTGTTTTGTAATCTACACGCAAAGCTCTTTCCGTAGATATGTTACATGGTATGGTTTTGACTCCCTTAACCTACGAAATAAAGAAGCCCTCCTAGACCCCATTCTCTTCCTAATGTGCACACTTCATGCTTTTATGCCCATCTTTGATCATTTATTCAAGCTTTCTATTTGGTAATGTCTTTATAATACAGCTTGCAAAGAGGTCGCTTGACACTATCTCAAAATTAGAAGGCTTCTAAATTCAATAGATTGTCATGGGACCAATACCTCCATTGTTGCATAGGAGAACAATCCAAAATTTGGTGGCAGAGTTCACAAAGGTGATCATCATAGCATGGGGTGATAAACATTACACACTATATGGTGAGTGAATTCTGCCTTGTTCTATTCTATTCTTTAGTTTTGATCATCAATGTGTGTGGCTTTATGGGCAACACATCCTCTATGCACATGGTGCATACTTTATAAACTTGTATGGTTCATTGCATATTTGGAGCACGCAAGGTATGGAGAAGTCACACTTCTGTGCTAGGGGTGTGTACTTCAAGAATACAAGACATGGAGGGGGTTTAGTGCGCTCATTCTATCTTCAAAAAATGTCGAATTGATTTTATCGTACCACCTTTGGATGCAAAGTGTCGATTGAACGTGCAAGGTCATCGTGCTTAGCAAAAGAAGCCCGTCGACTAGCCCATGCTTGTTCTTAGAGTACTGGTGATCCTCACAAGGTCCAGTACAACATGGAGAGTGGCAAGCATCAAGGACCACGGTGGGAAAAGTGTAGGCCAGGAGGCAGTAAATGTACATGGAATTTGCATAGACATTGTTTGATTGTTTATGAAAATTTTCAAGTAGACGTATAGCTCTGTGTGTTTGAATAGTTCTCTACTTTCATGTGATTTTGTAATCCAAAATCTCTTTTCCACCATGTGAACCCATACTTATATGTCCACCCTATATAAAGAGGAAAAACCCTCCCCCATCACAAACACAAAACACTCCCTCCGTCACTGAATACCACAAGCTCTAGGAAGCCTCCCAGACGTTCTTTCTAGATGGCAAGGACCAAAAAAACTGCAAAGAAGAATCCAAAGACCAACGATGGGCACAGAAGGCAGAAGAAGCGTGTCAATCGACAACCAAAAGAGCTAGCTAATGCCACACTGACCCCGAATGCACAGAGACGGACACATCCAATGAGCATCCATCGTGGTAAGGGGAGGACATCCTAGTGAATCATAGGGTGGGTTAAAAGACATTTCCAGGAGGGATGGGCGCGATGCCATCCAGCTCAGGTCACCAAAATGTGACCGGTAAGTCACTACCCAGGGAAATGGGTGCCATGTCTCTAATCAACCCAACAATGATGAGTGAAGCAGTGATGATGAATATTATGATCCTGATGAAGATGCTCCCCAACCACCTGCCAAGCGCCATCAGAAGTTGAGATTCTACAAGAAGCCGCAAAGAGCAGAGCTACAAGGAGCTTAGACCCCCCCACAACACCAACCTCAAAGAGCACGATGCTTTTGTAGAGCATTCACTGAAATCCAACATCACCAAAAGACAACAGAGCTGCTTATCAGGAAAGCACCATTTGCATGGACATTTGTATATTCTCGGTGATACGATGATGTTTTTTTGTTGATACCATGGTTATTCTTGGTGATACCATGATGTTGTTTCGTTGATACCATGGTTATTCTCGGTAATACCATGATGTTGTTTTGTTGATACAATGATTATTCTCGGTGATACGATGATGTTTTTTTGCGTAATACTATGGTTATTGTCGCTGATGCTACGACGTTGTTTCGTTGATACAATGATTATTCTCGGTGATACCATGATGATTTTTGTTGATACCATGATGATTTATTTATTTTTATTGATACAATGATGATGTTCTGTTAATACTTTGATGATATTCATTGATATGACTACGTTCATAAATATCGTTTTATGTGGTATATACACATGTCATTTACATGACGTAATCATGCATCTTGAACTTTTACGTTCATACTTAATGTACACATATGTTGTCGTGCGTATATATGTTGTCAAAAGAGTGGCGTCACTAACCATATCTTATGCCATTGTGAATGTAATTATTTCACTAAGGATGCTGAAATTTTTCATGACTATGTTTTTTGAGTCTATGATCTATGTAGGATTGATCAAAAAATTTATTTCATGAAGACAAACTTGCTGACAATATAAGATTTATAAAGACATGTTCGGTGATGCCATATTGATGATAACATGAGCTAATCGATAGTTTTTACACCTATTTATTGAATCTTTGTATTCATTATTGTATTTGATAGGATACGAGTGATGTAGCTCCTCTTAAAACATTCATTGTAAAAATAGTGATGTAGCTCCTCGTGAAATATTCATTGTAAAAGGAGTGATGCTTCTCGTGAACATTTGTACATTCAATGATTTTTATAATATAACGGTGGGTGTAAATAGAGCTGTGGGTTTTTCCCTAGATCCCCCAAGGGTTTTTTTTCATTCACAGTTAGGGACCCTTATTTGAGCAGGGGTGAGATTATATGTGAAGCTACTTAATATATGGCTTCTCTATATATATCAACCAGGTCCCCTCTATATATGCATCATCTCATGTGTGTATTCCACACACTTTGGGGTTCTATTTCTGCTCTCTCTCTCTTTCTCTCTTAACAACTTGTGTGTAGCAGAAATTAGCATGAACATAGTGAGAATTTCATTATAATAGATTCCTAATAAGCATAAAAATAGGTCTTGGGTCAAGAGATCAACAAAAATAATAACACCGAGCTATTGACAACAATTGAGGACCGGATTTACATGGAGCCGGTCCCTCCTCCAAAAGGCTTTGTATTATAGGTTTCTCCCATCAAGAGAGTCATTTTACAATACAATTCTTTGTGTTCCTTCAATACTAGCTAGTGCAATGAATATGGAAGCTTCAAGCACTAAGAAAAACACTTATAAAACACAACATCAAGTCCATCACGGTCTCAGGCCCAAGACCTCACACATCTTCGAAGATGGTGAGAGCTAGCGGGGTATGAGAGTAGATTGAGAGGAAGAAGGAGTAGTCTTACGAGAAATATGTACATCTCCTCACATAATCACTCATATTAGCATAGCTGAGCTTAGTAATTAGCATGTTAGAGGAGATGAGCAGGCATGAAAGCTTGGCTCTTGGATGGATTTGCATCACAAATCCAAGAGTTGTTGGTGTAGGCCTCCCTTCTCACAACCTTGGAGTAGATGATAAGCTTTCCTTTAAATCTTGAGAAGAAGAGAGAGAGTCTTCTTGCTTCACACATGAGCTTGTGTGAGTGTGTGTGGAATAATGACTTGAGATAATCAGCCCCCTCTCTCTCTTGGTCGACCCCTCATGCTACCACCCCATTGGACCTCTCCAGACTTAGCCAATAGGATTAAAGGAGCATAAGTGATAGCCTTCTGACATGTGTCCCCCTTTCCCCTTTTGTGAGAGATTTAGGTGATTAATTGATGCAACTAAAGTCTCATTGGACCCCTTTGTCTCCTAGCCAATATAAAGCAGGCAAGCCATTGGGCTGTTGAATGCTCATTGGACCCCTTGAGAGACTGTTCAATAATCTTCTAGAGATCTTAATTCTTATTGGTTATTTTATTAAGTGTTTTTAATTTGATTGAACTATATTTACTCTAGTCCAATTCTCGTTGGTCCACCTCCATGGCCATCCAATAGGATTTGAATACACCTTGTGGGCATCTGGGCTAGGGAGGTGACCCGTGTCCCTCATTCCCTTTGTGTAAGGGAGGCTTGTAAGTGTGTGTGTGTGTTTTTCTGTCTCATCCCCTACTTCTAGGGCTTTCCCCCTCTTATGTAGGAACTATGAAGACTTTTTGAACACACAAAAAGCATCCAACTTTCCTAGTGTTTGACCTTTGGACATAACCTTTGAATTTTGGAACCTTACTATTTTGGAAGTTTTAATGGGCTGATTCTTAGGGTCTTCAAAGCCCATTGTTGCACATTGCTCTTTTGCACATGCCCCCCCTCTAGATTGTTACCATATACATGTGGTAGTGATGTGTGTGAACACACTAGGACCGCCGGGGCATTTTTCCCCCTTTAGGAGGTTTTTTCCCCCGTGCATTGTATATACGCCCATCACTCTAGGGCTATCTATCTTTCCATTGCACACTAAGTAACACACTCTCTATTGTGTGCCTTGAGCTTCCTTCGTCTTCTCCAAGCTGTGTGCGTTTCTCTACAACCCTAATTCCAACAATTGGTATCAGAGCAGGTCACGTCCTCCCAGGCTTAGTCGCCAGCTGCTCCAGCACACGCCTGCTCACTTTCTCCGATTTCAGTGAGCTTTGGCGAGCGTTCGCAGGTTGACAAAATTTTTGGGACAACTCGAAGAGCTTGGTCTGCTCAAAATTTTGATTTGGGCTCATTTCGGCCTCCGTTTCCACTACAGACAGTATTGCACAGGCTATTTCGTCATTTTGTGCAGAATTTCTGTCAGTGCCGTTTTCAGCATAACAGGTGCCTTATAGTCTTCTACGGTTTGTGCTATATAGCACAGGTTGTTCCCGCTCCGTTTCTCCTATTTTCGGGCAGTTTTCACATCAGGTGCAGCATTTACCATGGCTGACAACAACAACACAGATGTGTTCAAGATGTTTGCTACTGAGGACAGGTTGGATGGGGACAACTACCCTATGTGGGCTTATATGATGCAACATGTTCTTGTGTCAAAGGGTGTCTGGAACATTGTGCAGGGCATTGATGTACGTCCTGGTTCTGAGGATGTAGGCGATGTTGAGGATGTTGCAGGTCTTGCTGCAAGGATTGCAGCTGTTAGAGTTGTTTTGCCTACGGCAGAACAAGCTCGTTGGGATGTTAAGGATGCGCAGGCTCATGCATTGATTGCGTTGTCTGTGAAGCGCACCATTGTTCCTCACATCCGTTCAGCAAAATCTGCAAAACAGGCTTGGGATAGACTCGTACTTGCACTGCTTGGTGGCGAATCGCGGACAAAGTGGATCCATGGTGCGTGGTTTCTTCTTTGCTAGTCGCCATGTACACATGCACTACCATGTAAACGTGGATTGACGAGTGGGTTGGAAGCATGCATCAAGGGACGGAGAGAGTGAAAAAGAAAGTCAGACTGCGACTCGATGTAGTGGGTGGCTGCCTCTGCATGCAAGTCGATGGATGTAGGTTTGTGTGCATGTGTACTGCACGAGGGAGATACAAAAAGAAACTTGCGTGAGAGAGAGAGAGAGAGAGAGAGAGAGAGAGAGAGAGAGAGAGAGAGGATTTGCATGGCTGTCAAATGAGCGTGGTCACTTGTGTACCAAACGAAGGGGGGAAAAAAAAAGGGTTGTCGATCGACTAGCCAATGTAGAGAGAGAGACAAAAATATTGTGACGGATCACTCATCGACTGGTTGGTCGCAGCCATGCATACCACAAAAGGAGGGGAGCAAGACTAGAAAGCAGCAGAATGTAGGCTGCATGTAAGGGAAATAGAGAGTGTTGGGTGATGGTTGGCTAGAGAGAAAAAGACAAAGAGAGTGCGAGCGAACCGAAACACAAGTGAGATGGCGCGTTAGTGGCGCCCGGCTAACGCTCACTGCATGCCAAGGCACATGGTGGGCACTACATGACAAGGGAATGGTAGACATAATTGCATTGCGAGTGGGCGGGGGCAATAGCTCATGTGCATGTAGTACACCTTCATGTTGTTGGATGGTACGTAGGACGCCATTTAGTAGTCCTCCCTAGATGGAGATGTTGCCACAATTGTGATGTCGTGGACCCAAGGCACCCATATGGTGGTAACAAAAAAATTGGCTACGACCATGTTGTTCGCTCCATTGCCATGTTATCCCCTTGGCAATCAGTGGTGACGTTGATCAGTGTGCTCCCGAAGGCTATATTCATCGCTTCTACGTAGGGGGAAAAAAAGTACGACAAATTCTTCCTTTTCGTCGTCTAATTCTAATTCCGTGATCAAATGTGGTGGAAAGTCCAACTTCTCAAACTTACTCTTCTCGCCCAAGAGAGCCTCATTCACTTTCGAATCTCATGGAACGGCTTTATTACAAATCCTCTACTTTTTCTACTTCGTTACAACCTCTCTACTACAATGGGAAAATAGGGTGGCTAGTTGTACCCCCCTTTTTCTAACCGATGTTTTGTTTTCATCAAATTATACTAAAACTTGTCTGATTACTTCTTCGTTCAACAAGTCTTTTTCTACTTTCCATGCCAATCGACATCAACCGAACTCTAATAAAATTAGTTTTTTTTTTTGTTCTCTTCTACTAATACATAGATCTCCTACTATTACGTAGACCTTGCACTTATCTACTTTATGAAAAGATACACACAAAATCTTGTTTACATTTATCTATAATGATAAAGCAATAAGGAAAATAAAAAATTCAAGGTAGAAAGAAGAAAAAAAATTAGCTCTCCTATGTTGTTTGACCTTAATTATGCTCTCCATAATTGTGATTGTGTTACTAGTAACATAGCCAAAACTCTGGTACCACAGCTATAGTTGGAAGCACAGAGAGTCCTACAAAATAAAGAAATAGCATGCTATAGACAACGAAAATGATAAATTGGCATACCTAGATAGTCGCACGAGCAGTGGTATCAAGGCTTTGGCTATGCTACCAGTAACATAGCCAAATCTCTGATACCACTGCTACAGTTGGAAGCGCAGAGAGTCTTGAAAAATAAAGAAATAGCATGCTATAGACAACAAAATTGGTAAATCTGCATATAATCAGCATGAGCATGAGCATGAGCATAAATCAGTCTATACATTATCTCAGAAAGATAGAGAGAGAGAGAGTACTTGATGCAATCTCCCCCATGCAAGAGCGATCATTTTCTATTGACTTAGCATGTCATGCTAGCATCCCATTGCTTTAAAAAATGTGTAGTGTGAACTGCATAACCTCAAGCACTTCAACTGGTTGGTCCACGTAAGCTCAGCATGAGCAGTGTAAACCCAACCTTACACAATTCCTCTTCATCTATATCTATATTATCTACTGACGAGACTGGAATTTTGGCAGCAATATTATACACATGTCAATCTATGCTTCGTTAATAGATTCTATCTATTAGCGAGGCTGGAAATTCGACAACAACATTGGACACATGTCAACCTAAGCTTCATCCAACCACTCCAGGCGAGGGCATGCGCACGCGCGTGCACACACACACATAGAGAGAGAGAGAGAGAGAGAGAGAGAGAGGAGAGAGAGAAGAGAGAGAGAGAGAGAGAGAGAGAGAGAGAGAGAGAGAGAGAGAGAGAGATGCGGATTTTTGATGCGAGGGATCTACTTGGCATTTTAGACGACGCTTCTCTATCTCTATGAGAGGTTAAGGGATCCTTGGGCTTCGTTCTCCCGACAAGTCTTAGGTCGTGTATTCTACTCAGACTCAAAATCGGACCTTCTCCCGCTGGCACTCACTTCAGCCGTCTTATCTCAGGTCCTCATTTGACCACTTTGCGCCGTGGCTCTACAAACGGTGTCTTGTCTGAATCTTATGGAAGCATCCATGCCACCTGTAAGGGTTGACAAAGGTACACTCTCTGAAGTTGAACTAACTAGTTGCCTAAGTGAGGCATTAACCTCCGACCCTCAAGTTGAAGGGCAGCATATAGTTTGCATCCCTGCCATAACAGTCATGTCTCAGGTCTCACCTTTTCAAAGTCATGCTATAGTGTCAGGCAAACTTCCAGCCCCACATGAGATAGCAGGTTATCTGGACTAGGGCTTTAAGAAAGCTGTAGTCGACAAGGTTTTCTACAATGGGCTAGGACTATATGAAGTTCTGTTTTTTTTTGCAGCAGATCAAAAATCCTTTTATTCTACCTCAACAATTATCTTATGTGGGCAAGTTGTTCATGTTCTTTCCTAGTAGCCGGTCAAGAAACTTAAGGAGGAATGGTTGTCTAAATGCCCAGTATGGGTTGATTTTGTGGACATACTTGATTTTTTATGGACTTGTATCAAGGATTTGGCTGCCTCCCTAGGCAAAGTTGTATTTGCCCCCACTATCAACTGTCCGAACAAGAACAGATCTTGTGTTATGTGGAACACTGATAAGAAGATGCCTGATGTCATAATAATTAATATCTAGTTCTGCTAAATGATTTTCTCATATTAAACTGATCATTTAATGTGGGGAAGTGCTAGAGAAGAAAAATCTAGAATATTGGTTAAGCTAGAAGATCGGCCACAGTGGGGATCCAAAGGAGGGAAAATAGGGATCCAAAGGGGGGCCATCTGCAAAAGATCCATGTGAAACAATGGGCTAAAAAGACCCTAACGTTCAGCCCATTAAGACTTCCAAAATGCTAAGGTTCCAAAATTCAAAGGTTGTGTCCAAAGGTCAACCCTAGGGAAATTGGATGCTTTGTGTGTAACCAAAAAAGTCTTTGAATATCCCTACATAGGAGGGGGCGAGCCTAGCAAGTAGGGGATGAGAGAGAAGGCCACACACACACACACACACACACACAAGCTCCCTTTACACAAAGGGAATGAGGGACACATGTCAGCTCCCTAGGCCAGATACCCACAAGGTGTACCCAATTCCTATTGGATGACCCTTGAAGTGGACCAATGAGAATTAGGCTAGATTAAATTTAGCCTAATTAATTTTTAAACACTTAATAAAAAAAACCAATGAAAATTAAGTCTCCTGGATGATTATTGGACAGCCTATGAAGGGGTCCAATAGGAATTGAGGAGCCCAATGGGCTACTTAATTCCTATTGGTCAGAATGGGGAAAGGTCCAATGGGGATTTAATTCATTTAAATCAATTAAGTTTAATTGATTAAGCTCTCACAAAAGGGGAAAGGGGTCCACATGCCAGAATGCTATCACTTATGCTGCTTAATAGCCATTGGCTTGACTTGGGGAGGTCCCATCATGGGAGCCTGCAAGAGCAAATAGCAAGAGGGTTCGCCCAAGAGAAAGAGGGGGCTGATTTTTGCAAGGCATTACCACACACACACTCACACAATCTCATGTGTAAAGAAAGACAAGACTATCTCTTCCCAAGCTTTAATGGAGAGCTCATCACCTACTCCAAGCTTGTGAGATAGAAGCCTACATCGACACACTCTTGGCTTGTGGATGCAAATCCAACCAAGATCCAAGCTTCAATGCATGCTCATCTCCTCTACCAAGATAATTACTAAGCTAAATCTATGCTAATATGAGTGATTATGTGAGGAGATGTACATCTTTCTCGTAAGATACTCCTTCCTCTCAATCTACTCTCATACCCTGCTAGCTCTCACCATCTTCGAAGGTGTGTGAGTTCTTGGGTCTAAGAACGGGGATAATTAAAGTTGTGTTTAGTAAGTGTTTTTCTTAGTGCATGAAGCTTTCATCTTCATTGCACTAGCTAGTCTTGAAGGAGCACAAAGAATTGTATTGTACAATGTCTCTCTTGATGGGAGAAACCATAATACAAAGCCTTTTGGAGGGGGGACGGCTCCATGCAAATCCGATCCTCAACTATTGTCAATAGCTTAATTTCTCTCTCTTTTGAAAGTATTGTTGATGCTATCTAACTAGGTGTTGAAAGTATTGTTGATGCCATAATGGAACAACTTTATAAATGAATAACCATCTTAGTAATAAATAATAAATATGAATGGATTCTAATATCACCTTGAAAATACATCACGACATTATGGAATAGCTCCATCAAACAATAACCATCTGAATGAGAAATGATATGGATGAATGATTTGTAATCACCATGAAAATGCATCATGACCTCATGAAACAACTCCATGGAATAATAATCATCTCAATGATCAAGGATTAGTATAAATGACTTCTAACATATCATGAAATCATGAAACAACTCTATACAAGAATAATCGTCTTAGTGAGGAATGATCAATATGAACACTTTCTAATCATCATGAAAACATGTCATAGCATCATGCAAAAACTCCATGGAAGAAAAATCATCTCAATGAAAAAGAATCAATACGAACAATATTTAATCATCAAGAAACTGTATCATGGCATCATGGAACAACTCAATAAACCAATAATCATATCAGTAATAAACAACTAGTACGAACAAGTTTTAATCACTATGAAAACGTGTCATGGCATCACAAAACAACTCCATAGAAGAATAACCATCTCAATAGTAAACAATCAATAAATAAAAAAAATTATTCATCAAGAAAACATATCATGACATTATGAAACAACTCTATGGAAGAATAACCATATCAACAAGATGAATAATTAGTACGAACGACTTTTTATCATCATGGAAGCGTATCATAGAATCATGGTACAACTCCATGGAATAATAAAAAACAATCAATACAAATAACTTGTAATCATCATGAAAACATTGAATGGCATCATGGAGAAATACTAACCATCTTAATAAAATGAACGATCAATAATAACGTCTTGTCATCATCATGAAAACGCATCATGGCATCATGGAACAACTCCATGGAATAATAACCATATTAATAATAGAATGATCAGTACGAATGACTTGTAATCATCATGGAAATGCATCATGACATCATGGAATTACTCCATGAAATAATAACCATCTCAATATTAAATGATCAATACAAACAATTTCTAATCATCATGAAAACGCGTCATGGCATCATGGAATAATAATAATTTCAATAACAAACAGTCAATACGAACACCTTGTAATCATCATGGAAATGCGTAATGGCATCATAGAATAACTCCATGGAGTAATAATCATTTTAAAATAGAAAATAGAAATGAACGAACAATACGAACCACTTCTATCATCATGAAAACACATCATGGAACAACTCCATGGAGTAATAACCATCTCAACAATGATTGATTAGTAAGAATGACTCATAATCATCACCTGAAATTATAAATTTCAATAACAAATGATCATAAATAAAAACTATAGGTTTTTTATATTTTCGCTGAAAATAAATTATTAAAATATATCTCTTTGATAAATTATCAAAATTATAACTTTTTAACATCTATATCAATGAATTATAATGATCATATATAACTCTTTGATTTTTCCAATCGACATTCACAAAGAAGAGAAATAATGTGAACTTTCAAAGTATAAGTATGAATATCGATTGAAGATTATAAAATAAATCATCAAAATTGTAAGTATTTGAGATGTAACTATATAAATCATTGAAACATAACACATTAATAATCATCCGAAAAGAATAAACAGAATTAGTCAAACATAAGTTTTTAACATGAATATTTGAATACAACACAGATTATCAAGATGTATAAATGTCAGTAATTTCAAATATATATATATATATATATATATATATATATATCGATTTGATCTTTATCATTGATTACACACAATCAAAACAAAAGGCAAACTAAAAAAATTTCAAGTGATATGACTTTGATGTAACTCGTTGTACATGCATCAAAATATATCTGATATATATGAAATATAAGTATAGAGATCAATCAATTTATGTACCTTTCAATATATAAAACGAATTGAAGATTATGTAAATTTAACATGCATATTTTTTAATTTATTTATTTTATATAAACGGAATTGCATATGATTCATAAAAAGAAAATTCAAGAATTATACAATAAGAAGAATTAAAGATATTGTAATTTCAATATTGTAAACTTTTACTCTATTTCTTTTACACAAATCGAACTGCATATAATCCATGAAAAGCAAATCCAAGAATCATGTAACAAAAAACTCAACACGTATCAATATAGATATCTAATTGAGTACAGCATAATTAACTCTTGATCTAAGTTCTTTTATGCAAGTCAAATTGAATATGATGCATGAAAGGTAAATCAAAGATCATAACAAGAACCTTAACACAAATAGATTTGAAATTTTAAAAACTCATACCTCTTAATGATTTTAATTGAAAACGTGTTGAAAATAGTTAGCAATTTCTTGTAAGTTACTTTCGGTGCAAAATTTGATAAATCTGTCATGACCAACAGCTCCAGAACATCCCAAAACCTTGATAACGACTCTTCAAACATTGAAGTCCGAGTTTCAAGCAGAAAGTTATGATGCTTTTATATTTTGTTGAATTGAAGATTTTTGTTGCGCGCTTGCAAGGTGAAGCTGCGCAAGACAAAAAACGCTCTATTTTTGTGAAGAAAAAGCAACCACGCTCTGATATCTTGCTGAGAAGTATCATAATAACTAATATCTAATTGTCCTAAATGATTTTCTCATGTTAAACTGATCATTTAATATGGGGAAGTGCCAGGGGAGAAAAAGCTAGAATATTGGTTAAGCTGGCAGACTGACCACAGTACGGATCCAAAGGAGGGAAAATAGTGATCCAAAGGGGGGGCCATCTTCAAAAGAGCAATGTGCAACAATGGGATTTAAAGACCGTAAGGTTCAGCCCATTAAGACTTCCAAAATGCTAAGGTTCCAACTTAATTCAAAGGTTATGTCCAAAGGTCAAACACTAGGAAAATTGGATGCTTTGTATGTGTTAAAAAAGTCTTCATAGTTCCTACATAAGAGAGGGCGAGTCCTAGAAGTAGGGGATGAGATAGAAACACACACACACACACACACACACACTCACTCACAAGCCTCCTTTACACAAAGGGAATGAGGGACATGTGTGAGCTCCCTAGCCCAGATGCCCACAAGGTGTACTTAAATCCTATTGGATGGCCATGGAGGTGGACCAATGAGAATTAGGCTAGAGTAAATATAGTTCAAATAAATTAAAAAAACTTAATAAAAGAACCAATAAGAATCAAGCTCTCTAGAAGATTATTGAACAATCTCTCAAGGGGTCCAATGAGCATTCAACAGCCCACTAGCCTGCCTGATTCATATTGGCTAGGAGACAAAGGGGTCCAATGAGAGTTTAGTTGCATCAATTCACTACCTAAAGATCTGACAAAAGGGTAAGGAGGACACATGTCTGAAGGCTATCATTTATTCTCCTTTAATCCTATTGGCTAAGCCTGGAAGACTCCATTGGAGTGATAGCATGAGAAAATAGCATGAGGGGTCGACCAAGACAGAGAGGGGGCTGATTATCTCAAGTCATTATTCCACACACACTCACACAAGCTCATGTGTGAAGCAAGAAGACTCTCCCTCTTCTTCTCAAGATTTAAAGGAAAGCTTATCACCTACTCCAAGGTTGTGAGAAGGGAGGCCTACACCAACAACTCTTGGCTTTGTGATGCAAATCCATCCAAGAGCCAAGCTTCAGTGCATGCTCATCTCCTCTACCATGTTAATTACTAAGCTAAGCTATGCTAATATGAGTGATTATGTGAGAATATATATTATTCTTGTAAGACTACTCCTTCCTCTCAATCTACTCTCATACCCCGCCAGCTCTCACCATCTTCGAAGGTGTGTGAGGTCTTGGACCTGAGACCGTGATGGAATTGATGTTGCGTTTTATAAGTGTTTTGCTTAGTGCTTGAAGCTTCCATCATCATTGCACTAGCTAGTATTGAAGGAACACAAAAAAATTGTATTGTAAAATGACTCTCTTGATGGAGAAACCTATATTACAAAGCCTTTTGGAGGGGGGACCGGCTCCATGTAAATCCAGTCCTCAACTATTGTCAATAGCTTAATTTCTCTCTCTTCTGAAGTATTGTTCATGCTCTCTAAGTAGGTATTATGTGTTTTGTTGCTCTCTTCACCCAAGAACTGTTGTTATGCTCATTAGGAATCTATTATAATGAAATGCTCACTATGTTCATGCTAATTTCCACTACACACAAGTTGTTGAGAGATAAAGAGAGAGCACAGAAATAGAAGCCCAAAGTCTGTGGAATACACACATAAGATGATGTAGATATAGAGGGGACCCGTGTGCTATATATAGAGAAGTCATATATTAAGTAGCTTCACATATAAGCTCAACACCCCCCGCTCAAATAAGGGTCCCTAGCTGTGGATGAAAAAAAACCCTGTGGGGATCAAGGGAAAAACCCACAGCTCTATTTACACCCACCGTTAAGTATAAAAATCATTGAATGTACAAATGTTCATGAGGAGCTACATCACTCCTTTTACAATGAATATTTTACATGGAGCTACATCACTCCTTTCACAATGAATGTTTTATGAGGAGTTACATCACTCATATCCTATCAAATACAGTAATGAATACAAAGATTCAATAAAGAGGTGTAAAAACTAGCGATTAGCTCTTGATAACAACTAAAAAAGTGTCTCCGTGAATCTTTTGTGTAGCTTGTCATCATATGGCATCACCAAACATGTCTTCATGTTATCATCAATATTGCATCACCAAACATGTTTTCATGTTGTCATCAATATGGCATCACCAAACATGTCTTCATAAATCTTTTATTGTCACCAAGTTTGTCTTCATGAAATCAATTCTTTGATCAATCGTACATAGATCATAGACTCAAAAAACATAGTCATGAAAATTTTTCAGCATCGTTAGTGAAATAATTACATTCACAATGCCATAAGAGATGGTTCGCTACGCCACTCTTTTGACAACATATATACGCACGACAACATATGTGTACATAAAGTATGAACGTAAAAGTTCAAGATACGTGATTACGCGATGTAAATGACATGTGTATATACTACATAAAACGATATTTATCAACATAGTCATATCAATGACAACGATATTTAATTATCAACGTAGTCATATGAATGAATATCATCAAAGTATTAACAGAACATCATCATTGTATCAATAAAAATAAATAAATCATCATGGTATCAACCAAAAGCATCATGGTATCACGAGAATAATCATTGTATCAACAAAACAACATCATGGTATCAGCGAGAATAGCCATGGTAACAATGAAACAACATCATGGTATCACCTAGAATAACCATGGTATTGTCAGGACAAGGGTCGTGTAACCTAAAGACACTCCTTGTAGGCACGCCTCTCTCGGGATGCTCGGATGCAAATTATTCCCCATCCAAGCCACTCTCAAAGATAATACGATTAGGTGATGTTACAGCATCAATTCTCTCTCGCTCTCCATGAGGATCTTCTCATGGAGCATGGAGGGATTAGGTGGGCCTCAGTTTTAGCGCCAGAGGGGCGGATTACGTGAAGAGCTCCAGTAATTCCTTGTGGGAGGAGAGATTGATCTCCTTATGCTACAGGAGCATCATCTATGTGACATTTTGGTCGACTGCATTGGACCTGGTGGTAACCAGGGAGGGGTATGTATGACTATTGTGGACTCTTGGCAGCAGGCCATTGTGGACAGAGGTAGTCAAGGTGCGTGACAGGGCTCAATGGATTACTATGCTCAGGGTTGCCTCTTGGCCTTCCTGAACATCTATGCATCCAATGTGGTGAGTTAACATGCAGAGTTTTGGTCTCACTTTGTAAAGTCTCTATCGTATGCAGAGCAATGGTGCATGGGAGGAAACTTCAACATGCTGGAGGACCCCTCTGACAAGATTGGAGGTAGCGATGCTACTGTGCTTGGCACTGAGTTGGTAGCTTGGAGAGCCTATGCATGACTTTGAGGGTTCCAGATGTTGGCAACACTATGGCATCAGGGGGTCACCCTTTAGTAACCCCCTATATAACGTGAGTTCGCAAGGGGTATTAAAAAAAACCCTCTTTTAACATGTCAAAATGAATAAAATGATGCCTTATTTTAGGATTTTTTTTCACAATTGAATATAAAAGCCCCTTATTTCAATGTATCTGTGTTCAATTTCCTAAAATTGCATTTTAAAACCCGTCCTTTCAAACTCACGTCATACATTAACATGATTACATAGTGCACCCCCAAGACTGTGGCTTTCTGAGGCCCCTAAACATCCTGGCCTTCTCTGGTTCGGATCATAGAGTGGGATGAGTGAATCTATCTCGGATAGATCGCTTCTATGCTAGTGACCACATCTGTGAGTTCGATGGGACAATTTTCATTCTAGTTGGGATATCTTTTTTGGACCATGCACCAGTCATTCTCACAGTGACAGATAGACTGAGGAGGGGGAGCACAATGCTACGCATCCCTGAGAGGATATTGCTGGACTGTGAGCTCAGAGAGTGGGGGGTGGCTCTTTGAAAAGAGGGCTTGGACACACACAACTCCCTTGCTGACAGAATGGCCTCTCGACTTAGTCGGCTCTTTCTTGAAGGAGTCTACCACCCGTCTCTTGCTGTAGCCAGACACGAGGAGTAGCATCTCTGACGGGTGTTGCGTCCTTGTAGAGGATGCAAGAGCAGCACCCAAACAGTCCATGGTTGGAGGAGGAGTTGGAGTAGGCTCGTCAGGATCTTGCCATCATAGAGGAGAGGCATCATGAGTTTGCTTTCCGTTGACAGGCATCTCATTGGACTCAGGTGGGTGACAGAGTGATTGGAGCGTTCTTTGAGGAAGTGGGATCCCGACATGTGCATGCCAGTGTCAGCCAGTTGAGGAGTCCCGACATGTCAGCTGCTTCAATTCCAGAGGAAATGCGTGCAGTTTCTATTGACTTTTACTGTGACTTGTTGTCTGCGGAGCCTCAGTCAAAGCATCAAGATGCATACAAAGACAAAGTTTGGGCAAAATTCCTTGTCTTGTGACTGAGGAGATGGTCCGTAGTCTTGAGCTGCCTCTTTAACTAGAGGATATCCACAAGGCCCTTAGAGAACTTCCCCGTGGTAGTTGTCCCAGTGAGGATGGTTTGACTCCAATTGTTTCTTAGAGTAGTGGGACTTGCTTGGCTCAAATCTTTGCAACACTTTTCAGTACATCTTACACACAAGAGATTTGCCTTACAGCATGAGTGAGGGTGTCCAATGCTAAAAAAAATCCAAAGTCTAGGCCTAATTCCTTAATTTGGCCCTAGACCTACCAAAAGTGCTCCAAACTAAGTGAAAGTTCACACATGGCACTTGGCGCTCGAAGAACAAATTTTTGGCGCTCGAAGAACAAATTTTTGGCAAAACAGGTTCAGATTCTATAGAGCAACCTTCCCCCCTTCCTACTTAAGCAGCTACCCTTGAATATGCAGTCCCTCCTAGTAGGTATAAAGCAAAAGTTTTCAGACAGGAGGTAGGAATAAAAACTCTCCTCATGTAGGAACCCTCTTCTTCTAGGAACCCAAGATCTCTAGACAAGGGTAAAAGAGTGCTGAAATCTGATGGATACTAGTCATCAAAGAAATCTTTCAGGACTCAACGGGAATATCAGGATATACCTCACCTAATATGTTTGATGTTCTTTAAGAAATCCCTTCCTCACATACTTTGGTAGCTATTGACTCTGTGCTCATGCAACACTCTGCCACTAAGAGCAATGCAGCTTGAAACCATGTCAATATTGAGGTGCTAATGACAGATAGTCCTAGTGATGAGGACACTCAGTTAGTTATGGATACCTCAATAATTCTCCTCATGAAAGTTGCATCCTTCAATGTTAAGGGTCTCAGCCACCACTCTAGGCTGCTGGTATTTCAAAATTGGTTGTTGACCTCTTATTTGGATATTTGTCTAGTTCAAGAGCATAAGCTGCATGATAAAGCTACGGATGTAATGCACTTTAAAGGATACAGTCTGTTTTTTGGTGGAAAAAAAGAACAATACTCAGGTACTTTGACATATATCAAAAACTCCCTCAAGCCTCAATGGATCCTTGACCATAAATCAGGGAGATGCTTTGTCTTCCAAGTGGAATCCCAATGGGGACCAATGGAAATAAGTAATTTTTATGCTCCTAATGATGAAGCATCTAGAATAGAGTTGTGGAGATGGCTCGCCCATAGGTATTCTTGGAGGAGACTTTAACATGGTGGAGACCTTTGACCAAACCACCTCCTTATTTACTATAATGTCGCTGCCTCAAAGCTCTGAATGTGACACCTTGCAGAGCCAAAATGATTTGGCTGATGCCTGGACTGCTACTTCTAGATCCTCTATAGGATTCATCTTTCACTCCCTATCCCACCAAGGATCCTAGTCCAGAGTAGATAGAATCTACTTTGTTGGATCTGCTTGGCTCCCGAACTCAAAAAAAAAAAAGTTAATGTTGGTACTGCGCTATTAGATCACTTTCCTATTGTCTCACAACTTATTGATATCAAAATGCAAAATATGAAGCCAGCAAGACATGTAGCAATACATCATAATTGCTGGTAAAATGAATGCTCAGAAAGGTAGTCATAAGGTAATGCAAGCCAGAGAAAGAGCAAAACATCTTGTGCTTAAAGCTGGTAGACAGTCTACTGCGTTGTGTCACAAGGAAATACAAGAGCTAACTGCTACTAGAGATGTACTTTTAGATATTTGGAAAATGGATCAATGTAAAAAACTGAGATATCTATGTAGACAATGGGTGGTTGCAGATGGGAAAGACTCATCCAAATCCTTTTATAAAAAACTCAAGTTAAAAAAAAAGGCAGAATCTGTCAGTTCTTCACAATGGTGATAGGACTCCTCTAAGCAAGGGAACTGAAATTCTAGATATGACTACCCAGTATTCTAGTGCTATACTTAATGTAAGCCCAGATGTAGCTTCTGAAAGAATAAATGCTATTGAATCTCTCTTTGACTACAGTCACTCCATGCATTGAGGTTGCAAAAGCTTACAGCTTGGAGAAACCACTAAATGAGGCAGAGTTGGAATATGTGTTGAGCAAAATTACCAAATGAAAAATGTCCTGGCATTTGTGGAATATCCAAGGAATTTATGGAGTCCTTTTGGTCAGAATTGAAAGGAATAGTGTGCCCATTGTTGAATGCAATTTGGATGTCTCAATGCATGGATCCTGCCCTCGAGCAGGGAATCATAAAGCAGATCCCTAAGAACACCTTCCCTAAAACTCTGTTTGATTGGAGGCCCTTCACCATGACGGGATTCTTTACAGAATGCTGGCCAAATCTATTGCTATCAAAATAGAACTTGAGCTGCAAAAACAGAGTCACCGTGCCCAAACAGGCTTCATTGATGGCAGATCTATTTATGATAACACACTTATAGTCCATCTAGGTATAGAACATACTATAAATTATAAGCAGGACATGGTTATGTTTCAAATTGATTTTGTCAAGGCTTTTGAAATAGTGCAGTGGGGTTTTGTGCAAAGTGTACTAAAGAAGATGGGGTTTGGCAATAGAATAAGCAACTTCATCAACTTGTTGGGGCAACAGGCCTTCTCCAAAGTTGTGACTAATGGTAGAATCTTTGAGAAGGTGAGTATTGCAAGATTTGTTAGAAAAGGTTGTCCTATCAGCCCACTTTTTTTTGTTGTTGCAACTCACCCTTTGTATTCTTATTTGGATGCCCTTGCTGCAAATGGGCACTTGCAAACTCTTCATCTGGGCTCTAAACAAGTAATAGGTAAAGGATTTGCAGACAACACCTTTGTGTTCCTCAAAGCAAACAATATCAATGTATTGCGATGTATAAAAGTACTAGACTTATATACATTAGCAGCTAGGTTAAATCTAAATTTAACCAAATCTGCCCTCATTGATATTTGAGTCACGAACTTTGATGCTCTAATTTGGTATGGAAAGAGGTACCCAAAAGGCCATGTATTCAGACACTTGGGATACCCCATTGGAGTGGGTGCGTCTCAAACCGAGTTGCAACAATGGGTAGTGGAGAAGGTGCAAGCCAAAATTGTACCTTGGTACTGTGATGAATGGCCCCTACATGTCAGATTAAGGATAGTCTAATCTATCCTCATCCCTTACATGATGTAGTGCTTGCCTTTGTTGGACTGGTCCGACAAAATGTTACAAAAATGTACAACATCCATGTCTAGGTTTTTATGGAGGATTCATTCTGTCGCGGCTGCCTTGATTGCCTGGGATAAACTGCCCTTCCGGTACACATTGGGTGGTCTGTACATTCTAATATTAAATTACATGCCCAGGCAAGAAGGGATTGCCTCACAAAGCACATCTTGGATAATGATATTGATTGTTCAGTATCCTTGTGGAAATTGATTGATACAGCTGTAGTGTACTTTCATGGGGTTTGGCATGTGAATGTTTGGGATAAACTGTTTTCAGCTGCTCCATTAAAAACTGGGTTTGATATCTCCAATATGTTGATAAAAACATGAAAAAAGAGCTGCTCTATTTTGCATTGGGAAGAGAGAATCATGTACACTGGTAATTATTTGGGTGCTGAAAACATATATTGGAGATTTGTGTTTACAGTTCCTCCTACCAAATTGATGGGAAAACCTGCTATTACCCTATTCAATCAAAAAGGGTATTCTTCAAATTAATCAAATACTAGACTCTAACCTTGAGTTGAAACTATTTTCTACAGCCAGACGACAGTAAAAATGCGGAGTCAGGTTCATAGGACTGTGGCACCAGCTAGGAGCACATGTATTTAGCCTACCTGTTTTTGGCCAGCCAAACCTGAAAGACAGACATAGAGATTGGACTTTGCCAGTGTGTACGGCCAATATGTAGAAATCATCTTCTTCAATTTTTTATTCATCTTCTTTACCAGATTCTTGTATTGATGGAAGATGTAATAAACAATGTGGATTACATATGCACAATAAATGGTGGTTGAATGTATTATCTGCTATATGGTGAATTCCAAACCAGTTCAAATTCAAAGTCTTTTTATGGAAGTATGTACAGGGGTATTGCCTACAGGTTGTAACCTTAAAACAAAGGTATTTACAGATGAGAAGTGCAGCAGATGTAAGGGTAATGAGTATGTTAGACATGTTTTTTGGCATTGTAAAATAGTTGCAGAGCAGTGAAAATGGACTGAATATATATGTGGTCTACATCTTAGGGAGTTCAAATTGACTTTATCCAAGGTGAACACACACCACGACAATGCCCTAGAATTTACAGTATAGTCATTCAGAGTTTGGATTTTGTGGTTTATATGGTCAATGAGGAATATGGCTACATTTGACAGTAGCACAGGATTTAAGCAGACAGTGCCTATGTTAGTCAAAGACAGATTGTTGGTGGATAGAGTTTCTTTACAAGATCAAGCCATAAAGGAAAGGGTGCTCCAAGTCATCCATAGGTTGAAGGTGTAATAGCTAAGAGAATGGAATTCCTGAACACGATGCTAACATGTAAGATAATGTAATATAGAACAAAGGATTTGAGATTGAGAGAGAGAGAGAGAGAGAGAGAGAGAGAGAGAGAGAGAGAGAGAGAGAGAGAGAGAGAGAGAGAGAGAGAGAGAGAGAGAGAGAGAGAGATAGATAGAGAGACATGCTGGCATGGTAACGCACTTAGCCCTTTAGCTACAAGATTGTTGCTACGTATGCCACCTTGCAGCTAGACATGGCTCCACAAATTAGATAAAGAGTAGATGTTGTTGGCTACCACTGGACCACATATGGAAATCTAGCTAGGTGGTATATCCACAATGCCGCTTGATGCAGCTACAGGCTCTGAAGCTCACTATCCATATATACAGTAGATAGGCATGATGGAGCTTCCGCCATCTCGCCTTGACCACCGCTTCATATAGCTACATGCTTGAAGTTCACGATGGCAATAGAAAGTACATAAAGAGAGAGGCTTTTATTTATCACCAGATTCCTTTGAGCTTTCAAGAATTTTTTTTTTTGTTATGCATAATAATAGTAGCTAGAGAGGTGAGGGGAGTAAGGACAATTTGATCATCTGTCCGGTTTTGCCTTTGTTGCTCAACTAGCTACTCACTATAAGAGGGAAAATTGAGAACCACCCCTTAGTACCGCGGATTAACAAATGAAAATGGAGAGAGAAAAAGTTGTGTTGGTGGTAATATAAGCAGAAATAGGTGCAACAATAATTTATTAGTAATATATGTGATAATAGTCACGGATATATATCCGCAACTATTATCACATATATTGCTTGCACCCCCATTACCGCGGACATAACCGCTATACGGCTATTCAAAAATAAAGGTGCTCATTTGAGCCACCCAATTTTGGGTGGCCCAAAGGTGCTCATTTGGGTGGCCCAAATGAGCACCTTTAGTTTTGACCTACATAAAATATATGCAACATCAATTGCATTTTGGAAAAGTGTAAATAAAAAAATAAACAATAGAGTATACCTTACCTTGACAATTTAAAGTGCAAAAGACAAATAATTTAAAATTTTTACAAATAAGATAAAAATTTTAGTTCAAGTGTATATACATATGCTCATAGAGTTTTTGTTGTGCCACATAGAGACTTTAAGAGCTAACTTGCATTTATACGTCGGAATAACAATATTTGTACGTACAATGTGATATTATACGATGTATATCCGCATTGTATGCGTATATCCGAATAAAACTACATTAAAAAAGCGTCGTGATAGTTTGTTTGAATTGTTGCGACAATGGCGCTTGCGATAGAGACACAGAGAGAGCAAGTAGCCACAGGGTATCACTTCTGATTCTCTTTTTGTTTTGTTCTCTCACTTTGTATTTACTAGCACTGCTATTTTGGAGCATTGCTCACACCTCACTGCTAGTTTACAGGTTAGGATCCTCTCTTTGGCTGTATTGACCATCGTGTCACACTGCAAAGAGAGAGAGAGAGAGAGAGAGAGAGAGTTTAGAGACCTGTCCTTGTTTGTGTTGATCCTCGTGACACACTACAAGGGGGTTTTATACTTTAGACAATTGGTCCTTGACTGCTGGTGACCTCGGTGTCGCACTACAAGGAGTAGCTTAGGATGTGCAATTAGGATCCTTGTCTCTGGTTACTGCTGACCACCACATCGCACTACAAGGAGGAGTTAGCTATCTTACATCCTTTGTTCGTGGTTGTTGCAGACCACCACGTCGCACTGCAATAAGATTGGGTTTAATAGATTTCTCATCTCTGACTGTTGCTGACCACTGTTTCGCACTGTAAGGAGGGGTTAGGCATTTTAAATCCTTCGTTCTTCCTTGTTGCTCACCATTGCGTCACACTGTAGGAAGATTGGATTCAATAGACTACCCATCTCTGGTTGTTGTTGACCACCGCGTTGCACTGCAAGTTATGAATGGATTTAAGAAATTCCCCGTCTCTGGTTGTTGCTGACCATTGTGTCGCACTACAAAGAGGGGTTAGGTATTTTAAATCCTTCGTTCTGGCTATTGCTGACCACCGCATCGCACTGTCGGTTGATTGGATTTATTAAATTCCCTGTCTCTAACTATTGTTGACCACCATGTCGCACTACACGGAGGGGTTAGGTATTTTAAATCCTTCATTCTTGGTTGTTGCTGACCACTGTGTCGCACTGTCGGTTGATTGGGTTTAATAGATTCTCTATCTTTGGTTGTTTTTTATCACCCTGCCGCATTGCTAGGAGGGGTTATGTATTTTAAATCCTTCATCTGTGGCTGCTGCTAACTACCGCGTCGCACCGCAGGAAGATTGGTTTTAATAGATTCTTTGTCTCTTGTTGTTGTTAACCACACCGTTGTAGTGAAGGGAGGGGTTATGTATTTTTAGATCTTTCATTGCTAGTTGTTGTTGACCATCGCTTCGCACTGCAGAAAGAGGTATCATATCATATAGCTGCTCATTTTCAAATGTTACATATCATTGAATTGTTTTACAAAGAGGACTATTGTAATTTTATAATTGTAAATAAGTATTTTAATTCATGAAATATATTTACATTTTTCATTCGCTGCGGATGAGTATAACCGAGACCTACAAGAATCTTTCCAAAAGATTAAGGATACTATCTCTATCTCACAACAAAGGCAAAAGGCTGTTGCTGTAAGCAGAAGATCCCAAGCCTTTAAAGAAAATGATTAGGTCTTACTTAAATTTTTCGAGGCTCGATTAGGGCACACAACGGGCAAGAATCCTATGGGACAACAAAAGTACTATGCTAAGTTATCAAAAAGGTACTATGGTCTCTTCCAGATTCTTAAGCCAATCAATGAGATGGCCTATCAACTCAAGTTGCCCAGCCATTGGCTCATACACAATGCTTTTCATGTGAGCCTACTAAAGCCCTACAAAGGAGATCCACCTCAAGAACCAACTATTGAAGACCCACCGGAGATTGAGGACCAAGAAGAGGTGCTGCAACCCGAGTCCATTCTCTAACATGAAAACAAGGTATTAAGAGGCAATAACACTATCCGATGGTATCTTATTAAGTTAAAGAATTATCCTTTTAAATGTGCTAGATGGATGTAAGGCATACAATTAAAGGATAACCTAAACCTTGTCAATGCTTATAATTCTTCCCTACACTAAGAAAATGTACAAATGTTCAAAATAAACAGAGTCTTTTTCTTATAAGACTCTCTTTTTTATTTATTGTGCATAAATGTTAAGTAGTATGCATGCTTAGAATCCAGTTTGTGGAGACGGCGTCTTCCAAACACCAAGTAGAGCTTGTCTCTCTACTATGGAAGATTGATAGGACTAACGTGCATACATGTTTGCGGCAGCCTTAGGCTCTCAAGAGCCAAATGTATGAGTCATCCATTTTGGAGCAATTGACAGAGAGAGGGAGACACAGAGCGATAAAGAGAGAGAGAGAGAGAGAGAGAGAGAGAGAGAGAGAGAGAGAGAGAGAGAGAGAGAGAGAGAGAGAGAGAGAGAACTGTAGTAAATTTTGAACTTCACATTATGCTCAGACATGAGCAAATATAGTCTAGAGAGAGAGAAACAGAGAAGCAAACTTGCTACACGCACTTGTTGTGAAGGTTGTTCAAAAGTAGACTAAGTTGGGAACACCACGCTTTCAATAGAAACAACTTTTGTGCATTTAAAAGGGTCATCTGTGAAACTCTCCTGCCATGGCAGCCTCCTGTGTATATTGCTACTTAATGGTGAAAGGCTCCTTTAGCTCTCGAGCCATGGGACTATAAGCAAAAGGGGAACAAAATCTCATGATATGAAGTTGTTAGAATGAATCATTACTTTGTGACAAGGTGAGGGGACGATGAGTCCAGAACCCTCTTTAAAGGTTACAAACAAAGATTAATGGAAATTTAGTAAAATACACTATGTTACTTACGATGCACTTTGCTATTGGAAGTTTTAAGTCAACCAAAACTTTTGTCAAGGACCATAGATTTTTGCACACTAGTGGCATTCTTAAATGTATTTCATGACGCACGTAAAGAACATAGCATGAACATGGATTTCAATTCAACATAAAAATTAAGCTTTTTCAGTGTCAATTGAGTTGAGGATTGTAAGTTCAAATTGATGTTTTCATCATAAAAATAAGAAATCATTGAAATTATAAGAAATCATCACGAAATAATTATATGAAGTAAAACTATTTAGATCACCAAAAATCATTATGCAAGAACTTCATGGCATCATAAAATAAATCTATAGGATAATAAACATAACAAAATATCATAAAGTGATATCATGAAATCACAAAACGGTAATCTTAACTATTAAAAATGAGCTTAAAATAACAACATGGTATAATGAATTGACTTCATGCAATAATAATTCTTTCAATTATAATAAATCATCATGAAAAAATATCATCGTATTAAAATGACTATATCTAACAAAAAACTATCTCAATTACACTAAGTCATCCATGAAACAATGCTATGGAACATAAAACCATTTCAATAAGAAACCATCCATATCATCATGAAACTCTATCATGGTATTATGAAACAAGACCACGAATGAATAAAATTTCTTACTAACAAAATCAATAGAAACGACTTCTAATTATTATGAAAATATAGCATGTCTTATAGAACAACTCCATGAAAAAATAACTATCTTCGTAAAAAATGATTTTGAAGATACATCATGCCATAATGGAACAACTTTATAAAATGAATAACCATCTTAGTAATAAATAATAAATATGAATGGATTCTAATATCACCTTGAAAATACATCACGACATTATGGAATAGCTC
Source organism: Adiantum capillus-veneris (assembly GCF_014529385.1). Taxonomy (NCBI): domain Eukaryota; kingdom Viridiplantae; phylum Streptophyta; class Polypodiopsida; order Polypodiales; family Pteridaceae; genus Adiantum; species Adiantum capillus-veneris. The sequence goes on along the minus strand of NC_140940.1, from coordinate 61,213,277 downwards.
CATCAAACAATAACCATCTGAATGAGAAATGATATGTACGAATGATTTGTAATCACCATGAAAATTCATCACGACCTCATAAACCAACTCCATGGAATAATAATGATCTCAATGATCAAGGATTAGTATAAATGACTTATAACATATCATGAAATCATGAAACAACTCTATACAAGAATAATCGTCCTAGTGACGAATGATCAATATGAACACTTTCTAATCATCATGAAAACATGTCATAGCATCATGCAAAAACTCCATGGAAGAAAAATCATCTCAATAAAAAAGAATCAATACGAACAATATTTAATCATCAAGAAACTGTATCATGGCATCATGGAACAACTCAATAAACCAATAATCATATCAGTAATGAACGACTAGTACGAACAAGTTTGAATCACTATGAAAATGTATCATGGCATCACAAAACAACTCCATAGAAGAATAACCATCTCAATAGTAAACAATCAATAATTATAAAAAATATTCATCAAGAAAACATATCATGACATTATGAAACAACTCTATGAAAGAATAACCATATCAACAAGATGAATAATTAGTACGAACATGGAATAACTCCATGGAATAATAATAATTTCAATAACAAACGGTTAATACGAACACCTTGTAATCATCATGGAAATGCGTATTGGCATCATAGAATAACTACATGGAGTAATAATCATTTTAAAATAGAATAGAAAATAGAATGAACGAACAATACGAACCACTTCTATCATCATGAAAACACATCATGGAACAACTCCATGGAGTAATAACCATCTCAAGAATGATTGATTAGTAAGAATGACTCATAATCATCACCTGAAATTATAAATTTCAATAACAAATGATCATAAATAAAAACTATAGGTTTTTTATATTTTTGACTGAAAATAAATTATTAAAATATATCTCTTTGATAAATTATCAAAATTATAACTTTTTAACATCTATATCAATCAATTATAATGATCATATATAACTCTTTGATTTTTCCAATCAAAAGAGAAAATAATTCACCAAAATAAATGTCAAGGGAACAGAATAATAGAGATAGACAGCAAAAACAAAGGAATAAATCTTTGTACTGATAGTGTTTGATACAATAGAGGAGCAAAATATATGGGCGCACTCCGTTGTACGGAGCTCGAACCTCCCGACCACCCCCGAGGTTGAATTCGCTTGCATGCAGCGTCTCACTCGCACTCGCACTCGCAGAAGAGAGATCGGTGAATGATCCCCAAAATGCACCACCCGTCCTTCTATTCTGTATTTTTCCTCCAAAAGCATGCGACCTCTCAAAATGGCCGCTTTTCTATTTTTGGCGTTCGGTCGACTCGACTTGAGCACCAAGTGTACCTGCGAGAACAAGGTAAAAACGTGATCGCGAAGCGATCCGTAAAGGTTAGATTTTTGAAACTTTTTTTTTTTGTTTCACAAAATTTTCAGTTGTCTTCAACTGTATATAACTCCCAAACGGAGCCAAAACAGCCCAAGTCCGTCTCACACAATCTTGTTGCCTTCGCTGCGCTCTTCGACGGCTATGTGATGAAAAATTTTCATAGCTTGCTCTGATTTGCTGAAAATCAACCTGCAAAACAACATTTTCTAGAAAAACGATGCAAAAACAACAAATCCCACTTTTTTCTTAATCTTTGGCCCTCAACGAGCATCAAAACATCAAAATCTCTAAAGACTCAAAGAATAAAAGTTGTTCCTTATAACGCAGGCTTCAATCGCTTCATACATCACTTTTACAAAATCCCACGTTAACACCTTCAAAAATGCCCCAGAAAGTGCCTTTCGGATCAAAAAATTTTATTGGACGAAAACAATCCACACATCCTTCTACACAGTGGACTAACTTTAAAACGACCAAAAGTTCCTAGAAAAACAAAATTTATTACTAAAACACCTCAAAATCAAGTCCTGTTACAATAAAACTCTTCAATAAATTGTTAAAATATAACACTTTGATAAATCATCAAAAATATAATCATCGACATTCACAAAGAAGAGAAATAATGTGAACTTTCAAAGTATAAGTATCAATATCTATTGAAGATTATAAAATAAATCATCAAAATTGTAAGTATTTGAGATGTAACTATATAAATCATTGAAACATAACACGTTAATTATCATCCGAAAAGAATAAACAAAATTAGTCAAACATAAGTTTTTAACATGAATCTTTGAATACAACACAAATTATCAAGATGTATAAATGTCAGTAATTTCAAATATATATATATATATATATATTATATATATATATATATATATATATCGATTTGATCTTTATCATAGATTACACACAATCAAAACAAAAAGCAAACTAAAAAGATTTCAAGTGATATGACTTTGATGTAACTCGTTGTACATGCATCAAAATATATGTGATATATATTAAATATAAGTATAGAGATCAATCAATTTATGTACTTCTTTCAATATATAAAACGAATTGAAGATTATGTAAATTTAACATGCATAATTTTTAATTTATTTATTTTATATAAACCGAATTGCATATGATTCATAAAAAGAAAATTCAAGAACTATACAATAAGAAGAATTAAAGATATTGTAATTTCAATATTGTAAACTTTTACTCTATTTCTTTTACACAAATCGAACTGCATATAATCCATGAAAAGCAAATCCAAGAATCATGTAACAAAAAACTCAACACGTATCAATATAGATATCTAATTGAATACAACATAATTAACTCTTGATCTAAGTTCTTTTATGCAAGTCAAATTGAATATGATGCATGAAAGGTAAATCAAAGATCATAACAAGAACATTAACACAAATAGATTTGAAATTTTAAAAACTCATACCTCTTGATGATGTTGAGCTTATATGTGAAGTTACTCAATATATGGCTTCTCTATATATGGCACCCAGGTCCCCTCTATATATACATCATCTCATGTGTGTATTCTACACACTTTGGGGTTCTACTTCTGTGCTCTCTCCTTCTCTCTCAACATGGTATCAGAGCAGTACGTTTCTGTTTTCAATTAGATATCTATATTGATGTGGTCTACAACTTTGCAGAAGGAAGTTTTCTCAAATTCTGCACTGATTTTGAGTTATCGTTCACGGACTGCGTACATACCTGAAAAACAGCTTTCGTGTATTGTTTTTTATTGTTGTGCTAATTGAAAACGATTTTGCAGAAACTACCCGCATGAGAGACCGGAATTGATGTGGTCTACAACTTTGCAGAAGGAAGTTTTTTCAAACTCTGCACCGATTTTGAGTAATCGTTCGCGGACTGCATACATACCTGAAAAGCAACTTTCACTTTTTGTTTTTGATTTTTGTGCTAATTGGAAACGATTTTGCAGAAACTACTCGCTAGAGAGACCGGAATTGATGTGGTCTACAACTTTGCAGAAGAAAGTGTTTTCAAATTCTGCACGGATTTTGAGTTATCGTTCGCGGACTGTGTACATACCTGAAAAGCAATTTCCGTTTTTTGTTTTTGATTTTTCTGCTTGTTGAAAACGATTCTGCAGAAACTACCCCGTGAAAAAGACCGGAATCGATGTGGTCTACAACTTTGCAGAGAAGAAAGTGTTTTCAAATTCTGCACCAATTTTGAGTTATCGTTCGCGGACTGCGTACATACCTAAAAAGCAATTTCCGTTTTTTGTTTTTTATTTTTCTGCTTATTGAAAACGATTTTGCAGAAACTACCCGCGTGAGAGACCGGAATCGATGTGTCCTACAACTTTGCAGAAGAAACTACCCACGATGGGGATTGGAATCGATGTGGTCTATAACTTTGCAGAAGAAAGTTTCTCTAAATTCTGCACCGATTTTGGGTTATCGTCTCGGACTGCGAATATGTTTGAAAATCAAAATTTTACTTTTTGCTTTTGATTTTTCTCATAATTGAAAACTTCTCAATTATATTTTTCTTCATCAATCATATATTTGTTACTGACGTAACTGCAGAAGCCAGTTACACATCGTTCCGATTCAGTCGAGCCGTTGATGATCGTCCAAATTCTATCGAGCTACTGTTGGTACATGATCTTTTATTATATGATATACTCGTTCATTGATTCTCGTATAATTATTCTTTTAGAGATATAGTTTACGTCGTTTTATTGATAATTTCTCATTGATACCATAGTGATTTTGATGGTACCATGATGATATTTTGTTAATACTTTGGTCATGGTGATTTTCGTTGATACCATGATGATATGTCATTGATACCATGGTTATTCTCGGTGGTGCCATGATGATATTTCGTTGATACCATGGTTATTCTCGGTGATTCCATGATGATATTTCTTTGATTTCATGGTGATTTTTGTTGATACCATGATGATGTTTTGTTGATACCATGGTTATTCTCGGTGATACCATGATATTGTTTCGTTGATACCATGGTTATTCTCGGTGATGCCATGATGATGTTTCGTTGATACCATGGTTATTCTCGGTGATGCCATGATGTTGTTTCGTTGATACAATGATTATTCTCGGTGATATCATGATGCTTTTCGTTGATACCATGATCATTTATTCATTTTTATTGATATAATGATGATATTTTGTTAATACTTTGATGGTATTCATTGATCACTACATTGATAAATGTTGTTTTATGTAGTATATACACATATCATTTGTATCACGTAATCACACATTTTGTACTTTTACGTTTATACTTTATGTACCATATGTTGTCGTGCGTATATATGTCGTCAAAAGAGTGGCGTCGCGAACCATCTCTTATGGCATTGTGAACATAATTATTTCATTAACGATGCTAATAATTTTCATGACATGTTTTTTCTGGAGTTTATGATCTATGTAGGATTGATCAAAGAATTGATTTTATGAAGACAAACTTGGTGACAAAAAGATTTATGAAGATATGTTTGGTGATGCCATATTGATGACAACATGAAGACATGTTTGGTGATGCGATATTGATGACAAGCTACACAGCAGATTCACGGAGACACTTTTGATTACAAGCTAATCGATAGCTTTTACACCTCTTTATTGAACCTTTGTATTCATTATTGTATTTATAGGATAGGAGTAATGTAACTCCTCATAAAACATTCATTGTAAAAGGAGTGATGTAGCTCCTCGTAAACATTTGTATATTCAATGATTTTTATAATATAACGGTGGGTGTATATAGAGCTGTGGGTTTTTCCCTTGATCCCCCAAGGGTTTTTTCATCCACAGTTAGGGACCCTTATTTGAGCGGGGGTGTTGAGCTTATATGTGAAGCTACTCAATATATGGCTTCTCTATATATGGCACCCAGGTCCCCTCTATATATACATCATCTCATGTGTGTATTCTACACACTTTGGGGTTCTACTTCTGTGCTCTCTCCTTCTCTCTCAACAGATGATTTTAATTGAAAACGTGTTGAAAATAGTTAGCAATTTCTTGTAAGTTACTTTCGATGTAGAATTTGATAAATCTGTCATGACCAACAGCTCCAGAACGTCCCAAAACCTTGATAACGACTCTTCAAACATTGAAATCTTAGTTTCAAGCAGAAGTTATGATGCTTTTATATTTTGTTGAATTGCAGATTTTTGTTGCGCGCTCGCAAGGTGAAGCTGCGCAAGACAAAAAACGCTCTATTTTTGTGAAGAAAAAGCAACCACGGTCTAATATCTTGCTGAGAAGTATCATAATAACTAATATCTAATTGTCCTAAATGATTTTCTCATGTTAAACTGATCATTTAATATGGGGAAGTGCCAGGGGAGAAAAAGCTAGAATATTGGTTAAGCTGGCAGACTGACCACAGTACGGATCCAAAGGAGGGAAAATAGTGCAATGAGCAATGTGCAACAATGGGCTTTGAAACCGTAAGGTTCAGCCCATTAAGACTTCCAAAATGCTAAGGTTCCAACTTAATTCAAAGGTTATGTCCAAAGGTCAAACACTAGGAAAATTGGATGCTTTGTATGTGTTTAAAAAGTCTTCATAGTTCCTACATAAGAGGGGGCGAGTCCTAGAAGTAGGGGATGAGATAGAAACACACACACACACACACACACACTCAGAAGCCTCCTTTACACAAAGGAAATGGAAACTTCAACATGTTGGAGGACCCCTTTCACAAGATTGGAGGTAGCAATGCTACTGTGCATGGCACTGAGTTGGTAGCTTGGGAGAGGCTATGCATGACTTTGAGGGTTCCAGATGTTTGGCAACACTATGGCATCAGGGAGTTCATCGTTCAGTAACCCCCCTATATAACGTGAGTTCTGTTGAGCTTATATGTGAAGCTACTCAATATATGGCTTCTCTATATATGGCACCCAGGTCCCCTCTATATATACATCATCTCATGTGTGTATTCTACACACTTTGGGGTTCTACTTCTGTGTTCTCTCCTTCTCTCAACATGGTATCAGAGCAGTACGTTTTTGTTTTCGATTTTTTCTCCTGATCAAAATCGATTTTGCAGAAACTACCCGCGACAGAGATCGGCCTCGATGTGGTCTACAACTTTGCAGAAGAAAGTGTTTTCAAATTCTGCACCGATTTTGAGTTATCGTTCGCGGACTGCGTACATACCTGAAAAGCAACTTCCGCTTTTTGTTTTTTGATTTGTTTGTTTTTGCTAATTGAAAACGATTTTGCAAAAACTACCCACTTGGGAGACTAGAATCGATGTGGTCTACAACTTTGCAGAAGAAAGTGTTTTCAAATTCTGCACCGATTTTGAGTTATCTTTCGCGGACTGCGTACATACATAAAAAGCAATTTCCGTTTTTTTGTTTTTTATTTTTCTGCTTATTGAAAACGATTTTGCAGAAACTACCTGCGTGAGAGACCAGAATCGATGTGTTCTACAACTTTGCAGAAGAAACTACCCGCTATGGGAGACCGGAATCGATGTGGTCTATAACTTTGCAGCAGAAAGTTTCTCTAAATTCTGCACCGATTTTGGGTTATCGTCTCGGACTACGAATATGTTTGAAAATCAAAATTTTACTTTTTGCTTTTGATTTTTCTCATAATTGAAAACTTCTCAATTATATTTTTCTTCATCAATCATATATTTGTTACTGACGTAACTTTGCTGCAGAAGCCAGTTACACATCGTTCCGATTCAGTCGAGCCGTTGATGATCGTCCAAATTCTATCGAGCTACTGTTGGTACATGATCTTTTGTTATATGATATACTCGTTCATTGATTCTCGTATAATTATTCTTTTAGAGATATAGTTTACGTCGTTTTATTGATAATTCTCATTGATACCATAGTGATTTTGATGGTACCATGATGATGTTTTGTTAATACTTTGGTTATGGTGATTTTCGTTGATACCATGATGATATGTCATTGATACCATGGTTATTCTCGGTGGTGCCATGATGATATTTCATTGATACCATGGTAATTTTCGGTGATGCCATGATGATGTTTCGTTGATACCATGGTTATTCTCGGTGATGCCATGATGTTGTTTCGTTGATTCCATGGTGATTTTGTTGATACCATGATGATGTTTTGTTGATACCATGGTTATTCTCGGTGATACCATGATGTTGTTTCGTTGATACCATGGTTATTCTCGGTGATGCCATGATGATGTTTCGTTGATACCATGGTTATTCTCGGTGATGCCATGATGTTGTTTCGTTGATTCCATGGTGATTTTTGTTGATACCATGATGATGTTTTGTTGATACCATGGTTATTCTCGGTGATACCATGATGTTGTTTCATTGATACCATGGTTATTCTCGGTGATGCCATGATGATGTTTCGTTGATACCATGGTTATTCTCGGTGATGCCATGATGTTGTTTCGTTGATACAATGATTAATCTCGGTGATATCATGATGCTTTTCGTTGATACCATGGTCATTTATTCATTTTTATTGATATAATGATGATATTTTGTTAATACTTTGATGGTATTCATTGATCACTACATTGATAAATGTTGTTTTATGTAGTATATACACATATCATTTGTATCACGTAATCACACATTTTGTACTTTTACGTTTATACTTTATGTACCATATGTTGTCGTGCGTATATATGTCGTCAAAAAGAGTGGCGTCGCGAACCATCTCTTATGGCATTGTGAACGTAATTATTTCATTAACGATGCTAATAATTTTCATGACATGTTTTTTTTTTGGAGTCTATGATCTATGTAGGATTGATCAAAGAATTGATTTTATGAAGACAAACTTGGTGACAATAAAGATTTATGAAGATATGTTTGGTGATGCCATATTGATGACAACATGAAGACATGTTTGGTGATGCGATATTGATGACAAGCTACAGAGCAGATTCACGGAGACACTTTTGATTACAAGCTAATCGATAGCTTTTATACCTCTTTATTGAACCTTTGTATTCATTATTGTATTTGATAGGATAGGAGTAATGTAACTCCTCATAAAACATTCATTGTAAAAGGAGTGATGTAGCTCCTCGTAAACATTTGTATATTTAATGATTTTTTATAATATAACGGTGGGTGTATATAGAGCTGTGGGTTTTTCCTTGATCCCCCAAGGGTTTTTTCATCCACAGTTAGGGACCCTTATTTGAGCGGGGGTGTTGAGCTTATATGTGAAGCTACTCAATATATGGCTTCTCTATATATGGCACCCAGGTCCCCTCTATATATACATCATCTCATGTGTGTATTCTACACACTTTGGGGTTCTACTTCTGTGTTCTCTCCTTCTCTCAACAAGTTCGCAAGGGGTATTTGAAGAAACCCTCTTTTTAACATGCCAAAATGAATAAAATGATGCCTTATTTTAAGGTTTTTTTTCACAATTGAATATAAAATCCCTTATTTCAATGTATCTCTATTGAATTTCCTAAAATTTCATTTTAAAACCCGTCCTTTCAAACTCACGTCATACATTAACATGATTACATAGTGCACCCCTATGACATCCTGGCCTTCTCTGGTTCGGATCGTAGAGTGGGATGAGTGAATATATCTCGGATAGATCGCTTCCATGGTAGTGACCACATCTGTGAGTTCGATGGGACAGTTTTCATTCTAGTTGGGATATCTTTTTTGGACCATGCACCAGTCATTCTCATAGTGACAGATAGATTGAGGAGGGGGAGCACAATGCTACGCATCCCTGAGAGGATATTGCTGGACTCTGAGCTCAGAGAGTGGGGGGTGGCTCTTTGAACAGAGGGCTTGGACATGCACAACTCCCTTGCTGACAGAATGGCCTCTGGACTTAGTCAGCTCTTTCTTGAAGGAGTCTACCACCCGCCTTTGGCTGTAGCGAGACACGAGGAGTAGCATCTCTGACGGGTGTGTTGCGTCCTTGTAGAGGATGCAAGAGCAGCACCCAAACAGTCCATGGTTGGAGGAGGAGTTGGAGTAGGCTCGCCAGGATCTTGCCATCACAGAGGAGAGGCATTATGAGTTTGCTTTCCATTGACAGGCATCTCATTGGACTCAAGTGGGTGATAGAGTGATTGGGGCGTTCTTTGAGGAAGTGGGATCCGGACATGTGCATGCGAGTGTCAGCTAGTTGAGGCAGTCCAGACATGTCATTTGCTTCAAATCCAGAGGACATGCGTGCAGTTTCTATTGACTTTTATCGTGACTTGTTGTCTGCGCTGAGCCTCAGTCAAAGCGTCAAGATGCATACAAAGAGAAAGTTTGGGCACAAATTCCTTGTCTTGTGACTGAGGAGATGCTCCGGAGTCTTGAGCTGCCTCTTTAACTAGAGGAGATCCACAAGGCCCTTAGAGCACTTCCCCGTGGTAGTTGTCCTAGTGAGGATGGTTTGACTCCCAATTGTTTCTTAAGGTACTGGGACTTGCTTGGCTCAAATCTTTGCAGCACTTTTCAGTACATCTTACACACAAGAGATTTGCCTTACAGCATGAGTGAGGGTGTCGAATGCTCAAAAAAATCCAAAGTCTAGGCCTAATTCCACAATTTGGCCCTAGACCTACCAAAAGTGCTCCAAACAAATGAAAGTTCACACATGGCAAACACATAGTATATACATCACACCGCTTTTCTCAAATAACCATTTTCCAAGATTATTAGACATCATACATGTATGATTTCTATCAGCATTTTCAGGATCCTGATTTGTATAGCATGGTACATATAGCCTCTACACCAAGTTTGGGCACCTTTGGGCATGTTTTGATCACCATGCTCATCATTCCGGATCAAAATTTCCTAAATGCCTTCTATGGATTTGGGCACTTGAGGTCTAGTCCAAATTCATATTTGCACACATCAAGGTCATGCACACATCTGAGATACCTCTGCACCAAGTTTGAGTAAAAGTTCCAACCTAGACATCATACGTGTATGATGTCTAGATCCTTGAACACTTTAAACACATCCTTATAAGCTCCCCATCAAATATTCATCACATTTGGATATTATTTGACCTCTAGTTACCCAAAAGGTAAAAATCTAGATGCACAAACCCTTTTAATGGCTTTGAACATCCATTTTCAAGCTCAATTTCAAATATGAGGCTATGAGCACCATGCACATGCTATACATATCTATCTTATCCAATGACTTTCAAAAGCAGTTTTGCATCAATAGATATCATACGCATATGATATCTACTCACTCATACAGAATTTAAACTCCACATCTTTCATCATGAGCATGTTCGCCACCTAGCATAAAGGCCATGCATTCAATTTGGACAAGTTTGAGTAAGATTGTGACCACTTGAAACCCAAAAAAGATTGTGACCACTTGGAACCCAAAAAAGAGAAAATCCTGGCCTTGGACACATTCTATGGCGCCAACCACATGAGCATCTCCAAATCAAAATATGAGATGAACAGAGGGTTACCCATCACCAGGAGATACTACAGATCAAGTCTGGGCCAAAAATCTCAATAGAGACATCATACTCATATGATGTCTCCAGAGACCAAAATGAATAATTTGGGGAATTTCTCACTTCCAATTCCATTATCACATTATTGTTAGCCCACAGCTCAAGTTCTATCAAGTTTTGATTTTGTGTACCCATCTAAACCCAAGTTTTGAAACTTTGAAGCTTTGCACCTGAATTTTGGCTTCAAACACATGAGAATAATTCCAAATCAAATTCTGATGCCGAGCGAGTCTATGCCATGCTAAAGCCCAGCTCTAGTACAATATTGAGCCCTTTTGGACAAGTAGACATCGTACGTGTATGATGTCTCACTAGTTATGAGAGTATCTACCAAGTTTCACCCCATTTGAACCTCATCTACTCAAAACTAAGCCAGAATCCAACTTCAAAGCTTGAAAGGAGTTCTAATGATCATAGATTTCCCAAATGACATCCCAATTGAATTCTAGGTATATATACAAGATGTACATGCTATGAGCTATGCACATATGAAAAATCAATTCATTTTGAGCACTTAGACATCATACACTGTCAGGAGTTTCTTGGAAGAAGTGATTGTGTATATGTACATACACATGCATGGTGCATTGAATGAAGGATTTCCCTTTTTCCAGAGCCAGGTGGTTACATGGGGCCCACATGTGTACAGCTAGGACAGCATGTAAATAGTGCATCGATTTTCACTATCATCAGTACCAGTGTGTTTCTTCTATAATAATGAGGAGTTGGTAGTGCGTTAAAATTCTCAAGGAAGCTATCCGTGGGTCGATAACATGAGGTAAGCAGGTGCGTCAAATGGCATCTAGTGGCGCCAGGAGGTCGAATGGGGTCAATATTTGCACGTGGGTGTTTTCTTGTGATAATTATGCAAAAAGGTCATCATGAGAATTGTATTTGGGGGCCACTTCACGTGGTTTTGGGATGGATTATTGTAAAAAGTTGAGTGCCAGGTGTGCGGATGGATGCAGCAGGGTGACAGTTATGTAATGCGTGGTCAGTTTTTGGCATGTTCGGGGTTCGTTTGAGGTCAACTAAAAGTCCAAAGGTGCCCAAGTACTAAAGTTAAGTGTGGGAACTAAAAAATGAGAGAGAAGACCAGAAAAAAGGTGGAGAGAAGAGGAGGAACAGCCGCAAGTGAGTTTTTGCTATTTTTGGAGCCTGTTTTGGCCATAAACTGCTCGGATTTGAGCACTTTGACATTGAAGACTGGGGTTTTGGGCCATTCCGGACGTGATGGCGCTGTCCATTTTTCCAAATTCCTCACTATTTTTTACTGTTTTGTCTGTGTAAGTTTTCTCCTATGAGCGAAGCCTCTGCTCCATTTTGTGATTGTATCTGGCATATTTTACCCATATTGTGTGAGCTATTTTCCCCATTGGTGTTGTCCCAAGCTCAATTGTATCTAAACATCAAAAATTATCCTCTTTTGAGCTGCGTTTTTTGTGTGTGTGTGTGTGTGTGTGTGTGTGTCTCTGTGTGGAGTGGGCAAATGGGTAGTCTCTCTCCTCTCACTCTATCGGTGTGTTCCTTGTCTCGGTCAGGTGGGTTGTGTAAGCCAAGTGGTGCCCCATAGTGTGTGTGTGTGTATCATCCCAAGAGTGTGTGTCGGGTCATTATAGAGGCGTTGTGTGTGTTTCCATCCCGCTCACAACGCGTATGATGTCACATCATGAATCTACACCAAAAATGCACTTTTGACCATAGGATAACACCCTTAGGCCCTAGTTAGCTTGTGTTTCAAATTTAAAGTCATTTGGATAGCTTGAAACTGAGAAAATGCCAAATTTTGTGAACAACGCTACTTTTGCACTTATAGTGCCCGCAAGATCAATGGAAGGTAACAAATCACCAACAAAGAAGAAGAGGTTGTCCTTAAAGAATATCATTGCAACCACCAAACCCTATACAATACTTGAAGAGACACTAATTCCAGCCAAGGATTGGGTGGATGAAGCGACATTGGAAAGAGAAGTACTAGAACTGTACCAAGGTACATTCAGAGTGCCATAAATTTTTCACCGTAGCTCCAATCGATGAGCCATAAAGACAGGTAGATGGAGTACTTCAAGAACTATAGTTATAGATCATAAACTCCCATGTGCTCACTTTAAACATACTCCTTTTTTAGCATCATCAAGGAATCTTTTGGCCCTTTAAAGTCGCATCTAACAGACATTAATCATTAAATTTTCATGTTATCAAGCCCTGATCATTGGCAAATAATAAAGTAGATTTCAATCAAGCACAATGTGCATCCTTCTGATAATTTTCTTTCATGCACTTTTTCTTATATACCCTTGTGAAAGGCAAGGCTTGTTTCCCCTCTTGTAAATCTATCAGTTAGCAATTTTCATTTGCCATAATTGAGCTGCACTCAGATTTCATTGTCTGATCTCATTTCACACTATGATACATCTCAATAGCCTTTTGGTAGTAGGTACTAATGACCAACCAATTTTTAGACTTAAAGATGAAGCAGTTGAGAGAGAGAGGGAGAGATAGAGCAATAAAGAGAGAGAGAGAGAGAGAGAGAGAGAGAGAGAGAGGGAACTGTAGTAAATTTTGAACTTCACATTATGCTTAGACATGAGCAAAGAGAGTCTAGAGAGAGAGAAATAGAAAAGGAGACCTGCTACAATCAGTTGTTGTGAATTATTCAAGGTTGTTCAAAGTAAACTAAGCTGGGAACACCACGCGTCCAATAGCAGCATCTTTTGTGCATTCTAAAAGGGTCATCTGTGCAACTCTCGTGCCACGACAGCCTCCTGTGTATATTGCTACTTAATGGTGAAAGGCTCCTTTAGCTCTCGAGCCATGGAACTATAAGCAAAAGGGGAAAAAAATCTCATGATATAAAGTTGTTAGAATGAATCATTAGTTTGTGACCAGGTGCGGGGACGATGAGTCTGGAACCCTCTTTGAAGGTTACAAATAAAGATTAATGGAAATTTCCTAAAATACACTATGTTACTTACGATGCACTTTGCTATTGGAACTATTAAGTGAACCAAAACTTTTGTCAAGGAGTCCTAGGGATTTAATATTTACGTAATTACCAAAACATTTGTGTGATCACAAGGTCTTGTTGACATATTTACATAATCACAGTTAACATGATCACAAACAAGCCGGTTCAGAGCAACTTGGAAACCCACAAAAAGCCCCCCGGGCTTTTGCATTTTCCCGACGGGCCCCGCCGGGCTTATGCATTTTCCCTATGGGCCCTCCGGGAAAACCCTAGAGCCCGGCGGGCTGCATCTTAATATCATAGAGGACCCAAATTGGGCACGTTCGGTGTTTTTTGTTGAGACACACACACACATGGGGGGAGAGAGAGAGAGAGAGAGAGAGAGAGAGAGAGAGAGAGAGAGAGAGAGAGAGAGAGAGAGAGAGACAGAGAGAGAGAGAGAGATGACCATCTTTGTAGGTACGTCGAGAGAAGAGAGGGGGTCGTGAGAGAGAGAGACAGAGAGAGAGATCAATGACTATCTTCGCTGTGAGCTATGTAGTGTCGCCACAATTATAATTACTACTTGTACGCAAAAAACAAACATCATTTGATACACTTACTGTTGAGAGAGAAAGAGAGAGCACAGAAATAGAACCCCAAAGTGTGTAGAATACACACATGAGATGATGTGTATATAGAGGGGACCTGGGTGCCATATATAGAGAATCCATAAATAGAGAAGCCATATATTGAGTAGCTTCACATATAAGATCAACACCCCCGCCCAAATAAGGGTCCCTAACTGTGGATGAAAACACCCTTGGGGGATTTAAGGAAAAAACCCACAGCTCTATATACACCCACCGTTATATTATAAAAATCATTGAATATACAAATGTTCATGAGGAGCTACATCACTCCTTTTACAATGAATATTTTATGAGGAGCTACATCACTCATTTTACAATGAATGTTTTATGAGGAGTTACATTTCTCCTATCCTATGAAATACAATAATGAATACAAAGGTTCAATAAAGAGGTGTAAAGGCTATGGATTAGCTCGTAATCAGAAGTGTCTCCATGAATCTGCTATTTAGCTTATCATCACTATCGTATCACCAAACATATCTTCATGTTGTCATCAATATGACATCACCAAACATATCTTCATAAATCTTTTATTGTCACCAAGTTTGTCTTCATAAAATCAATTCTTTGATGAATCCTACATAGATCATAGACTCAGAAAAAAACATAGTCATGAAAATTATTAGCATCGTTAGTGAAATAATTTACGTTCACAATGCCATAAGAGATGATTCACGACGCCACTCTTTTGACGACATATATACGCACAAAAACATATGGTACATAGAGTATGAACGTAAAAGTACAAGATGCGTGATTACGTGATGAAAATGATATGTGTATATACTACATAAAACAACATTTATCAGCGTAGTGATCAATGAATATCATCAAAGTATTAACAAAACATCATCATTGTATCAATAAAAATGAATAAATCATCATGGTATCAACGAAAAGCATCATGATATCACCGAAAATAATCATTGTATCAACGAAACAACATCATGGCATCACCGAGAATAACCATGGTATCAACGAAACAACATCATGGTACCACTGAGAATAACCATGGTTCAACGAAACAACATCATGGAATCACCGAGAATAACCATGGTATCAACGAAACATCATCATGGCATCACCGAGAATAACCATGGTATCAATGAAATATCATCATGGTATCAACAAAAATCACCATGACCAAAGTACTAACAAAACATCATAATGGTACCATCAAAACCACTATGGTATCAACAAGAAATTATCAATAAAACGACGAAACTATATCTCTAAAAGAATAATTATACGAGAATCAATGAACGAGTATATCATATAACAAAAGATCATGTACCAACAGTAGCTCGATAGAATTTGGACAATCAATTGCTCGACTGAATCGGAACGATATGTAACTACTGGCTTCTGCAGCAAAGTTACGTCAGTAACAAATATATGATTGATGAAGAAAAAATATAATTGAGAAGTTTTCAATTATGAGAAAAATCAAAAGCAAAAAGTAAAATTTTGCTTTTCAAATATATTCACAGTACACGAACAATAACCCAAAATCGGTGCAGAATTTAGAGAAACTTTCTTCTGCAAAGTTATAGACCACATCAATTCCGATGGCTCAAGCGAATAGTTTCTCATCGATTCCGATGCCTGCAGCTTCTGCAAAGTTGTAGACCACATCGATTACGATCCCTCACACGGGTAGTTTCTGCAAATCGTTTTCAATTAGCACAAAAATCAAAACATAAAACGAAACTTGCTTTTCACGTATGTATGCAGTCTGTGAATGATAACTCAAAAAAGGTGCAGAATTTGAAAAAAATTCCTTCTGCAAAGTTGTAGATCACTTCGATTCCGGGCCCTTTTAAGCGGGTAGTTTTTGCAAAATCATTTTCAATTAGGAGAAACTCAAAAACAGAAAGCGGAAGTTGCTTTTCGAGTATGTACGCATCCGTGAACTATAACTCAAATCGATGCAGAATTTGAAAAAACTTCCTTTTGCAAAGTTGTAGACCACATCGATTCCGATCCCTCTAGGAAATACTTTTGCAAAATCATTTTTAATTAGCAGAAAAATCAAAAACAAAAAGCAAAAGTTTCTTTTCAGGTATGTACGCAGTTTTACGAACGATAACTCAAAATTGGTGCAGAATTTGAAAATACTTTCTTCTGCAAAGGTGTAGACACATCGATTCCGTCCCTTGTGCGGGTAGTTTCTGCAAAATCATTTTCAATTAGCAGAAAAATCAAAAACAAAAAGCGGAAGTTGCTTTTCAGGCATGTACGCAGTCCGCGAACAATAACTCAAAATCGGTGACGAATTTGAAAAAACTTATATGTGCAAAGTTGTAGACCACATGAATTCCAGTCCCTTACGCGGGTAGTTTCTGCAGAATCGTTTTCGATCAGGAGAAAAATTGAAAACAAAAACGTCCTGCTTTGATACCATGTTGAGAGAGAAAGAGAGAGCACAAAAATAGAACCCCAAAGTGTGTAGAATACACACATGAGATGATGTGTATATAGAGGGGACCTAGGTGCCATATATAGAGAAGCCATATATTGAGTAGCTTCACATATAAGCTCAACACTTACAACCACAAATAGCTCGTAGATGCGTTAGCACATGTGCTCCAATTTGCAAGGAATGCTTGGCATTGTTGTGTAGGTGCGGTCTTTGTTGTTGTTTTTCTTTCTTGTGATTTTTGTCCTTCATATCCATCTTTTATTGTCATTATAGGGCTATTGCTAGATCTAAATTCAAAAAGAAGCCAATCTCGTTCAGCTTGACTCTTATCATCATGGATAGATAAAGCTGCAAATGCATCCATTGGAAGTTGTTTAGTAGCTTGATCACAACCTCTTTTTGTTTCCATAAATATGATCACTTTGCTTCCATCCATCATTCAACTTCCAATGAATGAAATACAATCGTTTTGATTTGAGATTCAAAAACCATGTTTGCTAGGGCTTTTTAATTCTTTGCCTTCTTCGTATCACTGGTGCCGACATGTTTCTCCATTGCTATCAATTTAATACTGCAGACATAAGAACTAGATGTTCAGTTAAAATAAATAAAAAAACTTGTCAATATATTATAAAAGAAATCACTTAGAAATCAATCAAATCTACACAATATGAGATTTGCAATGCACTCTAGTCAATTTCACATATCGACTACATATGTTCTGAGAGGACATACACATTGCGATGCACTCTCTACATGACATTATGGAAACAAAAATAATATGAAATTGTCAATGTAATTATAAATATAATGATTAGTTATATATCCTCTTCCATGTGAAAACAATAAGACACAACTATTTTCACATGCTACAAAGAATCATCAACATTTACATTGAAATGATGATAATTATTTTCAAAACACACATGAAAGAAATAATTTCGATGATTGACCATCTCATGCACTAACAATCTTTTAAATATAATACATAATTTACTCCCTATATAAACCAATGCATAAAACAAGGCAATGAAATATTCAATACAATTACACAATTGAGCAATGAGGACTACTTGTACCCAATCAAGATTGTAGCCCCCTTATGCATCCAATTCAATATATAAAAGATACTTTCACCCAATTAAGGGTTATAGCTCTCATATTGTGCAGTGAAAATGTTCAAATCTATGATGTGGAAAAATGAAAAACTTCAAGGATCTTTATATACCCAATACACTAGTACAGGACATCCGACCCTTGACTATCAACTCGTTATTTAAATATGCTCATCTTCTACAACACCCAACTACAGCCCTTTTTATGGACCAATGGGCTTCATCACAATGAGCATGACTCAACCAAATTCTCAATTTTTTTGGTTTAGTACCTTTTATGTTCGATGAAGGATTTAAATAGTTTCAGAAGTGGTTACCGAATTAAGAATCACGTTCGGCCAAGAAAAGGACCTGTGAGTCTGTAACCTTAGGTCAATTCACAAGGAGATGACTATACCCGGTGCTCGGATATACTCCCCAGGGATTTTCCTAGTTAAAATGCCAAAGTAAGAAGAAGTTTACTATATACATTCTAGCCCGCCGGGCTTTCCATTTTCTCGGCAGGCCCGCCGGTAAAACACTACAGCCCGGCGCGCACCGCCGGGAAGATGGGAAAGCCCGACGGGCCTTCGGCTCTATTGGTTTTTGCAGGTCACCATCAAGATCACGTTAACAATTAACGTGATCACGTGATTTTCTTGCCGGGTAAATACTATAGTTATTAAAAATAATCACACGATTGTGATTACGTCAATGAAATCCCTGTCAAGGACCATAGATTTTTGCACACTAGTGGCATTCTTAAATGTATGCCATGATGCATGTAAAGAACGTAGAATGAAAATGGATTTCAATTCCGCATCAAAATTAAGCTTTTTCAATGTAATCGAGTTGAGGATTGTAAGTTCCAATTGATGTTTTCATCATAAAAATAAAAAATCGTTGAAATTACAAGAAATCATCACGAAATAATTATATGAAGTAAAAACTATCTAGATCACCAAAAATCGTTATGCAAGAACATCATGGCATCATAAAATAAATATATAGAATAATAAACATAACAAAATATCATAAAACAATATCATGAAATCACAAACGGTCATCTTATCATTACAAATGAGCTTAAAATAACAACATGGTATAATGAATTGACTTCATGCAATAATAATTCTTTCAATTATAATAAATCATCATCATGAAAAAATATCATCGTATTAAAATGACTCTATCTAACAAAAAACTATCTCAATTATACTAAGTCATCCATGAAACAATGCTATGGAACATAAAACCATTTCAATGAGAAACCATCCGTATTATCATGAAACTCTATCATGGTATTATAAAAGAACTCCACGAATGAATAAAATTCTTACTAACAAAATAAATAGAAACGACTTCTATTAATTATAAAAAATATAGCATATCTTATAGAACAACTCCATGAAAAAATTACTATCTCCGTAAAAAATGATTATGAAAATACATCACACCATGGAGCAACTCTATAAATGAATAACCATCTTAGTAATAAATAATCAATATGAATGGATTCTAATATCACCTTGAAAATACATCAAGACATTATAGCTCCATGAAAGAATAACCATCTGAATAAGAAATGATCTGTACGAATGATTTGTAATCAGCATGAAAATGCATCATGAACTCATGAAACAACTCCATGGAATAACAATCATCTCAATGATAAAGGATTAGTATAAATGACTTCTAAAATATCATGAAATCATGAAACAACTCTATAAAACAATAATCATCTTAGTGACGATTGATCAATATGAACACTTTCTAATCATCATCAAACATGTCATAGCATCATGCAAAAATTCCATGGAAGAATAATCACGTCAATGAAAAAGAATCAATACGAGCAATATTTAATCATCAAGAAAATGTATCATGGCATCATGGAACAACTCTATAAACCAATAATCATATCAGTAATAAACGACTAGTACGAACAAGTTTTAATCACTATGAAAATGTGTCATGGCATCACAAAACAACTCCATAGAAGAATAACCATCTCGATAGTAAACAATCAATACAAAAAAGAATTATTCATGAAGAAAATGTATCATGGAATTATGAAACAACTCTATGGAAGAATAACCTTATCAACAAGATGAATGATTAGTACGAACGACTTTTTATCATCATGGAAGCGTATCATGGAATCATGGAACAACTCCATGGCATTATAAAAAACAATCAATACAAATAACTTGTAATCATCGTGAAAACGTATCATGGAATCATGGAATACCTCCATGAAATATTAATAAAATGAACGATCAATAATAACGCCTTGTCATCATCATGAAAACCCATCATGGCACCATGAAACAACTCCATGGAATAATAACCATATCAATAATAGAACAATCCGTACCAACAATTTGTAATCATCATGGAAACGCATCATGAAATCATGGAATTACTCCATGGAATAAAGGCGTTATGGCATCATGGAATAACTCCATGGAATAATAATAATCTTAGTAACAAATGGTCAATACGAACGCCTTGTAATCATCATGAAAATGCATCATGGCATCATAGAATAACTCCATGGAGTAATCATCATTTTAAAATAGAAAATAGAAAATAATGAATAATACGAACCACTTCTATCATCATCATGAAAACACATCATGGAACAACTCCATGGAGTAATAACCATCTTAATAATGATTGATTAGTAAGAATGACTCTTAATCATCACATAAAATTATAAATTTCAATAACAAACGATCATAAGTAAAGACTATAATTTTTTATATTTTGGCTGAAAATAGATTATTAAAATGTATCTCTTTGATAAATTATCAAAATTATAACTTTTTCACATCTATATGTAAATAAATGATATAAATCAATAAATTAAAATGTTCAAATATAACTCTTTGATTTTTATAATCAAAGAGAAAAAAAATTCAAATAAAACTCTTCAATAAATCGTTAAAGTATAACTCTTTGATAAATCATCAAATATATAATCATCGACATTCATAAAGAAGAGAAATAATGTGAACTTTCAAAGTATAAGTATCGATATCGATTAAAGATTATAAAATAAATCATCTAAATTGTAAGTATTTGAGATGTAACTATATAAATCATTGAAACATAACACTTTAATAATCATCCGAAAAGAATAAAAAGAATTAGTCAAACAAATGTTTTTAACGTGAATCTTCGAATACAACACAGATTATCAAAATGTATAACTGTCAGTAATTTCAATATATATTATATATATATATATTTATATATATATATATATCGATTTGATCTTTATCATAGATTACACACAATCGAAACAAAAAGAAAACTACAAAGATTTCAAGTGATATGACTTTGATGTAACTCGATGTATACGCATCAAAATATATGTGATATATATGAATTATAAGTATAGAGATCAATCAATTTATGTACTTCTTTCAATATATAAAGCAAATTGAAGATGATGTAAATTTAACATGCTTAATTTTTAATTTATTTCTTTTATATAAACCACATTGCATATGATTTATAAAAAGAAAATCAAGAATTATACAATAAGAAGAATTAAAGATATTGTAATTTCAATATTCTAAACTTTTACTCTATTTCTTTTACACAAATCGAACTGCATATAATCCATGAAAAGCAAATCCAAGAATCATGTAACAAAAAACTCAACACGTATCAATATAGATATCTAATTGAATACAACATAATTAACTCTTGATCCAAGTTCCTTTATGCAAATCTAATTGAATATGATGCATGAAAGGTAAATTAAAGATCATAACACAAATAGATTTGAAATTTTAAAAAACTCATACCTCTTGATGATTTTAATTGAAAACTTATTGAAAATAGTTATCAATTTCTTGCAAGTTACTTTTGGTGTAGAATTTGACAAATCTGATATGATCAGCAGCTCCGGAAGGTGTCAAAACCTTGATAACGACTCTTCAAACATTGAAATCCGAGTTTCAAGCAGAAAGTTATGATGCTTTTATATTTTGCTGAATTGCAGATTTTTGTTGCACGCTCGCAAGGTACATTCGTGCGAGACAAAAAACGCTCTATTTTTGTGAAGGAAAAGCAACCATGCTTTGATACCTGGTTGAGAAGTATCATAATAACTAATATTTAATTCTCCTAAATGATTTTCTCATGTTAAACTGATCATTTAATATGGTGAAGTGTGAGGGGATAAAAAGCTAGAATATTGGTTAAGCTGGCAGACCGACCACAATAGGGATCCAAAGTAGGGAAAATAGGGATCCAAAGGGGGGCCATCTATAAATGAGCAATGTGCAACAATGGGCTTTAAAGACCCTAAGGTTCAGCCCATTAAGACTTCCAAAATGCTAAGGTTCCAAAATTCAAAGGTTATGTCCAAAGGTCAAACACTAGCAAAATTGGATGCTTTGTATGTGTTCAAAAAGTCTTCATAGTTCCTATATAAGAGGGGGCGAGCCTTGGAAGTAGGGGATGAGACAGAAACACACAAACACACACACACACACACACAAGCCTCCTTTACACAAAGGGAATGAGAGACACGTGTCAGCTCCGTAGCCCAGATGCCCACAAGGTGTACTCAAATCCTATCGGATGGCCATGGAGGTGGACAAATAAGAATTAGGCTAGAGTAGATATACTTCAATTAGATTAAAAACACTTGATAAAGGAACCAATAAGAATTAAGCTCTCTAGAAGATTATTGAACAGTCTATCGAGGGATCCAATGAGCATTCAACAACCCAATGGCTTGCCTGATTCATATTGGCTAGGAGACAAAGGGGTCCAATGAGAGTTTAGTTGCATCAATTAATCACCTCAAGCTCTCACAAAAAGGGAAAGGGGGACACATGTCAGAAGGCTATCATTTATACTCCGTTAATCCTATTGGCTAAGCCTAGAGAGTTCCAATGGGGTGGTAGCATGAGGGGTCGACCAAGAGAGAGAGGGGGCTGATTATCTCAAGTCATTATTCCACACACACTCACACAAGCTCATGTGTGAAACAAGAAGACTCTCTCTTCTTCTCAAGTCTTAAAGGAAAGCTTATCACCTACTCCAAGGTTGTGAGAAGGGAGGCCTACACCAACAACTCTTGGCTTTGTGCTGCAAATCCATCCAAGAGCCAAGCTTCAATGGATGCTCATTTCCTCTACTAAGCTAAGCTATGCTAATATGAGTGATTATGTGAGGAGATGTACATCTTTCTTGCAAGACTACTCCTTCTTCCTCTCAATCTAGTCTCATACCCCGCTAGCTCTCACCACCTTCGAAGGTGTGTGAGGTCTTGGGCCTTAGACTGTGATGGAATTGATGTTGCATTTTATAAGTGTTTTTCTTAGTGCTTGAAGCTTCCATCTTCATTGCACTAGCTAGTATTAAAGGAACACAGAGAATTGTATTGTAAAATGACTCTCTTGATGGGAGAAACCTATAATACAAGGCCTTTTGGAGGGGGGACCGGCTCCACGTAAATCCGGTCCTCAACTGTTGTCAATAGCTGAATTTCTCTCTCTTCTGAAGTATTGTTCATGCTATCTAAGTAGGTATTATGTATTTTGTTGCTGTCTTCACCCAAGCACTGTTGTTATGCTCATTAGAAATCTATTATAATGAAATGCCCACTATGTTCATGCTAATTTCCGCTACACACAAGTTGTTGAGAGAGAAAGAGAGAGCACAAAAATAGAACCCCAAAGTGTGTGGAATACACACATGAGATGATGTATATATAGAGGGGACCTGGGTGCTATGTATAGAGAAGCCATATATTAAGTAGCTTCACATATAAGCTCAACACCCCCGCTCAAATAAGAGTCCCGAACAGTGGATGAAAAAAAATCCTAGGGGGATCAAGGGTAAAACCCACAGCTCTATTTACACCCACCGTTATATTATAAAAATCATTTAATGTAAAAATGTTCATGAGGAGCTACATCACTCCTTTTAAAATGAACATTTTATGAGGAGCTACATCACTCCTTTTACAATGAATGTTTTATGAGGAGTTACATCACTCCTATCCTATCAAATACAATAATGACTACAAAGAATAAATAAAGAGGTGTAAAAACTATCGATTAGCTCGTGATCAAAAGTGTCTCCATGAATCTGTTGTGTAGCTTGTCATCAATATGGCATCACCAAACATGTCTTCATGTTATCATCAATATGGCATCACCAAACATGTCTTCATGTTGTCATCAATATGGAATCACTAAACATGTCTTCATAAATCTTTTATTGTCACCAAGTTTGTCTTCATGAAATCAATTCTTTGATCAATCGTACATAGATCATAGACTCAAAAAACATAGTCATGAAAATTTTCATTACCGTTAGTGAAATAATTACATTCACAATTCCATAAGAGATGGTTCGCTACGCCACTCTTTTGACAACATATATATGCACGACAACATATGTGTACATAAAGTATGAACGTAAAAGTTCAAGATGCGTGATTACGTGATGTAAATGACATGTGTATATACTACATAAAATGATATTTATCATCAACCTAGTCATATCAATGAATATCATCAAAGTATTAACAGAACATCATCATTGTATCAATAAAAATAAATAAATCATCATGGTATCAACGAAAAGCATCATGGTATCACCAAGAATAATCATTGTATCAACGAAACAACATCATGGTATCAGCGAGAATAGCCATGGTATCAACGAAACAACATCATGGTATCACCAAGAATAATCATTGTTGTTTGAGCTATATATGGCTCACTCTACTGAACTTGGTCTCACCTATATATTTGTATCTTGTCCTCAATATGAATCAGTCTTTGGGAGTGTATATGGTGTGTCTCTTGTCTCGTCTCTCTCTCTCTTTCTCTCTACATCTCAACATAGTATCAGAGCGGTAACGATCACGCACCTATTCAATTCATGGTGACACAACAGTATGTGTATGCAATTCGCTGGTCCTTTACCCTGCCTTTTTTGGGTGACATCTCTCACATCTTTGGATGTTCCTTGAGCATCCTTCTTACGTTTATCGTTGACAGAACACAGTACTCATATCTCTCTCATTCTCAATTGCGGCCTTCACCATATATGGTGTGCAGATTCTGCGATCTCATATTATACGTCTTCTCCCAACAAGATATGGCTATGAATATTCTCGTCAACGGCTTTCCTTCTGGCCAGCGTTCTGTTCCTCCTTTCCAAGGTCAAGGATTTCCAGGTTGGAAAGCAAAGATGTTGTTAATTCTTGAAGGCGATGAACTCTCCGATGTTGTTCTTGGAAATCGTGTTTGTCCACCTCAGCCTGTTGATACGGAGAATGATAACGTGCTTATCACTGAAGGACCTATATTTGAAGATTGAAATGGTGCCTATACGGATTGGCAACGATGTGATAAAGCAGCTCGTCGGTATATTCTTTCTGCTCTTATTGATTCCCTTTTGCTTGATATGTATGAACTGCCTACTTCCCACGACGTATGGAAGTACCTTATTGCAAACTTTGAGAAGAAATATGTTACAAAAATACTTTATTTGAGAGGGTTTCTTAACAAGTTACAATATGAAGTTGGTACTGCCATGACGGGACATATTGATTCTTTCAAATCTATTATTAATCAACTTGTTGCTGCCAGTGATCCTGTTCCACAAAAGCAACTGATTACACTTCTCCTTGATACTGTGAAGGACTCTTCTTATGATAACATTGTTACTATTCTCTCTAATAAATATGGTCTTGATTTCGACCAAGCTTGCATGTCTTTAATTGAATACTCTCAACGTCAAGAACGTCGGAATGCTGGTCACGATACAGCTATGATTTCACAAGAGAAGACCGAGTCACAACATATGGAACGTGATTTTTATGCTCGAAGGCGTCCATTTCAACAAGGAAACCGCAGAGGTGGCCGTCGTGGTAATATTTTCTCTCGTCTCAAATTTCCTAATAAGCAATGTTCTTACTACAACAGAAATGGCCATACTGAAGATGATTGTTGGGCACGTCAATATGATGAAGAACACAATATTACCACAAAACAACCACGTTTATCTAGAGACTCTTCTTCTTCTTCTTGTGAATATTGTGGACGATCTGATCATCCCACTCATATGTGCTATAAGCGTCGATTCGACACAGATCGGAATAGAGCATATGCTACTGAACATCGAAACAACATTGTACCAGAAACAAGCTGCGTC
The DNA here is from genome assembly GCF_014529385.1 of Adiantum capillus-veneris. NCBI lineage: Eukaryota > Viridiplantae > Streptophyta > Polypodiopsida > Polypodiales > Pteridaceae > Adiantum > Adiantum capillus-veneris. The sequence goes on along the minus strand of NC_140940.1, from coordinate 61,187,049 downwards.
CTATGTTCAGTTGCTCCAGACACAATACTTCATGTACGTGATGGATCACTTTTTATTGTCGATTCTGGTGCTACAGAAAATATGACATATCAGTCTAAGTGGCTCCATAACTATCATCCACTGCCAGTTCAACATGTTGTTTATCTTGCTGATGATACTACTTGTCAAGTAAAGGGTATTGGAGACTTATATCTTGGTACCTTATCTTCTTCCACTCGAATTTTGCGAGGAGTATTACATGTACCAGATCTTCAACGTAATCTTCTTTCAGTTGCTAGACTTGTTGATCTTGGTCTGTTTGTTGGATTTGATCATACCAAATGCCGAATTTAGAAAGATGGACAGACTATAGCCACTGCTTCTCGAAATGGTAATTTGTTTGAACTCTCTCTCAACGATGTTGTAGCAAATATTGTCACTGCTCCAGGTGATCATGATTGCAAAGTATGGCATCACCGTTTTGTTCATGCTGATTTCTCAAAACTCCTTGATCTTCAACGTCGTGATCTTGTTCATGGCATGGATCTTAAAGCCCATCCCCATATAGGAATTTGTGAATTTCGTGCTCTTCGGAAACACAATCGTAAACCCTTTCCTCTTTCAAATACAACTCATTCTCATGACATATTGGATCTTGTTCATACTGATATATGTGGACCTCTACCTTCTTCGAGATCACAATATCGCTACTTCATTACTTTCATTGATGATTTCTCAAGGTATACGACCGTATTTCTACTTAGACAAAAATCTGAAGCCTTATGTGTTTTCAAACAATTCCACAAGGCTGCGGAACTTCAAACTGGTCGTCGCCTTAAGAAGCTTCGTAGTGACAATGGAGGCGAATATGTTTCTCAAGAGTTTGTGAGTTACTGTGCTGACAGTGGAATTCATCATGAACACACTATTCCATATTTGCCTCAACAGAATGGTGTTGCTGAACGAAAGAATCGCACTATTCTCAATGGTGTAAGATGTATGCTGATTCATTCTGGCTTATCTCGTGTTTTCTGGGCTGAAGCTACTTTGACAACAGCATTTATTCAGACCCTACTACTGCACCCTCTGGTAAGATACCCATCACAGCATGGAAAAGTGACATTCCTTCTGTATCTCATTTTCGAACCTTTGGATGTATTGCTTATATTCATGTTCCCAAAGAAACACGAACAAAGCTTGATGCTCTTGGTCTTAAAGTTATTTTTATTGGATATTCTGACACTTCCAAAGGCTACAAATTCTATGACCCTTCCTCCAAGAAAGTAATTGTGAATTGTGATGCTACTTTTAACGAACAGCTTATGGGAGGCTCATGGTCCATGGATGATTCTGATGATACTAAATCATTGATTCAGGCTTTTCCATTTCTTTCAGAAGATGAAACTCTTCCTATAGAGCAACTTTCCTCTTCACAACCATCCATTCCATATGTTGCCAATGATGATATTGATATTTTTGTTGATCTGCCTATTGATTTTGAACATGGCTCATGTCATGTTTATGATAACGATATTGCTAATAATGCTTTTTCTACTTCTGAAGATCCCGTGACTTGGAAGAGGAAATTTATATGGAACAACCAGAAGGGTTTGTTATTCCAGGTAAAGAAGACCTTGTTGCTCAACTCCATAAGGCACTATATGGTCTCAAACAAGCTTTGCGAGCCTGGTATACAAAATTTGATCTTTTTCTCACCTCTAAAGGTTTCATCTCTTGCTCGTCGGACCCCAACTTATACATAAAGCACCAAGGTAGCACTTTTGTGATTCTTGCTCTTTATGTGGATGATACTATCCTTGTTTCCAATGATTTGGGATTTCTTCAGCAAGTCAAAAAGTTATTGTCTTCTGCATTCGATATGGTGGATCTTGGAGAGATTCACTCTTGTCTTGGCATTCAAATCCAACGGAACCGTACAAAAGGTATTTTATTCCTTCGACAGTCAAAGTTTATTGCAGATACTATTCAAAAATTTGGTATGGAATCTACACATTCAGCCAACACACCTTGTCTTGCGAGCTCTACGAAGAATACTTATGACAATGGCGGTCAACTTGTCACAAATCAACCTTATGCTAACTTGATTGGATGTCTTCAGTTTGTTGGCATGAACACTTGTCCTGATATTCTGTTTGCTGCTAATTATCTTGGACAACATCTTGCATGTCCTTCTCTTAAGCAGTGGTCTGCTGCAAAGCATGTATTGAAATACTTGAAAGGAACTATAGATTTTGGTTTAGTCTATCGACGACAACTCACATCGGATTCTATGCAATCTCTTTCTCTTTTGGGTTACACAGATGTAGATTGGGCAAGCTCACATTTATCTATGCGATCTACTAGTGGAAATTGCGTCTTTATAAATGGTTGTCTTGTTTCTTGGACCAACAAGAAACAACGTTGCGTTGTAGTTTCTACGACTGAGTCAGAATATGTTGCGGCATCACTTGCAGCTTGTGAGTTGATTTGGCTTCGACAAATGCTGGTTGATATCGGTCACTCTCCTCTTTCTAGCACACCCTTGCGGTGTGACAACCAAAGTGCTATTAGTCTTGCAAAAGACTATGTTCAATATAATAAGTCAAAGCACATTGCTGTCCATTATCATTATGTCAAGTATGAAGTACGCAAAGGAACCATTATGGTTGAACACTGTCCAAGTGACAAGATGATTGCAGACATTTTGACCAAAGGCCTCAATGAGTCATGTTTCATCCTCTTGCGCTCGGAGCTTGGAGTTTCTTCGGCCTCACTCTTTCTAGATTAGCTTCTTTGCTATTGTAATAGCTTTGTACATATGACATTGTAATCTTTTAGGTACCATGCACTATGCACACTCCACATTTGCACCTTGTGATATCTAAGTCACTTGAATATTTGTACATAGATGCACAATTCACTTTCACATCATCACCGCTGGTTCATATTTCACATTGTATAGGGGCTTGGGTTTTTCCCTTAAACTCCCCAAGTGTTTTTTCATCCAAAGCTAGAGACCTTTGTTTGAGTGGGGGTGTTGGAGCTATATATGGCTCACTCTACTGAACTTGGTCTCACATATATATTTGTATCTTGTCCTCAATATGATCAGTCTTTGGGAGCGTATATGGTGTGTCTCTTGTCTCGTCTCCCTCTCTCTTTCTCTCTACATCTCAACAATTGTATCAGCGAAACAACATCATGGTATCAACGAAACAAGATCATGGTATCATCAAGAATAACCATGGTATCAATGAAACAACATCATGGTATCATCGAGAATAACCATGGTATGAACGAAATATCATCATGGTATCATCGAAAATCATCATGATCAAAGTACTAACAAAACATCATGATGGTACCATCAACATCACTATGGTATCAACAAGAGATTATTAATAAAATGACGTAGACTATATCTCTAGAAGAATAATTATACCAGAATCAATGAAGGCATATATCATATAACAAAGATCATGTACCATCAGTATCGCGACGGAATGTGGACGATCATCAATGGCTCAATTGAATCAAAACGATATTCATGACAGATATCCATGAAAAGATCTATAGACATTTGATATCTTGAAATATTGATATCCAAGAATAAATCATCAGTAAATGTCTCAGAACATATTAGATAGCTTGAAATAGTATAGACTTTTGAGAACATATATCTATTACACTGATTCGGTTTGTAACTGTCTTTTACAGTAAATTTACATCAGTAACAAATATATGATTGATGAAGAGAAAAATATAATTGATAAGTTTTCAATTAGGAGGAAACTGAAAAGCAAAAAGCAAAATTTGCTTTTTAAACATGTTCCTAGTCTGAGAACGATAACCCAAAATCGATGCAGAATTTAGAGAAACTTTCTTTTGCAAAGCTGTAGACCACATTGATTCCGCTGGCTCTGGCGAATAATTTCTACAAAATAGTTTTCAATTAGGAGATAAATCGAAAACAAAAAGCAAAAGTTGCTTTTCAAACATGTATGCAGTCTGCGAACGATAACTTAAAATCGATGCAAAATTTTTTAAAAAATTATTCTGCAAAGTTCTAGACCACATTGATTATGGTGCCTTGCACGGGCTGCTTTTGCAAAATCGTGTTTGATTAGGAGAAAAAATGGAAACAAAAAATGAAAGTTGCTTTTTAGACATGTACGTAGTCTGCGAGAACGATAAGTCAAAGTCAGTGCAAAATTTGGAAAAACTTTCTTCTACAAAGTTGTAGAACACATCGATTCTAGTGCTTCACGAGTGTTGTTTCTGTAAAATCGGTTTCAATCAAGAGAAAATTTGAAAACAAAAAGTGAAAGTCGGTTTTCAGACATGTATGTAGTCTGCGAATGATAACTCAAATCGGTGCAGAATTTGAAAAAAGTTTCTTCTGCAACGTTGTAAACCACATCAATTCCAATGCCTCCCACGGATTGCTTTTGCAAAATCATTTTCAACTAGGACAAAAAATGAAAACAAAAAGCAAAAGTTGCTTTTCAGACATGTATACAGTCCACGAACGATAACTCAAAATGGGTACAAAATTTGAAAAAAGTTTCTTCTGGAAAGTTGTAGACCACATTGATTGCGGTGCCTTATGCGGAGTTGTTTTTGCAAAATCGGGTAGTTTTTGCAAAATCATTTCTAATTAAGAGAAAAATTAAAAACAAAGACGTCCTACTCTAATACCATATTGAGAGAGAAAGACAGCGCACAAAAATAGAACCCCAAAGTGTGTGGAATACACACATTAAATGATGTATATATAGAGGAGACCTAGGTGTTATATATAGAGAAGCCATATATGAATAGCTTTACATATAAGCTCAACAGTTACTAGGCCATTAAATGTTACAAGAAGGTAGAGAAAGAGAAGAATAGAGAGGTGATACGCAGAGTGTGCAACCCCAAATTTTGTAGAATACACACCCAAGGTAATATATGTATAGAGTAGACCTAGGTCTATATTTAGAGTAGCTTCACATTTAAGTTCAACAAAAGTCACGTCGGAAGAGCACTTCAAGGACTGCAATTTTAGATCATAATCTCCAATCTGTGATGACCTCAAGAATACTCCTTTTTAGCATCATCAAGGAATATGTTGTTCCTTTAAAGCCGCATCTAACATACATTAATTGTAGAACTAGCTTGTTAGCAAGCCCTAAACACTCATCGTTAATCAGGTAAGCTTCAATTAAGCTCAATGAGCATCTTCTTGGTATCTTTCTTAGCATGGGAGAGGAGCTGCACGACAACGGATGACATTCCTAGGGAGCTATCTTGTAAAACGGAATAAGATGTCAATAGAACTTCTACATGGTAGTTCACCTCCTGATAAGCCTCTTGATCAGCTCTCACTGGCTCAACAAGAGGAGATTATGATGCAAGTGAATTAGCTTGTGAAAAAGGGTGCTTAAGGCCGCAAGTAAACTCCTATGCTTAGCCACCATCCCTCAAACAACCCCTCTAGCCAATCCTCGTTGCCTTGTGGATAAAGTTATTTTTTTCCAATTTGATATCGTTTAGCAAATTTAGGGCACTAGGTGTACCAAATGGACAATTTTAACTAGTCACAGGATAATTTTTTAGCCTGATTTTCCATCATCTAACATATGCAGGTCACTTGGAGAACCTTTTGTATAGTTGATTATCATCAACTTCAACCATTTAAATAAAATAAATGTAGAAAACAATAGACATTAAGTTTAAATTCATTGACATATATGCCATGTAGCGTTCCTGCAAAATGAGCGAAATTACACAAACAAAAAAACTTGTTTCAAGTTTACATAGAGCGACAGAAGATACGTGATTGTATTTATCACAAAGTGAAAATACATTGAGTTCCAAAGAAAACTTGATTCTAGTACAAGGGTTCCAAAGCGAACTTGTTTCCAATAAAATGGTTAGTTACAAAAAAGGGTCTGACATCAGAAAGTATCACTCATGTCCTAGGTGACATGCTAGTTGCATGTCCTTGGTCATGATTGTTACACACTTAGCATGGACAACACATAAGAACGTGTCAAAAGAGAGACTGACCAAATAAGTCTATGCAACCTCTTGGTTTGACTCGAGGGCAGCAACAGACATCCAAAGCTTTATGCTGTATCTTTGTAGCACCTCTTTAAATGTCCATGCAAATGGTGCTTTCTTGATAAGCAGGTCTGTTGTCTTTTGGTGATGTCGGATTTCAGCAAATGCTCTACAAAAGCATCGTGCTCTTTGAGGTCAATGTTGTGGGGGGCTCTGAGCTCCTTGTGGCTCTGCTCTTTGCAGCTTCTTGTAGAATCTAAACTTGCAATGGCGCTTGGGAGGTGGTTGGGGGGCATCTTCATGAGAATAATAATATTCATCATCACTGCTTCACTCATGATTGTTAGGTTGATTAGAGACATGGCACCCATTTCCCTGGGTAGTGACTTGCCGGTCACATTCTGGTGACTTGGGCCGGAAGGCATCGCGCCCATCCCTCTTCGCAATGTCTTTTAACCCACCCTATGATTCACTAGGATGTCGTCCCCTTCCCACAATGGATGCTTATTGGATGTGTCCGTCTCTATGCATTCAGGGCGGGGCTAGCTAGCTCTTTTGGTTGTCGATTTACATGCATCTTCTGCCTTCTGTGCACCAGTATTCAGTGAGGGAGGGAGTGTTCTGTGTTTGTGATGGGGGGGAGGAGGTCCTCTTGATATAGGGTGAACATATAAGTGTGGGTTCACATGGTGGAAAAGAGCCGCTAAAATCACGAGTAAATAATCTTTTGAATTACAAAATCACATGAAAGTAGAGAACTATTCAAACACACAGAGCTATACGTCTACTTGAAAATTTGCATAAACAATCAAACAATGTCTACGCAATTTCCAAGTACATTTATTGCCTCCTGGCCTAGACTTTTCCCACCGTGGTCCTTGATGCTTGCCACTCTGCATGCCATACTGGACCTTGTGAGGATCAGTAGTACTCTAAGGAATGAGCATGGGCTATTCGAGAGGCTTCTTTTGCTAAGCACGATGACCTTGCACGTTCAATCGACACTTTGCATCCAAAGGTGGTACGATAAAATCAATTCGACATTTACTGAAGATAGAATGAGCGCACTAAACCCCCTCCATGTCTTGTATTCTTGAAGTGGGTTTTCCTCTAGATGCAGGGTGGACATATAAGTGTAGGTTCACTTGGTGGAAAAGAGCCGCTAAAAGCACGAGTAAATAATATTTTGAACTACAAAATTAGATGAAAATAGAGAACTATTCAAACACACAGAGCTAGACATCTTCTTGCAAATTTTCATAAACAATGTCTACTCAAATTCCAAGTACATTTATTGCCTCTTGGGCTAGACTTTTCCCACCATGGTCCTTGATGCTTGCCACTCTGCATACCATACTGGACCTTGTGAGGATCACTAGTACTCTAAGGAACGAGCATGGGCTAGTTGAATGGCTTCTTTTGTTAAGCACGATGACCTTGCACGTTCAATCAACCCTTTGTGTCCAAGGGTGGTACGATAAAATCAATTCGACATATCTTGAAGATAAAATGAGCGCACTAAACCCCCCTCCATGTCTTGTATTCTTGAAGTAGGCCCCCCTAGCACAGTAGTGTGACTTCTCCATACCTTGCGTGCTCCAAATATATAATGAACAATACATGTTCATAAAGTATGCACCACGTGCATAGAGGATGTGTTCCCATAAAGCTACAACACATTGATGATCAAAACTAAAGCATAGAATAGAACAAGGCAAAATGGAAAGCACTCACCATATAGTGTGTAATGTTTATTTCAACCCATGCAATGCAACCGCCTTTGTGAACTCCGCCACCAAATTTTGGATTGTTCTTCTACGCAACACTCGAGGTATCGGTCCCACGACAATCTATTGAATTTAGAATCCCTTCTACTTTTGAGATAGCATCAAGCGACCTCTTTGCAGGCTCCATTATGAAGACATAATCAAATAGGAAGCTTAAATAAACGATCAAAGATGCACATAAAAGCATGAAGTGTGCACATTAGGAAGAGAATGGGGTCTAGGAGGGCTTATTTATTTCATAGTTTAAGGGAGTCAAACCTTTAGTATTAAGAAAGCAATCAAAGGACAAATTTTGAATTCAAACACACAAAATGGTTAGTATATTTCAATTCAATTTTTTTCCCAAAATCAAAATTAAAATCTAGTGGGCAAAACCATATCATGTAACATATCTACGGAAAGAGCTTGGCGTGTAGATTACAGACCAGATATAATCTCTGCTCAAATTGGAGATTATATAGGAGTTATGAAAGGCCAAAAACCATAAATTTATCCACCCCCTTTTTTGGGGAGAAAAGTACATCCTTTGACCACTCTTACACCTCTCTTGCACACCCACCATTCTTGCACACATGTCATGCATCTATTTAAATGCTAATCACCGCCATAATCTCATGGAAAATAAAGAGGCACTCCTATACCCCATCCTCTTCCTAATGAAAAATGCACATTTTTGAGAGGGAATTTAATTATAGAGTTCCACTGTTCACTGTCTTTTATGGCATGATTGGACTCCCCTAGCATAGGACATCGTAGCACCAAATGCTCCCACACACGTGTAATTTGTGAAATTTCCGCTTCCTCTATTTCATCGACCATTGCAATTTTGTGTGCATTTCCCTTATAGCCCTTAATGCAGTATGGACAAGGATATAGATCTCCAGCCCCTTGTTTTCACCTTACAATATACTTGATTGTTTTCAAATCACCACCTAAGTGCTAGTCAACTTCAAACTCCGCTGTGTCATCTACTTGGAGTTTTTCCCTAGCTAGATGTGCCTTAATGAAATCTGTTATCCACGAAATGCATTCAAAAATCCAAGCAAGCATTCCATGGGTCTCCTTGGGAACCTCAATAGCACCAAGTCACCAAATTTATTTCTTCCACTGCACATCGAAAGATGGTGCACAATATTCGTTCATAGTTGTACACTTTGCATGAAATAATACCTCGTTTATGAGAGTAATACTCATCCTTTCTAGTCTTCATTTCTTCACAATCTGATACTTGTCTAGATTGAGCACAAACACCAACTTTGAACCTATCAGTGGAAAATGTCCAAAATAACATATAGTTTCAAAAAAAAGACTATGCATTACTAAAGCCTCATCATTAGGTGTGCACATTAAAAGGGAATCATTGCCATTTGAAGACATCTCAGATCAACAAAAATATTATTTGACATTGAGTAAGGAAATCCCTTTCCACCCTCTTTGCACATACGCTTGCATTGGTACCTTTTCTTACTCCTTTTGACCGCTTGGTAAAGATGGATAGATGCATTATCTCCTTTGTGTGCAAATAGCCTCTAATGTGAAAGTACAGATCCTCGTTTGAGGCCTTCTTAGAAATATTGACCTTAAGTGGTATAGGAAAAGTATTCTCAAAAATTCCTCTTTCCATTAAAGCATCCTTAAGGAGACCATATAAGGCAATGTAGCCCTTAGTACTAATTCCCACTTCATCACAAGCCTTCTGTACATCAACATCGCTCGCAAGATTTGAAAACTTTTGCATTACCTCCTTTGTGAGAGTATTGTTTAAATTTTTTGCATTTGGTGCTCGTAGAAGGCCTACGACATCCAATATCTTGAGGCACAAACTCAATAAATGGATGCCATCTTTGTGGTTGTGGCCACTACACAGCTCTTGGATAAAATTCCTAAAAACATTACCAAAAAAGTAATTTAAAGCATAGATGGGAGTGTAGCAAAATGCACCTTGTAGCTATAAACCTTCTTTTTTTAGCACCACCTTCGGGGGCTAAAGTCTCTATGGCATTGAAGATCCTCTTACGTTCCCTTGTACCTAAGGGCGTCTTTTTAAGATGCAAGATTGTATCTTCAATATTTTCAATCTTAGCATCCTTCTCTTCTATCTGTAGCTTAAGATTTTTTACTTCCTTCTCTGCATGAACGATTCTTTCGTGCAATTCGCTAGTGGTACGGGAAAGAATTTGACATTGATGCAAAGAACATCATGCGCTTTTAGCTCCAATAGTCGACAATCGCTTGCAATATCCAAGAATACCTTGCTCCCCTCTATCTACATATTGTAAGAATGAAGCAAGATTATTGAATGTTGGATACACATTGATGGCTGGAGCATTAGGGTAGAGACAGCCATGCACCCAAAGGTGGGCACACGTGAAGCACGTAGGTGTCACTCATCTTTCATTTAAAGATCCATTGTATGCAATGAAGATCTTCAAAATCCACTTGCATGGACCTATAGTGGATCAACAAGTTAAAGACAAAGCCACCAATTATGGACATTGCTCGTGATGATGTTATTTTATTCACTTGCCATGGTTTGTCACATGGATCATCCAATGCTCATTTCATGTTTTTGGAATGGCGGCCATGTAGAGAAGGGGATAAAAGATTGCAATGCAGCTCATTTCATGTTTTTGGAATGTCGGCCATGTAGAGAAGGGAATAAAAGAGTGCAATGCAGATGGAAGTCAACCTACCACTAGCAATTATGTGACCACTAAAGGAGTAGTAGAGCTATTGCACAGTAACATTTTGCAGATAATTAATTCTCTTGTTCAGACCTTGAAGTATCTACATGCACACGACTATCTCTACAATGACGTACACTCCTGCAACATGATGCTTCATTTTTGACAGAAGGGGGTCTATGCAGGCATTGTGGATTGGAGTCATGTACAAAGACCAAAACAGCGGCATTATTTCCTCCACTCCACAACTTTCAAATAGAAACTAGAAATCAAAGCAAGAGATATTTTTCATGGGCCTCCCAGAATGCATATCTACTAGTCCCCCTCCATGTAAATATTCTCCATATGTCATACTCGTAAACAACTCTTAAAGTGCATGTTGGTGCCTCAAAAGAAAAACAAAAGTGATTGTTTAAGCAATGTACTTACCCACCTTGAGAGTGGCAAGCGAAACAATCCCTTAACTCTACCTAACGCTTTTGATCTTTCTCGTTGTCTAAATGGTGGCCATAGAGTGGGCTATGACATTGTAATGATTTTTGGTCTATGACCAGCTGATGATCAAAGTGATGATTTGATTGTTGTCTTTTATCTAGTTGAAAATGTAAATTGTATAATTAATCAAGTTATCTTGTGTCTTTTCTATGACATGGTGATAGATATTCTGTCTCTTTTTTGCACCATGATTAAATTATCTTGTATTGTTCTTTCAAGGTTATAAGTAGGTGAACATCAAGTAGTATAGCATGACTATCTTTCATAATTTTCAAGTAATCACACCGGGAAAAACTTATAGGACTTAAGTCACACATCTTCATCCGCATGAAAAACACCAACGATATCATCTACTTCATCCATATTAGAGCATTCTGAAGCTATCTCCCATTCCATATCACCATCATTATAGCCATGGGTTTAGAAGACACGGTAGTGTTTTTGTGTTGCTCTTGTTGCAATGCTCACTGGCTTATGGATAAATCTCATGTTGCAGATCTCTCACAGTTTCCACTTGATGCTGCAATAGATAAAACCTTTACTGCAATGTGTTGCAGATCCACTTTCTTTCGCCATACTCCTTCCATTGTATAAGCACACTTGTGTGTGAAATGGCATATATATGCCATGGATCCAGGAACATACAAGTTATGTTAGCATAATCAACTCGCTGATGAAAAGCAATTTCCCCATCCTCCTGTCCCAACAGTTAAGAGTTGACTGTTTTGAAGTCGGTCATGAATTTTTTGTTGGCCGATTGTTGATGCATTCGGGATTTGGGATCCAATACAAATGAAACACCATGCAATGGCATATGCAACTGCACCATCGCATGTTGGCAACTGCGATTATGAAAGCTTTGTTCTTTGCACCAATGCCAACATGCTCTATTACTTTGCACAATGCGTCTGACATGTACCAATAAACTCGACCAAAGAAGAAATGGTTTGTCCGGACTGACAATCCTCTCTACATTGTGCCAAAAAGTTGTCAAGTTCACAAGTTGTGCACATCTTGTAGTTGTCTTTTAGTAGCTAGGATACTTGCTGAGCCATGCATCCCATCGTCTATCAGCTACAGTTTCAATCAAAGCAGGCTTCACTTCTTGCAAGGTGGCAAGAACATGATATGCGATTGCAAACCTTGTCGCACAAAATATCTATAAAGTTTTATTGGGTGATTTTTATTCAAAAAAGAGCATATAGAAATTGATGCTCTCTAAGAAATTTCACCACATGGTTTGCATCGAGTAATAATACACCCGTATAATATGGGATAACCTATAATATGCTCGTGTATGGTGTATTATATGGATTGCGTATAACATATAATGCAGCTTAGGCAGGCGCGGGTTCCCGTACAAATGCACACATGGACTCATGGCGAGTTCAGACTCTGCAAGCACAACGAGCCCACCAAAGCTTTTCCCTCTCTCTTCTATTCACACAATGCAATTCTATGGTGAACATGTTTTGCATGTGAAATTTTTCTCACTAGAAAAATAGAAATCAACAGTTTAATTGAGATTCTTATGCTTGCAAAAGCTTCACGTGTTTGACAACATTAGATTTTTTCAATTATTAGAATTTATGTTTTTGATAATTAGAAAAAAAAAGACACCATCTTTATCATGAAGGAAACTACTTCGTTTCGTAATGCAATTAACATCGAAATATAATCCAAGGTAAGAATTTAAAGTAAGAATGTGTCAAACTCAACATGCAACATAAAAAAGGAGGACAAGTTTATATCTTTTCATGATTGTGCTTTTACGGATTCAAATAGTTTGCCGAAGGTGGAAGGAGGAAAAAGACCAAGCTGAGAGATTCCTGATTAAGTGGCCTTGATTTTTATCCCCATTCCAAAGCTTGCAGATCGGTTAAAACCTCTTGGGAAACATAGTAGATGACAAAAATATTTTGCCTGATTTGTGTCAAAGGGTGATGGAAAGACATCTTTGTAAGAATTTTCTATGTATTCGCTATTGAGTTTGCATGTTTGGTTTTCTAAACGGTTTCATTTACACATATGACACTTTGTAAGTTACTTGTATTGTACAGTGTATTTTTTTGTATGATCTTTGGTATTTCTCAAGTATTTTTTTCTACATTGTCTTGTTGCACGACGGGCACACGCATAGACATACACACAACAATACCCAGTTTCTCATAGTACAGAGTGTATATATTTGAGTGATTATTCCAAGGTATATCAAAGGGAAAACTAACACAAGAAGATTTAGAAATTTTCTCATGTAGGAAAACGGAGTCTTTTTCATCAGTGTTTTTCATTCAATGCATAACATAATGAGCTTCTGCTCAAGAGGGACCGCATACCTAGCTAGGTACGATTGGGGGTAGGGGACCACTTGGCCAACGGTCCCCTGCCTCCAATCGTACCTAGCTAGGTATCTGGTGCCTCCCTCAAAGAATCTCATGATGTTGAGGTAAGTCACAAGGTGGGAATTATAGTGAGAATTTGTCCAATTTAACTTCTTGTGGATAACTTAAAATGGATGAATTCCAAGCACTAGTTGAGGAAACAAATCAAATGCGAGAAGTGCTTGAAGCAACAGCTTGTATACAGTTCTCAATGATTCCAAATTTTGAGTACAAAGTGAAAAGAATGAGTCAAAAGGTCAGGTCAAGGACGTGATGGTTCCAAAAGTTGACGAGTAAAGAGACAAATGAATGAGTTGCTAATGACAATCAGCACAGCATGGTGGCAGAGGCAACGGAGAGGGGGAATTCCACAGCGCTGACGTAGCAAAAGGTGACGCCCTCGCTCGGTGCCAGTGCACCACCGGCCTTCACAACACAGTCGTTCAAGGCTACCCAATTGAACAACGCCGGATTGACGAAGCTGTCCGACCCAAACGCGCCGCATGAGACATGAATGTCACGGAAGGAGCAGCCATCGATACACGTGTTGATGTCCTCCTCTGCCTTGCACTGCGCTTGTACTGCAAGTAGCTTTCGACAGCCACCGCTTGTAGCCGTCCATGCAGAGACGGCGACATGAACTTTATGCGGCTGCAATATAGCGTTACCTGCAACAGTCGCGTTATTGGCGACGGAAATCTGCAAATTAGGGCACAGAAACATTGCCACAAGCACCACATTAACCCAGAAGATGTTGCGGTGATGGCCTTCTGATGATCCTCGCTGCATCATGACCATAGCTCCTGATCTAATCGTGGCGTTTATACAAAATCTCACCCAAATTTTCTATTGCACTACTTATTTTGCCCTACAAACTGAGCTCCCATATATATAGACCCGGCCAGAAATTATAATTTCCGGAACTTGGAGAATTTGAGCTAATTTTTAATATTTTTACACTATTTTCCTCATAATGCAGGCCTCCGGAGTTATTCCTTTCCCTCTTATTCTCGATCAACATTTTTGAACTTCAAAGAGGCATAGTTATAAGTTGAGACACACTTTTCCCCAAGACCAGACCACCACATCAAGAAAGAAAGAAACAGTAAAACAGTCATAAGAGTGGATTTTTGTCCTTGAGAATTCAATTATTCAAGTGTCTCGGTTTCATTTGTGCACTTTGTTAAGATCGGCACATTGTGTGTGTGTGTGTGTGTGTGTGTGTGTGTGTGTGTGTGTGTGTGTGTGTGTGTGTGTGTGTGTGTGTGTGTGTGTGTGTGAGAGAGAGAGAGAGAGAGAGAGAGAGAGAGGAGAGAGAGAGAGAGAGATCAGCATGCTTGGGCCCACCACCTTATTTACATTGTGACAACCCTCTAACATCTTATGAAGGTTGTTATGGCCCTAGCCGACACTCATTGTCTGCATTTCTCTCGTCCCATATACTTAATCTAAAGTGTGTAGATGCGCGCACCAACTGTCAATAACATGTTATGGTACAACCATACAAAAATTGGCATAGCTACAAAAAGGACTTGCAAGCTACTTATTAGAAGGCAATAAATGATGCATATGTGACCATTCGTGAGACATAGTCATTTCAAAAAGGTGCCAATGCATTTGCTTCGTGTGCCTATAAATTATTAGCCATGTCCTATGTAACCTTGATGAGACTCATATGTACTAAACCATTCATGAAAAGGGATCTACATAGTGTGGCTAGTTTCTATTGGAGAAATGACACTACAAGAATGGAGGGAAAACCCAACCCATTGGTCAAGGGGCATGAACACCCACTAGAAGCTCACATGTAATTTGATAAAAACTACAATATTTTAAAAAACAACCTCAAAAAAGCTCATTATGAGTACTTCAAAGTTCTAGATACTATCTAAAAAATCTTGAAGTGTAAGGCTTGTTGCTTCGTTGTCAATGTTAGGGAAAGAGTATGGTCTTTCTTCGAGAGACTCTAGGACCAAAAAGTGAGATTCCAAAAGGTTTAAGCACTTTCTCAAAAGCCTTGAGTAGAAAGACAATCCCATCTGCCACCTTAGATGTATAATCGTGAAGAGTGTGTGCACGAATGTGTGCCTACTTGGTGTGGTGTGCGAGGAAGGAGAACATAGAGAGTTTTGGGTTGATTTCTCACTTAGGATTGAAATGCCTCACTATTCGTTATTGAAATGTATTACCAATAAATAGGGAGAAGGTTGGTACGGTCAGTGTGATGGATATCCTACCAGCTCGCACAAACCCTAATCTTTCTCCCTTGAACACCGACATGGCCCAAGAGGCCTATGTATGTACAACTTGTACAACCATAAAGCATCCAAGTGGTGTCACCATACACCCATTATGTCCATGCAATGTGAAGAGTGCTATGAGGGTAGGCTCTTTGTGAGATCATCCATAGGGTTGTCATCCATATGAACCTTGACTAGCTCCATGGGCTTCGTACCCAATATATCGTGTATCACATGATAACAGACTTCTATGTGTTTGACTTAGAGTGAACAAGGGGTTCTTCTCTAATGTAATGACACTCTAACTATCACAATACAACACTAGAGTTTGAGTGATGTCAAGTTCTCCCACAAGGTGACCTAATCACACAGCTTCCTTGGTAACATCAGAAATTGCCAAATACTTTGTCTCTGTGGTGGCGGAAGATGACATATAGTCTTAGGGACATGATCTCCATGATGACACGGTTACTCTAGGAAAAAGGAAAACATAGCCAGAGGTGGATATTTGACTATCCAGACAACCCACATAATCCACTTCTATGTAATCCACAATGGATGCATTACTACTCCCAAAGCATAAGCAGTCGTCTAACATACCCTCCACATATCTCAAGATGTGCTTCAGTGCTTACCAATCCTTTTTGCTAACCATTCCCACTCCAAAAGCCAATGCCTAGTCTCATGACACCATGGCGAACATAAGTATGTCAATTGCTGAAGAATATGGAAACTTGGCCCCTTTTGATTTCTCAACATCAAACTGGGGAGCATCATTCTTGCTCAATTTTCTAAATGACTGCATTGGGTTACTCAATGAGGCATCCCCCCCACCTCCCCTGCCCCTACATTTTAAACATTGCAAGAGCTTGTGAATATACTTTTTGTGTGACAACTCTCCCTTTTGATCTCTCTTGATTCACAACCAAGCAAGTAATACACATCTCTTAATGTTTCATAGAAATCTATGTGCCAAGGGACTGCTTCAAAATGACAATCTTGTCTTTTGGCTTCCCGAAAATAAGCATATCATAAACATAAAGTATCAAGATGATAATTGAACTTCAGGGTATACAAGAAACAATCTTCTTGGCTCCTTTCATATCCTTGGGATTGCATTGTTTTAGGCCATACAATGCCTTACATATTTTACACACCAATTCTGCCCTTCTAGGCTTCTTAGCTTTGACTTCAAAATCCTCTAGTTGTTTTGTGTATAAATCCTTGTCAAGACCCCCATGAAGGGAAGCCGTCTTAATGTCTATCTAGACAAGTTCCATGTCCTCAATGGGTACTAGTCCAAGTAGAAGATGGAATTTAGTTATCTTGACTACCCAAGAGAAAATCTCATCAAGGTCGACATCTTTGTTCATTTTTCTTATATAGCCTTGTGCAAGGCAAGGCTTGTTTCCCCTCTCATAAATCTATCAGTTAGCAATTTTCATTTTCCATAATCGAGCTGCACTCAGATTGCATTGCCTGATCTCACTTCACACTATCCTCCATCTCAATAGCCTTTTGGTAGTAGATACTAATGACCAACCAACTTTTAGACTTAAACACGGAGCCGTAAATTTTGAGCTTCACATTATGGTCAGACATGAGCAAAGAGAGTCTAGAGAGAGAGAGATAGAGAGAGAGAGAGAGAGAGAGAGAGAGAGAGACTTGCTACACCCACTTGTTGTGAAGTATTCAAGTTTGTTCAAAAGTAAACTAAGCTGTTAGACCGCGGGGGACTGGACCAAGCAACTCTCCACCCAACCGTGCCATATATAGACTCCTAACCCCTAAATATAGCACCCCTTGACCGCATGTCCATCCTGGCCCTTGGCCCTACCCTTGGCCTGACATTACTTCCCCCTTGGAGAAGCGTTTTCATCCTCGAAAACACAAGTGGTAGTATCTTCGTAAGAACACTGATGTTTTCCTTATTGGCATCCTCTAAACGGGCCAATTGTCCATATGACCAATACCTGGTGTAGTGAGGAGGTTCAGTGAAACCAAGAGCAACATCTTGATTTTCAACATTGTTGTCCCTTTGCAACCACCTGTATCTAAATGGTAACTCAAGATAACTCATGTGAATATCTTGAAAAGCTCATAGGTACTGAAAGATAGAATAGGGAGTGTCCTCATGTCAGACTTCTGAACATTTTGGAACACACAGAACCACATGTTCACCCCTAACAAAGGTTACATGCCAACATACTCTGTCAGCGCACCTACTAAGTCCTTGACTTATGAAACTATCGGTCTCCAACCCCACCACAACAGGTGTTCAAAGTTGAAAACCTAACCTAAGCAAATTCTAGAATAAGGAGAGAATCACCTATTCATAATGCATTGTGCTAACGTATGCTCTTAGCAGATCCTTTAGCATGGTTTACTAACGTATGCGCTTAGCATATCCTTTAGTACTAAATAGAATACTTGTAAGCTGCCCATGGGATGAATAACGGCAGTAAGAGTGAGGTACTTTCCCCAACCACTTACAGACAGTCTTCCACGACTGATGACAAACTATGACTCAACCATTGAGTATCCAGCCATATACTCGATATGGAATGGAGACAACCAACTAGGTTGAAGGTAGATTGGAGGTTCTAGCAACCAATCACTAACATCCATACTCAACCATCACCTTGTATGGCAGGGTGTAAACTCATACGAAATCTGCAAGAGAGATTGCACTAGCAGTGGAAAAGGGTGCAGAAAGAATAAAGTCCATGGATTTGCATGCTGCTCCAAATAAATTTGTGCTAAATACTAGGGCCCATAACACCTAGTGTGCATGAATTTAACACAAACATATCCAAACCGCAATTCGATGACGAGACTTTCCACGATACTTACATAAAAATCTTGCAACAAAGTTGGACCATAATACAATTTGACAACCCGGTCACACCTAGGAACCAACCATGAGACCTTCTCATGAACGTAGCAGACTGTGCAGCAAAATTTGGACCATAATAGAATGTGACAACCCGGTCACACCTAGGAACCAACCATGAGACATTCTCATGAACGTAGCATACTTTGCTATATGTAGAAACGACCCTCCGTTAAGGTGGTTTCACAGCACTTGTAATCACAACAAGTCTGTACTTAGTACCCGACAATTTTTTGCCACTAAAATTGTTCCTGATACTGTGTGCGTCAATTGGTCTAATGAATGGATGCGACCAGCACCTAGGGACTTCATCTCGAAACATCATTTCGAATTGGGCGCCAGTGTCAGTCCCAGAGACTCATATTCTCCTTGTGGAATATGTCTCAAGTAAGGATGCCAGGAAAAGTGACATCCATCAAGTACGCGCTGTACTTGTGTGTGGAGGTAACTACAAACACTTTGCGACGTGAGTGAGAGGGACCCTCATTATCATGCTCCACACTGGCTAAACCAAACTCCTTGAGTTCCTAGACCATGTTGTATCCCATGTGACAACATGTGCCAAATCGAACCCTACAAATAGGTTCGTAACAGCATAAGGCAAAAAGGTAGATTGGACACTTGGCCCAAAATACTTTGTGCCGACATGCCCTTGGCATGGCGCTGTAACATTCAAGCGTACTTATACGTCTTGAAAAAAAAAAAAAACAAGCAAAGAATACAAAAAATGGAATAACACCAAATTAATAGATGCGTACCTGGAGGTTTGAACGTAATGTTCACTTACCAGTATTCAAACGGAGAGGAGCACATCTCCTACCTGAAAAACAAAAACAGCATGGCACTGGGAACCGTGGGTGTTGCCTTTGCAATCCAACCCCTTTGGTTAAAATCTACGTAGTCAAACCCCTTGGTAAGACCCTTTGTAGAAACTGCTCAACTAGCAGGTAACGGCAACCAACATAGTTAACCGCGCGTGTACATAATGATTGGAATCAACTTGAAAAGTTGGGTTTGTCCGCTAACGCTTGGTAGATTGCGGAATTCTTTCCTTGAAAGTCTAACTGAGAGAGATCAAACTGTGATCCTCAATGCAGATCAACTGTGATCCTCAATGCAGATCAACTATGATCCTCAATGCCTATGGGGTGATGTAGCAGTCACCCCTCGGGTCGTACCCCAAAACAATATGTCCATAGACACTCCGTAGTGCTATAGAGAGAGCAGGAAATCCACACAAGTGAACTGCCTAGCTCTAGTGGACAGCCATGCTGTCTCAAGTGATTGCTGCATCTATACTGCCTTGTAAAGATCAGCTGCTGTGAGTTGAAGATGTATCAAAAACTCAAATTGAGTGTCGCACTGAAAACATGTAGTGCAAAAATGACACTGTAAACATGCTGAATGACAAGACCCTTGCTTGTCCATTAACGTCGATGTATACTTCCCTGGGTAGATCTGTTCACTCTTGAAAAAAATCACCCAAAGAATGCCAATAGTTGGGTCTTACCCTTGGCCTGACAATGGCTCTTAGCCTGTGTGGCTCATAGCCCTTGTGCAAATTAGTGTTCAATGGACGAACCAATGAAGACTAATTTGAGTAGCATCTTACCCACGTGCTAGCTGAAAGTTAGAGCACCTTGGCTCACGCTGACTCATGAGCAAAACACGTATCAAAAGCTTTTTAGAAGATTTTCATTATTTCCTTAAAGAGAGAACGAGAGAGAAGAAGAGCCTGCTAGGCTGCGGAACTTTCCTTGAATGACTATGATGTGTATAGTTGATTGCCATGCTCGTGTGCATCTTATGCCTAACGTGCAGCATATCCTAGAAGCATGAAACAAGTTTCTGCTATGACTCTCTCATTGAGAGAGGTAACAGAAAAACACAACCACTTCTTGATCTACTTGCCTTGCAGGGTCGTGTTTGTATGAAAATGACTTAGCATTGGCACTTTGCGTGTGAAATAAGTCCTAGATTTAGGTTCCTTTTAGTGTTGTTGGGTGTTGATAGCAACCAACCATCAGGTTCAACAATCCATCACTTAGTCTGTCCTTGACAGAGTTGCGAGTGTAATAGCGGAAGCGTAATGCATAAAGTGGTGGAATCCATGCCACCTGCTTAGCATGCCTTGCATGCAAAAACGTAAGCCCTTGGCTACGATAACGGTCTCAAGCGTGAGAACCAAAATCATAAGTGCCGTGCACAGAATAAACTGGTACGGATTCTATGAGCTGACATTCCCTATTTTGCCAGTTCCCCAAACTTGTGTGCCAAAGCCCTTGATTCCAAATCAATGGCAGTATCTTGGCACAAGGGAGAAGCCGGGCCAAATTACCTTGCTTTGCACAATGACAGTAATTGCCAAGTAAAGTGTAAACAAGGTGACGAAGGAAATTTGGAATGGCGGCCTCTACACCAAAACAAACTCCATTGCGCCACAAGGGAAATGAGATGAGGGCACCACCTAGTCTTGGAAGCGCGGACTAGGACCTCTACACAAAGAGAGAGAGAGAGAGAGAGAGAGAGAAGAGAGAGAGAGAGAGAGAGAGAGAGAGAGAGTGAGAGAGATGTCACTATGAATGAAGCATTAACCTTAGTGTGTGTACAAGGAATGGATAACTTCAAACACTCCCAACACAAATAGCATGTAGATTACTAAACAACCACTCAAGGATTAGCCAAAATCACATCAAGCACACTCACACAAAAACATAAGTAAGAGGAGGGGAGGTTACTAGCATGAAACAATTTGCATTCTAGAATGTGCAAGAATAGAGTGAATGTATGAGCTTTATGGGCTCATGGTGAGTGATACAACGACTGAATGGGGCTGAGGGAGGCTTAAAATTACAAAGGGGAAGGCCTCTTTATATAGGAAAGAGAGTGATTAGGAGTGAGGTTAAGATCCAAGTGTAATTTGTACAAATGAAGCTTGATTAGGGACATTCAACCAATGAAGAAGCTCCTTCCAAGTGATTTGTTGACCAATTTGCAACTAATTGGCTCCATCATCACTTGTTTTGTCTTCACTCCTTCCTCCATAGCTTGAGTCCAAGAGCTTCCTTATTTTAAAATGTAAAGAATCTACATAAAATCAATACATATCTATTAATAATAGAAAGGGGTTGAATGAGAACTTATGAATTACAACAAGATTAAGCATGACTTGAGAGGTGATTAGAAGAGGAATTTGTGATGGTTTTTTGATCTTGAGAGAGAGGAGGAAGGAGGGGAGGGTGAGAAGACTAATGGAAGATTTTTAGGGAAGGTCTCAATGTGGAAAAGGAAGGGTGTGTGTGTAAAGGTAGAGGGGGTAGTCTCCACCACAGTTGAAAAAACTAGCGTCCGCCATTTTGGCCATATCTCCTGAACCGTAGATGCAAAAATTATTTAAAAAATATGGTCAGAATTTCCAGCTCATCAGCTACAACTTTGATGAAGACAAAATCCAGCAAAATCATGTGTCTGGTTCCTTCCTTTACCAAGTCTTCCACTTGGGTCCCATCTGTTTGAATCATCATATGGCTCCAAAGCCATGATGATATGAGCCACTCATGACCCTTGAATCATGGGTGCATGGCTCCACAACCACATCATATCTTTTCTTTTCACATTTACATATTTTCCCTTCCCTTTACCACTAGGTTCTCCCTCTACCTTTCACCTCCGGTGAACTAGTCAAGAAAAAATCCCATCAAATCATTTTTTTAATTTTTCCAAGAGGTTTTTCTCACTCTTTATTTTATTGTAAACCTCTAGAAGCAAGGAAAACCAACAAAATATACTAAACAAAAATTTGTGATAGGCTCGGATCAATGGAAAGAAAAAACAGGAAAAACTTAAACTTGGCTAACCTGGTAGTTGTTGCTGCAACCACTTGTCATGAAATTTTGTAGGAGAAAACTTGCTCACAGATGGCTCATAGCCATATGTGGCTATCGGATAGATGTCTCATAGCCATATCTGATGTCTCATAGATGGTTGATAGCCATATTTGCTGTGCAAGTGGGAGTTGTCGTGTACACAACTTCGCTCTCTTGCGTCATCTATGCCCGTCGGGCATGAAATGAAATAACTTGCAAGCATATTGCCAAATCCTTCCCAATTTTGTATGCTCCTAGCATAGACCAAACGTGGGGAAGCTCAATGCAAGATGCAGAAATTGAAGCCTTGCTTCATATAACTATGTCTGGCCTCATTGCCAACAAATGCTATTGACAACATATGCCATAGCAAAGAGAATCAACCTTGTCGATCATGCACAAAAAATTGACCTTGTCAAGCAATTTCAACTGTAAGTGGTTAGCTTTGGGCTAGCATCTTTGTCGGCTTCTGAAAGCAGTGACAAGAAGTCGGCCATGTGGAGCTCTGTGCACCCTTCATGAAGCCGAGCCACAAGGTGTTCCGATCTCCTTGAGATTCCATGGGCATCAAAAGTGAACTGCTGATGATCCGTGCAGCAGATCAGGGCTGCAAGTACTCAAGCCATGCTTGAGCCATGTTGGCATATGAAACATTGATTCAATGCCAACAAAATGGTAATGCTTAAAACAACTGTCACAAGCCGTGCTTGTACTGGGAGTGTCTAAATTGCACTCATATATGTTGCAGGCAAAGTATATGAGGCTTGTCATGCTTGTTCTAACCACAGAAGCACCTTGTGCTTGGCATGTGTGTAAAAATAGTTGTTACCAGCCTTGCTTGTGGATGCGAGGCCAAAACACTTACTCGTCTAGTGCATGCAAAAATTACACAGCATTTCTGAAAAACTTTGGCAAACAAAAACCAACTCTATGCATACCTTGCCTTTGAAGGTCAAAGAGCTACATCAGTCGTCATCGCACTTGCTTGCTTGGTTGGTTGCATGCAACCATAATCACCTAACCTCGCTTTTGTGTTGACCAGTATCCCTTTCGATTGCCATGGCGACAAGCCCCAAGAGTCTGTTGCCTCGACTGTAAAGAATGCCCGTGGTATAGATGGTGTGTGCTTTCCTGAGCAAAACGCCGAGGGTGGAATGCCGAGGTTGAATAAAATTGTCTCAGATATATGAAAAAAATTCTGTGTGAAAAACGGCCCATACAGCCTTGCCGATGCCATGTCTTAGTCGCAGCCCTGGCCGATTTCGAGAAGGAGACAGTGTCCTGGCTCTGGTTGGTGTGGAGGGGCCCCTGGGGTGGCCCGTGGGCACCCTAGGGCGCCCACCAATATAAAAATAAAGTAAAAAGAAAACTTTTTTGGGCGATGGCAGCAGCTACTGCCTGCACAGGCCAAAAACCTTGCACGGGGACGTGCTACAGGTGCTGACTGGCCAAGAGACTGTGTCGACATTGCTTCCTTGGCCCAGGGCGATTCTCTAGAGACCATGCATGGCCGATTTGATTCAGGTCACCGAAACACCCTCGTCCATGCTAGGGTTGTTGTCCACGGTTCTCTATGCCGAGAAATATCGCCATGCCCGGTTGAAGATGAGAGAGAGAAAAGCCAAAGAGCCATGCCTTCCTTTGCTTTCCCTCTCTGCCATGGCCTTCTTGCAGCACGACCTTGCCATGCATCCATGAAAGGACTCTGCCATGCTGCTCCTTCTTCACCGAAAGGAGGGCGAGCTTCCATGAACCGCAAAGAGAGAGAGAGAGATTCCGGGAGAGAGGGATAGAGAGAGAGTGTACATGCCTTGAAAAGAGAACCATGCCATATTTCTCCACCATGGCTCCACCCTCCTTCCTCCTCTCCACCTTGCTCTGATACCAATGTTAGACCGCGGGGGACTGGACCATGCAACTCTCCACCCAACCGTGCCATATATAGACTCCTAGCCCCTAAATATAGCGCCCCTTGACTGCATGTCCGTCCTGGCCCTTGGCCTGACATAAGCTGGGAACACCACGCTTCCAATAGCAGAAACTTTTGTGCATTGTAAAAGGTTCATCTGGGCAACTCTCGTGCCATGGCAGCCTCCTGTGTATATTGCTACTTAATGGTGAAAGGCTCCTTTAGCTCTCGATCCATGGAGCTATACGCAAAAGGGGAAAAAAAACTCATGATATGAAGTTGTTAGAATGAAATTAGTTTGTGACCAGGTGAGGGGAAAATGAGTCTGGGACCCTCTTTGAAGGTTACAAACAAAGATTAATGAAAATTTCCTAAAATACACTATGTTACTTACGATGCACTTTGTTATTGGAACTTTTAAGTCAACCAAAACTTTTGTCAAGGACCATAGATTTTTGCACACTAGTGGCATTCTTAAATGTATGCCATGATGCATGTAAAGAACATAGCATGAAAATGGATTTTAATTCAACATCAGAATTAAGCCTTTTTTAGGATCAACTGAGTTGAGGATCGTAAGTTCAAAATAATGTTTTCATCATAAAAATAAGAAATCATTGAAATTATAATAAATCATCACGAAATAATTAAATGAAGTAAAAACTATCTACATCACCAGAAATCATTATGAAAGAACATCATGGCATCATAAAATAAATCTATAGAATAATAAATATAACAAAATATCATAAAACCATATCATGGAATCACAAAACGGTCATCTTAATCATTACAAATGAGCTTAAAATAACAACATGGTATAATGAATTGACTTCATGCAATAATAATTCTTTCAATTATAATAAATCATCATGAAAAATTATCATCATATTAAAATGACTCTATCTAACAAAAAACTATCTCAATTATACTAAGTCATCCATGAAACAATGCTATGGAACATAAAACCATTTCAATAAGAAACCATCCGTATCATCATGAAAATGTATCTTGGTATTATGGAACAAATCCACGAATGAAAGAAATTCTTACTAACAAAATCAATAGAAGTGACTTCTAATCATTATGAAAATATAGCATGTCTCATAGAACAACTCCATGAAAAATAACTATCTCCATAAAAGATGATTATGAAAATACGTCATGGCATCATGGAACAACTCTATAAATGAATAACCATCTTAGTAATAAATAATCAATATGAATGGATTCTAATATCACCATGAAAATACATCACGACATTATGGAATAGCTCCATGAAAGAATAACCATCTGAATGAAAAATGATCTGTAGGAATGATTTGTAATCACCATGAAAATGCATCATGACCTCATGAAACAACTCCAGGGAATAATAATCATCTCAATGATAAAGGATTAGTATAAATGAATTCTAACATATCATAAAATCATGAAACAACTCGATAAAAGAATAATCATCTTAGTGATGAATGATCAATATGAACACTTTCTAATCATCATGACAACACGTCATGGCATCATGCAAAAACTCCATGGAAGAATAATCATCTCAATGAAAAAGAATCAATATGAACAATAATTAATCATCAAGAAAATGCATCATGGCATCATGGAACAACTCTATAAACCAATAATCATATCAGTAATAAACAACTAGTACGAACAAGTTTTAATCACTATGAAAATGTATCATGGCATCATAAAACAACTCCATAGAAGAATAAACATCTTAATAGTAAACAATCAATACAAAAAATAAATAATCATCAAGAAAACGTATCATGGCATTATGAAACAACTCTATGGAAGAATAACCATATCAACAAGATGAACGATTAGTACGAACGAATTTTCATCATCATGGAAGTGTATCATGGAATCATGGAACAACTCCATGGCATAATAAAAAACAATCAATACAAATAACTTGTAATCATCGTGAAAACATATCATGGCATCATGGAATAACTCCATAAAATACTAACCATCTTAATAAAATGAACGATCAATAATAACATCTTGTCATCATCATGAAAACACATTATGGCATTTATGGATCAACTCCATGGAATAATAACCATATCAATAATAGAATAATCAGCACGAATGACTTGTAATCATCATGGAAACGCATCATGACATCATGGAATTACTCCATGAAATAATAACCATCTCAATATTAAATGATCAGTATAAACAATTTCTAATCATCATGAAAACGCGTCATGGCATCATGGAATAACTCCATGGAATAATAATAATCTCAATAACAAACACTCAATACGAACGCCTTGTAATCATCATGGAATGCATCATGGCATCATTGAATAACTCCATGGAGTAATAATCATTTTAAAATAGAAAATAGAAATGAACGAATAATACGAACTACTTCTATCATCATGAAAACACATCATGGAACAACTCCATGGAGTAATAACCATCTCAACAATGATTGATTAGTAAGAACGACTCCTAATCATCACATGAAATTATAAATTTCAATAAAAAATGATCATAACTAAAGACTATAAGTTTTTTATAACTTGGCTGAAGAATGTATCTCTTCGATAAATTATCAAATTATAACTTTTTAACATCTATATGTAAATAAATGATATAAATCAATCAATTATAATGATCATATATACTCTTTGATTTTTCCAATGAAAAGAGAAAATAATTCATCAAAATAAAACTCTTCAATGAATCGTTAAAATATAACTCTTTGATAAATCATCAAAAATCACAAAGAAGAGAAATAAAGTCAATATCGATTGAAGATTATAAAACAAATCATGAAAATTGTAATTATTTGAGATGTAAGTATATAAATCATTGAAACATAACACTTTAATAATCATATAAAAAGAATAAAAAGAACTATTCAAACATAATTTTTTAACATGAATCTTCGAATACAACACAGATTATCAAGATGTGTAACTGTTAGTAATTTATAATAATATATATATATATATATATATATATATATATATATATCGATTTCATCTTTATCATAGATTACACACAATCGAAACAAAAAGAAAACTAAAAAGATTTCAAGTGATATGACTTTGATGTAACTCGATGTACATGCATAAGAATATATGTGATATGTATGAAATATAAGTATAGAGATCAATCAATTTATATACTTCTTTCAATATATAAAGCGAATTGAAGATGATGTAAATTTAACATGCTTAATTTTTAACATACATAAAAAGAAAATTCAAGAATTATACAATACGAAGCATTAAAGATGTTGTAATTTCAATATTCTAAACTTTTACTCTATTTCTTTTACACAAATCGCACTACATATAATCCATGAAAAGAAAATCCAAGAATCATCTAGCAAATAACTCAACACGTATCAATGTAGATATCTAATTGAATACAACATAATTAACTCTTGATCTAAGTTCTTTTATGCAGATCGAAGTGAATATGATGCATGGAAGGTAAATCAAAGATCATAACAAGAAGCTTAACACAAATAGATTTGAAAATTTAAAAACTCATACCTCTTCATGATTTTAATTGAAAACGTGTTGAAAATAGTTATCAATTTCTTGTAAGTTACTTTCGGTGCAGAATTTGACAAATCTGTCATGACCAACAGCTCCGGAACATCCCAAAACCTTGATAACAACTCTTCAAACATTGAAATCCGAGTTTCAAGCAAAAAGTTATGATGCTTTTATATTTTGTTGAATTGCTGATTTTTGTTGCGCCCGCAAGGTGAAGCCGCGCAAGACAAAAAAACACTCTATTTTTGTGAAGAAAAAGCAACCATGCTTTGATACCTTGTTGAGAAGTATCATAATAACTAATGTCTAGTTCTCCTAAATGATTTTCTCATGTCAAACTCATCATTTAATATGGGGAAGTGCCAGGGGAGAAAAAGCTAGAATATTGGTTAAGCTGGCAGACCGACCACAGTATGGATCCAAAAGAGGGAAAATAGGGATCTATGTTGGAATTAGGGTTGCAGAGAACAAACGCACACAGCTTGGAGAAGACGAAGGAAGCTCAAGGCACACACAATAGAGAGTGTGTTACTTAGTGTGCAATGGAAAGATAGATAGCCCTAGAGTGATGGGCGTATATACAATGCACGGGGGAAAAAACCTCCTAAATGCCTTTGTGAAAAGATCTGCAAGGTTGTCCTGTGTTGGCACATAAGCCAAGCTGATCTCTCCTGCTGAGAGCCTCTCCCTAACATAGTGGTAATGCACCTCAATGTGCTTTGTGCGAGCATGAAAAATTGGGTTCCTCGCAACTGCCAATGCGCTCTGACTCTCAATGTAGATAGTGTTGGCAGTGTCCTGTCCAACACCCAAATCAGCCATAAGGCGTCTGAGCCATACACACTCAACAGTAGCTGCGAAGACTGCCCTGTACTCAGCCTCACAACTCGAAGTGGCCACAATAGGTTGCTTCTTGCTCAACCATGATATACATGAACTGCCAAGCATGAAACAAAAACCACTTGTGGACACTCGCGTGTCAAAACAACCAGCCCAATTTGAGTCTGAAAAAGCATGTAAGTCTGGTGGCAATGATCCCCCCTTGGAATAAAACAAGCCAAGATGTAAAGTGCCACTAAGGTAGCGGAAAATCCTCTTGACAGCCTGCCAATGCTTAGACCCTGGGCT
Source organism: Adiantum capillus-veneris (assembly GCF_014529385.1). Taxonomy (NCBI): domain Eukaryota; kingdom Viridiplantae; phylum Streptophyta; class Polypodiopsida; order Polypodiales; family Pteridaceae; genus Adiantum; species Adiantum capillus-veneris. The sequence goes on along the minus strand of NC_140940.1, from coordinate 61,158,103 downwards.
ATGCATAAATCTGCTGACCTGTGAGACGTACTGCAAACTGAATATCCGGCCTCGTGTTGCATACATAAATGAGGCAGCCAACAGCAGTTTGGTAAAGAGTGACATCAGCAGGATCACCAACATCATGTAGACTCAACTTCAAACCTGTTTCCATGGGAGTGGCAATAGGTTTGCAATCCTCAAGTCCAAAGTTACATAGCGATGTCTCTATGTAACTTTTCTGACACAAGGCAATACCACCATCACACTGCTTAAACTGTATACCCAAATAATGATGCAACGGCCCCAAATCTTTCATCTTGAAAGTAGCATTCAGATCAGCCTTAAATTTAGCAATATGTCTCTCATTTGGTCCAGTGATCAGCAAATCATCAACATAAAGAACCACGATGAGAAATACATCACCCTCACGCTTTACATACAATGTGCTTTCTGTTGGACTGTTACGAAAGCCTTGTTTGACCAAATGAGTGTCAGCTTTCTCGTACCAAGCACGAGGAGATTGCTTCAACCCATACAAAGCCTTGTTACATTTGCACACTTTGTCCTCTTGTCCTTTTATGACAAAACCACGAGGCTGCGTTACATACACTTCCTCAAATATGTCACCATTCAAGAAAGCAGTAACTATGTCTGATTGATGTACATCCCCACCAAAATGAGCTGCCAATGCACATAGAAAACTCACAATAGTCATACGACAAGTGGGAGCAAAAGTCTCTTCATAATCTATGCCTTTTTGCTGTGCATAACCCTTTGCAACAAGTCGATCCTTATGGCGATCGATCTCACCATCCGGCTTGCGTTTCAAGTTGTAAACCCACTTCGTACCAATGGCCTTTTTGCCAGGAGGCAAATCACATAAAGTCCATGTGTCATTTTCTATAAGTGCATCATATTCTGATTGCATGGCAGCCATCCAATTTTCTGAATTTTTTGCTTCATCAAAAGTCAGAGGCTCCTCAACATCATGTAAGCTAGACACAGCCAAAGCATAACAATCTGATGCATAATATGCATGGCGAGAGCCTGAATGAGTACGACTAGACAAAGGTGCATCCAATTTACTGTCACGCAAAGTGTGCACCAGCCATTTTGGCATACCTCTAGCCTGCTCATTTTCAGCCCTTTCCTCATCAAGTACATCATGTACATATGCATCAGTAATAGGCTGATCTACGATATTTTCAGAAACCCCCATAGGCTGTACATTTGCCTCATTGGAACTTACATTCGTATTTCCACCACTGAAAAGAGGCAACAAAGTGTCATAAATGTCCTGTGAGCTTACATTACTGTCTCTAGTACATGACAGCAAGGGTTGAACAGAATCTTCCACAAACACTATATCCCGTGAAACCAAAAGACCTTTTGTTTGCGGATTATACAACCTGTAACCTTTGCTTTCAGCACTGTAACCAACAAAAATACATTTGACAACCTTATCATCCAATTTTCTTCGCTGCACTTGTGGCACCAAAGCATATGCCAAATAGCCAAAAACACGCATGTGCTCAATAGAAGGCTTTCTATCATGCCATGCTTCATGTGGAGTAATAGACTGCAAAGCTTTCGTAGGACACCTGTTAAGTACATTAGTGGCACACATGATGGCCTCAAGCCAAAAAGAATGCGGTAAAGCTTGACTTTTGACCATACATAGTGCCATTTCCGTCAGTGACCTGTTTTTCCTCTCAGCAACACCATTTTACTGAGGTGTATAAGGCACTATACATTGGTGTTTTATCCCACGACTAGCCAGAAATGCATTAAATTCATGAGACATATACTCCCCCCCTCGATCGGAACGGAGGGTGCCCATAGTACATTTCAAGACATTTTCAGCCATAGCCAGAAATTGTTTGAAGCACATAAAAACTTTGGACTTCGCTTTAAGCGGAAATACCCATGCATGCCTGGATTAATCATCAATGAAAGTCATGAAGTACAGGTAATTGCCCAAGGACGGAGTTTGCATGGGCCCACAAACATTACTATGCACAAGTTGCAACCTGCATGTTGCCCGAACTGAACCATCCTTTGGAAATTTAGAACGTTGCATCTTACCCAAAATACAGCCTTCACAAACATGTTTGACAGGTGCTTCAAGAGGTGGCAAAGAAGCAACCATATCAGATTTCTGCAAACGCAGCAACTGACAAAATTCAGATGACCAAAACGTGCATGCCAAAGTTTTGCATCTAAAATAGCCCTTGAATCTGCAACAGCATTTGCAAAGTTTTGTCCACACTTGTCATACAAAGTGAGCTTATACAGTCCACGGCACAAAAGCCCATATGCAACAATTTCATCACCAAAACTGAGATCATGAACTGTACATCTGTCATCCACAAATTTGACTACAAGTCCAAGTCTAGCAAGTGCGGATACAGACAAGAGATTCTTCTTGATCCCAGGTACATAAAGTGCATCAACAAGTGTGAAGGAACTGCCATTAGCAGCAGTGAGCACAATCTTTCCAACTCCCTGAACTGGATAAGAGGCATTTTTGGCACAAGTGACTGAATTCCCATGAGGGACAGACTCGAGAGAGGTAAACAATTCACGATGTGAGGTAATGTGCTTTGTAGCACCACTATCGAAATACCACACATGTGAATCTGCAGCAACTGATAAGCATGCATCATGGACAGTAGGATTGTAAGTGCACTCTGCGCTAAAAGCCCATTCTACATCAACATCAGCAACACAGTCTCCTTTCACAGAAGACTCAACAATGGTTGCATTTGTAGTGGAACCAGCATTTGCATTGGAACCACCATCTTTCTTCTTAGCCTCTTTGGCCTTCAACTTAGGACACGACTTGATCAAGTGATCATTGGCTTTACAATAATGGAAACGCATCTTCTTTTTTCCCTTATCACCAGAATTGCCAGACGAAGTACTGCCAGCAGAAGCATTAGGAACATAATTTTTGCCACTCGCAGCAGAACCATAAGAAGTGTCTGCATTGCTGTTACCACCCTTTCTTTGAGACGCAATAAAAGCCTGTTCAACTGCACGCTGTCTAGTCCTATTTTTTCTGGAGAGTGACTCTTGCAACAGCAATGTGCATCATGCATCAAACTTGACAACTTCAGGATTTCCTTGGGTCATCAGTCTCCAAGTACTAGCAAAAGTCTGGTAGGAATCTGGTAAGGCATCAAGAACAGTCTGCACTAGGAAACTGTCTGAAATGACTTCACATGCAGAAATGAGTTGCTCATTGATATCCTTGACACTAGCAAGGAAAGTGTCCATATCATCTTCCTCATGCACAATCTTCGACTCTAGCTCTTTACGCAGCAAAGCAATTTTAGCCTCGTTGCGGCTTGCATAACGTAGCCCTTCCGACAATAAGTTTTTTGGAAATTCCCTTATATGAAAGATTACAACTTTCACACGTTTTTTTTTTGAAGTTGAAATTCGGAAATTATGTGGGCAGAGATCTCCAAGAGGGATTGAAGAGGATAAGAGAACCCCATATAGTAGTATACTTTCCCTTTAAGGAATTATTATCTCCCACAAAGAAATGTTTTTTTACAAGTGGGATGTGTGACTCCCTCTTGCTAACATGGAAATATTTTCTCCCATGTAGGTGAACTATCCTTTAGGGATTTATTTTCTCTAACCAAGAGCTTCTCATTATTAATCATGAAAGCAATCTTGCTACCTATTTATTTTTGCTTTTATGGTCTTTTATTAGTAATAGATCCTTCTACTATCACAAGAAGCACTATCAAGAGTCAACTAAATAATAGTGAAACTGCTATTTATTCATTGCCATCATTTTGAAGAGTGAAAACATAAGACTCACCATCATTGAACTTACACAAGCATATTTTCATTGGTTTTCGTTTTCTCACGCGGGATAAAGATGCTCATTTAGGCCACCCAATGAGCACCTTTCGAGAAGTTGTATAATGATAAGGGACGCGACAATAGACACGATAATAATCGCGGATATATATCTATAACTATTATCACGACTATTGATGACAAACCATGATACATACCAGCCTGCTGAAAGAACGGTCATCAAACACATTGTCAATGATTTCTTCCTTTGGAACGAGTGGAGACCCAGATTCAAAAGGAGACCTATACACAGAGATTGTATCTCTGACATTCCATTGTCATCCATAACCAAGCAGTGTTTTTCCTCTTTTAAAGAGCAAGAAGAATTGTTTAGTGATGAAGGTCTGACTAATCTTCGACATCGCTCCAAATCTACATGCCCAACATAACAACTTCGCACTTTACCTCTAATGTGTGATGAGTCTAAAGTTTACACACCGGCATTGGCATGCTCTTCCTCCCTCTAAAAGCAAGACTATAGACAAGACAAGGAGAGACACGAGAAAAAGCTTGATTTAGCCTTCCGGCCTATGGTTTCGGCCCCTGATGACAGAGGGAAGAAGGAAGAAGACAACACAGAAACGATGGTGATGGTAGACATGATATGCGACCACCTCGCTAGATTCCACCAGCTCCCGGCATTCAGAAGAAGATTTGAAAAATTTCTCATGTAAGAAAACGGAGCCTTTTTGAGTGTTTTTCATACAATGCATAACATCATGAGCTTTTGCTCGAGAGGCACCGCATACCTAGCTAGGTACAATTGGGGACAGGGGACCGCCGGCCTCACTGGTGGGGGGGCCTACCCCCAATCCTACCTAACTAGGTATGCGGTGCCACCCTCACAGAAGCTCATGATGTTGAGATAAGTCAGAATTTGGGAATTATTGTGAGAATTTGTCCAAAACTTCTTGTGATTGTGTTGCCACAACTACTCTTCGACGTTGGTGTTCCCCTTGTCTGTTGCCGTTTTCAGCCTGCGCTGCTGCGTGTCCATAGCCGGCCCTTTGCCTAGCTCCATTCGAGATCCAGCGCAGGGATCCTTGCAGTATCGCATGGGAATGCTGTCAAGGATTGGGGACGACTGCAGGCTCCCGATTCCTGAAGCCGAAGGCACGAGAGCATCCAGCTCGCCAAGCAAACGTGCAGTAATATACGGGTCACGAAAGAGCAGGGGTACGAACCGAGCTCAGAATCCCATAGAAAATGGAGCTCGGAGGGGCGACATCAAGCGGGGAGACCGAGGACTCCGCAGTGAGGAGTGAGGACTCGAGACAGACGTCGACAGGTGCCATATCCAGCTGGCGGAGCCATAACCTTTCTAAAGATTTGAATTTGGCGCTCAAAGAAAACCTATCTAGACGAGAGGAAGGAGAAGCGGCATCTCCCGCCAAAATACACTTACGACGCATTCAGACTACGCGTTTGCTCTGAACACCTTCCAATCGGCTTCAGGCCGGGTTCAGACGAAACGGTGGCTAGCATCATTTTATTGGCCAAAAAACTCAATTTCCTTTTTCGGACCCGCCACTTTTTGGGCGACACCCTCCGGCCTCCCCGAAAATGAACACGCTTGCACATATCCGTAGCGATCGTCTAAACCCAATGCCCGGCCTTAGTGTTGTTCACACTGGGCAACACACGGCCTACAAAAAGCGCTCTTGTGTAGGTTTCTGCAAGCAAATGTTTGGTTCTTCAAGCGGGTTTCTTCCCTTAGGTGGTTGAACCAGGTCGGAACAGAAACATGCGAGAAAACATGGTGCTTGGGCATATATTGGTTGATCGGGCATAAATGACCATAGCTCATAAGAGCACTTAAATAATGAAATGTCTACAAATTTGTCGTTTTTGCATAACCCTTAGCTTTTTCTACATGTCACCTGCAAATAAATAAGTCATTTTTCATTTTTATTATACGTCCTGCTTGTTTGTTGAATGACTGATGAATGCCTTTCAAGTTGTATAGAACCAATGGTGAGCAATGGAATCACATGTTCGCTCCACCTCCGTACCATCTGTATGGTGAAAAGATATGAATCTTGCAAGTCATTGTCAACTCCAAGAAGTGCTTCTCTATGGATCTTGAGACAAATGGTCCGCCCTTTGATGAGTAATCCCTTTCGTGACTATTATCGTGAAGTCAAACTCTAGCAATATAATGAACCATCAAACTGTTCGGCCATTATTGCATGGTCTATTCACTAAGTACAATAGTACCTGGTGATCTACAAAGAATACATGATGAAAAATCTGATATTGTTCTCCCTAGATTAAGCTAACCTGCATCCTGAGTTGTATGATTCATTATTCGACATTTTTTTTATTCGTGAATAATGGTCGATTAATACGGTTCAAAGATTTATTCACGTGTATTATTCGTTGCCACGGCATCTTTATTCAAAATAACATTTTACTGTATACATATCGATCGAAAGACTATGGATCCATACAATATCGATTGAAAGACTATTGATCGATATGTAAAGATCGAAACAGTATCGATCGATTTTGAAATAGTATAAAAAGCCCAAATTTACGTGTTTTAGGGACAATTCCTTCACCAAAGTGTTAGGTTACCCTCGACATAAAAAGGTTGAATTGTCAACTTAAAAAATACTTCAATTTATTAAGAAAATAGATTATTTCTAATGTTAAAACATTATAAATAAAAAAGTAGATAAAATCATGTATAATTCTAAGCAATAGAAGTTATTCTTTAGCTATATTGTTTTACTATAAATAAATAATTATAAGCATTAAAGGCTATCTTCTTATCTATATTGTTTTAGATTGAATGTATAATTCTAAACATTCGAGGCTATACTCTTGGCTCTATTTCTTCTAGAATAGATAAATAAATAATTCTAAGCACTAGAGGCTGTTTTTTTAGCTATAGTGTCTTAGTGCAAATGCATAATTCTAAATTTTAGAGGCTATACTCCTAGCTCTATTTGTTTTAAAATAGATACTAAAAGTGATCTTTGATGATTAAAATCTATCATAGCTATACTATGTGCATAGATGCGGTGTTAATTCATACATTTTGGAGCATATCATTCACTAGGTAGATAAGACATTGATTTAAAATATTAAAATAAACATTTCTATGTGCAATTAAAAGGTTACCAATACTTCTATACTTGGTTGTTTGATCAGGGTCTCCTATTTCTAAGTATGGATAAGATATACACATACATGTAGGGTCTTTTGGTTCTCATGAACAGATGTTCTTACCTCGATATAGACATAGAATAGGTCCACTTAGTGCCTCTTGGTTAATATGAGATGATTCTCTTACTTCCAAGTGAGGTTTAAGGTATAAAGAAGGATTCAATTGATTGTTATCGAGCTTATGCTCTTACCTCTAAGTGAATATGGTGGATCACCTATAGAATTCACTAATTTGTGATCGAGCGAAAGCTCTTACCTCCTAGTGAATTTGTCATGCATAGTACTTAGGAGTTACATGGATGTTATCGAGCTCATGCTCTTACCTCTATGTTGATATAGAAATTAGAGATCTCAATTATTTTAGGGTCGATTGGTTCTGTTTAAGTAGTAGCTCCTACCTCCAACAGCCATAGATAGTGGAATGTGAGATGAATCCATCGCTCATCTAGGTGGTCTTCAGAAAACGCTCTTTACCTCCTAGTAGCTAGGAATGTCATATCCATTGGTGATTTTTCCTGAAATATTATCTTAACACTATTCATTCATCAGTTTAATTTAGAACATCATATCTATAGCCGTTTATCTTTCTGATTGCGCGATTATGGTGAAAATTTATAATCATAGTGTATCTATTGATTGTAGGAAATATTTTGTTGAACTCAAAAACCATGGTGCGAGGAAAAGAGTGGACATATGTAAAGAAAATAGAGAAAGACAAATAAGTTTTGTTTGTGGAATACAAACATTGTGGGTATAAGTGGCACGGCAATGCAACTTGCATCAAGGAACATTTATTCGGCACTAGCCCCAATGTGGAAGAATGTGGAGCACCGCCTAAAGACATATGGGTCCATTTTGCAGGGTATGTAAAGAGATGTAAATGGGCATGACTTCTTCCTAAGAGACAGAAAGGTATGACACGTGGGTCATCTGTCAACATAGAAGAAGTGAGTGTAGATCAAGAGGACGTGCGAGCTAGCCAAGGACCTTCAATGCGAACAACCCAAACACCTCAAAGTCCTTACACTTTTGCAAATGGTGCCATGGGAGGGATGGATGCAAGTCGCGGGACATCCAACAGAGCCACTACACCTGGGACTCTACACGCAACATTCGCTCAACAGGACATGCTTGAATTGCATCTAAAGTGGACACAAGCCTTCATGGCTTGTGGAATCCCATTTAATGTCATAAGAAATCTTATTTTCAAAGATGCACTAATGTCAACTGCAAAAAAAGGATTCCTCTATCCTGGTTATAATAAAATGCAACAGAGTATGTGGACAAAGTCAAGATCAGTATAGAAGCGATTCTTAAGCGAATGATGCTTGACTTTGTCCATAGCACCAAAGTGCCATCGTAGGTAAGTAAAGAGATGCTCTTCCCTCCCTCTTTGAATTTCTTGAGCTTGGACGACCTCTTCCACGCGGCATAGGATTTCCTATGGCCTTTTCTTTTTGATGGTTCAAAGGAAGAGATTGCATCAAGTACTCTCTCTCTCTCTCTCTCTCTCTCTCTCTCTCTCTCTCTCTCTCTCTGTCGTTCTGAGATCATGTATAGACTGATTATATGCTCATGCGACTATCTCGGTATGCAGATTTATCATTTTCGTTGTCTATAGCATGCTATTTCTTTATTTTACAAGAATCTCTTTGCTTCTAACTGTAGCAATGGTATCAGAGCTTTGGCTATGTTACTGGTAGCATAGCCAAAGCCTTGATACCACTGCTCCCTCAACTATCTAGGTATGCCAATTTATCATTTTTGTTGTCTATAGCATGCTATTTCTTTATTTTGCAGGACTCTCTGTGCTTCCAACTATAGCAGTGGTATCAGAGTTTTGGCTATGTTACTAGTAACACAATCACAATTATGGAGAGCACAATTAAGGTCAAACAACATAGGAGAGCTGATTTTTCTTCTTTTTTCTACCTTGAATTTTTTATTTTCCTTATTGCTTTATCATTATAGATAAATGTAAACAAGATTTTGTGTGTATCTTTTCATAAAGTAGATAAGTGCAAGGTCTACATAATAGTAGGAGATCTATGTATTAGTAGAAGAGACACAAAAAAAAAACTAATTTTATTAGAGTTTGGTTGATGTCGATTAGCATGGAAAGTAGAAAAAGACTTGCTGAACGAAGAAGTAATCAGACAAGTTTCTAGTATAATTTGATGAAAACAAAACATCGGTTAGAAAAAGGGGGGAGTACACATACTAGCCACCCTATTTTCCCATTGTAGTAGAGAGGTTGTAACAAAGTAGAAAAAGTAGAGGATTTGTAATAAAGCCGTTCCATGAGATTCGAAAGTGAATGAGGCTCTCTTGGGGGAGAAGAGTAAGTTTTGAGAAGTTGGACTTTCCACCCACATTTGATCACAGAATTAGAATTAGAGGACGAAAAGGAAGAATTTGTCGTACTTTTTTTCCCCTTCTGTAGAAGCGATGAATATAGCCTTCGGGAGCACGCTGATCAACGTCACCACTGATTGCCAAGGGGATAACATGGCAATGGAGCGAACAACATGGTCATAGCCAATTTTTCTGTTACCTCAATAGGGTGCCTTGGACCCAGAACAACACAATTGTGGCAACATCTCCATCTAGGGAGGACTACTAAATGGCGGCCTACGTACCATCCAAAAACATGAAGGTATACTACATGCACATGAGATATTGCCCCCGCCCACTTGTAATGCAGTTGTGCCTACCATTCCCTTGTCATGTAGTGCCCACCATGTGCCTTGGCATAAAGTGAGCGTTAACCGGGCGCCACTAACATGCCATCTTCTACCGACGGAGGTCGTGGCGCCCCTGCAAAAGATACAAATACTATGCTATATACAACGAAATACACAAATCTGCATACGTGACACATCCACTAGCACATAATCAACGTTGTACGGGAACAGAGAGAGACAACAAGCGAGAGAGAGGAAGAGAATAGGCGTAGACTCACCTCCTAGAGCGGAGTGCTACACCTAGCATGGCGAGAGAGGAGAGAAGAGAGGAAGGAGAATGAGACGGACACTGGGTGCAATCTCCCCCCGTGCAAGAGTGACCATTTCCCTCTTGCACGTATTTGTTTTATAGATTTCTTGAATGGTCATATTGGTTACAGACTGGCCGGCCGGTCATAAATGGCCAAAGCTCATAGAAGAGAGATTGAATAATAAAATGTACAATGTATATATTTCCATTCGCATAGGCCTAGCTCGGTCCAGTCTTTTCCACCTGTCACCTACAATAAAATAGTAAAATATCAATTCCATAACATACCTCTCCGTTGGAAAGCAACTGTCCTCAGTTGCGAAGATAAAAATCTGCAAACAATACTTGTCAGAAACAATGATTAGAAATCTAGATCAAATAGTAAAAGAAAAATCCATAAAATTAGTCAACATTGCTTCTGCCTACCGTCATCCACATACTACCTATTCTAGTGTCCCATACCACTAGAATAAGCAGTATATGTCATACCGTGATGAATCAGGATATCATTGGTCACACTCATCATCAATCTGATAATGTCAAGTCTCATCACATAAACACTGCTGTGATAAAATAATCATCAGATAACAACTCCCAATCAAATTCCAATTTCACAATATAAGTCCAAATCCAAATCACTTTCATTATGTACCCGGGTAACAAAATCATACCAGCTGTAGTCGTGGCCAGCCACTGCAGCATTATTTTGTGATTAGTGTTGCCTAAATCGACGAATCTACAACAATAAGACGTGCTGCCTAGATCGGCGAATCTGCACTAATGCTGCCTAAATCGGCGAATCTACATGTGGTATAAGTTTAGAAATCATGAAGCTATAAAGTATCAATGTGCTGCCTAAATCGGCGGATCTGCACCAAGATGACTATCTACACACTGCCTAAACCGGCGAATCTGTGTGTCTGTGACCAATGGACTAGGCGAGGCATAAAAAACATTAAAAAAATGTACTACCTAGTTCCTACCACATTGTAGTAAGGTTGAGTAACAAAGTACTGACAAACTGTTATTCATTAACTGAAGGCACCTAGGTTCATGTGAGTAGCTGCATAGCTCAATGTGAAATGATCACAATAGTAATTTCATGTAATATAAGTATTGGCACCATGTCAGAGAATGCAGGTAAGTAAAAGGGCCATGCCTTCTTTCAAAATAAATAAAAATAGATGTGAATCAGGCTTATAAGTAAGCCAGATGTGTTGAATTTATGTGATCGTGTTGTTCTCTGTGGAATGGGATTAGTAGATATGTGGAGGACGATTGGTATCATATATAATAGTTGAGAGAGTGCTATTCATTTATTAAAATCAGCATCATCATTTGCAAGTCAGTAGTTAGAAAGGATTGCGCAGGTCGCTCACTGAAGAGCTTCATCAATGGCCACCTTTGTAAGTAGCCGTAGTACTGGGAGGGGGCAGAGTGATAGCGAAATGAAATGAAGTCAAAAGTCCAGGGGATCAAAACTCAGACAATTCTTATCGATCTAATCCAATGTGTGGATACAAAATAAAATGAAGTACATTAAAATATTAAATTTTAAAAACGCTAAAGCTAAACCCAAAAAAAAAAAAAAAACGATAGACTAATCGCCATCAACAACATTAATGCCCAAGGATGTGTTGTAACGAGCACCGTCACAAAGTACTGCATCATTCTCATGGAGTGTTGAAGCCCATGAGCAAGTCTTCCAACTCATCGTGTGCCAAATGAGTGCATTGCGATTGGCAGAGGGAATCAAGAGAGACTTTGGCGTCTTGGCATGGCCACCCTTGAAGAGATCCTAGACCTCATGAATGCCCAATTCACCATTTTGCAGCAATAGATTCGACACCATCCTAGCACCAATTTGACAGTAGGTCAGAATTATGCAAACAGAATTGGGACATCTCTAGGTATTGGAGCCCAGTGGTGTCCGAAATGGACTTATTGTCCACCCAAAAAATGATGACACAACAGCAAGACAACGTTAGAATGCTGCATTAGGTGCTGGTCTTGATCATTGAAGGCTGTTGGATTGAGACTTGCAGGAGGTGGAGTCTAATGAAATGCAGCATTCCAATGCTCTCATGGGGTGAGAAGTGGGGTGGGTGGTTGAAGATTCCGTGTGTGTGTAATAGAGAAGGACATTTAAATTGTGGCGGCATGGGAGAGAGAGAGAGAGAAATGGAATGGCAGCCTCAAAATATGGGCGCCATTAGCTGCATGCGAGTGGGGCGGTTAGTTCGAGTGGTCACAGTTGATAGCCATGCAAAGCTTCTAGGTGCTGCAGTCGAGTGGTTGTTTGAAGGAGTCGAGTGGCTCAAAGCAGCTCTGAAGTGAACGATACTGATTACATGGTGGGGAGAGTGATAGAGAGAGAGGAGGGTAAGTGAACATGAGTTGGTGACGGGCAGAAACTCAGAGAGAGATAGGGAGTGCGATGTCAATTGGAGAGAGAGAGAGAGAGAGAGAGAGAGAGAGAAAACTGATCGTCTGTGGAAGGTTGAGGGTCTGTCGTGATTTTGTTGAATTGCTAGCACTGCATGGGACGATTGTTTGCTAGCTATTGTTGACACCGATGATGTGGTTGGCATTCGAGAAAGAGAGAGAAATTGGTTTAGCGATGTCCGGGTGTTGGGTAGGCAGAGTCGCCACAGATAAAGGTGAGGTTGAGAGTGCAGCGACTGGGAGGTGGGAGAAGTAGGTAAACCAAGAAAGATACACTGTTTGTGTATCTTGCGTAGCAACCTCCACACAGGCAGTGGTTGCGGGCTAAAAGGCCGAACGTCCAGAAGAGGGCCAATGGAGGCTGATTTTCCACGTCATGTACGGCCGGTAGGGCCTGCTGAATCCTCGCCAGGTGGAGTGGTGCGCCCCCCAGCAGCCTATGAGGCTGGCGCAACACAGAGACAGAGAGGGAGAGGAGGCGACAACAAAAAAAACACACTTTTGCTGCTAACAGCCCTGCGCTTATGCTCGGACCCTGTGGCTACTGCGTATCCTACATCCTTAATTGTTGGAAAAAATAAAAAATCCATTATTATTAATATTTTCCTTAAGGGATGTTTCTCGTGATACTAATGAGAAAAATTGCTCGGATGCCTCGCCTTCCCGAACTCCTGAGATGGTTCCTAGAGCACTAAAATTCATTGATAACGGCTCTTCTTCTCTGTTCCCGTCTTCTATTCCTTCAAACTCAGTCAACATTCGTACAACATTACTCGTAAAACAATGGAAATTATATGATTCCTACACATATATGCTCCTATCTAAATACCATATCTTATACTCTACAATAGCCTATGTCGACTAATCAAATAGTACACATAGGCTCTATTCAACCTCCTACTTGATACTTGCATGAAGGCTTTCAATAACAGAAAAAAAAACCTCTTCATATCCCAGAGCAGATAAAATCGTGAAATAAAATTAGAGATAATCATAAAAGAGAAAACTTATCTTCATGTTAATTGTGCATAGAGATCCTTGTTGCCATGATTCATGTACACCAGGAGCGTTGATCTACGCTCTGATACCACTACTACCGACGGAGGTCGTGGCGCCCCTGCAAAATATACAAATACTATGCTATATACAACGAAATACATGAATCTGCATACCTGACGCATCCACTAGCACATAATCAACGTTGTACGCGAACAGAGAGAGACAGCAAGCGAGAGAGAGGAAGAGAATAGGCACAGACGCACCTCCTAGAGCAGGGTGCTACGCCTGGCACGGCGAGAGAGAGAGGAGAGGAGAATGAGACGGACAGTGGGTGCAATCCCCCCCCGTGCAAGAGTGACCTCTTGCACGTATTTAGTTTTATAGATTTCTTGAATGGTCATATTGTTTACAGACTGGCCGGCCCCGTCATAAATGGCCAAAGCTCATAAAAGAGAGATTGAATAATAAAATGTACAATGTATATATTTTCATTCGCATAGGCCTAGCTCGGTCCAGTATTTTCCACCTGTCAGCTACAATAAAATAGTAAAATATCAATTCCATAACACCATCTCACTTGTGTTTCGACTTGCTCGCATTCTCTCTCCCTTTTTCTCTCTAGCCAACCATCAGCCAACACTCTCTATTTCCTTACATGCAGGCTACATTCTGCTGCTTTCTAGTCTTGCTCCCCTCCTTTTGTGGTATGCATGGCCTGGACCAACCAGTCGATGAGTGATCCGTCACAATCTTTTTGTCTCTCTCTCTACATTGGCTAGTCGACCGACAACCCTTTTTCCTCTTCCCCTTCGGTTGCTACACAAGTGACCACACTCAATTGACAACCATGAAAATCCTCTCTCTCTCTCTCTCTCTCAAGTGACCACACTCATTGACAACCATCAAATCCTCTCTCTCTCCCTCTCTCTCTCTCTCTCTCTCTCTCTCTCTCTCTCTCTCCTCTCTCCTCTCTCTCTCTCTCTCTCTCTCTCTCTCTCTCTCTCTCTCTCTCGTGCATCACACATGCACACAAACCTACATCCATTGACTTGCATGCAAAGGCAGCCACCTACTACATCGAGTCGCAGTCTGACTTTCTCTGTCACTCTCTCCGTCCCTTGATGCATGCTTCCAAGCCACTTGTCAATCCACCTCTACATGGTAGTGCTACAACGGGATGTGTGGGCTGCTCAAAATACCGAAAACATTATACTACAAGCCATAAAACGGACAAATCTCCATACCTGGAGAATCCACGAGCACATAATCGACGATATACGCAAACAAAGAGAGATAGAGAGCGGGAGAGAGAGAAAGGAAGCTTGGAGGCACACCTCCTAGAGCGGAGTGCTACGTTGGCACGGCAAGAGAGAAGAGGGAAGAGGAGAGAAGAACAATGCAAGCACTGGGTGCAATCTCCCCGCGTGCAAGAGTGAGCATTTTCCTCTTGCACGTATTTATTTATAGATTTCTTGAATGCCCAAAAATGAGTACAAACTGGCCGACCGGACATAATTGGCCAAAGCTCATAAAGAGCACTTGAATAATCAAATATACATAAAATGTAATATCCTTTTGCAATAGCCTAGCTCGGTCAAGCCTTTTCCACCTGTCAGTTGCAATAAAACTAAGACATCAATTCCATAACATACCTCTCCGTTGGAAAGCAACTGCCCTCAGTTGCGAAGATAAAAATCTGCAAACAATACTTGTCAAAAACAATGATTAGAAATTTGTATCAAATTGTAAAAGAAAAATCCATAAAATTAGACAACATTGCTCATGCCTACCGTCATCCACATACTACCTATTCTAGTGTCCCATACCACTAGAATAAGTAGTATATGTCATACCCTGAGGAATAAGGATATCATTGGTCACACTCATCGTTCAATAATCAATTCTCATCATTCTCAAGTCCAATTCCATAAATACTGCATGACAAAAAATCATCATATACCCTTTCGAAATCCAAATCCAAATATCTGTCAACATAAATCCAAATCCAAATCCAAATATCCTTCATTTTGTATACTCGGGTAACAAAATCATACCAGTTGTAGTGGTGGCCAGCCCTGCAATATGATTTTGTGATCGGTGTTTCCTAAATTGGCGAATCTACACCAATAAGACATGCTGCCTAAATCGGTGAATCCGCACTAATGCTGTCTAAATCGGCGAATCTGCACATGGTAAAGGTTTAAAAACCATGAATCTATAATTTATTAATGTGCTGCCTAAATCGGTGAATCTGCACTAGGATGAGCATTTACACACTGCCTAAATCGATGAATCTATATATGTACATGTGACCAATGGACGAGACAAGACATAAAGAATAAAACAAAACAAAATATATCAGAACTGATGGTGCCCAAATTGGAGTATGTTGCGGTCCCATAGTGCTGCACAAAACTGTTTCTCACTATCCATATTAGCTATTGTGTGTAGTTGTATATCAGCTTGATGATAAAGTTGCTCAATTTAAATTTACATTCAAGGGAAGCAGCAAGCAACAATGTGAGGATGGGTAATTTTACATACTGTGATAGAGAAGCAAAAGATCTCGTTCCTTTGAAATTATCCATTTGGATTATGCTGGTTGCAAACTACTAACTGTGTACTATGAAATACATCCTACAATATTTTATAGCATCACTAGTGGAGGAATTAGGCAAAACTTATGTAATGAAGATCAATATCAATTTGACAAGGTTTACAAAAATAAGTAAAAGATGCTTCAAGAACGCGTTATATACATGTTGAAAACAATCGAAGTTATTTGCCAGTCTCAATATACATTAACAGTGTGTAATCAAGAAGACGTGCGGAAGACTTCTATGTCATTAATGAAAACATACAAGTGAGATATTGATCTGGCCATATCTAGGTGTTAGTTGTGCTTAGTAACTGGAGGAGCTGTGTTTGTCAAGGAGAAAAGATAAGGAGAGTAGTGGGACTGTGAATATTGCCTTGTGAGAGTCAAGAATGTGAAGTGAGTCGTTGGTGGATCCCAGTAGGATAGAAGAAGAGACTCGACATGGAGAGGAGTACAACAGACGTCAGAAGTCCCCTATACTAGAGGTAAATCTATCAATAGAGTCATTATGCTTGGGAGCATAAGACGCCTATGTCTATGAGGGCCACCCCATCAGTGATGGAGGCTTGAACAGAGGAACTGGACTATTTTAGCAAGGCATGGGAGACATCCAATATGACTATATTATGGTGGAGTTGATGGTCTTCAGTGACCGATGCAATACATCCCCGGACAGTGCGCGATGCAAGCCAGTCGCATAAGACACTGATGTTCAATGTAGCCGTTATGTTACTGTCTTTTATTTCGTACCCAGACATGGTAGGAGATCCAACAAGATTGTAGCACATTGATCGCATAGGTCATTTAGGCCTTTGGAAGACGATTAAGATAACCAACTTACCATACGGGGTTAATTTAGCAGCATTGGAACAATCTTAGGAGACCTTAAAAAATCACCGAATGAGTGGAGAATCATGTGGGATAACTTGAAAGGTGAAGGATGGTTTGCAAATATATATCTATGTATTATCAAAAAGAAATTGACAGTGATGCAGCAATTAAGAATGCTATCTCAGCTCAGCATAGGAACTGCTGAGATGGACCAAGACATGATGGTGCAATAATAATAATAATAATAAAAACAGTAGCCGATGGAAAACTTGAACCGCCCCACAAATTTAATGTGTATGCTTTGTGTTTTGCTGTTCTTAGAGCTGAACTTCCCATATGTCCCTTCTATCAAGCTTCCAAGCTGTGGCTCGTCGATGACACGTCCACTAAAAACTCCCTGAGTCTCGTTCATTGTGCATGCAAGCTGGGCAGATTTTAATATTGGAGTGCATTGTGCAAGCATTACTGCGACGCTAGCTCTGAACATTGAGAAATACTAAACACTTGAGAAAGGAGAACTAGGTTGCGAGCTTGGACTCAACCTGCAACAACTGGCAACAAACCAGGTCCGTGGGGACGTGTTGCAAGCTTTTCCCATGCTTCGTCTATGGCAGCCCCGTAGTGGGAGACGTGGAGGGAGAGAGAGAGAGAGACTGGGCGGAACTCACAATTCAAGGAACTCACATGGTCGTCAAAGGTAGCACAAATATGCCGCTTTTGATTCCTAGTCTTACTGAGTTAACATTGTTTTCCCGTTGTCGCTTTCATGTCTATTGTGACCTCAGATGCCAAAGGATTCTGCACACGCACTTTTCTTTGGTTTCTGTGTTGACAGTTTCTCTCCATGTACTCCAAATGCAGGGCTGCAATAAAGCTTAAGGTATTTCTCCGTGCAGGTTACCTCGAAAAGTGTGTCTCCGGTTGATGGTCTCCATCCGTGCATGATCAGCTGTTGTCTCTTGCCCAACATTTGCTACTCCAAATACTATATGGAGTAAAAAGAAATGGCAGTCAACAGTGTCTGCATGGTTTGAGTGCGGACAACATTGCGTGGAACATAAATATAAAGAGTAGTGGGTGCTCGCTACAGCTCCTAACACCAATCCCTGGTAGCACGGTAGCGTCATGTGATTGCACTCCAGTCTGGTGACGAATAGGAGAGCATGTTCCTTGCGCCAGTCACTGAGGAGCTGCGGCACTATCCGCTAGGGTAGGTAGTCGCCAAGGGGGTGGGGGGGGCACTATTGTGTGGGCGACAGAAGTGAGAGAAAGTCAAGGGAGAGCGGGAGGGGGGTAGAGAGAGAGAGAGAGATACCGATGGTTTGATTGGCCGAGAACAACTCATGCGCTGATAGCTATCAGTCGCACATGATGTTGGGCAGTGGGCCTACGATGCATGCAAGTGGAATTAGGGGTCAGTTGTTTGTGGTTGCATGCTGACTAGTTGGATGCCCTGTGTGTCCCTCACAATGATCCTGTGGACTCCAGTCTCCGCTTTGCACCTGTAGGCCACTCGCCGTAGGAGTGTAGATAGGCTATTGGTTGTGCCTGCTGCATGGGCCGCCATCTTGGTAGGCATGCACTGGCTGTGGAGTTGCATGAGCCCCTGCAACTATTGTGGCTGGTGTGCTATATGCGCCACTACTTGAGTTGTCTATTGCAAGGTAGTCTCGCAAGAGCAGGACCTTAAGGGTGTGTTGGTTGGCAGGGAAGGCCACGAGCCATTAACCGAAATTTACAAGCACCAAATTGAGTCAGAAAAGGTTAGCTCCATAGAATGTCCATGCAAGGGCACGCAAGGTTGGGTGGCTGTGATGGCGAGAGCCAGAAACTGAGCTTGGACAGTTGGTTGGCCAATCGTTGTAGGAGGGTTGGGGGAGGGGGGGTAGTCTCATGCCTACTCTGCTGCCTGCAGGTCCGTGTCACGATTTGAAAAGGAGGAGGGGGGGTTTTCGGTCGTCCTTGCTGTAGGTCTGCCAAGTCCGTTGCTGAGGTGACTTGGCTACTTATGGGTGGCCTGCACTTCTTCACCAAATCTTAAGTTTGGAAGTCCGCTCCCACATCCTCGGACTACTCTTCGCTATAATCATTAGGTTCGGCGTCCGCGTCTTTGCAATGGCCTGCTTTTCATTGGTTTGTAGTAGTGAACCTTTGCGAGAGCACCTCAACTCACCATGGCTCTCATTAGCCCTGATTCCACCAACGCTCTCTTATGTCTCATTAGCCTCGAGAGATCTAGTTTACATAGAGAGTGTCTGCTCAATTTTTCTCGAATTTCTTATGCTACTTCTATTGATTCATTGATTGACCCCCATGCTCTCACGATTTCAAGAGGGGATCTTGTCTGTTTCTTTCACAATTTTGATGACATTAAAACTACTATTCAAATACAAACTTTTCTGTAACATGCTTCATCATTCCAAGCAAAATACATACATGAGTTACTTAATGGATGCGCACAAAGATCATTGGTAATAAAGATGAGTAATTAATAGAAAAGTATTTAGCTCCGAATGTGTCAGAGTCACCATTTCTATGATCCATATTTTGTCAGGAGCGATCACCTACGCTTTGATACCACTGCTACAACGGGATGCGTGGCTGCCCTGCAAAAGACCGAAAAATATACTACAAGCCGTAAAACGGACAAATCTCCATACCTGGCGAATCCACAAGCACATAATCGACGATATACGCGAACAAAAAGAGATAGAGAGCGGAGAGAGAGAAAGGAAGCTTGGAGGCGCACCTTCTAGAGCGGAGTGCTACGCCGGCACGGCAAGAGAGAAGAGGGAAGAGGAGAGAAGAACAACGCAAGCACTAGGTGCAATCTCCCCCCGTGCAAGAGTGAGCATTTTCCTCTTGCACGTATTTATTTATAGATTTCTTGAATGCCCAAAAATGAGTACAAACAGGCCGGTCGGACATAATTACCAAAGGTCATAAAGAGCACTTGAATAATTAAAATATCCATAAAATGTAATATCCTTTTGCAATAGCCTAGCTCGGTCAAGACTTTATCACCTGTCAGTTGCAATAAAAGTAAAATATCAATTCCATAACAAGTAGTGCATGTGTACATGGCGACTGGCAAAGAAGAAACCACGCACCATGGATCCACTTTGTCCCCGATTGCCACAAGGCAGTGCAAGCACCAATCTCTTCCTGCCATTTAGCTACGTAGCCCTTTCGACAAGAAGTTTTTTGGCAATTCCCTTATATGAAAGACTACAGTTCTCTTATATGAAAGACTATAACTTTAACGAGGTACTGAAGAGGATAAGAGAACCCGATATAGTAGTATACTTTCTCTTTCAGGAATTATTATCTCCTACAAAGAAATGTTTTTTTACAAGTGGGATGTGTGACTCCCTCTTGCTAAAATGGAAATATTTTCTCCCATGTAGGTGAACTATCCTTTAGGGATTTATTTTCTCCAGCCAAGAGCTTCTCATTATTAATCATGAAAGCAATCTTGTTACCTATTTATTTTTGCTTTTATGGTCTTTTATTAGTAATAGATCCTTCTACCATCACAAGAAACACTATCAAGAGTCAACTAAATAATAGTGAAATTGCTATTTATTCATTGCCATCATTTTGAAGAGTGAAAAAATAAGACTCACCATCACTGAACTTATACTAGCATATTTTCATTGGTTTTCGTTTTCCCACAAGGGATAAAGATGCTCATTTAGGCCACCCAATGAGCACCTTTCGAGAAGCCGTATAATGATAAGGGACACGACGATAGACGCGATAATAATCACGGATATATATCCGTAACTATTATCGCGACTATTGCTGACAAACCATGATACAATCATGATACATACCAACTCTTGCTACAAGAACGGTCATCAAAAACATTGTCAATGATTTCTTCCTTTGGAACGAGTGGAGACCCAGATTCAAAAGGAGTCCTATACGCAGAGATTGTATCTCTGACAATCCATTGCCATCCATAACCAAGCAGTGTTTCTCCTCTTTTAAAGAACAAGAAGAATTGTTTAGCGACGAAGGTTTGACTAATCTTCGACATCACTTCAAATCTACATGTTCAACATAACCACTTAGCACTTTACCTCTAATGTGTGATCAGTCTAAAGTTTACACACTGGCATTGGCATGCTCTTCCTCCCCTTAAAAGCAAGACTACATAGCAGACAAGGAGAGACACGTGAAAAAGCTTGATTTAGCCTTCCCTATGGTTTCGGCCCCTGATGACAGAGGGAAGAAGGAAGAAGACAACACAGAAACGATGGTGATGGTAGACATGATATGCGACCATGTCGCTCCAATGCCGGCCCTCTGCCTAGCTCCGTCCGAGATCCAGCGCAAGGGTCCTTGCAGTATCGCATGGGAATGCTGTAGAGGATTGGGGACGGCTGCAGTCTCCCGATTCCAGAAGTTGAAGGCACGAGAGCATCCAACTCGCCAAGCAAACATGTAGTAATATACGGGTGACAAAAGGAGAGCTCGGAGGGGCACCGTCAAGCGGGGAGACTGAGGACTCCGCAGTGAGGAGTGAGGACTTGAGACAGACGTCGACAGGTGCCATATCCATCTGGCAGAGCCGTAACCTTTCTAAAGATTTGAATTTGGCACTGAAAGAAAACCTATCCTGACGAGATGAAGGAGAAGGGGAATCTCCCGCCAAAATACACTTACGGCGCATTCAGACTGCGCGTTTGCTGTGAGCACCTGCCAATCAGCTTTAGACTGGGTTCAGACGAAACGGCGGCCAACATCATTTTGTTGGCCAAAAAACTCAATTTCCTTTTTCGGACCCGCCACTTTTTGGGTGACACCCTCCGGCCTCCCTCGAAAATGAACACACTTGCACATTTCCGCAGCGATCGTCTAAACCCACTGCCCGGCCTTAGTGTTGTTCAGACTGGGCAACACAGGGCCTACAAAAAGTGCTCTTGTGTAGGTTGCTGCAAGCAAATGTTTGGTTCTTCAAGCGGGTTTCTCCCCTTAGGTGGTTGAACCAGGTCAAAACAGAAACATGCGAGAAAACATGGTGCTTGGGCATATACTGGTGGATCGGGCATAAATGACCATAGCTCATAATAGCACTTAATAATGAAATGTCTATAAATGTGTCATTTTTGCATAACCCTTAGCTTTTTCTACATGTCACTTGCAAATAAATAAGTCATTTTTCATTTTTATTATACGTCCTGCTTGTTTGTTGAATGACTGATGAATGCCTTTCAAGTTGTATAGGACCAATGGTGAGCAATGGAATCACATGTTCGCTCCACCTCCTTACCATCTGTATGGTGAAAAGATATGACTCTTGCAGGTCATTGGCAACTCCAAGAAGCGCTTCTCTATGGATCTTGAGACAAATGGTCGGCCCTTTGATGAGTAGTCCCTTTCCTGACTATTATCGTGAAGTCAAACTCTAGCAATATAAGGAAACATCAAACTATTCGGCCATTATTGCATGGTTTGTTCACTAAGTACAATAGTACCTAGTGGTCTACAAAGAATACATGATTAAAAAATTGATATTGTTCTCCCTAGATTAAGCTAACCTGCATCCAGGGTTGCATGATTCATTATTCAACATTTGTTTTATTCGTGAATAATGGTCGATTAATACGGTTCAAAGATTTATTCACGCGTATTATTCGTTGCCATGTCATCTTTATTCAAAATAACATTTTACTATATACCTATCGATCGAAAGACTATGGATTGATACAATATCGATTGAAAGACTATTGATCGATATGTAAAGATCGAAACAGTATCGATCGATTTTGAAATAGTATAAAAAGCCCAAATTTACGTGTTTTAGGGACAATTCCTTCACCAAAGTGTCAGGTTACCCCCGACATAGAAAGGTTGAATTGTCAACTTAAAAAATCCTTCAATGTCTTAAGAAAATAGATTATTTCTAATGTTAAAACATTATAAATAAAAAAAGTAGATTGAATCATCTATAATTCTAAGCAATAGAAGCTATACTTTAGCTCTATTGTTTTACTATAAATAAATAATTATAAGCATTAAAGGCTATATTCTTATCTGTATTGTTTTAGTGTGAATGTATAATTCTAAACATTCGAGGCTATACTCTTAGCTCTATTTCTTTTAGAATAGATAAATAAATAATTCTAAGCATTAGAAGCTATTTTTTTAGCTATAGTGTCTTAGTGCAAATGCATAATTCTAAATTTTAGAGGCTGTACTCCTAGCTCTATTTGTTTTAAAATAGATACTAAAAGTGATCTTTGATGATTAAAATCTATCATAGCTATACTATGTGCATAGATGCAGTGTTAGTTCATATTTTTTGGAACATATCATTCACTAGGCAGATAAGACATTGATTTAAAATATTAAAATAAAAGTTTCTATGTGCAATTAAAAGGTTACCAAAGGTTCTTTAAATTGCAATACTTCTATACTTGGTTGTTTGAGAAGGGTCTCCTACTTCTAAGTATGGATAAGATATACACATACATGTAGGGTCTTTTGGTTCTCATGAACAAATGTTATGCTCTCAATTGCATCTAAAGTGGACACAAGCCTTCATGGCTTGTGGAATGCCATTTAATGTCATAAGAAATCTTATTTTGAAAGATGCACTAATGTCAACTACAAAAAAAGGATTCATTTATCCTGGTTATAATAAACTCCGAACAGAGTATGTGGACAAAGTCAAGATCCGTATAGAAGCGATTCTTAAGCGAATGGTGCTTGACTTTATTCTAGCATTTGGCTGTACGATAGCACTCCACGGATGGACGAGCTGTAAAAAAAACCATTGATTAATGTCATGGTAATTGGTCCCAAAGGTGCAATGTTTTTGGAGGCCATTGATACCTCAATGAAAGACAAAGTATCTCTTTACTTGACAAAGGTATATGAGCGAGCTATCGCTCGACTGGGTGGATTGAAGAATGTGACAACTATTGTTACAAAAATGCTTCCAACTACAAAGGAGTGGGTTTAGCCATTATGGAAAAGTATTCAAAAATTACATGGCTTGGATGTACACCACACACCCTAAATTTACTCCTAAAGGATATGGGCAAATTATCATTCATAAAATAATTCCTTATTGACACCAATCACGTAGTCAAGTTTATAGAAGAACATCCATTTACATATGCTTTATTTCACTCCAAGTATCTGAAAAAAAGCACTTCAAATTTTATGTGCCACACAATTCGCTACAACATACTATGTTTTGAATAATCTCATCGGATCTTATAGAAACTGTTGCAGATCACCATTGGGAGGCTTGGCTCAGCAAGTATCCAAGCCACCATGAAGCAGCTCAAAAATGTGTGTCCTTGGTGCAATCTCCTCTCTTTTGGCGGAACATTGACATTCACTCCAAGTCTCTAAATAAAGCACTTTAAATTTTATGTGCCACACAATTCGCTACAACATACTATGTTTTGAATAATCTCATTGAAGTGCGAGTGGCTCTTACAGAAGCTGTTGTAGATCACCGTTGGGAGGCTTGGCTTAGCAAGTATCCAAGCCACCATTACACAACTCAAAAATGTGTGTCCTTGGTGCAATCTCCTCTCTTTTGGCGGAACATTGACAAACTTGTTGGGGTTAGTAAGCCCTATGTGGAACTACTAAGGGTTGTCAACACAGATAAGTTTGTCATTGGTAAGGTTTATTGGATCATGTCTGAGGCGATACATCAAACCAAAGAATACAACCATTACAGTGCAAGGGGAGAACACAAATTGTGCAACTTGTGGAGAAACGATGGGCTCAAATGCACAGACCATTGCATGGTGCTGCACTTCTCTTGGATCCAAAGTTTCAGATGAACGGACAAGCTTACAACAAAGAGGTAATGAGAGACTTTAGAAATGTCTGCTCGCAGTTGTTGCCAGGCGAAGATGGCATGGATGCATTCCAATAGAGGCTGGATTATGCCAATAGGGAAGGAACTTTCGCAGATCCTTGGGTTCTTAATAGCATAAAATGTTCTTTAGGCCCAGTATGGTGGAAAGAATATGGAGGAGACGTAGTTGAGTTACAACATGTGGCGACCATGGTGATTTCGATCGCGGCATCTAGTGGTAGCTATGAGTGAAATTGGTCTTCTTATGACTTTGTTCGCTCAAAGCACAAAAATTTATTAAGCCCTGCTCTTGCCATAGACATTGTGTACGTCTTTTGTAACATGCTCCCATTCATGCACCCACGAGGATAGCCACACGGGCGACTGGAGTATACTTTGGACCATTTCACGCTTTGTATCTAGCAATTTTTTTCAATAAAACAACTACTCCTACTTCTTCGGCTGCCACCTTCTCTTGTAGTGAGAGAACGCTCTCTTCTTGGCTGGCTAGTGTCCCATGAGACACAATATTAACAATTTGTTCATGCTCATCTGGTAGGAGCACCACTTGCCTCTTTCGTGCAAGTGGGTTGCCTCCTCACAATCCACTTGTGCCCTTTCTTTAGCTCTTCCAAGTCCGATACTAGTGTTGAAAGGAAGATCTGTCCAAAGGATGGGCTTCTTTAATATATCTTGCACGAAGACTTACATGGTAACTCGATTATTATTAGGTAGACTGTGCTCCTTTTGGATGAAGCGTATAAGCAACACACGCACAAGCCCTTTGTGTTGTAAATATGAGATTTTCAATGGTGTCTTTGCCTTGGCACGACCTGACCTCCTGAACAGTACGTCTTTCACAAAAAACGAGGGACATCACTTGCGTACGTCCTCCAATATGATTGGTTCGCCCTCCAAACCCTCGGGCTCCATACTCTCGACAAAGAATAAGGAGAGGTCTTGAGCCCCGTAATGTAGGCTCTCCTGTCTAAAGATGCGTTGGGAATCCTCGTGGTCGAGCTCACCATCGACATTGGGAGGAGAGAATGGGGCTGCCATTTCCTGTCGAATCACATAATAATAAAATATTAGATCAAAAGAACAGATACACATTGATTAAAAAAATACAATTGATGGTACAATCAATGTTCAACATACAAAATTTTAAAATTCACATCTCTCTCATCACTTTGACAACACCTATGGAATAAAATAGCATGAAACTACAAGACAAAACTGTTTCATTGCAAAGTATAGACACATTCTCAAATTACAAGGTATGATTTTAATCATTGAATGGCCTCAAGCCTGCACTATCTGGGAGCGTACGACCAACAAGCCTAATGCCTTGTAACATGCTGAGGAGATCATGTGAGGACTTGCACTGGGTGGGATTGGGAGATACACAAGTGCGTAGGACTTCGTAAAAGTGTATGAGGAAAGCAATGTAATTAGTGTCACCATACTTAGGTAAATATTTCAGGAGTTCTCGAATGAATTTTCAAAGGGAGTAGATATCTTGACTGCACGTGTAGACTAGAGGATTTGTGGGTATACATTCGGGAGCCACCCACCAATATCGCTTGCTCCAGGGTTCCCTTGTTGATGGGAAAGGATTTGGCAACTTCAAAAATGTGTTCTCTATGGGGAACAAGGTTGCACTATCCCAATCACATCTGCCCACATATACTCCAACCCAAGAAAAAATGCAGGAAGATATTACTTCCATGAACATCATTGTGAGTGATGTTATTCGCGTGCAAAAAGATGAAGGTTCAGAGCAATCCATTAATGATAGGCCATATATTCTTATCGATGGATTCAACAGTCCGCTCGATGTCTTTAAACCCTTGCAAACACATCTTTACATTTTTTAAGAGTAGCTATCAAAAGCTTCACTTCCTCTTCTATGAGATTTGTAGCTATATAAGCCGATCTCCGTTCTTATTCTAGTTCAACTAGGTCAATTCCCCGTCAATCTTTCTTTGCATTTTTAGGCCCATCATACGATGTTATGTGTTCTTTAAGTTACCTCCATTGTTGCTAAACTATGATATATCTATCTTCGATGGTATACTTTTCATAGTGAGAGGGTGCTTCAAATCTCTCTGTGTTGGACTCCTCTTCACTCTGGACCTTAGTTGTCCAAATTTCTTTCAGCGTATGTTTCAATTTTTATACTCGCATTTTCATTTAGTTTTGGAGATTTTCATTGAAGTTTCTGCTGTGTCGTTAGGTTTTCTTTTGTCATGCTTCTTGGGAGTTGTTCGTGGAGAAAGTCCCCATTTTGGTTGGTTTACTTGTTTTTTCTTCTTTTCGTGTGCTTGCGTTCTCCTTTTCTAGCACATGCACTACTTGCTTAGAGATTCTCAATGGTTCTTTCTCCATTGGAGCTAGAGCTATCTCTATCAGCCTTCTGCACATTTCCATTTGTTTTGTTTCAATCTTAAGATGTGAAAAGTTCAAAAATATTTGTTCTAGTGTTTGGTTGTTATTTAGCCTCACCTTGTAGATTTGAAACATGGCATCTAAGTGCTCGTTCACTTTCTCGAACTGCCTGATATTGTTTTTGATGCTTTCGCTTCCTTGAAATTATCCTTATTCTCTTATTTACGTTTGATATGTTCCCCGATTCAATTTAGTTCTATCTCCAAGACAACCTTTTCTTTTAGCCTCTTTGCTTTCATTATGTCTATTTTTTCTTTCCATGATTTTTGTTGAGTCCTCACTGATCCACTCTAGAACTCAGTCTGTTTTAGCCATTGGTTTATATTTGACTGCTTTTTGAGATTCAGCTCTAGTCACCACCTTGACAGGATTTGTCGGCTTTGACTCAGATCCTCTAGAATAAGGCAAACTCCAATGGCATTCAAAGTCACTTGTTGTTTGGGTTATTGTCACAATGTTAGATAAGGTGATCTCTCGCACAACCATTGAAAAACCCATTTATTTTTTCTCTCTCACCTCAAGATTCTTAGCATGGACCTTTCTATTGGGTAGTTGGTCGTGCTTCCCATTGGCTGTCCTCTCCTAGGAGGATATCCTCTAAGTTTGTAATTTTATTTGCTATGGACATGAGCATTTTTTTTCCCATTATGGATTGATTTCTTATCGGTTGATCCATGTATGAGGATCCATAGCTTCCTCTGTGCTTGCCTAAAATGGGTTGTTTTTTGTATTATATGCTATATCCTCAGGCTCTCTCTCATATGAGTTTGTATAGGCTTTTCATAATAAACGTAAGGCGACATTCCTTGTTGACTCATGAGTGGTTCCACTGGATGTGTGTATTGAAAAATAGCTCGATTGTGCAAGTAGGAGAAATATGAACCCCAAAAGGGCTTTGTAAGGATCCCTAATTTAAGAGATTAAGGCTAAAAATGTCTGTGATTTAGGAGACAAGGCCATTGAATGAGGGTATTCTCATAAGATTGTTTTAAGGCTATCATAGGCTTTTTGTAGGTTCAAATAGAGGCTAGGGAGGGAGGATAGGTACATTCTCTTTCTACCCAAAAGAGTGGTGGTCCTTATGATAATAACTACCCTCCCCCCCTTTCTTTTGCCACATCATCAAGGCCGTCCATAGCCCTAAACCAAAAAATCACTTAAGAAAAAAAATCAAGAAAACCTCATTTTTACTAAAAACTTCCCCAACCTATATACATACCCAAAAATAAATTTTCTCTCTCAAAATCTCATTGCTAGATCTGCAAAATATCAAACCTTCCATCTTTTTTATTTCCTTTCAAAATCACTCCCCTCTCTCTCACTCCTTTCCCTCTCTCTTGTCTCTCCTACTTGTCAGCACACACTCTTCCTCCTTCCCTCTCTTTCACTCCTCTCCCTCTCTCTTATCTCTCGTACTTTTCGGCACACACTCTTCCTCCTTACCTCTCCTTGTTGTAGGTTCACTCCATAGATCTCCACTCCATAGCTTTGTTGCATCTCGCCCCCCCCATAGATATCCACTCCATAGCCCTCCTCTCCACTCCGTAGATCTTCTACAGCTCTCCATTCCATAGCTCTCCTCTCCATTCCATCCTACTGTAGCTCTCCATCCTATAGCTCTTCACTCCATAGCTCTCCGTGGCTCTGCTGCATCTCCCCACTCTTGCTTGAGGCGAGATTTATTCCCCTTGCCATGGAGCTAAATGAAATTACAAACATCCCATCCACAACAAGATCGCCAAGTTTGAATGGTTTGTCTACATGTTCGGCTGCCAAAGGACTTCGCACCCTCAAAGCATCCATTAGAAAGAGAATGGGGTCTAGGAGGGACTCTTTATTTGGAAGTTTAAGGGATTCAAATCTCTCCTATTAAGAGAGCAATCAAAGGACAACTTTTGAATTCAAACAGGAAAAACGGCTAGTTATTTGAATTCAAATTTTCCCCCCAAAATAAAATTTAAAATCTAGCGGGCAAAATCATATCATCTAACATATCCATGGAAATAGGTCGGTATGTAGATTACAGATCTATAATCTTTGCTCAAATCAAAGATCCTATGTATGAGTTATGGAGGGCAAAAAATCATGAAGTTATCCACCCCCTTTTTTGGGAGAAAAGTGCATCCTTTGACCACGTTTACACCTCTCTTACATACCCTTCATTCTTGCACACATAGCGTGCATCTATTTGTCAAAATGTTAATCACCTCCATAATCTCATGGAAAATAAAGAGGCCCTCCTAGACGCCATACTCTTCCACTTGCAAACCTGCACAACAACGCCATGGTGCACACCAACACCTTGCTTCAATCTTACAATATGTAGATAGAGGGGAGCAAGGTATTCTTGGATACTGCAAGCAATTGTCGACTATTGGAGCAGATAGCGCATGATGTTCTTTGCATCAATGTCAAATTATTTCCCATACCACTAGCAAATTACACGAAAGGATCGTTCATGCAGAGGAGGAAGTGAAAAATCTTAAGCTACAGATAGAAGAGAAGGACGCTAAGATTTAAAAGACTGAAGATAGGATCTTGCATCTTAAAAAGACGCCCTTAAGTACAAGGGAACTTAAGAGGAGCTTCAATGCCATAGAGACTTTAGTCCCCGAAGGTGGTGCTAGAAAAAAAAGGGTTATAGCTACAAGGTGCATTTTGCTACAATGCCATCTATGCTTTTGTGGTAATGTTTTCATCCATTTTTGTACGATTTTATCCAAGAGCTGTGTGGTGGCCATAGCCAGGACAATGGCATCCATTTATTGAGTTTGTGCCTCAAGAAATCGGGTGTCGTAGGCCTTCTAGGAGCACCAAATGCAGAACATTTAAACAATGCTGTCACAAAGGAGGTGATGCAAAAGTTTTCAAATCTTGTGAGCGATGTTTGATGTACAGAAGGCTTGTGATGAAGTGGGAGTTAGTATTAAGGGCTACATTGCCTTATATGGTCTCCTTAAGGATGCTTTAAGGGAAAGAGGAAATACTGCGAATACTTTTCCTATACCACTTAAGGTCAATATTTCTAAGAAGTCTTGAAACAAGGATGTGTACTTTCAGATTGGAGGCCATTTGCACACAAAGGAGATAATGCCTCTATCCATCTTTACCAAGAAGTCAAAAGGAGTAAGAAAAGGTACCAATGCAAGCGTAGGTGCAAAGAGAGTGGATAAGGGATTTCCTTACTCAATGTCAAATAATGTTTTTTTTTAAATTTGAGATGTCTTCAAATATGGTGTACACCTAATGGTGAGGCTATAGTAATGCATAATGTTTTTTTTGAACAGTGGAACTTTATAATTAACTTCCCTCTCAGAAAGGTGCATTTTTCATTTGGAAGAGGATGGGGTATAGGAGGGCCTCTTTATTCTCCATGAGATTATGGAGGTGATTAACATGCAAATAGATGCATGACATGTGTGAAAGAATGGTGGGTGTGCAAGAACAGGTGTAAGAGTGGTCAAAGGATGTACTTTTCTCCCCAAAAAAGGGGGTGGATAACTTTATGGTTTTTGGCCTTCCATAGCTCCTATATATAATCTCCAATTTGAGCGGAGATTATATCTGTTTTGTAATCTACACGCCAAGCTCTTTCCGTAGATATGTTACATGGTATGGTTTTGACTCCCTTAAAATACGAAATAAAGAAGCCCTCCTAGACCCCATTCTCTTCCTAATGTGCACACTTCATGCTTTTATGCCCATCTTTCATCGTTTATTCAAGCTTCCTATTTGGTAATGTCTTTATAATACAGCTTGCAAAGAGGTCGCTTGACACTATCTCAAAATTAGAAGGGCTTCTAAATTCAATAGATTGTCATGGGACCAATACCTCCATTGTTGCATAGCAGAACAATCCAAAATTTGGTGGCAGAGTTCACAAAGGTGGTCGTCATAGCATGGGGTGATAAACATTACACACTATATGGTGAGTGAATTCTGCCTTGTTCTATTCTATTCTTTAGTTTGATCATCAATGTGTTGTGGCTTTATGGGCAACACATCCTCTATGCACATGGTGCATACTTTATAAACTTGTATGGTTCATTGCATATTTGGAGCACGCAAGGTATGGAGAAGTCACACTTCTGTGCTAGGGGTGTGTACTTCAAGAATACAAGACATGGAGGGGGTTTAGTGCGCTCATTCTATCTTCAAAAAATGTCGAATTGATTTTATCGTACCACCTTTGGATGCAAAGTGTCGATTGAACGTGCAAGGTCATTGTGCTTAGCAAAAGAAGCCCGTCGACTAGCCCATGCTCGTTCTTAGAGTACTGGTGATCCTCACAAGGTCCAGTACAACATGGAGAGTGGCAAGCATCAAGGACCACGGTGGGAAAAGTGTAGGCCAGGAGGCAGTAAATGTACATGGAATTTGCATAGACATTGTTTGATTGTTTATGAAAATTTTCAAGTAGACGTATAGCTCTGTGTGTTTGAATAGTTCTCTACTTTCATGTGATTTTGTAATCCAAAATCTCTTTTCCACCATGTGAACCCATACTTATATGTCCACCCTATATAAAGAGGAAAAACCCTCCCCCATCACAAACACAAAACACTCCCTCCGTCACTGAATACCACAAGCTCTAGGAAGCCTCCCAGACGTTCTTTCTAGATGGCAAGGACCAAAAAAACTGCAAAGAAGAATCCAAAGACCAACGATGGGCACAGAAGGCAGAAGAAGCGTGTCAATCGACAACCAAAAGAGCTAGCTAACGCCACACTGACCCCGAATGCACAGAGACGGACACATCCAATGAGCATCCATCGTGGTAAGGGGAGGACATCCTAGTGAATCATAGGGTGGGTTAAAAGACATTTCCAGGAGGGATGGGCGCGATGCCATCCAGCTCAGGTCACCAAAATGTGACCGGTAAGTCACTACCCAGGGAAATGGGTGCCATGTCTCTAATCAACCCAACAATGATGAGTGAAGCAGTGATGATGAATATTATGATCCTGATGAAGATGCTCCCCAACCACCTGCCAAGCGCCATCAGAAGTTGAGATTCTACAAGAAGCCGCAAAGAGCAGAGCTACAAGGAGCTTAGACCCCCCCACAACACCAACCTCAAAGAGCACGATGCTTTTGTAGAGCATTCACTGAAATCCAACATCACCAAAAGACAACAGAGCTGCTTATCAGGAAAGCACCATTTGCATGGACATTTGTATATTCTCGGTGATACGATGATGTTTTTTTGTTGATACCATGGTTATTCTTGGTGATACCATGATGTTGTTTCGTTGATACCATGGTTATTCTCGGTAATACCATGATGTTGTTTTGTTGATACAATGATTATTCTCGGTGATACGATGATGTTTTTTCGGTAATACTATGGTTATTGTCGCTGATGCTACGACGTTGTTTCGTTGATACAATGATTATTCTCGGTGATACCATGATGATTTTTGTTGATACCATGATGATTTATTTATTTTTATTGATACAATGATGATGTTCTGTTAATACTTTGATGATATTCATTGATATGACTACGTTCATAAATATCGTTTTATGTGGTATATACACATGTCATTTACATGACGTAATCATGCATCTTGAACTTTTACGTTCATACTTAATGTACACATATGTTGTCGTGCGTATATATGTTGTCAAAAGAGTGGCGTCACTAACCATATCTTATGCCATTGTGAATGTAATTATTTCACTAAGGATGCTGAAATTTTTCATGACTATGTTTTTTGAGTCTATGATCTATGTAGGATTGATCAAAAAATTTATTTCATGAAGACAAACTTGCTGACAATATAAGATTTATAAAGACATGTTCGGTGATGCCATATTGATGATAACATGAGCTAATCGATAGTTTTTACACCTATTTATTGAATCTTTGTATTCATTATTGTATTTGATAGGATACGAGTGATGTAGCTCCTCTTAAAACATTCATTGTAAAAATAGTGATGTAGCTCCTCGTGAAATATTCATTGTAAAAGGAGTGATGCTTCTCGTGAACATTTGTACATTCAATGATTTTTATAATATAACGGTGGGTGTAAATAGAGCTGTGGGTTTTTCCCTAGATCCCCCAAGGGTTTTTTTTCATTCACAGTTAGGGACCCTTATTTGAGCAGGGGTGTTGAGATTATATGTGAAGCTACTTAATATATGGCTTCTCTATATATATCAACCAGGTCCCCTCTATATATGCATCATCTCATGTGTGTATTCCACACACTTTGGGGTTCTATTTCTGCTCTCTCTCTCTTTCTCTCTTAACAACTTGTGTGTAGCAGAAATTAGCATGAACATAGTGAGAATTTCATTATAATAGATTCCTAATAAGCATAAAAATAGGTCTTGGGTCAAGAGATCAACAAAAATAATAACACCGAGCTATTGACAACAGTTGAGGACCGGATTTACATGGAGCCGGTCCCTCCTCCAAAAGGCTTTGTATTATAGGTTTCTCCCATCAAGAGAGTCATTTTACAATACAATTCTTTGTGTTCCTTCAATACTAGCTAGTGCAATGATATGGAAGCTTCAAGCACTAAGAAAAACACTTATAAAACACAACATCAAGTCCATCACGGTCTCAGGCCCAAGACCTCACACATCTTCGAAGATGGTGAGAGCTAGCGGGGTATGAGAGTAGATTGAGAGGAAGAAGGAGTAGTCTTACGAGAAATATGTACATCTCCTCACATAATCACTCATATTAGCATAGCTGAGCTTAGTAATTAGCATGTTAGAGGAGATGAGCATGCATGAAAGCTTGGCTCTTGGATGGATTTGCATCACAAATCCAAGAGTTGTTGGTGTAGGCCTCCCTTCTCACAACCTTGGAGTAGATGATAAGCTTTCCTTTAAATCTTGAGAAGAAGAGAGAGAGTCTTCTTGCTTCACACATGAGCTTGTGTGAGTGTGTGTGGAATAATGACTTGAGATAATCAGCCCCCTCTCTCTCTTGGTCGACCCCTCATGCTACCACCCCATTGGACCTCTCCAGACTTAGCCAATAGGATTAAAGGAGCATAAGTGATAGCCTTCTGACATGTGTCCCCCTTTCCCCTTTTGTGAGAGATTTAGGTGATTAATTGATGCAACTAAAGTCTCATTGGACCCCTTTGTCTCCTAGCCAATATAAAGCAGGCAAGCCATTGGGCTGTTGAATGCTCATTGGACCCCTTGAGAGACTGTTCAATAATCTTCTAGAGATCTTAATTCTTATTGGTTATTTTATTAAGTGTTTTTAATTTGATTGAACTATATTTACTCTAGTCCAATTCTCGTTGGTCCACCTCCATGGCCATCCAATAGGATTTGAATACACCTTGTGGGCATCTGGGCTAGGGAGGTGACCCGTGTCCCTCATTCCCTTTGTGTAAGGGAGGCTTGTAAGTGTGTGTGTGTGTTTCTGTCTCATCCCCTACTTCTAGGGCTTTCCCCCTCTTATGTAGGAACTATGAAGACTTTTTGAACACACAAAAAGCATCCAACTTTCCTAGTGTTTGACCTTTGGACATAACCTTTGAATTTTGGAACCTTACTATTTTGGAAGTTTTAATGGGCTGATTCTTAGGGTCTTCAAAGCCCATTGTTGCACATTGCTCTTTTGCACATGCCCCCCCCTCTAGATTGTTACCATATACATGTGGTAGTGATGTGTGTGAACACACTAGGACCGCCGGGGCATTTTTCCCCTCTTTAGGAGGTTTTTTCCCCCGTGCATTGTATATACGCCCATCACTCTAGGGCTATCTATCTTTCCATTGCACACTAAGTAACACACTCTCTATTGTGTGCCTTGAGCTTCCTTCGTCTTCTCCAAGCTGTGTGCGTTTCTCTACAACCCTAATTCCAACAATTGGTATCAGAGCAGGTCACGTCCTCCCAGGCTTAGTCGCCAGCTGCTCCAGCACACGCCTGCTCACTTTCTCCGATTTCAGTGAGCTTTGGCGAGCGTTCGCAGGTTGACAAAATTTTTGGGACAACTCGAAGAGCTTGGTCTGCTCAAAATTTTGATTTGGGCTCATTTCGGCCTCCGTTTCCACTACAGACAGTAGCACATTTGTATTGTGCAAATTCGTCATTTTGTCAGTTCTGTCAGTGCCGTTTTCAGCATAACAGGTGCCTTATAGTCTTCTACGGTTTGTGCTATATAGCACAGGTTGTTCCCGCTCCGTTTCTCCTATTTTCGGGCAGTTTTCACATCAGGTGCAGCATTTACCATGGCTGACAACAACAACACAGATGTGTTCAAGATGTTTGCTACTGAGGACAGGTTGGATGGGGACAACTACCCTATGTGGGCTTATATGATGCAACATGTTCTTGTGTCAAAGGGTGTCTGGAACATTGTGCAGGGCATTGATGTACGTCCTGGTTCTGAGGATGTAGGCGATGTTGAGGATGTTGCAGGTCTTGCTGCAAGGATTGCAGCTGTTAGAGTTGTTTTGCCTACGGCAGAACAAGCTCGTTGGGATGTTAAGGATGCGCAGGCTCATGCATTGATTGCGTTGTCTGTGAAGCGCACCATTGTTCCTCACATCCGTTCAGCAAAATCTGCAAAACAGGCTTGGGATAGACTGGTACTTGCACTGCTTGGTGGCGAATCGTGGACAAAGTGGATCCATGGTGCGTGGTTTCTTCTTTGCTAGTCGCCATGTACACATGCACTACCATGTAAACGTGGATTGACGAGTGGGTTGGAAGCATGCATCAAGGGACGGAGAGAGTGAAAAAGAAAGTCAGTCGATGTAGTGGGTGGCTGCCTCTGCATGCAAGTCAATGGATGTAGGTTTGTGTGCATGTGTACTGCACGAGGGAGATACAAAAAGAAACTTGCGTGAGAGAGAGAGAGAGAGAGAGAGAGAGAGAGAGAGAGAGAGAGAGAGAGAGAGAGAGAGAGAGAGAGAGAGAGAGAGAGAGAGAGAGAGAGGATTTGCATGGTTGTCAAATGAGCGTGGTCACTTGTGTACCAAACGAAGGGGGAGAAAAAAAAGGGTTGTCGATCGACTAGCCAATGTAGAGAGAGAGACAAAAATATTGTGACGGATCACTCATCGACTGGTTGGTCGCAGCCATGCATACCACAAAAGGAGGGGAGCAAGACTAGAAAGCAGCAGAATGTAGGCTGCATGTAAGGGAAATAGAGAGTGTTGGGTGATGGTTGGCTAGAGAGAAAAAGACAAAGAGAGTGCGAGCGAACCGAAACACAAGTGAGATGGCGCGTTAGTGGCGCACGGCTAACGCTCACTGCATGCCAAGGCACATGGTGGGCACTACATGACAAGGGAATGGTAGACATAATTGCATTGCGAGTGGGCGGGGGCAATAGCTCATGTGCATGTAGTACACCTTCATGTTGTTGGATGGTACATAGGACGCCATTTAGTAGTCCTCCCTAGATGGAGATGTTGCCACAATTGTGATGTCGTGGACCCAAGGCACCCATATGGTGGTAACAAAAAAATTTGCTACGACCATGTCGTTCGCTCCATTGCCATGTTATCCCCTTGGCAATCAGTGGTGACGTTGATCAGCGTGCTCCCGAAGGCTATATTCATCGCTTCTACGAAGGGGGAAAAAAAGTACGACAAATTCTTCCTTTTCGTCGTCTAATTCTAATTCCGTGATCAAATGTGGTGGAAAGTCCAACTTCTCAAACTTACTCTTCTCGCCCAAGAGAGCCTCATTCACTTTCGAATCTCATGGAACGGCTTTATTACAAATCCTCTACTTTTTCTACTTCGTTACAACCTCTCTACTACAATGGGAAAATAGGGTGGCTAGTTGTACCCCCCTTTTTCTAACCGATGTTTTGTTTTCATCAAATTATACTAAAACTTGTCTGATTACTTCTTCGTTCAACAAGTCTTTTTCTACTTTCCATGCCAATCGACATCAACCGAACTCTAATAAAATTAGTTTTTTTTTTTGTTCTCTTCTACTAATACATAGATCTCCTACTATTACGTAGACCTTGCACTTATCTACTTTATGAAAAGATACACACAAAATCTTGTTTACATTTATCTATAATGATAAAACAATAAGGAAAATAAAAAATTCAAGGTAGAAAGAAGAAAAAAAATTAGCTCTCCTATGTTGTTTGACCTTAATTATGCTCTCCATAATTGTGATTGTGTTACTAGTAACATAGCCAAAACTCTGATACCACAGCTATAGTTGGAAGCACAGAGAGTCCTACAAAATAAAGAAATAGCATGCTATAGACAACGAAAATGATAAATTGGCATACCTAGATAGTCGCACGAGCAGTGGTATCAAGGCTTTGGCTATGCTACCAGTAACATAGCCAAATCTCTGATACCACTGCTACAGTTGGAAGCGCAGAGAGTCTTGAAAAATAAAGAAATAGCATGCTATAGACAACAAAATTGGTAAATCTGCATACCAGGATATTCGCATGAGCATATAATCAGTCTATACATGATCTCAGAAAGATAGAGAGAGAGAGAGAGTACTTGATGCAATCTCCCCCATGCAAGAGCGATCATTTTCTATTGACTTAGCATGTCATGCTAGCATCCCATTGCTTTAAAAAATGTGTAGTGTGAACTGCATAACCTCAAGCACTTCAACTGGTTGGTCCACGTAAGCTCAGCATGAGCAGTGTAAACCCAACCTTACACAATTCCTCTTCATCTATATCTATATTATCTACTGACGAGACTGGAATTTTGGCAGCAATATTATACACATGTCAATCTATGCTTCGTTAATAGATTCTATCTATTAGCGAGGCTGGAAATTCGACAACAACATTGGACACATGTCAACCTAAGCTTCATCCAACCACTCCAGGCGAGGGCATGCGCACGCGCGTGCACACACACATAGAGAGAGAGAGAGAGAGAGAGAGAGAGAGAGAGAGAGAGAGAGAGAGAGAGAGAGAGAGAGAGAGAGAGAGAGAGAGAGAGAGAGAGAGATGCGGATTTTTGATGCGAGGGATCTACTTGGCATTTTAGACGACGCTTCTCTATCTCTATGAGAGGTTAAGGGATCCTTGGGCTTCGTTCTCCCGACAAGTCTTAGGTCGTGTATTCTACTCAGACTCAAAATCGGACCTTCTCCCGCTGGCACTCACTTCAGCCGTCTTATCTCAGGTCCTCATTTGACCACTTTGCGCCGTGGCTCTACAAACGGTGTCTTGTCTGAATCTTATGGAAGCATCCATGCCACCTGTAAGGGTTGACAAAGGTACACTCTCTGAAGTTGAACTAACTAGTTGCCTAAGTGAGGCATTAACCTCCGACCCTCAAGTTGAAGGGCAGCATATAGTTTGCATCCCTGCCATAACAGTCATGTCTCAGGTCTCACCTTTTCAAAGTCATGCTATAGTGTCAGGCAAACTTCCAGCCCCACATGAGATAGCAGGTTATCTGGACTAGGGCTTTAAGAAAGCTGTAGTCGACAAGGTTTTCTACAATGGGCTAGGACTATATGAAGTTCTGTTTTTTTTTGCAGCAGATCAAAAATCCTTTTATTCTACCTCAACAATTATCTTATGTGGGCAAGTTGTTCATGTTCTTTCCTAGTAGCCGGTCAAGAAACTTAAGGAGGAATGGTTGTCTAAATGCCCAGTATGGGTTGATTTTGTGGACATACTTGATTTTTTATGGACTTGTATCAAGGATTTGGCTGCCTCCCTAGGCAAAGTTGTATTTGCCCCCACTATCAACTGTCTGAACAAGAACAGATCTTGTGTTATGTGGAACACTGATAAGAAGATGCCTGATGTCATAATAATTAATATCTAGTTCTGCTAAATGATTTTCTCATATTAAACTGATCATTTAATGTGGGAAAGTGCTAGAGAAGAAAAATCTAGAATATTGGTTAAGCTAGAAGATCGGCCACAGTGGGGATCCAAAGGAGGGAAAATAGGGATCCAAAGGGGGGGCCATCTGCAAAAGATCCATGTGAAACAATGGGCTAAAAAGACCCTAACGTTCAGCCCATTAAGACTTCCAAAATGCTAAGGTTCCAAAATTCAAAGGTTGTGTCCAAAGGTCAACCCTAGGGAAATTGGATGCTTTGTGTGTAACCAAAAAAGTCTTTGAATATCCCTACATAGGAGGGGGCGAGCCTAGCAAGTAGGGGATGAGAGAGAAGGCCACACACACACACACACACACAAGCTCCCTTTACACAAAGGGAATGAGGGACACATGTCAGCTCCCTAGGCCAGATACCCACAAGGTGTACCCAATTCCTATTGGATGACCCTTGAAGTGGACCAATGAGAATTAGGCTAGATTAAATTTAGCCTAATTAATTTTTAAACACTTAATAAAAAAAACCAATGAAAATTAAGTCTCCTAGATGATTATTGGACAGCCTATGAAGGGGTCCAATAGGAATTGAGCAGCCCAATGGGCTACTTAATTCCTATTGGTCAGAATGGGGAAAGGTCCAATGGGGATTTAATTCATTTAAATCAATTAAGTTTAATTGATTAAGCTCTCACAAAAGGGGAAAGGGGTCCACATGCCAGAATGCTATCACTTATGCTGCTTAATAGCCATTGGCTTGACTTGGGGAGGTCCCATGGGGAGCCTGCAAGAGCAAATAGCAAGAGGGCTCGCCCAAGAGAAAGAGGGGGGCTGATTTTTGCAAGGCATTATCACACACACACTCACACAATCTCATGTGTAAAGAAAGACAAGACTATCTCTTCCCAAGCTTTAATGGAGAGCTCATCACCTACTCCAAGCTTGTGAGATAGAAGCCTACATCGACACACTCTTGGCTTGTGGATGCAAATCCAACCAAGATCCAAGCTTCAATGCATGCTCATCTCCTCTACCAAGCTAATTACTAAGCTAAATCTATGCTAATATGAGTGATTATGTGAGGAGATGTACATCTTTCTTGTAAGATACTCCTTCCTCTCAATCTACTCTCATACCCTGCTAGCTCTCACCATCTTCGAAGGTGTGTGAGTTCTTGGGTCTAAGAACGGGGATAATTAAAGTTGTGTTTAGTAAGTGTTTTTCTTAGTGCATGAAGCTTTCATCTTCATTGCACTAGCTAGTCTTGAAGGAGCACAAAGAATTGTATTGTACAATGTCTCTCTTGATGGGAGAAACCATAATACAAAGCCTTTTGGAGGGGGGACGGCTCCATGCAAATCCGGTCCTCAATTGTTGTCAATAGCTTAATTTCTCTCTCTTTTGAAAGTATTGTTGATGCTATCTAACTAGGTGTTGAAAGTATTGTTGAAAGTATTGTTGATGCCATAATGGAACAACTTTATAAATGAATAACCATCTTAGTAATAAATAATAAATATGAATGGATTCTAATATCACCTTGAAAATACATCACGAAATTATGGAATAGCTCCATCAAACAATAACCATCTGAATGAGAAATGATATGGACGAATGATTTGTAATCACCATGAAAATGCATCATGACCTCATGAAACAACTCCATGGAATAATAATCATCTCAATATTTAATCATCAAGAAACTGTATCATGGCATCATGGAACAACTCAATAAACCAATAATCATATCGGTAATAAACAACTAGTACGAACAAGTTTTAATCACTGTGAAAACGTGTCATGGCATCACAAAACAACTCCATAGAAGAATAACCATCTCAATAGTAAACAATCAATAAATAAAAAAATTTATTCATCAAGAAAACATATCATGACATTATGAAACAACTCTATGGAAGAATAACCATATCAACAAGATGAATAATTAGTACGAACGACTTTTTATCATCATGGAAGCGTATCATAGAATCATGGTACAACTCCATGGAATAATAAAAAACAATCAATACAAATAACTTGTAATCATCATGAAAACATTGAATGGCATCATGGAGAAATACTAACCATCTTAATAAAATGAACGATCAATAATAACGTCTTGTCATCATCATGAAAACGCATCATGGCATCATGGAACAACTCCATGGAATAATAACCATATTAATAATAGAATGATCAGTACGAATGACTTGTAATCATCATGGAAATGCATCATGACATCATGGAATTACTCCATGAAATAATAACCATCTCAATATTAAATGATCAATACAAACAATTTCTAATCATCATGAAAACGCGTCATGGCATCATGGAATAATAATAATTTCAATAACAAACAGTCAATACGAACACCTTGTAATCATCATGGAAATGCGTAATGGCATCATAGAATAACTCCATGGAGTAATAATCATTTTAAAATAGAAAATAGAAATGAACGAACAATACGAACCACTTCTATCATCATGAAAACACATCATGGAACAACTCCATGGAG
This sequence comes from Adiantum capillus-veneris, assembly GCF_014529385.1. Classification (NCBI taxonomy): domain Eukaryota; kingdom Viridiplantae; phylum Streptophyta; class Polypodiopsida; order Polypodiales; family Pteridaceae; genus Adiantum; species Adiantum capillus-veneris. The sequence goes on along the minus strand of NC_140940.1, from coordinate 61,116,623 downwards.
TAATAACCATCTCAACAATGATTGATTAGTAAGAATGACTCATAATCATCACCTGAAATTATAAATTTCAATAACAAATGATCATAAATAAAAACTATAGGTTTTTTATATTTTCGCTGAAAATAAATTATTAAAATATATCTCTTTGATAAATTATCAAAATTATAACTTTTTAACATCTATATCAATGAATTATAATGATCATATATAACTCTTTGATTTTTCCAATCGACATTCACAAAGAAGAGAAATAATGTGAACTTTCAAAGTATAAGTATGAATATCGATTGAAGATTATAAAATAAATCATCAAAATTGTAAGTATTTGAGATGTAACTATATAAATCATTGAAACATAACACATTAATAATCATCCGAAAAGAATAAACAGAATTAGTCAAACATAAGTTTTTAACATGAATATTTGAATACAACACAGATTATCAAGATGTATAAATGTCAGTAATTTCAAATATATATATATATATATATATATATATATATATATCGATTTGATCTTTATCATTGATTACACACAATCAAAACAAAAGGCAAACTAAAAAAATTTCAAGTGATATGACTTTGATGTAACTCGTTGTACATGCATCAAAATATATCTGATATATATGAAATATAAGTATAGAGATCAATCAATTTATGTACTTCTTTCAATATATAAAACGAATTGAAGATTATGTAAATTTAACATGCATATTTTTTAATTTATTTATTTTATATAAACGGAATTGCATATGATTCATAAAAAGATAATTCAAGAATTATACAATAATTAGAAGAATTAAAGATATTGTAATTTCAATATTGTAAACTTTTACTCTATTTCTTTTACACAAATCGAACTGCATATAATCCATGAAAAGCAAATCCAAGAATCATGTAACAAAAAACTCAACACGTATCAATATAGATATCTAATTGAGTACAACATAATTAACTCTTGATCTAAGTTCTTTTATGCAAGTCAAATTGAATATGATGCATGAAAGGTAAATCAAAGATCATAACAAGAACCTTAACACAAATAGATTTGAAATTTTAAAAACTCATACCTCTTAATGATTTTAATTGAAAACGTGTTGAAAATAGTTAGCAATTTTTTGTAAGTTACTTTCGGTGCAAAATTTGATAAATCTGTCATGACCAACAGCTCCAGAACATCCCAAAACCTTGATAACGACTCTTCAAACATTGAAATCCGAGTTTCAAGCAGAAAGTTATGATGCTTTTATATTTTGTTGAATTGAAGATTTTTGTTGCGCGCTTGCAAGGTGAAGCTGCGCAAGACAAAAAACGCTCTATTTTTGTGAAGAAAAAGCAACCATGCTCTGATATCTTGCTGAGAAGTATCATAATAACTAATATCTAATTGTCCTAAATGATTTTCTCATGTTAAACTGATCATTTAATATGGGGAAGTGCCAGGGGAGAAAAAGCTAGAATATTGGTTAAGTTGGCAGACTGACCACAGTACGGATCCAAAGGAGGGAAAATAGTGATCCAAAGGGGGGGCCATCTTCAAAAGAGCAATGTGCAACAATGGGATTTAAAGACCGTAAGGTTCAGCCCATTAAGACTTCCAAAATGCTAAGGTTCCAACTTAATTCAAAGGTTATGTCCAAAGGTCAAACACTGGGAAAATTGGATGCTTTGTATGTGTTAAAAAAGTCTTCATAGTTCCTACATAAGAGAGGGCGAGTCCTAGAAGTAGGGGATGAGATAGAAACACACACACACACACACACACTCACTCACAAGCCTCCTTTACACAAAGGGAATGAGGGACATGTGTGAGCTCCCTAGCCCAGATGCCCACAAGGTGTACTTAAATCCTATTGGATGGCCATGGAGGTGGACCAATGAGAATTAGGCTAGAGTAAATATAGTTCAATTAAATTAAAAAAACTTAATAAAAGAACCAATAAGAATCAAGCTCTCTAGAAGATTATTGAACAATCTCTCAAGGGGTCCAATGAGCATTCAACAGCCCACTAGCCTGCCTGATTCATATTGGCTAGGAGACAAAGGGGTCCAATGAGAGTTTAGTTGCATCAATTAACTACCTAAAGATCTGACAAAAGGGGAAAGGAGGACACATGTCTGAAGGCTATCATTTATGCTCCTTTAATCCTATTGGCTAAGCCTGGAAGACTCCATTGGAGTGATAGCATGAGAAAATAGCATGAGGGGTTGACCAAGACAGAGAGGGGGCTGATTATCTCAAGTCATTATTCCACACACACTCACACAAGCTCATGTGTGAAGCAAGAAGACTCTCCCTCTTCTTCTCAAGATTTAAAGGAAAGCTTATCACCTACTCCAAGGTTGTGAGAAGGGAGGCCTACACCAACAACTCTTGGCTTTTTGATGCAAATCCATCCAAGAGCCAAGCTTCAGTGCATGCTCATCTCCTCTACCATGTTAATTACTAAGCTAAGCTATGCTAATATGAGTGATTATGTGAGGAGATATATATTATTCTTGTAAGACTACTCCTTCCTCTCAATCTACTCTCATACCCCGCCAGCTCTCACCATCTTCGAAGGTGTGTGAGGTCTTGGACCTGAGACCGTGATGGAATTGATGTTGCGTTTTATAAGTGTTTTGCTTAGTGCTTGAAGCTTCCATCATCATTGCACTAGCTAGTATTGAAGGAACACAAAAAATTGTATTGTAAAATGACTCTCTTGATGGAGAAACCTATATTACAAAGCCTTTTGGAGGGGGGACCGGCTCCATGTAAATCCAGTCCTCAACTATTGTCAATAGCTTAATTTCTCTCTCTTCTGAAGTATTGTTCATGCTCTCTAAGTAGGTATTATGTGTTTTGTTGCTCTCTTCACCCAAGAACTGTTGTTATGCTCATTAGGAATCTATTATAATGAAATGCTCACTATGTTCATGCTAATTTCCACTACACACAAGTTGTTGAGAGATAAAGAGAGAGCACAGAAATAGAAGCCCAAAGTCTGTGGAATACACACATGAGATGATGTAGATATAGAGGGGACCCGTGTGCTATATATAGAGAAGTCATATATTAAGTAGCTTCACATATAAGCTCAACACCCCCGCTCAAATAAGGGTCCCTAGCTGTGGATGAAAAAACACCCTGGGGGGATCAAGGGAAAAACCCACAGCTCTATTTACACCCACCGTTAAGTATAAAAATCATTGAATGTACAAATGTTCATGAGGAGCTACATCACTCCTTTTACAATGAATATTTTATATGGAGCTACATCACTCCTTTCACAATGAATGTTTTATGAGGAGTTACATCACTCATATCCTATCAAATACAGTAATGAATACAAAGATTCAATAAAGAGGTGTAAAAACTAGCGATTGGCTCTTGATAAAAAGTGTCTCCGTGAATCTTTTGTGTAGCTTGTCATCAATATGGCATCACCAAACATGTCTTCATGTTATCATCAATATTGCATCACCAAACATGTTTTCATGTTGTCATCAATATGGCATCACCAAACATGTCTTCATAAATCTTTTATTGTCACCAAGTTTGTCTTCATGAAATCAATTCTTTGATCAATCGTACATAGATCATAGACTCAAAAAACATAGTCATGAAAATTTTCAGCATCGTTAGTGAAATAATTACATTCACAATGCCATAAGAGATGGTTCGCTACGCCACTCTTTTGACAACATATATACGCACGACAACATATGTGTACATAAAGTATGAACGTAAAAGTTCAAGATACGTGATTACGCGATGTAAATGACATGTGTATATACTACATAAAACAATATTTATCAACATAGTCATATCAATGACAACGATATTTAATTATCAATGTAGTCATATGAATGAATATCATCAAAGTATTAACAGAACATCATCATTTTATCAATAAAAATAAATAAATCATCATGGTATCAACCAAAAGCATCATGGTATCACCGAGAATAATCATTGTATCAACAAAACAACATCATGGTATCAGCGAGAATAGCCATGGTAACAATGAAACAACATCATGGTATCACCTAGAATAACCATGTTATTGTCAGGACAAGGGTTGTGTAACCTAAAGACACTCCTTGTAGGCACGCCTCTCTCGGGGATGCTCGGATGCAAATTATTCCCCATCCAAGCCACTCTCAAAGATAATACGATTAGGTGATGTTACAGCATCAATTCTCTCTCGCTCTCCATGAGGATCTTCTCATGGAGCATGGAGGGATTAGGTGGGCCTCAGTTTTAGCGCCAGAGGGGCGAATCACGTGAAGATCTCCAGTAATTCCTTGTGGGAGGAGAGATTGATCTCCTTATGCTACAGGAGCATCATCTATGTGACATTTTGGTCGACTGCAATGGACCTGGTGGTAACCAGGGAGGGGTATGTATGACTATTGTGGACTCTTGGCAGCAGGCCATTGTGGACAGAGGTAGTCAAGGTGCGTGACAGGGCTCAATGGATTACTATGCTCAGGGTTGCCTCTTGGGCTTCCTGAACATCTATGCATCCAATGTGGTGAGTTAACATGCAGAGTTTTGGTCTCACTTTGTACAGTCTCTATCGTATGCAGAGCAATGGGGCATGGGAGGAAACTTCAACATGCTGGAGGACCCCTCTGACAAGATTGGAGGTAGCGATGCTACTGTGCTTGGCACTGAGTTGGTAGCTTGGGAGAGGCTATGCATGACTTTGAGGGTTCCAGATGTTTGGCAACACTATGGCATCAGGGGGTCACCCTTTAGTAACCCCCCTATATAACGTGAGTTCGCAAGGGGTATTAAAAAAAACCCTCTTTTAACATGTCAAAATGAATAAAATGATGCCTTATTTTAGGATTTTTTTTCACAATTGAATATAAAAGCCCCTTATTTCAATGTATCTGTGTTCAATTTCCTAAAATTGCATTTTAAAACCCGTCCTTTCAAACTCACGTCATACATTAACATGATTACATAGTGCACCCCCAAGACTGTGGCTTTCTGAGGCCCCTAAACATCCTGACCTTCTCTGGTTCGGATCATAGAGTGGGATGAGTGAATCTATCTCGGATAGATCGCTTCTATGCTAGTGACCACATCTGTGAGTTCGATGGGACAATTTTCATTCTAGTTGGGATATCTTTTTTGGACCATGCACCAGTCATTCTCACAGTGACAGATAGACTGAGGAGGGGGAGCACAATGCTACGCATCCCTGAGAGGATATTGCTGGACTGTGAGCTCAGAGAGTGGGGAGTGGCTCTTTGAAAAGAGGGCTTGGACACACACAACTCCCTTGCTGACAGAATGGCCTCTCGACTTAGTCGGCTCTTTCTTGAAGGAGTCTACCACCCGTCTCTTGCTGTAGCCAGACACGAGGAGTAGCATCTCTGACGGGTGTTGCGTCCTTGTAGAGGATGCAAGAGCAGCACCCAAACAGTCCATGGTTGGAGGAGGAGTTGGAGTAGGCTCGTCAGGATCTTGCCATCATAGAGGAGAGGCATCATGAGTTTGCTTTCCGTTGACAGGCATCTCATTGGACTCAGGTGGGTGACATAGTGATTGGAGCGTTCTTTGAGGCAGTGGGATCCCGACATGTGCATGCCAGTGTCAGCCAGTTGAGGAGTCCCGACATGTCAGCTGCTTCAATTCCAGAGGAAATGCGTGCAGTTTCTATTGACTTTTACTGTGACTTGTTGTCTGCGGAGCCTCAGTCAAAGCATCAAGATGCATACAAAGACAAAGTTTGGGCACAAATTCCTTGTCTTGTGAGTGAGGAGATGGTCCATAGTCTTGAGCTGCCTCTTTAACTAGAGGATATCCACAAGGCCCTTAGAGAACTTCCCCGTGGTAGTTGTCCCAGTGAGGATGGTTTGACTCCCAATTGTTTCTTAGAGTAGTGGGACTTGCTTGGCTCAAATCTTTGCAACACTTTTCAGTACATCTTACACACAAGAGATTTGCCTTACAGCATGAGTGAGGGTGTCCAATGCTAAAAAAAATCCAAAGTCTAGGCCTAATTCCACAATTTGGCCCTAGACCTACCAAAAGTGCTCCAAACTAAGTGAAAGTTCACACATGGCAAACACATAGTATATACATCACACCGCTTTTCTCAAATAACCATTTTCCAAGATTCGACATCATACATGTATGATTTCTAGACCTGACATAAAGGAGTTCTATTAGCATTTTGAGGATCCTGATTTGTATAGCATGGTACATATAGCCTCTACACCAAGTTTGGGCACCTTGGGCATGTTTTGATCACCATCCTCATCATTCCGGATCAAAATTTCCTAAATACCTTCTATGGCTTTGGGCACCTGAGGTCTAGTCCAAATTCATATTTGCACACATCAAGGTCATGCACACATCTGAGATACCTCTGCACCAAGTTTGAGTAAAAGTTCCAACCTAGACATCATACGTGTATAATGTCTAGATCCCTTGAATTGACATACTGTTGTGACTTTGGCAACTTGAACACTTTAACCACATCCTTATGAGCTCCCCATCAAATATTCATCACATTTGGATATTATTTGACCTCCAGTTACCCAAAAGGTAAAAATCTATATGCACAAACCCTTTTAATGGCTTTGAACATCCATTTTCAAGCTCAATTTCAAATATGAGGTGCTAATGACAGATAGTCCTAGTGATGAGGACACTCAGTTAGTTATGGATACCTCAATAATTCTCCTCATGAAAGTTGCATCCTTCAATGTTAAGGGTCTCAGCCACCACTCTAGGCTGCTGGTATTTCAAAATTGGTTGTTGACCTCTTATTTGGATATTTGTCTAGTTCAAGAGCATAAGCTGCATGATAAAGCTACGGATGTAATGCACTTTAAAGGATACAGTCTGTTTTTTGGTGGAAAAAAAGAACAATACTCAGGTACTTTGACATATATCAAAAACTCCCTCAAGCCTCAATGGATCCTTGACCATAAATCAGGGAGATGCTTTGTCTTCCAAGTGGAATCCCAATGGGGACCAATGGAAATAAGTAATTTTTATGCTCCTAATGATGAAGCATCTAGAATAGAGTTGTGGAGATGGCTCGCCCATAGGTATTCTTGGAGGAGACTTTAACATGGTGGAGACCTTTGACCAAACCACCTCCTTATTTACTATAATGTCGCTGCCGTCAAAGCTCTGAATGTGACTCCTTGCAGAGCCAAATGATTTGGCTAGATGCCTGACTGGCTACTTCTAAGTTATGAGAGTATCTACCAAGTTTCACCCCATTTGAACCTCATCTACTCAAAACTAAGCCAGAATCCAACTTCAAAGCTTGAAAGGAGTTCTAATGATCATAGCTTTCCCAAATGACATCCCAATTGAATTCTAGGTATATATACAAGGCTATGAGCTATGCACATATGAAAAATCAATTCATTTTGATCACTTAGACATCATACAGTGTCAGGAGTTTCTTGGAAGAAGTGATTGTGTATATGTACATACACATGCATGGTGCATTGAATGAAGGATTTCCCTTTTTCCAGAGCCAGTGATCGGAGCCTATCACAAATTTTTGTTTACTATATTTTGTTGGTTTTCCTTGCTTCTAGAGGTTTACAATAAAAGAAAGAGTGAGAAAAACCTCTTGGAAAAATTAAAAAAATGATTTGATGGGAATTTTTTCTTGACTAGTTCACCGGAGGTGAAAGGTAGAGGGAGAACCTAGTGGTAAAGGGAAGGGAAAATATGTAAATGTGAAAAGAAAAGATATGATGTGGTTGTGGAGCCATGCACCCATGATTCAAGGGTCATGAGTGGATCATATCATCATGGCTTTGGAGCCATATGATGATTCAAACAGATGGGACCCAATTGGAAGACTTGGTAAAGGAAGAAACCTTATGACTTGACAGCTGATGTGAGTTCACAAGGACCAAAGATTACTTAGCATTTTGAGGATCCTGATTTGTATAGCATGGTACATATAGCCTCTACACCAAGTTTGGGCACCTTTGGGCATGTTTTGATCACCATCCTCATCATTCCGGATCAAAATTTCCTAAATACCTTCTATGGCTTTGGGCACCTGAGGTCTAGTCCAAATTCATATTTGCACACATCAAGGTCATGCACACATCTGAGATACCTCTGCACCAAGTTTGAGTAAAAGTTCCAACCTAGACATCATACGTGTATGATGTCTAGATCCCTTGAATTGACATACTATTGTGACTTTGGCAACTTGAACACTTTAACCACATCCTTATGAGATCCCCATCAAATATTCATCACATTTGGATATTATTTGACCTCCAGTTACCCAAAACGTAAAAATCTAGATGCACAAACCCTTTTAATGGCTTTGAACATCCTTTTTCAAGCTCAATTTCAAATCTGAGGCTATGAGCACCATGCACATGCTATACATATATTATCCAATGACGTTCAAGAAGTTTTGCATCAATAGATATCATAAGTATATGATATCTACTCACTCAAATAGAATTTAAACTCCACCTCTTTCATCATGAGCATGTTCGCCACCTAGCATAAAGGCCATGCATTCAATTTGGACAAGTTTGAGTAAGATTGTGACCACTTGGAACCCAAAAAAGAGAAAATCCTGGCCTTGGATACATTCTATGGCGCCGACCACATGAGCATCTCCAAATCAAAATATGAGATGAACAGAGGGTTACCCATCACCTGGAGATACTACAGATCAAGTATGGGCCAAAAATCTCAATAGAGACATCATACTCGTATGATGTCTCCAGAGACCAAAATGAATAATTTGGGGGAATTTCTCACTTCCAATTCCATTATCACATTATTGTTAGCCCACAACTCAAGTTCTATCAAGTTTTGATTTTGTGTACCCATCTAAACCCAGGTTTTGAAACTTTGAAGCTTTGCACCTGAATTTTGGCTTCAAACACATGAGAATAATTCCAAATCAAATTCTGATGCGGAGCGCGTCTATGCCATGCTAAAGCCCAAGTACAAGATTGAGCCCTTTTGGACAAGTAGACATCGTACGTGTATGATGTCTCACTAGTTATGAGAGTATCTACCAAGTTTCACCCCATTTGAACCTCATCTACTCAAAACTAAGCCAGAATCCAACTTCAAAGCTTGAAAGGAGTTCTAATGATCATAGCTTTCCCAAATGACATCCCAATTGAATTCTAGGTATATATACAAGATGTACATGCTATGAGCTATGCACATATGAAAAATCAATCCATTTTGAGCACTTAGACATCATATACTGTCAGGAGTTTCTTGGAAGAAGTGATTGTGTATATGTACATACACATGCATGGTGCATTGAATGAAGGATTTCCCTTTTTCCAGAGCTAGGTGGTTACGTGGGGCCCACATGTGTACAGCTAGGACAACACGTAAATAGTGCATCGATTTTCACTATCATCAGTACCTGTGTGCTTGTTCTATAATAATGAGGAGTTGGTAGTGCGTAAAACTTCTCGAGGAAGCTATCTGTGGGTCGATGACATGAGGTAAGCAGGTGCGTCAAATGGCATCTAGTGGCGCCAGGAGGTCGAATGGGGTCAATATTTTCACGTGGGTGTTTTCTTGTGATAATTATGCAAAAAGGTCATCATGAGAATTGTATTTGGGGGCCACTTCATGTGGTTTTGGGATGCATTCTTTTAAAAAGTTGAGTGCCAGGTGTGCGGATGGGTGACAATTATGTAATGCGTGGCCAAATGTTCGGGGTCCGTTTGAGGTCAACTAAAAGGCCAAAGGTTCCCAAGTAATAAAGTTAAGTGTGGGAATTGAAAACCAGAGAGAAGACCAGAAAAAAGGTGGAGAGAAGAGGAGGAATAGCCGCAAGTGAGTTTTTGCTATTTTTAAAGCCTGTTTTGGCCATAAACTGCTCATCCGAGGTCGGATTTGAGCACTTTGACATTGAAGACAGGGGTTTTGGGCCATTCCGGACGTGATGGCGCTGTCCATTTTGCCAAATTCCTCACTATTTTTTACTGATTTGGCTGTGTAAGTTTCTCCTATGAGCGAAGCCTCTGCTCCATTTTGTGATTGTATCTGGCATATTTTACCCATATTGTGTGAGCCATTTTCCCCATTGGTGTTTTCCCAAGATCAATTGTATCTAAACATCAGAAATTATCCTCTTTTGAGCTGAGTTTTTTGGGTGTGTGTGTGTGTGTGTCTCTCTGTGTGGAGTGGGCAAATGGGTAGTCTCTCTCCTCTCACTCTATCGGTGTGTTCCTTGTCTTGGCCAGATGGGTTGTGTAAGCAGAGTGCTGCCCCATAGTGTGTGTGTGTGTGTGTGTGTGTGTATCATCCCAAGAGTGCGTGTCGGGTCATTATAGAGGCGTTATATGTGTTTCCATCCCGCTCACAACGCGTATGATGTCACATCATGAATCTACACCAAAAATGCACTTCTGACCACAAGGATAACACCCTTAGGCCCTAATTAGATTGTGTTTCAAATTTAAAGTCATTTGGATAGTTGGAAACTGAGAAAATGCCAAATTTTGTGAACAACGCTACTTTTGCACTTATAGTGCCCGCAAGATCAATGGAAGGTAACAAATCACCAACAAAGAAGAAGAGGTTGTCCTTAAAGAATATCATTGCAACCACCAAACCCTATACAATACTCGAAGAGACACTAAATCCAGCCAAGGCTTGGGTGGATGAAGCGACATTGGAAAGAGAAGTACTAGAACTATACCAAGGTACATTCACACTGCCATAAATTTCTCACTGTAGCTCCAATTGATGAGCCATAAAGACAGGTAGGTGGAGTACTTCAAGAACTATAGTTATAGATCATAAACTCCCATGTGCTCACTTTAAACATACTCCCTTTTTAGCATCATCAAGGAATCTTTTGGCCCTTTAAAGTCGCATCTGACAGACATTAATCATTAAATTTTCATGTTATCAAGCCCTGATCACTGGTAAATAATAAAGTAGATTTCAATCAAGCACAATCTGCATCCTTCTGATAATTTTCTTTCATGCACTTTTTCTTATATACCCTTGTGAAAGGCAAGGCTTGTTTTCCCTCTCGTAAATCTATCAGCTAGCAATTTTCATTTTCCATATGTGAGCTGCACTCAGATTGCATTGTCTGATCTCACTTCACACTATCCTACATCTCAATAGCCTTTTGGTAGTACGTACTAATGACCAACCAATTTTTAGACTTAAAGATGGAGCAGTTCAGAGAGAGAGGGAGAGATAGAGCATTAAAGAGAGAGAGAGAGAGAGGGAACTGTAGTAAATTTTGAACTTCACATTATGCTCACACATGAGCAAAGAGAGTCTAGAGAGAGAGAAAGAGAAAAGGAGACCTGCTACACGCAGTTGTTGTGAAGTATTCAAGGTTGTTCAAAGTAAACTAAGCTGGGAACACCACGCTTCCAATAGAAGCAACTTTTGTGCATTGTAAAAGGGTAATCTGTGCAACTCTCATGCCACAACAGCCTCCTGTGTATATTGCTACTTAATGGTGAAAGGCTCCTTTAGCTCTCGAGCCATGGAACTATAAGAAAAAGGGGAAAAAAATCTCATGATATAAAGTTGTTAGAATGAATCATTCGTTTGTGACCAGGTGAGGGGACGATGAGTCTGGAACCCTCTTTGAAGGTTACAAATTAAGATTAATGGAAATTTCCTAAAATACACTATGTTACTTACGATGCACTTTGCTATTGGAACTACTAAGTCAAGTAAAACTTTTGTCAAGGAGTCCCAGAAATTTAATATTTACGTAATTACAAAAACATTTGTGTGATCACAAGGTCTTGTTGACATATTTACATAATCATAGTTAACATGATCACAAACAAGCCGGTTCAGAGCAACCTGGAAACCCACAAAAAGCCCGCCGGGCTTTTGCATTTTCCCGCCGGGCTTATGCATTTTCCCTACCGGCCCTCCGGGAAAACCCTAGAGCCCGGCGGGCTGCAGCTTAATATCATAGAGGGCCCAAATCGGGCACGTTTGGTGTTTTTTGTTGAGACACACACACACACGCACATGGAGAGAGAGAGAGAGAGAGAGAGAGAGAGAGAGAGAGAGAGAGAGAGAGAGAGAGCGGGGTCGTGAGAGAGATATACAGCGAGAGAGATCAATGACTATCTTCGTTGCGAGCTACGTAGTGTCGCCACAAGTATAATGGCTACTTGCACGCAAAAAACAAACATCATTTGATACACTTACAACCACAAATAGCTCGTAGATGCGTTAGCACATGTGCTCCAATTTGCAAGGAATGCTTGGCATTGTTGTGTAGGTGCGGTCTTTGTTGTTGTTTTTCTTTCTTGTGGTTTATGTCCTTCATATCCATCTATTGTTGTCATTATAGGGCTATTGCTACATCTAAATTCAAAAAGAAGCCAATCTCGTTCAGCTTGACTCTTATCATCATGGATAGATAAAGCTGCAAATGCATCCATTGGAAGTTGTTTAGTAACTTGATCACAACCTCGTTTTGTTTCCATAAATATGATCACTTTACTTCCATCCATCATTCGCTTTTGAGTATTTCTCTTTCTCATTCTAAAGCAAATGATGGATGGAAGTAAAGTGATCATATTTATGGAAACAAAAAGAGGTTGTGATCAAGTTACTAAACAACTTCCAATGGACGAAATACAATCGTTTTGATTTGAGATTCAAAACCCATGTTTGCTAGGGGCTTTTTAATTCTTTGCCTTCTTAGTATCACTGGTGACGACATGTTTCTCCCATGCTATCAATTTAATACTGCAGACATAAGAACTAGATGTTCAGTTAAAATAAATCAAAAAACTTTTCAATAGATTAGAAAAACAATCACTAAGAAAGAAATCAAATCTACAAAATATGAGATTTGTAATGCACTCTAGTCAATTCCACATATCGACCACATATGTTCTGAGAGGACATACACATTGCGATGCACTCTCTACATGACATTATGGAAACAAAAATAATATGAAATTGTCAATGTAATTATAAATATAATGATTAGTTATATATCCTCTGCCATGTGAAAACAATAAGACACAACTATTTTCACATGCTACAAAGAATCATCAACATTTACATTGAAATGATGATAATTATTTTCAAAACACACATGAAAGAAATAATGTCGATGATTGACCATCTCATGCACTAACAATCTTTTAAATATAATACATAATTTACTCCCTATATAAACCAATGCATAAAACAAGGCAATGAAATATTCAATATAATTACACAATTGAGCAATGAGGACTACTTGTACCCAATCAAGAATTGTAGCCGTCTTATGCATCCAATTCAATATATAAAAGCTACTTTCACCCAATTAAGAATTATAGCTCTCATATTGTGCAGTGGAAATGTTCAAATCTATGATGTGGAAAAATGCAAGACTTCAAGGATCTTTATATACCCAGTACACTAGTACAGGACATCCGACCCTTGACTATCAACTCGTTATTTAAATATGCTCATCTTCTAAAACCAACTACAGCCCTTTTATGGACCAATGGCTTCGTCACAATGAGCATGACTCTCCAAATTCTCAATTTTTTTGGTTTAGTACCTTTATGTTCGATGAAGGATTTAAATATTTTTAGAAGTGGTTACCGAATTAAGAATCACGTTCGGCCCAAGAAAAGGACCTGTGACTCTGTAACCTTAGGTCAATTCACAAGGAGATGACTATACCCGGTGCTCGAATATACTCCCCAGGGATTTGCCTAGTTAAAATGCCAAAGTAAGAAGAGGTTTACTATATACATTCTAGCCTGCCGGGCTTTCCTATTTTCCTGGCGGGCCCGCCGGTAAAACACTACAGCCGGACGGGCACCGCCGGGAAGATGGGAAAGCCCGATGGGCCTATCGGCTCTATTTTGCAGGTCACACGATTGTGATTACGTGAATGAAATCTCTGTCAAGGACCATAGATTTTTGCACACTAGTGGCATTCTTAAATGTATGCCATGATGCATGTAAAGAACATAGAATGAAAATGGATTTCAATTTCGCATCAAAATTAAGCTTTTTCAATGTCAACTGAGTTGAGGATTGTATGTTCCAATTGAGTTTACATAGTCACAGTTAACATGATCACAAACAAGCCGGTTCAGAGACACCTGGAAACCCACAAAAAGCCCGCCCGGCTTTTGCATTTTGCCGACGGGCGCCGCCGGGCTTATGCATTTTCCCTACGGGCCCTCCGGGAAAACCCTAGAGCCCGGCGGGCTGCAGCTTAATATCATAGAGGGCCCAAATCAGGCACGTTCACACACACACACACACACATGGAGATGGAGAGAGAGAGAGAGAGAGAGAGAGAGAGAGAGAGAGAGAGAGAGAGAGAGAGAGAGAGAGAGAGAGAGAGAGAGAGAGAGAGAGAGAGATATGACCATCTTTGTAGGTACGTCGAGAGGAGAGAGGGGGTCGTGAGAGAGAGAGACAGAGAGAGAGATCAATGACTATCTTCGTTGTGAGCTACGTAGTGTCGCCACAATTATAATTACTACTTGCACGCAAAAAACAAACATCATTTGATACACTTACTGTCTCCATGAATTTGCTATGTAGCTTGTCATCACTATCGTATCACCAAACATATCTTCATGTTTTCATCAATATGACATCACCAAACATATCTTCATAAATCTTTTATTGTCACCAAGTTTGTCTTCATAAAATCAATTCTTTGATGAATCCTACATAGATCATAGATTCAAAAAAAAACATAGTCATGAAAATTATTAGCATCGTTAGTGAAATAATTTACGTTCACAATGCCATAAGAGATGATTCGCGACGCCACTCTTTTGACGACATATATACGCACAAAAACATATGGTACATAGAGTATGAACGTAAAAGTACAAGATACGTGATTACGTGATGCAAATGATATGTGTATATACTACATAAAACAACATTTATCAAGGTAGTGATCAATGAACATCATCAAAGTATTAACAAAACATCATCATTGTATCAATAAAAATGAAGAAATCATCATGGTATCAACGAAAAGCATCATGATATCACCGAAAATAATCATTGTATCAACGAAACAACATCATGGCATCACTGAGAATAACCATGGTATCAACGAAACAACATCATGGTATCACCGAGAATAACCATGGTATCAACAAAACAACATCATGGTATCACCGAGAATAACCATGGTATCAACGAAACAACATCATGGTATCACCGAGAATAACCATGGTATCAACGAACCAGCATCATGGTATCAACAAAAATCACCATGGAATTAACGAAATATCATCATGGAATCACCGAGAATAACCATGGTATCAACGAAACATCATCATGGCATCACCGAGAATAACCATGGTATCAATGAAATATCATCATGGTATCAACAAAAATCACCATGACCAAAGTACTAACAAAACATCATCATGGTACCATCAAAACCACTATGGTATCAACGAGAAATTATCAATAAAACGACGAAACTATATCTCTAAAAGAATAATTATACGAGAATCAATGAACGAGTATATCATATAACAAAAGATCATGTACCAACAGCAGCTCGATAGAATTTGGACAATCATCAACTGCTCGACTGAATCGGAACGATATGTAAATGGCTTCTGCAGCAAAGTTACGTCAGTAACAAATATATGATTGATGAAGAAAAAATATAATTGAGAAGTTTTCAATTATGAGAAAAATCAAAAGCAAAAAGTAAAATTTTGCTTTTCAAACATATTCACAGTCCGCGAACGATAACCCAAAATCGGTGCAGAATTTAGAGAAACTTTCTTTTGCAAAGTTATAGACCACATCAATTCCAATGGCTCAAGCGAATAGTTTCTCATCGATTCCGATGCCTGCAGCTTCTGCAAAGTTGTAGAACACATCGATTCCGATCCCTCACACGGGTAGTTTCTGCAAATCGTTTTCAATTAGCAAAAAAATCAAAACATACAACGAAACTTGCTTTTCACGTATGTATGTAGTCCGTGAACGATAACTCAAAATAGGTGCAAAATTTGAAAAAACTTCCATCTGCAAAGTTGTAGATCACTTCGATTCCGGTCCCTTTGGCAGGTAGTTTTTGCAAAATCATTTTCAATCAGGAGAAAACTCAAAAACAAAAATCAAACGTTGCTTTTCAGGTATGTACGCAGTCCGCGAACGATAACTCAAAATTGGTGCAGAATTTGAAAATACTTCCTTCTGCAAAGTTGTAGACCACATCGATTCCAGTCCCTATAGGGGTCAGTTTCTGCAAAATCATTTTCAATTAGCAGAAAAATCAAAAACAAAAAGCGGAAGTTGCTTTTCAGGCATGTACACAGTCCGCGAATAATAACTCAAAATCGGTGAAGAATTTGAAAAAACTTCTTTCTGCAAAGTTGTAGACCACATCGATTCCAGTCCCTCACGCAGATTCCGGGTAGTTTTTGCAGAATCATTTTCGATCAGGAGAAAAATTGAAAACAAAAACGTACTGCTTTGATACCATGTTGAGAGAGAAAGAGAGAGCACAGAAATAGAACCCCAAAGTGTGTAGAATACACACATGAGATGATGTGTATATAGAGGGGACCTGGGTGCCATATATAGAGAATCCATATATTGAGTAGCTTCACATATAAGCTCAACACTTACAACCACAAATAGCTCGTAGATGCGTTAGCACATGTGCTCCAATTTGCAAGGAATGCTTGGCATTGTTGTGTAGGTGCCGTCTTTGTTGTTGTTTTTCTTTCTTGCGATTTATGTACTTCATATCCATCTATTGTTGTCATTATAGGGCTATTGCTAGATCTAAATTCAAAAAGAAGCCAATCTCGTTCAGCTTGACTCTTATCATCATGGATAGATCAAGCTGCAAATGCATCCATTGGAAGTTGTTTAGTAACTTGATCACAACCTCTTTTTGTTTCCATAAATATGATCACTTTACTTCCATCCATCATTCGCCTTAGAATGAGAAAGAGAAATAAGAAAGAGAAATATGATCACTTTACTTCCATCCATCATTCGCTTTTGAGTATTTCTCTTTCTCATTCTAAAGCGAATGATGGATGGAAGTAAAGTGATCATATTTATGGAAACAAAAAGAGGTTGTGATCAAGTTACTAAACAACTTCCAATGGATGAAATACAATCGTTTTGATTTGAGATTCAAAACCCATGTTTGCTAGGGGCTTTTTAATTCTTTGCCTTCTTCGTATCACTGGTGCCGACATGTTTCTCCATTACTATCAATTTAATACTGCAGACATAAGAACTAGATGTTCAGTTAAAATAAATAAAAAAACTTTTCAATAGATTAGAAAAACAATCACTAAGAAAGAAATCAAATCTACACAAGATGAGATTTGCAATGCACTCTAGTCAATTCCACATATCGACCACATATGTTCTGAGAGGACATACACATTGCGATGCACTCTCTACATGACATTATGGAAACAAAAATAATATGAAATTGTCAATGTAATTATAAATATAATGATTAGTTTTATATCCTCTGCCATCTGAAAACAATAAGACACAACTATTTTCACATGCTACAAAGAATCATCAACATTTACATTGAAATGATGATAATTATTTTCAAAACACACATGAAAGAAATAATGTCGATGATTGACCATCTCATACACTAACAATCTTTTCAATATAATACATAATTTACTCCCTATATAAAGCAATGCATAAAACAAGGCAATGAAATATTCAATACAATTACACAATTGAGCAATGAGGACTACTTGTACCCAATAAAGGATTGTAGCCCCCTTATGCATCCAATTCAATAGATAAAAGCTACTTTCACCCAATTAAGGATTATAGCTCTCATATTGTGCAGTGGAAATGTTCAAATCTATGATGTGGAAAAATGCAAGACTTCAAGGATCTTTATATACCCAGTACACTAGTACAGGACATCCGACCCTTGACTATCAACTCGTTATTTAAATATGCTCATCTTCTAAAACCAACTACAGCCCTTTTATGGACCAACGGCTTCGTCACAATGAGCATGACTCTCCAAATTCTCAATTTTTTTGGTTTAGTACCTTTATGTTCGATAAAGGATTTAAATATTTTTAGAAGTGGTTACTGAATTAAGAATCACGTTCGGCCCAAGAAAAGGACCTGTGACTCTGTAACCTTAGGTCAATTCACAAGGAGATGACTATACCCGGTGCTCGGATATACTCCCCAGGGATTTGCCTAGTTAAAATGCCAAAGTAAGAAGAAGTTTACTATATACATTCTAGCCCGCCGTGCTTTCCCATTCTCCCGGCGGGCACCGCCGGGAAGATGGGAAAGCCCGAAGGGCCTACCGTGTCTATTGGTTTTTGCAGGTCACCATCAAGATCACGTTAACAATTAATGTGATCATGTGATTTTCTTGGGTAAATACTATAGTTATTAACATAATCACACGATTGTGATTACGTCAATGAAATCCCTGTCAAGGACCATAGATTTTTGCACACTAGTGGCATTCTTAAATGTATGCCATGATACATGTAAAGAACGTAGAATGAAAATGGATTTTAATTCCACATCAAAATTAAGCTTTTTCAATGTCAACTGAGTTGGGGATTGTAAGTTCCAATAGATGTTTTCATCATAAAAATAAAAAATCATTGAAATTACAAGAAATCATCACGAAATAATTATATGAAGTAAAAACTATCTAGATCACCAAAAATCATTATGCAAGAACATCATGGCATCATAAAATAAATATATAGAATAATAAACATAACAAAATATCATAAAACAATATCACGAAACCACAAAACGGTCATCTTAATCATTACAAATGAGCTTAAAATAACAACATGGTATAATGAAATGACCTAATGCAATAATAATAATTCAATCATAATAAATCATCATCATGAAAAAATATCATCGTATTAAAATGACTCTATCTAACAAAAAACTATCTCAATTATACTAAGTCATCCATGAAACAATGCTATGGAACATAAAACCATTTCAATAAGAAACCATCTTTATTATCATGAAACTGTATCATGGTATTATAAAAGAACTCCACGAATGTATAAAATTCTCACTAACAAAATAAATAGGAACGACTTCTAATAATTATGAAAAATATAGCATATCTTATAGAACAACTCCATGAAAAAATAACTATCTTCGTAAAAAATGATTATGAAAATACTCACACCAGGGAGCAACTCTATAAATGAATAACCATCTTAGTAATAAATAATCAATATGGATGGATTCTAATATCACCTTGAAAATACATCAAGACATTATAGCTCCATGAAAGAATAACCATGTGAATAAGAAATGATCTGTACGAATGATTTGTAATCAGCATGAAAATGCATCATGACCTCATGAAACAACTCCATGGAATAACAATCATCTCAACGATAAAGGATTAGTATAAATGACTTCTAACATATCATGAAATCATGAAACAACTCTATAAAAGAATAATCGTCTTAGTGACGCGCGATTGATCAATATGAACACTTTCTAATCATCATCAAAACATGTCAAAAATTCCATGGAAGAATAATCACCTCAATGAAAAAGAA
This sequence comes from Adiantum capillus-veneris, assembly GCF_014529385.1. Classification (NCBI taxonomy): domain Eukaryota; kingdom Viridiplantae; phylum Streptophyta; class Polypodiopsida; order Polypodiales; family Pteridaceae; genus Adiantum; species Adiantum capillus-veneris. Next base: position 61,097,081 of record NC_140940.1, on the reverse strand, counting down.
TCAATATGAGCAATATTTAATCATCAAGAAAATGTATCATGGCATCATGGAACAACTCTATAAACCAATAATCATATCAGTAATAAACGACTAGTACGAACAAGTTTTAATCACTATGAAAATGTGTCACGGCATCAATAAACAACTCCATATAAGAATAACCATTTCAATAGTAAACAATCAATACAAAAAAGAATTATTCATCAAGAAAATGTATCATGGAATTATGAAACAACTCTATGGAAGAATAACCTTATCAACAAGATGAATGATTAGTACGAACGAATTTTTATCATCATGGAAGCGTATCATGGAATCATGGAACAACTCCATGGCATTATAAAAAACAATCAATACAAATAACTTGTAATCATCGTGAAAACGTATCATGGCATCATGGAATAACTCCATGAAATACTAACCATCTCAATGAAATGAACGATCAATAATAACGCCTTGTCATCATCATGAAAACGCATCATGGCACCATGGAACAACTCCATGGAATAATAACCATATCAATAATAGAACAATCAGTACCAACAACTTGTAATCATCATGGAAACGCATCATGACATCATGGAATTACTCCATGTAATAAAGCGCGTTATGGCATCATGGAATAACTCCATGGAATAATAATAATCTTAGTAACAAACGGTCAATACGAACGCCTTGTAATCATAATGAAAATGCATGATGGCATCATAGAATAACTCCATGGAGTAATCATCATTTTAAAATAGAAAATAGAAAAGAATGAATAATACGAACCACTTCTATCATCATCATGAAAACACATCATGGAACAACTCCATGGAGTAATAACCATCTTAATAATGATTGATTAGTAAGAATGACTCCTAATCATCACATCTATATGTAAATAAATGATATAAATCAATAAATTAAAATGTTCAAATACAACTCTTTGATTTTTACAATCAAAAGAGAAAAAAATTCAAATAAAAATCCTCAATAAATCGTTAAAGTATAACTCTTTGATAAATCATCGACATTCATAAAGAAGAGAAATAATGTGAACTTTCAAAGTATAAGTATCGATATTGATTAAAGATTATAAAATAAATCATCTAAATTGTAAGTATTTGAGATGTAACTATATAAATCATTGAAACATAACACTTTAATAATCATCCGAAAAGAATAAAAAGAATTATTCAAACCTAAGTTTTTAACGTGAATCTTCGAGTACAACACAGATTATCAAGATGTATAACTGTCAGTAATTTCAATAATATATATATATATATCTCTCGATTTGATCTTTATCATAGATTACACACAATCGAAACAAAAAGCAAACTACAAAGATTTCAAGTGATATGACTTTGATGTAACTCGATGTATACGCATCAAAATATATGTGATATATACGAAATATAAGTATAGAGATCAATCAATTTATGTACTTCTTTCAATATATAAAGCAAATTGAAGATGATGTAAATTTAACATGCTTAATTTTTAATTAATTTCTTTTATATAAACCGCATTGCATATGATTTATAAAAAGAAAATCAAGAATTATACAATAAGAAGAATTAAAGATATTGTAATTTCAATATTCTAAACGTTTACTCTATTTCTTTTACACAAATCGAACTGCATATAATCCATGAAAATTAAATCCAAGAATCATTTAACAAAAAACTCAACACGTATCAATATAGATATCTAATTGAATACAACATAATTAACTCTTGATCCAAGTTCCTTTATGCAAATCTAATTGAATATGATGCATGAAAGGTAAATTAAAGATCATAACACAAATAGATTTGAAATTTTAAAAACTCATACCTCTTGATGATTTTAATTGAAAACGTATTGAAAATAGTTATCAATTTCTTGCAAGTTACTTTTGGTGTAGAATTTGACAAATCTGATATGATCAGCAGCTCCGGAACGTGTCAAAACCTTGATAACGACTCTTCAAACATTGAAATCCGAGTTTCAAGCAGAAAGTTATGATGCTTTTATATTTTGCTGAATTGCAGATTTTTGTTGTGCGCTCGCAAGGTACATTTGTGCGAGACAAAAAACGCTCTATTTTTGTGAAGAAAAAGCAACCACGCTTTGATACCTGGTTGAGAAGTATCATAATAACTAATATTTAATTCTCCTAAATGATTTTCGTATGTTAAACTGATCATTTAATATGGTGAAGTGCAAGGGGATAAAAAGCTAGAATATTGGTTAAGCTGGTAGACCGACCACAATAGGGATCCAAAGCAGGGAAAATAGGGATCCAAAGGGGGGGGCATCTATAAAAGAGCAATGTGCAACAATGGGCTTTAAAGACCCTATGCTTTAGCCCATTAAGACTTTCAAAATGCTAAGGTTCCAAAATTCAAAGGTTATGTCCAAAGGTCAAACACTAGCAAAATTGGATGCTTTGTATGTGTTCAAAAAGTCTTCATAGTTCCTATATAAGAGGGGGTGAGCCCTGGAAGTAGGGGATGAGACAGAAACACACACACACACACACACACACACAAGGCTCCTTTACACAAAGGGAATGAGGGACACATGTCAGCTCCCTAGCCCAGATGCCCAGAAGGTGTACTCAAATCCTATCGGATGGCCATGGAGGTGGACCAATGAGAATTAGGCTAGAGTAAATATACTTCAATTAGATTAAAAACACTTGATAAAGGAACCAATAAGAATTAAGCTCTCTAGAAGATTATTGAAAAGTCTATTGAGGGATCCAATGAGCATTTAACAACCCAATGGCTTGCCTGATTCATATTGACTAGGAGACAAAGGGGTCCAATGAGACTTTAGTTGCATCAATTAATCACCTAAAGCTCTCACAAAAAGGGAAAGGGGGACACATGTCAGAAGGCTATCATTTATACTCCGTTAATCCTATTGGCTAAGACTAGAGAGTTCCAATGGGGTGGTAGCATAAGGGGTCGACCAAGAGAGAGAGGGGGCTGATTATCTCAAGTCATTATTCCACACACACTCACACAAGCTCATGTGTGAAGCAAGAAGACTCTCTCTTCTTCTCAAGCTTTAAAGGAAAGCTTATCACCTACTCCAAGGTTGTGAGAAGGGAGGCCTACACCAACAACTCTTGGCTTTGTGATGCAAATCCATCCAAGAGCCAAGCTTCAATGCATGCTCATTTCCTCTACTAAGCTAAGATATGCTAATATGAGTGATTATGTGAGGAGATGTACATCTTTCTTGTAAGACTACTCCTTCTTCCTCTCAATCTACTCTCATACCCCGCTAGCTCTCACCACCTTCGAAGGTGTGTGAGGTCTTGGGCCTGAGACCGTGATGGAATTGATGTTGCGTTTTATAAGTGTTTTGCTTAGTGCTTGAAGCTTCCATCATCATTGCACTAGCTAGTATTGAAGGAACACAAAAAATTGTATTGTAAAATGACTCTCTTGATGGAGAAACCTATATTACAAAGCCTTTTGGAGGGGGGACCGGCTCCATGTAAATCCAGTCCTCAACTATTGTCAATAGCTTAATTTCTCTCTCTTCTGAAGTATTGTTCATGCTCTCTAAGTAGGTATTATGTGTTTTGTTGCTCTCTTCACCCAAGAACTGTTGTTATGCTCATTAGGAATCTATTATAATGAAATGCTCACTATGTTCATGCTAATTTCCACTACACACAAGTTGTTGAGAGATAAAGAGAGAGCACAGAAATAGAAGCCCAAAGTCTGTGGAATACACACATGAGATGATGTAGATATAGAGGGGACCTGGGTGCTATATATAGAGAAGCCATATATTGAGTAGCTTCACATATAAGCTCAACACCCCCGCTCAAATAAGAGTCACTAACTGTGGATGAAAAAAAATCTTAGGGGGATCAAGGGTAAAACCCACAGCTCTATTTACACCCACCGTTATATTATAAAAATCATTTGATGTACAAATGTTCATGAGGAGCTACATCACTCCTTTTAAAATGAACATTTTATGAGGAGCTACATCACTCCTTTTACAATGAATGTTTTATGAGGAGTTACATCACTCCTATCCTATCAAATACAATAATGAATACAAAAAATAAATAAAGAGGTGTAAAAACTATCGATTAGCTCGTGATCAAAAGTGTCTCCGTCAATCTGTTGTGTAGCTTGTCATCAATATGGCATCACCAAACATGTCTTCATGTTATCATCAATATTGCATCACCAAACATGTCTTCATGTTGTCATCAATATGGAATCACTAAACATGTCTTCATAAATCTTTTATTGTCACCAAGTTTGTCTTCATGAAATCAATTCTTTGATCAATCGTACATAGATCATAGACTCAAAAAACATAGTCATGAAAATTTTCAGCATCATTAGTGAAATAATTACATTCACAATGCCATAAGAGATGGTTCGCTACGCCACTCTTTTGACAACATATATACGCACGACAACATATGTGTACATAAAGTATGAACGTAAAAGTTCAAGATGCGTGATTACGTGATATAAATGACATGTGTATATACTACATAAAACGATATTTATCATCAACGTAGAAATATCAATGAATATCATCAAAGTATTAACAAAACATCATCATTGTATCAATAAAAATAAATAAATCATCATGGTATCAACGAAAAGCATCATGGTATCACCGAGAATAATCATTGTATCAACGAAACAAAATCATGGTATCAGCGAGAATAGCCATGGTATCAACGAAACAACATCATGGTATCACCAAGAATAATCATTGTTGTTGGAGCTATATATGGCTCACTCTACTGAACTTGGTCTCACCTATATATTTGTATCTTGTCCTCAATATGATTCAGTGTTCGGGAGCGTATATGGTGTGTCTCTTGTCTCGTCTCTCTCTCTTTCTCTCTACATCTCAACATAGTATCAGAGCGGTAACGATCACGCGCCGATTCAATTCATGGTGACACAACAGTATGTGTATGCGATTCGCATGTAAGATTCAAAATTGCTACAAATTTTATTTTTGAGCGTTGATTCTTGTTAACTGTGGTTGTTTTGTGTTAAGAAGAATATGATTAGTGTTTTATGTGACGTTTATTTCTAATCAATCTAATCGCTGATTACGTTTTCTTGTTGATGACACCGTGAACTTCATCTCATTTTTTCTTGCTGTTCTGCTCAAAATTTGGAGAAACGGAAAAAGCGCAATAGCACTTTTCATCCAAAACTTGTATCCTCGAGCTTTTCAATTTGAGTTCTAGGTTTGCGTCAATCGAAGTTCACAGCAGAAAGTTAATCTGTTTTTACTGCAATTGAGATTGACGTAGCTTTCTTCGTCCTACTTCTTCGTGAAGTGTGGCCGTCAATCTTGCATCTCACGCCACTCTATTTTGAGGACTCGTTTATTATTAACATCTCCTTTACCCGGCCTTTTTTGGGTGACGTCTCTCACATCTTTGGACGTTCCTTGATCATGCTTCTTACGTTTATCGTTGACAGAACGCAGTACTCATATCTCTCTCATTCTCAATTGCGGCCTTCACCATATATGTTGTGCAGATTCTGCGATCTTATCTTATATGTCTTCTCGCAACAAGATATGGCTATGAATATTCTCGTCAACGGCTTTCCTTCTGACCAGCGTTATGTTCCTCCTTTCCAAGGTCAAGGATTTCCAGGCTGGAAAGCAAATATGTTGTTAATTCTTGAAGGCGATGAACTCTCCGATGTTGTTCATGGAAATCATGTTTGTCCGTCTCAACCTGTTGATACAGATAATGATAACATGCTTATCACTGAAGGACCTATATTTGAAGATTAGAATGTTGCCTATACGGATTGGCAACGATGTGATAAAGCAGCTCGTTGGTATATTCTTTCTGCTCTTACTGATTCCCTTTTGCTTGATATGTATGAACTACCTACTTCCCACGAAGTATGGAAGTACCTTATTGCAAACTTTCAGAAGAAATCTGTTACAGAAATACTTTATTTGAGAGGGTGCTTAACAATTTGCAATATGATAGTTGGTACTGCATGAACGGACGTATTTGAAATCTTTCAAATCTATATTAATCAACTTGCTGCTTCCGGTTATCCTGTTTCACAAAAGCAACTGATTACACTTCTCCTTGATACGGTGAAGGACTCTTCTTATTATAACATTGTTACTATTCTCTCTAATAAAGATGGTCTTGATTTTGACCAAGCTTGCATGTCTTTAATTGAATACTCTCAACGTCAAGAACGTCGGAATGTTGGTCACGATACAACTATGATTTCACAAGAGGGGACTGAGTCACAACAGATGGAACGTGCTTTTTATGTTCAAAGGCGTCCATTTCAACAAGGAAACTGCAGAGGTGGCCGTCGTGGTAATATTTTCTCTCGTCTCAAATTTCCTAATAAGAAATTTTCTTACTACAACAGAAATGGCCATACTGAAGATGATTGTTGGGAACGTCAATATGATGAAGAACACAATATTACCACAAAACAACCACGTTTATCTAGAGACTCTTCTTCTTCTTCTTGTGAATATTTTGGACGATCTGATCATCCCACTCATATGTGCTATAAGCATCGATTCGACACAGATCGGAATAGAGCATATGCTACTGAACATCGAAACAACATTGTACCAGAAACAAGTTGCGTCCTATGTTTAGTTGCTCCAGACAGAATACTTCATGTACGTGATGGATCACTTTTTATTGTCGATTCTGGTGCTACAGGAAATATGACATATCAGTCTAAGTGGCTCCATAACTATCATCCACAGCCAGTTCAACGTGTTGTTTATCTTGCTGATGATACTACTTGTCAAGTAAAGGGTATTGGAGACTTATATCTTGGTAGCTTATCTTCTTCCACTCGAATTTTGCGAGGAGTATTACATGTACCAGATCTTCAACGTAATCTTCTTTCAGTTGCTAGACTTGTTGATCTTGGTCTGTTTGTTGGATTTGATCATACCAAATGCCGAATTGAGAAAGATGGACAGACTATAGCCACTGCTTCTCGAAATGGTAATTTGTTTGAACTCTCTCTCAACGATGATGTAGCAAATATTGTCACTGCTCCAGGTGATCATGATTGCAAAGTATGGCAACACCGTTTTGTTCATGCTAATTTCTCAAAACTCCTTGATCTTCAACGTCGTGATCTTGTTCATGTCATGGATTTTAAAGCCCATCCCCATATGGGAATTTGTGAATTTTGTGCTCTTGGGAAACACAATCGTAAACCCTTTCCTCTTTCAAATACAACTCATTCTCATGACATATTGGATCTTGTTCATACTGATATATGTGGACCTCTACCTTCTTCGAGATCACAATATCGCTACTTCATTACTTTCATTGATGATTTCTCAAGGTATACGACTGTATATCTACTTAGACAAAAATCTGAAGCCTTATCTGTTTTCAAACAATTCCACAAGGCTATAGAACTTCAAACTGGTCGTCGCCTTAAGACGCTTCGTAGTGACAATGGAGGCGAATATGTTTCTCGAGAGTTTGTGAGTTACTGTGCTGACAGTGGAATTCATCATGAACACACTATTCCATATTTGCCTCAACAGAACGGTGTTGAGAATATATATCTATAACACTGATTCGGTTTGTAACTGTCTTTTACAGTAAATTTACGTCAGTAACAAATATATGATTGATGAAGAGAAAAATATAATTGATAATTTTTTAATTAGGACGAAAATGAAAAGCAAAAAGAAAAATTTGCGTTTTAAACATGTTCCTAGTCTGAGAACTATAACCCAAAATCGATACAGAATTTAGAGAAACTTTCTTTTGCAAAGTTGTAGACCACATTGATTCCGCTGGCTATGGAGAATAGTTTCTACAAAATAGTTTTCAATTAGGAGATAAATCGAAAACAAAAAGCAAAAGTTTCTTTTCAAACATGTATGCAGTCTGTGAACGATAACTTGAAATCGATGCAGAATTTAAAAAAAAAATATTCAGCAAAGTTCTAGACCACATTGATTATGGTGCTTCACGCGGGCTGCTTTTGCAAAATCGTTTTTGATTAGGAGAAAAAATGGAAACAAAAAATGAAAGTTGCTTTTTAGACATTTACGTAGTCTGCGAGAACGATAAGTCAAAGTCAGTGCAGAATTTGGAAAAACTTTCTTATACAAAGTTGTAGAACACATCGATTCCAGTGCTTCACGAGTGTTGTTTTTGTAAAATAGGTTTCAATCAAGAGAAAATTTGAAAACAAAAAGTGAAAGTCGGTTTTCAGACATGTATGCAGTCCGCGAACGATAACTCAAATCGGTGCAGAATTTGAAAAAAGTTTCTTTTGCAACGTTGTAAACCACATCAATTCCAATGCCTCAAACGGGTTGTTTTTACAAAATCATTTTCAACTAGGACAAAAAATGAAAACAAAAAGCAAAAGTTGCTTTTCAGACATGTATACAGTCCACGAACGATAACTCAAAATGGGTGCAGAATTTGAAAAAAGTTTCTTCTGGAAAGTTGTAGACCACATTGATTGCGGTGTCTTATGCGGAGTTGTTTTTGCAAAATCGGGTAGTTTTTGCAAAATCGTTTCTAATTAAGAGAAAAATGAAAAACAAAGACGTCGTACTCTGATACCATGTTGAGAGAGAAAGACATAGCACAGAAATAGAACCCCAAATTAAGTGTGTGGATACCACACATTAAATGATGTATATATAGAGGAGACCTAGGTGCTATATATAGAGAAGCCATATATGAGTAGCTTTACATATAAGCTCAACAGTTACTAGGCCATTAAATGTTACAAGAAGGTAGAGAAAGAGAAGAATAGAGAGGTGATACGCAGAGTGTGCAACCCCAAATTGTGTAGAATACACACCCAAGGTAATATATGTATAGAGTAGACCTAGGTCTATATTTAGAGTAGCTTCACATTTAAGTTCAACAAAAGTCATGTCAGAAGAGCACTTCAAGGACTGCAATTTTAGATCATAATCTCCAATTTGTGATGACCTCAAGAATACTCCTTTTTAGCATCATCAAGGCATATGTTGTTCCTTTAAAGCTGCATCTGACATACATTAATTGTAGAACTAGCTTGTTAGCAAGCCCTAAACACTCATCGTTAATCAGGTAATCTTCAATTAAGCTCAATGAGCATCTTCTTGGTATCTTTCTTAGCATGGGAGAGGAGCTGCACGACAACGGATGACATCCCTAGGGAGCTACCTTGTAAAAGGGAATAAGATGTCAATAGAACTTCTACATGGTAGTTCACCTCCTAATAAGCCTCTTGATTAGCTCTCACTGGCTCAAGAAGAGGAGATTATGACGCAAGTGAATTAGCTTGTGAAAAAGGGTGCTTAAGGCCGCAAGTAAACTCCTATGCTTAGCCACCATCCCTCAAACAACCCCTCTAGCCAATCCTCGTTGCCTTGTGGATAAAGTTTTTTTTTTCCAATTTGATATCGTTTAGCAAATTTAGGGCACTAGGTGTACCAAATGGACAATTCTAGCTAGTCACAGGATAATTTTTTAGCCTAATTTTCCATCATCTAACATATGCAGGTCACCTGGAGAACCTTTTGTACAGTTGATTATCATCAACTTCAACCATTAAATAAAATAAATGTAGAAAAATATAGACATTAAGTTTAAATTCATTGACAGATATGCCCTGTAGCGTTCCTGCAAAATGAGCTAAATTACACAAACAAAAAAACTCGTTTCAAGTTTACATAGAGCAACAGAAGATACATGATTGTATTTATCACAAAGTGCAAATACATTGAGTTCCAAAGAAAACTTGATTCTAGTACAAGGGTTCCAAAGCGAACTTGTTTCCAATAAAACGGTTAGTTACAAAAAAGGGTCTGACATCAGAAAGTATCACTCATGTCCTAGGTGACATGCTAGTTGCATGTCCTTGGTTATGATTGTTACACACTTAGCATGGACAACACATAAGATTGTGTCAAAAGAGAGACTTACCAAATAAGTCTATGCAACCTCTTGGTTTGACTCGAGGGCAGCAACAGACATCCAAAGCTTTGTGCTGTATCTTTGTAGCACCTCTTTAAATGTCCATGCAAATGGTGCTTTCTTGATAAGCATGTCTGTTGTCTTTTGGTGATGTCGGATTTCAGCAAATGCTCTACAAAAGCATCGTGCTCTTTGAGGTCAATGTTGTGGGGGGCTCTGAGCTCCTTGTGGCTCTGCTCTTTGCAGCTTCTTGTAGAATCTCAACTTGCAATGGCGCTTGGGAGGTGGTTGGGGGGCATCTTCATGAGAATAATAATATTCATCATCACTGCTTCACTCATCATTGTTAGGTTGATTAGAGACATGGCACCCTTTTCCCTGGGTAGTGACTTGCCGGTCACATTTTGGTGACTTCGGCCGGAAGGCATCGCGCCCATCCCTCTTGGCAATGTCTTGTAACCCACCCTATGATTCACTAGGATGCCGTCCCCTTCCCACGATGGATAATTATTGGATGTGTCCGTCTCTATGCATTCAGGACGGGGTTAGCTATCTCTTTTGGTTGTCGATTTACACGCATCTTCTGCCTTCTGTGCACCTCGTTGGTCTTTGGATTCTTCTTTGCAGTTGTTTTGGTCCTTGCCATCTAGAAATTGCGTTTGGGAGGCTTCCTAGAGCTTGTGGTATTCAGTGAGGGAGGGAGTGTTCTGTGTTTGTGATGGGGGCGGGGGCGGGGGGGGGGGGGAGGTCCTCTTGATATAGGGTGAACATATAAGTGTGGGTTCACATGGTGGAAAATAGCCGCTAAAATCACGAGTAAATAATCTTTTGAATTACAAAATCACATGAAAGTAGAGAACTATTCAAACACACAGAGCTATACGTCTACTTGAAAATTTTTATAAACAATCAAACAATGTCTATGCAATTTCCAAGTACATTTATTGCCTCCTGGCCTAGACTTTTCCCGCCGTGGTCCTTGATGCTTGCCACTCTGCATGCCATACTGGACCTTGTGAGGATCATTAGTACTCTAAGGAATGAGAATGGGCTAGTCGAGAGGCTTCTTTTGCTAAGCACGATGACCTTGCATGTTCAATCGACACTTTGCGTCCAAAGGTGGTACGATAAAATCAATTCGACATTTCCTGAAGATAGAATGAGCGCACTAAACCCCCTCCATGTCTTGTATTCTTGAAGTGGGTTTTCCTCTAGATGTAGGGCGGACATATAAGTGTGGGTTCACTTGGTGGAAAAGAGCCGTTAAAAGCACGAGTAAATAATCTTTTGAACTACAAAATCAGATGAAAATAGAGAACTATTCAAACACACAGAGCTATACGTCTTCTTGAAAATTTTCATGAACAATCAAACAATGTCTACGCAAATTCCAAGTACATTTATTGCCTCTGGGGTAGAATTTTCCCACAGTGGTCCTTGATGCTTGCCACTCTGCATGCCATACTGGACCTTGTGAGGATCACTAGTACTCTAAGGAACGAGCATGGGCTAGTCGAATGGATTCTTTTGTTAAGCACGATGACTTTGCACGTTCAATCAACACTTTGCGTCCAAAGGTGGTACGATAAAATCAATTCGACATATCCTCAAGATAAAATGAGACAACTAAACCCCCCTCCATGTCTTGTATTCTTGAAGTAGGCACCCCTAGCACAGTAGTGTGACTTCTCCATACCTTGCGTGCTCCAAATATATAATGAACCATACATGTTCATAAAGTATGCACCATGTGCATAGAGGATATGTTGCCCATAAAGCTACAACACATTGATGATCAAAACTAAAGCATAGAATAGAACAAGGCAGAATGGAAAGCACTCACCATATAGTGTGTAATGTTTATTCAACCGCCTTTGTGAACTCCACCACCAAATTTTGGATTGTTCTTCTACGCAACACTCGAGGTATCGGTCCCACGACAATCTATTGAATTTAGAAGCCCTTCTACGTTTGAGATAGCATTAAGCAACCTCTTCGCAGGCTCCATTATGAAGACATAATCAAATAGGAAGCTTAAATAAATGATCAAAGATGCGCATAAAAGCATGAAGTGTGCACATTAGGAAGAGAATGGGGTCTAGGAGGGATTATTTATTTCATAGTTTAAGGGAGTCAAACCTTTAGTATTAAGAAAGCAATCAAAGGACAAATTTTGAATTCAAACACACAAAATGGCTAGTATATTTCAATTCAATTTTTTTCCCAAAATGAAAATTAAAATCTAGTGGGCAAAACCATATCATGTAACATATCTACGGAAAGAGCTTGGCGTGTAGATTACAGAACAGATATAATCTCTGCTCAAATTGGAGATTATATATAGGAGTTATGGAAGGCCAAAAACCATAAAGTTATCCACCCCCTTTTTTGGGGAGAAAAGTACATCCTTTGACCACTCTTACACCTCTCTTGCACACCCACCATTCTTGCACACATAACATGCATCTATTTAAATGCTAATCACCGCCATAATCTCATGGAAAATAAAGAGGCACTCCTATACCCCATCCTCTTCCTAATGAAAAATGGACATTTTTGAGAGGGAAGTTAATTATAGAGTTCCACTGTTCACTGTCTTTTATGGCATGATTGGACTCCCCTAGCATAGGACATCGTAGCACCAAATGCTCCCACACACGTGTAATTTGTGAAATTTCCTCTTCCTCTATTTCATCGACCATTGAAATTTTGTGTGCATTTCCCTTATAGCCCTTAATGGAGAATGGACAAGGATATAGAGATCCAGCCCCTTGTTTTCACCTTACAATGTACTTGATTGTTTTCAAATCACCACCTAAGTGCTAGTCAACTTCAAACTCCGCTGTGTCATCTTGGAGTTTTTCCCTAGCTAGATGTGCCTTAATGACATCAGTTATCCACGAAATGCGTTCAAAAATCCAAGCAAGCACTCCATGGGTCTCCTTGGGAACCTCAATGGCACCAAGCCACCAAATGTTTTTCTCCCACTGCACATCGAAAGATGGTGCACAATCTTCGTTCATAGCTGTACACTTTGCATGAAATAATACCTCCTTTATGAGAGTAATACTCATCCTTTCTAGTCTTCATTTCTTCACAATCTGATACTTGTCTAGATTGAGCACAAACACCAACATTGAACCTATCAGTGGAAAATGTCCAAAGTAACTATGCATTACTAAAGCCTCATCATTAGGTGTACACATTAAAAGGGAATCATTGCCATTTCAAGATCAACAAAAATATTATTTGACATTGAGTAAGGAAATCCCTTATCCACCCTCTTTGCACATACGCTTGCATTGGTACCTTTTCTTACTCCTTTTGACCGCTTGGTAAAGATGGATAGATGCATTATCTCCTTTGTGTGCAAATAGCCTCTAATGTGAAAGTACAGATCCTTGTTTGAGGCCTTCTTAGAAATATTGACCTTAAGTGGTATAGGAAAAGTATTCTCAAAAATTCCTCTTTCCCTTAAAGCATCCTTAAGGAGACCATATAAGGCAATGTAGCATCATTCCCACTTCATCACAAGCCTTCTGTACATCAACATCGCTCGCAAGATTTGAAAACTTTTGCATCACCTCCTTTGTGAGAGTATTGTTTAATTTTTTTGCATTTGGTGCTCGTAGAAGGCCTACGACATCCAATATCTTGAGGCACAAACTCAATAAATGGATGCCATCTTTGTGGCTGTGGCCACCACACAGCTCTTGGATAAAATTCCTAAAAACATTACCACAAATGCAATTTAAAGCATAGATGGGAGTGTAGCAAAATGCACCTTGTAGCTATAACCCTTCTTTTTTTAGCACCACCTTCGGGGGCTAAAGTCTCTATGGCATTGAAGATCCTCTTACGTTCCCTTGTACCTAAGGGCGTCTTTTTAAGATGCAAGATCGTATCTTCAATATTTTCAATCTTAGCATCCTTCTCTTCTATCTGTAGCTTAAGATTTTTTACTTCCAACTCTGCATGAATGATCCTTTCGTGCAATTCGCTAGTGGTATGGGAAAGAATTTGACATTGATACAAAGAACATCATGCGCTATTAGCTCCAATAGTCGAAAATCGCTTGCAATATCCAAGAATACCTTGCTCCCCTCTATCTACATATTGTAAGAATGAAGCAAGGTTATTGAATGTTGGATACACATTGATGGCTGGATCATTAGGGTAGAGGCAGCCATGCACCCAAAGGCGGGCACACGTGAAGCATGTAGGTGTCACTCATCTTTCATTTAAAGATCCATTGTATGCAATGAAGATCTTCAAAATCCACTTGCATGGACCTATAGTGGATCAACAAGTTAAAGACAAAGCCACCAATTATGGACATTGCTCGTGATGATGTTATTTTATTCACTTGCCATGGTTTGTCACATGGATCATCCAATGCTCATTTCATGTTTTTGGAATGGCGGCCATGTAGAGAAGGGGATAAAAGATTTCAATGCAGCTCATTTCATGTTTTTGGAATGGCGGCCATGTAGAGAAGGGGATAAAAGATTTCAATGCAGCTCATTTCATGTTTTTGGAATGGCGGCCATGTAGAGAAGGGAACAAAAGAGTGCAATGCAGATGGAAGTCAACCTAGCACTAGCAATTATGTGACCACTAAAGGAGTAGTAGAGCTATTGCATAGTAACATTTTGCAGATAATTAATGCTCTTCTTCAGACCTTGAAGTATCTACATGCACACGACTATCTCTACAATGACGTACACTCCTGCAACATGATGTTTTATTTTGGACAAAAGGGGTCTATGCAGGCATTGTGGATTGGAGTCATGTACAAAGACCAAAACAACGGCATTATTTCCTCCACTCCGCAACTTTCAAATAGAAACTAGAAATCAAAGCAAGAGATATTTTTCATGGGCCTCCCAGAATGCATATCTACTAGCCCCCCTCCATGGAAATATTCTCCACATGTCATACTCGTAAGCAACTCTTAAAGTGCATGTTGGTGCCTCAAAAGAAAAACAAAAGTGATTGTTTAAGCAATGTACTTACCCACCTTGAGAGTGGCAAGCGAAACAATCCCTTAACTCGACCTAACGCTTTTGATCTTTCTCGTTGTCTAAATGGTGGCCATAGAGTGGGCTATGACATTGTAATGATTTTTGGTCTATGACCATCTAATGATCAAAGTGATGATTTGATTGTTGTCTTTTATCTAGTTGAAAATGTAAATTGTATAATTAATCAAGTTATCTTGTGTCTTTTCTATGACATGGTGATAGATATTCTGTCTCTTTTTTGCACCATGATTAAATTATCTTGTATTTTTCTTTCAAGGTGATAAGTAGGTGAACATCAAGTAGTATAGCATGACTATCTTTCATAATTTTCAAGTAATCACACCGGGAAAAACTTATAGGCCTTAAGTCACACATCTTCGTCCGCATGAAAAACACCAGCGATATCATCTACTTCATCCATATTAGAGCATTCTATGGTGAACATGTTTTGCATATGTGAAATTTTTCGCATTGGAAAAATAGAAATCAACAGTGTAATTGAGATTCTTATGCTTGAAAAAGCTTCACGTGTTTGACAACATTAGATTTTTTCAATTATTAGAATTTATGTTTTTGATAATTAGAGAAAAAAAGACACCATCTTTATCATGAAGGAAATTACTTCGTTTCGTAATGCAATTAACATCGAAATATAATCCAAGGTAGGAATTTAAAGTAAGAATGTGTCAAACTCAACATGCAACATAAAAAAGGATGACAAGTTTATATCTTTTCATGATTGTGCTTTTACGGATTCAAATAGTTTGCCGAAGGTGGAAGGAGGAAAAAGACCAAACTGAGAGATTCTTGATTAAGTGGCCTTGATTTTTATCCCCATTCCAAAGCTTGCAGATCGGTTAAAACCTCTTGGGCAACATAGTAGATGACAAAAATTATCTTGTGCCTGATTTGTGTCAAAGGGTGATGGAAAGACATCTTTTTAAGAATTTTCTATGTATTCGCTATTGAGTTTGCATGTTTGGTTTTCTTGACGGTTTCATGTACACATATGACTCTTTGTAAGTTACTTGTATTGTACACTGTATTTTTTTCAACGATCTTTGGTGTTTCTCAAGTATTTTTTTTCTACATTGTCTTGTTGCACGACGGGCACACGCATAGACATAC
Source organism: Adiantum capillus-veneris (assembly GCF_014529385.1). Taxonomy (NCBI): domain Eukaryota; kingdom Viridiplantae; phylum Streptophyta; class Polypodiopsida; order Polypodiales; family Pteridaceae; genus Adiantum; species Adiantum capillus-veneris. The sequence continues at coordinate 61,080,995 of NC_140940.1, read as the reverse complement.
ACACAACAATACCCAGTTTCTCATAGTACAGAGTGTATATATTTTTGGTGATTATTCCAAGGTATATCCAAGGGAAAACTAACACAAGAAGATTTAGAAATTTTCTCATGTAGGAAAACGGAGTCTTTTTCATCAGTGTTTTTCATTCAATGCATAACATAATGAGCTTCTGCTCAAGAGGGACCGCATACCTAGCTAGGTACGATTGGGGGTAGGGGACCACTGGGCGAATGGTCCACTGCCTCCAATCGTACCTAGCTAGGTATCTGGTGCCTCCCTCAAAGAATCTCATGATGTTGAGGTAAGTCACAAGGTGGGAATTATTGTGCGAATTTGTCCAATTTAACTTCTTGTGGATAACTTAAAATGGATGAATTCCAAGCACTAGTTGAGGCAACAGACCAAATGCGAGAAGTGCTTGAAGCAACAGCTTGTATACATGATTCCAAATTTTGAGTACGAAGTGAAAAGAATGAGTGCACTTGCTCCCAATAGATAACATTTTACTAACATGAGCCAAAAGGTCAGGTCAAGGACATGATGGTTCCAAAAGTTGACGAGTAAAGAGACAAATGAATGAGTTGCTAATGACAATCAGCACAGCATGGTGGCAGAGGCGACGGAGAGGGGGAATTCCACAGCGCTTACGTAGCGAAAGGTGACGCCCTCGTTCGGTGCCAGTGCACCACCGGCCTTCACAACACAGTCATTCAAGGCTACCCAATTGAACAGCGCCGGATTGACGAAGCTATCCGACCCAAACGCGCCGCACGAGACATGAATGTCACGGAAGGAGCAGCCATCGATACACGTGTTGATGATCTGCACCAAGAATTAAGAGGGGCCTACGAGTCCCTGCAGCAGAACGATGTCCTCCTCTGCCTTGCACTGCGCTTGTACTGCAAGTAGCTTTCTACAGCCACCGCTTGCAGCCGTCGATGCAGAGACGGCGACATGAACTTTATGCGGCTGCAATATAGCGTTACCTTCAACAGTCGCGTTATTGGCGACGAAAATCTGCAAATTAGGGCACAGAAACATTGCCACAAGCACCACATTAACCCAGAAGATGTTGCGGTGATGGCCTTCTGATGATCCTCGCTGCATCATGACCATAGCTGCTGATCTAATCGTAGCGTTTATACAAAAGCTCACCCAAATTTTCTATTGCACTACTTATTTTGCCCTTCAAACTGAGCTCCCATATATATAAACCCGGCCGGAAATTATAATTTCCGGAACTTGGAGAATTTGAGCTAATTTTTAATAATTTTACACTATTTTCCTCATAATGCAGCCCTCCGGAGTTATTCCTTTCCCTCTTATTCTCGATCAACATTTTTGAACTTCAAAGAGGCATAGTTATAAGTTGAGACACACTTTTCCCCAAGACCAGACAACCACATCAAGAAAGAAACAAACGATGAAACAGTCATAAGAGTGGATTTTCGTCCTTGAGAATTCAATTATTCAAGTGTCTCGGTTTCATTTGTGCACTTTGTTAAGATCGGCACATTGTGTGTGTGTGTGTGTGTGTGTGTGTGTGTGTGTGTGTGAGAGAGAGAGAGAGAGAGAGAGAGAGAGAGAGAGAGAGAGAGAGAGAGAGAGAGAGATCAACATGCTTGGGCCCACCACCTTATTGACATTGTGACAACCCTCTAACATCTTATGAAGGTTGTTATGGCCCTAGCCGACACTCATTGTCTGCATTTCTCTGGTCCCATATACTCAATCTAAAGTGTGTAGATGCGCGCACCAACTGTCAATAACATGTTATGGTACAACCATACAAAAATTGGCATAGCTACAAAAAGGACTTGCAAGCTACTTATTAGAAGGCAATAAATGATGCATATGTGACCATTCATGAGACATAGTCATTTCAAAAAGGTGCCAATGCATTTGCTTCGTGTGACTATAAATTATTAGCCATGTCCTATGTAACCTCGATGAGACTCATATGTCCTAAACCATTTGTGAAAAGGGATCTACATAGTGTGGCTAGTTTCTATTGGAGCAATGACACTACAAGAATGGATGGAAAACCCAACCCATTGGTCAAGGGCATGAACACCCACTAGAAGCTCACATGTAATTTGATAAAACTTACAATATTTTAAAAAACAACCTCAAAAAAGCTCATTATGAGTACTTCAAAGATCTAGATACTATCTAAAAAATCTTTAAGTGTAAGGCTTGTTGCTTCGTTGTCAATGTTAGAGAAAGAGTATGCTCTTTCTTCGAGAGACTCTAGGACCAAAAAGTGAGATTCCAAAAGGTTTAAGCACTTTCTGAAAAGCCTTGAGTAGAAAGACAATCCCATCTGCCACCTTAGATGTATAATTGTGAAGAGTGTGTGCACGAATGTGTGCCTACTTGGTGTGGTGTGCGAGGAAGGAGAACATAGAGAGTTTTGGGTTGAGTTCTCACTTAGGATTGAAATGCCTCACTATTCGTTATTGAAATGTATTACCAATAAATAGGGAGAAGGTTGGTATGGTCAGTGTGATGGATATCCAACCAGCTCGCACAAACCCTAATCTTTCTCCCTTGAACACCGACACGGCGCAAGAGGCCTATGTATGTACAACTTGTACAACCATAAAGCATCCAAGTGGTGTCACCGTACACCCATTATGTCCATGCGATGTGAAGAGTGCTATGAGGGTAGGCTCTTTGTGAGATCATCCACAGGGTTGTCATCCATATGAACCTTGACTGGCTCCATGCGCTTCGTACCCAATATATCGTGTATCACATGATAACAGACTTCTATGTGTTTGACTTAGAGTGAACAAGGGGTTCTTCTCTAATGTAATGACACTCTAACTATCACAATACAACACTAGATTTTGAGTGATGTCAAGTTCTCCCACAAGGTGACCTAATCACACAGCCTCCTTGGTAACATCAGAAACTGCCACATAGTTTGTCTCTGTGGTGGCGGAAGATGACATATAGTCCTAGGGACATGATCTCCATGATGACACGGTTACTCTAGGAAAAAGGAAAACATAGCCAGAGGTGGATATTTGACTATCCAGACAACCCGCATAATCCACTTCTATGTAATCCACAATGGATGCATTACTACTCCCAAAGCATAAGCAATCGTCTATCCTGCCCTCCACATATCTCAAGATGTGCTTCACTGCTTACCAATCCTTTTTGCCAAAATTTTGCTAACCATTCCCACTCCAAACGCAATGCCTAGTCTCATGGCCACCATGGCGAACATAAGTATGTCAATTGCTGAAGAATATGGAAACTTGGCCCCTTTTGATTTCTCAACATCAAACTTGGGAGCATCATTCTTGCTCAGTTTTCTAAATGATTGCATTGGGTTACTCAATGAGGCATCCCCCCCTCCCCCCCCCCCCCCCCCACCTCCCCTGCCCCTACATTTTAAACATTGCAAGAGATTGTGAATATACTTTTTGTGTGACAACTCTCCCTTTTGATCTCTCTTGATTCACAACCAAGCAAGTAATACACATCTCTTTAATGTTTCATAGAAATCTATGTGCCAAGGGACTGCTTCAAAATGACAATCTTGTCTTTTGGCTTCCCGAAAATAAGCATATCATAAACATAAAGTATCAAGATGATAATTGAACTTCAGGGTATACAAGAAACAATCTTCTTGGCTCCTTTCATATCCTTGGGATTGCATTGTTTTAGGCCATACAATGCCTTACATAATTTACACACCAATTCTGCCCTTCTAGGCTTCTTAGCTTTGACTTCAAAATCCTCTAGTTGTTTTGTGTAGAAATCCTTGTCAAGACCCCCATGAAGGGAATCCATCTTAATGTCACCAGAAATCATTATGAAAGAACATCATGGCATCATAAAATAAATCTATAGAATAATAAATATAACAAAATATCATAAAACCATATCATGGAATCACAAAACGGTCATCTTAATCATTACAAATGAGCTTAAAATAACAACATGGTATAATGAATTGACTTCATGCAATAATACTTCTTTCAATTATAATAAATCATCATGAAAAAATATCATCATATTAAAATGACTCTATCTAACAAAAAACTATCTCAATTATACTAAGTCATCCATGAAACAATGCTATGGAACATAAAACCATTTCAATAAGAAACCATCCGTATCATCATGAAAATGTATCTTGGTATTATGGAACAAATCCACGAATGAAAGAAATTCTTACTAACAAAATCAATAGAAGTGACTTCTAATCATTATGAAAATATAGCATGTCTCATAGAACAACTCCATGAAAAATAACTATCTCCATAAAAGATGATCATGAAAATACGTTGTGAGCGGGATGAAAACACACACAGAGCCTCTATAACAACCCGACACACACTCTTGGAAAGATACACACACACACACTATGGGGCACCACTCGGCTTAGACAACACACCTGGCCGAGACAGGGAACACACCTCTGGAGTAAGAGGAAAGAGATTATCCACTTGCCCACTCCACACAGACACACACACACACACACACACCCAAAAAACTCAACTCAAAAGAGGAGAATTTCTGATGTTTAGATACAATTGAGCTTGGGCCAACACCAATGGGGCAAACAGCTCACACAATATGGGTAAAATAAGCCAGATACAATCACAAACTAGAGCAGAAACTTCGCTCATAGGAGAAACTTACACAGAAAAACAGAAAAAAAGAGTGAGGAATTTGGCAAAATGGACAGCGCCATCGCGTCCGGAACGGCCCAAAACCCCAGTCTACAATGTCAAAGTGCTCAATTCCGACCTCGGATGAGCAGTTTACGGCCAAAACAGGCTCCAAAATGGGCAAAAATACACCTGCGGCTGTTCCTCCTCTCTTCTCCACGTTTTTTCTGATCTTTTATCTTTTTTTTTTAGTTCCCACACTTAGCTTTTTTAGTTGGGCACCCTTGGCCTTTTAGATGACCTCAAACGGACCCCGAACAGGCCAAAAACTGACCTCGCAGTGCATAGTTGTCACCTTTTTGCATCATTCGCACACCTGGCACTCAGCTTTTTTCCAATAATGCATCTCGCCACCACGTGAAGTGGCCCAAAAAAAAGGTCCTCATGATGACCTTTCTGCATAATTATCATAATTATCCACGTGCAAATATTGACCTCGTTCGCCCTCCTGACGCCACTAGATGCCATCTGACGCACCTGCTGACCTCACGTCGTCGGCCGGCGGATAGCTTCCTCGAGAAGTTTTACGCGCTACCAAATCCACCTTATTGTAGAAAAAACACATTGGTACTAGTAATAGTGAAAATTGATGCACTATGTACACCCTGTCCTACCTGTACACATGTGGGCCCCACGTAACCACCTGGCTCTGGAAAATGGGCAATCCTTTATTTGATGCACCATGCATGTATATGTACATATGTGCAATCCCTTGCTCCAAAAAACTCCTGACATAATTTGCCCATCCCCTAGCCTGCTAGATCATTCATGATCAGCAGCAGCAAAGAGAGATATGAGACTCGCCGCATCACAGGTCTCCTCATCCCTCACCAACACTGCTTGATCCACAGACAGCTCATCTTGCTCCACCATCATCAATCTAGCATGATACAATTTAAGACGCAACCCATTTACCCTTGACTTATGTAGAACACCATCCAGGTTAGCCAACTGATATGTGCCATTTGGAAAACACTCCACTACCTTGAAAGGGCCTTCCCACTTAATTTGAAACTTCTTTTGGAAGGTGTTGTCCAGCTTACTGTTGTAGCGCAAAACCAAGTCATGTTTCTTGATACCCTTACTTTTGACCTTTTCATTTATCTTTGCCAAAGCCTTATCCTGCATCTGCCCATAATGCTCCAATGCGCTCATCCTATCCAACTGGACCTCTTGTAACTGCAAGAGCCTCTCTTTGAATGCATCACTAGGCGACCCAAGCAACTTCTCTAACATCTTGACCGCAGGCAACTCTACCTCCACAGGCAATAGTGCTTCCTTTCCATACACCAAATGAAATGGAGTAAACCCTGTACCTGTCTTCACCGAAGTACGGTAAGCCCATAATGCACTAGGCAATTCCAAATCCCAATTATTTCCTTGGTGCTCTGTCACTTTCGAAAGAATCTGTACCAACTCACCATTGAATCTTTCATTTAAGACATTACACTGCGGATAATAAGGAGTGGTATGCTGGTGCCTAATCTTCATCTTTGTGCATAAGAAGTCTAGCAGTTTAGCTCTAAATCCTGGTCCCTTATCTGAAAGTAGCTCTAATGGCACCCCAAACTTGCAACATATTTCATCATACACAAATTTTGCCACATCCTTTGCAGTGATCTGTTTTACTACTATAACCTCTGCCCATCTAGAAGATATTCCACTGCCGTCAAAATATAGCTTTTGCCCCTGCTTGTGATAGGTAATGGGCCTATTTCATCAATCCCCCACTTTTCAAACACATCAAACGCCATAATGGTTTTTCGTAGCTCTGGCTTCAACACTCTCTTCCCAAATGCTTGACACCTATTGCAAGACCTACACCAATGGTGAACATCCTTGTGCAAACTAGGCCATACATACCCCTCTTGCAAAATCTTATGCAAGGTGATCTTTAGAGCAAAATGGCCACCACATGCACCTTCATGATTCTCTTCCAACACTCTGTAAAGCTCCTCCCGCCAAGGTACACGTCTCAACACGAGATCAGCCCCTTTCATGTATAAGAAATCACCAATCAATTTGTACCTGTATGCTTTACGCACAAAGCCATACTTCTTAGACTTCTGAATCTCCTCTCGAATGATTCCTGTTAGCAAAAACTCCTCTTCTTGAGCCAAACTTTCCCGGCCATGATAAAGAGGTAAATTGGTCCTCAACACGAATAGCTCCCCAATCATGCCTTGAGCTGCTTTATGTGCCTCTCCATTTAAAGCATGTTCAATGTGTTTGATGCTCCATGCTTCAAACTTTTTTAACAGGCCTTTAATTCTAAAGCACATTTCCTTCAATGAGGTGTTCTTGCTCTTCCACACACCCAGCACTTGCTTCACCACTAACAAGGCATCACCTTTTATGCTCAACCTTCGAGCCCCATGCTTCAAACAAATGTGTAATCCGGCTTCCAATGTAGCATATTCAGCCTCATTGTTACTATGTGCATCCAATTTGAACCCTCTCTTGCATACTAGCTTCCCCTCTGGATCATAAAGTGCTATACCCCCTGAAGCTGCATCGTGGCTCTTTCTGTATGAACCATCAAAGAACAACACATGTGCATTGCTGATCTGTGGCACTTCTTCAACTACCTTTCTCACCACCTCTTCTTTAACAATAAGGGGATTCTCCTTGTAGGTCAACAAATCAGCTAGGGTAGCCCTTGTACTATCTTCCACTAGAAAAGAGAACTCAAACTCTTGCAACTCAATTACCCATTTCTTCACCACATTTGACATGTTAGTACCATTAATTAACTGTGGCAAAAAGTCATAACTCGTCAAGAAAACAAAAGGCCGTGGTAGCAAGTAATGATGAAATCGTCGACAAGCAAATATTACACTGGCCATCACTAGCTCTACTTCCGATAACTTTCTCTCCGCTACCAACTTCACTCGGCTTGCACAATACACTGGCCTCATATAATGGCTATCCTTCCCCTTTTGCAATAGCATAGCTCCAATGGCATCATCCCCTACTGATGGATTTACATAAAAAACTTTCTCCCAATTAGGAGCCTCCATGGCTGACAAACCCCCTAACACCTCTTTCACCTCTTGAAACACTTCTTCACACTTGTCATCCCATTGCAATGGATCATGCTTTGCCACTTGTTGTAATGGATAAAGAATCTGAGACGACAATGGAATAAACCTTGCCATGTACTTCACTTTGTGTATAAAGGTTGCCAATTGCTTTGTACTCGTAGGTGATGGAAGAAGAATAATAGACTTAACCTTGTCTGGATCAGCCTCAATGCCATTTTCTGACACCATGTGGCCCAATAACTTCGCCCTTGGCTGTGCTAGATGACATTTCTTTGGATTTAGTTGTCCTCCACATTCATCATATCGAGCCAATACCATCTGCAGCTTCTCATGGTGTTCAGTCCTACTGCTATAAACACAGAAGTCATCCATAAAATCTTTAACACAACTACCAATGAATGGTTCCAACACCCAATCCGCTCTCTCTTGATAGAAGGAAGGTCCATTTGACAACCCAAATGGAAATACTGTGTAGCAATAGCAGCCCCATGGCGTAATAAAAGTGGTCTTTGTGCGGTCTTTAAGAGCAATCTTCAATTGAAAATAGCCTGAAAAACCATCACACACACTGTACCTCTCATAACCTGCCACTGAATCCAAGATCTGATCGATGAATGGAAGAGGATATGAGTTCTTCTTAGTGGCTGCATTTAAGGGCTTAAAATCTACACAAATCCTCCACTTCCGATCCTTCTTTGGACTGACTACTACTGGACTCACCCATTTTGTGGTCTCCACTGGAACTATGAACCCTGCCTTTAATAACTTGTCCACCTCTACCCGCAAGGCTTCCATTTGCTCTTGACCCATCCTTCTTAGCCTTTGCCACACTGGCTTAGCACATTCTTTCAGCTCTATATGCATCTCTTTGCCCTTGAACCCTCTGATCTCTTCATATAAAGTAATGAACAAATCAGGAAAACTAGCCAGCATGTGCAAATATATATCCTTCTCCATAGCTGAGAGGTCTCCACTGATCATTTGTGTCATTAATTCCTGCTTCTTTGACAACTCAACCTTGGTTTGCATCAGCCCTTCAATCACTTCATAAGGCCCTTCACTTTCATCTTCAACCTCATTCGCAAATGCAACTAAGCCAATCTCCTGGATTTCTTTGTCCATCAAAAGAAATGCAACATCAGCATCCTCATCACTGCTGGTAGTGCTATCACTGTCCTCATCCGTCACCGTGGAAGAGTCTTCATCACTAAACTCATCCTCATCTTCATAAAGCTCCTCTAATCGTTTCCTTGTGTCCATATTATAAAGCTTCTTGGTACCTGTCTTTCCATAGAGGCTAATCGTACCATGTCGCCAATCTTGAACAGCTCCCACTGCACGTAACCATGGTCTGCCCAGTATAATAGGATATGCTCCCAACCCTGCTGGCATCACATGAAAATCAACCACTGTCTTTGCATCATATGCCTCCACTTCTAAGCTCTTTACAACACCCAAGCATTTTACTTTTTGATGGTTTGCCAATCTGATCCGAAAACCTGACACCCCAGCCACTGTGAGACCCATCTTCTCAACGCATGAGTGTGTTATGACGCATATTTGGGCTCCGCCATCCACATAACCTTGTCCCAAATTTTTCCTTTTATGCCACACATCTACTATTGGACAAATGTCTGGTAGCTCATCCATTGCCAACATCTTTACTGAACCTCTCTCTGGCTCTTTCTCCATTGGGTTAACCATCCTCTTCCATTGTCGCTTTAGTTTAGGAACCATTTCTATGAGCTGCCCAAAAGTAACATCTGCCTTCCTGCTCGTCAGATCCTCCTTCAAGTCATAGCTTAATTGCCCATCCCCTAGTGGAAAATCTGAAACATGAAACTTTCGACGAGCTCTCTTTTTCCTCTTGGCCTTGACATCCTCGCCTTCATGGCTCTTTCCTTTCTTCTTACTAGGACCTGGGGCACTTCTTCCTTCCTTATCCTCTGTGGTCCTCTTCCCAATAGGCATCACTAATGTATCCTCTAGCTTTGATGCCTTCTCCACGGTGACTACACTTAGCACTTTTGTCTTTCCCTTTTCCTCCTGGGTCAGTCCACTGGTTCCTTCGTCTCCCTTAATTTTGATGCCATAATCATTTGACCTAGTTAGCACCTATCTTGGCAATGGATACATGTCTCCCCCCATCCTTGGTGGCTTATCACATTGCGGGCTGACGTGACCCAACTCTCCACAATTATAACATGTGGGCGTCTGCCTCCAAAACCTACCATTGCTTTGTCCAACACCATTCCTAGGCCTTTCTTCACCTCGTGGCTGATTTGCAAGCCTCCCTCGACCTCGATTATTTCCCACTTGACCTAGCATGTTTAGTATGAGATTCTTCATCAAATCAACCACTTGCCTCATGTCTTGCCTTAGGCCATCATCTTGCACTGCTGTAGTGACCACTGCTGGTATAACCTGAGTAGTAATAGGAACCACTGGTTCATGATGAACCCCTGACATGCGCCCTTGTAAAGACTCTATAGGTTGAAATTCAGACCTCATTGGCAAAGACTCCACCCCTAACTGGCTCATTTTCCTCAACTTCCACTCTTTGTTCCTTGCTACCTCTAGTGCATCCTCATATGTCCTAGGCTTCTTTAGCTCCACTCTCCAACATATATTCTCCCAAAGACCAGCTAAGAACCTGTCCTTCTTCATCATGTCAGGCGGGGGTACCTGTGGTGCTAAGGCCTTGCACATTCGCTCCCATGCCAGTGAAAACTTACGTATGTACGCATCTACTGGCTCACCTTCCTTTTGCACCAAAGCCTGTACTTCTTGCCACACTTTGTCAGAATCTTCTATCTTCACAAACTCCACTCCCAACCCATGTCGTAGATTGTCCCAACTCAACCTTACAGGTGGATCAGCCACACGCAACTCCTCTTCAAATGCTTTAGACCAAACTCGTGCATCACTCTTCAAACAAATTTGGAGAAGGCGTAACATTTGCGTAGGGTCATGAATCTGGTTGCTAATGCAGGCAACCTCCATCTTTTCCAAAAATTCTTCCACATCTTCATCACTTCTTCCATGAAACTCGGGATAAGAGAAAGCCATGGCTAGAGAACCCCTTCAAACACACGTGCAAGAACCCAAAACTTTTTACTACCCAATCCTCAGAAACCTCAATGGAGCTCAGCTTTAGATGAGAACAAACACATGCACATCAAATGAGTTTTCATAGTTGATCATCGGAATTACAACAGGCAAAGGACATTCTAGGATCTCTCTTAATCTTCTTGGCCCAAACATAAACACTATGCACTGCTGGAAAAAGATCTTCCTGGACACATGAACATTAATCTGAATTCTTTGAGTTAAATGAAATGGAGTGAATTGAGGGCCATTTTGATCATCCATTAAAGCCAACCATGAAGCTCCCAAGAAGGCACACCTGACTCAACCTCTGATTTCGCCAAAATTTCAGCAGCATAACAGCATAAATGGCTCAAAATACCAAAAAACCAGCCATCATAACTTGGGAAAATTTTGACAGAGTTTCCCCAGAAGTAGAGCAGTAGGAACCCAAAATATAAACTGTCTATGTACGCATAAACTATCAACAATAGAACCCGAGCATCAAGTAGGACTCACTAGTACATAGCCTATGGCGAGGTCACGAAAAGGGTGCTCCAGCTACCTGTATCACCGAAAGGATCTCCACATTTGAGAATCCCCCAGCTCAATAAAAACCTCACGCTATCGACCCTCACACGAAAGCTAATGCAAATCGTGTATAGTCAAGTCTCAGAAATGACTATCTTCCAGACGAAGTCTCAGAAATGGCTGGGACTGCCAAATAAAACCATATATGGCTCCACAAAGGCATACAATGGCAGTTTCCACAAGTAACGTACAATCCAACAGACAATGCGCTCAAATAGGCGCCAAGTGATGCATACCCACAACAACGGTAAGTGATATCACATCTAGTATATCACTGTACTCCAGCTACCTGTACCTGTGTGAATCACCTGTACCTATACCTGTCCCTGTACCTGTAACCTATAACCTGTAATCTGCAACCTGTAATCCTGAAGCTAGAAGCTCGAAGCTCGAAGCAGAAGGTACTCGAAGAAGATCCTAAGTGGGGGCACCAAAAGAATGTGAGCGGGATGAAAACACACACACAGCCTCTATAACAACCCGACACACACTCTTGGAAAGATACACACACACACACTATGGGGCACAACTCGGCTTAGACAACACACCTGGCCGAGACAGGGAACACACCTCTGGAGTGAGAGGAGAGAGACTATCCACTTGCCCACTCCACACAGACACACACACACACACACACACACCCAAAAAACTCAACTCAAAAGAGGATAATTTCTGATGTTTAGATACAATTGAGCTTGGTCCAACACCAATGGGGCAAACAGCTCACACAATATGGGTAAAATAAGCCAGATACAATCACAAACTAGAGCAGAAACTTCGCTCATAGGAGAAACTTACACAGAAAAACAGAAAAAAAGAGTGAGGAATTTGGCAAAATGGACAGCGCCATCGCGTCCGGAACGGCCCAAAACCCCAGTCTACAATGTCAAAGTGCTCAATTCCGACCTCGGATGAGCAGTTTACGGCCAAAACAGGCTCCAAAATGGGCAAAAATACACCTGCGGCTGTTCCTCCTCTCTTCTCCACGTTTTTTCTGATCTTTTATCTTTTTTTTTTAGTTCCCACACTTAGCTTTTTTAGTTGGGCACCCTTGGCCTTTTAGATGACCTCAAACGGACCCCGAACAGGCCAAAAACTGACCTCGCAGTGCATAGTTGTCACCTTTTTGCATCATTCGCACACCTGGCACTCAGCTTTTTTCCAATAATGCATCTCGCCACCACGTGAAGTGGCCCCAAAAAAAGGTCCTCATGATGACCTTTCTGCATAATTATCACAAGGAAACACCCACGTTGTGTCCGTACTCATCTACGCCACTAGATGCTGAGGCGGTCTGGGGCGGGCAACAAGAGAGGCGACCTCTAAACACCCCTCAAGGCTCCCGTGCTGCTCAATTGGGGCTGGGGCAACCACAAGCACAACACAACAACAAACCCACAGCCAAACCCAAACAAGATAGGGGCACCACTTAGTTATGGTATGCGAACTAGGACGCAAGAGAGATTTTGGCACAACCAAGAAGATGCACCACACAGCACACACAAGCAACCTCACACCAAGACACACATGAAATGGACCAGAGAGAGCTAGAGCAAAGGGAAGAGAGAGAGGGAAGGATCTTGCGTAATACCTTATTTGTGACTTGCAAATGGAGATGGTTCGTTATGATGCTATCGTAGAACTTGTACAAAACTCACTCAATGCTTAGTGATTGCTAATCATTGCCAAAACACACACACACTGTCTTAGGGTGTGGGAGACCTCTCACCACAATACCCTCTTACAATGGACACAAAACTGGCAATGAAAAACACACTAAAACACTTTCTAAAATCAAGATCAACCGATAAAAATCAAAATACACAAGTCACCTTGAATTCACCAAACCGTATTGCACAAATGGAAGGACGAAGATTTAAACGTCGAATCACGCCTTTGATGCACCAAACCTCCATTTATTGATGATGAAGGAGCATGTACAATAGTGGTTTTGAGATTTGTGGAACTCACGCTCTCTCACTTGCAATGTGTAGCTTGAAGGCTTCTCTCACACCAAGAGTGAAGCTCACAAGTGGTTGCTACACCTAAGTCTCTCCTCACGCATAGAGTGTTGGGGTGCTATGTGAGATGTTGGAGGTTGTTTTACAAGAAGGAGACGGGCCTATTTATAGGTTGGAGACCCCTCATTAAGATTATTGGAAATCCTAATTTACAAGCTAACAAATCAAGATTATGATTTTTTTGAATATCAAAACATTGTGGGCCTTCTTTGTCTGCTTGAGTCATGGGTGTGGGCTCAAAAGAGAGCATTATTGATGGTAGATAAGGTGAAAGTAAGTTTTAAGGAAGGGGAGAGAGAGAGAGAGAGAGAGAGAGAGAGAGAGAGAGAGAGAGAGAAAGTTACTATACATGTCTTGAGGTGAGGTGTCTTTTATGGTTAGGTCAATGCTATTTTGTGTTAGTATGTTAGTCGTTAGTAATCACTAGAAGGTTAATGTTACATTTACAATGGGTAGAGTGAGTGGGATGGTTGGAGTAAGATGGTTGAATGAAGTGAGCAAATCCTTGTGATGGTGAAGCTTGAAGAAGTTTTGGACTTACTTGTGTAGGTTCTCAAAATGACCATCGATCTTCTTCTTCGTCTTCTCTTCTTTACGCCACCGCTGCCAAGGTTGATCATCGTGATGAAAATGGTAATTCCGTTGATGAGATCTTTTGATTTGCAGAGGTTAAGCATGGTACACATGCTGAATTTATGTATATATATAAGGAGTAAGATGGAATTGTACTTTGGAGATAATAGAGAGAGGCATAGAGATGGTGTATGTACATGGAGAGCTCATATGAGAGCTATGGGAGTAAGTGGGGAGGTTAATGGTGAAGAAGGTGAGAGAAACCATTGAAGGTGCAGGTTTGAGTGAGGGATTGAGAGAAATGTGTGTGTGTGTGTGTGTGTGTGTAGAGGTGTGGAAAGAGGTGAGAGAAGACTATGGGCTACTTGTGAAAAAAGTGGGCAGACTGTGGTCCACTCAAAAAATCATAGCTCACCGCTGGTAGCTCCAAAAATCATGAAAAAATTTGAGGTGATTATTCAAAGCGTGGGCTACATTTTCTCTTTTGACCACTGCTCCAAATTCGGAGTGGAGATAGGTGCCAAAATTCTCACCAAAAAGCCTGTTTTTATGCTTGCAAAAGTCTTTTAGTGGACCCCTCCTTTGTTGAATTTGTACAATGCATCCAAGAGTGAGCCCCTCCTTTGTCATATCATAATACAAAGCATCCAAGTTGCCCTTGACACATGCATGGAGGAGGATTATTGGTGAATAAAGAAATATATACATGGTGGGACTAGTGTATGGACTATTCATGGACTTTAGCTCAATGAGCACATGGTGTTAGAATAATGAGTAAAAATAATAATAACAATATGGAGGAGTTATGGATATGGAAAGATATTGGAATCATATGATATGGTCCCTCCTTGAATTATTTTGGGTGAAAGAGGCAAAGGTATGCAAGTAAATAATATAATAAAAGTAACCAATGAGTAGAAATCAATTTTTTGTTTTCACGAGGGTGAGGGTGAAAATGTAGGAGTGATTTGTATAAAGGAAAAATATGAGGTTAGAGTATGTACATATTGGCAAAAAAATATATATATATAATTATGGTGTAAGAGGATGAAAGAAGGTGTACATAGGTTTAATAAAACACACACCTAAGTAGAAATATTTAAATAAAATACCAAAATAATTATAAAAAATCCCTATATTTAGGCCATATATACAATGAAATATTTACACACAAAGAGGCCATAATATACTTTTATTTTTTTATTTTTTTTATTTTTTTTGGCTCACCTAGCCCAGTGACTAGCTAGCTGAGGGTTTTTAAGAAGATATGGGAAAAGTCCCGTGACTCACGCACGCCTATGTACAGTGAAATGGTAGGGATAGCCACAGTGTTTGGGTGATTTTGGTAGGGTGAGGTAACTCACTGTGGCAATTACAAAGAGCCGAAAAAACGGCTATCATTAGCCCTCCCCCTGGATGATGGTATATTCATGTACCATCATAGAGCATCTTTTCCAAAGAGAGTGCTTCAGAGTCCTTGACGAGATCTTCATTGTTTGGCCCCTCAAAATTTTGGCTGGAGTTACACTCATGCTTCATGTAACAATACTTACATGAGACAGCGGCCTTTGGACAGATCTTTGGTAGATCCTTTGGTAGAAGGCGACTCAAATAGGGCTTCAAGCGATACCGGTTTACCTTCCTGGAGTGCTCTTTACCATTCAAGTCCATAAGCTGATAGTAACTAGAATTGAAAGCCTTCTTGACTATGTATGGCCCTTGCCATCTAGTTTCAAACTTGGCATCAAAACGATTGTCAAGTCGATTGTCATACCTTAGCACAAGCTCTCCTTCCTTGATGCCTTTGTCCTTCAGTTTCTTGTCGTGCGTTTCTTTCGCTTGTGTGGCTTTCCTCTTGTAGCACTCATATGCTGCTTCTCTTTTCCACTCAAGCTCCACTAACGTAAGAAGTTGATCCATCCATACCTCTTGATCATCTTGTGCTCCTTTGCCATGAAGTCGCATTGTTGGAATGTTGAGCTCGATAGGCTGCAAAGCCTCTTGACCATAGACCAAGTGAAATGGTGTGAACTCCGTGGCTTCCCTATATGTGGTTCGATATGCCCACAAGGCACCATCCAAGAAGTCATCCCATAATTTTGTCTTGTTTTGCACCATCTTTCTAATGATTCCTGCAATGACACCATTAGCCTTCTCCACCAAACCATTTGACTGTGGGTAGTATGGTGTGCTATGACGATGTAGAATGTGAAGCTCTTCACAAACTTCTGTGAGCAAGCCCTTCCTAAACCTTGGACCATTATCAGAAACAATCTCCAAAGGTGTGCCAAATCTGCAACAAATGTGAGTGTACACAAACTTGCTAACTGTCCTCTCATTCACTCTTGCCACACTTTGAGCTTCCACCCACCTAGTCATATAGTCTACAGCCACTAGAATGTAGAGTTTACCATTTTTTGTCCTAGGCAGAGGACCCATAGCATCAATGCCCCACTTTTCAAAGGGTCCATTTGCAAGCACTATTTGCCTCGGGCCATGCACCAACCTTCTATTTCCATTTATCTGACAATTGTGACAACTTTTACACCAATGTTGAACATCCACATGCAAGCTTGGCCAAACATACCCCGCAAGCAAAATCTTCTTCACAGTTGATTCTTGGGAAAAATGACCACCACATGCCTCTTCATGCAAACCTTTTAGAATGGCTGGAATTTCCTCAATAGTTGGTACTCTTCTGCATACTTGATCCTTCCCTTTTTGATAGAGGGAGCCTTCTAGGAAGAGATATACGCTTGCCTTCTTCATGAGTCTCCTCTTCTGAGCTTTTGTGAAGTCTGGTGGAAACTCACCCTCCAAAATGTAGCCAATGATGGGATCCAATGACTCCAATCCCTGGTACCTCGGTTGCTTCACAGCAGCCGCCACCATGATGACCTGCACTTCTTTCTTTACACATGCAACGGCTTGTTGTGCAAGTAAATCAGCATCTTCATTCTGTTTCCTAGGAATATGATATAGTTGCACTTCTTCAAATTGATTAAACAATCTACGAATGGCATGAACTTTTGTCCGTAAGCTCTCATTCTTGCATGCCCAAATGCCTAAAATCTGTTTAACAATGAGAAGTGCATCTCCCTTTACCATGAGGCGTTGTATCCCTTGGCCAATGCACATCTTCAAACCTTGAAGTAGAGTGTCATATTCTGCTTCATTGTTGCTAGCCGAACTTGGTAGATTGAACTTCTCTTTCATGACCACCTCTCCACTTGGGTTGAGCAACACTAGCCCTCCCCCTGCTTTTCCTATGGCTCGTCGAAAAGCTCCATCAAAGAACAAGGTAAAAGCATTGGGAATACTTTTTGGTGGTGGCAATGGTAGGGTCTTTACTTGAGGCACCTTAATTTCCTTCTCATGTACCCTATAAGTGAGAATCCCTGCCAATTGTGCACGCACACTATCTTCTACCTTGAAAGAGTATTGGAACTCTTGCAACTCCATAATCCACTTTGAGATCCTAGTACTAAGATTCATTTGAGATGACACCCAAGGGAACAAATTTTCTGCAGTGAGAATTACAAAAGGTTTTGGTAGTAGGTAGGATCTAAACTTTCTCACCGCAAACATGAGAGAAAGCATCATGAGTTCTGCTTCTGTGTAGTCTCTCTCCAAAGCATTCATGACCCTACTAGCAAAGTAGATGGGTCGCATCCTTGTACTGTGGGGATCTTGTTGTAGCAACACAGCACCAATTGTTTCCCTTCCAACACTAGAGCTAACAAAGAATGTGTACTCCCAACAAGGAGGCATGAGTGTTGGTAGCTCTGACAAAATGACTTTAATGTTACAAAAATACTCTTCAAGCTCATCAGACCATGCAAATTCTACTTGTTGTGTCAACTTTTGCAAAGGATGAAGCAACTCCGAGGCTAAGTGAATGAAGCGTGACATATACTTCACCTTCTGAATGAAAGAGATGACCTCCTTAAGACTCTTCGGTGATGGGAGCTCAATAAGAGCCTTTGCCTTTGAAGGATCCACCTCAATGCCTTTATAGGAAACCTTGTGACCGAGCAAGATCACTTCATCCTCACCTATGTGGCACTTGTCGGGGTTGAGTTGACCTCCCATGTCGTAGAGCTTCTTTAAACCTTCTTCTACCCTTTGTAGATGCAATGATTCTGAGCTATAAATGCAAAAATCATCAATGAACACCCTAATTGACTTTCCAAAGAATGCTTGAAACACCATGTTCATGAAACGTTGGAATGTTGCAGGAGCATTTGTCAGACCAAATGGCATGACTCTAAAAGCATAACAACCCCAAGGAGTGATAAAGGTTGTTTTCAATTGATCTTCCAATGCGATACCTATTTGAAAGTAGCCTGAGTAGCCATCACACACAGTGTACTTCTCATGACCAGCTACTTCATTTAGTATCTCATCCTGAAATGGGAGGGGAAAGTGATCTCTTTTTGTTGCCTCATTGAGTGGACGGTAATCCACACACACCCTCCACTTTCCGTTCTTCTTAGGAGTGACAACAACAGGAGAGACCCACTCTGAATTCTCCACTGGATAAATGAACCCTGCTGCTAGAAGCTTTCTTACCTCCTTGAGTAAAGCCTGCTCCTTGATGACTCCTAGCCTTCGTAGCTTCTGAGCCTTAGGTGTGGCCTCTGGCTTCAACTCAATTTTGTGTTGAACAGCATCTACTCCACGCACATCGGTGTAGTCTTTAGCAAAAAGCCTAGGAAAATTCCTTAGCACACATTTGAACTCCTCTCTTTCATCCTTTGTAAGTGTTGTTGATAGCATACCTTCCAGCATCCCTTCATCTTGATATTCACCTTCGTTCTCTTGAGGACCTACCTCCTCCAAGCCTTGACAAGAGGTCTCTTGGTTGCTTGGCTTAAACCTTACCCCCATGACTTCGATGGAAGACTCCTCTTCAGTAATGCTGCCGCTACTTTCTTCTTCTGAAGTGCTATCGGTCCAACCTTCTTCCGTCTCACTTTGAGATGATTCTTCATGGAGCTCCTCTTGGCGTTGCTCCATGTCAAAGACAACCTTCTTATGATTGTCATTCCTGCAAATTAATTTCCCACTTTCCCAATCCTGCAAAGCTCGCATTTTCATTAGCCATGGTCTCCCTAGGATAAATGGGTAACCATTTCCTTTGGTAGACATGACATAGAAATCCACTGCCTTCTTAATGCCAAAGGCCTCCACAAAAACATTTTTACAAATGCCTACGCACCTAGCCTTGCTATTGTTTGCCATCTTGACCTTAATTTCAGGTGTCTCATGGATGTGCATGCCTAGTTTTTGCATGAGTCCCTCTGTCATGATGCAAATTTGTGCACCCCCATCCACTAGACCTTTCCTAACCAATCTTCCTTTGATGTAACAGTCTAGCACCGGTGTAATGTCCTCATTCATTTCAGCTTGTGCAATTTTTACAACAGGCACACTCTCTTTTACCTTTCTCCTAGTGCTAACTGCCCTTGTTAAATCCCTCCTAACTTGTGGACATAATGCAAGAAATTGAGGCCATGAAATATCAGGACCCTTACCTCTCATGTCTTCCAACAAGTTGTACGGAGCCATACCATGTCCAAGAGGGAAGTCTTGGAGGTTGATACGACGTCGAGTCCTCTTGGTTTCCTTGGTTTCCTTTGCCTTCTTGCCTTGTCCATGGTCACTCTGTGATGTGACTCCTTCTTTCTCTTTACCTTTTCGTCGGCCACGCTTAATGCCATTGGCTTCCATGTCAACCTCATTTGAATTTGTCACCTCTACCACATGCACATTTGGATCTGGCAAAGGTGGAACTCCTTCTACCCCTTGTGGAGGTGGTCTTGGTCCATTTGGCCTTTGTAGAAGCCTTGGTTGTTGACCAGCTCCTTCTCCTGCATTCATCACTGGGTAATTCAAGTTAGGCCTCCCTGGCTCCCCACGGGGCCAAGGACAATTATACATCCCATGTCTAGACTCTCCGCAATTCCAACATTGCAAGACTCTCCTAGGTCGTGGATCTCGCTCTTCAGACTTCTTTGCTTGTCCCTTTGGACCTACAGCTTGTGCAAGGTGAATTGACAGGCTACTTAAAGATTCGTTTAACTTCTCAATTACTTCCGTCGTTACCTCAGGAATCTCCCTCGATGTTGATGCTTGTGACTTACCTTTGGGTCTAAGACCTTCTATTGGAACCTCTCCCCTTAAGCACTTGAGTTTCCTATACTTCTCAGCAGCCCTAGTTTCAGCTGCATCAAAGGTAGCAGGTGCACCCGCCTCAACTTTTACCTTAAGGTCAGGAAAGAGTCCGGCTATGAACCTCTCCTTCTTTAGAAATTCTGCACCATCACCAGGGTTAGCAACATTTCGTATCCATAGAGCCCAAAGACGTAGGAACTCTTGCTTGTACAAGTAGTAGTCATCTAAGTCTTTTTGCTTATGAGAAACAATGTCTTGCCATAGCTTTTGAGTGTTTTGGGGATCAAAGAAGTATCTCTTGAAATGATTGACAACTTCCATGTAATTCTCTTTAACTTCCTCAGGCAAAGAGTCAAACCAAGTGCTAGCATCTTTCCTAAGGACTACCTCAAACATTTCTACACGTTCTTGATCAGTTACTATCCTCTTGATACGACAAGACATCTTGAAATTTGCCAAAAATAATTCTGCATCCTCTCCAGGCTCTCCAAAGAAAAGAGGATATCCAGACATTTGGCGTTGATTCTCCATTGAATTGATTTCAAAGTGACGCGTTTTGTTTTTTCTTTCTTTAAAAGATCTACACAATAATATTCTCTAAATTGCAATCTATTCTACAACAAAATAAAAATATTCACATCAAATGACCTATGATAATCAATGAGAGGTAGGATGACAGGGTTTGGTGACGCGAGAATTTCTCCTACTCTTTGGGCACCAAACATGAACACCATACGTTGTTGAAAATGGATTTTTCTACTAATTGCAATGTTTATTCTAATGTGTGGAGTGAAATGAAAGGGGAAAAACCTCTATTCTTGGGCCATTATCCATTGTCTATGCATGACCTTATGCTTAAAACAAAACAAAAATATAGACGTCCAAACTAAGGTCGTACCTAATGAGAGGCAAAATAAAAGGATTTACTGATGCGTTTATCTCTGCCAACCTAAGAGGACCTAAAATTCTACGAATTACACGTTGAAATTGCAACTTAGTGCTAACAATTATGTGTACCTTTTGCCTTGCAATGGGAATGAAGGGATCATACAAATTCTCGTGATTCATGCAAGCTACTTGATTATGCTAAAGGTTGAGCCTACACAAAACATACACAAGCCTGTCCTCAGTGGGGGCACCAAAATTGAGGCGGTCCGGGGCGGGCAACAAGAGAGGCGACCTCTAAACACCCCTCAAGGCTCCCGTGCTGCTCAATTGGGGCTGGGGCAACCACAAGCACAACACAACAACAAACCCATAGCCAAACCCAAACAAGATAGGGGCACCACCTAGTTATGGTATGCGAACTAGGACGCAAGAGAGATTTTGGCACAACCAAGAAGATGCACCACACAGCACACACAAGCAACCTCACACCAAGACACACATGAAATGGACCAGAGAGAGCTAGAGCAAAGGGAAGAGAGAGAGGGAAGGATCTTGCGTAATACCTTATTTGTGACTTGCAAATGGAGATGGTTCGTTATGATGCTATCGTAGAACTTGTACAAAACTCACTCAATGCTTAGTGATTGCTAATCATTGCCAAAACACACACACACTGTCTTAGGGTGTGGGAGACCTCTCACCACAATACCCTCTTACAATGGACACAAAACTGGCAATGAAAAACACACTAAAACACTTTCTAAAATCAAGATCAGCCGATAAAAATCAAAATACACAAGTCACCTTGAATTCACCAAACCGTATTGCACAAATGGAAGGACGAAGATTTAAACGTCGAATCACGCCTTTGATGCACCAAACCTCCATTTATTGATGATGAAGGAGCATGTACAATAGTGGTTTTGAGATTTGTGGAACTCACGCTCTCTCACTTGCAATGTGTAGCTTGAAGGCTTCTCTCACACCAAGAGTGAAGCTCACAAGTGGTTGCTACACCTAAGTCTCTCCTCACGCATAGAGTGTTGGGGTGCTATGTGAGATGTTGGAGGTTGTTTTACAAGAAGGAGACGGGCCTATTTATAGGTTGGAGACCCCTCATTAAGATTATTGGAAATCCTAATTTACAAGCTAACAAATCAAGATTATGATTTTTTTGAATATCAAAACATTGTGGGCCTTCTTTGTCTGCTTGAGTCATGGGTGTGGGCTCAAAAGAGAGCATTATTGATGGTAGATAAGGTGAAAGTAAGTTTTAAGGAAGGGGAGAGAGAGAGAGAGAGAGAGAGAGAGAGAGAGAGAGAGAGAGAGAGAGAGAGAGAGAGAGAGAGAAGTTACTATACATGTCTTGAGGTGAGGTGTCTTTTATGGTTAGGTCAATGCTATTTTGTGTTAGTATGTTAGTCGTTAGTAATCACTAGAAGGTTAATGTTACATTTACAATGGGTAGAGTGAGTGGGATGGTTGGAGTAAGATGGTTGAATGAAGTGAGAAAATCCTTGTGATGGTGAAGCTTGAAGAAGTTTTGGACTTACTTGTGTAGGTTCTCAAAATGACCATCGATCTTCTTCTTCGTCTTCTCTTCTTTACGCCACCGCTGCCAAGGTTGATCATCGTGATGAAAATGGTAATTCCGTTGATGAGATCTTTTGATTTGCAGAGGTTAAGCATGGTACACATGCTGAATTTATGTATATATATAAGGAGTAAGATGGAATTGTACTTTGGAGATAATAGAGAGAGGCATAGAGATGGTGTATGTACATGGAGAGCTCATATGAGAGCTATGGGAGTAAGTGGGGAGGTTAATGGTGAAGAAGGTGAGAGAAACCATTGAAGGTGCAGGTTTGAGTGAGGGATTGAGAGAAATGTGTGTGTGTGTGTGTGTGTGTGTGTAGAGGTGTGGAAAGAGGTGAGAGAAGACTATGGGCTACTTGTGAAAAAAGTGGGCAGACTGGGGTCCACTCAAAAAATCATAGCTCACCGCTGGTAGCTCCAAAAATCATGAAAAAATTTGAGGTGATTATTCAAAGCGTGGGCTACATTTTCTCTTTTGACCACTGCTCCAAATTCGGAGTGGAGATAGGTGCCAAAATTCTCACCAAAAAGCCTGTTTTTATGCTTGCAAAAGTCTTTTAGTGGACCCCTCCTTTGTTGAATTTGTACAATGCATCCAAGGGTGAGCCCCTCCTTTGTCATATCATAATACAAAGCATCCAAGTTGCCCTTGACACATGCATGGAGGAGGATTATTGGTGAATAAAGAAATATATACATGGTGGGACTAGTGTATGGACTATTCATGGACTTTAGCTCAATGAGCACATGGTGTTAGAATAATGAGTAAAAATAATAATAACAATATGGAGGAGTTATGGATATGGAAAGATATTGGAATCATATGATATGGTCCCTCCTTGAATTATTTTGGGTGAAAGAGGAAAAGGTATGCAAGTAAATAATATAATAAAAGTAACCAATGAGTAGAAATCAATTTTTTGTTTTCACGAGGGTGAGGGTGAAAATGTAGGAGTGATTTGTATAAAGGAAAAATATGAGGTTAGAGTATGTACATATTGGCAAAAAAATATATATATATAATTATGGTGTAAGAGGATGAAAGAAGGTGTACATAGGTTTAATAAAACACACACCTAAGTAGAAATATTTAAATAAAATACCAAAATAATTATAAAAAATCCCTATATTTAGGCCATATATACAATGAAATATTTACACACAAAGAGGCCATAATATACTTTTATTTTTTTATTTTTTTTATTTTTTTTGGCTCACCTAGCCCAGTGACTAGCTAGCTGAGGGTTTTTAAGAAGATATGGGAAAAGTCCCGTGACTCACGCACGCCTATGTACAGTGAAATGGTAGGGATAGCCACAGTGTTTGGGTGATTTTGGTAGGGTGAGGTAACTCACTGTGGCAATTACAAAGAGCCGAAAAAACGGCTATCAATGCCATCTGACGCACCTGCTGACCTCACGTCGTCGGCCGGCGGATAGCTTCCTCGAGAAGTTTTACGGGCTACCAAATCCTCCTTATTGTAGAAAAAACACACTGGTACTAGTAATAGTGAGAATCGATGCACTATGTACACCCTGTCCTACCTGTACACATGTGGGCCCCACGTAACCACCTGGCTCTGGAAAATGGGCAATCCTTTATTTGATGCACCATGCATGTATATGTACATATGCGCAATCCCTTGCTCCAAAAAATTCCTGACAACGTCATGGCATCATGGAACAACTCTATAAATGAATAACCATCTTAGTAATAAATAATCAATATGAATGGATTCTAATATCACCATGAAAATACATCACGACATTATGGAATAGCTCCATGAAAGAATAACCATCTGAATGAAAAATGATCTGTAGGAATGATTTGTAATCACCATGAAAATGCATCATGACCTCATGAAACAACTCCAGGGAATAATAATCATCTCAATGATAAAGGATTAGTATAAATGAATTCTAACATATCATAAAATCATGAAACAACTCGATAAAAGAATAATCATCTTAGTGATGAATGATCAATATGAACACTTTCTAATCATCATGACAACAGGTCATGGCATCATGCAAAAACTCCATGGAAGAATAATCATCTCAATGAAAAAGAATCAATATGAACAATAATTAATCATCAAGAAAATGTATCATGGCATCATGGAACAACTCTATAAACCAATAATCATATCAGTAATAAACAACTAGTACGAATAAGGTTTAATCACTATGAAAATGTATCATGGCATAAACATATGAACAAGATGAACGATTAGTATGAACGAATTTTCATCATCATGGAAGTGTATCATGGAATCATGGAACAACTCCATGGCATAATAAAAAACAATCAATACAAATAACTTGTAATCATCGTGAAAACATATCATGGCATCATGGAATAACTCCATGAAATACTAACCATCTTAATAAAATGAACGATCAATAATAACATCTTGTCATCATCATGAAAACACATCATGGAATTTATGGATCAACTCCATGGAATAATAACCATATATATAATAGAATGATCAGTACGAATGACTTGTAATCATCATGGAAACGCATCATGACATCATGGAATTACTTGATCTCAATATTAAATGATCAGTATAAACAATTTCTAATCATCATGAAAACGCGTCATGGCATCATGGAATAACTCCATGGAATAATAATAATCTCAATAACAAACAGTCAATACGAACGCCTTGTAATCATCATGGAATGCATCATGGAATCATTGAATAACTCCATGGAGTAATAATCATTTTAAAATAGAAAATAGAAATGAACGAATAATACAAACCACTTCTATCATCATGAAAACACATCATGGAACAACTCCATGGAGTAATAACCATCTCAACAATGATTGATTAGTAAGAACGACTCCTAATCATCACATGAAATTATAAATTTCAATAAAAAATTATCATCACTAAAGACTATAAGTTTTTTATAACTTGGCTGAAAAATGTATCTCTTCGATAAATTATCAAATTATAACTTTTTAACATCTATATGTAAATAAATGATATAAATCAATCAATTATAATGATCATATATAACTCTTTGATTTTTCCAATCAAAAGAGAAAATAATTCATCAAAATAAAACTCTTCAATAAATTGTTAAAATATAACTCTTTGATAAATCATCAAAAATCACAAAGAAGAGAAATAAAGTCAATATCGATTGAAGATTATAAAACAAATCATGAAAATTGTAATTATTTGAGATGTAAGTATATAAATCATTGAAACATAACACTTTAATAATCATATAAAAAGAATAAAAAGAACTATTCAAACATAATTTTTTAACATGAATCTTCGAATACAACACAGATTCTCAAGATGTGTAGCTGTCAATAATTTCAATAATATATATATATATATATATATATATATATATATATATATATCGATTTCATCTTTATCATAGATTACACACAATCGAAACAAAAAGAAAACTAAAAAGATTTCAAGTGATATGACTTTGATGTAACTCGATGTACATGCATCAAAATATATGTGATATGTATGAAGTATAAGTATAGAGATCAATCAATTTATATACTTCTTTCAATATATAAAGCGAATTGAAGATGATGTAAATTTAACATGCTTAATTTTTAACATTCATAAAAAGAAAATTCAAGAATTATACAATAAGAAGGATTAAAGATGTTGTAATTTCAATATTCTAAACTTTTACTCTATTTCTTTTACACAAATCGCACTTCATATAATCTATGAAAAGAAAATCCAAGAATCCTGTAACAAAAAACTCAACACGTATCAATGTAGATATCTAATTGAATACAACATAATTAACTCTTGATCTAAGTTCTTTTATGCAAATCGAATTGAATATGATGCATGGAAGGTAAATCAAAGATCTTAACAAGAAGCTTACACAAATAGATTTGAAAATTTAAAAACTCCTACCTCTTCATGATTTTAATTGAAAACGTGTTGAAAATAGTTATCAATTCCTTGTAAGTTACTTTCGGTGCAGAATTTGAAAAATCTGCCATGACCAACAGCTCCGGAACATCCCAAAAGCTTGATAACAACTCTTCAAACATTGAAATCCGAGTTTCAAGCAGAAACTTATGATGCTTTTATATTTTGTTGAATTGCAGATTTTTGTTGTGCCCGCGCAAGACAAAAAAACGCTCTATTTTTGTGAAGAAAAAGCAACCACGCTCTGATACCTTGTTGAGAAGTATCATAATAACTAATATCTAGTTCTCCTAAATGATTTTCTCATGTCAAACTCATCATTTAATATGGGGAAGTGCCAGGGGAGAAAAATCTAGAATATTGGTTAAGCTGGCAGACCGACCACAGTAGGGATCCAAAGGAGGGAAAATAGGGATCTAGAGGGGGGGCATGTGCAAAAGAGCAATGTACAACAATGGGCTTTGAAGACCCTAAGAATCAGCCCATTAAAACTTCCAAAATGCTAAGGTTCCAAAATTCAAAGGTTATGTCCAAAGGTCAAACACTAGGAAAGTTGGATGCTTTTTGTGTGTTCAAAAAGTCTTCATAGTTCCTACATAAGAGGGGGAAAGCGCTAGAAGTAGGGGATGAGACAGAAACACACACACACACACACTTACAAGCCTCCCTTACACAAAGGGAATGAGGGACACGGGTCACCTCCCTAGCCCAGATGCCCACAAGGTGTATTCAAATCCTATTGGATGGCCATGGAGGTGGACCAACGAGAATTGGACTAGAAAAAATATAGTTCAATCAAATTAAAAACACTTAATAAAAGAACCAAGAAGAATTAAGATCTCTAGAAGATTATTGAACAGTCTCTCAAGGGGTCCAATGAGCATTCAACAGCCCAATGGCTTGCCTGCTTCATATTGGCTACGAGACAAAGGGGTCCAATGAGACTTTAGTTTCATCAATTAATCACCTAAAGCTCTGACAAAAGGGGAAAGGGAGACACATGTCAGAAGGCTATCACTTATGCTCCTTTAATCCTATTGGCTAAGTCTGGAGAGGTCCAATGGGGTGGTAGCATGAGAAAATAGCATGAGGGGTCGACCAAGAGAGAGAGGGGCCTGATTATCTCAAGTCATTATTCCACACACACTCACACAAGCTCATGTGTGAAGCAAGAAGACTCTCTCTCTTCTTCTCAAGATTTAAAGGAAAGCTTATCATCTACTCCAAGCTTGTGAGAAGGGAGGCCTACACCAACAACTCTTGGCTTTGTGATGCAAATCCATCCAAGAGCCAAGCTTTGATGCATGCTCATCTCCTATAACATGCTAATTACTAAGCTCAGCTATGCTAATATGAGTGATTATGTGAGAAGATGTACATCTTTCTAGTAAGACTACTCCTTCTTCCTCTCAATCTACTCTCATACCCTGCTAGCTCTCACCATCTTCGAAGATGTGTGAGGTCTTGCGCCTGAGACCGTGATGGACTTGATGTTGTGTTTTATAAGTGTTTTTCTTAGTGCTTGAAGCTTCCATCTTCATTGCACTAGCTAGTATTGAAGGAACACAAAGATTTGTATTGTAAAATGACTCTCTTGATGGGAGAAACCTATAATACAAAGCCTTTTGGAGGAGGGATCGGCTCCATGTAAATCCGGTCCTCAACTGTTGTCAATAGCTAGGTGTTATTATTTTTGTTGCTCTCTTGACCCAAGCCCTATTGTTATGCTCATTAGGAATCTATTATAATGAAATTCTCACTATGTTCATGCTAATTTCCGCTACACACAAGTTGTTAAGAGAGAAAGAGAGAGAGCAGAAATAGAACCCCAAAGTGTGTGGAATACACACATGAGATGGTGTATATATAGAGGGGACCTGGGTGATATATATAGAGAAGCCATATATTAAGTAGCTTCGCATATAATCTCAACACCCCTGCTCAAATAAGGGTCCCTAACTGTGAATGAAAAAAAACCCTTGGGGGATCTAGGGAAAAACCCACAGATCTATTTACACCCACCGTTATATTATAAAAATCATTGAATGTACAAATGTTCACGAGAAGCTACATCACTCCTTTTACAATGAATATTTCATGAGGAGCTACATCACTATTTTTACAATGAATGTTTTAAGAGGAGCTACATCACTCATATCCTATCAAATATAATAATGAATACAAAGATTCAATAAAGAGGTGTAAAAACTATCGATTAGCTCATGTTATCATCAATATGGAATCACCAAACATGTCTTCATGTTCTCATCAATATGGCATCACCAAACATGTCTTTATAAATCTTTTATTGTCAGCAAGTTTGTCTTCATGAAATCAATTCTTTGATCAATCCTACATAGATCATAGACTCAAAAAACATAGTCATGAAAATTTTCAGCATCCTTAGTGAAATAATTACATTCAAAATGCCATAAGAGATGGTTAGTGACTCCACTCTTTTGACAACATATATATGCACGACAACATATCTGTACATCAAGTATGAACACAAAAGTTCAAGATGCGTGATTACGTGATGTAAATGACATGTGTATATACCACATAAAATGATATTTATCAACGTAGTCATATCAATGAATATCATCAAAGTATTAACAGAACATCATCATTGTATCAATAAAAATAAATAAATCATCATGGTATCAGCAAAAAGCATCATGGTATCACCGAGAGTAATCATTGTATCAACGAAACAACGTCATGGTATCAGCGAGAATAACCATGGTATTATCGAAACAACATCATCGTATCACCGAGAATAATCATTGTATCAACAAAACAATATCATGGTATCACCGAGAATAACCATGGTATCAACGAAACAACATCATGGTATCACCGAGAATAACCATGGTATCAACAAAACAACATCATCGTATCACCGAGAATATACAAATGTCCATGCAAATGGTGCTTTCCTGATAAGCAACTCTGTTGTCTTTTGGTGATGTTGGATTTCAATGAATGCTCTACAAAAGCATCGTGCTCTTTGAGGTTGGTGTTGTGGGGGGTTCTGAGCTCCTTGTAGCTCTGCTCTTTGCGGCTTCTTGTAGAATCTCAACTTCTGATGGCGCTTGGCAGGTGGTTGGGGAGCATCTTCATCGGGATCATAATATTCATCATCACTGCTTCACTCATCATTGTTGGGTTGATTAGAGACATGGCACCCATTTCCCTGGGTAGTGACTTACCGGTCACATTTTTGTGACCTGGGCCGGTTGGCATCGCGCCCATCCCTCCTGGCAATGTCTTTTAACCCACCCTATGATTCACTAGGATGTCCTCCTCTTCCCACAATGGATGCTCATTGGATGTGTCCGTCTCTGTGCATTCGGGGTCAGTGTGGGGTCAGCTAGCTCTTTTGGTTGTCGATTCACACGCTTCTTCTGCCTTCTGTGCCCATCATTGGTCTTTGGATTCTTCTTTGCAATTTTTTTGGTCCTTGCCATCTAGAAAGAACGTTTGGGAGGCTTCCTAGAGCTTGTGGTATTCAGTGAGGGAGGGAGTGTTTTGTGTTTGTGATGGGGGAGGGTTTTTCCTCTTGATATAGGGTGGACATATAAGTATGGGTTCACATGGTGGAAAAGAGCTTTTGGATTACAAAATCACATGAAAGTAGAGAACTATTCAAACACACAGAGCTATACGTCTACTTGAAAATTTTCATAAACAATCAAACAATGTCTATGCAAATTCCAAGTACATTTACTGCCTCTTGGCCTAGACTTTTCCCACCGTGGTCCTTGATGCTTTCCACTCTCCATGTTGTACAGGACCTTGTGAGGATCACCAGTACTCTAAGGAACGAGCATGGGCTAGTCGATGGGCTTCTTTTGCTAAGCACGATGACCTTGCACGTTCAATCGACACTTTGCGTCCAAAGGTGGTACGATAAAATCAATTCGACATTTTTTGAAGATAGAATGAGCGCACTAAACCCCCTCCATGTCTTGTATTCTTGAAGTACACACCCCTAGCACAGTAGTGTGACTTCTCCATACCTTGCATGCTCCAAATATGCAATGAACCATACATGTTTATAAAGTATGCACCATGTGCATAGAGGATGTGTTGCCCATAAAGCCACAACACATTGATGATCAAAACTAAAGAATAAAATAGAACAAGGCAGAATTCACTCACCATATAGTGTGTAATGTTTATCACCCCATGCTATGACGACCACCTTTGTGAACTCTGCCACCAAATTTTGGATTGTTCTCCCATGACAATCTATTGAATTTAGAAGCCCTTCTAATTTTGAGATAGTGTCAAGCGACCTCTTTGCAAGTTGTATTATAAAGACATTACCAAATAGGAAGCTTGAATAAACGATTAAAGATGGGCATAAAAGCATGAAGTGTGCACATTAGGAAGAGAATGGGGTCTAGGAGGGCTTCTTTATTTCGTATTTTAAGGGAGTCAAAACCATACCATGTAACATATCTACAGAAAGAGCTTGGCGTGTAGATTACAAAACATATATAATCTCAGCTCAAATTAGAGATTATATATAGGAGCTATGGAAGGCCAAAAACCATAAAGTTATCCACCCCCTTTTTTGGGGAGAAAAGTACATCCTTTGACCACTCTTACACCTGTTCTTGCACACCCACCATTCTTTCACACATGTCATGCATCTATTTGCATGTTAATCACCTCCATAATCTCATGGAGAATAAAGAGGCCCTCCTATACCCCATCCTCTTCCAAATGAAAAATGCACCTTTCTGAGAGGGAAGTTAATTATAAAGTTCCACTGTTCAAAAAAAACATTATGCATTACTATAGCCTCACCATTAGGTGTACACCATATTTTAAGACATCTCAAATTAAAAAAAAAACATTATTTGACATTGAGTAAGGAAATCCCTTATCCACTCTCTTTGCACCTACACTTGCATTGGTACCTTTTCTTACTCCTTTTGACTTCTTGGTAAAGATGGATAGAGGCATTATCTCCTTTGTGTGCAAATAGCCTCCAATCTGAAAGTACAGATCCTTGTTTTAGGACTTCTTAGAAATATTGACCTTAAGTGGTATAGGAAAAGTATTCGCAGTAATTCCTCTTTCCCTAAAAGCATCCTTCAAGAGACCATATAAGGCAATGTAGCCCTTGATACTAACTCCCACTTCATCACAAGCCTTCTGTACATCAACCATCGCTCACAAGATTTGAAAACTTTTGCATCACCTCCTTTGTGACAGCATTGTTTACATGTTCTGCATTTGGTGCTCCTAGAAGGCCTACGACACCCGATTTCTTGAGGCACAAACTCAATAAATGGATGCCATTGTCCTGGCTATGGCCACCACACAGCTCTTGGATAAAATTCGTACAAAAATGGATAAAAACATTACCACAAAAGCATAGATGGCATTGTAGAAAAATGCACCTTGTAGCTATAACCCTTCTTTTTTTAGCACCACCTTCGAGGACTAAAGTCTCTATGGCATTGAAGATCCTCTTAAGTTCCCTTGTACTTAAGGGCGTCTTTTTAAGATGCAAGATCCTATCTTTAATCTTTTAAATCTTAGCGTCCTTCTCTTCTATCTGTAGCTTAAGATTTTTCACTTCCTCCTCTGCATGAACGATCCTTTCGTGTAGTTTGCTAGTGGTATGGGAAATAATTTGACATTGATGCAAAGAACATCATGCGCTATCAGCTCCAATAGTAGACAATCGCTTGCAGTATCCAAGAATACCTTGCTCCCCTCTATCTACATATTGTAAGATTGAAGCAAGGTGTTGGTGTGTACCATGGCGTTGTTGTGCAGGTTTGCAAGTGGAAGAGTATGGCGTCTAGGAGGGCCTCTTTATTTTCCATGAGATTATGGAGGTGATTAACATTTTGACAAATAGATGCGCGCCATGTGTGCAAGAACGATGGGTATGTAAGAGAGGTGTAAGAGTGGTCAAAGGATGCACTTTTCTCCCAAAAAAGGGGGTGGATAACTTCATGATTTTTTGCCCTCCATAACTCATACATAGGATCTTCGATTTGAGCGGAGATTATAGATCTGTAATCTACATACCGAGCTCTTTCCATGGATATGTTAGATGATATGATTTTGCCCTCTAGATTTTAAATTTTATTTTGGGGAGAAAATTTGAATTCAAAGAACTAGCCGTTTTTCCTGTTTGAATTCAAAAATTGTCCTTTGATTGCTCTCTTAATAGGAGAGATTTGACTCCCTTAAACTTCCAAATAAAGAGTCCCTCCTAGACCCCATTCTCTTTCTAATGGATGCTTTGAGGGTGTGAAGTCCTTTGGCAGCCGAACATGAAGACAAACCATTTTCAAACTTGACGATCTTGTTGTGGATGGGATGTTCGTAATTTCATTTAGCTCCATGGCAAGGGGAATAAATCTCACCTCAAGCAAGAGTGGGGAGATGCAGCAGAGCCACGGAGAGCTATAAAGTGAAGAGCTATAGGATGGAGAGCTACAATAGAGCTATGGAATGGAGAGGAGAGCTATGGAGTGGAGATCTGTAGAAGAGCTACGGAGTGGAGAGGAGGGCTATGGAGTGGATATCTATGGGGGGGGGGGGGGGGGCGAGATGCAACAAAGCTATGGAGTGGAGATCTATGGAGTGAACCTACAACAAGGAGACGTAAGGAGGAAGAGTGTGTGCCAAAAAGTACGAGAGATAAGAGAGAGGGAGAGGAGTGAGAGAGAGGGAAGGAGGAAGATTGTGTGCTGACAAGTAGGAGAGACAAGAGAGAGGGGAGTGATTTTGAAAGGAAATAAAAAAGATGGAAGGTTTGATATTTTGAAGATCTAGCAATGAGATTTTGAGAGAGAAAATTTATTTTTGGGTATGTATATAGGTTGGGGAAGTTTTGAGTAAAAATGAGGTTTTCTTGATTTTTTTTTTCTTAAGTGATTTTTTGGTTTAGGGCTATGGACGGCCTTGATGATGTGGCAAAAGAAAGGGGGGGAGGGTAGTTATTATCATAAGGACCACCACTCTTTTGGGTAGAAAGAGAATGTACCTATCCTCCCTCCCTAGCCTCTATTTGAACCTACAAAAAGCCTATGATAGCCTTAAAACAATCTTATGAGAATACCCTCATTCAATGGCCTTGTCTCCTAAATCAGAGACATTTTTAGCCTTAATCTCTTAAATTAGGGATTCTTACAAAGCCCTTTTGGGGTTCATATTTCTCCTACTCAGACAATCGAGCTATTGTTCAATACACACATCCAGTGGAACCACTCATGAGTCAACAAGGAATGTCGCCTTAGGTTTATTATGAAAAGCCTATACAAACTCATATGAGATAGAGCCTGAGGATATAGCATATAATACAAAAAACAACCCATTTTAGGCAAGCACAGAGGAAGCTATGGATCCCTCATACATGGATCAACCGATAAGAAATCAATCCATAATGGAAAAAAAAATGCTCATGTCCATAGCAAACAAAATTAAAAACTTAGAGGATATCCTCCTAGGAGAGGACAGCCAATGGGAAGCACGACCAACTACCCAATAGAAAGGTCCATGATAAGAATCTAGAGGTGAGAGAGAAAAAATAAATGGGTTTTTCAATGGTTGTGCGAGAGATCACCTTATCTAACATTGTGACAATAACCCAAACAACAAGTGACTTTGAATGCCATTGGAGTTTTCCATATTCTAGAGGATCTGAGTCAAAGCCGACAAATCCTGTCAAGGTGGTGACTAGAGCTGAATCTCAGAAAGCAGTCAAATATAAACCAATGGCTAAAATAGACCGAGTTCTAGAGTGGATCAGTGAGGACTCAACAAAAAGCATGGAAAGCAAAAATAGACATAATGAAAGCAAAGAGGCTAAAAGAAAAGGTTGTCTTGGAGATAGAACTAAATTGAATTGGGGAACATATCAAACGTAAATAAGAGAATAAGGATAATTTCAAGGAAGCGAAAGCATCGAAAACAATATCAGGCAGTTCGAGAAAGTGAACGAGCACTTAGATGCCATGTTTCAAATCTACAAGGTGAGGCTAAAAAACAACCAAACACTAGAACAAATATTTTTGAACTTTTCACATCTTGAGATTGAAACAAAACAAATGGAAATGTGCAGAAGGCTGATAGAGATAGCTCTAGCTCTCATGGAGCAAGAACCATTGAGAATCTCTAAGCAAGTAGTGCATGTGCTAGAAAAGGAGAACGCAAGCACACGAAAAGAAGAAAAAACAAGTAAACCAACCAAAATGGGGACTGAAAAGCCATTGGTAGAATACAAGATGAGTGGGGCAAAGTTTCATGAAATACAATCAATTCTTGAAGTGAAAGAGTTGTGGCTACAATCCTTATGGGAGACGATCAAAAACAAGAAAGACGCTAGTGTGATGTTGTAGTCAGTACCAATCTCGGAGTTAACATGGATCTTGGGGATAAGGAGTCACTATACGGAGATGCAGGGATGGAGTTATTTTTGGAGAGTAAACCAGAGATGCTAAAAATTACTTTACTTTCATTTATAGAAAAATACGAGACAAAATTTGAGGTGTGGGTTGTGCCGTCTTAATGGCAGACCACATATATGGAGACAAATGAGCAAAAGCCTCGAAAAGATGGGGCTGAAAATACCTCCACAAGATAAGTTTGTAGATGAGAACATGCAAACACAACTTGAGAAACCAAGAGAGAAGTTTGCACTAGTGAATAAGGTGGACATCATAACTCCCATAATATTTTGCGACAAAGATGGTTATGAAATAATTCCCTTCCAGATGGTAAATACTATGTTGGGATAAGAAGAGGAGAATTCATGGTTTTTAAACTTATACCATGTGCAGATTCACCGATTTAGGCAGCATTAGTGCGGATTCACCGATTTAGGCAGCACGTCTTATTGGTGTAGATTCGCCAATTTAGGAAACACCGATCACAAAATCATACTGCAGGGCTGGACACCACTACAACTAGTATGATTTTGTTACCCGGGTATAAAAAATGAAGGATATTTGGATTTGGATTTGGATTTATGATGACAGATATTTGGATTTGGATTTCGAAAGGGTATATGATGATTTTTTGTCATGCAGTATTTATGGAATTGGACTTGAGAATGATGAGAGTTGATTATTGAACGATGAGTGTGACCAATGATATCCTCATTCCTCAGGGTATGACATATACTACTTATTCTAGTGGTATGGGACACAAGAATAGGTAGTATGTGGATGACGGTAGGCATAAGCAATGTTGTCTAATTTTATGAATTTTTCTTTTACTATTTGATACAAATTTCTAATCATTGTTTTGACAAGTATTGTTTGCAGATTTTTATCTTCGCAACTGAGGGCAGTTGCTTTCCAACGGAGAGGTATGTTATGGAATTGATGTCTTAGTTTTATTGCAGCTGACAGGTGGAAAAGGCTTGACCGAGCTAGGCTATTGCAAAAGGATATTATATTTTATGTATATTTGATTATTCAAGTGCTCTTTATGAGCTTTGGCCAATTATGTCCGGCCGGCCAGTTTGTACTCATTTTTGGGCATTCAAGAAATCTATAAATAAATACGTGCAAGAGGAAAATGCTCACTCTTGCACGAGGGGAGATTGCACCCAGTGCTTGCATTGTTCCTTTCCCCTTTGCCCTTTTCTCTCTTACCGTGCCGACGTAGCACTCCGCTCTTGGAGGTGTGCCTCCAGGCTTCCTTTCTCTCTCTCCCGCTCTCTATCTCTCTTTGTTTGCGTATATCATCGATTATGTGCTCATGGATTCGACAGGTATGGAGATTTGTCCGTTTTACGGCTTGTAGTATAATGTTTTCGGTATTTTGCAAGGCAGCCACGCATCCCATTGTAGCACTACCATGTAGAGGTGGATTGACAAGTGGGTTGGAATCATGCACCAAGGGATGGAGAGAGTGACAGATAAAGTCAGACTGCGACTCGATGTAGTGGGTGGCTGCCTTTGCATGCAAGTCAATGGATGTAGGTTTGTGTGCATGTGTGCTGCATGAGGGAGATACAAAAAGAAACTTGCGTGACTGAGAGAGAGAGAGAGAGAGAGAGAGAGAGAGAGAGAGAGAGAGAGAGAGATTTGCATGGTTGTCAATTGAGTGTGGTCACTTGTGTAGAAAATGAAGGGGGAGAGGAAAAGGGTTGTCGGTCGACTAGCCAATGTAGAGAGAGAGACAAAAAGATTGTGACGGATCACTCATCGACTGGTTGGTCGAGGCCATGCATACCACAAAAAGAGGGGAGCAGCAGAATGTATCCTGCATGTGAGGGAAATAGAGAGTGTTGGTTAATGGTTGGCTAGAGAGAAAAAGAGAGAGAGCATGCGAGCAAGTCGAAACACAAGTGGAGCCTATGCGAATGAACCTATATACATTGTACATTTTATTATTCAATCTCTCTTTTATGAGCTTTGGCCATTTATGACCAGCCGGCCAGTCTGTAACCAATATGACCATTCAAGAAATCTATAAAACAAATACGTGCAAGAGGTCACTCTTGCACGGGGGGAGATTGCACCCAGTGTCCGTCTCATTCTTCTTCCTCTCTTCTCTCCTCTCTCACCGTGCCAGGCGTAGCACCGTGCTCTAGGAGATGCGTCTACGCCTATTCTCTTCCTCTCTCTCGCTTGCTGTCTCTCTCTGTTCGCGTACAACGTTGATTATGTGCTAGTGGATGCGTCAGGTATGAAGATTCGTGTATTTCGTTGTATATAGCATAGTATTTGTATATTTTGCAGGGGCGCCACGACCTCCGTCGGTAGCAGTGGTATCAGAGCGTAAATCAACGCTCCTTTTGTACACGAATCATGGCAACAAGGATCTCTATGCACAATTAACATAAAGATAAGTTATCTCTTATATGATTATCTCTAATTTTATTTCACAATTTTTCTCTGCTCTGGGATATGAAGAGGTTTTTTTTTTTGTTATTGAAAGCCTTCATGCAAGTATCGAGTAGGAGGTTGAATAGAGCCTATGTGTACTATTTGATTAGTCGACATAGGCTATTGTAGAGTATAAGATATGGTACTTAGATAGGAGCATATATGTGTAGGAATCATATAATTTCCATTGTTTTACGAGTAATGTTGTACGAATGTTGACTGAGTTTGAAGGAATAGAAGACGGGAACAGAGAAGAAGAGCTGTTATCAATGAATTTTAGTGCTCTAGGAACCATCTCAGGAGTTCGAGAAGGCGAGGCATATGAGCAATTTTTCTTATTAGTATCACGGGAAACATCCCTTAAGGAAAATATTAATAATAATGGATTTTTTATTTTTTCCAACAATAAAGGATGTAGGATACGCAGTAGCCGCAGGGTCCAAGCATAAGCGCAGGGTTGTCAGCAGCAAAAGCGTGTTTTTTTTGTTGTCGCCTCCTCCCCCTCTCTGTCTCTGTGTTGTGCCAGCCTCACAGACTGCTAGGGGGATGCCACTCCACCTGCAGAGGATTCAGCAGGCCCTACCGGCTGTACATGATGTGGAAAATCAGCCTCCATTGGCCCTCTTCTAGACGTTTGGCCTTTTAGCCCGCAACCACCGCCTGTGTGGAGGTTGCTACGCAAGATACACAAACAATGTATCTTTCTTGGTTTACCTACTCTCCCACCTCCCAGTCGCAGCGCTCTCAACCTCACCATTATCTGTGGCGACTCTGCCTACCCAACACCTGGACACCGCTAAACCAATCTCTCTCTCTTTCTCGCATGCCAACCACATCATCGGTGTCAACAACAGCTAGCAAACAATCATCCCATGCAGCGCTAGCAATTCAACAAAATCATGACAGACCCTCAACCATCCACAGACCATGCAAAAAGCCGTGACGATCAGTTTTCTATCTCTCTCTCTCTCTCTCTCTCTCTCTCTCTCTCTCTCTCTCTCTCTCTCTCTCTCTCTCTCTCTCTCTCTCTCTCTCTCTCTCTCTCTCTCTCTCTCTCTCTCTCCAATTGACATCGCACTCCCTATCTCTCTCTGAGTTTCCGCCCATCACCAACTCATTTTCACTTACCCTCCTCTCTCTCTATCACTCTCCCCACCATGTAATCAGTATCGTTCACTTCAGAGCCGCTTTGAGCCACTCGACTCCTTCAAACAACCACTCGACTGCAGCACCCAGAAGCTTTGCATGGCTATCAACTGTGACCACTCGAACTAACCGCCCCACTGGCATGCAGCTACTGGCGCCCATATTTTGAGGCTGCCATTCCATTTCTCTCTCTCTCTCCCATGCCGCCACAATTTAAATGTCCTTCTCTCTTACACACACACGGCATCTTCAACCACCCCACCCCACTTATCACCCCATGAGAGCATTTGACTGCTGCGTTTCATTAGACTCCACCTCCTGCAAGTCTCAATCCAACAGCCTGATCTCGGCTCTCGCTCTCTCTCTCTCTGGCGTACATAGCAGCTATACACACATGCACTTCAATGATCAAGACCATCACCTACTGCAGCATTCTAACGTTGTCTTGCTGTTGTGTCATCATTTTTTGGGTGGACAATAAGTCCATTTCGGACACCACTAGGCTCCAATACCTAGAGATGTCCTAATTCAGTTTGCATAATTCTGACCTACTGTCGAATCGGTGCTAGGGTGGT
The DNA here is from genome assembly GCF_014529385.1 of Adiantum capillus-veneris. Classification (NCBI taxonomy): domain Eukaryota; kingdom Viridiplantae; phylum Streptophyta; class Polypodiopsida; order Polypodiales; family Pteridaceae; genus Adiantum; species Adiantum capillus-veneris. The sequence goes on along the minus strand of NC_140940.1, from coordinate 61,041,801 downwards.
GTCGAATCTATTGCTGCAAAATGGTGAATTGGGCGTTCATGAGGTCTAGGATCTCTTCAAGGGTGGCCATGCCAAGACGCGCAAAGTCTCTCTTGATTTCCTCTGCCGATCGCAATGGGCTCAGTTGACACACGATGAGTTGGAAGACTTGCTCATGGGCTTCAACACTCCATGAGACTGATGCAGTACTCCGTGACGGTGCTCGTTACAACGCATCCTTGGGCATTAATGCTATTGATGGCGATTAGTCTATCGTGTTTTTTTTTTTTTGGGTTTAGCTTTAGCGTTTTTAAAATTTAATATATATTTTAATGTACTTCATTTTATTTTGTATCCACACATTGGATTAGATCGATAAGAATTGTCTGAGTTTTGATCCCCTGGACTTTTAACTTCATTTCATTTCGCTATCTCTCTGCCCCCTCCCAGTACTACGGCTAGTTACAAAGGTTTTAATTGACGAAGCTCTTCAGTGAGCGACCTGCGCAATCCTTTCTAACTACTGACTTGCAAATGATGATGCTGATTTTGATAAACGAGTTTAGTCTTATTTTTAAGTATTTCACGTTAGTTCATTTCATTTTGTACCCACACATTGTATTAGATGCACCAAGATTGTATCATTTTGTTCTCATAGGTAATTTTATCTTTTGCAAACTACTAATATAACATTTCATTTCATTTCTATCTCTCCCGATCGGGCAATAAATCTTTAATGTCTCTTACGATAGTTTCCTTTTGATGTTACGCTTCATAGCTAGCAACGATCAATGTCAGACACTAGTGGGGCTTGATGTGGCTCAAGCTATTAGGCACAATTGAATTTATTATTATTATTATTTTAAATAGTAAATTAAAATACAGTATATAGAGAAAGAGATTATTATATACAGTTTTATATATTTGATGTTATTGGTTAGAACGTAGATAAGCATTATGTTTATATAGTTTATTAGTAGTTATGTAGTTGTTTATCATATATCTAGTAAAATATGCTTATTAATTCCAACTATGCTATTTGGAGCAAGCTTTCAGTGCGACCCCTCTATCCTGATTGTATTTTTTGCACACCATCCATGGCCATTACTTGTGACCACACAAACACACCTAGAGTATGAGTGTCTCGTTAACACGCAAACTGGTATCCCCCCTTGTGTGATCCTTATTCTTCTATCCCAACTAATTACACAATTAATTCCCTTAATTTTGACTAACAAGCCTCTATCTCTTGTGGTTTGCATAATGCTGAATCAATCTACTGTGTATAGTATGGCCTTTGCATGAGGTATGCTCATGATACTATGAGTAAACATTAGTATGGTCGTGACATCATGACAAAACACTAGTTAATGTCCTTAATTACACAAATTTTTTTTTTATATATTTTTATTTTTTTAATACAGTATTAAGCACCTTAGAAATAACAGTTTGCGATATCAAAGGGCTGCTCATTTATTCAAACAAAAACAATCAACAATATAATAATTCCATCTTACTTTCTAATTGATCCAAGGCTAATCATTGTAAACGACTTTTGCTAGTTACAATTGTCTCCTACTTCTACCTCTTTCCCCCCGGAAACACTGGTCCATATTTCCGATGCAGTACATCATTGAGAGTCTAATGATTTACAGAGAGAAAACAAGTAAGTTCTCTCCACATTTTTTCATTTTGATTTTGAAAATGTTATCGAAAACACAAGTAATCATACACTAATAGCACTCTCTCAACTATTATATATGATACCAATCGTCCTCCACCTATCTACTAATCCCATTCCATAGAGAACAACACGATTACATAAATTCAACACATCTGGCTTACTTATAATCCTGATTCCCATCTATTTTTATTTATTTTGAAAGAAGGCATGGCCCTTTTACTTACCTGCATTCTCTGACATGGTGCCAGTACTTGTATTACATGAAATTACTATTGTGATCATTTCACATTGAGCTATGCAGCTACTCACATGAACCTAGGTGCCTTCAGTTAATGAATAACAATTTGTCAGTACTTTGTTACTCAACCTTACTACAATGTGGTAGGAACCAGGTAGTACATTTTTATAATGTTTTTTATGCCTCGCCTAGTCCATTGGTCATAGACACACAGATTCGCTGGTTTAGGTAGTGTGTAGATAGTCATCTTGGTGCAGATCCGCCGATTTAGGCAGCACATTGATACTTTACAACTTCATGATTTCTAAACTTATACCACATGTAGATTCGCCGATTAAGGCAGCATTAGTGCAGATTCGCCGATCTAGACAGCACGTCTTATTGGTGTAGATTCGTCGATTTAGGCAACACTAATCACAAAATCATGCTGCCGTGGCTGGCCACGATTGCAACTGGTATGATTTTGTTACCCGGGTACATAATGAAAGTGATTTGGATTTGGACTTATATTGTGAAATTGGAATTTGATTGGGAGTTGTAATCTGATGATTATTTTATCACGGCAGTGTTTATGTGATGAGACTTGACATTAACAAATTGATGATGAGTGTGACGAATGATATCCTGATTCATCAGGGTATGACATATACTGCTTATTCTAGTGGTATGGGACACTAGAATAGGTAGTATGTGGATGACGGAAGGAAGAAGCAATGTTGACTAATTTTATGGATTTTTCTTTTACTATTTGATCCAGATTTCTAATCATTGTTTTTGACAAGTATTGTTTGCAGATTTTTATCTTCGCAACTGAGGACAGTTGCTTTCCAACGGAGAGGTATGTAATGGAATTGATATTTTACTATTTTATTGTAGGTGACAGGTGGAAAAGATTGGACCGAGCTAGGCCTATGCGAATGAAAATATATACATTGTACATTTTATTATTCAATCTCTCTTTTATGAGCTTTGGCCATTTATGACCGGCCGGCCAGTCTGTAACCAATATGACCATTCAAGAAATCTATAAAACAAATACGTGCAAGAGGGAAATGGTCACTCTTGCATGGGGGGAGATTGCACACAATGTCCGTCTCATTCTCCTTCCTCTCTTCTCTCCTCTCTCACCGTGCCAGGCGTAGCACTCCGCTCTAGGAGGTGAGTCTACACCTATTCTCTTCCTCTCTCTCGCTTGCTGTCTCTCTCTGTTCGCGTACAACGTTGATTATGTGCTAGTGGATGCGTCAAGTATGCAGATTCGTGTATTTCGTTGTATATAGCATATTATTTTTATATTTTGTAGGGGCGCCACGACCTCCATCGGTAGCAGATGGCACGTTAGTGGCGCCCGGTTAACGCTCACTGCATGCCAAGGCACATGGTGGGCACTACATGACAAGGGAATGGTAGGCACAACTGCATTGCGAGTGGGCGGGGGCAATACCTCATGTGCATGTAGTAGAACTTCATGTTGTTGGATGGTAGGTAGGCCACCATTTAGTAGTCCTCCCTAGATGGAGATGTTGCCACAATTGTGTTGTTCTGGGCCCAAGGCACCCATATTGTGGTAACAGAAAAATTGTCTACGACCATGTTGTTCGCTCCATTGCCATGTTATCCCTTGGCAATCAGTGTTGACGTTGATCAGCATGCTCCCGAAGGCTATATTCATCGCTGCTACAGAAGGGGGAAAAAAAGTACAAAAAATTCTTCCTTTTCGTCGTCTAATTCTAATTTTGTGATCTAATGTGGTGGAAAGTCCAACTTCTCAAACTTACTCTTCGCCCCCAAGAGAGCCTCATTCACTTTCGAATCTCATGGAACAGCTTTATTACAAATCCTCTACTTTTTCTACTTCGTTACAACCTCTCTACTACAATGGGAAAATAGGGTGGCTAGTTGTACCCCCCTTTTTCTAAGCGATGTTTTGTTTTCATCAAATTATACTAAAACTTGTATGATTACTTCTTCATTCAACAAGTCTTTTTCTACTTGCCATGCTAATCGACATCAACCAAACTCTAATAAAATTAGTTTCTTTTTTGTTCTCTTCTACTAATATATAGATCTCCTACTATTATGTAGACCTTGCACTTATCTACTTTATGAAAAGATACACACAAAATCTTGTTTACATTTATCTATAATGATAAAGCAATAAGGAAAATAAAAAATTCAAGGTAGCAAAAAGAAGAAAAATCAGCTCTCCTATGCTGTTTGACCTTAATTATGCTCTCCATAATTGTGATTGTGTTACTAGTAACATAGCCAAAACTCTGATACCACTGCTACAGTTGGAAGCATAGAGAGTCCTGCAAAATAAAGAAATAGCATGCTATAGACAACAAAAATGATAAATTTGCATACCTAGATAGTCGCAGGAGCAGTGGTATCAAGGCTTTGGCTATGCTACCAGTAACATAGCCAAATCTCTGATACCATTGCTACAGTTGGAAGCATAGAGAATCTTGCAAAATAAAGAAATAGCATGCTATAGACAACAGAAATGATAAATCTACATACCTGGATAGTCGCATGAGCATATAATCAGTCTATACATGATCTCAGAATGATAGAGAGAGAGAGAGAGAGAGAGAGAGAGCGAGAGAGCGAGAGAGAGAGAGAGAGAGAGAGAGAGAGAGAGAGAGAGAGAGAGAGAGAGAGAGTACTTGATGCAATCTCCCCCCGTGCAAGATCGATCATTTTCTCTTGACTTAACATGTCATGCTAGCATCCCTTTGCTTTAAAAAATGCGTAGTGTGAACTGTATAACCTCAAGCGCTTCAACTGGTTGGTCCACGTAAGCTCAGCATAAGCAATGTAAACCCAACCTTACACAATTCCTCTTCATCTATATTTATATTATCTACTAACGAGACTGGAATTTTGGCAGCAATAATCTACACATGTCAACCTATGCTTCGTTAATAAATTCTATCTATTAGCGAGGCTGAAATTTCAACAAAAACATTGGACACATGTCAACCTAAGCTTCATCCAACCACTCCAGGCACGCGTGCACACACACACACACATAGACACACACACACACACACACACACAGGGAGAGAGAGAGAGAGAGAGAGAGAGATAGAGAGAGAGAGAGATGCAGATTTTTTATGCGAGGGATCTGCTTGGCGTTTCAAACGATGCTTCTCTATCTCTATGAGAGGTTAAGGGATCCTTGGGCTTCGTTCTCCCGACAAGGCTTACGTCGCGTATTCTACCCAGACTCAAAATCCGACCTTCTCCCGTTGGCACTCACTTTAGCCGTCTTATCTCAGGTCCTTGTTTGACCACTTTGCTCCATGGCTGTACCATCGGTGTTTTGTCTGAATCCTAAGGAAGCATCCATGCCACCTGTAAGGGTTGACAAAGGCACACTTTCTAAAGCTGAACTAACCAGTTTCCTAACTGAGGCATTAACCTCTGACCCTCAACTTAGAGGGCAACATACAGTTTGCATCCCTGCCATAACAGTCATGTCTCAGGTCTGAGCTTTTTAGAGTCGTGCTATAGTGTTGTATTTCACAGGCAAACTTCCGGCCCTAAATGAGATAGCAGGTTATCTGGACTAGGCCTACACCAACAACTCTTGGCTTTGTGATGCAAATCCAACCAGGAGCCAAGCTTCAATTCATGCTCATCTCCTCTACGATGCTAATTACTAAGCTAAGCTATGCTAATATGAGTGATTATGTGAGGAGATGTACATATTTCTTGTAAGAATACTCCTTCTTCCTCTGAATCTACTCTCATACCCCGCTAGCTCTCACCATCATCGAAGGTGTGTGAGGTCTTGGGTCTGAGACCGTGAGGGAATTGATGTTGTGTTTGATAAGTGTTTTGTGTAGTGCATGAAGTTTCCATCTTCATTGCAGTAGCTAGTATTGAAGGAACACAAGAAATTGTATTGTAAAATGTCTCTCTTGATGTGAGAAACCATAGTACAAAGCCTTTTGGAGGGGGGACCGGCTCCATGCAAATCCGGTCCTCAACTATTTTCTATTGCTTAATTTCTCTCTCTTTTGAAGTATTGTTCATTCTATCTAACTAGGTGTTATGCTTTTTGTTGCTCTCTCCACCCAAGCACTCTTGTTAATCTCATTAGGAATCTATTCTAATGAAATGCTCACTATGTTCATGCTATTTTCCGCTGCACACAAGTTACTAGGCCATTAAATGTTACATTGGTATCAGAGCACAAGGTTTCTCTTTTCTTGCTCAGGAAGGGAGGTCCTCAAGCTAGCTATAAATGGTTGGTACTATTAATTGCATGTGAGTAGGTAGAATAGGTATTTTTCAGCCTTGCAGTGCGCCTGCCTTTGAGCAGTTAACGGGGCATCACCGTCGAGAGCTATGGTCTTAATGGTGGAGTCCTATGGGGCTTGCCTATAGCTTAACCACTATTGAGCTATTAGAAGTGGAGTCCTATGGGGCTTGGCTACAACTTAACCACTATTGAGCTATTAGAACCTTGACAGGAGCCGGTGTTGTTTTGGTGTTGAACGACCCTCTCTTCTATTGCTTGCAATTAGTGGGATTCGAGCCACGGGTACAATAGCCTGAGTTCTTTTTCTATAGGAGTAAAGAGTAGTAGCAACTAGGGCTTGAAGTGCCAAAGTACACCTAAAAGTTGTTAGAATGGCTGACAATAATAAAGAGAGTGAAATTAATGTCGATAACTTTGATTTTGCTAATGAGCAAGCTACTAATGATGCCTCGATGCTTGTTAACTATCTTGTTTCTAGGCTTCAACAAGCCGTGGGCAATCCATCCCTCCAAAGTGAAGTGCAACGGCAGCTTTGTGCTCATGGGATTCTCCAAGCTCCCCACCATGACGAGGGAACACCTAGGAAGCCTCCTTGCAAGACTTCCGAAAGAGGTCTCTCTCTGATTCGGGAAGAAGAAGAGGATTCCTATGAAGGGCTCAATAAATTTTCTCCTTGATGACGCATCTCCTTCTCAAAGGAGAATTCAAGAGCCTTCCCCGAAGGAACGAGAAATAAGTGAGTCTCCCGCCACCTCGACGAAAATGGATCCATGAAGACGGCGGGCTAAATGCTCTCCATCACCTCCAAAACGTAAAATACCATCCCATACTTCTCCACACCATACTTCAAAGAGGGATGACAAAAAGTAAGAGAAGAAAAAGGCGAGAAAGAGGACACCCTCTTATCCATCTTCTTCATCCTCTTCCTCTCATGAAAGTGATGGTGAAGACAAAGAAGATCAAGTAAAGAAAAAGGCAAGAAAGAGGTCACCCTCTTCTCCATCTTCCTCAAATTCTTCATCTTCTGAAGAAAGTGATGGTGCAGCCTTTGAACCATCAAAAAGAAGAGGCCATAGGAAATCCTATGCCGCGTGGAAGAGGTCGTCCAAGCTCAAGAAATTCAAAGAGGGAGGGAAGAGCATCTCTTTACTTACCTACGATGGCACTTTTGGTGCTATGGACAAAGTCAAGCATCATTCGCTTAAGAATCGCTTCTATACTGATCTTGACTTTGTCCACATACTCTGTTTGCATTTTATATAACCAGGATAGAGGAATCCTTTTTTTGCAGTTGACATTAGTGCATCTTTGAAAATAAGATTTCTTATGACATTAAATGGGATTCCACAAGCCATGAAGGCTTTTGTCCACTGTAGATGAAATTCATGTCCTGTTGAGCAAATGTTGCGTGTAGAGTCCTAGGTGTAGTGGCTCTATTGGATGTCCCGGGACTTGCATCCATCCCTCCCATGGCACCATTTGCAAAAGTGTAAGGACTTTGAGGTGTTCGGGTTGTTCGCATTGAAGGTCCTTGGCTAGCTCGCACGTCCTCTTGATCTACACTCACTTCTTCTATGTTGACAGATGACCCACGTGTCATACCCTTCTGTCTCTTAGGAAGAAGTCATGCCCATTTACATCTCTTTACATACCTTGCAAAATGGACCCATATGTCTTTAGGCAGTGCTCCACATTCTTCCACATTGGGGCTAGTGCCGAATAAATGTTCCTTGATGCAAGCTGCATTGCCGTGCCACTTATACCCACAATGTTTGCATTCCACAAACAAAACTTATTTGTCTTTCTCTATTTTCTTCACATATGTCCACTCTTTTCCTCGCACCATGGTTTTTGAGTTCAACAAAATATTTCCTACAATCAATAGATACACTATGATTATAAATTTTCACCATAATCGCGCAATAAGAAAGATAAAAGGCTATAGATATGATGTTCTAAATAAAAATGATGCATGAATAGTGTTAAGATAATATTTCAGGAAAAATCACCAATGGATATGACATTCCTAGCTACTAGGAGGTAAAGAGTGTTTTCTCAAGACCACCTAGATGAGCGATGGATTCATCTCACATTCCACTATCTATGGCTCTTGGAGGTAGGAGCTACTACTTAAACACAACCAATCGACCCTAAAATAATTGAGATCTCTAATTTCTACATCAACATAGAGGTAAGAGCATGAGCTCGATAACATCCATGTAACTCCTAAGTACTGTGCATGACAAATTCACTAGGAGGTAAGAGCTTTCGCTCGATCACAAATAAGTGAATTCTATAGGTGATCCACCATATTCACTTAGAGGTAACAGCATAAGCTCGATAACAATCAAGTGAATCCTTCTTTATACCTTAAACCTCACTTGGAAGTAAGAGAATCATCTCATATTAACCAAGAGGCACTAAGTGGACCTATTCTATGTCTATATCGAGGTAAGAACATTTGTTCATGAGAACCAAAAGACTTAGAAGTAGGAGACCCTTCTCAAACAACCAAGTATAGAAGTATTGCAATTTAAAGAACCTTTGGTAACCTTTTAATTGCACATAGAAATGTTTATTTTAATATTTTAAATCAATGTCTTATCTACCTACTGAATGATATGTTCCAAAATGTATGAATTAACATTGCATCTATGCACATAGTATAGCTATGATAGATTTTAATCATCAAAGATCACTTTTAGTATCTATTTTAAAACAAATAGAGCTAGGAGTATAGCCTCTAAAATTTAGAATTATGCATTTGCACTAAGACACTATAGCTAAAAAAACAGCCTCTAGTGCTTAGAATTATTTATTTATCTATTCTAGAAGAAATAGAGCTAAGACTATAGCCTCGAATGTTTAGAATTATACATTCACACTAAAATAATATAGATAAGAAGATAGCCTTTAATGCTTATAATTATTTATTTATAGTAAAACAATATAGCTAAATAATAACTTCTATTGCTTAGAATTATAGATGATTTAATCTACTTTTTTATTTATAATGTTTCAACATTAGAATAATCTATTTTCTTAAGAAATTGAAGGATTTTTTAAGTTGACAATTCAACCTTTCTATGTGGGGGGTAACCTGACACTTTGGTGAAGGAATTGTCCCTAAAACACGTAAATTTGGGCTTTTTATACTATTTCAAAATCGATCGATACTGTTTCGATCTTTACATATCGATCAATAGTCTTTCAATCGATATTGTATGGATCCATAGTCTTTCGATCGATATGTATACAGTAAAATGTTATTTTGAATAAAGATGACGTGGCAACGAATAATACACGTGAATAAATCTTTGAACCGTATTAATCGACCATTATTCACGAAAAAAACAAATGTTGAATAATGAATCATGCAACCCAGGATGCAGGTTAGCTTAATCTAGGGAGAACAATATCAAATTTTTCATCATGTATTCTTTGTAGATCACCAGGTACTATTGTACTTAGTGAATAGACCATGCAATAATGGCCGAACAGTTCGATGGTTCATTATATTGCTAGAGTTTGACTTCACGATAGTAGTCAGGAAAGGGATTACTCATCAAAGGGCTGACCATTTGTCTCAAGATCCATAGAGAAGCGCTTCTTGGAGTTGACAATGACCTGCAAGATTCATATCTTTTCACCATACAGATGGTACGGAGGTGGAGCGAACATTTGATTCCATTGCTCACCATTGGTTCTATACAACTTGAAAGGCATTCATCAGTCATTCAACAAACAAGCAGGACGTATAATAAAAATGAAAAATGACTTATTTATTTGCAGGTGACATGTATAAAAAGCTAAGGGTTATGCAAAAACGACACATTTGTAGACATTTCATTATTTAAGTGCTCTTATGAGCTATGGTCATTTATGCCTAATCAACCAATATATGCCCAAGCACCATGTTTTCTCGCATGTTTCTATTCCGACCTGGTTCAACCACCTAAGGGAAGAAACCCGCTTGAAGAACCAAACATTTGCTTGCAGCAACCTACACAAGAGCGCTTTTTGCAGGCCGTGTGTTGCCCAGTGTGAACAACACTAAGGCCGGGCAGTGGGTTTAGACGATCGCTGCGGATATGTGCAAGCGTGTTCATTTTCGGGGGAGGCCGGAGGGTGTCGCCCAAAAAGTGGCGGATCCGAAAAAGGAAATTGAGTTTTTTGGCCAATAAAATGATGTCGGCCTCCGTTTCATCTGAACCCGGCCTAATGCCGATTGGAAGGCGTTCAGAGCAAACGCGTAGTCTGAATGCGTCGTAAGTGTATTTTGGCGGGAGACGCCGCTTCTCCTTCGTCTCGTCTGGATAGGTTTTCTTTGAGCGCCAAATTCAAATCTTTAGAAAGGTTACGGCTCCGCTAGCTGGATATGGCACCTGTCGACATCTGTCTCGAGTCCTCACTCCTCACTGCTGAGTCCTCGGTCTCCCCGCTTGATGTCGCCCCTCCGAGCTCCGCTTTCTATGGGAGTCTGGGCTCGGTTCATACCCTTACTCTTTCGTGACCCGTATATTACTGCACGTTTGCTTGGAGAGTTGGACGCTCTTGTGCCTTCGGCTTCGGGAATCGGGAGCCTGCAGCCGTCCCCAATCCTCGACAGCATTCCCATGCGATACTGCAAGGACCCCTACGCTGGATCTCGGACGGAGCTAGGCAAAGGGCCGGCTATGGATAGGCAGCAGCGCAGGCTGAAAACGTCAACAGACAAGGGGAACACCGACGTCGAAGAGTAGTTGTGGCAACACAATCACAAGAAGTTTTGGACAAATTCTCACAATAATTCCCACATTCTGACTTATCTCAACATCATGAGCTTCTATGAGGGTGGCACCGCATACCTAGCTAGGTAGGATTGGGGGTAGGCCCCCCCACCAGTGAGGTCGGCAGTCCCCTGTCCACAATTGTACCTAGCTAGGTATGCGGTGCCTCTCGAGCAAAAGCTCATGATGTTATGCATTGTATGAAAAACACTCAAAAAGGCTCCATTTTCTTACATGAGAAATTTTTCAAATCTTCTTCTGAATGTAGGGAGCTGGTGGAATCTGGCAAGGTGGTCTACCATCACCATCGTTTCTGTGTTGTCTTCTTCCTTCTTCCCTCTGTCATCAGGGGCTGAAACCATAGGGAAGGCTAAATCAAGATTTTTCTCGTGTCTCTCCTTGTCTTGTCTGTAGTCTTGCTTTTAGGGGGAGGAAGAGCATGCCAATGCCAGTGTGTAAACGTTCGACTGATCACACATTAGAGGTAAAGTGCGAAGTGGTTATGTTGGGCATGTAGATTTGGAGCGATGTCGAAGATTAGTCAGACCTTCGTCACTAAACAATTCTTCTTGCTCTTTACAAGAGGAGAAACACTGCTTGGTTATGGATGACAATGGAATGTCAGAGATACAATCTCTGCGTATAGGACTGCTTTTGAATCTGGGTCTCCACTCGTTCCAAAGGAAGAGATCATTGACAATGTGTTTGATGACCGTTCTTGCAGCAGGTTGGTATGTATCATGGTTTGTCATCAATAATTGTGATAATAGTTACGGATATATATCTGCGATTATTATCGCGTCTATCATCACGTCCCTTATCATTATACGGCTTCTCAAAAGGTGCTCATTGGGTGGCCTAAATGAGCATCTTTAACCCGCGTGAGAAAACGAAAACCAATGAAAATATGCTAGTATAAGTTCAGTGATGGTGAGTCTTATTTTTTCACTCTTCAAAATGATGGCAATGAATAAATAGCAGTTTCACTATTATTTAGTTGACTCTTGATAGTGCTTCTTGTGATAGTAGAAGGATCTATTACTAATAAAAGGCCATAAAAGCAAAAATAAATAGGTAGCAAGATTGCTTTCATGATTAATAATGAGAAGCTCTTGGCTAGAGAAAATAAATCCCTAAAGGATAGTTCACCTACATGGGAGAAAATATTTCCATGTTAGCAAGAGGGAGTCACACATCCCACTTGTAAAAAAACATTTCTTTGTGGGAGATAATAATTCCTTAAAGGGAAAGTATACTACTATATGGGGTTCTCTTATCCTCTTCAATCCCTCGTGGAAATCTCTGCCCACATAATTTCCGAATTTAAACTTCAAAAAAAAATGTGAAAGTTGTAATCTTTCATATAAGGGAATTGCCAAAAAACTTCTTGTCGGAAGGGCTACGTAGCTAAATGGCAGGAAGAGACTGGTACTTGCACTACTTGGTGGCGAATCATGCACAAAGTGGATCCATGGTGCGTGGTTTCTTCTTTGCTAGTCTCCATGTACACATGCACTACCATGTAAACGTGGATTGACGAGTGGGTTGCAAGCATGCATCAAGGGACGGAGAGAGTGACAGAGAAAGTCAGACTGTGACTCGATGTAGTGGGTGGCTGCCTTTGCATGCAAGTCAATGGATGTAGGTTTGTGTGCATGTGTACTGCACGAGGGAGATACAAAAAGAAACTTGCGTGACTGACAGAGAGAGAGAGAGAGAGAGAGAGAGAGAGAGAGGATTTGCATGGTTTTCAATTGAGCGTGGTCACTTGTGTACCAAACGAAGGGGGAGAGAAAAAAGGGTTGTCGATCGACTAGCCAATGTAGAGAGAGAGACAAAAAGATTGTGACGGATCACTCATCAACTGGTTGGTCGCGGCCATGCATACCACAAAAGGAGGGGAGAAAGACTAGAAAGCAGCAGAATGTAGGCTGCATGTGAGTTTGTGTGCATGTGTACTGCACGAGGGAGATACAAAAAGAAACTTGCGTGACAGAGAGAGAGAGAGAGAGAGAGAGAGAGAGAGAGAGAGAGAGAGAGAGAGAGAGAGAGAGAGAGAGAGAGAGAGAGAGAGAGAGAGGATTTGCATGGTTGTCAATTGAGCATGGTCACTTGTGTACCAAACGAAGGGGGAGAGAAAAAAGGGTTGTCGATCGACTAGCCAATGTAGAGAGAGAGATAAAAAGATTGTGACGGATCACTCATCGACTGGTTGGTCGTGGACATGCATACCACAAAAGGAGGGGAGCAAGACTAGAAAGCAGCAGAATGTAGGCTACATGTGAGGGAAATAGAGAGTGTTGGGTGATGGTTGGATAGAGAGAAAAAGACAAAGAGAGTGCGAGCGAGCCGAAACACAAGTGAGATGGCGCATTAGTGGCGCCCGGTTAACGCTCACTGCATGGCAAGGCACATGGTGGGCACTACATGACAAGGGAATGGTAGGCATAATTGCATTGCGAGTGGGCGGGGGCAATACCTCATGTGCATGTAGTACACCTTCATGTTGTTGGATGGTACGTAGGCCGCCATTTAGTAGTCCTCCCTAGATGGAGATGTTGCCACAATTGTGATGTCGTGGAGCCAAGGCACCCATATTGTGGTAACAAAAAAATTGGCTACGACCGTGTTGTTCGCTCCATTGTCATGTTATCCCCTTGGCAATCAGTGGTGACGTTGATCAGCGTGCTCCCGAAGGCTATATTCATCGCTCCTACAAAAGGGGAAAAAAATGTACGACAAATTCTTCCTTTTCATAACGTGTGCATGTGTACTGCACGAGGGAGATACAAAAAGAAACTTGCTTGACTGAGAGACAGAGAGAGAGAGAGAGAGAGAGAGAGAGAGAGAGAGAGAGAGAGAGAGAGAGAGAGAGAGAGAGAGAGAGAGAGAGAGAGAGAGAGAGAGAGAGAGAGAGTGAGAGAGAGAGAGAGAGAGAAAGAGAGAGAGAGAGAGAGAGAGAGAGAGAGAGAGAGAGAGAGAGAGAGAGAGAGAGAGAGAGAGAGAGAGAGAGAGAGAGAGAGAGAGAGAATTGGCATGGTTGTGAATTGAGCGTGGTCACTTGTGTACCAAACGAACGGGGAGAGAAAAAAGGGTTGTCGATCGACTAGCCAATGTAGAGAGAGAGACAAAAAGATTGTGATGGATCACTCATCGACTGGTTGGTTGCGGCCATGCATACCACAAAAGGAGGGGAGCAAGATTAGAAAGCAGCAGAATGTAGGCTGCATGTGAGTTTGTGTGCATGTGTACTGCACGAGGGAGATACAAAAAGAAACTTGCGTGACAGAGAGAGAGAGAGAGAGAGAGAGAGAGAGAGAGAGAGAGAGAGAGAGAGAGAGAGAGAGAGAGAGAGAGAGAGAGAGAGAGAGGATTTGCATGGTTGTCAATTGAGCATGGTCACTTGTGTACCAAACGAAGGGGGATAGAAAAAAGGGTTGTCGATCGACTAGCCAATGTAGAGAGAGAGACAAAAAGATTGTGACGGATCACTCATCGACTGGTTGGTCGCGGACATGCATACCACAAAAGGAGGGGAGCAAGACTAGAAAGCAGCAGAATGTAGGCTGCATGTGAGGGAAATAGAGAGTGTTGGGTGATGGTTGGCTAGAGAGAAAAAGACAAAGAGAGTGCGAGCGAGCCGAAACACAAGTGAGATGGCGCGTTAGTGGCGCCCGGTTAACGCTCACTGCATGCCAAGGCACATGGTGGGCACTACAAGACAAGGGAATGGTAGGCATATTTGCATTGCGAGTGGGCGGGGGCAATACCTCATGTGCATGTAGTACACCTTCATGTTGTTAGATGGTACATAGGCCGCCATTTAGTAGTCCTCCCTAGATGGAGATGTTGCCACAATTGTGATGTTGTGGACCCAAGGGCCCCATATTGTGGTAACAAAAAAATTGGCTACAACCATGTTGTTCCCTCCATTGCCATGTTATCCCCTTGGCAATCATTGGTGATGTTGATCAGCGTGCTCCCGAAGGCTATATTCATCGCTTCTACAGAAGGGGAAAAAAAAGTACGACAAATTCTTCCTTTTCGTCGTCTAATTCTAATTCTGTGATCAAATGTGGTGGAAAGTCCAACTTCTCAAACTTACTCTTCTCCCCCAAGAGAGCCTCATTCACTTTCGAATCTCATGGAACAGATTTATTACAAATCCGCTACTTTTTCTACTTCGTTACAACCTCTCTACTACAATGGGAAAATAGGGTGGCTAGTTGTACCACCCCTTTTCTAACCGATGTTTTGTTTTCATCAAATTATACTAAAACTTGTCTGATTACTTCTTCGTTCAACAAGTCTTTTTCTACTTTCCATGCTAATCGACATCAACCAAACTCTAGTAAAATTAGTGTTTTTTTTGTTCTCTTCTACTAATACATAGATCTCCTACTATTACGTAGACCTTGCACTTATCTACTTTATGAAAAGATACACACAAAATCTTGTTTACATTTATCTATAATGATAAAGCAATAAGGAAAATAAAAAATTTAATGTAGAAAGAAGAAAAAAAAAAAGCTCTCCTATGTTGTTTGACCTTAATTATGCTCTCCATAATTGTGATTGTGTTACTAGTAACATAGCCAAAACTCTGATACCATGGCTATAGTTGGAAGCACAGAGAGTCCTGCAAAATAAAGAAATAGCATGCTATAGACAACGAAAATGATAAATTTGCATACCTAGATAGTCGCATGAGCAATGGTATCAAGGCTTTGGCTATGCTACCAGTAACATAGCCAAAGCTCTGATACCACTGCTACAGTTGGAAGCGTAGAGAGTCTTAAAAAATAAAGAAATAGCATGCTATAGACAACAAAATTGAAAAATCTGCATACCTGGATATTCGCATGAGCATATAATCAGTCTATACATGATCTCAGAAAGAGAGAGAGAGAGAGAGAGAGAGAGAGAGAGAGAGAGAGAGAGAGAGAGAGAGAGAGAGAGAGGAAGAGAGAGAGTACTTGATGCAATCTCCCCCCGTGCAAGAGCGATCATTTTCTCTTGACTTAGCATGTCATGCTAGCATCCCATTGCTTAAAAAAATGTGTAGTGTGAATTGCATAACCTCAAGCACTTCAACTGGTTGGTCCACGTAATCTCAGCATGAGCATTGTAAACCCAACCTTACACAATTCCTCTTCATCTATATCTATATTATCTACTGACGAGACCGGAATTTTGGCAGCAATATTCTACACATGTCAATCTATGCTTCGTTTATAGATTCTATCTATTAGCGAGGCTAGAAATTTGACAACAACATTGGACACATGTCAACCTAAGCTTCATACAACCACTCCAGGCGAGGGCATGCGCATGCGCGTGCACACACACACACATAGAGAGAGAGAGAGAGAGAGAGAGAGAGAGAGAGAGAGAGAGAGAGAGAGAGAGAGAGAGAGAGAGAGAGAGAGAGAGAGAGAGAGAGAGAGAGAGAGAGAGAGATGCGGATTTTTGATGTGTGGGATCTACTTGGCGTTTCAGACGTTGCTTCTCTATCTCTATGAGAGGTTAAGGGATCCTTGGGCTTCGTTCTCCCGATAAGGCTTAGGTCGTGTATTCTACTGAGACTCAGAATCAGACCTTCTCCCGCTGGCACTCACTTCAGCTGTCTTATCTGAGGTCCTCGTTTGACCACTTTGTGCCATGGCTCTACCAACGGTGTCTTGTCTGAATCCTATGGAAGCATCCATGCCACCTGTAAGGGGTTACAAAGGTACACTCTCTGAAGTTGAACTAACCAGTTGCCTAAGTGAGGCATTAACCTCCGACCCTCAAGTTGAAGGGCAGCATATAGTTTGTATCCCTGCCATAACAGTCATGTCTCAAGTCTCAGCTTTTCAAAGTCGTGCTATAGTGTTGTATTTTACAGGCAAACTTCCAGCCCTACATGAGATAGCAGGTTATCTGGACTAGGGCTTTAAGAAAGCTATAGTCAACAAGGTTTTCTACAATGGGTTAGGACTATATGAAGTTTTTTTTTTTTTTTTTTTTTTGCAGCGGATCAAAAATCCTTTCATTCTACCTCAACAATTATCTTATGTGGGCAACTTAAGGAGGAATGGTTGTCTAAATGCCCAGTATGGGTTGATTTTGTGGCCATACTTGCTTTTTTATGGACTTGTATCAAGGATTTGGCTGCCTCCCTAGGCAAAGTTGTATTTTCCCCCACTATCAACTGTCTGAACAAGAACAGATCTTGTGTTATGTGGAACACTGATAAGAAGATGCCTGATGTCATAATAATCAATATCTAATTCTGCTAAATGATTTTCTCATATTAAACTGATCATTTAATGTGGGGAAGTGCCAAGGGAGAAAAAGCTAGAATATTGGTTAAGCTAACAAACCGGCCACAGTAGGGATCCAAAGGGGGGGCCATCTGCAAAATATCCATGTGAAACAATGGTCTAAAAAGACCCTAAGGTTCAGCCCATTAAGACTTCCAAAATGCTAAGGTTCCAAAATTCAAAGGTTGTGTCCAATGGTCAACCCTAGGGAAATTGGATGCTTTGTGTGTGACCAAAAAAGTCTTTGAATATCCCTACATAGGAGGGGGCGAGCCTAGCAAGTAGGGGATGAGAGAGAAGGCCACACACACACACACAAGCTCCCTTTACACAAAGGGAATGAGGGACACATGTTAGCTCCCTAGGCCAGATGCCCACAAGGTGTACCCAATTCCTATTGGATGACCCTTGAAGTGGACCAATGAGAATTAGGCTAGAGTAAATTTAGCCTAATTAATTTTAAAACACTTAATAAAAAGAACCAATGAAAATTAAGTCTCTTGGATGATTATTGGACAGCCTGTGAAGGGGTCCAATAGGAATTGAGCAGCCCAATGGGCTACTTAATTCCTATTGGTCAGAATGGGGAAAGGTCCAATGGGGATCTAATTCATTTAAATCAATTAAGTTTAATTGATTAAGCTCTCACAAAAGGGGAAAGGGGGACACATGTCAGAAGGCTATCACTTATGCTGCTTAATAGCCATTGGCTTGACTTGGGAAGGTCCAATGGGGAGCCTGCAAGAGCAAATAGCAAGAGGGCTCGCCCAAGAGAGAGAGGGGGCTGATTTTTGCAAGGCATTACCACACACACACTCACACAATCTCATGTGTGAAGAAAGACAAGACTATCTCTTCCCAAGCTTTAATGGAGAGCTCATCACCTACTCCAAGCTTGTGAGATAGAAGCTTACATCGACACACTCTTGGCTTGTGGATGCAAATCCAACCAAGAGCCGAGCTTCAATGCATGCTCATCTCCTCTACCAAGCTAATTACTAAGCTACATCTATGATAATATGAGTGATTATGTGAGGAGATGTACATCTTTCTCGTAAGATACTCCTTCTTCCTCTCAATCTACTCTCATACCCTGCTAGCTCTCACCATCTTCGAAGGTGTGTGAGTTCTTGGGTCTGAGAACGGGGATAATTAAAGTTGTGTTTACTAAGTGTTTTTCTTAGTGCATGAAGCTTTCATCATCATTGCACTAGCTAGTCTTGAAGGAGCACAAAGAATTGTATTAAACCATGTCTCTCTTGATGGGAGAAACCATAATACAAAGCCTTTTGGAGGGGTGACCGGCTCCATGCAAATCCAGTCCTCAACTGTTGTCAATAGCTTAATTTCTCTCTCTTTTGAAAGTATTTTTGATGCTATCTTACTACGTGTTATGATTTTTGTTGCTCGCTCTACCCAAGCACTCTTGTAATTCTCATTAGGAATCTATTCTAATGAAATGCCCACTATGTTCATGCTAATTTGCGCTACACACAAGTTATTAGGCCATTAAATGTTACATTGGTAGCAGAGCACAAGGTTTGTATTTTATTGCTCAAGAAGAGAGGTCCTCAAGCTAGCTATAAATGGTTGGTATTATTAACACTAGGTTGGTAATGGCACACTTTTATGTCCTGTTAAGTGACCATTTTCCTTGAATTATGTCAAGAGTTTCAAAATGGATTTTGAGGTGCTATCTATCTAGAAAGTTGTCTCATGAGCTGAAAAAAACTCGACATTTTTTTGGAATATCAATTCCATCTTTAACCTTGTCCTTGCACAACATTTCACAACCTAAACTGTGTGAAAAAACGGATCCTGTTTTTGGCTTTTTTCAACTTTTTGCAACTATACCACTCTATAATTCATGTTTGTGAGGTCTATAATGCTAGAGAACTATCTTTAGTAGTCCTCAACATGTCCTGATGCTTCTAGGGAGAAATAAATGTTAAAGTTGTAAGTTATGACCAAATTACAAAAATTATCAAATCCTGTTTTTTAGCCAATTTTAGCTCTTCTATGATTTTTTTGGTGTCTTTCATGATATCCAAATGCAGTTTTGATTTTCTATGGTGCATATTGTAACATAAAGCTAATATTCATTGAGTTTTGGGGCACCTAATACCCTATTTTGCATAGTAGACAATGATGGTTGATTTTTTCAATTATAGAAGAAAACGAAACATTCTAGTATATCAAGTATAGCTTTTCAATATTGTTAGTCTCTTGTGACAACTACATGCATTTTGTAGGTAGTAACCATATCTAGTCATAAGGATCAAATTTGGCTAGATATTGAATAGTTTCTATGGGATTCTACAACTCATAATGTTGAACCCAGTTTTTTCATGTTTGCTGTATTTAGCAGTTCATCTTTGTCCCCAAGATTCCCCTTGGTAAGAGATGTATTATTATTTTGACATGCTCCATGGCTCCTTATGAACATAAAGGACAATAGGGAACTAAGAAAACATGCATATATTATTTGTATTGAGCGTGGCTATAGAAACTTTGATGATAGGTTTGCAGAATGGTAAAAATTCAACTTTTTTGTACCTATTTCTTTCGGAAAAACAAAAAATAGTGAGCGAGAAGCAATCATATGTTTTGATCACCAACCCATTGAAGTTAACTAGGGAATTTATCTCAAGTCCTACAAAAATCCCTAATCTTATTTTTATGCAACAAAGCGTAAGAAATGACTGTTTTGATGAAAATGTACTGGTCCATCAACTTTGGAGGCTTGGTGTGACCAAAAGATGAGAAATTTTACAAGTTTCTTATTTTTTCCATGTGTAGTAGGCCTTTAACTATAACCTCATGAAAGGATTTTACAAAATGAGTGGATATACTATGGTTTTGGAGGTTGTTTTCAAAACCCTGAAAGGACACTTTTATGTCCTGTTAGGTTACCAACCTAGTGTTAATTGCCTTTGAGTAAGTAGAATAGGGATTTTTTAGCCTTGCAGTGCGCGTGCCTCTGTGCAGTTAACGGGGCATCATCGTCGAGAGCTATGGTGTTAATAGTGGAGTCCTACGGGGCTTGCCTACGGCTTAACCACTATTGAGCTATTAGAAGCTTGAAAGGAGCCGGTGCTGTTTTGGTGTCAAAAGACCCTCTCTTCTATTCCTTGCAATTAATGGTATTTGGGCCGTGGGTACAGTAGCTTGAGTGCTTTTTCTAAAGGGGTAAAGAGGAGTAGCAACTAGGGCTTGAAGTGCCAAAGTACACCTAAAAAGTTTACACCTAAAAGTTGTTAGAATGGCTGACAATAGTAAAGAGAGTGAAATGAATGTTGATAACTTTGATTTTGCTCATGAGCAAGATACTAATGATGCTTCAATGCTTGTTAACTATCTTTTTTCTAGGCTTCAACAAGCCATGGGCAATCCATCGCTCCAAAGTGAAGTGCAACGGCAGCTCCGTGCTCACGGGATTCTCCAAGCTCATCACCATGACGAGGGAACACTTAGGAAGCCTCCTTGTGAGACTCCCAAAAGAGGTCTCTCTCCGATTCGGGAAGAAGAAGAGAATCCATACGAAGGGCTCAAGAATTTACTTCTTGATGATGCATCTCCTTCCCAAAGGAGAACTCAAGAGCCTCCACTGAAGGAACGAGAAAGAAGTGAGTCTCCCGCCACCTCGGCGGAGATGGCTCCACGAAGACGGCGGGCTAAACGCTCTCCATCACCACCAAAGCGGAGAAGACCATCACACTCTTCTCCACCCCATAATTCAAAGAGGGATGATAAAAAGCAAGAGAAGAAAAAGGCGAGAAAGAGGACACCCTCTTCTCCATCTTCCTCATCCTCTTCCTCTTATGCAAGTGATGGTGAGGACAACGAAGATCAAGACAAGAAAAAGGCGAGAAAGAGGTCACCCTCTTTTCCACCTTCTGAAGAAAGTGATGGTGCAACCTTTGAACCATAAAAAAGAAGAGGCCATAGGAAATCCTATGCCGCATGGAAGAGGCTATCCAAGCTAAAGAAGTTCAAAGAGGGAGCGAAGAGCATCTCTTTCCTTACCTATGATAGCACCTTTGGTGCTACGGACAAAGTCTTGGCCTTTATCCAGCAATTTGATGCGGTGTTTGGAGATGAGGGATTCACGGAGTCCTCTAAGCTACGCCATGTAGCTATGCACTTTCAAAAGTCCGCAAGGCAATGGTGGTCTACCCTACGAGCCAACGGTGAAGCTCCACTAACATGGAAAGCTTTAAGAGCTTCCATTATGAAGGAGTTTTTGGCCACCGATGCCAAAGACAAAGTATTCACCGAATGGCGAAGCTTAAAGATCTCTCCCAATGAATCCATCCACAAATATGTAGACAAGTTTTGGGACCTATAACTCAAATCCACTGTCTTCAAAAAGTTGGATTTTGGAGAGCAAAAGCAACAATTTTGTGCAGGCTTAACCGAAGAAATGGCGGAGTATGTCAACTCCCAAAGGCCACGGACCATATCGGCGGTAATACACCATACTATGGTGGCCTCTCGAATCAATTTCCAAACGGGGGCTAAAAGAAATAATAAGCCCACGGAAAACAAGGGTTCCAATGAGCCTAAGGGGAAGGACAATGTCCAAAAGTCTTCTAAGGGCAACTCCAACAAAGCGAAAGAGAAGGGAGTTTACAAAGGTAAGAATAAACTCTCTCCTGGAGAGCTTGAGCATTATCGCAAGGATAACCCGTGTTTCAAGTGCGGCGAACAAGGGCATGCGTACCGCGCTTGTCCCCAAAAGAACAACCGCCAAGATCCTCCTAGAGGTTCCTTGGTTGAAATCCAAGAGGAGGAGACTCACCAAACTCATCACAAAGGATCTCCTCTATGCCATGCTTGGGGAAAGGTAAGAGAACATGATGCTTTTATTCTCTTTGCCCCTGGTTCTACTTACAATTTTATATCTATAGAGTTGGCCACCAAGCTAGGCATACAATCCTATGAGATGGGAGATGTCCTACCCACAGACAGTGCCTTCAAGGGGCAAGAAGCTTCAGTCACTCCCTTAATCGGGAAATTGAGGCTTCATGTCCAAGGCTATGTAGAGAACGAGGACTTCTTTATCTCTCCTCTCAAGCATGAGGATGTAATCCTAGGGGCACCATGGTTTGACCGTGTTGAGCTTATATGTGAAGCTACTCAATATATGGCACCCAGGTCCCCTCTATATATACATCATCTCATGTGTGTATTCTACAACCTTTGGGGTTCTACTTCTATGCTCTCTCCTTCTCTCTCAACATGGTATCAGAGCAGTACGTTTTTGTTTTCGATTTTTCTCCTGATAAAAATCGATTTTGCAGAAACTACCCGCTGAAGGAATCGGAATCGATGTGGTCTACAACTTTGCAGAAGGAAGTTTTTTCAAATTCTGCACCGATTTTGAGTTATCGTTCACGGACTGCGTACATACCTGAAAAACAGCTTTCGCGTTTTGTTTTTTATTTTTGTGCTAATTGGAAACGATTTTGCAGAAACTACCCGCTCAAGATATCGGAATGGATGTGGTCTACAACTTTGCAGAAGGAAGTGTTTTCAAATTCTGCACCGATTTTGAGTTATCGCTCGCGGACTGCGTACATACCTGAAAAGCAATTTTTGTTTTTTGTTTTTGATTTTTCTGCTTATTGAAAACGATTTTGCAGAAACTACCCGTTTCGAAGACTGGAATCGATGTGGTCTACAACTTTGCAGAAGAAAATGTTTTCAAATTCTACACCAATTTTGAGTTATCGTTCGCGGACTGCGTACATACCTAAAAAGCAATTTCCGTTTTTTGTTTTTTATTTTTCTGCTTATTGAAAACGATTTTGTAGAAACTACCCGCGTGAGAGACCGGAATCGATGTGTTCTACAACTTTGCAGAAGAAACTACCCGCGATGGGGATTGGAATCGATGTGGTCTATAACTTTGCAGAAGAAAGATTCTCTAAATTCTGCACCGATTTTGGGTTATCGTCTCGGACTGCGAATATGTTTGAAAATCAAAATTTTACTTTTTGCTTTTGATTTTTCTCATAATTGAAAACTTCTTAATTATATTTTTCTTCATCAATCATATATTTGTTACTGACGTAACTTTGCTGCAGAAGCCAGTTACACATCGTTCCGATTCAGTCGAGCCGTTGATGATCGTCCAAATTCTATCGAGCTACTATTGGTACATGATCTTTTGTTATATGATATACTCGTTCATTGATTCTCGTATAATTATTCTTTTAGAGATATAGTTTACGTCGTTTTATTGATAATTTCTCATTGATACCATAGTGATTTTGATGGTACCATGATGATGTTTTGTTAATACTTTGGTCATGGTGATTTTCGTTGATACCATGATGATATATCATTGATACCATGGTTATTCTCGGTGGTGCCATGATGATATTTCGTTGATACCATGGTTATTCTCGGTGATTCCATGATGATATTTTGTTGATTCCATGGTGATTTTTTTTGATACCATGATGATGTTCTGTTGATGCCATGGTTATTCTCGGTGATACCATGATATTGTTTCGTTGATACCATGGTTATTCTCGGTGATGCCATGATGATGTTTCGTTGATACCATGGTTATTCTCGGTGATGCCATGATGTTGTTTCGTTGATACAATGATTATTCTCGGTGATATCATGATGCTTTTCGTTGATACTATGATCATTTATTCATTTTTATTGATATAATGATGATATTTTGTTAATACTTTGATGGTATTCATTGATCACTACATTGATAAATGTTGTTTTATGTAGTATATACACATATCATTTGTATCACGTAATCACACATTTTATACTTTTACGTTTATACTTTATGTACCATATGTTGTCGTGCGTATATATGTCGTCAAAAGAGTGGCGTCGCGAACCATCTCTTATGGCATTGTGAACGTAATTATTTCATTAACGATGCTAATAATTTTCATGAAATGTTTTTTTTTTGGAGTCTATGATCTATGTAGGATTGATCAAAGAATTGATTTTATGAAGACAAACTTGGTGACAATAAAAGATTTATGAAGATATGTTTGGTGATGCCATATTGATGACAACATGAAGACATGTTTGGTGATGCGATATTGATGACAAGCTACACAGCACATTCACGGAGACACTTTTGATTACAAGATAATCGATAGCTTTTACACCTCTTTATTGAACCTTTGTATTCATTATTGTATTGATAGGATAGGAATAATGTAACTCCTCATAAAACATTCATTGTAAAAGGAGTGATGTAGCTCCTCGTAAACATTTGTATATTCAATGATTTTTATAATATAACGGTGGGTGTATATAGAGCTGTGGGTTTTTCCCTTGATCCCCCAAGGGTTTTTTCATCCACAGTTAGGGACCCTTATTTGAGCGGGGGTGTTGAGCTTATATGTGAAGCTACTCAATATATGGCTTCTCTATATATGGCACTCAGGTCCCCTCTATATATACATCATCTCATGTGTGTATTCTACACACTTTGGGGTTCTACTTCTGTGCTCTCTCCTTCTCTCTCAACAGACCGCCTGGCTGCCGATGTTAAATTTTCTGAAAGGAGAATCTCCTTTAAGTTTAGGGAAAAAGACATGTATATAGATGCTAAGGAAATGGGTAACACTATTCCCATTGTACATACACCAACTTTCAACAAGTCAATAAAGAGCTCTATTTCCGTGTACATGATTTTTGTTAAAGATTCTCAAAATGAACCTAATGCTTTAACGAAAGAAAATACAAGAAACCAAAAGGAATTAGAGTTATCCAATTTTCTCAAGGGGTTTCAAGATGTTTTTATTGACGACATCCCTTGTGAGCTACCTCCGAAACAAGGTAATGATGACCATGCAATTGAACTTCTTCCAGGAAGTTCACCGCCTAACAAACCTCCTTATAGAGTGTCTCAAGCTCAACAAGAGGAGATTATGCGGCAAGTGCATGAGTTATTTGAGAAGGGCATGGTTCTAGCTCATCTCCATTTTGCTCACCTATGCTATTAGTGCAAAAGAAAGACGGCACATATCGTATGTGTGTCGACTATAGAGCACTAAATAGGATCACTATCAAGAATAGGTTTCCCGTTCCACGGGTAGAAGACCTATTTGATAAGCTACAAGGATCAACCAACTTCAGTAGGATTGACGTAAAAAGTGGCTATCATCAAATAAGGATAGTTGATCAAGATATTGTAAAGACCGCATTTCGTACCACATTTTGTCTTTACGAATACATTGTCATGCCTTTTGGCTTGACCAATGCACCAGCCACATTCAACCGCTTGATGGAGAAGCTGTTCAGGCCTCATCGAATCTTCACTGGAGTGTTCTTTGATGATATTATCATCTACTCTAATTTATTAGACGAACACAAGCAACATCTCCAGGTAATATTTCAAGTTTTAAGAGAGAATAAACTTTATGTTAATCGAAAGAAAAGTGAATTTTTCTTGCAAGAGATTCAGTATTTAGGTCACATTATCTCTCAAGATGGCATCCAAATGGATCCATTAAAGTTAGAGGTAGTAAAAGGATGGCCTAAACCAAGGAATCTTCATGAACTAAGAAGCCTTTTAGGTATGTGTGCATACTATAGATGCTTCATAGAAAAGTTCTCACAAATTGCGGGACCATTACATGACCTAACAAAGAAAAGCATTAGGTATACATGGTCTGCTAAGGAGAACAATGCTTTCGAAAATCTTAAAGAAAAGCTTATCTCTCAACCTGTGCTTACACTACCGGATCTCTCAAAACCATTTGAGGTCCAATGTGATGCTTGTGGTGATTGCCTTGGAGCTGTTTTGCTCCAAGAAAGGCACGCCATAGGCTATGAGAGTCGAAGGCTCGACCCTGTTGAGCAAGCTCTAGGCATATACAAAAAGGAAATCCTTGCAGTTCTACATGCCTTAGACTCATGGAAGCACTATTTATTGGGGACTCCTTTCATTCTGCGAATGGATCACCAAAGTCTTAAGTACTTCATGACGCAGACCAGGCTCTCCGACAACGAAATGAGGTGGGAAAAATTCCTTTCGCAATTTCATTTTCATATTGCTCACATTGCAGGCAAGCATAATCAAGTAGCTGATGAACTCTCAAGACGGACGAGAGTGCATGTGGTTTCCATAGCAACTCACACTGATCTATCTTCAATGATAGATGAGTACGCTATTGATCCCGATTTTAGAGATGTGATTTAAGCCCTTGCATTAGGGAAGAAAGAAGAACCATTTACTTTACAAGATGGTTATCTTCTCTATGGCAATAGGCTATGCGTTACTAACTCACTACGTCATAGTAATGTATGAATCTCATGCTCCACCTCATGCGGGGCATAGAGGGATTCAGTCTACCTTAAAGGGAATTGAAACATACTTCTATTGGCCTACCATGAAAGTGAACATACAAGAGTATGTTTCTAAATGTGTGGTATCCCAAAAGACCAAATTTGATAGAGGGAAGCAACTTGGATTGCTTCAACCCTTGCCAATCCCTAATTCACCATGGGAGAGCATATCCATGGATTTTATCTTTGGATTGCCTAAGTCTATCCATGGGAATACGGGAATATGGACGATAGTAGACACGTTCAGTAAACAAGCTCATTTTATACGTGTCAAAAAGACTATCAAAGCCCATCAAATGGTAACCCTCTTCATTTCAAAATTTTCAAGTACCATGGCTTGCCAATGTCCATAGTGTCGGATAGAGATCCTAGAATGACTAGTAATTTCTGGAAGGGTCTCTTTGAGAATTTAGGGACAAGGCTAAACTTCTCTTCGGCCTATCATCCACAAACGGATGGCCAAAGTGAAATAGCTAACCTAACAATTCTCGATCTACTAAAAGCCTATGTAACGGAAGTAGATCAAATATCCCAATGGGAGAAGTACTTACCCTTAGTGGAGTATGCTTACAATAACATTGTACATACTTCCACGGGAAAAACACCTTTTGAGGTAATCGAAGGAAGATCAAAAAGCCCCTTGCTACTTAAAGTACATGGGAAGATCTTCGCTACAGATGAGTATAGCCGAGACCTACAAGAATCTTTTCAAAAGATTAAGGATGCTATCTCTATCTCATAGCAAAGGCAAAAGGCTGCCGCTGACAAGCTCAGAAGAGCCCAAGCCTTTAAAGAAAACGATTGGGTCCTGTTAAAGTTTCCAAAGGCTCGATTAAGGCACACGACGGGCAAGAATCCTACGGGCCACCAAAAGTACTATGCTAAACTAGCAAAAACGTACTATGGTCCCTTTCAGATTCTTAGGCCAATCAATGAGATGGCCTATCAACTCAAGTTGCCCAATCATTGTCTCATACACAATGCTTTCCATGTGAGCCTATCAAAGCCTTACAAAGGAGAGCCACCTCAAGAACATACTATTGAAGACCCACCGGAGATCGAGGACCAAGAGGAGGGGCTGCAGCTCGAGTCCATTCTCCATCATGAAGACAAGGTATTAAGAGGCGATAACTATCCGACGATATCTTATTTATACTTTCAAGATGCTAGATGGATGAAAGGCATACAATTAAATGATAACCTAAACCTTGTCAATGCTTACAATGCTTCCCAAGAGTAAGCAAATGTACAAAATGTTAAAAATGAACAATTTCTTTTGTCTTATAAGACTCTCTTTTTCTTTATTGTGCACAAAAATGACGTAGTATGCATGGTTAGATCAAGTTTGCGGAGACGACGTCTCCCAAACACCAAGTAGAGCTTGTCACTCTACTATGGAAGACTGATAGGACTAATGTGCAGACATGCTTGCGGCAGTCTCAGGCTTTCAAGCGCTATGAGCGGGATGGAAACACACAGAAAGCCTCTATAATGACCCGACACACACTCTTGGAATGATACACACACACATTATGGGGCACCACTCGGCTTACACAACCAGCCTGGCCGAGACAGGAAACACACAGACGGAGTGAGAAGAGAGAGATTTCCCACTTGCCCACTCAACACTCACACACACACTCTCAATTCAGCTCAAAGGAGGAAAATTGCTGTTGTTTAGACTCAATGAAGCTCAGCCCAACACCAATGGGGCAAATAGTCTACACAGTATTGAGGAAATACACCAGATACAACCACAAAGTTAAGCAGAGGCTTCACTCACCGGAGACGATTACACAGAAAAACAGCAGAAAATATGTGAGGAATTTGGAAAAATGGACAGCGCCATTGCGTCCGGAACGCCCAAAAACCCCAATCTACAATGTCAAAGAGCTCAAATCCGACCTCGGATGAGCAGTTTAGGGCCAAAAAATGCTCCAAAAACAGCAAAAACACACTTGCGGCTGTTCCTCCTCTCTTCTCCACATTTTTTCTGGTATTCTCTCAGTTTTTTCAGTTCCCACACTTAGCTTTATTAGTTGGGCACCCGTGGCCTTTTAGATGACCTCAAACGGACCCCGAACAGGCCAAAAACTGACCTCGCAGTGCATAGTTGTCACCTTTTTGCATCATCCGCACACCTGGCACTCAGTTTTTCCAAATAATGCATCCCGCAACCACGTGAAGTGGCCCCAAAAAGTGGTCCTAATGATGACCTTTCTGCATAACTCTCACAAGAAAACACCCACGTTGTGTCCGTCCTCATCCGCGTGCAAATATTGATCCCGTTCGCCCTCCTGACGCCACTAGATGCCATTTGATGCACCTACTTACCTCATGTCGACGGCCCGCAGATAGCTTCCTCGGGAAGTTTTACGCGCTATAAACTCCTTATTATTGTAGAAAAAACATACTAGTACTAGTGATAATGAAAATCGATGAACTATGTACATGTTGTCCTACCTGTACACATGTGGGCCCCACGTAACCACCTGGCTCTGGAAAATGGGCAATTATTTATTTGATGCACCATGCATGTGTATGTACATATGCGCAATCCCTTGCTCCAAAAAACTCCTGACATAATTTGCCCCTCCCCTAGCCTGCTAGATCATTTATGATCAGCACCAGCAAAGAGAGATATGAGACTCGCCGCATCACAGGTCTCCTCATCCCTCACCAACACTGCTTTATCCACAGACAGCTCATCTTGCTCCATTATCATCAATCTAGCATGATACAATTTAAGACGCAATCCATTTACCCTTGACTTATGTAGAACACCATCCAAGTGAGCCAGCTGATATGTGCCATTTGGAAAACACTACACTACCTTGAAAGGGCCTTCCCACTTAATTTGAAACTTCTTTTCGAAGGTGTTGTCCAGCTTACTGTTGTAGCGCAAAACCAAGTCATGTTTCTTGATACCCTTACTTTTGAACTTTTCATTTATCTTTGCCAAAGCCTTATCCTGCATCTGCCCATAATGCTCCAATGCGCTCATCCTATCCAACTGGACCTCTCGTAACTGCAAGAGCCTCTCTTTGAATGCATCACTAGGTGGCCCAAGAAACTTCTCTAACATCTTGACCGCATAAAACTCTACCTCCACAGGCAATAGTGCTTCCTTTCCATACACCAAATGAAATGGAGTAAACCCTGTACCTGTCTTCACCGAAGTACGATAAGCCCATAATGCACTAGGCAATTCCAAATCCCAATTCTTTCCTTGGTGCTCTGTCACTTTAGAAAGAATTTGTACCAACTCACTATTGAATCTTTCATTTACGCCATTACACTGCGGGTAATAAGGAGTGGTATGATGGTGCCTAATCTTCATCTTTGTGCATAAGAAGTCTAGCAGTTTAGCTCTAAATCCTGGCCCCTTATCTGAAAGTAGCTCTAATGGCACCCCAAACTTGCAACTAGGGATTTCAAAATGATGTGATCACACTATAATTTCAGGTTAATAACAATAGAAATGCAAAATAACAAATATTATGTTAATTGACATTCATCTTTTTTGACCTGCAAGGAGACTTGGAGACCGGCTAAAGGCCCGCCGGGCTAAGTAGTTAACCCGCCGGGTCTGCCGGGTAAAGCCACTTCCCCGCCAGGCCCGCCGTGGCTATATAAAGACGACGCCGGTGCTTGTCTTTTTCACAAGAGAGGTACATTGAAAAGTCTTCTTCACCAAACTTTCTGGTAGCTTTCCACATTCTCAAAGCACTGTAGCAGTAACTTTTTAATCCCTTCCTTATTTTATTGATGTTTTTTTTAGTTTTTTGCGTTAAAACTCAAAGGTATAAAATTTCTTTTATCAAATCATCGTACGTGGATGCACTGGCATATGGTTTCAATTGCGGCTAGGTGTGTCATTGCAAAAGCGTACGATGATTATGTTTTATATTGCTCCCAGTCATTCATGCTTCGGCACATGGTTGCAATTGCGACTAGGTGTGTTAGATTGACGATAGCATCTGTTTGAAATAAGTCACCATGCGTGGATGCACTGGCACATGGTTGCAATTGCGGCTAGGTGTGTCATTGCAAAAGAGTAGGGTGACTATGTTTTATGTTGCTCCCAATCATTCATGCTTCGGCACATGGTTGCAAATGCGACTAGGTGTGTTGCTGCTAGAATGACAGGAGCATCTGTTAGAAAGAACTCACCATGCGTGGATGCACTGGCACATGGTTGCAATTGCCGCTAGGTGTGTCATTGCAAAAACGCAAGATGACTATGTTTTATGTTGCTTCCTGTCATTCATGCTTCGGCACATGGTTGCAATTGCGACTAGGTGTGCTCCTGCTAGAATGACAGTAGCATCTAATGCATGAATGTGTGCTCAAATAATTTCATAATGTTTCATATGCTTGAATCTTGAAAGAAGACATCGTGCGTGGATGCACTGGCACATGGTTGCAATTGCGACTAGGTGTGTCATTGCAAAAGCGTAGGATGACTATGTTTTATGTTGCTCCTAGTCATTCATGCTTCGGCACATGGTTGCAATTGCGACTAGGTGTGTTGCTGCTAGATTGACGGTAGCTTCTGTTTGAAAGAAGTCACCGTGCGTGGATGCAGTGGCACATGGTTACAATTGCGGCTAGGTGTGTCATTGCGAAAGTGTAGGGTGACTATGTTTTATGTTGCTCCCAGTTATTCATGCTTCGGCACATGGTTGCAATTGCGACTAGGTGTGTTGCTGCTAGAATGACAGGAGCATCTGTTTGAAAGAAATCACCATGCGTGGATGCACTGGCACATGGTTGCAATTGCAGCTAGGTGTGTCATTGCAAAAGCGTAGGGTGACTATGTTTTATGTTGGTCCCAGTCATTCATGCTTCGGCACATGGTTGCAATTGCGACTAGGTGTGTTGCTGCTAGAATTACAGGAGCATCTGTTTGTAAGTTGTTGTACGGTGAGGCATACTGCACTTTTTCTATACTGCACTTTTTTTTTCACGTAGAAAAGATCCAAATGGAGTGGCACATAGTTATATTTCACAATGTTTTATTTGCAATAATACCATTGCAGGCATAATGGATCCTTCTGCTACTTCAGTGATAGAGTTCAAAAAGAAAATTAGACAATTGTTGATTACAATCGTCAGTGCACTAGATCCCGACGATATAGCGCAAATTGTTGCAAATGAGTCTAGATTGCAATCATTATACAGTGAGATTGCCTGCAAAATTTTTTTGTTATATCCAGACAAAACAACCGAATCAATAATCTCAATACTGAGCAGTTGGGTGGGCAATTTGCCCAAGGTGGCCTCTGATTTGAATGAGGAATGCCCTCAAGAAGTAGACAAGGGTAATCTAGAGCATTGGAACGCGAGATGGAGAGCTGAAAAGGAGAGGTCAAGGCGAGCATCCCACATAGACACACAGTTTGGCCTAAGCAAGGAAATGCGAATGGCTATCACGAGAGTTATGGGGAGCAGCCAAGTTGGAGAACCGTTTATTGAGGAGGCTGCCATTGAGGAAACATCGGGTGCTATTGCTTCTGCCAGTCACCTGGAGAGCAGTAAATACAATTCTGAATGTAGTATGACTTTGGGCATTCCAATTAAGTCCATTAAGAAGATCAAGAAACTTGGGTCAGGGGCTTATGGCACAGGGTGGAAAGTTCAAATAAAAGGGATCAGTTTCCTTCCTGCAACGAATACTTATTGTGCCAAGGAGTTCAAAGGACAGGCCAAGCATTAGTGGAAAAGCTTTGCATCAGAAAGTGGAGTAGATCTCAACCATAGAGGGATTGTGAGGAGTATTGCCCACTCTGTAACATTGCCATGGTTTCTGATATTCCCCTACTTCAATGGGGGGACTTTAGGTGATCTTATGGAGACAGTGCCCCTTCCACATGGCTCTTTCACGATGCTTGTAGCGCATCAAGAGGGGAAAGGAAAGATCCCTGAAGACTTTAAATGGGAGCAGCCCTCTGAAGACAAGAAAAAACGTATCAAGAGCCTGTGCAATCATGCTCCCTCACTGATCCATGCCTTGGTGAAGGCATTGCGATTCGCACATGACGAGGGAGTGATCCACAATGATCTCCATCCATGGAACATCATGTTAGACTTTACCAAGGATCTCACTCCCCGTATTGGAATAATTGATTGGGGATTGGCTCTGTGTGTCGGCTTAGAGACACAAAAGACCAACAATACCGATGAAAACTCGCAAAAGCTTCATCCTTGGCGAGCTCCTGAGTTACTAGATGGCAAGAATTTATGCCCATGGACCAAGGCCACAGATGTGTACTCCATAGGATGGGTGATATGGCAATTTTATAAGTTTTGTGGAGAGTTCTCTGACTACTACAGCACAGATTGGTTTAAACATAAGGTTTCAGTGGAGGTACAAGCCATATCTAGGATTGTTGTGAAGGGTTGGGTGAGGAAGAAATCCACAGACAGAAAGACCTTGGCACTTTTGGACGAAGAATTAGAAAGATTTGAAGCCCAGCCAGAATGATGCTTACGCCCTCCCTCTGAAATGAGTGTAGCCTTTTTTTGATGGATATATGATGTACTTTATTAAGCAGGGTTTTCTGAGACTTGTGACTTATAAAAGCACTTTTAAAAATTGGGTTTTATGCGCAATGGATGATGTATGAGTAATAAAAACCCTTTGTTATATCTCAATAGACAAAAAATTTTCTATGAGTTTTGTTTTTTCTCTTAAGTTTCAAGCAATAAACCACGTGGAGTCACTGATTGTCATTCATTGATTTAAAAAATGGTGGTTACAAACAAATGTCTCCATCACAGCATTCTTATTTTTTATTAGTGATTCTACCATATAGTAGTTGGTGCAAAATCTAGTTTCGCACGGCAGTTTTAACATAGTAGACATCCTCTGACGATACATGTCAAGAACCTTCTGACGCTTCAAAACAAACTTGACTATTAAGCGAGCATTGTCTACTATCCATTTAAACCACTCTGTGTCCTCTCTCTTGTACCAATCTTGCAATACCAAGTTCAAGCTGTGTGTACTGCAACCAGCACTATATAGGTGAGAGAAGTGACTTTCAAGTATTCTACCTGCAGCCTTGCAATTTTTGGCATTGTCCATGATTACTTGGACAACATTTTCTTTTCCAAGTTCCTCAACTGCGTCGCCAATCGTGTCAGCTATAAAACTGCCAGACTTTATTTGACCAGAGCTATCCACATCTTTGATAAAACATTCACCACAAGGACATACAAGCATGATGTTGATCAATGGCCGCCTTTGAACGTTGGACCAACCATCACTAACTATGGTGTATCCAGATTGTTCTGTTGCATTTAATATTACCCTTTGAATATCCTGTTGTGTGCTTGTGTAACATTTATCCAACAGTTGGTTTCTCATATGGTGATATGTTGGAGGGGTAAATCCAGCACCATACTCCCCAATGCGTTTCCAAGCTGACTTCCATGCATCACGGGTGACAATGGCCAATGATCCCCCAGTGAAATAGACATCTTTAGCTAGTGTAAGTTGTGCTTCTTCTAAGGCAAGTGTTTTGAAGCTCTTCTGTAAGCTAACCTGTCTAATTTTTGACGAACCTACGTGAAAGTCAGGAGATCCATGGTTTGGAGGAGTACTTCCATCGATATGAGAAGTTGGTTCCCTACTTTGAGTGCTTCCATTGGTGGGCATTACACCCAATGATCCCTCATACTGGTTTGATCTTATCGATACGGGGGTGTGATGGTCAAAAGTAGAGAGTTTTGATCTTTTGCTCATGGAAATTAGCTTGCCAATTAAAGCTTTTAAGCGCATAGCTGCTTCTTCTGCACCTAATCCCTTGCACTTTCCTCCTTGAATTCTGGTATTGCCACCTAGCAAATGATCCCTTATTCTTGGTGCTCCTCCAGATTTCTCTTCGCCACAAAAGTTACATTTCCAATCTTGATACTTATTTAAATTTGTGGCAAAATTCCACTCGGGTCCTGGACTTTTTCCACCTGCCTTTCGCTTGCCCTGCGAAGTGGTGCCCTGCGAAGCAGGACTTGGCATCGAGGTAGGAGGTCTCCTCAAGGAAGCCAGGCTTGGGACACCAACACCATCGCTGACATTCCCGGTGGAAGACATACTTATTGGATGCGTGCAATACCAATAAACATAGCTCAGTATGCTATCTATTCTTTCAAGTATTATTCAAACCAAACATTAGTGTTATAATCAATATCACACACAAACGTAGTAGTGAAGCCTGAAGGGAATAACCTCAATCTACTCAAACATGAGCAAGCAAATACAACGGTGAATCAAATATGTGATGAGTCCATCCCAAAAGTAGAGATATCGACCCAAAGATTCACCTTCCTACCCCTTTCATGAATCAGTCCAGTCCAAAAAAGAACTAATGACCCATGATTGGAGCTCTAATCGAAATAGCAAACAAATACAACGGTGAATCAAACATGTGATCAGTCCATCCCAAAAGTAGAGATATCCACCGAAAGATTCACCTTCCAACCTCCTTTCATGAATCAATCCAGTCCAAAAAAGAACTAATGACCCATGATTGGAGCTCTAATCGGAATAGCAAGCAAATACAATGGTGAATCAAACATGCGATCAGTCCATCCCAAAAGTAAAGATATCGACCCAAAGATTCACCTTTCTATCTCTTTTCAAGAATCAGTTCAGTCCAAAAAAGAACTAATGACCCATGATAGAAGTTCTAATCAATATACCAATCAATTTAGCAAATATAACGGTGAACCAAACATGAGATTAGTCCATCCCAAATGTAGAGATACTGACCCAAAGATTCACCTGTCTACCTCCTTTCAAGAATCAGTTCAGTCCAAAAAATAACTAATGATCCATGATCACAGTTTCATTAAGTTTTAATTTTTTTAAAAGACTATTCATTCTTTTACCTTTAGTTTTTCTTCTAAATTTTAAAGGATGACCAAATTTAGAGGAAGCGGTGATGTGATGTGATGTCTACTACAGGGTTATATAGAGCCGCCAAATATGGAGGGGGTACATGACGGGGCCGGCGGGATTCTTGCTTTGCCCGCCGGGCCTGCTGGGGTTTGTGGTTGCCCCGCCAGTTCTACGTTTTCTACCGGTTTTCGTAAGTCATGACATTAGATATGTTATTAACATGAAAAAAATAGTGATAATAACAACAATAATTAACAGTTAACAAAATGCGTCATCGCGTAATTAAAATCCCTGCTTGCAACATATTTCATCATACACAAATTTTGCCACATCCTTTGCAGTGATCTGTTTTACTGCTATAGCCTCTGCCCATCTAGAGAGATAGTCCACTGCCGTCAAGATATAGCTTTTGCCCCTGCTTGTGATAGGTAACGGGCCTATTGCATCAATCCCCCACTTTTCAAACACATCAAATGCCATAATGGTTTTTCGTAGCTCTGGCTTCAACACTCTCTTCCCAAATGCTTGACACCTATTGCAAGACCTACACCAATGGTGAACATCCTTGTGCAAAGTAGTCCATACATACCCCTCTTGCAAAATCTTATGCAAGGTGATCTTTAGAGCAAAATGGCCACCACATGCGCCTTCATGATTCTCTTCCAACACTCTGTAAAGCTCCTCCCGCCAAGGTACACGTCTCAACACGAGATCAGCCCCTTTCATGTATAAGACATAACCAATCAATTTGTACCTGTATGCTCTATGCACAAAGCCATACTTCTTAGACTTCTGAATCTCCTTTGGAATGATTCCTGTTAGCAAAAACTCCTCTTCTTGAGCCAAACTTTCCCGGCCATGATAAAGAGGTAAGGTGGTCCTCAACACAAATAGCTCCCCAATCATACCTTGAGCTGCTTCATGTGCCTCTCCATTTATAGCACGTTCAATGTGTCTGATGATCCATGCTTCGAACTTTTTTAACAGGCCTTTAATTCTGAAGCACATTTCCTTCAATGAGGTGTTCTTGCTCTTCCACACACCCAGCACTTGCTTCACCACTAACAAGGCATCACCTTTTATGCTCAACCTTCGAACCCCATGCTTCAAAAAAATGTGTAATCCGGCTTCCAGAGTAGCATATTCAGCCTCATTGTTACTATAAGCATCCAATTTGAACCCTCTCTTGCATACTAGCTTCCCCTTTGGATCATAAAGTGCTATATCCCCTGAAGCTGCATCATGGCTCTTTCTGTATGAACCATCAAAGAACAACACATGTGCATTGCTGATCTGTGGCACTTCTTCAACTACCTTTCTCACCACCTCTTCCTTAACAATAAGGGGATTCTCCTTGTAGGTCAACAAATCAGCTAGGGTAGCCCTTGTACTATCTTCCACTAGAAAAGAGAACTCAAACTCTTGCAGCTCAATTACCCATTTCTTCACCACATTGACATGTTAGTACCATTAATTAACTGTGGCAAAAAGACATAACTCGTCAAGAAAACAAAAGGTCGTGGTAGAAAGTAATGACGAAATTGTCGACAAGCAAATATTACACTGGCCATCACTAGCTCTACTCCCGAGAATTTTCTCTCTGCTACCAGTTTCACTCGGCTTGCACAATACACTGGCCTCATATAATGGCTGCCCTTCCCCTTTTGCAATAGCATGGCTCCAATGGCATCATCCCCTACTGATGGATTTACATAAAACACTTTCTCCCAATCAGGAGCCTGCATGGCTGACAACCCCCCTAACACCTCTTTCACCTCTTGAAACACTTCTTCACACTTGTCATCCCATTGCAATGGATCATGCTTTGCCACTTGCTGTAATGGATAAAGAAGCTGTGAAGACAATGGAATAAACCGTGCCATGTACTTCACTTTGTGTATAAAAGTTGCCAATTGCTTCGTACTCGTAGGTGATGGAAGAAGAATAATAGACTTAACCTTTTCTCGATCAGCCTCAATGCCATTTTCTGACACCATATGGCCCAATAACTTCACCCTTGGCTATGCTAGATGACATTTCTTTGGATTTAGTTGTCCTCCACATTCATCATATCGAGCCAATACCATCTGCAGCTTCTCATGGTGTTCAACCCTACTACTGTAGACACATAAGTCATCCATGAAAGCTTTAACACAACTACCAATGAATGGTTCCAATACCCAATTTGCTCTCTCTTGATAGAAGGAAGGTCAATTTGACAACCCAAATGGCAATAATGTGTAGCAATAGCAGCCCCATGGCGTAATAAAAGTGGTCTTTGTGCGGTTTTTAAGAGCAATCTTCAATTGAAAATAGCCTGAAAAACCATCACACACACTGTACCTCTCATAACCTACCACTGAATCCAAGATCTGATCGATGAATGGAAGAGGATATGGGTTCTTCTTAGTGGCTGCGTTTAAGGGTTTAAAATCTACACAAATTCTCCACTTCCCATCCTTCTTTGGACTGACTACAATTGGACTCACCCATTCTGTGGTCTCCACAGGGACTATGAACCCTGCCTTCAATAACTTGTCCACCTCTTCTCGCAAGGCTTCCATTTGCTCTTTACCCATCCTTCTTAGCCTTTGCTGCACTGGCTTAGCACCTTCTTTCAGCTCTATATGCATCTCTTCACCCTTGAACCCTCTGATCTCTTCATATGAAGTAATGAACAAATCAGGAAAACTAGCCAGCATGTGCCAATATATATCCTTCTCCATAGCTGAGAGGTCTCCACTGATCATTTGTGTCATCAATTCCTGCTTCTTTGACAACTCAACCTTGGTTTTCATCAGCCCTTCAATCACTTCATAAGGCCCTTCACTTTCATCTTCAACCTCATTCGCAAATGCAACTAAACCAAACTCCTGGATTTCTTTGTCCATCAAAAGAAATGCAACATCAGCATCCTCATCACTGCTGGTAG
This sequence comes from Adiantum capillus-veneris, assembly GCF_014529385.1. Taxonomy (NCBI): domain Eukaryota; kingdom Viridiplantae; phylum Streptophyta; class Polypodiopsida; order Polypodiales; family Pteridaceae; genus Adiantum; species Adiantum capillus-veneris. The sequence goes on along the minus strand of NC_140940.1, from coordinate 61,003,377 downwards.
TGCTATCACTGTCCTCATCTGTCACCGTGGAAGAGTCTTCATCACTAGACTCATCCTCATCTTCATAAATCTCCTCTAATTGTTTCCTTGTGTCCATATTATAAAGCTTCTTGGTACCTGTCATTCCATAGAGGCTAATCGTACCATGTCGCCAATCTTGAACAGCTCCCACTGCACGTAACCATGGTCTGCCCAGTATAATAGGATATGCTCCCAACCCAGCTGGCATCACATGAAAATCAACCACTGCCTTTGCATCATATGCCTCCACTTCTAAGCTCTTTACAACACCCAAGAATTTTACTTTTTGATGGTTTGCCAATTTGATCCGAAAACCTGACACCCCAGCCACTATGAGACCCATCTTCTCAACGCATGAGTGTGTTATGATGCATATTTGGGCTCCGCCATCCACATAACCTTGTCCCAAATTTTTCCTTTTATGCCACACATCTACTGTTGGACAAATGTCTGGTAGCTCATCCATTGCCAACACCTTTACTGAACCTCTCTCTGGTTCTTTCTCCATTGGGTTAACAATCCTCTTCCACTCTCGCTTTAGCTTAGGCACCATCTCTATAAGCTGCCCAAAAGTAACATCTGCCTTCCTGCTCGTCAGATCCTCCTTCAAGTCATAGCTTAATTGCCCATCCCCTAGTGGAAAATCTGAAACATGAAACTTTCAACGAGCTCTCCTTTTCTCTTGGCCTTGACATCCTTGCCTTTATGGCTCTTTCCTTTCTTCTTACTAGGACCTGGGGCACTTCTTCCTTCCTTATCCTCTGTGGTCCTCTTCCCAATAGGCATCACTAATGTATCCTCTAGCTTTGATGCCTTCTCCAAAGTGACTACACTTGGCACTTTTGTCTTTCCCTTTTTCTCCTGGGTCAGTCCACTGGTTACTTCGTCTCCCTTAATTTCGATGCCATAATCATTTGACCTAGTTAGCACCTGTCTTTGCAATGGATACATGTCTCCCCCCATCCTTGGTGGCTTATCACATTGCAGGCTGATGTGACCCAACTCTCCACAATTATAACATGTGGGCATCTGCCTCCAAAACCTACCATTTCTTTGTGCAACACCATTCCTAGGCCTTTCTTCACAACCTGGCTGATTTGCAGACCTCCCTCGACCTCGATTATTTCCCACTTGACCTAGCATGTTTAGGCTGAGATTCTTCATCAAATCTACCACTTGCCTCATGTCTTGCCTTAGCCCATCATCTTGCACCGATGTAGTGACCACTGCTGGCATAACCTGAGTAGTAACAGGAACCACTGGTTCATATGATGAACCCCTGACATGCGACCTTGTAAAGACTCTATAGGATGAAATTTAGACCTCATGGGCAAAGACTCCACCCCTAACTGGCTCATTTTCCTCAACTTCCACTCTTTGTTCCTTGCTACCTCTAGTGCATCTTCATATGTCCTAGGCTTCTTTAGCTCCACTCTCCAACGTATATTCTCCCAAAGACCAGCCAAGAACCTGTCCTTCTTCATCATGTCAGGAGGGGGTACCTGTGGTGCTAAGGCCTTGCACATCCGCTCCCATGCCAATGAGAACTTACGTATGTACACATCTACTGGCTCACCTTCCTTTTGCACCAAACCTTGTACTTCTTGCCACACTTTGTCAGGATCTTCTATCTTCACAAACTCCACTTCCAACCCATGACTTAGATTGTCCCAACTCAATCTTACAGGTGGATCCGCTGCACGCAACTCCTCTTCAAATGTTTTGGACCAGACTCGTGAATCACTCTTCAAAAAAATTTGGAGAAGACGTAACATCTCTGCAGGGTCATGAATCTGGTTGCTAATGCAGGAAACCTCCATCTTTTCCAAAAAATCTTCCACATCTTCATCACTTCTTCCATGAAACTCTGGATAAGAGAAAGCCATGGCTACCCAAGTTACAATGCTTTGAGAACCCCTTTGAACACACGTGCAAGAACCCAAACTTTTGACTACCCAATCCCCAGAAACTTCAATGGAGCTCAACTTTAGATAAGGACAAACACATGCACGTCAAATCAGTTTTCATAGTTGATCATCGGAATTACAACATGCAAAGGACATTCCAAGATCTCTCGTAATCTTCTTGGCCCGAACATAAAGACTATGCACTGCTGAAAAAAAATCTTCCTGGACACATGAACATTTATCTGGATTCTTTGAGTTAAATGAAATGGAGTGAATTGAGGGCCATTTTGATCATCCATTAAAGCCAACCATGAAGCTCCCAAGAAGGCACACCTGACTTAACCTCTGATTTTGCCAAAATTTCAGTAGCATAACAGCATAAATGGCTCAAAAGACCAAAAAACCAGGCATCATAACTTGGAAAAATTTTGGCAGAGTTTTCCCAGAAATAGAGCAGTAGGAACCCAAAATATAGACTGTATATGTATGCATAAACTGTCAACAATAGAACCCGAGCATCAAGTAGGACTCACTAGTACATAGCCTATGGCGAGGTCACAAAAAGGGTGCTCCAGCTACCTGTATCACCGAAAGGATCTCCACATTTGAGAATCCCCCAGCTCAATAAAAACCTCACGCTATCGACCCTCACACGAAGGCTAATGCAAATCGAGTATAGTCAAGTCTCAGAAATGACTATCTTCCAGAACAAGTCTCAAAAATGGTTGGGACTGCCAAATACAACCAAGTATGGCTCCACAAATGCGTACAATGGCAGTTTCCACAAGTAACGTACAATCCAGCAGACAATGCGCTCAAAGAGGCGCCGAGTGATGCATACCCACAACAATTGCAAGTGACATCACTGCTAGTATATCACTGTACTCCAGCTACCTGTACCTGTGTGAATCACCTGTACTTGTAACCTGTAACCTGTAATCTTCAACCTGCAACCTGCAACCTTTAAGCTCGAATCTCGAAGCTTGAAGCTCGAAGCAGAAGGTACTCGAAGAAGATCCTCCGTGGGGGCGCCAAAAGAATGTGAGCGGGATGGAAACACACAGAAAGCCTCTATAATGACCCGACACACACTCTTGGAATGATACACACACACATTATGGGGCACCACTCGGCTTACACAACCAGCCTGACCGAGACAGGAAACACACAGATGGAGTGAGAAGACTGAGATTTCCCACTTGCCCACTCAACACTCACACATACACACTCACACACACACTCTCAATTCAGCTCAAAGGAGTCAAATTGCTGTTGTTTAGACTCAATGAATCTCAGCCCAACACCAATGGGGCAAATAGTTTACACAGTATTGAGGAAATACACTAGATACAACCACAAAGTTAAGCAGAGGCTTCACTCACCGGAGACAATTGCACAGAAAAACAGTAGAAAATTTGTGAGGAATTTGGCAAAATGTACAATGCCATTGCATCCGCAACGCCCAAAAACCCCAATCTACAATGTCAAAGTGCTCAAATCCGACCTCGGATGAGCAGTTTAGGGCCAAAAAATGCTCCAAAAACAGCGAAAACACACTTGCATCTATTCCTCCTCTCTTCTCCAACTTTTTTCTGGTCTTCTCTCAGTTTTTTCAGTTCCCACACTTAGCTTTATTAGTTGGGCACCCGTGGCCTTTTAGATGACCTCAAACGGACCCCGAACAGGCCAAAAACTGACCTCGCAGTGCATAGTTGTCACCTTTTTGCATCATCCGCACACCTGGCACTCAGTTTTTCCAAATAATGCATCCCGCAACCACATGAAGTGGCCCCAAAAAGTGGTCCTAATGATGACCTTTCTGTATAACTCTCACAAGAAAACACCCACGTTGTGTCCGTCCTCATCCGCGTGCAAATATTGACCCCGTTCGCCCTCCTGACGCCACTAGATGCCATCTGACGCACCTGCTTACCTCATGTCGTCGGCCCGCGGATAGCTTACTCGATAATTTTTACGCGCTAAAAACTCCTCATTATTGTAGAAAAAACATACTAGTACTGGTGATAATGAAAATCGATGAACTATGTACATGTTGTCCTACCTGTACACATGTGGGCCCCACGTAACCACCTGGCTCTGGAAAATGGGCAATTCTTTATTTGATGCACCATGCATGTGTATGTACATATGTGCAATCCCTTGCTCCAAAAAACTCCTGACAGCGCAAAATGGACTAATCATCCATTGTGGAATGATGGCGTAGGGTAACATAGGGATCCTCTACCCGCTAAGAAAAGGACTCATGAATATCCTTTATCTTCTCTACAACATAGTCGAGGACGACTATGATTTCAAGAGAGAGCTAATGTCATAATAATCAATATCTAATTCTCCTAAATGATTTTATCATATTAAACTAATCATTTAATGTGGGGAAGTGCCAAGGGAGAAAAAGCTAGAATATTGGTTAAGCTAGCAGACCGGCCACAGTAGGGATCCAAAGGGGGGGCCATCTGCAAAATATCCATGTGAAACAGTGGTCTAAAAAGACCCTAAGGTTCAGCCCATTAAGACTTCCAAAATGCTAAGGTTCCAAAATTCAAAGGTTGTGTCCAAAGGTCAACCCTAGGGAAATTGGATGCTTTGTGTGTGACCAAAAAAGTCTTTCAATATCCCTACATAGGAGGGGGCGAGCCTAGCAAGTAGGGGATGGGAGAGAAGGACACACACACACACACAAGCTCCCTTTACACAAAGGGAATGAGGGACACATGTCAGCTCCCTAGGCCAGATGCCCACAAGGTGTACCCAATTCCTATTGGATGACCCTTGAAGTGGACCAATGAGAATTAAGCTAGAGTAAATTTAGCCTAATTAATTTTAAAACACTTAATGAAAAGAACCAATGAAAATTAAGTGATTATTGGACAGCCTGTGAAGGGGTCCAATAGGAATTGAGCAGCCCAATGCGCTACTTAATTCCTATTGGTCAGAATGGGGAAAGGTCCAATGGGGATCTAATTCATTTAAATCAATTAAGTTTAATTGATTAAGCTCTCACAAAAGGGGAAAGGGGGACACATGGCAGAAGGCTATCACTTATGCTGCTTAATAGCCATTGGCTTGCTTGGGGAGGTCCAATGGGGAGCCTGCAAGAGCAAATAGCAAGAGGGCTCGCCCAAGAGAGAGAGGGGGCTAATTTTTGCTAGGAATTATCACACACACACTTACACAATCTCATGTGTGAAGAAAGAGAAGACTATCTCTTCCCGAGCTTTAATGGAGAGCTCATCACCTACTCCAAGCTTGTGAGATAGAAGCCTACATCGACACACTCTTGGCTTGTGGATGCAAATCCAACCAAGATCCAAGATTCAATGCATGCTCATATCCTCTACCAAGCTAATTACTAAGCTAAAGCTATGCTAATATGAGTGATTATGTGAGGAGATGTACATCTTTCTCGTAAGATACTCCTTCCTCTCAATATACTCTCATACCCTACTAGCTCTCACCATCTTCGAAGGTGTGTGAGGTCTTTGGTCTGAGAACGGGGATAATTAAAGTTGTGTTTACTAAGTGTTTTTCTTAGTGCATGAAGCTTTCATCTTCATTGCACTAGCTAGTCTTGAAGCAACACATAGAATTGTATTGTACAATGTCTCTCTTGATGGGAGAAACCATAATACAAAGCCTTTTGGAGGGGGGACCGGCTCCATGAAAATCTGGTCCTCAACTGTTGTCAATAGCTTAATTTCTCTCTCTTTTGAAAGTATTGTTGATGCTACCTAACTAGGTGTTATGCTTTTTGTTGCTCTCTCCACCCAAGCACTCTTGTAATTCTCATTAGGAATCTATTCTAATGAAATGCCCACTATGTTCATGCTAATTTCTACTACACACAAGTTATTAGGCCATTAAATGTTACACCTGACACTATGGAAATTGAGTTAGAATCTATAGGCAAGCTGGTCATTTACCTTAAGTGGGGAAAGCTCTCAGGATCATGTTATCATTGTGGACATCTGGGACCTTTCTTCAAGAATTGCCCTACATTAGCTAAAGGCTCAGTCGAGTTGATTCCCTCTTATCCTGGCAGTAAGCACTTGGTGCCCGAAGAACAAATTTTTGGCAAAACAGGTTCAGATTCTATAGAGCAACCTTCCCTCCCTCTTGCTCAAGCAGCTACCCCTGAATATGAAGTCCCTCCTAGTAGGTTTAAAACAGCATCTTTTATACAGGAGATAGGAATAAACCCTCCCCTAATGTAGGGAGCCAAGCCAACTCCTCTCCCTGCTCTTCTAGGAACCGAAGATCTCTAGACAAGGGTAAAAGAGTGGTTGACTCTCACGAATACCACTCATCAAATAAAACTTTCAGGACTCGAGCAAGCATATCCGGATATACCTCACCTAATGTGTTTGATGTTCTTCAAGATATCCCTTCCTCACATACTTTGGCAGCTATTGACTCTATGCTCATGCAACACTCTGCCACTAAGAGCAATGCAGCTCCAAACCATGTCAATATTGAGGTGCTGATGAAAGATAATCCTAGTGATGAGGAAACTCAGTTAGTTATGGATACCCCTCAATAATTCTCCTCATGAAAGTTGCATCCTTCAATGTTAAGGGTCTCAAATGCCCCTCTAGGCTGCTGGTATTTGAAAATCTATTGCTGACCTTTGATTTCGATATCTATGTAGTTCAAGAGCATAAGTTGCATGATAAAGCTAGGGATGTAATGTTGTCATAATAATGAATGTCTAATTCTCCTAAATGATTTTCTCATGTTAAACGGATCATGTAATATGAAGAAGTGCCAGGGGAGAAAAAGTTAGAATATTGGTTAAGCTAACAAACCGGCCACAATAGGGATCCCAAGGAGGGCAAATAGGGATCCAAAGGGGGGGGCATCTGTAAAAGAGCCATGTGCAACAATGGGATTAAAATACCCTAAGGTTCAGCCCATTAAGATTTTCAAAATGCTAAAGTTCCAAACTTCAAAGGTTGTGTGCAAAGGTCAAACATTGGGGGAATTGGATGCTTCATACCCCGCTAGCTCTCACCATCTTCGAAGGTGTGTGAGGTCTTGCGTCTGAGACCGTGAGGGAATTGATGTTCTGTTTGATAAGTGTTTTGCGTAGTGCATGAAGTTTCCATCTTCATTGCAGTAGCTAGTAGTAGGGGATAAAAACAATTAATAAAAGAACCAATAAGAATTAAGCTCTCTAGAAGACTATTGAACAATCTCCCAAAGGAACCAATGAGCATTCAACAGCTCAATGGCTTGCCTGATTCCTATCGGCCAGGAGACAAAGGGGTCCAATGAGAGTTTAGTTGAATTAAATAAATACCTAAAGATCTCACAAAAGGGAAAAGGGGGACACATGTCAGAAGGCTATCACTTATGCTCCTTAATTACCATTGGCTAAGCTTGGGGAGGTCCAATCGGATGCTAGCAAGAGCAAATAGCAAGAGGGGTCAACCAAGAGAGAGAGGGGGCTGATTTTTCAAAGGCATTATCACCTACACACTCACACTAGCTCATGTGTGAAGTAAAGAAGACTCTCTCTCCTTCTTAAGCTTTAATGGAAAGATTATCACCTACTCCAATCTTGTGACAAGGAAGGCCTACACCAACAACTCTTGGCTTTGTGATGCAAATCCAACCAAGAGCCAAGCTTCAATTCATGCTTATCTCCTCTACCGTGCTAATTACTAAGCTAAGCTATGCTAATATGAGTGATTATGTGAGGAGATGTACATATTTCTTGTAAGAATACTCCTTATTCCTCTCAATCTACTCTCATACCCCGCTAGCTCTCACCATCTTCGAAGGTGTGTGAGGTCTTGCGTCTGAGACCGCGAGGGAATTGATGTTGTGTTTGATAAGTGTTTTGCGTAGTGCATGAAGTTTCCATCTTCATTGCAGTAGCTAGTAGTGAAGGAACACAAGAAATTGTATTGTAAAATGTCTCTCTTGATGGGAGAAACCATAATACAAAGCCTTTTGGAGGGAGGACCGGCTGCATGCAAATCCGGTCCTCAACTATTGTGAATTGCTTAATTTCTCTCTCTTTTGAAGTATTGTTCATTCTATCTAACTAGGTGTTATGCTTTTTGTTGCTTTCTCCACCCAAGCACTCTTGTTAATCTCATTAGGAATCCATTCTAATGAAATGCTCACTATGTTCATGCTATTTTCCACTACACACAAGTTACTAGGCCATTAAATGTTACAAATGCGCTTTAAAGGATACAGTCTATTTTTTGGTGGAAAAAAAGGACAATACTCAGGTACTTTGACATATACTCCCTCAAGCCTCAATGGATCCTTAACCATAAATCAAGGAGATGCTCTGTCTTCCAAGTGGAATCCCAATGGGGACCAATGCAAATAAGTAATTTTTATTCTCCTAATGATGTTGCATCTAGAATAGAGTTGTGGAGATGGCTCCCCCATCTAAACTGGCCACAAGGTATGCTTGGAGGAGACTTTAACATGGTCGAGACCTTTGACCAAACCACCTCCTTATCTACTATAATGTCGGCACCTCAAAGCTCTGAATGTGACACCTTGCAGAGCCAAACTCATTTGGCTGATGCCTGGACTGGTGCTTCTAGATCCTTTACAGGATTCATCTTTCACTCCCTATCCCACCAAGGATCCTGGTCTAGAGTAGATACACTCTACTTTGTTGGATCTGGTTCGCTCCCAAACTCAAAAAAAATATAAGTTGATGTTGGTATTGCTCTATTAGATCACTTTCCTATTGTTTCACAACTTATTGATATCGAAATGCAAAATATGAAGCCAGCAAGAATTCCAAACCCTTAATGATTAATAACACATTTCTTACTCAGGAGTTGTTCAGGATATAGGTCCTTGATCTTATTCATTCTGCATTTGTTGCTAACCCAAACCCTCTCTCAGCCTGGTTGTGTATAGTCTCTAACATGTAGCATTACATCAGAACTGTTGATAAATTGAATGCTGAAAAAGGCAGTGCTAGAGAAAGAGAAAAACAGCTTGTGCTCAAACCTGGTAGACAGTCTACTGCGTTGTGTCACAAGGAAATACAAGAGCTAACTCCTGCTAGAGATGTAATTTTAGATATTTGGAAAATGGATCAATGTAAAAAATAGAGATATCTATGTAGACAATGGGTGGTTGCAGATGGAAAAGACTCATCCAAATCCTTTTATAAAAAACTCAAGTAAAAAAAGAAAGGCAGAATCTGTCAGTTCTTCACAATGGCGATAGGCCTCCTCTAACCAAGGGAACTGAAATTCTAGATATGACTACCCAGTATTCTAGTGCTCTACTTAATGTAAGCCCAGATGTATCTTCTGAAAGAATAAATGCTATGGAATCTCTCTTTGACTACAGTCACTCCATGCATTGAGGTTGCAAAAGCTTACAGCTTGGAGCAACCACTAAATGAGGCAGAGTTGGAATATGTGTTGAGCAAAATTACCAAATGAAAAATGTCCTGGCATCTGTGGATTATCCAAGGAATTATGCAGTCCTTTTGGTCAGAATTGAAAGGAATAGTGTGCCCATTGCTGAATGCGATTTGGATGTCTCAATGCATGGATCCTGCCCTCAAGCATGGAATCATAAAGCTGATCCCTAAGAACACCTTCCCTAAAACTTTGGCTGATTGGAGGCCCGTCACCACGACGGGGATTCTTTACGAAATACTGGCCAAATCTATTGCTATAAGAATAGCACCTGAAATGTGAAAACACATTCACCCTACCCAAAGAGGCTTCATTTATGGCAGGTCTATTTATGATAACATACTCACAGTCCAACTAGGTATAGATCATACTATAAATTATAAGCAGGACATGGTTATGTTTCAAATTGATTTTGTCAAGGCTTTTGACACAATGCAGTGGGATTTTGTGCAAAGTGTACTAAAGAAGATGGGGTTTGGCAACAGAATAAGCAACTTCATCAACTTGTTGGGGCAGCATGCCTTTTCCAAAATTGTGATTAATGGTAGACTCTCTGAGAAGGTGAGTATTGCGAGATTTTTTAGGCAAGGTTGTCCTATCAGCCCACTTTTTTTTGTTGTTGCAACTCACCCTTTGTATTCTTCTTTGGATGCTGTGGCTGCAAATGGGCCTATATCAAACCAGTACCCTATAGCTATCCGATGTTCAACGGTCTTCCTCCGTCTCTTGTCACCTGTGAACAATATTTGGGAAAACTGTGAACAGTATTCGGGAAAAAAAATCCAAACATACAAAATTCCTTTCCTTCTTTATTTCAAGATGAAATTTTAGAAAATTAGGCTATTTTTTTTAAAAAATTACACTATTTTTGTCTATTCTGGGGCGGCATTTCTCCTTTTCCCCGTGCCCTCAACCGGAATTTTTTAAATTGAAAAGGGCTCGATATTAAGCTAACACATTTCTCCCGAACAATGCCTGTGAAGAGCTGCCTAGAGGCACTCAACAAGCTTGCACATTTTTGCAGCGATCGTCTAAACCCACTGCCCAGCCTTAGTGTTGTTCACACTGGGCAACACATGGCCTGCAAAAAGCGCTCTTGTGTAGGTTGCTGCAAGCAAATTTTTGGTTCTTCAAGCGGGTTTCTCCCCTTAGGTGGTTGAACCAGGTCGAACAGAAACACGCGAGAAAACATTGTGCTTGGGCATTACTTAGCATGTCATGCTAACATCCCATTGCTTTAAAAAATGCATAGTGTGAACTGCATTACCTCAAGCGCTTCAACTGGTTGGTCCATGTAAACTCAGCATGAGCAGTGTAAACCCAACCTTAAACAATTCCTCTTCATCTATATCTATATTATCTACTGACAAGACTAGAATTTTGGCAGCAACATTCTACACATGTCAACCTATGCTTCGTTAATAGATTCTATCTATTAGCGAGGCTCGACTTTCAAAAACAACATTGGACACATGTCAACCTAAGCTTCATCCAAACACTCCAGGTGCACGCGTGCAGACTAGAATTCTGGCAGCAACATTCTACACATGTCAACCTATGCTTCATTAATAGACTCTATCTATCAGCGAGGCTCAAATTTTGACAACAACATTGGACACATGTCAACCTTAGCTTCATCCAACCACTCCAGGCGCACGCATGCGCATGTGCACGTGTGCACACACACACACACACACACACAGAGGAGAGAGAGAGAGAGAGAGAGAGAGAGAGAGAGAGAGATGCAGATTTCTGATGCGAGGGATCTGCTTGGCATTTTACTGGACGATTCTCTATCTCTGTGAGAGGTTGAGGGATCCTTGGGCTTCGTTCTCCCGACAAGGCCCATGTCGCGTATTCTACTCAGACTCAAAATTGGACCTTCTCCTACTAGCACTCACTTCAGCCGTCTTATCTCAGGTCCTTGTTTGACCACTTTGCACCATGGCTCTACCAACGGTGTTTTGTCTGAATCCTAAGGAGGCATCCATGCCACCTATAAGGGCTGACAAAGGCACACTCTCTAAAGCTGAACTAACCAGTTGCCTAACTGAGGAATTAACCTCCGACCCTTAAGTTAAAGGGAAGCATACAGTTTGCATCCCTGCCATAACAGTCATGTCTCAGGTCTCAGCTTTTTAGAGTCGTGCTATAGTGCTGTATTTTACAGGAAAACTTCCGACCCTAAATGAGATAGCAGGTTATTTGGACGAGGGCTTTAATAAAGTTGTAGTCGACAAGTTTTTCTACAATGGGTTGGACTGTATGAAGTTCTGTTTTTTTTCAGAGGATTGAAAAGCCTTTCATTCTACCTCATTAATTATCTTATGTGGGCAAGTTGTTCATGTTCTTCCCTAGCAGCCGGTCAAGCAAATTAAGGAGGAATTGTTGTCTAAATGCCCAGTATGGGTTAATTTTATGGACTTACTTGCTTTTTTATGGACTTGTATCAAGGATTTGACCGTCTCCCTAGGCAAATTTCTATTTGCCCCCACAGCTATCAACTGTCCCAACAAGAACAGAGCTTGTGTTATGTGGAACACTGATAAGAAGATGCCTGACACTATGGAAATTGAGTTAGACTCTATAGGCAGGCTAGTCATTTACCTTAAGTGGGGAAAGCTCTCAGGATCATGTTATCATTGTGGACATCTGGGACCTTTCTTCAAGAATTGCCCTACATTAGCTAAAGGCTCAGTCGAGTTGATTCCCTCTTATCCTGGCAGTAAGCACTTGGTGCCCGAAGAACAAATTTTTGGCAAAATAGGTTCAGATTCTATAGAGAAACCTTCCCCCCCTCCTGCTTAAGCAGCTACCCCTGAATATGCAGTCCCTCCTAGTAGGTATAAAGCAACATTTTTCAGACAGGAGGTAGGAATAAAAACTCTCCTCATGTAGGAACCCTCTTCTTCTAGGAATCCAAGATCTCTAGACAAGGGTAAAAGAGTGCAGGACTCTGATGGATACTAGTCATCAAAGAAAACTTTCAGGACTCAACCGGGAATATCAGGATATACCTCACCTAATGTGTTTGATGTTCTTTAAGATATCCCTTCCTCACATACTTTGGCAGCTATTGACTCTGTGCTCATGCAACAGTCTGCCACTAAGAGCAATGCAGCTTGAAACCATGTCAATATTGAGGTGCTAATGACAGATAGTCCTAGTGATGATGAAACTCAGTTAGTTATGGATACCCCTCAATAATTCTCCTCATGAAAGTTGCATCCTTCAATGTTAAGGGTCTCAGCCACCCCTCTAGGCTACTAGTATTTCAAAATTGATTGTTGACCTCTTATTTGGATATCTGTCTAGTTCAAGAGCATAAGCTGCATGATAAAGCTAGGGATGTAATGCACTTTAAAGGATACAGTCTGTTTTTTGGTGGAAAAAAATAACAATACTCATGTACTTTGACATATATCAAAAACTCCCTCAAGCCTCAATGGATCCTTGACCATAAATTAGGGAGATGCTTTGTCTTCCAAGTGGAATCCCAATGGGGACCAATGCAAATAAGTAATTTTTATGCTCCTAATTGTTGAGAGAGAAGGAGAGAGCACAGAAGTAGCTAGAACCCCAAAGTGTGTAGAATACACACATGATGATGTATATATAGAGGGGACCTGGGTGCCATATATAAAGAAGCCATATATTGAGTAGCTTCACATATAAGCTCAACACCCCCGCTCAAATAAGGGTCCCTAACTGTGGATGAAAAAACCCTTGGGACATCAAGGGAAAAACCCACAGCTCTATATACACCCACCGTTATATTATAAAAATCATTGAATATACAAATGTTTACGAGGAGCTACATCACTCCTTTTACAATGAATGTTTTATGAGGAGTTACATTACTCCTATCCTATCAAATACAATAATGAATACAAAGGTTCAATAAAGAGGTGTAAAAGCTATCGATTAGCTTGTAATCAAAAGTGTCTCCTTGAATCTGCTGTGTAGCTTGTCATCAATATTGCATCACCAAACATGTCTTCATGTTGTCATCAATATGGCATCACCAAACATATCTTCATAAATCTTTTATTGTCACCAAGTTTGTCTTCATAAAATCAATTCTTTGATCAATCCTACATAGATCATAGACTCCAAAAAAAAAACATGTCATCAAAATTATTAGCATCGTTAATGAAATAATTACGTTCACAATGCCATAAGAGATGGTTCGCGACGCCACTCTTTTGACGACATATATACGCACGACAACATATGGTACAAAAAGTATAAACGTAAAAGTACAAAATGTGTGATTACGTGATACAAATGATATGTGTATATACTACATAAAACAACATTTATCAATGTAGTGATCAATGAATACCATCAAAGTATTAACAAAATATCATCATGATATCAATAAAAATGAATAAATGATCATGGTATCAACGAAAAGCATCATGATATCACCGAGAATAATCATTGTATCAACGAAACAACATCATGGCATCACCGAGAATAACCATGGTATCAACGAAACATCATCATGGCATCACCGAGAATAACCATGGTATCAACGAAACAACATCATGGTATCACCGAGAATAACCATGGTATCAACAAAACATCATCATGGTATCAACAAAAATCACCATGGAATCAACGAAATATCATCATGGAATCACCGAGAATAATCATGGTATTAACGAAATATCATCATGGCACCACCGAGAATAACCATGGTATCAATGACATATCATCATGGTATCAACGAAAATCACCATGACCAAAGTATTAACAAAACATCATCATGGTACCATCAAAATCACTATGGTATCAATGAGAAATTATCAATAAAACGGCGTAAACTATATCTCTAAAAGAATTATTATACGAGAATCAATGAACGAGTATATCATATAACAAAAGATCATGTACCAATAGTAGCTCGATAGAATTTGGACGATCATCAACGGCTCGACTGAATCGGAACGATGTGTAACTGGCTTCTGCGGCAAAGTTACGTCAGTAACAAATATATAATTGATGAAGAAAAATATAATTGAGAAGTTTTTAATTATGAGAAAAATCAAAAGCAAAAAGTAAAATTTTGATTTTCAAACATATTCGCAGTCCGAGACGATAACCCAAAATCAGTGCAGAATTTATAGAAACTTTCTTCTGCAAATTTATAGACCACATCGATTCCGGTTTCGCACGTGGGTAGTTTCTGCAAAATCCTCTTCAATAAGCAGAAAAATAAAAAACAAAAAACGGAAATTGCTTTTTAGGTATGTACACAGTCCGCGAACGATAACTCAAAATCGGTGGAGAATTTGAAAACACTTTCTTCTGCAAAGTTGTAGACCACATCGATTCCAATTTCTCAAGCGGGTAGTTTCTGCAAAATCGTTTTCAATAAGCAGAAAAATAAAAAACAAAAAGCTAAAATTGCTTTTCAGTTATGTACGCAGTCCGCGAACGATAACTCAAAATCGGTGCAGAATATGAAGAAACTTCCTTCTGCAAAGTTGTAGACCACATCAATTCCTGTCTCTCTACTGGGTAGTTTCTGCAAAATCGTTTCTAATTAGCAGAAAAATCAAAAACAAAAAGCAAAAGTTGCTTTTCAGGTATGTACGCAATCCGCAAACGATAACTCAAAATCGGTGTAGAATTTGAAAAAATTTCCTTCTGCAAAATCGTTTCCAATTAGTAGAGAAATCAAAAACAAAACGCGGAAGCTGTTTTTCAGGTATGTACGCAGTCCGCGAACGATAACTTAAAATCGGTGCGGAATTTGAATACTTCCTTCTGCAAAGTTTCTGCAAAATCGATTTTGATCAGGAGAAAAATCGAAAACAAAAACGTACTGCTCTGATACCATGTTGAGAGAGAAGGAGAGAGCACAGAAGTAGAACCCCAAAGTGTGTAGAATACACACATGAGATGATGTATATATAGAGGGGACCTGGGTGCCATATATAAAGAAGCCATATATTGAGTAGCTTCACATATAAGCTCAACACTAATGATGCAGCATCTAGAATAGAGTTGTGGAGATGGCTCGCCCATAGGTATTCTTGGAGGAGACTTTAACATGGTGGAGACCTTTGACCAAACCACCTCCTTATTTACTATAAGGTCGTTGGCTCAAAGCTCTGAATGTGACACCTTGCAGAGCCAAACTCATTTGGATGATGCCTGGACTACTACTTCTAAGATCCTCTATAGGATTCATCTTTCACTCCCTATCCCACCAAGGATCCTGGTCCAGAGTAGATAGAATCTACTTTGTTTAATCTGCTTGGCTCCCCAACTCAAAAAAAATAAAAGTTGATGTTGGTACTGCGCTATTAGATCACTTCCCTATTGTCTCACAACTTATTGATATCGAAATGCAAAATATGAAGCCAGCAAGACATGTAGCAATACATCAGAATTGCTGGTAAATTGAATGCTAAAAAAGGCAGTCATAAGGTAATGCAAGCCAGAGAAAGAGCAAAACAGCTTGTGCTCAAAGCTGGTAGACAGCCTACTGCGTTGTGTCACAAGGAAATACAAGAGCTAACTGCAGCTAGAGATGTAATTTTAGATATTTGGAAAATGGATCAATGTAAAAAACAGAGATATCTATGTAGACAATGGGTGGTTGCATATGGGAAAGGCTCATCCAAATCCGTTTATAAAAAACTCAAGTAAAAAAAAAGGGTAGAATATGTCAGTGCTTTACAATGGCGATAGGCCTCCTCTAACCAAGGGAACTAAAATTCTAGATATGACTACCTAGTATTCTAGTGCTATACTTAATGTAAGCCCAGATGTAGCTTGTGAAATAATAAATGCTATTGAATCTCTCTTTGACTACAGTCACTCCATGCATTGAGGTTGCAAAAGCTTACAGCTTGGAGCAACCACTAAATGAGGCAGAGTTGGAATATGTGTTGAGCAAAATTACCAAATGAAAAATGTCCTGGCATCTGTGGATTATGCAAGGAATTTATGCAGTCCTTTTGGTCAGAATTGAAAGGAATAGTGTGCCCATTGCTGAATGCAATTTCGATGTCTCAATGCATGGATCCTGCCCTCAAGTAGGGAATCATAAAGCTGATCCCTAAGAACACCTTCCCTAAAACTCTGGCTGATTGGAGGCCCATCACCATGACAGGGATTCTTTACAAAATGCTGGCCAAATCTATTGCTATCAAAATAGAACCTGAGCTGCAAAAACTTATTCATCGTGCCCAAACAGGCTTCATTGATGGCAGATCTTTTTATGATAACACACTTATAGTCCAACTAGGTATAGAACATACTATAAATTATAAGTAGGACATGGTTATGTTTCAAATTGATTTTGTCAAGGCTTTTGACATAGTGCAGTGGGGTTTTGTGCAAAGGGTACTAAAGAAGATGGGGTTTGGCAATAGAATAAGCAACTTCATCAACTTGTTGGGGCAGTAGGCCTTCTCCAAAGTTGTGACTAATGGTAGATTCTCTGAGAAGGTGAGTATTGCAAGATTTTTTAGGCAAGGTTGTCCTATCAGCCCACTTTTTTTTGTTGTTGCAACTGACCCTTTGTATTCTTATTTGGATGCCCTTGTTGCAAATGGGCACCTGCAAACTCTTTATCTGGGCTCTAAACAAGTAACAGGTAAAGGTTTTGTAGACGACACCTTTGTGTTCCTCAAAGAAAACAATATCAATGTATTGCGATGTATAAAAGTACTAGAGTTATATGCATTAGCAGCTAGGTTAAATCTAAATTTAACCAAATCTGCCCTCATTGATATTTGAGTCATGGAATTTGATGCTCTAATTTGGTCTGGGAAGAGGTACCCAAAAGGCCATGTATTCAGACACTTGGGATACCCCATTGGAGTGGGTGCGTCTCAAACCGATTTGCAACAATGGGTAGTGGAAAAGGTGCAAGCCAAAATTGTAGCTTGGTACTGTGATGAATGGCCCCTACATGTCAGATTAAGGATAGTCTAATCTATCCTCATCCCTTACATGATGTAGTGCTTGCCTTTGTTGGACTGGTCTGACAAAATGTTACAAAAATTTACAACAACCATGTCTAAGTTTTTATGGAGGATTCATTTTGTCGCGGTTGCCTTGATTGCCTGGGATAAATTTCCCTTCCCGTACACATTGGGTGGTCTGTACATTCTAATATGAAATGACATGCCTAGGCAAGAAGGGATTGCCTCATAAAGCACATCTTGGATAATGATATTCATTGTTCAGTATGCTTGTGGAAATTGATTGATACAGATGTAGTGTACTTTTTGTACACATTGGGTGGTCTGTACATTCTAATATGAAATGACATGCCCAGGCAAGAAGGGATTGCCTCATAAAGCACATCTTGGATAATGATACTGATTGTTCAGTATGCTTGTGGAAATTGATTGATACAGCTGTAGTGTACTTTCATGGGGTTTGGCATGTGAATGTTTGGGATAAACTGTTTTCAGCTGCTCCATTAAAAACTGGGTTTGATATCTCCAATATGTTGATAAAAACATGGAAAAAGAGCTGCTTTATTTTGCATTGGGAAGGGAGAATCATGTACACTGATAATTATTTGGGTGCTGAAAACATATATTGGAGCTTTGTGTTTACAGTTCCTCCTACCAAATTGATGCGAAAACCTGCTATTACCCTATTCCAAAAAGGTATTCTTCAAATTAA
This sequence comes from Adiantum capillus-veneris, assembly GCF_014529385.1. Classification (NCBI taxonomy): domain Eukaryota; kingdom Viridiplantae; phylum Streptophyta; class Polypodiopsida; order Polypodiales; family Pteridaceae; genus Adiantum; species Adiantum capillus-veneris. The sequence goes on along the minus strand of NC_140940.1, from coordinate 60,985,364 downwards.
TCAAATACTAGACTCTAACCTTGAGTTGAAACTATTTTCTACAGCCAGACGACAGTAAAAATGCGGAGTCAGGTTCATAGGACTGTGGCACCAGCTAGGAGCACATGTATTTAGCCTATGTGTTTTTGGCTAGCCAAACCTGAAAGACAGACATAGAGATCGGACTTTGCCAGTGTGTACGGCCAATTGGTAGAAATCATCTTCTTCAGTTTTTTATTCATCTTCTTTACCAGATTCTTGTATTGATGGAAGATGTAATAAAGGGTGTGGATTACATATGCAGAATAAATGGTGGTTGAATGTATTATCTGCTATATGGTGAATTCCAAACCAGTTCAAATTCAAAGTCTTTTTATGGAAGTATGTACAAGGGTATTGCCTACAGGTTGTAACCTTAAAACAAAGGTATTTACAGATGAGAAGTGCAGCAGATGTAAGGGTAATGAGTCTGTTAGACATGTTTTTTGGCATTGTAAAATAGTTGCAGAGCGGTGAAAATGGGCTGAATATATATGTGGTCTACATCTTAGGGAGTTCAAATCACAAAGTTCAAATTGACTTTATCCAAGGTGAACACACACATGCTGGCATGGTAACGCACTTAGCCCTTTAGCTACAAGCTTGCTGCTACGTATGCCACCTTGCAGCTAGACATGGCTCCACAAATTAGATAAAGAGTAGATGTTGTTGGCTACCACGTATGGAAATCTAGCTACGTGGTATATCCACAATGCCGCTTGATGCACCTGCAGGCTCTGAAGCTCACTATCCATGTATACAATAGATAGGCATGATGGAGGTTCCGACATCTCTCCTTGACCACCGCTTGATATAGCTACATGCTTGAAGTTCACAACGGCAATAGAAAGTACATGAAGAGAGAGGCTTTTATTTATCACTAGATTCTTTTGAGCTTTCAAGAAATTGTTTTTTTGTTATGCATAATAATAGTAGCTAGAGAGGTGAGGGGAGTAAGGACAATTTGATCATCTGTCCGGTTCTGCCTTTGTTGCTCAACTAGCTACTCACTATAAGAGGGAAAATTGAGAACCACGCCTTAGTACCGCGGATTAACAAATGAAAATGGAGAGAGAAAACGTTGTGTTGGCAGTAATATAAGCGGAAATAGGTGCAACAATAATTTGTTAGTAATATATGTGATAATAGTCATGGATATATATCCGCAACTATTATCACATATATTGCTTGCACCCCCATTACCGCGGACATAACCGCTATATGGCTATTCAAAAATAAAGGTGCTCATTTGAGCCACCCAATTTTGGGTGGCCCAAATGAGCACCTTTAGTTTTGACCTGCGTAAAATATATGCAACATGAATTGCATTTTGGAAAAGTGTAAATAAAAAAATAAACAATAGAGTATACCTTACCTTGACAATTTAACGTGCAAAAGACAAATAATTTAAAAAATTTACAAATAAGATAAAATTTTTAGTTCAAGTGTATATACATATGCTCATAGAGTTTTTGTTGTGCTACATAGAGACTTTAAGAGCTAACTTGCATTTATACGTACAATGTGATATTATACGATGTATATCCGCATTAAAAAAGCGTCGTGATAGTTTGTTTGAATTGTTGCGACAATGGCGCTTGTGATAGAGACACAGAGAGAGCAAGTAGCCACATGGTATCACTTCTCATTCTCTTTTTGTTTTGTTCTCTAACTTTGTATTTACTAGCACTGCTGTTTTGGAGCATTGCTCACACCTCACTGTTAGTTTACAGGTTAGGACCCTCTCTTTGGCTGTATTGACCCTAGTGTCACACTGCAGAGAGAGAGAGAGAGAGAGAGAGAGAGAGAGAGAGAGAGAGAGAGAGAGAGAGAGAGAGAGAGAGAGAGAGAGAGAGAGAGAGAGAGAGTTTAGAGACCTGTCCTTGTTTGTGTTAATCCTCGTGACACACTACAAGGGGGGTTTATACTTTAGACGATTGGTCCTTGACTGCTGGTGACCTCGGTGTCGCACTACAAGGAGTAGCTTAGGATGTGCAATTAGGATCCTTGTCTTTGGTTTTTGCTGACCACCACATCGCACTACAGGGAGGAGTTAGCTATCTTACATCCTTTGTTCGTGGTTGTTGCAGACCACCACGTCGCACTGCAATAAGATTGGGTTTAATAGATTTCTCATCTCTGACTGTTGCAGACCACTGTTTCGCATTGTAAGGAGGGGTTAGGCATTTTAAATCCTTCGTTCTTCCTTGTTGCTCACCATTGCATCACATTGTAGGAAGATTGGATTCAATAGACTACCCATCTCTGGTTGTTCCTGACCACCGCGTTGCACTGCAAGTTATTATTGGATTTAACAAATTCCCCCCCTCTGGTTGTTGCTGACCACCGTGTCGCACTACAGAAAGGGGTTAGGTATTTTAAATCCTTCGTTCTGGCTATTGCTGACCATCGCATCGCACTGTCGGTTGATTGTATTTATTATATTCCCTGTCTCTAACTATTGTTGACCACCATGTTGCACTACAGGGAGGGGTTAGGTATTTTAAATCCTTCATTCTTGGTTGTTGCTGACCACTGTGTCGCACTGTAGGTTGATTGGGTTTAATAATTTCTCTATCTTTGGCTGTTGTTGATCACCCTGTCACATTGCAAGGAGGGGTTATGTATTTTAAATCCTTCATCCATGGCTACTGCTAACTACCGCGTCGCACCATAGGGATATTGGTTTTAATTGATTCTTTGTCTCTTGTTGTTGTTAACCACACCATTGTAGTGAAGGGAGGGGTTATGTATTTCTATATCTTTCATTGCTAGTTGTTGTTGACCATCGCTTCACACTGCAAAAAGAGGTATCATATCATATAGCTGCTCATTTTCAAATGTTACATATCATTGAATTGTTTTACAAAGAGGACTATTATAATTTTATAATTGTAAATAAGTATTTTAATTCATGAAATATATTTACATTTTTCTATTTTCAATCATATACGTCATTCGCTGCAGATGAGTATAACCGAGACCTACAAGAATCTTTCCAAAAGATTAAGGATACTATCTCTATCTCCCAGCAAAGGCAAAAGGTTGTTTCTGTAAGCAGAAGATCCCAAGCCTTTAAAGAAAATGATTGGGTCTTACTTAAATTTTCCAAGTCTCGATTAGGGCACACAACGGGCAAGAATCCTATGGGACAACAAAAGTACTATGCTAAGTTATCAAAAAGGTACTATGGTCCCTTCCAGATTCTTAAGCCAATCTATGAGATGGCCTATCAACTCAAGTTTCCCAGCCATTGGCTCATACACAATGCTTTTCATGTGAGACTACTAAAGCCCTACAAAGGAGATCCACCTCAAGAACCAACTATTGAAGACCCACCGGAGATTGAGGACCAAGAAGAGGTGCTGCAACCCGAGTCCATTCTCCGACATGAAAACAAGGTATTAAGAGGTAGTAAGACTATCCGATGGTATCTTATTAAGTTAAAGAATTATCCTTTTAAATGTGCTAGATGGATGTAAGGCATACAATTAAAGGATAACCTAAACCTTGCCAATGCTTATAATGCTTCCCTACAGTAAGCAAATGTACAAATGTTTAAAATGAACAAAGTTTTTTTCTTATAAGACTCTCTTTTTTCTTTATTGTGCATAAATGTTAAGTAGTATGCATGCTTAGAATCCAGTTTGTGGAGACGACGTCTTCCAAACACCAAGTAGAGCTTGTCACTCTACTATGGAAGATTGATAGGACTAACGTGCAGACATGTTTGCGGCAGCCTTAGGCTCTCAAGAGCCAAATGTATCAGTCATCCATTCTGGAGCAGTTGACAAAGAGAGGGAGAGACAGAGATATAAAGAGAGAGAGAGAGAGAGAGAGAGAGAGAGAGAGAGAGAGAGAGAATTGTAGTAAATTTTGAACTTCACATTATGCTCAGACATGAGAAAATATAGTCTAGAGAGAGAGAAACAGAGAAGGAGACTTGCTACACGCACTTGTTGTGAAGGTTGTTCAAAAGTAAAGTAAGTTGGGAACACCACGCTTCCAATAGCAACTTTTGTGCATTTAAAAGGGTCATCTATGAAACTCTCGCGCCATGGCAGCCTCCTGTGTATATTGCTACTTAATGGTGAAAGGCTCCTTTAGCTCTCGAGCCATGGGACTATAAGCAAAAGGGGAACAAAATCTCATGATATGAAGTTGTTAGAATGAATCATTACTTTGTGACAAGGTGAGGGGACGATGAGTCCAGAACCCTCTTTCAAGGTTACAAACAAAGATTAATGGAAATTTTGTAAAATACACTATGTTACTTACGATGCACTTTGCTATTGGAACTTTTAAGTCAACCAAAACTTTTGTCAAGGACCATAGATTTTTGCACACTAGTGGCATTCTTAAATGTATTTCATGATGCATGCAGTAAAGAACATAGCATAAAAATGGATTTCAATTCAACATAAAAATTAAGCTTTTTCAGTGTCAATTGAGTTGAGGATTGTAAGTTCAAATTGATGTTTTCATCATAAAAATAAGAAATCATTGAAATTATAAGAAATCATCACGAAATAATTATATGAAGTAAAACTATTTAGATCACCAGAAATAATTATGCAAGAACTTCATGGCATCATAAAATAAATCTATAGGATAATAAAGATAACAAAATATCATAAAACGATATCATGAAATCACAAAACGGTCATCTTAACTATTACAAATGAGCTTAAAATAACAACATGGTATAATGAATTGACTTCATGCAATAATAATTCTTTCAATTATAATAAATCATCATGAGAAAATATCATCGTGTTAAAATGACTATATCTAACAAAAAACTATCTCAATTACACTAAGTCATCCATGAAACAATGCTATGGAACATAAAACCATTTCAATAAGAAACCATCCATATCATCATGAAACTGTATCATGGTATTATGGAACAACACCACGAATGAATAAAATTCTTACTAACAAAATCAATAGAAACGACTTCTAATTATTATGAAAATATAGCATGTATTATAGAACAACTCCATGAAAAAATAACTATCTCCGTAAAAAATGATTTTGAAAATACATCATGCCATAATGGAACAACTTTATAAATGAATAACCATCTTAGTAATAAATAATAAATATGAATGGATTCTAATATCACCTTGAAAATACATCACGACATTATGGACTAGCTCCATCAAACAATAACCATCTGAATGAGAAATGATATGTACGAATGATTTGTAATCACCATGAAAATGCATCATGACCTCATGAAACAACTCCATGGAATAATAATCATCTCAATGATCAAGGATTAGTATAAATGACTTCTAACATATCATGAAATCATGAAAGAACTCTATAAAAGAATAATCGTCTTAGTGACGATTGAACACTTTCTAATCATCATGAAAACATGTCATAGCATCATGCAAAAATTCCATGGAAGAATAATCATCTCTATAAACCAATAATCATATCAGTAATAAATGACTAGTACGAACAAGTTTTAATCACTATGAAAATGTGTCATGGCATCACAAAACAACTCCATAGAAGAATAACCATCTCAATAGTAAACAATCAATACAAAAAAGAATTATTCATCAAGAAAATGTATCATGGAATTATGAAACAACTCTATGGAAGAATAACCTTATCAACAAGATGAATGATTAGTACGAACGACTTTTTATCATCATGGAAGTGTATCATGGAATCATAGTACAACTCCATGGCATAATAAAAAAAAATCAATACAAATAACTTGTAATCATCATGAAAACGTATTGAATGGAATCATGGAGAACTACTAACCATCTTAATAAAATGAACGATCAATAATAACGTCTTGTCATCATCATGAAAATGCATCATGGCATCATGGAACAACTCCATGGAATAATAACCATATTAATAATAAAATGATCAGTACGAATGACTTGTAATCATCATGGAAATGCATCATGACATCATGGAATTACTCCATGAAATAATAACCATCTCAATATTAAATGATCAATACAAACAATTTCTAATCATCATGAAAACGCGTCATGGCATCATGGAATAACTCCATGGAATAATAATAATTTCAGGATCAAACAATCAATACTAACACCTTGTAATCATCATGGAAATGCGTAATGGCATCATAGAATAACTCCATGGAGTAATAATCATTTTAAAATAGAAAATAGAAATGAACGAACAATACGAACCACTTCTATCATCATGAAAACACATCATGGAACAACTCCATGGAGTAATAACCATCTCAACAATGATTGATTAGTAAGAATGACTCATAATCATCACCTGAAATTATAAATTTCAATAACAAATGATCATAAATAAAAACTATAGGTTTTTTATATTTTGGCTGAAAATAAATTATCAAAATATATCTCCTCGATAAATTATCAAAATTATAACTTTTTAACATCTATATCAATCAATTATAATGATCATATATAACTCTTTGATTTTTCCAATCAAAAGAGAAAATAATTCACCAAAATAAAACTCTTCAATAAATTGTTAAAATATAACACTTTGATAAATCATCAAAAATATAATCATCGACATTCACAAAGAAGAGAAATTATGTGAACTTTCAAAGTATAAGTATCAATATCGATTGAAGATTATAAAATAAATCATCAAAATTGTAATTATTTGAGATGTAACTATATAAATCATTGAAACATAACACGTTAATAATCATCTGAAAAGAATAAAGAGAATTAGTCTAACATAAGCTTTTAACATGAATCTTTGAATACAACACAGATTATCAAGATGTATAAATGTCAGTAATTTCAAAAAAATAAATATATATATATATATTTGATCTTTATCATAGATTACACACAATCAAAACAAAAAGCAAACTAAAAAGATTTCAAGTGATGTGAATTTGATGTAACTCGTTGTACATGCATCAAAATATATGTGATATATATGAAATATAAGTATAGAGATCAATCAATTTATGTACTTCTTTCAATATATAAAACGAATTGAAGATTATGTAAATTTCACATGCATATTTTTTAATTTATTTATTTTATATAAACGGAATTGCATATGATTCATAAAAAGAAAATTCAAGAATTATACAATAAGAAGAATTAAAGATATTGTAATTTCAATATTGTAAACTTTTACTCTATTTCTTTTACACAAATCGAACTGCATATAATCCATGAAAAGCAAATCCAAGAATCATGTAACAAAAAACTCAACACGTATCAATATAGATATCTAATTGAATACAACATAATTAACTCTTGATCTAAGTTCTTTTATGCAATTCAAATTGAATATGATGCATGAAAGGTAAATCAAAGATCATAACAAGAACCTTAACACAAATAGATTTGAAAATTTAAAAACTCATACCTCTTGATGATTTTAATTGAAAATGTGTTGAAAATAGTTAGCAATTTCTTGTAAGTTACTTTCGGTGCAGAATTTGATAAATCTGTCATGACCAACAGCTCTAGAACGTCCCAAAACCTTGATAACGACTCTTCAAACATTGAAATCCAAGTTTCAAGCAGAAAGTTATGATGCTTCTATATTTTGTTGAATTGTAGATTTTTGTTGCGCGCTCGCAAGGTGAAGCTGCGCAAGACAAAAAACGCTCTATTTTTGTGAAGAAAAAGCAACCACGTTCTAATACCTTGCTGAGAAGTATCATAATAACTAATATCTAATTGTCCTAAATGATTTTCTCATGTTAAACTGATCATTTAATATGGGGAAGTGCCAGGGGACAAAAAGCTAGAATATTGGTTAAGCTGGCAGACTGACCACAGTACGGATCCAAAGGAGGGAAAATAGTGATCCAAAGGGGGGGGCCATCTGCAAAAGAGCAATGTGCAACAATGGGCTTTAAAGACCATAAGGTTCAGCCCATTAAGACTTCCAAAATGCTAAGGTTCCAACTTAATTCAAAGGTTATGTCCAAAGGTCAAACACTAGGAAAATTGGATGCTTTGTATGTGTTTAAAAAGTCTTCATAGTTCCTACATAAGAGAGGGCGAGTCCTAGAAGTAGGGTATGAGATAGAAACACACACACACACACACTCACTCACAAGCCTCCTTTACACAAAGGGAATGAGGGACATGTGTGAGCTCCCTAGCCCAGATGCCCACAAGGTGTACTTAAATCCTATTGGATGGCCATGGAGGTGGACCAATGAGAATTAGGCTAGAGTAAATATAGTTCAATTAAATTAAAAACACTTAATAAAAGAACCAATAAGAATCAAGCTCTCTAGAAAATTATTGAACAATCTCTCAAGGGGTCCAATGAGCATTCAACAGCCCACTAGCTTGCCTTATTCATATTGGCTAGGAGACAAAGGGGTCCAATGAGAGTTTAGTTGCATCAATTAACTACCTAAAGATCTCACAAAAGCGGAAAGGAGGACACATGTCTGAAGGCTATCATTTATGCTCCTTTAATCCTATTCGCTAAGCCTGGAACGCTCCAATGGGGTGATAGCATGAGGGGTCGACCAAGACAGAGAGGGGGTTGATTATCTCAATTCATTATTCCACACACACTCACACAAGCTCATGTGTGAAGCAAGAAGACTCTCTCTCTTCTTCTCAAGATTTAAAGGAAAGCTTATCACCTACTCCAAGGTTGTGAGAAGGGAGGCCTACACCAAAAACTAAGCTCATCTCCTCTACCATGCTAATTACTAAGCTAAGCTATGCTAATATGAGTGATTATGTGAGGAGATGTATATCTTTCTTGTAAGACTACTCCCTCTCAATCTACTCTCATACCCCGCCAGCTCTCACCATCTTCGAAGGTGTGTGAGGTCTTGGGACTAAGACCGTGATGGAATAGATGTTGTCTTTTATAAGTGTTTTGCTTAGTGCTTGAAGCTTCCATCTTCATTGCACTAGCTAGTATTGAAGGAACACAAATAATTGTATTGTAAAATGACTCTCTTGATGGAGAAACCTATATTACAAAGCCTTTTGGAGGGGGGACCGGCTCCATTTAAATCTAGTCCTCAACTGTTGTCAATAGCTTAATTTCTCTCTCTTCTGAAGTATTGTTCATGCTCGCTAAGTAGGTATTATGTGTTTTGTTGCTCTCTTCACCCAAGCACTGTTGTTATGCTCATTAGGAATCTATTATAATGAAATGCTCACTATGTTCATGCTAATTTCCACTACACACAAGTTGTTGAGAGAGAAAGAGAGAGCACAGAAATAGAACCCCAAAGTGTGTGGAATACACACATGAGATGATGTAGATATAGAGGGGACCCGGGTGCTATATATAGAGAAGTCATATATTAAGTAGCTTCACATATAAGCTCAACACCCCCGCTCAAATAAGGGTCCCTAGCTGTGGATGAAAAAAAACCCTTGGGGGATCAAGGGAAAAATTCACAGCTCTATTTACACCCACCGTTAAGTATAAAAATCATTGAATGTACAAATGTTCATGAGGAGCTACATCACTCCTTTTACAATGAATATTTTATATGGAGCTACATCACTCCTTTCACAATGAATGTTTTATGAGGAGTTACATCACTCCTATCCTATCAAATACAGTAATGAATACAAAGATTCAATAAAGAGGTGTAAAAACTAGCGATTAGCTCTTGATCAAAAGTGTCTCCGTGAATCTATTGTGTAGCTTGTCATCAATATGGCATCACCAAACATGTCTTCATGTTATCATCAATATTGCATCACCAAACATGTCTTCATGTTGTCATCAATATGGCATCACCAAACATGTCTTCATAAATCTTTTATTGTCACCAAGTTTGTCTTCATGAAATCAATTCTTTGATCAATCCTACATAGATCATAGACTCAAAAAACATAGTCATGAAAATTTTTAGCATCGTTAGTGAAATAATTACATTCACAATGCCATAAGTGATGGTTCGCTACTCCACTCTTTTGACAACATATATACGCACGACAACATATGTGTACATAAAGTATGAACGTAAAAGTTCAAGATACGTGATTACGCGATGTAAATGACATGTGTATATACTACATAAAACGATATTTATCAACGTAGTCATATCAATGAATATCATCAAAGTATTCAACGAAAAGCATCATGGTATCACCGAGAATAATAGTTGTATCAACAAAACAAAATCATGGTATCAGCGAGAATAGCCATGGTAACAATGAAACAACATCATGGTATCACCGAGAATAACCATGGTATTGTCACGACAAGGGTCTTGTAACCTAAAGACACTCCTTGTAGGCACGCCTCTCTCGGGGATGCTCGGATGCAAATTATTCCCCATCCAAGCCACCCTCAAAGATAATACGATTAGGTGATGTTACAGCATCAATTCTCTCTCGCTCTCCATAAGTATCTTCTCATGGAGCATGGAGGGATTAGGTGGGCCCCAGTTTTAGCGCCAGAGGGGCGGATTACCTGAGGAGCTCCAGTAATTCCTTGTGGGAGGAGAGATTGATCTCCTTATGCTACAGGAGCATCATCTATGTGAGAGCCACATCAGACGATGTGGTTAGCTTTTGCGTGGTCGATATGAGACATTTTGGTCGACTGCATTGCACCTGGTGGTATCCAGGGAGGGGTATGTATGACTATTGTGGACTCTTGGCAGCACGCCATTGTGTACAGAGGTAGTCAAGGTGCGTGACAGGGCTCAATGGATTACTATGTTCAGGGTTGCCTCTTGGGCTTCCTGAACATCTATGCATCCAATGTGGTGAGTTAACATGCAGAGTTTTGGTCTCACTTTGTAGAGTCTCTATCGTATGCAGAGCAATGGTGCATTGGAGGAAACTTCAACATGCTGGAGGACCCCTCTGACAAGATTGGAGGTAGCGATGCTACTGTGCTTGGCACTGAGTTGGTAGCTTGGGAGAGGCTATGCATGACTTTGAGGGTTCCAGATGTTTGGCAACACTATGGCATCAGGGGGTTCACCGTTCAGTAACCCCCCTATATAACGTGAGTTCGCAAGGGGTATTAAAAAAAACCCTCTTTTAACATGTCAAAATGAATAAAATGATCCCTTATTTTAGGATTTTTTTTCACAATTGAATATAAAAGCCCCTTATTTCAATGTATCTCTGTTCAATTTCCTAAAATTGCATTTTAAAACCCGTCCTTTCAAACTCACCTCATACATTAACATGATTACATAGTGCACCCCCAAGACTCTGGCTTTCTAAGGCCCCTAAACATCCTGGCCTTCTCTGGTTCGGATCGTAGAGTGGGATGAGTGAATCTATCTCGGATAGATCGCTTCTATGCTAGTGACCACATCTGTGAGTTCGATGGGACAATTTTCATTCTAGTTGGGATATCTTTTTTGGACCATGCACCAGTCATTCTCACAGTGACAGATAGAATGAGGAGGGGGAGCACAATGCTACGCATCCCTGAGAGGATATTACTGGACTCTGAGCTCAGAGAGTGGGGGGTGGCTCTTTGAACAGAGGGCTTGGACACGCACAACTCCCTTACTGACAGAATGGCCTCTCGACCTAGTCGGCTCTTTCTTGAAGGAGTCTACCACCCGTCTCTTGCTGTAGCGAGACACGAGGAGTAGCATGTTTGACAGGTGTTGCGTCCTTGTAGAGGATGCAAGAGCAGCACCCAAATAGTCCATGGTTGGAGGAGGAGTTGGAGTAGGCTCGCCAGGATCTTGCCATCATAGAAGAGAGGCATCATGAGTTTGCTTTCCATTGACAGGCATCTCATTGGACTCAGGTGGGTGACAGAGTGATTGGAGCGTTCTTTGAGGCAGTGGGATCCCGACATGTGCATGCCAGTGTCAGCCAGTTGAGGAGTCCCAACATGTAAGCTGCTTCAAATCCAGAGGACACGCGTACAGTTTCTATTGACTTTTACCATGACTTGTTGTCTGCGGAGCCTCAGTCAAAGCATCAAGATGCATACAAAGAGGAAGTTTGGGCACAAATTCCTTGTCTTGTGACTGAGGAGATGGTCCGGAGTCTCGAGCTGCCTCTTTAACTAGAGGATATCCACAAGGCCCTTAGAGCACTTCCCCGTGGTAGTTGTCCCAGTGAGGATGGTTTGACTCCCAATTGTTTCTTAGAGTTGTGGGACTTGCTTGGCTCAAATCTTTGCAGCACTTTTCAGTACATCTTACACACAAGAGATTTGCCTTACGGCATGAGTGAGGGTGTCCAATGCTCAAAAAAATCCAAAGTCTAGGCCTAATTCCACAATTTGGCCCTAGACCTACCAAAAGTGCTCCAAACCAAGTAAAAGTTCACACATGGCAAACACATAGTATATACATCACACCGCTTTTCTCAAATAACCATTTTCCAAGATTAGACATCATACATGTATGATTTCTAGACCTGACATAAAGCAATTCTATTAGCATTTTGAGGATCCTGATTTGTATAGCATGGTTTGGGCACCTTTGGGCATGTTTTGATCACCATCCTCATCATTCCGGATCAAAATTTCCTAAATACCTTCTATGGCTTTGGGCACATGAGGACAAGTCCAAATTCATATTTGCACACATCAAGGTCATGCACACATCTGAGATACCTCTGCACCAAGTTTGAGTAAAAGTTCCAACCTAGACATCATACGTGTATGATGTCTAGATCCCTTGAATTGACATACTGTTGTGACTTTGGCAACTTGAACACTTTAACCACATCCTTATGAGCTCCCCATCAAATATTCATCACATTTGGATCTTATTTGACCTCCAGTTTCCCAAAAGGTAAAAATCTAGATGCACAAACCCTTTTAATGGCTTTGAACATCCATTTTCAAGCTCAATTTCAAATATGAGGCTATGAGCACCATGCACATGCTATACATATCTTATCCAATGACTTTCAAGCAGTTTTGCATCAATAGATATCATAAGCATATGATATCTACTCACTCATACAGAATTTAAACTCCACATCTTTCATCATGAGCATGTTCGCCACCTAGCATAAAGGCCATGCATTCAATTTGGACAAGTTTGAGTAAGATTGTGACCACTTGGAACCCAAAAAAGAGAAAATCCTGGCCTTGGACACATTCTATGGTGCCAACCACATGAGCATCTCCAAATAAAAATATGAGATGAACAGAGGGTTACCCATCACCTAGAGATACTACAGATCAAGTCTGGACCAAAAATCGCAATAGAGACATCATACTCGTATGATGTCTCCAGAGACCAAAATGAATAATTTGGGGGAATTTCTCACTTCCAATTCCATTATCACATTATTGTTAGCCCACGGCTCAAGTTCTATCAAGTTTTGATTTTGTGTACCCATCTAAACCCAGGTTTTGAAACTTTGAAGCTTTGCACCTGAATTTTGGCTTCAAACACATGAGAATAATTCCAAATCAAATTCTGATGTTGAGAGAGTCTATGCCATGCTAAAGCCCAGCTCTAGTACAATATTGAGACCTTTTGGACAAGTAGACATCATACGTGTATAATGTCTCACTAGTTATGAGAGTATCTACCAAGTTTCACCCCATTTGAACCTCATCTACTCAAAACTAAGCCAAAATCCAACTTCAAAGCTTGAAAGGAGTTCTAATGATCATAGCTTTCCCAGATGACATCCCAATTGAATTCTAGGTATATATACAAGATGTACATGCTATGAGCTATGCACATATGAAAAATCAATTCATTTTGATCACTTAGACATCATACAGTGTCAGGAGTTTCTTGGAAGAACTGATTGTGTATATGTACATACACATGCATGGTGCATTGAATGAAGGATTTCCCTTTTTCCAGAGCCAGTGATCCGAGCCTATCACAAATTTTTGTTTACTATATTTTGTTGGTTTTCCTTGCTTCTAGAGGTTTACAATAAAAGAAACAGTGAGAACAACCTCTTGGAAAAATTAAAGAAATGATTTGATGGGAATTTTTTCTTGACTAGTTCACCGGAGGTGAAAGGTAGAGGGAGAACCTAGTGGTAAAGGGAAGGGAAAATATGTAAATGTGAAAAGAAAAGATATGATGTGGTTGTGGAGCCATGCACCCATGATTCAAGGGTCATGAGTGGATCATATCATCATGGCTTTGGAGCCATATGATGATTCAAACAGATGGGACCCAATTGGAAGACTTGGTAAAGGAAGAAACCAGACACATGATTTTGCTAGATTTTTAAAAAGTACTTCCACTCCCATCCAAGAAAATTTGTCTTCATTAAAGTTGTAGCTGATGAGCTGGAGATTCTGACCATATTTTTTTTATAATTTTTGCATCTACAGTCTAGGAGATATGGCAAAAATGGCGGATGCCAATTTTTTCAATTGTGGTGGAGACCACCCCCTCTACCTTTAGTTTCTACAAAATAGTTTTCAATTAGGAGATAAGTTGAAAACAAAAAGCAAAAGTTGCTTTTCCAACATGTATGTAGTCTGCGAACGATAACTTAAAATCGATGCAGAATTTCAAAAAAATTATTCTACAAAGTTCTAGACCACACTGATTATGGTGTCTTACACGGGTTGCTTTTGAAAAATAGTTTTTGATTAGGATAAAAAATGGAAACAAAAAATGAAAGTTGCTTTTTAGACATGTACGTAGTCTGCGAGAATAATAAGTCAAAGTCAGTGCAGAATTTGGAAAAACTTTCTTCTATAAAGTTGTAGAACACATCGATTCCAGTGCTTCACGAGTGTTGTTTCTGTAAAATTGGTTTCAATCAAGAGAAAATTTGAAAACAAAAATTGAAAGTCGGTTTTCAGACATGTATGCAGTCGGTGAACGATAACTCAAATCGGTGCAGAATTTGAAAAACGTTTCTTCTGCAACGTTGTAAACCACATTGATTGCGGTGGCTTACGCGGAGTTGTTTTTGCAAAATCGTTTCTAATTAAGAGAAAATTGAAAACAAAGATGTCCTACTCTAATACCATGTTGAGAGAGAAAGACAGAGCACAGAAATAGAACCCCAAAGTGTGTGGAATACACACATTAAATGATGTATATATAGAGGAGACCTAGGTGCTATATATAGAGAAGCCATATATGAGTAGCTTTACATATAAGCTCAAGAGGTACTCGGCCATTAAATTTTACAAGAAGGTAGAGAAAGAGAAGAATAGAGAGGTGATACGCAGAGTGTGCAACCCCAAATTGTGTAGAATACACACCCAAGGTAATATATGTATAGAGTAGACCTAGGTCTATATTTAGAGTATAAGTTCAACAAAAGACACGTCCGAAGAGCACTTCAAGGACTGCAATTTTAGATCATAATCTCCAATCTGTGATGACCTCAAGAATACTCCTTTTTAGCATCATCAAAGCATATGTTGTTCCTTTAAAGCCGCATCTAACATACATTAATTGTAGAACTAGCTTGTTAGCAAGCCCTAAACACTCATCGTTAATCAGGTAACCTTCAATTAAGCTCAATGAGCATCTTCTTGGTATCTTTCTTAGCATGGGAGAGGAGCTGCACGACAACGGATGACATTCCTAGGGAGATACCTTGTAAAAGGGAATAAGATGTCAATAGAACTTCTACATGGTAGTTCACCTCCTAATAAGCCTCTTGATCAGCTCTCACTGGCTCAACAAGAGGAGATTATGACGCAAGTGAATTAGCTTGTGAAAAAGGGTGCTTAAGGCCGCAAGTAAACTCCTATGCTTAGCCACCATCCCTCAAACAACCCCTCTAGCCAATCCTCGTTGCCTTGTGGATAAAGTTATTTTTTTCCAATTTGATATCGTTTAGAAAATTTAGGGCACTAGGTGTACCAAATGGACAATTTTAGCTAGTCACAGGATAATTTTTTAGCCTAATTTGCCATCATCTAACATATGCAGGTCATCTGGAGAACCTTTTGTACAATTGATTATCATCAACTTCAACCATTTAAATAAAATAAATGTAGAAAAATATAGACATTAAGTTTAAATTCATTGACAGATATGCCCTGTAGCGTTCCTGCAAAATGAGCTAAATTACACAAACAAAAAAACTTGTTTCAAGTTTACATAGAGCAACAGAAGATACATGATTGTATTTATCACAAAGTGAAAATACATTAAGTTCCAAAGAAAACTTGATTCTAGTACAAGGGTTCCAAAGCGAACTTGTTTCCAATAAAACGGTTAGTTACAAAAAAGGGTCTGACATCAGAAAGTATCACTCATGTCCTAGGTGACATGCTAGTTGCATGTCCTTGGTCATGATTGTTACACACTTAGCATGGAAAACACATAAGAACGTGTCAAAAGAGAGACTGACCAAATAAGTCTATGCAACCTCTTGGTTTGACTCGAGGGCAGCAACAGACATCCAAAGCTTTGTGATGTAGCTTTGTAGCAACTCTTTAAATGTCCATGCATATGGTACTTTCTTGATAAGCAGGTCTGTTGTCTTTTGGTGATGTCGGATTTCAGCAAATGCTCTACAAAAGCATCGTGCTCTTTGAGGTCGATGTTGTGGGGGGCTCTGAGCTCCTTGTGGCTCTGCTCTTTGCAGCTTCTTGTAGAATCTCAACTTGCAATGGCACTTGGGAGGTGGTTGGGAGGAATCTTCATGAGAATCATAATATTCATCATCACTGATTCACTCATCATTGTTAGGTTGATTAGAGACATGGCACCCATTTCCCTGGGTAGTGACTTGCCGGTCACATTTTGGTGACTTGGGCCAGAAGGCATCGCGCCCATCCCTCTTGGAAATGTCTTTTAACCCACCCTCTGATTCACTAGGATGTCGTCCCCTTCCCACGATGGATGCTTATTGGATGTGTCCGTCTCTATGCATTCACGGGGTTAGCTAGCTCTTTTGGTTGTCGATTTACATGCATCTTCTGCCTTCTGTGCACCTCGTTGGTCTTTGGATTCTTCTTTGCAGTTGTTTTGGTCCTTTCCATCTAGAAAGTGCGTTTGGGAGGCTTCCTAGAGCTAGTGGTATTCAGTGAGGGAGGGAGTGTTCTATGTTTGTGATGGGGGGGGGGGAGGGTCCTCTTGATATAGGGTGAACATATAAGTGTGGGTTCACATGGTGGAAAAGAGCCGCTAAAATCACGAGTAAATAATCTTTTCCCACCGGGGTCCTTGATGCTTGCCACTCTGCATGCCATACCGGACCTTGTGAGGATCAGTAGTACTCTAAGGAACGAGCATGGGCTAGTCGAGAGGCTTCTTTTGCTAAGCACGATGACCTTGCACGTTCAATCGACACTTTGCGTCCAAAGGTGGTACGATAAAATCAATTCGACATTTCCTGATGATAGAATGAGCGCACTAAACCCCCTCCATGTCTTGTATTCTTAAAGTGGGTTTTCCTCTAGATGCAGGGTGGACATATAAGTGTGGGTTCACATGGTGGAAAATCAGATGAAAACAAAGAACTATTCAAACACAGAGAGCTATATGTCTACTTGAAAATTTGCATAAACAATCAAACAATGTCTACGCAAATTCCAAGTACATTTATTGCCTCTTGGGATAGACTTTTCCCACCGTGGTCCTTAATGCTTTCCACTCTGCATGCCGTACTGAACCTTGTGAGGATCACTAGTACTCTAAGGAATGAGCATGGGCTAGTCGAATGGCTTCTTTTGTTAAGCACGATGACCTTGCACGTTCAATCAACACTTTGCGTCCAAAGGTGGTATGATAAAATCAATTCGACATATCCTAACGATAGAATGAGCGAACTAAACCCCCCTCCATGTCTTGTATTCTTGAAGTAGGCACCCCTAGCACAGTAGTGTGACTTCTCCATACCTTGCGTGCTCCAAATATATAATGAACCATACATGTTCATAAAGTATGCACCATGTGCATAGAGGATGTGTTGCCCATAAAGCCACAACACATTGATGATCAAAACTAAACCATAGAATAGAACAAGGCAGAATGGAAAGCACTCACCATATAGTGTGTAATTTTTATTTCAACCCATGCAATGACAACCGCCTTTGTGAACTCCGCCACCAAATTTTGGATTGTTCTTCTACGCAACACTCGAGGTATCGGTCCCACGACAATCTATTGAATTTAGAAGCCCTTCTACTTTTGAGATAGCATCAAGAGACCTCTTTGCAGGCTCCATTATGAAGACATAATCAAATAGGAAGCTTAAATAAACGATCAAAGATGCGCATAAAAGCATGAAGTGTGCACATTAGGAAGAAAATGGGGTCTAGGAGGGCTTATTTATTTCATAGTTTAAGGGAGTCAAACATTTAGTATTAAGAAAGCAAACAAAGGACAAATTTTGAATTCAAACACACAAAATGGCTAGTATATTTCAATTCAAATTTTTTCCCAAAATCAAAATTAAAATCTAGTGGGCAAAACCATATCATGTAACATATCTACAGAAAGAGCTTGGCGTGTAGATTACAGACCATATATAATCTCTGCTCAAATTGGAGATTATATATAGGAGTTATGGAAGGACAAAAACCATAAAGTTATCCACCCCCTTTTTTGGGGAGAAAAGTACATCCTTTGACCACTCTTACACCTCTCTTGCACACCCACCATTCTTGCACACATGTCATGCATCTATTTAAATGCTAATCACCGCCATAATCTTATGGAAAATAAAGAGGCACTCCTATACCCCATCCTCTTCCTAATGAAAAATGCACATTTTTGAGAGGGAAGTTAATTATAGAGTTCCACTGTTCACTGTCTTTTATGGCATGATTGGACTCCCCTAGCATAGGACATCGTAGCACCACATGCTCCCACACACGTGTAATTTGTGAAATTTCCTCTTCCTCTATTTCATCGACCATTGCAATTTTGTGTGCATTTCCCTTATAGCCCTTAATGCAGAATGGACAAGGATATAGAGCTCCAGCCCCTTGTTTTCACCTTACAATGTACTTGATTGTTTTCAAATCACCACCTAAGTGCTAGTCAACTTCAAACTCCACTGTGTCATTTACTTGGAGTTTTTCCCTAGCTAGGTGTGCCTTAATGACATGTGCTATCCACGAAATGAGTTCAAAAATCCAAGGAAGCACTCCATGGGTCTTCTTGGGAACCTCAGTAGCACCAAGCCACCAAATTTCTTTCTCCCACTGCACATCGGAAGATGGTGCACAATCCTCATTCATAGCTATACACTTTGCATGAAATAATACCTCGTTTATGAGAGTAATACTCATCCTTTCTAGTCTTCATTTCTTCACAATCTGATACTTGTCTAGATTGAGCACAAACACCAACTTTGAACCTATAAGTGGAAAATGTCCAAAATAACATACAGTATAAAAAAAAAGACTATGCATTACTAAAGCCTCATCATTAGGTGTACACATTAAAAGGGAATCATTGCCATTTGAAGACATCTCAGATCAACAAAAATATTATTTGACATTGAGTAAGGAAATCCCTTATCCACCCTCTTTGCACATACGCTTCCATTGGTACCTTTTCTTACTCCTTTTGACCGATTGGTAAAGATGGATAGATACATTATCTCCTTTGTGTGCAAATAGCCTCTAATGTGAAAGTACAGATCCTCGTTTGAGGCCTTCATAGAAATATTGACCATAAGTGGTATAGGAAAAGTATTCTAAAAAATTCCTCTTTCCCTTAAAGCATCCTTAAGGAGACCATATAAAGCAATGTAGCCCTTAGTACTAATTCCCATATCATCACAAGCCTTCTGTACATCAACATCACTCACAAGATTTGAAAACTTTTGCATCACCTCCTTTGTGAGAGTATTGTTTAAATTTTTTGCATTTGGTGCTCGTAGAAGGCCTACGACATCCAATATCTTGAGGCACAAACTCAATAAATGGGTGCCATCCTTGTGGCTGTGGCCACCACACAACTCTTGGATAAAATTCGTACAAGAATGGATAAAAACATTACCACAAAAGCAATTTAAAGCATAGATGGGAGTGTAGCTAAATGAACCTTGTAGCTATAACCCTTCTTTTTTTAGAACCACCTTCGGGGGCTAAAGTCTCTATGTCATTGAATCTCCTCATACGTTTCCTTGTACCTAAGGGCGTCTGTTTAAGATGCAAGATCGTATCTTCAATATTTTCAATCTTAGCATCCTTCTCTTCTATCTGTAGCTTAAGATTTTTTACTTCCTTCTATGCATGAACGATCCTTTCGTGCAATTCTCTAGTGGTATGGGAAAGAATTTGACATTGATGGAAAGAACATCATGCGCTATTAGCTCCAATAGTCGACAATTGCTTGCAATATCCAAGAATACCTTGCTCCCCTCTATCTACATATTGTAAGAATGAAGCAAGGTTATTGAATGTTGGATACACATTACTGGCTGGATCATTAGGGTAGAGGCAGCAATGCACCCAAAGGTGGGCACACGTGAAGCATGTAGATGTCACTCATCTTTCATTTAAAGATCCATTGTATGAAATGAAGATCTTCAAAATCCACTTGCATGGACCTATAGTGGATCAACAAGTTAAAGACAAAGCCACCAATTATGGACATCGCTCGTGATGACGTTATTTTATTAACTTGCCATGGTTTGTCACATGGATCATCCAATGCTCATTTCATGTTTTTGGAATGGCGGCCATGTAAAGAAGGGGATAAAAGATTGCAATGCAGCTCATTTCATGTTTTTGGAATGGCGGCCATGTAGAGAAGGGAATAAAAGAGTGCAATGCCTATGGAAGTGAACCTACCACTAGCAATTATGTGACCACTAAAGGAGTAGTAGAGCTATTTCACAGTAACATTTTGTAGATAATTATTGCTCTTCTTCAGACCTTGAAGTATCTACATGCACACGACTATCTCTACAATGACGTACACTCCTGCAACATGATGCTTCATTTTGGACAGAAGGGGGTCTATGCAGGCATTGTGGATTGGAGTCATGTACAAAGACCAAAACAGCGGCATTATTTCCTCCACTCCGCAACTTTCAAATAGAAACTAGAAATCAAAGCAAGAGATATTTTTCATGGGTCTCCCAGAATGCATATCTACTAGTCCCCCTCCATGGAAATATTCTCCATATGTCATACTCGTGAACAACTCTTAAAGTGCATGTTGGTGCCTCAAAAGAAAAACAAAAGTGATTGTTTAAGCAATGTACTTACCCACCTTGAGAGTGGCAAGTGAAACAATCCCTTAACTCAACCTAACGCTTTTGATCTTTCTCGTTCTCTAAATGGTGGCCATAGAGTAGGCTATGACATTGTAATGATTTTTGGTCTATGACCAGCTGATGATCAAAGTGATGATTTGATTGTTGTCTTTTATCTAGTTGAAAATGTAAATTGTATAATTAATCAAGTTATCTTGAGTCTTTTCTATGACATGGTGATAGATATTCTGTCTCTTTTTTGCACCATGATTAAATTATCTTGTATTTTTCTTTCAAGGTTATAAGTAGGTGAACATCAAGTAGTATAGCATGACTATCTTTCATAATTTTCAAGTAATCACACCAGGAAAAACTTATAGGACTTAAGTCACACATCTTCGTCCGCATGAAAAACACCAGCGATATCATCTACTTCATCCATATTAGAGAATTCTGAAGCTATCTCCCATTCCATATTATCATCATTATAGCCATGGGTTTAGAAGACACCGTAGTGCTTTTGTGTTGCTCTTGTTGCAATGTTCACTGGCTTATGGATTAAATCTCATGTTGCAAATCTCTCACAGTTTCCACTTGATGCTGCAATAGATAAAACCTTTACTGCAATGTGTTGCAGATCCACTTTCTTTCGCCATACTCCTTCCATTGTATAGGCACACTTGTGTGTGAAATGGCATATATATTCCATGGATCCTGGAACATACCAGTTATGTTAGCATAATCAACTCGCTGATGAAAAGCAATTTCCCCATCCTCCTGTCCCAACAGTTAAGAGCACACTGTTTTGAAGTCGGTCATGAATTTTTTGTTGGCCGACTGTTGATGCATTCGGGATTTGGGATCCAATACAAATGAAACACCATGCAATGGCATATGCAACTGCACCGTCGCATGTTGGCAATTGTGATTATGATAGCTTTGTTCTTTGCACCAATGCCAACATGCTCTATTACTTTGCACAATGCCTCTGACATGTACCAATAAACAAGAAGTCCATGGGTCTTCTTGAGAACCTCAATAGCACCAAGCCACCAAATTTCTTTCTCCCACTGCACATCGAAAGATGGTGCACAATCCTCGTTCATAGCTATACACTTTGCATGAAATAATACCTCGTTTATGAGAGTAATACTCATCCTTTCTAGTCTTCATTTCTTCACAATCTGATACTTGTCTAGATTGAGCACAAACACCAACTTTGAACCTATCAGTGGAAAATGTCCAAAATAACCTATAGTTTTAAAAAAAAGACTATGCATTACTAAAGCCTCATCATTAGGTGTACACATTAAAAGGGAATCATTGCCATTTGAAGACATCTCAGAACAACAAAAATATTATTTGACATTGAGTAAGGAAATCCCTTATCCACCCTCTTTGCACATACGCTTGCATTGGTACCTTTTCTTACTCCTTTTGACCGCTTGGTAAAGATGGATAGATGCATTATCTCCTTTGTGTGCAAATAGCCTCTAATGTGAAAGTACAGATCCTCGTTTGAGGCGTTCTTAGAAATATTGACCTTAAGCGGTATAGGAAAAGTATTCTCAAAAATTCCTCTTTCCTTTAAAGCATCCTTAAGGAGACCATATGTAACAAGACTTGATTTCGAGGTGTTTTAGTAATAAATTTTGTTTTCTAGGAAGTTTTTGTCATTTTAAAGTTAGTCCACTGTGTAGAAGGATGTGTGGATTGTTTTCGTCCGATAAAATTTTTTGATCCGAAAGTCACTTTCTGGGGCATTTTTGAAGGCGTTAACGTGGGATTTTGAAAAAGTGATGTATGAAGCGATTGAAGCCTGCGTTATAAGGAACAACTTTGGTTCTTTGAGTCTTTAGAGATTTTGATGTTTTGATGCTCGTTGAAGGCCAAAGATTAAGAAAAAAGTTGGATTTGCTGTTTTTGCATCGTTTTTGTAGAAAATGCTGTTTTGCAGGTTGATTTTCAGCAAATCGGAGCAGGCTATGGAAATTTTCCATCACATAGCCGTCGAAGAGCGTAGTGAGGGCAAAAAGATTGAATGAGACGGACTTGGGCTGTTTTGGCTCCGTTTGGGAGTTATGTTCAGTTGAAAAAAAAACTAACCTCTACGGATCGCTTCGCGATCACATTTTTTTTACCTTGTTCTCGCAGGTATATTGGCGCGCAAGTCGAGTCGACCGAACGCCAAAAATAGAAAAGCGGCTATTTTAAGAGGTCGCAGGCTTTTGGAGGAGAATAGAAGGACGGGTGGTGCGTTTTGGGGGGATTCACCATTCTCTCTTCTGCGAGTGCGAGTCCGAGTGCGAGTGCGAGTGCAAGCGAATTGAAGCTCGTGGGTGGTCGGGAGGTTCGAGCTCCGTACAATGGAGTGCGCCCATATATATATTCAATTGCTCCTCTGTTGTATCAAACACTATCAATACAAAGATTTCTTCCTCTGTTTTGCTGTCTATCTCTATTATTCGGTTCCCGTGACAATTGGTATCAGAGCAAGCGGTTGATTCTGGACATGGACGGATACGAGAAGAAGATAAAGGAGCAAGAATACCTGATTCGACGACTACGAGAGGATCTGGAAATTTCAAATCGGGAGCGTGCTGAGGCTCTGCGAGGCAAAGCAACACGAGACCCTGATATCTATGTGGAAATTAATGGTGAACAGGAAGACGTAAACCATGCTATTCCACCAGGAAACAATAATCAACGAGTGGGCGCTGGGGCACAGGGCGGTGGAGATGGTGGTGATGATGGAGATGATGATGATGGGAACGGTGGTGATGGACGTCGCGGTCGTCCACACGAAAGAGAGCGGAATGACGGCGAAGCGGAAACTAAGGAAAGGAGAGGACAAAGAAGGGAACGTGATGAAGAAGATGCAGATGAAGATTCTGAAAGGGCAGCTTTGCAGCAAGTCTTCAAGAAGGCAAAGATTAACGAGTTTAATGGCATCGAGAAAACTGGTGAAGATCTCGAAGCATGGATTGAAGAGTTAGAAGATTATTTTGCATTGAAGAAGTTCTCTGAAGAGGCAAAAGCAAAGGTTGCAGTTGTTTATCTTCGACAAACCGCAAAGCTTTGGTGGAAAGCATACCTTAAACAGCGAACAAAGGTTACTCCAATCACTTGGGAGGAATTTAAAATGCAAGCGTATAAAAGGTAGTGTTCTCCACACTATGAGATGGATAAAAAGATGGAGTTTTACAAGTTTGAGCAGCAACCTGAGGACGAGCCAAGTCTTACTGTACATGAGTATAAGGAGAAGTTTTTGCGACTTCACAAGTAGAAGGAGAGGCGTTGACAAACAAATTTATCGAAGGACTGCGTAAAGATCTGTATTATCAAGTAAAGGGTGCAGGGGCTACCGATTTTCTGGATGCTATTGCGAAGGCCGAAAATTATGAGAAGAAGGTGAAGTATGAGAGCCGCAACCCTACTCCAAGCAGAATTATACCCACCGGGCATAGAATGCAGAATAGGCCTTTTCAGACAAACAGTGAGTTTCCCCGAAGGAATTTTACAAATAATCAGAGAAGACCACCCAATAATTTTTCAAATCAGAATCAGAATTTCAATCGAAATCAGAGTACAAATCAGAATGCTGTAAACAACCGCAATCAAAATTTGGGACAGAATACTGTAAACAACCGCAATCAAAATTTGGGTCAAAATGATGCAAATCAGAATCAAAGAAGACGACAACCGCTGCGGTGGCAACATGATCCTGCTTTTCTAGAACGAGCAAGGAGA
This sequence comes from Adiantum capillus-veneris, assembly GCF_014529385.1. NCBI lineage: Eukaryota > Viridiplantae > Streptophyta > Polypodiopsida > Polypodiales > Pteridaceae > Adiantum > Adiantum capillus-veneris. Next base: position 60,960,546 of record NC_140940.1, on the reverse strand, counting down.
TTTGGGTTATGTTTTCGTTGCGGTGAGCAAGGTCACAAGACGTTCGAATGCCCAAATAAGGAGATCGATCAGGCTGTTCTTGCACGAATGGAAGCCAATATGAATGCGATGGACACCACGATTGAGGAAGCGAGCGAGGAAGGTAAGTGCTCTGAAATTCCTATGAAATTCATGACAACGTCTGTCCATCATTTAAGGGCATCCGTTATAAGAATTCGGGGTAAGATAGGAACTGAAATTGTGAATTTTCTCATTGATTCGGGTAGTACGCATTGTTTTATGTCTAACAAGCTTGCGCAGACTTTGAAATTGAATTCTGATTCGTAGATTAGGAGACCTGTAGAATTGGCCAATGGGAAGAAACATTATACACAGGGTCATATTAAAAACTTACCTTTTTTGCTGAACAAAGAGAAACATTCGGGAGAATTTTATGTTATTAGCATGGGTGAATGGGATGTAATTTTGGGAATGGATTGGTTGGCTGCGAACCATGCATTGATTGATTGTGAGAGGGGTGAGTTGGTTTTTAAAAACAGAGATGGTCATGTGATTAAAGCTGAGGAGAGAAATACTAAATCACTTCTGATTTCTGCCATGAAACTTTTGAGGGGGGTGAGAAAAGGGTGTGAGACGTTTCTTGTGTTTGCTAACGAGATTAAAGAGGATTCTGGGAATAAACAGAAAGGGGAAAATCCAGAATTTTTAGAGGATCTCTTACATGAATTTAAGGATGTGTTCTCGGACGATCTTCCTGGTATGCCTCCGCCTAGAGCGGTAGACCACGCCATAGATCTATATCCAGGAGCAACACCTTATTCAAGGGCTCCATACAGGTTCAATATTGATGAGCTTAAAGAGCTCAAGATACAACTTGATGACCTTTTGAAAAAGGGTTTTATTAAACCTAGTGTATCTCCTTGGGGCAGTCCTGTGTTATTCCAAAAGAAAAAGGATGGTACATATAGGTTATGCATTGACTACAGGGGGTTAAACAAACAGACCATTAAGAACAAATATCCTCTTCCTCACATAGATGAGATGCTTAGCCATTTGAGTGGTGCCACAATATTTTCAAAGGTTGATCTTCGTTTTGGCTACCATCAAATCCGCATTAAGGTCGAGGACATTCCAAAGACTGCTTTTCGTACACGTTATGGGCATTATGAATTTACAGTTCTTGCTTTTGGTTTGACTAATGCACCAGCAACTTTCATGTGCTTAATGAATAATATTTTTCACCCGTATTTTTCATGCATTGCACTTAAAGAAAACATTTGAGGTTTTGCGTGAACATAAATTGTATGCCAAAGCAAGTAAGTGTACTTTTGCAAAGGATCTGATTATGTACTTGGGAAGAGTGATTTCTAAAGAGGGGATTCACATTGACCTTGACAAAGTTAAGACTATTGTGGACTGGCCAACACCAAATTCATTAAGGGATGTGAGAAGCTTTATGGGTCTAGCACAATATGAGAGAGCACACATTTAAGATTTCTCTAAGATAGCAAGTCCTTTGACCAAATTGACCAAGAAAGACAAGGGTTTTGTGTGGACTTCTACCTGTGAGACTGCTTTTGAGACCTTGAAGGCTAAAATAGCAGAAAATTGTGTTTTGAAAGTTCCTGAGATGGGCAAACCATTTGTTGTGTCATGTGATGCTAGTGGTGAACAACTAGGGTGTGTTTTGACACAAGAAGGAAGAGTGGTTGCATATGAGTCTGGGAAATTAAGACGACATGAATTGAACTATGCAACACATGATCTAGAATTGCTTGCTGTTGTTCATGCATTGAAACATTGGCGTCATCTTTTGCTTGGTGTCAAATTTGAATTGCGTACTGATCATCAAAGTTTGAAGTATATTTTCACGCAGCCATTGTTAAACAACAGACAAAGGAGATGGATTGAATTGTTGGCTGAGTATGATTTTGACTTGAAGTATTTGTGTGGGAAAGAAAATAAAGTTGCAGATGCATTGAGTCGTAGGCCCATGTGTAATTTGTTGACTGTTGTGCGATCCAATTTGGTTGATGAGATACATGCCGAAGTTGAAAGCGATTCTTTTCACATGCCTATTTTGAACTTCTTGCGTGAGAATATTGGTGAGATGTATGAGAACAGATATCACTTGTATAAGGGAAATCTGTATTATTATGACCGCTTGTGTATTCCTACAAATTCTGCTTTTAAGAGTCAAATTCTGCATGAGTGTCATAACTCACCTTTTTCTGGTCATCCTCGATTGAGTAAGACATATGAAAAGATTAAAAGTTCATTCTTTTGGCCACGTATGAAATTGGATGTTAAGAATTATGTGCGTGAATGCTTTCAATGTCAACAAGTTAAAATTGAACATAAGAGGATGCCTGGTGACCTTCTACCCTTAGACATTCCTTTACAGAAGTGGGAGTCTATATCCATGGACTTTATTATTAGACTTCCTACTACTCGTGGAGGGTATGACTCGATCTTTGTGGTAGTAGATAGACTCACAAAACAGGCTCACTTCTTTCCCGTGAAAATAACTGATACTGCTTTGACCATTGCACGCTTGTTTGTGAAAGAGATATTTCGTTTGCATGGCATGCCCAAGAGCATAGTGTCTGACAGAGATTCTAAGTTCACTTCACATTTCTGGAGAGCGACTTTTGACTCTATAGGTACCCAGTTATGCATGTCTACTGCTTTTCATCCTCAAACCGATGGGGAAACGGAGAGAGTGAATCGTATTTTAGAAGATATGTTATGAATGTATGTCAATGAAAACCAATCTAATTGGAATGAATATTTGCCTTTGGTTGAATTTGCATACAACAGTTCATATCATTCATCTATTAGGATGACCCCGTTTGAAGCAATGTATGGCTATAACTGTCCCACACCTATAAATTTTCTTAGCTCAAGGAATAAGGTAGAACTGTCACGTGAGATGCTTGAAAAGATGGATAACGAGTTGGCCAAAATCAGAGGGAATATTAGAGAAGCCCAAAAGAGACATAAATTGTATTATGACAAGACACATCGGGTTGTGGAGTATGAAACTGGGGATATGGTTTTCTTAAAAGTTATTCCCGAGAAGTCTCATTTAATTCTTTGGAAGGATAAGCGATTGTCTCCACGATTTGCTGGGCCATTTAAAATTTTGAAGCGCATTGGTTCATTAGCTTACAAATTGGAATTGCCTTCTCATGTCAAAGTGCATCCTGTATTTCATGTGAGTTTATTGAAAAAGTATGTTCCTAACGTGCACCATGTTTTACAGGACAACTCTAAGTTGAAAGATGACGGAACATTGACAGTAGAACCAGATTTAGTGCTAGATAGGCGTGTCAAACATTTGAGAAATAGAGACATTGTGGAAGTTTTGGTTAAGTGGCAGAACTATCCAGTAGAGGATGCATCTTGGGTTGATCTTAGTGTTTTGCAAAGCGAATTTCCCTCCTTCCAACTCCGAGGACAAAGTTAATTTTGAAAAGGGGAGATTGTAACAAGACTTGATTTTGAGGTGTTTTAGTAATAAATTTTGTTTTCTAGGAAGTTTTTGTTATTTTAAAGTTAGTCCACTGTGTAGAAGGATGTGTGGATTGTTTTCGTCCGATAAAATTTTTTGATCCGAAAGGCACTTTCTGGGGCATTTTTGAAGGCGTTAACGTGGGATTTTGAAAAAGTGATGTATGAAGCGATTGAAGCCTGCGTTATAAGGAACAACTTTGGTTCTTTGAGTCTTTAGAGATTTTGATGTTTTGATGCTCGTTGAAGGCCAAAGATTAAGAAAAAAGTTGGATTTGCTGTTTTTGCATCGTTTTTGTAGAAAATGTTGTTTTGCAGGTTGATTTTCAGCAAATCGGAGCAGGCTATGGAAATTTTCCATCACATAGCCGTCGAAGAGCGCAGCGAGGGCAACAAGATTGTATGAGACGGACTTGGGATGTTTTGGCTCCGTTTGGGAGTTATGTTCAGTTGAAGACAGCTGAAAAAAAAAACTAACCTCTACGGATCGCTTCGCGATCACGTTTTTTTTACCTTGTTCTCGCAGGTATATTGGCGCGCAAGTCGAGTCGACCGAACGCCAAAAATAGAAAAGCGGCTATTTTAAGAGGTCGCAGGCTTTTCGAGGAGAATAGAAGGACGAGTGGTGCGTTTTGGGGGGATTCACCATTCTCTCTTCTACGAGTGCGAGTGCGAGTGCGAGTGAGACGCTGCATGCAAGCGAATTGAAGCTCGGGGGTGGTCGGGAGGTTCGAGCTCCGTACAACGGAGTGCACCCATATATATATTCAATTGCTCCTCTGTTGTATCAAACACTATCAATACAAATATTTCTTCCTCTGTTTTGTTGTCTATCTCTATTATTCGGTTCCCGTGACACCATATAAGGCAATGTAGCCCTTAGTACTAATTCCCACTTCATCACAAGCCTTCTGTACATCAACATCGCTCGCAAGATTTGAAAACTTTTGCATCACCTCCTTTGTGAGAGTATCGTTTAATTTTTTTGCATTTGGTGCTCGTAGAATCCCTACGACATCCAATATCTTGAGGCACAAACTCAATAAATGGATGCCATCCTTGTGGTTGTGGCCACCACACAACTCTTGGATAAAATTCCTACAAGAATGGATAAAAACATTACCACAAAAGAAATTTAAAGCATAGATGGGAGTGTAGCTAAATGCACCTTGTAGCTATAACCCTTCTTTTATTAGCACCACCTTCGGGGGCTAAAGTGTCTATGGCATTGAAGCTCCTCTTACGTTCCCTTGTTGCTAAGGGCATCTTTTTAAGATGCAAGATCGTATCTTCAATATTTTCAATCTTAGCATCCTTCTCTTCTATCTGTAGCTTAAGATTTTTTACTTCCTTCTCTGCATGAGCGATCCTTTCGTGCAATTCGCTAGTGGTATGGGAAAGAATTTGACATTGATGCAAAGAACATCATGCGCTATTAGCTCCAATAGTCGACAATCTCTTGCAATATCCAATAATACCTTGCTCCCCTCTATCTACATATTGTAAGAATGAAGCAAGGTTATTGAATGTTGGATACACATTGATGGCTGGATCATTAGGGTAGAGGCAACAATGCACCCAAAGGTGGGCACACCTGAAGCATGTAGGTGTCACTCATCTTTCATTTAAATATCCATTGTATGCAATGAAGATCTTCAAAATCCACTTGCATGGACCTATAGTGGATCAACATGTAAGACCGCACGGGACTGTACCATGTAACTCTCCACCCAACCGTGCCATATATAGACTCCTAGCCCCTAAATATAGCACCCCTTGACCGCATGTCCGTCCTGGCCCTTGGCCCTGCCCTTGGCCTGACATTACTTCCCCCTTGGAGAAGCGTTTTTGTCCTCGAGAACACAAGTGGTAGTATCTTCGTAAGAACATGATGTTTTCCTTATTGGCATCCTCTACACGGGCCAATTGTCCATATGACCGATACCTGGTGCAGTGAGGAGGTTCAATGAAACCAAGAGAAACATCTTGATTGTCAACATTGTTGTCCTTTTGCAACCACCCGTATCTAAATGGTAACTCATGATAACTCATGTGAGTATCTTGAAAAGTTCATAGCTACTGAAAGATAGAATAGGGAGTGTCATCATGTCAGACTTCTGAACCTTTTGGAACAGACAGAACCAGATGTTCACCCCTAACAAAGGTTACATGCCAACATACTCTGTCAGCACACCTACTAAGTCCTTGACTTATGAAACTATCGGTATTCACCACAACCTTGAATATGAGAATCACCTATTCAGAATGCATTGTGCTAACGTATGCTCTTAGCAGATCCTTTAGCACGGTTTACTAACGTATGCGCTTAGCATATCCTTTAGTACTAAATAGAATACTTGTAAGCTGCCTATCCAACGTGGGATGAATAACAGCAGTAAGAGTGAGGTACTTTCCCCAACCACTTACAAACAGTCTTCCATGACTGACGACAAACTATGACTCAATCATTGAGTATCCAGCCATATACTCGATATGGAATGGAGACAACCAACTAGGTTGAAGGTAGATTGGAGGTTCCAGCAACCAATCACTAACATCCATACTCAGCCATCACCTTGTATGGCAGGGTGTAAACTCATACGAAATCTGCAAGAGAGATTGCACTAGCAATGCAAAAGGGTGCAGAAAGAATAAAGTCCATGGATTTGCATGCCGCTCCAAATAAATTTGTGTTAAACACTAGGGCCCATAACACCTAGTGTGCATGCATTTAACACAAACATATCCAAGCCGCAATTCCATGACGAGACTTTCCACGATACTTACGTGAAAATATTGCAACAAAGTTGAACCATAATAGAATGTGACAACCTGGTCACACCTAGGAACCAACCATGGGACCTTCTCATGAACGTAGCATACTTTGCAGCAAAAGTTGGACCATAATAGAATGTGACAACCCGGTCACACCTAGGAACCAACCATGAGACACTCTCATGAACGTAGCATACTTTGCTATAATTTTTGGCCACTGAAATTGTTCCTGATACTGTGTGCGTCAATTGGTCTAATGAACAGATGCGACCAGCACCTAGGGACTTCGTCGCGATACATCATTTCGAATTGGGCGCCAGTGTCAGTCCCAGAGACTCATATTCTCCACATGTGGAATATGTCTCAAGTAAGGATGCCAGGAAAAGTGACATCCATCAAGTACGAGTTGTACTTGTGTGTGGAGGTAACTACGAATGCTCTGCGATGTGAGTGAGAGGGACCCTCATTATCATGCTCCACACTGGCTAAACCAAACTCCTTGAGTTCCTAGACCATGTTGTATCCCATGTGACAACATGTGCCAAATAGAACCCTACAAGTAGGTTCGTAACAGCATAAGGCAAAAAAGTAGATTGGACACTTGGCCCAAAAAACTTTGTGCCGACATGCCCTTGGCATGGCTCTGTAACATTACAGCGTACTTATACGTCTTGAAAGAAAAAAACAAGCAAAGTATACAAAAAATGGAATAACACCAAATTAATAGATGCGTAACTGGAGGTTTGAACGGAATGTTCACTTACCAGTATTCAAACGGAGAGGAGCACATCTCCTACCTGAAAAACAAACAACATTGCACTGGGAACCGTGGGTGTTGCCTTCGCAATCCAACCCCTTTGCTTAAAATCTACGTAGTCAAACCCCTTGGTAAGACCCTTTGTAGAAACTGCTCAACTAGCAGATAACGGCAACCAACATAGGTAACCGTGTACACAATAAATCAACTTGAAAAGTTGAGTTTGTCCGCTACCGCGTGGTAGATTGTGGAATTATTTCCTTGAAAGTCTAACTGAGAGAGATCAAACAGTGGGAATCCTCAATGCAGATCATCTATGATCCTCAATGCCTATGGGGTGATGTAGCAGTCACCCGTCGGGTCGTACCCCAAAATAGTATGTCCATAGACACTCCGTAGGGCTATAGAGAGAGTAGGAAATCCACACAAGTGAACTGCCTAGCTCATGTGGACAGCCATGCTGTCACCACTGATTCCTGCATCTATACTTCCTTATAAAGATCAACTGCTGTGAGTTGAAGATTATCAAAAACTCAGCTTGAGTGTCGCACTGAAAACATGTAGTGCAAAAATGACACCCTAAACATCCGTAATGACAAGACTCTTGCTTGTGCATTAACGTCGATGTATACTTCCCTGGGTAGATCTGTTCAATCTTGAAAACAATCACCCCAAAGAATGCCAATAGTTGGGTCTTACCCTTGGCTTGGTAATGGCTCTTAGCCGGTGTGGCTCATAGCCCTTATGCAAATTAGTGTTCAATGGACGAACCGATGAAGACTAATTTGAGTAGCATCTTAGCCACGTTCTAGCTGAGAGTTAGAGCACCTTGGCTCAGGATGACTCACGAGCAAAACACGTATCAAAAGCTTCTTATAAGATTTTTCATTTTTCCCTTAAAGAGAAGGAGAGAGACGAAGAAGAACATGCTGGGCTGAGGAATTTTTCTTAAATTTCTAGAGTGTGTGCCCAATCTGTGTGCTTTTACGCATCTTATGTCTAACATGCAGCTTATCGTATAAGCATTCCACAGTTTTCCGGTATGACTCTCTCATCAAGAGAGGTAACAGAAAAACACAAAACTCATTCCGACCCACCTACCTTGCAGGGGTCGTGATTGTATGAGGACGACTTAGCATTGACACTTTGCCCGTGAAATAAGTCCTAGATTTAGGTTCCTTTTAGTGTTGTTGTGTGTTAATAGAAACCAACAATCATGGTAAAAAATCCATCAGTTTGACAAAGTTGCGAGTGTGATAGCGGAAGCATAATGCATGAAGTGGTAGAATTGAATCCACCTCGCTAGCATGCCTTGCATGCAGAATTGTAAGCCCTTGCCAAGAGTGATGGCCTCAAATGTGAGAACCAAAACCATAAGTGCCTTGCACAGTTTAAATTGGTAGGGATTCTGTGAGCTGATATTCCCTATTTTGCCAGTTTCCCAAACTCGTGTGCCAATGCCCTTGATTCCAAATCAATGGGCAGTATCGTGGCACAAGGGAGAAGCCTTGCTTCGTATAAAATTGCCAAAGCACTTTGCTTTGCACAATGACAGTAATTGCCAAGCAAAGTGTAAACATGGAAAAAAAAAGAAAAACTTAAACTTGTCTAACCTGGTCGTTGTTGCTGCAACCAGTTGTCATGAAATTTGGAAGGAAAAACTCATTCCAAAACGGCTCATAGCCATATCTGCACAGACGCCCTCGTATAGCGTATACACCTATCTAGTACATAATGAAATAACCTGCAATAGGAAATAACCTGCAAACACATTGCCTATTCCTTCCCAATTGTGTATGCTCATAGCATATGCCAAAAGTGGGAATCTTCAATGGCAGATGCCCAAATTGAAGCCGTGCTTCACATAATTACTTTTGTTTGCATAGCCAACAGATGCTTCTGCTAGGTGTTAGTGCCATTACCCGTGACAAGGTACATGATGTGTGCGATGATGCATAAGTATAAACTCCATGCTTCACCATTTTGGATTGTCTCCATTGACTGACGTGCGGAAATAATTTGCCGAAGAGCAATGCCCTAGCAAATTTGGAACTGCAAACTCAAAGATGGAGAAAGAAAGACTCCTGTCAATCTGCCTGAACTTCAAAGCGCTGGCCATGTTGAACATGTTTGCACCTTTTGTCAAATCTAACAGCAGGCCATGTCGATCTCCTTGAGATACTAAAACAGTGCCAATGTGCTATGATTTGGCATCAAAATAGAACCGTCAACTCGCCTTGCGAGCTTCTTGCTTTCGGTATGTAAACTTGTGCAAGGCGGTCGGTACTCAAGCCATGCTTGATTCTAATCTTGAAACCAATCATTGGACCCTTGCCAATAATTTACGCATCAAATTTTTATTGCTTACGGTAATTATCACAAGCCATGCTTGTGCTTTGTGTGCCGAAAGTGTATGCGCATTTGTTTCATGCCATAACTATACAGTATATTCCAAAAACATTTGCCAAACAGATTCAAAAGCTACTGCATACCGTATTACTGATGACGAATGCCGACCTGCCTTGCCGGCTTCTTGCACTTTGCATGATTAGATACTGACGTCAACTCGCCTTGCGAGCTTCTTGCTTTCGGTATGTAAACTTGTGCAAGCATTGAAATTTCTACAACTTTGTGACAAACAAAAATGTTAAAGGAACTCTACGTACCTTTTGGGAATTCGATTTTGGACTATGTCATGCAACCATGGCCAGTGCCTTGTCCATGCCCTTGCAAACAGTCTTCGGCGACCTTTCAGGCCTTTGCATTCCCTTGATTTCAGATGTGCTGCAGATCTGAAGTTTTCTGTTATGGTAGTGACATGCCTCGGAAAGCCAAAGGCGAGCACCTTGGCTAATCTGCAGCTTTTAGATCTTTTTTCAAAACTTCCCTGAAATTATGCAGCTAGGAACTACCATGCAGATCTAAGGAACTACCTTGGTACCTTCATGATACCGAGGCCTTCCCATCCAAGAGCGTAAGCTCGTCTCTTAAATCGCCATGCTCAACCGGTGTGTACCCACCCTTGAGCCCTAAAATCTTTAGAGCGCCCAAGCTTTGGGACACCTAGGTGAAAAAACCATAAGTTTTGCAATCCGATGCTACCGCCGCAGGCGAGGATGATGATGATGCTCTTGCTATGGTGCTCCAACGACGGTGCCCAAGTGTCAAAAACTCACCCCCTACCCAGCGCGCATCCAACGAAATCGAACTTGCAGGTTTTTGAAGTGGTCGACAGACCCCGCTTTCCCGGTTAAGAGACACTGCACATGTGGTCCTCGATTCCCCAATCTTCATCTTCCTTAGCTCTGCAGGGACTTCTTCCCACGCCTGAGATTCATGCAATTACTTCTGGCATTCTTCATGGATGGCGCCCATCTCCTTCCTCCTTCCGCAAGGCAAGAGCCATGCTCAGCCATGGCAATATGCACGAACGAGAGAGAGAGAGAGAGAGAGAGAGAGAGAGAGAGAGAGAGAGAGAGAGAGAGAGAGAGAGAGAGAGAGAGAGAGAGAGAGAGAGAGAGAGAAAGAGAGAGAGAGAGAGAGAGAAACCGAGAGCATGCACTCCTTGAGACTCCACGTCCCTTCTCTTTCTCCATGCCTCCTGAACTCTGATACCAGTGTAAGACCGCAAGGGACTGAACCATGCAACTCTCCACCCTACCGTGCCATATATAGACTCCTAGCCCCTAAATAAAGGGCCCCTTCACCGCATGTCCGTCCTGGCCCTTAGCCCTGCCCTTGGCCTGACACAACAAGTTAAAGACAAAGCCACCAATTATGGACATCGTTGGTGATGACGTTATTTTATTCACTTGCCATGGTTTGTCACATGGATCATTCAATGCTCATTTCATGTTTTTGAAATGGAGGCCATGTAGAGAAGGGGATAAACGATTGCAATGCGTCTCATTTCATGTTTTTGGAATGGCGGCCATGTAGAGAAGGGAATAAAAGAGTGCAATGCAGATGGAAGTCAACCTACCACTAGCAATTATGTGACCTCTAAAGGAGTAGTAGAGCTATTGCACAGTAGCATTTTGCAGATAATTAATGCTCTTCTTTAGACCTTGAAGTATCTACATGCACACGACTATCTCTACAATGACGTACACTCCTGCAACATGATGCTTCATTTTGGACAGAAGGGGGTCTATGTAGGCATTGTGGATTGGAGTCATGTACAAAGACCAAAACAGCGACATAATTTCCTCCACTCCGCAACTTTCAAATAGAAACTAGAAATCAAAGCAAGAGATATTTTTCATGGGCCTCCCAGAATGCATATCTACTAGTCCCCCTCCATGGAAATATTCTCCATATGTCATACTCGTGAACAACTCTTAAAGTGCATGTTGGTGCCTCAAAATAAAAACAAAAGTGATTGTTTAAGCAATGTACTTACCCACCTTGAGAGTGGCAAGTGAAACAATCCCTTAACTCAACCTAACGCTTTTGATCTTTCTCGTTCTCTAAATGGTGGCCATAGAGTGGGCTATGACATTGTAATGATTTTTGGTCTATGACCAGCTGATGATCAAAGTGATGATTTGATTGTTGTCTTTTATCTAGTTGAAAATGTAAATTGTATAATTAATCCAGTTATCTTGTGTCTTTTCTATGACATGGTGATAGATATTCTGTCTCTTTTTTGCACCATGATTAAATTATCTTGTATTTTTCTTTCAAGGTTATAAGTAGGTGAACATCAAGTAGTATAGCATGACTATCTTTCATAATTTTCAAGTAATCACACCGGGAAAAACTTATAGGACTTAAGTCACACATCTTCGTTCGCATGAAAAACACCAGCGATATCATCTACTTCATCCATATTAGAGCATTCTGAAGCTATCTCCCATTCCATATCATCATCATTCTAGCCATGGGTTTAGAAGACACCGTAGTGCTTTTGTGTTGCTCTGGTTGCAATGTTCACTGGCTTATGGATAAATCTCATGTTGCAGATCTCTCACAGTTTCCACTTGATGCTGCAATAGATAAAACCTTTACTGCAATGTGTTGCAAATCCACTTTCTTTCGCCATACTCCTTCCATTTTATAGGCACACTTGTGTGTGAAATGGCATATATATGCCATGGATCGTGGAACATACCAGTTATGTTAGCATAATCAACTCGCTGATGAAAAGCAATTTCCCCATCCTCCTGTCCCAATAGTTAAGAGCACACTGTTTTGAAGTCGGTCATGAATTTTTTGTTGGCCGATTGTTGATGCATTCGGGATTTGGGATCCAATACAAATGAAACACCATGCAATGGCATATGCAACTGCACCGTCGCATGTTGGCAACCGTGATTATGACAGCTTTGTTCTTTGCACCAATGCCAACATGCTCTATTACTTTGCACAATGCCTCTGACATGTACCAATAAACTCGACCAAAGAAGAAATGGTTTGTCCGGACTGACAATCCTCTCTACATTGCGCCAAAAAATTGTCAAGTTCACAAGTTGTGCACATCTTGTAGTTGTCTTTTAGTAGCTAGGATACTTGCTGAGCCATGCATCCCATCGTCTATCAGCTACAGTATCAATCAAAGCAGGCTTCACTTCTTGCAAGGTGGCAAGAACATGATATGCGATTGCAAACCTTGTCGCACAAAAAAATTTGTAAAGTTTTATTGGGTGATTTTTATTCGAGAAAGAGCATATAGAAATTGATGCTCTCTAAGAAATTTCACCACATGGTTTGCATCCAGTAATAATACACCCGCATAATATGGGATAACCTATAATATGCTCGTGTATGGTGTATTATATGGATCGCGTATAACATATAATATAGCTTAGGCAGGTGCGGGCTCCCGTACAAATGCACACGTGGACTCATGGCGAGTTCAGACTCTGCAAGCGCAGCGAGCCCGCCAAAGCTTTTCCCTCTCTCTTCTATTCACACAACGTAATTCTATGGTGAACATGTTTTGCATGTGAAGCTTTTCTCATTGGAAAAATAGAAATTTACAGTTTAATTGAGATTCTTATGCTTGCAAAAGCTTCACGTGTTTGACAACATTAGATTTTTTCAATTATTAGAATTTATGGTTTTGATAATTAGAAAAAAAAAGACACCATCTTTATCATGAAGGAAACTACTTCATTTCGTAATGCAATTAACATCGAAATATAATCCAAGGTAGGAATTTAAAGTAAGAATGTGTCAAACTCAACATGCAACATAAAAAAGGAGGACAACTTTATATCTTTTCATGATTGTACTTTTACGGATTCAAATAGTTTGCCGAAGGTGGAAGGAGGAAAAAGACCAAACTGAGAGATTCATGATTAAGTGGCCTTGATTTTTATCCCCATTCCAAAGCTTGCAGATCGGTTAAAACCTCTTGGGCAACATAGTAGATGACAAAAATTATCTTGTGCCTGATTTGTGTCAAAGGGTGATGGAAAGACATCTTTGTAAGAATTTTCTATGTATTCGCTATTGAGTTTGCATGTTTGGTTTTCTAAACGGTTTCATGTACACATATGACTCTTTGTAAGTTACTTGTATTGTACAGTGTATTTTTTTCTACGATCTTTGGTATTTCTCAAGTATTTTTTTTCTACATTGTCTTGTTGCACAACGGGCACACGCATAGACATACACACAACAATAACCAGTTTCTCATAGTACAGAGTGTATATATTTGAGTGATTATTCCAAGGTATATCCAAGGGAAAACTAACACAAGAAGATTTAGAAATTTTCTCATGTAGGAAAACGGAGTCTTTTTCATCAGTGTTTTTCATTCAATGCATAACATAATGAGCTTCTGCTCAAGAGGGACCGCATACCTAGCTAGGTACGATTGGGGGTAGTGGACCACTGGGCCAATGGTCCCCTGCCTCCAATCGTACCTAGCTAGGTATCTGGTGCCTCCCTCAAAGAATCTCATGATGTTGAGGTAAGTCACAAGGTGGGAATTATTGTGAGAATTTGTCCAATTTAACTTCTTGTGGATAACTTAAAATGGATGAATTCCAAGCACTAGTTGAGGCAGCAGACCAAATGCGAGAAGTGCTTGAAGCAACAGCTTGTATACATGATTCCAAATTTTTGAGTACGAAGTGAAAAGAATGAGTGCACTTGCTCCCAAGAGATAACATTTTACTAACATGAGCCAAAAGGTCAGGTCAAGGAAATGATGGTTCCAAAAGTTGACGAGTAAAGAGACAAATGAATGAGTTGCTAATGACAATCAGCACAGCATGGTGGCAGAGGCGACGGAGAGGGGGAATTCCACAGCACTGACGTAGCGAAAGGTGACGCCCTCGCTCGGTGCCAGTGCACCACCGGCCTTCACAACACAGTCGTTCAAGGCTACCCGATTGAACAGCGCCGGATTGACGAAGCTGTCCGACCCAAACGCGCCGCACGAGACATGAATGTCACGGAAGGAGCAGCCATCGATACACGTGTTGATGATCTGCACCAAGAATTCGGAGGGGCCTACGGGTCCCTGCAGCAGAACGATGTCCTCCTCTGCCTTGCACTGCGCTTGTACTGCAAGTAGCTTTCTACAGCCACCGCTTGTAGCCGTCGATGCAGAGACGGCGACATGAACTTTATGCGGCTGCAATATAGCGTTACCTACAACAGTCGCGTTATTGGCGACGGCAATCTGAAAATTAGGGTACAGAAACATTGCCACAAGCACCACATTAACCCAGAAGATGTTGCGGTGATGGCCTTCTGATGATCCTCGCTGCATCATGACCATAGCTCCTGATCTAATCGTGGCGTTTATACAAAAGCTCACCCAAATTTTCTATTGCACTACTTATTTTGCCCTACAAACTGAGCTCCCATATATATAGACCCGGCCAGAAATTATAATTTCCGGAACTTGGAGAATTTGAGCTAATTTTTAATATTTTTACACTATTTTCCTCATAATGCAGGCCTCCGGAGTTATTCCTTTCCCTCTTATTCTCGATCAACATTTTTGAACTTCAAAGAGGCATAGTTATAAGTTGAGACACACTTTTCCCCAAGACCAGACCACCATATCAAGAAAGAAAGAAACGATGAAACAGTCATAAGAGTGGATTTTTGTCCTTGAGAATTCAATTATTCAAGTGTCTCGGTTTCATTTGTGCACTTTGTTAAGATCGGCACATTGTGTGTGTGTGTGTGTGTGTGTGTGTGTGTGTGTGTGTGTGTGTGTGTGTGTGTGAGAGAGAGAGAGAGAGAGAGAGAGAGAGAGAGATATCAGCATGCTTGGGCCCACCACCTTATTGACATTGTGACAACCCTCTAACATCTTATGAAGGTTGTTATGGCCCTAGCCGACACTCATTGTCTGCATTTCTCTGGTCCCATATACTCAATCTAAAGTGTGTAGATGCGCGCACCAACTGTCAATAACATGTTATGGTACAACCATACAAAAATTGGCATAGCTACAAAAAGGACTTGCAAGCTACTTATTAGAAGGCAATAAATGATGCATATGTGACCATTCGTGAGACATAGTCATTTCAGAAAGGTGCCAATGCATTTGCTTCGTGTGACTATAAATTATTAGCCATGTCCTATGTAACCTCGATGAGACTCATATGTACTAAACCATTCGGGAAAAAGGATCTACATAGTGTGGCTAGTTTCTATTGGAGCAATGACACTACAAGAATGGAGGGAAAACCCAACCCATTGGTCAAGGGCATGAACACCCACTAGAAGCTCACATGTAATTTGATAAAAACTACAATATTTTAAAAACAACCTCAAAAAAGCTCATTATGAGTACTTCAAAGTTCTAGATACTATCTAAAAAATCTTGAAGTGTAAGGCTTGTTGCTTCATTGTCAATGTTAGGGAAAGAGTATGGTCTTTCTTCGAGAGACTCTAGGACCAAAAAGTGAGGTTCCAAAAGGTTTAAGCACTTTCTCAAAAGCCTTGAGTAGAAAGACAATCCCATCTGCCACCTTAGATGTATAATTGTGAAGAGTGTGTGCACGAATGTGTGCCTACTTGGTGTGGTGTGCGAGGAAGGAGAACATAGAGAGTTTTGGGTTGAGTTCTCACTTAGGATTGAAATGCCTCACTATTCATTATTGAAATGTATTACCAATAAATAGGTAGAAGGTTGGTACGGTCAGTGTGATGGATATCCAACCAGCTCGCACAAACCCTAATCTTTCTCCCTTGAACACCGACATGGCCCAAGAGGCCTATGTATGTACAACTTGTACAACCATAAAGCATCCAAGTGGTGTCACCGTACACCCATTATGTCCATGCAATGTGAAGAGTGCTATGAGGGTAGGCTCTTTGTGAGATCATCCACAGGGTTGTCATCCATATGAACCTTGACTAGCTCCATGCGCTTCGTACCCAATATATCGTGTATCACATGATAACAGACTTCTATGTGTTTGACTTAGAGTGAACAAGGGGTTGTTCTCTAATGTAATGAAACTCTAACTATCACAATACAGCACTAGAGTTTGAGTGATGTCAAGTTCTCCCACAAGGTGACCTAATCACATCAGAAACTGCCACATACTTTGTCTCTGTGGTGGCGGAAGATGACATATAGTCCGAGGGACATGATCTCCATGATGACACGGTTACTCTAGGAAAAAGGAAAACATAGCTAGAGGTGGATATTTGACTATCCAGACAACGCGCATAATCCACTTCTATGTAATCCACAATGGATGCATTACTACTCCCAAAGCATAAGCAGTCGTCTATCATACCCTCCACATATCTCAAGATGTGCTTCACTGCTTACCAATCCTTTTTGCCAAAATTTTTCTAACCATTCCCACTCCAAACGCAATGCCTAGTCTCATGGTCACCATGGCGAACATAAGTATGTCAATTGCTGAAGAATATGGAAACTTGGCTCCTTTTGATTTCTCAACATCAAACTTGGGAGCATCATTCTTTCTCAATTTTCTAAATGACTGCATTGGGTTACTCAATGAGGCATCCCCCCCTCCCCCCCCCCCCCCCCCCCCCCCCCCTGCCCCTACATTTTAAACATTGCAAGAGCTTGTGAATATACTTTTTGTGTGACAACTCTCCCTTTTGATCTCTCTTGATTCACAATCAAGCAAGTAATACACTTCTCTTTAATGTTTCATTGAAATCTATGTGCCAAGGGACTGCTTCAAAATGACAATCTTGTCTTTTGGCTTCCCGAAAATAAGCATATCATAAACATAAAGTATCAAGATGATAATTGAACTTCAGGGTATACAAGAAACAATCTTCTTAGCTCCTTTCATATCCTTGGGATTGCATTGTTTTAGGCCATACAATGCCTTACATAATTTACACACCAATTCTGCCCTTCTAGGCTTCTTAGCTTTGACTTCAAAATACTATAGTTGTTTTGTGTAGAAATCCTTGTCAAGACCCCCATGAAGGGAAGCTATCTTAATGTCTATCTAGACAAGTTCCATGTCCTCAATGGGTACTAGTCCAAGTAGAAGATGGAATTTAGTTAGATTGACTACCCAAGAGAAAATCTCATCAAGGTCCACATCTTTGTTCATTTTTCTTATATAGCCTTGTGCAAGGCAAGGCTTGTTTCCCCTCTCATAAATCTATCAGTTAGCAATTTTCATTTGCCATAATCGAGCTGCACTCAGATTGCATTGCCTGATCTCACTTCACACTATCCTCCATCTCAATAGCCTTTTGGAAGTAGGTACTAATGACCAACCAACTTTTAGACTTAAACACGGAGCCGTAAATTTTGAACTTCACATTATGGTGAGACATGAGCAAAGACAGTCTAGAGAGAGAGAGAGAGAGAGAGAGAGAGAGAGAGAGAGAGAGAGAGAGACTTGCTACGTACACCCACTTGTTGTGAAGTATTCAAGTTTGTTCAAAAGTAAACTAAGCTGGGAACACCACGCTTCCAATAGCAGAAACTTTTGTGCATTGTAAAAGGGTCATCTGGGCAACTCTCGTGCCATGGCAGCCTCCTGTGTATATTGCTACTTAATGGTGAAAGGCTCCTTTACCTCTCGAGCCATGGAGCTATACGCAAAAGGGGAAAAAAAATTCATGATATGAAGTTGTTAGAATGAAATTAGTTTGTGACCAGGTGAGGGGAAAATGAGTCTCGGACCCTCTTTGAAGGTTACAAAAAAAGATTAATGAAAATTTCCTAAAATACACTATGTTACTTACGATGCACTTTGTTATTGGAACTTTTAAGTCAACCAAAACTTTTGTCAAGGACCATAGATTTTTGCACACTAGTGGCATTCTTAAATGTATTCCATGATGCATGTAAAGAACATAGCATGAAAATGGATTTTAATTCAACATCAGAATTAAGCCTTTTTTAGGATCAACTGAGTTGAGGATTGTAAGTTCAAAACAATGTTTTCATCATAAAAATAAGAAATCATTGAAATTATCATAAATCATCACGAAATAATTAAATGAAGTAAAAACTATCTACATCACCAGAAATCATTATGGAAGAACATCATGGCATCATAAAATAAATCTATAGAATAATAAATGTAACAAAATATAATAAAACCATATCATGGAATCACAAAACGGTCATCTTAATCATTACAAATGAGCTTAAAATAACAACATGGTATAATGAATTGACTTCATGCAATAATAATTCTTTCAATAATAATAAATCATCATAAAAAAATATCAGCGTATTAAAATGACTCTATCTAACAAAAAACTATCTCAATTATACTAAGTCATCCATGAAACATTGCTATAGAACATAAAACCATTTCAATAAGAAACCATTCGTATCATCATGAAAATGTATCATGGTATTATGGAACAAATCCATGAATGAAAGAAATTCTTACTAACAAAATCAATAGAAGTGACTTCTAATCATTATGAAAATATAGCATGTCTCATAGAACAACTCCATGAAAAATAACTATCTCCATAAAATATGATTATGAAAATACGTCATGGCATCATGGAACAACTCTATAAATGAATAACCATCTTAGTAATAAATGATCAATATGAATGGATTCTAATATCACCATGAAAATACATCACGACATTATGGAATAGCTCCATGAAAGAATAACCATCTGAATGAAAAATGATCTGTAGGAATGATTTGTAACCACCATGAAAATTCATCATGACCTCATGAAACAACTCAAGGGAATAATAATCATCTCAATGATAAAGGATTAGTATAAATGAATTCTAACATATCATAAAATCATGAAACAACTCGATAAAAGAATAATCATCTTAGTGACGAATGATCAATATGAACACTTTCTAATCATCATGACAACACGTCATGGCATCATGCAAAAACTCCATGGAAGAATAATCATCTCAATGAAAAAGAATCAATATGAACAATAATTAATCATCAAGAAAATGTATCATGGCATCATGGAACAACTCTATAAACCAATAATCATATCAGTAATAAACAACTAGTACGAACAAGTTTTAATCACTATGAAAATGTATCATGGCATCATAAAACAACTCCATAGAAGAATAACCATCTCAATAGTAAACAATCAATACAAAAAAGAAATAATCATCAAGAAAACGTATCATGGCATTATGAAACAACTCTATGGAAGAATAACCATATCAACAAGATGAACGATTAGTACGAACGAATTTTCATCATCATGGAATCATGGAGCAACTCCATGGCATAATAAAAAACAATCAATACAAATAACTTGTAATCATCGTGAAAACATATCATGGCATCATGGAATAACTCCATGAAATACTAACCATCATAATAAAATGAACGATCAATAATAACATCTTGTCATCATCATGAAAACACATCATGGCATTTATGGATCAACTCCATGGAATAATAACCATATCAATAATAGAATGATCAGTACGAATGACTTGTAATCATCATGGAAACGCATCATGACATCATGGAATTACTCCATGAAATAATAACCATCTCAATATTAAATGATCAGTATAAACAATTTCTAATCATCATGAAAATGCGTCATGGCATCATGGAATAACTCCATGGAATAATAATAATCTCAATAACAAACAGTCAATACGAACGCCTTGTAATCATCATGGAATGCATCATGGCATCACTGAATAACTCCATGGAGTAATAATCATTTTAAAATAGAAAAGAGAAATGAACGAATAATACGAACCACTTCTATCATCATGAAAACACATCATGGAGTAATAACCATCTCAACAATGATTGATTAGTAAGAACGACTCCTAATCATCACATGAAATTATAAATTTCAATAAAAAATGATCATAACTAAATACTATAAGTTTTTTATAACTTGGCTGAAAAATCTATCTCTTCGATAAATTATCAAATTATAACTTTTTAACATCTATATGTAAATAAATGATATAAATCAATCAATTATAACGATCATATATAACTCTTTGATTTTTCCAATCAAAAGAGAAAATAATTCATCAAAATAAAACTCTTCAATAAATCATTAAACTATAACTCTTTGATAAATCATCAAAAATCACAAAGAAGAGAAATAAAGTCAATATCGATTGAAGATTATAAAACAAATCATGAAAATTGTCATTATTTGAGATGTAAGTATATAAATCATTGAAACATAACACTTTAATAATCATATAAAAAGAATAAAAAGAACTATTCAAACATAATTTTTTAACATGAATCTTCGAATACAACACAGATTATCAAGATGTGTAACTGTCAATAATTTCAATAATATATATATATATATATATATATATATATATATATATATATATATATATATATATATATATATATATATATATATATATATATATATATATCGATTTCATCTTTATCATAGATTACACACAATCGAAACAAAAAGAAAACTAAAAAGATTTCAAGTGATATGACTTTGATGTAACTCGATGTACATGTATCAGAATATATGTGATATGTATGAAATATAAGTATAGAGATCAATCAATTTATATACTTTTTTCAATATATAAAGCGAATTGAACATGATGTAAATTTAGCATGCTTAATTTTGAACATTCATAAAAAGAAAATTCAAGAATTATACAATAAGAAGGATTGAAGATGTTGTAAATTCAATATTCTAAACTTTTACTCTAATTCTTTTACACAAATCGCACTACATATAATCCATGAAAAGAAAATCCAAGAATCATGTAACAAAAAACTCAACACGTATCAATGTAGATATCTAATTGAATACAACATAATTAACTCTTGATCTAAGTTCTTTTATGCAAATCGAATTGAATATGATGCATGAAAGGTAAATCAAAGATCATAACAAGAAGCTTAACACAAATAGATTTGAAATTTTAAAAACTCATACCTCTTCATGATTTTAATTGAAAACGTGTTGAAAATAGTTATCAATTTCTAGTAAGTTACTTTCGGTGCAGAATTTGACAAATCTGTCATGACCAACAGCTCCGGAACATCCCAAAACCTTGATAACAACTCTTCAAACATTGAAATCCGAGTTTCAAGCAGAAAGTTATGATGCTTTTATATTTTGTTGAATTGCAGATTTTTGTTGCGCCCGCGCAAGACAAAAAAACGCTCTATTTTTGTGAAGAAAAAGCAACGACGCTCTGATACCTTGTTGAGAAGTATCATAATAACTAATATCTAGTTCTCCTAAATGATTTTCTCATGTCAAACTCATCATTTAATATGGGGAAGTGCCAGGGGAGAAAAAGCTAGAATATTAGTTAAGCTGGCAAACCGACCACAGTAGGGATCCAAAGGAGGGAAAATAGGGATCTAGAGGTGGGGGCATGTGCAAAAGAGAAATGTGCAACAATGGGCTTTGAAGACCCTAAGAATCAGCCCATTAAAACTTCCAAAATGCTAAAGTTTCAAAATTCAAAGGTTATGTCCAAAGGTCAAACACTAAGAAAGTTGGATGCTTTTTGTGTGTTCAAAAAGTCTTCATAGTTCCTACATAAGAGGGGGAAAGCCCTAGAAGTAGGGGATGAGACGAAAACACACACACACACACACTTACAAGCCTCCCTTACACAAAGGGAATGAGGGACACGGGTCACCTCCCTAGCCCAGATGCCCACAAGGTGTATTCAAATCTCATTGGATGGCCATGGAGGTGGACCAATGAGAATTGGACTAGAGTAAATATAGTGCAATCAAATTAAAAACACTTAATAAAATAACCAATAAGAATTAAGCTCTCTAGAAGATTATTGAACAGTCTCTCAAGGGGTCCAATGAGCATTCAATAGCCCAATGGCTTGCCTGCTTCATATTGGCTAGGAGACAAAGGGGTCCAATGAGACTTTAGTTGCATCAATTAATCACCTAAAGCTCTCACAAAAGGGAAAAGGGGGACACATGTCAGAAGGCTATCACTTATGCACTTTTAATCCTATTGGCTAAGTCTGGAGAGGTCCAATGGGGTGGTAGCATGAGAAAATAGCATGAGGGGTCGACCAAGAGAGAGAGGGGGGGACTGATTATCTCAAGTCATTATTCCACACACACTCACACAAGCTCATGTGTGAAGCAAGAATACTCTCTCTCTTCTTCTCAAGATTTAAAGGAAAGCTTATCATCTACTCCAAGGTTGTGAGAAGGGAGGCCTACACCAACAACTCTTGGCTTTGTGATGCAAATCCATCCAAGAGCCAAGCTTTGATGCATGCTCATCTCCTCTAACATGCTAATTACTAAGCTCAGCTATGCTAATATGAGTGATTATGTGAGGAGATGTACATCTTTCTCGTAAGACTACTCCTTCTACCTCTCAATCTACTCTCATACCCCGCTAGCTCTCACCATCTTCGAAGATGTGTGAGGTCTTGGGCGTGAGACCGTGATGGACGTGATGTTGTGTTTTATAAGTGTTTTTCTTAGTGCTTGAATCTTCCATCTTCATTGCACTAGCTAGTATTGAAGGAACACAAAGAATTGTATTGTAAAATGACTCTCTTGATGGGAGAAACCTATATTACAAAGCCTTTTGGAGGAGGGACCGGCTCCATGTAAATCCGGTCCTCAACTGTCATCAATAGCTAGGTGTTATTATTTTTGTTGCTCTCTTGACCCAAGCCCTATTGTTATGCTCATTAGAAATCTATTATAATTAAATTCTCACTATGTTCATGCTAATTTCCCCTACACACAAGTTGTTAAGAGAGAAAGAGAGAGAGCAGAAATAGAACCCCAAAGTGTGTGGAATACACACATGAGATGATGTATATATAGAGGGGACCTGGGTGATATATAGAGAGAAGCCATATATTAAGTAGCTTCACATATAATCTCAACACCCCTGCTCAAATAAGGGTCCCTAACTGTGAATGAAAAAAAACCCTTGGGGGCTCTAGGGAAAAATCCACAGCTCTATTTACACCCACCGTTATAGTATAAAAGTCATTGAATGTACAAATGTTCACGAGAAGCTACATCACTCCTTTTACAATGAATGTTTTAAGAGGAGCTACATCACTCGTATCCTATCAAATACAATAATGACTACAAAGATTCAATAAAGAGGTGTAAAAACTATCGATTAGCTCATGTTATCATCAATATGGAATCACCAAACATGTCTTCATGTTCTCATCAATATGGCATCACCAAACATGTCTTTATAAATCTTTTATTGTCAGCAAGTTTGTCATCATGAAATCAATTCTTTGATCAATCCTACATAGATCATAGACTCAAAAAACATAGTCATGAAAATTTTCAGCATCCTTAGTTAAATAATTACATTCACAATGCCATAAGAGATGGTTAGTGACGCCACTCTTTTGACAACATATATACGCACGGCAACATATGTGTACATAAAGTATGAATGTAAAAGTTCAAGATGCGTGATTACGTGATGTAAATGACATGTGTATATACCACATAAAATGATATTTATCAATGTAGTCATATCAATGAATATCATCAAAGTATTAACAGAACATCATCATTGTATCAATGAAAATAAATAAATCATCATGGTATCAACAAAAAGCATCATGGTATCACCGAGAATAATCATTGTATCAACCAAACAACGTCATGGTATCAGCGAGAATAACCATGGTATTACCGAAACAACATCATCGTATCACCGAGAATAATCATTGTATCAACAAAACAACATCATGGTATCACCGAGAATAACCATGGTATCACCGAGAATAACCATGGTATCAACAAAACAACATCATCGTATCACCGAGAATATACAAATGTCCATGAAAATGGTGATTTCCTGATAATCAGCTCCGTTGTCTTTTGGTGATGTTGGATTTCAGTGAATGCTCTACAAAAGCATCGTGCTCTTTGAGGTTGGTGTTGTGGAGGGGTCTAAGCTCCTTGTAGCTCTGCTCTTTGCGGCTTCTTGTAGAATCTCAACTTCTGATGGCGCTTGCCACGTGGTTGGGGAGCATCTTCATCAGGATCATAATATTCATCATCACTGCTTCACTCATCATTGTTGGGTTGATTAAATACATGGCACCCATTTCCCTGGGTAGTGACTTACCGGTCACATTTTGGTGACCTGGGCCGGATGGCATCGCGCCCATCCCTCCTGGCAATGTCTTTTAACCCACCCTATGATTCACTAGGATTTCCTCCCCTTCCCACGATGGATGCTCATTGGATGTGTCTGTCTCTGTGCATTCGGGGTCAGTGTGGGGTTAGCTAGCTCTTTTGGTTGTCGATTCACACGCTTCTTCTGCCTTTTGTGCCCATCGTTGGTCTTTGGATTCTTCTTTGCAGGCTTTTTGGTCCTTGCAATCTAGAAAGAACGTTTGGGAGGCTTCCTAGAGCTTGTGGTATTCAGTGAGGGAAGCAGTGTTTTGTGTTTGTGATGGGGGAGGGTTTTTCCTCTTGATATAGGGTGGACATATAAGTATGGGTTCACATGGTGGAAAAGAGCTTTTGGATTACAAAATCTTATGAAAGTAGAGAACTATTCAAACACACAGAGCTATACGTCTACTTGAAAATTTTCATAAACAATCAAACAATGTCTATGCAAATTCCAAGTACATTTACTGCCTCCTGGCCTAGACTTTTCCCACCGTGGTCCTTGATGCTTGCCACTCTCCATGTCGTACTGGACCTTGTGAGGATCACCAGTCGACGGGCTTCTTTTGCTAAGCACGATGAACTTGCACGTTCAATCGACACTTTGCATCCAAAGGTGGTACGATAAAATCAATTCGACGTTTTTTGAAGATAGAATGATCGCACTAAACCCCCTCCAAGTCTTGTATTCTTGAAGTACACACCCCTAGCATAGAAGTGTGACTTCTCCATACCTTGCGTGCTCCCAATATGCAATGAACCATACATGTTTATAAAGTATGCACCATGTGCATAGAGGATGTGTTGCCCATAAATCCACAACACATTAATGATCAAAACTAAAGAATAGAATAGAACAAGGCAGAATTCACTCACCATATAGTGTGTAATGTTTATCACCCCATGCTATGACAACAAACTTTGTGAACTCTGCCACCAAATTTTGGATTGTTCTTCTATGCAACAATGGAGGTATTGGTCCCATGACAATCTATTGAATTTAGAAGCCCTTCTAATTTTGAGATAGTGTCAAGCGACCTCTTTGCAAGCTGTATTATAAAGACATTACCAAATAGGAAGCTTGAATGAACAATCAAAGATTGGCATAAAAGCATGAAGTGTGCACATTAGGAAGAGAATGGGGTCTAGGAGGGCTTCTTTATTTCGTAGTTTAAGGGAGTCAAAACCATACCATGTAACATATCTACGGAAAGAGCTTGGCGTGTAGATTACAAAATAGATATAATCTCAGCTCAAATTGGAGATTATATATAGGAGCTATGGAAGGCCAAAAACCATAAAGTTATCCACGCCCTTTTTTGGGGAGAAAAGTACATCCTTTGACCACTCTTACACCTGTTCTTGCACACCCACCATTCTTTCACACATGTCATGCATCTATTTGCATGATAATCACCTCCATACTCTCATAGAGAATAAAGAGGCCCTCCTATACCCCATCCTCTTCCAAATGAAAAATGCACCTTTCTAAGAGGGAAGTTAATTATAAAGTTCCACTGTTCAAAAAAAACATTATGCATTACTATAGCGTCACCATTAGGTGTACACCATATTTGAAGACATCTCAAATTAAAAAAAAGATATTATTTGACATTGAGTAAGGAAATCCCTTATCCACTCTCTTGCACCTACGCTTGCATTGGTACCTTTTCTTACTCCTTGTGACCGCTTGGTAAAGATGGATAGAGGCATTATCTCCTTTGTGTGCAAATAGCCTTCAATCTGAAAGTACAGATCCTTGTTTCAGGACTTCTTAGAAATATTGACCTTAAGTGGTATAGGAAAAGTATTCGAAGTAATTCATCTTTCCCTTAAAGCATCCTTAAGGAGACCATATAAGGCAATGTAGCCCTTAATACTAACTCCCACTTCATCACAAGCCTTCTATACATCAACCATCGCTCACAATATTTGAATACTTTTGCATCACCTCCTTTGTGACAGCATTGTTTAAATGTTCTGCATTTGGTGCTCCTAGAAGGCCTACGACACCCGATTTCTTGAGCTATGGAATGGAGAGGAGATCTATGGAGTGGAGAGTTGTAGAAGAGCTACGGAGTGGAGAGGAGGGCTATGGAGTGCATATCTATGGGGGGGGGCGAGATGCAACAAAGCTATGGAGTGGAGATTTATGGAGTGAACGTACAACAAGGAGAGGTAAGAAGGAAGAGTGCGTGCCAAAAAGTACGAGAGATAAGAGAGAGGGAGAGGAGTGAGAGAGAGGGAAGGAGGAAGAGTGTGTGCTAACAAGTAGGAGAGACAAGAGAGAGGGAAAGGAGTGAGAGAGAGGGGAGTGATTTTGAAAAGAAACAAAAAGGATGGAAAGTCTGATATTTTGCAGATCTAGCAATGAGATTTTGAGAGAGAAAATTTATTTTTGGGTATGTATATAGGTTGGGTAAGTTTTGAGTAAAAATGAGGTTTTCTTGATTTTTTCTTTCTTAAGTGATTTTTTGGTTTAGGGCTATGGACAGCAGCCTTGATGATGTGGCAAAAGAAAGGGGGGGAGGGCAGTTATTATCATAAGGACCACCACTCTTTTGGGTAGAAATAGAATGTACCTATCCTCCCTCCCTAGCCTCTATTTGAACCTACGAAAAGCCTATGATAGCCTTAAAATAATCTTATGAGAATAATACCCTCATTCAATGGCCTTGTCTCCTAAATCACAGACATTTTTAGCCTTAATCTCTTAAATTAGGGATCCTTACAAAGCCCTTTTGGGGTTCACATTTCTCCTACTCGGACAATCGAGCTATTGTTCAATACACATATCCAGTGCAAACACTCATGACTCAACAAGGAATGTCGCCTTAGGTTTATTACGAAAAGCCTATACAAACTCATATGCGAGATAGCATGAGGATATAGCATATAATACAAAAAACAACCCATTTTAGGCAAGCACAGAGGAAGCTATGGATCCCTCATACATGGATCAACCGACAAGAAATCAATCCATAATGGAAAAAAAATGCTCATGTCCATAGCAAACGTAACAAAATTACAAACTTAGAGGATATCCTCCTAGGAGAGGACAGCCAATGGGAAGCACAACCAACTACCCAATAGAAAGGTCCATGCTAAGAATCTGGAGGTGAGAGAGAAAAAATAAGTTGGTTTTTCAATGGTTTTGCGAGATATCACCTTATCTAACATTGTGACAATAACCCAAACAACAAGTGACTTTGAATGCCATTGGAGTTTGCCATATTCTAGAGGATCTGAGTCAAAGCCGACAAATCCTGTCAAGGTGGTGACTAGAGCTGAGTCTCAAAAAGCAGTCAAATATAAACCAATGGCTAAAACAGACCGAGCTAGAGTGGATCAGTGAGGACTCAACAAAAAGCATGGAAAGCAAAAATAGACATAATGAAAGCAAAGAGGCTAAAAGAAAAGGTTGTCTTGGAGATAGAACTAAATTGAATCGGGGAACATATCAAACGTAAATAAGAGATTAAGGATAATTTCAAGGAAGCGAAAGCATCAAAAACAATATCAGGCAGTTCGAGAAAGTGAACGAGCACTTAGATGCCATGTTTCAAATCTACAAGGTGAGGCTAAAAAACAACCAAACACTAGAACAAATATTTTTGAACTTTTCACATCTTGAGATTGAAACAAAACAAATGGAAATGTGCAGAAGGCTGATAGAGATAGCTCTAGCTCTCATGGAGCAAGAACCATTGAGAATCTCTAAGCAAGTAGTGCATGTGCTAGAAAAGGAGAACGCAAGCACACGAAAAGAAGAAAAAACAAGTAAACCAACCAAAATGGGGACTGAAAAGCCATTGGTAGAATACAAGATGAGTGGGGCAAAGTTTCATGAAATACAATCAATTCTTGAAGTGAAAGAGTTGTGGCTAAAATCCTTATGGGAGACGATCAAAAACAAGAATGACGCTAGTGTCATGTTGTAGTCAGTACCAATCTCGGAGTTAACATGGATCTTGGGGATAAGGAGTCACTATACGGAGATGCAGGGATGGAGTTATTTTTGGAGAGTAAACCAGAGATGCTAAAAATTACTTTACCTTCTTTTATAGAAAAACACGAGACAAAATTTGAGGTGTGGGTTGTGCCGTCTTAATGGAAGACCACATATATGGAGACAAATGAGCAAAAACCTCGAAAAGATGGGGCTGAAAATACCTCCACAAGATAAGTTTGTAGATGAGAACATGCAAACACAACTTGAGAAACAAAGAGAGAAGTTTTCACTAGTGAATAAGGTGGACATCATAACTCCCATAATATTTTGCGACAAAGATGGTTATGAAATAATTCCCTTCCAGATGGTAAATGCTATCTTGGAACAAGAAGAGGAGAATGAGACGACAAAAACAAAATGATCGATTGCAAATGAATAGTACGCGAGGTTTTTGTTTGATATTTTAGTGAGGATAATGACGAGGAAGAGCTCCATGATTCACGGAGTTATGACTTAGGGAACGATGCACCAAATCAAGAAGAGCGAATCTTTCATGAGTTTCTCAACAAAAAATTGGAGAGACAACGGAGATGTCAAATGAGACAAATGAGAAAATAACAAAACCAATTTGAGAGGCCAATGTCTCGATCGATGAGAAAAATACAATAGCTGATGTTGGTGGGAGTAGGTGACTATGCCTACCATAAAATCACAAAAAAACTAGTGAAACGACTTTCTCCATGAACAACTCCCAAAAAGCACGACAAAAGAAAACCTAACGACACAGCAGAAAATTCAATGAAAATCTCCAAAACTAAATGAAAATGTGAGTATCAAAAATTGAAACAGACGCTGAAAGAAATTTGGACAACTAAGGTCCAGAGTGAAGATGAGTCCAACACAGAGAGATTTGAAGCACCCTCTCACTATGAAAAGTATACCATCGAAGATAGATATATCATAGTTCAACAACAAAGGAGGTAACTTAAAGAACACATAACATCGTCTGATGGGCCTAAAAATGCAAAGAAAAATTGACGGGGAATTGACCTAGTTGAACTAGAATAAGAACGGAGATCGGCTTATATAGGTACAAATCTCATAGAAGAGGAAGTGAAGCTTTTGATAGCTACTCTTAAACAATGTAAAGATGTGTTTGCAAGGGTTTAAAGACATTGAGGGGACTGTTAAATCCATCAATAAGAATATATGGCCTATCATTAATGGATTGCTCTGAACCTTCATCTTTTTGCACGCGAATAACATCACTCACAATGATGTTCATGGAAGTAATATCTTGCTGCATTTTTTCTTGGGTTGGAGTATATGTGGGCATATGTTGATTGGGATAGTGCAACCTTGTTCCCCACAGAGAACACATTTTTGAAGTTGCCAAATATTTTCCCATCAACAAGGGAACCGTGGAGCAAGCGATATTGGTGGGTGGCTCCCGAATGTATACCCACAAACCCTTTAGTCTACACGTGCAGTCAAGATATCTACTCCCTTTGAAAATTCATTCAAGAACTCCTGAAATATTTACCTAAGGATGATGACACTAATTACATTGCTTTCCTCATACGCTTTTACGAAGTCCTACGCACTTGTGTATCTCCCAATCCCACCCAGTGCAAGTCCTCACATGATCTCCTCAGCATGTTACAAGGCATTAATCTTGTTGGTCGTACGCTCCCAGATAGTGCAGGCTTGAGTCCATTCAATGATTAAAATCATACCTCGTAATTTGAGAATGTGTCTATACTTTGCAATGAAACAGTTTTGTCTTGTCTCATGTCCACTGTCTTGAAGTTTCATGCTATTTTATTCCATTGGTGTTGTCAAAGTGACGAGAGAGATGTGAATTTTAAAATTTTGTATGTTGAACATTGATTGTACCATCAATTGTATTTTTTTAATCAATGTGTATCTATTCTTTTGATATAATATTTTATTATTATGTGATTCGACAGGAAATGGCAGCCCCATTCTCTCCTCCCAATGTCGATGGTGAGCTCGACCACGAGGATTCCCAACGCATCTTTAGAGAGGAGAGCCTACATTACGGGGCTCAAGACCTCTCCTTATTCTTTGTCGAGAGCATGGAGCCCGAGGGTTTGGAGGGTGAACCAATCATATAGGAGGACGTACGCAAGTGATGTCCCTCCTTTTTTGTGAAAGACGTACTATTCAGGAGGTCAGGTCGTGCCAAGGCAAAGACACCATTAAAAATCTCATATTTACAACACAAAGAGCTTGTGCGTGTGTTGCTTATACGATTCATCCAAAAGGAGCACAGTCTACCTAATAATAATCAAGTTACCATGTAAGTCTTCGTGCAAGATATATTAAAGAAGCCCGTCCTTTGGACAGATCGTCCTTTCAACATTGGTATCGGACTTGGAAGAGCTAAAGAAAGGGCACAAGTGGATTGTGAGGAGGAAGACCCACTTGCACGAAAGAGGCAAGTGGTGCTCCTACCAGATGAGCATGAAAAATTTGTTAATATTGTGTCTCATGGGACACTAGCCAGCCAAGGAGAGAGCGTTCTCTCACTACAAGAGAAGGTGGCAACCGAAGAAGTAGGAGTAGCTGTTTTATTGGAAAAAAAATTATAGATACAAATCGTGAAATGGTCCAAAGTATACTTCAGTCGCCCGTGTGGCTATCCTCGTGGGTGCATGAATGGGAGCATGTTACAAAAGACGTACACAATGTCTACGGCAAGAGCAGGGCTTAATAAGTTTTTGTGCTTTGAGCGAACAAAGTCATAAGAAGACCAATTTCACTCACAGCTACCACTGGATGCCGCGATCGAAATCACCATGGTCGCCACATGTTGTAACTCAACTACGTCTCGTCCATATTCTTTCCACCATACTGGGCCTAAAGAACATTTTACGCTATTAAGAACCCAAGGATCTGTGAAAGTTCCTTCCCTATTGGCATAATCCAGCCTCTACTGGAATGCATCCATGCCATCGTCGCCTGGCAAAAACTTCGAGCAGACATTTCTAAAGTCTCTCATTACCTCTTTGTTGGAAGCTTGTCCGTTCATCTGAAACTTTGGATCCAAAAGAAGTGCAGCACCATGCAATGGTCTGTGCATTTGAGCCCATCATTTCTCCACAAGTTGCACAATTTGTGTTCTCTCCCTTGCACTGTAATGGTTGTATTCTTTGGTTTGATGTATCGCCTCAGACATGATCCAATAAACCTTACCAATGACAAACTTATCTATGTTGACAACCCTTAGTAGTTCCACATAGGGCTTACTAACCCCAACAAGTTTGTCAATGTTCCTCCAAAAGAGAGGAGATTGCACCAAGGACACACATTTTTGAGTTGTGTAATGGTGTCTTGGATACTTGCTAAGCCAAGCCTCCCAACGGTGATCTGCAACAGTTTCTGTAAGAGACACTCGCCCTTCAATGAGATTATTCAAAACATAGTATGTTGTAGCGAATTGTGTGGCACATAAAATTTGAAGTGCTTTTTTTCAGATACTTGGATTCAAATAAAGCATATGTAAATGGATGTTCTTCTATAAACTTGACTACGTGATTGGTGTCAATAAGGAATTATTTTATGAATGATAATTTGCCCATATCCTTTAGGAGTAAATTTAGGGTGTGTGGTGTACATCCAAGCCATGTAATTTTTGAGTACTTTTCCATAATGGCTAAACCCACTCCTTTGTAGTTGGAAGCATTTTTGTAACAATAGTTGTCACATTCTTCAATCCACCCAGTCGAGCGATAGCTCTGTCATATACCTTTGTCAAGTAAAGAGATACCTTCTCTTTCATTGAGGTATCAATGGCCTCCAAAAACATTGCACCTTTGGGACCAATTACCATGCCATTAATCAATGGTTTTTTTTACAGCTCGTCCATTCGTGGAGTGCTATCGTACAACAAAACGCAGGAACAAAGTCAAGCACTATTCGCTTAAGAATCGCTTCTATACGGATCTTGACTTTGTCCACATACTCTGTTAATTCGCAGTTTATTATAACTAGGATAAATGAATCCTTTTTTGCAGTTGACATTAGTGCATCTTTCAAAATAAGATTTCTTATGACATTAAATGGCATTCCACAAGCCATGAAGGCTTGTGTCCACTTTAGATGCAATTCGAGCATAACATTTGTTCATGAGAACCAAAAGACCCTACATGTATGTGTATATCTTATCCATACTTAGAAGTAGGAGACCCTTCTCAAACAACCAAGTATAGAAGTATTGCAATTTAAAGAACCTTTGGTAACCTTTTAATTGCACATAGAAACTTTTATTTTAATATTTTAAATCAATGTCTTATCTGCCTAGTGAATGATATGTTCCAAAAAATATGAATTAACACTGCATCTATGCACATAGTATAGCTATGATAGATTTTAATCATCCAAGATCACTTCAAAAAACAAACAAGTAGGACGTATAATAAAAATGAAAAATGACTTATTTATTTGCAAGCGACATGTAGAAAAAGCTAAGGGTTATGCAAAAATGACACATTTATAGGCATTTCATTATTTAAGTGCCCTTATGAGCTATGGTCATTTATGCCCGATCAACCAGTATATGCCCAAGCACCATGTGTTCTCGCATGTTTCTGTTCTGACCTGGTTCAACCACCTAAGGGGAGAAACCCGCTTGAAGAACCAAACATTTGCTTGCAGCAACCTACACAAGAGTGCTTTTTGTAGGCCGTGTGTTGCCCAGTGTGAACAACACTAAGGCCGGGCAGTGGGCTTAGACGATCGCTGCGGAAATGTGCAAGCGTGTTCATTTTCGAGGGAGGCCGGAGGGTGTCGCCCAAAAAGTGGCGGGTCCAAAAAAGGAAATTGAGTTTTTTGGCCAATAAAATGATGTCGGCCGCTGTTTCGTCTGAACCCATCCTAAAGCCGATTGGCAGGTGCTCACAGCAAACACGCAGTCTGAATGCGCCGTAAGTTTATTTTGGCGGGAGATGCCCCTTCCCCTTCATCTCGTCAGGATAGGTGTTCTTTGAGTGCCAAATTCAAATCTTTTGAAAGGTTACGGCTCCGCCAGCTGGATATGGCACCTGTCGACGTCTGTCTCAAGTCCTCACTCCTCACTGCGGAGTCCTCAGTCTCCCCGCTTGACGTCGCCCCTCCGAGCTTTGCTTTCGTCACCCGTATATTACTGCACGTTTGCTTGGCGAGTTGGATGCTCTCGTGCCTTTAGCTTCGGGAATTGGGAGCCTGCAGCCATCCCAAATCCTCTACTACATTCCCATGCAATACTGCAAGGACCCCTACGCTGGATCTCGGACAGAGCTAGGCAGAGGGCCGGCTATGGACAGGCAGCAGCGACATGGTCGCATATCATGTCTACCATCACCATCGTTTCTTTGTTGCCTTCTTCCTTCTTCCCTCTGTCATCGGGGGCCGAAACCCTAGGGAAGGCTAAATCAAGCTTTTTCTCGTGTCTCTCCTTGTCTTGTCTGTAGTCTTGCTTTTAGGGGGAGGAAGATCATGCCATTGCTAGTGTGTAAACTTTAGACTGATCACACATTAGAGGTAAAGTGCTAAGTGGTTATGTTGGGCATATTTGGAGTGATGTCGAAGATTAGTCAGACCTTCATCACTAAACAATTCTTATTGGTCTTTTAAAAGAGGAGAAACACTGCTTGGTTATGGATGACAATGGATTGTCAGAGATACAATCTCTGCGTATAGGACTCCTTTTGAATCTGGGTCTCCACTCATTCCAAAGGAAGAAATAATTGACAA
The DNA here is from genome assembly GCF_014529385.1 of Adiantum capillus-veneris. Classification (NCBI taxonomy): domain Eukaryota; kingdom Viridiplantae; phylum Streptophyta; class Polypodiopsida; order Polypodiales; family Pteridaceae; genus Adiantum; species Adiantum capillus-veneris. Next base: position 60,926,235 of record NC_140940.1, on the reverse strand, counting down.
TGTGTTTGATCACCTTTCTTGTAGCAGGTTGGTATGTATCATGATTGTATCATGGTTTGTCATCAATAGTCGCGATAATAGTTACGGATATATATCTGCAATTATTATCGCGTCTATCATCGCGTCCCTTATCATTATACGGCTTCTCGAAAGGTGCTCATTGGGTGGCCTAAATGAGCATCTTTATCCCCCGTGGGAAAACAAAAACCAATGAAAATATTCTAGTATAAGTTTAGTGATGGTGAGTCTTATTTTTTCACTCTTCAAAATGATGGCAATGAATAAATAGCAATTTCACTATTATTTAGTTGACTCTTGATAGTGCTTCTTGTGACGGTAGAAGGATCTATTACTAATAAAAGACCATAAAAGCAAAAATAAATAGGTAACAAGATTGCTTTCATGATTAATAATGAGAAGCTCTTGGCTGGAGAAAATAAATCCCTAAAGGATAGTTCACCTACATGGGAGAAAATATTTCCATGTTAGCAAGAGGGAGTCACACATCCCACTTGTAAAAAAACATTTCTTTGTAGGAGATAATAATTCCTTAAAGGGAAAGTATCACTACAAGAGACTCTTCACATTAGCGATGCTCACACAGCGACGCTCAAAAAAAAAATTCCCGGCGTCGCTATGAGCGTCGCAAATTTACAAAGAAGTTTGCGACGCTCATAGCGACGCCAGCTGGGGTAAAAAAAATAACCGAGCGCGCCCAAAAACTCAGATCTCAGATCTGAGTTTTTCGACGCCCTCAAGCAAAGAGCAGGTAACGCTCTCCCTCACTCTTTCTCTCTCTCTCTCTCTCTCTTTTTCTTTTACACACACACACACACACACACACACACACACACACACGAGAAGAGGAAGGAGAGCCAGGTATGCTCCTTCCCTCTCCTCATTCTCATGTTCCCTTCCCCTATTTCTCTCTCCCTCGCTCTCTCTCTCACACACACACATACACACACACACATAGTGTTTTTGAGAGAGAGAGAGAGAGAGAGAGAGAGAGAGAGCGAGAGAGAGTGCAAAAACGCACACACATACGTAAACAAAGAATGCACACACACATTGAGAGAGAAAAAGAGAGAGAGAGCATGCATAAACAAAAAACGCATGCATTGAGAGAGGAAAAGAGAGAGAGAACATGCATAAACAAAAAACGCACACATTGAAAGAGGAAAAGAGAAAGAAAACATGCATATGATCCAAAAAAACGCACACACATTGAGAGAGAAAGAAAGAGAAACTAAGGGAGCGTCGTAGGAAACTAATTAAAATTAAAAGACCTAAAGATCTAGCCGACGAGGAGTTGAACTGAAGACCTATTATTCAAGAGAGAAATGGCATAATCAATCTATCATACTTGGCATGGGTGATAGAAAGGTTATACCATTTATCTCTTTTTATTGGCACACACATCCACACACGCGCACACACACAGGAAGAAGAGAGTTATAACGTCGTAGGAAACTATCTTAACAGACGTTAAAGATTAGGTTATATGTAGACTTACATTAAATTAGATTTAGGTTTATTTTTAACTAGATTTACGTTTATTTAAGTTAGATTTAGATTTACGTTATATTAGATTAGATGCGGGTCTCCATAGACTGCGATGCCTGCATGAAGCGGGTGAAGAAAGCCCTCAATGGAATATAGGGTATTGCTGCCTTCACTCATGGTGGGCTCCGTCGATCCAAAAGTACTAGTGAAATGTCTTCAGAAGATAGGGAAGAAGGTGGATCTTCAGGGCGGCAAGAGTCACTACATCCCCGACACAATGACCATCTAGACAACCTCTAGTCATTAGACTTACGTTAAATTAGATTTAGCTTTATTTTTAGTTAGATTTACGTTTATTTAGATTTACGCTTATTTACGTTAGATCGAGTCCACGCAAGAATTACTTACGGTTTAGGGTTTAGAGTTAGACGAACAGTGAAGAGATCTACTGTGAAAAGATGTTAAGATGAAGTGAAGTGCTACAGCTAGAGAAGAGGCAAAGGGATTTTGTCCACTACATGCAGTATCATGTAGACGTGGGTGTCTAGATTTCTTGTACCCACAAATATAGGTATTGACCAATAAAGACGAGATTATAACCCGGTGGTTCTGATCTCCGTGCACCTCTAGACCGAGGTGTGCGGGGATTGGACATGACTAGAGAATGTGAGGTAAAGAGAGAGAGAGAGAGAGAGAGAGAGAGAGAGAGAGAGAGAGAGAGAGAGAGAGAGAGAGAGAGAGAGAGAGATAAGACGAAGAATGCCAATAGAATATTAAATTTGTTGTCTAGGTTATAAGTTTTTTATCCTCATTATGAGTAGCGACGAGGATGTGGGACCGTCCAACCGAAACACCTATCTCTCAACGAGGGTCTTATGTCCTTGTAATCAATGCAAGCATGCTGTGCGACGGACAAGACGTGTTTCTTTGCAGCACGTTCGCGAATTTGGCGAGTTCGATCCATCTATTATAGATCGAGTTGTTGCCAATTATAACTCGTCGGACTCTGACGCTGGCCAACAAGCAGCAATCTTGCAACCCAATAGACGTATTCGCAGGCGCTTTGGTCAAGCAGCATATGTGAGGCCACAAGATGTAGCCTCTGACAGCTCGGGGGATGATCATGCAGAGCACATTCCCAACGAGACAATGTTTGAGCCCGAGATTGATGAAATGATCGAGACGATCATGGATTCAGAAAGGCTTATCTATGATGATATGAAAAGTGAAGCCGATACATCATTGTATAATGGAGCACGTATGTCTAGATTGAAAGCACTCCTGGTTCTTCTCAACATGCAGGCAAAGTTTGGATGGAGTGACACTAGCGTCACAGCGCTTTTCAGGTGATCTATTACAATTAGTTTACTTTAATAGAACTCTAAATGTATAATGATCTGATAGATTTTTACACGACTGTATCATATTTTTATGTTGTGTAGATTGCTGAAAGAGCACATTCTACCAGCTGACAATGTGATGCCAGATTCCCGAGATGAAGCAAGAAAGATTTTGCGAAACTTGGGGATGGATTACAATTCTATCCACGCTTGTTCTAATGACTGCATTCTTTTCAGAGGGGAATACACAGACATGGAGAAGTGTCCGAAATGTGATTCCGAAAGATATCGAGTAGATCTCCACGGGACAAAAATTCCACAAAAGGTTTTGCGACATTTTCCTTTGCTTCCTCGCATCAAGCATTTCTTCGAATGTAAGTCCATGGCCGCCCTAGCATCATGGCATGAGGAGAATAAATCTTCGGATGGTGTGCTACGAATTCCTGCAGATTGCGCAGCCTGGAAACATATAGATGGAACATGGTCGGATTTTGCCAGGGAAGCTCGAAATTTGCGCTTAGGCCTGGCTATGGATGGCGTAAATCCTTTTGGTCAAAGATCAACATCTTACAGTGTATGGCCCGTTGTCATCGTCAACTACAACATTCCCCCGTGGTTGACTACGAAGAAGGGGCACCTATGGCTAAGCTTGATTGTGCCAGGGCGATATAAAGTGGGGAATATGGATGTGTATCTTCGTCCACTATTGGAAGAGCTACAACAATTGTGGATTGGCATAGAGGTGGTGGATATGAGCCGACACACAGGACGACGGAATGCTTTGATCAGAGGTATTCTAATGTGGACCATGCATGACTATCCCGGGCTAACAGAATGCTCAGGTGATCTATTGACACTCCTCTCTCAGACACTGTAAATCTTGTTTTTCCCCATAGTTGATCTATTATCATGTGTATACATGCAGGGCTTCAAACAAGCGGATACAGAGCATGTGTCACATGTGGACCTAGACTGAATGCACGTAGGGCACCCTCACTGAATAAGCAAATCTACGAAGGTCATCAAGCGTATCTTCCGGAGAATCATGTGTTACGCGACGGCTTTTTGGGAAGAGAGCCACCAAGGATGTCTGCACAAGCATGGTTAGAGCAGAAGGAGATGTGCGATGACGGATTGCCTCCAAGGATGAAGAGACTATCTCTATGGTACGAGTTACCATACTGGCCCCGACTCGTGATCAATCACTTGCTCGATCCAATGCACATATTCAAGAATGTGGGTAATCTACTATGGGACCATTTGACCGGCAAGAAAGATACTTTGGGAGCCAGAGTTGACCTTAGAAATGTGGATCGTATGGAGCAATATTGGCCGCAAACAGCGTCTGATGGATCGATAAAACTTCCTAAAGCACCATGGATTTTCACAGGAGCCCAAGAACGCAAAGTAAAAGAGGCCATTCGATCTTTGCGGACCCCCACTGGCGTAATGCACTCGCTCCGAACGTGTTTTACTAAAGAAGGAAAGCTTACCGGTTTGAAGTCACACGATTGGCATAAAATGTGTCAGGTACGTTCATAGTGGACTTTAATATCATTGCATAAAATGTGGACTTTAATATCATTGCTGCACATACTTTACAGTTTATTTTACCGGTTGCCATTGAGGGATGTTTGTCTCTCGACATCCGTAACACAATCTACAAACTTGCAAAGCTGGTGCAATGGATCTCACAAAAGGAGATCGACGTAGACTCCATACCATTCGCCAAACTAAATGCTGCGGAGCTTGTGTGCATGTTTGAGAAACATTTTCCTACTACAATGCTAACCATTCAGGTGCATCTTCTTATTCACATAGTTGATGAGGTGGAAATAGCTGGCACAGTTCATTCCAGATGGATGTTCTTCTTAGAGCGTTTCATGAAAACGCTTAAGGGATATGTGCATCAAAAGGCACGTCCGGAGGGTAGCATGGCAGAAGGTTGGTTGGTATCAGAGTCCCTAGTGTACATTGGAGAGTGGCTAGACGGATTTGATAAATCCCGGGACACGCTATGGCGAACCATAGATGATGATCCCCCTTTTACAAGTTATGTGCTTGAAAGCTCTCATGTAAGTTATGTGGCTCTGGCAGGTAGTATTTCATCCTACAAAGTCTACATCAAACTGGTGGTACGTCATAGAGGTAGCCCCTCGTAGTGCAAGGACGTATGAAGGCTACCATGTGCCAATCACAATGACATCAATGGAGGAGATCAGAGAAGATGCTCAATCAGAAGCCGCTGCGGTGGTGCCAGACGAGCATCAAGATGCTACTACTCTATATGGGGTGCATGCAGAGGAGCTACAAAATGAAACAGAGGATATGTGTTTAAACGGAGAGCTCTATATAGATATAGGAAGTTATGCTGAGTTATGCGAGGATGAGAGAGAGATCTCTTAAAGCCACAAATATTGTATTTGAACAATTTTGCTCCGTGCTGTAAAAGCTCTAGCTCTCTAAGTAGCTTCCATGGTGTGTAACGCTCTTTTCTACTCGCGCTCACATCTTTTGATTGAAAATTCTGAGTTTTCGACTTGCCTCTTCTACCACTCGATTCATTGCGTCATTGTATTTATATGCGTCATTACGTCATTGTATTTAATGGTCTTTGCGTCATTGTCTACTCTATTCATTCAATATTAAGTTTAAATATTCGTGTGTTTAATGCAGGTATGGATGATGAGGAGTTTCTTTCTTCTTTGTCACCGCAGCAGAGACAGTGGTACGTGGAGCGTCATCGCTCTGGCGCATCATCGCGCGTTCCTACACCATCCGCATCTCCGTCTCTTTCGGAGCATTCGGCGCGCTCCGAAGCTTCGGCGTCGACGAGACGAGCGTCACACTCGTCTAGACACCGGCGCTCTAGTGGTGGCGGTGGCGGTTGTTGTGGGGATTCCGCCACCGATGCCTCCACACCGCCTCGTGTTCGACGAGGCTCTTTACCCTCCCCTTCTTTGCCCGCCCCCACACCAGCCACAGCATCGCCATCTACGCCAGGTTTTGCACGGCTGACTGTTCCTAGAAGCTACACACCTCTACACTCCGCCAGGAGCCACCCCACTCGACACTCGACCTGATGAAGATTCGAATGCGCGAATACTGCAAACACAAGCGTTCCGAAGTGCAAAAAGCAATCAAGAATGGGTGGAATAGGCCAGATTGGCTGGCCAAAGAAGATTGGAAGAATGCGAAGAAAGCAGCGCGCGAGAATCCCGACAAGTGGAAGCAACAAAAGGATGCAGCCAGAGCGCGAGTAGAGGCAGGGAGCTCGCACCACTTGGGGAGCGGTGGATGGGCATCATTTGAGGCCGATTTTGTAAGTCTTTTCACATTGCTCTTTATGCATGTTCGATAGTTTAGGGTTTATGAGTTTTTTAGTTCTAACATAATGAAATCTTTGTATGTTTTGACAGTGGTCGATGACAGGACGTGATCCCACACCGTACGAGCGCGAGTACGCAGGCAGGAAGGGCTTAAACGCCCTGATGGACATTCTCAGTTCTCGCGGTGGCATGGTTAGTATTAGGGTTTACTCTTTTTTATTTTTTGTATTGTTTTATAAATGTCGTTATATGTTTATACTTACTGAAAGCTGTTTTATTGTCTTCTTTTGCAGAATCCGACAGATACGCCGCTTGGACGCGATGAGACGTCTGATTAGACGTCGTCAGTTTAGCCGTAGCTAGATAGCATTAGTTTAGGGTTTCTCATAGCTTATGTATCATGAGACGGATTTTATACGTCTTTTTGAACCATGTATATTATTACATTTGTCACCGCAATTCCTTTTGCCAATCAATTCTTTATGCCTATGATGTTGTACAATTGTCATTATTACATTTGCCAATCAATTCAGTTTGTCTATGATGTGTACAATTGTCAATTTTGCAAACAATGCGTCTTGTCAGTGACTATTTTGGGTCTATTATTTACCTTTGCACTTTTTTTAAAAAGTGAATCAAGTATAATATGGTTGATGGGTGGCAGGGCATTCAATGCCCTGCCACCAAAAAAATATTCTCTCAGGCGTCGCTATAAGCGTCGCTATTTATGGCTCTGTAGCGTCGCTATATGCGTCGCTATACTCTTCTGTGAGAGCGTCGCTATAGGCGTCGCTATGAGCGTCGCTATATAGCGACGCCTATAGCGACGCAGATAGCGACGCTCTCGTAGCGACGCTGTTAGCGACAGTTTTAGCGACGCCGGGGGTTATAAAAACCCAGTGTATTTTCGTTGCTAAGAGCGTCAGAAGAGCACACAACCTCTTGTAGTGTATACTACTATATGGGGTTCTCTTATCCTCTTCAGTCACTCGTGGAAATCTCTACCCCCATAATTTATGAATTTCAACTTAAAAAGAAAACGTGTGAAAGTTATAGTCTTTCATATAAGAGAACTGTAGTCTTTCATATAAGGGAACTACCCAAAAACTTCTTGTCGAAAGGGCTACGTAGCTAAATGGCAGGAAGAGATTGGTGCTTGCACTGCCTTGTGGCAATCGGGGACAAAGTGGATCCATGGTGTGTGGTTTCTTCTTTGCCAGACGCCATGTACACATGCACTACTTGTTATGGAATTGATATTTTACTTTTATTGCAGCTGACAAGTGGTAAAGGCTTGACCGAGCTAAGCTATTGCAAAAGGATATTACATTTTATGGATATTTGATTATTCAAGTGCTCTTTATGAGCTTTGGCAATGATGTCCAGCCGGCCAGTTTGTACTCATTTTTGGGCATTCAAGAAATCTATAAATAAATACGTGCAAGAGGAAAATGCTCACTCTTGCACGGGGGGAGATTGCACCTAGTGCTTGCGTTGTTCATCTCTCCTCTTTCCTCTCCTCTCTCGCCGTGCCGGCTTAACACTCCGCTCTAGGAGGTGCACCTCCAGGCTTCCTTTCTCTCTCTCCCGCTCTCTATCTCTCTTTATTCGCGTATATCGTCGATTATGTGCTCGTGGATTCGCCAGGTATGGAGATTTGTCCGTTTTACGGCTTGTAGTATATTTTTCGGTCTTTTGCAGGGCAGCCACGCATCCCGTTGTAGCAGTGGTATCAAAGCGTAGGTGATCGCTCCTGACAAAATATGGATCATAGAAATGGTGACTGTGACACATTCGGAGCTAAATACTTTTCTATTAATTACTCATCTTTATTACCAATGATCTTCGTGCGCATCCATTAAGTAACTCATGTATGTATTTTGCTTGGAATGATGAAGCATGTTACGGAAAAGTTTGTATTTGAATAGTAGTCTTAATGTCATCAAAATTGTGCAAGAAACAGACAAGATCCCCTCTTCAAAGCGTGAGAGCATGGGGGTCAATCAATGAATCAATAGAAGTAGCATAAGAAATTCGATAAAAATTGAGCATGACACTCTCTATGTAAACTAGATCTCTCGAGGCTAATGAGACATAAGAGAGCGTTGGTGGAATCAGGGCTAATGAGAGCCATGGTGAGTTGAGGTGCTCTCGCAAAGGTTCACTACTACATACCAATGAAAAGCAGGCCATTGCAAACACGCAGATGCCGAACCTAATGATTATAGCAAACAGTAGTGCGGGGATGTGGGAGCGGATTTCCAAACTTAAGATTTGGTGAAGAAGTGCAAGCCACCCATAAGTAGGCCAAGTCACCTCAGTAACGGACTTGGCAGAACTGCAGCAAGGACGACCGAAACCCCCCCCCCCCCCACCCTCCTTTTCAAAGTGACACGGACCTGTAGGCAGCAGAGTAGGCATGAGACTAACCCCCCCAACCCTCCTACAACGATTGGCCAACCAACTGTCCCAGCTCAGTTTCTGGCTCTCGCCATCACAGCCACCCAACCTTGCATGCCCTTGCATGGACATTCTGTGGAGCTAACCTTTCCTAACTCAATTTGGTGCTTCTAAATTTCGGTTAATGGCTCCTGGCCTTCCCTGCCAACCAACACACCCTTGAGGTCCTGCTCTTGCGAGACTACCTTGCAATAGACAACTCAAGTAGTGGCGCATATAGCACACCAGCCACAATAGCTGCAGGGGCTCATGCAACTCCACAGCCAGTGCATGCCTACCAAGATGGCGGCCCATGCAGCAGGCACGACCAATAGCCTACCTACACTCACACGACGAGTGGCCTACAGGTGCAAAGCGGAGACTGGAGTCCACAGGATCGTTGTGAGGGACACGCAGGGCATCCAGCTAGTCAGCATGCAACCACCAACAACCGACCCCTAATTCCACTTGCATGCATCGTAGGCCCACTGCCCAACATCATGTGCGACTGATAGCTATCAGCGCATGAGTTGTTCTTGGCCAATCAAACCATCAGTATCTCTCTCTCTCCCTCCCCCTCCCGCTCTCCCTTGAATTTCTCTCACTGCTGTCGCCCACACAATAGTGCCCCCCCACCCCCTTGGCGACTACCTACCCTAGCGGACAGTGCCGCAACTCCTCAGTGACTGGCGCAAGGAACCTGCTCTCCTATTCGTCCCCAGACTGGAGCGCAATCACATGATGCTGCCGTGCTACCAGGGATTGGTGTTAGGAGCTGTAGTGAGCACCCACTACTCTTTATATTTCTGTTCCATGCACTGTTGTCCGCACTCAAACCATGCAGACACTGTTGACTGCCATTTCTTTTTACTGCATATAGTATTTGGAGTAGCAAATGTTGGGCAAGAGACAACAGCTGATTATGCACGGATGGAGACCATCAACCGGAGACACACTTTTCGAGGTAACCTGCACGGAGAAATAACTTAAGCTTTATTGCAGCCCTGCATTTGGAGTACATGCAGAGAAACTGTCAACACAAAAATCGAAGAAAAGTGCGTGTGCAGAATCCTCTTGCATCTGAGGTCACAATAGACATGAAAGCGACAACGGAAAAACATTGTTAACTCAGTAAGAATAGGAATCAAAAGCGGCATATTTGTGCTACCTTTGACGACCTTGTGAGTTCCTTGAATTGTGAGTTCCGCCCAGTCTCTCTCTCTCTCTCTCCCTCCACGTCTCCCACTGCGGGGCTGCCGTAGAAGAAGAATGGGAAAAGCTTGCAACACGTCCCCACGGACCTGGTTTGTTGCAAGTTGTTGCAGGTTGACCCAAGCTCGCAACCTAGTTCTCCTTTCTCAAGTGTTTAGTATTTCTCAATGTTCGGAGCTGGCGTCGTAGTAATGCTTGCACAATGCACTCCAATGTTAAAATCTGCCCAGCTTGCATGCACGATGAACGAGACTCAGGGAGTTTTTAGTGGACGTGTCATTGACGAGCCACAGCTTGGAAGCTTGACAGAAGGGACATATGGGAAGTTCAGCTCTAAGAACAGCAAAACACAAAGCATACACACTAAATTTGTGGGGCGGTTCAAGTTTTCCATCGGGGACTGTTTTTATTATTATTATTATTATCGCACCATCATGTCTTGGTCCATCTCGGCAGTTCCTATGCTGAGCTGAGATAGCATTCTCAATTGCTGCATCACTGTCAATTCCTTTTTGATAATACATAGATATATATTTGCAGACCATCCTTCACCTTTCAAGTTATCCCACATGATTCTCCACTCATTCGGTGATTTTTTAAGGTCTCCTAAGATTGTTCCAATGCTACTAAATTAACCACGTATGGTAAGTTGGTTATCTTAATCGTCTTCCAAAGGCCCAAATGACCTATGCGATCAATGTGCTACAATCTTGTTGGATCTCCTACCATGTCTGGGTACGAAATAAAAGACAGTAACATAACGGCTACAGTGAACATCAGTGTCTTATGCGACTGGCTTGCATCGCACACTGTCCCGGGATGTATTGCATCGGTCACTGAAGACCATCAACTCCACCATAATATAGTCATATTGGATGTCTCCCATGCCTTGCTAAAATAGTCCAGTTCCTGTGTTCAAGCCTCCATCACTGATGGGGTGGCCCTCATAGTACTTCGAACCACTCCCAGGTACGTAATTTTGCAATGTTTCGCTAAAGCATTTCAATCCTCTTTAATGAGTAAGTTCTTCCATGTATCTATTGCTGTAATTTGCCTTAACCTCTTGTCATTATGATTCCTCTCTCTCATGTGATTACATTGCCATACATTGGCTTCACATACTCCTATGATACAACTCACCCTTTCTACTTCCTTCTAAGTTTTTCTTATTTCGTACATGTATTTCATAGTACACAGTTAGTAGTTTGCAACCAGCATAATCCAAATGGATAATTTCAAAGGAACGAGATCTTTTGCTTCTTTATCACAGTATGTAAAATTACCCATCCTCACATTGTCGCTTGTTGCTTCCCTTGAATGTAAATTTAAATTGAGCAACTTTATCATCAAGCTGATATACAACTACACACAATAGCTGATATGGATAGTGAGAAGCAGTTTTGTGCAGCACTATGGGACCGCAACATACTCCAATTTGGGCACCACCAATTAGGATATATTTAGTTTTGTTTTTTTCTTTATGTTTTGTCTCGTCCATTGGTGACATGCACATAGATTCATCGATTTAGGCAGTGTGTAAATGCTCATCCTAGTGCAGATTCACCGATTTAGGCAGCACATTGATAAATTGCAGATTCATGGTTTTTAAACTTATACCATGTGCAGATTCGTCGATTTAGGCAGCATTAGTGCGGATTCACCGATTTAGGCAGCATGTCTTATTGGTGTAGATTCGCTAATTTAGGAATCACCGATCACAAAATCATACTGCAGGGCTGGCCACCACTGCAACTGGTATGGTTTTGTTACCCGAGTATACAAAATGAAGGATATTTGGATTTGGATTTGGATTTATGTTGACATATATTTGGATTTGGATTTCGAAAGGGTATATGATGATTTTTTTTCGTGCAGTATTTATGGAATTGGACTTGAGAATGATGAGAATTGATTATTGAACGATGAGTGTGACCAATGATATCCTCATTCCTCAGGGTATGACATATACTACTTATTCTAGTGGTATGGGACACTAGAATAGGTAGTATGTGGATGACGGCAGGCATAAGCAATGTTGTCTAATTTTATGGATTTTTCTTTTACTATTTGATACAAATTTCTAATCATTGTTTTTGACAAGTATTGTTTGCAGATTTTTATCTTCGCAACTGAGGACAGTTGCTTTCCAACGGAGAGGTATGTTATGGAATTGATGTCTTAGTTTTATTGCAGCTGACAGGTGGAAAAGGCTTGACCGAGCTAGGCTATTGCAAAAGGATATTACATTTTATGTATATTTGATTATTCAAGTGCTCTTTATGAGCTTTGGCCAATTATGTCCGGCCAGCCAGTTTGTACTCATATTTGGGCATTCAAGAAATCTATAAATAAATACGTGCAAGAGGAAAATGCTCACTCTTGCACGGGGGGAGATTGCACCCAGTGCTTGCATTTTTCTTCTCTCCTTTGCCCTCTTCTATCTTGCCGTGCCGATGTAGCACTCTGCTCTAGGAGGTGTGCCTCCAGGCTTCCTTTCTCTCTCTCCCGCCCTCTATCTCTCTTTGTTTGCGTATATCGTCGATTATGTGCTCGTGGATTCGCCAGGTATGGAGATTTGTCCGTTTTACGGCTTGTAGTATAATGCTTTCGGTATTTTGCAGGGCAGCCACACATCCCGTTGTAGCACTACCATGTAGAGGTGGATTGACAAGTGGGTTGGAAGCATGCATCAAGGGACGGAGAGAGTGACAGAGAAAGTCAGACTGCGACTCGATGTAGTGGGTGGCTGCCTTTGCATGCAAGTCAATGGATGTAGGTTTGTGTGCATGTGTGCTGCATGCACGAGGGAGATACAAAAAGAAACTTGCGTGACTGAGAGAGAGAGAGAGAGAGAGAGAGAGAGAGAGAGAGAGAGAGAGAGAGAGAGAGAGAGAGGATTTTCATGGTTGTCAATTGAGTGTGGTCACTTGTGTAGCAAACGAAGGGGGAGAGGAAAAAGGGTTGTCGGTCGACTAGCTAATGTAGAGAGAGAGACAAAAAGATTGTGACAGATCACTCATCCACTGGTTGGTCGAGGCCATGCATACCACAAAAGGAGGGGAGCAAGACTAGAAAGCAGCAGAATGTAGCCTGCATGTGAGGGAAATAGAGAGTGTTGGTTGATGGTTGGCTACAGAGAAAAAGAGAGAGAGCATGCGAGCAAGTCGAAACACAAGTGAGATGTTGTTATGGAATTGATATTTTACTATTTTATTGTAGGTGACAGGTGGAAAAGACTGGACCGAGCTAGGCCTATATGCGAATGAAAATATATACATTGTACATTTTATTATTCAATCTCTCTTTTATGAGCTTTGGCCATTTATGACCGGCTGGCCAGTCTGTAACCAATATGACCATTCAAGAAATCTATAAAACAAATACGTGCAAGAGGTCACTCTTGCACGGGGGGAGATTGCACCCAATGTCCGTCTCATTCTTCTTCCTCTCTTCTCTCCTCTCTTGCCGTGCCAGGCGTAGCACTCCGCTCTAGGAGGTGCGTCTGCGCCTATTCTCTTCCTCTCTCTCGCTTGCTGTCTCTCTCTCTCTTCGCTTACAATGTTGATTATGTGCTAGTGGATGCGTCAGGTATGCAGATTCCTGTATTTCATTGTATATAGCATAGTATTTGTATATTTTGCAGGGGCGCCACGACCTCCGTCTGTAGCAGTGGTATCAGAGCGTAGATCAACGCTCCTGGTGTACACGAATCATGGCAAAAAGGATATCTATGCACAATTAACATGAAGATAAGTTTTCTCTTTTATGATTATCTCTAATTTTATTTCATGATTTTTCTCTGCTCTAGGATATGAAGAGGTTTTTTTTTTCTGTTATTGAAAGCCTTCATGCAAGTATCGGGTAGGAGGTTGAATAGAGCCTATGTGTACTATTTGATTAGTCAACATAGGCTATTGTAGAGTACAAGATATGGTACTTAGATAGGAGCATATATGTGTAGGAATCATATAATTTCCATTGTTTTACGAGTAATGCTGTACGAATGTTGACTGAGTTTGAAGGAATAGAAGACGGGAATAGAGAAGAAGAGCCGTTATCAATGAATTTTAGTGCTCTAGGAACCATCTCAGGAGTTCGAGAAGGCGAGGCATCCGAGCAATTTTTCTCATTAGTATCACGGGAAACATCCCTTAAGGAAAATATTAATAATAATGGATTTTTTATTTTTTTCAACAATAAAGGATGTAGGATACGTAGTAGTCGCAGGGTCCAAGCATAAGCGCAGGGCTGTCAGCAGCAAAAGCGTGTTTTTTTTGTTGTCGCCTCCTCTCCCTCTCTGTCTCTGTGTTGCACCAGCCTCACAGGCTGCTGGGGGGGCGCCACTCCACCTGCAGAGGATTCAGCAGGCCCTACCGGCCGTACATGACATGGAAAATCAACCTCCATCGGCCCTCTTCTAGACGTTCGGCCTTTTCGCCCGCAACCACCGCTTGTGTGGAGGTTGCTACGCAAGATACACAAAGTGTATCTTTCTTGGTCTACCTACTTCTCCCACCTCCCAGTCACTGCGCTCTCAACCCCACCTTTATCTGTGGCGACTCTGCCTACCCAACACGCGGACACCGCTAAACCAATCTCTCTCTCTTTCTCGCATGCCGACCACATCATCGGTGTCAACAACAGCTAGCAAACAACTGTCCCATGCAACGCTAGCAATTCAACAAAATCACGACAGACCCTCAACCATCCACAGGCCATGCAAAAATCCATGACGATCAGTTTTCTATCTCTCTCTCTCTCTCTCTCCAATTGACATCGCACTCCCTATCTCTCTCTGAGTTTCCGCTCGTCACCAACTCATGTTCACTTACCCTCCTCTCTCTCTATCACTCTCCCCACCATGTAATCAGTATCGTTCACTTCAGAGCCGCTTTGAGCCACTCGACTCCTTCAAACAACCACTCGACTGCAGCACCCAGAAGCTTTGCATGGCTATCAACTGTGACCACTCAAAATAACCGCCCCACTCGCATGCAGCTACTGGCGCCCATATTTTGAGGCTGCCATTCCATTTCTCTCTATCTCTCCCATGCCGCCACAGTTTAAATGTCCTTCTATCTTACACACACACAGCGTCTTCAACCACCCCACCCCACTTCTCACCCCATGAGAGCATTTGACTGCTGCGTTTCATTAGACTCCACCTCCTGCAAGTCTCAATCCAACAGCCTGATCTCGGCTCTCGCTCTCTCTCTCTCTGGCGTACATAGCAACTATACACACACGCACTTCAATGATCAAGACCAGCACCTGCTGCAGCATTCTAACGTTGTCTTGCTGCTGTGTCATCATTTTTTGGGTGGACAATAAGTCCATTTCGGACACCACTAGGATCCAATACCTAGAGATGTCCCAATTCAGTTTTCATAATTCTGACCTACTGTCGAATCGGTGCTAGGATGGTGTCGAATCTATTGCTGCAAAATGGTGAATTGGGCGTTCATGAGGTCTAGGATCTCTTCAAGGGTGGCCATGCCAAGACGCACAAAGTCTCTCTTGCTTCCCTCTGCCGATCGCAATGGGCTCAGTTGGCACACGATGAGTTGGAAGACTTGCTTATGGGCTTCAACACTCCATGAGACTGATGCAGTACTCTGTGACGGTGCTCGTTACAACGCATCCTTGGGCATTAACGCTGTTGATGGCGATTAGTCTATCGTTTTTTTTTTTTGGGTTTAGCTTTAGAGTTTTTAAAATTTAATATTTTAATGTACTTCATTTTATTATGTATCCACACTTTGGATTAGATCGATAAGAATTGTCTGAGTTTTGATCCCCTGGACTTTTGACTTCATTTCATTTCGCTATCTCTCTGCCCCCTCCCAGTACTACGGCTACTTACAAAGGTGGCCATTGACGAAGCTCTTCAGTGAGCGACATGCGCAATCCTTTCTAACTACTGACTTGCAAATGATGATGTTGATTTTAATAAACGAGTTTAGTCTTATTTTTAAGTATTTCACGTTAGTTCATTTCATTTTGTACCCACACATTGTATTAGATGCACCAAGATTGTATCATTTTGTTCTCATAGGTAATTTTATCTTTTGCAAACTACTAATATAACATTTCATTTCATTTCTATCTCTCCCCATCGGGCAATAAATCTTTAATGTCTCTTACGATAGTTTCCTTTTGATGTTACGCTTCATAGCTAGCAACGATCAATGTCGGACAGTAGTGGGGCTTGATGCGGCTCAAGCTATTAGGCACAATTGAATTTATTATTATTATTATTTTAAATAGTAAATTAAAATACAGTATATAGAGAAAGAGATTATTATATACAGTTTTATATATTTGATGTTATCGGTTAGAACGTAGATAAGCATTATGTTTATATAGTTTATTAGTAGTTATGTAGTTGTTTATCATACATCTAGTAAAATATCCTTATTAATTCCAACTATGCTATTTTGAGCAAGCTTTCAGTGTGACCCCTCTATCCTGATTGTATTTTTTGCACACCATCCATGGCCATTACTTGTGACCACACAAACACACCTACTGTATGAGTGTCTCGTTAACACGCAAATTGGTATCCCCCCTTGTGTGATCCTTATTCTTCTATCCCAACTAATTACACAATTACTTCCCTTAATTTTGACCAACAAGGCTCTATCTCTTGTGGTTTGCATAATGCTGGATCAACCTACTGTGTATAGTATGGCCTTTGCATGAGGTATGCTCATGATACCATGAGTAAACATTAGTATGGTCGTGACATCATGACAAAACACTAGTTAATGTCCTTAATTACACAAAATTATTTTTTATATTTTTTTAATTTTTTTAATACAGTATTAAGCACCTTAGAAATAACAGTTTGCGATATCAAAGGGCTGCTCATTTATTCAAACAAAAACAATCGACAATATAAGAATTCCATCGCACTTTCTAATTGATCCAAGGCTAATCATTGTAAACGACTTTTGCTAGTTCCAATTGTCTCCTACTTCTACCTCTTTCCCCATGCAAACACTGGTCCATATTTCCGATGCAGTACATCATTGAGAGTCTAATGATTTACAGAGAGAAAACAAGTAAGTTCTCTCCGCATTTTTTCATTTTGATTTTGAAAATTTTATCGGAAACACAAGTAATCATACACTGATAGCAACTATTATATATGATACCAATCGTCTTCTACATATCTACTAATCCCATTCCACAGAGAACAACACGATTACATAAATTCAACACATCTGGATTACTTATCAGCGTGATTCCCATCTATTTTTATTTATTTTGAAAGAAGGCAAGGCCCTTTTACTTACCTTCATTCTCTGAGCTATGCAGCTACTCACATGAACCTAGGTGCCTTCAGTTAATGAATAACAGTTTGTCAGTACTTTGTTACTCAACCTTACTACAATGTGGTAGGAACCAGGTAGTACATTTTTTTAATGTTTTTTATGCCTCGCCTAGTCCATTGGTCACAGACACACAGGTCCGCCGGTTTAGGCAGTGTGTAGATAGTCATCTTGGTGCAGATCCGCCGATTTAGGCAGCACATTGATACTTTACAGCTTCATGATTTCTAAACTTATACCCCATGTAGATTCGTCGATTTAGGCGGCATTAGTGTAGATTCGCCGATCTAGGCAGCACGTCTTATTGGTGTAGATTCGTCGATTTAGGCAACACTAATCACAAAATCATGCTGCAGTGGCTGGCTACGACTGCAACTGGTATGATTTTGTTACCCGGGTACATAATGAAAGTGATTTGGATTTGGACTTATATTGCGAAATTGGAATTTGATTGGGAGTTGGTATCTGATAATTATTTTATCACGGCAGTGTTTATGTGATGATACTTGACATTATGAGATTGATGATGAGTGTGACCAATGATATCCTGATTCATCAGGGTATGACATATATTGCTTATTCTAGTGGTATGGGACACTAGAATAGGTAGTATGTGGATGACGGCAGGCAGAAGCAATGTTGACTAATTTTATGGATTTTTCTTTTACTATTTGATCCAGATTTCTAATCATTGTTTCTGACAAGTATTGTTTGCAGATTTTTATCTTCGCAACTGAGGACAGTTGCTTTCCAACGAAGAGGTGTGTTATGGAATTGATATTTTACTATTTTATTGTAGGTGACAGGTGGAAAAGACTAGACCGAGCTAGGACTATGCGAATGAAAATATATACATTGTACATTTTATTATTCAATCTCTCTTTTATGAGCTTTGGCCATTTATGGCCGGCCGGCCAGTCTGTAACCAATATGACCATTCAAGAAATCTATAAAACAAATACATGCAAGAGGGAAATGGTCACTCTTGCATGGGGGGAGATTGCACCCAGTGTCCGTCTCATTCTCCTTCCTCTCTTCTCTCCTCTCTCGGCATGTCAGGCGTAGCACTCCGCTCTAGGAGGTGCGTCTACGCCTATTCTCTTCCTCTCTCTCGCTTGCTGTCTCTCTCTGTTTGCGTACAACATTGATTATGTGCTAGTGGATGCGTCAGGTATGCAGATTCGTGTATTTCGTTGTATATAGCATAGTATTTGTATATTTTGCAGGGGCGCCACGACCTCCGTCGGTAGCAGATGGCACGTTAGTGGCGCTCGATTAACGCTCACTGCATGCCAAGGCACATGGTGGGCACTACATGACAAGGGAATGGTAGGCACAACTACATTGCGAGTGGGCGGGGGAAATACCTTATGTGCATGTAGTAGACCTTCATGTTGTTGGATGGTATGTAGGCCGCCATTTAGTAGTCCTCCCTGATGGAGATGTTGCCAGAATTGTGTTGTTCTGGGCCCAAGGCACCCATATTGTGGTAACAGAAAAATTGGCTATGACCATGTTGTTCGCTCCATTGCCATGTTATCCCCTTGGCAATCAGTGTTGACGTTGATCAGCATGCTCGCGAAGGCTATATTCATCGCTGCTACAGAAGGGAAAAAAAAAGTACGACAAATTCTTCCTTTTCGTCGTCTAATTCTAGTTTTGTGATCTAATGTGGTGGAAAGTCCAACTTCTCAAACTGTAACAGGACTAATCTTTGAAGTTCTTAAAGTCGACAAGAATGTAGTAGGACATATCTTTCGTTTAGCACGATTTGAAAGACTGTTGAATAGTCTATTAAATAGAGCTTATATAAATGAGTTTGAGATATTAAAAGAGAATATTTATTCTTTTTTTAAACAATAAACTAAAGACATATTTGATAAAGATTAATGAATAATAGATAGTTTGTCTATAAACAGTAAAATTGAGATTTTTATTAATATCAATATTTTATATTTATATGCTTTAGCTTAAAATGCATGGGTAGGCTTAAAATAAGTTGAAAAAAGTAGTGGAGACCCAAAAATAGAGGTTTTTTGAGTCGCGACCTAAAAGTTGCGTTTTCAGCCAAAGAAAGACGTTTTTCGCAATTCTGTCTAAGTAGCCTTGTAGACCAGACTTATTCCCGTCGTTTTGAGTACGTGGATTGGTCTGTTCTAAGTTCGTTTGTAGAAGTTATGATGAAAACAAATAGAAGGCAGGAGCAGTGTAGTATACACAGGGACAAGCAAACATATAACATCATACAGCTCTCCCTGCTATCAACCAAGAAGTGGATTGTTTCTTCATGGTAGAGTATTGCAATTGAGATTATGAAGATATATAACTTTGTTTTTTAACTTTGATTATCATGTTGAATTGGTTGCACAAGTATGTTCTTTTGACTATTTTGTAGGCGATGCAGAAATCAGTGTGTGAAACCGGATCTGTGCAAAGTGTCATGATAATAATCTAACCTTTACGGATCGCTTAGCTTATCTTATTCTCGCAGGTATACTTGGTGTGAAAATCGAGTTGATTGGACACCTAAAAAGCGACTATTTTGAGAAGCTGCATGCTTGCCGAGGAAAAGAAGGATTAAAGAAGACGTATGGTTCGTTTAAGGATCATTAACAGATCTCCTCTACTGTGAGTGCGAGTCCTCTTCTGCGAGTACGAGTGCGAGTGTGAGTGCGAGTGCCAGTGAGATGCTGCATGCAAGCGAACTGAAGCTCGGGGGTGGTCGGGAGGTTTGAGCTGCGTAAACGGAGTGCGCCCATATTCAATTGTTCCTCTGTTCTATCAAAACTCTACAAAGATTCATCAATACAAAGATCTCTTTCTCTATCTTTTGCTGCCTATCTCTATTATTCTGTTCCTATGACAAGTGGTATCAGAGCAAGCGGTTGATTCTGGACATGGAAGGATACGAGAGGAGGATGAAAGAGCAAGAAGACCTTATTCCGTGACTATGAGAAGATTTAGAACAAGAAAATCGGGAGCATGCTGAGGCTCTGCGGGGCAAAGCAGCACGAGAGCCTAATATCTATGTAGACCTTGATGCAAAACATGAAGGCGAAAACCATGCTACACCACCAGGAAACAATAATCATTCTGGCGATGCTCGGACACTTGGCGATGGTGGAAGTGGTAATGGTGGACGTAGAGGTCGTCAATGCGAAAAAGAAACGATGACAATATGGGAAAAGTGACAACCAAATCATTCTTAACAAAGGCTAAGATAAAGAGTTTGATGGCATAAGAAAGATATGCGAAGATTTAAAAGCATGGATTATAGAACTTAAAGATTTGGATTATACTTTCAATATCGAGAACACGACCACCAGACTTTCAAATGCTCGAGCAAGGTGACCGATAAGACAATACGTACCAAGATGGCTCAATTGGAGACTTTTGGCAATGCGTACGATAAAGGTAAGTCATCTACCCCTTCTTTGTGATGTTTTATGTTTTTGATACGTCCTTTGATCGAATTTATGCGTAAAAGTTGAGATTTAAATTTGAATTTCTTAATTGATTTGGATAGTATTCATTGCTTCTTATTGTCTAAATTGATTGAGAAATTAAATTGAGAAGTTAAAAGACTTCTGGACTTAACGAGTGGTAATAATAGTTTCACAAAAGAGTTAGTAGAATTTTTTTTTTCTTTGAAGAGTCGGAAGCATAAAGATGGTTCCTATATCATAAACATTGATATGCATGATGTCATCATTGGTATCAATTAGATGATTGAAAATCATGTTTTGATTGATTGTTAAGAAAGAAAACGGATGATAAGTCACACTCTTCGTAGAAAGAAAGCGATTCTAAATCTAGTTTTGGTCATGGAATTGATAAGGTGACTTAGATAAGAGTGTGAGACATTTCTTGTGTTTGCTAATGAGATTAAAGAAGAATCTGGGGATAAGAGAAAGAGACAAATCCAGAATTTATAGAAGATCTCTTACATGAATTTAAGGATGTGTTTCCGGACGATCTTCCTGGTATACATCCGTCTAGAGCGGTAGACCATGCCATAGATCTATATCTAGGAGCAACACCTTATTCAAGAGCTCCATACAGGTTCAATATTTATGAGCTTAAAGAGCTCAAGATACAACTTGATGATCTTTTGAAAAAGGGTTTCATTAAACCTAGTGTATCTCCTTGGGGTAGTCTTGTGTTATTCCAAAAGAAAAAGGATGGTACATATAGGTTATGCATTGACTATATATAGGGGATTAAACAAACAGACCATTAAGAACAAATATCCTCTTCCTCACATAGATGAATTGCTTAGCCATTTGAGTGGTGCCACAATATTTTCAAAGGTTGACCTTCGTTCTGGCTACCATCAAATCCGCATTAAGGCCGAGGACATTCCAAAGACTGCTTTTCGTACACGTTATGGACATTATGAACTTACAGTTCTTGCTTTTGGTTTGACTAATGCACCAACAACTTTCATGTGTTTAATGAATATTACTTTTGACCCGTATCTTGATGACTTCATTCTGGTATTCTTGGATGATATTTTTGTGTATTCTAAGAACGAAGAAGATCATGCATTGCACTTAAAGAAAACATTTGAGGTTTTGCGTGAACATAAATTGTATGCCAAAGCAAGTAAGTGTTCTTTTGCAAAGGATCAGATTGTGTATTTGGGAAGAGTGATTTCTAAAGAGGGGATTCACATTGATCTTGACAAAGTTAAGACTATTGTGGAGTGGCCAACACCAAAGTCGTTAAGGGATGTGAGAAGCTTTATGGGTCTAGCACAATATGAGAGAGCACACATTAACGATTTCTCTAAGATAGAAAGTCCTTTGACCGAATTGACCAAGAAAGACAAGGATTTTGTGTGGACTTCTACCTGTGAGACTGCTTTTGAGACCTTGAAGGCTAAAATAGCAGAAAATTGCATTTTGAAAGTTCCTGAGATGGGCAAACCATTTGTTCTGTCATGTGATGCTAGTGGTGAACAACTAGCTTGTGTTTTGACACAAGAAGGAAGAGTGGTTGCATATGAGTCTAGGAAATTAAGACGACATGAATTGAACTATGCAACACATGATCTAGAATTGCTTGCTGTTGTTCATGCATTGAAACATTGGCGTCATCTTTTGCTTGGTGTCAAATTTGAATTGCGTACTGATCATCAAAGTTTGAAGTATATTTTCACTCAGCCATTGTTAAACAACAGGCAAAGGAGATGGATTGAATTGCTGGCTGAGTATGATTTTGATTTGAAGTATTTGTGTGGAAAAGAAAATAAAGTTGCAGATGCATTGAGTCGTAGGCCCATGTGTAATTTGTTGACTGTTGTGCGATCCAATTTGATTGATGAGATACATACCGAAGTTGAAAATGATTCTTTTTACATGCCTATTTTGAAATTCTTGCATGAGAATATTGGTGAGATGTATGAGAAGAGATATCACTTGTATAAGGGAACTCTGTATTATTATGACCGCTTGTGTATTCTTGCAAATTCTGCTTTTAAGAGTCAAATTCTGCATGAGTGTCATAATTCACGTTTTTCTGGTCATCCTAGATTGAATAAGACATATGAAAAGATTAAAAGTTCATTCTTTTGGCCGCGTATGAAATTGGATGTTAAGAATTATGTGCGTGAATGCTTTCAATTTCAACAAGTTAAAATTGAACATAAGAGGATGCCTGGTGACCTTCAACCCTTAGACATTCCTTTACAGAAGTGGGAGTCTATATCCATGGACTCTGTATTATTATGACCGCTTGTGTATTCCTGCAAATTCTGCTTTTAAGAGTCAAATTCTGCATGAGTGTCATAATTCACGTTTTTCTGGTCATCCTAGATTGAATAAGACATATGAAAAGATTAAAAGTTCATTCTTTTGGCCGCGTATGAAATTGGATGTTAAGAATTATGTGCGTGAATGCTTTCAATTTCAACAAGTTAAAATTGAACATAAGAGGATGCCTGGTGACCTTCAACCCTTAGACATTCCTTTACAGAAGTGGGAGTCTATATCCATGGACTTTATCATTAGACTTCCTACTACTCGTGGAGGGTATGACTTGATCTTTGTGGTGGTAGATAGACTCACAAAACAGGCTCCCTTCTTTCCCGTGAAAATAACTCATACTGCTTTGACCATTGCACGCTTGTTTGTGAAAGAGATATTTCGTTTGCATGGCATGCCCAAGAGCATAGTGTCTGACAGAGATTCTAAGTTCACTTCTCATTTTTGGAGAGCGACTTTTGACTCTATAGGTACCCAGTTACGCATGTCTACTGCTTTTCATCCTCAAACAGATGGGGAAACAGAGAGAGTGAATCGTATTTTAGAAGATATGTTACGAATGTATGTCAATGAAAACCAATCAAATTGGAATGAATATTTGTCTTTGGTTGAATTTTCATAAAACAATTCATATCATTCATCTATTAAGATGACTCCGTTTGAGGCAATGTATGGCTATAACTGTCCCACACCTATTAATTTTCTTAACTCGAGGAATAAGGTAGAATTGTCATGTGAGATGCTTGAGAAAATGGATAGCGAGTTGGCCAAAATCAGGGGGAATATTAGAGAAACTCTAAGTTGAAAGATAGCGGAACATTGACAGTAGAACCAGACTGAGTGCTAGATAGGCGTGTCAAACATTTGAGAAATAGAGACATTGTGGAAGTTCTGGTTAAGTGACAGAACTATCGAGTAAAGGATGCATCATGGGTTGTGTAGTGGAATTTGCCTATTCAATTTGAGAGTAGCGGAATTTAATGAGAGTACTTTCAAGAAATGATTTTGTGAGCATAGCGGGTAGACATAATTGAAGATAGCAACATAATCATAGCAAATAGTTAACTTGGCATAGACAATACTTTTGCAAGAGAGAGAATTTAGAGAACATGACAAGAGTTGAGGACCAGATTTATGTGGAGCCGTCCCCCCTCCAATAGGCATTTGTATTATGATTTCTCCCATAAAGAGAGACTTGTTACAATACATTCTTTGTGTTCCTTGTAACCTAGGTGAAGCAATGAAGATGGAAATCTTCATGCATCACCATCATAGCATAACCTAAACTTGAAGAAAGCTTTAACTATACCAAGCCTCAGTCCCAAGACCTCAAACACCTTCGAAGGTGGAGAGAGCTAGCAGGGAATGAGGGTAGGGAAGAGGAAGAAGAAACATTTCATACGAGAAAGAGCTAGTTCCTCACTTATCATAACTCTTGTGCTAGCATACATAATAGCATAGTAATGAGGAAGAAATAGATGGCAAGCTCAAGCATTGAAGCATGGCTCTTGGATGGATTTGCACTCCATAGCCAAGAGTGTTGGTGTAGGCTCTCAACCTCTACTTGCTTGGAGAAGGAGAGGGATCTCTTGCACTTTGCATAGTACCCAATGAAAGTGTTTGTGAGTGTGTGTGGGTGGGTATACCCCCTAAGCACCCCCCTATCTTGCTTGGGTTGACCCCCCCTTGTAGCTCATGCTTGAAGCTCATTGGACCCTTCCAGGCCTAGCCAATCACAAGCAGGAGCCATTACAAGCAACAGGGGTAGCCTTGGGACAAGTGTCCCCCTTTCCCCTTTGAGAGAGAGGACTTGATAAATGCAAAATCAATTAATTAAATATCCTAAATTATCATTGGACCCCTTGGGTGGCCAACCATTAGGCTTCAGGCACACCATGAGGGCAACATGAGGAGGAACTTGACAAGTGCCCTTGCTGCCTCTTCAAGCTGGGGCTTCCCTTGTGTGTGTGTGTGTGTGTGTGTGTTCTCTCTCATCCCCCCCCCTTGTAGGCTCGCCCCCCTCCTTGTAGGGATCTTTTTGACTTTGGATGAGCAAGCCCCTTAGTCATCAAGCATGACTAAGCACTTGAAGTAGGGGGTGTTCCCACAAGCATCTCAGGCAAGCTTCTCAAGGCATCTCAAGCACCTTAATCATGCACCAAGTCAAGCACCTCAAGCATGGAGCCAGTCAAGCACCTCAAGCATGACAAGAATCTCAAGTAGCAGGACAAGCACCTCAAGCACGACAAGCACCTCGAGCTTGGGCCGGGTTCCCACCTCAAGCTCAGCCCTAGCTTACCTAAGGTCAAAGGACTTTTACACACATTATTGGAGGTCTTCAATGAAGCTAACCCTAAGGTCTTATGCTCCATTGGTTAGCCTTGCTCTTGATAGACCATCTCCCATTTGGGCCCCTTTACTATTGGCCCCGTGTTGAGATAGATCTATAAGCACATATCTATATCTTAACACTTGTTCCCGTTTATTCTCCCACATTAAGTGATCAATTTAATATGAGAAAATCATTTGGGTTGGTTAGATATTAGATTTTATGACATTACATCTCTTTTGAAATCATAGTCTTCCTCGACTATGACGTAGAAGATATAAAGACTTAGTCATTAGTCAATCATACTTAGCGGGTAGAGGATCCGTTTTTTACCCTACAGCATCTTTCCAAAATGGATGACTAATCCATTTGGTGCTTGGGAGACATAGCTGCCGCAAGCATGTCTGCTCTGTAGTCCATTTCATTCTCCCAAAGTAGAGTGACAAATTCTACTTGGTGTTTGAGAGACATCGTCATCACAAACATGATTTTAAGCATGCATACTAGTTAAATTTGTGCACAATTAAAAAGAGGACTAGTCTTATAAGACAAAAACATGAGTCATTTAAAAGAAATTTGTACATTTGCTTACTCTAATGTAGCATTGTAAGCATTGACAAGGTTCATACTATCCTTAATTTGTATTCCTTGCATCCATCTAGCATCTTCAAAAGGATAATTTTTGAACTTAATAAGATACCATCGGATTATCTTACCATGTCGTAGTACCTTGTATTCATGCCAAAGGACAGCTTCGGGTTGTAGCACCTCTTCTTGGTCTTCAACTTCGAGAGGGTCTTCAGTAATTGGTTCAGTTGGTGGATCTCCTTTGTAGGGCTTAAGTAGGCTTACATGAAAGGCATTGTGTATAAGCCAATGGTTGCGCAACTTGAGTTGATAAGCCGTCTCATTGATGGGCTTCAAGATTTGGAAAGGACCATAGTATCTTTTTGCTAGTTTAGCATAATACTTTTGATGGCTCGTAGGAATTTTGCCCATCGTTTGCCTTAATCGAGCCTTAGGAAACTTGAGTAAGACCCAATCATTTTCTTTGAACATTAAGGCTCTTTTGTGCTTATCAGCAGATGCTTTTTGCCTTTGTTGAGAGATGGATATAGCCTCCCTAATCTTTTGAAAAGATTCTTGTAGGTCACGGCTATACTCATCGGCGGCGAAGATCTTCCCATGTACTTTGAGTAGCAAGGGACTTTTAGGTCTTCCCTCTATGATCTCGAAAGGTGCTTTCCCGTAGAAGTATGGACAGTATTATTGTAGGCATACTCTACTAGAGGTAAATACTTTTCCCATTGTGAGCGTTGATCTACTTCGGTAACATAAGTCTTGAGTAGATTGAGTATCGTAAGATTGGCTATCTCACTTTGGCCATCCGTTTGTGGGTGATAGGCCGAAGAAAAATTCAATCTTGTTCCTAGATTTTCAAAGAGACCTTTCGAGAAATTACTGGTCATTCTAGGATCTCTATCTGACACGATGGATGTGGGTAATCCATGGTGCTTGAAAATCTGAGATATGAAGAGAGTTTCCATTTGATGTGCCTTAATAGTCTTTTTGACAGGAATAAAATGTGCTTGCTTGCTAAACCTGTCGACTATTGTCCATATTCCTATATTCCCATGGATAGACTTGGGTAATCCAAAGATGAAATCCATGGATATACTCTCCCATGGTGAATTTGGAATAGGCATTGGCTGGAGTAATCCAGGTTGCTTCCCTCTATCATACTTGGTCTTTTGGCATACTACACATTTTGAAACATACTCTTGTATGTCCACTTTCATGGTAGGCCAATAGAAATACGTCTCTACTCCTCGGAGAGTAGGTTGAATACCTCTATGCCCTGCATATGGAGGAGCATGGGATTCATACATAACCTTCTCATGAAGGGAATGGGTAACACATAGCCTATTGCCATGGAGAAGATAACCATCCTGCAAGGTGAATGGTTCCTCTTTCTTCCCCAAAGCAAGGGCTGACATTATGTCTCTAAAGTCAGGGTCAGTAGCATACTCATCTATCATAGAGGATAGATCATTGTGAGTAGCTATAGACACCGCATTAACTTTTGGTCGTTGGGAAAGTGCATCGGCAACTTGATTGTGCTTACCAGCTATGTGAGCAATATGGAAATTAAATTGCGAAAGAAAATTTGCCCACCTCATTTGTTTGTCGGAAATCTTGGTTTGCGTCATGAAATACTTGAGACTTTGGTGGTCGGTTCGTAGGATAAATGGAGTCCCCAATAGGTAGTGCTTCCATGTATCTAGGGCATGTAGAACAGCTAAAATCTCTTTCTCACAAATTCCCAAGACCTCAAATGGCTTTGAGAGATCCGGAAGCACGAGGACTGGTTGGGAAGTAAGCTTCTCTTTGAGTTTTTCAAAAGCATTTTGCTCCTTAGCAATCCATACAAACTTAACGTTCTTCTTTGTTAAGTCGTGTAGTGGTCCTGCTACTTGAGAGAATTTTGCTATGAAGCGTCTATAGTATGCACACATACCAATAAAGCTTCTTAGCTCATGTAGATTTCTTGGGTTAGGCCATGATTTTATTACCTCTAACTTTGATGGATCCATACGAATACCATCGTGAGAGATAATATGACCTAGATATTGAATCTCTTGAAGGAAGAATTCACTTTTCTTTTGGTTGAGAAAAAGTTTATTCTCCCTCAAGGCTTGAAAAATCACTTGGAGATGTTGCTTATGTTCCTCCAAAGACTTGGAGTAGATGATGATATCATCAAAGAACACTCCAGTGAATCTACGATATGGTCTAAAAATTTTCTCCATGAGACGAGTGAAAGTAGCTGGTGCATTAGTCAAGCCAAAAGGCATGACTAGATATTCATAAAGACCAAATGTTGTGCGAAACGCGGTCTTTAGGATATCTTCATCCACTATCCTTATTTGATGATAGCCACTCTTAAGGTCAATCCTACTGAAGTAGGTAGATCCTTGTAGCTTATCAAACAGATCTTCTACCCGAGGCACGGGAAACCTGTTTTTGATAGTGATATGGTTTAGTGCTCGATAGTCCACACACATACGGTATGTACCATCTTTCTTTTGCACTAAAAGGACTGGAGAACAAAAGGGAGAGGAACTAGGCCTCACCATCCCTTTGTCTACCAATTCCTGTACTTGCCTCATAATCTCCTCTTGTTGAGCTTGTGAGACTCGATAAGGAGGTTTGTTAGGCGGTGAGCTTCCTGGAAGGAGCTCAATACGATGGTCATCATCCCCTCGTTTTGGAGGTAGGTCCATAGGGATATCATTGATGAACACATCTTGGAATCCTTTTAGAAAAGTAGACAAGTCTAACTCTTCTTGATTCCTATCATTTTCATTTGATGAAACATTATTATCTTTTAGAGACTCTTGGACATAAATCATGTACGCAGAAACTGAGCTCTTCATTGATTTATCAAAAGAAAGAGGATTTACAAGTGAAATAGTGCAACCACGCTCACTAGCATCTATATACATGTTCTTTCCCATGTAGGTGAAGTAAATTCTCCGTTCAGGGAACTTCATGTTGGCAGCCATGCGATCAAACCATGGTGCCCCTAGGATAACATCCTGATGTTGGAGAGGAGAGATGAAGAAGTCTTCTTTGTCGACATAGCTTTGGACATGGAGCCTCAACTTTCCAATCAAGGGAGTAACGGAAGCTTGTTGTCCCTTGAAAGCTGCATCAGCTGTTACTATATCTCCCATCTCAAAAGCTTGAATGCCCAACTTGGTGGCCAACTCTATTGATATGAAGTTGAGAGTAGAGCCATGTTAACCCTCACGGCACACGGACACCCTATCGCCTACGACGGACACCGTAACCGTATTATGTATTTGGTAGAGTCAGGTACCGGGCTTGTCGGACAAATAGGAAAGGGTAAGAGTGATCGCCGATGAGAGGCACACTCTAACTGGGACATTCAAGGGATTAGTTGGCTAAGCATGGGCGCCCAAGTGTGAATGGGGTGAGCTCCTATAAAAGCCAACTAAACCTAATTTTTACTCATTCTCTCATTTGTGCAATAGAAGAGTG
Source organism: Adiantum capillus-veneris (assembly GCF_014529385.1). Lineage (NCBI taxonomy): Eukaryota > Viridiplantae > Streptophyta > Polypodiopsida > Polypodiales > Pteridaceae > Adiantum > Adiantum capillus-veneris. Next base: position 60,896,916 of record NC_140940.1, on the reverse strand, counting down.
CTCTTGCTCCATCTCCATCTTCTTCTTCTTCACCTCCTCGTGTGTGTGTGTGTGTGAGAGAGAGAGAGAGGGAGAGTGTGTGTGCGATCGAGCATTACGAAGGCACGACGGCGGCGAGGCGGTTGAGCGCGGCACGACTGCAGCTTCTTCTTCATCGCAGCGAGGAATCCACCACGAAGGCGAGCGTAGAGCGGTGAGTGACACACCCTTTGCTCTCTTGAGCTTGCTAGTTTAGGCTTGTTGTGTACTTGGAGCCGTTTGTGGCTCGCACATGGTGTATTGGCAAGTCCCTTGCTTCGACAGTGCGGCAAGGAGCGCACATTTTTGGCGCCGTACACTAAGCTCTACACATTTTTGGCGCCGTACACATTTTTGGCGCCGTACACTAAGCTTTGAGAAATGCCCTACACTAAGCTCGGTTAGCACTTTACGCTTTCTTGTGGTGCAATTTTTATCATAGGAAAGGCAGGGAAGGAGTGTGTGTAGTTGTGTGGAGATTTTTGTTTTTTGCGTTTTCTACGTTTTCTGGTTTGCACTGCATAGTTAGCATTTCTTGCGTTTTTGCATTTTCTACATTTTCTGGTCCTGTCAAATTTCAATTTCTGCAGTTTTTGCGTTTAATTTTCTGTCAAGTTCCAATTTTTTACAATTTCTTGCGTTTTTTCAATTTCTGCAATTTCTGTGCTTTTTCAATTTTCTGCATTTCTTGCGTTTTTCCAATTTCTGCAATTTCTGCGTTTTCAATTTCTGTATTTTCTGAAAAATTTCTTTTTTTTTAAATTATTTATTTCCGGGGAAAAAAATTTCTGAAAAAAAAAAAATCGGAAAATAAAAACGCGAGTGAGCGGACGGTGAAATTTTTCAAAAATAAAAAACGTGACTCTTAAAACGGACGGGTTGGTTTGTATAAAAGATAGATCGGGATCCAAGCCCAAGCCCAAGCCCAAGCCCAGGCCTCAGTCCTCAGTCTTATGATATATACTAGACTCACTCTTATATATATACCCTACTCCCTCAAGAGAGAATGAGAGCATGTGGGATAAGTCCTCTACTCTCCTCCTTTCTCTTCCCACTTGCACCCTTAGACTTTCTAGTTTAGGCCTAGTTCCCTATTGGAAATTGACAGTTTTAGGGATTCTGAGGGCATAGAGTGACCAAACGGAGGGCTGTAAAGCACGGCACGACCCTCTGGCCGATACGCTCGTTTCGAGCTATCACACGGCCCATTCCACGACACGCTCTAAAAAATCTAGCAAAAAAATCAACAGAAATCAACAAAAAATGATCTGTAATGTTATCCATGGCATTATTCAATCAGAAAGGAAAAACCAAGGGGTAAATATACTCTCAACTGGCCCCAAGATATTTCTGGATACGAGCAAGGCTCAACAGCCTACTCTATCACAAATGGAGACTCCTCTAATGAGCCCCATGGACCCATCTTACGTCATTTCACCTGGGGTCTCTATGCAATCTGAGCCTCCGAGCGAAAACTTTAACTTCCCTAACTTGGCTCAACCCTCTATTAAGGAAAACACAGTGCTCACTCCAGGGATAAGCCTAACAGAGAATGTACCGATGACATCTACGGTTAGCGCAGTGCCACTACCTAGTGTCGTAGTACCTAATATGGGGCCTCGACCATATGTGCCTCTAGCCCCTTATGCACACATGGCCCCCACACCTCCAATTGTACCACTTGTTCATGCTCCTCGAGTGCCGCTCCCTAGCCCTTATCCGAGTGGACCTATGCCCGGTTATGTTCCATATCCCGCATCATCCACACATATGCCAAGACCGGTACCCGTCCCTCTCCCACATATGATTCCAAGAGTACCTCCACCGGCCCTGCCTCCTCACATAGGTGACTTGGCAGCGTTTGCTCAAACCATAGGTCGATCTATCGCGGAAAATATGCGTCACGCATCTGATAGACAGCCTAGAAGTAAGGCAGTACAAATTTCCAAACTCACGCAAAAATTCAATGGGGATGAAGATTCTAGAAAACACATTGAAGTGTTTGAACAAGTATGTGATTCCTTAGGGGAACGCAACGAACTACATAAGTGCAATTCCTTAAGCTTGACATTAAGTGGGAAGGCTGGAGATTAGTATAGGACCCTAAGGGTGGACGAGAAAACAATCTACCCTACCCTTCGAAGGTTGTTTCTAAAGGAGTACATACGAGAAGGTGTGCTTTGGGGTGTAGCATCTCAGCTACAGAAGGCCGAACGTAAGGAAGGAGAGTTAGTAAGGGACTTCATTAGTCGTCTAAAGCACTTAAACTCTCGCTGCCCTGTAAATGAGCGCTTCAACAATAACCAACTGCTTGATCGATTCATTCGAGGGTTGAGGAATGAAGGAATCTATAATGGACTAGTGATTAGAGGTATCACAACCTGGGAAGATGTCACTGCCAATGCAATCCAATTAGAGGACAACTTGATGATAGCAGGCATGAGGGTGTCTACTGACACGAGATCCACTAGCTCACAAGCCATTGAGTATGAACCCATGACTGCAAAGCCCATTGCCAATGAGCCAAAGGTATTTGAGACATTCTTGACAGACCTCACCAAGGCAATCCAAGAGTCTCTTAAGGATAATCGACCCCCTCAAAATAGTCACATGTATCCAAGAAGGGAGCAACAATGGTGTTCCATTTGCTTAGGTCCACATAGCACTAGTGAGTGCCCTACGTTTAGAGTAAAATTTAATGGAACTTGCAACGCATGTGGTAGGTATGGTCACCAAGCTAAGGATTGTTTAATGATCAAACGTATGATGGCAAATAGACCACCTGTAGCCTGGACGGATGCACCTAGAGCTCCTGTATTGATGCCTACTCCACCTATTGAGCAACTACCGCAACACATGGTCCCTAGATCTCAAAATGTTGTACAAGCTACACCGCTACCACCTCCTGTGCTAGGACCGCAGCCCCCGCATCCAAGAGTCGCCCCTATGAACCAAGTGGGTTGCGAGCCATCAAATGCTTATCCCGATGGTTGTGAGGAGGAAATAGACACTAGTACTGCCTACGGACTTGATACATTGGAAGAGTGTCCTATATACTACATGGAAGATTGTTGGGGGCAAGTCAAGCCGGTTTATCAAGCTGCTGCTCTCGCATCCAGAGGTCAAAATATCAACACCCAGGCTAGGAGGCCACCTCTTCAATGCTACGAGTGTGGTGGACCACATCGAGCAGCGGAGTGCCCTATTAGGCTGCAAAAGAATGCTGCACAGATGCAAATGAATCAAGGGAGCACGTCTGCAATGCCAATACTCACATGTAATCGTTGTGGCATAGATCACTTGATTGCCCAATGCCCCTATAACCCAAATGCGCCTAAAATCACACCCCTAAATTTGGTCGAAATTGCTAGTGTGACATCGCCAATACAACCCGTCGCACCCGCTTATGCGATTACACGGTCCATGCTTCAAGGGCCAGGCCATATCCTCGAAGAGAGAGATCCAAGCAAAGAAAAAGAAGACACGAAGGAAGAAGTCGCAGAATACGGAAAATTCAAAGCCAAGTTCCAAAACAAACATAGGAACAGGAGATGACCCCGTGTATATGAATGACCTCGAGGATGATTCAGATTCAATCGAGACAATGGAGACTAGAACCAATACCACAAAGAGAAAGACCGACAATGAAAACCGTAACATGGAACCAAATGAAAACCGAATAAGAGAAAATCATAAAGAGCCTCTGAAAACACCACAAGTGTTTCCAAATCCAATCCAAGACCCCCAAGATAAACCGAAGGGGCAAAAAGGCAAGAATCGTAAAAAGAAGATTGGGACGTACCCAAACCCAATAGACGAGATTGAGCAGGTGAAACATCTAAGAGGTTTAGTGGAGGAGACTCAAAGGAAACTAGAACCAGAACCCATGCAGGTCAAAATTCATGACACAGTGTTTCCCACGCAAGTTCATCCACCCCACATGAACCATAGACCGTTAGCCATATCTAGTATCATCCAAGAAGGGAGTGAGGACGGGACATCAGAAAGTGAGCATACACCCTTCTTGTTGGAAAGGATGTTTAACGAAGGAATACCTGATCCCATTGAGGAATATGAGATTCCATCCTCACCAGTTCCTAGTCAAGGACCTACACCCTGGAAAACGCCAATGAATGTTGCCAAACTAGTGGACTTCATGTCTTCTGAGGTCCGAACCACGATCATAGCAAAGCTGTATGGAGATCCTGAGTTATTCCTTGCACTTTGAGCATTCCTTAATGGAGAGCTACAAACGGGATTACCGCAGTTTGCGCAACCAAATAGGCCTGACTCGATTATGATTGATGAGGAAAATCATGTGCAATCACTTGACTTAGATGGACACGAGTCTTTGATCGAGGTACCCATTAACGAATTAGGGCATTATTTTGAAGGCGACGAGTCTAATGCGACCCTACCCATCACTACCAAGGGATTAACTATAAAGGGAATTCTTGATGGTGGTGCGGGAGTTAGCATCGTTACAAAAGATTGTTGGGAATCCATGGGAAAACCCCGCCTCAGTGTTACTAACATTGTGGTAAAGATGGCAAATGGTACCATAGCCAAACCTATGGGGATGCTCAAGGATCTTAAGATCAAAGTTCTAGGACACAAGGTAAGACATACGTTCATTGTAATGGATTTCTCTAAACACCTTATGTCATATGAAATGATTTTAGGACGACCATTCATGAGGGAAGCACAAATGGTTCATGATTGGTCTAAAAATCATGTCTATTTGCAATTCCAAGACTCTGTCCTTAGAGTGGATTTGGTGACTGGTAAGGTACACCCCTTAGGGAGTAAAACCATTATTGATCATCGCTCTGACACCACAGTTCACTCAGCCCCACTACAATATTGTTACACTTGTAAGAAGGATACAGACATTGGCCAAGATTCTCCTTATATGGATATCCTACCTGGGATGACTGAGTCGGACAATGTGGATTGGTTCCACCTAGCATCAACCATAGACACTTGGGGAAATAGGGGGACGACCTGGGTAACACCTGAGGGGGATGAAATGCCTATACCCTTAAATATGCTACAATCAATGCATATCGCTTCCAACAAGACTCATCCTAAGGTAACGAAGAAAACATACAAGTGGGTCCCTAAAGCTTTCTTAGCGACCATAGCTAGTGCAAAAAAACAGAAGCCTTGTAAGAAACGTACCACTCGCTCCAAGAAAAGTAAGAAAATGTTGCGATGGATCCCTAAACGACTATTGGAAGCCCAAGGCTACTATCAAGGAAATGATCAAATCTGGGTGCCAAAACGTAGATTGTGCTCTTACCTATCACCTGACCCAAGTGAGCCCAATCCCGTAGCTCCAAAACGAATCAATGATCGTGGAAAGAAAAAATCACAGAATGCTACACACCCACTCCCGAGCTAGTTTGGGTACCAAAGAAAGAACGATTTGTTCCACCTAGCTCAGGAAGGGGGGAGTCCCATGAAGCTTCTAGCTCCTCATGTAATACATCCATAGAGGTAAAAGCTTCTACACAGCCTCCATCTATAGTAGTGGACCTCCATGAAGCTACAAAAGAATCCACACCTCCCAATGTTCAAGAATCACCTGATGAACCACTTCAAGTTCGATCCTGGGAGAGTACCTTACCACCCTTGCAACTTGACGAGGCACCTAGGGTAATAGAAAACTACTGGCAAAAATCCTCACCTATTACCAACTGGAACAATTGGTTTCAAAGGGTGACAAGCTCATTTCAAATGGTATGATCTACCCAAGGAAGGGGGGAGTGTTTGCTGACAGTCATCATTCATTTGTTTCCCTCTTAACCTTTTTCCCTGACCTCTTAATCTCCAATCTTAGGGAATGTACATATAAAGCTTTATACTCACAAAAAAAAAAAAAAAGAGCAAGAGCAATTAGCAAACGAGTATGCACCTTAAAAGTCAAAACATTGACTCAGACCTACACATGTCACATCTGGTACAGTTAAACAAAAACCTATGCCATAAAACACCTTTGATCCTCATCACTTGAGTGATGGAGGGTAGGTAAGATTAGTACGATAGGAGTGTTTCTGTTGTAGAGTTGAGAGATTAGCGAAGTTCTCTTTTCCCACTGATGTGCCTCCTGGAGGTATTCCTTTTGTTTCCTAGTGTGTACAGGAGCGTGTTGCTATTGATAGGATTTGGACCTTCATGGAACCTTTCTCTCGTTCACACTTCAAATCAAGCGCGACCATCAACACAAACAGGTGTTTCTTGTCCATTAGCATTGCCCTTATCTTTTTGCATCCATGTTTGTCTGCTTTGATTGTGATTGGTAGCCTAATACTCAGCGCATTTGCTTACTATCAAACATTTAATTCAATGTAATGTTTTGTCATAATCACTTGTCTAGGTTTAAAAAATCAAGCAGTCCGACTAAGCTAGTTTGACCAAGCTAGGTATTAGAAATCTTCTCTTAATACCATGGGGAATGCCTTCCTAATAAGCAATGGTTACTTAGGTTCTTAATCCGATTTAGGCAGCATTGTATGAAATGTACTAGGGCTTTCTAGTGGGCTTAACCCTAGTGACCTTTAGCTTAAGTATTATAAAGGGAGTTTACTAATGTGATGAGCCTAGGGAGGGTAACACTGTTATATGACCCCCCAAAGTTACAAAATTAAAATGATGAAAATGAACAAACAAAAAATCAAAGTGCCACAATGTAAAATTTTAAGCTGGAAGAGAAATCTCAGCTTGATGCGGTACTTCACTCACATGTATTGCCTATGGTACTAGAGCCCTAGAGGTTCCCAGTGTGGGCGCTTTTCCTTGAAAAGCAAAAAACCCAAGGCATACAAAATAAGCACGTACACACATCATAATTGAATCAATGTGAAAAGACTTTGGGGGGTCAACGAAAAGTAATCAGTCAGGCGATGATTTCATGAGAAATTCCTTTTATGGTAGCTTAACTACAAAGTCTTCTAGGTATAGCCTCTAGTCATCCCTCGAACATGATTACTTGGCTCTCGCGATTAAACAACTTAATTGACCACAGATAATTAAGAAGCGTACCCATGGTATTAATATTCGATCTCTAGTGCCTTTTGACCGTCAAATTAGCGACCCCAGACTTGTCTAATTTTTTACCTTTACATCTGTTTATGCATTTGATTACATTGCAATTTAATGTTCATTGCTAACAAATTGTTTGAAATTCTTTTACCAATCAATGTGTCTACCTAAAATTGCATATGCTTTTTAAGAGAATGCAATTACTGTGCCAATGTTGTTTGATTTTGCAGTGACTGAAGAAGGCTAAGGACATTCATCTCAAATGCTCTTCCACCTCGACGAACCAGCTTCAACTCAATAGCTTCCGAGGACGGAATCTACATCACGAAGGGGGGCATGTTAACCCTCACGGCACACGGACACCCTATCGCCTATGACGGACACCGTAACCGTATTATGTATTTGGTAGGGTCAGGTACCGGGCTTGTCGGACCAATAGGAAAGGGTAAGAGTGATCGCCGATGAGAGGCGCACTCTAACTGGGACATTCAAGGGATTAGTTGTCTAAGCATGGGCGCCCAAGTGTGAATGGGGTGAGCTCCTATAAAAGCAAACTAAACCTAATTTTTACTCATTCTCTCATTTGTGCAATAGAAGAGTGCTCTTGCTCCATCTCCATCTTCTTCTTCTTCACCTCCTCGTGTGTGTGTGTGTGTGTGTGAGAGAGAGAGAGAGAGGGAGAGTGTGTGTGCAATTGAGCATTACGAAGGCACGACGGCGGCGAGGCGGTTGAGCACGGCACGACTGCAGCTTCTTCTTCATCGCGGCGAGGAATCCACCACGAAGGCGAGCGTAGAGCGGTGAGTGACACACCCTTTGCTCTCTTGAGCTTGCTAGTTTAGGCTTGTTGTGTGCTTGGAGCCGTTTGTGGCTCGCACACGGTGCATTAGCAAGTCCCTTGCTTCGACAGTGCGGCAAGGAGCGCACAAGCCAGGGTCAAACAAGATGAAGGAATCATGCTCTCTTACCTTTCCCCAAGCATAGGAGAGTGATGATCCTTTGCAATGAGCATCCTCTTTCAGAGATTCGATGGTGGAAGCCCTAGGAGTTTCATTGCGAGTATTCTTCTTAGGGCAAGAACGATAGCCATGTCCTTGTTCCCCACACTTGAAACACTTATGGTCCTTGCGAAAAGCTTCAAGCTCTTCAGGAGAGAGTTTGTTTTTACCTTTGTAAACTCCCTTCTCCTTGGACCGGTTGTTGTTGTTGTTGTTGTTGTTGTTGGAAGTGCCTTGGGAATTATTTTGAGCATTGGATTTCCCCTTTGCATCATTTTTATCTTTGTTTTCCATGGGCTAGACATAACATCTAGGCCCTTGATGGAAATTGATGCGTGAAGAAACCATGGTGTGGTGGATTACTTGGATAATAGTACCGGGCCTTTGAGAGTTGATGTATTCGGCCATCTCTTCAGGTAATCCCGCATAGAATTGCTTTCTTTGCTCAGCAAAGTCTATCTTTTGAAAGACAATAGCTTTGAGATGTTAATCCCAAAACTTGTCTACATACTTGTTGATAGACTCATGAGAGAGAAGCTTCAAGCCGCGCCATTCGGTAAGAACTTTATCTTTAGTATCACTTGGAAGAAATTGCTTCATGATGGAAACTCGTAGAGTTTTCCATGTCTTTGGGGCTTCTCCTTTGCCATGAGGGCTAGCCCACCATTGACGAGCTGATTTTTGGAAGTACATAGCTACATGGCGTAGCTTGGAGGACTCTGTGAAGCCCTTGTCCCCAAAGGCCGCATCAAATTGCTGGATGAAGGCCAACACTTTGTCGGTAGCACCAAAGGTGCCATCATAGGTGAGAAAAGAGATACTCTTTCCTCCCTCCTTGAACTTCTTTAGCTTTTGTGACCTTCGCCATGCAGGAAATGATTTGCGATGTCCTCCCCTCTTGTATTCTCTAGGAGAATAGCCATAACTTTCATCGGAAGAGGAGGAAGATGAAGAAGGAGAAGAGGGTGACCTCTTCCTAGCCCTTTTCTTCCTTTGTTTCCTCTCTTGCCTTTCAGAGTGATGAGGAGAAGGACTATGGGTTGCTCTTTTCCTCTTGGGAGGAGTAGGCGATCGTCTAGACCGCCGTCTTCGTGGAGCCACATCTTCAGAAGAACTTAGACTGCCATTGCTTTCCGTCTCTTTGGATTCCTCCTCTCGAATGGGAGAGAGTCTTCTTTTGGGGGTCTCTTCAAGAGGCCTCCTAAGCTCTCTCTCCTCTGGGAGAGGAAGGAAAAATCCAAAAGCACGAAGTTGTTGAGTAACTTCGGCTTGCAAAACAGGGTTGCCCATAGCTTGTTGCAACCTAGTGACGAGATAATTCACAAACATGGGAGCATCATCATTAGCACCTTCATGTGCAAAATCAAAGCTATCAATGTTCATTCTACTCTCTTGATTATTGTCAGCCATGTTAACAAAATTTATGTTTATACTTAGTGTATGCTTTGGCAATACAAAACCTTAGTTGCCACTCCTCTTAGCCTTTGAAAATCGGCTCTTAAGTATCTACACCCACGGCTCAAAGTGGTTAATTATAGAGAGTAGAGGAGTAGGTCTAACATAGCAGAGTTACCAAGGGCTAGCTCCTTTCGGACTTCTTATGGCTCAATAATGGTAAAGCCGTAGGCAAGTCTAAAATGACTCCATTATTAAGTCCAAAGCTCCCGAGGTGTGCACCATCCCCCACATAGTGGGCTTAACAAACCCGATATTAGATCCCAGTTCCACTTACTCTATTATAATTAACAGCATCAACCATTTATAGGCTACTTAAGGACCTCTCTTCTTAAGCAATAAAAGAGAAACCAAATGCTCTGATACCAATGTAATGGAATTTGCCTATTCAATTTGAGAGTAGCGGAATTTATTGAGAGTACTTTCAAGAAATGATTTTGTGAGCATAGCGGGTAGACATAATTGAAGAAAGCAAGTTAGTTAACTTGGAATAGACAATAATTTTGCAAGAGAGAGAATTTAGAGAACATGACAACAGTTGAGGACCGGATTTATGTGGAGCCGGTCCCCCCTCCAATAGGCATTTGTATTATGATTTCTCCCATAAAGAGAGACTTGTTACAATACATTCTTTGTGTTCCTTGTATCCTAGGTGAAGCAATGAAGATGCAAAGCTTCATGCATCACCATCATAGCATAACCTAAACTTGAAGAAAGATTTAACTATACCAAGCCTCAGTCCTAAGACCTCAAACACCTTCGAAGGTGGAGAGAGCTAGCAGGGAATGAGGGTAGGGAAGAGGAAGAAGAAACATTTCATACGAGAAAGAGCTAGTTCCTCACTTATCATAACTCTTGTGCTAGCATACATAATAGCATAGTAATGAGGAAGAAATAGATGGCAAGCTCAAGCATTGAAGCATGGATCTTGGATGGATTTGCACTCCATAGCCAAGAGTGTTGGTGTAGGCTCTCAACCTCTACTTGCTTGGAGAAGGAGAGGGAGCTCTTGCACTTTGCATAGTACCCAATGAGAGTGTTTGTTAGTGTGTGTGGGTGGGTATACCCCCTGAGCACCCCCCTAGCTTGCTTGGGTCGACCCCCCCTTGTAGCTCATGCTTGAAGCTCATTGGACCCTTCCAGGCCTAGCCAATCACAAGCAGGAGCCATTACAAGCAACAGGGGTAGCCTTGGGACAAGTGTCCCCCTTTCCCCTTTGAGAGAGAGGACTTGATAAATGAAAAATCATCATTGGACCCCTTGGGTGGCCAACCATTAGGCTTCAGACACACCATGAGGGCAACATGAGGAGGAACTTGACAAGTGTCCTTGCTGCCTCTTCAAGCTGGGGCTTCCCTTGTGTGTGTGTGTGTGTGTGTGTGTTCTCTCTCATCCCTCCCCCCTTGTAGGATCGCCCCCCTCCTTGTAGGGATATTTTTGACTTTGGACGAGCAAGCCCCTTAGGCATCAAGCATGACTAAGCACTTGAAGTAGGGGGTGTTCCCACAAGCATCTCAAGGCACCTCAAGCACCTTAATCATGCACCAAGTCAAGCACCTCAAGCATGGAGCCACTCAAGCACCTCAAGCATGACAAGCATCTCAAGTAGCAGAACAAGCACCTCAAGCACGACAAGCACCTCGATCTTGGGCCGGGTTCCCACCTCAAGCTCAGCCCTAGCTTACCTAAGGTCAAAGGACTTTTACACACATTATTGGAGGTCTTCAATGAAGCTAACCCTAAGGTCTTATGCTCCATTGGTTAGCCTTGCTCTTGATAGACCATCTCCCATTTGGGCCCCTTTACTATTGGCCCCGTGTTGAGATAGATCTATAAGCACATATATATATCTTAACACTTGTTCCCGTTTATTCTCCCACATTAAGTGATCAATTTAATATGAGAAAATCATTTGGGTTGGTTAGATATTAGATTTTATGACAGGTTGATCTTAGTGTTTTGCAAAGAGAATTTTCCTCTCTTTTCAACTCTAAGGACAGAATTAATTTTGATAAGGGGAGAATGTAACAGGACTAATCTTTGAAGTTCTTAAAGTCGAAAAGAATGTAGTAGGACATATCTTTCGTTTAGCATGATTTGAAAGACTGTTGAATAGTCTATTAAATAGAGCTTATATGAATGAGTTCGAGATATTAAGAGAGAACATATATTCTTTTTTTAAATAATAAACTAAAGACATATTTGATAAAGATTAATGAATAATAGATAGTTTGTCTATAAACAGTAAAATTGAGATTTTTATTAATATCATTATTTTTTATTTATGTGTTTTAGCTTAAAATGCATGGGTAGGCTTAAAATAAGTTGAAAAAAGTAGTGGAGACCCAAAAATAGAGGTTTTTTGAGTCGCGACCTAAAAGTTGCGTTTTCAGCCAAACAAAGACGTTTTTCGCAATTCTGTTTCCACTGCCTTGTACACCAAACTTATTCTTGTCGTTTTAAGTACCTGGATTGCTCTGTTCTGAGTTCGTTTGTAGAATTTATGATGAAAAAAAAATAGAAGGCAGGAGCAGTGTAGTATACACAGGGACAGACAGACATACAACATCATACAGCTCTCCCTGCTATCAACCAAGAAGTAGATTGTTTCTTCATGGTAGAGTATTGCAATTGAGATTATGAAGGTATATAATTATGTTTTTTTACTTTGATTATCATGTTGAATTGGTTGCACGAGTATGTTCTTTTGACTATTTTGTAGGCGATGCAGAAATCAGTGTGTGAAACCGGATTTGTGCAAAGTGTCATGATAAAAATCTAACCTTTATGGATCGCTTAGCGATCACGTTCTTATCTTATTCTCGCAGGTATACTTGGTGCGAAAATCGAGTTGATTGGACGCCTAAAAAGTGACTATTTTGAGAAGCTGCATGCTTGCCGAGGAAAAGAAGTATTAAAGAAGACGGATGGTGCGTTTAAGGATCATTCACATATCTCCTCTTCTACGAGTGCGAGTGCGAGTGTGAGTGAGACGCTGCATGCAAGCGAACTGAAGCTCGGGGCTGGTCGGGAGGTTGGAGCTCCGTAAACGGAGTGCGCCCATATTCAATTGCTCCTCTGTTGTATCAAAACTCTACAAAGATTCATCAATACAAAGATCTCTTTCTCTATCTTTTGCTGCCTATCTCTATTATTCTGATCCTGTGACACAAACTTACTCTTCTCCCCCAAGAGAGCCTCATTCACTTTCGAATCTCATGGAACATCTTTATTACAAATCCTCTACTTTTTCTACTTCGTTACAACCTCTCTACTACAATGGGAAAATAGGGTGGCTAGTTGTACCCCCCTTTTTCTAACCGATGTTTTGTTTTCATCAAATTATACTAAAACTTGTCTGATTACTTCTTCGTTCAACAAGTCTTTTTCTACTTGCCATGATAATCGACATCAAGCAAACTCTAATAAAATTAGTTTTTTTTGTGTTCTCTTCTACTAATATATAGATCTCCTACTATTACGTAGACCTTGCACTTATCTACTTTATGAAAAGATACACACAAAATCTTGTTTACATTTATCTATAATGATAAAGCAATAAGGAAAATAAAAAATTCAAGGTAGAAAAAAGAAGAAAAATCAGCTCTCCTATGTTGTTTGACCTTAATTATGCTCTCCATAATTGTGATTGTGTTACTAGTAACATAGCCAAAACTGTGATACCACTGCTACAGTTGGAAGCACAGAAAGTCCTACAAAATAAAGAATAGCATGCTATAGACAACAAAAATGATAAATTTGCATACCTAGATAGTCGCAGGAGAAGTGGTATCGAGGCTTTGGCTATTCTACCAGTAACATAGCCAAAGCTCTGATACCATTGCTACAGTTAGAAGCGTAGAGAATCTTGCAAAATAAAGAAATAGCATGCTATAGACAACGAAAATGATAAATCTGCATACCTGGATAGTCGCATGAGCATATAATCAGTCTATACATGATCTTAGAACGAGAGAGAGAGAGAGAGAGAGAGAGAGAGAGAGAGAGAGAGAGAGAGAGAGAGAGAGAGAGAGAGAGAGAGAGAGAGAGAGAGAGAGAGAGAGTACTTGATGCAATCTCCCTCCGTGCAAGATCGATCATTTTCTCTTGACTTAACATGTCATGCTAGCATCCCTTTGCTTAAAAAAATGCGCAGTGTGAACTGCATAACCTCAAGCGCTTCAACTGGTTGGTCCACGTAAGCTCAGCATGAGCAGTGTAAACCCAACCTTACACAATTCCTCTTCATCTATATTTATATTATCTACTGACGAGACTGAAATTTTGGCAGCAATATTCTACACATGTCAACCTATGCTTCGTTAATAAATTCTATCTATTAGCGAGGCTGGAATTTCAATAACAACATTGGACACATGTCAACCTAAGCTTCATCCAACCACTCCAGGCGCGCGCGCGCGCACACACACACACACACACACACACACACACACACACACACACACACACACACACACACACACACACACACACACACACACACACACACACACACACACACACACACACACACACACACACACACACACACACACACAGAAAGATGTGGATTTTTGATGCCAGGGATCTGCTTGGCGTTTCAAACGATTCTTCTCTATCTCTATGAGAGGTTAAGGGATCCTTGGGCTTCGTTCTCCCGACAAGGCTCACGTCACGTATTCTACCCAGACTTAGAATCGGACCTTCTCCCGCTGGCACTCACTTTAGCCATCTTATCTCAGGTCCTCGTTTGACCACTTTGCTCCATGGCTGTACCAACGGTGTTTTGTCTAAATCCTAAGGAAGCATCCATGCCACCTGTAAGGGTTGACAAAGGCACACTTTCTAAAACTGAACTAACCAGTTGCCTAACTGAGGCATTAACTTCCGACCCTCAACTTAGAGGACAACATACAGTTTGCATCCCTGTCATAACAGTCATGTCTCAGGTCTGAGCTTTTCAGAGTCGTGCTATAGTGTTGTATTTCACAGGCAAGCTTCCGGCCCTAAATGAGATAGCAGGTTATCTCGACCAGGGCTTTAAGAAAGCTGTAGTCGACAAGGTTTTCTACAATGGGTTAGGACTGTATGAAGTTCTGTTTTTTGTTGGAGCGGATGAAAAAGCCTTTCATTCTACCTCAACAATTATCTTATATGGGCAAGTTGTTCATGTTCTTCCCTAGCAGCCGTTCAAGAAAATTAAGGAGGAATTGTTGTCTAAATGCCCAATATGGGTTGATTTTGTGGACTTACTTGCTTTTATATGGACTTGTATCAAGGATTTGGCTGCCTCCCTAGGCAAAGTTGTATTTGCCCCCACTATCAACTGTTCCAACAAGAATAGAGGTTGTGTTATGTGGAACACTGATAAGAAGATGCCTGACACTATGGAGATTGAGTTAGAATCTATAGGCAGGCTCGTCATTTACCTTAAGTGGGGAAAGATCTCAGGATCATGTTATCTGGGAAATTTCTTTAAGAATTGCCCTACATTGGCTAAAGGCTCAGTTGAGTCGATTTCCTCTTATCCTGGCAGTAAGAACTTGGTGCCCGAAGAACAAATTTTTGGCAAAATAGGTTCAGATTCTATAAAGCAACCTTCCCCCCCTCCTACTCAAGTAGCTACCTCTGAATATGCAGTCCCTCCTAGTAGGTATACAGTAGCAGTTTTTAGACAGGAGATAGGACTAAAAACTCCCCTCATGTAGGGAGCCAGGCCAACTCCTCTCCCTCTTCTTCTAGGAACCCAAGATCTCTAGACAAGGGTAAAAGAGTGGTTGACTCTGACAAATACCACTCATCAAATAAAACTTTCAGGACTCAACCAAGAATATCAGGATATACCTCACCTAATGTGTTTGATGTTCTTCAAGATATCCCTTCCTCACATACTTTGGCAGCTATTCACCCTGTGTTGATACAACACTCTGCCACTAAGAGCAATGCAGCTCCAAACCATGTCAATATTGAGATGTTGATGACAGATAGTCGTAGTGATGAGGAAACTCAGTTAGTTATGGATACCCCTCAATAATTCTCCTCATTAAAGTTGCATCCTTCAATGTTAAGGGTCTCAGCCGCCCCTCTAGGCTGCTGGTATTTCAAAATCAATTGCTGACCTTTGATTTGGATATCTATCTAGTTCAAGAGCATAAGTTGCATGATAAAGCTAGGGATGTAATTCTGTCATTATAATGAATATCTAATTCTCCTAAATGATTTTCTCATGTTAAACTAATCATTCAATATGAAGAAGTGCCAGGGGAGAAAAAGCTAGAATATTGGTTAAGCTAACAGACCGGCCACAGTAGGGATCCCAAGGAGGGAAAATAGGGATCCAAAGAGGGGGCATCTGTAAAAGAACCATGTGCAACAATGGGCTTAAAAGGTCCTAAGGTTAAGCCTATTAAGACTTTCAAAATTCAAAGGTTGTGTCCAAAGGTCAAACATTGGGGGAATTGGATGCTTTGTGTGTGTCCCAAAAGTCTTTAGCAATCCCCACATAGGAGGGGGCAAGCCTTGCAAGTAGGGGATGAGAGAGAAACTCTCACACACACACACACAAGCTCCCTTTACACAAAGGGAATGAGGGACACATGTCAGTTCCCTAGCCCAGATGCCCACAAGGTGTACCCAATTCCTATTGGATGGCCTTGGAGGTGGACCAATGAGAATCAAGCTGCTAGAGTAAATCTAGTTTAATTAATTTAAAAACACTTAATAAAAGAACCAATAAGAATTAAGATCTCTAGAAGACTATTGGACAGTCTCCCAAGGGAACCAACGAGCATTCAACAGCCCAATGGCTTGCCTGATACCAATTGGCCAGGAGACAAAGGGGTCCAATGAGAGTTTAGTTGAATTAAATAAATACCTAAAGATCTCACAAAAGAAGAAAGGGGGGCACATGTCAGAAGGCTATCACTTATGCTGCTTAATTACCATTGGCTAAGCCTAGGGAGGTCCAATAGGATGCTAGCAAGAGCAAATAGCAAGAGGGATCGACCAAGAGAGAGAGGGGGCTGATTTTTCAAAGGCATTATCACCTACACACTCACACTAGCTCATGTGTGAAGTAAACAAGACTCTCTCTCCTTCTCAAGATTTAATGGAAAGCTTATCACCTACTCCAAGCTTGTGAGAAGGAAGGCCTACACCAAGAACTCTTGGCTTTGTGATGCAAATCCAACCAAGATCCCAGCTTCAATTCATGCTCATCTCCTCTACCATGCTAATTACTAAGCTAAGCTATGCTAATATGAGTGATTATGTGAGGAGATGTACATCTTTCTCGTAAGAATACTCCTTCTTCCTCTCAATCTACTCTCATACCCCGCTAGCTCTCACCATCTTCGAAGTTGTGTGAGGTCTTGGGTCTGAGACCGTGAGGGAATTGATGTTTTGTTTGATAAGTGTTTTGTGTAGTGCATGAAGTTTCCATCTTCATTGCAGTAGCTAGTATTGAAGGAACACAAGAAATTGTATTGTAAAATGTCTCTCTTGATGTGAGAAACCATAATACAAAGCCTTTTGTAGGGGGGACCGGCTCCATGCAAATCCGGTCCTCAACTATTTTCTATTGCTTAATTTCTCTCTCTTTTGAAGTATTTTTCATTCTATCTAACTAGGTGTTATGATTTTTGTTGCTCTCTCCACCCAAGCACTCTTGTTAATCTCATTAGGAATCTATTCTAATGAAATGTTCACTATGTTCATGCTATTTTCCGCTACACACAAGTTACTAGGCCATTAAATGTTACATTGGTATCAGAGCACAAGGTTTGTCTTTTCTTGCTCAAGAAGGGAGGTCCTCAAGCTAGCTATAAATGGTTGGTACTATTAATTGCATGTGAGTAGGTAGAATAGGTATTTTTCAGCCTTGCAGTGCGCCTGCCTTTGAGCAGTTAACGGGGCATCACCGTCGAGAGCTATGGTCTTAATAGTGGAGTCCTATGGGGCTTGCCTACAGCTTAACCACTATTGAGCTATTAGAACTGGAGTCCTATGGGGCTTGCCTACAACTTAACCACTATTGAGCTTTTAGAAGCTTGACAGGAGCCAGTGCTGTTTTGGTGTGGAACGACCCTCTCTTCTATTCCTTGCAATTAATGGTATTCGAGCCACGGGTACAATAGCTTGAGTGCTTTTTCTATAGGGGTAAAGAGTAGTAGCAACTAGGGCTTGAAGTGCCAAAGTACACCTAAAAGTTGTTAGAATGTTTGACAATAATAAAGAGAGTGAAATTAATGTTGATAACTTTGATTTTGCTAATGAGCAAGCTACTAATGATGCCTCGATGCTTGTTAACTATCTTGTTTCTGGGCTTCAACAAGCCGTGGGCAATCCATCCCTCCAAAGTGAAGTGCAATGGCAGCTTTGTGCTCATGGGATTCTCCAAGCTCCCCACCATGACGAGGGAACACCTAGGAAGCCTCCTTGCAAGAATTCTGAAAGAGGTCTCTCTTTGATTCGGGAAGAAGAAGAGGATTCCTATGAAGGGCTCAAAAATTTTCTCCTTTATGACGCATCTCCTTCTCAAAGGAGAATTCAAGAGCCTCCCCCGAAGGAACAAGAAATAAGTGAGTCTCCTGCCACCTCGACAGAAATGGCTCCATGAAGACGGCGGGCTAAACGCTCTCCATCACGTCCAAAACGTAGAAGACCATCGCATACTTCTCCACACCATACTTCAAAGAGGGATGACAAAAGGCAAGAGAAGAAAAAGGCGAGAAAGAGGACACCCTCTTCTCCATCTTCTTCATCGTCTTCCTGTCATGAAAGTGATGGTGAAGACAAAGAAGATCAAGTAAAGAAAAAGGCAAGAAAGAGGTCACCCTCTTCTTCATCTTCCTCAAATTCTTCATCTTCTGAAGAAAGTGATGGTGCAGCCTTTGAACCATCAAAAAGAAGAGGCCATAGGAAATCCTATGCCGCGTGGAAGAGGTCGTCCAAGCTCAAGAAATTCAAAGAGGGAGGGAAGAGCATCTCTTTACTTACCTACGGTGGCACTTTTGGTGCTATGGACAAAGTCAAGCATCATTCGCTTAAGAATCGCTTCTATACTGATCTTGACTTTGTCCACATAATCTGTTTGCATTTTATTATAACCAGGATAGAGGAATCCTTTTTTTGCAGTTGACATTAGTGCATCTTTGAAAATAAGATTTATTATGACATTAAATGGGATTCCACAAGCCATGAAGGCTTGTGTCCACTTTAGATGCAATTCGAGCATGTCCTGTTGAGAGAATGTTGCGTGTAGAGTCCCAGGTGTAGTGGCTCTGTTGGATGTCCCGGTACTTGCATCCATCCCTCCCATGGCACCATTTGCAAAAGTGTAAGGACTTTGAGGTGTTCGGGTTGTTCGCATTGAAGGTCCTTGGCTAGCTCGCATGTCCTCTTGATCTACACTCACTTCTTCTATGTTGACAGATGACCCATGTGTCATACCCTTCTGTCTCTTAGGAAGAATTCATGCCCATTTACATCTCTTTACATACCCTGCAAAATGGACCCATATGTCTTTAGGCGGTGCTCCACATTCTTCCACATTGGGGCTAGTGCCGAATAAACGTTCCTTGATGCAAGTTGCATTGCCATGCCACTTATACCCACAATGTTTGCATTCCACAAACAAAAATTATTTGTCTTTCTCTATTTTCTTCACATATGTCCACTCTTTTCCTCACACCATGGTTTTTGAGTTCAACAAAATATTTCCTACAATCAATAGATACACTATGATTATAAATTTTCACCATAATCGCGCAATGAGAAAGATAAAAGGCTATAGATATGATGTTCTAAATTAAAATGATGAATGAATAGTGTTAAGATAATATTTCAGGAAAAATCACCAATGGATATGACATTCCTAGCTACTAGGAGGTAAAGAGCGTTTTCTCAAGACCACCTAGATGAGCGATGGATTCATCTCACATTCCACTATCTATGGCTCTTGGAGGTAGGAGCTACTACTTAAACACAACCAATCGACCCTAAAATAATTGAGATCTCTAATTTCTATATCAACATAGAGGTAAGAGCATGAGCTCGATAACATCCATGTAACTCCTACGTACTATGCATGACAAATTCACTAGGAGGCTAGGTAAGAGCTTTCACTCGATCACAAATTAGTAAATTCTATAGGTGATCCACCATATTCACTTAGAGGTAAGAGCATAAGCTCTGTAACAATCAAGTGAATCCTTCTTTATACCTTAAACCTCACTTGGAAGTAAAAGAATCATCTCATATTAACCAGGAGACACTAAGTGGACCTATTCTATGTCTATACCGAGGTAAGAACATTTGTTCATGACTAGAACCAAAAGACCCTACATGTATGTGTATATCTTATCCATACTTAGACGTAGGAGACCTTGATCAAACAACCAAGTATAGAAGTATTGCAATTTAAAGAACCTTTGGTAACCTTTTAATTGCACATAGAAATGTTTATTTTAATATTCTAAATCAATATCTTATCTACCTAGTGAATGATATGTTCGAAAATGTATGAATTAACACTGCATCTATGCACATAGTATAGCTATGATAGATTTTAATCATCAAAGATCACTTTTAGTATCTATTTTAAAACAAATAGAGCTAGGAGTATTGTAAAGAATGAGGATGCAAGAGAGCTACACAAGACAAGCACAAAGCACACAGAGATGGAAAGCTTCTTCTTCTTCTTCACAGAAAAGAGAGTACAAAATGACTAAATGCTAAAGCTGAAAAAGTAGCACATATGTACATGCGGTCACTAAGTGTGAACTCGCTAGAAGCGTACTAGGCTAGCACTATATGTGTAGTCCAGCTGTAGAATCACTGGCAGAGATCCTTCGTGTCGGTCACCTAACGCACCAGTGAGTAAATGCCGTAAGCGGCCAAGACCCGTAGTGGATGCCAGCTCAAGGTGTAGAGCTCGACATCTCAACACTCCCCCTCGAGCTCTGCATGTCGCAGAGTCCAAGCATAGTCCGAAAACGTCGAAGCTTCTCATCTTCGAGGGCCTTGGTAAAGATATCCGCTATCTGCTCCTCTGTGCTGACGTAGACCAAGTCAATGTCACCCGCCAACATTCGCTCTCGAACGTAGTGGTAATGGACCTCTATGTGTTTGGTCCTGGCATGGAACACTGGGTTCCTAGCCAACTGCATGCTGCTGAGGTTGTCACAATGGATGAAAATCTGTTGGTCCACCTGCACTCCCAAGTCCTCAAGTAATTTGCATAGCCAAGCTACCTCGCACGTGGCAACTGTTGCACCTCTGTACTCGGCCTCTGTGCTCGATAAAGCCACCGTAGGCTGCTTTTTGCTACTCCAAGTAACAGGAGCACTCCCAAAAGAGAACATGAAGCCACTCATAGATCTCCTATCAACAATTCTACCTACGCAATGTGCATCTGTATACCCATACAATGCTAATGGTGCATCTGCTGCATAGAACAATGCGTAGTCAAGAGTACCTTGCACATACCTAAGTGTTCGTCGTACTCCATCCAAATGTGGCTTCCTCGGAAGCTGCATGAACTGACTCTCCAAGCCTACTGTGTAGCTCAAGTCTGGCCTCGTGATAGTCAAGTAGATTAGACTACCCACAATCTTCCTGTACATGTTGACATCCTCAACAACATCACCCTTCTATGCACTCAGCTTTGCATTCACATCCAAGGGAATAGAAATTGGCTTACAATCAGCCATACCATACTTTGACAACATGTCCAAAGCATACTGTCTCTGTGATAGCCATGCACCCTTTGGAGTCCTGATCACCTCAATGCCAAGAAAGTAGCGCAACTCGCCTAAATATTTCATTTCAAACTCCTGTTTGAGAAGACCCTTCACATGGTCAATCTCCATAGCATTGTCACCAACAATAATAAGGTCATCTACATATATGGTAATGACCACAATCCCCACATCACGCTCACGTACATAGAGTGAATGATCAGCATGAGCTCTCCTAAAACCAATACTGACAAGATACTTGGCAATCCTGCCATACCATGCTCTAAAGCCCTGCTTCAAACCATACAAAGCTTTGAGAAGTCTGCATACATAATCTGGGTAACTTGGATCGACATAACCAGGTGGCTGATCCATATACACTTCCTCTCGCAACTCATCTGGTACATGCACGTAAGCTATGCAGCCAAACACTTTCAAGTGTGCCAAATCAGGCTTTGTACTTGTAAACTTTTCCTCAGGTGTTACATCATGCACCGCAGCTGTAGGTGTCCTGTTCATAATGTACACAGCTGTATTTACGGCTTCATCCCAGAAATGATGAGGCATGTTCTTCTCATTCATCAATACACGTGCAACCTCTGCAATGTGCCTGTTTTTCCTTTCTGCGACCCCATTCTATTGTGGAGTATATCTGCATGTAAATTTCTTGCGTATACCATGCATTCGCAGAAAATCTGGAAAATCATTGGAGAAGTACTCTCCCCCTCCATCTGACCTCAATGTCTTGATTTGCATATCTGTCTCCTTCTCAATCATGACTTTGAAGTCTTGAAAGTGACCAAACACTTCACTTTTGTTACGCATGAAGTAGACCCATACTTTCCTTGTATGGTCATCAATGAAAGAGACATAATACCTACAACCATGTATACTTGCAGTATTGGTTGGACCCCAAACATCTGTGTGCACCACCTCAACTGGATTTTTACATACATTGCGCTCATGTGGAAATGAGCCCTTTGACTGTTTTCCAAACTGGCATGCTGCACACACTTTATGCATACCATCCACCTTGAATTTGGGCAAACCTTTTACAATCTATTTTGATTGCATGCTGCGCAATCTCTGCTCATTGACATGGACAATGCGTTTGTGCCAAATGTCAACATCAGCCACAACACCTGTGCCCTGTGCAAATAATGCAGCTTTTACCTCAGGCATTTCTACATTCAGCGTAAAAATTCTGCCCACACATTTGCCCTCTGTGATCAGCTTACAGCCATTCTGGAAATCTTCTGCATAACAGTAATTTGGATTAAAGCGAACCTGCAAACCCTGCTCAACCATTTTTCCAACAGAAACAAGATTCTTTGTAATGTTTGGGACATGAAGTACATCTGCTAAGTACTTTGATTTCCCACTCTTCGTATTTAGAGGTATGTCCCCTACATGAGCAATGGGGTGAGCTGTGTCATCTCCTGTCTACACATAGCCTGACACATCTGGTTTGCGCATATCTCTAAACCACTCTCCACAAGACGTCATGTGATTAGAGGCACCTGAATCCACATACCAAACATCATCTTGGGTGAAATTATCTGCAGTCATTGTATTCATTACATGCTGCATAACAAACATGCGCTCGTTTTTGTTGTCATCTGCATCTCTGCTAGTAGATGCATAGTTGCCCTGTTCTCTCTTTCCACTTGCTTTTCCCTTTGGACAGTCACGTGACATGTGACCTCTTTCACCACAAGTCCAACATTCACTGCTATCTGGAGTATGTTGCTGCCTGCTTGATCCTGCACCACGACCTCTTTGACTCCCCCTGCCTTGAGATTGGTTTCCCCTGCCACCTGTATTGTTTTGATTTGATTGACCTTCCAGAAATTTGCCCCTGCAACCCCTTGGGCCTCAACCACGACCTCTACCTCTACCTCTGTTGGAGTTAGAATAGAAGGCTTGTTCAGAATTATTTCTTCCATGAGAAGAAGATGTGTCAAGGTTCTTCTCCTCAAGAATAAGCATAGAAATCAAATCTTGGAACACGGGAATGTCATCTCTTGTATTCATGGAAGACCTAAAATGTACATACTCATCTCCTCGACCATCCAAGCATGCACGGACAATGTCATCGTCTTCCACTGCGACTTTAATAGATCCAAGAGCCTCAATGATACTCTTGATCTTCAAGGCATAATCATTGATTGAGAGGTTGTTCCTCTTAACCTGATTTAGCTCTGACTTTAGTTGAAGCTTCCTGGCCTTGGTGTTCACCTCGAACACTCTGCCTAAGTTTCTCCATGCAATGGCGGGGGTTTCAACATCCTGTAGATAGCCCATCATGCCATCTGCGATGCTCATAGAAAGCCAATACATCACTTTGCTCTGGCCTTGTTGCCAGTCCCTCAAAGATTTCCTTTGTTCTGCTGTAGCATTTGCCTCGGGAATCTCTGGTTCCTTTTCATTGTCTCCTTCTACATAGTCCCAATAACCTTTTCCTTTTAGGAAATTTGTTATTCTGAACTTCCATGCAGGGTAGTTATTTTTCTCAAGCTTCTCAGTAATAATCTGACTGAAACCGTCAGACATCTTGAAGCACTAAGACAAAATAGCTGCAATCTGCAAAAACCTACAAATTTGTTGAACCTTCTATCGTGGTACCTGTAACGCTTTCTACACTCAACGAGTGTCCACAATCAAGCGTACAGACAACCACTGTACTTGTACAGTAAAAATCTGTATACTGCACTTTGGAGACCTGTTCAGCATATGGTCGTGGATTGCGAACAAAGGGATTGTGATGCTCTTGCTCTCTTAGCCTCTCTTGCTTGCACCAGGCTCTTATACCATGTAAATAATGAGGATGCAAGAGAGCTACACAAGACAAGCACAAAGCACACAGAGATGGAAAGCTTCTTCTTCTTCTTCACAGAAAAGAGAGTACAAAATGACTAAGTGCTAAAGCTGAAAAGTAGCACATATGTACATGCAGTCACTAAGTGTGAACTCGCTAGAATCGTACTAGGCTGGCACTATATGTGTAGTCCAGCTGTAGAATTACTGGCAGAGATCCTCCGTGTCGGTCACCTAACGCGCCAGTGAGTAAATGCCGTAAGCGGCCAAGACCCGTAGTGGATGCCAGCTCAAGGTGTAGAGCTCGACATCTCAACAAGTATAGCCTCTAAAATTTAGAATTATGCATTTTCACTAAGACACTATAGCTATAAAAACAGCCTCTAGTGCTTAGAATTATTTATTTATCTATTCTAGAAGAAATAGATCTAAGAGTATAGCCTCGAATGTTTAGAATTATACATTCACACTAAAACAATATAGATAAGAAGATAGCCTTTAATGCTTATAATTATTTATTTATAGTAAAACAATATAGCTAAAGAATAACTTCTATTGCTTAGAATTATAGATGATTTAATCTACTTTTTTTATTTATAATGTTTTAACATTAGAAATAATCTATTTTCTTAAGAAATTGAAGGATTTTTTAAGTTGACAATTCAACCTTTCTATGTCGGGGGTAACCTGACACTTTGGTGAAGGAATTGTCTCTAAAACACGTAAATTTGGGCTTTTTATACTATTTCAAAATCGATCGACACTGTTTCGATCATTACATATCGATCAATAGTCTTTCAATCGATATTGTATGGATCCATAGTCTTTCGATCGATATGTATACAGTAAAATGTTATTTTGAATAAAGATGACGTGGCAACGAATAATACACGTGAATAAATCTTTGAACCGTATTAATCGACCATTATTCACGAATAAAACAAATGTCGAATAATGAATCATGCAACCCAGGATGCAGGTTATCTTAATCTAGGGAGAACAATATCAAATTTTTCATCATGTATTCTTTGTAGATCACAAGGTACTATTGTACTTAGTGAATAGACCATGCAATAATGGCCGAACAGTTTGATGGTTCATTATATTGCTAGAGTTTGACTTCACGATGATAGTCAAGAAAGGGATTACTCATCAAAGGGCGGACCATTTGTCTCAAGATCCATAGAGAAGCGCTTCTTGGAGTTGACAATGACCTGCAAGATTCATATCTTTTCACCATACAGATGGTACGGAGGTGGAGCGAACATGTGATTCCATTGCTCACCATTGGTTCTATACAACTTGAAAGGCATTCATCAGTCATTCAACAAACAAGCAGGACGTATAATAAAAATGAAAAATGTCTTATTTATTTGCAAGTGACATGTATAAAAAGCTAAGGGTTATGCAAAAATGACAAATTTGTAGACATTTCATTATTTAAGTGCTCTTATGAGCTATGGTCATTTATGCCCGATCAACCAATATATGCCCAAGCACCATGTTTTCTCGCATGTTTCTGTTCCGACATGGTTCAACCACCTAAGGGAAGAAACCCGCTTGAAGAACCAAACATTTGCTTGCAGCAACCTACACAAGAGCGCTTTTTGCAGGCCGTGTGTTGCCCAGTGTGAACAACACTAAGGCCGGGCAGTGGGTTTAGACGATCGCTGCGGATATGTGCAAGCGTGTTCATTTTTGGGGGAGGCCAGAGGCTGTCGCCCAAAAAGTGGCGGGTGCGAAAAAGGAAATTGAGTTTTTTGGCCAATAAAATGATGCGGTCTGAACCCAGCCTAAAGCCGATTGGAAGGTGTTCAGAGCAAACGCGTAGTCTGAATGCGTCGTAAGTGTATTTTGGCGGGAGATGCCGCTTCTCCTTTGTCTCGTCTGGATAGGTTTTGTTTGAGCGCCTAATTCAAATCTTTAGAAAGGTAACGGCTCCGCCAGCTGGATATGGCACCTGTCGACGTCTGTCTCGAGTCCTCACTCCTCACTGCTTGGTTATGGATGACAATGGAATGTCAGAGATACAATCTCTGCGTATATGACTCCTTTTGAATCCGGGTCTCCACTCATTCCAAAGGAAGAAATCGTTGACAATGTGTTTGATGACCGTTCTTGCAGCAGGTTGGTATGTATCATGATTGTATCATGGTTTGTCATCAATAGTCGTGATAATAGTTACGGATATATATTCGCGATTATTATCGCGTCTATCGTCGCGTCTCTTATCATTATACGGATTCTCGAAAGGTGCTCATTGGGTGGCCTAAATGAGCATCTTTATCCCTCGTGGGAAAACGAAAACCAATGAAAATAACCTAGTATAAGTTCAGTGATGGTGAGTCTTATTTTTTCACTCTTCAAAATGATGGCAATGAATAAATAGCAGTTTCACTATTATTTAGTTGACTCTTGATAGTGCTTCTTGTGACGGTAGAAGGATCTATTACTAATAAAAGACCATAAAAGCAAAAATAAATAGGTAGCAAGATTGCTTTCATGATTAATAATGAGAAGCTCTTGGCTAGAGAAAATAAATCCCTAAAGGATAGTTCACCTACATGGGAGAAAATATTTCCATGTTAGCAAGAGGGAGTCACACATCCCACTTGTAAAAAAACATTTCTTTGTGGGAGATAATAATTCCTTAAAGGGAAAGTATACTACTATATGGGGTTCTCTTATCCTCTTCAATCCCTCGTGGAAATCTCTGCCCACATAATTTCCGAATTTCAACTTCAAAAAAAAACATGTGAAAGTTGTAATCTTTCATATAAGGGAATTGCCAAAAAACTTCTTGTTGGAAGGGCTACGTAGCTAAATGGCAGGAAGAGACTGGTACTTGCACTGCTTGGTGGCGAAACGCGGACAAAGTGGATCCATGGTGTGTGGTTTCTTCTTTGCCAGTCGCCATGTACACATGCACTACCATGTAAACGTGGATTGACGAGTGGGTTGGAAGCATGCATCAAGGGACGGAGAGAGTGACAGAGAAACTCAGACTGCGACTCGATGTAGTGGGTGGCTGCCTTTGCATGCAAGTCAATGGATGTAGGTTTGTGTGCATGTGTACTGCACGAGGGAGATACAAAAAGAAACTTGCGTGATTGAGAGAGAGAGAGAGAGAGAGAGAGAGAGAGAGAGAGAGAGAGGATTTGCATGGTTGTTAATTGAGCGTGGTCACTTGTGTACCAAACGAAGGGGGAGAGAAAAAAGGGTTGTCGATCGACTAGCCAATGTAGAGAGAGAGACAAAAAGATTGTGACGGATCACTCATCGACTGGTTGGTCGCGGCCATGCTGTTGGTGTATAAATCCCAATGTGGTCGCCCACGTAAGTGGGCGGGCCACCAAGTATGTACACATACTCTTTTGTAAAAACCTAATAAGAACTCACTATGCTCTACACATTACAGTAGAGCGAGTTCACCATATCGTCGTGCTCTTCTTCTCGCACTCTCTCTCGCGTCGCACTTCCGCTCGTACTCCTTTAATTGGTATCAGAGCTCAGATCGAGGCTTGGGGCAGCACTGCAGGAGGCCAGAGTCACTAGCGCAGATTGGAGTGAAATTCGAAAGGCGAAGACACGGCCCCAAATCTCGTGGGAATGCCCAAAGGGCTCGGTGTGCTCAGAATTTCATTCTGAGGTCATCTCGGTCACCGTTCAGCTTCGACAAAGGTCTGCACATGTCATTTTCGACTACGTGGTCTCGACGGGTGCAGATCCGACTCTGCAAATTTGGGGTTTTCAGCCTACGACTGCAGGTGCTGAGGATATCGACACTCCCAGATTGTTGATTGGTGGCTGTCTGCACATCGAAGGACGGCTTACAGTTCTTGGAGGCGTGTCACATACGACACGGGCGCATCTACACACAGACTGTAGGCAACATCCACTAGTTCATCAGGTTGATATTGGTTCAGAGGTTAGTTTACAGGGGAAACTCTACCGATTTTTTCCCAAGAAAGTAAACCACTGTGAAGCGTAGCTATGGCTGGATCACAGGACACTGCTCTTTACAATATCAAGAAGCTGGATGGAACCAATTTCCCATTGTGGAAGAAGCAGATTTGGCACGTGTTGGTACAAAAGAAGCAGATAAAACCTATAAAGCTCAAGGGGATAAAACCAGAAGATATGGACGAAGATGAATAGAGCGAAATGGATGAATTGGCACTTTCTACCATTATGCTGACTTTGGCAGAAAGCGTTTACTTCAATGTAGCAGACGAGATGTCGGCTTATCAAGCATGGTTAAAGCTGAGTGATCTTTATGAGAAGCAGAGTGCAGATTCACAGGTATACTGGCTTAAGAAGCTTGTTGACTTGAAGATGAACGAAGGGACACCTATGTCCAATCATCTGAATGAATTCAACACAATCTACAGTCAGTTGTCAGCTTAAGGTGTGAAGTTTGATGAACCTGTTAGAGCTATGTTCCTGTTGATCACATTGCCGGAAAGTTGGGACACTTTTCGCACAGCTTTGAGTAATTCTGCACCTCCAGATGGTTTGAACATAGCAGGTGTAGAAGGAAGTCTGCTTACTGAAGAAACCAATAGAAAGACAATGGACAAAGGCAAAGGAACAGCCTTAGTTGTCAGGGGAAGGACCAAAGAAAAGTACAAAGGTGGAAAGAGGAATCAGTCTCGTAGCAAGTCCCGCAGTGCTGAAGGCAAGAGTGACATAGAATGCTACCATTGTGGCAAGAAGGGTCACATGAAAAGAGACTGCAGAGAATGGAAAGCAAAAAAAGGCAAAGAGAAAGCTGAAGACCATGGTGAGAAGAACAAGTCCTCAGTGAAGATTCAAGAAATAAATGTGACAAACACTGTTGCAGAGGATGACAGTCTAGCGTCAGGAGACATCTACTTCTTGAAGAATACAATGGCTCATCTCTTCTTACAGCATCTGATGGAAATGCACTGAGTGACTGGATTATAGACTCAGGGGCATCACTTCATGTGTCTCCAAACAAGGAGTGGTTTACTTCTTATGTGACCACTAAAGATCATGTTCAGCTAGGCAATGGGAAGACATGTGAGATCTTAGGTGTTGGAGATGTTTAATTGAAGTTTCAGAATGGCTCTTCTTTCACGCTAAAGAATGTGAGACATGTTCCCGCAATTACAAAGAGCTCGATCAGCACAGGTTTACTTGATGATGCTGGCTACGTCACCACTTTTGGACAGAACATGTGGAAGATATCCAAGGGTTCTATGACAGTAGCACATGGAGTAAATTCTGGAGGACTTTACATGATTTATGTATCAAATGTCTCTAAAAATGTAATCAATGTAACCGAGCAGCCGAACGTTTCTTTGTGGCATAGCCGGTTAGGACATATGTCCAAGAAGGGAATGGAAATCTTGTCTCGTTCTGGTTATTTGCTTGGCTTTTCATTTAATGATTTTGAATTCTGTGAACATTGTCTGTATGGTAAGCAAACACAGCAGCGACATAAGCATAGAAGCAGTAGAAGAGATACACAGTTGGCACTTGTTCATATTGATTTGTGTGGACCTATTCCTAACCTATCTCTAGGGGGAGCTTCTTACTTTATGACATTTATAGATGATTACTCGAGGAAAGTATGGGTTTACTTTCTCAAGCACAAGGAGGAATCGTTTGGTGTTTTCAAAACGTTTGTGACACTTGTGGAGAATCAGAGTGGCAAGAAGCTTAAATGCTTACACACTGACAATGGTGGAGAGTATGTTTCAAAGGCCTTTCAGGACTTTTGTGAGTCAAAAG
This sequence comes from Adiantum capillus-veneris, assembly GCF_014529385.1. Classification (NCBI taxonomy): domain Eukaryota; kingdom Viridiplantae; phylum Streptophyta; class Polypodiopsida; order Polypodiales; family Pteridaceae; genus Adiantum; species Adiantum capillus-veneris. The sequence goes on along the minus strand of NC_140940.1, from coordinate 60,867,089 downwards.
GTATAAAACGTGAACTTACTGCTCCTTACAATCCTCCTCAAAATGGTGTTGCTGAGAGGATGAATAGGACCATACAAGAGAAGGTCAGAAGTATGTTGTCTAATGCACAACTGCCAAATGGGTTTTCGGCTGAAGCTGTATCAACAGCTGTTCATCTTGTAAATAGATCTCCTAGCAAGGTTTTGCAGAAGGATTCAGTGCCAGAGATGGTATGGTCAGGCAAAATGCCCTCATACAAGCATCTCAGAGTCTTTGGGTGTGAGGCATATACTCACGTTCCAAAGTAATTTAGGAACAAACTTGAGCCAAAGAGTAGAAAGTGCATCTTTCTAGGCTATGGTAATTCTGGTGAGATGGGGTACAGACTTTGGGATCCCGAATCCAGAAAGGTTGTCCGTAGCAATGATGTTCACTTTAATGAATCCAAATATCATTCTAAACCAGAGAGGGTTGAGGAGATTAGAAGAGTTGTCTTCCAAGAAGATGGACCTGCACGTGCAAGACAAAATGTCAGGGCTCAAGAGGAGCAAGGACAGGATAGATTGGAACCACAGGTTGTAGCTGAGCCTGAGCCACCTATTGTGCGTAGATCTGGACCTATCACGCGACCTCGTGATAGGTTTGTTCCATCTATGAACTATGTCATGTTGACTGATTGCAATGAGCCTTCATGTAACAAGGAAGCAGTGCAAATGAAGGACTCCGGGAATTGGCAATTGGACATGCAGTCAGAGATGACAGCTCTGCATAAAAACAAGAGATGGAAGCTAGTTAAATTACCACAGGGCAAAAAGGCTCTACCTTGTAAATGGGTTTATAGGTATAAGATCACCGCTCATGATAGTCAGCCAAAGTACAAAACAAGGCTTGTTGCCAAGGGCTTTAAGCAAGAACAAGGCATTGACTTTGATGAAGTCTTCTCTCTGGTGGTCAAGATGACTACGTTGAGATGCTTTCTTGCATTGGTTGCCATATTATATTAGGTGTTGCACCAAATGGATGTAAAGACAGCGTTCTTGCATGGTAGATGTGGAAATTTACATGCAGTAGCCAGAAGGGTTTGTTGAGAAAGGCAAGGAAGATTGGGTATGCCAGTTGTTAAAGAGTCTTTATGGCTTAAAACAATCACCGAGGGCATGGTACCATAAATTCCACAAGTTTATGCTTTCTCAAGGCTACAAACGTAGTGAGTTCGATCACTGTCTATATACAAAGAAGGCTAAGGATGGTAGTTGGTTGATCCTTATTTTGTATGTGGATGACATGTTGATTTCTGGCAAGCACTTGGAAGAAAATTCAGCTTTGAAGTCAAAGATGGCAAAATCGTTTGACATGAAAGACATGGGTGAGGCAAGTCATATACTTGGTATGCGCATTGAGAGAGACAGATCAAAGAAGTTGATTTGGTTATCTCAAACAGAGTATACTGACAAGGTTTTGTAACGTTTCAATATGGAGAAGGGAAAGGCATTGAGTGTTCCATTGCCACCATATGTGAAACTTAGCAAACAAGATTGTCCTGAGTCTGAGGAAGAACAGGCTGAAATGGATAAGATTCCATATGCGTCTGCAGTGGGTAGTTTGATGTATGCAATGATTGCTACTCGTCGAGACATTGCATTTGCAGTGGGAGTAGTAAGTCGATACATGTCAAACCCAGGCAAGAAACATTGGGAGGCAGTGAAAGGAATATTGAGATACCTGAAAGCTACAAAGAGTATGCGTATATGCTATGGGAGTCAGGAGCTAAGTGTAAAGGGTTTTACAGACTCAGATTATGCAGGTGACTTAGACAACTGAAGGTCTACGTCAGGGTATGTCTTTACATTGGCTGGTGGAGCAGTATCATGGCGTTCTAGATTACAAGATTGTGTTACTCAGTCTACTACAAAGGATGAATATGTTGCAGCATCAGAGGCATGCAAAGAATCAATTTGGCTTAATCGACTAGTAACAGATTTGGGAATCAAAGAAGAGATGCCTGTGTTATATTGTGATAGTCAAAGTGCTATACAATTGGCTCGCAATCCAGTTTATCACTCAAAGACAAAGCATGTGGATGTGAAGTATCATTTCATCAGGGAAATGCTCGAGGATAAGCAACTTCAGCTTGTGAAAGTTCACACCACATAAAATCCTGCTGATCTACTTACAAAAGGACTTCCCTCAGAGAGCTTTGCGTATTTTTGCAAGCAGTTAGGTGTAGGGTAGTACATCACTTCTCTACATCTCTTGTATATTAGCTTGTATAGTAGCTTCTCTTACACTTAAAGTACCACATTGGACTTTAAGTGGGAGGTTGTTGGGGTATAAAGCCAAATGTGGTCGCCCAGGTAAGTGGGCGGGCCGCCAGGTATGTACACATATTCTTTTGTAAAAACCTGATAACAACTCACTATGCTCTACACATTATAGTAGAGCGAGTTCACCATATCGTCATGCTCTTCTTCTCGCACTCTCTCTCGCGTCGCACTTCCACTCGTACTCCTTCACATGCATACCACAAAAGGAGGGGAGAAAGACTAGAAAGCAGCAGAATGTAGGCTGCATGTGAGGGAAATAGAGTGTTGGGTGATGGTTGGCTAGAGAGAAAAAGACAAAGAGAGTGCGAGTGAGCCAAAACACAAGTGAGATGGCGCGTTAGTTGTGTCCGGTTTAACGCTCACTGCATGCCAAGGCACATGGTGGGCACTACATGACAAGGGAATGGTAGGCACAATTGCATTGCGAGTGGGCGGGGGCAATACCTCGTGTGCATGTAGTACACCTTCATGTTGTTGGATGGTACGTAGACCGCCATTTAGTAGTCCTCCCTAAATGGAGATGTTGCCACAATTGTGATGTCCTGGACCCAAGGCACCCATATTGTGGTAACAAAAAAATTGGCTACGACCATGTTGTTCGCTCCATTGCCATGTTATCCCCTTGGCAATCAGTACGTGGTGACGTTGATCAGCGTGCTCCCGAAGGCTATATTCATCGCTCCTACAGAAGGGGAAAACAATGTACGACAAATTCTTCCTTTTCGTCGTCTAATTCTAATTCTGTGATCAAATGTGGTGGAAAGTCCAACTTCTCAAACTTACTCTTCTCCCCCAAGAGAGCCTCATTCACTTTCGAATCTCATGGAACGGATTTATTACAAATCCTCTACTTTTTCTACTTCGTTACAACCTCTCTACTACAATGGGAAAATAGGGTGGCTAGTTGTACCCCCCTTTTTCTAACCGATGTTTTGTTTTCATCAAATTATACTAAAACTTGTCTGATTACTTCTTCGTTCAACAAGTCTTTTTCTACTTTCCATGCTAATAGACATCAACCAAACTCTAATAAAATTAGTTTTTTTTTTGGTTCTCTCCTACTAATACATAGATCTCCTACTATTACGTAGACCTTGCACTTATCTACTTTATGAAAAGATACACACAAAATCTTGTTTACATTTATCTATAATGATAAAGCAATAAGGAAAATAAAAAATTCAAGGTAGAAAGAAGAAAAAAAATTAGCTCTCCTATGTTGTTTGACCTTAATTATGCTCTCCATAATTGTGATTGTGTTACTAGTAACATAGCCAAAACTCTGATACCACAGCTATGGTTGGAAGCACAGAGAGTCCTGCAAAATAAAGAAATAGCATGCTATAGACATCGAAAATGATAAATTTGCATACCTAGATAGTCGCATGAGCAGTGGTATCAAGGCTTTGGCTATGCTACCAGTAACATAGCCAAAGCTCTGACACCACTGCTACAGTTAGAAGCGCAGAGAGTCTTAAAAAATAAAGAAATAGCATGCTATAGACAACAAAATTGATAAATCTGCATACCTGGATATTCGCATGAGCATATAATCAGTCTATGCATGATCTCAGAAAGATAGATAGAGAGAGAGAGTACTTGATGCAATCTCCCCCGTGGAAGAGCGATCATTTTCTCTTGACTTAGCATGTCATGCTAGCATCCCATTGCTTTAAAAAATGTGTAGTGTGAACTGCATAACCTCAAGCACTTCAACTGGTTGGTCCACATAAGCTCAGCATGAGCAGTGTAAACCCAACCTTACACAATTCCTCTTCATCTATATCTATATTATCTACTGACGAGACTGGAATTTTGGCAACAATATTCTACACATGTCAATCTATGCCTCGTTAATAGATTCTATCTATTAGCGAGGTTGGAAATTCGACAAAAACATTGGACACATGTCAACCTAAGCTTCATCCAACCACTCCAGGCGAGGGCATGCGCACGCGCGTGCACAAACACATAGAGAGAGAGATGAGTATTTTTGATGCGAGGGATCTACTTGGCGTTTCAGACGACGCTTCTCTATCTCTATGAGAGGTTAAGGGATCCATGGGCTTCGCTCTCCCGAAAAGGCTTAGGTCGTGTATTCTACTCAGACTCAGAATCGGACCTTCTCCCCCTGGCACTCACTTCAGCCGTCTTATCTCAGGTCCTCGTTTGACCACTTTGCGCCATGGCTCTACCAACGGTGTCTTGTCTGAATCCTATGGAAGCATCCATGCCACCTGTAAGGGTTGACAAAGGTACACTCTCTAAAGTTGAACTAACCAGTTGCCTAAGTGAGGCATTAACCTCCGACCCTCAAGTTGAAGGGCAACATATAGTTTGCATCCCTGCCATAACAATCATGTCTCAGGTCTCAGCTTTTCAAAGTCGTGCTATAGTGTTGTATTTCACAGGCAAACTTCCAACCCTACATGAGATAGCAGGTTATCTGGACTAGGGCTTTAAGAAAGCTGTAGTCGGCAAGGTTTTCTATAATGGGTTAGGACTATATGAAGTTCTTTTTTTTTTTTCAGCGGATCAAAAATCCTTTCATTCTACCTCAACAATTACTTTATGTGGGCAAGCTGTTCATGTTCTTTCCTAGTAGCCGGTCAAGCAACTTAAGGAGGAATGGTTGTCTAAATACACATTATGGGTTGATTTTGTGGACATACATGCTTTTTTATGGACTTGTATCAAGGATTTGGCTGCCTCCCTAGGCAAAGTTGTATTTGCCCCCACTATCAACTGTCCAAACAAGAACAGATCTTGTGTTATGTGGAACACTGATAAGAAGATGCCTAATTTCATAATAATCAATATCTAATTCTGCTAAATGATTTTCTCATATTAAACTGGTCATTTAATGTGGGGAAGTGCCAGGGGAGAGAAAGCTAGAATATTGGTTAAGCTAGCAGACCGGCCATAGTAGGGATCCAAAGGAGGGAAAATAGGGATCCAAAGGGGGGTCCATCTGCAAAAGATCCATGTGAAACAATGGGCTAAAAAGACCCTAAGGTTCAGCCCATTAAGACTTCCAAAATGCTAAGGTTTCAAAATTCAAAGGTTGTGTCCAAAGGTCAACCCTAGGGAAATTGGATGCTTTGTGTGTGACCAAAAAAGTCTTTGAATATCCCTACATAGGAGGTGGCGAGCTTAGAAAGTAGGGGATGAGAGAGAAGGCCACACACACACACACACACACACACACACAAGCTCCCTTTACACAAAGGGAATGAGGGACACATGTCAACTCCCTAGGCCAGATGCCCACAAGGTGTACCCAATTCCTATTGGATGACCCTTGAAGTGGACCAATGAGAATTAGGATAGAGTAAATTTAGCCTAATTAATTTTAAAACACTTAATAAAAAGAACCAATGAAAATTAAGTCTCCTGGATGATTATTGGACAGCCTGTGAAGGGGTCCAATAGGAATTGAGCATCTCAATGGGCTACTTAATTCCTATTGGTCAGAATGGGGAAAGGTCCAATGGGGATTTAATTCATTTAAATCAATAAAGTTTAATTGATTAAGCTCTCACAAAAGGGGAAAGGGGGACACATGTCAGAAGGCTATCACTTATGCTGCTTAATAGCCATTGGCTTGACTTGGGGAGGTCCAATGGGGAGCATGCAAGAGTAAATAGCAAGAGAGCTCTCCCAAGAGAGAGAGGGGGCTGATTTTTGCAAGGCATTATCACACACACACACTCACACAATCTCATGTGTGAAGAAAGAGAATACTATCTCTTCCCAAGCTTTAATGGAGAGCTCATCACCTAGTCCAAGCTTGTGAGATAGAAGCCTACATCGACACACTCTTGGCTTGTGGATGCAAATCCAGCCAAGAGCCAAGATTCAATGCATGCTCATCTACTCTCATACCCTGCTAGCTCTCACCATCTTCAAAGGTGTGTGAGTTCTTGGGTCTGAGAATGGGGATAATTAAATTTGTGTTTACTAAGTGTTTCTCTTAGTGCATGAAGCTTTCATCTTCATTGCACTAGCTAGTCTTGAAGGAGCACAAAGAATTGTATTGTACAATGTCTCTCTTGATGGGAGAAACCATAATACAAAGCCTTTTGGAGGGGGGACCGGCTCCATGCAAATCCGGTCCTCAACTGTTGTCAATAGCTTAATTTCTCTCTCTTTTGAAAGTATTTTTGATGCTATCTAACTAGGTGTTATGATTTTTGTTGCTCTCTCCACCCAAGCACTCTTGTAATTCTCATTAGGAATCTATTCTAATGAAATGCCCACTATGTTCATGCTAATATCCGCTACACACAAGTTATTAGGCCATTAACACTAGAATGGTAATAGGACACTTTTATGTCCTTGGACACTTTTGTGTCCTGTTAAGTGACCATTTTGCTTGAATTATTTGAAGAGTATGAAAATGAATTTCTAGGTGCTATATATCCACAAAGTTGCCTTATGAGCTGAAAAAAACTTAGCATTTTTTTTGGAGTATCAATCTCACCATTAACCTTACTCGTGCACAACATTTTTGAACTTAAACTGTGTGAAAAAACGGGTTCTGTTTTTGGCTTTTTTTCAATTTTTGGCAACTATACCACTCTAAAGTTCATGTTTATGAGGTTTATATGGCTAGAGGTTAGGCCATCATAGTTCTCAACATGTTTTGATGCTTGTAGGGAGAGCTAAGTGTTAAAATTGAAAGTTATGACCAATTTACAAGAATTGCATAATCCTGTTTTTTGGCCAAAATTAGCACTTTTATGATTTTTTTGGTGGCTTTCTTGATATCCAAATTCAATTTTGATTGTGTAAGTACTGTAATGTATAACATAAAGCTAATCTTCCTTGAGTTTTGGGGGACCTAATATGCTATATAGCATAGTATATAATGATGGTTGAGTTTTTTGATTGCTGAAGAATACGATACATTTTAGAGTAGCAAGTATAACTTTCTCAATATTGCCAGTTTCTTAGGCCAATTGTGTGTATTTTGTAGGTAGTAACCATATCTAATCATAGACTACAAACTTGGCTAGATATTGAGTAGTTTCTATGGGTTTCTAGAGGTCATAATGCTAAACCCAGTTTTTTCATGTTTGCTGTATTTAGCACTTTATCATTGCCCCCAAGGTTCCAATTGTAAGAGATCCATTATCCTTTTGACATGCTCCATGTCTCCTTTTGGATCCAAAGGCCCAAAGGGAACTAAGAAAACATGTATATAGTATCTGTATTGAGCGTGACTATAGAAACTTTGATGATAGGTACGCAGAATGGCAAAAATGCAACTTTTTTGTACCTATTTCTTTTGCTCAAAAAAAAATTAGTGAGGTAAAAGCAACCATATGTTTTGGTCACCAACCCATTGAAGTTAACAGGGCATTTTATCTCATGTCCTACAAAAATCCCCACTCTTATTTATATGCAATCAACCGTATGTTGTTTTGGGCAAAATGCACTGGTCCATAAACTTTGGAGGCTTGTAGTGACCAAGGGATGAGAAAAATTACAAGTTTCTCATGTTTTCCATATGTAGTAGTTATTGAACTATAAGCTCATGAAAGGATTTTTTAAAATGAGTGGATCTACTATGGTTTTGGAAATTTTTCCCAAAACCCTGTAAGGACACTTTTATGTCCTGTTAGGTTACCATTCTAGTGTTAAATGTTACATTGGTAGCAGAGCACAAGGTTTGTGTTTTCTTGCTCAAGAAGAGAGGTCCTCAAGCTAGCTATAAATGGTTGGTATTATTAATTGCCTTTGAGTAAGTAGATCAGGGATTTTTCAGCCTTGTAGTGCGCGTGGATTCCTGCAGTTAACGGGGCATCACCGTCGAGAGTTATGGTCTTAATAGTAGAGTCCTACGGGGCTTGCCTATGGCTTAACCACTATTGAGCTATTAGAAGCTTGACAGGAGCCGGTGTTGTTTTGGTGTCGAAAGACCCTCTCTTCTATTCCTTGCAATTAATGGTATTTGAGCCGCGGGTACAGTAGCTTGAGTGCTTTTTCTAAAGGGGTAAAGAGGAGTAGCAACTAGGGCTTGAAGTGCCAAAGTACACCTAAAAGTTGTTAGAATGGCTGACAATAGTAAAGAGAGTGAAATTAATGTTGATAACTTTGATTTTGCTCATGAGCAAGATACTAATGATGCTTCAATGCTTGTTAACTATCTTGTTTCTAGGCTTCAACAAGCCATGGGCAATCCATCTCTCCAGAGTGAAGTGCAACGACAGCTCCGTGCTCACGGGATTCTCCAAGCTCATCACCATGACGAGAGAACACTTAGGAAGCCTCCTTGTGAGACTCCCAAAAGAAGGTCTCTCTCCGATTCGGGAAGAAGAAGAGAATCCATACGAAGGGCTCAATAATTTACTTCTTGATGATGCATCTCCTTCCCAAAGGAGAACTCAAGAGCCTCCACCAAAGGAACGAAAAAGAAGTGAGTCTCCCGCCACCTCGGCGGAGATGGCTCCACGAAGACGGCGGGCTAAACGCTCTCCATCACCACCAAAGCAGAGAAGACCATCACACTCTTCTCCACGCCATAATTCAAAGAGGGATGATAAAAAGCAAGAGAAGAAAAAGGCGAGAAAGAGGACACCCTCTTCTCCATCTTCCTCATCCTCTTCCTCTTATCAAAGTGATGGTGAAGACAACGAAGATCAAGACAAGAAAAAGGCGAGAAAGAGGTCACCCTCTTCTCCACCTTCTTCAAATTCTTCACCTTCTGAAGAAAGTGATGGTGCAACCTTTGAACCATCAAAAAGAAGAGGCCATAGGAAATCCTATGCCGCATGGAAGAGGCCATCCAAGCTGAAGAAGTTCAAAGAGGGAGCGAAGAGCATCTCTTTCCTTACCTATGATGGCACCTTTGGTGCTACGGACAAAGTCTTGGCCTTTATCCAGCAATTTGATGCGGTGTTTGGAGATGAGGGATTCATGGAGTCCTCTAAGCTAGGCCATGTACCTATGCACTTTCAAAAGTCCTCCAAGCAATGGTGGTCTACCCTATGAGCCAATGGTGAAGCTCCACGAACATGGAAAGCTTTAAGAGATTCCATTATGAAGCAGTTTTTGGCCACCGATGCCAAAGACAAAGTATTCACCGAATGGCGAAGCTTAAAGCTCTCTCCCAATGAATCCATCCAGAAATATGTAGAAAAATTTTGGGACCTACAACTCAAATCCACTGTCTTCAAAAAGTTGGATTTTGGAGAGCAAAAGCAACAATTTTGTGCAGGCTTAACCGAAGAAATGGCGGAGTATGTCAACTCCCAAAGGCCACGTACCATATCGGCGGTAATACACCATACTATGGTGGCCTCTCGAATCAATTTCCAAACGGGGGCTAAAAGAAATAATAAGCCCACGGAAAACAAGGGTTCCAATGAGCCTAAGGGGAAGGACAATGTCCAAAAGTCTTCTAAGGGCAACTCCAACAAAGCTAAAGAGAAGGGAGTTTACAAAGGTAAGAATAAACTCTCTCCTGAAGAGCTTGAGCGCTATCTCAAGGATAACCCGTGTTTCAAGTGCGGCGAACAAGGGCATGCGTACCGCGCTTGTCCCCAAAAGAACAACTTCCAAGATCCTCCTAGAGCTTCCTTGGTTGAAATCCAAGAGGAGGAGACTCACCAAACTCATCACAAAGGATCTCCTCTATGCCATGCTTGGGGAAAGGTAAGAGAACATGATGCTTTTATTCTCTTTGACCCTGGTTCTACTCACAATTTTATATCTATAGAGTTGGCCACCAAGCTAGGCATACAATCCTATGAGATGGGAGATGTCCTACCCGCAGAAAGTGCCTTCAAGGGGCAAGAAGCTTCAGTCACTCCCTTAATCGGGAAATTGAGGCTTCATGTCCAAGGCTATGTAGACAACGAGGACTTCTTTATCTCTCCTCTCAAGCATGAGGATGTAATCCTAGGGGCACCATGGTTTGACTGCCTGGCTGCCGATGTTAAATTTCCTGAAAGGAGAATCTCCTTTAAGTTCAGGGAAAAAGACATGTATATAGATGCTAAGGAAATGGGTAGCACTATTGCCATTGTACATACACCAGCTTTCAACAAGTCAATAAAGAGCTCTATTTCTGTGTACATGATTTTTGTTAAAGATTATCAAAATGAACCTAATGCTTTAACGAAAGAAAATACAAGAAACCAAAAGGAATTAGAGTTATCCAATTTTCTCAAGGGGTTTCAAGATGTTTTTATTGACGACATCCCTTGTGAGCTACCTCCTAAACGAGGTAATGATGACCATGCAATTGAACTTCTTCCAGGAAGTTCACCGCCTAACAAACCTCCTTATAGAGTGTCTCAAGCTCAACAAGAGGAGATTATGCGGCAAGTGCATGAGTAAGTTGAGAAGGGCATGGTTCTAGCTCATCTCCATTTTGCTCACCTATGCTATTAGTGCAAAACAAAGATGGCACATATCGTCTGTGTGTCGACTATAGAGCACTAAATAGGATCACTATCAAGAATAGGTTTCCCATTCCAGGGGTAGAAGACCTATTTCATAAGCTACAAGGATCAACCTACTTCAGCAGGATTGACGTAAAAAGTGGCTATCATCAAATAAGGATAGTTGATCAAGATATTGTAAAGACCGCATTTCGTACAACATTTGGTCTTTACGAATACATTGTCATGCCTTTTGGCTTGACCAATGCACCAGCCACATTTAACCGCTTGATGGAGAAGCTGTTCAGGACTCATCAAACCTTCACTGAAGTGTTCTTTGATGATATTATCATCTACTCTAATTTATTAGACGAACACAAGCAATATCTCCAGGCACTATTTCAAGTTTTAAGAGAGAATAAACTTTATGTTAATCGAAAGAAAAGTGATTTTATCTTGCAAGAGATTCAGTATTTACGTCACATTATCTCTCAAGATGGCATCCAAATGGATCCATTAAAGTTAGAGGTAGTAAAAGGATGGCCTAAACCAAGGAATCTTCATGAACTAAGAAGATTTTTAGGTATGTGTGCATACTATAGACGCTGTGGGCGGGACGAAAACACACAGAGCGCCTCTATAACGACCCGACACACACTCTTGGAATGATATGCACACGCACTATGGGGCACCACTCGGCTTACACAACACACCTGGCCGAGACAGGGAACACACCTCTGGAGTGAGAGGAGAGAGACTATCCAGTTGCCCACTCCACACAGGTACACACACACACACACACACACCTCCAAAAAACTCAGCTCAAAAGAGGAGAATTTCTGATGTTTAGATACAATTGAGCTTGGGCCAACACCAATGGGGCAAATAGCTCACACAATATTGAAGAAATACACCAGATACAACCACAAAGTTAAGGAGAGGCTTCACTCACCGGAGAAGATTACACAGAAAAACAAAAGAAAAAGAGTGAGGAATTTGGAAAAAGGGACAGCACCATCGCGTCCGGAACGGCCCAAAACCCTAGTCTACTATGTCAAAGTGCTGAAATCCGACCTCGGATGAGCAGTTTACGGCCAAAACAGGCTCCGAAAACCCCAAAAACACACCTGCGGCTGTTCCTCCTCTCTTCTCCACGTTTTTTCTGGTCTTCTCTCTTTTTTTTCAGTTCCCACACTTATCTTTATTAGTTGGGCACCCTTGGCCTTTTAGATGACCTCAAATGGACCCCAAACAGGCCAAAAACTGACCTCGCAGTGCATAGTTGTCACCTTTTTGCATCATCCGCACACCTGGCACTCATTTCTTTTCAATAATGCGTCTCCCAACCACGTGAAGTGGCCCCAAAAAGTGGTCCTAATGATGACCTTTCTGCATAACTCTCACAAGAAAACACCCACGTTGTGTCCGTCCTCATCCGCGTGCAAATATTGACCCTGTTCGCCCTCCTGACGCCACTAGATGCCATTTGACGCACCTGCTTACCTCATGTCGTCGGCCCGCGGATATCTTCCTCAAGAACTTTTAGGCGCTATAAACTCCTCATTATTGTAGAAAAAACATAATGGTACTGGTGATAGTGAAAATGGATGCACTATGTACATGCTGTCTTACCTGTACACATGTGGGCCCCACCTAACCACCTGGCTCTTTAAAATGGGCAATTCTTTATTTGATGCACCATGCATGTATATGTACATATGCACAATCCCTTGCTCCAAAAAACTCCTGACATAATTTGCCCATCCCCTAGCCTGCTAGATCATTCATGATCAGCAGCAGCAAAGAGAGATATGAGACTCGCCGCATCACAGGTCTCTTCATCCCTCACCAACACTGCTTTATCCACAGACAGCTCATCTTGCTCCACCATCATCAATCTAGCATGATACAATTTAAGACGCAATCCATTTACCCTTGACTTATGTAGAACACCATCCAGGTTAGCCAGCTGATATGTGCCATTTGGAAAACACTCCACTACCTTGAAAGGGCCTTCCCACTTAATTTGAAACTTCTTTTGGAAGGTGTTGTCCAGCTTACTGTTGTAGCGCAAAACCAAGTCATGTTTCTTGATACCCTTACTTTTGACCTGTTCATTTATCTTTGCCAAAGCCTTATCTTGCATCTGCCCATAATGCTCCAATGCGCTCATCCTATCCAACTGGACCTCTTATAACTGCAAGAGCCTCTCTTTGAATGCATCACTAGGCGGCCCAAGAAACTTCTCTAACATCTTGACCGCAGGCAACTCTACCTCCATAGGCAATAGTGCTTCCTTTCCATACACCAAATGAAATGGAGTAAACCCTGTACCTGTCTTCACCGAAGTACGATAAGCCCATAATGCACTAGGCAATTCCAAATCCCAATTCTTTCCTTAGTGCTCTATCACTTTAGAAAGAATTTGTACCAACTCACCATTGAATCTTTCATTTAAGCCATTACACTGCGGGTAGTAAGGAGTGGTATGCTGGTGCCTAATCTTCATATTTGTGCATAAGAAGTCTAGCAGTTTAGCTCTAAATCCTGGCCCCTTATCTGAAATTAGCTCTAATGGCACCCCAAACTTGCAACATATTTCATCATACACAAATTTTGCCACATCCTTTGCAGTGATTGGTTTTACTGCTATAGCCTCTGCCCATCTAGAGAGATAGTCCACTTCCGTCAAGATATAGCTTTTGCCCCTGCTTGTGATAGGTAACGGTGTTAAGTATGGAGTCTGATTTACCCTTGTAATTTTCTATGGTAAAAGCGCACATTTGTAAGGCCCCCATTATGAGGAGAATCCATCGTGCGTGAAGGAAAATCACTCACCGGAAACCAAAATTTTCACGGACAAGAATCAGGGGAAACTTTAAAGGCCTCGGGGGTGGAGGCCCCCGCGACTTTTTTTTTCGCCGGAATATTATGGCCCGACAGCGACCGGAAAGTGGTCAGAAAACAACCGGTCGGTTGGCCGGTGGCCGGTAGTCAATGGCCGATGGCCGGTGGTCGCAAGTCAATGGCCGGTGGCCGGTGGTCGGAAGTCAATGTCCGGTGGCTGGTGGACGACTTCAATGGCCGGTGGTCGAATTCAAAAGCGGACATGTCTTCTCAAGGGCGGCCACACATGGGCGGATTGGAGGGTCCGATTTGGACTTATTCGCACAAGGGCGGCTACACATGGCTGTCTCTCATAAGAGAGGGCAGTCCTTTTGGCCTTTAAAAGGAGGCCATTTCTACACACATTTCATAGTGTGAAGTTGATGCAACAAGGTGAGTGTGAGGTGGTGAGAGTGAAGCAAGGCGGGAGCTCTATCAAGGGTTTAATCCCTTTGTAAACTACTTCTTCTTTTGAAGTGCTAAAGCCATTGAGTGGCTGCTTTCCCGTGGACGTAGCCCACATTGGGTGAACCACGTATATCGTGTGTACTCTCTCTCTCTCTCTCTACTCTATAATCTCTTGTGTATGAAATCTATCTCTCTCCATTAAGTAATCTACTCAAAAATCTATATAGCTACGTCTTATTTCCTAACAACTGGTATCAGAGCAAGGTTTGCTCGTAGCTAAATTATCTCAAGGAAAGGATTCCTTGAATTGAGTGGGATTATGGCGGAGGAAGGGAAGCTCAAGATTGAGAAGTTCAACGGCAAAAACTACCAACATTGGAAGATGCAGATTGAAGACTATCTCTACCAGAAGGACCTCTATTTGCCACTAGGCGGTCTTGCGAAGAAGCCCGCAACAATGGCAGATGAAGCATGGATTGTCCTTGATCGAAAGGCACTAGGAACAATCCGGTTAAGCTTGGCGTCAACAGTGGCCTTCAATGTTTCGGAGATGAAGACCACGGAGGACTTGATGAAGTCACTTGACAACTTCTACGAGAAACCATCGGCATCCAATAAGGTATTTCTTATCAAGCGCTTGTTCAATCTAAAGATGGCAGAGAATGGTTCAGTTGCAGAACACCTAAATGACTTTAACACAAACATAAGTCAACTTCAATCAGTGAAAATCAATTTCGATGACGAAGTGCGAGCTCTCCTTATACTATCATCTCTACAGGATAGTTGGGACAGCCTTGTGATGGCTGTAAGTAATTCTATCTCTGGCGCAAATACTCTTAAGTTTGATGATGTTGTGGGTGTTCTTCTAAGCGAGGAAATGCGAAGGATAAGCACAGGAGAATCATCAAGTGCTGCACTATCAGTGGAAACAAGAGAAAGGCCTAAGGAGAGGTTTAAAAACCAAAAGGGTCGTGATCGCTCAAGGCGGAGCAAGTCACGCACAAAGTCAGTTCTTGAATGTTGGAACTGTGGCAAGAAGGGCCACGTCAAGAAGGATTGCTGGTCCAAGAAGAAGAAGGAGACAGAGTCTCCAGACAACAAGCCAACATCGGAGGCCAATGTGGCAGGTAAAGTAGAGCAAGATGCTCTAATTCTCTCATTAGACAATGTGTCTAATTTGCTGGATAGTAGATTCCGGGGCTTCATTCCATGCGATACCACACAAGCAACATTTCCAAGACTACACCAAAGGTAATTTTCGGTATGTATACTTGGGAGATGATGAAGCTTGTGAGATTGTCGGCAAAGGTACAGTTTCTGTCAAAATTGCTAACCGAAATGAATGGAAGCTTAAAGATGTTAGGCATGTTCCTTCTCTTCACAAAAATTTGATCTCTACAGGACAATTGGACGATGAAGGTCACAACATTGCATTCGGAAACAAACGGTGGAAGATCTCAAAGGGATCTTTGGTGGTTGCCAATGGTGAAAAAGTCGGTACACTTTACTTGTGTACTGTTAGCACACAACCTTCAGCTTGTGCAGCAACTACAGAAGTTGACAGTGCGGTGTGGCACTACCGACTTGGGCATATGAGTGCCAAAGGAATGCAAATCCTTCAAACAAAGAAGCTTCTACCAGGTTTGAAAGAAGTGGACTTAGAGTTCTGTGAAGATTGTGTTTATGGTAAACAAAAGAGGGTAAAATTTCAAAAATCAGGAAATGAAAGAAAAAATAAAAAACTTGAGTTGGTTCATTCTGATGTTTGGGGTCCTGCAAGTACACCATCACTTGGTGGCTCATTGTACTATGTAACATTCATAGACGATGCGACTAGAAAAACATGGGTTTATGTCATGAAGAATAAATCCGATGTATTTTCCATATTTCAAAGGTGGAAAGCCTTTGTGGAGAATGAAATAGGTACCAAGGTTAAATGCCTCAGATCTGACAATGGAGGCGAATATTGCAGCCAAGCTTTTGAAAGATTTTGTGCTAGCAATGGCATTCGGAGGCAAAGGACAACCCCAAGGACACCTCAACAAAATGGGATTTCGGAAAGGATGAACAGGACAATCATGGAACGAGCACGAAGCATGCGGCTACATGCAGGCCTACCACTTGAGCTTTGGGCGAAAGCTATAAGTACGTCTGTGTACTTAATCAATCAGTCACCCTCAATGGCATTGGATGGGGGAGTTCCAGAAGAGGCATGGACAGGTAAACCGGTGAATTATTCATTTCTCAAAGTGTTTGGGTGTGAGGCTTTCATGCACATAGATAGAAGCCTAAGATCAAAGTTAGATGCAAAGTCCAAAAAGTGTTTCTTCATTGGCTATGGAGAAGGAGACTTTGGGTATCGCCTATGGAATCCTGAAGATGGTAAAATCTTAAGGAGTAGGGATGTAATTTTTAACGAACAAAATATGTACAAAGATTACTTGGAAAGAAAACAAACAAAAGAAACAGGTGATGAGTACATGGAGCTTGAGGACGGTGAAGACTCAAGGACTGCAAACGGTTACAATGTGCAACAACGTCAACCAAATGAGGCAACTTTAAAGGCCTCGGGGGTGGAGGCCCCCGAGACTTTTTTTTTTCGCCAGAATATTCTTTTTCGCCGGAATATTATGGCCCGACGGCGGCCGGAAAGTGGTCAAAAAACAACCGGTCGGTTGGCCGGTGGCCGGTAGTCAATGGCCGATGGCTGGTAGTTGGAAGTCAATGGCTAGTGGCCAATGGTCGGAAGTCAATGGCCGGTGGCTGGTGGCCGACTTCAATGTCCGGTGGCCGAATTCAAAAGCGGACATGTCTTCTCAAGGGCGGCCACACATGGGCGGATTGGAGGGTCCGATTTGGACTTATTCGCACAAGGGCGGCTACACATGGCTGTCTCTCATAAGAGAGGGCAGCCCTTTTGGACTATAAAAGGAGGCCATTTCTACACACATTTCATAGTGTGAAGTTGATGCAACAAGGTGAGTGTGAGGTGGTGAGAGTGAAGCAAGGCGGGAGCTCTATCAAGGGTTTAATCCCTTTGTAAACTACTTCTTCTTTTGAAGTGCTAAAGCCATTGAGTGGCTGCTTTCCCGTGGACGTAGCCCACATTGGGTGAACCACGTATATCGTGTGTAATCTCTCTCTCTCTTTCTCTACTCTATAATCTCTTGTGTGTGAAATCTATCTCTCTCCATTAAGTAATCTACTCAAAAATCTATATAGCTACGTCTTATTTCCTAACAAATGGGCCTATTGCATCAATCCCCCACTTTTCAAACACATCAAACGCCATAATGATTTTTCGTAGCTCTGGCTTCAACACTCTCTTCCCAAAAGCTTGACATCTATTGCAAGACCTACACCAATGGTGAACATCTTTGTGCAAACTAGGCCATACATACCCCTCTTGCAAAATCTTATGCAAGGTGATCTTTAGAGCAAAATGGCCACCACATGCGCCTTCATGATTCTCTTCCAACACTCTCTAAAGCTCCTCCCGCCTTCATGATTCTCTTCCAACACTCTGTAAAGCTCCTCCCGCCAAGGTACACGTCTCAACACGAGATCAGCCCCTTTCATGTATAAGACATCACCAATCAATTTGTACTTGTATGCTCTACGCACAAAACCATACTTCTTAGACTTCTGAATCTCCATTGGAATGATTCCTGTTAGCAAAAACTCCTCTTCTTGAGCCAAACTTTCCCGGCCATGATAAAGAGGTAAAGTGGTCCTCAACACAAATAGCTCCCCAATCATGCCTTGAGCTGCTTCATGTGCCTCTCCATTTAGAGCACGTTCAATGTGTCTAATGCTCCATGCTTCGAAATTTTTTAACAGGCCTTTAATTCTGAAGCACATTTCCTTCAATGAGGTGTTCTTGCTCTTCCACACACCCAGCACTTGCTTCACCACTAACAAGGCATCACGTTTTATGCTCAACCTTCGAACCCCATGCTTCAAACAAATGTGTAATCCGGTTTCCAGAGTAGCATATTCAGCCTCATTGTTACTATGAGCATCCAATTTGAACCCTCTCTTGCATACTAGCTTCCCCTCTGGATCATAAAGTGATATACCCCCTGAAGCCGCATCATGGCTCTTTATGTATGAACCATCAAAGAACAACACATGTGCATTGCTGATCTGTGGCACTTCTTCAACTACCTTTCTCACCACCTCTTCCTTAACAATAAGGGGATTCTCCTTGTAGGTCAACAAATCAGCTAGGGTAGCCCTTGTACTATCTTCCACTAGAAAAGAGAACTCAAACTCTTGCAGCTCAATTACCCATTTCTTCACCACATTTGACATGTTAGTACCATTAATTAACTGTGGCAAAAAGGCATAACTCGTCAAGAAAACAAAAGGCCGCGGTAGCAAGGAATGACGAAATCGTCGACAAGCAAAGATTACATTGGCCATCACTAGCTCTACTTCCGAGAACTTTCTCTCCGCTACCAACTTCACTCGGCTTGCACAATACACTGGCCTCATATAATGGCTGCCCTCCCCCTTTTGCAATAGCATGGATCCAATGGCATCATCCCCTACTGAGGGATTTACATAAAAAACTTTCTCCCAATCAGGAGCCTGCATGGCTGACAACCCCCGTAACACCTCTTTCAGCTCTTGAAACACTTCTTCACACTTGCCATTCCATTGCAATGGATCATGCTTTCCCACTTGTTGTAATGGATAAAGAATCTGAGAAGACAATGGAATAAACCTTGCCATGTACTTCACTTTGTGTATAAAGGTTGCCAATTGCTTCGTACTTGTAGGTGAGGGAAGAAGAATAATAGACTTAACCTTCTGGATGAGCCTCAGTGCCATTTTCTGACACCATGTGGCCCAATAACTTCACCCTTGGCTGTGCTAGATGACATTTCTTTGGATTTAGTTGTCCTCCACATTCATCATATCGAGCCAATACCATCTGCAGCTTCTCATGGTGTTCAACCTTACTGCTATAAACACAGAAGTCATCCATAAAAGCTTTAACACAACTACCAATGAATGGTTCCAACACCCAATTTGCTCTCTCTTGATATAAGGAAGGTCCATTTGACAACCCAAATGGCAATACTGTGTAGCAATAGCAGCCCCATGGCGTAATAAAAGTGGTCTTTGTGCAGTCTTTAAGAGAAATGTTCAATTGAAAATAGCCTGAAAAACCATCACACACACTGTACCTCTCATAACCTGCCATTGAATCCAAGATCTGATCGATGAATGGAAGAGGATATGGGTTCTTCTTAGTGGCTGCGTTTAAGGGTTTAAAATCTACACAAATTCTCCACTTCCCATCCTTCTTTGGACTGACTACAACTGGACTCGCCCATTCTGTGGTCTCCACAGGGACTATGAACCCTGCCTTCAATAAGTTGTCCACCTCTTCTTGCAAGGCTTCCATTTTCTCTTGACCCATCCTTCTTAGCCTTTGCCGCACTGGCTTAGCACCTTCTTTCATCTCTATATGCATCTATTCACCCTTGAACCCTCTGATCTCTTCATATGAACTAATGAACAAATCAGGAAAACTAGCCAGCATATGCAAATATATATCCTTCTCCATAGGTGAGAGGTCTCCACTGATCATTTGTGTCATCAATTCCTGCTTCTTTGACAATTCAACCTTGGTTTGCATCAGCCCTTCAATCACTTCATAAGGACCTTCACTTTCATCTTCAACCTCATTCGCAAATGCAACTAAACCAAACTCCTGTATTTCTTTGTCCATCAAAAGAAATGCAACATCAGCATCCTCATCACTGCTGGTAGTGCTATCACTGTCCTCATCTGTCACTGTAGAAGATTCTTCATCACTAGACTCATCCTCATCTTCATAAAGCTCCTCTAATCGTTTCCTTGTCTCCATATTATAAAGCTTCTTGGTACCTGTCTTTCCATAGAGGCTAATCGTACGATGTCGCCAATCTTGAACAGCTCCCACTGCACGTAACCATTGTCTGCCGAGTATAATAGGATATGCTCCCAACCCTACTGGCATCACATGAAAATCAACGACTGCCTTTGCATCATATGACTCCACTTCTAAGCTCTTTACAACACCCAAGCATTTTACTTTTTGATGGTTTGCCAATCTGATCCTAAAACCTGACACCCCAGCCACTGTGAGACCCATCTTCTCAACGCATGAGTGTGTTATGACGCATATTTGGGCTTCGCCATCCACATAACCTTGTCCCAAAGGTTTCCTTTTATGCCACACATCTACTATTGGACCAATGTTTGGTAGCTCATCCATTGCCAACACCTTCATTGAACCTCTCTCTGGCTCTTTCTCCATTGGGTTAACCATCCTCTTCCACTGTCGCTTTAGTTTAGCAACCATCTCTATGAGCTGCCCAAAAGTAACATTTGCCTTCCTG
This sequence comes from Adiantum capillus-veneris, assembly GCF_014529385.1. Taxonomy (NCBI): domain Eukaryota; kingdom Viridiplantae; phylum Streptophyta; class Polypodiopsida; order Polypodiales; family Pteridaceae; genus Adiantum; species Adiantum capillus-veneris. Next base: position 60,846,707 of record NC_140940.1, on the reverse strand, counting down.
CTTGTCAGATCCTCCTTTAAGTCATAGCTTAATTGCCCATCCCCTAGTGGAAAATCTGAAACGTGAAAATTTCGACGAGCTCTCTTTTTCCTCTTGGCCTTGACATCCTCGCCTTCATGACTCTTTCCCTTCTTCTTACTAGGACCTGGGGCACTTCTTCCTTCCTTGTCCTCTGTCGTCCTTTTCCCAATTGGCATCACTAATGTATCCTCTAGCTTTGATGCCTTCTCCAAGGTGACTACACTTAGCACTTTTGTCTTTCCCTTTTCCTCCTGGGTTAATCCACTGGTTCCTTCATCTCCCTTAATTTCGATGCCATAATCATGCGACCTAGTTAGCACCTGTTTTGGCAATGGATACATGTCTCCCCCCATCCTTGGTGGCTTATCACATTGCAGGCTGATGTGACCCAACTCTCCACAATTATAATATGTGGGCGTCTGTCTCCAAAACCTACCATTACTTTGTCCAGCACCATTCCTAGGTCTTTCTTCATCTCTTGGCTGATTTGCAAACCTCCCTCGACCTCGATTATTTCCCACTTGACCTAGCATGTTTAGGCTGAGATTCTTCATCAAATCTACCACTTGCCTCAAGTCTTTCCTTAGGCCATCATCTTGCATTGCTGTAGTGACCACTACTGGCATAACCTGAGTAGTAACAAGAACCACTGGTTCATGATGAACCCCTGGCATGCGACCTTGTAAAGAATCCATAGGCTGAAATTCAGACCTCATGGGCAAAGACTCCACCCCTAACTGACTCATTTTCCTTATCTTTCACTCTTTGTTCCTTGCTACCTCTAGTGCATCTTCATATGTCCTAGGCTTCTTTAGCTCCACTCTCCAACGTATATTCTCCCAAAGACTAGCTAAGAACCTGTCCTTCTTCATCATGTCAGGCGGGGGTACATGTGGTGCTAAAGCCTTGCACATCCGCTCCCATGCCAATGAAAACTTTCATATATACGCATCTACTGGCTCACCTTCTTTTTGCACTAAAGCCTGTACTTCTTGCCACACTTTGTCAGGGTCTTCTATCTTCACAAACTCCACTTCCAACCCATGCCTTAGATTGTCCCAACTCAATCTTACAGGTGGATCCGATGCACTAAACTCCTCTTCAAATGTTTTGGACCAGACTCGTGCATCACTCTTCAAACAAATTTGGAGAAGACGTAACATCTGTGTAGGGTCATGAATCTGGTTGCTAATGCAGACAACCTCCATCATTTCAAAAAATTCTTCCACATCTTCATCACTTCTTCCATGAAACTCTGGATAAGAGAAAGCCATGGCTACCCAAGTTACAATGCTTTGAGAACCCCTTTGAACACATGTGCAAGAACCCAAAACTTTTGACTACCCAATCCCCAGAAACTTCAATGGAGCTCAGCTTTAGATAAGGACAAACACATGCACATCAAATGAGTTTTCATAGTTGATCATTGGAATTACAACAGGCAAAGGACATTCCAAGATCTCTCGTAATCTTCTTGGCCCGAACATAAAGACTGTGCGCTGCTGGAAAAAAATCTTCCTGGACACATGAAAATTTATCTGGATTCTTTGAGTTAAATGAAATGGAGTGAATTGAGGGCCATTTTGATCATCCATTAAAGCCAACCATGAAGCTCCCAAGAAGGCACACCTGACTTAACCTCTGATGTTGCCAAAATTTCAGCAGCATAACAACATAAATGGCTCAAAAGACCAAAAAACCAGCCATCATAACTTGGGAAAATTTCGACAGAGTTTCCCCAGAAGTAGAGCAGTAGGAACCCAAAATATAGACTGTCTATGTATGCATAAACTGTCAACAATAGAGCCCGAGCATCAAGTAGGACTCACTAGTACATAGCCTATGGCGAGGTCAAAAAAAGGGTGCTCCAGCTACCTGTATCACCGAAAGCATCTCCACATTTGAGAATCCCCCAGCTCAATAAAAACCTCACACTATTGACCCTCACACATAGGCTAATGCAAATCGCGTATAGTCAAGTCTCAGAAATGACTATCTTCCAGACCAAGTCTCAGAAATGGCTGAGACTGCCAAATACAACCAAGTATGGCTCCACAAGTGTGTACAATGGCAGTTTCCACAAGTAACGTACAATCCAACAAACAATGCGCTCAAACAGGCGCCAAGTGATGCATACCCACAACAACTGCAAGTGACACCAATGCTAGTATATCACTGTACTCCAGCTACTTGTACTTGTGTAAATCACCTATACCTGTACCTGTCCTTGTAACATGTAACCTGTAACCTGTAATCTGCAACCTGCAACCTATAATCCCGAATCTTGAAGCTTGAAGCTCGAAGTAGAAGGTACTCGAAGAAGATCCTCCGTGGGGGCGCCGAAAGAATGTGGGCGGGATGAAAACACACACAGCGCCTCTATAAAGACCCGACACACACTCTTGGAATGATACACACACACACACTATGGGGCACCACTCGGCTTACACAACACACCTGGCCGAGACAGGGAACACACCTCTAGAGTAAGAGGAGAGAGACTATCCAGTTGCCCACTCCACACAGGTACACACACACACACACACACAAAAAAAAAAACTCAGCTCAAAAGAGGAGAAATTCTGATGTTTAGATACAATTGAGCTTGGGCCAACACCAATGGGGAAAATAGCTCACACAATATTGAAGAAATACACCAGATACAACCACAAAGTTAAGCAGAGGCTTCACTCACCGAAGAAGATTACACAAAAAAACAGCAGAAAAAGAGTGAGGAATTTGTCAAAATAGACAGCGCCATTGCGTCCAAAACAGCCCAAAACCCCAGTCTACAATGTCAAAGTGCTCAAATCCGACCTCGGATGAGCAGTTTACGGCCAAAACAGGCTCCGAAAATCCCAAAAACACACCTGCGGCTATTTCTCCTCTTTTCTCCACGTTTTTTCTGGTCTTCTCTCTGTTTTTTCAGTTCCCACACTTAGCTTTATTAGTTGGGCACCCTTGGCCTTTTAGATGACCTCAAATGGACCCCGAACAGGCCAAAAACTGACCTCGTAGTGCATAGTTGTCACCTTTTTGCATCATCCGCACACCTGGCACTCATTTCTTTTCAATAATGCGTCTCCCAACCACGTGAAGTGGCCCCAAAAAGTGGTCCTAATGATGACCTTTCTGCATAACTCTCACAAGAAAACACCCACGTTGTGTCCGTCCTCATCCGCGTGCAAATATTGACCCTGTTCGCCCTCCTGACGCCACTAGATGCCATTTGACGCACCTGCTTACCTCATGTCGTCGGCCCGCGGATATCTTCCTCAAGAACTTTTAGGCGCTATAAACTCCTCATTATTATAGAAAAAACATATTGGTACTGGTGATAGTGAAAATCGATGCACTATGTACATGCTGTCCTACCTGTACACATGTGGGCCCCACCTAACCACCTGGCTTTGGAAAATGGGCAATTCTTTATTTGATGCACCATGCATGTATATGTACATATGCACAATCCCTTGCTCGAAAAAACTCCTAACAACGCTTCATAGAAAAGTTCTCACAAATTGCGGGACCATTACATGACCTAACAAGGAAAAGCGTTAGGTATACATGGTCTGCTAAGGAGAACAATGCTTTCGAAAAGCTTAAAGAAAAGCTTATCTCTCAACCTGTGCTTACACTACCGGATCTCTCAAAACCATTTGAGGTCCAATGTGATGCTTGTGGTGATTGCCTTGGAGCTGTTTTTCTCCAAGAAGGGCATGCCATAGGCTATGAGAGTCGAAGGCGACCTTGTTAAGCAAGCTCTAGCCATATACGAAAAGGAAATCCTTGCAGTTCTACATGCCTTAGACTCATGGAAGCACTATTTATTGGGGACTCCTTTCATTCTGCGAATGGATCACCAAAGTCTTAAGTACTTCATGATGCAGACCAAGCTCTCCGACAAACAAATGAGGTAGGCGAATTTCCTTTCGCAATTTCATTTTCATATTGCTCACATTGCAGGCAAGCATAATCAAGTAGCTTATGCACTCTCAAGACGGCCGAGAGTGCATGTGGTTTCCATAGCAACTCACAATGATCTATCCTCAATGATAGATGAGTACGCTATTGATCCCGATTTTAGAGATGTGATTTCAGCTCTTGCATTAGGGAAGAAAGAAGAACCATTTACTTTACAAGATGGTTATCTTCTCTATGGCAATAGGCTATGCGTTACTAACTCACTACTTGAGAAAGTAATGTATGAATCTCATGCTCCACCTTATGCGGGGCATAGAGGGATTCAGTCTACCTTAAAGGGAATTGAAACATACTTCTATTGGCCTACCATGAAAGTGAACATACAAGTGTATGTTTCTAAATGTGTGGTATGCCAAAAGACCAAATTTGATAGAGGGAAGCAACTTGGATTGCTTCAACCCTTGCCAATCCATAATTCACCATGGCAGAGCATATCCATGGATTTTATCTTTGGATTGCCTAAGTCTATCCATGGGAATACGGGAATATGGACGATAGTAGACAGGTTCAGTAAACAAGCTCATTTTATACCTGTCAAAAAGACTATCAAAGCCCATCAAATGGTAACCCTCTTCATTTCACAAATTTTCAAGTACCATGGCTTGCCAATGTCCATAGTGTCGGATAGAGATCCTAGAATGACCAGTAATTTCTGGAAGGGTCTCTTTGAGAATTTAGGGACAAGGATAAACTTCTCTTCGGCCTATCATCCACAAACGGATGGCCAAAGTGAAATAGCTAACCTAACAATTCTCGATCTACTAAAAGCCTATGTAACGGAAGTAGATCAAATATCCCAATGGGAGAAGTACTTACCCTTAGTGGAGTATGCTTACAATACCATTTTACATACTTCCACGGGAAAAACACCTTTTGAGGTAATCGAGGGAAGATCAAAAAGCCCCTTGCTACTTAAAGTACATGGGAAGATCTTCGCTGCAGATGAGTATAGCCGAGACCCATTAGGAAATTTTGGAGGTCATTTGGAGGGCCATATGAAGAGAGAGAAAAATAGAGCGCGTCCAATGAGCATGAAGGCTACGTTACGTAGAAAAGTACCTGGAAAGACTCAAAAAATAGGAAAATAGCATAAAACTTTCACGAAACTAGGATTGTAGCATAGTAATTTCCTTACTTTTACCGAGCTTTTAGGTGCTTGCGTGTGGTCCCACTTCTGATATTCTCTCATGGTCATTAACGTACTGGAGGGTGACCATTAAGCCCGCACAAGATATTGGAATTTTAAAACACTTTCCCTCCATTAGAATGCTTTCAAAGTGAATCTCCCTCCACTAAAGCTTTTCTCTGAGAGTTATGGCATCCACGTCTTCTCGCCCAAGAGCCTCAAGGTGTTTACTGTCTCTCACACCAACAAACAACAACGGCACTTTGCCTAGAAGGCCAAGTAGTAGCATATCCTCAATTACAATACCAGCTTCAATAAGTGCAGACAACCAATGGGTTGGACAAAGGATAAACAAAGGTTCATGGGTCCTCATGCAACCAAGAAGACCCAAGAGGTCTAGTGGTATCAACGTTTACCGCTCAGCATGGAAGGCCAGGGTGTTGGATTTCAAAGTTGAGATCGGCAAAAGATCTGTAAAGGAAGTTCTTGTTCAGCATGTGTTTACCCATCCAGAGGTGATAGCAAACGGTGGAAATGTATCAAATATACATCAACCACGTTGCAATTGTAAGTACTCTTGACATGGGAACTTACTGATACTCTCATTATAACTTTTCTTATATATTTTGCAATGTTTCTCCCGCTTGTTATGAGTAATGTCTTTACTCTTCACAACTCAATTACATTAGATTTGTCATTTGTACTTATTGATACTCTTAGTTTAACTCTTCTTATATATATTGCAGATGTTTATCCCTCTTCTTATGAGCAATGGGAGCCTGTGGAGTGCATAATAGGCGTCTTCCATGTTGTACATGCCCATATTGGTTCTCTACAGTACTCAGAGAGGAGAAGCAAAAGATTGGCTGATGAGGGAATCTTTTTTTATGACCACTTTTACCAACTCAGCTCAGGCAATAAGAATGGCATGTTGGTGAAACTGCCTCTACCGACCGATTGGAACACTGTGGACTGGCCAGTTCCCGAGGAAAAAATGGTGGAGGCAATGCAAAGTAAGCTCTACAAGGATATACAAAGGTCTCTACGTAGCTCTATTCCTACCAAACTGGTTCGAATTGCAAACTTTTGTCCTGTTGCACTCTTCATAGAGCTGTTTCATAGCTACAACATCAGAGTTACAAAAACTATGTTCATGTGCAAGTCATTTCAGCAGTCATCCTGTGACAAACTTCTTGACAAAGGATGGTATGCAAAGGAAGAGATTGGTTTACGGTGCGAGGTCGCGCTTGATACTCTAGTTGTCAAGTACATGATTGCAAGCCAATCACTATTACTCTCATTTTGGTATATGCGATCACAAATGCTAAACGGTAAGTACATTCCTATGGACCAAGTTTCTGCAGGTTTGGAAGATAATCCTACTGTGGATGTGGAAGTGATTGATAAAGAGAATGGCCTACTATTGGTGGTTACAATAAGGGAGCTATGCAGTCTTCAGCATTTGCGAAATGACATCATTGAAGAGTCAATGGACAAGGAACTATCAGATTTTTCCTTTTTCTTAGCTGGCCGTAAGGTGATGCGGCGAAGAGAAAAAGATATTTTGTGCAAAGAGTTGGATGGTCGGGTTGAAGTAGTGTCAATGTAACAGATATTCTTGTAAACCCAAGTGTATACAAATGACTTTCAAGACATGAAGTTTATTGATCTCATTTTTCAATTGTGCCCTGTGAAAAAGTGTGCTTGAAATACATTTCTTTACCACCTCAAATCTCTCTCTGTCTCTCTCTCTCTCTCTCTCTCTCTCTCTCTCTCTCTCTCTCTCTCTCTGTCTATATATTATATATATATATATATATGTTAGACAAGACAAAGACAGATAGAAGAATCATCTTAATTCATTAGAAAGTACAAACTCGTCCGTGAACAATTGACTGAGATACAATTTCTGTAAGTATGGAATCAGAATGTCTTCGAGGTAAAAATCGAAGGAATGCCCCTCGAAAGAAGGTGGTGAGATAGTTGTTCCCGGCGGATTTAGTTATCCCTTTTCGGGAGTATCATCAATTAGTAGTGTATTAGTTGCATCAAAGGGTACACCGATTTGGCTAAACGGTTTGTACAAAAGAGGTAATCCTGGTTTTTTAGGGTGGTAGTGGCCCTCAACGGTAACGCATTTTCTTTGATCATACAAAAAGGCAAAATCTGACGTGTGAGCTTGGCATACACTGCAAACTATTGCAACTAGTGGCGATAAGTTTTGCCTTTGCATTGAAGACCATATGCCAACTCTGAAGCGCGGAAGAAGAAACTCAATAAACTCCTTGGTTCCTGGACGAACCACGACTCGACAAGTTCCCATCCGAAACGTTTGCAAATCCTCAAAGGGTCCTCTGTCACCGAGAGGCACCCGCATCAGCAGCAATCCATTGACGTCCAAGATAATCAACCTCTGTAAAAGTTGACAAGTACATATAAGTAGTTAGAAGCTGAACATATTTTGCCATACTTGAATAGACATTACCGGAACAACCGTATCTACAGGTAGCAAGGGTCCATACTGGGTCTCTGTAGTGTTCATGTCGTTGTTGCTCTCCTCCGCTTTATCTTCATAGTCATCATTCAAATCTTCATCAGGGGTCTCCCCCATGGCCCTTTCTGCCTGATTCAAGGTTGATCGGCTTGCCTCATACATCCTTACCTGATCCATATCATTTTGCTCATCCCTAGGCCTGCTTTCCTCATTCATATCCTTTTGCTCATCTATAGGCCTGCTTTCCTCATCTTCGGTTTCAGCCATAGGCTCTTTTGGCTGTTCCACTGGCTGACTTGGCTCTTTCATTGTCTCCTCCGGTTGAACCTTAGCAGCTTCCATATGCTCATTTGTCCTTTCCTCATCCTCGACTCTTTGATCTTCTGCTGATATGACACCCTCGGCCCGATGCGATTCCACTGTATCGGATGTAGGGGTTTGTCGTGGTGGCACGTCATGTTTTGTAAGATCAATAGTGCGCTCATCCAAGCCGCTATCTTCAAGCTCTCTAGGGCTAGACATAGTAAGCAGGTGTTGTATTAAACTTACCCGGTATCTTTGCAAATAATCATATGTGTAGTTTTTTAAAGCACTCTGCAAAATTGAAAGACCACATGATGAGAATTCTTTTATAGACTAAACCAAAACTAACTGAATGCATTGCAAAATGGGTACCTTAGTCATGAAAGGTTTTAATGCAAAGTAGCTTTGCAGGACATATTCTGCATGGAGAAGACATCTCCAGCCGCAAGAATTCCCATCGGTTTGATTTGGGACAGGTACTTCTTTGATTGGGGCCTTGTATAGTTCATACCTTCCACATAGCTTGCCATAGGCAAGCAACAACCTCTTTATACAACTGCACAAGGCAATGTCAAGATGTTAGCATGAGGCTTCAAATTTACATGGATATCTATAATAAACACTTTCTGACACAAAACACTTACAGCCTAATTTCAGGGTGGGTTCCTTTTATTGAATTGAACACCCACACTGCTGGTTGGTCAACATCAAGGCATATGAGACTCCAGTGATGGTTGTTCTCATATGGGAAGATGATCACAGTAACTTCCAGCATAGCACAGTGGCAAAACCAGCTCTCAAAGGTCCCAGATGGACTATTCTTTTGTCTAATAATTACAGACATTTGTGGATCAAGGAGAAACACCTCTGTGTGAGTGTGCAATGGGAGTTGACTTTTGATCAGGCTACAGAGACTCTACCTGAGTTAGTAAACCTATTATCTGAGTTTTCAAAGCTAGCAAGATAGTAACACTTACTTAAGACAAGCATAGATAATTGTGTCTGAAATCTGAGCATCTGGATTCTGCAATAAATCAATGTCCACCTTTTCCAGAGCTAGGTTTCTGGTTCCATCTACAAATGGTATCTCTACAAGCAAACCATTCTTCATTGAAAGTAGAGTTTCTTGATTCATTGCCTCTATAGACAGGGTCACATTGCACTCTGTTTGTTTCTGGGACTCCACTGCTACTTTTGCTTTCTCCTGAAGCTCTGCTTCCCTCATTTCCTCTGTTTGGCGAGCAATAGTCTCTGCCTTTGCCCTTGTATTCACATCATGTGTGACATCTACAACTGTGAGCTGAGGCACTAGCTCCGGGGGGTATAACAAAATTTCTCTCATTTTCTTATCCTTGCAGACATTGGGGACCAGCAGTTTGTCATACCTCCACCTTATTCTTTTCAATGTCTCACTATCTTTGTCCATTATAGTAACCCTGTGGGCATGGGCTGCAACAATGGTCATGTCACTGAAGTACTCCAGTAGGAAGTCCTCAGCTGCTTCCTGTAGAGCCATTAATGCCACCACCTTCCACCTTTTGGTGCCCCAGGTAGCTTCATCACATATGGACCTCACCATCCTCTGGAAGGGCAGCTTTGGTATGCATAAATCTACACATTTCTGTGCCTTTCTGATTTCTCTGAAAAGTCCCATGCAGGTTTGGAGCTTCTTCATCCTTGGCCCTTTCAGAATTTTATTTGGTTTTCCAAGTCTTTTCTTTGGGGTTGTTGATCTACCACTTGCTTTCGATGCTAATCCTGGACCCTTGCCTGCCTTCCTTGCAGTGGCTTTTGTTCTAGCCATCTTACTGTACACCAAAAGAAGAGTCTCAATCCCCTTCTCTCTTTCTATGAATCTCTCTCTCTCTCTCTCTCTCTCTCTCTCTCTCTCTCTCTCTCTCTCTCTCTCTCTCTCTCTCTCTCTCTCTCTCTGTCTCTCTCTCTCTCTCTCTCTGACTCTCTCTCTCTCTCTCTGACTCTCTCTCTCTCTCTCTCTCTCTCTCTCTCTCTCTCTCTCCTTTCTATAGCTTAGCATATATAACTAGAGAGAGAGAGAGAGAGAGAGAGAATCCACATTACTAAAGGCGCGCACAGACCACTTTTTAACCTCAACAAGCACGTCCGCGCGCCGTTAGTATAGGTTAAAATAACACACCCATACTCTCTCTCTCTCTCTCTCTCTACTCAATGGACAGTACTAACGGCGCGCATAGACACATGCACTACGGGTATGACTCTCTACGCGCGCCTTTGGTATAGAGAGAGAGGGAGAGAGAGAGAGAGAGAGAGAGAGAATGTGTGTGTGTGTGTGTGTGTGTATTTGTGTGTATTTTTAAGATGTGTGTCTGTGTGTAAGTGTGTGTGTTTGTGAGTGTGTGTGTGTGTGTGTGTGTGTTTGTGAGTGTGTGTGTGTGTGTGTGTGTGTGTGTGTGTGTGTGTGTGTGTCTGTGTGTGTGTGGGTGTGCATGTGTGTGTGTGTGTTTGTATTTTAAAGATGTGTGTCTGTGTGTTTGTGTGTGGGTGACAGAAACAGAGATAGAGAGATTTAGGCAAAGCCAGAGGGAGAAGCAGACCTTCGTTATGTCGCTGCGTGGCGTTGCTGTCGGAGACGCAGGCGATGCTCTTGCACACTCTCTCTCTCACTCTCTCACTCACTCACTCTCTTTCACGAGGTGTATTTTTTCTCTCTCTTGACCGCTTTATATGGCGTACAAAAAGTATACGGTCTCAATAATGACCACACGTGCGACCGCATGCAAATATATTTTAATTTATTGTGACACGTGGGGCGCCGCCGTGTGTATCCGTTATAAGTGTGATTTTGAGAGAGAGAAAGAGAGAGAACAATAGAGAGAGAGAGAGAGAGAGAGAGAGAGAGAGAGTCTTAGAGAGACAGAGAGAGAGAGTGAGCAGATTGTCACAAAGAGAGAGAGAGTTAGAGAGAGAGAGTCTCAGAGAGAGAGAAAGCGTGATCAGCTTGTCACAGAGATAGGGAGAGGGAAAGACACAGATTGAGAGAGAGATAGAAAGAGGGAGTCCTTACTCTCAGAGAGAGAGGGAGAGAGAGAGAGAGAGAGGGAGGGAGAAAGACAGACTCCGCTTGACACAGAGAAAAGCAATGGAGGAGACACCTCCCTTTGAGTTCCTGCAAACCCCACCAAAAAAAGGTGATCTCTCACTCTTTCTCTCTGTATTTCTAGCAGTTGGTACAAATTGTGTGTGTGTCTGTGTGTGTGTTGTTCAACACACACACACCTCAATACCCATAGTTCCATAGACAGAGACACAGACACATCCTCTCTCTCTCTCTCTCTCTCTCTCTCTCTCTCTCTCTCTCTCTCTCTCTCTCTCTTTGCATTTGTCTATTGGACTAAAGGCGCGCGAGGAAGGGAAAGTTCCTTTTGCAACTCTCTCCGCGCGCCGTTAGTATTGTTATTGCTCTCGCAGTTGTACTCAAGGCGCGCGGAGAGGTTTGCAAAAGGCACTTTTCCTTCCTCGCGCGCCTTTAGTCCTATAGACAAATGCAAAGAGAGAGAGAGAGAGAGAGAGAGAGAGAGAGAGAGAGAGAGAGAGAGAGAGAGAGAGATAGAGAGAGAGATAGAGAGAGAGAGACTAGGTGTGTTTCTGTTTGTCCTTTGGTGAGAGACAGATATATATATATATATATATTTATATTTATAGATATATTTATATCTATAAGGGGAGAGAGAGAGATCATGATGATTTGGTTTTGGCAGAATTGTCATGTTTCCTCATGGTTTTGACTTGTTATGTTTCTTGATGATTAGGATTAAGGTCCAGTAGGCAGAAGAGGCTGAAACCAGATCCAGGGCTTGTGCCAGGATTTCAAACCTTGCAGGCTCAGTTGCTTAATGTATCTGCCAAAAGAACTGTTGACTTTTGTCAGGACATATATGAGGAAAAGTCGCTTGGTGAAGATCAATCAGAGAGGTCACTAGGGCAAGAAGATCCCTCACCCTACAAGGGTGTGGTGCCCTGTAAAGTACTTCTCAAGAAAAATACCAGAAAGAGAAATATAGACTTCTCAGATGATGCAGATGTGCTAGAAAGTACAAAATGTAAAGAAAAGGAGGATGTGTCTTCTCTGGAAGACCCAGCTGCAACTGATGAGAGGCTGTTTGATTTTGCAGCATCTTGTGGTGCTGGGGACAAGTATGATCTAATTCATTCTATGTTTAATCCAAAGTTTGACATTGAAGACCTGTTAGCTCAGCACAGTAATTTCTTGCAGTCCTACAGAGATAAGTTTGAGGTGATGGTGCAGGTAGGAAGGGTTGTTCTGCCTACTATGACTCTTGTGCATTTAAATGACTGTGGTGGAAAGGGACAGGGAGTGAAGAAGTATAGGGAATTACCACCCTCTTGCCGACATTCAGTCTGCCCTTTGCACCAAAAAGAATGCAAACTCATTCAGGAAGCCTTTGGCTTTATGATTTACCTCAACAGCCTGTTTGGATTCCTCATGCAGAATCCTGATGAGGTGTTAGAGGAGCAGGATGCAGCACCAGAAGAGGAATGCGAGGAGACAACTCATATGCAAGAAGTCGAGGAGGTTGAAGACACAGTCGACCTTGAGGTTGAGGCAATTGAAGTACAAAGAAGTAAGATGCTCTCTGTGAAAACCACAGAAATCAAACTTCCATTGGATGTCAATAACTTCACTGAGAAGCATGCTCAGATGATGTTGCCAGCTGTGCCTGACTTCAGGATTGGAGACAGGACCTATATCTTCTTATATGATGTGCAAAGTGTGTTTTATTTAAGGGAGGATTTCTCCCTAGCTATTATTTCCAGAGTCCAAGAGGAGAGGAGTGGATTTGTTTCAGAGGATAGTAGTGATGATGAGGCAATGGAAACATCCAGCAATCCAATGGAATGCCTTCGAAGATGCTTTGAGAAAGCTGAAAAATACAAGGAGACACTACCTGATGAAGCCACCTTCCAAGCAATAAGACAAAGCCTAAGACCATCGAAAAGTAACAAAGAAGTGGAGGATTGGTTTAACCATTCAGGTCAGGGGTCAACTACATCTGTAGACCTGTGGCAAGAAAACCTCTTTCTGCAGGATGAGAGCTTCATGGTAACTCTCTCTCTCTCTCTCTCTCTCTCTCTCTCTCTCTCTCTCTCTCTCTCTCTCTCTCTCTCTCTCTCTCTCTCTCTCTCTCTCTCTCTCTCTCTGTTTGTGTCATTTCTGACATTGTATGTGCAGTCTTGGATTGCTGACAAGGATGACTTCCTTCGGCGCCGGACAAGAGAGTATCGAGGAAGGGATGCGGCCCTAGCACAGTACCTTTCAAAGCTCTGCGAGTCGCCGATAGTAGTTTTTCACAATTCCATGTCACAAGAGGGTTCAATAGCAACTTACACATTCAAGACACTATCACGCTTCTTGGGTGGACCGGTGCTGCCCAAAAGTGCAGATAAAGTCATTCTTGTGGACAAAGTGTTTGCTAGAGATTGTTTTGGTTACTGCCCAGGCTATACAGGTGGTTGGGCAGCGTATTACTACACCTACACAGCAATGGCACTAGCTCTTGGTAGACAAAACCCAGATGAACTTTTAGAGTATGGCAAACATCTCATGATTCGTTACAAGGGTGACGTGCCAAAAAACAAAATTGAACCTGCAAAATCTAGATACACTTCAAGTACCAATTGTATAAGATCATGTATTACATAAATTTTGTACAATGTCATCCACTCAGAGTATCTTTCTCCACTTGTGATTCACATACACCATTGTCTCTCTCCACCTTCGTTGACTTTCACGAGCTCCGGAGTTGTTGTATGCCATTGATCTTTTAGCTTTTTGTTGTTGTAAATGTCTGATGGCTTGTGCTGTTGCTGAATTTGCCAAGACTTCTTTTGCCTGCATTCGATGAATGATTCTACGATAGAACCATTCAAATAGTTCTCTCAAACTGTTAGCCTTGATTCGAGAGCCACCATGTCGTGTGTGCCTGAAATAAGCATTTCTCGCCATGTAATGAGACTTTTCCATCCCTTGGGTATTCCATATTGCCGGGTTCCCATACTTCTGTATAAAATATGGCAAATGATTGAAGATGATGTGCTGGATATGAAAACAGATTAGTTAGAATGTTTTACACTCACATATTTGCACATAAGAGAGAAAGAAATATATGATAATACCATGTAGTGAGTAATCTGGGTGTCTGTCCATGCTGTCTTGAATGATTTTTTCAGAAGGTTGAGATTTTCCTTGAACTTGTTCATATCACCTTGTGACCAGTCATCTTTGTCGCACATCAAAAATAGGATGTCTATTGATCGCCAAACCTCAGCCTTCGCGTTACGAGTAGTTGGTTCGTGGTCTTTGACTGCAATATGTAGCTTTTTCCAGCTCTGATACTCTACCTTGCTAACATAAGATGTGTTATATATTTTTCCATGTTTTGTTAGCTTTGGATCTCTTGTACCTTGGGGCTTAGATAAAAACCTCCGTGCCTTCACCCCACCGATGGATGGTTTGCATGGGACATCCTTCTCAGCAGTTGATCTCTTTTCATCCCGCTGGATTTTCACATTGCCACCATGAAGCCCCATATCCGACAGTACCATTTCTAAGCACTGCAAGGCTAGTTGTCGTTCTGCAGAGTTCTTAATCTTCCAAGCAAACCCGATGTATAAGTAGACCAATTTCTCTACAATTCTACAAAGGGCATGCATTGTACAAATGTGGACATTCACAAGTGGTATTTTCAAAACTGGTCGAAAAGCAGGATCCTCAATGTGACGTGTTGGAGCTTTTCTCCACCACTTTGGGTCCATGACCTTTGCAGGCTCCATGCAGAACAAACACGGTGACTTTGCCATTGCACCCATTCCACAATTATACATGCACTTTAATGTTTTAAGGTCACCTGCAAGATGCCACTGAACTTGAAAGTCTCCCCTTCCATCTAGACGTAGTACCTCTCCCTCGTTAGTCTGTCGATCAATCAGCTCCGGAATATTAGTTCGATGGAACACCCAATATAGAATCTCATAATCTTCTTTCTTTACCTCCAACACAAAATAAATGAGACTTAAGTAGATCTGAACATTTGAGCTTACTTGAGAATATCGCTTACCTCAAACGCACCAAGCCACCATATGTTAGATTCTGATTGAACACTAAAATATAAAGGATCATCACTGGGACACTTTGAGAGGGCTCTATTCATTAAAGTAATAGTAACACGCTCTAGCTTTTTCTCTTTAACAAGCTCACACTCATCCAGTTTTAACACAAAATGTAATAGTCCACGTGACTCTTCAAATGTGATGTTGTAAAACTCCACCATTCTCTTCTGTAGTATCCGCAGGTCCATAAAAATATTGTTGAACTCATCATATGCCATGTTCGCTCCATGGCCACTGTAAGTTGCTTTAATATGAAAGGGCTGTCCAAGATAGTCTCCCTGTGCCTCGTTAAGCTGAAGCCTCTCTTTCCAAACACTTGAGGCTGATGGTAGAAGTTTGGATTTTATACCCTTCCTAACAAAGATGGATGAGACAGACTTTTGGATAGCCGAATATCCTCTTTTGCTTACACCAAGTGAATCAAGTGTGCCTTGTATCTCTTTTGCAGGCACTGAGTTCTCTGAAATAAAGCGGTCCACTATATTTCTTTGTAGAACCTTAAACTTCTTGTCATGTACTATATCTGCTGCCAGGCTTCTACTTATAAGTGGCTTCAATCTCTTTCCTATATTGGCTTTGGGGTCAATGTTTTCCTTGTCAGGATAGATTGAGTCTCTACATGAAGACAATGCATAAGTAAATAACAGAAAATTTGCTTCACTAACACTATTTAGGCACATGAAAACAATGCATAACAAGAAAAAACAAAGAGATTACTTAACTAAGACAATGTAGCCAACCAAGAAGCATCACCTTAATGCTCGGATTCTTTTCTTGAGACCTCCTGATGCAACCTGCAATGTTTCAAGATTGCGCAATTTCTTCTTTCGGATATGACCACCCAAGATGGTGTCCTTCATTTGACAACTTCGCACCTTTCCTTTCAGTTCTTGTACCTCTGTTTTATGTTGCAAAATGGTAACCTGATCTGTAGAATGTAAATGTGAAAGGCGAACAATCTCACATTGTTGAGCTTGGAGAATGCTCTTGTAAGTTCCAGCTTCTCTTGTAAGTGATTTACAATAACCCAGAAGGCCGTTTTCTCCATCACCAGCAAAGGTCAATAAGCTTGTAGGATTGACAAACGGTGGAGACGCATTAGTTATTGGATTCTTAGGGTAGAGAGAGCCTCTCATCCAGATATCTATGTGTTTAGCTCCTTGAGTTCTGAGCGTGTCTATGGAGGTGGGAGGTATATGTGTGTTTGTTTTACTGCGCTTAATCAATGGTTGGTACTCATTGTCCAAATCAATGTGAAGGTGATATTTGGCTCGTTTGTGGGTAACATTTGTGCCATTTGAGGAGTGCGCCATTAGCCAAATGTGCAGGTTTAATGGAAGGTGAATAGCAGTTGCGGATTCGTCCCTCCATGCTAGCCTCATTCCCTCCGTATTGACGTTGTTCATTCAATGCAACTAAAAAGAGGATTATCCCTCAATCACTACGAACGAATGTTCAGAGGGGTAAGGAATCTACTTAAAGTACACTTTTTGAAGTTTTACTATGAAAGACCCAGCTCTTTTATTTGTCATTTTTTCTAGAGAGAGAGTGCAAAAAATACATTTTCTTAGAAGGCCCTCCAAATGACCTCCGAAATTTCCTAATGTACAAGAATCTTTTCAAAAGATTAAGGATGCTATCTCTATCTCACAGCAAAGGCAAAAGGCTGCTGTTGACAAGCATAGAAGAGCCCAAGCCTTTAAAGAAAACGATAGGGTCTTGTTCAAGTTTCCCAAGGCTCGATTAAGGCACCCGATGGGCAAGAATCCTACGGGCCACCAAAAGTACTATGCTAAACTAGCAAAAACGTACTATGGTCCCTTCAAGATTCTTAGGCCAATCAATGAGATGGCCTATCAACTCAAGTTGCCCAATCATTGGCTCATACACAATTATTTCCATGTGAGCCTATCAAAGACTTACAAAGGAGAGCCACCTCAAGAACCAACTATTGAAGACCCACCGAAGATCGAGGACCAAGAGGAGGTGCTGCAGCCGAGTCCATTCTCCGTCATGAAGACAAGGTATTAAGAGGCGGTAACTATCCGACGATATCTTATTAAGTTTAAGAATTATTCTTTCAAGATGCTAGATGGATGCAAGGCATACAATTAAAGGATAACCTAAACCTTGTCAATGCTTACAATGCTTCCCAAGAGTAAGCAAATGTACAAAATGTTAAAAATGAACAAATTTTTTTGTCTTATAAGACTCTCTTTTTCTTTATTGTGCACAAAAATGAAGTAGTATGCATGGTTAGATCAAGTTTGCGGAGACGACGTCTCCCAAACACCAAGTAGAGCTTGGCACTCTACTATGGAAGACTGATAGGACTAATGTGCAGACATGCTTGCGGTAGTCTCAGGCTTTCAAGCGCCAAATGGACTAGTCATCCATTGTGGAATGATGGCGTAGGGTAACATAGGGATCCTCTACCCACTAAAAAAAGGACTCATGAATATGCTTTATCTTCTCTACACCATAGTCCAAGACGACTATGATTTCAAGAGAGAGGTAATGTCATAATAATCTTGGATGGCTCGCCCAAGAGAGAGAGGGGGATAATTTTTGCAAGGCATTATCTCACACACACTTACACAATCTCATGTGTGAAGAAAGAGAAGACTATATCTTCCCGAGCTTTAATGGAGAGCTCATCACCTACTCCAAGCTTGTGAGATAGAAGCCTACATCGACACACTCTTGGCTTGTGGATGCAAATCCAACCAAGAGCCAAGCTTCAATGCATGGTCATCTCCTCTACCAAGCTAATTACTAAGCTAAAGCTATGCTAATATGAGTGATTATGTGAGGAGATGTACATCTTTCTCGTAAGATACTCCTTCCTCTCAATCTACTCTCATACCCTACTAGCTCTCACCATCTTCAAAGCTGTGTGAGGTCTTGGGTCTGAGAACGGGGATAATTAAAGTTGTGTTTACTAAGTGTTTTGCTTAGTGCATGAATCTTTCATCTTCATTGCACTAGCTAGTCTTGAAGCAACACAAAGAATTGTTTTGTACAATGTGTCTCTTGATGGGAGAAACCATAATACAAAGCCTTTTGGAGGGGGGACCGGCTCCATGCAAATCCGGTCCTCAACTGTTGTCAATAGCTTAATTTCTCTCTTTTGAAAGTATTATTGATGCTATCTAACTAGGTGTTATGCTTTTTGTTGCTCTTTCCACCCAAGCACTCTTGTAATTCTCATTAGGAATCTATTCTAATGAAATTCCCGCTATGTTCATGCTAATTTCCGCTACACACAAGTTATTACACGATTAAATGTTATACTTAACACTATGGAAATTGAGTTAGAATCTATAGGCAAGCTGGTCATTTACCTTAAGTGGGGAAAGCTCTCAGGATCATGTTATCATTGTGGACATCTGGGACCTTTCTTCAAGAATTGCCCTACATTAGCTAAAGGCTCAAGCGAGGTTATTCCCTCTTATCCTGGCAGTAAGCACTTGGTGCCCGAAGAACAAATTTTTGGCAAAATAGGTTCAGATTCTATAGAGCAACCTTCCCCCCCTCTTGCTCAAGCACCTAGCCCTGAATATGAAGTCCCTCCTAGTAGGTTTACAACAACATCTTTTAGACAGGAGATAGGAATAAAACCTCCCCTCATGTAGGGAGCCATGCCAACTCCTCTCCCTCTTCTTCTAAGAACCGAAGATCTCTAGACAAGTGTAAAAGAGTGGTTGACTCTGACGAATACCACTCATAAAATAAAACTTTCAGGACTCGACCAAGCATATCAGGATATACCTCACCTAATGTGTTTGATGTTCTTCAAGATATCCCTTCCTCACATACTTTGGCAGCTTCACTCTGTGCTCATGCAACACTCTGTCACTAAGAGCAATGCAGCTCCAAATCATGTTAATATTGAGGTGTTGATGAAAGATAGTCCTAGTGATGAGGAAACTAAGTTAGTTATGGATACCCCTCAATAATTCTCCTCATGAAAGTTGCAACCTTCAATGTTAAGGGTCTCAGCTGCCCCTCTAGGCTGCTGGTATTTCAAAATCAATTGCTGATCTTTGATTTCGATATCTATCTAGTTCAAGAGCATAAGTTGCATGATAAAGCTAGGGATGTAATGCTGTCATAATAATGAATGTCTAATTCTCCTAAATGATTTCCTCATGTTAAACGGATCATGTAATATGAAGAAGTGACAGGGGAGAAAAGCTAGAATATTGGTTACGCTAACAGACCGGACACAATAGGGATCCCAAGGAGGGAAAATAGGGATCCAAAGGGGGGGGCATCTGTAAAAGATCCATGTGCAGCAATGGGATTAAAAGACCCTAAGGTTCAGCCCATTAAGACTTTCAAAATGCTAAGGTTCCAAACTTCAAAGGTTGTGTCCAAAGGTCAAACATTGGGGGAATTGGATGCTTTGTGTGTGTCCGAAAAGTCTTTAGCAATCCCCACATAGGAGGGGGCGAGCCTTGCAAGTAGGGGATGAGAGATAAACTCTCTCTCTCTCTCTCTCTCTCACACACACACACACACACACACACACACACACACACACACACACACACACACACACACACACACACACACACACACACACACACACACAAGCTCCCTTTACACAAAGGGAATGAGGGACACATGTCAGTTCCCTAGTCCAGATGCCCAGAAGGTGTACCCAATTCCTATTGGATGGCCTTGGAGGTGGACCAATGAGAATCAAGCCAGAGTAAGTCTAGTTTAATTAATTTAAAAACACTTAATAAAAGAACCAATAAGAATTAAGCTCTCTAGAAGACTATTGGACAGTCTCCCAAGTAAACCAATGAGCATTCAGCAGCTCAATGGCTTCCTGATACCTATTGGACAGGAGACAAAGGGGTCCAATGAGAGTTTAGTTGAATTAAATAAATACCTAAAGATCTCACAAAAGGGGAAAGGGGGACACATGTCAGAAGGCTATCACTTATGCTGCTTAATTACCATTGGCTAATAAGCCTGGGGAGGTCTAATAGGATGCTAGCAAGAGCAAATAGCAAGAGGGGTCGACCAAGAGAGAGAGGGAAATGATTTTTCAAAGGCATTATCACCTACACACTCACACTAGCTCATGTGTGAAGTAAAGAAGACTCTCTCTCCTTCTTAAGCTTTAATGGAAAGCTTATCACCTACTCCAAGCTTGTGACAAGGAAGGCCTACACCAACAACTCTTGGCTTTGTGATGCAAATCCAACCAAGATCCAAGCTTCAATTCATGCTCATATGAGTGATTATCTGAGGAGATGTACATCTTTCTTGTAAGAATACTCCTTCTTCCTCTCAATCTACTCTCATACCCCGCTAGCTCTCACCATCTTCGAAGGTGTGTGAGGTCTTGCGTCTGAGACCGTGAGGGAATTGATGTTGTGTTTGATAAGTGTTTTGCGTAGTGCATGAAGTTTCCATCTTCATTGCAGTAGCTAGTAGTGAAGGAACACAAGAAATTGTATTGTAAAATGTCTCTCTTGATGGGAGAAACCATAATACAAAGCCTTTTGGAGGGGGGACCGGCTCCATGCAAATCCGGTCCTCAACTATTGTGAATTGCTTAATTTCTCTCTCTTTTGAAGTATTGTTCATTCTATCTAACTAGGTGTTATGCTTTTTGTTGCTCTCTCCACTCAAGCACTCTTGTTAATGTCATTAGGAATCTATTCTAATGAAATGCTCACAATGTTCATGCCATTTTCCGCTACACACAAGTTACTAGGCCATTAAATGTTACATTGGTATCAGAGCACAAGGTTTTTCTTTTCTTGCTCAAGAAGGGAGGTCCTCAAGCTACCTATAAATGGTTGGTACTATTAAGTGCACGTGAGTAAGTAGAATAGGTATTTTTCAGCCTTGTAGTGCGCCTTCCTTTGTGCAGCTAATGGGGCATCACCCGTCGAGAGTATGGTCTTAATAGTGGATTCTATGGGGCTTGCCTACAGCTTAACCACTATTGAGCTATTAGAATCTTGACAGGAGTCGGTGTTGTTTGGGTGTTGAACGACCACCCTCTCTTCTATTCCTTGCAATTATGGTATTCGAGCCAAAGGTACAATGGCTTGAGTGCTTTTTCTATAGGGGTAAAGAGGAGTAGCAACTAGCGGCTTGAAGTGCCAAAGTACACCTAAAAGTTGTTAGAATGGCTGAACAATAATAAAGAGAGTGAATTTTATGTTGATAACTTTGATTTCTATTGAGCAAAATAAGCTACTAATGATGCCTCGATGCTTGTTAAATATCTTGTTTCTACGCTTCAACAAGCCGTGGGCAACCATCCCTCCAAGTGAAGTGCAACGGCAACTTTGTGCTCGTGGGATTCTCCAAGCTCCCCACCATGACAAGGGAATACCTAGGAAGCCTCCTTGCAAGACTTCCAAAAGAGGTCTCTCCAATTTGGGAAGAGAAAAAGGATCCCTATGAAGGGCTCAAAAATTTGCTCCTTGATGACGCATCTCCTTCTCAAAGGAGAATTCAGAGCCTCCCCCGAAGGAATGAGAAATAAGTGAGTCTCCCGCCACCTCGACGACGATGGCTCCACGAAGACAGTGGGCTAAACGCTCTCCATCACCTCCAAAACGGAGAAGACCATCGCTTACTTCTCCACACCATACTTCACAAGAGGGATGACAAAAAGAAAAGAGAAGAAAAAGGCGAGAAAGAGGACACCCTCTTCTCCATGTTCTTAATCCTCTTCCTCTTATGAAAGTGATGGTGAAGACAAGAAGATCAAGTAAAGAAAAAGGCGAGAAAGAGGTCACCCTCTTCTCCATCTTCTCAAATCTTCATCTTCTTGAAGAAAGTGATGGTGCAAACCTTTGAACCATCAAAAAGAAGAGGCCATAGTAAATCCTTTGCCGCGTGGAAGAGGTCGTCCAAGATCAAGAAATTCAAAGAGGGAGGGAAGAGCATCTCTTTCCTTACCTATGATGGCACTTTTGGTGCTATGGACAAAGTCTTGGCCTTTATCCAACAATTCGATGCGGCGTTCGGAGATGAGGGCTTCACGGAGTCCTCTAAGCTATGCTATGTAGATTTGCACTTTGAAAATTCCACCAGACAATGGTGGTCTAGCCTATGGTGCAATGCTGAAGCTCCACGAACATGGAAAGCTTTAAGAGCTTCCATTATGAAGCAGCTTTTGGCCACCGATGCCAAAGACAAAGCACTCACCGAATGGTGAAGCTTAAATCTCTATCCCTATGAATCCATCCACAAATATGTAGACAAGTTTTGGGACTTACAGCTCATAGCCACTCTCTTCAAAAAATTGGATTTTGGAGAGCAAAAGCAGCAATTTTGTGGGGTCTTAACCGAAGAAATGGCAGAGTATGTCAACTTCCAAAGTCCATGCACCATATCGGCGGTAATACATCCAACTATGATGGCCTTTTTAATCAATTTCCAAACAGGGGCTAAAAGGAATTCTAAGCCCCCTGAAAACAAGGGTTCCAATGAGCCTAAGGGGAAGGACAATGTCCAAAGTCTCCTAAGGGCAACTCCAACAAAGCTAAAGAGAAGGGAGTTTATAAAGGCAAAAATAAACTCTCTCATGAAGATCTTGAGTGTTATTGCAACGATAATCGGTGTTTCAAGTGCGGTGAACAAGGGCATGCGTACCCCGCTTGTCCCCAAAGGAACAACTGCAATGATCCTTCTAGAGCTACCTTGGTCGAAATCAAGAGGAGGAAACCTCACCACAAAGGATCTCCTGTAGGCCATGCTTGGGGAAAGGAACATGATTCTTTTATTCTCTTTGACCCTGGTTCTACTCACAATTTTATATCTATAGAGTTGGCACCAAGCTAGGCATACAAGCCTATGAGATGGGATATATCCTCCGCAGAAAGTGCTTTCAAGGGGCAAGAAGCTTCAGTCACTCCCTTAATCGGGAAATTAAGGCTCCATGTCCAAAGCTATGTGGACAAAGAGGACTTCTTTATCTCTCCTCTCAAGCATGAGGATTTAATCCTAGGGGCACCATGGTTTGATCGCATGGCTGCCAATGTTTATTTCCTGAAAGGAGAATCTCCTTTAAGTTCAGGGAAAAAGATATGTATATAGATTCTAAGGAAATGGATAACACTATACCCATTGTACATACACAAGCTTTCAACAAGTCAATAAAGAGCTCTATTTCCGTGTACATGATCTTTGTTAAAGATTCTCAAAATGAACCTAATGTTTTAGCAAAAGAAAATATACACAATCAAAAGGAATTAGAGTTATCCAATTTTCTCAAGGGGTTTCAAGATGTCTTTATTGACGACATCCCTTGTGAGCTATCTCCTAAACGAGGCAATGATGACCATGCAATTGAACTTCTTCCAGGAAGTTCACCGGCTAATAAACCTCCTTATAGAGTTTCTCAAGCTCAACAAGAGGAGATTATGCGGCAAGTGCATGAGTTAGTTGAGAAGGGCATGGTTAGGGCTAGCTCATCTCCATTTTGTTCTCCTGTGCTACTAGTGCAAAAGAAAGACGGCACATATTGTATGTGTGTCTACTATAGAGCACTAAATAGGATCACTATCAAAAATAGGTTTCCCGTTCTACGGGTAGAAGACCTATTTGATAAGCTACAAGGCTCCACCTACTTCAGTAGGATTGACCTAAAAAGTGGCTATCATCAAATAAGGATAGTCGATCAAGACATTGTAAAGACCGCATTTTGCACTACGTTTGGTCTTTATGAATACATTGTCATGCCTTTTTTCTTGACCAATGCACCAGCCACATTCAATCACTTGATGGAGAATCTTTTCAGGCCTCACCGAACCTTTACTGGAGTGTTCTTTGATGATATCATCATCTACTCTAACTCATTAGACGAACACAAGCGACACCTCCAGGTAATATTTCAAGTTCTAAGAGGGAATAAACTTTATGTTAATCGAAAGAAAAGTGAATTTTTCTTACAAGAGATTTAGTATTTAGGTCACATTATCTCTCAAGATGGCATCCAAATGGATCCATCAAAGTTAGAGGTAATAAAAAGATGGCATTAACCAAGGTGATTTCAGACCTTGCACTAGGGAAGAAGGAGGAACCATTTACTTTACAAGATGGTTATCTTCTCTATGGCAATAGACTATGCATTACTAGCTCACTACGTGAGAAAGTAATGTATGAATCTCATGCTCCTCATTATGTAGGACATAGAGGGATTCAATCTACCTTAACGGGGATTGAGACATATTTCTATTGGCCTACCATGAAAGAAAACATACAAGAGTATGTTTCTAAATGTGTGGTATGCCAAAAGACAAAGTTTGATAGAGGGAAGCAGCTTGGATTGCTTCACCTTTTGCCAATCCCTAATTCACCATGGGAGAGCATATCCATGGATTTTATCTTTTGATTGCCTAAGTCTATCCATGGGAATACAGGAATATGGACGATAGTAGACAGGTTCAGTAAGCAAGCTCATTTTATACCTGTCAAAAAGACTATCAAAGCCCATCAAATGGGAACCATCTTCATTTCTCAAAGGCATGGCTTGCCAATGTCCATAATGCCGGATAGGGATCCTAGAATGACCAGTAATTTCTGGAAGGGTCTCTTTGAGAATTTAGGAACAAGGCTAAACTTCTCTTCGGCCTATCACCCACAAACGGATGGCCAAAGTGAAATAGCTAACCTAACAATTCTCGATCTACTAAAAGCCTATGTAACGGAAGTAGATCAAAGATCCCAATGGGAGAAGTACTTACCCTTAGTGTAACAGGACTTGATTTTGAGGTGTTTTAGTAATAAATTTTTTTTTTCTAGGAAGTTTTGGTCGTTTTAAAGTTAGTCCACCTTGTAGAAGGATGTGTGGATTGTTTTCGTCCAATAAAATTTTTTGATCCGGAAGGCACTTTCTGGGGCATTTTCGAAGGTGTTAATGTGGGATTTTGAAAAAGTGATGTATGAAGCGATTGAAGCCTGCGTTATAAGGAATAACTTTGGTTCTTTGAGTCTTTAGAGATTTTGATATTTTGATGCTCGTTGAGGGCCAAAGATTAAGAAAAAAGTGGGATTTACTGTTTTTGCATCGTTTTTGTAGAAAATGCTGTTTTGCAGGTTGATTTTCAACAAATCAGAGCAGGCTATGGAGATTTTCCATCACATAGCCGTCGAAGAGCGCAGCGAGGGCAACAAGATTGTGTGAGACGGACTTGGGCTATTTTGGTTCCGTTTGGGATTTATGTTCAGTTGAAGATAGCTGAAAACTTTGTGAAACAAAAAAAAAAAGTTTCAAAAATCTAACCTTTACGGATCGCTTCGCGATCACGTTTTTACCTTGTTCTCGCAGGTATACTTGGCGCGCAAGTCGAGTCGACCGAACGCCAAAAATAGAAAAGCGGCTATTTTGAGAGGTCGCATGCTTTTGGAGGGAAAAAAATAATCAGAATAGAAGGACGGGTGGTGCATTTTGGGGATCATTCACCGATCTCTCTTCTGCGAGTGCGAGTGCGAGTGAGAGTGCGAGTGAGACGTTGCATGCAAGCGAATTGAAGCTCGGGGGTGGTCGGGAGGTTCGAGCTCCGTACAACGGAGTTTGCCCATATATTTTGCTCCTCTGTTGTATCAAACACTATCAATACAAAGATTTCTTCCTCTGTTTTTGATGTCTATCTCTATTATTCTGTTCCTGTGATACTTAGTGGAGTATGCCTACAATAACACTGTACATACTTCCATGGGAAAAGCACCTTTTGAGGTAATCGAGGGAAGATCCAAACATCCCTTGCTACTTAAGGTACACGAGAAGATCTTCACTGCAACTAAGTATAGCGAGACCTACAAGAATCTTTCCAAAAGATTAAGGATGCTATCTCTATCTCACAGCAAAGGCAAAAGGTTGCTGGTGACAAGCACAGAAGATCCCAAGCCTTTAAAGAAAATGATTGGGTCTTACTCAAATTTCCCAAGTCTCGATTAAGGCACATGACGGAGAAGAATCCTACGGGACACCAAAAGTACTATGCTAAGTTAGCAAAAAAGGTACTATGGTCCCTTCCAGATTCTTAAGCCAATCAACGAGATGGCCTATCAACTCAATTTGCCCAATCATTGGCTCATACACAATGCTTTCCATGTGATCCTATTAAAGCCTTACAAAGGAGAGCCACCTCAAGAACCAACTATTGAAGACCCACCAAAGATCGAGGACCAAGAAGTGGTGTTGCAGCCCGAGTCCATTCTCCGACATGGAGACAAGGTACTGAGAGGCGGTAAGACTATCCGACGATATCTTATTAAGTTTAAGAATTATCCTTTTGAAGATGCTAGATGGATGCAAGAAATACAATTAAAGGATAACCTAAACCTTGTCAATGCTTACAATTCTTCCCAAGAGTAAGCAAATGTTAAAAATGAACAAAATTTTTGTCTTATAAGACTCTCTTTTTCTTTATTGTGCACAAAAATGAAGTAGTATGCATGCTTAGATAAAGTTTGCAGAGACGACGTCTCCCGAACACTAAGTACAGCTTGTCACTCTACTATGGAAGATGATAGGACTAATGTGCAGACATGCTTGCGGCAGCCTCAGGCTCTCAAGCGCCAAATGGACTAGTCATCCATTGTGGAATGATGTCGTAGGGTAACATAGGGATCCTATACCCGCTAAAAAAAGGACTAATGAATATGAGTTATCTTCTCTACCCCATAGTCGAGGATGACTATGATTTCAAGAGAGAGGTAATTTCATAATAATGAATATCTAATACTCCTAAATGATTTTCTCCTGTTAAACTGATCATTTAATATGAAGAAGTGCCAAGGGAAAAAAAAGCTAGAATATTGGTTAAGCTAACAGACCAGCCACAATAGGGATCCCAAGGAGGGAAAATAGGGAACCAAAGGGGGGGGCATCTGCAAAAGAGACATGTGCAACAATGGGCTTAAAAGACCCTAAGGTTTAGCCCATTAAGACTTTCAAAATGCTAAGGTTCCAAAATTCAAAGGTTGTGTCCAAAGGTCAAACATTGGGGGAACAGAATGCTTTGTGTCTATCCCAAAAGTCTTTAGCAATCCCTACATAGGAGGGGGCGAGCCTTGCAAGTAGGGGATGAGAGAGAAACACACACACAAGCTCCCTTTACACAAAGGGAATGAGGGACACATGTCAGTTCCCTAGCCCAGATGCCCACAAGGTGTATCCAATTCCTACTGGATGGCCTTGGAGGTGGACCAATGAGAATCAGGCTAGAGTAAATCTAGTTTAATTGATTTAAAAACACTTAATAAAAGAACCAATAAGCATTAAGTTCTCTAGAAGACTATTGGACAATCTCCCAAGGGGACTAATGAGCATTCAGCAGCTCAATGACTTGCCTGATTCCTATTGGCCAGGAGACAAAGGGGCTCAATGAGAGTTTAATTGAATTAAATAAATACCTAAATATCTCACAAAAGGGGAAAGGGGGACACATGTCAGAAGGCTATCACTTATGCTGCTTAATTACCATTGGCTAAGCCTGGGGAGGTCCAATAGGATGCTAGCAAGAGCAAATAGCAAGAGGGGTCAACCAAGAGAGAGAGGGGGCTGATTTTTCAAAGGCATTATCACCTACACACTCACACTAGCTCATGTGTGTAGTAAAGAAGACTCTCTCTCCTTCTCAGGCTTTAATGGAAAGCTTATCACCTACTCCAAGCTTGTGAGAAGGAAGGGCTACACAACCAACTCTTGGCTTTGTGATGCAAATCCAACCAAGATCCAAGCTTCAATGCATGATCATCTCCTCTACCATGCTAATTAATAAGCTAAGCTGTGATAATAGGAGTGGCTATGTGAGGAGATGTACATCTTTCTCGAAAGAATACTCCTTCTTCTCAATCTACTCTCATACCCCGCTAGCTCTCACCAGCTTCGAAGGTGTGTGAGGTCTTGGGTCTGAGACCATGAGGTAATTGATGTTGTGTTTGATAAGTGTTTTGCGTAGTGCATGAAGTTTCATTCTTCATTGCACTAGCTATTATTGAAGGAACACAAGAAATTGTATTGTAAAATGTCTCTCTTGATGGCAGAAACCATTGTACAAAGCCTTTTGGAGGGGGGACTGGCTCCATGCAAATCCGGTCCTCAATTGTTGTCAATTGCTTAATTTCTCTCTCTTTTGAAGTATTGTTTATGTTACCTAACTAGGTGTTAGTCTTTTTGTTGCTTTCTCCACACAATCACTCTTGTTAATCTCATTAGGAATCCATTCTAATGAAATGCTCTCTATGTTCATTCTATTTTCCACTACACACAAGTTACTAGGCCATTAAATGTTACAAATGCACTTTAAAGGATACAGTCTATTGTTTAGTGGAAAAAAAGGACAATACTCAGGTACTTTGACATATACTCACTCAAGCCTCAATGGATCCTTAACCATAAATCAAGGAGATGCTCTGTCTTCCAAGTGGAATCCCAATTGGGACCAATGCGAATAAGTAATTTTTATGCTACTAATGATGTTGCATCTAGAATAGAGTTGTGGAGATGGCTCCCCCATCTAAACTGGCCACAAGGTATGCTTGGAGGAGACTTTCATGTGGTCGAGACCTTTGACCAAACCACCTCCTTATCTACTATAATGTCGGCAGCTCAAAGCTCTGAATGTGACACCTTGCAGAGCCAAACTCATTTGGCTGATGCGTGGACTGGTGCTTCTAGATCCTTTACAGGATTCATCTTTCACTCCCTATCCCACCAAGGATCGTGGTCTAGAGTAGATAGACTCTACTTTGTTGGATTTGCTTCGCTCCCGAACTCAAAAAAAATATAAGTTGATGTTGGTACTGCGCTATTAGATCACTTTCCTATTGTTTCACAACTTATTGATTTCGAAATGCAAAATATGAAGCCAACAAGAATTCCAAACCCTTAATGATTAATAAAGCATTGCTTACTCAGAAGTTGTTTAGGATACAGTTCCTCGATCTTATTCATTCTACATTTGTTGCTAACCCAAACCCTCTCTCAGCCTCGTTGTGTATAGTCTCTAACATGTAGCATTACATTAGAACTGTTGATAAATTGAATGCTCAAAAAGGCAGTGCTAGAGAAAGAACAAAACAGCTTGTGCTCAAACCTGGTAGACAGTCTACTGCATTGTGTCACAAGCAAATACAAGAGCTAACTCCTGCTAGAGATGTAATTTTAGATATTTGGAAAATGGATCAATGTAAAAAACAGAGATATCTATGTAGACAATGGGTGGTTGCAGATGGAAAAGACTCATTCAAATCCTTTTATAAAAAACTCAAGTAAAAAAAAAAAGGGAGAATCTGTCATTTCTTCAGAATGGCGATAGGCCTCCTCTAACCAAGGGAACTGAAATTCTAGATATGACTACCCAGTATTCTAGTGCTATACTTAATGTAAGCCCAGATGTAGCTTCTGACAGAATAAATGCTATTGAATCTCTCTTTGACTACAGTCACTCCATGCATTGAGGTTGCAAAAGCTTATAGCTTGGAGCAACCACTAAATGACGCAGAGTTGGAATATGTGTTGAGCAAAATTACCAAATGAAAAATGTTCTGGCATCTGTGGATTATCTAAGGAATTTATGCAGTCCTTTTGGTCAGAATTGAAAGGAATAGTGTGCCCATTGCTGAATGCAATTTGGATGTCTCAATGCAGGGATCCTGCCCTCAAGTAAGGAATCATAAAGCTGATCCCTAAGAACACCTTCCCTAAAACTCTTGTTGATTGGAGGCCCATCACCATGACGGGGATTCTTAACAAAATGCTGGTCCAATCTATTGCTATCAAAATAAAACCTGAGCTGCAAAAACACATTCATCGTGCCCAAGCAGGCTTCATTGATGGCAGATCTATTTATGATAACACACTTATAGTCCAACTAGGTATAGAACATACTATAAATTATAAGCCGGACATGGTTATGTTTCAAATTGATTTTGTCAAGGCTTTTGACATAGTGCAGTGGGGTTTTGTGCAAAGTGTACTAAAGAAGATGGGGTTTGGCAATAGAATAAGCAACTTCATCAACTTGTTCGGGCAGTAGGCCTTCGCCAAAGTTCTGACTAATGGTAGACTCTCTGAGAAGGTGAGTATTGCAAGATTTGTTAGGCAAGGTTGTCCTATCAGCCCACTTTTTTTTCTTTTTGCAACGGATTTGCAGACGACACCTTTGTGTTCCTCAAAGAAAACAATATCAATGTATTGCGATGTATAAAAGTACTAGACTTATATGCATTAGCAACTAGGGTAAATCTAAATTTAACCAAATCTGTCCTCATTGATATTTGAGTCACGGACTTTGATGCTCTAATTTGATCTCGGAAGAGGTACCCAAAAGGCCATGTATTCAGACACTTGGGATACCCCATTGGAGTGGGTGCGTCTCAAACCGAGTTGCAACAATGGGTAGTGGAGAAGGTGCAAGCCAAAATTGTAGCTTGGTACTGTGATGAGTGGCCCGTACATGTCAGATTAAGGATAGTCTAATCTATCCTCATCCCTTACATGATGTAGTGCTTGCCTTTGTTGGACCGGTCCGACAAAATGTTACAAAAATTTACAACAGCCATGTCTAGGTTTTTATGGAGGATTCATTTTGTCGCGGCTGCCTTGATTGCTTGGGATAAATTGCCCTTCCCGTACACATTGGGTGGTCTGTACATTCTAATATGAAATGACATGCCCAAGCAAGAAGGGATTGCCTCATAAAGCACATCTTGGATAATGATACTGATTGTTCAGTATGCTTGTGGAAATTGATTGATACAGCTGTAGTGTACTTTTATGGGGTTTGGCATGTGAATGTTTGGGATAAACTATTTTCAGCTGCTCCAATAAAAACTGGGTTTGATATCTCCAATATGTTGATAAAAACATGGAAAAAGAGCTGCTCTATTTTGCATTGGGAAGGGAGAATCATGTACACTGGTAATTATTTGGGTGCTGAAAACATATATTGGAGCTTTGTGTTTACAGTTCCTCCTACCAAATTGATGGGAAAACCTGTTATTACCCTATTCTAAAAGGGTATTCTTCAAATTAATCAAATACTAGACTCTAACCTTGAGTTGAAACTATTTTCTACAGCCAGACGACAGTAAAAATGCGGAGTCAAGTTCATAGGACTGTGGCACCAGCTAGGAGCACATGTATTTAGCCTACGTGTTTTTGGCTAGCCAAACCTGAAAGACAGACATAGAGATCGGACTTTGCCAGTGTGTACGGCCAATTGGTAGAAATCATCTTCTTCAATTTTTTATTCATCTTCTTTACCAGATTCTTGCATTGATGGAAGATGTAATAAACAATGTGGATTACATATGCACAATAAATGGTGGTTGAATGTATTATCTGCTATATGGTGAATTCCAAACCAGTTCAAATTCAAAGTCTTTTTATGGAAGTATGTACAGGGGTATTGCCTACAGGTTGTCACCTTGAAACAAAGGTATTTACAGATGAGAAGTGCAGCAGATGTAAGGGTAATGAGTCTGTTAGACATGTTTTTTGGCATTGTAAAATAGTTGCAGAGCAGTGAAAATGGGCTGAATATATATGTGGTCTACATCTTAGGGAGTTCAAATCACAAAGTTCAAATTGACTTTATCCAAGGTGAACACACACCAGGACAATGCGCTAGAATTTACATTATAGTCATTCAGAGTTTGGGTTTGTGGTTTATATGGTCAATGAGGAATATGGCTACATTTGACAGTAGCAATGGATTTAAGCAGACAGTGCCTACGTCACTCAAAGACAGATTGTTGGAGGATAGAGTTTCTTTACAAGATCAAGCCCTAAAGGAAAGGGTGCTCCAAGTCATCCATTGGTTGAAGGTGTAATAGCTAAGAGAATGGAGAGAATGGAATTCCTGAACACGATGTTAACATGTAAGATAATGTAATATAGAACAAAGGATTTGAGAGAGAGAGAGAGAGAGAGAGAGAGAGAGAGAGATAGAGAGAGACATGCTGGCATGGTAACGCACTTAGCCCTTTAGCTACAAGCTTGCTGCTACGTATGCCACCTTGCAGCTACACATGGATCCACAAATTAGATAAAGAGTAGATGTTGTTAGCAGAAAAAAAGGACAATACTCAGGTACCTTGACATATACTCCCTCAAGCCTCAATGGATCCTTAACCATAAATCAAGGAGATGCTCTGTCTTCCAAGTGGAATCCCAATGGGGACCAATGCGAATAAGTAATTTTTATGCTCCTAATGATGTTGCATCTAGAATAGAGTTGTGGAGATGGCTCCCCCATCTAAACTGGCCACAAGGTATGCTTGGAGGAGACTTTAACATGGTCGAGACCTTTGACCAAACCACCTCCTTATCTACTATAATGTCGGCAGCTCAAAGCTCTGAATGTGACACCTTGCAGAGCCAAAATCATTTGGCTGATGCCTGGACTGGTGCTTCTAGATCCTTTACAGGATTCATTTGGCTGATGCCTGGACTGGTGCTTCTAGATCCTTTACAGGATTCATCTTTCACTCCCTATCCCACCAAGGATCTTGGTCTAGAGTAGATACACTCTACTTTGTTGGATCTGCTTCGCTCCCGAACTAAAATAAAATATAAGTTGATGTTGGTACTGCGCTAGTAGATCACTTTCCTCTTGTTTCACAACTTATTGATATCGAAATGCAAAATATGAAGCCAGCAAGAATTCCAAACCCTTAATGATTAATAACGCATTGCTTACTCAGGCAAATGGGCCTGTATCAAACCAGTACCCTGTAGCTATCCGATGCTCAACGGTCTTCCTCCGCCTCTTGTCACCTATGAACAATATTTGGGAAAACTGTGAACAGTATTCGGGAAAAAAATCCAAACATACAAAATTCCTTTCCTTCTTTATTTCAAGATGAAATTTTAGAAAATTAGGATATTTGTTTTAAAAAATTACACTATTTTTGTCTATTCTGGGGCGGCATTTCTCCTTTTTCCCGTGCCCTCAACCGGAATTTTTTAAATTGAAAATGGCACGATATTAAGCTAACACATTTCTCCTGAACAATGCCTATGAAGAGATGCCTAGAGGCAGTCAACAAGCTTGCACATTTTTGCAGCGATCGTCTAAACCCACTGCCCAGCCTTAGTGTTGTTCACACTGGGCAGCACATGGCCTGCAAAAAGCGCTCTTGTGTAGGTTGCTGCAAGCAAAGTTTTGGTTCTTCAAGCGGGTTGCTCCCCTTAGGTGGTTGAACCAGGTCGAACACAAACATGCGAGAAAACATTGTGCTTGGGCATGACTTAGCATGTCATGCTAGCATCCCATTGCTTTAAAAAATGCATAGTGTGAACTGAATAACCTCAAGCGCTTCAAGTGGTTGGTCCATGTAAGCTCAGCATGAGCAGTGTAAACCCAACCTTACACAATTCCTCTTCATCTATATCGATATTATCTACTGACGAGACTGGAATTTTGGCAGCAACATTCGACACATGTCAACCTATGCTTCGTTAATAGATTCTATCTATTAGCAAGGCTCGACTTTCAAAAACAACATTGGACACATGTCAACCTAAGCTTCATCCAACCACTCCAGGTGCACGCGTGCGCGCGTACGGACTAGAATTCTGGCAGCAACATTCTACACATGTCAACCTATGCTTCATTAATAGACTCTATCTATCAGCGAGGCTCAAATTTTGACAACATTGGACACATGTCAACCTTAGCTTCATCCAACCACTCCAGGCGCACACATGCACATGTGCACGTGTGCACACACACACACACACAGACAAAGATAGAGAGGAGAGAGAGAGAGAGATGCAGATTTCTGATGCGAGGGATCTGCTTGGCGTTTTACTGGACGATTCTCTATCTCTGTGAGAGGTTGAGGAATCCTTGGGCTTCGTTCTCTCGACAAGGCTCAGGTCGCGTATTCTACTGAGACTCAGAATCGGACCTTCTCCTACTGGCACTCACTTCAGCCGTCTTATCTCAGGTCCTTGTTTGACCACTTTGCACCATGGCTCTACCAACGGTGTTTTGTCTGAATCCTAAGGAGGCATCCATGCCACCTGTAAGGGCTCACAAAGGCACACTCTCTGAAGCTGAACTAATCAGTTGCCTAACTGAGGTATTAACCTCCGACCCTCAAGTTAAAGGGAATCATACAGTTTGCATCCTTGCCATAACAGTCATGTCTCAGGTCTCAGCTTTTTAGAGTCGTGCTATAGTGATGTATTTTACAGGCAAACTTTAGACCCTAAATGAGATAGCAGGTTATTTGGACCAGGGCTTTAATAAAGCTGTAGTCGAGCTGTAGTCGACAAGTTTTTCTACAATGGGTTGGACTGTATGAAGTTCTGTTTTTTTTTTCAGAAGATTGAAAAGCCTTTAATTCTACCTCATTAATTATCATATGTGGGCAAGTTGTTCATGTTCTTCCCTAGCAGCCGGTCAAGCAAATTAAGGAGGAATTGTTGTCTAAATGCCCAGTATGGGTTAATTTTATGGACTTACTTGCTTTTTTATGAACTTGTATCAAGGATTTGACTGCCTCCCTAGGCAAAGTAATATTTTCCCCCACAGTTATCAACTGTCCCAACAAGAATAGAGCTTGTGTTATGTGGAACACTGATAAGAAGATGCCTGACACTATGGAAATTGAGTTAGAATCTATAGGCACGCTAGTCATTTACCTTAAGTGGGGAAAGCTCTCAGGATCATGTTATCATTGTGGACATCTGGCACCTTTCTTCAAGAATTGCCCTACATTAGCTAAAGGCTCAGTCGAGTTGATTCCCTCTTATCTTGGCAGTAAGCACTTGGTGCCCGAAGAACAATTTTTTGGCAAAACAGGTTCAGATTCTAGAGAGCAACCGTCCCCCCCTCCTGCTTAAGCAGCTACCCCTGAATATGCAGTCCCTCCTAGTAGGTATAAAGAAACAGTTTTCAGACAAGAGGTAGGAATAAAAACTCTCCTCATGTAGGAACCCTCTTCTTTTAGGAACCCAAGATCTCTAGACAAGGGTAAAAGAGTGTTGGACTCTGATGGATACTAGTCATCAACGAAAACTTTCAGAACTCAACCGGGAATATCAGGATATACCTCACCTAATGTGTTTGATGTTCTTTAAGATATCCCTTCCTCACATACTTTGGCAGCTATTGACTCTGTGCTCATGCAACACTCTGCCACTAAGAGCAATGCAGCTTGAAACCATGTCAATATTGAGGTGCTAATGACAGATAGTCCTAGTGATGAGGACACTCAGTTAGTTATGGATACCCCTCAATAATTCTCCTCATGAAAGTTGCATCCTTCAATGTTAAGGGTCTCAGCCACCCCTCAGAAATTGGTTGTTGACCTCTTATTTGGATATCTGTCTAGTTCAAGAGCATAAGATGCATGATAAAGCTAGGGATGTAATGCACTTTAAAGGATACAGTCTGTTTTTTGGTGGAAAAAAAGAACAATACTGAGGTACTTTGACATATATCAAAAACTCCCTTAAGCCTCAATGGATCCTTGACCATAAATCAGGGAGATGCTTTGTCTTCCAAGTGGAATCCCAATGGGGACCAATGCAAATAAGTAATTTTTATGCTCCTAATGATGCAGCATCTAGAATAGAGTTGTGGAGATGGCTCGCCCATAGGTATTCTTGGAGGAGACTTTAACATGGTGGAGACCTTTGACCAAACCACCTCCTTATTTACTATAATGTCGCTGGCTCAAAGCTCTGAATGTGACACCTTGCAGAGCGAAACTGATTTGGCTGATGCCTGGACTGCTACTTGTAAGATCCTCTATAGGATTCATCTTTCACGCCCTATCCCACCAAGGATCCTGGTCCAGAGTAGATAGAATCTACGTTTTTGAATCTGCTTGGCTTCCGAACGAAAAAAAAAAAAAGTTGATGTTGGTACTGCGCTATTAGATCACTTTCCTATTGTTTCACAACTTATTGATATCGAAATGCAAACTATGAATCCAGCAAGACATGTAGCAATACATCAAAATTGCTGGTAAATTGAATGCTCAAAAAGGAAGTCATAAGGTAATGCAAGCAAGAGAAAGAGCAAAACAGCTTCTGCTCAAAGCTGGTAGACAGTCTACTGCGTTGTGTCACAAGGAAATACAAGAGCTAACTACTGCTAGAGATGTAATTTTAGATATTTGGAAAATGGATCAATGTAAAAAAACAGAGATATCTATGTAGACAATGGGTGGTTGCAGATGGGAAAGACTCATCCAAATCCGTTTATAAAAAACTCAAGTAAAAAAAAAGGTAGAATCTGTCAGTTCTTCACAATGGCGATAGGCCTCCTCTAACCACGGGAGCTGAAATTCTAGATATGACTACCCAGTATTGTAGTGCTATACTTAATGTAAGCCCAGATGTAGCTTGTGAAATAATAAATGCTATTGAATCTCTCTTGGACTACAGTCACTCCATGCATTGAGGTTGCAAAAGCTTACAGCTTGGAGCAACCACTAAATGAGGCAGAGTTGGAATATGTATTGAGCAAAATTACCAAATGAAAATGTCCTCGCATCTGTGGATTATCCAAGGAATTTATGCAGTCCTTTTGGTCAGAATTAAAAGCAATAGTGTGCCCATTGCTGAATGCAATTTGGATGTCTCAATGCATGGATTCTGCCCTCAAGCAGGGAATCATAAAGCTGATCCCTAAGAACACCTTCCCTAAAACTCTGGCTGATTGGAGGCCCGTCACCATGACGGGGATTCTTTACAGAATGCTGGCCAAATCTATTGCTATCAAAATAGAACTTGAGCTGCAAAAACACATTCACCGTGCCCAAACAGGCTTCATTGATGGCATATCTTTTTATGATAACATACTTATAGTCCAACTAGGTATAGAACATACTATAAATTATAAGCAGGACATGGTTATGTTTCAGATTGATTTTGTCAAGGCTTTTGACATAGTGCAGTGGGGTTTTGTGCAAAGTGTACTAAAGAAGATGGGGTTTGGCAACAGAGTAAGCAACTTCATCAACTTGTTGGGGCAGCAGGCCTTCTCCAAAGTTGTGACTAATGGTAGACTCTCTGAAAAGGTGAGTATTGCAAGATTTGTTAGGCAAGGTTGTCCTATCAGCCCACTTTTTTTTGTTGTTGCAACTCACCCTTTGTATTCTTATTTGGATGCCCTTGTTGCAAATGGGCACCTGCAAACTCTTCATCTGGGCTCTAAACAAGTAACAGCTAAAGGGTTTGTAGACGACACCTTTGTATTCCTCAAAGAATACAATATCAATGTATTGCGATGTATAAAAGTACTAGACTTATATGCATTAGCAGCTAGGTTAAATCTAAATTTAACCAAATCTGCCCTCATTGATATTTGAGTCACAGACTTTGATGCTCTAATTTGGTATGGGAAGAGGTACCCAAAAGGCCATGTATTCAGACACTTGGGATACCCCATTGGAGTGGGTGCGTCTCAAACCGAGTTGCAACAATGGGTAGTGGAGAAGGTGCACGCCAAAATTGTAGCTTGGTACTGTGATGAATGGCCCGTACATGTCAGATTAAGGATAGTCTAATCTATCCTCATCCCTTACATGATGTAGTGCTTGCCTTTGTTGGACCGGTCCGACAAAATGTTACAAAAATTTACAACAGCCATGTCTAGGTTTTTATGGAGGATTCATTTTGTCGCGGCTGCCTTGATTGCTTGGGATAAATTGCCCTTCCCGTACACATTGGGTGGTCTGTACATTCTAATATGAAATGACATGCCCAAGCAAGAAGGGATTGCCTCATAAAGCACATCTTGGATAATGATACTGATTGTTCAGTATGCTTGTGGAAATTGATTGATACAGCTGTAGTGTACTTTTATGGGGTTTGGCATGTGAATGTTTGGGATAAACTATTTTCAGCTGCTCCAATAAAAACTGGGTTTGATATCTCCAATATGTTGATAAAAACATGGAAAAAGAGCTGCTCTATTTTGCATTGGGAAGGGAGAATCATGTACACTGGTAATTATTTGGGTGCTGAAAACATATATTGGAGCTTTGTGTTTACAGTTCCTCCTACCAAATTGATGGGAAAACCTGTTATTACCCTATTCTAAAAGGGTATTCTTCAAATTAATCAAATACTAGACTCTAACCTTGAGTTGAAACTATTTTCTATAGCCAGACGACAGTAAAAATGCAGAGTCAGGTTCATAGGACTGTGGCACCAGCTAGGAGCACATGTATTTAGCTTACCTGTTTTTGGCCAGCCAAACGTGAAAGACAGACATAGAGATTGGACTTTGCCAGTGTGTACGGCCAATTGGTAGAAATCATCTTCTTCATTTTTTTATTCATCTTCTTTACCAGATTCTTGTATTGATGGAAGATGTAATAAACAGTATCGATTACATATGCACAATAAATGGTGGTTGAATGTATTATCTGCTATATGGTGAATTCCAAACCAGTTCAAATTCAAAGTCTTTTTATGGAAGTATGTGCAGGGGTATTGCCTACAGGTTGTAACCTTAAAACAAAGGTATTTACAGATGAGAAGTGCAGCAGATGTAAGGGTAATGAGTCTGTTATACATGTTTTTTGGCATTGTAAAATAGTTGCAGAGCAGTGAAAATGGGCTGAATATATATGTGGTCTACATCTTAGGGAGTTCAAATCACAAAGTTCAAATTGACTTTATCCAAGGTGAACACACACCAGGACAATGCGCTAGAATTTACATTATAGTCATTCTGAGTT
The DNA here is from genome assembly GCF_014529385.1 of Adiantum capillus-veneris. Lineage (NCBI taxonomy): Eukaryota > Viridiplantae > Streptophyta > Polypodiopsida > Polypodiales > Pteridaceae > Adiantum > Adiantum capillus-veneris. The sequence goes on along the minus strand of NC_140940.1, from coordinate 60,807,909 downwards.
TGGGTTTGTGGTTTATATGGTCAATGAGGAATATGGCTACATTTGACAGTAGCAATGGATTTAAGCAGACAGTGCCTACGTCACTCAAAGACAGATTGTTGGAGGATAGAGTTTCTTTACAAGATCAAGCCCTAAAGGAAAGGGTGCTCCAAGTCATCCATTGGTTGAAGGTGTAATAGCTAAGAGAATGGAGAGAATGGAATTCCTGAACACGATGTTAACATGTAAGATAATGTAATATAGAACAAAGGATTTGAGAGAGAGAGAGAGAGAGAGATAGATAGAGAGACATGCTGGCATGGTAACGCACTTAGCCCTTTAGCTACAAGCTTGCTGCTACGTATGCCACATTGCAGCTAGACATGGCTCCACAAATTAGATAAAGAGTAGATGTTGTTGGCTACCACTGGACCACATATGGAAATCTAGGTAGGTGGTATATCCACAATGCTGCGTGATGCAGCTGCAGGCTCTGAAGCTCACTATCCATGTATACAATAGATAGGCATGATGGAGCTTCCGCCATCTCGCCTTGACCACCGCTTGATATAGCTACATGCTTGAAGTTGACGACGGCAATAGAAAGTACATGAAGAGAGAGGCTTTTATTTATCACTAGATTCCTTCGAGCTTTCAAGAAATTGTTTTTTTGTTATGCATAATAATAGTAGCTAGAGAGGTGAGGGGAGTAAGGACAATTTGATCATCTGTCCGATTCTGCCTTTGTTGCTCAACTAGCTACTCACTATAAGAGGGAAAATTGAGAACCACCCCTTAGTACCGCGGATTAACAAATGAAAATGGAGAGAGAAAAAGTTGTGTTGGCGGTAATATAAGCGGAAATAGGTGCAACAATAATTTGTTAGTAATATATGTGATAATAGTCACGGATATATATCCGCAACTGTTATCACATATATTGCTTGCACCCCCATTACCACGGACATAACCGCTATACGGCTATTCAAAAATAAAGGTGCTCATTTGAGCCACCCAATTTTGGGTGGCCCAAATGAGCACCTTTAGTTTTGACCTGCATAAAATATATGCAACATCAATTGCATTTTGGAAAAGTGTAAATAAAAAAATAAACAATAGAGTATACCTTACCTTGACAATTTAAAGTGCAAAAGACAAATAATTTAAAATTTTTACAAATAAGATAAATTTTTTAGTTCAAGTGTATATACATATGCTCATAGAGTTTTTGTTGTGCCACATAGAGACTTTAAGAGCTAACTTGCATTTATACGTCGGAATAACAAAATTTGTACGTACAATGTGATAATATACGATGTATATCTACATTGTATGCGTATATCCGAATAAAACTACATTAAAAAAGCGTTGTGATAGTTTGTTTGAATTGTTGCGATAATGGCGCTTGCGATAGAGACACAGAGAGAGCAAGTAGCCACATGGTATCACTTCTGATTCTCTTTTTGTTTTGTTCTCTAACTTTGTATTTACTATCACTGCTGTTTTGGAGCATTGCTCACACCTCACTGTTAGTTTAGAGGTTAGGACCCTCTCTTTGGGTGTATTGACCCTCGTGTCACACTGCAAAGAGAGAGAGAGAGAGAGAGAGAGAGAGAGAGAGAGAGAGAGTTTAGAGACCTGTCCTTGTTTGTGTTGATCCTCGTGACTACAAGGGGGGTTTATACTTTAGACGATTGGTCCTTGACTGCTGGTGACCTCAGTGTCGCACTACAAGGAGTAGCTTAGGATGTGCAATTAGGATCCTTGTCTCTGGTTGCTACTGACCACCACATCACACTACAGGGAGGAGTTAGCTATCTTACATCCTTTGTTGGTGGTTGTTGCAGACCACCACGTCGCACTGCAATAAGATTGGGTTTAATAGATTTCTCATCTCTGACTGTTGTTGACCACTGTTTCGCACTCTAAGGAGGGGTTAGGCATTTTAAATCCTTCGTTCTTCCTTGTTGCTCACCATTGCGTCACAGTGTAGAAAGATTGGATTCAATAGACTACCCATCTCTGGTTGTTGCTGACCACCGCGTTGCACTGCAAGTTATGATTGGATTTAAGAAATTCATTGCTAGTTGTTGTTGACCATCGCTTCGCACTGCAGAAAGAGGTATCATATCATATAGCTGCTCGTTTTCAAATGTTACATATCATTGAATTGCTTTACAAAGAGGACTCTTGTAATTTTATAATTGTAAATAAGTATTTTAATTCATGAAATATATTTACATTTTTCTATTTGCAATCATATACGTCATTCGCTGCAGATGAGTATAACTGAGACCTACAAGAATCTTTCCAAAAGATTAAGGATACTATCTTTATCTCACAGCAAAGGCAAAAGGCTGTTGCTGTAAGCAGAAGATCCCAAGGCTTTAAAGAAAATGATTGCGTCTTACTTAAATTTTCCAAGGCTCGATTAGGGCACACAACGGGCAAGAATCCTATGGGACAACAAAAGTACTATGCTAAGTTATCAAAAAGGTACTATGGTCCCTTCCAGATTCTTAAGACAATCAATGAGATGGCCTATCAACTCAAGTTGCCCAGCCATTGGCTCATACAAAATGCTTTTCATGTGAGCCTACTAAAGCCCTACAAAGGAGATCCACCTCAAGAACCAACTATTGAAGACCCACCGGAGATTGAGGACCAAGAAGAGGTGCTCCAACCCGAGTCCATTGATCTCCGACATGAAAACAAGGTATTAAGAGGCAGTAAGACTATCCGATGGTATCTTATTAAGTTAAAGAATTATCCTTTTAAATGTGCTAGATGGATGTAAGGCATACAATTAAAGGATAACCTAAACCTTGTCTATGCTTGTAATGCTTCCCTATAGTAAGCAAATGTACAAATGTTTAAAATGAACAAAGTTTTTTCTTATAGGACTCTCTTTTTTCTTGATTGTGCATAAATGTTAAGTAGTATGCATGCTTAGAATTCAGTTTGTGGAGACGACGTCTTCCAAACACCAAGTAGAGCTTGTCACTCTACTATGGAAGATTGATAGGACTAACGTGCAGACATGTTTGGGGCAGCCTTAGGCTCTCAAGAGCCAAATGTATCAGCCATCCATTCTGGAGCAGTTGACAGAGAGAGGGAGAGACAGAGCAATAGAGAGAGAGAGAGAGAGAGAGAGAGAGAGAGAGAGAGAGAGAGAGAACTGTAGTAAATTTTGAACTTCACATTATGCTCAGACATGAGCAAAATATAGTCTAGAGAGAGAGAAACAGAGAAGGAGACTTGCTACACGCACTTATTGTGAAGGTTGTTCAAAAGTAAACTAAGTTGGGAACACCACGCTTTCAATAGCAACAACTTTTGTGCATTTAAAAGGGTCATCTGTGAAACTCTCGCACCATGGAAGCCTCCTGTGTATATTTCTACTTAATGGTGAAAGGCTCTTTTAGCTCTCGAGCCATGGGATTTTAAGCAAAATGGGAACAAAATCTCATGATATGAAGTTGTTAGAATGAATCATTACTTTGTGACAAGGTGAGGGGACGATGAGTCAAGAACCCTCTTTCAAGGTTACAAACAAAGATTAATGGAAATTTTGTAAGATACACTATGTTACTTACGATGCACTATCTCACAAAAGGGGAAAGGAGGACACATGTCTCAAGGCTATCATTTATGCTCCTTTAATCCTATTGGCTAAGCCTGGAGAGCTCCAATGGGGTGGTAGCATGAGAAAATAGCATGAGGGGTCGACCAAGAGAGAGAGGGGGCTGATTATCTCAAGTCATTATTCCACACACACTCACACAAGCTCATGTGTGAAGCAAGAAGACTCTCTCTCTTCTTCTCAAGATTTAAAGGAAATCTTATCACCTACTCCAAGGTTGTGAGAAGGGAGGCCTACACCAACAACTCTTGGCTTTGTGATGCAAATCCATCCAAGAGCCAAGCTTCAATGCATGCTCATCTCCTCTACCATGCTAATTACTAAGCTAAGCTATGCTAATATGAGTGATTATGTGAGGAGATGTATATCTTTCTTGTAAGACTACTCCTTCCTCTCAATCTACTCTCATACGCCGCCAGCTCTCACCATCTTCGAAGGTGTGTGAGGTCTTGGGCCTGAGACCGTGATGGAATTGATGTTGCGTTTTATAATTAAGTGTTTTGGTTAGTGCTTGAAGCTTCCATCTTCATTGCACTAGCTAGTATTGAAGGAACACAAAGTATTGTATTTTAAAATGACTCTCTTGATGGAGAAACCTATATTACAAAGCCTTTTGGAGGGGGGACCGGCTCCATGTAAATCCAGTCCTCAACTGTTGTCAATAGCTTAATTTCTCTGTCTTCTGAAGTATTGTTCATGCTCTCTAAGTAGGTATTATGTGTTTTGTTGCTCTCTTCACCCAAGCACTCTTGTTATGCTCATTAAGAACCTATTATAATGAAATTCTCACTATGTTCATGCTAATTTCCACTACACACAAGTTGTGGAGAGAGAAAAAGAGAGCACAGAAATAGAACCCCAAAGTGTGTGGAATACACACATGAGATGATGTAGATATAGAGGGGACCCGGGTGCTATATATAGAGAAGTCATATATTAAGTAGCTTCACATATAAGCTCAACACCCCCGCTCAAATAAGGGTCCCTAGCTATGGATGAAAAAAAACCCTTGGGGGATCAAGGGAAAAAACCACAGCTCTATTTACACCCACCGTTAAGTATAAAAATCATTGAATGTACAAATGTTCATGAGGAGCTACATCACTCCTTTTACAATGAATATTTTATATGGAGCTACATCACTCCTTTCACAATGAATGTTTTATGAGGAGTTACATCACTCCTATCCTATCAAATATAGTAATGAATACAAAGATTCAATAAAGAGGTGTAAAAACTAGCGATTAGCTCTTGATCAAAAGTGTCTCCGTGAATCTGTTGTGTAGCTTGTCATCAATATGGCATCACCAAACATGTCTTCATGGTATCATCAATATTGCATCACCAAAAATGTCTTCATGTTGTCATCAATATGGCATCACCAAACATGTCTTCATAAATCTTTTATTGTCACCAAGTTTGTCTTCATGAAATCAATTCTTTGATCAATCCTACATAGATCATAGACTCAAGAAACATAGTCATGAAAAGTTTCAGCATCGTTAGTGAAATAATTACATTCACAATGCCATAAGAGATGGTTCGCTACGCCACTCTTTTGACAACATATATACGCACGACAACATATGTGTACATAAAGTATGAACGTAAAAGTTCAAGATACGTCATTACGCGATGTAAATGATATATACTACATAAAACGATATTTATCAACGTAGTCATATCAATGAATATCATCAAAGTATTAACAGAACATCATCATTGTATCAATAGAAATAAATAAATCATCATGGTATCAACGAGAAGCATCATGGTATCACCGAGAATAATCATTGTATCAACAAAACAACATCATGGTATCAACGAGAATAGCCATGGTAATAATGAAACAAAATCATGGTATCACCGAGAACAACCATGGTATTGTCAGGACAAGGGTCGTGTAACCTAAAGACACTCCTTGTAGGCACGCCTCTCTCGGGGATGCTCGGATGCAAATTATTCCCCATCCAAGCCACCCTCAAAGATAATACGATTAGGTGATGTTCCAGCATCAATTCTCTCTTGCTCTCCATGAGGATCTTCTCATGGAGCGTGGAGGGATTAGGTAGGCCCGAGTTTTAGTGCCAAAGGGGCGGATTACGTGAAGAGCTCCAGTAATTCCTTGTGGGAGGAGAGATTGATCTCCTTATTCTACAGGAGCATCATCTATGTGAGAGCCACATTAGACGATGTGGTCAGCTTTTACGTGGTCGATATGAGACATTTTGGTCAACTGCATTGGACCTGGTGGTATCCAGGGAGGGGTATGTATGACTATTGTGGACTCTTGGAAGCAGGCAATTGTGGACAGAGGTAGTCAAGGTGCGTGATATGGCTCAATGGATTACTATGTTCAGGGTTTCCTCTTGGGCTTCCTGAACATCTATGCATCCAATGTGGTGAGTTAACATGCAGAGTTTTGGTCTCACTTTGTAGAGTCTCTATCGTATGTAGAGCAATGGTGCATTGGAGGAAACTTCAACATGTTGGAGGACCCCTTTGACAAGATTGGAGGTAGCAATGCTACTGTGCATGGCATTGAGTTGGTAGCTTGGGAGAGGCTATGCATGACTTTGAGGGTTCCAGATGTTTGGCAACACTTTGGCATCAGGGGGTTCACCGTTCAGTAACCCCCTATATAACGTGAGTTCGCAAGGAGTATTAAAAAAAACCCTCTTTTAACATGTCAAAATGAATAAAATGATGCCTTATTTTAGGGTTTTTTTTCACAATTGAATATAAAAGCCCCTTATTTCAATGTATCTCTATTCAATTTCCTAAAATTTCATTTTAAAACCCGTCCTTTCAAACTCACGTCATACATTAACATGATTACATAGTGCACCCCCAAGACTCTGGCTTTGTGAGGCCCCTAAACATCCTGGCCTTCTCTGGTTCGGATCGTGGAGTGGGATGAGTGAATCTATCTCGGATAGATCGCTTCTATGCTAGTGACCACATCTGTGAGTTCGATGGGACAATTTTCATTCTAGTTGGGATATCTCTTTTGGACCATGCACCAGTCATTCTCATAGTGACAGATAGACTGAGGAGGGGGAGCACAATGCTACGCATCCCTGAGAGGATATTGCTGGACTCTGAGCTCAGAGAGTGGGGGGTGGCTCTTTGAACAGAGGGCTTGGACACGCACAACTCCCTTGCTGACAAAATGGCCTCTGGACTTAGTCGACTCTTTCTTGAAGGAGTCTACCACCCGCCTCTGGCTGTAGCAAGACACGAGGAGTAGCATCTCTGACGGGTGTTGCGTCCTTGTAGACGATGCAAGAGCAGCACCCAAACAGTCCATGGTTGGAGGAGGAGTTGGAGTAGGCTCGCTAGGATCTTGCCATCATAGAGGAGAGGCATCATGAGTTTGCTTTCCATTGAAAGGCATCTCATTGGACTCAGGTGGGTGACAGAGTGATTGGGGCATTCTTTGAGGCAGTGGGATCCCGACATGTGCATGCCAGTGTCAGCCAGTTGAGGAGTCCCGACATGTCAGCTTCTTCAAATCCAGCGGACATGCGTGCAGTTTCTATTGACTTTTACCGTGACTTGTTGTCTGCGGAGCCCCAGTCAAAGCATCAAGATGCATACAAAGAGAAAGTTTGGGCACAAATTCCTTGTCTTGTGGCTGAGGAGATGCTCCGGAGCCTTGAGCTGCCTCTTTAACTAGAGGAGATCCACAAGGCCCTTAGAGCACTTCCCCGTGGTAGTTGTCCCAATGAGGATGGTTTGACTCCCAATTGTTTCTTAGAGTACTGAGAGTTGCTTGGATCAAATCTTTGCAGCACTTTTCAGTACATCTTACACACAAGAGATTTGCCTTACAGCATGAGTGAGGGTGTCCAATGCTCAAAAAAATCCAAAGTCTAGGCCTAATTCCACAATTTGGCCCTAGACCTACCAAAAGTGCTCCAAACCAAGTGAAAGTTCACACATGGCAAACACATAGTATATACATCACACCGCTTTTCTCAAATAACCATTTTCCAAGATTAGACATCATACATGTATGATTTCTAGACCTGACATAGAGGAGTTCTATCAGCATTTTGAGGATCCTGATTTGTATAGCATGGTACATATAGCCTCTACACCAAGTTTGGGCACCTTTGGGAATGTTTTGATCACCATCCTCATCATTCCGGATCAAAATTTCCTAAATACCTTCTATGGCTTTGGGCACCTGAGGTCTAGTCCAAATTCATATTTGCACACATCAAGGTCATGCACACATCTGAGATACCTCTGCACCAAGTTTGAGTAAAAGTTCCAACCTAGACATCATACGTGTATGATGTCTAGATCTCTTGAATTGACATACTGTTGTGACTTTGGAAACTTGAACACTTTAACCACATCCTTATGAGCTCCCCATCAAATATTCATCACATTTGGATATTATTTGACCTCCAGTTACCCAAAAGGTAAAAATCTAGATTCACAAACCCTTTTAATGGCTTTGAACATCCATTTTCAAGCTCAATTTCAAATCTGAGGCTATGAGCACCATGCACATGCTATATATATCTTATCCAATGACTTTCAAGCAGTTTTGCATCAATAGATATCATACGCATATGATATCTACTCACTCATACAGAATTTAAACTCCGCATCTTTCATCATGAGCATGTTCGCCACCTAGCATAAAGGCCATGCATTCAATTTGGACAAGTTTGAGTAAAGTTGTGACCACTTGGAACCCAAAAAAGAGAAAATCCTGGCCTTGGACACATTCTATGGCTCCAACCACATGAGCATCTCCAAATCAGAATATGAGATGAACAGAGGGTTACCCATCACCAGGAGATACTACAGATCAAGTCTGGGCCAAAAATCTCAATAGAGACATCATACTCGTATGATGTCTCCAGAGACCAAAATGAATAATTTGGGGGAATTTCTCACTTCCAATTCCATTATCACATTATTGTTAGCCCACAGCTCAAGTTCTATCAAGTTTTGATTTTGTGTACCCATCTAAACCCAGGTTTTGAAACTTTGAAGCTTTGCACCTGAATTTTGGCTTCAAACACATGAGAATAATTCCAAATCAAATTCTCATGCCGAGCGAGTCTATGCCATGCTAAATCCCAGCTCTAGTACAAGATTGAGCCCTTTTGGACAAGTAGACATCGTACGTGTATGATGTCTCAATAGTTATGAGAGTATCTACGAAGTTTCACCCCATTTGAGCCTCATCTGCTCAAAACTATGCCAGAATCCAACTAGCTTCAAAGCTTGAAAGGAGTTCTAATGATCATAGCTTTCCCAAATGACATCCCAATTGAATTCTAGGTATATATACAAGATGTACATGCTATGAGCTATGCACATATGAAAAATCAATTCATTTGGAGCACTTAGACATCATACACTGTCAGGAGTTTCTTGGAAGAAGTGATTGTGTATATGTACATACACATGCATGGTGCATTGAATGAAGGATTTCCCTTTTTCTAGAGCCAGGTGGTTACGTGGGGCCCACACATGTGTACAGCTAGGACAACATGTAAATAGTGCATCGATTTTCACTATCATCAGTACTAGTGTGTTTCTTCTATAACAATGAGGAGTTGGTAGTGCGTTAAACTTCTCAAGGAAGCTATCCGTGGGTCGATGACATGAGGTAAGTAGGTGCGTCAAATGGCATCTAGTGGCGCCAGGAGGTCGAATGGGGTCAATATTTGTACGTGGGTGTTTTCTTGCGATAATTATGCAAAAAGGTCATCATGAGAATTGTATTTGGGGGCCACTTCATGTGGTTTTGGGATGCATTATTGTAAAAATTTGAGTGCCAGGTGTGCGGATGGATGCAGCAGGGTGACAATTATGTAATGCGTGGCCAATTTTTGGCATGTTCGGGGTCTGTTTGAGGTCAACTAAAAGGCCAAAGGTGCCCAAGTAATAAAGTTAAGTGTGGGAACTGAAAAACCAGCGAGAAGACTAGAAAAAAGGTGGAGAGAAGAGGAGGAACAGCCACAAGTGAGTTTTTGCTATTTTTGGAGCCTGTTTTGGCCATAAACTGCTCATCCGAGGTCGGATTTGAGCACTTCGACATTGAAGACTGGGGTTTTGGGCCATTCCGGACGAGATGGCACTGTCCATTTTGCCAAATTTCTCACTATTTTTTACTGTTTTGGCTGTGCAAGTTTCTCCTATGAGCAAAGCCTCTACTCCATTTTGTGATTGTATCTGGCATATTTTACCCATATTGTGTGAGCTATTTTCCCCATTGGTGTTGTCCCAAGCTCAATTGTATCTAAACATCAGAAATTATCCTCTTTTGAGCTGAGTTTTTTGGGTGTGTGTGTGTGTGTCTCTCTCTGTGTGGAGTGGGCAAATGGGTAGTCTCTCTCCTCTCACTCTATCGGTGTGTTCCTTGTCTCGTCCAGGTGGGTTGTGTAAGCCGAGTGGTGCCCCATAGTGTGTGTGTGTGTGTGTGTGTGTGTGTGTGTGTGTGTGTGTGTGTGTGTGTGTATCATCCCAAGAGTGTGTGTCGGGTCATTATAGAGGCGTTGTGTTTGTTTCCATCCCGCTCACAACGCGTATGATGTCACATCATGAATCTACACCAAAAATACACTTTTGACCACATGGATAACACCCTTGGGCCCTAATTAGCTTGTGTTTCAAATTTAAAGTCATTTGGATAGCTGGAAACTGAGAAAATGCCAAATTTTGTGAACAACGCTACTTTTGCACTTATAGTGCCCGCAAGATCAATGGAAGGTAACAAATCACCAACAAAGAAGAAGAGGTTGTCCTTAAAGAATATCATTGCAACCACCAAACCCTATACAATACTTGAAGAGACACTAAAGCCAGCCAAGGATTGGGTGGATGAAGCGACATTGGAAAGAGAAGTACTAGAACTGTACCAAGGTACATTCAGAGTGCCATAAATTTTTCACCGTAGCTCCAATTGATGAGCCATAAAGACAGGCAGGTGGAGTACTTCAAGAACTATAGTTATAGATCATAAACTCCCATGTGCTCACTTTAAACATACTCCTTTTTTAGCATCATCAAGGAATATTTTGGCCCTTTAAAGTCGCATCTGACAGACATTAATCATTAAATTTTCATGTTATCAAGCCCTGATCACTGGTAAATAATAAAGTAGATTTCAACCAAGCACAATGTACATCCTTCTGATAATTTTCTTTCATGCACTTTTTCTTATATACCCTTGTGAAAGGCAAGGCTTGTTTTCCCTCTCGTAAATCTATCAGTTAGCAATTTTCATTTGCCATAATTGAGCTGCACTCAGATTGCATTGTCTGATCTCACTTCACACTATCCTACATCTCAATAGCCTTTTGGTAGTAGGTACTAATGACCAACCAATTTTTAGACTTAAAGATGGAGCAGTTGAGAGAGAGAGGGAGAGATAGAGCAATAAAGAGAGAGAGAGAGAGAGAGAGAGAGGGAACTGTAGTAAATTTTGAGCTTCACATTATGCTCAGACATGAACAAAGAGAGTCTAGAGAGAGAGAAAGAGAAAAGGAGACCTGCTACACGCAGTTGTTGTGAAGTATTCAAGGTTGTTCAAAGTAAACTAATCTGGGAACACCAAGATTCCAATAGCAGAAACTTTTGTGCATTGTAAAAGGGTCATCTGTGCAACTCTCGTGCCACGACAGCCTCCTGTGTATATTCCTACTTAATGGTGAAAGGCTCCTTTAGCTCTCGAGCCATGGAACTATAAGCAAAAGGGGAACGATGAGTCTGGAATCCTCTTTGAAGGTTCCAAATAAAGATTAATGGAAATTTCCTAAAATATACTATGTTACTTACGATGCACTTTGCTATTGGAACTATTAAGTCAACCAAAACTTTTGTCAAGGAGTCTTAGGGATTTAATATTTACGTAATTACCAAAACATTTGTGTGATCACAAGGTCTTGTTGACATATTTACATAATCACAGTTAACATGATCACAAACAAGCCGGTTCAGAGCAACCTGGAAACCCACAAAAAGCCCGCCGGTCTTTTGCATTTTCCCGACGGGCCCCGCTGGGCTTATGCATTTTCCCTACGGGCCCTCCAAGAAAACCCTAGATCCCGGCGGGCTGCAGCTTAATATCATAGAGGGCCCAAATCGGGCACGTTCGGTGTTTTTTGTTGAGACACACACACACACACATGGAGAGAGAGAGAGAGAGAGAGAGAGAGAGAGAGAGGGTCGTGAGAGAGAGAGACAGAGAGAGAGAGATCAATGACTATCTTCGTTGTGAGCTACGTAGTGTCGCCACAATTATAATGACTACTTGCACGCAAAAAACAAACATCATTTGATACACTTACTGTTGAGAGAGAAAGAGAGAGCACATAAATAGAACCCCAAAGTGTGTAGAATACACACATGAGATGATGTGTATATAGAGGGGACCTGGGTGCCATATATAGAGAAGCCATATATTGAGTACGTAGCTTCACATATAAGCTCAACACCCCCGCTCAAATAAGGGTCCCTAATTGTGGATGAAAAAACCCTTGGGGGATCAAGGGAAAAACCCACAGCTCTATATACACCCACCGTTATATTATAAAAATCATTGAATATACAAATGTTCATGAGGAGCTACATCACTCCTTTTACAATGAATATTTTATGAGGAGCTACATCACTCCTTTTACAATGAATGTTTTATGAGGAGTTACATTTCTCCTATCCTATCAAATACAATAATGAATACAAAGGTTCAATAAAGAGGTGTAAAGGCTATCGATTAGCTCGTAATCAGAACTGTCTCCATGAATCTGCTATGTAGCTTGTCATCACTATCGTATCACTAAACATATCTTTATGTTGTCATCAATATGACATCACCAAACATATCTTCATAAATCTTTTATTGTCACCAAGTTTGTCTTCATAAAATCAATTCCTTGATGAATCCTACATAGATCATAGACTCAAAAAAAAACATAGTCATGAAAATTATTAGCATCGTTAGTGAAATAATTTACGTTCACAATGCCATAAGAGATGATTCGCGACGCCACTCTTTTGACGACATATATACGCACAAAAACATATGGTACATAGAGTATGAACGTAAAAGTACAAGATGCATGATTACCTGATGCAAATGATATGTGTATATACTACATAAAACAACATTTATCAACGTAGTGATCAATGAATATCATCAAAGTATTAACAAAACATCATCATTATATCAATAAAAATGAATAAATCATCATGGTATCAACGAAAAGCATCATGATATCACCGAAAATAATCATTGTATCAACGAAACAACATCATGGCATCACCGAGAATAACCATGGTATCAACGAAACAACATCATGGTATCACCAAGAATAACCATGGTATCAACGAAACAACATCATGGTATCACCGAGAATAACCATGGTATCAACGAAACAACATCATGGTATCACCGAGAATAACCATGGTATCAACGAAACATCATCATGGTATCAACAAAAATCACCATGGAATTAACAAAATATCATCATGGAATCACCGAGAATAACCATGGTATCAACGAAACATCATCATGGCATCACCGGGAATAACCATGGTATCAATGAAATATCATCATGGTATCAACAAAAATCACCATGACCAAAGTACTAACAAAACATCATCATGGTACCATCAAAACCACTATGGTATCAACGAGAAATTATCAATAAAACGACGAAACTATATCCCTAAAAGAATAATTATACGAGAATCAAGGAACGAGTATATCATATAACAAAAGATTATATACCAACAGTAGCTCGATAGAATTTGGACGATCATCAACTGCTCGACTGAATCGGAACAATATGTAACTGGCTTCTGCAGCAAAGTTACATCAGTAACAAATATATGATTGATGAAGAGAAAATATAATTGAGAAGTTTTCAATTATGAGAAAAATCAAAAGCAATAAGTAAAATTTTGATTTTCAAACATATTTACAGTCCGCGAACGATAACCCAAAATCGGTGCAGAATTTAGAGAAACTTTCTTCTGCAAAGTTATAGACCACATCAATTCCGATGGCTCAAGCGAATAGTTTCTCATCGATTCCGATACCTGCAGCTTCTGCAAAGTTGTAGACCACATCGATTCCGATCCCTCACACGGGTAGTTTCTGCAAATCGTTTTCAATTAGCAGAAAAATCAAAACATAAAACGAAACTTGCTTTTCACGTATGTATGCAGTCCGTGAACGATAACTCAAAATAGGTGCAGAATTTGAAGAAACTTCCTTCTACAAAGTTGTAGATCACTTCGCTTCCGATCCCTTTGATGGGTAGTTTTTGCAAAATCATTTTCAATCAGGAGAAATCTCAAAAACAGAAAGCGGAAGTTGCTTTTCGGGTATGTACGCAGTCCGTGAACGATAACTCAAAATCGATGAAGAATTTGAAAAAACTTCCTTCTGCAAATTTGTAGACCACATCGATTCCGGTCTCACATGACGGTAGTTTCTGCAAAATCGTTTTCAATTAGCAGAAAAATAAAAAACAAAAAGCAAAAGTTTCTTTTCATGTATGTACGCAATCCGCGACCGATAACTCAAAATTGATGCAGAATTTGAAAATACTTTCTTTTGCAAATTTGTAGAACACATTGATTCCGGTCCCTATCTTGGGTAGTTTCTGCAAAATCTTTTTCAATTAGCAAAGAAATCAAAAACAAAAAGCGGAAGTTGGTTTTCATGCATGTACGCAGTCCGCGAACAATAACTCAAAATCGGTGAAGAATTTGAAAATACTTCTTTTTGCAAAGTTGTAGACCACATTGATTCCAGTCCCTCTCGCGGGTAGTTTCTGCAGAATCGTTTTCGATCAGGAGAAAAATTGAAAACAAAAATGTACTGCTTTGATACCATGTTGAGAGAGAAAGAGAGAGCACAGAAATAGAACCCCAAAGTGTGTAGAATACACACATGAGATGATTTGTATACAGAGGGGACCTGGGTACCATATATAGAGAAGCCATATATTGAGTAGCTTCACATATAAGCTCAACACTTACAACCACAAATAGCTCGTAGATGCGTTAGCACATGTGCTCCAATTTGCAAGGAATGCTTGGCATTGTTGTGTAGGTGCGGTCTTTGTTGTTGTTTTTCTTTCTTGTGATTTATGTCCTTCATATCCATCTATTGTTGTCATTATAGGGCTATTGCTAGATCTAAATTCAAAAAGAAGCCAATCTCATTCAGCTTGAATCTTATCATCATGGATAGATAAAGTTGAAATGCATCCATTGGAAGTTGTTTAGTAACTTGATCACAACCTCTTTTTGTTTCCATAAATATGATCATTTTACTTCCATCCATCATTCGCTTTAGTAAATCTGGCAATTTTGAGTATTTCTCTTTCTCATTCTAAAGCGAATGATGGATGGAAGTAAAGTGATCATATTTATGGAAACAAAAAGAGGTTGTGATCAAGTTACTAAACAACTTCCAATGGATGAAATAAAATTGTTTTGATTTAAGATTCAAAACCCATGTTTGCTAGGGTCTTTTTAATTCTTTGCCTTCTTTGTATCACTGGTGCCGACATGTTTCTCCATTGCTATCAATTTAATACTGCAGACATAAGAACTAGATGTTCAGTTAAAATAAATAAAAAAACTTTTCAATATATTAGAAAAACAATCACTAAGAAATCAATCAAATCTACACAATATGAGATTTGCAATGCACTCTAGTCAATTCCACATATCGACCACATATGTTCTGAGAGGACATACACATTGCGATGCACTCTCTACATGACATTATGGAAACAAAAATAATATGAAATTGTCAATGTAATTATAAATATAATGATGAGTTATATATTCTCTGCCATGTGAAAACAATAAGACACGACTATTTTCACATGCTACAAAGAATCATCAACATTTACATTGAAATGATGATAATTATTTTCAAAACACACATGAAAGAAATAATGTCGATGATTGACCATCTCATGCACTAACAATCTTTTAAATATAATACATTATTTACTCCCTATATAAACCAATGCATAAAACAAGGCAATGAAATATTCAATACAATTACACAATTGAGCAATGAGGACTACTTGTACCCAATCAAGAATTGTAGCCCCCTTATGCATCCAATTCAATATATAAAAGCTACTTTCACCCAATTAAGGATTATAGCTCTCATATTGTGCAGTGGAAATGTTCAAATCTATGATGTGGAAAAATGCAAGACTTCAAGGATCTTCATACACCGAGTACACTAGTACAAGATATCCGACCCTTGACTATCAACTCGTTATTTAAATATGCTCATCTTCTAAAACCAACCAACTACAGCCCTTTTATGGAACAATGGCTTCGTCACAATGAGCATGACTCTCCAAATTCTCAATTTTTTTTGGTTTAGTACCTTTATGCTTGATGAAGGATTTAAATATTTTTAGAAGTGGTTACCGAATTAAGAATCACGTTCGGCCCAAGAAAAGGACCTGTGACTCTGTAACCTTAGGTCAATTCACAAGGAGATGACTATACCCGGTGCTCGGATATACTCCCTAGGGGTTTCCCTAGTTAAAATGCCAAAGTAAGAAGAGGTTTACTATATACATTCTAGCCCTCCGGGCTTTCCTATTTTTCCGGCGGGCCCGCCGGTAAAACACTGCAGTCCGGCGGGCACCGCAGGGAAGATGGGAAAGCCCGACGGGCCTACCGGCTCTATTGGTTTTTGCAGGTCACCATCAAGATCATGTTAACAACTAACGTGATCACGTGATTTTCTTGGGTAAATACTATAGTTATTAACGCAATCACACGATTGTGATTACGTTAATGAAATCCCTGTCAAGGACCATAGATTTTTGCACACTAGTGGCATTCTTAAATGTATGCCATGATGCATGTAAAGAACATAGAATGAAAATGGATTTCAATTCCGCATCAAAATTAAGCTTTTTCAATGTCAACTGAGTTGAGGATTGTAAGTTCCAATTGATGTTTTCATCATAAAAATAAAAAATCATTGAAATTACAAGAAATCATCACGAAATAATTATATGAAGTAAAAACTATCTAGATCACCAAAAATCGTTATGCAAGAACATCATGGCATCATAAAATAAATATATAGAATAATAAACATAACAAAATATCATAAAACAATATCATGAAATCACAAAACGGTCATCTTAATCATTCCAAATGAGCTTAAAATAACAACATGGTATAATGAATTGACTTCATGCAATAATAATTCTTTCAATTATAATAAATCATCATCATGAAAAAATATCATCGTATTAAAATGACTCTATCTAACAAAAAACTATCTCAATTATACTAAGTCATCCATGAAACAATGCTATGGAACATAAAACCATTTCAATAAAAAACCATTCGTATTATCATGAAACTGTATCATTGTATTATAAAAGAACTCCACGAATGAATAAAATTCTTACTAACAAAATAAATAGAAACGACTTCTAATAATTATGAAAAATATAGCATATCTTATAGAACAACTCCATGAAAAAATAACTATCTCCGAAAAAAATGATTATGAAAATACATCACACCATGGAGCAACTCTATAAATGAATAACCATCTTATTAATAAATAATCAATATGAATGGATTCTAATATCACCTTGAAAATACATCAAGACATTATAGCTCCATGAAAGAATAACCATCTGAATAAGAAATGATCTGTACGAATGATTTGTAATCACCATGAAAATGCATCATGACCTCATGAAACAACTCCATGGAATAACAATCATCTCAACGATAAAGGATTAGTATAAATGACTTCTAACATATCATGAAGTCATGAAACAACTCTATAAAAGAATAATCCTCTTAGTGACGATTGATCAATATAACCACTTTCTAATCATCATCAAAACATGTCATAGCATCATGCAAAAATTCCATGGAAGAATAATCACCTCAATGAAAAAGAATCAATACGAGCAATATTTAATCATCAAGAAAATGTATCATGGCATCATGGAACAACTCTATAAACCAATAATCATATCAGTAATAAACGACTAGTACGAACAAGTTTTAATCACTATGAAAATGTGTCATGGCATCAATAAACAACTCCATATAAGAATAACCATTTCAATAGTAAACAATCAATACAAAAAAGAATTATTCATCAAGAAAATGTATCATGGAATTATGAAACAACTCTATGGAAGAATAACCTTATCAACAAGATGAATGATTAGTACGAACGACTTTTTATCATCATCGAAGCGTATCATGGAATCATGGAACAACTCCATGGCATTATACAAAACAATCAATACAAATAACTTGTAATCATCATGCAAACGTATCATGGCATCGTGGAATATCTCCATGAAATACTAACCATTTTAATAAAATGAACGATCAATAATAACGCCTTGTCATCATCATGAAAACGCATCATGGCACCATGAAACAACTCCATGAAATAATAACCATATCAATAATAGAACAATCAGTACCAACAACTTGTAATCATCATGGAAATGCATCATGACATCATGGAATTACTCCATGGAATAAAGCGCGTTATGGCATCATGGAATAACTCCATGGAATAATAATAATCTTAGTAACAAACGGTCAATATGAACGCCTTGTAATCATCATGAAAATGCATCATGGCATCATAGAATAACTCCATGGAGTAATCATCATTTTAAAATAGAAAATATAAAAGAATGAATAATACGATCCACTTCTATCATCATCATGAAAACACATCATGGAACAACTCCATGGAGTAATAACCATCTTAAAAATGATTGATTAGTAATAATGACTCCTAATCATCACATAAAATTATAAATTTCAATAAGAAACGATCATAAGTAAAGACTATAAGTTTTTTATATTTTGGCTGAAAATAGATTATTAAAATGTATCTCTTTGATAAATTATCAAAATTATAACTTTTTCACGTCTATATGTAAATAAATGATATAAATCAATAAATTAAAATGTTCAAATATAACTCTTTGATTTTTACAATCAAAAGAGAAAAAAATTCAAATAAAACTCTTCAATAAATCGTTAAAGTATAACTCTTTGATAAATCATCAAAAATATAATCATCGACATTCATAAAGAAGAGAAATAATGTGAACTTTCAAAGTATAAGTATCGATATCGATTAAAGATTATAAAATAAATCATCTAAATTGTAAGTATTTGAGATGTAACTATATAAATCATTGAAACATAACACTTTAATAATCATACGAAAAGAATAAAAAGAATTATTCAAACATAAGTTCTTAACGTGAATCTTCGAGTACAACACAGATTATCAAGATGTATAACTGTCAGTAATTTCAATAATAAATATATATATATATATATATATATATATATATATATATATATATATCGATTTGATCTTTATCATAGATTACACACAATTGAAACAAAAAGCAAACTACAAAGATTTCAAGTGATATGACTTTGATGTAACTCGATGTATACGCATCAAAATATATGTGATATATATGAATTATAAGTATAGAGATCAATCAATTTATGTACTTCTTTCAATATATAAAGCAAATTGAAGATGATGTAAATTTAACATGCTTAATTTTTAATTTATTTCTTTTATATAAACCGCATTGCATATGATTTATAAAAAGAAAATCAAGAATTATACAATAAGAAGAATTAAAGATATTGTAATTTCAATATTCTAAACTTTTACTCTATTTCTTTTACACAAATCGAACTGCATATAATCCATGAAAAGTAAATCCAAGAATCATGTAACAAAAAACTCAACACGTATCAATATAGATATCTAATTGAATACAACATAATTAACTCTTGATCCAAGTTTCTTTATGCAAATCTAATTGAATATGATGCATGAAAGGTAAATTAAAGATCATAACACAAATAGATTTGAAATTTTAAAAACTCATACCTCTTGATGATTTTAATTGAAAATGTATTGAAAATAGTTATCAACTTCTTGCAAGTCACTTTTGGTGTAGAATTTGACAAATCTAATATGATCAGCAGCTCCGGAACGTGTCAAAACCTTGATAACGACTCTTCAAACATTGAAATCCGAGTTTCAAGCAGAAAGTTATGATGCTTTTATATTTTGCTGAATTGTAGATTTTTGTTGCGCGCTCGCAAGGTACATTCGTGCGAGACAAAAAACGCTCTATTTTTGTGAAGGAAAAGCAACCACGCTTTGATACCTGGTTGAGAAGTATCATAATAACTAATATTTAATTCTCCTAAATGATTTTCTCATGTTAAACTGATCATTTAATATGGTGAAGTGCCCGAGGATAAAAAGCTAGAATATTGGTTAAGCTGGTAGACCGACCACAATAGGGATCCAAAGCAGGGAAAATAGGATCCAAAGGGGGGGGCATCTACAAAAGAGCAATGTGCAACAATGGGCTTTAAAGACCCTAAGGTTCAGCCCATTAAGACTTCCAAAATGCTAAGGTTCCAAAATTCAAAGGTTATGTCCAAAGGTCAAACACTAGCAAAATTGGATGCTTTGTATGGATGAGACAGAAACACACACACACACACACACACACACACACACACACACAAGCCTCCTTCACAAAAAGGGAATGAGGGACACGTGTCAGCTCCCTAGCCCAGATGCCCACAAGGTGTACTCAAATCCTATCGGATGGCCATGGAGGTGGACCAATGAGAATTAGGCTAGAGTAGATATACTTCAATTAGATTAAAAACACTTGATAAAGGAACCAATAAGAATTAATCTCTCTAGAAGATTATTGAACAGTCTATCGAGGGATCCAATGAGCATTCAACAACCCGATGGTTTGCCTGATTCATATTGGCTAGGAGACAAAGGGGTCCAATGAGAGTTTAGTTGCATCAATTAATCACCTAAAGCTCTCACGAAAGGCGAAAGGGGGACACATGTCAGAAGGCTATCATTTATACTCCATTAATCCTATTAGCTAAGCCTAGAGCGTTCCAATGGGGTGGTAGCATGAGGGGTCGACCAAGAGAGAGAGGGGGCTGATTATCTCAAGTCATTATTCCACACACACTCACACAAGTTCATGTGTGAATCAAGAAGACTATCTCTTCTTCTCAAGCTTTAAAGGAAAGCTTATCACCTACTCCAAGGCTGTGAGAAGGGAGGCCTACACCAACAACTCTTGGCTTTGTGATGCAAATCCATCCAAGAGCCAAGCTTCAATGCATGCTCATTTCCTCTACTAAGCTAAGCTATGCTAATATGAGTGATTATGTGAGGAGATGTACATCTTTCTTGTCAGACTACTCCTTCTTCCTCTCGATCTACTCTTGTACCCCGCTAGCTCTCACCACCTTCGAAGGTGTGTGAGGTCTTGGGCCTGAGACCGTGATGGAATTGATGTTGCGTTTTATAAGTGTTTTTCTTAGTGCTTGAAGCTTCCATCTTCATTGCACTAGCTAGTATTGAAGGAACACAAAGAATTGTATTGTAAAATGACTCTCTTGATGCGAGAAACCTATAATACAAGGCCTTTTGGAGGGGGGACCGGCTCCATGTACATCCGGTCCTCAACTGTTGTCAATAGCTTAATTTCTCTCTCTTTTGAAGTATTGTTCATGCTATCTAAGTAGGTATTATGTATTTTGTTGCGGACTCAAAAAACATAGTCATGAAAATTTTCAGCATCGTTAGTGAAATAATTACATTCACAATGCCATAAGAGATGGTTCGCTACACCACTCTTTTGACAAGATATGTACTCACGACAACATATGTGTACATAAAGTATGAACGTAAAAGTTCAAGATGCGTGATTACATGATGTAAATGACATGTATATATACTACATAAAACGATATTTATCATCAACGTAGTCATATCAATGAATATCATCAAAGTATTAACAGAAAATCATCATTGTATCAATAAAAATAAATAAATCATCATGGTATCACCGAGAAGCATCATGGTATCACCGAGAATAATCATTGTATCAACGAAACAACATCATGGTATCAGCGAGAATAGCCATGGTATCAATGAGACAACATCATGGTATCACCAAGAATAATCATTGTTGTTGGAGCTATATATGGCTCACTCTAGTGAACTTGGTCTCACCTATATATTTGTATCTTGTCCTCAATATGAATCAGTCTTTGGGAGCGTATATGGTGTGTCTCTTGTCTCATCTCTCTCTCTTTCTCTCTACATCTCAACATGGTATCAGAGTGGTAACGATCACGCGCCGATTCAATTCATGGTGACACAACAGTATGTGTATGTGATTCGCATGTAAGATTCAAAATTGCTACAAATTTTATTTTTGAGCGTTGATTCTTGTTAACGAAAGAATCGCACTATTCTCAATGCTATAAGATGTATGCTGATTCATTCTGGCTTATCTCGTGCTTTCTGGGCTGAAGCTACTTTGACAGCAACATTTATTTAGAATCATCTTCCTACTACTGCACCCTCTGGTAAGATACCCATCACAGCATGGACAAGTGACATTCCTTCTGTATCTCCTTTTCAAACCTTTGGATGTATTGCTTATATTCATGTTCCCAAAGAAACACGAACAAAGCTTGATGCTCCTGGTCTTAAAGTTATTTTTATTGGATATTTTGACACTTCCAAAGGCTAAAAATTCTATGACCCTTCCTCCAAGAAAGTAATTGTGAATTGTGATGCTACTTTTAACGAACAGCTTATGGGAGGCTCATGGTCCATGGATGATTCTGATGATACTAAATCATTGCTTCAGGCTTTTCCATTTCTTTCAGAAGATGAAACTCTTCCTATAGATCAAATTTCCTCTTCACAACCATCCATTCCAAATGTTGCCAATGATGATATTGATATTTTTGTTGATCTGCCTATTAATTTTGAACATGGCTCATGTCATGTCTATGATGACGATATTGCTGATAATGCTTTTTCTACTTCTGAAGATCCCGTTACTTATGATGAAGCTATCTCTTCACCACAAAAGGATCAATGGCAAGAGGCTATGGAAGCAGAGTACGATTCTCTTATCTCTAAAGGTACATGGATACTAACTGAATTACCTCCTGGTCGTACAACTATTAAATGTAAGTGGGTATATAAGACAAAAGTAAAAGCAGATGGATCTTTTGATAAGTTCAAGGCGCGTTTAGTTGCAAAAGGTTACTCCCAAGTAGCTGGTGTTGATTATCAAGAGACTTTTTCACCAGTTGTTCGCATTACAAGTGTTCGAGTTTTATTGGCATTTGCTGTTCAATTTGATTTAGAAGCTCATCAAATGGATGTGCGAATTGCTTTTCTTAATGGTGACTTGGAAGAGGAAATTTATATGGAACAACCAGAAGGGTTGTTATTCCAGGTAAAGAAGACCTTGTTGCTCAACTCCATAAGGCACTATATGGTCTCAAACAAGCTTCGCGAGCCTGGTATACAAAATTTGATATTTTTCTCACCTCTAAAGGATTCATCTCTTGCTCGTCAGACCCCAACTTATACATAAAATGCCAAGGTAGCAGTTTTGTGCTTCTTGCTCTTTATGTGGATGATACCATCCTTGTTTCCAATGATTTGGGATTTCTTCAACAAGTCAAAAAGTTATTGTCTTCTGTATTCGATATGGTGGATCTTGGAGAGATTCACTCTTGTCTTGGCATTCAAATCCAACGAAACCGTACAAAAGGTATTTTATTCCTTCGATAGTCAAAGTTTATTGCAGATACTATTCAAAAATTTGGTATGGAATCTGCACATTCAGCCAACACACCTTGTCTTGTGAGCTCTGCGAAGAATACTTCTGACAATGGCGGTCAACTTGTCACAAATCAACCTTATGCTAACTTGATTGGATGTCTACAGTTTGTTGGCATGAACACTCGTCCTGATATTCTGTTTGCTGCTAATTATCTTGGACAACATCTCGCATGTCCTTCTCTTAAGCATTGGTCTGCTACAAAGCGTGTATTGAAATACTTGAAAGGCAGATTTTGGTTTAGTCTATCGACGACAACTCACATCGGATTCTATGCAATCTCTTTCTCTTTTGGGTTACACAGATGCAGATTGGGCAAGATCACATTTATCTATGCGATCTACTAGTGGAAATTGCTTCTTTATAAATGGTTGTCTTGTTTCTTGGACCAGTAAGAAACAACGTTGTGTTGCAGTTTCTACGGCTGAGTCAGAATATGTTGCGGCATCACTTGCAGCTCGTGAGTTGATTTGGCTTCGACAAATGCTGGTTGATATCGGTCACTCTCCTCTTTCTAGCACACCCTTGCGGTGCGACAACCAAAGTGCTACTAGTCTTGCAAAAGACTATGTTCAACATAATAAGTCAAAGCACATTGTTGTCCATTATCATTATGTCAGGTATGAAGTACGCAAAGGAACTATTATGGATGAACACTGTCCAAGTGACCAGATGATTGCAGACATTTTGACCAAAGGCCTCAATGAGTCACGTTTCATCCTCTTGCGCTCAGAGCTTGGAGTTGCTTCGGCCTCACTCTTTCTAGATTAGCTTCTTTGCTATTGTAATAGCTTCGTACATATGACATTGTAATCTTTTAGGTACCATGCACTATGCACACTCCACATTTGCACCTTGTGATATATAAGTCACTTGAATATTTGTACATAGATGCACAATTCACTTTCACATCATCACCGCTGGTTCATATTTCACATTGTATAGGGGCTTGGGTTTTTCCCTTAAACTTCCCAAGGGTTTTTTCATCCAAAGCTAGAGACCTTTGTTTGAGTGGGGGTGTTGGAGCTATATATGGCTCACTCTACTGAACTTGGTCTCACCTATATATTTGTATCTTGTCCTCAATATGAATCAGTCTTTGGGAGCGTATATGGTGTGTCTCTTGTCTCATCTCTCTCTCTTTCTCTCTACATCTCAACAATTGTATCAACGAAACAACATCATGGTATCACCGAGAATAACCATGGTATCAACGAACCAACATCATGGTATCAACGAAACAAGATCATGGTATCATCAAGAATAACCATGGTATCAATGAAACAACATCATGGTATCACCGAGAATAACCATGGTATGAACGAAATATCATCATGGTATCACCGAAAATCATCATGATCAAAGTACTAACAAAACATCATGATGGTACCATCAACATCACTATGGTATCAAGAAGAGGTTATTAATAAAACAACGTAGACTATATCTCTAGAAGAATAATTATACCAGAATCAATGAAGGCATATATCATATAACAAAAGATCATGTACCATCACTACCTCGACGGAATGTGGACGATCATCAATGGCTCGATTGAATCAAAACGATATTCATGACAGATATCCATGGAAAGATCTATAGACATTTGATATCTTGAAATATAGGTATCCAAGAATAAATCATCAGTAAATGTCTCAGAACATATTAGACAGCTTGAAATAGTATAGACTTTTGAGAACATATATCTATAACACTGATGCGGTTTGTAACTGTCTTTTACAGTAAATTTACGTCAGTAACAAATATATGATTGATGAAGAGAAAAATATAATTGATAAGTTTTAAATTAGGAGGAAAATGAAAAGCAAAAAGAAAAATTTGCTTTTTAAACATGTTCCTAGTCTGAGAACGATAACCCAAAATCGATACAGAATTTAGAGAAACTTTCTTTTGCAAAGTTGTAGACCACATTGATTCCGTTGGCTGTGGCGAATAGTTTCTACAAAATAGTTTTCAATTAGGAGATAAATCGAAAACAAAAAGCAAAAGTTGCTTTTCAAACATGTATGCAGTCTGCGAACGATAACTTGAAATCGATGCAGAATTTTAAAAAAATTTATTCTGCAAAGTTCTAGAGCACATTGATTATGGTGCCTCGCACGGGATGCTTTTGCAAAATCATGTTTGATTAGGAGAAAAAATGGAAACAAAAAATGAAAGTTGCTTTTTAGACATGTACGTAGTCTGCGAGAACGATAAGTCAAAGTCAGTGCAGAATTTGGAAAAACTTTCTTCTACAAAGTTGTAGAACACATCAATTCGAGTGCTTCACGAGTGTTGTTTCTGAAAATCGGTTTCAATCAAGAGAAAATTTGAAAACAAAAAGTGAAAGTCGGTTTTCAGACATGTATGCAGTCTGCGAACGATAACTCCAATCGCTGCAGAATTTCAAAAAAGTTTCTTCTGCAACGTTGTAAACCACATCAATTCCAATGCCTCACACGGGTTGTTTTTGCAAAATCATTTTCAACTAGGACAAAAAATGAAAACAAAAAGCAAAAGTTGCTTTTCAGACATGTATACAGTCCACGAACGATAACTCAAAATGGGTGCAGAATTTGAAAAAAGTTTCTTTTGGAAAGTTGTAGACCACATTGATTGGGGTGCCTTATGCGGAGTTGTTTTTGCAAAATCGGGTAGTTTCTGCAAAATCGTTTCTAATTAAGAGAAAAATTAAAAACAAAGACGTCCTACTCTGATACATGTTGAGAGAGAAAGAGCTCCTTGTGGCTCTGCTCTTTGCAGCTTCTTGTAGAATCTCAACTTGCAATGGCGCTTGGGAGGTGGTTGGGGGGCCTCTTCATGAGAATAATAATATTCATCATCATTGCTTCACTCATCATTGTTAGGTTGATTAGAGACATGGCACCGATTTCCCTGGGTAGTGACTTGCCGGTCACATTTTGGTGACTTGGGCCGGAAGGCATCGCGTCCATCCCTCTTGGCAATGTCTTTTAACCCACCCTATGATTCACTAGGATGTTGTCCCCTTCCCACGGTGGATGCTTATTGTGTTGAGCTTATATGTGAAGCTATTCAATATATGGCTTCTCTATATATGGCACCCAGGTCTCCTCTATATATACATCATCTCATGTGTGTATTCTACACACACTTTGGGGTTCTACTTCTCTATTCTCTCCTTCTCTCTCAACATGGTATCAGAGCAGTACGTTTTTGTTTTTGTTTTTTCTCTTGATCAAAATCGATTTTGCAAAAACTACCCGCTGGAGGGATTGGAATCGATGTGGTCTACAGCTTTGCAAAAGTAAGTTTTCTCAAATTCTGCACCGATTTTGAGTTATCGTTTGCGGACTGCGTACATACCTGAAAAACAACTTCCGCGTTTTGTTTTTGCTTTTTCTGCTAATTGGAAACGATTTTGCAGAAACTACTCGCAAAAGAGACTGGAATCGATGTGGTCTACAACTTTGCAGAAAGAAGTTTTTCCAAACTCTGCACCGATTTTGAGTTATCGTTCGCGGACTGCGTACATACCTGAAAAGCAAATTCCGCTTTTTGTTTTTGATTTTTCTGCTAATTGGAAACGATTTTGCAGAAACTACCCGCGTGGGAGACCGGAATCAATGTGGTCTACAACTTTGCAGAAGGAGGTTTTTTCAAATTCTGCACCAATTTTGAGTTATCGTTCGCGGACTACGTACATACCTGAAAAGCAAATTCCGCTTTTTGTTTTTGATTTTTCTGCTAATTGGAAACGATTTTGCAGAAACTACCCGCGTGGGAGACCGGAATCAATGTGGTCTACAACTTTGCAGAGAGAAGTGTTTTAAAATTCTGCACCGATTTTGAGTTATCGTTCGCGGACTGTGTACATACCTGAAAAGCAACTTTTGCTTTTTGTTTTTGATTTTTCTGTTAATTGGAAACGATTTTGCAGAAACTACCCGCGTAGGAGACCGGAATCGATGTGGTCTACAACTTTGCAGAAGAAAGTGTTTTCAAATTCTGCACCGATTTTGAGTTATCGTTCGCGGACTGCGTACATACATAAAAAGCAATTTCCGTTTTTTGTTTTTTATTTTTCTGCTTATTGAAAACGATTTTGCAGAAACTACCCGCGTGAGAGACCGGAATCGATGTGTTCTACAACTTTGCAGAAGAAACTACCCACTATGGGGATTGGAATCGATGTGGTCTATAACTTTGCAGAAGAAAGTTTCTCTAAATTCTGCACCGATTTTGGGTTATCGTCTCGGATTGCGAATATGTTTGAAAATCAAAATTTTACTTTTTGCTTTTGATTTTTCTCATAATTGAAAACTTCTCAATTATATTTTTCTTCATCAATCATATATTTGTTACTGACGTAACTTTGCTGCAGAAGCCAGTTACACATCGTTCTGATTCAGTCGAGCCGTTGATGATCGTCCAAATTCTATCGAGCTACTGTTGGTACATGATCTTTTGTTATATGATATACTCGTTCATTGATTCTCGTATAATTATTCTTTTAGAGATATAGTTTACGTCGTTTTATTGATAATTCTCATTGATACCATAGTGATTTTGATGGTACCATGATGATGTTTTGTTAATACTTTGGTCATGGTGATTTTCGTTGATACCATGATGATATGTCATTGATACCATGGTTATTCTCGGTGGTGCCATGATGATATTTCATTGATACCATGGTTATTCTCGGTGATGCCATGATGATGCTTCGTTGATACCATGGTTATTTTCGGTGATGCCATGATGTTGTTTCGTTGATTCCATGGTGATTTTTGTTGATACCATGATGATGTTTTGTTGATACCATGGTTATTCTCGGTGATACCATGATGTTGTTTCGTTGATACCATGGTTATTCTCGGTGATGCCATGATGATGTTTCGTTGATACCATGGTTATTCTCGGTGATGCCATGATGTTGTTTCGTTGATACAATGATTATTCTCGGTGATATCATGATGCTTTTCGTTGATACCATGGTCATTTATTCATTTTTATTGATATAATGATGATATTTTGTTAATACTTTGATGGTATTCATTGATCACTACATTGATAAATGTTGTTTTATGTAGTATATACACATATCATTTGTATCACGTAATCACACATTTTGTACTTTTACGTTTATACTTTATGTACCATATGTTGTCGTGCGTATATATGTCGTCAAAAGAGTGGCGTCGCGAACCATCTCTTATGGCATTGTGAACGTAATTATTTCATTAACGATGCTAATAATTTTCATGACATGTTCTTTTTGGAGTCTATGATCTATGTAGGATTGATCAAAGAATTAATTTTATGAAGACAAACTTGGTGACAATAAAAGATTTATGAAGATATGTTTGGTGATGCCATATTGATGACAACATGAAGACATGTTTGGTGATGCGATATTGATGACAAGCTACACAGCAGATTCACGGAGACACTTTTGATTACAAGCTAATCGATAGCTTTTATACCTCTTTATTGAACCTTTGTATTCATTATTGTATTTGATAGGATAGGAGTAATGTAACTCCTCATAAAACATTCATTGTAAAAGAAGTGATGTAGCTCCTCGTAAACATTTGTATATTTAATGATTTTTATAATATAACGGTGGGTGTATATAGAGCTGTGGGTTTTTCCCTTGATCCCCCAAGGGTTTTTTCATCCACAGTTAGGGACCCTTATTTGAGCGGGGGTGTTGAGCTTATATGTGAAGCTACTCAATATATGGATTCTCTATATATGGCACCCAGGTCCCCTCTATATATACATCATCTCATGTGTGTATTCTACACACACTTTGGGGTTCTACTTCTGTGTTCTCTCCTTCTCTCTCAACAGTATACCAGGAAGATCGTCCGGAAACACATCCTTAAATTCATGTAAGAGATCTTCTATAAATTCTGGATTTGTCTCTTTCTCTTTATCCCCAGATTCTTCTTTAATCTCATTAGCAAACACAAGAAATGTCTCACACTCTTATCTAAGTCACCTTATCAATTCCATGACCAAAACTAGATTTAGAATCGCTTTCTTTCTACGAAGAGTGTGACTTATCATCCGTTTTCTTTCTATGTTCTCTCCTTGTCTCTCAACAGTATACCAGGAAGATCGTCCGGAAACACATCCTTAAATTCATGTAAGAGATCTTCTATAAATTCTGGATTTGTCTCTTTCTCTTTATCCCCAGATTCTTCTGTAATCTCATTAGCAAACACAAGAAATGTCTCACACTCTTATCTAAGTCACCTTATCAATTCCATGACCAAAACTAGATTTAGAATCGCTTTCTTTCTACGAAGAGTGTGACTTATCATCCGTTTTCTTTCTTAACAATCAATCAAAACATGATTTTCAATCATCTAATTGATACCAATGATGACATCATGCATATCAATGTTTATGATATAGGAACCATCTTTATGCTTCCGACTCTTCAAAGAAAAAAAAAATTCTACTAACTCTTTTGTGAAACTATTATTACCACTCGTTAAGTCCAGAAGTCTTTTAACTTCTCAATTTAATTTCTCAATCAATTTAGACAATAAGAAGCAATGAATACTATCCAAATCAATTAAGAAATTCAAATTTAAATCTCAACTTTTACGCATAAATTCGATCAAAGGACGTATCAAAAACATAAAACATCACAAAGAAGGGGTAGATGACTTACCTTTATCGTACGCATCGCCAAAAGTCTCCAATTGAGCCATCTTGGTACGTATTGTCTTATCGATCACCTTGCTCGAGCATTCGAAAGTCTGGTGGTCGTGTTCTGGATATTGAAAGTATAATCCAAATCTTTAAGTTCTATAATCCACGCTTTTAAATCTTCGCATATCTTTCTTATGCCATCAAACTCTTTATCTTAGCCTTTGTTAAGAATGATTTGGTTGTCACTTTTCCCATATTGTCATCGTTTCTTTTTCGCGTTGACGACCTCTACGTCCACCATCACCACTTCCACCATCGCCAAGTGTCCGAGCGTCGCCAGAATGATTATTGTTTCCTGGTGGTGTAGCATGATTTTTGCCTTCATGTTTTGCATCAAGGTCCACATAGATATCAGGCTCTCGTGCTGCTTTGCCCCGCAGAGCCTCAACATGCTCCCGATTTTCTTGTTCTAAATCTTCTCATAGTCACGGAATAAGGTCTTCTTGCTCTTTCATCCTCCTCTCGTATCCTTCCATGTCCAGAATCAACCGCTTGCTCTGATACCACGTGTCATAGGAACAGAATAATAGAGATAGGCAGCAAAAGATAGAGAAAGAGATCTTTGTATTGATGAATCATTGTAGAGTTTTGATAGAACAGAGGAACAATTGAATATGGGCGCACTCCGTTTACGGAGCTCGAACCTCCCGACCACCCCCGAGCTTCAGTTCGCTTGCATGCAGCGTCTCACTGGCACTCGCTCTCACACTCGCACTCACACTCGCATAAGAGGACTCGCACTCACAGTAGAGGAGATCTGTTAATGATCCTTAAACGAACCATACGTCTTCTTTAATCCTTCTTTTCCTCGGCAAGCATGCGGCTTCTCAAAATAGTCGCTTTTTAGGTGTCCAATCAACTCGATTTTTGCACCAAGTATACCTGCGAGAATAAGATAAGCTAAGCGATCCGTAAAGGTTAGATTATTATCATGACACTTTGCACAGATCCGGTTTCACACACTGATTTCTGCATCGCCTACAAAATAGTCAAAAGAACATACTTGTGCAACCAATTCAACATGATAATCAAAGTTAAAAAAACAAATTTATATACCTTCATAATCTCAATTGCAATACTCTACCATGAAGAAACAATCCACTTCTTGGTTGATAGCAGGGACAGCTGTATGATGTTATATGTTTGCTTGTCCCTGTGTATACTACACTGCTCCTGCCTTCTATTTGTTTTCATCATAACTTCTACAAACGAACTCAGAACAGAGCAATCTAGGTACTCAAAACGACGGGAATAAGTCTGGTCTACAAGGTTGCTTAGACAGAATTGCGAAAAACGTCTTTCTTTGGCTGAAAACGCAACTTTTAGGTCGCGACTCAAAAAACCTCTATTTTTGGGTCTCCACTACTTTTTTCAACTTATTTTAAGCCTACCCATGCATTTTAAGTTAAAGCACATAAATATAAAATATTGATATTAATAAAAATCTCAATTTTACTATTTATAGACAAACTATCTATTATTCATTAATCTTTATCAAATATGTCTTTAGTTTATTATTTAAAAAAAGAATAAATATTCTCTTTTAATATCTCAAACTCATTCATATAAGCTCTATTTAATAGACTATTCAACAGTCTTTCAAATCGTGCTAAACGAAAGATATGTCCTACTACATTCTTGTCGACTTTAAGAACTTCAAAGATTAGTCCTGTTACAGTTTGAGAAGTTGGACTTTCCACCACATTAGATCACAAAACTAGAATTAGACGACGAAAAGGAAGAATTTGTCGTACTTTTTTTTTCCCTTCTGTAGCAGCGATGAATATAGCCTTCGCGAGCATGCTGATCAACGTCAACACTGATTGCCAAGGGGATAACATGGCAATGGAGCGAACAACATGGTCATAGCCAATTTTTCTGTTACCACAATATGGGTGCCTTGGGCCCAGAACAACACAATTCTGGCAACATCTCCATCAGGGAGGAGTACTAAATGGCGGCCTACGTACCATCCAACAACATGAAGGTCTACTACATGCACATAAGGTATTGCCCCCGCCCACTCGCAATGTAGTTGTGCCTACCATTCCCTTGTCATGTAGTGCCCACCATGTGCCTTGGCATGCAGTGAGCGTTAATCAAGCGCCACTAACGTGCCATCTGCTACCGACGGAGGTCGTGGCGCCCCTACAAAATATACAAATACTATGCTATATACAACGAAATACACGAATCTGCATACCTGACGCATCCACTAGCACATAATCAACGTTGTACGCGAACAGAGAGAGACAGCAAGCGAGAGAGAGGAAGAGAATAGGCGTAGACGCACCTCCTAGAGCGGAGTGCTACGCCTGGCATGGCGAGAGAGGAGAGAAGAGAGGAAGGAGAATGAGACGGACACTGGGTGCAATCTCCCCCCATGCAAGAGTGACCATTTCCCTCTTGCATGTATTTGTTTTATAGATTTCTTGAATGGTCATATTGGTTACAGACTGGCCGGCCGGTCATAAATGGCCAAAGCTCATAAAAGAGAGATTGAATAATAAAATGTACAATGTATATATTTTCATTCGCATAGGCCTAGCTCGGTCCAGTCTTTTCCACCTGCCACCTACAATAAAA
Source organism: Adiantum capillus-veneris (assembly GCF_014529385.1). Taxonomy (NCBI): domain Eukaryota; kingdom Viridiplantae; phylum Streptophyta; class Polypodiopsida; order Polypodiales; family Pteridaceae; genus Adiantum; species Adiantum capillus-veneris. Next base: position 60,775,227 of record NC_140940.1, on the reverse strand, counting down.
TAGTAAAATATCAATTCCATAACATACCTCTTCGTTGGAAAGCAACTGTCCTCAGTTGCGAAGATAAAAATCTGCAAACAATACTTGTCAGAAACAATGATTAGAAATCTGGATCAAATAGTAAAAGAAAAATCCATAAAATTAGTCAACATTGCTTCTGCCTGCCGTCATCCACATACTACCTATTCTAGTGTCCCATACCACTAGAATAAGCAATATATGTCATACCCTGATGAATCAGGATATCATTGGTCACACTCATCATCAATCTCATAATGTCAAGTATCATCACATAAACACTGCCGTGATAAAATAATTATCAGATACCAACTCCCAATCAAATTCCAATTTCGCAATATAAGTCCAAATCCAAATCACTTTCATTATGTACCCGGGTAACAAAATCATACCAGTTGCAGTCGTAGCCAGCCACTGCAGCATGATTTTGTGATTAGTGTTGCCTAAATCGACGAATCTACACCAATAAGACGTGCTGCCTAGATCGGCGAATCTGCACTAATGCCGCCTAAATCGGCCAATCTACATGGGGTATAAGTTTAGAAATCATGAAGCTGTAAAGTATCAATGTGCTGCCTAAATCGGCGGATCTGCACCAAGATGACTATCTACACACTGCCTAAACCGGCGGACCTGTGTGTCTGTGACCAATGAACTAGGCGAGGCATAAAAAACATTAAAAAAATGTACTACTTGGTTCCTACCACATTGTAGTAAGGTTGAGTAACAAAGTACTGACAAACTGCTATTCATTAACTGAAGGCACCTAGGTTCATGTGAGTAGCTGCATAGCTCAGAGAATGAAGGTAAGTAAAAGGGCCTTGCCTTCTTTCAAAATAAATAAAAATAGATGGGAATCAGGCTGATAAGTAATCAAGATGTGTTGAATTTATGTAATCGTGTTGTTCTCTGTGGAATGGGATTAGTAGATATGTAGAAGACGATTGGTATCATATATAATAGTTGCTATCAGTGTATGATTACTTGTGTTTTTGATAACATTTTCAAAATCAAAATGAAAAAATGCGGAGAGAACTTACTTGTTTTCTCTCTGTAAATCATTAGACTCTCAATGATGTACTACATCGGAAATATGGACCAGTGTTTGCATGGGGAAAGAGGTAGAAGTAGGAGACAATTGGAACTAGCAAAAGTCGTTTCCAATGATTAGCCTTGGATCAATTAGAAAGTGAGATGGAATTCTTATATTGTCGATTGTTTTTGTTTGAATAAATGAGCAGCCCTTTGATATCGCAAACTGTTATTTCTAAGGTGCTTAATATTGTATTAATAAAATTAAAAAAATATAAAAAATAATTTTGTGTAATTAAGGACATTAACTAGTGTTTTGTCATGATGTCACGACCATACTAATGTTTACTCATGGTATCATGAGCATACCTCATGCAAAGGCCATACTATACACAGTAGATTGATCCAGCATTATGCAAACCACAAGAGATAGAGCCTTGTTGGTCAAAATTAAGGGAAGTAATTGTGTAATTAGTTGGGATAGAAGAATAAGGATCACACAAGGGGGGATACCAGTTTGCGTGTTAACGAGACACTCATACAGTAGATGTGTTTGTGTGGTCACAAGTAATGGCCATGGATGGTGTGCAAAAAATACAATCAGGATAGAGGGGTCACACTGAAAGCTTGCTCAAAATAGCATAGTTGGAATTAATAAGGATATTTTACTAGATATATGATAAACAACTACATAACTACTAATAAACTATATAAACATAATGCTTATCTACGTTCTAACCGATAACATCAAATATATAAAATTGTATATAATAATCTCTTTCTCTATATACTGTATTTTAATTTACTATTTAAAATAATAATAATAATAAATTCAATTGTGCCTAATAGCTTGAGCCGCATCAAGCCCCACTACTGTCCGACATTGATCGTTGCTAGCTATGAAGCGTAACATCAAAAGGAAACTGTCGTAAGAGACATTAAAGATTTATTGCCCGATGGGGAGAGATAGAAATGAAATGAAATGTTATATTAGTAGTTTGCAAAAGATAAAATTACCTATGAGAACAAAATGATACAATCTTGGTGCATCTAATACAATGTGTGGGTACAAAATGTGTATCTAATACAATGTGTGGGTACAAAATGATACAATCTTGGTGCATCTAATACAATGTGTGGGTACAAAATGAAATGAACTAACGTGAAATACTTAAAAATAAGACTAAACTCGTTTATTAAAATCAGCATCATCATTTGCAAGTCAGTAGTTAGAAAGGATTGCGCAGGTCGCTCACTGAAGAGCTTCGTCAATGGCCACCTTTGTAAGTAGCCGTAGTACTGGGAGGGGGCAGAGAGATAGCGAAATGAAATGAAGTCAAAAGTCCAGGGGATCAAAACTCAGACAATTCTTATCGATCTAATCCAAAGTGTGGATACATAATAAAATGAAGTACATTAAAATATTAAATTTTAAAAACGCTAAAGCTAAACCCAAAAAAAAAAAACGATAGACTAATCGCCATCAACATCGTTAATGCCCAAGGATGCGTTGTAACGAGCACCATCACAGAGTACTGCATCAGTCTCATGGAGTGTTGAAGCCCATGAGCAAGTCTTCCAACTCATCGTGTGCCAACTGAGCCCATTGCGATCGGCAGAGGGAAGCAAGAGAGACTTTGCGCGTCTTGGCATGGCCACCCTTGAAGAGATCCTAGACCTCATGAACGCCCAATTCACCATTTTGCAGCAATAGATTCGACACCATCCTAGCACCGATTCGACAGTAGGTCAGAATTATGAAAACTGAATTGGGACATCTCTAGGTATTGGATCCCAGTGGTGTCCGAAATGGACTTATTGTCCACCCAAAAAATGATGACACAGCAGCAAGACAACGTTAGAATGTTGCAGTAGGTGCTGGTCTTGATCATTGAAGTGCGTGTGTGTATAGCTGCTATGTACGCCAGAGAGAGAGAGAGCGAGAGCCGAGATCAGGCTGTTGGATTGAGACTTGCAGGAGGTGGAGTCTAATGAAACGCAGCAGTCAAATGCTCTCATGGGGTGAGAAGTTGGGTGGGGTGGTTGAAGACGTTGTGTGTGTGTAAGACAGAAGGACATTTAAATTGTGGCGGCATGGGAGAGAGAGAGAGAAATGGAATGGCAGCCTCAAAATATGGGCGCCAGTAGCTGCATGCGAGTGGGGCGGTTATTTTGAGTGGTCACAGTTGATAGCCATGCAAAGCTTCTGGGTGCTGCAGTCGAGTGGTTGTTTGAAGGAGTCGAGTGGCTCAAAGCGGCTCTGAAGTGAACGATACTAATTACATGGTGGGGTGAGTGATAGAGAGAGAGGAGGGTAAGTGAACATGAGTTGGTGACGAGCGGAAACTCAGAGAGAGATAGGGAGTGCGATGTCAATTGGAGAGAGAGAGAGAGAGAGAGAGATAGAAAACTGATCGTCACGGATTTTTGCATGGCCTGTGGATGGTTGAGGGTCTGTCGTGATTTTGTTGAATTGCTAGCGCTGCATGGGACAGTTGTTTGCTAGCTGTTGTTGACACCGATGATGTGGTCGGCATGCGAGAAAGAGAGAGAGATTGGTTTAGCGGTGTCCGCGTGTTGGGTAGGCAGAGTCGCCACAGATAAAGGTGGGGTTGAGAGCGCAGCGACTGGGAGGTGGGAGAAGTAGGTAAACCAAGAAAGATACACTTTGTGTATCTTGCGTAGCAACCTCCACACAAGCGGTGGTTGCGGGCTAAAAGGCCGAACGTCTAGAAGAGGTCCGATGGAGGTTGATTTTCCATGTCATGTACGGCCGGTAGGGCCTGTTGAATCCTCTGCAGGTGGAGTGGCGCCCCCCCAGCAGCCTGTGAGGCTGGCGCAACACAGAGACAGAGAGGGAGAGGAGGCGACAACAAAAAAAAATACGCTTTTGCTGCTGACAGCCCTACGCTTATGCTCGGACCTTGCGACTACTGCGAATCCTACATCCTTTATTGTTGAAAAAAATAAAAAATCCTTTATTATTAATATTTTCCTTAAGGGATGTTTCCCGTGATACTAATGAGAAAAATTGCTCGGATGCCTCGCCTTCTCGAACTCCTGAGATGGTTCCTAGAGCACTAAAATTCATTGATAACGGCTCTTCTTCTCTATTCCCGTCTTCTATTCCTTCAAACTCAGTCAACATTCGTACAACATTACTCGTAAAACAATGGAAATTATATGATTCCTACACATATATGCTCCTATCTAAGTACCATATCTTGTACTCTACAATAGCCTATGTCGACTAATCAAATAGTACACATAGGCTCTATTCAACCTCCTACTCGATACTTGCATGAAGGCTTTCAATAACAGAAAAAAAAAAACCTCTTCATATCCTAGAGCAGAGAAAAATTGTGAAATAAAATTAGAGATAATCATAAAAGAGAAAACTTATCTTCATGTTAATTGTGCATAGAGATCCTTTTTGCCATGATTCGTGTACACCAGGAGCGTTGATCTACGCTCTGATACCACTGCTACCGACGGAGGTCGTGGCGCCCCTGCAAAATATACAAATACTATGCTATATACAATGAAATACAGGAATCTGCATACCTGACGCATCCACTAGCACATAATCAACATTGTAAGCGAAGAGAGAGAGAGACAGCAAGCGAGAGAGAGGAAGAGAATAGGCGCAGACGCACCTCCTAGAGCGGAGTGCTACGCCTGGCACGGCAAGAGAGGAGAGAAGAGAGGAAGAAGAATGAGACGGACATTGGGTGCAATCTCCCCCCGTGCAAGAGTGACCTCTTGCACGTATTTGTTTTATAGATTTCTTGAATGGTCATATTGGTTACAGACTGGCCAGCCGGTCATAAATGGCCAAAGCTCATAAAAGAGAGATTGAATAATAAAATGTACAATGTATATATTTTCATTCGCATATAGGCCTAGCTCGGTCCAGTCTTTTCCACCTGTCACCTACAATAAAATAGTAAAATATCAATTCCATAACACCATCTCACTTGTGTTTCGACTTGCTCGCATGCTCTCTCTCTTTTCCTCTCTAGCCAACCATCAGCCAACACTCTCTATTTCCCTCAGATGCAGGCTACATTCTGCTTCTTTCTAGTCTTGCTCTCCTCCTTTTGTGGTATGCATGGCCTCGACCAACCAGTCGATGAGTGATCCGTCACAATCTTTTTGTCTCTCTCTCTACATTAGCTAGTCGATCGACAACCCTTTTTCCTCTCCCCCTTCGTTTGCTACACAAGTGACCACACTCAATTGACAACCATGAAAATCCTCTCTCTCTCTCTCTCTCTCTCTCTCTCTCTCTCTCAGTCACGCAAGTTTCTTTTTGTATCTCCCTCGTGCAGCACACATGCACACAAACCTACATCCATTGACTTGCATGCAAAGGCAGCCACCCACTACATCGAGTCGCAGTCTGACTTTCTCTGTCACTCTCTCCGTCCCTTGATGCATGCTTCCAACCCACTTGTCAATCCACCTCTACATGGTAGTGCTACAACGGGATGTGTGGCTGCCCTGCAAAATACCGAAATCATTATACTACAAGCCGTAAAACGGACAAATCTCCATACCTGGCAAATCCACGAGCACATAATCGATGATATACGCAAACAAAGAGAGATAGAGGGCGGGAGAGAGAGAAAGGAAGCCTGGAGGCACACCTCCTAGAGCAGAGTGCTACATCGGCACGGCAAGATAGAAGAGGGCAAAGGAGAGAAGAACAATGCAAGCACTGGGTGCAATCTCCCCCCGTACAAGAGTGAGCATTTTCCTCTTGCACGTATTTATTTATAGATTTCTTGAATGCCCAAATATGAGTACAAACTGGCTGGCCGGACATAATTGGCCAAAGCTCATAAAGAGCACTTGAATAATCAAATATACATAAAATGTAATATCCTTTTGCAATAGCCTAGCTCGGTCAAGCCTTTTCCACCTGTCTGCTGCAATAAAACTAAGACATCAATTCCATAACATACCTCTCCGTTGGAAAGCAACTGTCCTCAGTTGCGAAGATAAAAATCTGCAAACAATACTTGTCAAAAACAATGATTAGAAATTTGTATCAAATAGTAAAAGAAAAATCCATAAAATTAGACAACATTGCTTATGCCTGCCGTCATCCACATACTACCTATTCTAGTAGTATATGTCATACCCTGAGGAATGAGGACATCATTGGTCACACTCATCGTTCAATAATCAATTCTCATCATTCTCAAGTCCAATTCCATAAATACTGCACGAAAAAAAATCATCATATACCCTTTCGAAATCCAAATCCAAATATATGTCAACATAAATCCAAATCCAAATCCAAATATCCTTCATTTTGTATACTCGGGTAACAAAACCATACCAGTTGCAGTGGTGGCCATCCCTGCAGTATGATTTTGTGATCGGTGATTCCTAAATTAGCGAATCTACACCAATAAGACGTGCTGCCTAAATCGGTGAATCCGCACTAATGCTGCCTAAATCGACGAATCTGCACATGGTATAAGTTTAAAAACCATGAATCTGCAATTTATCAATGTGCTGCCTAAATCGGTGAATCTACACTAGGATGCGCATTTACACACTGCCTAAATCGATGAATCTATGTGCATGTGACCAATGGACGAGACAAGACATAAAGAAAAAAACAAAACAAAATATATCCTAATTGGTGGTGCCCAAATTGGAGTATGTTGCGGTCCCATAGTGCTGCACAAAACTGCTTCTCACTATCCATATCAGCTATTGTGTGTAGTTGTATATCAGCTTGATGATAAAGTTGCTCAATTTAAATTTACATTCAAGGGAAGCAACAAGCGACAATGTGAGGATGGGTAATTTTACATACTGTGATAAAGAAGCAAAAGATCTCGTTCCTTTGAAATTATCCATTTGGATTATGCTGGTTGCAAACTACTAACTGTGTACTATGAAATACATGTACGAAATAAGAACAACTTAGAAGGAAGTAGAAAGGGTGAGTTGTATCATAGGAGTATGTGAAGCCAATGTATGACAATGTAATCACATGAGAGAGAGGAATCATAATGACAAGAGGTTAAGGCAAATTATAGCAATAGATACATGGAAGAACTTACTCATTAAAGAGGATTGAAATGCTTTAGCGAAACATTGCAAAATTACGTACCTGGGAGTGGTTCGAAGAAAGGGCTTGGAGTTAAATTGTCAAATGCGAAACAATTAGTTAAAAAGGAAGGTCAGTAGTAAAATAATCAGTTGGTTAATGTTAATGAAGATAGGAAATTGGATTATCTAATAAAAAGTATAGACTAAAGCAAAGTACAAATGTCAGACCACTAGTAATGCAAGTGTCAACAAGACAAAGTTAACAACTTTGTAGTATGCAGAAAGGTTAGATCGTATAATATTTTATAGCATCACTAGTGGAGGAATTAGGCAAAACTTATGTAATGAAGATCAGTATCAATTTGACAAGGTTTACAAAAATAAGTAAAAGATGCTTCAAGAACGCATTATATACATGTTGAAAACAATCGCAGTTATTTGCGAGTCTCAATATACATTAACAATGTGTAATCAAGAAGACGTGCGGAAGACTTCTATGTCATTAATGAAAACATACAAGTGAGATATTGATCTGGCCATATCTAGGTGTTAGTTGTGCTTAGTAAGTGGAGGAGTTGTGTTTGTCAAGGAGAAAAGATAAAGAGAGTAGTGGGACTGTGAATATTGCCTTGTGAGAGTCAAGAATGTGAAGTGACTCGTTGGTGGATCCCAGTAGGATAGAAGAAGAGACTCGACATGGAGAGGAGAAAGTTGTACAATAGACGTCAAAAGTCCCCTATACTAGAGGTAAATTTATCAATAGAGTCATTATGCTTGGGAGAATAAGACGCCTATGTCTATGAGGGCCACCCCATCAGTGATGGAGGCTTGAACACAGGAACTGGACTATTTTAGCAAGGCATGGGAGACATCCAATATGACTATATTATGGTGGAGTTGATGGTCTTCAGTGACCGATGCAATACATCCCGGGACAGTGTGCGATGCAAGCAAGTCACATAAGACACTGATGTTCACTGTAGCCGTTATGTTACTGTCTTTTATTTCGTACCCAGACATGGTAGGAGATCCAACAAGATTGTAGCACATTGATCGCATAGGTCATTTGGGCCTTTGGAAGATGATTAAGATAACCAACTTACCATACGTGGTTAATTTAGTAGCATTGGAACAATCTTAGGAGACCTTAAAAAATCACCGAATGAGTGGAGAATCATGTGGGATAACTTGAAAGGTGAAGGATGGTCTACAAATATATATCTATATATTATCAAAAAGAAATTGACAGTGATGCAGCAATTGAGAATGCTATCTCAGCTTAGCATAGGAACTGCCGAGATGGACCAAGACATGATGGTGCGATAATAATAATAATAATAAAAACAGTCCCCGATGGAAAACTTGAACCGCCCCACAAATTTAGTGTGTATGCTTTGTGTTTTGCTGTTCTTAGAGCTGAACTTCCCATATGTCCCTTCTGTCAAGCTTCCAAGCTGTGGCTCGTCAATGACACATCCACTAAAAACTCCCTGAGTCTCGTTCATCGTGCATGCAAGCTGGGCAGATTTTAATATTGGAGTGCATTGTGCAAGCATTACTGCAACGCCAGCTCCGAACATTGAGAAATACTAAACACTTGAGAAAGGAGAACTAGGTTGCGAGCTTGGGTCAACCTGCAACAACTTGCAACAAACCAGGTCCGTGGGGACGTGTTGCAAGCTTTTCCCATTCTTCTTCTACGGCAGCCCCGTAGTGGAGACGTGGAGGGAGAGAGAGAGAGAGAGACTGGGCGGAACTCACAATTCAAGGAACTCACAAGGTCGTCAAAGGTAGCACAAATATGCCGCTTTTGATTCCTATTCTTACTGAGTTAACAATGTTTTCCCGTTGTCGCTTTCATGTCTATTGTGACCTCAGATACAAGAGGATTCTGCACACGCACTTTTCTTCGATTTTTGTGTTGACAGTTTCTCTGCATGTACTCCAAATGCAGGGCTGCAATAAAGCTTAAGTGCAGGTTACCTCGAAAAGTGTGTCTCCGGTTGATGGTCTCCATCCGTGCATAATCAGCTGTTGTCTCTTGCCCAACATTTGCTACTCCAAATACTATATGCAGTAAAAAGAAATGGGAGTCAACAGTGTCTGTATGGTTTGAGTGCGGACAACAGTGCATGGAACAGAAATATAAAGAGTAGTGGGTGCTCGCTACATCTCCTAACACCAATCCCTGGTAGCACGGCAGCGTCATGTGATTGCGCTCCAGTCTGGTGACGAATAGGAGAGCAGGTTCCTTGCGCCAGTCACTGAGGAGTTGCAGCACTGTCCGCTAGGGTAGGTAGTCTCCAAGGGGGTGGGGGGGCACTATTGTGTGGGTGACAGCAGTGAGAGAAATTCAAGGGAGAGCGGGAGGGGGAGGGAGAGAGAGAGATACTGATGGTTTGATTGGCCAAGAACAACTCATGCGTTGATAGCTATCAGTCGCACATGATGTTGGGCAGTGGGCCTACGATGCATGCAAGTGGAATTAGGGGTCGGTTGTTGGTGGTTGCATGCTGACTAGTTGGATGCCCTGCGTGTCCCTCACAACGATCCTGTGGACTCCAGTCTCCGCTTTGCACCTGTAGGCCACTCGTCGTGTGAGTGTAGGTAGGCTATTGGTCGTGCCTGCTGCATGGGCCGCCATCTTGGTAGGCATGCACTGGCTGTGGAGTTGCATGAGCCCCTATAGCTATTGTGACTGGTGTGCTATATGCGCCACTACTTGAGTTGTCTATTGCAAGGTAGTCTCGCAAGAGCAGGACCTCAAGGGTGTGTTGGTTGGCAGAGAAGGCCAGGAGCCATTAACCGAAATTTACAAGCACCAAATTGAGTCAGAAAAGGTTAGCTCCACAGAATGTCCATGCAAGGGCATGCAAGGTTGGGTGGCTGTGATGGCGAGAGCCAGAAACTGAGCTGGGACAGTTGGTTGGCCAATCGTTGTAGGAGGGTTGGGGGGGTTAGTCTCATGCCTACTCTGCTGCCTACAGGTCCGTGTCACGCTTTGAAAAGGAGGGTGGGGGGGGGGTTTTGGTCGTCCTTGCTGCAGTTCTGCCAAGTCCGTTACTGAGGTGACTTGGCCTACTTATGGGTGGCTTGCACTTCTTCACCAAATCTTAAGTTTGGAAGTCCGCTCCCACATCCCCGCACTACTGTTTGCTATAATCATTAGGTTCGGCATCTGCGTGTTTGCAATGGCCTGCTTTTCATTGGTATGTAGTAGTGAACCTTTGCGAGAGCACCTCAACTCACCATGGCTCTCATTAGCCCCGATTCCACCAACGCTCTCTTATGTCTCATTAGCCTCGAGAGATCTAGTTTACATAGAGAGTGTCATGCTCAATTTTTATTGAATTTCTTATGCTACTTCTATTGATTCATTGATTGACCCCCATGCTCTCACGCTTTGAAGAGGGGATCTTGTCTATTTCTTGCACAATTTTGATGACATTAAGACTACTATTCAAATACAAACTTTTCCGTAACATGCTTCATCATTCCAAGCAAAATACATACATGAGTTACTTAATGGATGCGCACGAAGATCATTGGTAATAAAGATGAGTAATTAATAGAAAAGTATTTAGCTCCGAATGTGTCACAGTCACCATTTCTATGATCCATATTTTGTCAGGAGCGATCACCTACGCTTTGATACCACTGCTACAACGGGATGCGTGGCTGCCCTGCAAAAGACCGAAAAATATACTACAAGCCGTAAAACGGACAAATCTCCATACCTGGCGAATCCACGAGCACATAATCGACGATATACGCGAATAAAGAGAGATAGAGAGCGGGAGAGAGAGAAAGGAAGCCTGGAGGTGCACCTCCTAGAGCGGAGTGTTAAGCCGGCACGGCGAGAGAGGAGAGGGAAGAGGAGAGATGAACAACGCAAGCACTAGGTGCAATCTCCCCCCGTGCAAGAGTGAGCATTTTCCTCTTGCACGTATTTATTTATAGATTTCTTGAATGCCCAAATATGAGTACAAACTGGCTGGCCGGACATAATTGGCCAAAGCTCATAAAGAGCACTTGAATAATCAAATATCCATAAAATGTAATATCCTTTTGCAATAGCCTAGCTCGGTCAAGCCTTTACCACTTGTCAGCTTCAATAAAAGTAAAATATCAATTCCATAACAAGTAGTGCATGTGTACATGGCGTCTGGCAAAGAAGAAACCACACACCATGGATCCACTTTGTACCCGATTGCCACAAGGCAGTGCAAGCACCAATCTCTTCCTGCCATTTAGCTACGTAGCCCTTTCGACAAGAAGTTTTTGGGTAGTTCCCTTATATGAAAGACTACAGTTCTCTTATATGAAAGACTATAACTTTCACACGTTTTTTTTTAAAGTTGAAATTCATAAATTATGTGGGTAGAGATTTCCACGAGTGACTGAAGAGGGTAAGAGAACCCCATATAGTAGTATACTTTCCCTTTAAGGAATTATTATCTCCTACAAAGAAATGTTTTTTTACAAGTGGGATGTGTGACTCCCTCTTGCTAACATGGAAATATTTTCTCCCATGTAGGTGAACTATCCTTTAGGGATTTATTTTCTCCAGCCAAGAGCTTCTCATTATTAATCATGAAAGCAATCTTGTTACCTATTTATTTTTGCTTTTATGGTCTTTTATTAGTAATAGATCCTTCTACCGTCACAAGAAGCACTATCAAGAGTCAACTAAATAATAGTGAAATTGCTATTTATTCATTGCCATCATTTTGAAGAGTGAAAAAATAAGACTCACCATCACTAAACTTATACTAGAATATTTTCATTGGTTTTCGTTTTCCCACGGGGGATAAAGATGCTCATTTAGGCCACCCAATGAGCACCTTTCGAGAAGCCGTATAATGATAAGGGACACGATGATAGACGCGATAATAATCGCGGATATATATCCGTAACTATTATCGCGACTATTGATGACAAACCATGATACAATCATGATACATACCAACCTACTACAAGAACGGTGATCAAACACATTGTCAATTATTTCTTCCTTTGGAATGAGTGGAGACCCAGATTCAAAAGGAGTCCTATACGCAGAGATTGTATCTCTGACAATCCATTGTCATCCATAACCAAGCAGTGTTTCTCCTCTTTTAAAAGAGCAATAAGAATTGTTTAGTGATGAAGGTCTGACTAATCTTCGACATCACTCCAAATATACATGCCCAACATAACCACTTAGCACTTTACCTCTAATGTGTGATCAGTCTAAAGTTTACACACTGGCAATGGCATGATCTTCCTCCCCCTAAAAGCAAGACTACAGACAAGACAAGGAGAGACACGAGAAAAAGCTTGATTTAGCCTTCCCTAGGGTTTCGGCCCCTGATGACAGAGGGAAGAAGGAAGAAGACAACAAAGAAACGATGGTGATGGTAGACATGATATGCGACCATGTCGCTACTGCCTGTCCATAGCCGGCCCTCTGCCTAGCTCTGTCCGAGATCCAGCGTAGGGGTCCTTGCAGTATTGCATGGGAATGTAGTAGAGGATTGGGGACGGCTGCAGGCTCCCGATTCCCGAAGCTGAAGGCACGAGAGCATCCAACTCGCCAAGCAAACGTGCAGTAATATACGGGTGACGAAAGCAAAGCTCGGAGGGGCGACGTCAAGCGGGGAGACTGAGGACTCCGCAGTGAGGAGTGAGGACTTGAGACAGACGTCGACAGGTGCCATATCCAGCTTGCGGAGCCGTAACCTTTCAAAAGATTTGAATTTGGCACTCAAAGAACACCTATCCTGACGAGATGAAGGGGAAGGGGCATCGCCCGCCAAAATAAACTTACGGCGCATTCAGACTGTGTGTTTGCTGTGAGCACCTGCCAATCGGCTTTAGGATGGGTTCAGACGAAACAGCGGCCGACATCATTTTATTGGTCAAAAAACTCAATTTCCTTTTTTGGACCCGCCACTTTTTGGGCGACACCCTCCGGCCTCCCTCGAAAATGAACACGCTTGCACATTTCCGCAGCGATCGTCTAAACCCACTGCCCGGCCTTAGTGTTGTTCACACTGGGCAACACACGGCCTACAAAAAGCACTCTTGTGTAGGTTGCTGCAAGCAAATGTTTGGTTCTTCAAGCGGGTTTCTCCCCTTAGGTGGTTGAACTAGGTCAGAACAGAAACATGCGAGAAAACATGGTGCTTGGGCATATACTGGTTGATCGGGCATAAATGACCATAGCTCATAAGAGCACTTAAATAATGAAATGCCTATAAATGTGTCATTTTTGCATAACCCTTAGCTTTTTCTACATGTCGCTTGCAAATAAATAAGTCATTTTTCATTTTTATTATACGTCCTACTTGTTTGTTTTTTGAAGTGATCTTTGATGATTAAAATCTATCATAGCTATACTATGTGCATAGATGCAGTGTTAATTCATATTTTTTGGAACATATCATTCACTAGGCAGATAAGACATTGATTTAAAATATTAAAATAAAAGTTTCTATGTGCAATTAAAAGGTTACCAAAGGTTCTTTAAATTGCAATACTTCTATACTTGGTTGTTTGAGAAGGGTCTCCTACTTCTAAGTATGGATAAGATATACACATACATGTAGGGTCTTTTGGTTCTCATGAACAAATGTTATGCTCGAATTGCATCTAAAGTGGACACAAGCCTTCATGGCTTGTGGAATGCCATTTAATGTCATAAGAAATCTTATTTTGAAAGATGCACTAATGTCAACTGCAAAAAAGGATTCATTTATCCTAGTTATAATAAACTGCGAATTAACAGAGTATGTGGACAAAGTCAAGATCCGTATAGAAGCGATTCTTAAGCGAATAGTGCTTGACTTTGTTCCTGCGTTTTGCTGTACGATAGCACTCCACGAATGGACGAGCTGTTAAAAAAACCATTGATTAATGGCATGGTAATTGGTCCCAAAGGTGCAACGTTTTTGGAGGCCATTGATACCTCAATGAAAGAGAAGGTATCTCTTTACTTGACAAAGGTATATGAGAGAGCTATCGCTCGACTGGGTGGATTGAAGAATGTGACAACTATTGTTACAAAAATGCTTCCAACTACAAAGGAGTGGGTTTAGCCATTATGGAAAAGTAATCAAAAATTACATGGCTTGGATGTACACCACACACCCTAAATTTACTCCTAAAGGATATGGGAAAATTATCATTCATAAAATAATTCCTTATTGACACCAATCACGTAGTCAAGTTTATAGAAGAACATCCATTTACATATGCTTTATTTGACTCCAAGTATCTGAAAAAAAGCACTTCAAATTTTATGTGCCACACAATTCGCTACAACATACTATGTTTTGAATAATCTCATTGAAGGGCGAGTGTCTCTTACAGAAACTGTTGCAGATCACCGTTGGGAGGCTTGGCTTAGCAAGTATCCAAGACACCATTACACAACTCAAAAATGTGTGTCCTTGGTGCAATCTCCTCTCTTTTGGCGGAACATTGACAAACTTGTTGGGGTTAGTAAGCCCTATGTGGAACTACTAAGGGTTGTCAACATAGATAAGTTTGTCATTGGTAAGGTTTATTGGATCATGTCTGAGGCGATGCATCAAACCAAAGAATACAACCATTACAGTGCAAGGGAGAGAACACAAATTGTGCAACTTGTGGAGAAATGATGGGCTCAAATGCACAGACCATTGCATGGTGCTGCACTTCTTTTGGATCCAAAGTTTCAGATGAACGGACAAGCTTCCAACAAAGAGGTAATGAGAGACTTTAGAAATGTCTGCTCGAAGTTTTTGCCAGGCGACGATGGCATGGATGCATTCCAGTAGAGGCTGGATTATGCCAATAGGGAAGGAACTTTCGCAGATCCTTGGGTTCTTAATAGCGTAAAATGTTCTGTAGGCCCAGTATGGTGGAAAGAATATGGAGGAGACGTAGTTGAGTTACAACATGTGGCGACCATGGTGATTTCAATCGCGGCATCCAGTGGTAGCTGTGAGTGAAATTGGTCTTCTTATGACTTTGTTCGCTCAAAGCACAAAAACTTATTAAGCCGTGCTCTTGCCGTAGACATTGTGTACGTCTTTTGTAACATGCTCCCATTCATGCACCCACGAGGATAGCCACACGGGCGACTGAAGTATACTTTGGACCATTTCACGATTTGTATCTAGAAATTTTTTTCAATAAAACAGCTACTCCTACTTCTTCGGTTGCCACCTTCTCTTGTAGTGAGAGAACGCTCTCTCCTTGGCTGGCTAGTGTCCCATGAGACACAATATTAACAATTTTTTCATGCTCATCTGGTAGGAGCACCACTTGCCTCTTTCGTGCAAGTGGGTCTGGCTCCTCACAATCCACTTGTGCCCTTTCTTTAGCTCTTCCAAGTCCGATACCAATGTTGAAAGGACGATCTGTCCAAAAGGACGGGCTTCTTTAATATATCTTGCACGAAGACTTACATGGTAACTTGATTATTATTAGGTAGACTGTGCTCCTTTTGGATGAATCGTATAAGCAACACACGCACAAGCTCTTTGTGTTGTAAATATGAGATTTTTAATGGTGTCTTTGCCTTGGCACGACCTGACCTCCTGACCAGTACGTCTTTCACAAAAAAGGAGGGACATCACTTGCGTACGTCCTCCAATATGATTGGTTCACCCTCCAAACCCTCGGGCTCCATGCTCTCGACAAACAATAAGGAGAGGTCTTGAGCCCCGTAATGTAGGCTCTCCTCTCTAAAGATGCGTTGGGAATCCTCGTGGTGGAGCTCACCATCGACATTGGGAGGAGAGAATGGGGCTGCCATTTCCTGTCGAATCACATAATAATAAAATAGTATATCAAAAGAATAGATACACATTGATTAAAAAAATAAAATTGATGGTACAATCAATGTTCAACATACAAAATTTTAAAATTCACATCTCTCTCGTCACTTTGACAACACCAATGGAATAAAATAGCATGAAACTTCAAGACAGTGGACATGAGACAAGACAAAACTGTTTCATTGCAAAGTATAGACACATTCTCAAATTACGAGGTATGATTTTAATCATTGAATGGACTCAAGCCTGCACTATCTGGGAGCGTACGACCAACAAGATTAATGCCTTGTAACATGCTGAGGAGATCATGTGAGGACTTGCACTGGGTGGGATTGGGAGATACACAAGTGCGTAGGACTTCGTAAAAGCGTATGAGGAAAGCAATGTAATTAGTGTCATCATCCTTAGGTAAATATTTCAGGAGTTCTTGAATGAATTTTCAAAGGGAGTAGATATCTTGACTACACGTGTAGACTAGAGGATTTGTGGGTATACATTCGGGAGCCACCCACCAATATCGCTTGCTCCACGGTTCCCTTGTTGATGGGAAAATATTTGGCAACTTCAAAAATGTGTTCTCTGTGGGGAACAAGGTTGCACTATCCCAATAAACATATGCCCACATATACTCCAACCCAAGAAAAAATGCAGCAAGATATTACTTCCATGAACATCATTGTGAGTGATGTTATTCGCGTGCAAAAAGATGAAGGTTCAGAGCAATCCATTAATGATAGGCCATATATTCTTATTGATGGATTTAATAGTCCCCTCAATGTCTTTAAACCCTTGCAAACACATCTTTACATTGTTTAAGAGTAGCTATCAAAAGCTTCACTTCCTCTTCTATGAGATTTGTACCTATATAAGCCGATCTCCGTTCTTATTCTAGTTCAACTAGGTCAATTCCCCGTCAATTTTTCTTTGCATTTTTAGGCCCATCATACGATGTTATGTGTTCTTTAAGTTACCTCCTTTGTTGTTGAACTATGATATATCTATCTTCGATGGTATACTTTTCATAGTGAGAGGGTGCTTCAAATCTCTCTGTGTTGGACTCATCTTCACTCTGGACCTTAGTTGTCCAAATTTCTTTCAGCATCTGTTTCAATTTTTGATACTCACATTTTCATTTAGTTTTGGAGATTTTCATTGAATTTTCTGCTGTGTCGTTAGGTTTTCTTTTGTCGTGCTTTTTGGGAGTTGTTCATGGAGAAAGTCGTTTCACTAGTTTTTTTGTGATTTTATGGTAGGCATAGTCACCTACTCCCACCAACATCAGCTATTGTATTTTTCTCATCGATCGAGACATTGGCCTCTCAAATTGGTTTTGTTATTTTCTCATTTGTCTCATTTGACATCTCCGTTGTCTCTCCAATTTTTTGTTGAGAAACTCGTGAAAGATTCTCTCTTCTTGATTTGGTGCATCGTTCCCTAAGTCATAACTCCGTGAATCATGGAGCTCTTCCTCGTCATTATCCTCACTAAAATATCAAACAAAAACCTCGTGTACTATTCATTTGCAATCGATCATTTTGTTTTTGTCGTCTCATTCTCCTCTTCTTGTTCCAAGATAGCATTTACCATCTGGAAGGGAATTATTTCATAACCATCTTTGTCGCAAAATATTATGGGAGTTATGATGTCCACCTTATTCACTAGTGAAAACTTCTCTCTTTGTTTCTCAAGTTGTGTTTGCATGTTCTCATCTACAAACTTATCTTGTGGAGGTATTTTCAGCCCCATCTTTTCGAGGTTTTTGCTCATTTGTCTCCATATATGTGGTCTGCCATTAAGACGGCACAACCCACACCTCAAATTTTGTCTCGTGTTTTTCTATAAAAGAAGGTAAAGTAATTTTTAGCATCTCTAGTTTACTCTCCAAAAATAACTCCATCCCTGCATCTCCGTATAGTGACTCCTTATCCCCAAAATCCATGTTAACTCCGAGATTGGTACTAACTACAACATGACACTAGCGTCTTTCTTGTTTTTGATCGTCTCCCATAAGGATTGTAGCCACAACTCTTTCACTTCAAGAATTGATTGTATTTCATGAAACTTTGCCCCACTCATCTTGTATTCTACCAATGGCTTTTCAGTCCCCATTTTGGTTGGTTTACTTGTTTTTTCTTCTTTTCGTGTGCTTGCGTTCTCCTTTTCTAGCACATGCACTACTTGCTTAGAGATTCTCAATGGTTCTTGCTCCATGAGAGCTAGAGCTATCTCTATCAGCCTTCTGCACATTTCCATTTGTTTTGTTTCAATCTCAAGATGTGAAAAGTTCAAAAATATTTGTTTTAGTGTTTGGTTGTTTTTTAGCCTCACCTTGTAGATTTGAAACATGGCATCTAAGTGCTCGTTCACTTTCTCGAACTGCCTGATATTGTTTTTGATGCTTTCGCTTCCTTGAAATTATCCTTAATCTCTTATTTACGTTTGATATGTTCCCCGATTCAATTTAGTTCTATCTCCAAGACAACCTTTTCTTTTAGCCTCTTTGCTTTCATTATGTCTATTTTTGCTTTCCATGCTTTTTGTTGAGTCCTCACTGATCCACTCTAGCTCGGTCTGTTTTAGCCATTGGTTTATATTTGGCTGCTTTTTGAGACTCAGCTCTAGTCACCACCTTGACAGGATTTGTCGGCTTTGACTCAGATCCTCTAGAATATGGCAAACTCCAATGGCATTCAAAGTCACTTGTTGTTTGGGTTATTGTCACAATGTTAGATAAGGTGATATCTCGCACAACCATTGAAAAACCAACTTATTTTTTCTCTCTCACCCCCAGATTCTTAGCATGGACCTTTCTATTGGGCAGCTGGTTGTGCTTCCCATTGGCTGTCCTCTCCTAGGAGGATATCCTTTAAGTTTGTAATTTTGTTACGTTTGCTATGGACATCAGAATTTTTTTTCCATTATGGATTGATTTCTTATCGGTTGATCCATGTATGAGGGATCCATAGCTTCCTCTGTGCTTGCCTAAAATGGGTTGTTTTTTGTATTATATGCTATATCCTCATGCTATCTCTCATATGAGTTTGTATAGGCTTTTCGTAATAAACCTAAGGCGAGATTCCTTGTTGAGTCATGAGTGTTTCCACTGGATATGTGTATTGAACAATAGCTCGATTGTCCGAGTAGGAGAAATATGAACCCCAAAAGGGCTTTGTAAGGATCCCTAATTTAAGAGATTAAGGCTAAAAATGTCTGTGATTTAGGAGACAAGGCCATTGAATGAGGGTATTCTCATAAGATTATTTTAAGGCTATCATAGGCTTTTCGTAGGTTCAAATAGAGGCTAGGGAGGGAGGATAGGTACATTCTATTTCTACCCAAAAGAGTGGTGGTCCTTATGATAATAACTGCCCTCCCCCCCTTTCTTTTGCCACATCATCAAGGCTGTCCATAGCCCTAAACCAAAAAATCACTTAAGAAAGAAAAAATCAAGAAAACCTCATTTTTACTCAAAACTTACCCAACCTATATACATACCCAAAAATAAATTTTCTCTCTCAAAATCTCATTGCTAGATCTGCAAAATATCAGACTTTCCATCTTTTTTGTTTCTTTTCAAAATCACTCCCCTCTCTCTCACTCCTTTCCCTCTCTCTTGTCTCTCCTACTTGTTAGCACACACTCTTCCTCCTTCCCTCTCTCTCACTCCTCTCCCTCTCTCTTATCTCTCGTACTTTTTGGCACGCACTCTTCCTTCTTACCTCTCCTTGTTGTAGGTTCACTCCATAAATCTCCACTCCATAGCTTTGTTGCATCTCTCCCCCCCCCCCCATAGATATCCACTCCATAGCCTCCTCTCCACTCCGTAGCTCTTCTACAACTCTCCACTCCATAGATCTCCTCTCCATTCCATAGCTCAAGAAATTGGGTGTCGTAGGCCTTCTAGGAGCACCAAATGCAGAACATTTAAACAATGCTGTCACAAAGGAGGTGATGCAAAAGTTTTCAAATATTTTGAGCGATGGTTGATGTACAGAAGGCTTGTGATGAAGTGGGAGTTAGCATTAAGGGCTACATTGCCTTATATGGTCTCCTTAAGGATGCTTTAAGGGAAAGATAAATTACTTCGAATACTTTTCCTATACCACTTAAGGTCAATATTTCTAAGAAGTCCTGAAACAAGGATCTGTACTTTCAGATTGAAGGCTATTTGCACACAAAGGAGATAATGCCTCTATCCATCTTTACCAAGCGGTCACAAGGAGTAAGAAAAGGTACCAATGCAAGCGTAGGTGCAAAGAGAGTGGATAAGGGATTTCCTTACTCAATGTCAAATAATGTCTTTTTTTAAATTTGAGATGTCTTCAAATATGGTGTACACCTAATGGTGACGCTATAGTAATGCATAATGTTTTTTTTGAACAGTGGAACTTTATAATTAACTTCCCTCTTAGAAAGGTGCATTTTTCATTTGGAAGAGGATGGGGTATAGGAGGGCCTCTTTATTCTCCATGAGATTATGGAGGTGATTATCATGCAAATAGATGCATGACATGTGTGAAAGAATGGTGGGTGTGCAAGAACAGGTGTAAGAGTGGTCAAAGGATGTACTTTTCTCCCCAAAAAAGGGCGTGGATAACTTTATGGTTTTTGGCCTTCCATAGCTCCTATATATAATGTCCAATTTGAGCTGAGATTATATCTGTTTTGTAATCTACACGCCAAGCTCTTTCCGTAGATATGTTACATGGTATGGTTTTGACTCCCTTAAACTACGAAAAAAAGAAGCCCTCCTAGACCCCGTTCTCTTCCTAATGTGCACACTTCATGCTTTTATGCCAATCTTTGGTTGTTCATTCAAGCTTCCTATTTGGTAATGTCTTTATAATACAGCTTGCAAAGAGGTCGCTTGACACTATCTCAAAATTAGAAGGGATTCTAAATTCAATAGATTGTCATGGGACCAATACCTCCATTGTTGCATAGAAGAACAATCCAAAATTTGGTGGCAGAGTTCACAAAGTTTGTTTTCATAGCATGGGGTGATAACCATGGTTATTCTTGGTGATACCATGATGTTGTTTCGTTGATACCATGGTTATTCTCGGTAATACCATGATGTTGTTTTGTTGATACAATGATTATTCTCGGTGATACGATGATGTTTTTTTGGTAATACTATGGTTATTGTCGTTGATGCTACGACGTTGTTTCGTTGATACAATGATTATTCTCGGTGATACCATGATGATTTTTGTTGATACCATGATGATTTATTTATTTTTATTGATACAATGATGATGTTCTGTTAATACTTTGATGATATTCATTGATATGACTACGTTCATAAATATCGTTTTACGTGGTATATACACATGTCATTTACATCACGTAATCATGCATCTTGAACTTTTACGTTCATACTTAATGTACACATATGTTGTCGTGCGTATATATGTTGTCAAAAGAGTGGCGTCACTAACCATATCTTATGCCATTGTGAATGTAATTATTTCACTAAGGATGCTGAAATTTTTCATGACTATGTTTTTTAGGTCTATGATCTATGTAGGATTGATCAAAAAATTGATTTCATGAAGACAAACTTGCTGACAATATAAGATTTATAAAGACATGTTTGGTGATGCCATATTGATGATAACATGAGCTAATCGATAGTTTTTACACCTCTTTATTGAATCTTTGTATTCATTATTGTATTTGATAGGATACGAGTGATGTAGCTCCTCTTAAAACATTCATTGTAAAAATAGTGATGTAGCTCCTCGTGAAATACTCATTGTAAAAGGAGTGATGCTTCTCGTGAACATTTGTACAATCAATGATTTGTATAATATAACGGTGGGTGTAAATAGAGCTGTGGGTTTTTCCCTAGATCCCCCAAGGGTTTTTTTTCATTCACAATTAGGGACCCTTATTTGAGCAGGGGTGTTGAGATTATATGTGAAGATACTTAATATATGGCTTCTCTATATATATCAACCAGGTCCCCTCTATATATGCATCATCTCATGTGTGTCTTCCACACACTTTGGGGTTCTATTTCTGCTCTCTCTCTCTTTCTCTCTTAACAACTTGTGTGTAGCGGAAATTAGCATGAACATAGTGAGAATTTCATTATAATAGATTCCTAATGAGCATAAAAATAGGGCTTGGGTCAAGAGATCAACAAAAATAATAACACCGAGCTATTGACAACAGTTGAGGACCGGATTTACATGGAGCCGGTCCCTCCTCCAAAAGGCTTTGTATTATAGGTTTCTCCCATCAAGAGAGTCATTTTACAATACAATTCTTTGTGTTCCTTCAATACTAGCTAGTGCAATGAAGATGGAAGCTTCAAGAACTAAGAAAAACACTTATAAAACACAACATCAAGTCCATCACAGTCTCAGGCCCAAGACCTCACACATCTCCGAAGATGGTGAGAGCTAGCGGGGTATGAGAGTAGATTGAGAGGAAGAAGGAGTAGTCTTACGAGAAATATGTACATCTCCTCACATAATCAGTCATATTAGCATAGCTGAGCTTAGTAATTAGCATGTTAGAGGAGATGAGCATGCATGAAAGCTTGGCTCTTGGATGGATTTGCATCACAAATCCAAGAGTTGTTGGTGTAGGCCTCCCTTCTCACAACCTTGGAGTAGATGATAAGCTTTCCTTTAAATCTTGAGAAGAAGAGAGAGAGTCTTCTTGCTTCACACATGAGCTTGTGTGAGTGTGTGTGGAATAATGACTTGAGATAATCAGCCCCCTCTCTCTCTTGGTCGACCCCTCATGCTACCACCCCATTGGACCTCTCCAGACTTAGCCAATAGGATTAAAGGAGCATAAGTGATAGCCTTCTGACATGTGTCCCCCTTTCCCCTTTTGTGAGAGATTTAGGTGATTAATTGATGCAACTAAAGTCTCATTGGACCCCTTTGTCTCCTAGCCAATATGAAGCAGGCAAGCCATTGGGCTGTTGAATGCTCATTGGACCCCTTGAGAGACTGTTCAATAATCTTCTAGAGATCTTAATTCTTATTGGTTCTTTTATTAAGTGTTTTTAATTTGATTGAACTATATTTACTCTAGTCCAATTCTCGTTGGTCCACCTCCATGGCCATCCAATAGGATTTGAATACACCTTGTGGGCATCTGGGCTAGGGAGGTGACCCGTGTCCCTCATTCCCTTTGTGTAAGGGAGGCTTGTAAGTGTGTGTGTGTGTGTTTCTGTCTCATCCCCTACTTCTAGGGCTTTCCCCCTCTTATGTACGAACTATGAAGACTTTTTGAACACACAAAAAGCATCCAACTTTCCTAGTGTTTGACCTTTGGACATAACCTTTGAATTTTGGAACCTTATGATTGAACGTGCAAGGTCATCGTGCTTAGCAAAAGAAGCCCGTCGACTGGTGATCCTCACAAGGTCCAGTACGACATGGAGAGTGGCAAGCATCAAGGACCACGGTGGGAAAAGTCTAGGCCAGGAGGCAGTAAATGAACTTGGAATTTAATAGACATTGTTTGATTGTTTATGAAAATTTTCAAGTAGACGTATAGCTCTGTGTGTTTGAATAGTTCTCTACTTTCATAAGATTTTGTAATCCAAAAGCTCTTTTCCACCATGTGAACCCATACTTATATGTCCACCCTATATCAAGAGGAAAAACCCTCCCCCATCACAAACACAAAACACTGCTTCCCTCACTGAATACCACAAGCTCTAGGAAGCCTCCCAAACATTCTTTCTAGATTGCAAGGACCAAAAAAACTGCAAAGAAGAATCCAAAGACCAACGATGGGCACAAAAGGCAGAAGAAGCGTGTGAATCGACAACCAAAAGAGCTAGCTAACCCCACACTGACCCCGAATGCACAGAGACGGACACATCCAATGAGCATCCATCGTGGGAAGGGGAGGAAATCCTAGTGAATCATAGGGTGGGTTAAAAGACATTGCCAGGAGGGATGGGCACGATGCCATCCGGCCCAGGTCACCAAAATGTGACCGGTAAGTCACTACCTAGGGAAATGGGTGCCATGTATTTAATCAACCCAACAATGATGAGTGAAGCAGTGATGATGAATATTATGATCCTGATGAAGATGCTCCCCAACCACGTGCCAAGCGCCATCAGAAGTTGAGATTCTACAAGAAGCCGCAAAGAGCAGAGCTACAAGGAGCTACAACAGAGCTGCTTATCAGGAAATCACCATTTGCATGGACATTTGTATATTCTCGTTGATACGATGATGTTGTTTTGTTGATACCATGGTTATTCTCGGTGATACCATGATGTTGTTTCGTTGATACCATGGTTATTCTCGATGATACCATGATGTTGTTTTGTTGATACAATGATTATTCTTGGTGATACGATGATGTTGTTTCGGTAATACCATGGTTATTCTCGCTGATACCATGACGTTGTTTGGTTGATACAATGATTATTCTCGGTGATACCATGATGCTTTTTGTTGATACCATGATGATTTATTTATTTTCATTGATACAATGATGATGTTCTGTTAATACTTTGATGATATTCATTGATATGACTACATTGATAAATATCATTTTATGTGGTATATACACATGTCATTTACATCACGTAATCACGCATCTTGAACTTTTACGTTCATACTTTATGTACACATATGTTGTCGTGCGTATATATGTTGTCAAAAGAGTGGCGTCACTAACCATCTCTTATGGCATTGTGAATGTAATTATTTCACTAAGGATGCTAAAAATTTTCATGACTATGTTTTTTGAGTCTATGATCTATGTAGGATTGATCAAAGAATTGATTTCATGATGACAAACTTGCTGACAATAAAAGATTTATAAAGACATGTTTGGTGATGCCATATTGATGAGAACATGAAGACATGTTTGGTGATTCCATATTGATGATAACATGAGCTAATCGATAGTTTTTACACCTCTTTATTGAATCTTTGTATTCATTATTGTATTTGATAGGATACGAGTGATGTAGCTCCTCTTAAAACATTCATTGTAAAAATAGTGATGTAGCTCCTCATGAAATATTCATTGTAAAAGGAGTGATGTAGCTTCTTGTGAACATTTGTACATTCAATGACTTTTATACTATAACGGTGGGTGTAAATAGAGCTGTGGGTTTTTCCCTAGATCCCCCAAGGGTTTTTTTTCATTCACAGTTAGGGACCCTTATTTGAGCAGGGGTGTTGAGATTATATGTGAAGCTACTTAATATATGGCTTCTCTCTATATATCACCCAGGTCCCCTCTATATATACATCATCTCATGTGTGTATTCCACACACTTTGGGGTTCTATTTCTGCTCTCTCTCTTTCTCTCTTAACAACTTGTGTGTAGGGGAAATTAGCATGAACATAGTGAGAATTTCATTATAATAGATTTCTTATGAGCATAACAATAGGGCTTGGGTCAAGAGAGCAACAAAAATAATAACACCTAGCTATTCACAACAGTTGAGAACCGGATTTACATGGAGCTGGTCCCTCCTCCAAAAGGCTTTGTAATATAGGTTTCTCCCATCAAGAGAGTCATTTTACAATACAATTCTTTGTGTTCCTTCAATACTAGCTAGTGCAATGAAGATGGAAGCTTCAAGCACTAAGAAAAACACTTATAAAACACAACATCAAGTCCATCACGGTCTCACGCCCAAGACCTCACACATCTTCGAAGATGGTGAGAGCTAGCGGGGTATGAGAGTAGATTGAGAGGAAGAAGGAGTAGTCTTATAAGAAAGATGTACATCTCCTCACATAATCAGTCATATTAGCATAGCTGAGCTTAGTAATTAGCATGTTAGAGGAGATGAGCATGCATGAAAGCTTGGCTCTTGGATGGATTTGCATCACAAAGCCAAGAGTTGTTGGTGTAGGCCTCCCTTCTCACAACCTTGGAGTAGATGATAAGCTTTCCTCTAAATCTTGAGAAGAAGAGAGAGAGTATTCTTGCTTCACACATGAGCTTGTGTGAGTGTGTGTGGAATAATGACTTGAGATAATCAGCCCCCCCTCTCTCTCTTGGTCGACCCCTCATGCTATTTTCTCATGCTACCACCCCATTGGACCTCTCCAGACTTAGCCAATAGGATTAAAGGTGCATAAGTGATAGCCTTCTGACATGTGTCCCCCTTTTCCCTTTTGTGAGAGCTTTAGGTGATTAATTGATGCAACTAAAGTCTCATTGGACCCCTTTGTCTCCTAGCCAATATGAAGCAGCCAAGCCATTGGGCTATTGAATGCTCATTGGACCCCTTGAGAGACTGTTCAATAATCTTCTAGAGAGCTTAATTCTTATTGGTTCTTTTATTAAATGTTTTTAATTTGATTGAACTATATTTACTCTAGTCCAGTTCTCGTTGGTCCACCTCCATGGCCATCCAATGAGATTTGAATACACCTTGTGGGCTTGTGGGCTAGGGAGGTGACCCGTGTCCCTCATTCCCTTTGTGTAAGGGAGTCTTTCAAGTGTGTGTGTGTGTGTTTTCGTCTCATCCCCTACTTCTAAGGCTTTCCCCCTCTTATGTAGGAACTATGAAGACTTTTTGAACACACAAAAAGCATCCAACTTTCCTAATGTTTGACCTTTGGACATAACCTTTGAATTTTGAAACTTTAGCATTTTGGAAGTTTTAATGGGTTGATTCTTAGGGTCTTCAAAGCCCATTGTTGCACATTGCTCTTTTGCACATGCCCCCACCTCTAGATCCCTATTTTCCCTCCTTTGGATCCCTACTGTGGTCGGTTTGCCACCTTAACCAATAATTTAGCTTTTTCTCCCCTGGCACTTCCCCATATTAAATGATGAGTTTGACATGAGAAAATCATTTAGGAGAACTAGATATTAGTTATTATGATACTTCTCAACAAGGTATCAGAGCGTCGTTGCTTTTTCTTCATAAAAATAGAGCAATTTTTTGTCTTGCGCGGCTTCACCTTGCGCGGGCGCAACAAAAATCTTTAATTCAACAAAATATAAAAGCATCATAACTTTCTGCTTGAAACTCGGATTTCAATGTTTGAATAGTTGTTATCAAGGTTTTGGGATGTTCCGGAGCTGTTGGTCATGACAGATTTGTCAAATTCTGCACCGAAAGTAACTTACTAGAAATTGATAACTATTTTCAACACGTTTTCAATTAAAATCATGAAGAGGTATGAGTTTTTAAAATTTCAAATCTATTTGTGTTAAGCTTCTTGTTATGATCTTTGATTTACCTTTCATGCATCATATTCAATTCGATTTGCATAAAAGAACTTAGATCAAGAGTTAATTATGTTGTATTCAATTAGATATCTACATTGATACATGTTGAGTTTTTTGTTACATGATTCTTGGATTTTCTTTTCATGGATTATATGTAGTGCGATTTGTGTAAAAGAAATAGAGTAAAAGTTTAGAATATTGAAATTACAACATCTTTAATCCTTCTTATTGTATAATTCTTGAATTTTCTTTTTATGAATGTTAAAAATTAAGCATGCTAAATTTACATCATCTTCAATTCACTTTATATATTGAAAAAAGTATATAAATTGATTGATCTCTATACTTATATTTCATACATATCACATATATTCTGATACATGTACATCGAGTTACATCAAAGTCATATCACTTGAAATCTTTTTAGTTTTCTTTTTGTTTCGATTGTGTGTAATCTATGATAAAGATGAAATCGATATATATCTATATATATATATATATATATATATATATATATATATATATATATATATATATATATATATATTATTGAAATTACTGACAGTTACACATCTTGATAATCTGTGTTGTATTCGAAGATTCATGTTAAAAAATTATGTTTGAATAGTTCTTTTTATTCTTTTTATATGATTATTAAAGTGTTATGTTTCAATGATTTATATACTTACATCTCAAATAATTACAATTTTCATGATTTGTTTTATAATCTTCAATCGATATTGACTTTATTTCTCTTCTTTGTGATTTTTGATGATTTATCAAAGAGTTATAGTTTAACGATTTATTGAAGAGTTTTATTTTGATGAATTATTTTCTCTTTTGATTGGAAAAATCAAAGAGTTATATATGATCGTTATAATTGATTGATTTATATCATTTATTTACATATAGATGTTAAAAAGTTATAATTTGATAATTTATCGAAGAGATAGATTTTTCAGCCAAGTTATAAAAAACTTATAGTCTTTAGTTATGATCATTTTTTATTGAAATTTATAATTTCATGTGATGATTAGGAGTCGTTCTTACTAATCAATCATTGTTGAGATGGTTATTACTCCATGATGTGTTTTCATGATGATAGAAGTGGTTCGTATTATTCGTTCATTTCTCTTTTCTATTTTAAAATGATTATTACTCCATGGAGTTATTCAGTGATGCCATGATGCATTCCATGATGATTACAAGGCGTTCGTATTGACTGTTTGTTATTGAGATTATTATTATTCCATGGAGTTATTCCATGATGCCATGACGCATTTTCATGATGATTAGAAATTGTTTATACTGATCATTTAATGTTGAGATGGTTATTATTTCATGGAGTAATTCCATGATGTCATGATGCGTTTCCATGATGATTACAAGTCATTCGTACTGATCATTCTATTATTGATATGGTTATTATTCCATGGAGTTGATCCATAAATGCCATGATGTGTTTTCATGATGATAACAAGATGTTATTATTGATCGTTCATTTTATTAAGATGGTTAGTATTTCATGGAGTTATTCCATGATGCCATGATATGTTTTCACGATGATTACAAGTTATTTGTATTGATTGTTTTTTATTATGTCATGGAGTTGTTCCATGATTACATGATACACTTCCATGATGATGAAAATTCGTTCGTACTAATCGTTCATCTTGTTGAGATGGTTATTCTTCCATAGAGTTGTTTCATAATGCCATGATACGTTTTCTTGATGATTATTTCTTTTTTGTATTGATTGTTTACTATTGAGATGGTTATTCTTCTATGGAGTTGTTTTATGATGCCATGATACATTTTCATAGTGATTAAAACTTGTTCGTACTAGTTGTTTATTACTGATATGATTATTGGTTTATAGAGTTGTTCCATGATGCCATGATACATTTTCTTGATGATTAATTATTGTTCATATTGATTCTTTTTCATTGAGATGATTATTCTTCCATGGAGTTTTTGCATGATGCCATGACGTGTTGTCATGATGATTAGAAAGTGTTCATATTGATCATTCGTCACTAAGATGATTATTCTTTTATCGAGTTGTTTCATGATTTTATGATATGTTAGAATTCATTTATACTAATCCTTTATCATTGAGATGATTATTATTCCCTTGAGTTGTTTCATGAGGTCATGATGCATTTTCATGGTGGTTACAAATCATTCCTACAGATCATTTTTCATTCAGATGGTTATTCTTTCATGGAGCTATTCCATAATGTCGTGATGTATTTTCATGGTGATATTAGAATCCATTCATATTGATCATTTATTACTAAGATGGTTATTCATTTATAGAGTTGTTCCATGATGCCATGACGTATTTTCATAATCATATTTTATGGAGATAGTTATTTTTCATGGAGTTGTTCTATGAGACATGCTATATTTTCATAATGATTAGAAGTCACTTCTATTGATTTTGTTAGTAAGAATTTCTTCCATTCGTGGATTTGTTCCATAATACCATGATACATTTTCATGATGATACGGATGGTTTCTTATTGAAATGGTTTTATGTTCTATAGCAATGTTTCATGGATGACTTAGTATAATTGAGATAGTTTTTTGTTAGATAGAGTCATTTTAATACGATGATATTTTTTTATGATGATTTATTATTATTGAAAGAATTATTATTGCATGAAGTCAATTCATTATACCATGTTGTTATTTTAAGCTCATTTATAATGATTAAGATGACCGTTTTGTGATTCCATGATATGGTTTTATGATATTTTGTTACATTTATTATTCTATAGATTTATTTTATGATGCCATGATGTTCTTCCATAATGATTTCTGGTGATGTAGATAGTTTTTACTTCATTTAATTATTTCCTGATGATTTATTATAATTTCAATGATTTCTTATTTTTATGATGAAAACATTGTTTTGAACTTACAATCCTCAACTCATGTTGGAGCTATATATGGCTCACTCTACTCAACTTGGTCTCACCTATATATTTGTATCTTGTCCTCAATATGAATCAGTCTTTGGGAGCGTATATGGTGTGTCTCTTGTCTCGTCTCTCTCTCTTTCTCTCTACATCTCAACATGGTATCAGAGCAGTAACGATCATGCGCCGATTCAATTCATGGTGACAAAACAATATGTGTATGCGATTTGCATGTAAGATTCAAAAATTGCTACAATTTTTATTTTTGAGCATTGATTCTTGTTAATTGTGGTTGTTTTGTGTTAAGAAGAATATGATTAGTGTTTTGTGTGACGTTTATTGCTAATCAATCTAATCGTTGATTACGTTTTCATGTTGATGACACCCTGAACTTCATCTCAATTTTTCTTGCTGTTCTGCGCAAAATTTGGAGAAACGGGAAAAGCGCGATGGAGCGTAGCGCAATGGCACTTTTCATCCAAAACTTGTTCGTCTCCTCGAGCTCTTCGATTTGAGTTCTAGGTTTGCGTCAATCGGAGTTCGCAGCAGAAAGTTATGCTGTTTTTACTGCAATTGAGCTTGACGTAGCTTTCTTCGTCCTACTTCTTCGTGAAGCGTCCGCGATCGTTTTTCTTACTTTGGCGTTAACTTTTTTGAGAAGATTTAGCTTTTTGCTATTCATATTGTGGCCGTCAATCTTACGTCTCACGCCACTCTATTTTGAGGACTCTTTTATTATTAACGTCTCCTTTACGCTGCCGTTTTTGGGTGACGTCTCTCACATCTTTGGAAGTTCCTTGAGCATCCTTCTTACGTTTATCGTTGACAGAACGCAGTCCTATATATGGGAGCTCAGTTTGTAGGGCAAAATAAGTAGTGCAATAGAAAATTTGAGTGAGCTTTTGTATAAACGCAACGATTAGATCAGGAGCTATGGTCATGACGCAGCGAGGATCATCAGAAGGCCATCACCGCAACATCTTCTGGGTTAATGTGGTGCTTGTGGCAATGTTTCTGTGCCCTAATTTGCAGATTGCCGTCGCCAATAACGCAACTGTTGCAGGTAACGCTATATTGCAGCCGCATAAAGTTCATGTCGCCGTCTCTGCATCGACGGCTACAAGCGGTGGCTGTAGAAAGCTACTTGCAGTACAAGCGCAGTGCAAGGCAGAGGAGGACATCGTTCTGCTGTAGAGACCCGTAGGCCCCTCCGAATTCTTGGTGCAGATCATCAACACGTGTATCGATGGCTGCTCCTTCCGTGACATTCATGTCTCGTGCGGCTCGTTTGGGTTGGACAGCTTCGTCAATCCGGCGTTGTTCAATCGGGTAGCCTTGAACGACTGTGTTGTGAAGGCCGGTGGTGCACTGGCACCAAGCGAGGGCGTCACCTTTCGCTACGTCAGCACTGTGGAATTCCCCCTCTCCGTCGCCTCTGCCACCATGCTGTGCTGATTGTCATTAGCAACTCATTCATTTGTCTCTTTACTCGTCAACTTTTGGAACCATCATGTCCTTGACCTGACCTTTTGGCTCATGTTAGTAAAATGTTATCTCTTGGGAGCAAGTGCACTCATTCTTTTCACTTCGTACTCAAAAATTTGGAATCATGTATACAAGCTGTTGCTTCAAGCACTTCTCGCATTTGGTCTGTTGCCTCAACTAGTGCTTGGAATTCATCCATTTTAAGTTATCCACAAGAAGTTAAATTGGACAAATTCTCACAATAATTCCCACCTTGTGACTTACCTCAACATCATGAGATTCTTTGAGGGAGGCACCAGATACCTAGCTAGGTATGATTGGAGGCAGGGGACCGTTGGCCCAGTGGTCCGCTACCCCCAATCGTACCTAGCTAGGTATGCGGTCCCTCTTGAGCAGAAGCTCATTATGTTATGCATTGAATGAAAAACACTGATGAAAAAGACTCCGTTTTCCTACATGAGAAAATTTCTAAATCTTCTTGTGTTAGTTTTCCCTTGGATATACCTTGGAATAATCACTCAAATATATACACTCTGTACTATGAGAAACTGGGTATTGTTGTGTGTATGTCTATGCGTGTGCCCGTTGTGCAACAAGACAATGTAGAAAAAAAATACTTGAGAAATACCAAAGATCGTAGAAAAAAATACACTGTACAATACAAGTAACTTACAAAGAGTCATATGTGTACATGAAACCGTTTAGAAAACCAAACATGCAAACTCAATAGCGAATACATAGAAAATTCTTACAAAGATGTCTTTCCATCACCCTTTGACACAAATCAGGCACAAGATAATTTTTGTCATCTACTATGTTGCCCAAGAGGTTTTAACCGATCTGCAAGCTTTGGATCGAATGGGGATAAAAATCAAGGCCAGTTAATCATGAATCTCTCAGTTTGGTCTTTTTCCTCCTTCCACCTTCGGCAAACTATTTGAATCCGTAAAAGCACAATCATGAAAAGATATAAAGTTGTCCTCCTTTTTTATGTTGCATGTTGAGTTTGACACATTCTTACTTTAAATTCCTACCTTGGATTATATTTCGATGTTAATTGCATTACAAAATGAAGTAGTTTCCTTCATGATAAAGATGGTGTCTTTTTTTTTCTAATTATCAAAACCATAAATTCTAATAATTGAAAAAATCTAATGTTGTCAAACACGTGAAGCTTTTGCAAGCATAAGAATCTCAATTAAACTGTTGATTTCTATTTTTCCAATGAGAAAAGCTTCACATGCAAAACATGTTCACCATAGAATTACGTTGTGTGAATAGAAGAGAGAGGGAAAAGCTTTGGCGGGCTCGCTGCGCTTGCAGAGTCTGAACTCGCCATGAGTCCACGTGTGCATTTGTACGGGAACCCGCGCCTGCCTAAGTTGTATTATATGTTATACGCGATCCATATAATACACCATACACGAGCATATTATAGGTTATCCCATATTATGCGGGTGTATTATTACTGGATGCAAACCATGTCGTGAAATTTCTTAGAGAGCATCAATTTCTATATGCTCTTTCTCGAATAAAAATCACCCAATAAAACTTTACAAATATTTTGTGCGACAAGGTTGCAATCGCATATCATGTTCTTGCCACCTTGCAAGAAGTGAAGCCTGCTTTGATTGAAACTGTAGCTGATAGACGATGGGATGCATGGCTCAGCAAGTATCCTAGCTACTAAAAGACAACTACAAGATGTGCACAACTTGTGAACTTGACAATTTTTTGGCGCAGTGTAGAGAGGATTGTCAGTCCGGACAAACCATTTCTTCTATGGTCGAGTTTATTGGTACATGTCAGAGGCATTGTGCAAAGTAATAGAGCATGTTGGCATTGGTGCAAAGAACAAAGCTGTCATAATCACAGTTGCCAACATGCGACGGTGCAGTTGCATATGCCATTGCATGGTGTTTCATTTGTATTGGATCCCAAATCCCGAATGCATCAACAATCGGCCAACAAAAAATTCATGACCGACTTCAAAACAGTGTGCTCTTAACTGTTGGGACAGGAGGATGGGGAAATTGCTTTTCATCAGCGAGTTGATTATGCTAACATATCTGGTATGTTCCAGGATCCATGGCATATATATGCCATTTCACACACAAGTGTGCCTATACAATGGAAGGAGTATGGCGAAAGAAAGTGGATCTGCAACACATTGCAGTAAAGGTTTTATCTATTGCAGCATCAAGTGGAAACTGTGAGAGATCTGCAACATGAGATTTATCCATAAGCCAGTGAACATTGCAACAAAAGCAACACAAAAGCACTACGGTGTCTTCTAAACCCATGGCTAGAATGATGATGATATGCAAGGGGAGATAGCTTCAGAATGCTCTAATATGGATGAAGTAGATGATATCGCTGGTGTTTTTCATGCGAACGAAGATGTGTGACTTAAGTCCTATAAGTTTTTCCCGGTGTGATTACTTGAAAATTATGAAAGATAGTCATGCTATACTACTTGATGTTCACCTACTTATAACCTTGAAATAAAAATACAAGATAATTTAATCATGGTGCAAAAAAGAGACAGAATATCTATCACCATGTCATAGAAAAGACACAAGATAACTGGATTAATTATACAATTT
The DNA here is from genome assembly GCF_014529385.1 of Adiantum capillus-veneris. Classification (NCBI taxonomy): domain Eukaryota; kingdom Viridiplantae; phylum Streptophyta; class Polypodiopsida; order Polypodiales; family Pteridaceae; genus Adiantum; species Adiantum capillus-veneris. The sequence continues at coordinate 60,741,089 of NC_140940.1, read as the reverse complement.
ACATTTTCAACTAGATAAAAGACAACAATCAAATCATCACTTTGATCATCAGTTGGTCATAGACCAAAAATCATTACAATGTCATAGCCCACTCTATGGCCACCATTTAGAGAACGAGAAAGATCAAAAGCGTTAGGTTGAGTTAAGGGATTGTTTCACTTGCCACTCTCAAGGTGGGTAAGTACATTGCTTAAACAATCACTTTTGTTTTTCTTTTGAGGCACCAACATGCACTTTAAGAGTTGTTCACGAGTATGACATATGGAGAATATTTCCATGGAGGGGGACTAGTAGATATGCATTCTGGGAGGCCCATGAAAAATATCTCTTGCTTTGATTTCTAGTTTCTATTTGAAATTTGGGGAGTGGAGGAAATAATGCCGCTGTTTTGGTCTTTGCACATGACTCCAATCCACAATGCCTACATAGACCCCCTTCTGTCCAAAATGAAGCATCATGTTGTAGGAGTGTACGTCATTGTAGAGATAGTCGTGTGCATGTAGATACTTCAAGGTCTAAAGAAGAGCATTAATTATCTGCAAAATGCTACTGTGAAATAGCTCTACTACTCCTTTAGAGGTCACATAATTGCTAGTGGTAGGTTGACTTCCATCTGCATTGCACTCTTTTATTCCCTTCTCTACATGGCCGCCATTCCAAAAACATGAAATGAGATGCATTGCAATCGTTTATCCCCTTCTCTACATGGACGACATTTCAAAAACATGAAATGAGCATTGGATGATCCATGTGACAAACCATGGCAAGTGAATAAAATAACGTCATCACCAACGATGTCCATAATTGGTGGCTTTGTCTTTAACTTGTTGTGTCAGCAGGCCAAGGGCAGAGCCAAGGGCCAGGACGGACATGCGGTGAAGGGGCCCTTTATTTAGGGGCTAGGAGTCTATATATGGCACGGTAGGGTGGAGAGTTGCATGGTTCAGTCCCCTGCGGTCTTACATTGGTATCAGAGTTCAGGAGGCATGGAGAAAGAGAAGGGACGTGGAGTCTCAAGGAGTGCATGCTCTCGGTCTCTCTCTCTCTCTCTCTCTCTCTCTCTCTCTCTCTCTCTCTCTCTCTCTCTCTCTCTCTCTCTCTCTCTCTCTCATTCGTGCATATTGCCATGGCTGAGCATGGCTCTTGCCTTGTGGAAGGAGGAAGGAGATGGGCGCCATGCATGAAGAATGCCAGAGGTAATTGCATGAATCTCAGGCGTGGGAAGCAGTCCCTGCAGAGCTAAGGAAGATGAAGATTGGGGAATCGAGGACCACATGTGCAGTGTCTCTTAACCGGGAAAGAGGGGTCTGTCGACCACCTCAAAAACCTGCAAGTTCGATTTCGTTGGATGCGCGCTGGGTAGGGGGTGAGTTTTCGACACTTGGGCACCGTCGTTGGAGCACCATAGCAAGAGCATCATCATCATCCTCGCCGGCGGCGGTAGCATCGGATTGCAAAACTTATGGTTTTTTCACCTAGGTGTCCCAAAGCTTGGGCGCCCTAAATATTTTAGGGCTCAAGGGTGGGTACACACCGGTTGAGCATGGCGATTTAAGAGACGAGCTTACGCTCTTGGATGGGAAGGCCTCAGTATCATGAAGGTACCAAGGTAGTTCCTTAGACCTGCATGGTAGTTCCTAGCTGCATAATTTCAGGGAAGTTTTGAAAAAAGATCTAAAAGCTGCAGATTAGCCAAGGTGCTTGCCTTTGGCTTTCCGAGGCATGTCACTACCATAACAGAAAACTTCAGATCTGCAGCACATCTAAAATCAAGGGAATGCAAAGGCCTGAAAGGTCGCCGAAGACTGTTTGCAAGGGCATGGACAAGGCACTGGCCATGGTTGCATGACATAGTCCAAAATCGAATTCCCAAAAGGTACGTAGAGTTCCTTTAACATTTTTGTTTGTCACAAAGTTGTAGAAATTTCAATGCTTGCACAAGTTTACATACCGAAAGCAAGAAGCTCGCAAGGCGAGTTGACGTCAGTATCTAATCATGCAAAGTGCAAGAAGCCGGCAAGGCAGGTCGGCATTCGTCATCAGTAATACGGTATGTAGTAGCTTTTGAATCTGTTTGGCAAATGTTTTTGGAATATACTGTATAGTTATGGCATGAAACAAATGCGCATACACTTTCGGCACACAAAGAACAAGCACGGCTTGTGATAATTACCGTAAGCAATAAAAATTTGATGCGTAAATTGTTGGCAAGGGTCCAATGATTGGTTTCAAGATTAGAATCAAGCATGGCTTGAGTACCGACCGCCTTGCTCCAGAGCACGGCTCCTCAACAGTTCTATTTTGCTGCCAAATCATAGCACATTGGCACTGTTTTAGTATCTCAAGGAGATCGACATGGCCTGCTATTAGATTTGACAAAAGGTGCAAACATGTTCAACATGGCCAGCGCTTTGAAGTTCAGGCAGATTGACAGGAGTCTTTCTTTCTCCATCTTTGAGTTTGCAGTTCCAAATTTGCTAGGGCATGGCTCTTCGGTAAATTATTTCCGCACGTCAGTCAATGGAGACAATCCAAAATGGTGAAGCATGGAGTTTATACTTATGCATCATTGCACACATCATGTACCTTGTCACGGGTAATGGCACTAACACCTAGCAGAAGCATCTGTTGGCTATGCGAACAAAAGTAATTATGTGAAGCACGGCTTCAATTTGGGCATCTACCATTGAAGATTCCCACTTTTGGCATATGCTATGAGCATACACAATTGGGAAGGAATAGGCAATGTGTTTGCAGGTTATTTCCTATTGCAGGTTATTTCATTATGTACTAGATAGGTGTATACGCTATACGAGGGCGTCTGTGCAGATATGGCTATGAGCCATTTTGGAATGAGTTTTTCCTTCCAAATTTCATGCAGCAACAACGACCAGGTTAGACAAGTTTAAGTTTTTCTTTTTTTTTCCATGTTTACACTTTGCTTGGCAATTACTGTCATTGTGCAAAGCAAAGTGCTTTGGCAATTTTATACGAAGCAAGGCTTCTCCCTTGTGCCACGATACTACCCATTGATTTGGAATCAAGGGCATTGGCACACAAGTTTGGGAAACTGGAAAAATAGGGAATATCAGCTCACAGAATCCCTACCAATTTAAACTGTGCAAGGCACTTATGGTTTTGGTTCTCACGTTTGAGGCCATCACTCTCGGCAAGGGCTTACAATTCTGCATGCAAGGCATGCTAGAGAGGTGGATTCAATTCTACCACTTCATGCATTACGCTTCCGCTATCACACTCGCAACTTTGTCAAACTGATGGATTTTTTACCATGATTTTTGGTTTCTATTAACACACAACAACACTAAAAGGAACCTAAATCTAGGACTTATTTCACGGGCAAAGTGTCAATGCTAAGTCGTCCTCATACAATCACGACCCCTGCAAGGTAGGTGGGTCGGAATGAGTTTTGTGTTTTTCTGTTACCTCTCTTGATGAGAGAGTCATACCGGAAAACTGTGGAATGCTTATACGATAAGCTGCAAGTTAGACATAAGATGCGTAAAAGCACACAGATTGGGCACACACTCTAGAAATTTAAGAAAAATTCCTCAGCCCAGCATGTTCTTCTTCTTCTCTCTCCTTCTCTTTAAGGGAAAAATGAAAAATCTTATAAGAAGCTTTTGATACGTGTTTTGCTCGTGAGTCATCCTGAGCCAAGGTGCTCTAACTCTCAGCTAGCACATGGCTAAGATGCTACTCAAATTAGTCTTCATCGGTTCGTCCATTGAACACTAATTTGCATAAGGGCTATGAGCCACACCGGCTAAGAGCCATTACCAAGCCAAGGGTAAGACCCAACTATTGGCATTCTTTGGGGTGATTGTTTTCAAGATTGAACAGATCTACCCAGGGAAGTATACATCGACGTTAATGCACAAGCAAGAGTCTTGTCATTACGGATGTTTAGGGTGTCATTTTTGCACTACATGTTTTCAGTGCGACACTCAAGCTGAGTTTTTGATAATCTTCAACTCACAGTAGTTGATCTTTATAAGGAAGTATAGATGCAGGAATCAGTGGTGACAGCATGGCTGTCCACATGAGCTAGGCAGTTCACTTGTGTGGATTTCCTACTCTCTCTATAGCCCTACGGAGTGTCTATGGACATACTATTTTGGGGTACGACCCGACGGGTGACTGCTACATCACCCCATAGGCATTGAGGATCATAGATGATCTGCATTGAGGATTCCCACTGTTTGATCTCTCTCAGTTAGAATTTCAAGGAAATAATTCCACAATCTACCACGCGGTAGCGGACAAACTCAACTTTTCAAGTTGATTTATTGTGTACACGGTTACCTATGTTGGTTGCCGTTATCTGCTAGTTGAGCAGTTTCTACAAAGGGTCTTACCAAGGGGTTTGACTACGTAGATTTTAAGCAAAGGGGTTGGATTGCGAAGGCAACACCCACGGTTCCCAGTGCAATGTTGTTTGTTTTTCAAGTAGGAGATGTGCTCCTCTCCGTTTGAATACTGGTAAGTGAACATTCCGTTCAAACCTCCAATTACGCATCTATTAATTTGGTGTTATTCCATTTTTTGTATACTTTGCTTGTTTTTTTTTTTCAAGACGTATAAGTACGCTTGAATGTTACAGAGCCATGCCAAGGGCATGTCGGCACAAAGTTTTTTGGGCCAAGTGTCCAATCTACTTTTTTGCCTTATGCTGTTACGAACCTACTTGTAGGGTTCTATTTGGCACATGTTGTCACATGGGATACAACATGGTCTAGGAACTCAAGGAGTTTGGTTTAGCCAGTGTGGAGCATGATTATGAGGGTCCCTCTCACTCACATCGTAGAGTGTTCGTAGTTACCTCCACACACAAGTACAGCTCGTACTTGATGGATGTCACTTTTCCTGGCATCCTTACTTGAGACATATTCCACATGTGGAGAATATGAGTCTCTGGGACTGAAACTGGCGCCCAATTCGAAATGATGTATCGCGACGAAGTCCCTAGGTGCTGGTCGCATCTGTTCATTAGACCAGTTGACGCACACAGTATCAGGAAAAATTTCAGTGGCCAAAAATTATAGCAAAGTATGCTACGTTCATGAGAATGTCTCATGGTTGGTTCCTAGGTGTGACCGGGTTGTCACATTCTATTATGGTCCAACTTTTGCTGCAAAGTATGCTACGTTCATGAGAAGGTCCCATGGTTGGTTCCTAGGTGTGACCAGGTTGTCACATTCTATTATGGTCCAACTTTGTTGCAATATTTTCACGTAAGTATCGTGGAAAGTCTCGTCATGGAATTGCGGCTTGGATATGTTTGTGTTAAATGCATGCACACTAGGTGTTATGGGCCCTAGTGTTTAACACAAATTTATTTGGAGCGGCATGCAAATCCATGGACTTTATTCTTTCTGCACCCTTTTGCATTGCTAGTGCAATCTCTCTTGCAGATTTCCTATGAGTTTACACCCTGCCATACAAGGTGATGGCTGAGTATGGATGTTAGTGATTGGTTGCTGGAACCTCCAATCTACCTTCAACCTGGTTGGTTGTCTCCATTCCATATCGAGTATATGCCTGGATACTCAATGATTGAGTCATAGTTTGTCGTCAGTCGTGGAAGACTGTTTGTAAGTGGTTGGGGAAAGTACCTCACTCTTACTGCTGTTATTCATCCCACGTTGGATAGGCAGCTTACAAGTATTCTATTTAGTACTAAAGGATATGGTAAGCGCATACGTTAGTAAACCGTGCTAAAGGATCTGCTAAGAGCATACGTTAGCACAATGCATTCTGAATAGGTGATTCTCATATTCAAGGTTGTGGTGAATACCGATAGTTTCATAAGTCAAGGACTTAGTAGGTGTGCTGACAGAGTATGTTGGCATGTAACCTTTGTTAGGGGTGAACATCTGGTTCTGTCTGTTCCAAAAGGTTCAGAAGTCTGACATGATGACACTCCCTATTCTATCTTTCAGTAGCTATGAACTTTTCAAGATACTCACATGAGTTATCATGAGTTACCATTTAGATACGGGTGGTTGCAAAAGGACAACAATGTTGACAATCAAGATGTTTCTCTTGGTTTCATTGAACCTCCTCACTGCACCAGGTATCGGTCATATAGACAATTGGCCCGTGTAGAGGATGCCAATAAGGAAAACATCATGTTCTTACGAAGATACTACCACTTGTGTTCTCGAGGACAAAAACGCTTCTCCAAGGGGGAAGTAATGTCAGGCCAAGGGCAGGGCCAAGGGCCAGGACGGACATGCGGTCATGGGGTGCTATATTTAGGGGCTAGGAGTCTATATATGGCATGGTTGGGTGGAGAGTTACATGGTACAGTCCCGTGCGGTCTTACATGTTGATCCACTATAGGTCCATGCAAGTGGATTTTGAAGATCTTCATTGCATACAATGGATATTTAAATGAAAGATGAGTGACACCTACATGCTTCACGTGTGCCCACCTTTGGGTGCATTGCTGCCTCTACCCTAATGATCCAGCCATCAATGTGTATCCAACATTCAATAACCTTGCTTCATTCTTACAATATGTAGATAGAGGGGAGCAAGGTATTCTTGGATATTGCAAGAGATTGTCGACTATTAGAGCTAATAGCGCATGATGTTCTTTGCATCAATGTCAAATTCTTTCCCATACCACTAGCGAATTGCACGAAAGGATCGTTCATGCAGAGAAGGAAGTAAAAAATCTTAAGCTACAGATAGAAGAGAAGGATGCTAAGATTGAAAATATTGAAGATATGATCTTGCATCTTAAAAAGACGCCCTTAGCAACAAGGGAACGTAAGAGGAGCTTCAATGCCATAGACACTTTAGCCCCCGAAGGTGGTGCTAATAAAAGAAGGGTTATAGCTACAAGGTGCATTTAGCTACACTCCCATCTATGCTTTAAATTGCTTTTGTGGTAATGTTTTTATCCATTCTTGTAGGAATTTTATCCAAGAGTTGTGTGGTGGCCACAACCACAAGGATGGCATCCATTTATTGAGTTTGTGCGTCAAGATATTGGATGTCGTAGGGATTCTACGAGCACCAAATGCAAAAAATTTAAACGATACTCTCACAAAGGAGGTGATGCAAAAGTTTTCAAATCTTGCGAGCGATGTTGATGTACAGAAGGCTTGTGATGAAGTGGGAATTAGTACTAAGGGCTACATTGCCTTATATGGTGTCACGGGAACCGAATAATAGAGATAGACAGCAAAACAGAGGAAGAAATCTTTGTATTGATAGTGTTTGATACAACAGAGGAGCAATTGAATATATATATAGGCGCACTCCGTTGTACGGAGCTCGAACCTCCCGACCACCCCCGAGCTTCAATTCGCTTGCATGCAGCGTCTCACTCGCACTCGCACTCGCACTCGCAGAAGAGAGAATGGTGAATCCCCCCAAAACGCACCACCCGTCCTTCTATTCTCCTCCAAAAGCCTGCGACCTCTTAAAATAGCCGCTTTTCTATTTTTGGCGTTCGGTCGACTCGACTTGCGCGCCAATATACCTGCGAGAACAAGGTTAAAAAAACGTGATCACGAAGCGATCCGTAGAGGTTAGTTTTTTTTTTCAGCTATCTTCAACTGAACATAACTCCCAAACGGAGCCCAAACATCCCAAGTCCGTCTCATACAATCTTGTTGCCCTCGCTGCGCTCTTCGACGGCTATGTGATGGAAAATTTCCATAGCCTGCTCCAATTTGCTGAAAATCAACCTGCAAAACAGCATTTTCTACAAAAACGATGCAAAAACAGCAAATCCAACTTCTTTCTTAATCTTTGGCCTTCAACGAGCATCAAAACATCAAAATCTCTAAAGACTCAAAGAACCAAAGTTGTTCCTTATAACGCAGGCTTCAATCGCTTCATACATCACTTTTTCAAAATCCCACGTTAACGCCTTCAAAAATGCCCCAGAAAGTGCCTTCCGGATCAAAAACATTTATCGGACGAAAACAATCCACACATCCTTCTACACAGTGGACTAACTTTAAAATGACAAAAACTTCCTAGAAAACAAAATTTATTACTAAAACACCTCAAAATCAAGTCTTGTTACAATCTCCCCTTTTCAAAATTAACTCTGTCCTCGGAGTTGGAAGGAGGGAAATTCGCTTTGCAAAACACTAAGATCAACCCAAGATGCATCCTCTACTGGATAGTTCTGCCACTTAACCAAAACTTCCACAATGTCTCTATTTCTCAAATGTTTGACACGCCTATCTAGCACTAAATCTGGTTCTACTGTCAATGTTCCGTCATCTTTCAACTGAGAGTTGTCCTGTAAAACATGGTGCACGTTAGGAACATACTTTTTCAATAAACTCACATGAAATACAGGATGCACTTTGACATGAGAAGGAAATTCCAATTTGTAAGCTAATGAACCAATGCGCTTCAAAATTTGAAATGGCCCAGCAAATCGTGGAGACAATCGCTTATCCTTCCAAAGAATTAAATGAGACTTCTTGGGAATAACTTTTAAGAAAACCATATCCCCATTTTCATACTCCACAACCCGATGTTTCTTGTCATAATACAATTTATGTCTCTTTTGGGCTTCTCTAATATTCCCCCTGATTTTGGCCAACTCGTTATCCATCTTTTCAAGCATCTCACGTGACAGTTCTACCTTATTCCTTGAGCTAAGAAAATTTATAGGTGTGGGACAGTTATAGCCATACATTGCTTCAAACGGGGTCATCCTAATAGATGAATGATATGAACTGTTGTATGCAAATTCAACCAAAGGCAAATATTCATTCCAATTAGATTGGTTTTCATTGACATACATTCGTAACATATCTTCTAAAATACGATTCACTCTCTCCGTTTCCCCATCGGTTTGAGGATGAAAAGCAGTAGACATGCGTAACTGGGTACCTATAGAGTCAAAAGTCGCTCTCCAGAAATGTGAAGTGAACTTAGAATCTCTGTCAGACACTATGCTCTTGGGCATGCCATGCAAACGAAATATCTCTTTCACAAACAAGCGTGCAATGGTCAAAGCAGTATCAGTTATTTTCACGGGAAAGAAGTGAGCCTGTTTTGTGAGTCTATCTACTACCACAAAGATCGAGTCATACCCTCCACGAGTAGTAGGAAGTCTAATAATAAAGTCCATGGATATAGACTCCCACTTCTGTAAAGGAATGTCTAAGGGTTAAAGGTCACCAGGCATCCTCTTATGTTCAATTTTAACTTGTTGACATTGAAAGCATTCACGCACATAATTCTTAACATCCAATTTCATACGTGGCCAAAAGAATGAACTTTTAATCTTTTCATATGTCTTACTCAATCCAGGATGACCAGAAAAAGGTGAGTTATGACACTCATGCAGAATTTGACTCTTAAAAGCAGAATTTGCAGGAATACACAAGCGGTCATAATAATACAGATTTCCCTTATACAAGTGATATCTGTTCTCATACATCTCACCAATATTCTCACGCAAGAAGTTCAAAATAGGCATGTAAAAAGAATTGCTTTCAACTTCGGCATGTATCTCATCAACCAAATTGGATCGCACAACAGTCAACAAATTACACATGGGCCTACGACTCAATGCATCTACAACTTTATTTTCTTTCCCACACAAATACTTCAAGTCAAAATCATACTCAGCCAACAATTCAATCCATCTCCTTTGTCTGTTGTTTAACAATGGCTGCGTGAAAATATACTTCAAACTTTGATGATCAGTACTCAATTCAAATTTGACACCAAGCAAAAGATGACGCCAATGTTTCAATGCATGAACAACAGCAAGCAATTCTAGATCATGTGTTGCATAGTTCAATTCATGTCGTCTTAATTTCCTAGACTCATATGCAACCACTCTTCCTTCTTGTGTCAAAACACACCCTAGTTGTTCACCACTAGCATCACATGACACAACAAATGGTTTGCCCATCTCGGGAACTTTCAAAACACAATTTTCTGCTATTTTAGCCTTCAAGGTCTCAAAAGCAGTCTCACAGGTAGAAGTCCACACAAAACCCTTGTCTTTCTTGGTCAATTCGGTCAAAGGACTTGCTATCTTAGAGAAATCTTAAATGTGCATGTGCTCTCTCATATTGTCCTAGACCCATAAAGCTTCTCACATCCCTTAATGACTTTGGTGTTGGCCAGTCCACAATAGTCTTAACTTTGTCAAGGTCAATGTGAATCCCATCTTTAGAAATCACTCTTCCCAAGTACACAATCAGATCCTTTGCAAAAGTACACTTACTTGCTTTGGCATACAATTTATGTTGACGCAAAACCTCAAATGTTTTCTTTAAGTGCAATGCATGATCTTCTTCATTCTTAGAATACAGAAAAATATCATCCAAGAATACCAGGATGAAGTCATCAAGATACGGGTGAAAAATATTATTCATTAAGCACATGAAATTTGCTGGTGCATTAGTCAAACCAAAAGCAAGAACTGTAAATTCATAATGCCCATAACGTGTACGAAAAGCAGTCTTTGGAATGTCCTCGACCTTAATGCGGATTTGATGGTAGCCAGAACGAAGATCAACCTTTGAAAATATTGTGGCACCACTCAAATGGCTAAGCAATTCATCTATGTGAGGAAGAGGATATTTGTTCTTAATGGTCTGTTTGTTTAACCCCCTGTAGTCAATGCATAACCTATATGTACCATCCTTTTTCTTTTGGAATAACACAGGACTGCCCCAAGGAGATACACTAGGTTTAATAAAACCCTTTTTCAAAAGGTCATCAAGTTGTATCTTGAGCTCTTTAAGCTCATCAATATTGAACCTGTATGGAGCCCTTGAATAAGGTGTTGCTCCTGGATATAGATCTATGGCGTTGTCTACCGCTCTAGGCAGAGGCATACCAAGAAGATCGTCCGGGAACACATCCTTAAATTCATGTAAGAGATCCTCTACAAATTCTGGATTTTCCCCTTTCTGTTTATTCCCAGAATCCTCTTTAATCTCGTTAGCAAACACAAGAAACGTCTCACACCCTTGTCTCACCCCCCTCAAAAGTTTCATGGCAGAAATCAGAAGTGATTTAGTATTTCTCTCCTCAGCTTTAATCACATGACCATCTTTGTTTTTAAAAACCAACTCACCCCTCTCACAATCAATCAATGCATGGTTCGCAGCCAACCAATCCATTCCCAAAATTACATCCCGTTCACCCATGCTAATAACATAAAATTCTCCCGAATGTTTCTCTTTGTTCAGCAAAAAAGGTAAGTTTTGAATATGACCCTGTGTATAATGTTTCTTCCCATTGGCCAATTCTACAGGTCTCCTAATCTGGGAATCAGAATTCAATTTCAAAGTCTGCGCAAGCTTGTTAGACATAAAACAATGCGTACTACCCGAATCAATGAGAAAATTCACAATTTCAGTTCCTATCTTACCCCGAATTCTTATAACGGATGCCCTTAAATGATGGACAGACGTTGTCATGCATTTCATAGGAATTTCAGAGCACTTACCTTCCTCGCTCGCTTCCTCAATCGTGGTGTCCATCGCATTCATATTGGCTTCCATTCGTGCAAGAACAGCCTGATCGATCTCCTTATTTGGGCATTCGAACGTCTTGTGACCTTGCTCACCGCAACGAAAACATAACCCAAATCTCCTTGCTCGTTCTAGAAAAGCAGGATCATGTTGCCACCGTAGCAGTTGTCGTCTTCTTTGATTCTGATTTGCATCATTTTGACCCAAATTTTGATTGCGGTTGTTTACAGTATTCTGTCCCAAATTTTGATTGCGGTTGTTTATAGCATTCTGATTTGTACTCTGATTTCGATTGAAATTCTGATTCTGATTTGAAAAATTATTGGGTGGTCTTCTCTGATTATTTGTAAAATTCCTTCGGGGAAACTCACTGTTTGTCTGAAAAGGCCTATTCTGCATTCTATGCCCGGTGGGTATAATTCTGCTTGGAGTAGGGTTGCGGCTCTCATACTTCACCTTCTTCTCATAATTTTCGGCCTTCGCAATAGCATCCAGAAAATCGGTAGCCCCTGCACCCTTTACTTGATAATACAGATCTTTACGTAGTCCTTCGATAAATTTGTTTGTCAACGCCTCTCCTTCTACTTCCGGTGCATACTTGTGAAGTCGCAAAAACTTCTCCTTATACTCATGTACAGTAAGACTTGGCTCGTCCTCAGGTTGCTGCTGAAACTTGTAAAACTCCATCTTTTTATCCATCTCATAGTGTGGAGAACAATACCTTTTATACGCTTGCATTTTAAATTCCTCCCAAGTGATTGGAGTAACCTTTGTTCGCTGTTTAAGGTATGCTTTCCACCAAAGCTTTGCGGTTTGTCGAAGATGAACAACTGCAACCTTTGCTTTTGCCTCTTCAGAAAACTTCTTCAATGCAAAATAATCTTCTAACTCTTCAATCCATGCTTCGAGATCTTCACCAGTTTTCTCGATGCCATTAAACTCGTTAATCTTTGCCTTCTGAAGACTTGCTGCAAAGCTGCCCTTTCATCATCTGCATCTTCTTCATCACGTTCCCTTCTTCGTCCTCTCCTTTCCTTAGTTTCCGCTTCGCCGTCATTCCGCTCTCTTTCGTGTGGACGACCGCGACGTCCATCACCACCGTTCCCATCATCATCATCTCCATCATCACCACCATCTCCACCGCCCGGTGACCCAGCGCCCACTCGTTGATTATTGTTTCCTGGTGGAATAGCATGGTTTACGTCTTCCTGTTCACCATTAATTTCCACATAGATATCAGGGTCTCGTGTTGCTTTGCCTCGCAGAGCCTTAGCACGCTCCCGATTTGAAATTTCCAGATCCTCTCGTAGTCGTCGAATCAGGTATTCTTGCTCCTTTATCTTCTTCTCGTATCCGTCCATGTCCAGAATCAATCGCTTGCTCTGATACCAATTGTCACGGGAACCGAATAATAGAGATAGACAGCAAAACAGAGGAAGAAATCTTTGTATTGATAGTGTTTGATACAACAGAGGAGCAATTGAATATATATATGGGCGCACTCCGTTGTACGGAGCTCGAACCTCCCGACCACCCCCGAGCTTCAATTCGCTTGCACTCGCACTCGCACTCGCAGAAGAGAGAATGGTGAATCCCCCCAAAACGCACCACCCGTCCTTCTATTCTCCTCCAAAAGCCTGCGACCTCTTAAAATAGCCGCTTTTCTATTTTTGGCGTTCGGTCGACTCGACTTGCGCGCCAATATACCTGCGAGAACAAGGTTAAAAAAATGTGATCGCGAAGCGATCCGTAGAGGTTAGTTTTTTTTTTTCAACTGAACATAACTCCCAAACGGAGCCAAAACAGCCCAAGTCCGTCTCATACAATCTTGTTGCCCTCGTTGCGCTCTTCGACGGCTATGTGATGGAAAATTTCCATAGCCTGCTCCGATTTGCTGAAAATCAACCTGCAAAACAGCATTTTCTACAAAAACGATGCAAAAACAGCAAATCCAACTTTTTTCTTAATCTTTGGCCTTCAACGAGCATCAAAACATCAAAATCTCTAAAGACTCAAAGAACCAAAGTTGTTCCTTATAACGCAGGCTTCAATCGCTTCATACATCACTTTTTCAAAATCCCACGTTAACGCCTTCAAAAATGTCCCAGAAAGTGACTTCCGGATCAAAACATTTTATCGGACGAAAACAATCCACACATCCTTCTACACAGTGGACTAACTTTAAAATGACAAAAACTTCCTAGAAAACAAAATTTATTACTAAAACACCTCGAAATCAAGTCTTGTTACATATGGTCTCCTTAAGGATGCTTTAAAGGAAAGAGGAATTTTTGAGAATACGTTTCCTATACCGCTTAAGGTCAATATTTCTAAGAAGGCCTCAAACGAGGATCTCTACTTTCTTATTAGAGGCTATTTGCACACAAAGGAGATAATGCATCTATCCATCTTTACCAAGCGGTCAAAAGGAGTAAGAAAAGGTACGAATGCAAGCGTATGTGCAAAGAGGGTGGATAAGGGATTTCCTTACTCAATGTCAAATAATATTTTTGTTGTTCTGAGATGTCTTCAAATGGCAATGATTCCCTTTAAATGTGTACACCTAATGATGAGGCTTTAGTAATGCATAGTCTTTTTTTTAAAACTATAGGTTATTTTGGACATTTTCCATTGATAGGTTCAAAGTTGGTGTTTGTGCTCAATCTAGACAAGTATCAGATTGTGAAGAAATGAAGACTAGAAAGGATCAGGATCATAAACGAGGTATTATTTCATGCAAAGTGTATAGCTATGAACGAGGATTGTGCACCATCTTTCGATGTACAGTGGGAGAAAGAAATTTGGTGGCTTGGTGCTATTGAGGTTCTCAAGAAGACCCATGGACTTCTTGTTTATTGGTACATGTCAGAGGCATTGTGCAAAGTAATAGAGCATGTTGGCATTGGTGCAAAGAACAAAGCTATCATAATCACAATTGCCAACATGCGACGGTGCAGTTTCATATGCCATTGCATGGTGTTTCATTTGTATTGGATCCCAAATCCCGAATGCATCAACAATCGGCCAACAAAAAATTCATGACCGACTTCAAAACAGTGTGCTCTTAACTGTTGGGACAGGAGGATGGGGAAATTGCTTTTCATCAGCGAGTTGATTATGCTAACATAACTGGTATGTTCCAGGATCCATGGAATATATATGCCATTTCACACACAAGTGTGCCTATACAATGGAAGGAGTATGGTGAAAGAAAGTGGATCTGCAACACATTGCAGTAAAGGTTTTATCTATTGCAGCATCAAGTGGAAATTGTGAGAGATTTGCAACATGAGATTTAATCCATAAGCCAGTGAACATTGCAACAAGAGCAACACAAAAGCACTACGGTCTCTTCTAAACCCATGGCTATAATGATGATAATATGGAATGGGAGATAGCTTCAGAATGCTCTAATATGGATGAAGTAGATGATATCGCTGGTGTTTTTCATGCGGACGAAGATGTGTGACTTAAGTCCTATAAGTTTTTCCCGGTGTGATTACTTGAAAATTATGAAAGATAGTCATGCTATACTACTTGATGTTCACCTACTTATAACCTTGAAAGAAAAATACAAGATAATTTAATCATGGTGCAAAAAAGAGACATAATATCTATCACCATGTCATAGAAAAGACTCAAGATAACTTGATTAATTATACAATTTACATTTTCAACTAGATAAAAGACAACAATCAAATCATCACTTTGATCATCAGTTGGTCATAGACCAAAAATCATTACAATGTCATAGCCCACTCTATGGCCACCATTTAGAGAACGAGAAAGATCAAAAGCGTTAGGTTGAGTTAAGGGATTGTTTCACTTGCCACTCTCAAGGTGGGTAAGTACATTGCTTAAACAATCACTTTTGTTTTTCTTTTGAGGCACCAACATGCACTTTAAGAGTTGTTCACGAGTATGACATATGGAGAATATTTCCATGGAGGGGGACTAGTAGATATGCATTCTGGGAGGCCCATGAAAAATATCTCTTGCTTTGATTTCTAGTTTCTATTTGAAAGTTGCGGAGTGGAGGAAATAATGCCGCTGTTTTGGTCTTTGTACATGACTCCAATCCACAATGCCTGCATAGACCCCCTTCTGTCCAAAATGAAGCATCATGTTGCAGGAGTGTACTTCATTGTAGAGATAGTCGTGTGCATGTAGATACTTCAAGGTCTGAAGAAGAGCATTAATTATCTACAAAATGTTACTGTGAAATAGCTCTACTACTCCTTTAGTGGTCACATAATTGCTAGTGGTAGGTTGACTTCCATCTGCATTGCACTCTTTTATTCCTTTCTCTACATGGCCGCCATTCCAAAAACATGAAATGAGCTGCATTGCAATCTTTTATCCCCTTCTTTACATGGCCGCCATTCCAAAAACATGAAATGAGCATTGGATGATCCATGTGACAAACCATGGCAAGTTAATAAAATAACGTCATCACGAGCGATGTCCATAATTGGTGGCTTTGTCTTTAACTTGTTGATCCACTATAGGTCCATGCAAGTGGATTTTGAAGATATTCATTTCATACAATGGATCTTTAAATGAAAGATGAGTGACAGCTACATGCTTCACGTGTGCCCACCTTTGGGTGCATTGCTGCCTCTACCCTAATGATCGAGCCAGCAATGTGTATCCAACATTCAATAACCTTGCTTCATTCTTACAATATGTAGATAGAGGGGAGCAAGGTATTCTTGGATATTGCAATCCGTTGTCGACTATTGGAGCTAATAGCGCATGATGTTCTTTGCATCAATGTCAAATTCTTTCCCATACCACTAGAGAATTGCACGAAATGATCGTTCATGCATAAAAGGAAGTAAAAAATCTTAAGCTACAGATAGAAGAGAAGGATGCTAAGATTGAAAATATTGAAGATACGATCTTGCATCTTAAACAGACGCCCTTAGGTACAAGGGAACGTATGAGGAGATTCAATGACATAGAGACTTTAGCCCCCGAAGGTGGTTTTAAAAAAAGAAGGGTTATAGCTACAAGGTGCATTTAGCTACACTCCCATCTATGCTTTAAATTGCTTTTGTGGTAATGTTTTTATCCATTCTTGTACGAATTTTATCCAAGAGCTGTGTGGTGGCCACAGCCACAAGGATGGCACCCATTTATTGAGTTTGTGCCTCAAGATATTGGATGTCGTAGGCCTTCTACGAGCACCAAATGCAAAAAATTTAAACAATACTCTCACAAAGGAGGTGATGCAAAAGTTTTCAAATCTTGCGAGCGATGTTGATGGACAGAAGGCTTGTGATGAAGTGGGAATTAGTACTAAGGGCTACATTGCTTTATATGGTCTCCTTAAGGATGCTTTAAGGGAAAGAGGAATTTTTTAGAATACTTTTCCTATACCACTTAAGGTCAATATTTCTATGAAGGCCTCAAACGAGGATCTGTACTTTCACATTAGAGGCTATTTGCACACAAAGGAGATAATGTATCTATCCATCTTTACCAAGCGGTCAAAAAGAGTAAGAAAAGGTACCAATGCAAGCGTATGTGCAAAGAGGGTGGATAAGGGATTTCCTTACTCAATGTCAAATAATTATTTTGTTGATCTGAGATGTCTTCAAATGGAAATGATTCCCTTTTAATGTGTACACCTAATGATGAGGCTTTAGTAATGCATAGTCTTTTTTTTAAACTGTATGTTATTTTGGACATTTTCCACTTATAGGTTCAAAGTTGGTGTTTGTGCTCAATCTAGACAAGTATCAGATTGTGAAGAAATGAAGACTAGAAAGGATGAGTATTACTCTCATAAACGAGGTATTATTTCATGCAAAGTGTATAGCTATGAACGAGGATTGTGCACCATCTTCCGATGTGCAGTGGGAGAAAGAAATTTGGTGGCTTGGTGCTACTGAGGTTCCCAAGAAGACCCATGGAGTGCTTGCTTGGATTTTTGAACTCATTTCGTGGATAGCACATGTCATTAAGGCACATCTAGCTAGGGAAAAACTCCAAGTAAATGACATAGTGGAGTTTGAAGTTGACTAGCACTTAGGTGTTGATTTGAAAACAATCAAGTACATTGTAAGGTGAAAACAAGGGGCTGGAGCTCTATATCCTTGTCCATTCTGCATTAAGGGCTATAAGGGAAATGCACACAAAATTGCAATGGTCGATGAAATAGAGAAAGAGGAAATTTCACAAATTACACGTGTGTGGGAGCATGTGGTGCTACGATGTCCTATGCTAGGGGAGTCCAATCATGCCATAAAAGACAGTGAACAGTGGAACTCTATAATTAACTTCCCTCTCAGAAATGTGCATTTTTCATTAGGAAGAGGATGGGGTATAGGAGTGCCTCTTTATTTTCCATGAGATTATGGCGGTGATTAGCATTTAAATAGATGCATGACATGTGTGCAAGAATGGTGGGTGTGCAAGAGAGGTGTAAGAGTGGTCAAAGGATGTACTTTTCTCCCCAAAAAAGGGGGTGGATAACTTTATGGTTTTTGTCCTTCCATAACTCCTATATATAATCTCCAATTTGAGCAGAGATTATATATGGTCTGTAATCTACACGCCAAGCTCTTTCCGTAGATATGTTACATGATATGGTTTTGCCCACTAGATTTTAATTTTGATTTTTGGAAAAAATTTGAATTGAAATATACTAGCCATTTTGTGTGTTTGAATTCAAAATTTGTCCTTTGTTTGCTTTCTTGATACTAAATGTTTGACTCCCTTAAACTATGAAATAAATAAGCCCTCCTAGACCCCATTTTCTTCCTAATGTGCACACTTCATGCTTTTATGCGCATCTTTGATCGTTTATTTAAGCTTCCTATTTGATTATGTCTTCATAATGGAGCCTGCAAAGAGGTCTCTTATTGCTATCTCAAAAGTAGAAGGGCTTCTAAATTCAATAGATTGTCGTGGGACCGATACCTCGAGTGTTGCATAGAAGAACAATCCAAAATTTGGTGGCGGAGTTCACAAAGGCGGTTTTCATTGCATGGGTTGAAATAAACATTACACACTATATGGTGAGTGCTTTACATTCTGCCTTGTTCTATTCTATGCTTTAGTTTTGATCATCAATGTGTTGTGGCTTTATGGGCAACACATCCTCTATGCACATGGTGCATACTTTATGAACATGTATGGTTCATTATATATTTGGAGCACGCAAGGTATGGAGAAGTCACACTACTGTGCTAGGGGTGCCTACTTCAAGAATACAAGACATGGAGGGGGGTTTAGTGCGCTCATTCTATCGTCAGGATATGTCGAATTGATTTTATCATACCACCTTTGGACGCAAAGTGTTGATTGAACGTGCAAGGTCATCGTGCTTAACAAAAGAAGCCATTCGACTAGCCCATGCTCATTCCTTAGAGTACTAGTGATCCTCACAAGGTCGAGTACGGCATGCAGAGTGGCAAGCATTAAGGACCACGGTGGGAAAAGTCTATCCCAAGAGGCAATAAATGTACTTGGAATTTGCGCAGACATTGTTTGATTGTTTATGCAAATTTTCAAGTAGACATATAGCTCTCTGTGTTTGAATAGTTCTTTGTTTTCATCTGATTTTGTAGTTCAAAAAATTATTTACTCGTGCCTTTAGTGGCTCTTTTCCACCATGTGAACCCACACTTATATGTCCACCCTGCATCTAGAGGAAAACCCACTTCAAGAATACAAGACATGGAGGGGGTTTAGTGCGCTCATTCTATCTTCAGGAAATGTCGAATTGATTTTATCGTACCACCTTTGGACGCAAAGTGTCGATTGAACGTGCAAGGTCATCGTGCTTAGCAAAAGAAGCCTCTCGACTAGCCCATGCTCGTTCCTTAGAGTACTACTGATCCTCACAAGGTTCGGTATGGCATGCAGAGTGGCAAGCATCAAGGACCCCGGTGGGAAAAGATTATTTACTCGTGATTTTAGCGGCTCTTTTCCACCATGTGAACCCACACTTATATGTTCACCCTATATCAAGAGGACCCCCCCCCCCCCCCCCCCTCCATATCACAAACATAGAACACTCCCTCCCTCACTGAATACCACAAGCTCTAGGAAGCCTCCCAAACGCACTTTCTAGATGGCAAGGACCAAAACAACTGCAAAGAAGAATCCAAAGACCAACGAGGTGCACAGAAGGCAGAAGATGCGTGTAAATCGACAACCAAAAGAGCTAGCTAACCCCGCCCTGAATGCATAGAGACGGACACATCCAATAAGCATCCATCGTGGGAAGGGGACGACATCCTAGTGAATCAGAGGGTGGGTTAAAAGACATTTCCAAGAGGGATGGGCGCGATGGCTTCCGGCCCAAGTCACCAAAATGTGACCGGCAAGTCACTACCCAGGGAAATGGGTGCCATGTCTCTAATCAACCTAACAATGATGAGTGAATCAGTGATGATGAATATTATGATTCTCATGAAGATGCCTCCCAACCACCTCCCAAGCGCCATTGCAAGTTGAGATTCTACAAGAAGCTGCAAAGAGCAGAGCCACAAGGAGCTCAGAGCCCCCCACAACATCGACCTCAAAGAGAACGATGCTTTTGTAGAGCATTTGCTGAAATTCGACATCACCAAAAGACAACAGACCTGCTTATCAAGAAAGTACCATATGCATGGACATTTAAAGAGTTGCTACAAAGCTACATCACAAAGCTTTGGATGTCTATTGCTGCCCTCGAGTCAAACCAAGAGGTTGCATAGACTTATTTGGTCAGCCTCTCTTTTGACACGTTCTTATGTGTTGTCCATGCTAAGTGTGTAACAATCATGACCAAGGACATGCAACTAGCATGTCACCTAGGACATGAGTGATACTTTCTGATGTCAGACCCTTTTTTGTAACTAACCATTTTATTGGAAACAAGTTCGCTTTGGAACCCTTGTACTAGAATCAAGTTTTCTTTGGAACTTAATGTATTTTCACTTTGTGATAAATACAATCATGTATCTTCTATTGCTCTATGTAAACTTGAAACAAGTTTTTTTGTTTGTGTAATTTAGCTCATTTTGCAGGAACGCTACAGGGCATATCTGTCAATGAATTTAAACTTAATCTCTATATTTTTCTACATTTATTTTATTTAAATGGTTGAAGTTGATGATAATCAACTGTACAAAAGGTTCTCCAGATGACCTGCATATGTTAGATGATGGCAAATTAGGCTAAAAAATTATCCTGTGACTAGCTAAAATTGTCCATTTGGTACACCTAGTGCCCTAAATTTGCTAAACGATATCAAATTGGAAAAAAATAACTTTATCCACAAGGCAACGAGGATTGGCTAGAGGGGTTGTTTGAGGGATGGTGGCTAAGCATAGGAGTTTACTTGCGGCCTTAAGCACCCTTTTTCACAGGCTAATTCACTTGCGTCATAATCTCCTCTTGTTGAGCCAGTGAGAGCTGATCAAGAGGCTTATTAGGAGGTGAACTACCATGTAGAAGTTCTATTGACATCTTATTCCCTTTTACAAGGTATCTCCCTAGGAATGTCATCCGTTGTCGTGCAGCTCCTCTCCCATGCTAAGAAAGATACCAAGAAGATGCTCATTGAGCTTAATTGAAGGTTACCTGATTAACGATGAGTGTTTACAGCTTGCTAACAAGCTAGTTCTACAATTAATGTATGTTAGATGCGGCTTTAAAGGAACAACATATGCTTTGATGATGCTAAAAAGGAGTATTCTTGAGGTCATCACAGATTGGAGATTATGATCTAAAATTGCAGTCCTTGAAGTGCTCTTCGGACGTGTCTTTTGTTGAACTTAAATGTGAAGCTACTCTAAATATAGACCTAGGTCTACTCTATACATATATTACCTTGGGTGTGTATTCTACACAATTTGGGGTTGCACACTCTGCGTATCACCTCTCTATTCTTCTCTTTCTCTACCTTCTTGTAACATTTAATGGCCGAGTACCTCTTGAGCTTATATGTAAAGCTACTCATATATGGCTTCTCTATATATAGCACCTAGGTCTCCTCTATATATACATCATTTAATGTGTGTATTCCACACACTTTGGGGTTCTATTTCTGTGCTCTGTCTTTCTCTCTCAACATGGTATTAGAGTAGGACATCTTTGTTTTTAATTTTCTCTTAATTAGAAACGATTTTGCAGAAACTACCCGATTTTGCAAAAACAACTCCGCGTAAGCCACCGCAATCAATGTGGTTTACAACGTTGCAGAAGAAACTTTTTTCAAATTCTGCACCGATTTGAGTTATCGTTCACGGACTGCATACATGTCTGAAAACCGACTTTCAATTTTTGTTTTCAAATTTTATCTTGATTGAAACCAATTTTACAGAAACAACACTCGTGAAGCACTGGAATCGATGTGTTCTACAACTTTATAGAAGAAAGTTTTTCCAAATTCTGCACTGACTTTGACTTATCATTCTCGCAGACTACGTACATGTCTAAAAAGCAACTTTCATTTTTTGTTTCCATTTTTTCTCCTAATCAAAAACGATTTTTCAAAAGCAACCCGTGTAAGGCACCATAATCAGTGTGGTCTAGAACTTTGTAGAATAATTTTTTTAAAATTCTGCATCGATTTTAAGTTATCGTTCGCAGACTACATACATGTTTGAAAAGCAACTTTTGCTTTTTGTTTTCAACTTATCTCCTAATTGAAAACTATTTTGTAGAAACTATTCGCCAGAGCCAGCGGAATCAATGTGGTCTACAACTTTGCAAAAGAAAGTTTCTCTAAATTCTGCATCGTTTTTGGGTTATCGTTCTCAGACTAGGAACATGTTTAAAAAGCAAATTTTGCTTTTTTCTTTTCATTTTCCTCCTAATTGAAAACTTATCAATCATATTTTTTTCTTCATCAATCATATATTTGTTACTGACGTAAATTTACTGTAAAAGACAGTTACAAACCGAATCAGTGTTATAGATATATGTTCTCAAAAGGCTATACTATTTCAAGCTGTCTAATATATTCTGAGACATTTACTAATGATTTATTCTTGGATACCTATATTTCAAGATATCAAATGTCTATAGATCTTTTCATGGATATTTGTCATGAATATCGTTTTGATTCAATCGAGCCATTGATGATCGTCCACATTCCGTCGAGGTACTGATGGTACATGATCTTTTGTTATATGATATATGCCTTCAATTATTCTCGTATAATTATTCTTCTAGAGATATAGTCTACATTGTTTTATTAATAATCTCTTGTTGATACCATAGTGATGTTGATGGTACCATAATGATGTTTTGTTAGTACTTTGATCATGATGATTTTTGGTGATACCATGATGATATTTCATTCATACCATGGTTATTCTCAGTGATACCATGATGTTGTTTCATTGATACCATGGTTATTCTTGATGATACCATGATCTTGTTTCGTTGATACCATGATGTTGTTTCGTTGATACCATGGTTATTCTCGGTGATACCATGATGTTGTTTCGCTGATACAATTGTTGAGATGTAGAGAGAAAGAGAGAGAGACGAGACAAGAGACACACCATATACGCTCCCAAAGAATGATTCATATTGAGGATAAGATACAAATATATAGGTGAGACCAAGTTCAGTAGAGTGAGCCATATATAACTCCAACACCCCCACTCAAACAAAGGTCTCTAGATTTGGATGAAAAATCCCTTGGGGAGTTCAAGGGAAAAACCCAAGCCCGTATACAATCTGAAATATGAACCAGCGGTGATGATGTGAAAGTGAATTGTGCATCTATGTACAAATATTCACGTGACTTAGATATCACAAGGTGCAAATGTGGAGTGTGCATAGTGCATGGTACCTAAAAGATTACAATGTCATATGTACAAAGCTATTACAATAGTAAAGAAGCTAATCTAGAAAGAGTGAGGCCGAAGCAACTCCAAGCTCCGAGCGCAAGAGGATGAAACGTGACTCATTGAGGCCTTTGGTCAAAATGTCTGCAATCATTTGGTCACTTGGACAGTGTTCAACCATAATGGTTCCTTTGCGTACTTCATACCTGACATAATGATAATGGACAGCAATGTGCTTTGACTTATTATGTTGAACATAGTCTTTTGCAAGACTAATAGCACTTTGGTTGTCACACCGCAAGGGTGTGCTAGAAAGAGGAGAGTGACCAATATCAACCAGTATTTGTCGAAGCCAAATCAACTCACGAGCTGCAAGTGATGCCGCAACATATTCTGACTCAGTCGTAGAAACTGCAACGCAACGTTGTTTCTTGTTGGTCCAAGAAACAAGACAACCATTTATAACGAAGCAATTTCCACTAGTAGATCGCATAGATAAATGTGAGCTTGCCCAGTCAGCATCTATGTAACCCAAAAGAGAAAGAGATTGCATAGAATCCGATGTGAGTTGTCGTCGATAGACTAAACCAAAATCTGTAGTGCCTTTCAAGTATTTCAATACACGCTTTGCAGTAGACCAATGCTTAAGAGAAGGACATGCAAGATGTTGTCCAAGATATTTAGCAGCAAACAGAATATCAGGACGAGTGTTCATGCCAACAAACTGAAGACATCCAATCAAGTTAGCATAAGGTTGATTTGTGACAAGTTGACCGCCATTGTTAGAAGTATTCTTCGTAGAGCTCGCAAGACAAGGTGTGTTGGCTGAATGTGCAGATTCCATACCAAATTTTTGAATAGTATCTGCAATAAACTTTGACTGTCGAAGGAATAAAATACCTTTTGTACGGTTTCGTTGGATTTGAATACCAAGACAAGAGTGAATCTCGCCAAGATCCACCATATCGAATGCAGAAGACAATAACTTTTTGACTTGATGAAGAAATCCCAAATCATTGGAAACAAGGATGGTATCATCCACATAAAGAGCAAGAATCACAAAACTGCTACCTTGGCGTTTCATGTAGAAGTTGGGGTCTGACGAGCAAGAGATGAATCCTTTAGAGGTGAGAAAAAGATCAAATTTTGTATATCAGGCTCGCGAAGCTTGTTTGAGACCATATAGTGCCTTATGAAGTTGAGCAACAAGGTCTTCTTTACTTGGAATAACAAACCCTTCTGGTTGTTCCATATAAATTTCCTCTTCCAAGTCACCATTAAGAAAAGCAGTTCGCACATCCATTTGATGAGCTTCTAAATCAAATTGAACAACAAATGCCAATAAAACTCGAACACTTGTAATGCGAACAACTGGTGAAAAAGTCTCTTGATAATCAACACCAGCTACTTGGGAGTAACCTTTTGCAACTAAATGCACTTTGAACTTGTCAAAAGATCCATCTGCTTTTACTTTTGTCTTATACACCCACTTACATTTAATAGCTGTATGATCAAGAGGTAATTCAGTTAGTATCCATGTACCTTTAGAGATAAGAGAATCGTACTCTGCTTCCATAGCCTCTTGCCATTGATCCATTTGTGGTGAAGAGATAGCTTCATCATAAGTAACGGGATCTTCAGAAGTAGAAAAAGCATTATCAGCAATATCGTCATCATAAACATGACATGAGCCATGTTCAAAATCAATAGGCAGATCAACAAAAATATCAATATCATCATTGGCAACATTCGGAATGGATGGTTGTGAAGAGGAAAGTTGCTCTATAGGAAGAGTTTCATCTTCTGAAAGAAATGGAAAAGCTTGAAGCAATGATGTTATCAAGGTTTTGACAGGTTCCGGAGCTGCTGATCATATCAGATTTGTCAAATTCTACACCAAAAGTAACTTGCAAGAAATTGATAACTATTTTGAATACGTTTTCAATTAAAATCATCAAGAGGTATGAGTTTTTTAAATTTCAAATCTATTTGTGTTATGATCTTTAATTTACCTTTCATGCATCATATTCAATTAGATTTGCATAAAGGAACTTGGATCAAGAGTTAATTATGTTGTATTCAATTAGATATCTATATTGATACGTGTTGAGTTTTTTGTTACATGATTCTTGGATTTGCTTTTCATGGATTATATGCAGTTCGATTTGTGTAAAAGAAATAGAGTAAAAGTTTAGAATATTGAAATTACAATATCTTTAATTCTTCTTATTGTATAATTCTTGATTTTCTTTTTATAAATCATATGCAATGCGGTCTATATAAAAGAAATAAATTAAAAATTAAGCATGTTAAATTTACATCATCTTCAATTTGTTTTATATATTGAAAGAGTATATAAATTGATTGATCTCTATACTTATAATTCATATATATCACATATATTTTGATGCGTATACATCGAGTTACATCAAAGTCATATCACATGAAATCTTTGTAGTTTTCTTTTTGTTTCGATTGTGTGTAATCTATGATAAAGATCAAATCGATATATATATATATATATCTATGTATATATATTATTGAAATTACTGACATTTATACATCTTGATAATCTGTGTTGTATTCGAAGATTCACGTTAAAAACTTATGTTTGAATAATTCTTTTTATTCTTTTCGGATGATTATTAAAGTGTTATGTTTCAATCATTTATATAGTTACATCTCAAATACTTACAATTTAGATGATTTATTTTATAATCTTTAATCGATATCGATACTTATACTTTGAAAGTTCACATTATTTCTCTTCTTTATGAATGTCGATGATTATATTTTTGATGATTTATCAAAGAGTTATACTTTAACGATTTATTGAAGAGTTTTATTTGAATTTTTTTCTCGTTTGATTGTAAAAATCAAAGAGTTGTATTTGAACATTTTAATTTATTAATTCATATCATTTATTTACATATAGATGTGAAAAAGTTATAATTTTGATAATTTATCAAAGAGATACATTTTAATAATCTATTTGCAGCCAAAATATAAAAAACTTATAGTCTTTACTTATGATCGTTTTTTTATTGAAATTATAATTTTATGTGATGATTAGGAGTCATTCTTACTAATCAATCATTATTAAGATGGTTATTACTCCATGGTGTTGTTCCATGATGTGTTTTCATGATGATGATAGAAGTGGTTCGTATTATTCATTCTTTTCTATTTTCTATTTTAAAATGATGGTTACTCCATGGAGTTATTCTATGATTCCATGATGCATTTTCATGATGATAACAAGGCGTTCGTATTGATCGTTTGTTACTAATATTATTATTATTCCATGGAGTTATTCCATGATGCCATAACGCGCTTTATTCCATGGAGTTATTCCATGATGCCATAACGCGCTTTATTCCATGGAGTTATTCCATGATGCCATAACGCGCTTTATTCCATGGAGTAATTCCATGATGTCATGATGCGTTTCCAGGATGATTACAAGTTGTTGGTAGTGATTGTTCTATTATTGATATGGTTATTATTCCATGGAGTTGTTCCATGATGCCATGATGCGTTTTCATGATGATGACAAGGCGTTATTATTGATCGTTCATTTTATTAAGATGGTTAGTATTTCATGGAGTTATTCCATGATGCCATGATACATTTTCACGATGATTACAAGTTATTTGTATTTGTTGTTTTTTATTATGCCATGGAGTAGCTCCATGCTTCCATGATAGGCTTCCATGATGATGGAAAGCGTTCGTACTAATCATTCATCTTGTTGATATGGTTATTCTTCCATAGAGTTGTTTCATAATGCCATGATAAGTTTTCTTGATGATTAATTTTTTTTGTATTGATTGTTTACTATTGAGATGGTTATTCTTCTATGGAGTTGTTTTGTGATGCCATGATATGTTTTCATAGTGATTAAAACTTGTTCGTACTAGCCGTTTATTACTGATATGATTATTGGTTTATAGAGTTGTTCCATGATGCCATGATACGTTTTCTTCATTATTAAATATTTCTTGTAGTTGATTCTTCTTCATTGAGATGATGATTCTTCCATGGAGTTTTTGCATGATGCCATGACATGTTTTCATGATGATTAGAAAGTGTTCATATTGATCAATCGTCACTAAGACGATTATTCTTTTTTAGAGTTGTTTCATGATTTCATGATATGTTAGAAGTCATTTATACTAATCCTTTATCATTGAGATGATTGTAAGTTCCATGGAGTTGTTTCATGAGGTCATGATGCATTTTCATGGTGATTACAAATCATTCGTACAGATCATTTCTTATTCAGATGGTTATTCTTTCATGGAGCTATAATGTCTTGATGTATTCTCAAGGTGATATTAGAATCCATTCATATTGATTATTTATTACTAAGATGGTTATTCATTTATAGAGTTGCTTCATGGTGTGATGTATTTTCATAATCATTTTTTACGGAGATAGTTATTTTTTCATGGAGTTGTTCTATAAGATATGCTATATTTTTCATAATTATTAGAAGTCGTTTCTATTTAATTTGTTAGTAAGAATTTTATTCATTCATGGAGTTCTTTTATAATACCATGATACAGTTTCATGATAATACGGATGGTTTCTTATTGAAATGGTTTTATGTTCCATAGCATTGTTTCATGGATGACTTAGTATAATTAAGATAGTTTCTTGTTAGATAGAGTCATTTTAATACGATGATATTTTTTCATGATGATGATTTATTATAACTGAAAGAATTATTATTGCATGAAGTCAATTCATTATACCATTATTTTAAGCTCATTTGTAATGATTAAGATGATCGTTTTGTGATTTCATGATATTGTTTTATGATATTTTGTTATGTTTATTATTCTATATATTTATTTTATGATGCCATGATGTTCTTGCATAACGATTTTTGGTGATCTAGATAGTTTTTACTTCATATAATTATTTCGTGATGATTTCTTGTAATTTCAATGATTTTTTATTTTTATGATGAAAACATCAATTGGAACTTACAATCCTCAACTCAGTTGACATTGAAAAATCTTAATTTTGATGCGGAATTGAAATCCATTTTCATTATATGTTCTTTACATGCATCATGGCATACATTTAAGAATGCCACTAGTGTGCAAAAATCTATGGTCCTTGACAGGGATTTCATTGATGTAATCACAATCGTGTGATTATGTTAATAACTATAGTATTTACGCAAGAAAATCACGTGATCATAAAGGTACTAAACCACAAAAAATGATAATTTGGAGAGTCATGCTCATTGTGACGAAGCCATTGGTCCAGAAAAGGGTTGTAGTTGGTTTTCGAAGATGAGAATATTTAAATAACGAGTTGATAGTCAAGGGTCGGGTGTCCTGTACTAGTGTAATGGGTATATAAAGATCCTTGAAGTCTTGCATTTTTCCACATCATAGATTTGAACATTTCCACTGCACGATATGAGAGCTATGATCCTTAATTGGGTGACAGTAGCTTTTATCTATTGAATTGGATGCATAAGGGGGCTACAATCCTTGATTGGGTAGAAGTAGTCCTCATTGCTCAATTGTGTAATTGTATTGAATATTTCATTGCCTTGTTTTATGCATTGGTTTATATAGGGAGTAAATTATGTATTATATTTAAAAGATTGTTAGTGCATGAGATGGTCAATCATCGACATTATTTATTTCATGTGTGTTTTGAAAATAATTATCATCATTTCAATGTAAATGTTGATGATTCTTTGTAGCATGTGAAAATAGTTGTGTCTTATTGTTTTCACATGGCAGAGGATATATAACTAATCATTATATTTATAATTACATTGACAATTTCATATTATTTTTGTTTCCATAATGTCATGTAGAGAGTGCATCGCAATGTGTATGTCCTCTCAGAACATATGTGGTCGATATGTGGAATTGACTAGAGTGCATTGCAAATCTCATATTGTGTAGATTTGATTGATTTCTTAGTGATTGTTTTTCTAATATATTGAAAAGTTTTTTTAGTTATTTTAACTGAACATCTAGTTTTTATGTCTGCAGTATTAAATTGATAGCAATGGAGAAACATGTCGGCACCAGTGATACGAAGAAGGCAAAGAATTAAAAAGCCCCTAGCAAACATGGGTTTTGAATCTCAAATCAAAATGATTGTATTTAATCCATTGGAAGTTGTTTAGTAACTTGATCACAACCTCTTTTTGTTTCCATAAATATGATCACTTTACTAGACAAAAATGGATGGAAGTAAAGTGATCATATTTATGGAAACAAAAAGAGGTTGTGATCAAGTTACTAAACAACTTCCAATGGATGCATTTGCATCTTTATCTATCCATGATGATAAGAGTCAAGCTGAACGAGATTGGCTTCTTTTTGAATTTAGATCTAGCAATAGCCCTATAATGACAACAATAGATGGATATGAAGGACATAAATCACAAGAAAGAAAAACAACAACAAAGACCGCACCTACACAACAATGCCAAGCATTCCTTGCAAATTGGAGCACATGTGCTAACGCATCTACGAGCTATTTGTGGTTGTAAGTGTATCAAATGATGTTTGTTTTTTGCGTGCAAGTAGTCATTATAATTGTGACGACACTACGTAGCTCGCAACGAAGATAGTCATTGATCTCTCTCTCTCTCTCTCACTACCCCCTCTCTCCTCTCGACGTACCTACAAAGATGGTCATCTCTCTCTCTCTCTCTCTCTCTCTCTCTCTCTCTCTCTCTCTCTCTCTCTCTCTCTCTCTCTCTCTCTCTCTCTCTCTCTCTCTCTCCATGTGTGTGTGTGTCTCAACAAAAAACACCGAACGTGCCCGATTTGGGCCCTCTATGATATTAAGCTGCAGCCCGTCGGGCTCTAGGGTTTTCCCGGAGGGCCCGTAGGGAAAATGCATAAGCCCGGCGGGCTTTTTGTGGGTTTCTAGGTTGCTCTGAACCGGCTTGTTTGTGATCATGTTAACTGTGATTATGTAAATATGTCAACAAGACCTTGTGATCACACAAATGTTTTGGTAGTTACGTAAATATTAAATCCCTGGGACTCCTTGACAAAAGTTTTTCTTGACTTAATAGTTCCAATAGCAAAGTGCATCGTAAGTAACATAGTGCATTTTAGGAAATTTCCATTAATCTTTTTTTGTAACCTTCAAAGAGGGTTCCAAAATCATCGTCCCCTCACCTCGTCACAAACTAATGATTCATTCTAACAAGTTTATATCATGAGATTTTTTTCCCCTTTTGCTTATAGTTCCATGGCTCGAGAGCTAAAGGAGCCTTTCACCATTAAGTAGCTCTCTCTCTCTCTCTCTCTCTCTCTCTCTCTCTCTCTCTCTCTCTCTCTCTTTATTGCTCTATCTCTCCCTCTCTCTCTCTCCACTGCTCCATCTTTAAGTCTGAAAATTGGTTTGTCATTAGTACCTACTACCAAAAGGCTATTGAGATGTAGGATAGTGTGAAGTGAGATCAGACAATGCAATCTGAGTGCAGCTCACATATGGCAAATGAAAATTGCTAACTGATAGATTTACGAGAGGGGAAACAAGCCTTGCCTTTCACAAGGGTATATAAGAAAAAGTGCATGAAAGAAAATTATCAGAAGGATGCAGATTGTGCTTGATTGAAATCTACTTTATTATTTACCAATGATCAGGGCTTGATAACATGAAAATTTAATGATTAATGTCTGTCAGATGCGACTTTGAAGGGCCAAAAGATTCCTTGATGATGCTAAAAAAGGAGTATGTTTAAAGTGAGCACATGGGAGTTTATGATCTATAACTATAGTTCTTGAAGTACTCCACCTGCCTGTCTTTATGGCTCATCGATTGGAGCTACGGTGAGAAATTTATGGCACTTTGAATGTACCTTGGTACAATTCTAGTACTTCTCTTTCCAATGTCGCTTCATCCACCCAAGCCTTGGCTGGATTTAGTGTCTCTTCGAGTATTGTATAAGGTTTGGTGGTTGCAATGATATTCTTTAAGGACAACCTCTTCTTCTTTGTTGGTGATTTGTTACCTTCCATTGATCTCGCGGGCACAAAATTTGGCATTTTCTCAGTTTCCAACTATCCAAATGAATTTAAATTTGAAACACAATCTAATTAGGGCCTAAGGGTGTTATCCATGTGGTCAAAAGTGCATTTCTGGTGTAGATTCATGATGTGCTTCTAAATTTTAAAGGATGACCAAATTTAGAGGAAGCGGTGATGTGATGTGATGTCTACTACAGGGTTATATAGAGCCGCCAAATATGGAGGGGGTACATGACGGGGTCGGCGGGATTCTTGCTTTGCCCGCCGGGCCTGCTGGGGTTTGTGGTTGCCCCGCCAGTTCTACGTTTTCTACCGGTTTTCGTAAGTCATGACATTAGATATGTTATTAACATGAAAAAAATAGTGATAATGACAAAAATAATTAACAGTTAACAAAATGCGTCATCGCGTAATTAAAATCCCTGCTTGCAACATATTTCATCATACACAAATTTTGCCACATCCTTTGCAGTGATCTGTTTTACTGCTATAGCCTCTGCCCATCTAGAGAGATAGTCCACTGCCGTCAAGATATAGCTTTTGCCCCTGCTTGTGATAGGTAACGGGCCTATTGCATCAATCCCCCACTTTTCAAACACATCAAATGCCATAATGGTTTTTCGTAGCTCTGGCTTCAACACTCTCTTCCCAAATGCTTGACACCTATTGCAAGACCTACACCAATGGTGAACATCCTTGTGCAAAGTAGGCCATACATACCCCTCTTGCAAAATCTTATGCAAGGTGATCTTTAGAGCAAAATGGCCACCACATGCGCCTTCATGATTCTCTTCCAACACTCTGTAAAGCTCCTCCCGCCAAGGTACACGTCTCAACACGAGATCAGCCCCTTTCATGTATAAGACATAACCAATCAATTTGTACCTATATGCTCTATGCACAACGCCATACTTCTTAGACTTCTGAATCTCCTTTGGAATGATTCCTGTTAGCAAAAACTCCTCTTCTTGAGCCAAACTTTCCCGGCCATGATAAAGAGGTAAGGTGGTCCTCAACACAAATAGCTCCCCAATCATACCTTGAGCTGCTTCATGTGCCTCTCCATTTATAGCACGTTCAATGTGTCTGATGATCCATGCTTCGAAATTTTTTAACAAGCCTTTAATTCTGAAGCACATTTCCTTCAATGAGGTGTTCTTGCTCTTCCACACACCCAGCACTTGCTTCACCACTAACAAGGCATCACCTTTTATGCTCAACCTTCAAACCCCATGCTTCAAAAAAATGTGTAATCCGGCTTCCAAAGTAGCATATTCAGTCTCATTGTTACTATAAGCATCCAATTTGAACCCTCTCTTGCATACTAGCTTCCCCTCTGGATCATAAAGTGCTATATCCCCTGAAGCTGCATCATGGCTCTTTCTGTATGAACCATCAAAGAACAACACATGTGCATTGCTGATCTGTGGCACTTCTTCAACTACCTTTCTCACCACCTCTTCCTTAACAATAAGGGGATTCTCCTTGTAGGTCAACAAATCAGCTAGGGTAGCCCTTGTACTATCTTCCACTAGAAAAGAGAACTCAAACTCTTGCAGCTCAATTACCCATTTCTTCACCACATTGACATGTTAGTACCATTAATTAACTGTGGCAAAAAGACATAACTCGTCAAGAAAACAAAAGGTCATGGTAGAAAGTAATGACGAAATTGTCGACAAGCAAATATTACACTGGCCATCACTAGCTCTACTCCCGAGAATTTTCTCTCTGCTACCAGCTTCACTCGGCTTGCACAATACACTGGCCTCATATAATGGCTGCCCTTCCCCTTTTGCAATAGCATGGCTCCAATGGCATCATCCCCTACTGATGGATTTACATAAAACACTTTCTCCCAATCAGGAGCCTGCATGGCTGACAACCCCCCTAACACCTCTTTCACCTCTTGAAACACTTATTCACACTTGTCATCCCATTGGAATGGATCATGCTTTGCCACTTGCTGTAATGGATAAAGAAGCTGTGAAGACAATGGAATAAACCGTGCCATGTACTTCACTTTGTGTATAAAGGTTGCCAATTGCTTCGTACTCCTAGGTGATGGAAGAAGAATAATAGACTTAACCTTTTCTCGATCAGCCTCAATGCCATTTTCTGACACCATATGGCCCAATAACTTCACCCTTGGCTATGCTAGATGACATTTCTTTGGATTTAGTTGTCCTCCACATTCATCATATCGAGCCAATACCATCTGCAGCTTCTCATGGTGTTCAACCCTACTACTGTAGACACAGAAGTCATCCATGAAAGCTTTAACACAACTACCAATGAATGGTTCCAATACCCAATTTGCTCTCTCTTGATAGAAGGAAGGACAATTTGACAACCCAAATGGCAATAATGTGTAGCAATAGCAGCCCCATGGCGTAATAAAAGTGGTCTTTGTGCGGTCTTTAAGAGCAATCTTCAATTGAAAATAGCCTGAAAAACCATCACACACACTGTACCTCTCATAACCTGCCACTGAATCCAAGATCTGATCGATGAATGGAAGAGGATATGGGTTCTTCTTAGTGGCTGCGTTTAAGGGTTTAAAATCTACACAAATTCTCCACTTCCCATCCTTCTTTGGACTGACTACAATTGGACTCACCCATTCTGTGGTCTCCACAGGGACTATGAACCCTGCCTTCAATAACTTGTCCACCTCTTCTCGCAAGGCTTCCATTTGCTCTTTACCCGTCCTTCTTAGCCTTTACTGCACTTGCTTAGCACCTTCTTTCAGCTCTATATGCATCTCTTCACCCTTGAACCCTCTGATCTCTTCATATGAAGTAATGAACAAATCAGGAAAACTAGCCAGCATGTGCAAATATATATCCTTCTCCATAGCTGAGAGGTCTCCAGTGATCATTTGTGTCATCAATTCCTGCTTCTTTGACAACTCAACCTTGGTTTTCATCAGCCCTTCAATCACTTCATAAGGCCCTTCACTTTCATCTTCAACCTCATTCGCAAATGCAACTAAACCAAACTCCTGGATTTCTTTGTCCGTCAAAAGAATTGCAACATCAGCATCCTCATCACTGCTGGTAGTGCTATCACTGTCCTCATCTGTCACCGTGGAAGAGTCTTCATCACTAGACTCATCCTCATCTTCATAAATCTCCTCTAATCGTTTCCTTGTGTCCATATTATAAAGCTTCTTCGTACCTGTCTTTCCATAGAGGCTAATCGTACCATGTCGCCAATCTTGAACAGCTCACACTGCACGTAACCATGGTCTGCCCAGTATAATAGGATATGCTCCCAACCCTGCTGGCATCACATGAAAATCAACCACTGCCTTTGCATCATATGCCTCCACTTCTAAGCTCTTTACAACACCCAAGAATTTTACTTTTTGATGGTTTGCCAATTAGATCCGAAAACCTGACACCCCAGCCACTATGAGACCCATCTCTCTCAACGCATGAGTGTGTTATGATGCATATTTGGGCTCCGCCATCCACATAACCTTGTCCCAAATTTTTCCTTTTATGCCACACATCTACTGTTGGAAAAATGTCTGGTAGCTCATCCATTGCCAACACCTTTACTGAACCTCTCTCTGGTTCTTTCTCCATTGGGTTAACCACTCTCGCTTTAGCTTAGGCACCATCTCTATAAGCTGCCCAAAAGTAACATCTGCCTTCCTGCTCGTCAGATCCTCCTTCAAGTCATAGCTTAATTGCCCATCCCCTAGTGGAAAATCTGAAACATGAAACTTTCAACGAGCTCTCCTTTTCTCTTGGCCTTGACATCCTTGCCTTTATGGCTCTTTCCTTTCTTCTTACTAGGACCTGGGGCACTTCTTCCTTCCTTATCCTCTGTGGTCCTCTTCCCAATAGGCATCACTAATGTATCCTCTAGCTTTGATGCCTTCTCCAAAGTGACTACACTTGGCACTTTTGTCTTTCCCTTTTTCTCTTGGGTCAGTCCACTGGTTACTTCGTCTCCCTTAATTTTGATGCCATAATCATTGAACCTAGTTAGCACCTGTCTTGGCAATGGATACATGTCTTCCCCCATCCTTGGTGGCTTATCACATTGCAGGCTGATGTGACCCAACTCTCCACAATTATAACATGTGGGCATCTGCCTCCAAAACCTACCATTTCTTTGTGCAACACCATTCCTAGGCCTTTCTTCACAACCTGGCTGATTTGCAAACCTCCCTCGACCTCGATTATTTCCCACTTGACCTAGCATGTTTAGGCTGAGATTCTTCATCAAATCTACCACTTGCCTCATGTCTTGCCTTAGCCCATCATCTTGCACCGATGTAGTGACCACTGCTGGCATAACTTGAGTAGTAACAGGAACCACTGGTTCATATGATGAACCCCTGACATGCGACCTTGTAAAGACTCTATAGGATGAAATTCAGACCTCATGGGCAAAGACTCCACCCCTAACTAACTCATTTTCCTCAACTTCCACTCTTTGTTCCTTGCTACCTCTAGTGCATCTTCATATGTCCTAGGCTTCTTTAGCTCCACTCTCCAACGTATATTCTCCCAAAGACCAGCCAATAACCTGTCCTTCTTCATCATGTCAGGCGGGGGTACCTGTGGTGCTAAAGGCCTTGCACATCCGCTCCCATGCCAATGAGAACTTACGTATGTACACATCTACTGGCTCACCTTCCTTTTGCACCAAACCTTGTACTTCTTGCCACACTTTGTCAGGATCTTCTATCTTCACAAACTCCACTTCCAACCCATGCCTTAGATTGTCCCAACTCAATCTTACAGGTGGATCCGCTGCACGCAACTCCTCTTCAAATGTTTTGAACCAGATTCGTGAATCACTCTTCAAACAAATTTGGAGAAGACGTAACATCTCTGCAGGGTCATGAATCTGGTTGCTAATGCAGGAAACCTCCATCTTTTCCAAAAAATCTTCCACATCTTCATCACTTCTTCCATGAAACTCTGGATAAGAGAAAGCCATGGCTACCCAAGTTACAATGCTTTGAGAACCCCTTTGAACACACGTGCAAGAACCCAAAACTTTTGACTACCCAATCCCCAGAAACTTCAATGGAGCTCACCTTTAGATAA
Organism: Adiantum capillus-veneris; assembly: GCF_014529385.1. NCBI lineage: Eukaryota > Viridiplantae > Streptophyta > Polypodiopsida > Polypodiales > Pteridaceae > Adiantum > Adiantum capillus-veneris. The sequence continues at coordinate 60,704,694 of NC_140940.1, read as the reverse complement.
GGACAAACACATGCACGTCAAATGAGTTTTCATAGTTGATCATCGGAATTACAACATGCAAAGGACATTCCAAGATCTCTCGTAATCTTCTTGGCCCGAACATAAAGACTATGCGCTGCTGAAAAAAAATCTTCCTGGACACATGAACATTTATCTGGATTCTTTGAGTTAAATGAAATGGAGTGAATTGAGGGCCATTTTGATCATCCATTAAAGCCAACCATGAAGCTCCCAAGAAGGCACACCTGACTTAACCTCTGATTTTGCCAAAATTTCAGTAGCATAACAACATAAATGGCTCAAAAGACCAAAAAACCAGCCATCATAACTTGGAAAAATTTTGGCAGAGTTTTCCCAGAAATAGAGCAGTAGGAACCCAAAATATAGACTGTATATGTATGCATAAACTGTCAACAATAGAACCCGAGCATCAAGTAGGACTCACTAGTACATAGCCTATGGCGAGGTCACAAAAAGGGTGCTCCAGCTACCTGTATCACCGAAAGGATCTCCACATTTGAGAATCCCCCAGCTCAATAAAAACCTCACACTATCGACCCTCACACGAAGGCTAATGCAAATTGCGTATAGTCAAGTCTCAGAAATGACTATCTTCCAGAACAAGTCTCAAAAATGGTTGGGACTGCCAAATACAACCAAGTATGGATCCACAAATGCGTACAATGGCAGTTTCCACAAGTAACGTACAATCCAGCAGACAATGCGCTCAAAGAGGCGCCGAGTGATGCATACACACAACAATTGCAAGTGACATCACTGCTAGTATATCACTGTACTCCAGCTACCTGTACCTGTGTGAATCACCCTTACTTGTAACCTGTAACCTGTAATCTTCAACCTGCAACCTGCAACCTTTAAGCTTGAATCTCGAAGCTTGAAGCTCGAAGCAGAAGGTACTCGAAGAAGATCCTCCGTGGGGGCGCCAAAAGAATGTGAGCGGGATGGAAACACACAGAAAGCCTCTATAATGACCCGACACACACTCTTGGAATGATACACACACACATTATGGGGCACCACTCGGCTTACACAACCAGCCTGACCGAGACAGGAAACACACAGATGGAGTGAGAAGACAGAGATTTCCCACTTGCCCACTCAAGACTCACACATACACACTCACACACACACTCTCAATTCAGCTCAAAGGAGTCAAATTGCTGTTGTTTAGACTCAATGAAGCTCAGCCCAACACCAATGGGGCAAATAGTTTACACAGTATTGAGGAAATACACCAGATACAACCACAAAGTTAAGCAGAGGCTTCACTCACCGGAGACGATTGCACAGAAAAACAGTAGAAAATCTGTGAGGAATTTGGAAAAATGTACAATGCCATTGCATCCGCAACGCCCAAAAACCGACCTCGGATGAGCAGTTTAGGGCCAAAAAATGCTCCAAAAACAGCAAAAACACACTTGCATCTGTTCCTCCTCTCTTCTCCACCTTTTTTCTGGTCTTCTCTCAGTTTTTTCAGTTCCCACACTTAGCTTTATTAGTTGGGCACCCGTGGCCTTTTAGATGACCTCAAACGGACCCCGAACAGGCCAAAAACTGACCTCGCAGTGCATAGTTGTCACCTTTTTGCATCATCAGCACACCTGGCACTCAGTTTTTCCAAATAATGCATCCCGCAACCACGTGAAGTGGCCCCAAAAAGTGTTCCTAATGATGACCTTTCTGCATAACTCTCACAAGAAAACACCCACGTTGTGTCCGTCCTCATCCGCGTGCAAATATTGATCCCGTTCGCCCTCCTGACGCCACTAGATGCCATTTGATGCACCTGCTTACCTCATGTCGTCGGCCTGCAGTTAGCTTCCTCGGGAAATTTTACGCGCTATAAACTCCTTATTATTGTAGAAAAAACATACTAGTACTAGTGATAATGAAAATCGATGAACTATGTACATGTTGTCCTACCTGTACACATGTGGGCCCCACGTAAGCACTTGGCTCTGGAAAATGGGCAATTCTTTATTTGATGCACCATGCATGTGTATGTACATATGTTCAATCCCTTGCTCCAAAAAACTCCTGACAGCGCAAAATGGACTAATCATCCATTGTGGAATGATGGCGTAGGGTAACATAGGGATCCTCTACCCGCTAAGAAAAGGACTCATGAATATCCTTTATCTTCTCTACAACATAGTCAAGGACGACTATGATTTCAAGAGAGAGGTAATGTCATAATAATCAATATCTAATTCTCCTAAATGATTTTATCATATTAAAGTAATCATTTAATGTGGGGAAGTGCCAAGGGAGAAAAAGCTAGAATATTGGTTAAGCTAGCAGACCGGCCACAATAGGGATCCAAAGGGGGGGCCATCTGCAAAATATCCATGTGAAACAGTGGTCTAAAAAGACCCTAAGGTTCAGCCCATTAAGACTTCCAAAATGCTAAGGTTCCAAAATTCAAAGGTTGTGTCCAAAGGTCAACCCTAGGGAAATTGGATGCTTTGTGTGTGACCAAAAAAGTCTTTGAATATCCCTACATAGGAGGGGGCGAGCCTAGCAAGTAGGGGATGGGAGAGAATGCCACACACACACACACAAGATCCCTTTACACAAAGGGAATGAGGGACACATGTCAGCTCCCTAGGCCAGATGCCCACAAGGTGTACCCAATTCCTATTGGATGACCCTTGAAGTGGACCAATGAGAATTAGGCTAGAGTAAATTTAGCCTAATTAATTTTAAAACACTTAATAAAAAGAACCAATGAAAATTAAGTCTCCTGGATGATTATTGGACAGCTTGTGAAGGGGTCCAATAGGAATTGAGCAGCCCAATGCGCTACTTAATTCCTATTGGTCAGAATGGGGAAAGGTCCAATGGGGATTTAATTCATTTAAATCAATTAAGTTTAATTGATTAAGCTCTCACAAAAGGGGAAAGGGGGACACATGGCAGAAGGCTATCACTTATGCTGCTTAATAGCCATTGGCTTGCTTGGGGAGGTCCAATGGGGAGCCTGCAAGAGCAAATAGCAAGAGGGCTCGCCCAAGAGAGAGAGGGGGCTAATTTTTGCAAGGAATTATCACACACACACTTACACAATCTCATGTGTGAAGAAAGAGAAGACTATCTCCTCCCGAGCTTTAATGGAGAGCTCATCACCTACTCCAAGCTTGTGAGATAGAAGCCTACATCGACACACTCTTGGCTTGTGGATGCAAATCCAACCAAGATCCAAGCTTCAATGCATGCTCATATCCTCTACCAAGCTAATTACTAAGCTAAAGCTATGCTAATATGAGTGATTATGTGAGGAGATGTACATCTTTCTCGTAAGATACTCCTTCCTCTAAATCTACTCTCATACCCTACTAGCTCTCACCATCTTCGAAGGTGTGTGAGGTCTTGGGTCTGAGAACGGGGATAATTAAAGTTGTGTTTACTAAGTGTTTTTCTTAGTGCATGAAGCTTTCATCTTCATTGCACTAGCTAGTCTTGAAGCAACACAAAGAATTGTATTGTACAATGTCTCTCTTGATGGGAGAAACCATAATACAAAGCCTTTTGGAGGGGGGACCGGCTTCATGAAAATCTGGTCCTCAACTGTTGTCAATAGCTTAATTTCTCTCTCTTTTGAAAGTATTGTTGATGCTACCTAACTAGGTGTTATGCTTTTTGTTGCTCTCTCCACCCAATCACTCTTGTAATTCTCATTAGGAATCTATTCTAATGAAATGCCCACTATGTTCATGCTAATTTCTGCTACACACAAGTTATTAGGCCATTAAATGTTACACCTGACACTATGGAAACTGAGTTAGAATCTATAGGCAAGCTGGTCATTTACCTTAAGTGGGGAAAGCTCTCAGGATCATGTTATCATTGTGGACATCTGGGACCTTTCTTCAAGAATTGCCCTACATTAGCTAAAGGCTCAGTCGAGTTGATTCCCTCTTATCCTGGCAGTAAGCACTTGGTTCAGATTCTATAGAGCAACCTTCCCTCCCTCTTGCTCAAGCAGCTACCCCTGAATATGAAGTCCCTCCTAGTAGGTTTACAGCAGCATCTTTTAGACAGGAGATAGGAATAAACCCTCCCCTAATGTAGGGAGCCAAGCCAACTCCTCTCCCTGTTCTTCTAGGAACCGAAGATCTCTAGACAAGGGTAAAAGAGTGGTTGACTCTCACGAATACCACTCATCAAATAAAACTTTCAGGACTCGAGCAAGCATATCAGGATATACCTCACCTAATGTGTTTGATGTTCTTCAAGATATCCCTTCCTCACATACTTTGGCAGCTATTGACTCTATGCTCATGCAACACTCTGCCACTAAGAGCAATGCAGCTCCAAACCATGTCAATATTGAGGTGCTGATGAAAGATAGTCCTAGTGATGAGGAAACTCAGTTAGTTATGGATACCCCTCAATAATTCTCCTCATGAAAGTTGCATCCTTCAATGTTAAGGGTCTCAAATGCCCCTCTAGGCTGCTGGTATTTGAAAATCTATTGCTGACCTTTGATTTCGATATCTATGTAGTTCAAGAGCATAAGTTGCATGATAAAGCTAGGGATGTAATGTTGTCATAATAATGAATGTCTAATTCTCCTAAATGATTTTCTCATGTTAAACGGATCATGTAATATGAAGAAGTGCCAGGGGAGAAAAAGCTAGAATATTGGTTAAGCTAACAAACCGGCCACAATAGGGATCCCAAGGAGGGAAAATAGGGATCCAAAGGGGGGGGCATCTGTAAAAGAGCCATGTGCAACAATGGGATTAAAAGACCCTAAGGTTCAGCCCATTAAGATTTTCAAAATGCTAAAGTTCCAAACTTCAAAGGTTGAGTGCAAAGGTCAAACATTGGGGGAATTGGATGCTTTGTGTGTGTCCCAAAAGTCTTTAGCAATCCCCACATAGGAGGGGGCGAGCCTTGCAAGTAGGGGATGAGAGAGAAACTCAGACACACACGCACACACACACAAGCTCCCTTTACACAAAGGGAATGAGGGACACATGTCAGTTCCCTAGCCCAGATGCCCACAAGGTGTACCCAATTCCTATTGGATGGCCTTGGAGGTGGACCAATGAGAATCAAGCTAGAGTAAGTCTAGTTTAATTAATTTAAAAACACTTAATAAAAGAACCAATAAGAATTAAGCTCTCTAGAAGACTATTGGACAATCTCCTAAAGGAACCAATGAGCATTCAGCAGCTCAATGGCTGCCTGATACCTATTGGCCAGGAGACAAAGGGGTCCAATGAGAGTTTAGTTGAATTAAATAAATACCTAAAGATCTCACAAAAGGGGAAAGGGGGACACATGTCAGAAGGCTATCACTTATGCTTCTTAATTACCATTGGCTAATAAGCCTGGGGAGGTCCAATAGGATGCTAGCAAGAGAAAATAGCAAGAGGGGTCAACCAAGAGAGAGAGGGAAACGATTTTTCAAAGGCATTATCACCTACACACTCACACTAGCTCATGTGTGAAGTAAAGAAGACTCTCTCTCCGTCTTAAGCTTTAATGGAAAGCTTATCACCTACTCCAAGCTTGTGACAAGGAAGGCCTACACCAACAACTCTTGGCTTTGTGACGCAAATCCAACCAAGAGCCAAGCTTCAATTCATGCTTATCTCCTCTACCATGCTAATTACTAAGCTAAGCTATGCTAATATGAGTGATCATGTGAGGAGATGTACATCTTTCTTGTAAGAATACTCCTTATTCCTCTCAATCTACTCTCATACCCCGCTAGCTCTCACCATCTTCGAAGGTGTGTGAGGTCTTGCGTCTGAGACCGTGAGGGAATTGATCTTTTGTTTGATAAGTGTTTTGCGTAGTGCATGAAGTTTCCATCTTCATTGCAGTAGCTAGTAGTAGGGGATGAGACAGAAACACACACACACACACACACACACACAAGCCTCCTTTACACAAAGGGAATGAGGGACACGTGTCAGCTCCCTAGCCCAGATGCCCACAAGGTGTACTCAAATCTTATCGGATGGCCATGGAGGTGGACCAATGAGAATTAGGCTAGAGTAGATATAGTTCAATTAGATTAAAAACACTTGATAAAGGAACCAATAAGAATTAAGCTCTCTAGAAGATTATTGAATAGTCTATCGAGGGATCCAATGAGCATTCAACAACCCAATGGCTTGCCTGATTCATATTGGCTAGGAGACACAGGGGTCCAATGAGAGTTTAGTTGCATCAATTAATCACGTAAAGCTCTCACAAAAAGGGAAAGGGGGACACATGTCAGAAGGCTATCATTTATGCTCCGTTAATCCTATTGGCTAAGCCTAGAGAGTTCCAATGGGGTTGTAGCATGAGGGGTCGACCAAGAGAGAGAGGGGGCTGATTATCTCAAGTCATTATTCCACACACACTCACACAAGCTCATGTGTGAAGCAAGAAGACTCTCTCTTCTTCTCAAGCTTTAAAGGAAAGATTATCACCTACTCCAAGGTTCTGAGATGGGAGGCCTACACCAACAACTCTTGGCTTTGTGATGCAAATCCAACCAAGAGCCAAGCTTCAATTCATGCTTATCTCCTCTACCATGCTAATTACTAAGCTAAGCTATGCTAATATGAGTGATTATGTGAAGAGTGTTGAGATGTAGAGAGAAAGAGAGAGAGACGAGACAAGAGACACACCATATACGCTCCCAAAGACTGATTCATATTGAGGACAAGATACAAATATATAGGTGAGACCAAGTTGAGTAGAGTGAGCCATATATAGCTCCAACACCCCCACTCAAACAAAGGTCTCTAGCTTTGGATGAAAAAACCCTTGGGGAGTTCAAGGGAAAAACCCAAGCCCCTATACAATGTGAAAATATGAACCAGCGATGATGATGTGAAAGTGAATTGTGCATCTATGTACAAATATTCAAGTGACTTAGAGATCACAATGTGCAAATGTGGAGTGTGCATAGTGCATGGTACCTAAAAGATTACAATGTCATATGTACAAAGCTATTACAATAGCAAAGAAGCTAATCTAGAAAGAGTGAGGTCGAAGCAACTCCAAGCTCCGAGCGCAAGAGGATGAAATGTGACTCGTTGAGGCCTTTGGTCAAAATGTGTGCAATCATCTGGTCACTTGGATAGTGTTCAACCATAATGGTTCCTTTGCGTACTTCATACCTGACATAATGATAATGGACAGCAATGTGCTTTGACTTATTATGTTGAACATAGTCTTTTGCAAGACTAATAGCACTTTGGTTGTCACACCGCAATTGTGTGCTAGAAAGAGGAGAGTGACCAATATCAACCAGCATTTGTCAAAGCCAAATCAACTCACGAGCTGCAAGTGATGCCGCAACATATTCTGACTCAGTCGTAGAAACTGCAACACAACGTTGTTTCTTGCTAGTCCAAGAAACAAGACAACCATTTATAAAGAAGCAGTTTCCACTAGTAGATCGCATAGATAAATGTGAGCTTGCCCAGTCTGCATCTGTGTAACCCAGAAGAGAAAGAGATTGCATAGAATCCGATGTGAGTTGTCGTCGACAGACTAAACCAAAATCTGTAGTGCCTTTCAAGTATTTCAACACACGCTTTGCAGTAGACCAATGCTTAAGAGAAGGACATGCAAGATGTTGTCCAAGATAATTAGCAGCAAACAGAATATCAGGACGAGTGTTCATGCCAACAAATTGAAGACTTCCAATCAAGTTAGCATAAGGTTGATTTGTGACAAGTTGACCGCCATTGTCAGAAGTGTTCTTCGTAGAGCTTGCAAGACAACGTGTGTTGGCTCAATGTGCAGATTCCATACCAAATTTTTGAATAGTATCTGCAATAAACTTTGACTGTCGAAGGAATAAAATACCTTTTGTACGGTTTCATTGGATTTGAATGCCAAGACACGAGTGAATCTCTCCAAGATCCACCATATCAAATGCAGAAGACAATAACTTTTTCACTTGCTGAAGAAATCCCAAATCATTGGAAACAAGGATGGTATCATCCACATAAAGAGCAAGAATCACAAAACTGCTACCTTGGCGTTTTATGTATAAGTTGGGGTCTGACGAGCAAGAGATGAATCCTTTAGAGGTGAGAAAAAAATCAAATTTTGTATACGAGGCTCGTGAAGCTTGTTTGAGACCATATAGTGCCTTATGGAGTTGAGCAACAAGGTCTTCTTTACTTGGAATAACAAACCCTTCTGGTTGTTCCATATAAATTTCCTCTTCCAAGTCACCATTAAGAAAAGCAGTTCACACATCCATTTGATGAGCTTCTAAATCAAATTGAACAGCAAATGCCAATAAAACTCGAACACTTGTAATGCGAACAACTGGTGAAAAAGTCTCTTGATAATCAACACCAGCTACTTGGGAATAACCTTTTGCAACTAAACGTGCCTTGAACTTGTCAAAAGATCCATCTGCTTTTACTTTTGTCTTATACACCCACTTACATTTAATAGCTGTACGACCAGGAGGTAATTCAGTTAGTATCCATGTACCTTTAGAGATAAGAGAATCGTACTCTGCTTCCATAGCCTCTTGCCATTGATCCTTTTGTGGTGAAGAGATAGCTTCATCATAAGTAATTGGATCTTCGGAAGTAGAAAAAGCATTATCAGCAATATCGTCATCATAAACATGACATGAGCCATGTTCAAAATCAATAGGCAGATCAACAAAAATATCAATATCATCATTGGCGACATTCGGAATGGATGGTTGTGAAGAAGAAAGTTTCTCTATAGGAAGAGTTTCATCTTCTGAAAGAAATGGAAAAGCTTGAAGCAATGATTTAGTATCATCAGAATCATCCATGGACCATGAGCCTCCCATAAGCTGTTCGTTAAAAGTAGCATCACGATTCACAATTACTTTCTTGGAGGAAGGGTCATAGAATTTGTAGCCTTTGGAAGTGTCAGAATATCCAATAAAAATAACTTTAAGACCAGGAGCATCAAGCTTTGTTCGTGTTTCTTTGGGAACATGAAGATAAGCAATACATCCAAAGGTTCGAAAATGAGATACAGAAGGAATGTCACCTGTCCATGCTGTGATGGGTATCTTACCAGAGGGTGCAGTATTAGGAAGATGATTCTGAATAAATACTGCTGTCAAAGTAGCTTCAGCCCAAAAAACACGAGATAAGCCAGAATGAATCAGCATACATCTTACAGCATTGAGAATAGTGCGATTCTTTCGTTCAGCAACACCGTTCTATTGAGGCGAATATGGAATAGTGTGTTCATGATGAATTCCAATGTCAGCACAGTAACTCACAAACTCTCGAGAAACATATTCGCCTCCATTGTCACTACGAAGCTTCTTAAGGCGACGACCAGTTTGAAGTTCTGCAGCCTTGTGGAATTGTTTGAAAACAAATAAGGCTTCAGATTTTTGTCTAAGTAGAAATACTGTCGTATACCTTGAGAAATCATCAATGAAAGTAATGAAGTTGCGATATTGTGATCTCGAAGAAGGTAGAGGTCCACATATATCAGTATGAACAAGATCCAATATGTCATGAGAATGAGTTGTATTTGAAAGAGGAAAGGGTTTGCGATTGTGTTTCCCAAGAGCACAAAATTCACAAATTCCCATATGAGGATGAGCTTTAAGATCCATGCCATGAACAAGATCACGACGTTGAAGATCAAGGAGTTTTGAGAAATCAGGATGAACAAAACGGTGATGCCATACTTTGCAATCATGATCACCTGGAGCAGTGACAACATTTGCTACAGCATCGTTGAGAGAGAGTTCAAACAAATTACCATTTCGAGGAGCAGTGGCTATAGTCTGTCCATCTTTCTCAATTCGCAATTTGGTATGATGAAATCCAACAAACAGACCAAAATCAACAAGTCTAGCAACTGAAAGAAGATTACGTTGAAGATCTGGTACATGTAATAATCCTCGCAAAATTCGAGTGGAAGAAGATAAGGTACCAAGATATAAGTCTCCAATACCCTTTACTTGACAAGTAGTATCATCAGGAAGATAAACAACACGTTGAACTGGCAGTGGATGATAGTTATGGAGCCACTTAGACTGATATGTCATATTTCCTGTAGCACCAGAATCGACAATAAAAAGTGATCCATCGCGTACATGAAGTATTCTGTCTGGAGCAACTGAACATAGGACGCAGCTTGTTTCTGGTACAATGTTGTTTCGATGTTCAGTAGCATATGCTCTATTCCGATCTGTGTCGAATCGACGCTTATAGCACATATGAGTGGGATGATCAGATCGTCCATAATATTCACAAGAAGAAGAAGAAGAGTCTCTAGATAAACGTGGTTGTTTTGTGGTAATATTGTGTTCTTCATCATATTGACGTGCCCAACAATCATCTTCAGTATGGCCATTTCTGTTGCAGTAAGAACATTGCTTATTAGGAAATTTGAGACGAGAGAAAATATTACCGCGACGGCCACCTCTGCGGTTTCCTCGTTGAAATGGACGCCTTCGAGCATAAAAAGCCCGTTCCATCTGTTGTGACTCAGTCTCCTCGTGTGAAATCATAGCTGTATCATGACTAGCATTACGACGTTCTTGACGTTGAGAGTATTCAATTAAAGACATGCAGGCTTGGTCGAAATCAAGACCATCTTTATTAGAGAGAATAGTAACAATGTTATCATAAGAAGAGTCCTTCACCGTATCAAGGAGAAGTGTAATCAGTTGCTTTTGTGGAACAGAATCACCGGCAGCAGCAAGTTGATTAATAATAGATTTGAAAGATTCAATATGTCCCGTCATGGCAGTACCAACTTCATATTGTAACTTGTTAAGCAACCCTCTCAAATAAAGTATTTCTGTGACAGATTTCTTCTGAAAGTTTGCAATAAGGTACTTCCATACGTCGTGGGAAGTAGGCAGTTTGTACATATCAAGCAAAAGGGAACCAATAAGAGCAGAAAGAATATACCGACAAGCTGCTTTATCACGTCGTTGCCAATCCGTATAGGCAACATTCCAATCTTCATATATAGGTCCGTCAGTGATAAGCACGTTATCATTATCCGTATCAACAGGCTGAGGCGGACAAACATGATTTCCAAGAACAACATCGGAGAGTTCATCGCCTTCAAGAATTAACAACAGCTTTGCTTTCCAGCCTGGAAAACCTTGACCTTGGAAAGGAGGAACAGAACGCTGGCCAGAAGGAAAGCCGTTGACGAGAATATTCATAGCCATATCTTGTTGCGAGAAGACGTATAAAATAAGATCGTAGAATTTGCACACCATATATGGTGAAGGCCGCAATTGAGAATGAGAGAGATATGAGGACTGCGTTCTGTCAACGATAAACGTAAGAAGGATGCTCAAGGAACTTCCAAAGATGTGAGAGACGTCACCCAAAAAGGGCAAGGTAAAGGAGACGTTAATAATAAAAGAGTCCTTAAAATAGAGTGGCGTGAGACGCAAGATTGACGGCCACAATATGAATAGCAAAAAGCTAAATCTTCTCGAAAAAGTTAACGCCAAAATAAGAAAAATGATCGGAGACGCTTCACGAAGAAGTAGGACGAAGAAAGCTGCGTCAAGCTCAATTGCAGTAAAAACAGCATAACTTTCTGCTGCGAACTCCGATTGACGCAAACCTAGAACTCAAATCGAAGAGCTCGAGGAGACGAACAAGTTTTGGATGATAAGTGCCATTGCGCTATGCTCCATAGCGCTTTTCCCGTTTCTCCAAATTTTGAGCAGAACAACAAGAAAAATTGAGATGAAGTTCAGGGTGTAATCAACAAGAAAACGTAATCAACGATTAGATTGATTAGCAATAAACGTCACACAAAACACTAATCATATTCTTCTTAACACAAAACAACCACAATTAACAAGAATCAATGCTCAAAAATAAAATTTGTAGCAATTTTTGAATCTTACATGCAAATCGCATACACATACTGTTTTGTCACCATGAATTGAATCGGCGCATGATCGTTACTGCTCTGATACCATGTTGAGATATAGAGAGAAAGAGAGAGAGACGAGACAAGAGACACACCATATACGCTCCCGAAGACTGATTCATATTGAGGACAAGATACAAATATGTAGGTGAGACCAAGTTGAGTAGAGTGAGCCATATATAGCTCCAATAGGAAGATGATAGGACTTATGTGCAGACATGCTTGCGGCAGCCTCACGCTCTCAAGCGCCAAATGGACTAGTCATCCATTGTGGAATGATGTCGTAGGGTAACATAGGGAGCCTCTACCCGCTAAAAAAAGGACTAATGAATATGAGTTATCTTCTCTAGCCCATAGTCGAGGATGACTATGATTTCAAGAGAGAGGTAATTTCATAATAATGAATATCTAATACTCCTAAATGATTTTCTCCTGTTAAACTGATCATTGAATATGAAGAAGTGCCAGGGGGAAAAAAAGCTAGAATATTGGTTAAGCTAACAGACCAGCCACAGTAGGGATCCCAAGGAGGGAAAATAGGGATCCAAAGGGGGGGGGCATCTGTAAAAGAGCCATGTGCAACAATGGGCTTAAAAGACCCTAAGGTTCAGCCCATTAAGACTTTCAAAATGCTAAGGTTCCAAAATTCAAAGGTTGCGTCCAAAGGTCAAACATTGGAGGAACTGGATGCTTTGTGTCTATCCCAAAAGTCTTAAGCAATCCCTACATAGGAGGGGGCGAGCCTTGCAAGTAGGGGATGAGAGAGAAACACACACACACACACACACGCGCACACACACACACAAGCTCCCTTTACACAAAGGGAATGAGGGACACATGTCAGTTCCCTAGCCCAGATGCCCACAAGGTGTACCCAATTCCTATTGGATGGCCTTGAAGGTGTACCAATGAGAATCAAGCTAGAGTAAATCTAGTTTAATTGATTTAAAAACACTTAATAAAAGAACCAATAAGAATTAAGCTCTCTAGAAGACTATTGGACAATCTCCCAAAGGAACCAATGAGCATTCAACAGCTCAATGGATTGCTTGATTCCTATTGGCCAGGAGACAAAGGGGTCCAATGAGAGTTTAGTTGAATTAAATAAATACCTAAAGATCTCACAAAAGGGAAAAGGGGGACACATGTCAGAAGGCTATCACTTATGCTGCTTAATTACCATTGGCTAAGCTTGGGGAGGTCCAATCGGATGCTAGCAAGAGCAAATAGCAAGAGGGGTCAACCAAGAGAGAGAGGGGGCTGATTTTTCAAAGGCATTATCACCTACACACTCACACTAGCTCATGTGTGAAGTAAAGAAGACTCTCTCTCCTTCTTAAGCTTTAATGGAAAGCTTATCACCTACTCCAAGCTTGTGACAAGGAAGGCCTACACCAACAACTCTTGGCTTTGTGATGCAAATCCAACCAAGAGCCAAGCTTCAATTCATGCTTATCTCCTCTACCGTGCTAATTACTAAGCTAAGCTATGCTAATATGAGTGATTATGTGAGGAGATGTACATATTTCTTGTAAGAATACTCCTTATTCCTCTCAATCTACTCTCATACCCCGCTAGCTCTCACCATCCTCGAAGGTGTGTGAGGTCTTGCGTCTGAGAGCGCGAGGGATATGATGTTGTGTTTGATAAGTGTTTTGCGTAGTGCATGAAGTTTCCATATTCATTGCAATAGCTAGTAGTGAAGGAACACAAGAAATTGTATTGTAAAATGTCTCTCTTGATGGGAGAAACCATAATACAAAGCCTTTTGGAGGGGGGACCGGCTCCATGCAAATCCGGTCCTCAACTATTGTGAATTGCTTAATTTCTCTCTCTTTTGAAGTATTGTTCATTCTATCTAACTAGGTGTTATGCTTTTTGTTGCTTTCTCCACCCAAGCACTCTTGTTAATCTCATTAGGAATCCATTCTAATGAAATGCTCACTATGTTCATGCTATTTTCCACTACACACAAGTTACTAGGCCATTAAATGTTACAAATGCGCTTTAAAGGATACAGTCTATTTTTTGGTGGAAAAAAAGGACAATACTCAGGTACTTTGACATATACTCCCTCAAGGCTCAATGGATCCTTAACCATAAATCAAGGAGATGCTCTGTCTTCCAAGTGGAATCCCAATGGGGACCAATGCAAATAAGTAATTTTTATGTTCCTAATGATGTTGCATCTAGAATAGAGTTGTGGAGATGGCTAGCTCCCCCATCTAAACTGGCCACAAGGAATGCTCTGAGGAGACTTTAACATGGTCGAGACCTTTGACCAAACCACCTCCTTATCTACTATAATGTCGGCAGCTCAAAGCTCTGAATGTGACACCTTGCAGAGCCAAACTCATTTGGCTGATGCCTGGACTGGTGCTTCTAGATCCTTTATAGGATTCATCTTTCACTCCCTATCCCACCAAGGATCCTGGTCTAGAGTAGATACACTCTACTTTGTTGGATCTGCTTCGCTCCCAAACTCAAAAAAAATATAAGTTGATGTTGGTATTGCTCTATTAGATCACTTTCCTATTGTTTCACAACTTATTGATATCGAAATGCAAAATATGAAGCCATCAAGAATTCCAAACCCTTAATGATTAATAACACATTTCTTACTCAGGAGTTGTTCAGGATATAGGTCCTTGATCTTATTCATTCTGCATTTGTTGCTAACCCAAACCCTCTCTCAGCCTGGTTGTGTATAGTCTCTAACATGTAGCATTACATCAGAACTGTTGATAAATTGAATGCTCAAAAAGGCAGTGCTAGAGAAAGAGAAAAACAGCTTGTGCTCAAACCTGGTAGACAGTCTACTGCGTTGTGTCACAAGGAAATACAAGAGCTAACTCCTGCTAGAGATGTAATTTTAGATATTTGGAAAATGGATCAATGTAAAAAACAGAGATATCTATGTAGACAATGGGTGATTGCAGATGGAAAAGACTCATCCAAATCCTTTTATAAAAAACTCAAGTAAAAAAAGAAAGGCAGAATCTGTCAGTTCTTCACAATGGCGATAGGCCTCCTCTAACCAAGGGAACTGAAATTCTAGATATGACTACCCAGTATTCTAGTGCTCTACTTAATGTAAGCCCAGATGTATCTTCTGAAAGAATAAATGCTATTGAATCTCTCTTTGACTACAGTCACTCCATGCATTGAGGTTGCAAAAGCTTACAGCTTGGAGCAGCCACTAAATGAGGCAGAGTTGGAATATGTGTTGAGCAAAATTACCAAATGAAAAATGTCCTGGCATCTGTGGATTATCCAAGGAATTATGCAGTCCTTTTGGTCAGAATTGAAAGGAATAGTGTGCCCATTGCTGAATGCGATTTGGATGTCTCAATGCATGGATCCTGCCCTCAAGCATGGAATCATAAAGCTGATCCCTAAGAACACCTTCCCTAAAACTTTGGCTGATTGGAGGCCCGTCACCACGACGGGGATTCTTTACGAAATACTGGCCAAATCTATTGCTATAAGAATAGCACTTGAAATGTGAAAACACATTCACCCTGCGCAAACAGACTTCATTTATGGCAGGTCTATTTATGATAACATACTCACAGTCCAACTAGGTATAGATCATACTATAAATTATAAGCAGGACATGGTTATGTTTCAAATTGATTTTGTCAAGGCTTTTGACACAATGTAGTGGGATTTTGTGCAAAGTGTACTAAAGAAGATGGGGTTTGGCAACAGAATAAGCAACTTCATCAACTTGTTGGGGTAGCATGCCTTTTCCAAAATTGTGATTAATGGTAGACTCTCTGAGAAGGTGAGTATTGCGAGATTTTTTAGGCAAGGTTGTCCTATCAGCCCACTTTTGTTTGTTGTTGCAACTCACCCTTTGTATTCTTCTTTGGATGCCGTGGCTGCAAATGGGCCTGTATCAAACCAGTACCCTATAGCTATCCGATGTTCAACGGTCTTCCTCCGCCTCTTGTCACCTGTGAACAATATTTGGGAAAACTGTGAACAGTATTCGGGAAAAAAAATCCAAACATACAAAATTCCTTTCCTTCTTTATTTCAAGATGAAATTTTAGAAAATTAGGCTATTTTTTTAAAAAAATTACACTATTTTTGTCTATTCTGGGGCGGCATTTCTCCTTTTCCCCGTGCCCTCAACCGGAATTTTTTAAATTGAAAAGGGCTCGATATTAAGCTAACACATTTCTCCCGAACAATGCCTGTGAAGAGATGCCTAGAGGCAGTCAACAAGCTTGCACATTTTTGTAGCGATCGTCTTAACCCACTGCCCAGCCTTAGTGTTGTTCACACTGGGCAACACATGGCCTGCAAAAAGCGCTCTTGTGTAGGTTGCTGCAAGCAAATTTTTGGTTCTTCAAGCGGGTTTCTCCCCTTAGGTGGTTGAACCAGGTCGAACAGAAACACGCGAGAAAACATTGTGCTTGGGCATGACTTAGCATGTCATGCTAACATCCCATTGCTTTAAAAAATGCATAGTGTGAACTGCATTACCTCAAGCGCTTCAACTGGTTGGTCCATGTAAGCTCAGCATGAGCAGTGTAAACCCAACCTTAAACAATTCCTCTTCATCTATATCTATATTATCTACTGACAAGACTAGAATTTTGGCAGCAACATTCTACACATGTCAACCTATGCTTCGTTAATAGATTCTATCTATTAGCGAGGCTCGACTTTCAAAAACAACATTGGACACATGTAAACCTAAGCTTCATCCAAACACTCCAGGTGCACGCGTGCACGCGTGCGGACTAGAATTCTGGCAGCAACATTCTACACATGTCAACCTATGCTTCATTAATAGACTCTATCTATCAGCGAGGCTCAAATTTTGACAACAACATTGGACACATGTCAACCTTAGCTTCATCCAACCACTCTAGGCGCAGGCATGCGCATGTGCATGTGTGCACACACACACACACACACACACACACAGAGGAGAGAGAGAGAGAGAGAGAGAGAGAGAGAGAGAGAGAGAGAGAGAGAGAGAGAGAGAGAGAGAGAGAGAGAGAGAGAGAGAGAGAGAGAGAGAGAGAGAGAGAGAGAGATGCAGATTTCTGATGCGAGGGATCTGCTTGGCGTTTTACTGGACGATTCTCTATCTCTGTGAGAGGTTGAGAGATCCTTGGGCTTCGTTCTCCTGACAAGGCCCAGGTCGCGTATTCTACTCAGACTCAGAATCGGACCTTCTCCTACTAGCACTCACTTCAGCCGTCTTATCTCAGGTCCTTGTTTGACCACTTTGCACCATGGCTCTACCAACGGTGTTTTGTCTGAATCCTAAGGAGGCATCCATGCCACCTATAAGGGATGACAAAGGCACACTCTCTAAAGCTGAACTAACCAGTTGCCTAACTGAGGAATTAACCTCCGACCCTTAAGTTAAAGGGAAGCATACAGTTTTCATCCCTGCCATAACAGTCATATCTCAAGTCTCAGCTTTTTAGAGTCGTGCTATAGTGCTGTATTTTACAGGAAAACTTCCGACCCTAAATGAGATAGCAGGTTATTTGGACGAGGGCTTTAATAAAGTTGTAGTTGACAAGTTTTTCTACAATGGGTTGGACTGTATGAAGTTCTGTTTTTTTTCAGAGGATTGAAAATCCTTTCATTCTACCTCATTAATTATCTTATGTGTGCAAGTTGTTCATGTTCTTCCCTAGCAGCCGGTCAAGCAAATTAAGGAGGAATTGTTGTCTAAATGCCCAGTATGGGTTAATTTTATGGACTTACTTGCTTTTTTATGGACTTGTATCAAGGATTTGACTGTCTCCCTAGGCAAAGTTCTATTTGCCCCCACAGCTATCAACTGTCCCAACAAGAACAGAGCTTGTGTTATGTGGAACACTGATAAGAAGATGCCTGACACTATGGAAATTGAGTTAGACTCTATAGGCAGGCTAGTCATTTACCTTAAGTGGGGAAAGCTCTCAGGATCATGTTATCATTGTGGACATCTGGGACCTTTCTTCAAGAATTGCCCTACATTAGCTAAAGGCTCAGTCGAGTTGATTCCCTCTTATCCTGGCAGTAAGCACTTGGTGCCCGAAGAACAATTTTTTGGCAAAATAGGTTCAGATTCTATAGAGAAACCTTCCCCCCCTCCTGCTTAAGCAGCTACCCCTGAATATGCAGTCCCTCCTAGTAGGTATAAAGCAACATTTTTCAGACAGGAGGTAGGAATAAAAACTCTCCTCATGTAGGAACCCTCTTCTTCTAGGAATCCAAGATCTCTAGACAAGGGTAAAAGAGTGCTGGACTCTGATGGATACTAGTCATCAAAGAAAACTTTCAAGACTCAACCGGGAATATCAAGATATACCTCACCTAATGTGTTTGATGTTCTTTAAGATATCCCTTCCTCACATACTTTGGCAGCTATTGACTCTGTGCTCATGCAACACTCTGCCACTAAGAGCAATGCAGCTTGAAACCATGTCAATATTGAGGTGCTAATGACAGATAGTCCTAGTGATGATGAAACTCAGTTAGTTATGGATACCCCTCAATAATTCTCCTCATGAAAGTTGCATCCTTCAATGTTAAGGGTCTCAGCCACCCCTCTAGGCTACTAGTATTTCAAAATTGATTGTTGACCTCTTATTTGGATATCTGTCTAGTTCAAGAGCATAAGCTGCATGATAAAGCTAGGGATGTAATGCACTTTAAAGGATACAGTCTGTTTTTTGGTGGAAAAAAAGAACAATACTCATGTACTTTGACATATATCAAAAACTCCCTCAAGCCTCAATGGATCCTTGACCATAAATTAGGGAGATGCTTTGTCTTCCAAGTGGAATCCCAATAGGGACCAATGCAAATAAGTAATTTTTATGCTCCTAATTGTTGAGAGAGAAGGAGAGAGCACAGAAGTAGCTAGAACCCCAAAGTGTGTAGAATACACACATGAGATGATGTATATATAGAGGGGACCTCGGTGCCATATATAAAGAAGCCATATATTGAGTAGCTTCACATATAAGCTCAACACCCCCGCTCAAATAAGGGTCCCTAACTGTGGATGAAAAAACCCTTCGGGCATCAAGGGAAAAACCCACAGCTCTATATACACCCACCGTTATATTATAAAAATCATTGAATATACAAATGTTTACGAGGAGCTACATCACTCCTTTTACAATGAATGTTTTATGAGGAGTTACATTACTCCTATCCTATCAAATACAATAATGAATACAAAGGTTCAATAAAGAGGTGTAAAAGCTATCGATTAGCTTGTAATCAAAAGTGTCTCCTTGAATCTGCTGTGTAGCTTGTCATCAATATCGCATCACCAAACATGTCTTCATGTTGTCATCAATATGGCATCACCAAACATATCTTCATAAATCTTTTATTGTCACCAAGTTTGTCTTCATAAAATCAATTCTTTGATCAATCCTACATAGATCATAGACTCCAAAAAAAAAACATGTCATGAAAATTATTAGCATCGTTAATGAAATAATTACGTTCACAATGCCATAAGAGATGGTTCGCGACGCCACTCTTTTGACGACATATATACGCACGACAACATATGGTACATAAAGTATAAACGTAAAAGTACAAAATGTGTGATTACGTGATACAAATGATATGTGTATATACTACATAAAATAACATTTATCAATGTAGTGATCAATGAATACCATCAAAGTATTAACAAAATATCATCATTATATCAATAAAAATGAATAAATGATCATGGTATCAACAAAAAGCATCATGATATCACCGAGAATAATCATTGTATCAACGAAACAACATCATGGCATCACCGAGAATAACCATGGTATCAACGAAACATCATCATGGCATCACCGAGAATAACCATGGTATCAACGAAACAACATCATGGTATCACCGAGAATAACCATGGTATCAACAAAACATCATCATGGTATCAGCAAAAATCACCATGGAATCAACGAAATATCATCATGGAATCACTGAGAATAACCATGGTATTAACGAAATATCATCATGGCACCACCGAGAATAACCATGGTATCAATGACATATCATCATGGTATCAACGAAAATCACCATGACCAAAGTATTAACAAAACATCATCATGGTACCATCAAAATCACTATGGTATCAATGAGAAATTATCAATAAAACGACGTAAACTATATCTCAAAAAGAATAATTATACGAGAATCAATGAACGAGTATATCATATAACAAAAGATCATGTACCAACAGTAGCTCGATAGAATTTGGACGATCATCAACGGCTCGACTGAATCGGAACGATGTGTAACTGGCTTCTGCGGCAAAGTTACGTCAGTAACAAATATATAATTGATGAAGAAAAATATAATTGAGAAGTTTTCAATTATGAGAAAAATCAAAAGCAAAAAGTAAAATTTTGATTTTCAAACATATTCGCAGTCCGAGACGATAACCCAAAATCAGTGCAGAATTTATAGAAACTTTCTTCTGCAAAGTTATAGACCACATCGATTCCGGTCTCGCTCGTGGGTAGTTTCTGCAAAATCGTCTACAATAAGAAGAAAAATAAAAAACAAAAAACGGAAATTGCTTTTTAGGTATGTACGGAGTCCGCGAACGATAACTCAAAATCGGTGGAGAATTTGAAAACACTTTCTTCTGCAAAGTTGTAGACCACATCGATTCCAATTTCTCAGGCGGGTAGTTTCTGCAAAATCGTTTTCAATAAGCAGAAAAATCAAAAACAAAAAGCTAAAATTGCTTTTCAGGTATGTACGCAGTCCGCAAATAATAACTCAAAATCGCTGCAGAATTTGAAAACAGTTCTATCTACAAAGTTGTAGACCACATCGATTCCAGTCTCTCTCACTGGTTGTTTCTGCAAAATCGTTTTCAATTAGCAGAAAAATCAAAAATAAAAAGTGGAAGTTGCTTTTCAGGTATGTACGCAGTCCGCGAACGATAACTCAAAATCGGTGCAGAATTTGAAGAAACTTCCTTCTGCAAAGTTGTCGACCACATCGATTCCTGTCTCTCTTGCGAGTAGTTTCTGCAAAATCGTTTCTAATTAGCAGAAAAATCAAAAACAAAAAGCAAAAGTTGCTTTTCAGGTATGTACGCAATCCGCAAACGATAACTCAAAATCGGTGTAGAATTTGAAAAAATTTCCTTCTGCAAAGTTGTAGACCACATGGATTCCGGTCTCTTTAGTGGGTAGTTTCTGCAAAATCGTTTCCAATTAGCAGAGAAATCAAAAACAAAACGCGGAAGCTGTTTTTCAGGTATGTACGCAGTCCGCGAACGATAACTCAAAATCGGTGCAGAATTTGAAGAAACTTCATTCTGCAAAGTTTCTGCAAAATCGATTTTGATCAGGAGAAAAATCGAAAACAAAAACGTACTGCTCTGATACCATGTTGAGAGAGAAGGAGAGAGCACAAAAGTAGAACCCCAAAGTGTGTAGAATACACACATGAGATGATGTATATATAGAGGGGACCTGGGTGCCATATATAAAGAAGCCATATATTGAGTAGCTTCACATATAAGCTCAACACTAATGATGCAGCATCTAGAATAGAGTTGTGGAGATGGCTCGCCCATAGGTATTCTTGGAGGAGACTTTAACATGGTGGAGACCTTTGACCAAACCACCTCCTTATTTACTATAATGTCGTTGGCTCAAAGCTCTGAATGTGACACCTTGCAGAGCCAAACTCATTTGGCTGATGCCTGGACTACTACTTCTAAGATCCTCTATAGGATTCATCTTTCACTCCCTATCCCACCAAGGATCCTGGTCCAGAGTAGATAGAATCTACTTTGTTGAATCTGCTTGGCTCCCCAACTCAAAAAAAATAAAAGTTGATGTTGGTACTGCGCTATTAGATCACTTCCCTATTGTCTCACAACTTATTGATATCAAAATGCAAAATATGAAACCAGCAAGACATGTAGCAATACATCAGAATTGCTGGTAAATTGAATGCTAAAAAAGGCAGTCATAAGGTAATGCAAGCCAGAGAAAGAGCAAAACAGCTTGTGCTCAAAGCTGGTAGACAGTCTACTGCGTTGTGTCACAAGGAAATACAAGAGCTAACTGCTGCTAGAGATGTAATTTTAGATATTTGGAAAATGGATCAATGTAAAAAACAGAGATATCTATGTAGACAATGGGTGGTTGCAGATGGAAAAGACTCATCCAAATCCTTTTATAAAAAACTCAAGTAAAAAAAGAAAGGCAGAATCTGTCAGTTCTTCACAATGGCGATAGGCCTCCTCTAACCAAGGGAACTGAAATTCTAGATATGACTACCCAGTATTCTAGTGCTCTACTTAATGTAAGCCCAGATGTATCTTCTGAAAGAATAAATGCTATTGAATCTCTCTTTGACTACAGTCACTCCATGCATTGAGGTTGCAAAAGCTTACAGCTTGGAGCAACCACTAAATGAGGCAGAGTTGGAATATGTGTTGAGCAAAATTACCAAATGAAAAATGTCCTGGCATCTGCGGATTATCCAAGGAATTTATGTAGTCCTTTTGGTCAGAATTGAAAGGAATAGTGTGCCCATTGCTGAATGCAATTTGGATGTCTCAATGCATGGATCCTGCCCTCAAGCAGGGAATCATAAAGCTGATCCCTAAGAACACCTTCCCTAAAACTCTGGCTGATTGGAGGCCCATCACCATGACGGGGATTCTTTACAAAATGCTGGCCAAATCTATTGCTATCAAAATAGAACCTGAGCTGCAAAAACTTATTCATCGTGCCCAAACAGGCTTCATTGATGGCAGATCTTTTTATGATAACACACTTATAGTCCAACTAGGTATAGAACATACTATAAATTATAAGCAGGACATGGTTATGTTTCAAATTGATTTTGTCAAGGCTTTTGACATAGTGCAGTGGGGTTTTGTGCAAAGGGTACTAAAGAAGATGGGGTTTGGCAATAGAATAAGCAACTTCATCAACTTGTTGGGGCAGCAGGCCTTCTCCAAAGTTGTGACTTATGGTAGATTCTCTGAGAAGGTGAGTATTGCAAGATTTGTTAGGCAAGGTTGTCCTATCAGCCCACTTTTTTTTGTTGTTGCAATTGACCCTTTGTATTCTTATTTGGATGCCCTTGTTGCAAATGGGCACCTGCAAACTCTTCATCTGGGCTCTAAACAAGTAACAGGTAAAGGTTTTGTAGACGACACCTTTGTGTTCCTCAAAGAAAACAATATCAATGTATTGCGATGTATAAAAGTACTAGACTTATATGCATTAGCAGCTAGGTTTAATCTAAATTTAACCAAATCTGCCCTCATTGATATTTGAGTCACGGACTTTGATGCTCTAATTTGGTCTGGGAAGAGGTACCCAAAAGGACATGTATTCAGACACTTGGGATACCCCATTGGAGTGGGTGCGTCTCAAACCGAGTTGCAACAATGGGTAGTGGAGAAGGTGCAAGCCAAAATTGTAGCTTGGTACTGTGATGAATGGCCCCTACATGTCAGATTAAGGATAGTCTAATCTATCCTCATCCCTTACATGATGTAGTGCTTGCCTTTGTTGGACTGGTCCGACAAAATGTTACAAAAATTTACAACAACCATGTCTAAGTTTTTATGGAGGATTCATTTTGTCGCGGTTGCCTTGATTGCCTGGGATAAATTTCCCTTCCCGTACACATTGGGTGGTCTGTACATTCTAATATGAAATGACATGCCCATGCAAGAAGGGATTGCCTCATAAAGCACATCTTGGATAATGATACTGATTGTTCAGTATGCTTGTGGAAATTGATTGATACAGATGTAGTGTACTTTCCGTACATATTGGGTGGTCTGTACATTCTAATATGAAATGACATGCCCAGGCAAGAAGGGATTGCCTCATAAAGCACATCTTGGATAATGATACTGATTGTTCAGTATGCTTGTGGAAATTGATTGATACAACTGTAGTGTACTTTCATGGGGTTTGGTATGTGAATGTTTGGGATAAACTACTTTCAGCTGCTCCATTAAAAACTGGGTTTGATATCTCCAATATGTTGATAAAAACATGGAAAAAGAGCTGCTCTATTTTGCATTGGGAAGGGAGAATCATGTACACTGATAATTATTTGGGTGCTGAAAACATATATTGGAGCTTTCTGTTTACAGTTCCTCCTACCAAATTGATGGGAAAACCTGCTATTACCCTATTCCAAAAGGGTATTCTTCAAATTAATCAAATACTAGACTCTAACCTTGAGTTGAAACTATTTTCTACAGCCAGACGATAGTAAAAATGCAGAGTCAGGTTCATAGGACTGTGGCACCAGCTAGGAGCACATATATTTAGCCTACCTGTTTTTGGCCAGCCAAACCTGAAAGACAGACATAGAGATTGGACTTTGCCAGTGTGTACGGCCAATTGGTAGAAATCATCTTCTTTAGTTTTTTATTCATCTTCTTTACCAGATTCTTGTATTGATGGAAGATGTAATAAAGGGTGTGGATTACATATGCAGAATAAATGGTGGTTGAATGTATTATCTGCTATATGGTGAATTCCAAACCAGTTCAAATTCAAAGTCTTTTTATGGAAGTATGTACAAGGGTATTGCCTACAGGTTGTAACCTTAAAACAAAGGTATTTACAGATGAGAAGTGCAGCAGATGTAAGGGTAATGAGTCTGTTAGACATGTTTTTTGGCATTGTAAAATAGTTGCAGAGTGGTGAAAATGGGCTGAATATATATGTGGTCTACATCTTAGGGAGTTCAAATCACAAAGTTCAAATTGACTTTATCCAAGGTGAACACACACATGCTGGCATGGTAACGCACTCAGCCCTTTAGCTACAAGCTTGCTGCTACGTATGCCACCTTGCAGCTAGACATGGCTCCACAAATTAGATAAAGAGTAGATGTTGTTGGCTACCACGTATGGAAATCTAGCTACGTGGTATATCCACAATGCCGCTTGATGCAGTTGCAGGCTCTGAAGCTCACTATCCATGTATACAATAGATAGGCATGATGGAGGTTCTGACATCTCTCCTTGACCACCACTTGATATAGCTACATGATTGAAGTTCACAATGGCAATAGAAAGTACATGAAGAGAGAGGCTTTTATTTATCACTAGATTCTTTTGAGCTTTCAAGAAATTGTTTTTTTGTTATGCATAATAATAGTAGCTAGAGAGGTGAGGGGAGTAAGGACAATTTGATCATCTGTCCGGTTCTGCCTTTGTTGCTCAACTAGCTACTCACTATAAGAGGGAAAATTGAGAACCACGCCTTAGTACCGCGGATTAAGAAATGAAAATGGAGAGAGAAAACGTTGTGTTGGCGGTAATATAAGCGGAAATAGGTGCAACAATAATTTGTTAGTAATATATGTGATAATAGTCATGGATATATATCCGCAACTATTATCACATATATTGCTTGCACCCCCATTACCGCGGACATAACCGCTATATGGCTATTCAAAAATAAAGGTGCTCATTTGAGCCACCCAATTTTGGGTGGCCCAAATGAGCACCTTTAGTTTTGACGTGCATAAAATATATGCAACATGAATTGCATTTTGGAAAAGTGTAAATAAAAAAATAAACAATAGAGTATACCTTACCTTGACAATTTAACGTGCAAAAGACAAATAATTTAAAAAATTTACAAATAAGATAAACTTTTTAGTTCAAGTGTATATACATATGCTCATAGAGTTTTTGTTGTGCCATATAGAGACTTTAAGAGCTAACTTGCATTTATACGTACAATGTGATATTATACGATGTATATCCGCATTGTATGCGTATATCCAAATAAAACTACATTAAAAAAGCGTCGTGATAGTTTGTTTGAATTGTTGCGACAATGGAGCTTGTGATAGAGACACACAGAGAGCAAGTAGCCACATGGTATCACTTCTCATTCTCTTTTTGTTTTGTTCTCTAACTTTGTATTTACTAGCACTGCTGTTTTGGAGCATTGCTCACACCTCACTGTTAGTTTACAGGTTAGGACCCTCTCTTTGGCTGTATTGACCCTAGTGTCACACTGCAAAGAGAGAGAGAGAGAGAGAGAGAGAGAGAGAGAGAGAGAGAGAGAGAGAGAGGGAGAGGGAGAGAGAGAGAGAGAGAGAGAGAGTTTAGAGACCTGTCCTTGTTTGTGTTGATCCTCGTGACACACTACAAGGGGGTTTATACTTTAGACGATTGGTCCTTGACTGCTGGTGACCTCGGTGTCGCACTACAAGGAGTAGCTTAGGATGTGCAATTAGGATCCTTGTCTTTGGTTTCTGCTGACCACCACATTGCACTACAGGGAGGAGTTAGCTATCTTACATCCTTTGTTCGTGGTTGTTGCAGACCACCACGTCGCACTGCAATAAGATTGGGTTTAATAGATTTCTCATCTCTGACTGTTGCAGACCACCACGTCGCACTGCAATAAGATTGGGTTTAATAGATTTCTCATCTCTGACTGTTGCAGACCACTGTTTCGCACTGTAAGGAGGGGTTAGGCATTTTAAATCCTTCGTTCTTCCTTGTTGCTCACCATTGCATCACACTGTAGGAAGATTGGATTCAATAGACTACCCATCTCTGGTTGTTGCTGACCACCGCGTTGCACTGCAAGTTATTATTGGATTTAACAAATTCCCCCCCTCTGGTTGTTGCTGACCACCGTGTCGCACTACAGAGAGGGGTTAGGTATTTTAAATCCTTCGTTCTGGCTGTTGCTGACCACCGCATCGCACTGTCGGTTGATTGTATTTATTATATTCCCTGTCTCTAACTATTGTTGACCACCATGTCGCACTACAGGGAGGGGTTAGGTATTTTAAATCCTTCATTCTTGGTTGTTGCTGACCACTGTGTCGCACTGTAGGTTGATTGGGTTTAATAATTTCTTTATCTTTGGCTGTTGGTAATCACCCTGCCACATTGCAAGGAGGGGTTATGTATTTTAAATCCTTCATCCATGGCTACTGCTAACTACCGCGTCGCACCGCAGGGATATTGGTTTTAATTGATTCTTTGTCTCTTGTTGTTGTTAACCACACCGTTGTAGTGAAGGGAGGGTTATGTATTTCTATATCTTTCATTGCTAGTTGTTGTTGACCATCGCTTCACACTGCAAAAAGAGGTATCATATCATATAGCTGCTCATTTTCAAATGTTACATATCATTGAATTGTTTTACAAAGAGGACTATTATAATTTTATAATTGTAAATAAGTATTTTAATTCATGAAATATATTTACATTTTTCTATTTTCAATCATATACGTCATTCGCTACAGATGAGTATAACCGAGACCTACAAGAATCTTTCCAAAAGATTAAGGATACTATCTCTATCTCACAGCAAAGGCAAAAGGCTGTTTCTGTAAGCAGAAGATCCCAAGCCTTTAAAGAAAATGATTGGGTCTTACTTAAATTTTCCAAGTCTCGATTAGGGCACACAACGGGCAAGAATCCTATGGGACAACAAAAGTACTATGCTAAGTTATCAAAAAGGTACTATGGTCCCTTCCAGATTCTTAAGCCAATCTATGAGATGGCCTATCAACTCAAGTTTCCCAGCCATTGGCTCATACACAATGCTTTTCATGTGAGACTACTAAAGCTTTACAGAGGAGATCCACCTCAAGAACCAACTATTGAAGACCCACCGGAGATTGAGGACCAAGAAGAGGTGCTGCAACCCGAGTCCATTCTCCGACATGAAAACAAGGTATTAAGAGGTAGTAAGACTATCCGATGGTATCTTATTAAGTTAAAGAATTATCCTTTTAAATGTGCTAGATGGATGTAAGGCATACAATTAAAGGATAACCTAAACCTTGTCAATGCTTATAATGCTTCCCTACAGTAAGCAAATGTACAAATGTTTAAAATGAACAAAGTTTTTTTCTTATAAGACTCTCTTTTTTCTTTATTGTGCATAAATGTTAAGTAGTATGCATGCTTAGAATCCAGTTTGTGGAGACGACGTCTTCCAAACACCAAGTAGATCTTGTCACTCTACTATGGAAGATTGATAGGACTAACGTGCAGACATGTTTGCAGCAGCCTTAGGCTCTCAAGAGCCAAATGTATCAGTCATCCATTCTGGAGCAGTTGACAGAGAGAGGGAGAGACAGAGATATAAAGAGAGAGAGAGAGAGAGAGAGAGAGAGAGAGAGAGAGAGAGAGAGAGAGAGAGAGAATTGTAGTAAATTTTGAACTTCACATTATGCTCAGACATGAGAAAATATAGTCTAGAGAGAGAGAAACAGAGAAGGAGACTTTCTACACGCACTTGTTGTGAAGGTTGTTCAAAAGTAAAGTAAGTTGGGAACACCACGCTTCCAATAGAAACTTTTGTGCATTTAAAAGGGTCATCTATGAAACTCGATCTCACGCCATGGCAGCCTCCTGTGTATATTGCTACTTAATGGTGAAAGGCTCCTTTAGCTCTCGAGCCATGGGACTATAAGCAAAAGGGGAACAAAATCTCATGATATGAAGTTGTTAGAATGAATCATTACTTTGTGACAAGGTGAGAGGACGATGAGTCCAGAACCCTCTTTCAAGGTTACAAACAAAGATTAATGGAAATTTTGTAAAATACACTATGTTACTTACGATGCACTTTGCTATTGGAACTTTTAAGTCAACCAAAACTTTTGTCAAGGACCATAGATTTTTGCACACTAGTGGCATTCTTAAATGTATTTCATGATGCATGCAGTAAAGAACATAGCATAAAAATGGATTTCAATTCAACATAAAAATTAAGCTTTTTCAGTGTCAATTGAGTTGAGGATTGTAAGTTCAAATTGATGTTTTCATCATAAAAATAAGAAATCATTGAAATTATAAGAAATCATCACGAAATAATTATATGAAGTAAAACTATTTAGATCACCAGAAATAATTATGCAAGAACTTCATGGCATCATAAAATAAATCTATAGGATAATAAAAATAACAAAATATCATAAAACGATATCATGAAATCACAAAACGGTCATCTTAACTATTACAAATGAGCTTAAAATAACAACATGGTATAATGAATTGACTTCATGCAATAATAATTCTTTCAATTATAATAAATCATCATGAGAAAATATCATCGTGTTAAAATGACTATATCTAACAAAAAACTATCTCAATTACACTAAGTCATCCATGAAACAATGCTATGGAACATAAAACCATTTCAATAAGAAACCATCCATATCATCATGAAACTGTATCATGGTATTATGGAACAACACCACGAATGAATAAAATTCTTACTAACAAAATCAATAGAAACGACTTCTAATTATTGTGAAAACATAGCATGTATTATAGAACAACTCCATGAAAAAATAACTATCTCCGTAAAAAATGATTTTGAAAATACATCATGCCATAATGGAACAACTTTATAAATGAATAACCATCTTAGTAATAAATAATAAATATGAATGGATTCTAATATCACCTTGAAAATACATCACGACATTATGGACTAGCTCCATCAAACAATAACCATCTGAATGAGAAATGATATGTACGAATGATTTATAATCACCATGAAAATGCATCATGACCTCATGAAACAACTCCATGGAATAATAATCATCTCAATGATCAAGGATTAGTATAAATGACTTCTAACATATCATGAAATCATGAAACAACTCTATAAAAGAATAATCGTCTTAGTGACGATTGAACACTTTCTAATCATCATGAAAACATGTCATAGCATCATGCAAAAATTCCATGGAAGAATAATCATCTCAATGAAAAAGAATCAATACGAGCAATATTTAATCATCAAGAAAATGTATCATGGCATCATGGAACAACTCTATAAACCAATAATCATATCAGTAATAAACGACTAGTACGAACAAGTTTTAATCACTATGAAAATGTGTCATGGCATCACAAAATAACTCCATAGAAGAATAACCATCTCAATAGTAAACAATCAATACAAAAAAGAATTATTCATCAAGAAAATGTATCATGGAATTATGAAACAACTCTATGGAAGAATAACCTTATCAACAAGATGAATGATTAGTACGAACGACTTTTTATCATCATGGAAGCGTATCATGGAATCATGGTACAACTCCATGGCATAATAAAAAACAATCAATACAAATAACTTGTAATCATCATGAAAACGTATTGAATGGCATCATGGAGAAATACTAACCATCTTAATAAAATGAACGATCAATAATAACGTCTTGTCATCATCATGAAAACGCATCATGGCATCATGGAACAACTCCATGGAATAATAACCATATTAATAATAAAATGATCAGTACGAATGACTTGTAATCATCATGGAAATGCATCATGACATCATGGAATTACTCCATAAAATAATAACCATCTCAATATTAAATGATCAATACAAACAATTTCTAATCATCATGAAAACGCGTCATGGCATCATGGAATAACTCCATGGAATAATAATAATTTCAGTAACAAACGGTCAATACTAACACCTTGTAATCATCATGGAAATGCATAATGGCATCATAGAATAACTCCATGGATTAATAATCATTTTAAAATAGAAAATAGAAATGAACGAACAATACGAACCACTCCTATCATCATGAAAACACATCATGGAACAACTCCATGGAGTAATAACCATCTCAACAATGATTGATTAGTAAGAATGACTCATAATCATCACCTGAAATTATAAATTTCAATAACAAATGATCATAAATAAAAACTATAGGTTTTTTATATTTTGGCTGAAAATAAATTATCAAAATATATCTCTTCGATAAATTATCAAAATTATAACTTTTTAACATCTATATCAATCAATTATAATGATCATATATAACTCTTTGATTTTTCCAATCAAAAGAGAAAATAATTCACCAAAATAAAACTCTTCAATAAATTGTTAAAATATAACACTTTGATAAATCATCAAAAATATAATCATCGACATTCACAAAGAAGAGAAATTATGTGAACTTTCAAAGTATAAGTATCAATATCGATTGAAGATTATAAAATAAATCATCAAAATTGTAAGTATTTGAGATGTAACTATATAAATCATTGAAACATAACACGTTAATAATCATCTGAAAAGAATAAACAGAATTAGTCTAACATAAGTTTTTAACATGAATCTTTGAATACAAGATGTATAAATGTCAGTAATTTCAAAAAAAATAAATAAATAAATAAATAAATAAATATATATCAATTTGATCTTTATCATAGATTACACACAATCAAAACAAAAAGCAAACTAAAAAGATTTCAAGTGATGTGAATTTGATGTAACTCGTTGTACATGCAATATATGAAATATATATAAAATATATGAAATATATGTATAGAGATCAATCAATTTATGTACTTCTTTCAATATATAAAACGAATTGAAGATTATGTAAATTTCACATGCATATTTTTTAATTAATTTATTTTATATAAACGGAATTGCATATGATTCATAAAAAGAAAATTCAAGAATTATACAATAAGAAGAATTAAAGATATTGTAATTTCAATATTGTAACCTTTTACTCTATTTCTTTTACACAAATCGAACTGCATATAATCCATGAAAAGCAAATCCAAGAATCATGTAACAAAAAACTCAACACGTATCAATATAGATATATAATTGAATACAACATAATTAACTCTTGATCTAAGTTCTTTTATGCAATTCAAATTGAATATGATGCATGAAAGGTAAATCAAAGATCATAACAAGAACCTTAACACAAATAGATTTGAAAATTTAAAAACTCATACCTCTTGATGATTTTAATTGAAAATGTGTTGAAAATAGTTAGCAATTTCTTGTAAGTTACTTTCGGTGCAGAATTTGATAAATCTGTCATGACCAACAGCTCTAGAACGTCCCAAAACCTTCATAACGACTCTTCAAACATTGAAATCCAAGTTTCAAGCAGAAAGTTATGATGCTTTTATATTTTGTTGAATTGCAGATTTTTGTTGCGCGTTCGCAAGGTGAAGCTGTGCAAGACAAAAAACGCTCTATTTTTGTGAAGAAAAAGCAACCACGTTCTAATACCTTGCTGAGAAGTATCATAATAACTAATATCTAATTGTCCTAAATGATTTTCTCATGTTAAACTGATCATTTAATATGGGGAAGTGCCAGGGGACAAAAAGCTAGAATATTGGTTAAGCTGGCAGACTGACCACGGTACGGATCCAAAGGAGGGAAAATAGTGATCCAAAGGGGGGGGCCATCTGCAAAAGAGCAATGTGCAACAATGGGCTTTAAAGACCGTAAGGTTCAGCCCATTAAGACTTGCAAAATGCTAAGGTTCCAACTTAATTCAAAGGTTATGTTCAAAGGTCAAACACTAGGAAAATTGGATGCTTTGTATGTGTTTAAAAAGTCTTCATAGTTCCTACATAAGAGAGGGCGAGTCCTAGAAGTAGGGTATGAGATAGAAACACACACACACACACACACACACACTCACAAGCCTCCTTTACACAAAGGGAATGAGGGACACATGTCAGCTGCCTAGCCCAGATGCCCACAAGGTGTACTTAAATCCTATTGGATGGCCATGGAGGTGGACCAATGAGAATTAGGCTAGAGTAAATATAGTTCAATTAAATTAAAAACACTTAATAAAAGAACCAATAAGAATCAAGCTCTCTAGAAGATTATTGAACAATCTCTCAAGGGGTCCAATGAGCATTCAACAGCCCACTAGCTTGCCTTATTCATATTGGCTAGGAGACAAAGGGGTCCAATGAGAGTTTAGTTGCATCAATTAACTACCGAAAGATCTCACAAAAGCGGAAAGGAGGACACATGTCTGAAGGCTATCATTTATGCTCCTTTAATCCTATTCGCTAAGCCTGGAACGCTCCAATGGGGTGATAGCATGAGGGGTCGACCAAGACAGAGAGGGGGTTGATTATCTCAAGTCATTATTCCACACACACTCACACAAGCTCATGTGTGAAGCAAGAAGACTCTCTCTCTTCTTCTCAAGATTTAAAGGAAAGCTTATCACCTACTCCAAGGTTGTGAGAAGGGAGGCCTACACCAAAAACTAAGCTCATCTCCTCTACCATGCTAATTACTAAGCTAAGCTATGCTAATATGAGTGATTATGTGAGGAGATGTATATCTTTCTTGTAAGACTACTCCTTCCTCTCAATCTACTCTCATACCCCGCTAGCTCTCACCATCTTCGAAGGTGTGTGACGTCTTGGGACTGAGACCGTGATGGAATTGATGTTGCCTTTTATAAGTGTTTTGCTGAGTGCTTGAAGCTTCCATCTTCATTGCACTAGCTAGTATTGAAGGAACACAAATAATTGTATTGTAAAATGACTCTCTTGATGGAGAAACCTATATTACAAAGCCTTTTGGAGGGGGGACCGGCTCCATGTAAATCCAGTCCTGAACTGTTGTCAATAGCTTAATTTCTCTCTCTTCTGAAGTATTGTTCATGCTCGCTAAGTAGGTATTATGTGTTTTGTTGCTCTCTTCACCCAAGCACTGTTGTTATTCTCATTAGGAATCTATTATAATGAAATGCTCACTATGTTCATGCTAATTTCCACTACACACAAGTTGTTGAGAGAGAAAGAGAGAGCACAGAAATAGAACCCCAAAGTGTGTGGAATACACACATGAGATGATGTAGATATAGAGGGGACCCGGGTGCTATATATAGAGAAATCATATATTAAGTAGCTTCACATATAAGCTCAACACCCCCGCTCAAATAAGGGTCCCTAGCTGTGGATGAAAAAAAACCCTTGGGGGATCAAGGGAAAAACCCACAGCTCTATTTACACCCACCGTTAAGCATAAAAATCATTGACTGTACAAATGTTCATGAGGAGCTACATCACTCCTTTTACAATGAATATTTTATATGGAGCTACATCACTCCTTTCACAATGAATGTTTTATGAGGAGTTACATCACTCCTATCCTATCAAATACAGTAATGAATACAAAGATTCAATAAAGAGGTGTAAAAACTAGCGATTAGCTCTTGATCAAAAGTGTCTCCGTGAATCTATTGTGTAGCTTGTCATCAATATGGCATCACCAAACATGTCTTCATGTTATCATCAATATTGCATCACCAAACATGTCTTCATGTTGTCATCAATATGGCATCACCAAACATGTCTTCATAAATCTTTTATTGTCACCAAGTTTGTCTTCATGAAATCAATTCTTTGATCAATCCTACATAGATCATAGACTCAAAAAACATAGTCATGAAAATTTTCAGCATCGTTAGTGAAATAATTACATTCACAATGCCATAAGTGATGGTTCGCTACTCCACTCTTTTGACAACATATATACGCACGACAACATATGTGTACATAAAGTATGAACGTAAAAGTTCAAGATACGTGATTACGCGATGTAAATGACATGTGTATATACTACATAAAACGATATTTATCAACGTAGTCATATCAATGAATATCATCAAAGTATTAATAGAACATCATCATTGTATCAATAAAAATAAATAAATCATCATGGTATCAACGAAAAGCATCATGGTATCACCGAGAATAATAGTTGTATCAACAAAACAAAATCATGGTATCAGCGAGAATAGCCATGGTAACAATGAAACAACATCATGGTATCACCGAGAATAACCATGGTATTGTCAGGACAAGGGTCGTGTAACCTAAAGACACTCCTTGTAGGCACGCCTCTCTCGGGGATGCTCGGATGCAAATTATTCCCCATCCAAGCCACCCTCAAAGATAATACGATTAGGTGATGTTACAGCATCAATTCTCTCTCGCTCTCCATAAGTATCTTCTCATGGAGCATGGAGGGATTAGGTGGGCCCCAGTTTTAGCGCCAGAGGGGCGGATTACCTGAGGAGCTCCAGTAACTCCTTGTGGGAGGAGAGATTGATCTCCTTATGCTACAGGAGCATCATCTATGTGAGAGCCACATCAGACGATGTGGTTAGCTTTTGCGTGGTTGATATGAGACATTTTGGTCGACTGCATTGCACCTGGTGGTATCCAGGGAGGGGTATGTATGACTATTGTGGACTCTTGGCAGCAGGCCATTGTGTACAGAGGTAGTCAAGGTGCGTGACAGGGCTCAATGGATTACTATGTTCAGGGTTGCCTCTTGGGCTTCCTGAACATCTATGCATCCAATGTGGTGAGTTAACATGCAGAGTTTTGGTCTCACTTTGTAGAGTCTCTATCGTATGCAGAGCAATGGTGCATTGGAGGAAACTTCAACATGCTGGAGGACCCCTCTGACAAGATTGGAGGTAGCGATGCTACTGTGCTTGGCACTGAGTTGGTAGCTTGGGAGAGGCTATGCATGACTTTGAGGGTTCCAGATGTTTGGCAACACTATGGCATCAGGGGGTTCACCGTTCAGTAACCCCCCTATATAACGTGAGTTCGCAAGGGGTATTAAAAAAAACCCTCTTTTAACATGTCAAAATGAATAAAATGATCCCTTATTTTAGGATTTTTTTTCACAATTGAATATAAAAGCCCCTTATTTCAATGTATCTCTGTTCAATTTCCTAAAATTGCATTTTAAAACCCGTCCTTTCAAACTCACCTCATACATTAACTTGATTACATAGTGCACCCCCAAGACTCTGGCTTTCTGAGGCCCCTAAACATCCTGGCCTTCTGTGGTTTGGATCGTAGAGTGGGATGAGTGAATCTATCTCGGATAGATCGCTTCTATGCTAGTGACCACATCTGTGAGTTCGATGGGACAATTTTCATTCTAGTTGGGATATCTTTTTTGGACCATGCACCAGTCATTCTCACAGTGACAGATAGAATGAGGAGGGGGAGCACAATGCTACGCATCCCTGAGAGGATATTGCTGGACTCTAAGCTCAGAGAGTGGGGGGTGGCTCTTTGAACAGAGGGCTTGGACACGCACAACTCCCTTACTGACAGAATGGCCTCTCGACTTAGTCGGCTCTTTCTTGAAGGAGTCTACCACCCGTCTCTTGCTGTAGCGAGACACGAGGAGTAGCATCTCTGACAGGTGTTGCGTCCTTGTGGAGGATGCAAGAGCAGCACCCAAACAGTCCATGGTTGGAGGAGGAGTTGGAGTAGGCTCGCCAGGATCTTGCCATCATAGAGGAGATGCATCATGAGTTTGCTTTCCATTGACAGGCATCTCATTGGACTCAGGTGGGTGACAGAGTGATTGGAGCGTTCTTTGAGGAAGTGGGATCCCGTCATGTGCATGCGAGTGTCAGCCAGTTGAGAAGTCCCGACATGTCAGCTGCTTCAAATCCAGAGGACATGCGTGCAGTTTCTATTGACTTTTACCATGACTTGTTGTCTGCGGAGCCTCAGTCAAAGCATCAAGATGCATACAAAGAGAAAGTTTGGGCACAAATTCCTTGTCTTGTGACTGAGGAGATGGTCCGGAGTCTCGAGCTGCCTCTTTAACTAGAGGATATCCACAAGGCCCTTAGAGCACCTCCCCGTGGTAGTTGTCCCAGTGAGGATGGTTTGACTCCCAATTGTTTCTTAGAGTTGTGGGACTTGCTTGGCTCAAATCTTTGCAGCACTTTTCAGTACATCTTACACACAAGAGATTTGACTTACAGCATGAGTGAGGGTGTCCAATGCTCAAAAAAATCCAAAGTCTAGGCCTAATTCCACAATTTGGCCCTAGACCTACCAAAAGTGCTCCAAACCAAGTGAAAGTTCACACATGGCAAACACATAGTATATACATCACACCGCTTTTCTCAAATAACCATTTTCCAAGATTAGACATCATACATGTATGATTTCTAGACCTGACATAAAGCAATTCTATTAGCATTTTCAGGATCCTGATTTGTATAGCATGGTACATATAGCCTCTACACCAAGTTTGGGCACCTTTGTGCATGTTTTGATCACCATCCTCATCATTCCGGATCAAAATTTCCTAAATACCTTCTATGGATTTGGGCACATGAGGTCTAGTCCAAATTCATATTTGCACACATCAAGGTCATGCACACATCTGAGATACCTCTGCACCAAGTTTGAGTAAAAGTTCCAACCTAGACATCATACATGTATGATGTCTAGATCCCTTGAATTGACATACTGTTGTGACTTTGGCAACTTGAACACTTTAACCACATCCTTATGAGCTCCCCATCAAATATTCATCACATTTGGATATTATTTGACCTCCAGTTTCCCAAAAGGTAAAAATCTAGATGCACAAACCCTTTTAATGGCTTTGAACATCCATTTTCAAGCTCAATTTCAAATATGAGGCTATGAGCACCATGCACATGCTATACATATCTTATCCAATGACTTTCAAGCAGTTTTGCATCAATAGATATCATAAGCATATGATATCTACTCACTCATACAGAATTTAAACTCCACATCTTTCATCATGAGCATGTTCGCCACCTAGCATAAAGGCCATGCATTCAATTTGGACAAGTTTGAGTAAGATTGTGACCACTTGGAACCCAAAAAAGAGAAAATCTTGGCCTTGGACACATTCTATGGTGCCAACCACATGAGCATCTCCAAATCAAAATATGAGATGAACAGAGGGTTACCCATCACCTAGAGATACTACAGATCAAGTCTGGACCAAAAATCGCAATAGAGACATCATACTCGTATGATGTCTCCAGAGACCAAAATGAATAATTCGGGGGAATTTCTCACTTCCAATTCCATTATCACATTATTGTTAGCCCACGGCTCAAGTTCTATCAAGTTTTGATTTTGTGTACCCATCTAAACCCAGGTTTTGAAACTTTGAAGCTTTGCACCTGAATTTTGGCTTCAAACACATGAGAATAATTCCAAATCAAATTCTGATGTTGAGAGAGTCTATGCCATGCTAAAGCCCAGCTCTAGTACAATATTGAGACCTTTTGGACAAGTAGACATCATACGTGTATAATGTCTCACTAGTTATGAGAGTATCCACCAAGTTTCACCCCATTTGAACCTCATCTACTCAAAACTAAGCCAAAATCCAACTTCAAGCTTGAAAGGAGTTCTAATGATCATAGCTTTCCCAGATGACATCCCAATTGAATTCTAGGTATATATACAAGATGTACATGCTATGAACTATGCACATATGAAAAATCAATTCATTTTGATCACTTAGACATCATACAGTGTCAGGAGTTTCTTGGAAGAACTGATTGTGTATATGTACATACACATGCATGGTGCATTGAATGAAGGATTTCGCTTTTTCCAGAGCCAGTGATCCGAGCCTATCACAAATTTTTGTTTACTATATTTTGTTGGTTTTCCTTGCTTCTAGAGGTTTACAATAAAAAAAAGAGTGAGAAAAATCTCTTGGAAAAATTAAAAAAATGATTTGATGGGAATTTTTTCTTGACTAGTTCATCGGAGGTGAAAGATAGAGGGAGAACCTAGTGGTAAAGGGAAGGGAAAATATGTAAATGTGAAAAGAAAAGATATGATGTGGTTGTGGAGCCATGCACCCATGATTCAAGGGTCATGAGTGGATCATATCATCATGGCTTTGGAGCCATATGATGATTCAAACAGATGGGACCCAATTGGAAGACTTGGTAAAGGAAGAAACCTTATGACTTGACAGCTGATGTGAGTTCACAAGGACCAAAGATTACTTGGCCACAACTACTTCATATCTCCCCAAAGCTACGACGACAATGGTAAAAAATGGTGAGCATGAGGGAAAAGCGAAGTAAGCTAGTAAGTGTAATCAAAGCATATGGTCTCAAGGATATAGTGCCTTTGGTGGAGGCTCAAATCAAGGGACAACGGATTCCAAAAACTTACATTGACAGTGTAGCAGAGGTTTGTGTCATGACAGAAAAGCTAATGCATCAATTGGGTTTAGAGGTAATGGAATCATCAAACTTTAGGGAACAAATGGCCAATAATGTCTCTGTCACTTGTGTGGGTGTAGTGAAAGCTTTGAGAGTTTCTGTTTTTGGAATCACTACAGAGGTTGATGCTTATGTGATGCCAGTAAAGGGAGAAGGATACCCCCTTATTTTAGGACGACCTTGGCTCATGGGTATAGGAGCTAGGCAAGATTGGGCAACAGGAGACTTGGAGTTGAGTCCTCGCGTGGGTGGCCATAGTCGGAAGGTGGTTTATAACTTGAAGAATGGGCGACAAGAGAACCTTGAACTAGAGACGTCAGCTGATGAGTGGAGCTCAAGTGGATGCTCCTCATCCATGGACGAGGAAGAGAGTTCAAGTGAAGAGAGTGATAACACTCTCGAAGTCATGGGCGTCACCATAAAGGAAACTACCTCATCAGAAGACAACCCAAGGATCCAAATGGAGAATGTGTGGGATGCCAGCCCAGAGAAGATGTTATCCAAGGATATAAAGGAAGAAGAAAAGGAGGGTTATGTAAATGTTCTGAAGAAGCATGCATCATTGTTTATTTCTGATTACACTCACATTACACGTGTCACTGCAGTGAAGCATCATATCCATCTAAAAGAAGGGAGAAAGCCAGGAGTACAAAAACTAAGAAGATTAGGAGCTGTGCAACAAAATGCACTGTTGTCCGAGGTGAAGAGACTCTTAGAAGCAGGATTCATATACCCAGTAGAAGATTCAAAATGGGTCTCCCCAGTAGTGGTGAGGCCAAATAAGAATGGTAAATGGTGAGTGTGCGTGGATTACAAGCCACTAAATGCTGCAACAAAGAGGGACCAATTCCCTCTCCCATTTCAAGATGAGATTCTAAATGAAGTAGCAGGCCATGAGCGATACACAATGTGTGATGGATACTCTGGCTACTTTCAAATACGCATTGCAGAGGAGGACCAGAACAATACTACTTTCATCACACCATGGGGCTGTTTTGCATTTGGAGTCATGCCTTTTGGTCTCACCAACGCTCCAGCCACCTTTCAACGATTCATGAACATGGTCTTCCAACCTTACTTTGGTAAGTCCATAAGGGTTTTCATGTTGAGCTTATATGTGAAGCTACTCAATATATGGCTTCTCTATATATGGCACCCAGGTCCCCTCTATATATACATCATCTCATGTGTGTATTACACACACTTTGGGATTCTACTTCTGTGCTCTCTCCTTCTCTCTCAACATGGTATCAGAGCAGTACGTTTTTGTTTTCGATTTTTCTCCTGATCAAAATCGATTTTGCAGAAACTACCTGTCAAAGGTATCGGAATCGATGTGGTCTACAACTTTGCAGAAGGAAGTTTAAAAACAGCTTTGGCGTTTTGTTTTTGATTTTTCTGCTAATTGCAAACGATTTTGGAGAGACCGGAATCGATGTGGTCTACAACTTTGCAGAAGGAAGTTTTTTCAAATTCTGCACCGATTTTGAGTTATCGTTCACGGAC
Organism: Adiantum capillus-veneris; assembly: GCF_014529385.1. Classification (NCBI taxonomy): domain Eukaryota; kingdom Viridiplantae; phylum Streptophyta; class Polypodiopsida; order Polypodiales; family Pteridaceae; genus Adiantum; species Adiantum capillus-veneris. Next base: position 60,664,423 of record NC_140940.1, on the reverse strand, counting down.
TGCGTACATACCTGAAAAACAGCTTCCGCGTTTTGTTCTTGCTTTTTTTGCTAATTGGAAACGATTTTGCAAAAACTACCCATTAAAGAGAGCGGAATCGCTGTGGTCTACAACTTTGCAGAAGGAAGTTTTTTCAAATTCTGCACCGATTTTGAGTTATCGTTCGCGGACTGCGTACATACCTGAAAAGCAACTTCCGCTTTTGGTTTTTGATTTTTCTGCTAATTAGAAACGATTTTGCAGAAACTACTCGCGTCAAAGACCAGAATCAATGTGGTCTACAACTTTGTAGAAGGAAGTGTTTTCAAATTCTGCACCGATTTTGAGTTATCGTTCGCGGACTGCGTACATACCTGAAAAGCAAATTTTGCTTTTTGTTTTTGATTTTTTTGCTTATTGAAAACGATTTTGCAGAAACTACCCACGTAAGAGACCGGAATCGATGTGGTCTACAATTTTGCAGAAAAAAGTGTTTTCAAATTCTGCACCGATTTTGAGTTATCGTTCGCGGACTGCGTACATACCTAAAAAGCAATTTCCGTTTTTTGTTTTTTATTTTTCTGCTTATTGAAAACGATTTTGCAGAAACTACCCGCGTGAGAGACCGGAATCGATGTGTTCTACAACTTTGCAGAAGAAACTACCCGCGATGGGGATTGGAATCGATGTGGTCTATAACTTTGCAGAAGAAATTTTCTCTAAATTCTGCACCAATTTTGGGTTATCGTCTCGGACTGCGAATATCTTTGAAAATCAAAATTTTACTTTTTGCTTTTGATTTTTCTCATAATTGAAAACTTCTCAATTATATTTTTGTTCATCAATCATATATTTGTTACTGACGTAACTTTGCTGCAGAAGCCAGTTACACATCGTTTCGATTCAATCGAGCCGTTGATGATCGTCCAAATTCTATCGAGCTACTGTTGGTACATGATCTTTTGTTATATGATATACTCGTTCATTGATTCTCGTATAATTATTCTTTTAGAGATATAGTTTACGTCGTTTTATTGATAATTTCTCATTGATACCATAGTGATTTTGATGGTACCATGATGATGTTTTGTTAATACTTTGGTCATGGTGATTTTCGTTGATACCATGATGATATGTCATTGATACCATGGTTATTTTCGGTGGTGCCATGATGATATTTCGTTGATATCATGGTTATTCTCAGTGATTCCATGATGATATTTCATTGATTCCATGGTGATTTTTATTGATACCATGATGATGTTTTGTTGATACCATGGTTATTCTCGGTGATACCATAATGTTGTTTCGTTGATACCATGGTTATTCTCGGTGATGCCATGATGATATTTCGTTGATACCATGGTTATTCTCGGTGATGCCATGATGTTGTTTCGTTGATACAATGACTATTCTCGGTGATATCATGATGCTTTTCGTTGATACCATGATCATTTATTCATTTTTATTGACATAATGATGATATTTTGTTAATACTTTGATGGTATTCATTGATCACTACATTGATAATGTTGTTTTATGTAGTATATACACATATCATTTGTATCACGTAATCACACATTTTGTACCATATGTTGTCGTGCGTATATATGTCATCAAAAGAGTGGCGTCGCGAACCATCTCTTATGGCATTGTGAACATAATTATTTCATTAACGATGCTAATAATTTTCATGACATGTTTTTTTTGGAGTCTATGATCTATGTAGGATTGGTCAAAGAATTGATTTTATGAAGACAAACTTGGTGACAATAAAAGATTTATGAAGATATGTTTGGTGATGCCATATTGATGACAACATGAAGACATGTTTGGTGATGCGATATTGATGACAAGCTACACAGTAGATTCACGGAGACACTTTTGATTACAAGCTAATCGATAGCTTTTACACCTCTTTATTGAACCTTTGTATTCATTATTGTATTTGATAGGAGTAATGTAACTCCTCATAAAACATTCATTGTAAAAGGAGTGATGTAGCTCCTCGTAAACATTTGTATATTCAATGATTTTTATAATATAACGGTGGGTGTATATAGAGCTGTGGGTTTTTCCCTTGATCCCCCAAGGGTTTTTTCATCCACAGTTAGGGACCCTTATTTGAGCGGGGGTGTTGAGCTTATATGTGAAGCTACTCAATATATGGCACCCAGGTCCCCTCTATATATACATCATCTCATGTGGGTATTACACACACTTTGGGGTTCTACTTCTGTGCTCTCTCCGTCTCTCTCAACATTTCATAGATGACTTTTGTATTTACAGCTCCAAAAGTATGCATCTCGGCAAGATTGATGAAGGACTTACTCGTTTAGCTAAGCTGGGTGGACAACTAAACAAGGACAAATGTCACATTGGGGAAAGCAAGGTTACACTATTGGGGCATGTAGTGTCCATTGATGGAATCGAGGTAGATCCTGAAAAGATAGAAACATTGCTAAATCTACCTTCCCCAACTTCCATCAAACAATTAATCTCTTTCTTGCAAAAGCTAAGATATTTGAGTAGATTCATACACTTACTCTCCCAAGTGATATTTCCTCTAAAACAGCTGACTCGTCAAGAGACGCTTGTTTGGAGTGAAGAAAGTGATGGGCATTTTAGAGAGATTAAAAAAATGTTAGGGTCACTCCCTGTAATCCTCCAACCTTGTTGGGAATAAACATTCTTTGTAAACCCTAGTATGGGAGAAGAGGCCATTGGTGCTGCCCTCCTACAAAAAGATCCAAAAACATCCTTTATGAGGCCTGTGTATTTTGCTAGCCGCCTCATGGAAAACATAGAGAAGGCCTACACCCTGATGGAACAGCTAGTGTTAGCTCTCATGTTTGCGGTAACCAAATTTCGGCCATACTTGCTGCCAAAGAGGTTTGTAATTATCACTGTGGAGGATATGTTTCCCTATGCACTACAACATATGGAAATCTCTTACAAAATAGCAAAGTGGGTGGTGCGACTTCAAGAGTTTGATTATACAATACAGGTTGAAAGAACAACTCGAGCATGCTTAGCCGACATTTTAACAAACAAGTGCTATGAAAAAGTTTTCCATTTTAAGAGAAAGGAACTTCCACCACCTCCAGCTCTAGAGGCTTTGGTCAATGCTTATAGCCTCTACTTTGATGGAGCATACAAGAGAACCAAGGATAAGGCAGCTGCAGGCATCGTGGTCTTATCTCCATTGGGAGAGAGGATCCATGGTGAAGGGATCACTCTAGAAGATGTCCACTCCAACAATGAAGCAGAATATCAAGCTCTAATTCATGGCCTTTGTTGGTGCCTCGATAATTCGATTAAGAGATTAAATGCTTTTGGTGACTCCATGCTTTTGGTAAGGAAAATGCAAGGTACATGGGCTTGCAAAAATGCCAGTCTCTCTACTAAAATGAGAGAAGCCAAAGCTCTTATGAGGAGATTTAGGGAGGCACAAGTACATCATGTGCCAAGAGACCAGAACAAGGATGCAGACCACCTAGCATCATCGAAGTTAAATGAGTCAATAGTGGGAGCAGTGGCCATCAAACTTCCACTTCAGCAAGGCAAGGAGGACTTAGAAGATATTATGCACATTCTGGAGCAAGGAGAGGCTCCTAAACACTTGAATGCAGGGGAAAGGCCATGGTTAGCTAGGAAGGCTACCAGGTATCGCATAGTAAATGATAGCTTGTATTGTCTTGGTAAGGATGGTGTGCTTAGGAGAGTGCCTTTGAAGAGTGAAATTGAAGATATTTTAAAATCTTGTCATGATGATATGTGCGGAGGACACTTTGCACACGACGTCACTAGTAGAAAGGTTCTACAAGCTGGGTTGACTTGGCCAAGTCTTCATCGTGATGTCAAATACTGGTGTCAAACATGTGATGAATGTCAGAAAGCAGGACCACGACGGCTCATAGCTGAACCTCAGAACCCAATAAAGGTATATGGGCCCTTTGAGAAGTGGGGAATTGATGCCATAGGCCCTCTACCACACACTCAGTCAGGTAAAGAGTACATCATCGTGGGAGTAGACTACATGACTAGATGGGTTGAGGCTATTCCGACCAATAGAATTACTGCTAAGGATGTGAGTCAGTTCATCTTTGACCACATCTATTGCCGGTTTGGCACCCCTCTTGAAATACTATCTGATAAAGGACCAGGGTTTAGAGCAGACTTGGTAGGAGAACTCATGCAGAAGCTAAATATTCAACATCAACACTCTACTCCTTACTACACTCAGTGCAATGGTTTGGTGGAAAAGGTAAATGGAATCATTTGCAAAATTCTCACCAAACAGGTACATGCCAGGCGCCAAGATTGGGACAAACACATGAATGGAGCTCTATGGGCCTATAGAACCTCCTTCAAAACCACATTAGGGTACACACCCTTTCATTTGGTTTATGGAAAGGAGGCTCTTTTGCCCATTGAAGTGAAGTTAACAAGTCTTCGAATATTGGGTAGCCAGGTAGGCTCTCAAAAGGAGAAAGTACATCAAAGGATCATGGATCTAGAGAGGCTGCAATTGGATCATGAAGAAGCCATCAACCACTATTCTCAAGAAGCAGAGAAGCACAGAGAAAAGTTCAACAAAAAGCTAGCATCCAAAGACATCAAAAAGGGATCTCTGGTGCTTCGATATGACAATCGCTTCGACACTCGTAAGGATGGAAAGTTTCTTTTTCGATGGGAAGGCCCGTTCTTGGTCACCAAAAAGTTCAAAAAATGGCTCTTACAGACTTCAAGACATTGATGGTAAAGTGCACAAGACCAGGACAAATAGATGGCGTCTAAAGCCTTATCACATCAGGATAAGGTCAGCTCAAGATCAAAAGTAGGCTAGAGGCATAAATACCCCTAGCCAGGTTTGGGGGGACAGTGATCCGAGCCTATCACAAATTTTTGTTTACTATATTTTGTTGGTTTTCCTTGCTTCTAGAGGTTTACAATAAAAGAAAGAGTGAGAACAACCTCTTGGAAAAATTAAAGAAATGATTTGATGGGAATTTTTTCTTGACTAGTTCACCGGAGGTGAAAGGTAGAGGGAGAACCTAGTGGTAAAGGGAAGGGAAAATATGTAAATGTGAAAAGAAAAGATATGATGTGGTTGTGGAGCCATGCACCCATGATTCAAGGGTCATGAGTGGCTCATATCATCATGGCTTTGGAGCCATATGATGATTCAAGCAGATGGGACCCAAGTGGAAGACTTGGTAAAGGAAGAAACCAGACACATGATTTTGCTAGATTTTTTAAAAATACTTCCACTCCCATCCAAGAAAAGTTGTCTTCATCAAAGTTGTAGCTGATGAGCTGGAGATTCTGACCATATTTGTTTTATAATTTTTGCATCTATAGTCTAGGAGATATGGCAAAAATGGTGGATGCCAATTTTTTCAACTGTGGTGGAGACCACCCCCTCTACCTTTACACACACACCCTTCCTTTTCCACATTGAGACCTTCTCTAAAAATAAGCCATTAGTCTTCTATCCTTCCCCTCCTTCCTCCTCTCTCTCAAGCTCAAAAAACCATCACAAATTCCTCTTCTAATCACCTCTCAAGTCATGCTTAATCTTGTTGTAATTCATAAGTTCTCATTCAACCCCTTTCTATTATTACTGGATATGTATTGATTTTATGTAGATTCTTTACATTTTAAAATAAGGAAGCTCTTGGACTCAAGCTATGGAGGAAGGAGTGAAGACAACACAAGTGATGATGGAGCCAATTAGTTGCAAATTGGTCAACAAGTCACTTGGAAGGAGCTTCTTTATTGGTTGAATGTCCCTAATCAAGCTTCATTTGTACAAATTACACTTGGATCTTAACCTCACTCCTAATCACTCTCTTTCCTATATAAAGAGGCCTTCCTCTTTGTAATTTTAAGCCTCCCTCAGCCCCATTGAGTCGTTGTATCACTCACCATGAGCCCATAAAGCTCATTCATTCACTCCATTCTTGCATATTCTAGAATGCAAATTGTTTCAAGCTAGTAACCTCCCCTCCTCTTACTTATGTTAATTAAGAGAAATATTTTATGTGTGTGTGAGTGTGCTTGATGTGATTTTGGCTAATACTTGAGTGTTTGTTTAGTAATCTACATGCTATTTGTGTTGGGAGTGTTTGAAGTTATCCATTCCTTGTACACACACTAAGGTTAATGCTTCATTCATAGTGATATCTCTCTCTCTCTCTCTCTCTCTCTCTCTCTCTCTCTCTCTCTCTCTCTCTCTCTCTCTCTCTCTCTCTCTCTCTGTAGCGGTCCTAGTCCACGCTTCCAAGACTAGGTGGTGCCCTCATCTCATTTCCCTTGTGGCGCAATGGAGTTTGTTTTGGTGTAGAGGCCGCCATTCCAAATTTCCTTCGTCACCAGGTGGTTATGTGGGGCCCACATGTGTACAACTAGGACAACATGTAAATAGTACATCAATTTTAACTATCATCACTACCAGTGTGTTTCTTCTATAATAATGAGGAGCTGGTAGTGCGTAAAACTTCTCGAGGAAGCTATCCGTGGGTCGATGACATGAGGTAAGCAGGTGCGTCAAATGGCATCTAGTGGCGCTAGGAGGTTGAATGGAGTCAATATTTGCACGTGGGTGTTTTCTTGTGATATATATGCAAAAAGGTCATCATGAGAATTGTATTTGGGGTCCACTTCATGTGGTTTTGGGATGCATTATTTTAAAAAGTTGAGTGCCAGGTGTGCGGATGGATGCAGCAAGGTGACAATTATGTAATGTGTGGCCAATGTTTGGCATGTTCGGGGTCTGTTTGAGGTCAACTAAAAGGCTAAAGGTGCCCAAGTAATAAAGTTAAGTGTGGGAACTGAAAACCAGAGAGAAAACCAGAAAAAAGATGGAGAGAAGAGGAGGAACAGCCGCAAGTGAGTTTTTGCTATTTTTGGAGCCTGTTTTGGCCATAAACTGCTCATCCGAGGTCGGATTTGAGCACTTTGACATTGAAGACCAGGGTTTTGGGCCATTTCGGACATGATGGCGCTGTCCATTTTTCCAAATACCTCACTATTTTTTACTGTTTTGGCTGTGTAAGTTTCTCCTAACTAAAGGTAAAAGAATGAATAGTCTTTTAAAAAAATTAAAACTTGATGAAACTGTGATCATGGATCATTAGTTATTTTTTGGACTGAACTGATTCTTGAAAGGAGGTAGACAGGTGAATCTTTGGGTCAGTATCTCTACATTTGGGATGGACTAATCTCATGTTTGGTTCACCGTTATATTTGCTAAATTGATTGCTATATTGATTAGAACTTCTATCATGGGTCATTAGTTCTTTTTTGGAATGAACTGATTCTTGAAAAGAGATAGAAAGATGAATCTTTGGGTCGATATCTCTACTTTTGGGATGGACTGATCACATGTTTGATTCACCGTTGTATTTGCTTGCTATTCCGATTAGAGCTCCAATCATGGGTCATTAGTTCTTTTTTGGACTGGATTGATTCATGAAAGGAGGTTGGAAGGTGAATCTTTCGGTGGATATCTCTACTTTTGGGATGGACCGATCACATGTTTGATTCACCATTGTATTTGTTTGCTATTTCGATTAGAGCTCCAATCATGGGTCATTAGTTCTTTTTTAGACTGGACTGATTCATGAAAGGGGTAGGAAGGTGAATCTTTGGGTCGATATCTCTACTTTTGGGATGGACTGATCACATATTTGATTCACCGTTGTATTTGCTTGCTCATGTTTGAGTAGATTGAGGTTATTCCCTTCAGGCTTCACTACTACGTTTGTGTGTGATATTGATTATAACACTAATGTTTGGTTTGAATAATACTTGAAAGAATAGATAGCATACTGAGCTATGTTTATTGGTATTGCACGCATCCAATAAGTATGTCTTCCACCGGGAATGTCAGCGGTGGTGTTGGTGTCCCAAGCCTGGCTTCCTTGAGGAGACCTCCTACCTCGATGCCAAGTCCTGCTTCGCAGGGCACCACTTTGCAGGGCAAGCGAAAGGCAGGTGGAAAAAGTCCAGGACCCGAGTGGAATTTTGCCACAAATTTAAATAAGTATCAAGATTGGAAATGTAACTTTTGTGGCGAAGAGAAATCTGGAGGAGCACCAAGAATAAGGGATCATTTGCTAGGTGGCAATACCAGAATTCAAGGAGGAAAGTGCAAGGGATTAGGTGCAGAAGAAGCAGCTATGCGCTTAAAAGCTTTAATTGGCAAGCTAATTTCCATGAGCAAAAGATCAAAACTCTCTACTTTTGACCATCACACCCCCGTATCGATAAGATCAAACCAGTATGAGGGATCATTGGATGTAACGCCCACCAATGGAAGCACTCAAAGTAGGGAACCAACTTCTCATATCGATGGAAGTACTCCTCCAAACCATGGATCTCCTGACTTTCACGTAGGTTCGTCAAAAAGTAGACAGGTTAGCTTACAAAAGAGCTTCAAAACACTTGCCTTAGAAGAAGCACAACTTACACTAGCTAAAGATGTCTATTTCACTGGGGGATCATTGGCCATTGGCACCCGTGATGCATGGAAGTCAGCTTGGAAACGCATTGGGGAGTATGGTGCTGGATTTAAGCATGAATGACTGGGAGCAACATAAAACATAGTCACCCTACGCTTTTGCAATGACACACCTAGCCGCAATTGCAACCATGTGCCAGTACATCCACACATGGTGATTTCTTTCAAACAGATGCTCCTGTCATTCTAGCAGCAACACACCTAGTCGCAATTGCAACCATGTGCCGAAGCATGAATAACTGGGAGAAACATAAAACATAGTCACCCTACACTTTCGCAATGACACACCTAGCCGCAATTGTAACCATGTGCCACTACATCCACGCACGGTGACTTCTTTCAAACAGAAGCTACGGTCAATCTAGCAGCAACACACCTAGTCGCAATTGCAACCATGTGCCGAAGCATGAATGACTAGGAGCAACATAAAACATAGTCATCCTACGCTTTTGCAATGACACACCTAGTCGCAATTGCAACCATGTGCCAGTGCATCCACGCACAATGTCTTCTTTCAAGATTCAAGCATATGAAACATTATGAAATTATTTGAGCACACATTCATGCATTAGATGCTACTATTATTCTAGCAGGAACACACCTAGTCGCAATTGCAACCATGTGCCGAAGCATGAATGACAAGAAGCAACATAAAACATAGTCATCTTGCGTTTTTGCAATGACACACCTAGCGGCAATTGCAACCATGTGCCAGTGCATCCACGCATGGTGAGTTCTTTCTAACAGATGCTCCTGTCATTCTAGCAGCAACACACCTAGTCGCATTTGCAACCATGTGCCGAAGCATGAATGATTGGGAGCAACATAAAACATAGTCACCCTACTCTTTTGCAATGACACACCTAGCCGCAATTGCAACCATGTGCCAGTCCATCCACGCACGGTGACTTCTTTCAAACAGATGCTACCGTCAATCTAACACACCTAGTCGCAATTGCAACCATGTGCCGAAGCATGAATGACTGGGAGCAATATAAAACATAATCATCGTACGCTTTTGCAATGACACACCTAGCCGCAATTGAAACCATATGCCAGTGCATCCACGTACGATGATTTGATAAAAGAAATTTTATACCTTTGAGTTTTAACGCAAAAAACTCAAAAAAACATCAATAAAATAAGGAAGGGATTAAAAAGTTACCGCTACACTGCTTTGAGAATGTGGAAAGCTACTAGAAAGTTTGGTGAAGAAGACTTTTCAATGTACCTCTCTTGTGAAAAAGACAAGCACCGGCGTCGTCTTTATATAGCCACGGGGGCCCCGGCGGGGAAGTGGCTTTACCCGGCGGACCCTGCGGGTTAACTACTTAGCCCAGCGGGCCTTTAGCCGGTCTCCAAGTCTCGTTGCAGATCAAAAAAGATGAATGTCAATTAACATAATATTTGTTATTTTGCATTTCTATTGTTATTAACCTGAAATTATAGTGTGATCACGTCATTTTGAAATCCCTGGTTGCAAGTTTGGGGTGCCATTAGAGCTACTTTCAGATAAGGGGCCAGGATTTAGAGCTAAACTGCTAGACTTCTTATGCACAAAGATGAAGATTAGGCACCAGCATACCACTCCTTATTACCCGCAGTGTAATGGCGTAAATGAAAGATTCAATAGTGAGTTGGTACAAATTCTTTCTAAAGTGAGAGCACCAAGGAAAGAATTGGGAGTTGGAATTGCCTAGTGCATTATGGGCTTATCGTACTTCGGTGAAGACAGGTACAGGGTTTACTCCATTTCATTTGGTGTATGGAAAGGAAGCACTATTGCCTGTGGAGGTAGAGTTGCATGCGGTCAAGATGTTAGAGAAGTTTCTTGGGCCACCTAGTGATGCATTCAAAGAGAGGCTCTTGTAGTTACGAGAGGTCCAGTTGGATAGGATGAGCGCATTGGAGCATTATGGGCAGATGCAGGATAAGGCTTTGGCAAAGATAAATGAAAAGTTCAAAAGTAAGGGTATCAAGAAACATGACTTGGTTTTGCGCTACAACAGTAAGCTGGACAACACCTTCGAAAAGAAGTTTCAAATTAAGTGGGAAGGCCCTTTCAAGGTAGTGGAGTGTTTTCCAAATGGCACATATCAGCTGGCTCACTTGGATGGTGTTCTACATAAGTCAAGGGTAAATGGATTGCGTCTTAAATTGTATCATGCTAGATTGATGATGGTGGAGCAAGATGAGCTATCTGTGGATAAAGCAGTGTTGGTGAGGGATGAGGAGACCTGTGATGCGGCGAGTCTCATATCTCTCTTTGCTGGTGCTGATCATAAATGATCTAGCAGGCTAGGGGAGGGGCAAATTATGTCAGGAGTTTTTTGGAGCAAGGGATTGCGCATATGTACATACACATGCATGGTGCATCAAATAAATAATTGCCCATTTTCCAGAGCCAGGTGGTTACGTGGGGCCCACATGTGTACAGGTAGGACAGCATGTACATAGTTCATCGATTTTCATTATCACTAGTACTAGTATGTTTTTTCTACAATAATAAGGAGTTTATAGCGCGTAAAATTTCCCGAGGAAGCTAACTGCAGGCCGACGACATGAGGTAAGCAGGTGCATCAAATGGCATCTAGTGGCGTCAGGAGGGCGAACGGGATCAATATTTGCACGCGGATGAGGACGGACACAACGTGGGTGTTTTCTTGTGAGAGTTATGCAGAAAGGTCATCATTAGGAACACTTTTTGGGGCCACTTCACGTGGTTGCGGGATGCATTATTTGGAAAAACTGAGTGCCAGGTGTGCTGATGATGCAAAAAGGTGACAACTATGCACTGCGAGGTCAGTTTTTGGCCTGTTCGGGGTCCGTTTGAGGTCATCTAAAAGGCCACGGGTGCCCAACTAATAAAGCTAAGTGTGGGAATGAAAAACCTGAGAGAATACCAGAAAAAATGTGGAGAAGAGAGGAGGAACAGCCGCAAGTGTGTTTTTGCTGTTTTTGGAGCATTTTTTGGCCCTAAACTGTTCATCCGAGGTCGGATTTGAGCACTTTGACATTGTAGATTGGGGTTTTTGGGCATTCCGGACGCAATGGCGCTGTCCATTTTGCCAAATTCCTCACAGATTTTCTGCTGTTTTTTTGTGTAATCGTCTCCGATGAGTGAAGCCTCTGCTTAACTTTGTGGTTGTATCTGGTGTATTTCCTCAATACTGTGTAGACTATTTGCCCCATTGGTGTTGGGCTGAGCTTCATTGAGTCTAAACAACAGCAATTTGCCTCCTTTGAGCTGAATTGAGAGTGTGTGTGTGAGTATTGAGTGGGCAAGTGGGAAATCTCTCTCTTCTCACTCCGTCTGTGTGTTTCCTGTCTCGGCCAGGCTGGTTGTGTAAGCCGAGTGGTGCCCCATAATGTGTGTGTGTATCATTCGAAGAGTGTGTGTCGGGTCATTATAGAGGCTTTCTGTGTGTTTCCATCCCGCTCATAGCGCTTGAAAGCCTGAGACAGCCGCAAGCATGTCTGCACATTAGTCCTATCACTCTTCCATAGTAGAGTGACAAGCTCTACTTGGTGTTTGGGAGACGTCGTCTCCACAAACTTGATCTAACCATGCATACTACTTCATTTTTGTGCACAATAAAGAAAAAGAGAGTCTTATAAGACAAAAGAAATTGTTCATTTTTAACATTTTGTACATTTGCTTACTCTTGGGAAGCATTGTAAGCATTGACAAGGTTTAGGTTATCCTTTAATTGTATGCCTTTCATCCATCTAGCATCTTGAAAGGATAATTCTTAAACTTAATAAGATATCGTCGGATAGTTATCGCCTCTTAATACCTTGTCTTCATGACGGAGAATGGACTCGAGCTGCAGCCCCTCCTCTTGGTCCTCGATCTCCGGTGGGTCTTCAATAGTATGTTCTTGAGGTGGCTCTCCTTTGTAAGGCTTTGATAGGATCACATGGAAAGCATTGTGTATGAGACAATGATTGGGCAACTTGAGTTGATAGGCCATCTCATTGATTGGCCTAAGAATCTGAAAGGGACCATAGTACGTTTTTGCTAGTTTAGCATAGTACTTTTGGTGGCCCGTAGGATTCTTGCCCGTCGTGTGCCTTAATCGAGCCTTTGGAAACTTTAACAGGACCCAATCGTTTTCTTTAAAGGCTTGGGCTCTTCTGTGCTTGTCAACGGCAGCCTTTTGCCTTTGCTATGAGATAGAGATAGCATCCTTAATCTTTTGAAAAGATTCTTGTAGGTCTCGGCTATACTCATCTGTAGCGAAGATCTTCCCATGTACTTTAAGTAGCAAGGGGCTTTTTGATCTTCCCTCGATTACCTCAAAAGGTGTTTTTCCTGTGGAAGTATGTACAATGTTATTGTAAGCATACTCCACTAAGGGTAAGTACTTCTCCCATTGGGATATTTGATCTACTTCCGTTACATAGGCTTTTAGTAGATCGAGAATTGTTAGGTTAGCTATTTCACTTTGGCCATCCGTTTGTGGATGATAGGCCGAAGAGAAGTTTAGCCTTGTCCCTAAATTCTCAAAGAGACCCTTCCAGAAATTACTAGTCATTCTAGGATCTCTATCCGACATTATGGACATTGGCAAGCCATGGTACTTGAAAATTTTTGAAATGAAGAGCGTTAACATTTGATGGGCTTTGATAGTCTTTTTGACACGTATAAAATGAGGTTGTTTACTGAACCTGTCTACTATTGTCCATATTCCCGTATTCCCATGGATAGACTTAGGCAATCCAAAGATAAAATCCATGGATATGCTCTCCCATGGTGAATTAGGGATTGGCAAGGGTTGAAGCAATCCAAGTTGCTTCCCTCTATCAAATTTGGTCTTTTGGGATACCACACATTTAGAAACATACTCTTGTATGTTCACTTTCATGGTAGGCCAATAGAAGTATGTTTCAATTCCCTTTAAGGTAGACTGAATCCCTCTATGCCCCGCATGAGGTGGAGCATGAGATTCATACACTACTATGACGTAGTGAGTTAGTAACGCATAGCCTATTGCCATAGAGAAGATAACCATCTTGTAAAGTAAATGGTTCTTCTTTCTTCCTTAATGCAAGGGCTTAAATCACATCTCTAAAATCGGGATCAATAGCGTACTCATCTATCATTGAAGATAGATCAGTGTGAGTTGCTATGGAAACCACATGCACTCTCTTCCGTCTTGAGAGTTCATCAGCTACTTGATTATGCTTGCCTGCAATGTCAGCAATATGAAAATGAAATTGCGAAAGGAATTTTTCCCACCTCATTTGTTTGTCGGAGAGCCTGGTCTGCGTCATGAAGTACTTAAGACTTTGGTGATCCATTCGCAGAATGAAAGGAGTCCCCAATAAATAGTGCTTCCATGAGTCTAAGGCATGTAGAACTGCAAGGATTTCCTTTTTGTATATGCCTAGAGCTTGCTCAACAGGGTCGAGCCTTCGACTCTCATAGCCTATGGCGTGCCCTTCTTGGAGCAAAACAGCTCCAAGGCAATCACCACAAGCATCACATTGGACCTCAAATGGTTTTGAGAGATCCGGTAGTGTAAGCACAGGTTGAGAGATAAGCTTTTCTTTAAGCTTTTCGAAAGCATTGTTCTCCTTAGCAGACCATGTATACCTAATGCTTTTCTTTGTTAGGTCATGTAATGGTCCCGCAATTTGTGAGAACTTTTCTATGAAGCGTCTATAGTATGCACACATACCTAAAAGGCTTCTTAGTTCATGAAGATTCCTTGGTTTAGGCCATCCTTTTACTACCTCTAACTTTAATGGATCCATTTGGATGCCATCTTGAGAGATAATGTGACCTAAATACTGAATCTCTTGCAAGAAAAATTCACTTTTCTTTCGATTAACATAAAGTTTATTCTCTCTTAAAACTTGAAATATTACCTGGAGATGTTGCTTGTGTTCGTCTAATAAATTAGAGTGGATGATAATATCATCAAAGAACACTCCAGTGAAGATTCGATGAGGCCTGAACAGCTTCTCCATCAAGCGGTTGAATGTGGCTGGTGCATTGGTCAAGCCAAAAGGCATGACAATGTATTCGTAAAGACCAAATGTGGTACGAAATGCGGTCTTTACAATATCTTGATCAACTATCCTTATTTGATGATAGCCACTTTTTACGTCAATCCTACTGAAGTTGGTTGATCCTTGTAGCTTATCAAATAGGTCTTCTACCCGTGGAACGGGAAACCTATTCTTGATAGTGATCCTATTTAGTGCTCTATAGTCGACACACATACGATATGTGCCGTCTTTCTTTTGCACTAATAGCATAGGTGAGCAAAATGGAGATGAGCTAGAACCATGCCCTTCTCAAATAACTCATGCACTTGCCGCATAATCTCCTCTTGTTGAGCTTGAGACACTATATAAGGAGGTTTGTTAGGCGGTGAACTTCCTGGAAGAAGTTCAATTGCATGTTCATCATTACCTTGTTTCGGAGGTAGCTCACAAGGGATGTCGTCAATAAAAACATCTTGAAACCCCTTGAGAAAATTGGATAACTCTAATTCCTTTTGGTTTCTTGTATTTTCTTTCGTTAAAGCATTAGGTTCATTTTGAGAATCTTTAACAAAAATCATGTACACGGAAATAGAGCTCTTTATTGACTTGTTGAAAGTTGGTGTATGTACAATGGGAATAGTGTTAACCCATTTCCTTAGCATCTATATACATGTCTTTTTCCCTGAACTTAAAGGAGATTCTCCTTTCAGAAAATTTAACATTGGCAGCCAGGCGGTCAAACCATGGTGCCCCTAGGATTACATCCTCATGCTTGAGAGGAGAGAAAAAGAAGTCCTCGTTGTCTACATAGCCTTGGACATGAAGCCTCAATTTCCCGATTAAGGGAGTGAATGAAGCTTCTTGCCCCTTGAAGGCACTGTCTGTGGGTAGGACATCTCCCATCTCATAGGATTGTATGCCTAGCTTGGTGGCCAACTCTATAGATATAAAATTGTAAGTAGAACCAAGGGCAAAGAGAATAAAAGCATCATGTTCTCTTACCTTTCCCCAAGCATGGCATAGAGGAGATCCTTTGTGATGAGTTTGGTGAGTCTCCTCCTCTTGGATTTCAACCAAGGAACCTCTAGGAGGATCTTGGCGGTTGTTCTTTTGGGGACAAGCGCGGTACGCATGCCCTTGTTCGCCGCACTTGAAACATGGGTTATCCTTGCGATAATGCTCAAGCTCTCCAGGAGAGAGTTTATTCTTACGTTTGTAAACTCCCTTCTCTTTCACTTTGTTGGAGTTGCCCTTAGAAGACTTTTGGACATTGTCCTTCCCCTTAGGCTCATTGGAACCCTTGTTTTCCGTGGGCTTATTATTTCTTTTAGCCCCCGTTTGGAAATTGATTCGAGAGGCCACCATAGTATGGTGTATTACCGCCGATATGGTCCGTGGCCTTTGGGAGTTGACATACTCCGCCATTTCTTCGGTTAAGCCGGCACAAAATTGTTGCTTTTGCTCTCCAAAATCCAACTTTTTGAAGACAGTGGATTTGAGTTATAGGTCCCAAAACTTGTCTACATATTTGTGGATGGATTCATTGGGAGAGATCTTTAAGCTTCGCCATTCGGTGAATACTTTGTCTTTGGCATCGGTGGCCAAAAACTGCTTCATAATGGAAGCTCTTAAAGCTTTCCATGTTCGTGGAGCTTCACCGTTGGCTCGTAGGGTAGACCACCATTGCCTTGCGGACTTTTGAAAGTGCATAGCTACATGGCATAGCTTAGAGGACTCCGTGAATCCCTCATCTCCAAACACCGCATCAAATTGCTGGATAAAGGCCAAGACTTTGTCCGTAGCACCAAAGGTGCTATCATAGGTAAGGAAAGAGATGCTCTTCGCTCCCTCTTTGAACTTCTTCAGCTTGGATAGCCTCTTCCATGCGGCATAGGATTTCCTATGGCCTCTTCTTTTTTATGGTTCAAAGGTTGCACCATCACTTTCTTCAGAAGGTGGAAAAGAGGGTGACCTCTTTCTCGCCTTTTTCTTGTCTTGATCTTCGTTGTCCTCACCATCACTTTCATAAGAGGAAGAGGATGAGGAAGATGGAGAAGAGGGTGTCCTCTTTCTCGCCTTTTTCTTCTCTTGCTTTTTATCATCCCTCTTTGAATTATGGCGTGGAGAAGAGTGTGATGGTCTTCTCCGCTTTGGTGGTGATGGAGAGCGTTTAGCCCGCCGTCTTCGTGGAGCCATCTCCGTCGAGGTGGCGAGAGACTCACTTCTTTCTCGTTCCTTTAGTGGAGGCTCTTGAGTTCTCCTTTGGGAAGGAGATGCATCATCAAGAAGTAAATTCTTGAGCCCTTCGTATGGATTCTCTTCTTCTTCCCGAATCGGAGAGAGACCTCTTTTGGGAGTCTCACAAGGAGGCTTCCTAAGTGTTCCCTCGTCATGGTGATGAGCTTGGAGAATCCCGTGAGCACGGAGCTGCCGTTGCACTTCACTCTGGAGCGATGGATTGCCCATGGCTTGTTAAATCCTAGAAAAAAGATAGTTAACAAGCATTGAAGCATCATTAGTATCTTGCTCATGAGCAAAATCAAAGTTATCAACATTCATTTCACTCTCTTTACTATTGTCAGCCATTCTAACAACTTTTAGGTGTAAATTTTTTAGGTGTACTTTGGCACTGCAAGCCCTAGTTGCTACTCCTCTTTACCCCTTTAGAAAAAGCACTCAAGCTACTGTACCCGCGGCCCAAATACCATTAATTGCAAGGAATAGAAGAGAGGGTCTTTTGACACCAAAATAGCACCGGCTCCTTTCAAGCTTCTAATAGCTCAATAGTGGTTAAGCCGTAGGCAAGCCCCGTAGGACTCCACTATTAACACCATAGCTCTCGACGATGATGCCCCGTTAACTGCAGGAAGGCACGCGCACTGCAAGGCTGAAAAATCCCTATTCTACTTACTCAAAGGAAATTAACACTAGGTTGGTAACCTAACAGGACATAAAAGTGTCCTTTCAGGGTTTTGAAAAAAACCTCCAAAACCATAGTAGATCCACTCATTTTGTAAAATCCTTTCATGAGGTTATAGTTAAAGGCCTACTACACATGGAAAAAATAAGAAACTTGTAAAATTTCCCATCTTTTGGTCACACCAAGCCTTCAAAGTTGATGGACCAGTACATTTTCATCAAAACAGTCATTTCTTACGCTTTGTTGCATAAAAATAAGATTAGGGATTTTTGTAGGACTTGAGATAAATTCCCTAGTTAACTTCAATGGGTTGGTGATCAAAACATATGATTGCTTCTCACTCACTATTTTTTGTTTTTCCAAAAGAAATAGGTACAAAAAAGTTGAATTTTTACCATTCTGCAAACCTATCATCAAAGTTTCTATAGCCACGCTCAATACAAATAATATATGCATGTTTTATTAGTTCCCTATTGTCCTTTATGTTCATAAGGAGCCATGGAGCATGTCAAAATAATAATACATCTCTTACCAAGGGGAATCTTGGGGACAAAGATGAAGTGCTAAATACAGCAAACATGAAAAAACTGGGTTCAACATTATGAGTTGTAGAATCCCATAGAAACTATTCAATATCTAGCCAAATTTGATCCTTATGACTAGATATGGTTACTACCTACAAAATGCATGTAGTTGTCACAAGAGACTAACAATATTGAAAAGCTATACTTGATATACTAGAATGTTTCGTTTTCTTCTATAATTGAAAAAATCAACCATCATTGTCTACTATGCAAAATAGGGTATTAGGTGCCCCAAAACTCAATGAATATTAGCTTTATGTTACAATATGCACCATAGAAAATCAAAACTGCATTTGGATATCATGAAAGACACCAAAAAAATCATAGAAGAGCTAAAATTGGCTAAAAAACAGGATTTGACAATTTTTGTAATTTGGTCATAACTTACAACTTTAACATTTATTTCTCCCTAGAAGCATCAGGACATGTTGAGGACTACTAAAGATAGTTCTCTAGCATTATAGACCTCACAAACATGAATTATAGAGTGGTATAGTTGCAAAAAGTTGAAAAAAGCCAAAAACAGGATCCGTTTTTTCACACAGTTTAGGTTGTGAAATGTTGTGCAAGGACAAGGTTAAAGATGGAATTGATATTCCAAAAAAATGTCGAGTTTTTTTCAGCTCATGAGACAACTTTCTAGATAGATAGCACCTTAAAATCCATTTTGAAACTCTTGACATAATTCAAGGAAAATGGTCACTTAACAGGACATAAAAGTGTCCCATTACCAACCTAGTGTTAATAATACCAACCATTTATAGCTAGCTTGAGGACCTCTCTTCTTGAGCAAGAAAATACAAACCTTGTGCTCTGCTACCAATGTAACATTTAATGGCCTAATAACTTGTGTGTAGCGGAAATTAGCATGAACATAGTGGGCATTTCATTACAATAGATTCCTAATGAGAATTACAAGAGTGCTTGGGTGGAGAGAGCAACAAAAATCATAACACCTAGTAAGATAGCATCAAAAATACTTTCAAAAGAGAGAGAAATTAAGCTATTGACAACAGTTGAGGACTGGATTTGCATGGAGCCGGTCCCCCCTCCAAAAGGCTTTGTATTATGGTTTCTCCCATCAAGAGAGACATGGTACAATACAATTCTTTTTGCTCCTTCAAGACTAGCTAGTGCAATGAAGATGAAAGCTTCATGCACTAAGAAAAACACTTAGTAAACACAACTTTAATTATCCCTGTTCTCAGACCCAAGAACTCACACACCTTCGAAGATGGTGAGAGCTAGCAGGGTATGAGAGTAGATTGAGAGGAAGAAGGAGTATCTTATGAGAAAGATGTACATCTCCTCACATAATCACTCATATTAGCATAGATGTAGCTTAGTAATTAGCTTGGTAAAGGAGATGAGCATGCATTGAAGCTCGGCTCTTGGTTGGATTTGCATCCACAAGCCAAGAGTGTGTCGATGTAAGCTTCTATCTCACAAGCTTGGAGTAGGTGATGAGCTCTCCATTAAAGCTTGGGAAGAGATAGTCTTGTCTTTCTTCACACATGAGATTGTGTGAGTGTGTGTGTGATAATGCCTTGCAAAAATCAGCCCCCTCTCTCTCTTGGGCGAGCCCTCTTGCTATTTGCTCTTGCAGGCTCCCCATTGGACCTCCCAAGTCAAGCCAATGGCTATTAAGCAGCATAAGTGATAGCCTTCTGACATGTGTCCCCCTTTCCCCTTTTGTGAGAGCTTAATCAATTAAACTTAATTGATTTAAATGAATTAAATCCCCATTGGACCTTTCCCCATTCTGACCAATAGGAATTCAGTAGCCCATTGGGCTGCTCAATTCCTATTGGACCCCTTCACAGGCTGTCCAATAATCATCCAAGAGACTTAATTTTTATTGGTTCTTTTTATTAAGTGTTTTAAAATTAATTAGGCTAAATTTACTCTAGCCTAATTCTCATTGGTCCACTTCAAGGGTCATCCAATAGGAATTGGGTACACCTTGTGGGCATCTGGCCTAGGGAGCTGACATGTGTCCCTCATTCCCTTTGTGTAAAGGGAGCTTGTGTGTGTGTGTGTGGCCTTCTCTCTCATCCCCTACTTGCTAGGCTCGCCCCCTCCTATGTAGGAATATTCAAAGACTTTTTTGGTCACACACAAAGCATCCAATTTCCCTAGGGTTGACCTTTGGACACAACCTTTGAATTTTGGAACCTTAGCATTTTGGAAGTCTTAATGGGCTGAACCTTAGGGTCTTTTTAGACCATTGTTTCACATGGATATTTTGCAGATGGCCCCCCCTTTGGATCCCTATTGTGGCCGGTTTGTTAGCTTAACCAATATTCTAGCTTTTTCTCCCTTGGCACTTCCCCACATTAAATGATTAGTTTAATATGAGAAAATCATTTAGCAGAATTAGATATTGATTATTATGACATCAGGCATCTTCTTATCAGTGTTCCACATAACACAAGATCTGTTCTTGTTCAGACAGTTGATAGTGGGGGAAAATACAACTTTGCCTAGGGAGGCAGCCAAATCCTTGATACAAGTCCATAAAAAAGCAAGTATGTCCACAAAATCAACCCATACTGGGCATTTAGACAACCATTCCTCCTTAAGTTGCCCACATAACATAATTGTTGAGGTAGAATGAAAGGATTTTTGATCCGCTGCACAAAAAAAAAAAAAAAAACTTCATATAGTCCTAACCCATTGTAGAAAACCTTGTCGACTATAGCTTTCTTAAAGCCCTAGTCCAGATAACCTGCTATCTCATGTAGGGCTGGAAGTTTGCCTGTAAAATACAACACTATAGCATGACTTTGAAAAGCTGAGACCTGAGACATGACTGTTATGGCAGGGATACAAACTATATGCTGCCCTTCAACTTGAGGGTCAGAGGTTAATGCCTCACTTAGGCAACTGGTTAGTTCAACTTCAGAGAGTGTACCTTTGTCAACCCTTACAGGTGTTGAGAGAGAAGGAGAGAACACAGAAGTAGAACCCCAAAGTGTGTAGAATACACACATGAGATGATGTATATATAGAGGGGACCTGGGTGCCATATATAGAGAAGCCATATATTGAGTAGCTTCACATATAAGCTCAACACCCCCGCTCAAATAAGGGTCCCTAACTGTGGATGAAAAAACCCTTGGGGGATCAAGGGAAAAACCCACAGCTCTATATACACGCACCGTTATATTATAAAAATCATTGAATATACAAATGTTTACGAGGAGCTACATCACTCCTTTTACAATGAATGTTTTATGAGGAGTTATATTACTCCTATCAAATACAATAATGAATACATGCAAAGGTTCAATAAAGAGGTGTAAAAGCTATCGATTAGCTTAATCAAAAGTGTCTCCATGAATCTGCTGTGTAGCTTGTCATCAATATCGCATTACCAAACATGTCTTCATGTTGTCATCAATATGGCATCACCAAACATATCTTCATAAATCTTTTATTGTCACCAAGTTTGTCTTCATAAAATCAATTCTTTCATCAATCCTACATAGATTATAGACTCCAAAAAAAAACATGTCATGAAAATTATTAGCATCGTTAATGAAATAATTACGTTCACAATGCCATAAGAGATGGTTCGCGACGCCACTCTTTTGACGACATATATACGCACGACAACATATGGTACATAAAGTATAAACGTAAAAGTACAAAATGTGTGATTACGTGATACAAATGATATGTGTATATACTACATAAAACAACATTTATCAATGTAGTGATCAATGAATACCATCAAAGTATTAACAAAATATCATCATTATGTCAATAAAAATGAATAAATGATCATGGTATCAACGAAAAGCATCATGATATCACCGAGAATAATCATTGTATCAACGAAACAACATCATGGCATCACCGAGAATAACCATGGTATCAACGAAATATCATCATGGAATCACCGAGAATAACCATGGTATCAACGAAACAACATCATGGTATCACCGAGAATAACCATGGTATCAACAAAACAACATCATGGTATCAATAAAAATCACCATGGAATCAACGAAATATCATCATGGAATCACCGAGAATAACCATGGTATCAACGAAATATCATCATGGCACCACCGAGAATAACCATGGTATCAATGACATATCATCATGGTATCAACGAAAATCACCATGACCAAAGTATTAACAAAACATTATCATGGTACCATCAAAATCACTATGGTATCAATGAGAAATTATTAATAAAACGACGTAAACTATATCTCTAAAAGAATAATTATACGAGAATCAATGAACGAGTATATCATATAACAAAAGATCATGTACCAATAGTAGCTCGATAGAATTTGGACGATCATCAACGGCTCGACTGAATCGGAACGATGTGTAACTGGCTTCTGCAGCAAAGTTACGTCAGTAACAAATATATGATTGATGAAGAAAAATATAATTGAGAAGTTTTCAATTATGAGAAAAATCAAAAGCAAAAAGTAAAATTTTGATTTTCAAACATATTCGCAGTCTGAGACGATAACCGAAAATTGGTGCAGAATTTAGAGAAACTTTCTTCTGCAAAGTTATAGATAGACCACATCGATTCCAATCCCCATCGCGGGTAGTTTCTTCTGCAAGGTTGTAGAACACATCGATTCCGGTCTCTCACGCGGGTAGTTTCTGCAAAATCATTTTCAATAAGCAGAAAAATAAAAAACAAAAAACGGAAATTGCTTTTTAGGTATGTACGCAGTCCGCGAACGATAACTCAAAATCGGTGCAGAATTTGAAAACACTTTCTTCTGCAAAGTTGTAGACCACATCGATTCCGGTTTTTTTTTTGCGGGTAGTTTCTGCAAAATTGTTTTCAATAAGCACAAAAATCAAAAACAAAAAGCAAAAATTGCTTTTCAGGTATGTATGCAGTCCGCGAACGATAACTCAAAATCGGTGCAGAATTTGAAAACACTTTATTCTGCAAAGTTGTAGACCACATCGTTTCCGGTCTCCTACACGAGTAGTTTCTGCAAAATCGTTTTCAATTAGCAGAAAAATCAAAAATAAAAAGCGGAAGTTGCTTTTCATGTATGTACGCAGTCCGCGAACGATAACTCAAAATCGGTGCAGAATTTGAAAAAACTTCCTTCTGCAAAGTTGTAGACCACATCGATTCCGGTCTTCTAAGGAGGTAGTTTCTGCAAAATCGTTTCCAATTAGCAGAAAAATCAAAAACAAAATGCGGAAGCTGTTTTTCAGGTATGTACGCAGTCCGCGAACCATAACTCAAAATCGGTGCAGAATTTGAAGAAACTTCCTTCTGCAAAGTTGTAGACAACATCGATTCCGATCCCTTACGCGGGTAGTTTCTGCAAAATAGTTTTTGATCAAGAAAAAAATTGAAAACAAAAACGTACTGCTCTGATACCATGTTGAGAGAGAAGGAGAGAACATAGAAGTAGAACCCCAAAGTGTGTAGAATACACACATGAGATGATGTATATATAGAGGGGACCTGGGTGCCATATATAGAGAAGCCATATATTGAGTAGCTTCACATATAAGCTCAACAACGGGTGGCATGGATGCTTCCATAGGATTCAGACAAGACACCGTTGGTAGAGCCATGGCGCAAAGTGGTCAAACGAGGACCTCAGATAAGACGGCTGAAGTGAGTGCCAGCGGGAGAAGGTCCGATTCTGAGTCTGAGTAGAATACACAACCTAAGCCTTATCGGGAGAACGAAGCCCAAGGATCCCTTAACCTCTCATAGAGATAGAGAAGCAACGTCTGAAACGCCAAGTAGATCCCTCACATCAAAAATCGGCATCTCTCTCTCTCTCTCTCTCTCTCTCTCTCTCTCTCTCTCTCTCTCTCTCTCTATGTGTGTGTGTGCACGCGCGTGCACATGCCCTCGCCTGGAGTGGTTGTATGAAGCTTAGGTTGACATGTGTCCAATGTTGTTGTCAAATTTCTAGCCTCGCTAATAGATAGAATCTATTAACGAAGCATAGATTGACATGTGTAGAATATTGCTGCCAAAATTCCGGTCTCGTCAGTAGATAATATAGATAAAGATGAAGAGGAATTGTGTAAGGTTGGGTTTACAATGCTCATGCTGAGATTAAGTGGACCAACCAGTTGAAGTGCTTGAGGTTATGCAATTCACACTACACATTTTTTTAAGCAATGGGATGCTAGCATGACATGCTAAGTCAAGAGAAAATGATCGCTCTTGCACGGGGGGAGATTGCATCAAGTACTCTCTCTCTCTCTCTCTCTCTCTCTCTCTCTCTCTCTCTCTCTCTCTCTCTCTCTCTCTCTCTCTCTCTCTATCTTTCTGAGATCATGTATAGACTGATTATATGCTCATGCGAATATCCAGGTATGCAGATTTATCAATTTTGTTGTCTATAGCATGCTATTTCTTTATTTTTTAAGACTCTCTGCGCTTCCAACTGTAGCAGTGGTATCACAGCTTTGGCTATGTTACTGGTAGCATAGCCAAAGCCTTGATACCATTGCTCATGCGACTATCTAGGTATGCAAATTTATCATTTTTGTTGTCTATAGCATGCTATTTCTTTATTTTGCAGGACTCTCTGTGCTTCCAACTATAGCCATGGTATCAGAGTTTTGGCTATGTTACTAGTAACACAATCACAATTATGGAGAGCATAATTAAGGTCAAACAACATAGGAGAGCTTTTTTTTTTCTTCTTTCTACATTGAATTTTTTATTTTCCTTATTGCTTTATCATTATAGATAAATGTAAACAAGATTTTGTCTGTATCTTTTCATAAAGTAGATAAGTGCAAGGTCTACGTAATAGTAGGAGATCTATGTATTAGTAGAAGAGAACAAAAAAAACACTAATTTTACTAGAGTTTGGTTGATGTCGATTAGCATGGAAAGTAGAAAAAGACTTGTTGAACGAAGAAGTAATCAGACAAGTTTTAGTATAATTTGATGAAAACAAAACATCGGTTAGAAAAGGGGTGGTACAACTAGCCACCCTATTTTCCCATTGTAGTAGAGAGGTTGTAACGAAGTAGAAAAAGTAGCGGATTTGTAATAAATCTGTTCCATGAGATTCGAAAGTGAATGAGGCTCTCTTTGGGGAGAAGAGTAAGTTTGAGAAGTTGGACTTTCCACCACATTTGATCACAGAATTAGAATTAGACGACGAAAAGGAAGAATTTGTTGTACTTTTTTTTCCCCTTCTGTAGAAGCGATGAATATAGCCTTCGGGAGCACGCTGATCAACATCACCACTGATTGCCAAGGGGATAACATGGCAATGGAGGGAACAACATGGTTGTAGCCAATTTTTTTGTTACCACAATATGGGGCCCTTGGGTCCATGACATCACAATTGTGGCAACATCTCCATCTAGGGAGGACTACTAAATGGCGGCCTACGTACCATCTAACAACATGAAGGTGTACTACATGCACATGAGGTATTGCCCCCGCCCACTCGCATTGCAAATATGCCTACCATTCCCTTGTCTTGTAGTGCCCACCATGTGCCTTGGCATGCAGTGAGCGTTAACCGGGCGCCACTAACGCGCCATCTCACTTGTGTTTCGGCTCGCTTGCACTCTCTTTGTCTTTTTCTCTCTAGCCAACCATCACCCAACACTCTCTATTTCCCTCACATGCAGCCTACATTCTGCTGCTTTCTAGTCTTGCTCCCCTCCTTTTGTGGTATGCATGTCCGCGACCAACCAGTCGATGAGTGATCCGTCACAATCTTTTTGTCTCTCTCTCTACATTGGCTAGTCGATCGACAACCCTTTTTTCTCTCCCCCTTCGTTTGGTACACAAGTGACCACGCTCAATTGACAACCATGCAAATCCTCTCTCTCTCTCTCTCTCTCTCTCTCTCTCTCTCTCTCTCTCTCTGTCTCTCTCTCTCTCTCTCTCTCTCTCTCTCTCTCTCTCTCTCTCTCTCTCTCTCTCTCTCTCAGTCACGCAAGTTTCTTTTTGTATCTCCCTCGTGCAGTACACATGCACACAAACTCACATGCAACCTACATTCTGTTGCTTTCTAGTCTTGATCCCCTCCTTTTGTGGTATGCATGGCCGCAACCAACCAGTCGATGAGTGATCCATCACAATCTTTTTGTCTCTCTCTCTACATTGGCTAGTCGATCGACAACCCTTTTTTCTCTCCCCGTTCGTTTGGTACACAAGTGACCACGCTCAATTCACAACCATGCCAATTCTCTCTCTCTCTCTCTCTCTCTCTCTCTCTCTCTCTCTCTCTCTCTCTCTCTCTCTCTCTCTCTCTCTCTCTCTCAGTCAAGCAAGTTTCTTTTTGTATCTCCCTTGTGCAGTACACATCCACACGTTATGAAAAGCAAGAATTTGTCGTACATTTTTTTCCCCTTTTGTAGGAGCGATGAATATAGCCTTCGGGAGCACGCTGATCAACGTCACCACTGATTGCCAAGGGGATAACATGGCAATGGAGCGAACAACACGGTCGTAGCCAATTTTTTTGTTACCACAATATGGGTGCCTTGGGTCCACGACATCACAATTATGGCAACATCTCCATCTAGGGAGGACTACTAAATGGTGGCCTACGTACCATCCAACAACATGAAGGTGTACTACATGCACATGAGGTATTGCCCCCGCCCACTCGCAATGCAATTATGCCTACCATTCCCTTGTCATGTAGTGCCCACCATGTGCCTTGCCATGCAATGAGCGTTAACCGGGCGCCACTAACGCGCCATCTCACTTGTGTTTCGGCTCGCTCGCACTCTCTTTGTCTTTTTCTCTCTATCCAACCATCACCCAACACTCTCTATTTCCCTCACATGTAGCCTACATTCTGCTGCTTTCTAGTCTTGCTCCCCTCCTTTTGTGGTATGCATGTCCGCGACCAACCAGTCGATGAGTGATCCGTCACAATCTTTTTGTCTCTCTCTCTACATTGGCTAGTCGATCGACAACCCTTTTTTCTCTCCCCCTTCGTTTGGTACACAAGTGACCATGCTCAATTGACAACCATGCAAATCCTCTCTCTCTCTCTCTCTCTCTCTCTCTCTCTCTCTCTCTCTCTCTCTCTCTCTCAGTCACGCAAGTTTCTTTTTGTATCTCCCTCGTGCAGTACACATGCACACAAACTCACATGCAGCCTACATTCTGCTGCTTTCTAGTCTTTCTCCCCTCCTTTTGTGGTATGCATGGCCGCGACCAACCAGTCGATGAGTGATCCGTCACAATCTTTTTGTCTCTCTCTCTACATTGGCTAGTCGATCGACAACCCTTTTTTCTCTCCCCCTTCGTTTGGTACACAAGTGACCACGCTCAATTGAAAACCATGCAAATCCTCTCTCTCTCTCTCTCTCTCTCTCTCTCTCTCTCTCTCTCTCTCTCTCTCTCTCTCTCTCTCTCTCTCTCTCTCTCTCTCTCAGTCACGCAAGTTTCTTTTTGTATCTCCCTCGTGCAGTACACATGCACACAAACCTACATCCATTGACTTGTATGCAAAGGCAGCCACCCACTACATCGAGTCGCAGTCTGACTTTCTCTGTCACTCTCTCCGTCCCTTGATGCATGCTTGCAACCCACTCGTCAATCCACGTTTACATGGTAGTGCATGTGTACATGGCGACTGGCAAAGAAGAAACCACGCACCATGGATCCACTTTGTGCGTGATTCGCCACCAAGTAGTGCAAGTACCAGTCTCTTCCTGCCATTTAGCTACGTAGCCCTTCCGACAAGAAGTTTTTTGGCAATTCCCTTATATGAAAGATTACAACTTTCACGCTTTTTTTTGAAGTTTAAATTCGGAAATTATGTGGGCAGAGATTTCCACGAGGGATTGAAGAGGATAAGAGAACCCCATATAGTAGTATACTTTCCCTTTAAGGAATTATTATCTCCCACAAAGAAATGTTTTTTTACAAGTGGGATGTGTGACTCCCTCTTGCTAACATGGAAATATTTTCTCCCATGTAGGTGAACTATCCTTTAGGGATTTATTTTCTCTAGCCAAGAGATTCTCATTATCAATCATGAAAGCAATCTTGCTACCTATTTATTTTTTCTTTTATGGCCTTTTATTAGTAATAGATCCTTCTACTGTCACAAGAAGCACTATCAAGAGTCAACTAAATAATAGTGAAACTGCTATTTATTCATTGCCATCATTTTGAAGAGTGAAAAAATAAGACTCACCATCACTGAACTTATACTAGCATATTTTCATTGGTTTTCGTTTTCTCACGCGGGTTAAAGATGCTCATTTAGGCCACCCAATGAGCACCTTTTGAGAAGCCGTATAATGATAAGGGACGTGACGATAGACGCGATAATAATCGCGGATATATATCCGTAACTATTATCACAACTATTGATGACAAACCATGATACATACCAACCTGCTGCAAGAACGGTCATCAAACACATTGTCAATGATCTCTTCCTTTGGAACGAGTGGAGACCCAGATTCAAAAGCAGTCCTATACGCAGAGATTGTATCTCTGACATTCCATTGTCATCCATAACCAAGCAGTGTTTCTCCTCTTGTAAAGAGCAAGAAGAATTGTTTAGTGACGAAGGTCTGACTAATCTTCGACATCGCTCCAAATCTACATGCCCAACATAACCACTTCACACTTTACCTCTAATGTGTGATCAGTCTAAAGTTTACACACCGGCATTGGCATGCTCTTCCTCCCCCTTAAAGCAAGACTACAGACAAGACAAGGAGAGACACGAGAAAAATCTTGATTTAGCCTTCCCTATGGTTTCAGCCCCTGATGACAGAGGGAAGAAGGAAGAAGACAACACAGAAACGATGGTGATGGTAGACCACCTCGCCAGATTCCACCAACTCCCTACATTCAGAAGAAGATTTGAAAAATTTCTCATGTAAGAAAACGGAGCCTTTTTGAGTGTTTTTCATACAATGCATAACATCATGAGCTTTTGCTCGAGAGGCACCGCATACCTAGCTAGGTACAATTGGGGACAGGGGACTGCCGGCCTCACTGGTGGGGGGGCCTACCCCCAATCCTACCTAGCTAGGTATGCGGTGCCACCCTCATAGAAGCTCATGATGTTGAGATAAGTCAGAATGTGGGAATTATTGTGATAATTTGTCCAAAACTTCTTGTGATTGTGTTGCCACAACTACTCTTCGACGTCGGTGTTCCCCTTGTCTGTTGCCGTTTTCAGCCTGCGCTGCTGCCTAGCTCCGTCCGAGATCCAGCGCAGGGGTCCTTGCAGTATTGCATGGGAATGCTATCGAGGATTGGGGACGGCTGCAGGCTCCCGATTCCCGAAGCCGAAGGCACAAGAGCATCCAACTCTCCAAGCAAACGTGCAGTAATATACGGGTCACGAAAGAGCAAGGGTATGAACCGAGCTCAAACTCCCATAGAAAGCAGAGCTCGGAGGGGCGACATCAAGCGGGGAGACCGAGGACTCCGCAGTGAGGAGTGAGGACTCGAGACAGATGTCGACAGGTGCCATATCCAGCTAGCGGAGCCGTAACCTTTCTAAAGATTTGAATTTGGCGCTCAAAGAAAACCTATCCAGACGAGACGAAGGAGAAGCGGCGTCTCTCGCCAAAATACACTTACGACGCATTCAGACTACGTGTTTGCTCTGAACGCCTTCCAATCGGCATTAGGCCGGGTTCAGATGAAATGGCGGCGGACATCATTTTATTGGCCAAAAAACTCAATTTCCTTTTTCGGACCCGCCACTTTTTGGGCGACACCCTCCGGCCTCCCCCGAAAATGAACACGCTTGCACATATCCGCAGGGATCGTCTAAACCCACTGCCCGGCCTTAGTGTTGTTCACACTGGGCAACACACGGCCTGCAAAAAGCGCTCTTGTGTAGGTTGCTGCAAGCAAATGTTTGGTTCTTCAAGCGGGTTTCTTCCCTTAGGTGGTTGAACCAGGTCGGAACAGAAACATGCGAGAAAACATGGTGCTTGGGCATATATTGGTTGATTAGGCATAAATGACCATAGCTCATAAGAGCACTTAAATAATGAAATGTCTACAAATGTGTCGTTTTTGCATAACCCTTAGCTTTTTATACATGTCACCTGCAAATAAATAAGTCATTTTTCATTTTTATTATACGTCCTGCTTGTTTGTTGAATCACTGATGAATGCCTTTCAAGTTGTATAGAACCAATGGTGAGCAATGGAATCACATGTTCGCTCCACCTCCGTACCATCTGTATGGTGAAAAGATATGAATCTTGCAGGTCATTGTCAACTCCAAGAAGCTCTTCTCTATGGATCTTGAGACAAATGGTCCACCCTTTGATGAGTAATCCCTTTCCTGACTATTATCGTGAAGTCCATCTCTAGCAATATAATGAACCATCGAACTGTTCGGCCATTATTGCATGGTCTATTCACTAAGTACAATAGTACCTGGTGATCTACAAAGAATACATGATGAAAAATTTGATATTGTTCTCCCTAGATTAAGCTAACCTGCATCCTGGGTTGCATGATTCATTATTCAACATTTGTTTTTGTCGTGAATAATGGTCGATTAATACGGTTCAAAGATTTATTCACGTGTATTATTCGTTCCCACGTCATCTTTATTCAAAATAACATTTTACTGTATACATATCGATCAAAAGACTATGGATCCATACAATATCGATTGAAAGACTATTGATCGATATGTAAAGATCGAAACAGTATCGATCGATTTTGAAATAGTATAAAAAGCCCAAATTTACGTGTTTTAGGGACAATTCCTTCACCAAAGTGTCAGGTTACCCCCCACATAGAAAGGTTGAATTGTCAACTTAAAAAATCCTTCAATTTCTTAAGAAAATAGATTATTCTAATGTTGAAACATTATAAATAAAAAAGTAGATTAAATCATCTATAATTCTAAGCAATAGAAGTTATTATTTAGCTATATTGTTTTACTATAAATAAATAATTATAAGCATTAAAGGCTATCTTCTTATCTATATTATTTTAGTGTGAATGTATAATTCTAAACATTCGAGGCTATAGTCTTAGCTCTATTTCTTCTAGAATAGATAAATAAATAATTCTAAGCACTAGAGGCTGTTTTTTTAGCTATAGTGTCTTAGTGCAAATGCATAATTCTAAATTTTAGAGGCTATACTCCTAGCTCTATTTGTTTTAAAATAGATACTAAAAGTGATCTTTGATGATTAAAATCTATCATAGCTATACTATGTGCATAGATGCAATGTTAATTCATACATTTTGGAACATATCATTCAGTAGGTAGATAAGACATTGATTTAAAATATTAAAATAAACATTTCTATGTGCAATTAAAAGGTTACCAAAGGTTCTTTAAATTGCAATACTTCTATACTTGGTTGTTTGAGAAGGGTCTCCTACTTCTAAGTATGGATAAGATATACACATACATGTAGGGTCTTTTGGTTCTCATGAACAAATGTTCTTACCTCGATATAGACATAGAATAGGTCCACTTAGTGCCTCTTGGTTAATATGAGATGATTCTCTTACTTCCAAGTGAGGTTTAAGGTATAAAGAAGGATTCACTTGATTGTTATCGAGCTTATGCTGTTACCTCTAAGTGAATATGGTGGATCACCTATAGAATTCACTTATTTGTGATCGAGCGAAAGCTCTTACCTCCTAGTGAATTTGTCATGCATAGTACTTAGGAGTTACATGGATGTTATCGAGCTCATGCTCTTACCTCTATGTTGATATAGAAATTAGAGATCTCAATTATTTTAGGGTCGATTGGTTCTGTTTAAGTAGTAGCTCCTACCTCCAAGAGCCATAGATAGTGGAATGTGAGATGAATCCATCGCTCATCTAGGTGGTCTTGAGAAAACACTCTTTACCTCCTAGTAGCTAGGAATGTCATATCCATTGGTGATTTTTCCTGAAATATTATCTTAACACTATTCATTCATCATTTTAATTTAGAACATCATATCTATAGCCTTTTATCTTTCTCATTGCGCGATTATGGTGAAAATTTATAATCATAGTGTATCTATTAATTGTAGGAAATATTTTGTTGAACTCAAAAACCATGGTGTGAGGAAAATAGTGGACATATGTGAAGAAAATAGAGAAAAACAAATAAGTTTTGTTCGTGGAATGCAAACATTGTGGGTATAAGTGGCACGGCAATGCAACTTGCATCAAGGAACATTTATTCGGCACTAGCCCCAATGTGGAAGAATGTGGAGCACTGCCTAAAGACATATGGGTCCATTTTGCAGGGTATGTAAAGAGATGTAAATGGGCATGACTTCTTCCTAAGAGACAGAAGGGTATGACACGTGGGTCATCTGTCAACATAGAAGAAGTGAGTGTAGATCAAGAGGACGTGCGAGCTAGCCAAGGACCTTCAATGCGAACAACCCGAACACCTCAAAGTCCTTACACTTTTGCAAATGGTGACATGGGAGGGATGGATGCAAGTCTCGGGACATCCAACAGAGCCACTACACCTAGGACTCTACACGCAACATTTGCTCAACAGGACATGAATTTCATCTACAGTGGACAAAAGCCTTCATGGCTTGTGGAATCCCATTTAATGTCATAAGAAATCTTATTTTCAAAGATGCACTAATGTCAACTGCAAAAAAAGGATTCCTCTATCCTGGTTATATAAAATGCAAACAGAGTATGTGGACAAAGTCAAGATCAGTATAGAAGCAATTCTTAAGCGAATGATGCTTGACTTTGTCCATAGCACCAAAAGTGCCATCGTAGGTAAGTAAAGAGATGCTCTTCCCTCCCTCTTTGAATTTCTTGAGCTTGGACGACCTCTTCCACGCGGCATAGGATTTCCTATGGCCTCTTCTTTTTGATGGTTCAAAGGCTGCACCATCACTTTCTTTAGAAGATGAAGAATTTGAGGAAGATGGAGAAGAGGGTGACCTCTTTCTTGCCTTTTTCTTTACTTGATCTTCTTTGTCTTCACCATCACTTTCATGAGAGGAAGAGGATGAAGAAGATGGAGAAGAGGGTGTCCTCTTTCTCGCCTTTTTCTTCTCTTGCTTTTTGTCATCCCTCTTTGAAGTATGGTGTGGAGAAGTATGGGATGGTCTTTTACGTTTTGGAGGTGATGGAGAGCGTTTAGCCCGCCGTCTTCATGGATCCATTTTCGACGAGGTGGCGGGAGACTCACTTATTTCTCGTTCCTTCGGGGAAGGCTCTTGAATTCTCCTTTGAGCGAGAAGGAGATGCGTCATCAAGGAGAAAATTTTTTGAGCCCTTCATAGGAATCCTCTTCTTCTTCCCGAATCAGAGAGAGACCTCTTTCGAAAGTCTTGCAAGGAGGCTTCCTAGGTGTTCCCTCGTCATGGTGGGGAGCTTGGAGAATCCCATGAGCGCAAAGCTGCCGTTGCACTTCACTTTGGAGGGATGGATTGCCCACGGCTTGTTGAAGCCTAGAAACAAGATAGTTAACAAGCATCGAGGCATCATTAGTAGCTTGCTCATTAGCAAAATCAAAGTTATCGACATTAATTTCACTCTCTTTATTATTGTCAGCCATTCTAACAACTTTTAGGTGTACTTTGGCACTTCAAGCCCTAGTTGCTACTACTCTTTACCCCTATAGAAAAAGCACTCAAGCTATTGTACCCGTGGCTCGAATCCCATTAATTGCAAGGAATAGAAGAGAGGGTCGTTCAACACCAAAACAGCACCGGCTCCTGTCAAGGTTCTAATAGCTCAATAGTGGTTAAGTTGTAGCCAAGCCCCATAGGACTCCACTTCTAATAGCTCAATAGTGGTTAAGCTATAGGAAAGCCCCATAGGACTCCACCATTAAGACCATAGCTCTCGACGGTGATGCCCCATTAACTGCTCAAAGGCAGGCGCACTGCAAGGCTGAAAAATACCTATTCTACCTACTTACATGCAATTAATAGTACCAACCATTTATAGCTAGCTTGAGGACCTCCCTTCCTGAGCAAGAAAAGAGAAACATTGTGCTCTGATACCAATGTAACATTTAATGGCCTAGTAACTTGTGTGCAGCGGAAAATAGCATGAACATAGTGAGCATTTCATTAGAATAGATTCCTAATGAGATTAACAAGAGTGCTTGGGTGGAGAGAGCAACAAAAAGCATAACACCTAGTTAGATAGAATGAACAATACTTCAAAAGAGAGAGAAATTAAGCAATAGAAAATAGTTGAGGACCGGATTTGCATGGAGCCGGTCCCCCCTCCAAAAGGCTTTGTACTATGGTTTCTCACATCAAGAGAGACATTTTACAATACAATTTCTTGTGTTCCTTCAATACTAGCTACTGCAATGAAGATGGAAACTTCATGCACTACACAAAACACTTATCAAACACAACATCAATTCCCTCACGGTCTCAGACCCAAGACCTCACACACCTTCGATGATGGTGAGAGCTAGCGGGGTATGAGAGTAGATTGAGAGGAAGAAGGAGTATTCTTACAAGAAATATGTACATCTCCTCACATAATCACTCATATTAGCATATCTTAGCTTAGTAATTAGCATCGTAGAGGAGATGAGCATGAATTGAAGCTTGGCTCCTGGTTGGATTTGCATCACAAAGCCAAGAGTTGTTGGTGTAGGCCTGGTCCAGATAACCTGCTATCTCATTTAGGCCTGGAAGTTTGCCTGTGAAATACAACACTATAGCACGACTCTAAAAAGCTCAGACCTGAGACATGACTGTCATGGCAGGGATGCAAACTGTATGTTGCCCTCTAAGTTGAGGGTCAGAGGTTAATGCCTCAGTTAGGAAACTGGTTAGTTCAGCTTTAGAAAGTGTGCCTTTGTCAACCCTTACAGGTGGCATGGATGCTTCCTTAGGATTCACACAAAACACCGATGGTACAGCCATGGAGAAAAGTGGTCAAACAAGGACCTGAGATAAGACGGCTAAAGTGAGTGCCAGCGAGAGAAGGTCGGATTCTGAGTCTGGGTAGAATATGCGACGTAAGCCTTGTCGGGAGAACGAAGCCCAAGGATCCCTTAACCTCTCATAGAGATAGAGAAGCATCGTTTGAAACGCCAAGCAGATCCCTCGCATCAAAAATCCGCATCTCTCTCTCTCTCTCTATCTCTCTCTCTCTCTCTCTCCCTGTGTGTGTGTGTGTGTGTGTGTGTGTGTGTGTGTGTGTGTATGTGTGTGTGCACGCGTGCCTGGAGTGGTTGGATGAAGCTTAGGTTGACATGTGTCCAATGTTGCTGTTGAAATTCCAGCCTCGCTAATAGATAGAATTTATTAACGAAGCATAGGTTGACATGTGTAGAATATTGCTGCCGGAATTCCAGTCTCGTCATTAGATAATATTTATATAGATGAAGAGGAATTGTGTAAGGTTGGGTTTACATTGCTTATGCTGAGCTTACCTGGACCAACCAGTTGAAGCGCTTGAGGTTATGCAGTTCACACTACGCATTTTTTAAAGCAAAGGGATGCTAGCATGACATGTTAAGTCAAGAGAAAATGATCGATCTTGCACGGGGGGAGATTGCATCAAGTACTCTCTCTCTCTCTCTCTCTCTCTCTCTCTCTCTCTCTCTCTCTCTCTCTCTCTCTCTCTCTCTCTCTCTCTCTCTCTCTCGCTCTCTCTCTCTCTCTCTCTCTCTCTCTCTGTCTCTCTCTCTCTCTCTCTATCATTCTGAGATCATGTATAGACTGATTATATGCTCATGCGACTATCCAGGTATGCAGATTTATCATTTCTGTTGTCTATAGCATGCTATTTCTTTATTTTGCAAGATTCTCTATGCTTCCAACTTTAGCAATGGTATCAGAGCTTTGGCTATGTTACTGGTAGCATAGCCAAAGCCTTGATACCACTGCTCCTGCGACTATCTAGGTATGCAAATTTATCATTTTTGTTGTCTATAGCATGCTATTTCTTTATTTTGCAGGACTCTCTATGCTTCCAACTGTAGCAGTGGTACCAGAGTTTTGGCTATGTTACTAGTAACACAATCACAATTATGGAGAGCATAATTAAGGTCAAACAACATAGGAGAGCTGATTTTTCTTCTTTTTCCTACCTTGAATTTTTTATTTTCCTTATTGCTTTATCATTATAGATAAATGTAAACAAGATTTTGTGTGTATCTTTTCATAAAGTAGATAAGTGCAAGGTCTACATAATAGTAGGAGATCTATATATTAGTAGAAGAGAACAAAAAAGAAACTAATTTTATTAGAGTTTGGTTGATGTCGATTAGCATGGCAAGTAGAAAAAGACTTGTTGAATGAAGAAGTAATCAGACAAGTTTTAGTATAATTTGATGAAAACAAAACATCGGTTAGAAAAAGGGGGGTACAACTAGCCACCCTATTTTCCCATTGTAGTAGAGAGGTTGTAACGAAGTAGAAAAAGTAGAGGATTTGTAATAAAGCTGTTCCATGAGATTCGAAAGTGAATGGGGCTCTCTTGGGGGCGAAGAGTAAGTTTGAGAAGTTGGACTTTCCACCACATTAGATCACAAAATTAGAATTAGACGACGAAAAGGAAGAATTTTTTGTACTTTTTTTTCCCCTTCTGTAGCAGCGATGAATATAGCCTTCGAGAGCATGCTGATCAACGTCAACACTGATTGCCAAGGGATAACATGGCAATGGAGCGAACAACATGGTCATAGCCAATTTTTCTGTTACCACAATATGGGTGCCTTGGGCCCAGAACAACACAATTGTGGCAACATCTCCATCTAGGGAGGACTACTAAATGGTGGCCTACCTACCATCCAACAACATGAAGTTCTACTACATTCACATGAGGTATTGCCCCCGCCCACTCGCAATGCAGTTGTGCCTACCATTCCCTTGTCATGTAGTGCCCACCATGTGCCTTGGCATGCAGTGAGCGTTAACCGGGCGCCACTAACGTGCCATCTGCTACCGATGGAGGTCGTGGCACCCCTACAAAATATAAAAATACTATGCTATATACAACGAAATACACGAATCTGCATACCTGACGCATCCACTAGCACATAATCAACGTTGTACGCGAACAGAGAGAGACAGCAAGCGAGAGAGAGGAAGAGAATAGGTGTAGACTCACCTCCTAGAGCGGAGTGCTACACCTGGCACGGCGAGAGAGGAGAGAAGAGAGGAAGGAGAATGAGATGGACACTGTGTGCAATCTCCCCCCGTGCAAGAGTGACCATTTCCCTCTTGCACGTATTTGTTTTATAGATTTCTTGAATGGTCATATTGGTTACAGACTGGTCGGGTGGTCATAAATGGCCAAAGCTCATAAAAGAGAGATTGAATAATAAAATGTACAATGTATATATTTTCATTCGCATAGGCCTAGCTCGGTCCAATCTTTTCCACCTGTCACCTACAATAAAATAGTAAAATATCAATTCCATTACATACCTCTCCGTTGGAAAGCAACTGTCCTTAGTTGCGAAGATAAAAATCTGCAAACAATACTTGTCAAAAACAATGATTAGAAATCTGGATCAAATAGTAAAAGAAAAATCCATAAAATTAGTCAACATTGCTTCTTCCTTCCGTCATCCACATACTACCTATTCTAGTGTCCCATACCACTAGAATAAGCAGTATATGTCATACCCTGATGAATCAGGATATCATTGGTCACACTCATCATCAATTTGTTAATGTCAAGTCTCATCACATAAACACTGTCGTGATAAAATAATCATCAGATAACAACTCCCAATCAAATTCCAATTTCACAATATAAGTCCAAATCCAAATCACTTTCATTATGTACCCGGGTAACAAAATCATACCAGTTGCAGTCGTGGCCAGCCACGGCAGCATGATTTTGTGATTAGTGTTGCCTAAATCGACGAATCTACACCAATAAGACGTGCTGCCTAGATCGGCGAATCTGCACTAATGCTGCCTTAATCGGAGAATCTACATGTGGTATAAGTTTAGAAATCATGAAGCTGTAAAGTATCAATGTGCTGCCTAAATCGGCGGATCTGCACCAAGATGACTATCTACACACTACCTAAACCGGCGAATCTATGTGTCTGTGACCAATGGACTAGGCGAGGCATAAAAAACATTAAAAAAATGTACTACCTGGTTCCTACCACATTGTAGTAAGGTTGAGTAACAAAGTACTGACAAACTGTTATTCATTAACTGAAGGCACCTAGGTTCATGTGAGTAGCTGCATAGCTCAAGGTGAAATGATCACAATAGTAATTTCATGTAATACAAGTACTGGCACCATGTCAGAGAATGCAGGTAAGTAAAAGGGCCATGCCTTCTTTCAAAATAAATAAAAATAGATATGAATCAGGATTATAAGTAAGCCAGATGTGTTGAATTTATGTAATCGTGTTGTTCTCTATGGAATGGGATTAGTAGATAGGTGGAGGACGATTGGTATCATATATAATAGTTGAGAGAGTGCTATTAGTGTATGATTACTTGTGTTTTCGATAACATTTTCAAAATCAAAATGAAAAAATGTGGAGAGAACTTACTTGTTTTCTCTCTGTAAATCATTAGACTCTCAATGATGTACTGCATCGGAAATATGGACCAGTGTTTGCGTGGGAAAGAGGTAGAAGTAGGACACAATTGTAACTAGCAAAAGTCGTTTACAATGATTAGCCTTGGATCAATTAGAAAGTGAGATGGAATTATTATATTGTTGATTGTTTTTGTTTGAATAAATGAGCAGCCCTTTGATATCGCAAACTGTTATTTCTAAGGTGCTTAATACTGTATTAAAAAAATAAAAATATATAAAAAACAATTTTGTGTAATTAAGGACATTAACTAGTGTTTTGTCATGATGTCACGACCATACTAATGTTTACTCATAGTATCATGAGCATACCTCATGCAAAGGCCATACTATACACAGTAGATTGATCCAGCATTATGCAAACCACAAGAGATAGAGGCTTGTTAGTCAAAATTAAGGGAATTAATTGTGTAATTAGTTGGGATAGAAGAATAAGGATCACACAAGGGGGGATACCAGTTTGCGTGTTAACGAGACACTCATACAGTAGGTGTGTTTGTGTGGTCACAAGTAATGGCCATGGATGGTGTGCAAAAAATACAATCAGGATAGAGGGGTCGCACTAAAAGCTTGCTCAAAATAGCATAGTTGGAATTAATAAGCATATTTTACTAGATATATGATAAACAACTACATAACTACTAATAAACTATATAAACATAATGCTTATCTACGTTCAAACCAATAACATCAAATATATAAAACTGTATATAATAATCTCTTTCTCTATATACTGTATTTTAATTTACTATTTAAAATAATAATAATAATAAATTCAATTGTGCCTAATAGCTTGAGCCGCATCAAGCCCCACTAGTGTCTGACATTGATCGTTGCTAGCTATGAAGCGTAACATCAAAAGGAAACTATCGTAAGAGACATTAAAGATTTATTGCCCGATGGGGAGAGATAGAAATGAAATGAAATGTTATATTAGTAGTTTGCAAAAGATAAAATTACCTATGAGAACAAAATGATACAATCTTGGTGCATCTAATACAATGTGTGGGTACAAAATGAAATGAACTAACGTGAAATACTTAAAAATAAGACTAAACTCGTTTATCAAATCAGCATCATCATTTGCAAGTCAGTAGTTAGAAAGGATTGCGCAGGTCGCTCACTGAAGAGCTTCGTCAATGGCCACCTTTGTAAGTAGCCGTAGTACTGGGAGGGGGCAGAGAGATAGCGAAATGAAATGAAGTCAAAAGTTCAGGGGATCAAAACTCAGACAATTCTTATCGATCTAATCCAATGTGTGGATACAAAATAAAATGAAGTACATTAAAATATTAAATTTTAAAAACGCTAAAGCTAAACCCAAAAAAAAAAAAACACGATAGACTAATCGCCATCAACAGCATTAATGCCCAAGGATGCGTTGTAACGAGCACCGTCACGGAGTACTGCATCAGTCTCATGGAGTGTTGAAGCCCATGAGCAAGTCTTCCAACTCATCGTGTGCCAACTGAGCCCATTGCGATCGGCAGAGGGAATCAAGAGAGACTTTGCGCGTCTTGGCATGGCCACCCTTGAAGAGATCCTAGACCTCATGAACGCCCAATTCACCATTTTGCAGCAATAGATTCGACACCATCCTAGCACCGATTCGACAGTAGGTCAGAATTATGCAAACTGAATTAGGACATCTCTAGGTATTGGAGCCTAGTGGTGTCCAAAATGGACTTATTGTCCACCCAAAAAATGATGACACAACAACAAGACAACGTTAGAATGCTGCAGTAGGTGATGGTCTTGATCATTGAAGTGCATGTGTGTATAGCTGCTATGTACGCCAGAGAGAGAGAGAGAGAGCGAGAGCCGAGATCAGGCTGTTGGATTGAGACTTGCAGGAGGTGGAGTCTAATGAAACGCAGCAGTCAAATGCTCTCATGGGGTGATAAGTGGGGTGGGGTGGTTGAAGATGCCGTGTGTGTGTAAGAGAGAAGGACATTTAAATTGTGGCGGCATGGGAGAGAGAGAGAGAAATGGAATGGCAACCTCAAAATATGGGCGCCAGTAGCTGCATGCCAGTGGGGCGGCTAGTTCGAGTGGTCACAGTTGATAGCCATGCAAAGCTTCTGGGTGCTGCAATCAAGTGGTTGTTTGAAGGAGTCGAGTGGCTCAAAGCGGCTCTGAAGTGAACGATACTGATTACATGGTGGGGAGAGTGATAGAGAGAGAGGAGGGTAAGTGAAAATGAGTTGGTGACGGGCGGAAACTCAGAGAGAGATAGGGAGTGCGATGTCAATTGGAGAGAGAGAGAGAGAGAGAGAGAGAGAGAGAGAGAGAGAGAGAGAGAGAGAGAGAGAGAGAGAGAGAGAAAACTGATCGTCACGGCTTTTTGCATGGCCTGTGGATGGTTGAGGGTCTGTCGTGATTTTGTTGAATTGCTAGCACTGCATGGGATGATTGTTTGCTAGCTGTTGTTGACACCGATGATGTGGTTGGCATGCGAGAAAGAGAGAGAGATTGGTTTAGCGGTGTCCAGGTGTTGGGTAGGCAGAGTCGCCACAGATAATGGTGAGGTTGAGAGCGCAGCGACTGGGAGGTGGGAGAGTAGGTAAACCAAGAAAGATACATTGTTTGTGTATCTTGCGTAGCAACCTCCACACAGGCGGTGGTTGCGGGCTAAAAGGCCAAACGTCCAGAAGAGGGCCGATGGAGGCTGATTTTCCATGTCATGCACGGCCGGTAGGGCCTGCTGAATCCTCTGCAGGTGGAGTGGCATCCCCCTAGCAGTCTGTGAGGCTGGCACAACACAGAGACAGAGAGGGGGAGGAGGCGACAACAAAAAAAACACACTTTTGCTGCTGACAACCCTGCGCTTATGCTAGGACCCTGCGGCTATTGCGTATCCTACATCCTTTATTGTTGGAAAAAATAAAAAATCCATTATTATTAATATTTTCCTTAAGGGATGTTTCCCGTGATACTAATAAGAAAAATTGCTCGGATGCCTCGCCTTCTCGAACTCCTGAGATGGTTCCTAGAGCACTAAAATTCATTGATAACGGCTCTTCTTCTCTGTTCCCGTCTTCTATTCCTTCAAACTCAGTCAACATTCGTACAACATTACTCGTAAAACAATGGAAATTATATGATTCCTACACATATATGCTCCTATCTAAGTACCATATCTTATACTCTACAATAGCCTATGTCGACTAATCAAATAGTACACATAGGCTCTATTCAACCTCCTACTCGATACTTGCATGAAGGCTTTCAATAACAGAAAAAAAAACCTCTTCATATCCCAGAGCAGAGAAAAATTGTGAAATAAAATTAGAGATAATCATATAAGAGATAACTTATCTTTATGTTAATTGTGCATAGAGATCCTTGTTGCCATGATTCGTGTACAAAAGGAGCGTTGATTTACGCTCTGATACCACTGCTACCGACGGAGGTCGTGGCGCCCCTACAAAATATACAAATACTATGCTATATACAACGAAATACACGAATCTTCATACCTGACGCATCCACTAGCACATAATCAACGTTGTACGCGAACAGAGAGAGACAGCAAGCGAGAGAGAGGAAGAGAATAGGCGTAGACGCATCTCCTAGAGCACGGTGCTACGCCTGGCACGGCGAGAGAGGAGAGAAGAGAGGAAGAAGAATGAGACGGACACTGGGTGCAATCTCCCCCCGTGCAAGAGTGACCTCTTGCACGTATTTGTTTTATAGATTTCTTGAATGGTCATATTGGTTACAGACTGGCCGGCTGATCATAAATGGCCAAAGCTCATAAAAGAGAGATTGAATAATAAAATGTACAATGTATATAGGTTCATTCGCATAGGCTCCACTTGTGTTTCGACTTGCTCGCATGCTCTCTCTCTTTTTCTCTCTAGCCAACCATCAACCAACACTCTCTATTTCCCTCACATGCAGGATACATTCTGCTGCTCCCCTCCTTTTGTGGTATGCATGGCCTCGACCAACCAGTCGATGAGTGATCCGTCACAATCTTTTTGTCTCTCTCTCTACATTGGCTAGTCGACTGACAACCCTTTTCCTCTCCCCCTTCATTTTCTACACAAGTGACCACACTCAATTGACAACCATGAAAATCCTCTCTCTCTCTCTCTCTCTCTCTCAGTCATGCAAGTTTCCTTTTGTATCTCCCTCATGCAGCACACATGCACACAAACCTACATCCATTGACTTGCATGCAAAGGCAGCCACCCACTACATCGAGTCGCAGTCTGACTTTATCTGTCACTCTCTCCGTCCCTTGGTGCATGATTCCAACCCACTTGTCAATCCACCTCTACATGGTAGTGCTACAATGGGATGCGTGGCTGCCTTGCAAAATACCGAAAACATTATACTACAAGCCGTAAAACGGACAAATCTCCATACCTGTCGAATCCACGAGCACATAATCGATGATATACGCAAACAAAGAGAGATAGAGAGCGGGAGAGAGAGAAAGGAAGCCTGGAGGCACACCTCCAAGAGCGGAGTGCTACATCGGCACGGTAAGAGAGAAAAGGGCAAAGGAGAGAAGAACAATGCAAGCACTGGGTGCAATCTCCCCTCGTGCAAGAGTGAGCATTTTCCTCTTGCACGTATTTATTTATAGATTTCTTGAATGCCCAAAAATGAGTACAAACTGGCCGGCCGGACATAGTTGGCCAAAGCTCATAAAGAGCACTTGAATAATCAAATATACATAAAATATAATATCCTTTTGCAATAGCCTAGCTCGGTCAAGCCTTTTCCACATGTCAGCTGCAATAAAACTAAGACATCAATTCCATAACATACCTCTCCGTTGGAAAGCAACTGTCCTCAGTTGCGAAGATAAAAATCTGCAAACAATACTTGTCAAAAACAATGATTAGAAATTTGTATCAAATAGTAAAAGAAAAATTCATAAAATTAGACAACATTGCTTATGCCTACCGTCATCCACATACTACCTATTCTAGTGTCCCATACCACTAGAATAAGTAGTATATGTCATACCCTAAGGAATGAGGATATCATTGGTCACACTCATCGTTCAATAATCAACTCTCATCATTCTCAAGTCCAATTCCATAAATACTGCACGACAAAAAATCATCATATACCCTTTCGAAATCCAAATCCAAATATCTGTCAACATAAATCCAAATTCAAATCCAAATATCCTTCATTTTTTATACCCGGGTAACAAAATCATACCAGTTGTAGTGGTGTCCAGCCCTGCAGTACGATTTTGTGATTGGTGTTTCCTAAATTGGCGAATCTACACCAATAAGACGTGCTGCCTAAATCGGTGAATCCGCACTAATGCTGCCTAAATCGGCGAATCTGCACATGGTATAAGTTTAAAAACCATGAATCTGCAATTTATCAATGTGCTGCCTAAATCGGTGAATCTGCACTAGGATGAGCATTTACACACTGCCTAAATCGATGAATCTATGTGCATGTGACCAATGGACGAGACAAGACATAAAGAAAAAAACAAAACAAAATATATCCTAACTAGTGGTGCCCAAATTGGAGTATGTTGCGGTCCCATAGCGCTGCACAAAACTGTTTCTCCCTATCCATATCAGCTATTGTGTGTAGTTGTATATCATCTTGATGATAAAGTTGCTCAATTTAAATTTACATTCAAGGGAAGCAGCAAGCGACAATGTGAGGATGGGTAATTTTACATACTGTGATAAAGAAGCAAAAGATCTCGTTCCTTTGAAATTATCCATTTGGATTATGCTGGTTGCAAACTATTAACTGTGTACTATGAAATACATGTACGAAATAAGAACAACTTAGAAGGAAGTAGAAAGTGTGAGTTGTATCATAGGAGTATGTGAAGCCAATGTATGACAATGTAATCACATGAGAGAGAGGAATCATAATGACAAGAGGTTAAGGCAAATTACAGCAATAGATACATGGAAGAACTTACTCATTAAAGAGGATTGAAATGCTTTAGCGAAACCTTGCAAAATTACGTACCTGGGAGCGGTTCGAAGAAAGGGCTTGGAGTTAAATTGTCAAATGCAAAACAAGTAGTTTAAAAGGAAGATCAGTAGTAAAATAATCAGTTGGTTAATGTTAATGAAGATAGGCAATTGGATTATCTAATAAAAAGTATAGACTAAAGCAAAGTACAAATGTCAGACCACTGGTAATGCAAGTGTCAACAAGAGAAAGTTAACAACTTTGTAGTATACAGAAAGGTTAGATC
Organism: Adiantum capillus-veneris; assembly: GCF_014529385.1. Lineage (NCBI taxonomy): Eukaryota > Viridiplantae > Streptophyta > Polypodiopsida > Polypodiales > Pteridaceae > Adiantum > Adiantum capillus-veneris. The sequence continues at coordinate 60,619,729 of NC_140940.1, read as the reverse complement.
CTACAATATTTTATAGCATCACTAGTGGAGGAATTAGGCAAAACTTATGTAATGAAGATCAGTATCAATTTGACAAGGTTTACAAAAATAAGTAAAAGATGCTTCAAGAACGCGTTATATACATGTTGAAAACAATCGCAGTTATTTGCCAGTCTCAATATACATTAACAATGTGTAATCAAGAAGACGTGCAGAAGACTTCTATGTCATTAATGAAAATATACAAGTGAGATATTGATCTTGCCATATCTAGGTGTTAGTTGTGCTTAGTAAGTGGAGGAGCTGTGTTTGTCAAGGAGAAAAGATAAAGAGAGTAGTGGGACTGTGAATATTTCCTTGTCAGAGTCAAGAATGTGAAGTGACTCGTTGGTGGATCCCAGTAGGATAGAAGAAGAGACTCGACATGGAGAGGATAAAGTTGTACACAGACGTCAGAAGTCCCCTATACTAGAGGTAAATTTATCAATAGGTTCATTATGCTTGGGAGCATAAGACGCCTATGTCTATGAGGGCCACCCCATCAGTGATGGAGGCTTGAACAGAGGAACTGGACTATTTTAGCAAGGCATGGGAGACATCCAATATGACTATATTATGGTGGAGTTGATGGTCTTCAGTGATCGATGCAATACATCCCAAGACAGTGCGCGATGCAAGTGAGTCGCATAAGACACTGATGTTCAGTGTAGCCGTCATGTTACTGTCTTTTATTTCGTACCCAAACATGGTAGGAGATCCAACAAGATTGTAGCACATTGATCGCATAGGTCATTTGGGCCTTTGGAAGACGATTAAGATAACCAACTTACCATACGTGGTTAATTTAGAAACATTGCAACAATCTTAGGAGACCATAAAAAATCACCGAATGAGTGGAGAATCATGTGGGATAACTTGAAAGGTGAAGGATGGTCTGCAAATATATATCTATGTATTATCAAAAAGAAATTGATAGTGATGCAGCAATTGAGAATGCTATCTCAGCTCAGCATAGGAACTGTTGAGATGGACCACAACATGATGGTGCGATAATAATAATAATAATAAAAACAGTCGCCGATGGAAAACTTGAACCGCCCCACAAATTTAGTGTGTATGCTTTGTGTTTTGCTGTTCTTAGAGCTGAACTTCCCATATGTCCCTTTTGTCAAGCTTCCAAGCTGTGGCTCATCGATGACACGTCCACTAAAAACTCCCTGAGTCTCGTTCATCATGCATGCAAGCTGGGCAGATTTTAATATTGGAGTGCATTGTGCAAGCATTACTGCGATGCCAGCTCCGAACATTGAGAAATACTAAACACTTGAGAAAGGAGAACTAGGTTGCGAGCTTGGACTCAACCTGCAACAACTGGCAACAAACCAGGTCTGTGGGGACGTGTTGCAAGCTTTTCCCATGCTTCTTCTATGGCAGCCCTGCAGTGGGAGACGTGGAGGGAGAGAGAGAGAGAGACTAGGCGGAACTCACAAGTCAAGGAACTCACAAGGTCGTCAAAGGTAGCACAAATATGCCGCTTTTGATTCCTATTCTTACTGAGTTAACACTGTTTTCCCGTTGTCTCTTTCATGTCTATTGTGACCTCAGATGCCAAAGGATTCTGCACACGCACTTTTCTTCGGTTTCTGTGTTGACAGTTTCTCTGCATGTACTCCAAATGCAGGGCTGCAATAAAGCTTAAGGTATTTCTCCGTGTAGGTTACCTCGAAAAGTGTGTCTCCGGTTGATGGTCTCCATCCGTACATGATCAGCAGTTGTTTCTTGCCCAGCATTTTCTACTCCAAATACTATATGCAGTAAAAAGAAATGGCAGTCAACAGTGTCTGCATGGTTTGAGTGCGGACAACATTGCGTGGAACATAAATATAAAGAGTAGTGGGTGCTCGCTACAGCTCCTAACACCAATCCTTGGTAGCACGTCAGCGTCATGTGATTGCGCTCCAGTCTGGTGACGAATAGGAGAGCAGGTTCCTTGCGCCAGTCACTGAGGAGCTGCGGCACTGTCCGCTAGGGTAGGTAGTCGCCAAGGGGGTGAGGGGGGCACTATTGTGTGGGCAACAAAAGTGAGAGAAAGTCAAGGGAGAGTGAGAGGGGGAGACAGAGAGAGAGATACTGATGGTTTGATTGGCCGAGAACAACTCATGCGCTGATAGCTATCAGTCGCACGTGATGTTGGGCAGTGGGACTACGATGCATGCAAGTGGAATTAGGGGTTGGTTGTTGATGGTTGCATGCTGACTAGTTAAATGCTCTGCGTGTCCCTCACAACGATCCTATGGACTCCAGTCTCCGCTTTGCACCTGTAGGCCACTCGTCGTAGGAGTGTAGGTAGGCTATTGGTCGTGCTTGCTGCATGGGCCTCCATCTTGGTAGGCATGCACTGGCTGTGGAGTTGCATGAGCCCCTGCAGCTATTGTGGCTGGTGTGCTATATGCGCCACTACATGAGTTGTCTATTGCAAGGTAGTCTCGCAAGAGCAGGACCTTAAGGGTGTGTTGGTTGGCAGGGAAGGCCACGAGCCATTAACCGAAATTTACAAGCACCAAATTGAGTCAGAAAGGTTAGCTCCACAGAATGTCCATGCAAGGGCACGCAAGGCTGGGTGGTTGTGATGGCGAGAGCCAAAAACTGACCTGGGAAAGTTGGTTGGCCAATCGTTGTAGGAGGGTTGGGGGGGGGGGGGGGGGGGGGGGGGGGGTTAGTCTCATGCCTACTTTGCTGCCTGCAGGTCCGTGTCACGCTTTGAAAAGGAGGGTGGGGGGGGGGGGGTCGTCCTTGCTGCAGGTCTGCCAAGTCCGTTACTGAGGTGAGTTGGACTACTTATGGGTGTCCTGCATTTATTCACCAAATCTTAAGTTTGGAAGTCCGCTCCCACATCCCCGCACTACTCTTCGCTATAATCATTAGGTTCGGCGTCCGCGTCTTTACAATGGCCTGCTTTTCATTGGTTTGTAGTAGTGAACCTTTGCGAGAGCACCTCAACTCACCATGGCTCTCATTAGCCCTGATTCCACCAACGCTCTCTTATGTCTCATTAGCCTCGAGAGTTCTAGTTTACATAGAGAGTGTCATGCTCAATTTTTCTCGAATTTCTTATGCTACTTCTATTGATTCAATTATTGACCCCCATGCTCTCACGCTTTGAATAGGGGATCTTGTTTGTTTCTTGCACAATTTTGATGACATTAAAACTACTATTCAAATACAAACTCTTCCGTAACATGCTTCATCATTCCAAGCAAAATACATACATGAGTTACTTAATGGATGTGCACGAAGATCATTGGTAATAAAGATGAGTAATTAATAGAAAATTATTTAGCTCCGAATGTGTCAGTCACCATTTCTATGATCCATATTTTGTCAGGAGTGATCACCTATGCTTTGATACCACTGCTACAACGGGATGCGTGGCTGCCCTGCAAAAGACCGAAAAATATACAACAAGCCGTAAAACGGACAAATATCCATACCTGGCGAATCCACGAGCACATAATCGACGATATATGCGAACAAAGAGAGATAGAGAGCGGGAGAGAGAGAAAGGAAGCCTGGAGGCGCAACTCCTAGAGATAGAGTGCTACGCCGGCACGGCAAGAGAGAAGAGGGAAGAGGAGAGAAGAACAACGCAAGAAGTAGGTGCAATCTCCCCCCATGCAAGAGTGAGCATTTTCCTCTTGCACGTATTTATTTATAGATTTCTTGAATGCCCAAAAATGAGTACAAACTGGCCGGCCGGACATAATTACCAAAGCTCATAAAGAGCACTTGAATAATCAAATATCCATAAAATGTAATATCCTTTTGCAATAGCCTAGCTCGGTCAAGCCTTTACCACCTGTCAGCTGCAATAAAAGTAAAATATCAATTCCATAACAAGTAGTGCATGTGTACATGGCGACTGGCAAAAAAGAAACCACGCACCATGGATCCACTTTGTCCCCGATTGCCACAAGGCAGTGCAAGCACCAATCTCTTCCTGCCATTTAGCTACGTAGCCCTTTCGACAAGAAGTTTTTTGGCAGTTCCCTTATATGAAAGACTACATTTCTCTTATATGAAAGACTACAACTTTCACGAGGGACTGAAGAGGATAAGAGAACCCCATATAGTAGTATACTTTCCCTTTAAGGAATTATTATCTCCTACAAAGAAATGTTTTTCTACAAGTGGGATGTGTGACTCCCTCTTGCTAACATGGAAATATTTTCTCCCATGTAGGTGAACTATCCTTTAGGGATTTATTTTCTCTAGCCAAGAGCTTCTCATTATTAATCATGAAAGCAATCTTGTTACCTATTTATTTTTGCTTTTATGGTCTTTTATTAGTAATAGATCCTTCTACCATCACAAGAAGCACTATCAAGAGTCAACTAAATGATAGTGAAATTTCAATTTATTCATTGCCATCATTTTGAAGAGTGAAAAAATAAGACTCACCATCACTGAACTTATACTACAATATTTTCATTGGTTTTCATTTTCCCACGAGGGATAAAGATGCTCATTTAGGCCACCCAATGAGCACCTTTCGAGAAGCCGTATAATGATAAGGGACGCGACGATAGACGCAATAATAATCGCAGATATATATCCGTAACTATTATCACGACTTGTTGAGATGTAGAGAGAAAGAGAGAGAGACGAGACAAGAGACACACCATATACGCTCCCAAAGACTGATTCATATTGAGGACAAGATACAAATATATAGGTGAGACCAAGTTGAGTAGAGTGAGCCATATATAGATCCAACACCCCCACTCAAACAAAGGTCTCTAGCTTTGGATGAAAAAACCCTTGGGGAGTTCAAGGGAAAAACCCAAGCCCCTATACAATGTGAAAATATGAACCAGCGATGATGATGTGAAAGTGAATTGTGCATCTATGTACAAATATTCAAGTGACTTAGAGATCACAATGTGCAAATGTGGAGTGTGCATAGTGCATGGTACCTAAAAGATTACAATGTCATATGTACAAAGCTATTACAATAGCAAAGAAGCTAATCTAGAAAGAGTGAGGTCGAAGCAACTCCAAGCTCCGAGCGCAAGAGGATGAAACGTGACTCGTTGAGGCGTTTGGTCAAAATGTCTGCAATCATCTGGTCACTTGGACAGTGTTCAACCATAATGGTTCCTTTGCGTACTTCATACCTGACATAATGATAATGGACAGCAATGTGCTTTGACTTATTATGTTGAACATAGTCTTTTGCAAGACTAATAGCACTTTGGTTGTCACACCGCAAGGGTGTGCTAGAAAGAGGAGAGTGACCAATATCAACCAGCATTTGTCGAAGCCAAATCAACTCACGAGCTGCAAGTGATGCCGCAACATATTCTGACTCAGTCGTAGAAACTGCAACACAACGTTGTTTCTTGCTAGTCCAAGAAACAAGACAACCATTTATAAAGAAGCAATTTCCACTAGTAGATCGCATAGATAAATGTGAGCTTGCCCAGTCTCCATCTGTGTAACCCAGAAGAGAAAGAGATTGCATAGAATCCGATGTGAGTTGTCGTCGATAGACTAAACCAAAATCTGTAGTGCCTTTCAAGTATTTCAACACACGCTTTGCAGCAGACCAATGCTTAAGAGAAGGACATGCAAGATGTTGTCCAAGATAATTAGCAGCAAACAGAATATCAGGACGAGTGTTCATGCCAACAAATTGAAGACATCCAATCAAGTTAGCATAAGGTTGATTTGTGACAAGTTGACCGCCATTGTCAGAAGTGTTCTTCGTAGAGCTTGCAAGACAAGGTGTGTTGGCTGAATGTGCAGATTCCATACCAAATTTTTGAATAGTATCTGCAATAAACTTTGACTGTTGAAGGAATAAAATACCTTTTGTACGGTTTCGTTGGATTTGAATGCCAAGACACGAGTGAATCTCTCCAAGATCCACGATATCAAATGCAGAAGACAATAACTTTTTCACTTGCTGAAGAAATCCCAAATCATTGGAAACAAGGATGGTATCATCCACATAAAGAGCAAGAATCACAAAACTGCTACCTTGGCGTTTTATGTATAAGTTGGGGTCCGACGAGCAAGAGATGAATCCTTTAGAGGTGAGAAAAACATCAAATTTTGTATACCAGGCTCGCAAAGCTTGTTTGAGACCATATAGTGCCTTATGGAGTTGAGCAACAAGGTCTTCTTAACCTGGAATAACAAACCCTTCTCGTTGTTCCATATAAATTTACTCTTCCAAGTCACCATTAAGAAAAGCAGTTCGCACATCCATTTGATGAGCTTCTAAATCAAATTGAACAGCAAATGCCAATGAAACTCGAACACTTGTAATGCGAACAACTGGTGAAAAAGTCTCTTGATAATCAACACCAGCTACTTGGGAATAACCTTTTGCAACTAAACGTGCCTTGAACTTGTCAAAAGATCCATCTGCTTTTACTTTTGTCTTATACACCCACTTACATTTAATAGCTGTACGACCAGGAGGTAATTCAGTTAGTATCCATGTACCTTTAGAGATAAGAGAATCGTACTCTGCTTCCATAGCCTCTTGCCATTGATCCTTTTGTGGTGAAGAGATAGCTTCATCATAAGTAACTGGATCTTCGGAAGTAGAAAAAGCATTATCAGCAATATCGTCATCATAAACATGACATGAGCCATGTTCAAAATCAATAGGCAGATCAACAAAAATATCAATATCATCATTGGCGACATTCGGAATGGATGGTTGTGAAGAGGAAAGTTGCTCTATAGGAAGAGTTTCATCTTCTGAAAGAAATGGAAAAGCTTGAAGCAATGATTTAGTATCATCAGAATCATCCATGGACCATGAGCCTCCCATAACCTGTTCGTTAAAAGTAGCATCACGATTCACAATTACTTTCTTGGAGGAAGGGTCATAGAATTTATAGCCTTTGGAAGTGTCAGAATATCCAATAAAAATAACTTTAAGACTAGGAGCATCAAGCTTTGTTCGTGTTTCTTTGGGAACATGAATATAAGCAATACATCCAAAGGTTCGAAAATGAGATACAGAAGGAATGTCACCTGTCCATGCTGTGATGGGTATCTTACCAGAGGGTGCAGTATTAGGAAGATGATTATGAATAAATACTGTTGTCAAAGTAACTTCAGCCCAAAAAACACGAGATAAGCCAGAATGAATCAGCATACATCTTACAGCATTGAGAATAGTGCGATTCTTTCGTTCAGCAACACCGTTCTGTTGAGGCGAATATGGAATAGTGTGTTCATGATGAATTCCAATGTCAGCACAGTAACTCACAAACTCTCGAGAAACATATTCGCCTCCATTGTCACTACGAAGCTTCTTAAGGCGACGACCAGTTTGAAGTTCCGCAGCCTTGTGGAATTGTTTGAAAACAAATAAGGCTTCAGATTTTTGTCTAAGTAGATATACAGTCGTATACCTTGAGAAATCATCAATGAAAGTAATGAAGTAGCGATATTGTGATCTCGAAGAAGGTAGAGGTCCACATATATCAGTATAAACAATATCCAATATGTCATGAGAATGAGTTGTATTTGAAAGAGGAAAGGGTTTGCGATTGTGTTTCCCAAGAGCACAAAATTCACAAATTCCCATATGAGGATGAGCTTTAAGATCCATGCCATGAACAAGATCATGACGTTGAAGATCAAGCAGTTTTGAGAAATCAGCATGAACAAAACGGTGATGCCATACTTTGCAATCATGATCACCTGGAGCAGTGACAACATTTGCTACAGCATCGTTGAGAGAGAGTTCAAACAAATTACCATTTCAAGGAGCAGTGGCTATAGTCTGTCCATCTTTCTCAATTCGGCATTTGGTATGATCAAATCCAACAAACAGACCAAGATCAACAAGTCTAGCAACTGAAAGAAAATTACGTTGAAGATCTGGTACATGTAATACTCCTCGCAAAATTCGAGTGGAAGAAGATAAGGTACCAAGATATAAGTCTCTAATACCCTTTACTTGACAAGTAGTATCATCAGCAAGATAAACAACACGTTGAACTGGCAGTGGATGATAGTTATGGAGCCACTTAGACTGATATGTCATATTTCCTGTAGCACCAGAATCGACAATAAAAAGTGATCCATCGCGTACATGAAGTATTCTGTCTGGAGCAACTGAACATAGGACGCAGCTTGTTTCTGGTACAATGTTGTTTCGATGTTCAATAGCATATGCTCTATTCCGATCTGTGTCGAATCGACGCTTATAGCACATATGAGTGGGATGATCAGATCGTCCACAATATTCACAAGAAGAAGAAGAAGAGTCTCTAGATAAACGTGGTTGTTTTGTGGTAATATTGTGTTCTTCATCATATTGACGTGCCCAACAATCATCTTCAGTATGGCCATTTCTGTTGCAGTAAGAACATTGCTTATTAGGAAATTTGAGACGAGAAAAATTATTACCGCGACGGCCACCTCTGCGGTTTCCTCATTGAAATGGACGCCTTCGAGCATAAAAAGCCCGTTCCATCTGTTGTGACTCAGTCTCCTCGTGTGAAAGCATAGCTGTTTCATGACTAGCATTACGACGTTCTTGACATTGAGAGTATTCAATTAAAGACATGCAGGCTTGGTCAAAATCAAGACCATCTTTATTAGAGAGAATAGTAACAATGTTATCATAAGAAGAGTCCTTCACCGTATCAAGGAGAAGTGTAATCAGTTGCTTTTGTGGAACAGGATCACCGGCAGCAGCAAGTTGATTAATAATAGATTTGAAAGATTCAATATGTCCCGTCATGGCAGTACCAACTTCATATTGTAACTTGTTAAGCAACCCTCTCAAATAAAGTATTTCTGTGACAGATTTCTTCTGAAAGTTTGCAATAAGGTACTTCCATACGTCATGGGAAGTAGGCAGTTTGTACATATCAAGCAAAAGGGAATCAGTAAGAGCAGAAAGAATATACCGACGAGCTGCTTTATCACGTCGTTGCCAATCCGTATAGGCAACATTCCAATCTTCAAATATAGGTCCTTCAGTGATAAACACGTTATCATTATCCGTATCAACAGGCTGAGGCGAACAAACACAATTTCCAAGAACAACATCGGAGAGTTCATCGCCTTCAAGAATTAACAACATCTTTGCTTTCCAGCCTGGAAAACCTTGACCTTGGAAAGGAGGAACAGAACGCTGGCCAGAAGGAAAGCCGTTGACGAGAATATTCATAGCCATATCTTGTTGCGAGAAGACGTATAAGATAAAATCGCAGAATCTGCACACCATATATGGTGAAGGCCGCAATTGAGAATGAGAGAGATATGAGGACTGCGTTCTGTCAACGATAAACGTAAGAAGGATGCTCAAGGAACTTCCAAAGATGTGAGAGACGTCACCCAAAAACGGCAGGGTAAAGGAGACGTTAATAATAAAAGAGTCCTCAAAATAGAGTGGCGTGAGACGCAAGATTGACGGCCACAATATGAATAGCAAAAAGCTAAATCTTCTCGAAAAAGTTAACGCCAAAATAAGAAAAACGATCGCGGACGCTTCACGAAGAAGTAGGACGAAGAAAGCTGCGTCAAGCTCAATTGCAGTAAAAACAACATAACTTTCTGCTGCGAACTCCGATTGACGCAAACCTAGAACTCAAATCGAAGAGCTCGAGGAGACGAACAAGTTTTGGATGAAAAGTGCCATTGCGCTATGCTCCATTGCGCTTTTCCCGTTTCTCCAAATTTTGAGCAGAACAGCAAGAAAAATTGAGATGAAGTTCAGGGTGTCATCAACAAGAAAACGTAATCAACGATTAGATTGATTAGCAATAAACGTCACACAAAACACTAATCATATTCTTCTTAACACAAAACAACCACAATTAACAAGAATCAATGCTCAAAAATAAAAATTGTAGCAATTTTTGAATCTTACATGCAAATCGCATACACATACTGTTTTGTCACCATGAATTGAATCGGCGCATGATCGTTACTGCTCTGATACCATGTTGAGATGTAGAGAGAAAGAGAGAGAGACGAGACAAGAGACACACCATATACGCTCCCAAAGACTGATTCATATTGAGGACAAGATACAAATATATAGGTGAGACCAAGTTGAGTAGAGTGAGCCATATATAGCTCCAACACTGAATTAGATATCTATATTGATACGTGTTGAGTTTTTTGTTACATGATTCTTGGATTTGCTTTTCATGGATTATATGCAGTTCGATTTGTGTAAAAGAAATAGAGTAAAAGTTTACAATATTGAAATTACAATATCTTTAATTCTTCTTATTGTATAATTCTTGAATTTTCTTTTTATGAATCATATGCAATTCCGTTTATATAAAATAAATAAATTAAAAAATATGCATGTTAAATTTACATAATCTTCAATTCGTTTTATATCTTGAAAGAAGTACATAAATTGATTGATCTCTATACTTATATTTCATATATATCAGATATATTTTGATGCATGTACAACGAGTTACATCAAAGTCATATCACTTGAAATTTTTTTAGTTTGCCTTTTGTTTTGATTGTGTGTAATCAATGATAAAGATCAAATCGATATATATATATATATATATATATATATATATATATATATATATATATATATATATATATATATATATATATATATATATATATATATGTGAAATTACTGACATTTATACATCTTGATAATCTGTGTTGTATTCAAATATTCATGTTAAAAACTTATGTTTGACTAATTCTGTTTATTCTTTTCGGATGATTATTAATGTGTTATGTTTCAATGATTTATATAGTTACATCTCAAATACTTACAATTTTGATGATTTATTTTATAATTTTCAATCGATATTCATACTTATACTTTGAAAGTTCACATTATTTCTGTTCTTTGTGAATGTCGATTGGAAAAATCAAATAGTTATATATGATCATTATAATTCATTGATATAGATGTTAAAAAGTTATAATTTTGATAATTTATCAAAGAGATATATTTTAATAATTTATTTTCAGCGAAAATATAAAAAACCTATAGTTTTTATTTATGATCATTTGTTATTGAAATTTATAATTTTAGGTGATGATTATGAGTCATTCTTACTAATCAATCATTGTTGAGATGGTTATTACTGCATGGATTTGTTCCATGATGTGTTTTCATGATGATAGAAGTGGTTCGTACTGTTCGTTCATTTCTATTTTCTATTTTAAAATGATTATTACTCCATGGAGTTATTCTATGATGCCATTACGCATTTCCATGATGATTACAAGGTGTTCGTATTGACTGTTTCTTATTGAAATTATTATTATTCCATGGAGTTATTCCATGATGCCATGACGCGTTTTCATGATGATTAGAAATTGTTTGTATTGATCATTTAATATTGAGATGGTTATTATTTCATGGAGTAATTCCATGATGTCATGATGCATTTCCATGATGATTACAAGTCATTCGTACTGATCATTCTATTATTAATATGGTTATTATTCCATGGAGTTGTTCCATGATGCCATGATGCGTTTTCATGATGATGACAAGACGTTATTATTGATCGTTCATTTTATTAAGATGGTTAGTATTTCTCCATGATGCCATTCAATGTTTTCATGATGATTACAAGTTATTTGTATTGATTGTTTTTTATTATTCCATGGAGTTGTACCATGATTCCATGATACGCTTCCATGATGATAAAAAGTCATTCGTACTAATTATTCATCTTGTTGATATGGTTATTCTTCCATAGATTTGTTTCATAATGTCATGATATGTTTTTTTGATGAATAAATTTTTTTATTTATTGATTGTTTACTATTGAGATGGTTATTCTTCTATGGAGTTGTTTTGTGATGCCATGACACGTTTTCATAGTGATTAAAACTTGTTCGTACTAGTTGTTTATTACTGATATGATTATTGGTTTATTGAGTTGTTCCATGATGCCATGATACAGTTTCTTGATGATTAAATATTGTTCGTATTGATTCTTTTTCATTGAGATGATTTTTCTTCCATGGAGTTTTTGCATGATGCTATGACATGTTTTCATGATGATTAGAAAGTGTTCATATTGATCATTCCTCACAAAGACAATTATTCTTGTATAAAGTTGTTTCATGATTTCATGATATGTTAGAAGTCATTTATACTAATCCTTGATCATTGAGATGATTATTATTCCATGGAGTTGTTTCATGAGGTCATGATGCATTTTCATGGTGATTACAAATCATTCGTCCATATCATTTCTCATTCAGATGGTTATTGTTTGATGGAGCTATTCCATAATGTCGTGATGTATTTTCAAGGTGATATTAGAATCCATTCATATTTATTATTTATTACTAAGATGGTTATTCATTTATAAAGTTGTTCCATTATGGCATCAATAATACTTTCAACACCTAGTTAGATAGCATCAACAATACTTTCAAAAGAGAGAGAAATTAAGCTATTGACAACAGTTGAGGACCGGATTTGCATGGAGCCGTCCCCCCTCCAAAAGGCTTTGTATTATGGTTTCTCCCATCAAGAGAGACATTGTACAATACAATTCTTTGTGCTCCTTCAAGACTAGCTAGTGCAATGAAGATGAAAGCTTCATGCACTAAGAAAAACACTTACTAAACACAACTTTAATTATCCCCGTTCTTAGACCCAAGAACTCACACACCTTCGAAGATGGTGAGAGCTAGCAGGGTATGAGAGTAGATTGAGAGGAAGGAGTATCTTACGAGAAAGATGTACATCTCCTCACATAATCACTCATATTAGCATAGATTTAGCTTAGTAATTAGCTTGGTAGAGGAGATGAGCATGCATTGAAGCTTGGATCTTGGTTGGATTTGCATCCACAAGCCAAGAGTGTGTCGATGTAGGCTTCTATCTCACAAGCTTGGAGTAGGTGATGAGCTCTCCCTCTTGCTATTTGCTCTTGCAAGCTCCCCATTGGACCTCCCCAAGTCAAGCCAATGGCTATTAAGCAGCATAAGTGATAGCCTTCTGGCATGTGGACCCCTTTCCCCTTTTGTGAGAGCTTAATCAATTAAACTTAATTGATTTAAATGAATTAAATCCCCATTGGACCTTTCCCCATTCTGACCAATAGGAATTAAGTAGCCCATTAGGCTGCTCAATTCCTATTGGACCCCTTCATAGGCTGTCCAATAATCATCCAGGAGACTTAATTTTCATTGGTTTTTTTTATTAAGTGTTTAAAAATTAATTAGGCTAAATTTAATCTAGCCTAATTCTCATCGGTCCACTTCAAGGGTCATCCAATAGGAATTGGGTACACCTTGTGGGTATCTGGCCTAGGGAGCTGACATGTGTCCCTCATTCCCTTTGTGTAAAGGGAGCTTGTGTGTGTGTGTGTGTGTGTGTGGCCTTCTCTCTCATCCCCTACTTGCTAGGCTCGCCCCCTCCTATGTAGGGATATTCAAAGACTTTTTTGGTTACACACAAAGCATCCAATTTCCCTAGGGTTGACCTTTGGACACAACCTTTGAATTTTGGAACCTTAGCATTTTGGAACCTTAGCATTTTGGAAGTCTTAATGGGCTGAACCTTAGGGTCTTTTTAGCCCATTGTTTCACATGGATCTTTTGCAGATGGCCCCCCCTTTGGATCCCTATTTTCCCTCCTTTGGATCCCCACTCTGGCCGATCTTCTAGCTTAACCAATATTCTAGATTTTTCTTCTCTGGCACTTCCCCACATTAAATGATCACTTTAATATGAGAAAATCATTTAGCAGAACTAGATATTAATTATTATGACATCAAGCATCTTCTTATCAGTGTTCCACATAACACAAGATCTGTTCTTGTTCGGACAGTTGATAGTGGGGGCAAATACAACTTTGCCTAGGGAGGCAGCCAAATCCTTGATACAAGTCCATAAAAAATCAAGTATGTCCACAAAATCAACCCATACTGGGCATTTAGACAACCATTCCTCCTTAAGTTGCTTGACCGGCTACTAGGAAAGAACATGAACAACTTGCCCACATAAGATAATTGTTGAGGTAGAATAAAAGGATTTTTGATCTGCTGCAAAAAAAAACAGAACTTCATATAGTCCTAGCCCATTGTAGAAAACCTTGTCGAGTACAGCTTTCTTAAAGCCCTAGTCCAGATAACCTGCTATCTCATGTGGGGCTGGAAGTTTGCCTGACACTATAGCACGACTTTGAAAAGGTGAGACCTGAGACATGACTGTTATGGCAGGGATGCAAACTATATGCTGCCCTTCAACTTGAGGGTCGGAGGTTAATGCCTCACTTAGGCAACTAGTTAGTTCAACTTCAGAGAGTGTACCTTTGTCAACCCTTACAGGTGGCATGGATGCTTCCATAAGATTCAGACAAGACACCGTTGGTAGAGCCATGACGCAAAGTGGTCAAATGAGGACCTGAGATAAGACGGCTGAAGTGAGTGCCAACGGGAGAAGGTCCGATTTTGAGTCTGAGTAGAATACACGACCTAAGACTTGTCGGGAGAATGAAGCCCAAGGATCCCTTAACCTCTCATAGAGATAGAGAAGTGTCGTCTAAAATTCCAAGTAGATCCCTCGCATCAAAAATCCGCATCTCTCTCTCTCTCTCTCTCTCTCTCTCTCTCTCTCTCTCTCTCTCTCTCTCTCTCTCTCTCTCTCTCTCTCTCTCTCTCTCTCTCTCTCTCTCTCTCTCTCTCTCTCTCTCTTTCTATGTGTGTGTGCACGCGCGTGCGCATGCCCTCGCCTGGAGTGGTTGGATGAAGCTTAGGTTGACATGTGTCCAATGTTGTTGTTGAATTTCCAGCCTCGCTAATAGATAGAATCTATTAACGAAGCATAGATTGACATGTGTATAATATTGCTGCCAAAATTCCAGTCTCGTCAGTAGATAATATAGATATAGATGAAGAGGAATTGTGTAAGGTTGGGTTTACACTGCTCATGCTGAGCTTACGTGGACCAACCAGTTGAAGTGCTTGAGGTTATGCAGTTCACACTACACATTTTTTAAAGCAATGGGATGCTAGCATGACATGCTAAGTCAATAGAAAATGATCGCTCTTGCATGGGGGAGATTGCATCAAGTACTCTCTCTCTCTCTCTATCTTTCTGAGATCATGTATAGACTGATTATATGCTCATGCGAATATCCTGGTATGCAGATTTACCAATTTTGTTGTCTATAGCATGCTATTTCTTTATTTTTCAAGACTCTCTGTGCTTCCAACTGTAGCAGTGGTATCAGAGATTTGGCTATGTTACTGGTAGCATAGCCAAAGCCTTGATACCACTGCTCATGCGACTATCTAGGTATGCCAATTTATCATTTTCGTTGTCTATAGCATGCTATTTCTTTATTTTGTAGAACTCTCTGTGCTTCCAACTATAGTTGTGGTATCAGAGTTTTGGCTATGTTACTTGTAACACAATCACAATTATGGAGAGCATAATTAAGGTCAAACAACATAGGAGAGCTAATTTTTTTTCTTCTTTCTACCTTGAATTTTTTATTTTCCTTATTGCTTTATCATTATAGATAAATGTAAACAAGATTTTGTGTGTATCTTTTCATAAAGTAGATAAGTGCAAGGTCTACGTAATAGTAGGAGATCTATGTATTAGTAGAAGAGAACAAAAAATAATAATAATTTTATTAGAGTTCGGTTGATGTCGATTAGCATGGAAAGTAGAAAAGGACTTGTTGAACGAAGAAGTAATCAGACAAGTTTTAGTATAATTTGATGAAAACAAAACATCGGTTAGAAAAAAGGGGGTACAACTAGCCACCGTATTTTCCCATTGTAGTAGAGAGGTTGTAACGAAGTAGAAAAAGTAGAGGATTTGTAATAAAGCCGTTCCATGAGATTCGAAAGTGAATGAGGCTCTCTTGGGCGAGAAGAGTAAGTTTGAGAAGTTGGACTTTCCACCACATTTGATCACGGAATTAGAATTAGACGACGAAAAGGAAGAATTTGTCGTACTTTTTTCCCCCCTTCGTAGAAGCGATGAATATAGCCTTCGGGAGCACGCTGATCAACGTCACCACTGATTGCCAAGGGGATAACATGGCAATGGAGCGAACAACATGGTCGTAGCCAATTTTTTTGTTACCACCATATGGGTGCCTTGGGTCCACGACATCACAATTGTGGCAACATCTCCATCTAGGGAGGACTACTAAATGGCGTCCTACGTACCATCCAACAACATGAAGGTGTACTACATGCACATGAGCTATTGCCCCCGCCCACTCGCAATGCAATTATGTCTACCATTCCCTTGTCATGTAGTGCCCACCATGTGCCTTGGCATGCAGTGAGCGTTAGCCGGGCGCCACTAACGCGCCATCTCACTTGTGTTTCGGTTCGCTCGCACTCTCTTTGTCTTTTTCTCTCTAGCCAACCATCACCCAACACTCTCTATTTCCCTTACGTGCAGCCTACATTCTGCTGCTTTCTAGTCTTGCTCCCCTCCTTTTGTGGTATGCATGGCCGCGACCAACCAGTAGATGAGTGATCCGTCACAATATTTTTGTCTCTCTCTCTACATTGGCTAGTCGATCGACAACCCTTTTTTTTCTCCCCCTTCGTTTGGTACACAAGTGACCACGCTCACTTGACAACCATGCAAATCCTCTCTCTCTCTCTCTCTCTCTCTCTCTCTCTCTCTCTCTCTCTCTCTCTCTCTCTCTCACGCAAGTTTCTTTTTGTATCTCCCTCGTGCAGTACACATGCACACAAACCTACATCCATCGACTTGCATGCAAAGGCAGCCACCCACTACATCGAGTCGCAGTCTGACTTTCTTTTTCACTCTCTCCGTCCCTTGTTGCATGCTTCCAACCCACTCGTCAATCCACGTTAACATGGTAGTGCATGTGTACATGGCGACTAGCAAAGAAGAAACCACGCACCATGGATCCACTTTGTCCGTGATTCGCCACCAAGGAGTGCAAGTACCAGTCTATCCCAAGCCTGTTTTGCAGATTTTGCTGAACGGATGTGAGGAACAATGGTGCGCTTCACAGACAACGCAATCAATGCATGAGCCTGCGCATCCTTAACATCCCAACGAGCTTGTTCTGCCGTAGGCAAAACAACTCTAACAACTACAATCCTTGCAGTAAGACCTGCAACATCCTCAACATCGCCTACATCCTCAGAACCAGGACGTACATCAATGCCCTGCACAATGTTCCAGACACCCTTTGACACAAGAACATGTTGCATCATATAAGCCCACATAGGGTAGTTGTCCCCATCCAACCTGTCCTCAGTAGCAAACATCTTGAACACATCTGTGTTGTTGTTGTCAGCCATGGTAAATGCTGCACCTGATGTGAAAACTGTCCGAAAATAGGAGAAACGGAGCGGGAACAACCTGTGCTATATAGCACAAACCGTAGAAGACTATAAGGCACCTGTTATGCTGAAAACGGCACTGACAGAAATTCTGCACAAAATGACGAAATAGCCTGTGCAGTACTGTCTGTAGTGGAAACGGAGGCCGAGATGAGCCCAAATCAAAATTTTGAGCAGACCAAGCTCTTCGAGTTGTCCCAAAAATTTTGTCAACCTGCGAACGCTCGCCAAAGCTCACTGAAATCGGAGAAAGTGAGCAGGCGTGTGCTGGAGCAGCTGGCGACTAAGCCCGGGAGGACGTGACCTGCTCTGATACCAATTGTTGGAATTAGGGTTGTAGAGAAACGCACACAGCTTCGAGAAGACGAAGGAAGCTCAAGGCACACAATAGAGAGTGTGTTACTTAGTGTGCAATGGACAAATAGATAGCCCTAGAGTGATGGGCGTATATACAATGCACGGGGGAAAAAACCTCCTAAAGAGGGAAAAAATGCCCCGGCGGTCCTAGTGTGTTCACACACATCACTACCACATGTATATGGTAACAATCTAGAGGGGGGGGCATGTGCAAAAGAGCAATGTGCAACAATGGGCTTTGAAGACCCTAAGAATCAACCCATTAAAACTTCCAAAATAGTAAGGTTCCAAAATTCAAAGGTTATGTCCAAAGGTCAAACACTAGGAAAGTTGGATGCTTTTTGTGTGTTCAAAAAGTCTTCATAGTTCCTACATAAGAGGGGGAAAGCCCTAGAAGTAGGGGATGAGATAGAAACACACACACACACTTACAAGCCTCCCTTACACAAAGGGAATGAGGGACACGAGTCACCTCCCTAGCCCAGATGCCCACAAGGTGTATTCAAATCCTATTGGATGGCCATGGAGGTGGACCAACGAGAATTGGACTAGAGTAAATATAGTTCAATCAAATTAAAAACACTTAATAAAAGAACCAATAAGAATTAAGATCTCTAGAAGATTATTGAACAGTCTCTCAAGGGGTCCAATGAGCATTCAACAGCCCAATGGCTTGCGTGCTTCATATTGGCTAGGAGACAAAGGGGTCCAATGAGACTTTAGTTGCATCAATTAATCACCTAAATCTCTCACAAAAGGGGAAAGGGGGACACATGTCATAAGGCTATCACTTATGCTCCTTTAATCCTATTGGCTAAGTCTGGAGAGGTCCAATGGGGTGGTAGCATGAGGGGTCGACCAAGAGAGAGAGGGGGCTGATTATCTCAAGTCATTATTCCACACACACTCACACAAGCTCATGTGTGAAGCAAGAAGACTCTCTCTCTTCTTCTCAAGATTTAAAGGAAAGCTTATCATCTACTCCAAGGTTGTGAGAAGGGAGGCCTACACCAACAACTCTTGGATTTGTGATGCAAATCCATCCAAGAGCCAAGCTTTCATGCATGCTCATCTCCTCTAACATGCTAATTACTAAGCTCAGCTATGCTAATATGAGTGATTATGTGAGGAGATGTACATATTTCTCGTAAGACTACTCCTTCTTCCTCTCAATCTACTCTCATACCCCGCTAGCTCTCACCATCTTCGAAGATGTGTGAGGTCTTGGGCCTGAGACCGTGATGGACTTGATGTTGTGTTTTATAAGTGTTTTTCTTAGTGCTTGAAGCTTCCATCTTCATTGCACTAGCTAGTATTGAAGGAACACAAAGAATTGTATTGTAAAATGACTCTCTTGATGGGAGAAACCTATAATACAAAGCCTTTTGGAGGAGGGACCGGCTCCATGTAAATCCGGTCCTCAACTGTTGTCAATAGCTCGGTGTTATTATTTTTGTTGATCTCTTGACCCAAGCCCTATTTTTATGCTCATTAGGAATCTATTATAATGAAATTCTCACTATGTTCATGCTAATTTCCGCTACACACAAGTTGTTAAGAGAGAAAGAGAGAGAGAGAGCAGAAATAGAACCCCAAAGTGTGTGGAATACACACATGAGATGATGCATATATAGAGGGGACCTGGTTGATATATATAGAGAAGCCATATATTAAGTATCTTCACATATAATCTCAACACCCCTGCTCAAATAAGGGTCCCTAACTGTGAATGAAAAAAAACCCTTGGGGGATCTAGGGAAAAACCCACAGCTCTATTTACACCCACCGTTATATTATAAAAATCATTGAATGTACAAATGTTCACGAGAAGCATCACTCCTTTTACAATGAATATTTCACGAGGAGCTACATCACTATTTTTACAATGAATGTTTTAAGAGGAGCTACATCACTCGTATCCTATCAAATACAATAATGAATACAAAGATTCAATAAATAGGTGTAAAAACTATCGATTAGCTCATGTTATCATCAATATGGCATCACCAAACATGTCTTTATAAATCTTATATTGTCAGCAAGTTTGTCTTCATGAAATCAATTTTTTGATCAATCCTACATAGATCATAGACTCAAAAAACATAGTCATGAAAAATTTCAGCATCCTTAGTGAAATAATTACATTCACAATGGCATAAGATATGGTTAGTGACGCCACTCTTTTGACAACATATATACGCACGACAACATATGTGTACATTAAGTATGAACGTAAAAGTTCAAGATGCATGATTACGTCATGTAAATGACATGTGTATATACCACATAAAACGATATTTATGAACGTAGTCATATCAATGAATATCATCAAAGTATTAACAGAACATCATCATTGTATCAATAAAAATAAATAAATCATCATGGTATAAAAAAAAATCATCATGGTATCACCGAGAATAATCATTGTATCAACGAAACAACGTCGTAGCATCAACGACAATAACCATAGTATTACCGAAAAAACATCATCGTATCACCGAGAATAATCATTGTATCAACAAAACAACATCATGGTATTACCGAGAATAACCATGGTATCAACGAAACAACATCATGGTATCACCAAGAATAACCATGGTATCAACAAAACAACATCATCGTATCACCGAGAATATACAAATGTCCATGCAAATGGTGCTTTCCTGATAAGCAGCTCTGTTGTCTTTTGGTGATGTTGGATTTCAGTGAATGCTCTACAAAAGCATCGTGCTCTTTGAGGTTGGTGTTGTGGGGGGGTCTAAGCTCCTTGTAGCTCTGCTCTTTGCGGCTTCTTGTAGAATCTCAACTTCTGATGGCGCTTGGCAGGTGGTTGGGAAGCATCTTCATCAGGATCATAATATTCATCATCACTGCTTCACTCATCATTGTTGGGTTGATTAGAGACATGGCACCCATTTCCCTGGGTAGTGACTTACCGGTCACATTTTGGTGACCTGAGCTGGATGGCATCGCGCCCATCCCTCCTGGCAATGTCTTTTAACCCACCCTATGATTCACTAGGATGTCCTCCCCTTCCCATGATGGATGCTCATTGGATGTGTCCGTCTCTGTGCATTCGGGGTCAGTGTGGCTTAAGCTACCTCTTTTGGTTGTCGATTCACACGCTTCTTCTACCTTCTGTGCCCATCGTTGGTCTTTGGATTCTTCTTTGCAGTTTTTTTGGTCCTTGCCATCTAGAAAGAACGTTTGGGAGGCTTCCTAGAGCTTGTGGTATTCAGTGACGGAGGGAGTGTTTTGTGTTTGTGATGGGGGAGGGTTTTTCCTCTTTATATAGGGTGGACATATAAGTATGGGTTCACATGGTGGAAAAGAGATTTTGGATTAAAAAATCACATGAAAGTAGAGAACTATTCAAACACACAGAGCTATACGTCTACTTGAAAATTTTCATAAACAATCAAACAATGTCTATGCAAATTCCATGTACATTTACTGCCTCCTGGCCTACACTTTTCCCACCGTGGTCCTTGATGCTTGCCACTCTCCATGTTGTACTGGACCTTGTGAGGATCACCAGTACTCTAAGAACGAGCATGGGCTAGTCGAAGGGCTTCTTTTGCTAAGCACGATGACCTTGCACGTTCAATCGACACTTTGCATCCAAAGGTGGTACGATAAAATCAATTCGACATTTTTTGAAGATAGAATGAGCGCACTAAACCCCCTCCATGTCTTGTATTATTGAAGTACACACCCCTAGCACAGAAGTGTGACTTCTCCATACCTTGCGTGCTCCAAATATGCAATGAACCATACAAGTTTATAAAGTATGCACCATGTGCATAGAGGATGTGTTGCCCATAAAGCCACAACACATTGATGATCAAAACTAAAGAATAGAATAGAACAAGGCAGAATTCACTCACCATATAGTGTGTAATGTTTATCACCCCATGCTATGATGACCACCTTTGTGAACTCTGCCACCAAATTTTGGATTGTTCTCCTATGCAACAATGGAGGTATTGGTCCCATGACAATCTATTGAATTTAGAAGCCCTTCTAATTTTGAGATAGTGTCAAGCGACCTCTTTGCAAGCTGTATTATAAAGACATTACCAAATAGAAAGCTTGAATAAACGATCAAAGATGGGCATAAAAGCATGAAGTGTGCACATTAGGAAGAGAATGGGGTCTAGGAGGGCTTCTTTATTTCGTAGGTTAAGGGAGTCAAAACCATACCATGTAACATATCTACGGAAAGAGCTTTGCGTGTAGATTACAAAACAGATATAATCTCCGCTCAAATTGGAGATTATATATAGGAGCTATGGAAGGCCAAAAACCATGAAGTTATCCACCCCCTTTTTTGGTCAGAAAAGTACATCCTTTGACCACTCTTACACCTGTTCTTGCACACCCACCATTCTTTCACACATGTCATGCATCTATTTGCATGTTACTCACCTCCATAATCTCATGGAGAATAAAGAGGCCCTCCTATACCCCATCCTCTTCCAAATGAAAAATGCACCTTTCTGAGAGGGAAGTTAATTATAAAGTTCCACTGTTCAAAAAAAACATTATGCATTACTATAGCCTCACCATTAGGTGTACACCATATTTGAAGACATCTCAAATTAGAAAAAAAACATTATTTGACATTGAGTAAGGAAATCCCTTATCCACTCTCTTTGCACCTACTCTTGCATTGGTACCTTTTCTTACTCCTTTTGACTTCTTGGTAAAGATGGATAGAGGCATTATCTCCTTTGTGTGCAAATGGCCTCCAATCTGAAAGTACACATCCTTGTTTCAAGACTTCTTAGAAATATTGACCTTAAGTGGTATAGGAAAAGTATTCGCAGTATTTCCTCTTTCCCTTAAAGCATCCTTAAGGAGACCATATAAGGCAATGTAGCCCTTAATACTAACTCCCACTTCATCACAAGCCTTCTGTACATCAAACCATCGCTCACAAGATTTGAAAACTTTTGCATCACCTCCTTTGTGACAGCATTGTTTAAATGTTCTGCATTTGGTGCTCCTAGAAGGCCTACGACACCCGATTTCTTGAGGCACAAACTCAATAAATGGATGCCATTGTCCTGGCTATGGCCACCACACAGCTCTTGGATAAAATCGTACAAAAATGGATGAAAACATTACCACAAAAGCATAGATGGCATTGTAGCAAAATGCACCTTGTAGCTATAACCCTTTTTTTTCTAGCACCACCTTCGGGGACTAAAGTCTCTATGGCATTGAAGCTCCTCTTAAGTTCCCTTGTACTTAAGGGCGTCTTTTTAAGATGCAAGATCCTATCTTCAGTCTTTTAAATCTTAGCGTCCTTCTCTTCTATCTGTAGCTTAAGATTTTTCACTTCCTCCTCTGCATGAACGATCCTTTCGTGTAATTTGCTAGTGGTATGGTAAATAATTTGACATTGATGCAAAGAACATCATGCGCTATCTGCTCCAATAGTCGACAATTGCTTGCAGTATCCAAGAATACCTTGCTCCCCTCTATCTACATATTGTAAGATTGAAGCAAGGTGTTGGTGTGCACCATGGCGTTGTTGTGCAGGTTTGCAAGTGGAAGAGTATGGCGTCTAGGAGGGCCTCTTTATTTTCCATGAGATTATGGAGGTGATTAACATTTTGACAAATAGATGCACGCCATGTGTGCAAGAATGATGGGTATGTAAGAGAGGTGTAAACGTGGTCAAAGGATGCACTTTTCTCCCAAAAAAGGGGGTGGATAACTTCATGATTTTTTGCCCTCCATAACTCATACATAGGATCTTTGATTTGAGCAAAGATTATAGATCTGTAATCTACATACCGAGCTATTTCCATGGATATGTTAGATGATATGATTTTGCCCGCTAGATTTTAAATTTTATTTTGGGGGGAAAATTTGAATTCAAATAACTAGCCGTTTTTCCTGTTTGAATTCAAAAGTTGTCCTTTGATTGCTCTCTTAATAGGAGAGATTTGAATCCCTTAAACTTCCAAATAAAGAGTCCCTCCTAAACCCCATTCTCTTTCTAATGGATGCTTTGAGGGTGCGAAGTCCTTTGGCAGCCGAACATGTAGACAAACCGTTTTCAAACTTGGCGATCTTGTTGTGGATGGGATGTTTGTAATTTCATTTAGCTCCATGGCAAGGGGAATAAATCTCGCCTCAAGCAAGAGTGGGGAGATGCAGCAGAGCCACGGAGAGCTATGGAGTGAAGAGCTATAGGATGGAGAGCTACAGTAGAGCTATGGAATGGAGAGGAGAGCTATGGAATGGAGAGCTGTAGAAGAGCTATGGAGTGGAGAGGAGGGCTATGGAGTGGATATCTATGGGGGGGGCGAGATGCAACAAAGCTATGGAGTGGAGATCTATGGAGTGAACCTACAACAAGGAGAGGTAAGGAGGAAGAGTGTGTGCCGAAAAGTACGAGAGATACGAGAGAGGGAGAGGAGTGAAAGAGAGGGAAGGAGGAAGAGTGTGTGCTGACAAGTAGGAGAGACAAGAGAGAGGGAAAGGAGTGAGAGAGAGGGGAGTGATTTTGAAAGGAAATAAAAAAGATGGAAGGTTTGATATTTTGCAGATCTAGCAATGAGATTTTGAGAGAGAAAATTTATTTTTGGGTATGTATATAGGTTGGGGAAGTTTTTAGTAAAAATGAGGTTTTCTTGATTTTTTTTTCTTAAGTGATTTTCTGGTTTAGGGCTATGGACGGCCTTGATGATGTGGCAAAAGAAAGGGGGGGAGGGTAGTTATTATCATAAGGACCACCACTCTTTTGGGTAGAAAGAGAATGTACCTATCCTCCCTCCCTAGCCTCTATTTGAACCTACAAAAAGCCTATGATAGCCTTAAAAAAATCTTATGAGAATACCCTCATTCAATGGCCTTCTCTCCTAAATCACAGACATTTTTAGCCTTAATCTCTTAAATTAGGGATCCTTACAAAGCCCTTTTGGGGTTCATATTTCTCCTACTTGCACAATCGAGCTATTGTTCAATACACACATCCAGTGGAACCACTCATGAGTCAACAAGGAATGTCGCCTTACGTTTATTATGAAAAGCCTATACAAACTCATATGAGAGAGAGCCTGAGGATATAGCATATAATACAAAAAACAACCCATTTTAGGCAAGCACAGAGGAAGCTATGGATCCCTCATACATGGATCAACCGATAAGAAATCAATCCATAATGGGAAAAAAAATGCTCATGTCCATAGCAAACAAAATTACAAACTTAGAGGATATCCTCCTAGGAGAGGACAGCCAATGGGAAGCACGACCAACTACCCAATAGAAAGGTCCATGCTAAGAATCTTGAGGTGAGAGAGAAAAAATAAATGGGTTTTTCAATGGTTGTGCGAGAGATCACCTTATCTAACATTGTGACAATAACCCAAACAACAAGTGACTTTGAATGCCATTGGAGTTTGCCTTATTCTAGAGGATCTGAGTCAAAGCCGACAAATCCTGTCAAGGTGGTGACTAGAGCTGAATCTCAGAAAGCAGTCAAATATAAACCAATGGCTAAAACAGACTGAGTTCTAGAGTGGATCAGTGAGGACTCAACAAAAAGCATGGAAAGAAAAAATAGACATAATGAAAGCAAAGAGGCTAAAAGAAAAGGTTGTCTTGGAGATAGAACTAAATTGAATCGGGGAACATATCAAACGTAAATAAGAGAATAAGGATAATTTCAAGGAAGCGAAAGCATCAAAAACAATATCAGGCAGTTCGAGAAAGTGAACGAGCACTTAGATGCCATGTTTCAAATCTACAAGGTGAGGCTAAATAACAACCAAACACTAGAACAAATATTTTTGAACTTTTCACATCTTAAGATTGAAACAAAACAAATGGAAATGTGCAGAAGGCTGATAGAGATAGCTCTAGCTCCAATGGAGAAAGAACCATTGAGAATCTCTAAGCAAGTAGTGCATGTGCTAGAAAAGGAGAACGCAAGCACACGAAAAGAAGAAAAAACAAGTAAACCAACCAAAATGGGGACTTTCTCCACGAACAACTCCCAAGAAGCATGACAAAAGAAAACCTAACGACACAGCAGAAACTTCAATGAAAATCTCCAAAACTAAATGAAAATGGGAGTATAAAAATTGAAACATACGCTGAAAGAAATTTGGACAACTAAGGTCCAGAGGGAAGAGGAGTCCAACACAGAGAGATTTGAAGCACCCTCTCACTATGAAAAGGATACCATCGAAGATAGATATATCATAGTTCAGCAACAATGGAGGTAACTTAAAGAACACATAACATCGTATGATGGGCCTAAAAATGCAAAGAAAGATTGACGGGGAATTGACCTAGTTGAACTAGAATAAGAACGGAGATCGGCTTATATAGCTACAAATCTCATAGAAGAGGAAGTGAAGCTTTTGATAGCAAGGGTTTAAAGACATCGAGGGGACTGTTAAATCCATCGATAAGAATATATGGCCTATCATTAATGGATTGCTCTGAACCTTCATCTTTTTGCACGCGAATAACATCACTCACAATGATGTTCATGGAAGTAATATCTTCCTGCATTTTTTCTTGGGTTGGAGTATATGTGGGCAGATGTGATTGGGATAGTGCAACCTTGTTCCCCATAGAGAACACATTTTTGAAGTTGCCAAATCCTTTCCCATCAACAAGGGAACCCTGGAGCAAGCGATATTGGTGGGTGGCTCCCGAATGTATACCCACAAATCCTCTAGTCTACACGTGCAGTCAAGATATCTACTCCCTTTGAAAATTCATTCAAGAACTCCTGAAATATTTACCTAAGTATTGTGACACTAATTACATTGCTTTCCTCATACACTTTTACGAAGTCCTACGCACTTGTGTATCTCCCAATCCCACCCAGTGCAAGTCCTCACATGATCTCCTCAGCATGTTACAAGGCATTAGGCTTGTTGGTCGTACGCTCCCAGATAGTGCAGGCTTGAGGCCATTCAATGATTAAAATCATACCTTGTAATTTGAGAATGTGTCTATACTTTGCAATGAAACAGTTTTGTCTTGTAGTTTCATGCTATTTTATTCCATTGGTGTTGTCAAAGTGATGAGAGAGATGTGAATTTTAAAATTTTGTATGTTGAACATTGATTGTACCATCAATTGTATTTTTTTAATCAATGTGTATCTGTTCTTTTGATCTAATATTTTATTATTATGTGATTCGACAGGAAATGGCAGCCCCATTCTCTCCTCCCAATGTCGATGGTGAGCTCGACCACGAGGATTCCCAAAGCATCTTTAGAGAGGAGAGCCTACATTACGGGGCTCAAGACCTCTCCTTATTCTTTGTCGAGAGCATGGAGCCCAAGGGTTTGGAGGGCGAACCAATCATATTGGAGGACGTACGCAAGTGATGTCCCTCCTTTTTTGTGAAAGACGTACTGTTCAGGAGGTCAGGTCGTGCCAAGGCAAAGACACCATTGAAAATCTCATATTTACAACACAAAGGGCTTGTGCGTGTGTTGCTTATACGCTTCATCCAAAAGGAGCACAGTCTACCTAATAATAATCGAGTTACCATGTAAGTCTTCGTGCAAGATATATTAAAGAAGCCCGTCCTTTGGACAGATCCTCCTTTCAACACTGGTATCGGACTTGGAAGAGCTAAAGAACGGGCACAAGTGGATTGTGAGGAGGCAGACCCACTTGCACGAAAGAGGCAAGTGGTGCTCCTACCAGATGAGCATGAACAAATTGTTAATATTGTGTCTCATGGGACACTAGCCAGCCAAGAAGAGAGCGTTCTCTCACTACAAGAGAAGGTGGCAGCCGAAGAAGTAGGAGTAGTTGTTTTATTGAAAAAAATTGCTAGATACAAAGCGTGAAATGGTCCAAAGTATACTCCAGTCGCCCGTGTGGCTATCCTCGTGGGTGCATGAATGGGAGCATGTTACAAAAGACATACACAATGTCTATGGCAAGAGCAGGGCTTAATAAATTTTTGTGCTTTGAGCGAACAAAGTCATAAGAAGACCAATTTCACTCATAGCTACCACTAGATGCCGCGATCGAAATCACCATGGTCGCCACATGTTGTAACTCAACTACGTCTCCTCCATATTCTTTCCACCATACTGGGCCTAAAGAACATTTTATGCTATTAAGAACCCAAGGATCTGCGAAAGTTCCTTCCCTATTGGCATAATCCAGCCTCTATTGGAATGCATCCATGCCATCTTCGCCTGGCAACAACTGCGAGCAGACATTTCTAAAGTCTCTCATTACCTCTTTGTTGTAAGCTTGTCCGTTCATCTGAAACTTTGGATCCAAGAGAAGTGCAGCACCATGCAATGGTCTGTGCATTTGAGCCCATCGTTTCTCCACAAGTTGCACAATTTGTGTTCTCCCCCTTGCACTGTAATGGTTGTATTCTTTGGTTTGATGTATCGCCTCAGACATGATCCAATAAACCTTACCAATGACAAACTTATCTGTGTTGACAACCCTTAGTAGTTCCACATAGGGCTTACTAACCCCAACAAGTTTGTCAATGTTCCGCCAAAAGAGAGGAGATTGCACCAAGGACACACATTTTTGAGTTGTGTAATGGTGGCTTGGATACTTGCTAAGCCAAGCCTCCCAACGGTGATCTGCAACAGCTTCTGTAAGAGCCACTCGCACTTCAATGAGATTATTCAAAACATAGTATGTTGTAGCGAATTGTGTGGCACATAAAATTTAAAGTGCTTTATTTAGAGACTTGGAGTGAATGTCAATGTTCCGCCAAAAGAGAGGAGATTGCACCAAGGACACACATTTTTGAGCTGCTTCATGGTGGCTTGGATACTTGCTGAGCCAAGCCTCCCAATGGTGATCTGCAACAGTTTCTATAAGATCCGATGAGATTATTCAAAACATAGTATGTTGTAGCGAATTGTGTGGCACATAAAATTTGAAGTGCTTTTTTTCAGATACTTGGAGTGAAATAAAGCATATGTAAATGGATGTTCTTCTATAAACTTGACTACGTGATTGGTGTCAATAAGGAATTATTTTATGAATGATAATTTGCCCATATCCTTTAGGAGTAAATTTAGGGTGTGTGGTGTACATCCAAGCCATGTAATTTTTGAATACTTTTCCATAATGGCTAAACCCACTCCTTTGTAGTTGGAAGCATTTTTGTAACAATAGTTGTCACATTCTTCAATCCACCCAGTCGAGCGATAGCTCGCTCATATACCTTTGTCAAGTAAAGAGATACTTTGTCTTTCATTGAGGTATCAATGGCCTCCAAAAACATTGCACCTTTGGGACCAATTACCATGACATTAATCAATGGTTTTTTTTACAGCTCGTCCATCCGTGGAGTGCTATCGTACAGCCAAATGCTAGAATAAAGTCAAGCACCATTCGCTTAAGAATCGCTTCTATACGGATCTTGACTTTGTCCACATACTCTGTTCGGAGTTTATTATAACCAGGATAAATGAATCCTTTTTTTGTAGTTGACATTAGTGCATCTTTCAAAATAAGATTTCTTATGACATTAAATGGCATTCCACAAGCCATGAAGGCTTGTGTCCACTTTAGATGCAATTCGAGCATAACATTTGTTCATGAGAACCAAAAGACCCTACATGTATGTGTATATCTTATCCATACTTAGAAGTAGGAGACCCTTCTCAAACAACCAAGTATAGAAGTATTGCAATTTAAAGAACCTTTGGTAACCTTTTAATTGCACATAGAAACTTTTATTTTAATATTTTAAATCAATGTCTTATCTGCCTAGTGAATGATATGTTCCAAAAAATATGAACTAACACTGCATCTATGCACATAGTATAGCTATGATAGATTTTAATCATCAAAGATCACTTTTAGTATCTATTTTAAAACAAATAGAGCTAGGAGTACAGCCTCTAAAATTTAGAATTATGCATTTGCACTAAGACACTATAGCTAAAAAAATAGCTTCTAATGCTTAGAATTATTTATTTATCTATTCTAAAAGAAATAGAGCTAAGAGTATAGCCTCGAATGTTTAGAATTATACATTCACACTAAAACAATACAGATAAGAATATAGCCTTTAATGCTTATAATTATTTATTTATAGTAAAACAATAGAGCTAAAGTATAGCTTCTATTGCTTAGAATTATAGATGATTCAATCTACTTTTTTTATTTATAATGTTTTAACATTAGAAATAATCTATTTTCTCAATAAATTGAAGGATTTTTTAAGTTGACAATTCAACCTTTCTATGTCGGGGGTAACCTGACACTTTGGTGAAGGAATTGTCCCTAAAACACGTAAATTTGGGCTTTTTATACTATTTCAAAATCGATCGATACTGTTTCGATCTTTACATATCGATCAATAGTCTTTCAATCGATATTGTATCAATCCATAGTCTTTCGATCGATAGGTATATAGTAAAATGTTATTTTGAATAAAGATGACATGGCAACGAATAATACGCGTGAATAAATCTTTGAACCGTATTAATCGACCATTATTCACGAATAAAACAAATGTTGAATAATGAATCATGCAACCCAGGATGCAGGTTAGCTTAATCTAGGGAGAACAATATCAATTTTTTAATCATGTATTCTTTGTAGACCACCAGGTACTATTGTACTTAGTGAACAAACCATGCAATAATGGCCGAATAGTTTGATGTTTCCTTATATTGCTAGAGTTTGACTTCACGATAATAGTCAAGAAAGGGACTACTCATCAAAGGGCGGACCATTTGTCTCAAGATCCATAGAGAAGCGCTTCTTGGAGTTGACAATGACCTGCAAGAGTCATATCTTTTCACCATACAGATGGTAAGGAGGTGGAGCGAACATGTGATTCCATTGCTCAAACAAGCAGGACGTATAATAAAAATGAAAAATGACTTATTTATTTGCAAGTGACATGTAGAAAAAGGTAAGGGTTATGCAAAAATGACACATTTATAGACATTTCATTAGTTAAGTGCTATTATGAGCTATGGTCATTTATGCCCGATCGACTAGTATATGCCCAAGCACCATGTTTCTCGCATGTTTCTCGCATGTTTCTGTTCTGACCTGGTTCAACCACCTAAGGGGAGAAACCCGCTTGAAGAACCAAACATTTGCTTGCAGCAACCTACACAAGAGCACTTTTTGTAGGCCCTGTGTTGCCCAGTCTGAACAACACTAAGGCCGGGCAGTGGGTTTAGACGATCGCTGCGGAAATGTGCAAGCGTGTTCATTTTCGAGGGAGGCCGGAGGGTGTCGCCGAAAAAGTGGCGGGTCCGAAAAAGGAAATTGAGTTTTTTGGCCAACAAAATGATGTTGGCCGCCGTTTCGTCTGAACCCAGCCTAAAGCCGATTGGCAGGTGCTCACAGCAAACGCGCAGTCTGAATGCGCCGTAAGTGTATTTTGGCGGGAGATTCCCCTTCTCCTTCATCTCGTCAGGATAGGTTTTCTTTCAGTGCCAAATTCAAATCTTCAGAAAGGTTACGGCTCCGCCAGATGGATATGGCACCTGTCGACGTCTGTCTCAAGTCCTAACTCCTCACTGCGGAGTCCTCAGTCTCCCCGCTTGACGGCGCCCCTCCGAGCTCTGCTTTTGTCACCCGTATATTACTGCATGTTTGCTTGGCGAGTTGGATGCTCTCGTGCCTTCAGCTTCTGGAATCGGGAGACTGCAGCCGTCCCCAATCCTCTACAACATTCCCATGCGATACTGCAAGGACCCCTGCGCTGGATCTCGGACGGAGCTAGGCAGAGGTCCGGCATTGGAGCGACATGGCCGCATATCATGTCTACCATCACCATTGTTTCTGTGTTGTCTTCTTCCTTCTTCCCTCTGTCATCAGGGGCCGAAACCATAGGGAAGGCTAAATCAAGTTTTTTCACGTGTCTCTCCTTGTCTTCTCTGTAGTCTTGCTTTTAAGGGGAGGAAGAGCATGCCAATGCCAGTGTGTAAACTTTAGACTGATCACACATTAGAGGTAAAGTGCTACGTGGTTATGTTGAACATGTAGATTTGAAGTGATGTCGAAGATTAGTCAAACCTTCGTCGCTAAACAATTCTTCTTGTTCTTTAAAAGAGGAGAAACACTGCTTGGTTATGGATGGCAATGGATTGTCAGAGATACAATCTCTGCGTATAGGACTCCTTTTGAATCTGGGTCTCCACTCGTTCCAAAGGAAGAAATCATTGACAATGTTTTTGATGACCGTTCTTGTAGCAAGTTGGTATGTATCATGATTGTATCATGGTTTGTCAGCAATAGTCGCGATAATAGTTACGGATATATATCCGTGATTATTATCGCGTCTATCGTCGTGTCCCTTATCATTATACGGCTTCTCGAAAGGTGCTCATTGGGTGGCCTAAATGAGCATCTTTATCCTTGTGGGAAAACAAAACCAATGAAAATATGCTAGTATAAGTTCAGTGATGGTGAGTCTTATTTTTTCACTCTTCAAAATGATGGCAATGAATAAATAGCAATTTCACTATTATTTAGTTGACTCTTGATAGTGTTTCTTGTGATGGTAGAAGGATCTATTACTAATAAAAGACCATAAAAGCAAAAATAAATAGGTGACAAGATTGCTTTCATGATTAATAATGAGAAGCTCTTGGCTCGAGAAAATAAATCCCTAAAGGATAGTTCACCTACATGGGAGAAAATATTTCCATGTTAGCAAGAGGGAGTCACACATCCCACTTGTAAAAAAACATTTCTTTGTAGGAGATAATAATTCCTGAAAGAGAAAGTATACTACTATATCGGGTTCACTTATCCTCTTCAGTACCTCGTTAAAGTTATAGTCTTTCATATAAGAGAACTGTAGTCTTTCATATAAGGGAACTGCCAAAAAACTTCTTGTCGAAAGGGCTACGTAGCTAAATGGCAGGAAGAGATTGGTGCTTGCACTGCCTTGTGGCAATCGGGGACAAAGTGGATCCATGGTGCGTGGTTTCTTCTTTGCCAGTCGCCATGTACACATGCACTACTTGTTATGGAATTGATATTTTACTTTTATTGCAACTGACAGGTGATAAAGTCTTGACCGAGCTAGTCTATTGCAAAAGGATATTACATTTTATGGATATTTAATTATTCAAGTGCTCTTTATGACCTTTGGTAATTATGTCCGGCCGGCCTGTTTGTACTCATTTTTGGGCATTCAAGAAATCTATAAATAAATACGTGCAAGAGGAAAATGCTCACTCTTGCACGGGGGGAGATTGCACCTAGTGCTTGCGTTGTTCTTCTCTTATCTTCCCTCTTCTCTCTTGCCGTGCCGGCGTAGCACTCCACTCTAGGAGGTGCGCCTCCAGGCTTCCTTTCTCTCTCTCCCGCTCTCTATCTCTTTTTGTTCGCGTATATCGTCGATTATGTGCTTGTGGATTCACCAGGTATGGAGATTTGTCCGTTTTACGGCTTGTAGTATATTTTTCGGTCTTTTGCAGGGCAGCCACGCATCCCGTTGTAGCAGTGGTATCAAAGCGTAGGTGATCGCTCCTGACAAAATATGGATCATAGAAATGGTGACTGTGACACATTCGGAGCTAAATACTTTTCTATTAATTACTCATCTTTATTACCAATGATCTTCGTGCGCATCCATTAAGTAACTCATGTATGTATTTTGCTTGGAATGATGAAGCATGTTACAGAAAAGTTTGTATTTGAATAGTAGTTTTAATGTCATCAAAATTGTGAAAGAAACAGACAAGATCCCCTCTTGAAAGCGTGAGAGCATGGGGGTCAATCAATGAATCAATAGAAGTAGCATAAGAAATTCGAGAAAAATTGAGCATGACACTCTCTATGTAAACTAGATCTCTCGAGGCTAATGAGACATAAGAGAGCGTTGGTGGAATCAGGGCTAATGAGAGCCATGGTGAGTTGAGGTGCTCTCGCAAAGGTTCACTACTACAAACCAATGAAAAGCAGGCCATTGCAAAGACGCCGACGCCGAACCTAATGATTATAGCGAAGAGTAGTCCGAGGATGTGGGAGCGGACTTCCAAACTTAAGATTTGGTGAAGAAGTGCAGGCCACCCATAAGTAGGCCAAGTCACCTCAGCAACGGACTTGGCAGACCTGCAGCAAGGACGACCGAAACCCCCCCCCCCCCCCCCCCCCCCCCCCCCCCCCCCCCCCCCCCCCCCCCCCCCCCCCCCCCCCCCCCCCCCCCCTCCCCACCCTCCTTTTCAAATCGTGACACGGACCTGCAGGCAGCAGAGTAGGCATGAGACTACCCCCCCCCCCAACCCTCCTACAACGATTGGCCAACCAACTGTCCCAGCTAAGTTTCTGGCTCTCGCCATCACAGCCACCCAACCTTGCGTGCCCTTGCATGGACATTCTGTGGAGCTAAACTTTTCTAACTCAATTTGGTGCTTGTAAATTTTGGTTAATGGCTCGTGGCCTTCCCTGCCAACCAACACACCGTTAAGGTCTTGCTCTTGCGAGACTACCTTGCAATAGACAACTCAAGTAGTGGCACATATAGCACACCAGCCACAATAGTTGCAGGGGCTCATGCAACTCCACAGCCAGTGCATGCCTACCAAGATGGCGGCCCATGCAGCAGGCACAACCAATAGCCTATCTACACTCCTACGGCGAGTGGCCTACAGGTGCAAAGCGGAGACTGGAGTCCACAGGATCGTTGTGAGGGACACGCAGGGCATCCAACTAGTCAGCATGCAACCACGAACAACTGACCCCTAATTCCACTTGCATGCATCGTAGGCCCACTTCCCAACATCATGTGCGACTGATAGCTATCAGCGCATGAGTTGTTCTCGGCCAATCAAACCATCGGTATCTCTCTCTCTCTCTCTACCCCCCTCCCGCTCTCCCTTGACTTTCTCTCACTTCTGTCGCCCACACAATAGTGCCCCCCCCACCCCCTTGGAGACTACCTACCCTAGCGGATAGTGCCGCAGCTCCTCAGTGACTGGCGCAAGGAACATGCTCTCCTATTCGTCACCAGACTGGAGTGCAATCACATGATGCTACCGTGCTACCAGGGATTGGTGTTAGGAGCTATAGTGAGCACCCACTACTCTTTATATTTATGTTCCACACAATGTTGTCCGCACTCAAACCATGCAGACACTGTTGACTGCCATTTCTTTTTACTCCATATAGTATTTGGAGTAGCAAATGTTGGGCAAGAGACAACAGCTGATCATGCACGGATGGAGACCATCAACCGGAGACACACTTTTTGAGGTAACTTGCACGGAGAAATACCTTAAGCTTTATTGCAGCCCTGCATTTGGAGTACATGCAGAGAAATTGTCGACACAGAAACCGAAGAAAAGTGCGTGTGCAGAATCCTTTGGCATCTGAGGTCACAATAGACATGAAAGCGACAACGGGAAAACAATGTTAACTCAGTAAGACTAGGAATCAAAAGCGGCATATTTGTGCTACCTTTGACGACCATGTGAGTTCCTTGAATTGTGAGTTCCGCCCAGTCTCTCTCTCTCTCTCCCTCCACGTCTCCCACTGCGGGGCTGCCATAGACGAAGCATGGGAAATGATTGCAACACGTCCCCACAGACCTGGTTTGTTGCCAGTTGTTGCAGGTTGAGTCCAAGCTCGCAACCTAGTTCTCCTTTCTCAAGTGTTTAGTATTTCTCAATGTTCAGAGTTGGCGTCGCAGTAATGCTTGCACAATGCACTCCAATATTAGAATCTGCCCAGTTTGCATGCACAATGAACGAGACTCAGGGAGTTTTTAGTGGACGTGTCATCGACAAGCCACAGCTTGGAAGCTTGATAGAAGGGACATATGGGAAGTTCAGCTCTAAGAACAGCAAAACACAAAGCATACACACTAAATTTGTGGGGCGGTTCAAGTTTTCCATCGGCGACTGTTTTTATTATTATTATTATTATCGCACCATCATGTCTTGGTCCATCTCGGCAGTTCCTATGCTGAGCTGAGATGGCATTCTTAATTGCTTCATCACTGTCAATTTCTTTTTGATAATACATAGATATATATTTGCAGACCATCCTTCACCTTTCAAGTTATCCCACATGATTCTCCACTCATTCGGTGATTTTTTAAGGTCTCCTAAGATTGTTTCAATGCTGCTAAATTAACCCCGTATGGTAAGTTGGTTATCTTAATCTTCTTCCAAAGGCCTAAATCACCTATGCGATCAATGTGCTACAATCTTGTTGGATCTCCTACCATATCTGGGTACGAAATAAAAGACAGTAACATAACGGCTACACTGAACATCAGTGTCTTATGCGACTGGCTTGCATCGCGCACTGTCCGGGGATGTATTGCATCGGTCACTGAAGACCATCAACTCCACCATAATATAGTCATATTGGATGTCTCCCATGCCTTGCTAAAATAGTCCAGTTCCTCTGTTCAAGCCTCCATCACTGATGGGGTGGCCCTCATAGACATAGGCGTCTTATGCTCCCAAGCATAATGACTCTATTGATAGATTTACCTCTAGTATAGGGGACTTCTGACGTCTGTTGTACAACTTTCTCCTCTCCTACTGGGATCCACCAACGACTCACTTCACATTCTTGACTCTCACAAGGCAATATTCACAGTCCCACTACTCTCCTTATCTTTTCTCCTTGACAAACACAGCTCCTCCACTTACTAAGCACAACTAACACCTAGATATGGCCAGATCAATATCTCACTTGTATGTTTTCATTAATGACATAGAAGTCTTCCGCACGTCTTCTTGATTACACACTGTTAATGTATATTGAGACTGGCAAATAACTTCGATTGTTTTCAACATGTATATAACGCGTTCTTGAAGCATCTTTTACTTATTTTTGTAAACCTTGTCAAATTGATATTGATCTTCATTACATAAGTTTTGCCTAATTCCTCCACTAGTGATGCTATAAAATATTGTAGGATGTATTTCATAGTACACAGTTAGTAGTTTGCAACCAGCATAATCCAAATGGATAATTTCAAAGGAACAAGATCTTTTGCTTCTTTATCACAGTATGTAAAATTACCCATCCTCACATTGTCGCTTGCTGCTTCCCTTGAATGTAAATTTAAATTGAGCAACTTTATCATCAAGCTGATATACAACTACACACAATAGCTAATATGGATAGTGAGAAACAGTTTTGTGCAGCACTATGGGACCGCAACATACTCCAATTTGGGCACCATCAGTTCTGATATATTTTGTTTTGTTTTTTTCTTTATGTCTTGTCTCGTCCATTGGTCACATGTACATAGATTCATCGATTTAGGCAGTGTGTAAATGCTCATCCTAGTGCAGATTCACCGATTTAGGCAGCACATTGATAAATTATAGATTCATGGTTTTTAAACCTTTACCATGTGCAGATTCGCCGATTTAGACAGCATTAGTGCGGATTCACCGATTTAGGCAGCATGTCTTATTGGTGTAGATTCGCCAATTTAGGAAACACCGATCACAAAATCATATTGCAGGGCTGGCCACCACTACAACTGGTATGATTTTGTTACCCGAGTATACAAAATGAAGGATATTTGGATTTAGATTTGGATTTATGTTGACAGATATTTGGATTTGGATTTCGAAAGGGTATATGATGATTTTTTGTCATGCAGTATTTATGGAATTGGACTTGAGAATGATGAGAATTGATTATTGAACGATGAGTGTGACCAATGATATCCTTATTATATCATCAGGGTATGACATATACTACTTATTCTAGTGGTATGGGACACTAGAATAGGTAGTATGTGGATGACGGTAGGCATGAGCAATGTTGTCTAATTTTATGGATTTTTCTTTTACTATTTGATACAAATTTCTAATCATTGTTTTTGACAAGTATTGTTTGCAGATTTTTATCTTCGCAACTGAGGGCAGTTGCTTTCCAACGGAGAGGTATGTTATGGAATTGATGTCTTAGTTTTATTGCAACTGACAAGTGGAAAAGGCTTGACCGAGCTAGGCTATTGCAAAAGGATATTACATTTTATGTATATTTGATTATTCAAGTGCTCTTTATGAGCTTTGGCCAATTATGTCCGGTCGGCCAGTTTGTACTCATTTTTGGGCATTCAAGAAATCTATAAATAAATACGTGCAAGAGGAAAATGCTCACTCTTGCACGCGGGGAGATTGAACCCAGTGCTTGCATTGTTCTTCTCTCCTCTTCCCTCTTCTCTCTTGCCGTGCCAACGTAGCACTCCGCTCTAGGAGGTGTGCCTCCAGGCTTCCTTTCTCTCTCTCCCGCTCTCTATCTCTCTTTGTTTGCGTATATCGTCGATTATGTGCTCGTGGATTCTCCAGGTATGGAGATTTGTCCGTTTTATGGCTTGTAGTATAATGTTTTCGGTATTTTGCAAGGCAGCCACACATCCCGTTGTAGCACTACCATGTAGAGGTGGATTGACAAGTGGCTTGGAAGCATGCATCAAGGGACGGAGAGAGTGACAGAGAAAGTCAGACTGCGACTCGATGTAGTAGGTGGCTGCCTTTGCATGCAAGTCAATGGATGTAGGTTTGTGTGCATGTGTGCTGAGAGAGAGAGAGAGAGAGAGAGAGAGAGAAGAGAGAGAGAGAGAGAGAGAGAGAGAGGATTTGCATGGTTGTCAATTGAGTGTGGTCACTTGTGTAGCAAACGAAGGGGAAGAGGAAAAAGGGTTGTCGGTCGACTAGCCAATGTAGAGAGAGAGACAAAAAGATTGTGACGGATCACTCATCGACTGGTTGGTCCAGGCCATGCATACCACAGAAGGAGGGGAGCAAGACTAGAAAGCAGCAGAATGTAGCCTGCATGTGAGGGAAATAGAGAGTGTTGGCTGATGGTTGGCTAGAGAGACAAAGGGAGAGAGAATGCGAGCAAGTCGAAACACAAGTGAGATGGTGTTATGGAATTGATATTTTACTATTTTATTGTAGCTGACAGGTGGAAAATACTGGACCGAGCTAGGCCTATGCGAATGAAAATATATACATTGTACATTTTATTATTCATTCTCTCTTTTATGAGCTTTGGCCATTTATGACCGGCCGGCCAGTCTGTAACCAATATGACCATTCAAGAAATCTATAAAACAAATACGTGCAAGAGGTCACTCTTGCACGGGGGGGAATTGCACCCACTGTCTGTCTCATTCTTCTCTCCTCTCTCGCCGTGCCAAGCGTAGCACCCTGCTCTAGGAGGTGCGTCTGTGCCTATTCTCTTCCTCTCTCTCTCGCTTGCTGTCTCTCTCTGTTCGCGTACAACGTTGATTATGTGTTAGTGGATGCGTCAGGTATGCAGATTCGTGTATTTCGTTGTATATAGCATAGTATTTGTATATTTTGCAGGGGCGCCACGACCTCCGTCGGTAGCAGTGGTATCAGAGCGTAGATCAACGCTCCTGGTGTACATGAATCATGGCAACAAGGATCTCTATGCACAATTAACATGAAGATAAGTTTTCTCTTTTATGATTATCTCTAATTTTATTTCACGATTTTTATCTGCTCTGGGATATGAAGAGTTTTTTTTTTCTGTTATTGAAAGCCTTCATGCAAGTATCAAGTAGGAGGTTGAATAGAGCCTATGTGTACTATTTGATTAGTCGACATAGGCTATTGTAGAGTATAAGATATGGTATTTAGATAGGAGCATATATGTGTAGGAATCATATAATTTCCATTGTTTTACTAGTAATTTTGTACGAATGTTGACTGAGTTTGAAGGAATAGAAGACGGGAACAGAGAAGAAGAGCCGTTATCAATGAATTTTAGTGCTCTAGGAACCATCTCAGGAGTTCGAGAAGGCGAGGCATCCGAGCAATTTTTCTCATTAGTATCACGAGAAACATCCCTTAAGGAAAATATTAATAATAATGGATTTTTTATTTTTTCCAACAATTAAGGATGTAGGATACGCAGTAGCCACAGGGTCCGAGCATAAGCGCAGGGCTGTTAGCAGCAAAAGCGTGTTTTTTTTGTTGTCGCCTCCTCTCCCTCTCTGTCTCTGTGTTGCGCCAGCCTCATAGGCTGTTGGGGGGGGCGCCACACCACCTGGCGAGGATTCAGCAGGCCCTACCGGTCGTACATGACGTGGAAAATCAGCCTCCATTGGCCCTCTTCTGGACGTTCGGCCTTTTAGCCCGCAACCACTGCCTGTGTGGAGGTTGCTACGCAAGATACACAAACAGTGTATCTTTCTTGGTTTACCTACTTCTCCCACCTCCCAGTCGCTGCACTCTCAACCTCACCTTTATCTGTGGCGACTCTGCCTACCCAACACCCGGACATCGCTAAACCAATTTCTCTCTCTTTCTCGAATGCCAACCACATCATCGGTGTCAACAATAGCTAGCAAACAATCGTCCCATGCAGCGCTAGCAATTCAACAAAATCACGACAGACCCTCAACCTTCCACAGACCATGCAGAAATCCGTGACGATCAGTTTTCTCTCTCTCTCTATCTCTCTCTCTCTCTCTCTCTCTCTCTCTCTCTCTCTCTCTCTCTCTCTCCAATTGACATCGCACTCCCTATCTCTCTCTGAGTTTCTGCCCGTCACCAACTCATGTTCACTTACCCTCCTCTCTCTCTATCACTCTCCCCACCATGTAATCAGTATCGTTCACTTCAGAGCTGCTTTGAGCCACTCGACTCCTTCAAACAACCACTCGACTGCAGCACCTAGAATCTTTGCATGGCTATCAACTGTGACCACTCGAACTAACTGCCCCACTCGCATGCAGCTACTGGCACCCATATTTTGAGGCTGCCATTCCATTTCTCTCTCTCTCTCTCCCATGCCGCCACAATTTAAATGTCCTTCTCTCTTACACACACACGGAATCTTCAACCACCCCACCCCACTTCTCACCCCATGAGAGCATTTGAATGCTGCATTTCATTAGACTCCACCTCCTGCAAGTCTCAATCCAACAGCCTGATCTCGGCTCTCGCTCTCTCTCTCTCTCTCTCTGGCGTACATAGCAGCTATACACACACGCACTTCAATGATCAAGACCAGCACCTACTGCAGCATTCTAACGTTGTCTTGCTGTTGTGTCATCATTTTTTGGGTGGACAATAAGTCCATTTCGGACACCACTGGGCTCCAATACCTAGAGATGTCCCAATTCTGTTTGCATAATTCTGACCTACTGTCAAATTGGTGCTAGGATGGTGTCGAATCTATTGCTGCAAAATGGTGAATTGGGCATTCATGAGGTCTAGGATCTCTTCAAGGGTGGCCATGCCAAGACGCACAAAGTCTCTCTTGATTCCCTCTGCCAATCGCAATGCACTCAGTTGGCACATGATGAGTTGGAAGACTTGCTCATGGGCTTCAACACTCCATGAGAATGATGCAGTACTTTGTGACGGTGCTCGTTACAACACATCCTTGGGCATTAATGTTGTTGATGGCGATTAGTCTATCGTGTTTTTTTTTTTTTTTTGGGTTTAGCTTCAGCGTTTTTAAAATTTAATATTTTAATGTACTTCATTTTATTTTGTATCCACACATTGGATTAGATCGATAAGAACTGTCAGAGTTTTGATCCCCTGGACTTTTGACTTCATTTCATTTCGCTATCTCTCTGCCCCCTCCCAGTACTACGGCTACTTACAAAGGTGGCCATTGATGAAGCTCTTCAGTGAGCGACCTGCGCAATCCTTTCTAACTACTGACTTGCAAATGATGATGCTGATTTTAATAAACGAGTTTAGTCTTATTTTTAAGTATTTCACATTAGTTCATTTCATTTTGTACCCATACATTGTATTAGATGCACCAAGATTGTATCATTTTGTTCTCATAGCTAATTTTATCTTTTGCAAACTACTAATATAACATTTCATTTCATTTCTATCTCTCCCGATCGGGCAATAAATCTTTAATGTCTCTTACGATAGTTTCCTTTTGATGTTACGCTTCATAGCTAGCAACGATCAATGTCGGACACTAGTGGGGCTTGATGCGGCTCAAGCTATTAGGCACAATTGAATTTATTATTATTATTATTTTAAATAGTAAATTAAAATACAGTATATAGAGAAAGAGATTATTATATACAGTTTTATATATTTGATGTTATTGGTTAGAACGTAGATAAGCAATATGTTTATATAGTTTATTAGTAGTTATGTAGTCGTTTATTATATATCTAGTAAAATATGCTTATTAATTCCACCTATGCTATTTTGAGCAAGCTTTCAATGCGACCCCTCTATCCTGATTGTATTTTTTGCACACCATCCATGGCCATTACTTGTGACCACAGAAACACACCTACTGTATGAGTGTCTCGTTAACACGCAAACTGGTATCCCCCCTTGTGTGATCCTTATTCTTCTATCCCAACTAATTACAATACTTCCCTTAATTTTGACTAACAAGGCTCTATCTCTTGTGGTTTGCATAATGCTGGATCAATCTACTGTGTATAGTATGGCCTTTGCATGAGGTATGCTCATGATACCATGAGTAAACATTAGTATGGTCGTGATATCATGACAAAACACTAGTTAATGTCCTTAATTACACAAAATTCTTTTTTATATTTTTTAAATTTATTTTTATTTTTTTAATACAGTATTAATCACTTTAGAAATAATAGTTTGCGATATCAAAGGGTTGCTCATTTATTCAAACAAAAACAATCGACAATATAATAATTCCATCTCACTTTCTAATTGATCCAAGGCTAATCATTGTAAATGACTTTTGCTAGTTACAATTGTCTCCTACTTCTACCTCTTTCCCCACGCAAACACTGGTCCATATTTCCGATGCAGTACATCATTGAGAGTCTAATGATTTACAGAGAGAAAACAAGTAAGTTCTCTCCGCATTTTTTCATTTTGATTTTGAAAATGTTATCGAAAACACAAGTAA
The DNA here is from genome assembly GCF_014529385.1 of Adiantum capillus-veneris. Lineage (NCBI taxonomy): Eukaryota > Viridiplantae > Streptophyta > Polypodiopsida > Polypodiales > Pteridaceae > Adiantum > Adiantum capillus-veneris. The sequence continues at coordinate 60,577,202 of NC_140940.1, read as the reverse complement.
TCATACACTAATAGCACTCTCTCAACTATTATATATGATACCAATCGTCCTCCACATATCTACTAATCCCATTCCACAGAGAACAACACGATTACATAAATTCAACACATCTGGCTTGCTTATAAGCCTGATTCATATCTATTTTTATTTATTTTGAAAGAAGGCATGGCCCTTTTACTTACCTGCATTCTCTGACATGGTGCCAATACTTATATTACATGAAATTACTATTGTGATCATTTCACATTGAGCTATGCAGCTACTCACATGAACCTAGGTGCCTTCAGTTAATGAATAACAGTTTGTAAGTACGTTGTTACTCAACCTTACTACAATGTGGTAGGAACTAGGTAGTACATTTTTTTAATGTTTTTTATGCCTCGCCTAGTCCATTGGTCACAGACACACAGATTCGCCGGTTTAGGCAGTGTGTAGATAGTCATCTTGGTGCAGATCCGCCGATTTAGGTAGCACATTGATACTTTACAGCTTCATGATTTCTAAACTTATACCACATGTAGATTCGCCGATTTAGGCAGCATTAGTGCAGATTCGCCGATCTAGGCAGCACGTCTTATTGGTGTAGATTCGTCGATTTAGGCAACACTAATCACAAAATCATGTTGCAGTGGCTGGCCACGACTGCAACTGGTATGATTTTGTTACCCGAGTACATAATGAAAGTGATTTGGATTTGGACTTATATTGTGAAATTGGAATTTGATTGGGAGTTGTTATCTTATGATTATTTTATCACAGCAGTGTTTATGTGATGAGACTTGACATTATCAGATTGATGATGAGTGTGACCAATGATATCCTGATTCATCACGGTATGACATATACTGCTTATTCTAGTGGTATGGGACACTAGAATAGGTAGTATGTGGATGACGGCAGGCAGAAGCAATGTTGACTAATTTTATGGATTTTTCTTTTACTATTTGATCCAGATTTCTAATCATTGTTTCTGACAAGTATTGTTTGCAGATTTTTATCTTCGCAACTGAGGACAGTTGCTTTCCAACGGAGAGGTATGTTATGGAATTGATATTTTACTATTTTATTGTAGGTGACAGGTGGAAAAGACTGGACCGAGCTAGGCCTATGCGAATGGAAATATATACATTGTACATTTATGACCGGCCGGCCAGTCTGTAACCAATATGACCATTCAAGAAATCTATAAAACAAATACGTGCAAGAGGGAAATGGTCACTCTTGCACGGGGGGAGATTGCACCCAGTGTCCGTCTCATTCTCCTTCCTCTCTTCTCTCCTCTCTCGCCATGCTAGGCGTAGCACTCCGCTCTAGGAGGTGAGTCTACGCCTATTCTCTTCCTCTCTCTCGCTTGCTGTCTCTCTCTGTTTGCGTAAAACATTGATTATGTTCTAGTGGATGCGTCACGTATGCAGATTCGTGTATTTCGTTGTATATAGCATAGTATTTGTATATTTTGCAGGGGCGCCACGACCTCCGTCGGTAGTAGATGGCATGTTAGTGGCGCCCGGTTAACGCTCACTTTATGCCAAGGCACATGGTGGGCACTACATGACAAGGGAATGGTAGGCACAACTGCATTACAAGTGGGCGGGGGCAATATCTCATGTGCATGTAGTATACCTTCATGTTGTTGGATGGTACGTAGGACGCCATTTAGTAGTCCTCCCTAGATGGAGATGTTGCCACAATTGTGTTGTTCTGGGTCCAAGGCACCCATATTGTGGTAACAGAAAAATTGGCTATGACCATGTTGTTTGCTCCATTACCATGTTATCCCCTTGGCAATCAGTGGTGACGTTGATCAGCGTGCTCCCAAAGGCTATATTCATCGCTTCTACAGAAGGGGAAAAAAAAGTAGGACAAATTCTTCCTTTTCGTCCTCTAATTCTAATTCTGTGATCAAATGTGGTGGAAAGTCCAACTTCTCAAACTTACTCTTCTCCCCCAAGAGAGCCTCATTCACTTTCGAATCTCATGGAACGGCTTTATTACAAATCCTCTACTTTTTCTACTTTGTTACAACCTCTCTACTACAATGGGAAAATAGGGTGGCTAGTTGTACCCCCCTTTTTCTAACCGATGTTTTGTTTTCATCAAATTATACTAAAACTTGTCTGATTACTTCTTCGTTCAGCAAGTCTTTTTCTACTTTCCATGCTAATCGACATCAACCAAACTCTAATAAAATTAGTTTTTTCTTTTGTTCTCTTCTACTAATACATAGATCTCCTACTATTATGTAGACCTTGCACTTATCTACTTTATGAAAAGATACACACAAAATCTTGTTTACATTTATCTATAATGATAAAGCAATAAGGAAAATAAAAAATTCAAGGTAGAAAAAAGAAGAAAAATCAGCTCTCCTATGTTGTTTGACCTTAATTGTGCTCTCCATAATTGTGATTGTGTTACTAGTAACATAGCCAAAACTCTGATACCACTGCTACAGTTGGAAGCACAGAGAGTCCTGCGAAATAAAGAAATAGCTAGACAACAAAAATGATAAATTGGCATACCTAGATAGTTGAGGGAGCAGTGGTATCAAGGCTTTGGCTATGCTATCAGTAACATAGCCAAAGCTCTGATACCATTGCTACAGTTGGAAGGAAAGAGAATCTTGTAAAATAAAGAAAGAGCATGCTATAGACAACGAAAATGATAAATCTGCATACCGAGATAGTCGCATGAGCATATAATCAGTCTATACATGATCTCAGAACGACAGAGAGAGAGAGAGAGAGAGAGAGAGAGAGAGAGAGAGAGAGAGAGAGAGAGAGAGAGAGAGAGAGAGAGTACTTGATGCAATCTCTTCCTTTGAACCATCAAAAAGAAAAGGCCATAGGAAATCCTATGCCGCGTGGAAGAGGTCGTCCAAGCTCAAGAAATTCAAAGAGGGAGGGAAGAGCATCTCTTTACTTACCTACGATGGCACTTTTGGTGCTATGGACAAAGTCAAGCATCATTCGCTTAAGAATCGCTTCTATACTGATCTTGACTTTGTCCACATACTCTGTTTGCATTTTATTATAACCAGGATAGAGGAATCCTTTTTTTGCAGTTGACATTAGTGCATCTTTGAAAATAAGATTTCTTATGACATTAAATGGGATTCCACAAGCCATGAAGGCTTGTGTCCACTTTAGATGCAATTCAAGCATGTCCTGTTGAGCGAATGTTGCGTGTAGAGTCCCAGGTGTAGTGGCTCTGTTGGATGTCCCGCGACTTGCATCCATCCCTCCCATGGCACCATTTGCAAAAGTGTAAGGACTTTGAGGTGTTTGGGTTGTTCGCATTGAAGGTCCTTGGCTAGCTCGCACGTCCTCTTGATCTACACTCACTTCTTCTATGTTGACAGATGACCCACGTGTCATACCTTTCTGTCTCTTAGGAAGAAGTCATGCCCATTTACATCTCTTTACATACCCTGCAAAATGGACCCATATGTCTTTAGGTGGTGCTCCACATTCTTCCACATTGGGGCTAGTGCCAAATAAATGTTCCTTGATGCAAGTTGCATTGCCGTGCCACTTATACCCACAATGTTTGCATTCCACAAACAAAACTTATTTTTCTTTCTCTATTTTCTTTACATATGTCCACTCTTTTCCTCGCACCATGGTTTTTGAGTTCAACAAAATATTTCCTACAATCAATAGATACACTATGATTATAAGTTTTCACCATAATCGCGCAATGAGAAAGATAAACGGCTATAGATATGATGTTCTAAATTAAACTGATGAATGAATAGTGTTAAGATAATATTTCAGGAAAAATCACCAATGGATATGACATTCCTAGCTACTAGGAGGTAAAGAGCGTTTTCTCAAGACCACCTAGATGAGCGATGGATTCATCTCACATTCCACTATCTATGGCTCTTGGAGGTAGGAGCTACTACTTAAACAGAACCAATCGACCCTAAAATAATTGAGATCTCTAATTTCTATATCAACATAGAGGTAAGAGCATGAGCTCGATAACATCCATGTAACTCCTAAGTACTATGCATGACAAACTCACTAGGAGGTAAGAGCTTTCGCTCGATCACAAATTAGTGAATTCTATAGGTAATCCACCATATTCACTTAGAGGTAAGAGCATAACCTCGATAACAATCAATTGAATCCTTCTTTATACCTTAAACCTCACTTGGAAGTAAGAGAATCATCTCATATTAACCAAGAGGCACTAAGTGGACCTATTCTATGTCTATATCGAGGTAAGAACATCTGCTCATGAGAACCAAAAGACCCTACATGTATGTGTATATCTTATCCATACTTAGAAGTAGGAGACCCTGATCAAGCAACCAAGTATAGAAGTATTGGTAACCTTTTAATTGCACATAGAAATGTTTATTTTAATATTTTAAATCAATGTCTTATCTACCTAGTGAATGATATGCTCCAAAATGTATGAATTAACACTGCATCTATGCACATAGTATAGCTATGATAGATTCTAATCATCAAAGATCACTTTTAGTATCTATTTTAAAACAAATAGAGCTAGGAGTATAGCCTCTAAAATTTAGAATTATGCATTTGCACTAAGACACTATAGCTAAAAAAACAACCTCTACTGCTTAGAATTATTTATTTATCTATTCTAGAAGAAATAGAGCCAAGAGTATAGCCTCGAATGTTTAGAATTATACATTCAATCTAAAACAATATAGATAAGAAGATAGCCTTTAATGCTTATAATTATTTATTTATAGTAAAACAATATAGCTAAAGAATAACTTCTATTGCTTAGAATTATACATGATTTTATCTACTTTTTTATTTATAATGTTTTAACATTAGAAATAATCTATTTTCTTAATAAATTGAAGTATTTTTTAAGTTGACAATTCAACCTTTCTATGTCGAGGGTAACCTAACACTTTGGTGAAGGAATTGTCCCTAAAACACGTAAATTTGGGCTTTTTATACTATTTCAAAATCGATCGATACTGTTTCGATCTTTACATATCGATCAATAGTCTTTCAATCGATATTGTATGGATCCATAGTCTTTCGATCGATATGTATACAGTAAAATGTTATTTTGAATAAAGATGCCGTGGCAACGAATAATACACGTGAATAAATCTTTGAACTGTATTAATCGACCAGTATTCACGAATAAAAAAAATGTCGAATAATGAATCATACAACTCAGGATGCAGGTTAGCTTAATCTAGGGAGAACAATATCAGATTTTTCATCATGTATTCTTTGTAGATCACCAGGTACTATTGTACTTAGTGAATAGACCATGCAATAATGGCCGAACAGTTTGATGGTTCATTATATTGCTAGAGTTTGACTTCACGATAATAGTCAGGAAAGGGATTACTCATCAAAGGGCGGACCATTTGTCTCAAGATCCATAGAGAAGCACTTCTTGGAGTTGACAATGACTTGCAAGATTCATATCTTTTCACCATACAGATGGTACGGAGGTGGAGCGAACATGTGATTCCATTGCTCACCATTGGTTCTATACAACTTGAAAGGCATTCATCAGTCATTCAACAAACAAGCAGGACGTATAATAAAAATGAAAAATGACTTATTTATTTGCAGGTGACATGTAGAAAAAGCTAAGGGTTATGCAAAAACGACGGATCCCGGCCTAAAGCCGATTGGAAGGTGTTCAGAGCAAACGCGTAGTCTGAATGCGTCGTAAGTGTATTTTGGCGGGAGATGAAGCTTCTCCTTCGTCTCGTCTAGATAGGTTTTCTTTGAGCGCCAAATTCAAATCTTTAGAAAGGTTATGGCTCCGCCAGCTGGATATGGCACCTGTCGACATCTGTCTCGAGTCCTCACTCCTCACTGGGGAGTCCTCGGTCTCCCCGCTTGATGTCACCCCTCCGAGCTCCATTTTCTATGGGAGTCTGAGCTCGGTTCGTACCCCTGCTCTTTCGTGACCCGTATATTACTGCACGTTTGCTTGGTGAGCTGGATGCTCTCGTGCCTTCGGCTTCAGGAATCGGGAGCCTGCAGTCGTCCCCAATCCTCGACAGCATTCCCATGCGATACTGCAAGGATCCCTGCGCTGGATCTCGAATGGAGCTAGGCAAAGGGCCAGCTATGGACACGCAGCAGCGCAGGCTGAAAACGGCAACAGACAAGGGGAAAACCAACGTCGAAGAGTAGTTGTGGCAACACAATCACAAGAAGTTTTGGACAAATTCTCACAATAATTCCCAAATTCTGACTTATCTCAACATCATGAGCTTCTGTGAGGGTGGCACCGCATACCTAGCTAGGTAGGATTGGGGGTAGGCCCCCCCACCAGTGAGGCCGGCGGTCCCCTGTCCCCAATTGTACCTAGCTAGGTATGCGGTGCCTCTCGAGCAAAAGCTCATGATGTTATGCATTGTATGAAAAACACTCAAAAAGGCTCCGTTTTCTTACATGAGAAATTTTTCAAATCTTCTTCTGAATGCAGGGAGCTGGTGGAATCTGGCGAGGTGGTCGCATATCATGTCTACCATCACCATCGTTTCTGTGTTGTCTTCTTCCTTCTTCCCTCTGTCATCAGGGGCCGAAACCATAGGCCGGAAGGCTAAATCAAGCTTTTTCTCGTGTCTCTCCTTGTCTTGTCTATAGTCTTGCTTTTAGAGGGAGGAAGAGCATGCCAATGCCGGTGTGTAAACTTTAGACTCATCACACATTAGAGGTAAAGTGCGAAGTTGTTATGTTGGGCATGTAGATTTGGAGCGATGTCGAAGATTAGTAAGACCTTCATCACTAAACAATTCTTCTTGATCTTTAAAAGAGGAAAAACACTGCTTGGTTATGGATGACAATGGAATGTCAGAGATACAATCTCTGCGTATAGGACTCCTTTTGAATCTGGGTCTCCACTCGTTCCAAAGGAATAAATCATTGACAATGTGTTTGATGACCGTTCTTTCAGCAGGCTGGTATGTATCATGGTTTGTCATCAATAGTCGTGATAATAGTTATAGATATATATCCGCGATTATTATCGCGTCTTTTGTCATGTCCCTTATCATTATACAACTTCTCGAAAGGTGCTCATTGGGTGGCCTAAATGAGCATCTTTATCCCGCGTGAGAAAACGAAAACCAATGAAAATATGCTAGTATAAGTTCAATGATGGTGAGTCTTATGTTTTCACTCTTCAAAATGATGGCAATGAATAAATAGCAGTTTCACTATTATTTAGTTGACTCTTGATAGTGCCTCTTGTGACAGTAGAAGGATCTATTACTAATAAAAGACCATAAAAGCAAAAATAAATAGGTAGCAAGATTGCTTTCATGATTAATAATGAGAAGCTCTTGGCTAGAGAAAATAAATCCCTAAAGGATAGTTCACCTACATGGGAGAAAATATTTCCATGTTAGCAAGAGGGAGTCACACATCCCACTTGTAAAAAAACATTTCTTTGTGGGAGATAATAATTCCTTAAAGGGAAAGTATACTACTATATGGGGTTCTCTTATCCTCTTCAATCCCTCGTGGAAATCTCTGCCCACATAATTTCCGAATTTCAACTTCAAAAAAAAACGTGTGAAAGTTGTAATCTTTCATATAAGGGAATTTCCAAAAAACTTATTGTCGGAAGGGCTACGTTATGCAAGCCGCAACGAGGCTAAAATTGCTTTGCTGCGTAAAGAGCTAGAGTCGAAGATTATGCATGAGGAAGATGATATGGACACTTTCCTTGCTAGTGTCAAGGATATCAATGAGCAACTCATTTCTGCAGGTGAAGTCATTTCAGACAGTTTCCTAGTGCAGATTGTTCTTGATGCCTTACCAGATTCCTACCAGACTTTTGCTAGTACTTGGAGACTGATGACCCAAGGAAATCCTGAAGTTGTCAAGTTTGATGCATGATGCACATTGCTGTTGCAAGAGTCACTGTCCAGAAAAAACAGGACTAGACAGCGTGCAGTTGAACAGGCTTTTATTGCTTCTCAAAGAAAGGGTGGTAACAGCAATGCAGACACTTCTTATGGTTCTGCTGCGAGTGGCAAAAATTATGTTCCTAATGCTTCTGCTGGCAGTACTTCGTCTGGCAATTCTGGTGATAAGGGAAAAAAGAAGATGCGTTGCCATTATTGTAAAGCCAATGATCACTTGATCAAGTCGTGTCCTAAGTTGAAGGCCAAAGAGGCTAAGAAGAAAGATGGTGGTTCCAATGCAAATGCTGGTTCCACTACAAATGCACCCATTGTTGAGTCTTCTGTGAAAGGAGACTGTGTTGCTGATGTTGAATGTAGAATGGGCTTTTAGCGCAGAGTGCACTTACAATCCTGTTGTCCATGATGCATGCTTGTCAGTTGCTGCAGATTCACATGTGTGGTATTTCGATAGTGGTGCTACAAAGCACATTACCTCACATCGTGAATTGTTTACCTCTCTCGAGTCTGTCCCTCATGGGAATTCAGTCACTTGTGCCAAAAATGCCTCTTATCCAGTTCAGGGAGTTGGAAAGATTGTGCTCACTGCTGCTAATGGCAGTTCCTTCACACTTGTTGATGCACTTTATGTACCTGGGATCAAGAAGAATCTCTTGTCTGTATCCGCACTTGCTAGACTTGGACTTGTAGTCAAATTTGTGGATGACAGATGTACAGTTCATGATCTCAGTTTTGGTGATGAAATTGTTGCATATGGGCTTTTGTGCCGTGGGCTGTATAAGCTCACTTTGTATGACAAGTGTGGAAAAAACTTTGCAAATGCTGTTGCAGATTCAAGGGCTATTTCAGATGCAAAACTTTGGCATGCACGTTTTGGTCATCTGAATTTTGTCAGTTTGCTGCGTTTGCAGAAATCTGATATGGTTGCTTCTTTGCCACCTCTTGAAGCACCTGTCAAACATGTTTGTGAAGGCTGTATTTTGGGTAAGATGCAACGTTCTAAATTTCCAAAGGATGGTTCAGTTCGGGCCACATGCAGGTTGCAACTTGTGCATAGTAATGTTTGTGGGCCCATGCAAACTCCGTCCTTGGGCAATTACCTGTACTTCATGACTTTCATTGATGATTAATCCAGGCATGCATGGGTATTTCCACTTAAAGCGAAGTCCAAAGTTTTTATGTGCTTCAAACAATTTCTGGCTATGGCTGAAAATGTCTTGAAATGTACTATGGGCACCCTCCGTTCCGATCGAGGGGGGGAGTATATGTCTCATGAATTTAATGCATTTCTGGCTAGTCGTGGGATAAAACACCAATGTACAGTGCCTTATACACCTCAGTAAAATGGTGTTGCTGAGAGGAAAAACAGGTCACTGACGGAAATGGCACGATGTATGGTCAAAAGTCAAGCTTTACCGCATTCTTTTTGGCTTGAGGCCATCATGTGTGCCACTAATGTACTTAACAGGTGTCCTACGAAAGCTTTGCAGTCTATTACTCCACATGAAGCATGGCATGATAGAAAGCCTTCTATTGAGCACATGCGTGTTTTTGGCTATTTGGCATATGCTTTGGTGCCACAAGTGCAACGAAGAAAATTGGATGATAAGGCTGTCAAATGTATTTTTGTTGGTTACAGTGCTGAAACCAAAGGTTACAGGTTGTATAATCCGCAAACAAAAGTTTTTTGTTTCACGGGATGTAGTGTTTGTGGAAGATTCTGTTCAACCCTTGCTGTCATGTACTAGAGACACTAATGTAAGCTCACAGGACATTTATGACACTTTGTTGCCTCTTTTCAGTGGTGGAAATACGAATGTAAGTTCCAATGAGGCAAATGTACAGCCTATGGGGGTTTCTGAAAATGTCGTAGATCAGCCTATTACTGATGCATATGTACATGATGTACTTGATGAGGAAAGGGCTGAAAATGAGCAGGCTAGAGGTATGCCAAAATGGCTGGTGCACACTTTGCGTGACAGTAAATTGGATGCACCTTTGTCTAGTCGTACTCATTCAGGCTCTCGCCATGCATATTATGCATCAGATTGTTATGCTTTGGCTGTGTCTAGCTTACATGATGTTGAGGAGCCTCTGACTTTTGATGAAGCACAAAATTCAGAAAATTGGATGGCTGCCATGCAATCAGAATATGATGCACTTATAGAAAATGACACATGGACTTTATGTGATTTGCCTCCTGGCAAAAAGGCCATTGGTACGAAGTGGGTTTACAACTTGAAACGCAAGCCGGATGGTGAGATCGATCGCCATAAGGATCGACTTGTTGCAAAGGGTTATGCACAGCAAAAAGGCATAGATTATATAGAGACTTTTGCTCCCACTTGTCGTATGACTATTGTGAGTTTTCTATGTGCATTGGCAGCTCATTTTGGTGGGGATGTACATCAATCAGACATTGTTACTGCTTTCTTGAATGGTGACATATTTGAGGAAGTGTATGTAACGCAGCCTTGTGGTTTTGTCATAAAAGGACAAGAGGACAAAGTGTGCAAATGTAACAAGGCTTTGTATGGGTTGAAGCAATCTCCTCGTGCTTGGTATGAGAAAGCTGACACTCATTTGGTCAAACAAGGCTTTCGTAACAGTCCAACAGAAAGCACATTGTATGTAAAGTGTGAGGGTGATGTATTTCTCATCGTGGTTCTTTATGTTGATGATTTGCTGATCACTGGACCAAATGAGAGACATATTGCTAAATTTAAGGCTGATCTGAATGCTACTTTCAAGATGAAAGATTTGGGGCCGTTGCATCATTATTTGGGTATACAGTTTAAGCAGTGTGATGGTGGTATTGCCTTGTGTCAGAAAAGTTACATAGAGACATCGCTATGTAAGTTTGGACTTGAGGATTGCAAACCTATTGCCACTCCCATGGAAACAGGTTTGAAGTTGAGTCTACATGATGCTGGTGATCCTGCTGATGTCACTCTTTACCAAACTGCTCTTGGCTGCCTCATTTATGTATGCAACACGAGGCCGGATATTCAGTTTGCAGTCTCACAGGTCAGCAGATTTATGCATAGCCCAGGGTCTAAGCATTGGCAGGCTGTCAAGAGAATTTTCCGCTACCTTAGTGGCACTTTACATCTTGGCTTGTTTTATTCCAAGAGGGGATCATTGCCACCAGACTTACATGCTTTTTCAGACTCAAATTGGGCTGGTTGTTTTGACACGCGAGTGTCCACAAGTGGTTTTTGTTTCATGCTTGGCAGTTCATGTATAGCATGGTTGAGCAAGAAGCAACCTATTGTGGCCACTTCAAGTTGTGAGGCTGAGTACAGGGCAGTCTTCACAGCTACTGTTGAGTGTGTATGGCTCAGACGCCTTATGGCTGATTTGGGTGTTGGACAGGACACTGCCAACACTATCTACATTGAGAGTCAGAGCGCATTGGCAGTTGTGAGGAACCCAATTTTTCATGCTCGCACAAAGCACATTGAGGTGCATTACCACTATGTTAGGGAGAGGCTCTCAGCAGGAGAGATCAGCTTGGCTTATGTGCCAACACAAGACAACCTTGCAGATCTTTTCACAAAGGCATTGTCTCCTGAGAAGCTTGAAGCTTTCCGCAAAGCTTTGGGCTTACTCCCTTTGTGGACTGACCTATCCTCAGGGCATGGCACTTCTTTACTCATGTGCCAGCTCGTTCACCGCATCACTCCATGGGGGATTTTTTACCATATACATGTGGTAGTGATGTGTGTGAACACTAACCGCCAGGGCATCCCTCTTTAGGAGGTTTTTTTCCCCGTGCATTGTATTACGCCCATCACTCTAGGGCTATCTATCTTTCCATTGCACACTAAGTAACACACTCTCTATTGTGTGCCTTGAGCTTCCTTCGTCTTCTCCAAGCTGTGTGCGTTTCTCTGCAACCCTAATTCCAACATAGATCCCTATTTTCCCTCTTTTGGATCCATACTGTGGTCGGTCTGCCAGCTTAACCAATATTCTAGCTTTTTCTCCCCTGGCACTTCCCCATATTAAATGATGAGTTTGACATGAGAAAATCATTTAGGAGAACTAGACATTAGTTATTATGATACTTCTCAACAAGGTATCAAAGCATGGTTGCTTTTTCTTCACAAAAATAGAGTGTTTTTTTGTCTTGTGCGGCTTCACCTTGCGGGCGCAACAAAAATCAGCAATTCAACAAAATATAAAAGCATCATAACTTTTTGCCTAAAACTCCGATTTCAATGTTTGAAGAGTTGTTATCAAGGTTTTGGGATGTTCCGGAGCTGTTGGTCATGACAGATTTGTCAAATTCTGCACCGAAAGTAACTTACAAGAAATTGATAACTATTTTCAACACGTTTTCAATTAAAATCATGAAGAGGTATGAGTTTTTAAAATTTCAAATCTATTTGTGTTAAGCTTCTTGTTATGATCTTTGATTTACCTTCCATGCATCATATTCACTTCGATCTGCATAAAAGAACTTAGATCAAGAGTTAATTATGTTGTATTCAATTAGATATCTACATTAATACGTGTTGAGTTTTTTGTTAGATGATTCTTGGATTTTCTTTTCATGGATTATATGTAGTGCGATTTGTGTAAAAGAAATAGAGTAAAAGTTTAGAATATTGAAATTACAACATCTTTAATCCTTCTTATTGTATAATTCTTGAATTTTCTTTTTATGTATGTTAAAAATTAAGCATGTTAAATTTACATCATCTTCAATTCGCTTTATATATTGAAAGAAGTATATAAATTGATTGATCTCTATACTTATATTTCATACATATCACATATATTCTTATGCATGTACATCGAGTTACATCAAAGTCATATCACTTGAAATCTTTTTAGTTTTCTTTTTGTTTCGATTGTGTGTAATCTATGATAAAGATGAAATCGATATATATATATATATATATATATATATATATTATTGAAATTACTAACAGTTACACATCTTGATAATCTGTGTTGTATTCGAAGATTCATGTTAAAAAATTATGTTTGAATAGTTCTTTTTATTCTTTTTATATGATTATTAAAGTGTTATGTTTCAATGATTTATATACTTACATCTCAAATAATTACAATTTTCATGATTTGTTTTATAATCTTCAATCGATATTAACTTTATTTCTCTTCTTTGTGATTTTTGATGATTTATCAAAGAGTTATATTTTAACGATTTATTGAAGAGTTTTATTTTGATGAATTATTTTCTCTTTTGATTGGAAAAATCAAAGAGTTATATATGATCATTATAATTGATTGATTTATATCATTTATTTACATATAGATGTTAAAAAGTTATAATTTGATAATTTATCGAAGAGATACATTTTTCAGCCAAGTTATAAAAAACTTATAGTCTTTAGTTATGATCATTTTTTATTGAAATTTATAATTTCATGTGATGATTAGGAGTCGTTCTTACTAATCAATCATTGTTGAGATGGTTATTACTCCATGGAGTTGTTCCATGATGTGGTTTCATGATGATAGAAGTAGTTCGTATTATTCGTTCATTTCTATTTTCTATTTTAAAACGATTATTACTCCATGGAGTTATTCAATGATGCCATGATGCATTCCATGATGATTACAAGGCGTTCGTATTAACTGTTTGTTATTGAGATTATTATTATTCCATGGAGTTATTCCATGATTCCATGACGCGTTTTCATGATGATTAGAAATTGTTTATACTGATCATTTAATATTGAGATGGTTATTATTTCATGGAGTAATTCCATGATGTCATGATGCGTTTCCATGATGATTACAAGTCATTCGTGCTGATTATTCTATTATTGATATGGTTATTATTCCATGGAGTTGATCCATAAATGCCATAATGTGTTTTCATGATGATGACAAGATGTTATTATTGATCGTTCATTTTATTAAGATGGTTAGTATTTTATGGAGTTATTCCATGATGCCATGATATGTTTTCACGATGATTACAAGTTATTTGTATTGATTGTTTTTTATTATGCCATGGAGTTGTTCCATGATTCCATGATACACTTCCATGATGATGAAAATTCGTTCGTACTAATCGTTCATCTTGTTGATATGGTTATTCTTCCATAGAGTTGTTTCATAATGCCATGATACGTTTTCTTGATGATTATTTATTTTTTGTATTGATTGTTTACTATTAAGATGTTTATTCTTCTATGGAGTTGTTTTATGATGCCATGATACATTTTCATAGTGATTAAAACTTGTTCGTACTAGTTGTTTATTACTGATATGATTATTGGTTTATAGAGTTGTTCCATGATGCCATGATGCATTTTCTTGATGATTAATTATTGTTCATATTGATTCTTTTTCATTGAGATGATTATTCTTCCATGGAGTTTTTGCATGATGCCATGACGTGTTGTCATGATGATTAGAAAGTGTTCATATTGATCATTCATCACTAAGATGATTATTCTTTTATCGAGTTGTTTCATGATTTTATGATATGTTAGAATTCATTTATACTAATCCTTTATCATTGAGATGATTATTATTCCCTGGAGTTGTTTCATGAGGTCATGATGCATTTTCATGGTGATTACAAATCATTCCTACAGATCATTTTTCATTCAGATGGTTATTCTTTCATGGAGCTATTCCATAATGTCGTGATGTATTTTCATGGTGATATTAGAATCCATTCATATTGATTATTTATTACTAAGATGGTTATTCATTTATAGAGTTGTTCCATGATGCCATGACGTATTTTCATAATCATCTTTTATGGAGATAGTTATTTTTCATGGAGTTGTTCTATGAGACATGCTATATTTTCATAATGATTAGAAGTCACTTCTATTGATTTTGTTAGTAAGAATTTCTTTCATTCGTGGATTTGTTCCATAATACCAAGATACATTTTCATGATGATACGGATGGTTTCTTATTGAAATGGTTTTATGTTCCATAGCATTGTTTCATGGATGACTTAGTATAATTGAGATAGTTTTTTGTTAGATAGAGTCATTTTAATATGATGATAATTTTTCATGATGATTTATTATAATTGAAAGAATTATTATTGCATGAAGTCAATTCATTATACCATGTTGTTATTTTAAGCTCATTTGTAATGATTAAGATGACCGTTTTGTGATTCCATGATATGGTTTTATGATATTTTGTTATATTTATTATTCTATAGATTTATTTTATGATGCCATGATGTTCTTTCATAATGATTTCTGGTGATGTAGATAGTTTTTACTTCATTTAATTATTTCGTGATGATTTATTATAATTTCAATGATTTCTTATTTTTATGATGAAAACATTATTTTGAACTTACGATCCTCAACTCAGTTGATCCTAAAAAAGGCTTAATTCTGATGTTGAATTAAAATCCATTTTCATGCTATGTTCTTTACATGCATCATGGCATACATTTAAGAATGCCATTAGTGTGCAAAAATCTATGGTCCTTGACAAAAGTTTTGGTTGACTTAAAAGTTCCAATAACAAAGTGCATCGTAAGTAACATAGTGTATTTTAGGAAATTTTCATTAATCTTTGTTTGTAACCTTCAAAGAGGGTCCCAGACTCATTTTCCCCTCACCTGGTCACAAACTAATTTCATTCTAACAACTTCATATCATGAGTTTTTTTTCCCCTTTTGCGTATAGCTCCATGGCTCGAGAGCTAAAGGAGCCTTTCACCATTAAGTAGCAATATACACAGGAGGCTGCCATGGCACGAGAGTTGCCCAGATGACCCTTTTACAATGCACAAAAGTTTCTTCTATTGGAAGCGTGGTGTTCCCAGCTTATGTCAGGCCAAGGGAAAGGCCAAGGGCCAGGACGGACATGCGGTCAAGGGGCGCTATATTTAGGGGCTAGGAGTCTATATATGGCACGGTTGGGTGGAGAGTTGCATGGTCCAGTCCCCCGCGGTCTAACATTGGTATCAGAGCAAGGTGGAGAGGAGGAAGGAGGGTGGAGCCATGGCGGAGAAATATGGCATGGTTCTCTTTTCAAGGCATGTACACTCTCTCTCTATCCCTCTCTCCCGGAATCTCTCTCTGTCTCTTTGCGGTTCATGGAAGCTCGCCCTCCTTTCGGTGAAGAAGGAGCAGCATGGCAGAGTCCTTTCATGGATGCATGGCAAGGTCGTGCTGCAAGAAGACCATGGCAGAGAGGGAAAGCAAAGGAAGGCATGGCTCTTTGGCTTTTCTCTCTCTCATCTTCAACCGGGCATGGCGATATTTCTCGGCATAGAGAATCGTGGACAACAACCCTACCATGGACGAGGGTGTTTCGGTGACCTGAATCAAATCGGCCATGCATGGTCTCTAGAGAATCGCCCTGGGCCAAGGAAGCAATGTCGACACAGTCTCTTGGCCAGTCAGCACCTGTAGCACGTCCCCATGCAAGGTTTTTGGCCTGCGCAGGCAGCAGCTGCTGCCATCGCCCAAAAAAGTTTTCTTTTTACTTTATTTTTATATTGGTGGGCGCCCTAGGGTGCCCACGGGACACCCCAGGGGTCCCTCCACACCAACCAGAGCCAGGACACTGTCTCCTTCTCGAAATCGGCCAGGGCTGCGACTAAGACATGGCATCGGCAAGGCTGTATGGGCCGTTTTTCACACATAATTTTTTTCATATATCTGAGACAATTTTATTCGACCTCGGCATTCCACCCTCGGCGTTTTGCTCAGGAAAGCACACACCATCTATACGACGGGCATTCTTTACAGTCGAGGCAACAGACTCTTGGGGCTTGTCGCCATGGCAATCAAAAGGGATACCGGTCAACACAAAAGCGAGGTTAGGTGATTATGGTTGCATGCAACCAACCAACCAAGCAAGTGCGATGACGACTGATGTATCTCTTTGACCTTCAAAGGCAAGGTATGCATAGAGTTGGTTTTTGTTTGCCAAAGTTTTTCAGAAATGCTGTGTAATTTTTGCATGCACTAGACGAGTAAGTGTTTTGGCCTCGCATCCACAAGCAAGGCTGGTAACAACTATTTTTACACACATGCCAAGCACAAGGTGCTTCTGTAGTTAGAACAAGCATGACAAGCCTCATATACTTTGCCTGCAACATATATGAGTGCAATTTAGACACTCCCAGCACAAGCACGGCTTGTGACAGTTGTTTTAAGCATTACCATTTTGTTGGCATTGAATCAATGTTTCACATGCCAACATGGCTCAAGCATGGCTTGAGTACTTGCAGCCCTGATCTGCTGCACGGATCATCAGTAGTTCACTTTTGATGCCCATGGAATCTCAAGGAGATCGGAACACCTTGTGGCTCGGCTTCATGAAGGGTGCACAGAGCTCGACATGGCCGACTTCTTGTCACTGCTTTCAGAAGCCGACAAAGATGCTAGCCCAGAGCTAACCACTTACAGTTGAAATTGCTTGACAAGGTCAATTTTTTGTGCATGATCGACAAGGTTGATTCTCTTTGCTATTGCATATGTCGTCAATAGCATTTGTTGGCAATGAGGCCAGACATAGTTATATGAAGCAAGGCTTCAATTTCTGCATCTTGCATTGAGCTTCCCCACGTTTGGTCTATGCTAGGAGCATACAAAATTGGGAAGGATTTGGAAATATGCTTGCAAGTTATTTCATTTCATGCCCGACGGGCATAGATGACGCAAGAGAGCGAAGTTGTGTACACGCCAACTCCCACTTGCACAGCAAATATGGCTATCAACCATCTATGAGACATCAGATATGGCTATGAGACATCTATCCGATAGCCACATATGGCTATGAGCCATCTATGAGCAAGTTTTCTCCTACAAAATTTCATGACAACTGGTTGCAGCAACAACTACCAGGTTAGCCAAGTTTAAGTTTTTCCTGTTTTTTCTTTCCATTGATCCGAGCCTATCACAAATTTTTGTTTAGTATATTTTGTTGGTTTTCCTTGCTTCTAGAGTTTACAATAAAATAAAGAGTGAGAAAAACCTCTTGGAAAAATTAAAAAAATGATTTGATGGGAATTTTTTCTTGACTAGTTCACCGGAGGTGAAAGGTAGAGGGAGAACCTAGTGGTAAAGGGAAGGGAAAATATGTAAATGTGAAAAGAAAAGATATGATGTGGTTGTGGAGCCATGCACCCATGATTCAAGGGTCATGAGTGGCTCATATCATCATGGCTTTGGAGCCATATGATGATTCAAACAGATGGGACCCAAGTGGAAGACTTGGTAAAGGAAGGAACCAGACACATGATTTTGCTGGATTTTTAAAAAATACTTCCACTCCGATCCAAGAAAAATTGTCTTCATCAAAGTTGTAGCTGATGAGCTGGAAATTCTGACCATATTTTTTTAATAATTTTTGCATCTATGTTTCAGGAGATATGGCCAAAATGGCGGACGCTAGTTTTTTCAACTGTGGTGGAGACTACCCCCTCTACCTTTACACACACACCCTTCCTTTTCCACATTGAGACCTTCCCTAAAAATCGTCCATTAGTCTTCTCACCCTCCCCTCCTTCCTCCTCTCTCTCAAGATCAAAAAACCATCACAAATTCCTCTTCTAATCACCTCTCAAGTCATGCTTAATCTTGTTGTAATTCATAAGTTCTCATTCAACCCCTTTCTATTATTAATAGATATGTATTGATTTTATGTAGATTCTTTACATTTTAAAATAAGTAAGCTCTTGGACTCGAGCTATGGAGGAAGGAGTGAAGACAACACAAGTGATGATGGAGCCAATTAGTTGCAAATTGGTCAACAAATCACTTGGAAGGAGCTTCTTCATTGGTTGAATGTCCCTAATCAAGCTTCATTTGTACAAATTACACTTGGATCTGAACCTCACTCCTAATCACTCTCTTTCCTATATAAAGAGGCCTTCCCCTTTGTAATTTTAAGCCTCCCTCAGCCCCATTGAGTCGTTGTATCACTCACCATGAGCCCATAAAGCTCATTCATTCACTCTATTCTTGCACATTCTAGAATGCAAATTGTTTCATGCTAGTAACCTCCCCTCCTCTTACTTATGTTTGTGTGTGAGTGTGCTTGATGTGATTTTGGCTAATCCTTGAGTGGTTGTTTAGTAATCTACATGCTATTTGTGTTGGGAGTGTTTGAAGTTATCCATTCCTTGTACACACACTAAGGTTAATGCTTCATTCATAGTGACGTCCATCTCTCTCTCTCTCTCTCTCTCTCTCTCTCTCTCTCTCTCTCTCTCTCTCTCTCTCTCTCTCTCTCTCTCTCTCTCTCTTTGTGTAGAGGTCCTAGTCCACGCTTCCAAGACTAGGTGGTGCCCTCATCTCATTTCCCTTGTGGCGCAATGGAGTTTGTTTTGGTGTAGAGGCCGCCATTCCAAATTTCCTTCGTCACCTTGTTTACACTTTACTTGGCAATTACTGTCATTGTGCAAAGCAAAGTGATTTGGCCCGGCTTCTCCCTTGTGCCGAGATACTGCCATTGATTTGGAATCAAGGGCTTTGGCACACAAGTTTGGGGAACTGGCAAAATAGGGAATGTCAGCTCACAGAATCCGTACCAGTTTATTCTGTGCACGGCACTTATGATTTTGGTTCTCACGCTTGAGACCGTTATCGTAGCCAAGGGCTTACGTTTTTGCATGCAAGGCATGCTAAGCAGGTGGCATGGATTCCACCACTTTATGCATTACGCTTCCGCTATCACACTCGCAACTCTGTCAAGGACAGACTAAGTGATGGATTGTTGAACCTGATGGTTGGTTGCTATCAACACCCAACAACACTAAAAGGAACCTAAATCTAGGACTTATTTCACAGGCAAAGTGCCAATGCTCAGTCATTTTCATACAAACACGACCCTGCAAGGCAAGTAGATCAAGAAGTGGTTGTGTTTTTCTGTTACCTCTCTCAATGAGAGAGTCATAGCAAAAACTTGTTTCATGCTTCTAGGATATGCTGCACGTTAGGCATAAGATGCACACGAGCATGGCAATCAACTATACACATCATAGTCATTCAAGGAAAGTTCCGCAGCCCAGCAGGCTCTTCTTCTCTCTCGTTCTCTCTTTAAGGAAATAATGAAAATCTTCTAAACAGCTTTTGATACGTGTTTTGCTCATGAGTCAGCCTGAGCCAAGGTGCTCTAACTTTCAGCTAGCACGTGGCTAAGATGCTACTCAAATTAGTCTTCATCGGTTCGTCCATTGAACACTAATTTGTACAAGGGCTATGAGCCACACAGGCTAAGAGCCATTGTCAGGCCAAGGGTAAGACCCAACTATTGGCATTCTTTGGGTGATTGTTTTCAAGAGTGAACAGATCTACCCAGGGAAGTATACATCGACGTTAATGGACAAGCAAGGGTCTTGTCATTCTGCATGTTTACAGTGTCATTTTTGCACTACATGTTTTCAGTGCGACACTCAATTTGAGTTTTTGATACATCTTCAACTCACAGCAGCTGATCTTTACAAGGCAGTATAGATGCAGCAATCACTTGAGAGAGCATGGCTATCCACTAGAGCTAGGTAGTTCACTTGTGTGGATTTCCTGCTCTCTCTATAGCACTACGGAGTGTCTATGGACATATTGTTTTGGGGTACGACCCGAGGGGTGACTGCTACATCACCCCATAGGCATTGAGGATCATAGTTGATCTGCATTGAGGATCACAGTTGATCTGCATTGAGGATCACAGTTTGATCTCTCTCAGTTAGACTTTCAAGGAAAGAATTCCGCAATCTACCAAGCGTTAGCGGACAAACCCAACTTTTCAAGTTGATTCCAATCATTATGTACACGCGTGGTTAACTATGTTGGTTGCCGTTACCTGCTAGTTGAGCAGTTTCTACAAAGGGTCTTACCAAGGGGTTTGACTACGTAGATTTTAACCAAAGGGGTTGGATTGCAAAGGCAACACCCACGGTTCCCAATGCAATGTTGTTTGTTTTTCAGGTAGGAGATGTGCTCCTCTCCGTTTGAATACTGGTAAGTGAACATTACGTTCAAACCTCCAGGTACGCATCTATTAATTTGGTGTTATTCCATTTTTTGTATTCTTTGCTTGTTTTCTTTTTTTTCAAGACGTATAAGTACGCTTGAATGTTACAGCGCCATGCCAAGGGCATGTCGGCACAAAGTATTTTCGGCCAAGTGTCCAATCTACCTTTTTGCCTTATGCTGTTACGAACCTATTTGTAGGGTTCGATTTGGCACATGTTGTCACATGGGATACAACATGGTCTAGGAACTCAAGGAGTTTGGTTTAGCCAGTGTGGAGCATGATAATGAGGGTCCCTCTCACTCACGTCGCAAAGTGTTTGTAGTTACCTCCACACACAAGTACAACTCGTACTTGATGGATGTCACTTTTCCTGGCATCCTTACTTGAGACATATTCCACAAGGAGAATATGAGTCTCTGGGACTGACACTGGCGCCCAATTCGAAATGATGTTTCACGACGAAGTCCCTAGGTGCTGGTCGCATCCATTCATTAGACCAATTGACGCACACAGTATCAGGAACAATTTCAGTGGCCAAAAATTGTCGGGTACTAAGTACAGACTTGTTGTGATTACAAGTGCTGTGAAACCAACTTAACGGAGGGTCGTTTCTACATATAGCAAAGTATGCTACGTTCATGAGAATGTCTCATGGTTGGTTCCTAGGTGTGACCGGGTTGTCACATTCTATTATGGTCCAACTTTTGCTGCACAGTCTGCTACGTTCATGAGAAGGTCTCATGGTTGGTTCCTAGGTGTGACCGGGTTGTCACATTGTATTATGGTCCAACTTTGTTGCAAGATTTTTACGTAAGTATCGTGGAAAGTCTCGTCATGGAATTGCGGTTTGGATATGTTTGTGTTAAATGCATGCACACTAGGTGTTATGGGCCCTAGTATTTAGCACAAATTTATTTGGAGCGGCATGGAAATCCATGGACTTTATTCTTTCTGCACCCTTTTCCACTGCTAGTGCAATCTCTCTTGCAGATTTCGTATGAGTTTACACCCTGCCATACAAGGTGATGGTTGAGTATGGATGTTAGTGATTGGTTGCTAGAACCTCCAATCTACCTTCAACCTAGTTGGTTGTCTCCATTCCATATCGAGTATATGGCTGGATACTCAATGGTTGAGTCATAGTTTGTCATCAGTCGTGGAAGACTGTCTGTAAGTGGTTGGGGAAAGTACCTCACTCTTACTATCGTTATTCATCCCATGGGCAGCTTACAAGTATTCTATTTAGTACTAAAGGATATGCTAAGCGCATACGTTAGTAAACCATGCTAAAGGATCTGCTAAGAGCATACGTTAGCACAATGTATTATGAATAGGTGATTCTCTCCTTATTCTAGAATTTGCTTAGGTTAGGTTTTCAACTTTGAACACCTATTGTGGTGGGGTTGGATACCGATAGTTTCATAAGTCAAGGACTTAGTAGGTGCGCTGACAGAGTATGTTGGCATGTAACCTTTGTTAGGGGTGAACATGTGGTTCTGTGTGTTCCAAAATGTTCAGAAGTCTGACATGAGGACACTCCTTATTCTATCTTTCAGTACCTATGAGCTTTTCAAGATATTCACATGAGTTATCATGAGTTACCATTTAGATACGGGTGGTTGCAAAGGGACAACAATGTTGAAAATCAAGATGTTGCTCTTGGTTTCATTGAACCTCCTCACTGCACCAGGTATCGGTCATATGGACAATTGGCCCGTGTAGAGGATGCCAATAAGGAAAACATCAGTGTTCTTACGAAGATACTACCACTTGTGTTTTCGAGGATGAAAACGCTTCTCCAAGGGGGAAGTAATGTCAGGCCAAGGGCAGGGCCAAGGGCCAGGATGGACATGCGGTCAAGGGGTGCTATATTTAGGGGTTAGGAGTCTATATATGGCACGGTTGGGTGGAGAGTTGCTTGGTCCAGTCCCCCGCGGTCTAACAGCTTAGTTTACTTTTGAACAAACTTGAATACTTCACAACAAGTGGGTGTAGCAAGTCTCTCTCTCTCTCTCTCTCTCTCTCTCTCTCTCTCTAGACTCTCTTTGCTCATGTCTGACCATAATGTGAAGCTCAAAATTTACGGCTCCGTGTTTAAGTCTAAAAGTTGGTTGGTCATTAGTATCTACTACCAAAAGGCTATTGAGATGGAGGATAGTGTGAAGTGAGATCAGGCAATGCAATCTGAGTGCAGCTCGATTATGGAAAATGAAAATTGCTAACTGATAGATTTATGAGAGGGGAAACAAGCCTTGCCTTGCACAAGGCTATATAAGAAAAATGAACAAAGATGTCGACCTTGATGAGATTTTCTCTTGGGTAGTCAAGCTAACTAAATTCCATCTTCTACTTGGACTAGTACCCATTGAGGACATGGAACTTGTCTAGATAGACATTAAGACGGCTTCCCTTCATGGGGGTCTTGACAAGGATTTCTACACAAAACAACTAGAGGATTTTGAAGTCAAAGCTAAGAAGCCTAGAAGGGCAGAATTGGTGTGTAAAATATGTAAGGCATTGTATGGCCTAAAACAATGCAATCCCAAGGATATGAAAGGAGCCAAGAAGATTGTTTCTTGTATACCCTGAAGTTCAATTATCATCTTGATACTTTATGTTTATGATATGCTTATTTTCGGGAAGCCAAAAGACAAGATTGTCATTTTGAAGCAGTCCCTTGGCACATAGATTTCTATGAAACATTAAGAGATGTGTATTACTTGCTTGGTTGTGAATCAAGAGAGATCAAAAGGGAGAGTTGTCACACAAAAAGTATATTCACAAGCTCTTGCAATGTTTAAAATGTAGGGGCAGGGGAGGTGGGGGGGATGCCTCATTGAGTAACCCAATGCAGTCATTTAGAAAATTGAGCAAGAATGATGCTCCCCAGTTTGATGTTGAGAAATCAAAAGGGGCCAAGTTTCCATATTCTTCAGCAATTGACATACTTATGTTCGCCATGGTGGCCATGAGACTAGGCATTGCGTTTGGAGTGGGAATGGTTAGCAAAAAGGATTGGTAAGCAATGAAGCACATCTTGAGATATGTGGAGGGTATGATAGACGACTGCTTATGCTTTGGGAGTAGTAATGCATCCATTGTGGATTACATAGAAGTGGATTATGCGGGTTGTCTGGATAGTCAAATATCCACCTCTGGCTATGTTTTCCTTTTTCCTAGAGTAACCGTGTCATCATGGAGATCATGTCCCTAAGACTATATGTCATCTTCCGCCACCACAGAGACAAAGTATGTGGCAATTTCTGATGTTACCAAGGAAGCTGTGTGATTAGGTCACCTTGTGGGAGAACTTGACATCACTCAAACTCTAGTGTTGTATTGTGATAGTTAGAGTGTCATTACATTAGAGAAGAACCCGTTGTTCACTCTAAGTCAAACACATAGAAGTCTGTTATCATGTGATACACGATATATTGGGTGCGAAGCTCATGGAGCTAGTCAAGGTTCATATGGATGACAACCCTGTGGATGATCTCACAAAGAGCCTACCCTCATAGCACTCTTCACATTGCATGGACATAATGGGTGTATGGTGACACCACTTGGATGCTTTATGGTTGTACAAGTTGTACATACATAGGCCTCTTGGGCCATGTCGGTGTTCAAGGGAGAAAGATTAGGGTTTGTGCGAGCTGGTTGGATATCCATCACACTGACCGTACCGACCTTCTCCCTATTTATTGGTAATACATTTCAATAACGAATAGTGAGGCATTTCAATCCTAAGTGAGAAATCAACCCAAAACTCTCTATGTTCTCCTTCCTCGCACACCACACCAAGTAGGCACACATTCGTGCACACACTCTTCACGATTATACATCTAAGGTGGCAGATGGGATTGTCTTTCTACTCAAGGCTTTTGAGAAAGTGCTTAAACCTTTTGGAATCTCACTTTTTGGTCCTAGAGTCTCTCGAAGAAAGACCATACTCTTTCCCTAACATTGACAACGAAGCAACAAGCCTTACACTTCAAGATTTTTTAGATAGTATCTAGAACTTTGAAGTACTCATAATGAGCTTTTTTGAGGTTGTTTTTTAAAATATTGTAGTTTTTATCAAATTACATGTGAGCTTCTAGTGGGTGTTCATGCCCCTTGACCAATGGGTTGGGTTTTCCCTCCATTCTTGTAGTGTCATTTCTCCAATAGAAACTAACCACACTATGTAGATCCCTTTTCATGAATGGTTTAGTACATATGAGTCTCATCAAGGTTACATAGGACATGGCTAATAATTTATAGGCACACGAAGAAAATGCATTGGCACCTTTTTGAAATGACTATGTCTCACGAATGGTCACATATGCATCATTTATTGCCTTCTAATAAGTAGCTTGCAAGTCCTTTTTGTAGCTATGCCAATTTTTGTATGGTTGTACCATAACATGTTATTGACAGTTGGTGCGCGCATCTACACACTTTAGATTAAGTATATGGGACGAGAGAAATGCAGACAATGAGTGTCGGCTAGGGCCATAACAACCTTCATAAGATGTTAGAGGGTTGTCACAATGTAAATAAGGTGGTGGGCCCAAGCATGCTGATCTTTCTCTCTCTCTCTCTCTCTCTCACACACACACACACACACACACAATGTGCCGATCTTAACAAAGTGCACAAATGAAACCGAGACACTTGAATAATTGAATTCTCAAGGACAAAAATCCACTCTTATGACTGTTTCACTGTTTCTTTCTTTCTTGATGTGGTGGTCTGGTCTTGGGGAAAAGTGTGTCTCAAGTTATAACTATGCCTCTTTGAAGTTCAAAAATGTTGATCGAGAATAAGAGGGAAAGGAATAACTCCGGAGGCCTGCATTATGAGGAAAATAGTGTAAAAATATTAAAAATTAGCTCAAATTCTCCAAGTTTCGGAAATTATAATTTCTGGCCGGGTCTATATATATGGGAGCTCAGTTTGTAGGGCAAAATAAGTAGTGCAATAGAAAATTTGGGTGAGATTTTGTATAAACGCCACGATTAGATCAGGAGCTATGGTCATGATGCAGCGAGGATCATCAGAAGGCCATCACCGCAACATCTTCTGGGTTAATGTGGTGCTTGTGGCAATGTTTCTGTGCCCTAATTTGCAGATTTCCGTCGCCAATAACGCGACTGTTGCAGGTAAGGCTATATTGCAGCCGCATAAAGTTCATGTCGTCGTCTCTGCATCGATAGCTAGAAGCGGTGGCTGTAGAAAGCTACTTGCAGTACAAGCGCAGTGCAAGGCAGAGGAGGACATCGTTCTGCTGCAGGGACCCGTAGGCCCCTCCGAATTCTTGGTGCAGATCATCAACACGTGTATCGATGGCTGCTCCTTCCGTGACATTCATGTCTCGTGCGGCGCGTTTGGGTCCGACAGCTTCGTCAATCCGGCGCTGTTCAATCGGGTAGCCTTGAACGACTGTGTTGTGAAGGCCGGTGGTGCACTGGCACCGAGCGAGGGCGTCACCTTTCGCTACGTCAGCGTTGTGGAATTCCCCCTCTCCGTCGCCTCTGCCACCATGCTGTGCTGATTGTCATTAGCAACTCATTCATTTGTCTCTTTACTCGTCAACTTTTGGAACCATCACGTCCTTGACCTGACCTTTTGGCTCATTCTTTTCACTTTGTACTCAAAATTTGGAATCATTGAGAACTGTATACAAGCTGTTGCTTCAAGCACTTCTCGCATTTGATCTGTTGCCTCAACTAGTGCTTGGAATTCATCCATTTTAAGTTATCCACAAGAAGTTAAATTGGACAAATTCTCACTATAATTCCCACCTTGTGACTTATCTCAACATCATGATATTCTTTGAGGGAGACACTAGATACCTAGCTAGGTACGATTGGAGGCAGGGGACCGTTGTCCAAGTGGTCCCCTACCCCCAATCGTACCTAGGTAGGTATGCGGTCCCTCTTGAGTAGAAGCTCATTATGTTATGCATTGAATGAAAAACACTGATGAAAAAGACTCCGTTTTCCTACATGAGAAAATTTCTAAATCTTCTTGTGTTAGTTTTCCCTTTGATATACCTTGGAATAATCACTCAAATATATACACTCTGTACTATGAGAAACTCGGTATTGTTGTGTGTATGTCTATGTGTGTGCCCGTCGTGCAACAAGACAATGTAGAAAAAAATACTTGAGAAATACCAAAGATCGTAGAAAAAAATACACTGTACAATACAAGTAACTTACAAAGAGTCATATGTGTAAATGAAACCGTTTAGAAAACCAAACATGCAAACTCAATAGCGAATACATAGAAAATTCTTACAAAGATGTCTTTCCATCACCCTTTGACACAAATCAGGCACAATATAATTTTTGTCATTTACTATGTTTCCCAAGAGGTTTTAACCGATCTGCAAGCTTTGGAATGGGGATAAAAATCAAGGCCACTTAATCAAGAATCTCTCAGCTTGGTCTTTTTCCTCCTTCCACCTTCGGCAAACTATTTGAATCCGTAAAAGCACAATCATGAAAAGATATAAACTTGCAATTGTCCTCCTTTTTTATGTTGCATGTTGAGTTTGACACATTCTTACTTTAAATTCTTACCTTGGATTATATTTCGATGTTAATTGCATTACGAAACGAAGTAGTTTCCTTCATGATAAAGATGGTGTCTTTTTTTTTCTAATTATCAAAAACATAAATTCTAATAATTGAAAAAATCTAATGTTGTCAAACACGTGAAGCTTTTGCAAGCATAAGAATCTCAATTAAACTGTTGATTTCTATTTTTCTAATGAGAAAAATTTCACATGCAAAACATGTTCACCATAGAATTGCATTGTGTGAATAGAAGAGAGAGGGAAAAGCTTTGGTGGGCTCGCTGTGCTTGCAGAGTCTGAACTCGCCATGAGTCCATGTGTGCATTTGTACGGGAACCCGCGCCTACCTAAGATGCATTATATGTTATACGCAATCCATATAATACACCATACACGAGCATATTATAGGTTATCCCATATTATACGGGTGTATTATTAATTGATGCAAACCATGTGGTGAAATTTCTTAGAGAGCATCAATTTCTATATGCTCTTTTCCTAATAAAAATCACCCAATAAAACTTTATAGATATTTTGTGCGACAAGGTTTGCAATCGCATATCATGTTCTTGCCACCTTGCAAGAAGTGAAGCCTGCTTTGATTGAAACTGTAGCTGATAGACGATGGAATGCATGGCTCAACAAGTATCCTAGCTACTAAAAGACAACTACAAGATGTGCACAGCTTGTGAACTTGACAACTTTTTGGCACAATGTAGAGAGGATTGTCAGTCCGGACGAACCATTTCTTCTTTGGTCGAGTTTATTGGTACATGTCAGACGCATTGTGCAAAGTAATAGAGCATGTTGGCATTGGTGCAAAGAACAAAGCTTTCATAATCAGAGTTGCCAACATGCGATGGTGCAGTTGCATATGCCATTGCATGGTGTTTCATTTGTATTGGATCCCAAATCCCGAATGCATCAACAATCGGCCAACAAAAAATTCATGACCGACTTCAAAACAGTCAACTCTTAACTGTTGGGATAGGAGGATGGGGAAATTGCTTTTCATCAGCGAGTTGATTATGCTAACATAACTTGTATGTTCCTGGATCCATGGCATATATATGCCATTTCACACACAAGTGTGCTTATACAATGGAAGGAGTATGGAGAAAGAAAGTGGATCTGCAACACATTGCAGTAAAGGTTTTATCTATTGCAGCATCAAGTGGAAACTGTGAGAGATCTGCAACATGAGATTTATCCATAAGCCAGTGAGCATTGCAACAAGAGCAACACAAAAGCACTACGGTGTCTTCTAAACCCATGGCTATAATGATGATGATATGGAATGGGAGATAGCTTCAGAATGCTCTAATATGGATGAAGTAGATGATATCGCTGGTGTTTTTCATGCGGACGAAGATGTGTGACTTAAGTCCTATAAGTTTTTCCCGGTGTGATTACTTGAAAATTATGAAAGATAGTCATGCTATACTACTTGATGTTCACCTACTTATAACCTTGAAAGAAAAATACAAGATAATTTAATCATGGTGCAAAAAAGAGACAGAATATCTATCACCATGTCATAGAAAAGACACAAGATAACTTGATTAATTATACAATTTACATTTTCAACTAGATAAAAGACAACAATCAAATCATTACTTTGATCATCAGCTGGTCATAGACCAAAAATCATTACAATGTCATAGCCCACTCTATGGCCACCATTTAGACAACGAGAAAGATCAAAAGCGTTCGGTAGAGTTAAGGGATTGTTTCGCTTGCCACTCTCAAGGTGGGTAAGTACATTGCTTAAACAATCACTTTTGTTTTTCTTTTGAGGCACCAACATGCACTTTAAGAGTTGTTTACGAGTATGACATATGGAGAATATTTACATGGAGGGGGGCTAGTAGATATGCATTCTGGGAGGCCCATGAAAAATATCTCTTGCTTTGATTTCTAGTTTCTATTTGAAAGTTGTGGAGTGGAGGAAATAATGCCGCTGTTTTGGTCTTTGTACATGACTCCAATCCACAATGCCTGCATAGACCCCCTTCTGTCCAAAATGAAGCATCATGTTGCAGGAGTGTACGTCATTGTAGAGATAGTCGTGTGCATGTAGATACTTCAAGGTCTGAACAAGAGAATTAATTATCTGCAAAATGTTACTGTGCAATAGCTCTACTACTCCTTTAGTGGTCACATAATTGCTAGTGGTAGGTTGACTTCCATCTACATTGCACTCTTTTATTCCCTTCTCTACATGGCCGACATTCCAAAAACATGAAATGAGCTGCATTGCAATCTTTTATCCCCTTCTCTACATGGCCGCCATTCCAAAAACATGAAATGAGCATTGGATGATCCATGTGACAAACCATGGCAAGTGAATAAAATAACATCATCACGAGCGATGTCCATAATTGGTGGCTTTGTCTTTAACTTGTTGATCCACTATAGGTCCATGCAAGTGGATTTTGAAGATCTTCATTGCATACAATGGATCTTTAAATGAATACAAGGGCAGGGCCAAGGGCCAGGACGGACATGCGGTCAAGGGGTGCTATATTTAGGGCCAAGGGCCAAGGGCCAGGACGGACATGCGGTCAAGGGGTGCTATATTTAGGGGCTTGGAGTCTATATATGGCACGGTTGGGTGGAGAGTTACATGGTACAGTCCCGTGCGGTCTTACATGTTGATCCACTATAGGTCCATGCAAGTGGATTTTGAAGATCTTCATTGCATACAATGGATATTTAAATGAAAGATGAGTGACACCTACATGCTTCACGTGTGCCCACCTTTAGGTGCATGGCTGCCTCTACCCTAATGCTCCAGCCATCAATGTGTATCCAACATTCAATAATCTTGCTTCATTCTTACAATATGTAGATAGAGGGGAGCAAGGTATTCTTGGATATTGCAAGCGATTGTCGACTATTGGAGCTAAAAGCGCATGATGTTCTTTGCATCAATGTCAAATTCTTTCCCGTACCACTAGCGAATTGCACGAAAGAATCGTTCATGCAGAGAAGGAAGTAAAAAATCTTAAGCTACAGATAGAAGATAAGGATGCTAAGATTGAAAATATTGAAGATACGATCTTGCATCTTAAAAAGACGCCCTTAGGTACAAGGGAACGTAAGAGGATTTTCAATGCCATAGAGACTTTAGCCCCCGAAGGTGGTGCTAAAAAAAGAAGGTTTATAGCTACAAGGTGCATTTTGCTACACTCCCATCTATGCTTTAAATTTCTTTTTTGGTAATGTTTTTAGGAATTTTATCCAAGAGCTGTGTGGTGGCCACAACCACAAAGATGGCATCCATTTATTGAGTTTGTGCCTCAAGATATTGGATGTCGTAGGCCTTCTACGAGCACCAAATGCAAAAAATTCAAACAATACTCTCACAAAGGAGGTGATGCAAAAGTTTTCAAATCTTGCGAGCGATGTTGATGTACAGAAGGCTTGTGATGAAGTGGGAATTAGTACTAAGGGCTACATTGCCTTATATGGTCTCCTTAAGGATGCTTTAATGGAAAGAGGAATTTTTGAGAATACTTTTCCTATACCACTTAAGGTCAATATTTCTAAGAAGGCCTCAAACGAGGATCTGTATTTTCACATTATCACATTAGAGGCTATTTGCACACAAAGGAGATAATGCATCTATCCATCTTTACCAAGCGGTCAAAAGGAGTAAGAAAAGGTACCAATGCAAGCATATGTGCAAAGAGGGTGGATAAGGGATTTCCTTACTCAATGTCAAATAATATTTTTGTTGATCTGAGATGTCTTCAAATGGCAATGATTCCCTTTTAATGTGTACACCTAATGATGAGGCTTTAGTAATGCATAGTCTTTTTTTTGAAACTATATGTTATTTTGGACATTTTCCACTGATAGGTTCAAAGTTGGTGTTTGTGCTCAATCTAGACAAGTATCAGATTGTGAAGAAATGAAGACTAGAAAGGATGAGTATTACTCTCATAAACGAGGTATTATTTCATGCAAAGTGTACAACTATGAACGAATATTGTGCACCATCTTTCGATGTGCAGTGGAGGAAATAAATTTGGTGGCTTGGTGCTATTGAGGTTCCCAAGGAGACCCATGGAATGCTTGCTTGGATTTTTGAACGCATTTCGTGGATAACAGATTTCATTAAGGCACATCTAGCTAGGGAAAAACTCCAAGTAGATGACACAGCGGAGTTTGAAGTTGACTAGCACTTAGGTGGTGATTTGAAAACAATCAAGTACATTGTAAGGTGAAAACAAGGGGCTGGAGATCTATATCCTTGTCCATACTGCATTAAGGGCTATAAGGGAAATGCACACAAAATTGCAATGGTCGATGAAATAGAGGAAGAGGAAATTTTACAAATTACACGTGTGTGGGAGCATTTGGTGCTACGATGTCCTATGCTAGGGGAGTCCAATCATGCCATAAAAGACAGTGAACAGTGGAACTCTATAATTAAATTCCCTCTCAAAAATGTGCATTTTTCATTAGGAAGAGGATGGGGTATAGGAGTGCCTCTTTATTTTCCATGAGATTATGGCGGTGATTAGCATTTAAATAGATGCATGACATGTGTGCAAGAATGGTGGGTGTGCAAGAGAGGTGTAAGAGTGGTCAAAGGATGTACTTTTCTCCCCAAAAAAGGGGGTGGATAACTTTATGGTTTTTGGCCTTTCATAACTCCTATATAATCTCCAATTTGAGCAGAGATTATATCTGGTCTGTAATCTACACGCCAAGCTCTTTCCGTAGATATATTACATGATATGGTTTTGCCCACTAGATTTTAATTTTGATTTTGGGAAAAAAATTGAATTGAAATATACTAACCATTTTGTGTGTTTGAATTCAAAATTTGTCCTTTGATTGCTTTCTTAATACTAAAGGTTTGACTCCCTTAAACTATGAAATAAATAAGCCCTCCTAGACCCCATTCTCTTCCTAATGTGCACACTTCATGCTTTTATGCGCATCTTTGATCGTTTATTTAACCTTCCTATTTGATTATGTCTTCATAATGGAGCTTGCAAAGAGGTCTCTTGATGCTATCTCAAAAGTAGAAGGGCTTCTAAATTCAATAGATTGTCGTGGGACCGATACCTCGAGTGTTGCATAGAAGAACAATCCAAAATTTGGTGGCGGAGTTCACAAAGGCGGTTGCATTGCATGGGTTGAAATAAACATTACACACTATATGGTGAGTGCTTTCCATTTTGCCTTGTTCTATTCTATGCTTTAGTTTTGATCATCAATGTGTTGTAGCTTTATGGGAACACATCCTCTATGCACGTGGTGCATACTTTATGAACATGTATTGTTCATTATATATTTGGAGCACGCAAGGTATGGAGAAGTCACACTACTATTCTAGGGGGGCCTACTTCAAGAATACAAGACATGGAGGGGGGTTTAGTGTGCTCATTTTATCTTCAAGATATGTCGAATTGATTTTATCGTACCACCTTTGGACGCAAAGTGTTGATGGAACGTGCAAGGTCATCGTGCTTAACAAAAGAAGCCATTCAACTAGCCCATGCTCATTCCTTAGAGTACTAGTGATCCTCACAAGGTCCAGTATGGCATGCAGAGTGGCAAGCATCAAGGACCATGGTGGGAAAAGTCTAGCCCAAGAGGCAATAAATGTACTTGGAATTTGAGTAGACATTGTTTATGCAAATTTGCAAGAAGATGTATAGCTCTATGTGTTTGAATAGTTCTCTATTTTCATCTGATTTTGTAGTTCAAAATATTATTTACTCGTGCTTTTAGCGGCTCTTTTCCACCAAGTGAACCTACACTTATATGTCCACCCTGCATCTAGAGGAAAACCCACTTCAAGAATACAAGACATGGAGGGGGTTTAGTGCGCTCATTCTATCTTCAGGAAATGTCAAATTGATTTTATCGTACCACCTTTGGACGCAAAGTGTCGATTGAACGTGCAAGGTCATCGTGCTTAGCAAAAGAAGCCTCTCGAATAGACCATGCTCATTCCTTAGAGTACTACTGATCCTCACAAGGTCCAGTATGGCATGCAGAGTGGCAAGCATCAAGGACCACGGTGGGAAAAGTCTAGGCCAGGAGGCAATAAATGTACTTGGAAATTGCGTAGACATTGTTTGATTGTTTATGCAAATTTTCAAGTAGACGTATAGCTCTGTGTGTTTGAATAGTTCTCTACTTTCATGTGATTTTGTAATTCAAAAGATTATTTACTCGTGATTTTAGCGGCTCTTTTCCACCATGTGAACCCACACTTATATGTTCACCCTATATCAAGAGGACCTCCTCCCCCCCATCACAAACACAGAACACTCCCTCCCTCACTGAATACTGGTGCACAGAAGGCAGAAGATGCGTGTAAATCGACAACCAAAAGAGCTAGCTAACCGCGCCCTGAATGCATAGAGACGGACACATCCAATAAGCATCCATTGTGGGAAGGGGACGACATCCTAGTGAATCATAG
Source organism: Adiantum capillus-veneris (assembly GCF_014529385.1). Taxonomy (NCBI): domain Eukaryota; kingdom Viridiplantae; phylum Streptophyta; class Polypodiopsida; order Polypodiales; family Pteridaceae; genus Adiantum; species Adiantum capillus-veneris. The sequence continues at coordinate 60,543,339 of NC_140940.1, read as the reverse complement.
GGTGGGTTAAAAGACATTGCCAAGAGGGATGGGCGCGATGCCTTCCGGCCCAAGTCACCAGAATGTGACCGGCAAGTCACTACCCAGGGAAATGGGTGCCATGTCTCTAATCAACCTAACAATCATGAGTGAAGCAGTGATGATCAATATTATTATTCTCATGAAGATGCCCCCCAACCATCTCCCAAGCGCCATTGCAAGTTTAGATTCTACAAGAAGCTGCAAAGAGCAGAGCCACAAGGAGCTCAGAGCCCCCCACAACATTGACCTCAAAGAGCACGATGCTTTTGTAGAGCATTTGTTGAAATCCGACATCACCAAAAGACAACAGACCTGCTTATCAAGAAAGCACCATTTGCATGGACATTTAAAGAGGTGCTACAAAGATACAGCATAAAGCTTTGGATGTCTGTTGCTGCCCTCGAGTCAAACCAAGAGGTTGCATAGACTTATTTGGTCAGTCTCTCTTTTGACACGTTCTTATGTGTTGTCCATGCTAAGTGTGTAACAATCATGACCAAGGACATGCAACTAGCATGTCACCTAGGACATGAGTGATACTTTCTGATGTCAGACCCTTTTTTGTAATTAACCATTTTATTGGAAACAAGTTCGCTTTGGAACCCTTGTACTAGAATCAAGTTCTCTTTGGAACTCAATGTATTTGCACTTTGTGATAAATACAATCATGTGTCTTCTGTCGCTCTATGTAAACTTGAAACAAGTTTTTTTGTTTGTGTAATTTCGCTCATTTTGCAGGAACGCTACAAAGCATATATGTCAATGAATTTAAACTTAATCTCTATTGTTTTCTACATTTATTTTATTTAAATGGTTGAAGTTGATGATAATCAACTATACAAAAGCTTCTCCAGGTGACCTGCATATGTTAGATGATGGAAAATCAGGCTAAAAAATTATCCTGTGACTAGTTAAAATTGTCCATTTGGTACACCTAGTGCCCTAAATTTGCTAAACGATATCAAATTGGAAAAAAATAACTTTATCCACAAGGCAACGAGGATTGGCTAGAGGGGTTGTTTGAGGGATGGTGGTTAAGCATAGGAGTTTACTTGCGGCCTTAAGCACCCTTTTTCACAAGCTAATTCACTTGCGTCATAATCTCCTCTTGTTGAGCCAGTGAGAGCTGATCAAGAGGCTTATCAGGAGGTGAACTACCATGTAGAAGTTCTATTGACATCTTATTCCGTTTTACAAGATAGCTCCCTAGGAATGTCATCCGTTGTCGTGCAGCTCCTCTCCCATGCTAAGAAAGATACCAAGAAGATGCTCATTGAGCTTAATTGAAGCTTACCTGATTAACGATGAGTGTTTAGGGCTTGCTAACAAGCTAGTTCTACAATTAATGTATGTCAGATGCGGCTTTAAAGGAACAACATATTCCTTGATGATGCTAAAAAGGAGTATTCTTGAGGTCATCACAGATTGGAGATTATGATCTAAAATTGCAGTCCTTGAAGTGCTCTTCCGACGTGACTTTTGTTGAACTTAAATGTGAAGCTACTCTAAATATAGACCTAGGTCTACTCTATACATACATTACCTTGGGTGTGTATTCTACAAAATTTGGGGTTGCACACTCTGCGTATCACCTCTCTATTCTTCTCTTTCTCTACCTTCTTGTAACATTTAATGGCCTAGTAACTGTTGAGCTTATATGTAAAGCTATTCATATATGGCTTCTCTATATATAACACCTAGGTCTCCTCTATATATACATCATTTAATGTGTGTATTCCACACACTTTGGGGTTCTATTTCTGTGCTCTGTCTTTCTCTCTCAACATGGTATTAGAGTAGGACGTCTTTGTTTTTAATTTTTCTCTTAATTAGAAACGATTTTGCAAAAACTACCCGATTTTGCAAAAACAACTCCGCAAAAGGCACCGCAATCAATGTGGTCTACAACTTTCCAGAAGAAACTTTTTTCAAATTTTGTACCCATTTTGAGTTATCGTTCGTGGACTGTATACATGTCTGAAAAGCAACTTTTGCTTTTTGTTTTCATTTTTTGTCCTAGTTGAAAATGATTTTGCAAAAGCAATCCGTGGGAGGCATTGGAATTGATGTGGTTTACAACGTTGCAGAAGAAACTTTTTTCAAATTCTGCACCGATTTGAGTTATCATTCGCAGACTACATACATGTCTGAAAACCGACTTTCACTTTTTGTTTTCAAATTTTCTCTTGATTGAAACCGATTTTACAGAAACAACACTCGTGAAGCACTAGAATCGATGTGTTCTACAACTTTGTAGAAGAAAGTTTTTCCAAATTTTGCACTGACTTTGACTTATCGTTCTCGCAGACTACGTACATGTCTAAAAAGCAACTTTCATTTTTTGTTTCCATTTTTTCTCCTAATCAAACACGATTTTGCAAAAGCAGCCCGTGCAAGGCACCATAATCAATGTGGTCTAGAACTTTGCAGAATAATTTTTTTAAAAATTTTGCATCGATTTTAAGTTATCGTTCGCAGACTGCATACATGTTTGAAAAACAACTTTTGCTTTTTTTTTCGATTTATCTCCTAATTGAAAACTATTTTGTAGAAATTATTCGCCAGAGCCAGCGGAATCAATGTGGTCTACAACTTTGCAAAAGAAAGTTTCTCTAAATTCTGCATCGATTTTGGGTTATCGTTCTCAGACTAGGAACATGTTTAAAAAGCAAATTTTGCTTTTTGCTTTTCATTTTCCTCCTAATTGAAAACTTATCAATTATATTTTTCTCTTCATCAATCATATATTTGTTACTGATGTAAATTTACTGTAAAAGACAGTTACAAACCGAATTAGTGTAATAGATATATGTTCTCAAAAGTCTATACTATTTCAAGCTATCTAATATGTTCTGAGACATTTACTGATGATTTATTCTTGGATATCAATATTTCAAGATATCAAATGTCTATAGATCTTTTCATGGATATTTGTCATGAATATCGTTTTGATTCAATTGAGCCATTGATGATCGTCCACATTCCATCGAGGTACTGATGGTACATGATCTTTGTTATATGATATATGCCTTCATTGATTCTGGTATAATTATTCTTCTAGAGATATAGTCTACGTCATTTTATTAATAATCTCTTGTTGATACCATAGTGATGTTGATGGTACCATCATGATGTTTTGTTAGTACTTTGATCATGATGATTTTCGATGATACCATGATGATATTTCGTTCATACCATGGTTATTCTCGATGATACCATGATGTTGTTTCATTGATACCATGGTTATTCTTGATGATATCATGATCTTGTTTCGTTGATACCATGATGTTGTTTCGCTGATACAATTGTTGAGATGTAGAGAGAAAGAGAGAGAGAGACGAGACAAGAGACACACCATATACGCTCCCAAAGACTGATTCACATTGAGGACAAGATACAAATATATATGTGAGACCAAGTTCAGTAGAGTGAGCCATATATAGCTCCAACACCCCCACTCAAACAAAGGTCTCTAGCTTTGGATGAAAAAACACTTGGGGAGTTTAAGGGAAAAATCATCAAGAGGTATGAGTTTTTAAAATTTCAAATCTATTTGTGTTATGATCTTTAATTTACCTTTCATGCATCATATTCAATTAGATTTGCATAAAGGAACTTGGATCAAGAGTTAATTATGTTGTATTCAATTAGATATCTATATTGATACGTGTTGAGTTTTTTGTTACATGATTCTTGGATTTTCTTTTCATGGATTATATGCAGTTCGATTTGTGTAAAAGAAATAGAGTAAAAGTTTAGAATATTGAAATTACAATATCTTTAATTCTTCTTATTGTATAATTCTTGATTTTCTTTTTATAAATCATATGCAATGTGGTTTATATAAAAGAAATAAATTAAAAATTAATCATGTTAAATTTACATCATCTTCAATTTGCTTTATATATTGAAAGAAGTACATAAATTGATTGATCTCTATACTTATAATTCATATATATCACATATATTTTGATGCGTATACATCGAGTTACATCAAAGTCATATCACTTGAAATCTTTGTAGTTTTCTTTTTGTTTCGATTGTGTGTAATCTATGATAAAGATCAAATCGATATATATATATATATATATATATATATTGAAATTACTGACAGTTATACATCTTGATAATCTGTGTTGTATTCAAAGATTCACGTTAAAAACATTTGTTTGAATAATTCTTTTTATTCTTTTCGGATGATTATTAAAGTGTTATGTTTCAATGATTTATATAGTTACATCTCAAATACTTACAATTTAGATGATTTATTTTATAATCTTTAATCGATATCGATACTTATACTTTGAAAGTTCACATTATTTCTCTTCTTTATGAATGTCGATGATTATATTTTTGATGATTTATCAAAGAGTTATACTTTAACGATTTATTGAAGAGTTCTATTTGAATTTTTTTCTCTTTTGATTATAAAAATCAAAGAGTTAGATTTGAACATTTTAATTTATTGATTTATATCATTTATTTACATATAGATGTGAAAAAGTTATAATTTTGATAATTTATCAAAGAGATACATTTTAATAATCTATTTTCAGCCAAAATATAAAAAAATTATAGTCTTTACTTATGATCGTTTGTTATTGAAATTTATAATTTTATGTGATGATTAAGAGTCATTCTTACTAATCAATCATTATTAAGATGGTTATTACTCCATGGAGTTGTTCCATGACGTGTTTTCATGATGATGATAGAAGTGGTTCGTATTATTCATTATTTTCTATTTTCTATTTTAAAATGATGATTACTCCATGGAGTTATTCTATGATGCCATGATGCATTTTCATGATGATTACAAGGCATTCGTATTGACCATTTGTTACTAAGATTATTATTATTCCATGGAGTTATTCCATGATGCCATAACGCGCTTTATTCCATGGAGTAATTCCATGATGTCATGATGCGTTTCTATGATGATTAGAAGTAGTTGGTACGGATTGTTCTATTATTGATATGGTTATTATTCCATGGAGTTGTTCCATGGTGCCATGATGGGTTTTCATGATGATGACAAGGCGTTATTATTGATCGTTCATTTTATTAATATTTCATGGAGGTATTCCATGATTCCATGATACGTTTTCACGATGATTACAAGTTATTTGTATTGATTGTTTTTTATAATGCCATGGAGTTGTTCCATGATTCCATGATATGCTTCCATGATGATAAAAAGTCGTTCGTACTAATCATTCATCTTGTTGATAAGGTTATTCTTCCATAGAGTTGTTTCATAATTCCATGATACATTTTCTTGATGAATAATTCTTTTTTGTATTGATTGTTTACTATCGAGATGGTTATTCTTCTATGGAGTTGTTTTGTGATGCCATGACACATTTTCATAGTGATTAAAACTTGTTCGTACTAGTCGTTTATTACTGATGTGATTATTGGTTTATAGAGTTGTTCCATGATGCCATGATACATTTTCTTGATGATTAAATATTGCTCGTATTGATTCTTTTTCATTGAGGTGATTATTCTTCCATGGAATTTTTGCATGATGCTATGACATGTTTTGATGATGATTAGAAAGTGTTCATATTGATCAATCGTCACTAAGACGATTATTGTTTTATAGAGTTGTTTCATGATTTCATGATATGTTAGAAGTCATTTATACTAATCCTTTATCATTGAGATGATTGTTATTCCATGGAGTTGTTTCATGAGGTCATGATGCATTTTCATGGTGATTACAAATCATTCGTACAGATCATTTCTTATTCAGATGGTTATTCTTTCATGGAGCTATAATGTCTTGATGTATTTTCAAGGTGATATTAGAATCCATTCATATTGATTATTTATTACTAAGATGGTTATTCATTTATAGATTTGCTCCATGGTGTGATGTATTTTCATAATCATTTTTTACGGAGATAGTAATTTTTTCATGGAGTTGTTCTATAAGATATGCTATATTTTTTATAATTATTAGAAGTCAATTCTATTTATTTTGTTAGTAAGAATTTTATTCATTCGTGGAGTTCTTTTATAATACCATGATACAGTTTCATGATAATACGGATGGTTTCTTATTGAAATGGTTTTATGTTCCATAGCATTGTTTCATGGATGACTTAGTATAATTGAGATAGTTTTTTGTTAGATAGAGTCATTTTAATACGATGATATTTTTTCATGATGATGATTTATTATAATTGAAAGAATTATTATTGCATGAAGTCAATTCATTATACCATGTTGTTATTTTCAGCTCATTTGTAATGATTAAGATGACCGTTTTGTGATTTCATGATATTGTTTTATGATATTTTGTTATGTTTATTATTCTATATATTTATTTTATGATGCCATGATGTTCTTGCATAACGATTTTTGGGGATCTAGATAGTTTTTACTTCATATAATTATTTCATGATGATTTCTTGTAATTTCAATGATTTTTTATTTTTATGATGAAAACATCAATTGGAACTTACAATCCTCAACTCAATTGACATTGAAAAAGCTTAATTTTGATGCGGAATTGAAATCCATTTTCATTCTACGTTCTTTACATGCATCATGGCATACATTTAAGAATGCCACTAGTGTGCAAAAATCTATGGTCCTTGACAGGGATTTCATTGACGTAATCACAATCGTGTGATTACGTTAATAACTATAGTATTTACCCGGCCAAGAAAATCACGTGATCACGTTAATTGTTAACGTGATCTTGATGGTGACCTGCAAAAACCAATAGAGCCGATAGGCCCGTCGGGCTTTCCCATCTTCCCGGCGGTGCCCGCCGGGCTGTAGTGTTTTACCGGCGGGCTAGAATGTATATAGTAAACTTCTTCTTACTTTGGCATTTTAACTAGGCAAATCCCTGGGGAGTATATCCGAGCACCGGGTATAGTCATCTCCTTGTGAATTGACCTAAGGTTACAGACTCACAGGTCCTTTTCTTGGGCCGAACGTGATTCTTAATTCGGTAACCACTTCTAAAACTATTTAAATCCTTCATCGAACATAAAGGTACTAAACCAAAAAAATTGAGAATTTGGAGAGTCATGCTCATTGTGATGAAGCCATTGGTCCATAAAAGGGCTGTAGTTGGTTTTAGAAGATGAGCATATTTAAATAACGATTTGATATTCAAGGGTTGGATGTCCTGTACTAGTGTATTGGGTATATAAAGATCCTTGAAGTTTTGCATTTTTCCACATCATAGATTTGAACATTTCCACTGCACAATATGAGAGCTATAATCCTTAATTGGGTGAAAGTAGCTTTTATATATTGAATTGGATGCATAAGGGGGCTACAATCCTTGATTGGGTACAAGTAGTCCTCATTGCTCAATTGTGTAATTGTATTGAATATTTCATTGCCTTGTTTTATGCATTGGTTTATATAGGGAGTAAATTATGTATTATATTTAAAAGATTGTTAGTGCATGAGATGGTCAATCATCGACATTATTTCTTTCATGTGTGTTTTGAAAATAATTATCATCATTTCAATGTAAATGTTGATGATTCTTTGTAGCATGTGAAAATAGTTGTGTCTTATTGTTTTCACATGGAAGAGGATATATAACTAATCATTATATTTATAATTACATTGACAATTTCATATTATTTTTGTTTCCATAATGTCATGTAGAGAGTGCATCGCAATGTGTATGTCCTCTCAGAACATATGTGGTCGATATGTGAAATTGACTAGAGTGCATTGCAAATCTCATATTGTGTAGATTTGATTGATTTCTAAGTGATTGTTTTTATAATATATTGACAAGTTTTTTTATTTATTTTAACTGAACATCTAGTTCTTATGTCTGCAGTATTAAATTGATAGCAATGGAGAAACATGTCGGCACCAGTGATACGAAGAAGGCAAAGAATTAAAAAGCCCCTAGCAAACATGGTTTTTGAATCTCAAATCAAAACGATTGTATTTCATTCATTGGAAGTTGAATGATGGATGGAAGAAAAGTGATCATATTTATGGAAACAAAAAGAGGTTGTGATCAAGCTACTAAACAACTTCCAATGGATGCATTTGCAGCTTTATCTATCCATGATGATAAGAGTCAAGCTGAACGAGATTGGCTTCTTTTTGAATTTAGATCTAGCAATAGCCCTATAATGACAATAATAGATGGTCCCCTCTATATACACATCATCTCATGTGTGTATTCTACACACTTTGGGGTTCTATTTTCGTGCTCTCTCTTTCTCTCTCAACATGGTATCAAAGCAGTACGTTTTTGTTTTCAATTTTTCTCCTGATCGAGAACGATTCTGCAGAAACTACCCGCGAGAGGGACCGGAATTCATGTAGTCTACAACTTTGCACATAGAAGTTTTTTTAAATTCGTCATCGATTTTGAGTTATTGTTCGCGGACTGCGTACATGCCTGAAAAGCAACTTCCGCTTTTTGTTTTTGATTTTTCTGCTAATTGAAAATGATTTTGCAGAAACTACCTGAATTAGGGACCGGAATCGATGTGGTCTACACCTTTGCAGAAGGAAGTATTTTCAAATTCTGCACCAATTTTGAGTTATCGTTCGTAAACTGCGTACATACTTGAAAAGCAACTTTTGCTTTTTGTTTTTGATTTTTCTGCTAATTAAAAATGATTTTGCAAAAACTATTTCCTGGAGGGACCGGAATCGATGTGGTCTACAACTTTGCAAAAGGAAGTTTTTTCAAATTCTGCACCGATTTTGAGTTATAGTTCACGGACTGCGTACATACTCGAAAAGCAACTTCCGCTTTCTGTTTTTGAGTTTTCTCCTAATTGAAAATGATTTTGCAAAAACTACCCGCGTAAAGGGCCCGGAATCGAAGTGATCTACAACTTTGCAGAAGGAATTTTTTTCAAATTCTGCACCTTTTTTGAGTTATCATTCACAGACTGCATACATACGTGAAAAGCAAGTTTCGTTTTATGTTTTGATTTTTGTGCTAATTGAAAACGATTTGCAGAAACTACCCGTGTGAGGGATCGTAATCGATGTGGTCTACAACTTTGCAGAAGCTGCAGGCATCGGAATCGATGAGAAACTATTCGCTTGAGCCATCGGAATTGATGTGGTCTATAACTTTGCAGAAGAAAGTTTCTCTAAATTCTGCACCGATTTTGGGTTATTGTTCGTGTACTGTGAATATATTTGAAAAGCAAAATTTTACTTTTTGCTTTTGATTTTTCTCATAATTGAAAACTTCTCAATTATATTTTTTCTTCATCAATCATATATTTGTTACTGACGTAACTTTGCTGCAGAAGCCAGTTACATATCGTTCCGATTCAGTCGAGCAATTGATCGTCCAAATTCTATCGAGCTACTGTTGGTACATGATCTTTTGTTATATGATATACTCGTTCATTGATTCTCGTATAATTATTCTTTTAGAGATATAGTTTAGTCGTTTTATTGATAATTTCTTGTTGATACCATAGTGGTTTTGATGGTACCATGATGATGTTTTGTTAGTACTTTGGTCATGTTGATTTTTGTTGATACCATGATGATATTTCATTGATACCATGGTTATTCTCGGTGATGCCATGATGATGTTTCGTTGATACCATGGTTATTCTCGGTGATTCCATGATGTTGTTTCGTTGAACCATGGTTATTCTCAGTGGTACCATGATGTTGTTTCGTTGATACCATGGTTATTCTCGGTGATGCCATGATGTTGTTTCGTTGATACAATGATTATTTTCGGTGATATCATGATGCTTTTCGTTGATACCATGATGATTTATTCATTTTTATTGATACAATGATGATGTTTTGTTAATACTTTGATGATATTCATTGATCACTACGCTGATAAATGTTGTTTTATGTAGTATATACACATATCATTTTCATCACGTAATCATGCATCTTGTACTTTTACGTTCATACTCTATGTACCATATGTTTTTGTGCGTATATATGTCGTCAAAAGAGTGGCGTCGTGAATCATCTCTTATGGCATTGTGAACGTAAATTATTTCACTAACGATGCTAATAATTTTCATGACTATGTTTTTTTCTGAGTCTATGATCTATGTAGGATTCATCAAAGAATTGATTTTATGAAGACAAACTTGGTGACAATAAAAGATTTATGAAGATATGTTTGGTGATGTCATATTGATGACAACATGAAGATATGTTTGGTGATACGATAGTGATGATAAGCTAAATAGCAGATTCATGGAGACACTTCTGATTACGAGCTAATCCATAGCCTTTACACCTCTTTATTGAACCTTTGTATTCATTATTGTATTTCATAGGATAGGAGAAATGTAACTCCTCATAAAACATTCATTGTAAAATGAGTGATGTAGCTCCTCATAAAATATTCATTGTAAAAGGAGTGATGTAGCTCCTCGTGAACATTTGTATATTCAATGATTTTTATAATATAACGGTGGGTGTATATAGAGCTGTGGGTTTTTTCCTTAAATCCCCCAAGGGTGTTTTCATCCACAGTTAGGGACCCTTATTTGGGCGGGGGTGTTGAGCTTATATGTGAAGCTACTCAATATATGGCTTCTCTATATATGGATTCTCTATATATGGCACCCAGGTCCCCTCTATATACACATCATCTCATGTGTGTATTCTACACACTTTGGGGTTCTATTTCTCTGCTCTCTCTTTCTCTCTCAACAATAAGTGTATCAAATGATGTTTGTTTTTTGCGTGCAAGTAGTAATTATAATTGTGGCGACACTACATAGCTCACAACGAAGATAGTCATTGATCTCTCTCTCTGTCTCTCTCTCTCATGACCCCCTCTCTTCTCTCGACGTACCTACAAAGATGGTCATCTCTCTCTCTCTCTCTCTCTCTCTCTCTCTCTCTCTCTCTCTCTCTCTCTCTCTCTCTCTCTCTCTCCCCCCATGTGTGTGTGTGTGTCTCAACAAAAAACACCGAACGTGCCCAATTTGGGTCCTCTATGATATTAAGATGCAGCCCGCCGGGCTCTAGGGTTTTCCCGGAGGGCCCATAGGGAAAATGCATAAGCCCGGCGGGGCCCGTCGGGAAAATGCAAAAGCCCGGGGGGCTTTTTGTGGGTTTCCAAGTTGCTCTGAACCGGCTTGTTTGTGATCATGTTAACTGTGATCATGTTAACTGTGATTATGTAAATATGTCAACAAGACCTTGTGATCACACAAATGTTTTGGTAATTACGTAAATATTAAATCCCTAGGACTCCTTGACAAAAGTTTTGGTTCACTTAATAGTTCCAATAGCAAAGTGCATCGTAAGTAACATAGTGTATTTTAGGAAATTTCCATTAATCTTTATTTGTAACCTTCAAAGAGGGTTCCAGACTCATCGTCCCCTCACCTCATCACAAACTAATGATTCATTCTAACAACTTTATATCATGAGATTTTTTCCCCCTTTTGCTTATAGTTCCATGGCTCGAGAGCTAAAGGAGCCTTTCACCATTAAGTAGCAATATACACAGGAGGCTGTCGTGGCACTAGAGTTGCACAGATGACCCTTTTACAATGCACAAAAGATGCTGCTATTGGAAGCGTGGTGTTCCCAGCTTAGTTTACTTTGAACAACCTTGAATAATTCACAACAACTGCGTGTAGCAGGTCTCCTTTTCTATTTCTCTCTCTCTAGACTCTCTTTGCTCATGTCTGAGCATAATGTGAAGTTCAAAATTTACTACAGTTCCCTCTCTCTCTCTCTCTCTCTCTCTCTCTCTCTCTCTCTCTCTCTCTCTCTCTCTCTCTCTCTCTCTCTCTCTCTCTCTCTCTCTTTATTGCTCTATCTCTCCCTCTCTCTCTCAACTGCTCCATCTTTAAGTCTAAAAATTGGTTGGTCATTAGTACCTACTACCAAAAGGCTATTGAGATGTAGCATAGTGTGAAATGAGATCAGACAATGAAATATGAGTGCAGCTCAATTATGGCAAATGAAAATTGCTAACTGATAGATTTACAAGAGGGGAAACAAGCCTTGCCTTTCACAAGGGTATATAAGAAAAAGTGCATGAAAGAAAATTATCAGAAGGATGCACATTGTGCTTGATTGAAATCTACTTTATTATTTACCAATGATCAGGGCTTGATAACATGAAAATTTAATGATTAATGTCTGTTAGATGCGACTTTAAAGGGCCAAAAGATTCCTTGATGATGCTAAAAAAGGAGTATGTTTAAAGTGAGCACATGGGAGTTTATGATCTATAACTATAGTTCTTGAAGTACTCCATCTACCTGTCTTTATGGCTCATCGATTGGAGCTACGGTGAAAAATTTATGGCACTCTGAATGTACCTTGGTACAGTTCTAGTACTTCTCTTTCCAATGTCGCTTCATCCACCCAATCCTTGGCTGGATTTAGTGTCTCTTCAAGTATTGTATAGGGTTTGGTGGTTGCAATGATATTCTTTAAGGACAACCTCTTCTTCTTTGTTCGTGATTTGTTACCTTCCATTGATCTTGCGGGCACTATAAGTGCAAAAGTAGCGTTGTTCACAAAATTTGGCATTTTCTGAGTTTCCAGCTATCCAAATGACTTTAAATTTGAAACACAAGCTAATTAGGGCCTAAGGGTGTTATCCTGTGGTCAAAAGTGCATTTTTGGTGTAGATTCATGATGTGAAATCATACGCGTTGTGAGCGGGATGGAAACACACACAACGCCTCTATAATGACCCGACACACACTCTTGGGATGATACACACACACACACACTATGGGGCACCACTTGGCTTACACAACCCACCTGGCCGAGACAAGGAACACACCGATAGAGTGAGAGGAGAGAGACTACCCATTTGCCCACTCCACACAGAGAGACACACACACACACACACCCAAAAAACGCAGTTCAAAAGAGGATAATTTTTTATGTTTAGATACAATTGAGCTTGGGACAACACCAATGGGGAAAATAGCTCACACAATATGGGTAAAATATGCCAGATACAATCACAAAATGGAGCAGAGGCTTCGCTCATAGGAGAAACTTACACAGACAAAACAGTAAAAAATAGTGAGGAATTTGGAAAAATGGACAGCGCCATCACGTCCGGAATGGCCCAAAACCCCAGTCTTCAATGTCAAAGCGCTCAAATCCGACCTCGGATGAGCAGTTTATGGCCAAAACAGGCTCCAAAAATAGCAAAAACTCACTTGCGGCTGTTCCTCCTCTTCTCTCCACCTTTTTTCTGGTCTTCTCTCTCGTTTTTTAGTTCCCACACTTAAATTTAGTACTTGGGAACCTTTGGACTTTTAGTTGACCTCAAACGGACCCCGAACATGCCAAAAACTGACCACGCATTACATAATTGTCACCCTGTTGCATCCATCCGCACACCTGGCACTCAACTTTTTACAATAATCCATCCCAAAACCACGTGAAGTGGCCCCCAAATACAATTCTCATGATGACCTTTTTGCATAATTATCACAAGAAAACACCCACGTGCAAATATTGACCCCATTCGACCTCCTGGCGCCACTAGATGCCATTTGACGCACCTACTTACCTCATGTCATCGACCCACGGATAGCTTCCTTGAGAAGTTTAACGCACTACCAACTCCTCATTATTATAGAAGAAACACACTGGTACTGATGATAGTGAAAATCGATGCACTATTTACATGCTGTCCTAGCTGTACACATGTGGGCCCCATGTAACCACCTAGCTCTGGAAAAAAGGAAATCCTTCATTCAATGCACCATGCATGTGTATGTACATATACACAATCACTTCTTCTAAGAAACTCCTGACAGTGTATGATGTCTAAGTGCTCAAAATGAATTGATTTTTCATATGTGCATAGCTCATAGCATGTACATCTTGTATATATACCTAGAATTCAACTGGGATGTCATTTGGGAAATCTATGATCATTAGAACTCCTTTCAAGATTTGAAGTTGGATTCTGGCTTAGTTTTGAGTAGATGAGGTTCAAATGGGGTGAAACTTGGTAGATACTCTCATAACTAGTGAGACATCATACACGTACGATGTCTACTTGTCCAAAAGGGCTCAATATTGTACTAGAGCTGGGCTTTAGCATGGCATAGACTCGCTCGGCATCAGAATTTGATTTGGAATTATTCTCATGTGTTTGAAGCCAAAATTCAGGTGCAAAGCTTCAAAGTTTCAAAACCTGGGTTTAGATGGGTACACAAAATCAAAACTTGATAGAACTTGAGCTGTGGGCTAACAATAATGTGATAATGGAATTGGAAGTGAGAAATTCCCCCAAATTATTCATTTTGGTCTCTGGAGACATCATATGAGTATGATGTCTCTATTGAGATTTTTGGCCCAGACTTGATCTGTAGTATCTCCTGGTGATGGGTAACCCTTTGTTCATCTCATATTTTGATTTGGAGATGCTCATGTGGTTGGCTCCATAGAATGTGTCCAGGGCCAGGATTTTCTCTTTTTTGGGTTCCAAGTGGTCACAATCTTTTTTGGGTTTCAAGTGGTCACAATCTTACTCAAACTTGTCCAAATTGAATGCATGGCCTTTATGCTAGGTGGCGAACATGCTCATGATGAAAGATGTGGAGTTTAAATTCTGTATGAGTGAGTAGATATCATATGCGTATGATATCTATTGATGCAAAACTGCTTTTGAAAGTCATTGGATAAGATATGTATAGCATGTGCATGGTGCTCATAGGCTCAGATTTGAAATTGAGCTTGAAAATGGATGTTCAAAGCCATTAAAAGGGTTTGTGCATCTAGATTTTTACCTTTTGGGTAACTAGAGGTCAAATAATATCCAAATGTGATGAATATTTGATGGGGAGCTTATAAGGATGTGTTTAAAGTGTTCAAGGATCTAGACATCATACACGTATGATGTCTAGGTTGGAACTTTTACTCAAACTTGGTGCAGAGGTATCTCAGATGTGTGCATGACCTTGATGTGTGCAAATATGAATTTGGACTAGACCTCAGGTGCCCAAAGCCATAGAAGGCATTTAGGAAATTTTGATCCGGAATGATGAGCATGGTGATCAAAACATGCCCAAAGGTGCCCAAACTTGGTGTAGAGGCTATATGTACCATGCTATACAAATCAGGATCCTCAAAATGCTGATAGAACTCCTCTATGTCAGGTCTAGAAATCATACATGTATGATGTCTAATAATCTTGGACAATGGTTATTTGAGAAAAGCGGTGTGATGTATATACTATGTGTTTGCCATGTGTGAACTTTCACTTGGTTTGGAGCACTTTTGGTAGGTCTAGGGCCAAATTGTGGAATTAGGCCTAGACTTTGGATTTTTTTGAGCATTCGACACCCTCACTCATGCTGTAAGGCAAATCTCTTGTGTGTAAGATGTACTGAAAAGTGCTGCAAAGATTTGAGCCAAGCAAGTCCCAGTACTCTAAGAAACAATTGGGAGTCAAACCATCCTCACTGGGACAACTACCACGGGGAAGTGCTCTAAGGGCCTTGTGGATCTCCTCTAGTTAAAGAGGCAGCTCAAGACTCCGAAGCATCTCCTCAGTCACAAGACAAGGAATTTGTGCCCAAACTTTCTCTTTGTATACATCTTGATGCTTTGACTGAGGCTCCGCAGACAACAAGTCACGATAAAAGTCAATAGAAACTGCACGCATGTCCTCTGGATTTGAAGCAGCTGACATGTCGGGACTCCTCAACTAGCTGACACTGGCATGCACATGTCCGGATCCCACTGCCTCAAAGAACGCCCCAATCACTCTATCACCCACTTGAGTCCAATGAGATGCCTGTCAATGGAAAGCAAACTCATAATGCCTCTCCTCTGTGATGGCAAGATCCTGGCGAGCCTACTCCAACTCCTCCTCCAACCATGGACTGTTTGGGTGCTGCTCTTGCATCCTCTACAAGGACGCAACACCCGTCAGAGATGCTACTCCTCGTGTCTCGCTACAGCCAAAGGCGGGTGGTAGACTCCTTCAAGAAAGAGCCGACTAAGTCTAGAGGCCATTCTGTCAGCAAGGGAGTTGTGCATGTCCAAGCCCTCTGTTCAAAGAGCCACCCCCCACTCTCTGAGCTCAAAGTCCAGCAATATCCTCTCAGGGATGCGTAGCATTGTGCTCCCCCTCCTCAATCTATCTGTCACTATGAGAATGACTGGTGCATGGTCCAAAAAAGATATCCCAACTAGAATGAAAATTGTCCCATCGAACTCACAGATGTGGTCACTACCATGGAAGCGATCTATCCGAGATATATTCACTCATCCCACTCTACTATCCGAACCAGAGAAGGCCAGGATGTCTTAGGGGTGCACTATGTAATCATGTTAATGTATGACGTGAGTTTGAAAGGACGGGTTTTAAAATGCAATTTTAGGAAATTCAATAGAGTTACATTGAAATAAGGGGATTTTATATTCAATTGTGAAAAAAAACCTTAAAATAAGGCATCATTTTATTCATTTTGGCATGTTAAAAGAGGGTTTCTTCTAATACCCCTTGCGAACTCACGTTATATAGGGGGGTTACTGAACGATGAACCCCCTGATGCCATAGTGTTGCCAAACATTTGGAACCCTCAAAGTCATGCATAGCCTCTCCCAAGCTACCAACTCAGTGCCATGCACAGTAGCATTGCTACCTCCAATCTTGTCAGAGGGGTCCTCCAACATGTTGAAGTTTCCATTCCCTTTGTGTAAAGGAGGCTTCTGAGTGTGTGTGTGTGTGTGTGTGTGTGTGTTTCTATCTCATCCCCTACTTCTAGGACTCGCCCCCTCTTATGTAGGAACTATGAAGACTTTTTAAACACATACAAAGCATCCAATTTTCCTAGTGTTTGACCTTTGGACATAACCTTTGAATTAAGTTGGAACCTTAGCATTTTGGAAGTCTTAATGGGCTGAACCTTACGGTCTTTAAAGCCCATTGTTGCACATTGCTCATTGCACTATTTTCCCTCCTTTGGATCCGTACTGTGGTCAGTCTGCCAGCTTAACCAATATTCTAGCTTTTTCTCCCCTGGCACTTCCCCATATTAAATGATCAGTTTAACATGAGAAAATCATTTAGGACAATTAGATATTAGTTATTATGATACTTCTCAGCAAGGTATTAGACCGTGGTTGCTTTTTCTTCACAAAAATAGAGCGTTTTTTGTCTTGCGCAGCTTCACCTTGCGAGCGCGCAACAAAAATCTGCAATTCAACAAAATATAAAAGCATCATAACTTTCTGCTTGAAACTAAGATTTCAATGTTTAAAGAGTCGTTATCAAGGTTTTGGGACGTTCTGGAGCTGTTGGTCATGACAGATTTATCAAATTCTACATCGAAAGTAACTTACAAGAAATTGCTAACTATTTTCAACATGTTTTCAATTAAAATCATCAAGAGGTATGAGTTTTTAAAATTTCAAATCTATTTGTGTTAATGTTCTTGTTATGATCTTTGATTTACCTTTCATGCATCATATTCAATTTGACTTGCATAAAAGAACTTAGATCCAGAGTTAATTATGTTGTATTCAATTAGATATCTATATTGATACGTGTTGAGTTTTTTGTTACATGATTCTTGGATTTGCTTTTCATGGATTATATGCAATTCGATTTGTGTAAAAGAAATAGAGTAAAAGTTTACAATATTGAAATTACAATATCTTTAATTCTTCTTATTGTATAGTTCTTGAATTTTCTTTTTATGAATCATATGCAATTTGGTATATATAAAATAAAAAAATTAAAAATTATGCATGTTAAATTTACATAATCTTCAATTCGTTTTATATATTGAAAGAAGTACATAAATTGATTGATCTCTATACTTATATTTAATATATATCACATATATTTTGATGCATGTACAACGAGTTACATCAAAGTCATATCACTTGAAATCTTTTTAGTTTGCTTTTTGTTTTGATTGTGTGTAATCTATGATAAAGATCAAATCGATATATATATATATATATATATATATATATATATATATATATATATATATATATATATATATATATATATATATATATATATATATATATATATATTTGAAATTACTGACATTTATACATCTTGATAATCTGTGTTGTATTCAAAGATTCATGTTAAAAACTTATGTTTGACTAATTTTGTTTATTCTTTTCCGATGAGAATTAACGTGTTATGTTTCAATGATTTATATATTTACATCTCAAATACTTACAATTTTGATGATTTATTTTATAATCTTCAATAGATATTGATACTTATACTTTGAAAGTTCACATTATTTCTCTTCTTTGTGAATGTCGATGATTATATTTTTGATGATTTATCAAAGTGTTATATTTTAACAATTTATTGAAGAGTTTTATTGTAACAGGACTTGATTTTGAGGTGTTTTAGTAATAAATTTTGTTTTTCTAGGAACTTTTGGTCGTTTTAAAGTTAGTCCACTTTGTAGAAGGATGTGTGGATTGTTTTCGTCCAATAAATTTTTTTGATCCGGAAGGCACTTTCTGGGGCATTTTTGAAGGTGTTAACGTGGGATTTTGAAAAAGTGATGTATGAAGCGATTGAAGCCTGCGTTATAAGGAACAACTTTGATTCTTTGAGTCTTTAGAGATTTTGATGTTTTGATGCTCGTTGAGGGCCAAAGATTAAGAAAAAAGTGGGATTTGTTGTTTTTGCATCGTTTTTGTAGAAAATGTTGTTTTGCAGGTTGATTTTCAGCAAATCAGAGCAAGCTATGGAAATTTTTCATCACATAGCCGTCGAAGAGCGCAGCGAAGGCAACAAGATTGTGTGAGACGGACTTGGGTTGTTTTGGCTCCGTTTGGGAGTTATGTTCAGTTGAAGACAACTGAAAAATTTGTAAAACAAAAAAAAAAAAGTTTCAAAAATCTAACCTTTACGGATCGCTTCGCGATCACGTTTTTACCTTGTTCTCGGAGGTACACTTGGCGCTCAAGTCGAGTCGACCGAACGCCAAAAATAGAAAAGCGGCTATTTTGAGAGGTCGCATGCTTTTGGAGGAAAAATACAGAATAGAAGGACGGGTGGTGCGTTTTGGGGATCATTCACCGATCTCTCTTCTGCGAGTGCGAGTGCGAGTGAGACGCTGCATGCAAGCGAATTGAGCCTCGGGGGTGGTCGGGAGGTTCGAGCTCCGTACAACGGAGTGCGCCCATATATTTTGCTCCTCTATTGTATCAAACACTATCAATACAAAGATTTCTTCCTTTGTTTTTGCTGTCTATCTCTATTATTCTGTTCCTTTGACATTTATTTTGGTGAATTATTTTCTCTTTTGATTGGAAAAATCAAAGAGTTATACATGATCATTATAATTGATTGATATAGATGTTAAAAAGTTATAATTTTGATAATTTATCAAAGAGATATATTTTAATAATTTATTTTCAGCCAAAATATAAAAAACCAATAGTTTTTATTTATGATCATTTGTTATTGAAATTTATAATTTCAGGTGATGATTATGAGTCATTCTTACTAATCAATCATTGTTGAGATGGTTATTACTCCATGGAGTTGTTCCATGATGTGTTTTCATGATGATAGAAGTGGTTCGTATTGTTCGTTCATTTCTATTTTCTATTTTAAAATGATTATTACTCCATGGAGTTATTCTATGATGCCAATACGCATTTCCATGATGATTACAAGGTGTTCGTATTAACCGTTTGTTATTGAAATTATTATTATTCCATGTTCGTACTAATTATTCATCTTGTTGATATGGTTATTCTTCCATAGAGTTGTTTCATAATGTCATGATATGTTTTCTTGATGAATAATTTTTTATAATTATTGATTGTTTACTATTGAGATGGTTATTCTTCTATGGAGTTGTTTTGTGATGCCATGATACGTTTTCATAGTGATTAAAACTTGTTCGTACTAGTCGTTCATTACTGATATGATTATTGGTTTATTGAGTTGTTCCATGATGCCATGATACAGTTTCTTGATGATTAAATATTGTTCGTATTGATTCTTTTTTATTGAGATGATTTTTCTTCCATGGAGTTTTTGCATGATGCTATGACATGTTTTCATGATGATTAGAAAGTGTTCATATTGATCATTCGTCACTAGGACGATTATTCTTGTATAGAGTTGTTTCATGATTTCATGATATGTTAGAAGTCATTTATACTAATCCTTGATCATTGAGATCATTATTATTCCATGGAGTTGTTTCATGAGGTCGTGATGAATTTTCATGGTGATTACAAATCATTCGTACATATCATTTCTCATTCAGGTGGTTATTGTTTGATGGAGCTATTCCATAATGTCATGATGTATTTTCAAGGTGATATTAGAATCCATTCATATTTATTATTTATTACTAAGATGGTTATTCATTTTATAAAGTTGTTCCATTATGGCATGATGTATCTTCAAAATCATTTTTTACGGAGATAGTTATTTTTTCATGGAGTTGTTCTATAAGACATGCTATATTTTCATAATAATTAGAAGTCGTTTCTATTGATTTTGTTAGTAAGAATTTTATTCATTCGTGGTCTTGTTCCATAATACCATGATAGAGTTTCATGATGATATGGATGGTTTCTTATTGAAATGGTTTTATGTTCCATAGCATTGTTTCATGGATGACTTAGTGTAATTGAGATAGTTTTTTGTTAGATATAGTCATTTTAATACGATGATATTTTTTCATGATGATTTATTATAATTGAAAGAATTATTATTGCATGAAGTCAATTCATTATACCATGTTATTATTTTAAGCTCATTTTTAACAGTTAAGATTACCGTTTTGTGATTTCATGATATCGCTTTATGATATTTTGTTATGTTTATTATCCTATAGATTTATTTTATGATGCCATGAAGTTCTTGCATAATGATTTTTGGTGATCTAAATAGTTTTACTTCATATAATTATTTCGTGATGATTTCTTATAATTTCAATGATTTCTTATTTTTATGATGAAAACATCAATTTGAACTTACAATCCTCAACTCAATTGACACTGAAAAAGCTTAATTTTTATGTTGAATTGAAATCCATTTTCATGCTATGTTCTTTACATGCATCATGAAATACATTTAAGAATGCCACTAGTGTGCAAAAATCTATGGTCCTTGACGAAAGTTTTGGTTGACTTAAAACTTCCAATAGCAAAGTGCATCGTAAGTAACATAGTATATTTTACAAAATTTCCATTAATCTTTGTTTGTAACCTTGAAAGAGGGTTCTGGACTCATTGTCCCCTCACCTTGTCACAAAGTAATGATTCATTCTAACAACTTCATATCATGAGATTTTGTTCCCCTTTTGCTTATAGTCCCATGGCTCGAGAGCTAAAGGAGCCTTTCACCATTAAGTAGCAATATACACAGGAGGCTGCCATGGCACGAGAGTTTCACAGATGACCCTTTTAAATGCACAAAAGTTGTTGCTATTGAAAGCGTGGTGTTCCCAACTTAGTCTACTTTTGAACAACCTTCACAAAAAGTGCGTGTAGCAAGTCTGCTTCTCTGTTTCTCTCTCTCTAGACTATATTTGCTCATGTCTGAGCATAATGTGAAGTTCAAAATTTACTACAGTTCTCTCTCTCTCTCTCATTCTCTCGCTCTCTCTCTCTCTCTCTCTCTCTCTCTCTCTCTCTCTCTCTCTCTCTCTCTCTCTCTCTCTCTCTCTCTCTCTCTCTCTTTATCGCTCTGTCTCTCCCTCTCTCTGTCTCTCTCTCTCTCTCTCTTTATCGCTCTGTCTCTCTCTCTCTTTATCGCTCTGTCTCTCCCTCTCTCTTCCATGGCACGAGAGTTTCACAGATGACCCTTTTAAATGCACAAAAGTTGTTGCTATTGAAAGCGTGGTGTTCCCAACTTAGTCTACTTTTGAACAACCTTCACAACAAGTGCGTGTAGCAAGTCTGCTTCTCTGTTTCTCTCTCTCTAGACTATATTTGCTCATGTCTGAGCATAATGTGAAGTTCAAAATTTACTACAGTTCTCTCTCTCTCTCTCGCTCTCTCTCTCTCTCTCTCTCTCTCTCTCTCTCTCTCTCTCTCTTTATCGCTCTGTCTCTCCCTCTCTCTGTCAATTGCTCCAAAATGGATGACTCATACATTTGGCTCTTGAGAGCCTAAGGCTACCGCAAACATGTATTCACGTTAGTCCTATCAATCTTCCATAGTAGAGAGACAAGCTCTACTTGGTGTTTGGAAGACGCCGTCTCCACAAACTGGATTCTAAGCATGCATACTACTTAACATTTATGCACAATAAATAAAAAAGAGAGTCTTATAAGAAAAAGACTCTGTTTATTTTGAACATTTGTACATTTTCTTAGTGTAGGGAAGAATTATATGCATTGACAAGGTTTAGGTTATCCTTTAATTGTATGCCTTACATCCATCTAGCACATTTAAAAGGATAATTCTTTAACTTAATAAGATACCATCGGATAGTGTTATTGCCTCTTAATACCTTGTTTTCATGTAAGAGAATGGACTCGGGTTGCAGCACCTCTTCTTGGTCCTCAATCTCCGGTGGGTCTTCAATAGTTGGTTCTTGAGGTGGATCTCCTTTGTAGGGCTTTAGTAGGCTCACATGAAAAGCATTGTGTATGAGCCAATGGCTGGGAAACTTGAGTTGATAGGCCATCTCATTGATTGGCTTAAGAATCTGGAAGAGACCATAGTACCTTTTTGATAACTTAGCATAGTACTTTTGTTGTCCCATAGGATTCTTGCCCGTTGTGTGCCCTAATCGAGCCTCGAAAAATTTAAGTAATACCTAATCATTTTCTTTAAAGGCTTGGGATCTTCTGCTTACAGCAACAGCCTTTTGCCTTTGTTGTGAGATAGAGATAGTATCCTTAATCTTTTGGAAAGATTCTTGTAGGTCTCGGTTATACTCATCTGCAGCGAATGAAAAATGTAAATATATTTCATGAATTAAAATACTTATTTACAATTATAAAATTACAATAGTCCTCTTTGTAAAACAATTCAATGATATGTAACATTTGAAAATGAGCAGCTATATGATATGATACCTCTTTCTGCAGTGCGAAGCGATGGTCAACAACAACTAGCAATGAAAGATCTAAAAATACATAACCCCTCCCTTCACTACAACGGTGTGGTTAACAACAACAAGAGACAAAGAATCTATTAAAACCAATCTCCCTGCGGTGCGACGCGGTAGTTAGCAGCAGCCACAGATGAAGGATTTAAAATACATAACCCCTCCTAGCAATGCGGCAGGGTGATCAAAAACAACCAAAGATAGAGAATCTATTAAACCCAATCAACCGACAGTGCGACACAGTGGTCAGCAACAACCAAGAATGAAGGATTTAAAATACCTAACCCCTCCGTGTAGTGCGACATGATGGTCAACAATAGTTAGAGACAGGGAATTTAATAAATCCAATCAACCGACAGTGCCATGCGGTGGTCAGCAATAGCCAGAACGAAGGATTTAAAATACCTAACCCCTCTCTGTAGTGCGACACGATGGTCAGCAACAACCAGAGACGGGGAATTTCTTAAATCCATTCATAACTTGCAGTGCAACGCGGTGGTCAACAACAACCAGAGATGGGTAGTCTATTGAATCCAATCTTCCTACAGTGTGACGCAATGGTGAGCAACAAGGAAGAACGAAGGATTTAAAATGCCTAACCCCTCCTTACAGTGCGAAACAGTGGTCAGCAACAGTCAGAGATGAGAAATCTATTAAACCCAATCTTATTGCAGTGCGACATGGTGGTCTGCAACAACCACGAACAAAGGATGTAAGATAGCTAACTCCTCCCTGTAGTGCGATGTGGTGGTCATCAGTAACCAGAGACAAGGATCCTAATTGCACATCCTAAGCTACTCCTTGTAGTGCGACACCGAGGTCACCAGCAGTCAAGGACCAATTGTCTAAAGTATAAAACCCCCTTGTAGTGTGTCACGAGGATCAGCACAAACAAGGACAGGTCTCTAAACTCTCTCTCTCTCTCTCTCTCTCTCTCTCTCTCTCTCTCTCTCTCTCTCTCTATCTCTCTCTCTCTCTCTCTCTCTCTCCCTCTCTCTCTCTTTGCAGTGTGACACGATGGTCAATACAGCCAAAGAGAGGATCCTAACCTGTAAACTAACAGTGAGGTGTGAGCAATGCTCCAAAACAGCAGTGCTAGTAAATACAAAGTGAGAGAACAAAACAAAAAGAGAATCAGAAGTGATACCCTGTGGCTACTTGCTCTCTCTGTGTCTCTATCGCAAGCGCCATTGTCGCAACAATTCAAACAAACTATCACGACGCTTTTTTAATGTAGTTTTATTCGGATATACGCATACAATGCGGATATACATCGTATAATATCACATTGTACGTACAAATTTTGTTATTCCGATGTATAAATGCAAGTTAGCTCTTAAAGTCTCTATGTGGCACAACAAAAACTCTATGAGCATATGTATATACACTTGAACTAAAAATTTTATCTTATTTGTAAAAATTTTAAATTATTTGTCTTTTGCACTTTAAATTGTCAAGGTAAGGTATACTCTATTGTTTATTTTTTTATTTACACTTTTCCAAAATGCAATTGATGTTGCATATATTTTATGTAGGTCAAAACTAAAGGTGCTCATTTGGGCCACCCAAATGAGCACCTTTGGGCCACCCAAAATTGGGTGGCTCAAATGAGCACCTTTATTTTTGAATAGCCGTATAGCGGTTATGTCCGCGGTAATGGGGGTGCAAGCAATATATGTGATAATAGTTGCGGATATATATCCGTGACTATTATCACATATATTACTAACAAATTATTGTTGCACCTATTTCCGCTTATATTACCACCAGCACAACTTTTTCTCTCTCCATTTTCATTTGTTAATCCGCGGTACTAAGGGGTGGTTCTCAATTTTCCCTCTTATAGTGAGTAGCTAGTTGAGCAACAAAGGCAGAACCGGATAGATGATCAAATTGTCCTTACTCCCCTCACCTCTCTAGCTACTATTATTATGCATAACAAAAAAACAATTTCTTGAAAGCTCAAAGGAATCTGGTGATAAATAAAATCCTCTCTCTTTATGTACTTTCTATTGCCATCGTGAACTTCAAGCATGTAGCTATATGAAGCGGTGGTCAAGGCGAGATGGCGGAAGCTCCATCATGCCTATCTACTGTATATATGGATAGTGAGCTTCACAGCCTGCAGCTGCATCAATCGGCATTGTGGATATACCACCTAGCTAGATTTCCATATGTGGTCCAGTGGTAGCCAACAACATCTACTCTTTATCTAATTTGTGGAGCCATGTCTAGCTGCAAGGTGGCATACGTAGCAACAAGATTGTAGCTAAAGGGCTAAGTGCGTTACCATGCCAGCATGTCTCTCTATCTATCTCTCTCTCTCTCTCTCTCTCTCTCTCTCTCTCTCTCTCTCTCTCTCTCTCTCTCTCTCTCTCTCTCTCAAATCCTTTGTTCTATATTACATTATCTTACATGTTAGCATCGTGTTCAGGAATTCCATTCTCTTAGCTATTACACCTTCAACCTATGGATGACTTGGAGCACCCTTTCCTTTAGGGCTTGATCTTGTAAAGAAACTCTATCCACCAACAATCTGTCTTTGACTGACATAGGCACTGTCTGCTTAAATCCTGTGCTACTGTCAAATGTAACCATATTCCTCATTGACCATATAAACCACAAAATCCAAACTCTGAATGACTATACTGTAAATTCTAGGGCATTATCCTGGTGTGTGTTCACCTTGGATAAAGTCAATTTGAACTCCCTAAGATGTAGACCACATATATATTCAGTCCATTTTCACTGCTCTGCAACTATTTTACAATGCCAAAAAACATGTCTAACAGACTCATTACCCTTACATCTGCTGCACTTCTCATCTGTAAATACCTTTGTTTTAAGGTTACAACCTGTAGGCAATACCCCTGTACATACTTCCATAAAAAGACTTTGAATTTGAACTGGTTTGGAATTCACCATATAGCAGATAATACATTCAACCACCATTTATTGTGCATATGTAATCCACATTGTTTATTACATCTTCCATCAATACAAGAATCTGGTAAAGAAGATGAATAAAAAATTGAAGAAGATGATTTCTACATATTGGCCGTACACACTGGCAAAGTCCAATCTCTATGTCTGTCTTTCAGGTTTGGCTGGCCAAAAACAGGTAGGCTAAATACATGTGCTCCTAGCTGGTGCCACAGTCCTATGAACCTGACTCCGCATTTTTACTGTCGTCTGGCTGTAGAAAATAGTTTCAACTCAAGGTTAGAGTCTAGTATTTGATTAATTTGAAGAATACCCTTTTTGATTGAATAGGGTAATAGCAGGTTTTCCCATCAATTTGGTAGGAGGAGCTGTAAACACAAATCTCCAATATATGTTTTCAGCACCAAAATAATTACCAGTGTACATGATTCTCTCTTCCCAATGCAAAATAGAGCAGCTCTTTTTTCATGTTTTTATCAACATATTGGAGATATCAAACCCAGTTTTTAATGGAGCAGCTGAAAACAGTTTATCCCAAACATTCACATGCCAAACCCCATGAAAGTACACTACAGCTGTATCAATCAATTTCCACAAGGATACTGAACAATCAATATCATTATCCAAGATGTGCTTTGTGAGGCAATCCCTTCTTGCCTGGGCATGTAATTTCATATTAGAATGTACAGACCACCCAATGTGTACCGGAAGGGCAATTTATCCAAGGCAATCAAGGCAGCCGCGACAGAATGAATCCTCCATAAAAACCTAGACATGGATGTTGTACATTTTTGTAACATTTTGTCGGACCAGTCCAACAAAGGCAAGCACTACATCATGTAATGGATGAGGATAGATTAGACTATCCTTAATCTGACATGTAGGGGCCATTCATCACAGTACCAAGCTACAATTTTGGCTTGCACCTTCTCCACTACCCATTGTTGCAACTCGGTTTGAGACGCACCCACTCCAATGGGGTATCCCAAGTGTCTGAATACATGGCCTTTTGGGTACCTCTTTCCATACCAAATTAGAGCATCAAAGTCCGTGACTCAAATATCAATGAGGGCAGATTTAGATTTAACCTAGCTGCTAATGCATATAAGTCTAGTACTTTTATACATCGCAATACATTGATATTGTTTGCTTTGAGGAACACAAAGGTGTTGTCTGCAAATCCTTTACCTATTACTTGTTTAGAGCCCAGATGAAGAGTTTGCAGGTGCCCATTTGCAGCAAGGGCATCCAAATAAGAATACAAAGGGTGAGTTGCAACAACAAAAAAAAGTGGGCTGATAGGACAACCTTTCCTAACAAATCTTGCAATACTCACCTTCTCAAAGATTCTACCATTAGTCACAACTTTGGAGAAGGCCTGTTGCCCCAACAAGTTGATGAAGTTGCTTATTCTATTGCCAAACCCCATCTTCTTTAGTACACTTTGCACAAAACCCCACTGCACTATTTCAAAAGCCTTGACAAAATCAATTTGAAACATAACCATGTCCTGCTTATAATTTATAGTATGTTCTATACCTAGATGGACTATACGTGTGTTATCATAAATAGATCTGCCATCAATGAAGCCTGTTTGGGCACGGTGACTCTGTTTTTGCAGCTCAAGTTCTATTTTGATAGCAATAAATTTGGCCAGCATTCTGTAAAGAATCCCCGTCATGGTGAAGGGCCTCCAATCAGACAGAGTTTTAGGGAAGGTGTTCTTAGGGATCTGCTTTATGATTCCCTGCTCGAGGGCAGGATCCATGCATTGAGACATCCAAATTGCATTAAGCAATGGGCACACTATTCCTTTCAATTCTGACCAAAAGGACTCCATAAATTCCTTGGATAATCCACAAATGCCAGGACATTTTTCATTTGGTAATTTTGCTCAACACATATTCCAACTCTGCCTCATTTAGTGGTTTCTCCAAGCTGTAAGCTTTTGCAACCTCAATGCATGGAGTGACTGAAGTCAAAGAGAGATTCAATAGCATTTATTCTTTCAGAAGCTACATCTGGGCTTACATTAAGTATAGCACTTGAATACTGGGTAGTCATATCTAGAATTTCAGTTCCCTTGGTTAGAGGAGTCCTATCGCCATTGTGAAGAACTGACAGATTCTGCCTTTTTTTTTAACTTGAGTTTTTTATAAAAGGATTTGGATGAGTCTTTCCCATCTGCAACCACCCATTGTCTACATAGATATCTCAGTTTTTTACATTGATCCATTTTCCAAATATCTAAAAGTACATCTCTAGCAGCAGTTAGCTCTTGTATTTCCTTGTGACACAACGCAGTAGATTGTCTACCAGCTTTAAGCACAAGATGTTTTGCTCTTTCTCTGGCTTGCATTACCTTATGACTGCCTTTCTGAGCATTCATTTTACCAGCAATTATGATGTATTGCTACATGTCTTGCTGGCTTCATATTTTGCATTTCGATATCAATAAGTTGTGAGACAATAGGAAAGTGATCTAATAGCGCAGTACCAACATTATTTTATTTTTTTTTGAGTTAGGGATCCAAGCAGATCCAACAAAGTAGATTCTATCTACTCTGGACTAGGATCCTTGGTGGGATAGGGAGTGAAAGATGAATCCTATAGAGGATCTAGAAGTAGCAGTCCAGGCATCAGCCAAATCATTTTGGCTTTGCAAGGTGTCACATTCAGAGCTTTGAGGCAGCGACATTATAGTAAATAAGGAGGTGGTTTGTTCAAAGGTCTCCACCATGTTAAAGTCTCCTCCAAGAATACCTATGGGCGAGCCATCTCCACAACTCTATTCTAGATGCTTCATCATTAGGAGCATAAAAATTACTTATTTCCATTGGTCCCCATTGGGATTCCACTTGGAAGACAAAGCATCTCCCTGATTTATGGTCAAGGATCCATTGAGGCTCGAGGGAGTTTTTGATATATGTCAAAGTACCTGAGTATTGTTCTTTTTTTCCACCAAAAAACAGACTGTATCCTTTAAAGTGCATTACATCCCTAGATTTATCATGCAGCTTATGCTCTTGAACTAGACAAATATCCAAATAAGAGGTCAACAACCAATTTTGAAATACCAGCAGCCTAGAGGGGTGGCTGAGACCCTTAACATTGAAGGATGCAACTTTCACGAGGAGAATTATTGAGGTATCCATAACTAACTGAGTGTCCTCATCACTAGGACTATCTGTCATTAGCACCTCAATATTGACATGGTTTCAAGCTGCATTGCTCTTAGTGGCAGAGTGTTGCATGAGCACAGAGTCAATAGCTACCAAAGTATGTGAGGAAGGGATTTCTTAAAGAACATCAAACATATTAGGTGAGGTATATCCTGATATTCCCGGTTGAGTCCTGAAAGATTTCTTTGATGACTAGTATCCATCAGATTTCAGCACTCTTTTACCCTTGTCTAGAGATCTTGGGTTCCTAGAAGAAGAGGGTTCCTACATGAGGAGAGTTTTTATTCCTACCTCCTGTCTGAAAACTGTTGCTTCATACCTACTAGGAGGGACTGCATATTCAAGGGTAGCTGCTTAAGTAGGAAGGGGGGAAGGTTGCTCTATAGAATCTGAACCTGTTTTGCCAAAAATTTGTTCTTCGAGCGCCAAGTGCTTACTGCCAGGATAAGAGGGAATCAACTCGACTGAGCCTTTAGGTAATGTAGGGCAGTTCTTGAAGAAAGGTCCCAGATGTCCACAATGATAACATGATCGTGAGAGCTTTCCCCACTTAAGGTAAATGACTAGCCTGCCTATAGATTCTAACTCAATTTCCATAGTGTCAGGCATCTTCTTATCAGTGTTCCACATAACACAAGCTTTGTTCTTGTTGGGATAGTTGATAGCTGTGGGGGCAAATAGAACTTTTCCTAGGGAGGCAGCCAAATCCTTGATACAAGTCCATAAAAAAGCAAGTAAGTCCATAAAATTAACCCATACTGGGCATTTAGACAACAATTCCTCCTTAATTTGCTTGACCGGCTGCTAGGGAAGAACATGAACAACTTGCCCACATAAGATAATTAATGAGGTAGAATGAAAGGCTTTTCAATCCTCTGAAAAAAAACAGAACTTCATACATTCCAACCCATTGTAGAGAACCTTATCGACTACAACTTTATTAAAGCCCTGGTCCAAATAACGTGCTATCTCAGTTAGGGTCGAAAGTTTGCCTGTAAAATACAACACTATAGCACGACTCTAAAAAGCTGAGACCTGAGACATGACTGTTATGGCAGGGATGCAAACTGTATGCTTCCCTTTAACCTAAGGGTCGGAGGTTAATGCCTCAGTTAGGCAACTGGTTAGTTCAGCTTTAGAGAGTGTGCCTTTGTCAGCCCTTACAGGTGGCATGGATGCCTCCTTAGGATTCAGACAAAACACCGTTGGTAGAGCCATGGTGCAAAGTGGTCAAACGAGGACCTGAGATAAGACGGCTAAAGTGAGTGCCAGTAGGAGAAGGTCAGATTCTGAGTCTGAGTAGAATACACGACTTGAGCCTTGTCGGGAGAACGAAGCCGAAGGATCCCTCAACCTCTCACAGAGATAGAGAATCGTCTAGTAAAACGCCAAGCAGATCCCTCGCATAAAAAATCTGCATATCTCTCTCTCTCTCTCTCTCTCTCTCTCTCTCTCTCTCTCTCTCTCTCTCTCTCTCTCTCTCTCTCTCTCTCTCTCTCTCTCTCTCTCTCTCTCTCTCTCTCTCTCTCTCTCTCTCTCTCTCTCTCTCTCTCTCTCTCTCTCTCTCTCTCTCCTCTGTGTGTGTGTGTGTGTGTGTGTGTGAGTGCACACGTGCACATGCGCATGCGTGCGCCTGGAGTGGTTGGATGAAGCTTAGGTTGACATGTGTCCAATGTTGTTGTCAAAATTTGAGCCTCGCTAATAGATAGAATCTATTAATGAAGCATAGGTTGACATGTGTAGAAGGTTGTTGCCAGAATTCTAGTCCGGACACGCGCACGCGTGCACCTGGAGTGGTTGGATGAAGCTTAGGCTGACATGTGTCCAATGTTGTTTTTGAAAGTCAAGCCTCGCTAATAGATAGAATCTATTAACGAAGCATAGGTTGACATGTGTAGAATGTTGCTGCCAAAATTCTAGTCTCGTCAGTAGATAATATAGATATAGATGAAGAGGAATTGTGTAAGGTTGGGTTTACACTGCTCATGCTGAGCTTACATGGACCAACCAGTTGAAGCGCTTGAGGTTATGAAGTTCACACTATGCATTTTTTTAAGCAATGGGATGCTAACATGACATGCTAAGTCATGCCCAAGCACAATGTTATCTCGCATGTTTCTGTTCGACCTGGTTCAACCACCTAAGGGGAGAAACCCGCTTGAAGAACCAAAAATTTGCTTGCAGCAACCTACACAAGAGCGCTTTTTGTAGGCCATGTGCTGCCCAGTGTGAACAACACTAAGGCTGGGCAGTGGGTTTAGACAATCGCTGCAGAAATGTGCAAGCTTGTTGACTGCCTCTAGGCAGCTCTTCACAGGCATTGTTTGGGAGGAATGTGTTAGCTTAATATCGTGTTTTCAATTTAAAAAATTCCGGTTGAGGGCACGGGAAAAAGGAGAAATGCCGCCCCAGAAAAGACAAAAATAGTGTAATTTTTTTAAAAAATAGCCTAATTTTCTAAAATTTCATCTTGAAATAAAGAAGGAAAGGAATTTTGTATGTTTGGATTTTTTTTTCCCGAATACTATTCACAGTTTTCCCAAATATTGTTCACAGGTGACAAGAGGCGGAGGAAGACTGTTGAGCATCGGATAGCTACAGGGTACTGGTTTGATACAGGCCCATTTGCAGCCAGGGCATCCAAAGAAGAATACAAAGGGTGAGTTGCAGCAACAAAAAAAAGTGGGCTGATAGGACAACCTTGCCTAAAAAATCTCGCAATACTCACCTTCTCAGAGAGTCTACCATTAATCACAATTTTGGAAAAGGCCTGCTGCACCAACAAGTTGATGAAGTTGCTTATTTTGTTGCCAAACCCCATCTTCTTTAGTACACTTTGCACAAACTCCCACTGCACTGTGTCAAAAGCCTTGACAAAATCAATTTGAAACATAACCATGTCCTGCTTATAATTTATAGTATGTTCTATACCTAGTTGGACTCTGAGTATGTTATCATAAATAGATCTGCCATCAATGAAGCCTGTTTGGGCAGGGTGAATGTGTTTTCACATTTCAGGTGCTATTCTTATAGCAATAGATTTGGCCAGTATTTCGTAAAGAATCCTCGTCATGGTGATGGGCCTCCAATCAGCCAAAGCTTTAGGGAAGGTGTTCTAAGGGATCAGCTTTATGTTCCATGCTTGAGGGCAAGATCCATGCATTGAGACATCCAAATCGCATTCAGCAATGGGCACACTATTCCTTTCCATTCTGACCAAAAGGACTGCATAATTCCTTGGATAATCCACAGATGCCAAGTCATTTTTCATTTGGTAATTTTGCTCAACACATATTCCAACTCTGCCTCATTTAGTGGTTGCTCCAAGCTGTAAGCTTTTGCAACCTCAATGCATGGAGTGACTATAGTCAAAGAGAGATTCAATAGCATTTATTCTTTCAGAAGATACATCTCGGCTTACATTAAGTAGAGCACTAGAATACTGTGTAGTCATATCTAGAATTTCAGTTCCCTTGGTTAAAGGAGGCCTATCGCCATTGTGAAGAACTGACAGATTCTGCCTCTTTTTTTTTACCTGAGTATTTTATAAAAGGATTTGGATGAGTCTTTTCCATCTGCAACCACCCATTGTCTACATAGATATCTCTGTTTTTTACATTGATCCATTTTCCAAATATCTAAAATTACATCTCTAGCAGGAGTTAGCTCTTGTATTTCCTTGTGACACAACGCAATAGACTGTCTACCAGGTTTGAGCACAAGCTGTTTTCTCTTTCTCTAGCACTGCCTTTTTGAGCATTCAATTTATCAACAGTTCTGATGTAATGCTACATGCTAGAGACTATACACAACCAGGCTGAGAGAGGGTTTGGGCTAGCAACAAATGCAGAATGAATAAGATCGAGGACCTGTATCCTAAACAACTCCTGAGTAAAAAATGCATTATTAACCATTATGGGTTTGGAATTCTTGCTGGCTTCATATTTTGCATTTCAATATCAATAAGTTGTGAGACAATACGAAAGTGATCTAATAGCGCAGTACCAACATCAACTTATATTTTTTTTGAGTTCGGGAGCGAAGCAGATCCAACAAAGTAGAGTCTATCTACTCTAGACCAGGATCCTTGGTGGGATAGGGAGTGAAAGATGAATCCTGTAAAGGATCTAGAAGCACTAGTCCAGGCATCAGCCGAATGAGTTTGGCTCTACAAGGTGTCACATTCAGAGCTTTAAGCTGCCGACATTATAATAGATAAGGAGGTGGTTTGGTCAAAGGTCTCGACCATGTTAAAGTCTCCTCCAAGCATACCTTGTGGCCAATTTAGATGGGGGAGCCATCTCCACAACTCTATTCTAGATGAAACATCATTAGGAGCATAAAAATTACTTATTTGCATTGGTCCTCATTGGGATTCCACTTGGAAGACAAAGCATCTCCTTGATTTATGGTTAAGGATCCATTGAGGCTTGAGGGAGTATATGCCAAAGTACCTGAGTATTGTCCTTTTTTTCCACCAAAAAATAGACTATATCCTTTAAAGCGCATTGGTAACATTTAATGGCCTAGTAACTTGTGTGTAGTGGAAAATAGCATGAACATAGTGAGCATTTCATTAGAATGGATTCCTAATGAGATTAACAAGAGTGCTTGGGTGGAGAAAGCAACAAAAAGAAAAACACCTAGTTAGATAACATGAACAATACTTCAAAAGAGAGAGAAATTAAGCAATTGACAACAGTTGAGGACCGGATTTGCATGGAGCCGGTCCCCCCTCCAAAAGGCTTTGTACTATGGTTTCTGCCATCAAGAGAGACATTTTACAATAAAATTTCCTGTGTTCCTCAATAATATCTAGTGCAATGAAGAATGAAACTTCATGCACTACGCAAAACACTTATCAAACACAACATCAATTCCCTCATGGTCTCAGACCCAATACATCACACACATTCGAAGCTGGTGAGAGCTAGCGGGGTATGAGAGTAGATTGAGAAGAAGAAGGAGTATTCTTATGAGAAATATGTACATCTCCTCACATAATCACTCCTATTAGCATAGCTTAGCTTATTAATTAGCATGGTAGAGGAGATGATCATGCATTGAAGCTTGGATCTTGGTTGGATTTGCATCACAAAGCCAAGAGTTGGTTGTGTAGCCCTTCCTTCTCACAAGCTTGGAGTAGGAGATAAGCTTTCCATTAAAGCTTGATAAGGAGAGAGAGTCTTCTTTACTTCACACATGAGCTAGTGTGAGTGTGTAGGTGATAATGCCTTTGAAAAATCAGCCCCCTCTCTCTCTTGGTTGACCCCTCTTGCTATTTGCTCTTGCTAGCATCGTTTTGGACCTCCCTAGGCTTAGCCAATGGTAATTAAGCAGCATAAGTGATAGCCTTCTGACATGTGTCCCCATTTCCCCTTTTGTGAGATCTTTAGGTATTTATTTAATTCAACTAAACTCTCCTTGGACCCCTTTGTCTCCTGGCTAATAGGAATCAGTCAAGCCATTCAGCTGCTGAATGCTCATTAGTCCCCTTGGGAGATTGTCCAATAGTCTTCTAGAGAGCTTAATTCTTATTGGTTCTTTTATTAAGTGTTTTTAAATCAATTAAACTAGATTTACTCTAGCCTGATTCTCATTGGTCCACCTCCAAGGCCATCCAATAAGAATTGGGTAAACCTTGTGGACATCTGGGCTAGGGATCGAACTAACATGTGTCCCTCATTCCCTTTGTGTAAAGGGAGCTTGTGTGTGTGTGTGTGTGTGTGTGTGTTTCTCTCTCATCCCCTACTTGCAAGGCTCGCCCCCTCCTATGTAGGGATTGCTAAAGACTTTTGGGATAGACACAAAGCATCCAGTTCCCCCAATGTTTGACCTTTGGACACAACCTTTGAATTTTGGAAGCTTAGCATTTTGAAAGTCTTAATGGGCTGAACCTTAGGGTCTTTTAAGCCCATTGTTGCACATGGCTCTTTTACAGATGGCCCCCCCTTTGGATCCCTATTTTCCCTCCTTGGGATCCCTATTGTGGCTGGTCTGTTAGCTTAACCAATATTCTAGCTTTTGTTTCCCCTGGCACTTCTTCATATTAAATGATCAGTTTAACAGGAGAAAATCATTTAGGAGTATCAGATATTCATTATTATGAAATTACATCTCTCTTGAAATCATAGTCATCCTCGACTATGGGGTAGAGAAGATAACTCATATTCATTAGTCCTTTTCTTAGCGAGTAGAGGATCCCTATGTTACCCTACCACATCATTCCACAATGGATGACTAGTCCATTTGGCGCTTGAGAGCCTGAGGCTGCCGCAAGCATGTCTGCACATTAGTCCTATCATCTTCCATAGTAGAGTGACAAGCTGTACTTGGTGTTCGAGAGACGTCGTCTCTGCAAACTTTATCTAAGCATGCATACTACTTCATTTTTGTGCACAATAAAGAAAAAGAGAGTCTTATAAGACAAAAATTTTGTTCGTTTTTAACATTTGTACATTTGCTTACTCTTGGGAAGAATTGTAAGCATTGACAAGGTTTAGGTTATCCTTTAATTGTATGTCTTACATCCATCTAGCATCTTCAAAAGGATAATTCTTAAACTTAATAAGATATCGTCGGATAGTCTTACAGCCTCTCAGTACCTTGTCTTCATGTCGGAGAATGGACTCGGGCTGCAACACCTCTTCTTTGTCCTCGATCTTTGGTGGGTCTTCAATAGTGGGTTCTTGAGGTGGCTCTCCTTTGTTAGGCTTTAATAGGATCCATGGAAAGAATTGTGTATGAGCCAATGATTGGGCAACTTGAGTTGATAGGCCATCTCGTTGATTGGCTTAAGAATCTGAAAGGGACCATAGTACCTTTTTTGCTAACTTAGCATAGTACTTTTGGTGTCCCGTAGGATTCTTGCCCGTCATGTGCCTTAATCGAGCCTTGGGAAATTTGAGTAAGACCCAATCATTTTCTTTAAAGGCTTGGGCTCTTTTGTGCTTGTCAACAGCAGCCTTTTGTCTTTTCTGTGAGATAGAGATAGCATCCTAAATCTTTTGGAAAGATTCTTGTAGGTCTCGGCTATACTCATCTACAGCGAAGATCTTCCCGTGTACCTTAAGCAGCAAGGGACTTTTGGATCTTCCCTCAATTACCTCAAAAGGTGCTTTTTCCATGGAAGTATGTATAGTGTTATTGTAGGCATACTCCACTAAGGGTAAGTACTTCTCCCATTGGGATCTTTGATCTACTTCCGTTACATAGGATTTTTGTAGATCAAGAATTGTTAGGTTAGCTATGTCACTTTGGCCATCCGTTTGTGGGTGATAGGCCGAAGAGAAGTTTAGCCTTGTTCCTAAATTCTCAAAGAGACCCTTTCAAAAATTACTGGTCATTCTAGGACCTTTGAGAAGTGAAGAGGGTTCCCATTTGATGGGCTTTGATAGCCTTTTTGACACGTATAAAATGAGCTTGCTTATTGAACCTGTCTACTATCGTCCATATTCCTGTATTCCCATGGATAGACTTAGGCAATCAAAAGATAAAATCCATGGATATACTCTCCCATGGTGAATTAGGGATTGGCAAAAGGTGAAGCAATCCAAGCTGCTTCCCTCTATCAAACTTTGTCTTTTGGCATACCACACATTTAGGGTTTAGGGCCAATAGAAATATGTCACAATCCTCTTAAGGTAGACTGAATCCCTCTATGTCCTTCATAAGGAGGATCATGAGATTCATACATTACTTTCTCACGTTGTGAGCTAGTAATGCATAGTCTATTTCCATAGAGAAGATAACCATCTTGTAAAGTAAATGGTTCCTCCTTCTTCCCTAGTGCAAGGTCTGAAATCATCTTGGTTTAGGACATCTTTTTATTACCTCTAACTTTGATGGATCCATTTGGATGCCATCTTGAGAGATAATGTGACCTAAATACTAAATCTCTTGTAAGAAAAATTCACTTTTCTTTCGATTAGCATAAAGTTTATTTCCTCTTAGAACTTGAAATATTACCTGGAGGTGTCGCTTGTGTTCGTCTAATGAGTTAGAGTAGATGATGACATCATCAAAGAACACTCTAGTAAAGGTTCGGTGAGGCCTGAATAGCTTCTCCATCAAGTGATTGAATGTGGTTGGTGCATTGGTCAAACCAAAAGGCATGACAATGTATTCATAAAGACCAAACGTAGTGCAAAATGCGGTCTTTACGATGTCTTGATCGACTATCCTTATTTGATGATAGCCACTTTTTAGGTCAATCCTACTTAAGCAGGTGGAGCCTTGTAGCTTATCAAATAGGTATTCTACCCGTAGAACGGGAAACCTATTTTTGATAGTGATCCTATTTAGTGCTCTATAGTTGACACACATACAATATGTGTCATCTTTCTTTTGCACTAGTAGCACAGGAGAACAAAATGGAGATGAGCTAGGCCTAACCATGCCCTTCTCAACTAACTCATGCACTTGCCGCATAATCTCCTCTTGTTGAGCTTGAGAAACTCTATAAGGAGGTTTATTAGCCGGTGAACTTCCTGGAATTAAGAAGTTCAATTGCATGGTCATCATTGCCTCGTTTAGGAGATAGCTCAGAAGGGATGTCGTCAATAAAGACATCTTGAAACCCCTTGAGAAAATTGGATAACTCTAATTCCTTTTGATTGTGTATATTTTCTTTTGCTAAAACATCAGGTTCATTTTGAGAATCTTTAACAAAGATCATGTACACGGAAATAGAGCTCTTTATTGACTTGTTGAAAGCTTGTGTATGTACAATGGGTATAGTTATCCATTTCCTTAGAATCTATATACATATCTTTTTCCCTGAACTTAAAGGAGATTCTCCTTTCAGGAAATTTAACATTGGCAGCCATGCGATCAAACCATGGTGCCCCTAGGATTACATCCTCATGCTTGAGAGGAGAGATAAAGAAGTCCTCTTTGTCCACATAGATTTGGACATGGAGCCTTAATTTCCCGATTAAGGGAGTGACTGAAGCTTCTTGCCCCTTAAAAGCACCGTCTACGGGTAGGACATCTCCCATCTCGTAGGCTTGTATGCCTAGCTTGGTGGCCAACTCTGTAGATATAAAATTGTGAGTAGAACCAGGGTCAAAGAGAATAAAAGAATCATGTTCCTTTCCCCAAGATGGCATAGAGGAGATCCTTTGTGGTGAGTTTCCTCCTCTTGCAGTTGTTCTTTTGGGGACAAGCGGGGTACGCGTGCCCTTGTTCACCGCACTTGAAACACCGATTATCGTTGCATTAACATTCAAGATCTTCATGAGAGAGTTCATTTTTGCCTTTATAAACTCCCTTCTCTTTAGCTTTATTGGAGTTGCCCTTAGGAGACTTTGGACATTGTCCTTCCCCTTAGGCTCATTGGAACCCTTGTTTTCAGGGGGCTTAGAATTCCTCTTAGCCCCTGTTTGGAAATTGATTCAAGAGGCCATCATAGTATGATGTATTACCGCTGATATGGTGCGTGGCCTTTGGAAGTTTACATACTCCGCCATTTCTTCGGTTAAGCCCCCACAAAATTGCTGCTTTAGCTCTCCAAAATCCAATTTTTTGAAGACAGTGGCTATGAGTTGTAAGTCCCAAACTTGTCTACATATTTGTGGATGGATTCATAGGGATAGAGATTTAAGCTTCGCCATTCGGTGAGTGCTTTGTCTTTGGCATCGGTGGCCAAAAGCTACTTCATAATGGAAGCTCTTAAAGCTTTCCATGTTCGTGGAGCTTCAGCATTGGACCACAGGCTAGACCACCATTGTCTGGTGGACTTTTCAAAGTGCATATCTACATAGCATAGCTTAGAGGACTCTGTGAAGCCCTCATCTCCGAACGCCGCATCGAATTGTTGGATAAAGACCAAGACTTTCTCCATAGCACCAAAAGTGCCATCATAGGTAAGGAAAGAGATTCTCTTCCCTTCCATGCGGCATAGGATTTCTTATGGCCTCTTCTTTTTGATGGTTCAAAGGTTGCACCATCACTTTCTTCAAAAGATGAAGAATTTGAGGAAGATGGAGAAGAGGGTGACCTCTTTCTCGCCTTTTTCTTTACTTGATCTTCTTAAGAGAAAGAGGATTAAGAACATGGAGAAGAGGGTGTCCTATTTCTCGCCTTTTTCTTCTCTTTCTTTTTGTCATCCCTCTTTGAAGTATGGTGTGGATAAGTATGCGATGGTCTTCTCAATTTTGGAGGTGATGGAGAGTGTTTAGCCCGCCGTCTTTGTGGAGCCATCTCCGTCAAGGTGGCGGGAGACTCACTTATTTCTCATTCCTTTGGGGGAGGCTCTTGAATTCTCCTTTGAGAAGGAGATGTGTCATCAAGGAGAAAAGTTTTGAGCCCTTCATAGGGATCCTCTTCTTCTTCCCAAATCGGAGAGAGACCTCTTTTGGAAGTCTTGCATGGAGGCTTCCTAGGTGTTCCCTTGTCATGGTGGGGAGCTTGGAGAATCCCATGAGCACAAAGCTGCCGTTGCACTTCACTTTGGAGGGATGGATTGCCCACGGCTTGTTGAAGCCTAGAAACAAGATAGTTAACAAGCATCGAGCTTTCATTAGTAGCTTGCTCATTAGCAAAATCAAAGTTATCAACATTAATTTCACTCTCTTTATTATTGTCAGCCATTCTAACAACTTTTAGGTGTACTTTGGCACTTCAAGCCCTAGTTGCTGCTCCTCTTTACCCCTATAGAAAAAGCACTCAAACCATTGTACCTGTGGCTTGAATACCATTAATTGCAAGGAATAGAAGAGAGGGTCGTTCAACACCAAAACAGCACCGGCTCCTGTCAAGCTTCTAATAGCTCAATAGTGGTTAAGTTGTAGGAAATCCCCGTAGGACTCCACTATTAAGACTATAGCTCTCGACGGTGATGCCCCATTAGCTGCACAAAGGAAGGCGCACTGCAAGGCTGAAAAATACCTATTCTACTTACTCACATGCAATTAATAGTACCAACCATTTATAGCTAGCTTGAGGACCTCCCTTCTTGATCAAGAAAAGAGAAACCTTGTGCTCTGATACCAATGTAACTTTTAATGGCCTAGTAACTTGTGTGTAGCAGAAAATAGCATGAACATAGTGAGCATTTCATTAGAATAGATTCCTAATGAGATTAACAAGAGTGCTTGGGTGGAGAGAGCAACAAAAAGCATAACACCTAGTTAGATAGAATGAACAATACTTCAAAAGAGAGAGAAATTAAGCAATTCACAATAGTTGAGGACCGGATTTGCATGGAGCCGGTCCCCCCTCCAAAAGGCTTTGTATTATGGTTTCTCCCATCAAGAGAGACATTTTACAATACAATTTCTTGTGTTCCTTCACTACTAGCTACTGCAATAAAGATGGAAACTTCATGCACTACGCAAAACACTTATCAAACACAACATAAATTCCCTCACGGTCTCAGACGCAAGACCTCACACACCTTCGAAGATTGTGAGAGCTAGCGGGGTATGAGAGTAGATTGAGAGGAAGAAGCAGTATTCTTACACGAAAGATGTACATCTCCTCACATAATCACTCATATTAGCATAGCTTAGCTTAGTAATTAGCATGGTAGAGGAGATGAGCATGAATTGGAGCTTGGCTCTTGGTTGGATTTGCATCACAAAGCCAAGAGTTGTTGGTGTAGGCCTTCCTTGTCACAAGCTTGGAGTAGGTGATAAGCTTTCCATTAAAGCTTAAGAAGGAGAGACAGTCTTCTTTACTTCACACATGAGCTAGTGTGAGTGTGTAGGTGATAATGCCTTTGAAAGATCATTTCCCTCTCTCTCTTGGTCGACCGCTCTTGCTATTTGCTCTTGCTAGCATCCTTTTGGACCTCCCCGGGCTTATTAGCCAATGGTAATTAAGCAGCATAAGTGATAGCCTTCTAACATGTGTCCCCCTTTCCCCTTTTGTGAGATCTTTAGGTATTTATTTAATTCAACTAAACTCTCATTGGACCCCTTTGTCTCTTGGCCAATAGGTATCAAGCAGCCATTGAGCTGCTGAATGCTCATTGGTTCCCTTGGGAGACTGTCCAATAGTCTTCTAGAGAGCTTAATTCTTATTGGTTCTTTTATTAAGTGTTTTCAAATTAATTAAACTAGACTTACTCTAGCTTGATTCTACTTGGTCCACCTCCAAGGCCATCCAATAGAAATTGGGTACACCTTGTGGGCATCTGGGCTAGGGAACGGACATGTGTCCCTCATTCCCTTTGTGTAAAGGGAGCTTGTGTGTGTGTGTGTGTGTGTGTGTGTGTGTGTGTGTGTGTGAGTTTCTCTCTCATCCCCTACTTGTAAGGCTCACCCCCTCCTATGTGGGGATTTCTAAAGACTTTTGGGACACACAAAAAGCATCCAATTCCCCCAATGTTTGACCTTTGGACACAACCTTTGAAGTTTGGAACCTTAGCATTTTGAAAGTCTTAATGGGCTGAACCTTAGGGTCTTTTAATCCCATTGTTGCACATGGCTCTTTTACAGATGCCCCCCCCTTTGGATCCCTATTTTCCCTCCTTGGGATCCCTATTGTGGCCGGTCTGATAGCTTAACCAATATTCTAGCTTTTCTCCCCTGGCACTTCTTCATATTACATGATCCGTTTAACATGAGAAAATCATTTAGGATAATTAGACATTCATTATTATGACAGCATTACATCCATAGCTTTATCATGCAACTTATGCTCTTGAACTAGATAGATATCGAAATCAAAGGTTGGCAATTGATTTTGAAATACCAGCAGCCTAGAGGGGCAACTGAGACCCTTAACATTGAAGGATGTACCTTTCATGAGGAGAATTATTGAGGGGTATCCATAACTAACTGAGTTTCCTCATCACTAGGACTATCTTTCATCAGCACCTCAATATTTGGAGCTGCATTGCTCTTGGTGGCAGAGTGTTGCATGACCACAGAGTCAATAGCTGCCAAAGTATGTGAGGAAGGGATATCTTGAAGAACATCAAACAAATTAGGTGAGGTATAT
This sequence comes from Adiantum capillus-veneris, assembly GCF_014529385.1. Classification (NCBI taxonomy): domain Eukaryota; kingdom Viridiplantae; phylum Streptophyta; class Polypodiopsida; order Polypodiales; family Pteridaceae; genus Adiantum; species Adiantum capillus-veneris. The sequence goes on along the minus strand of NC_140940.1, from coordinate 60,501,219 downwards.
CCTGATATGCTTGGTCGAGTCCTGAAAGTTTTATTTGATGAGTGGTATTCGTCAGAGTCAACCACTCTTTTACCCTTGTCTAGAGATCTTCGGTTCCTAGAAGAAGAGGGAGAGGAGTTAGACTGGCTCCCTACATGAGGGGAGGTTTTATTCCTATCTCCTGTCTAAAAGATGCTGCTGTAAACCTACTAGGTGGGACTTCATATTCAGGGGTAGCTGCTTGAGCAAGATGGGGGGAAGGTTGCTCTATAAAATCTAAACGTGTTTTGCCAAAAATTTGTTCTTCGGGCACCAACTGCTTACTTCCAGGATAAGAGGGAATCAACTCGACTGAGCCTTTAGCTAATGTAGGGATTATTGAAGAAAGGTCCCAGATGTCCACAGTGATAACATGATCCTGAGAGCTTTCCACACTTAAGGTAAATGACCAGCTTGCCTATAGATTCTAACTCAATTTCCATAGTGTCACGTGTAACATTTAATGGCCTAATAACTTGTGTGTAGCAAAAATTAGCATGAACATAGTGGGCATTTCATTAGAATAGATTCCTAACGAGAATTACAAGAGTGCTTGGGTGGAGAGAGCAACAAAAAGCATAACACCTAGTTAGATAGCATCAACAATACTTTCAAAAGAGAGAGATATTAAGCTATTGACAACAGTTGAGGACCGGATTTGCATGGATCAGGTCCCCCCTCCAAAAGGCTTTGTATTATGGTTTCTCCCATCAAGAGAGACATTGTACAATACAATTCTTTGTGTTGCTTCAAGACTAGCTAGTGCAATGAAGATGAAAGCTTCATGCATTAAGCAAAACACTTAGTAAACACAAATTTAATTATCCCCGTTCTCAGACCGAAGACCTCACACACCTTCGAAGATGGTGAGAGCTAGTAGGGTATGAGAGTAGATTGAGAGGAAGAAGGAGTATCTTACGAGAAAGATGTACATCTCCTCACATAATCACTCATATTAGCATAGCTTTAGCTTAGTAATTAGCTTGGTAGAGGAGATGAGCATGCATTGAATCTTGGCTCTTGGTTGGATTTGCATCCACAACCCAAGAGTGTGTCGATGTAGGCTTCTATCTCACAAGCTTGGAGTAGGTGATGAGCTCTCCATTAAAGCTCGGGAAGAGATAGTCTTCTCTTTCTTCACACATGAGATTGTGTAAGTGTGTGTGTGATAATGCCTTGCAAAAATTAGCCCCCTCTCTCTCTTGGGCGAGCCCTCTTGCTATTTGCTTTTGGAGGCTCCCCATTGGACCTCCCCAAGTCAAGCCAATGGCTATTAAGCAGCATAAGTGATAGCCTTCTGACATGTGTCCCCCTTTCCACTTTTGTGAGAGCTTAATCAATTAAACTTAATTGATTTAAATGAATTAAATCCCCATTGGACCTTTCCCCATTCTGACCAATAGGAATTAAGAAGCCCATTGGGCTGCTCAATTCCTATTGGACCCCTTCACAGGCTGTCCAATAATCATCCAGGAGACTTAATTTTCATTGGTTCTCTTTATTAAGTGTTTTAAAATTAATTAGGCTAAATTTACTCCAGCCTAATTCTCATTGGTCCACTTCAAGGGTCATCCAATAGGAATTGGGTACACCTTGTGGGCATCTGGCCTAGGGAGCTGACATGTGTCCCTCATTCCCTTTGTGTAAAGGGAGCTTGTGTGTGTGTGTGTGTGGCCTTCTCTCTCATCCCCTACTTGCTAGGCTCGCCCCCTCCTATGTAGGGATATTCAAAGACTTTTTTGGTCACACACAAAGCATCCAATTTCCCTAGGGTTGACCTTTGGACACAACCTTTGAATTTTGGAACCTTAGCATTTTGGAAGTCTTAATGGGCTGAACCTTAGGGTCTTTTTAGACCATTGTTTCACATGGATCTTTTGCAGATGGCCCCCCCTTTGGATCCCTACTGTGGCCGGTCTGCTAGCTTAACCAATATTCTAGCTTTTTCTCCCCTGGGACTTCCCCATATTAAATGATCAGTTTAATATGAGAAAATCATTTAGGAGAATTAGATATTGATTACTATGAAATTAACTCTCTCTTGAAATCATAATCGTCCTCGACTATGGTGTAGAGAAGGTAAAGCATATTCATGAGTCCTTTTCTTAGCGGGTAGAGGATCCCTATGTTACCCTACGACATCATTCCACAATGGATGACTAGTCTATTTGGCGCTTGAGAGCCTGAGACAGCCGCAAGCATGTCTGCACATTAGTCCTATCAGTCTTCCATAGTAGAGTGACAAGCTCTACTTGGTGTTTGGGAGACGTCGTCTCCGCAAACTTGATCTAAGCATGCATACTACTTCATTTTTGTGCACAATAAAGAAAAAGAGAGTCTTATAAGACAAAAAATTGTGTTCATTTTTTACATTTTGTACATTTGCTTACTCTTGGGAAGCATTGTAAGCATTGACAAGGTTTAGGTTATCCTTTAATTGTATGCCTTGCATCCATCTAGAATCTTGAAAGGATAATTCTTGAACTTAATAAGATATCGTCGGATAGTGTTACCGCCTCTTAATACCTTGTCTTCATGACGGAGAATGAACTCGGGCTGCAGCACCTCCTCTTGGTCCTCGATCTCTAGTGGGTCTTCAATAGTTGGTTCTTGAGGTGGCTCTCCTTTGTAAGGCTTTGATAGGCTCACATGGAAAGCATTGTGTATGAACCAATGATTGGGCAACTTGAGTTGATAGGCCATCTCATTGATTGGCCTAAGAATGTGGAAGGGACCATAGTACGTTTTTGCTAGTTTAGCATAGTACTTTTGGTGGCCCATAGGATTCTTGCCCGTCGTGTGCCTTAATCGAGCCTTGGTAAACTTTAACAAGACCCAATCGTTTTCTTTAAAGGCTTGGGCTCTTCTATGCTTGTCAGCAGCAGCCTTTTGCCTTTGTTGTGAGATAGAGATAGCATCCTTAATCTTTTGAAAAGATTCTTGTAGGTCTCAGCTATACTCATCTGCAGCGAAGATCTTCCCATGTACTTTAAGTAGCAAGGGGATTTTTTATCTTCCCGCGATTACCTCGAAAGGTGCTTTTCCCGTGGAAGTATGTACAATGTTATTGTAAGCATACTCCACTAAGGGTAAGTACTTCTCCCATTGGGATATTTGATCTACTTCCATTACATAGGCTTTTACTAGATCGAGAATTGTTAGGTTAGCTATTTCACTTTGGCCATCCATTTGTGGATGATAGGCCGAAGAGAAGTTTAGCCTTGTCCCTAAATTCTCAAAGAGACCCTTCCAGAAATTACTGGTCATTCTAGGATCTCTATTCGACACTATGGACATTGGCAAGCCATGGTACTTGAAAATTTGTGAAATGAAGAGGGTTACCATTTGATGGGCTTTGATAGTCTTTTTGACAGGTATAAAATGAGCTTGTTTACTGAACCTATCTACTATCATCCATATTCCTGTATTCCCATGGATAGACTTAGGCAATCCAAAGATAAAATCCATGGATATGCTCTCCCATAGTGAATTAGGGATTGGCAAGGGTTGAAGCAATCCAAGTTTCTTCCCTCTATCAAATTTTGTCTTTTGGCATACCACACATTTAGAAACATACTCTTGTATGTTCACTTTCATGGTAGGCCAATAGAAATATGTTTCAATTCCCTTTAGGGTAGATTGAATCCTTTTATGCCCCGCATAAGGTGGAGCATGGGATTCATACATTACTTTCTCACGTAGTGAGTTAGTAACGTATAGCCTATTGCCATAGAGAAGATAACCATCTTGTAAAGTAAATGGTTCTTCTTTCTTCCCTAATGCAAGGGCTGAAATCACATCTCTAAAATCGGGATCAATAGCGTACTCATCTATCATTGAAGATAGATCATTGTGAGTTGCTATGGAAACCGCATGCACTCTCGGCCGTCTTGAGAGTGCATCAGCTACTTGATTATGCTTGCCTGCAATGTGAGCAATATGAAAATGAAATTGCAAAAGGAAATTTGCCCACCTCATTTGTTTGTCGGAGAGCTTGGCTTGTGTCATGAAGTACTTAAGACTTTGGTGATCCGTTCGCAGAATGAAAGGAGTCCCCAATAAATAGTGCTTCCATGAGTCTAAGGCATGTAGAACTGCAAGGAGTTCCTTTTCGTATATGCCTAGAGCTTGCTCAACAGGGTCGAGCCTTCGACTCTCATAGACTATGGCGTGCCCTTCTTGGAGAAAAACAGCTCCAAGGCAATCACCACAAGCATCACATTGGACCTCAAATGGTTTTGAGAGATCCGGTAGTGTAAGCACAGGTTGAGAGATAAGCTTTTCGAAATCATTGTTCTCCTTAGCAGACCATGTATACCTAACGCTTTTCTTTGTTAGGTCATGTAATGGTCCCGCAATTTGTGAGAACTTTTCTATGCAGCGTCTATAGTATGCACACATACCTAAAAAGCTTCTTAGTTCATGAAGATTCCTTGGTTTAGGCCATCCTTTTACTACCTCTAACTTTAATGGATCCATTTGGATGCCATCTTGAGAGATAATGTGACCTAAATACTGAATCTCTTGCAAGAAAAATTCACTTTTCTTTCTATTAACATAAAGTTTATTCTCTCTTAAAACTTGAAATATTACCTAGAGATGTTGCTTGTGTTCCTCTAATAAATTAGAGTAGATGATAATATCATCAAAGAACACTCCAGTGAAGGTTCGATGAGGCCTGAATACCTTCTCCATCAAGCGGTTGAATGTGGCTGGTGCATTGGTCAAGCCAAAAGGCATGACAATGCATTTGTAAAGACCAAATGTGGTACGAAATGCGGTCTTTACAATATCTTGATCAACTATCCTTATTTGATGATAGCCACTTTTTACGTCAATCCTACTGAAGTAGGTTGATCCTTGTAGCTTATCAAATAGGTCTTCTACCCGTGGAACGGAAAACCTATTCTTGATAGTGATCCTATTTAGTGCTCTATAGTCGACACACATACGATATGTGCCATCTTTCTTTTGCACTAATAGCACAGGTGAGCAAAATGGAGATGAGCTAGAACCATGCCCTTCTCAACTAACTCATGCACTTGCCGCATAATCTCCTCTTGTTGAGCTTGAGACACTCTATAAGGAGGTTTGTTAGGCGGTGAACTTCCTGGAAGAATTTCAATTGCATGGTCATCATTACCTCGTTTAGGAGGTAGCTCACAAGGGATGTCGTGAATAAAAACATCTTGAAACCCCTCGAGAAAATTGGATAACTCTAATTCCTTTTGGTTTCTTGTATTTTCTTTCGTTAAAGCATTAGGTTCATTTTGAGAATCTTTAACAAAAATCATGTACACGAAAATAGAGCTCTTTATTGACTTGTTGAAAGCTGGTGTATGTACAATGGGAATAGTGTTACCCATTTCCTTAGCATCTATATACATGTCTTTTTCCCTGAACTTAAAGGAGATTCTCCTTTCAGGAAATGTAACATCGGCAGCCAGGAGGTCAAACCATGGTGCCCTAGGATTACATCCTCATGCTTGAGAGGAGAGATAAAGAAGTCCTCATTGTCTACATAGCCTTGGACATGAAGCCTCAATTTCCCGATTAAGGGAGTGACTGAAGCTTCTTGCCCCTTGAAGGCACTATCTATGGGTAGGACATCTCCCATCTCGTAGGCCCTGTATGCCTATCTTGGTGGCCAACTCTATAGATATAAAATTGTGAGTAGAACCAGATTCAAAGAGAATAAAAGAATCATGTTCGATCTCTTACCTTTCCCCAAGCATGGCATAGAGGAGATCCTTTGTGATGAGTTTGGTGAGTCTCCTCCTCTTGGATTTCAACCAAGGAAGCTCTAGGAGTATCTTGGCGGTTGTTCTTTTGGGGACAAGCGTGGTACGCATGCCCTTGTTCGCCGCACTTGAAACACCGGTTATCCCTGCGATAACGCTCAAGCTCTTCAGGAGAGAGTTTATTCTTACCTTTGTAAACTCCCTTCTCTTTAGATTTGTTGGAGTTGCCGTTAGAAGACTTTTGGACATTGTCCTTCCCCTTAGGCTCATTGGAACCCTTGTTTTCCGACCCGTGGGCTTATTATTTCTTTTAGCCCCCGTTTGGAAATTGATTCGACAGGACACCATAGTATGGTGTATTACCGCCGATATGGTACGTGGCCTTTGGGAGTTGACATACTCCGCCATTTCTTCGGTTAAGCCTGCACAAAATTGTTGCTTTTTCTCTCCAAAATCCAACTTTTTGAAGACAGTGGATTTGAGTTGTAGGTCCCAAAACTTGTCTACATATTAATGGATGGATTCATTGGGAGAGAGCTTTAAGCTTCGCCATTCGGTGAATACTTTTTCTTTGGCATCGGTGGCCAAAAACTGCTTCATAATGGAAGCTCTTAAAGCTTTCCATGTTCTTGGAGCTTCACCGTTGGCTCGTAGGCTAGACCACTATTGCCTGGCGGACTTTGGAAAGTGCATAGCTACATGGCGTAGCTTAGAGGACTCCGTGAATCCCTCATCTCCAAACACCGCATCAAATTGCTGGATAAAGGCCAAGACTTTGTCTGTAGCACCAAAGGTGCCATCATAGGTAAGGAAAGAGATGCGCTTCGCTCCCTCTTTGAACTTCTTCAACTTGGATGGCCTCTTCCATGCGGCATAGGATTTCCTATGTCCTCTTCTTTTTTATGGTTCAAAGGTTGCACCATCACTTTCTTCAGAAGGTGAAGAATTTGAAGAAGGTGGAGAAGAGGGTGACCTCTTTCTCGCCTTTTTCTTGTCTTGATCTTTGTTGTCTTCACCATCACTTTCATAATAGGAAGAGGATGAGAAAGATGGAGAAGAGGGTGTCCTCTTTCTCGACTTTTTCTTCACTTGCTTTTTGTCATCCCTCTTTGAATTATGGCGTGGAGAAGAGTGTGATGGTCTTCTCCACTTTGGTGGTGATGGAGAGCGTTTAGCCCGCCGTCTTCGTGGAGCCATCTCCGCCGAGGTGGCGAGAGACTCACTTCTTTCTCGTTCCTTCGGTGGAGGCTCTTGAGTTCTCCTTTGGGAAGGAGATGCATCATCAAGAAGTAAATTCTTGAGCCCTTCGGATGGATTCTCTTCTTCTTCCCGAATCGGAGAGAGACCTCTTTTGGGAATCTCACAAGGAGGCTTCCTAAGTGTTCTCTCGTCATGGTGATGAGCTTGGAGAATCCCGTGAGCACGGAGCTGCCGTTGCACTTCACTCTGGAGAGATGGATCACCCATGGCTTGTTGAAGCCTAGAAACAAGATAGTTAACAAGCATTGAAGCATCATTAGTAGCTTGCTCATGAGCAAAATCAAAGTTATCAACATTAATTTCACTCTCTTTACTATTGTCAACCATTCTAACAACTTTTAGGTGTAAACTTTTTAGGTGTACTTTGGCACTTCAAGCCCTAGTTGCTACACCTCTTTACCCCTTTAGAAAAATCACTCAAGCTACTGTAGCCGCGGCTCGAATACCGTTAATTGCAAGGAATAGAAGAGAGGGTATTTCGACACCAAAACAACACCGGCTATTGTCAAGCTTCTAATAGCTCAATAGTGGTTAAGCCGTAGGTAAGCCTTGTAGGACTCCACTATTAAGACCATAGCTCTCGACGGTGATGCCCCGTTATCTTCACGAATGCAGGCGCACTGCAAGGCTGAAAAATCGCTATTCTACTTACTCATAGGCAATCAATAATACCAACCATTTATAGCTAGCTTGATGACCTCTCTTCTTGAGCAAGAAAAGAGAAACCTTGTGCTCTGCTACCAATGTAACATTTAATGGCCTAATAACTTGGGTGTAGCGGAAATTAGCATGAGCATAGTGGTCATTTCATTAGAATAGATTCCTAATGAGAATTACAAGAGTGCTTGGGTGGAGAGAGCAACAAAAATCATAACACCTAGTTAGATAGCATCAACAATACTTTCAAAAGAGAGAGAAATTAAGCTATTGACAACAGTTGAGGACCGGATTTTCATGGAGTCGGTCCCCCCTCCCCGGTCCGCCCTCCAAAAGGCTTTGTATTATGGTTTCTGCCATCAAGAGAGACATTGTACAATACAATTCTCTGTGCTCCTTCAAGACTAGGTAGTGCAATGAAGATGAAAGCTTCATGCACTAAGAAAAACACTTAGTAAACACAACTTTAATTATCCCCGTTCTCAGACCCAAGAACTCACACACCTTTGAAGATGGTGAGAGCTAGTAGGGTATGAGAGTAGATTCAGAGGAAGAAGGAGTATCTTACGAGAAAAATGTACATCTCCTCACATAATCACTCATATTAGCATAGATTTAGCTTAGTAATTAGCTTGGTAGAGGAGATGAGCATGCATTGAAGCTTGGCTCTTGGTTGGATTTTCATCCACAAGCCAAGAGTGTGTGAGATAGAAGCCTGGGAAGAGATAGTCTTGTCTTTCTTCACACATGAGATTGTGTGAGTGTGTGTGTGATAATGCCTTGCAAAAATCAGCCCCCTCTCTCTCTTGGGCAAGCCCTCTTGCTATTTGCTCTTGCAGGCTCCCCATTGGACTCCCCCAAGTCAAGCCAATGGCTATTAAGCAACATAAGTGATAGCCTTCTGACATGTGTCCCCCTTTCCCCTTTTGTGAGAGATTAATCAATTAAACTTAATTGATTTAAATGAATTAAATCCCCATTGGACCTTTCCCCATTCTGACCAATAGGAATTAAGTAGCCCATTAGACTGCTCAATTCCTATTGGACCCCTTCACAGGCTGTCCAATAATCATCCAGGAGACTTAATTTTCATTGGTTCTTTTTATTAAGTGTTTTAAAATTAATTAGGCTAAATTTACTCCAGCCTAATTCTCATTGGTCCACTTCAAGGGTCATCCAATAGGAATTGGGTACACCTTGTGGGCATCTGGCCTAGGGAGCTGACATGTGTCCCTCATTCCCTTTGTGTAAAGGGAGCTTGTGTGTGTGTGTGTGTGGCCTTCTCTCTCATCCCCTACTTGCTTGGCTCGCCCCCTCCTATGTAGGGATATTCAAAGACTTTTTTGGTCACACACAAAGCATCCAATTTCCCTAGGGTTGACCTTTGGACACAACCTTTGAATTTTGGACACAGTCTTTTTAGCCCATTGTTTCACGTGGATCTTTTGCAGATGGCCCCCCCTTTGGATCCCTATTTTCCCTTCTTTGGATCCGTACAATTGTCGGTCTACTAGCTTAACCAATATTCTAGCTTTTTCTCCCCTAGCACTTCCCCACATTAAATGATCAGTTTAATATGAGAAAATCATTTAGCAGAATAAGATATTGATTATTATGACATCAGGCATCTTCTTATCAGTGTTCCACATAACACAAGATCTGTTCTTGTTCGGACATTTGATAGTGGGGGCAAATACAACTTTGCCTAGGGAGGCAGCCAAATCCTTGATACAAGTCCATAAAAAAGAAAGTATGTCCACAAAATCAACCCATATTGGGCATTTAGACAACCATTCCTCCTTAAGTTGCTTGACCGGCTACTAGGAAAGAACATGAACAACTTGCCCACATAAGATAATTGTTGAGGTAGAATGAAAGGATTTTTGATCCGCTGCAAAAAAAAACAGAACTTCATATAGTCCTAACCCATTCTAGAAAACCTTGTCGACTACAGCTTTCTTAAAGCCCTAGTCCAGATAACATGCTATCTCATGTAGGGCTGGAAGTTTGGCTGTGAAATACAACACTATAGCACGATTTTGAAAAGATGAGACCTGAGACATGACTGTTATGGCACGGATGCAAACTATATGCTGCCCTTCAACTTGAGGGTCGGAGGTTAATGCTTCACTTAGGCAACTGGTTAGTTCAACCTCAAAGAGTGTACCTTTGTCAACCCTTACAGGTGGCATGGATGCTTCCATAGGATTCAGACAAGACACCGTTGGTAGAGCCATGGCGCAAAGTGGTCAAACGAGGACCTGAGATAAGATGTCTGAAGTGAGTGCCAGCGGGAGAAGGTCCGATTCTGAGTCTAAGTAGAATACACGACAGAAGCCTTTTCGGGAGAACAAAGCCCAAGGATCCCTTAACCTCTCATAGAGATAGAGAAGCGTCGTTTGAAACGCCAAGTAGATCCCTCGCTATGTGTGTGTGCACGCGCGTGCGCATGCCCTCGCCTGGAGTGGTTGGATGAAGCTTAGGTTGACATGTGTCCAATGTTGTTGTCAAATTTCCAGCCTCGCTAATAGATAGAATCTATAAACGAAGCATAGATTGACATGTGTAGAATACTGCTGCCAAAATTCCAGTCTCGTCAGTAGATAATATAGATATAGATGAAGAGGAATTGTGTAAGGTTGGGTTTACACTGCTCATGCTGAGCTTACGTGGACCTACCAGTTGAAGTGCTTGAGGTTATGGAGTTCACACTACCCATTTTTAAAAGCAATGGGATGCTAGCATGACATGCTAAGTCAAGAGAAAATGATCGCTCTTGCATGGGGGGAGATTGCATCAAGTACTCTCGCTCTCTCTCTCTATATATATCTTTCTGAGATCATGTATAGACTGATTATATGCTCATGCGAATATCCAGGTATGCAGATATATCAATTTTGTTGTCTATAGCATATATGCTATTTCTTTATTTTTCAAGACTCTCTGCGCTTCCAACTGTAGCAGTGGTATCAGAACTTTGGCTATGTTACTGGTAGCATAGCCAAAGCCTTGATACCACTGCTCCTGCGACTATCTAGGTATGCAAATTTATCATTTTCTTTGTCTATAGCATGCTATTTCTTTATTTTGCAGGACTCTCTGTGCTTCCAACTATAGCTGTGGTATCAGAGTTTTGGCTATGTTACTAGTAACACAATCACAATTATGGAGAGCATAATTAAGGTCAAACAACGTAGGAGAGCTAATTTTTTTTCTTCTTTCTACCTTGAATTTTTTATTTTCCTTATTGCTTTATGATTATAGATAAATGTAAACAAGATTTTGTGTGTATCTTTTCATAAAGTAGATAAGTGCAAGGTCTACGTAATAGTAGGAGATCTATGTATTAGTAGAAGAGAACAAAAAAAAACTAATTTTATTAGACTTTGGTTGATGTCGATTAGCATGGAAAGTAGAAAAAGACTTGTTGAACGAAGAAGTAATCAGACAATTTTTAGTATAATTTGATGAAAACAAAACATCGGTTAGAAAAAGGGGGGTACAACTAGCCACCCTATTTTCCCATTGTAGTAGAGAGGTTGTAACGAAGTAGAAAAAGTAGAGGATTTGTAATAAAGCCGTTCCATGAGATTTGAAAGTGAATGAGGCTCTCTTGGGGGAGAAGAGTAAGTTTGAGAAGTTGGACTTTCCACCACATTTGATCACAAAATTAGAATTAGACGACGAAAAGGAAGAATTTGTCGTACCTATTTTCCCCCTTCTGTAGAAGCGATGAATATAGCCTTCGGGAGCACGCTGATCAACGTCACCACTGATTGCCAAGGGGATAACATGGCAATGGAGCGAACAACATGGTCGTAGCCAATTTTTTTGTTACCACAATATGGGTGCCTTGGGTCCTCGACATCACAATTGTGGCAACATCTCCATCTAGGGAGGACTACTAAATGGCGGCCTACGTACCATCCAACAACATGAAGGTGTACTACATGCACATGAGGTATTGCCCCCGCCCACTCGCAATGCAATTGTGCCTACCATTCCCTTGTCATGTAGTGCCCACCATGTGCCTTGGCATGCAGTGAGCATTAACCCGGCGCCACTAACGCGCCATCTCACTTGTGTTTCGGCTCGCTCGCACTCTCTTTGTCTTTTTCTCTCTAGCCAACCATCACCCAACACTCTCTATTTCCCTCACATGGAGCCTACATTCTGCTGCTTTCTAGTCTTGCTCCCCTCCTTTTGTGGTATGCATGGCCGCGACCAACCAGTCGATGAGTGATCCGTCACAATCTTTTTGTCTCTCTCTCTCTACATTGGCTAGTCGATCGACAACCCTTTTTTCTCTCCCCCTTCGTTTGGTACACAAGTGACCACGCTCAATTGACAAACATGCAAATCGTCTCTCTCTCTCTCTCTCTCTCTCTCTCTCTCTCTCTCTCTCTCTCTCTCTCTCTCTCAATCATGCAAGTTTCTTTTTGTATCTCCCTCGTGCAGTATACATGCACACAAACCTACATCCATTGACTTGTATGCAAAGGCAGCCACCCACTACATCGAGTCGCAGTCTGACTTTCTCTGTCACTCTCTCCGTCCCTTGATGCATGCTTCCAACCCACTCATCAATCCACATTTACATGGTAGTGCATGTTTACATGGCGACTGGAAAAGAAGAAACCACGCACCATGGATCCACTTTGTCCGCGATTCGCCACCAAGCAGTGCAAGTACCAGTCTCTTCCTGCCATTTAGCTACGTAGCCCTTCTGACAAGAAGTTTTTTGGCATTTCCCTTATATGGAAGATTACAACTTTCACACGTTTTTTTTTGAAGTTGAAATTCGGAAATTATGTGGGCAGAGATTTCCACGAGGGATTGAAGAGGATAAGAGAACCCCATATAGTAGTATACTTTCCCTTTAAGGAATTATTATCTCCCACAAAGAAATGTTTTTTTACAAGTGGGATGTGTGACTCCCTCTTGCTAACATGGAAATATTTTCTCCCATGTAGGTGAACTATCCTTTACGGATTTATTTTCTCTAGCCAAGAGCTTCTCATTATTAATCATGAAAGCAATCTTGCTACCTATTTATTTTTGCTTTTATGGTCTTTTATAAGTAATAGATCCTTCTACCGTCACAAGAAGCACTATCAAGAGTCAACTAAATAATAGTGAAACTGCTATTTATTCATTTCCATCATTTTGAAGAGTGAAAAAATAAGACTCACCATCACTGAACTTATACTAGCATATTTTCATTGGTTTTCGTTTTCCCGTGAGGGATAAAGATGCTCATTTAGGCCACCCAATGAGCACCTTTCGAGAAGCCGTACAATGATAAGGGACGCGACGATAGACGCGATAATAATCGCGGATATATATCCGTAACTATTATCACGACTATTGATGACAAACCATGAGACAATCATGATATATACCAACCTGCTGCAAGAACAGTCATCAAACACATTGTCAATGATTTCTTCCTTTGGAACGAGTGCAGACCCAGATTCAAAAGGAGTCCTATATGCAGAGATTGTATCTCTGACATTCCATTGTCATCCATAACCAAGCAGTGTTTCTCCTCTTTTAAAGAGCAAGAAGAATTGTTTAGTGATGAAGGTCTGACTAATCTTCGACACCGCTCCAAATCTACATGCCCAACATAACCACTTCGCACTTTACCTCTAATGTGTGATCAGTCTAAAGTTTACACACCTGCATTGGCATGCTCTTCCTCCCCCTAAAAGAAAGACTACAGACAAGACAAGGAGAGACACGAGAAAAAGCTTGATTTAGCCTTCCCTATGGTTTCGGCCCCTGATGACAGAGGGAAGAAGGAAGAAGACAACACAGAAACGATGGTGATGGTAGACTTGATATGCGACCACCTTGCCACATTCCACCAGCTCCTTGCATTCAGAAGAAGATTTGAAAAATTTCTTATGTAAGAAAACGGAGCCTTTTTGAGTGTTTTCCATACAATGCATAACATCATGAGCTTTTCCTCGAGAGGCACCGCATACCTAGCTAGGTACAATTGGGGACAAGGGACCGCCGACCTCACTGGTGGGGGGGCCTACCCCCAATCCTACCTAGCTAGGTATGAGGTGCCACCCTCACAGAAGCTCATGATGTTGAGATAAGTCAGAATGTGGGAATTATTGTGAGAATTTGTCCAAAACTTCTTGTGATTGTGTTGCCACAACTACTCTTCGACGTCGGTGTTCCCCTTGTCTGTTGCCGTTTTCAACCTGCGCTGCTGCCTGTCCATAGCCGGCCCTTTGCCTAGCTCCATCCGAGATCCAACGCAGGGGTCCTTGCAGTATCGCATGGGAATGCTGTCGAGGATTGGGGACGGCTGCAGGCTCCCGATTCCCGAAGCCGAAGGCACGAGAGCGTCCAACTCGCCAATGAAATGTGCAGTAATATACGGGTCACGAAAGAGCAGGGGTACGAACCGAGCTCAGACTGCCATAGAAAGCAGACCTCGGAGGGGCGACATCAAGCGGGGAGACCGAGGACTCCGCAGTGAGGAGTGAGGACTGCAGACAGACGTCGACAGGTGCTATATACAGCTGGCAGAGCTGTAACCTTTGTAAAGATTTGAATTTGGCGCTCAAAGAAAACCTATCCTGTAACCTTTGTAAAGATTTGAATTTGGCGCTCAAAGAAAACCTATCCAGACGAGACGAAGGAGAAGCACTTACGACGCATTCAGACTACGCGTTTGCTCTGAACACCTTCCAATCGGCTTTAGGCCGGGTTCAGAAGAAACAGCGGCCGGCATCATTTTATTGGCCAAAAAACTCAATTTCCTTTTTCGGACCCGCCACTTTTTGGGCGACACCCTCCAGCCTCCCCCGAAAATGAACACGCTTGCACATATCCGCAGCGATCGTCTAAACCCACTGCCCGGCCTTAGTGTTGTTCACATTGGGCAACACACGGCTTGCAAAAAGCACTCTTGTGTAGGTTGCTGCAAGAAAATGTTTGGTTCTTCAAGCAGGTTTCTTCCCTTAGGTGGTTGAACCATGTCGGAATAGAAACATGCGAGAAAACATGGCGCTTGGGAATATATTGGTTGATCGGCATAAATGACCATAGCTCATAAGAGCACTTAAATAATGAAATGTCTACAAATGTGTCATTTTTGCATAACCCTTAGCTTTTTCTACATGTCACCTGCAAATAAATAAGTCATTTGTCATTTTTATTATACGTCTTGCTTGTTTGTTGAATGACTGATGAATGCCTTTCAAGTTGTATAGAACCAATGGTGAGCAATGGAATCACATGTTCGCTCCACCTCCGTACCATCTGTATGGTGAAAAGATATGAATCTTCCAAGTCATTGTCAACTCCAAGAAGCGCTTCTCTATGGATCTTGAGACAAATGGTCCGCCCTTTGATGAGTAATCCCTTTCCTGACTATTATCGTGAAGTCAAACTCTAGCAATATAATGAACCATCAAACTGTTCGGCCATTATTGCATGGTCTATTCACTAAGTACAATAGTACCTGGTGATCTACAAAGAATACATGATTTCCCTAGATTAAGCTAACCTGCATCTTGGGTTGCATGATTCATTATTCGACATTTGTTTTATTCGTGAATAATGGTCGATTAATACGGTTCAAAGATTTATTCACGTGTATTATTCGTTGCCACATCATCTTTATTCAAAATAACATTTTACTGTATACATATGGATCGAAAGACTATGGATCCATACAATATCGATTGAAAGACTATTGATCGATGTGCAAAGATCGAAACAGTATCGATCGATTTTGAAATAGTATAAAAAGCCCAAATTTACGTGTTTTAGGGACAATTCCTTCACCAAAGTGTCAGGTTACCCCCGACATAGAAAGGTTGAATTGTCAACTTAAAAATTCCTTCAATTTCTTAAGAAAATAGATTATTTATAATATTAAAACATTATAAATAAAAAAAGTAGATTAAATCATCTATAATTCTAAGCAATAGAAGTTATTCTTTAGCTATATTGTTTTACTATAAATAAATAATTATAAGCATTAAAGGCTATCTTCTTATCTATATTGTTTTAGTGTGAATGTATAATTCTAAACATTCGAGGCTATACTCTTAGCTCTATTTCTTCTAGAATAGATAAATAAATAATTCTAAGCACTAGAGGCTGTTTTTTTAGCTATAGTGTCTTAGTGAAAATGCATAATTCTAAATTTTAGAGGTTATACTCCTAGCTCTATTTGTTTTAAAATAGATACTAAAAGTGATCTTTGATGATTAAAATCTATCATAGCTATACTATGTGCATAGATGTAGTGTTAATTCATACATTTTGGAACATATCATTCACTAGGTAGATAAGACATTGATTTAAAATATTAAAATAAAAATTTCTATGTGCAATTAAAAGGTTACCAAAGGTTCTTTAAATTGCAATACTTATATACTTGGTTGTTTGATTAGGGTCTCCTACTTCTAAGTATGGATAAGATATACACATACATGTAGGGTCTTTTGGTTCTCATGAACAAATGTTCTTACCTCGATATAGACATGAATAGGTCCACTTAGTGCCTCTTGGTTAATATGAGATGATTCTCTTACTTCCAAGTGAGGTTTAAGGTATAAAGAAGGATTCACTTGATTGTTATCGAGCTTATGCTCTTACCTCTAAGTGAATATGGTGGATCACCTATAGAATTCACTAAGTTGTGATCGAGCGAAAGCTCTTACCTCCTAATGAATTTGTCATGCATAGTACTTAGGAGTTACATGGATGTTATCGAGCTCATGCTCTTACCTCTATGTTGATATAGAAATTAGAGATCTCAATTATTTTAGGGTCGATTGGTTGTGTTTATGTAGTAGCTCCTACCTCCAAGAGCCATAGATAGTGGAATGTGAGATGAATCCATCGCTCATCTAGGTGGTCTTGAGAAAACGCTCTTTACCTCCTAGTAGCTAGGAATGTCATATCCATTGGTGATTTTTTCTGAAATATTATCTTAACACTATTCATTCATCATTTTAATTTAGAACATCATATCTATAGCCTTTTATCTTTCTCATTGCGTGATTATGGTGAAAATTTATAATCATAGTGTATCTATTGATTGTAGGAAATATTTTGTTGAACTCAAAAACCATGGTGCGAGGAAAAGAGTGGACATATGTGAAGAAAATAGAGAAAGACAAATAAGTTTTGTTTGTGGAATGCAAACATTGTGGGTATAAGTGGCACGGCAATGCAACTTGCATCAAGGAACATTTATTCAGCACTAGCCCCAATGTGGAAGAATGTGGAGCACCGCCTAAAGACATATGGGTCCATTTTGCAGGGTATGTAAAGAGATGTAAATGGGCATGACTTCTTCCTAAGAGACAGAAGGGTATGACACGTGGGTCATCTATCAACATAGAAGAAGTGAGTGTAGATCAAGAGGACGTGCGAGCTAGCCAAGGACCTTCAATGCGAACAACCCGAACACCTCAAAGTCCTTACACTTTTGCAAATGGTGCCATGGGAGGGATGGATGCAAGTCCCGGGACATCCAACAGAGCCACTACACCTGGGACTCTACACGCAACATTCGCTCAATAGGACATGCTCGAATTGCATCTTAAGTGGACACAAGCCTTCATGGCTTGTGGAATCCCATTTAATGTCACAAGAAATCTTATTTTCAAAGATGCACTAATGTCAACTGCAAAAAAAGGATTCCTCTATCCTGGATATAATAAAATGCAAACAGAGTATGTGGACAAAGTCACGATCAGTATAGAAGCGATTCTTAAGCGAATGATGCTTGACTTTGTCCATAGCACCAAAAGTGCCATCGTAGGTAAGTAAAGAGATGCTCTTCCCTCCCTCTTTGAATTTCTTGAGGTTGGACGACCTATTCCACGCGGCATAGCATTTCCTATGGCCTCTTCTTTTTGATGGTTCAAAGGCTACACCATCACTTTCTTCAGAAGATGAAGAATTTGAGGATGATGGAGAAGAGGGTGACCTCTTTCTCACCTTTTTCTTTACTTGATCTTCTTTGTCTTCACCATCACTTTCATGAGAGGAAGAGGATTAAGAACATGTAGAAGAGGGTGTCCTCTTTCTCGCCTTTTTCTTCTCTTGCTTTTTGTCATCCCTCTTTGAATTATGGTGTGGAGAAGTATGCGATGGTCTTCTACGTTTTGGAGGTGATGGAGAGCATTTAGCCCGCCGTCTTCATGGAGCCATTTCCGTCGAGGTGGCGGGAGACTCACTTATTTCTCGTTCCTTCATGGGAGGCTCTTGAATTCTCCTTTGAGAAGGAGATGCGTCATCAAGGAGATAATTTTTGAGCCCTTCATAGGAATCCTCTTCTTCTTCCCGAATCAGAGAGAGACCTCTTTCGGAAGTGTTGCAAGGAGGCTTTCTAGGTGTTCCCTTGTCAGGGTGGGGAGCTTGGAGAATCCCATGAGCACAAAGCTGCCGTTGCACTTCACTTTGGAGGGATGGATTGCCCACGGCTTGTTGAAGCGTAGAAACAAGATAGTTAACAAGCATCGAGGCATCATTAGTAGCTTGCTCATTAGCAAAATCAAAGTTATCAACATTAATTTCACTCTCTTTATTATTGTCAGCCATTCTAACAACTTTTAGGTGTACTTTGGCACTTCAAGCCCTAATTGCTACTACTCTTTACCCCTATAGAAAAATCACTCAAGCTATTGTACCCGTGGCTCGAATACCATTAATTGCAAGGAATAGAAGAGAGGGTCGTTCAACACCAAAACAGCTGTAGGCAAGCCCCATAGGACTCCACTTCTAATAGCTCAATAGTGGTTAAGCTGTAGGCAAGCCCCATAGGACTCCACTATTAAGACCATAGCTCTTGACGGTGATGCCTCGTTAACTACTCAAAGGCAGGCACATTGCAAGGCTGAAAAATACCTATTCTACCTACTCACATGCAATTCATAGTACCAACCATTTATAGCTAGCTTGAGGACCTCCCTTCTTGAGCAAGAAAAGAGAAACCTTGTGCTCTGATACCAATGTAACATTTAATGGCCTAGTAACTTGTGTGTAGCGGAAAATAGCATGAACATGGTGAGCATTTCATTAGAATAGATTCCTAATGAGATTAACAAGAGTGCTTGGGTAGAGAGAGCAACAAAAAGAATAACACCTAGTTAGATAGAATGAACAATACTTCAAAAGAGAGAGAAATTAAGCAATAGAAAATAGTTGAGGACCGGATTTGCATGGAGCCGGTCTCCCCTCCAAAAGGCTTTGTATTATGGTTTCTCACATCAAGAGAGACATTTTACAATACAATTTCGTGTGTTCCTTCAATACTAGCTACTGCAATGAAGATGGAAACTTCATGCACTACGCAAAACACTTATCAAACACAACATCAATTCCCTCATGGTCTCAGACCCAAGACCTCACACACCTTCGAAGATGGTGAGAGCTAGCGGGGTATGACAGTAGATTGAGAGGAAGGAGTATTCTTACGAGAAAGATGTACATCTCCTCACATAATCACTCATATTAGCATAGCTTAGCTTAGTAATTAGCATGGTAGATGAGATGAGCATGAATTGAAGCTTGGATCTTGGTTGGATTTGCATCACAAATCCAAGAGTTGTTGGTGCGTGTAGGCCTTCCTTCTCACAAGCTTGGAGTAGGTGATAAGCTTTCCATTAAAGCTTGAGAAGGAGAGAGAGTCTTCTTTACTTCACACATGAGCTACTGTGAGTGTGTAGGTGATAATTCCTTTGAAAAATCATCCCCCTCTCTCTCTTGGTCGATCCATCTTGCTATTTGCTCTTGCTAGCATCCTATTTGACCTCCCCAGGCTTAGCCAATGGTAATTAAGCAGCATAAGTGATAGCCTTCTTACATGTGCCCCTCTTTCTTCTTTTGTGAGATCTTTAGGTATTTATTTAATTCAACTAAACTCTCATTGCACCCCTTTGTCTCCTGGCCAATAGGTATCAGGCAAGCCATTGGGCTGCTGAATGCTCATTGGTTCCCTTGGGAGACTGTCCAATAGTCTTCTAGAGAGCTTAATTCTTATAGGTTCTTTTATTAAGTGTTTTTAAATTAATTAAACTATATTTACTCTATCTTGATTCTCATTGGTCCAATAGTCTTCTAGAGAGCTTAATTCTTATAGGTTCTTTTATTAAGTGTTTTTAAATTAATTAAACTATATTTACTCTATCTTGATTCTCATTGGTCCACCTCCAAGGCCATCCAATAGGAATTGGGTACACCTTGTGGGCATCTGGGCTAGGGAACTGACATGTGTCCCTCATTCCCTTTTTGTAAAGGGAGCTTGTGTGTGTGTGTGTGTGTGAGTTTCTCTCTCATCTCCTACTTGCAAGGCTTGCCCCCTCCTATGTGGGGATTGCTAAAGACTTTTGGGACACACACAAAGCATCCAATTCCCCCAATGTTTGACCTTTGGACACAACCTTTGAATTTTGAAAGTCTTAATGGGCTGAACCTTAGGGTCTTTTAAGCCCATTGTTGCACATGGCTCTTTTACAGATGCCCCCCCTTTGGATCCCTATTTTTCCTACTTGGGATCCCTAATGTGGCCGGTCTGTTAGCTTAACCAATATTCTAGCTTTTTCTCCCCTGGCACTTCTTCATATTAAATGATCAGTTTAACATGAGAAAATCATTTAGGAGAATTAGATATTAATTATTATGACAGCATTACATCCCTAGATTTATCATGCAACTTATGCTCTTGAACTAGATAGATATCCAAATCAAAGGTCAGCAATTGATTTTGAAATACCAGCAGCCTAGAGGGGCGGCTGAGACCCTTAACATTGAAGGATGCAACTTTCATGAGGAGAATTATTGAGGGGTATCCATAACTAACTGAGTTTCCTCATCACTACGACTATCTGTCATCAACATCTCAATATTGACATGGTTTGGAGCTGCATTGCTCTTAGTGGCAGAGTGTTGTATGAGCACAGGGTGAATAGCTGCCAAAGTATGTGAGGAAGGGATATCTTGAAGAACAACAAACACATTAGGTGAGGTATATCCTGATATTCTTGGTCAAGTCCTAAAAGTTTTATTTGATGAGTGGTATTCGTCAGACTCAACCACTCTTTTACCCTTGTCTAGAGATCTTGGGTTCCTAGAAGAAGAGGGATTGGAGTTGTCCTGGCTCCCTACATGAGGGGAGGTTTTAGTCCTATCTCCTGTCTAAAAACTGCTACTGTATACCTACTAGAAGGGACTGCATATTCAGAGGTAGCTGCTTGAGCAGGAGGGGGGGGAAGGTTGCTTTATAGAATCTGAACCTGTTTTGCTGAAAATTTGTTCTTTGGGCACCAAGTTCTTATTGCCAGGATAAGAGGGAATCGACTCGACTGAGCCTTTAGCCTATGTAGGGAAATTCTTAAAGAAATGTCCCAGATAACATGATACTGAGAGCTTTCCCCATTTAAGGTAAATGACCAGCCTGCCTATAGATTCTAACTGAATCTCCATAGTGTCAGGCATCTTCTTATCAGTGTTCCACATAACACAAGCTCTATTCTTGTTGGAACAGTTGATAGTGGGGGCAAATATAACTTTGCCTAGGGAGGCAGCCAAATCCTTGATACAAGTCCATATAAAAGCAAGCAAGTCCACAAAATCAACCCATATTGGGCATTTAGACAACAATTCCTCCTTAATTTTCTTGAACAGCTGCTAAGGAAGAACATGAACAACTTGCCCACATAAGATAATTGTTGAAGTAGAATGAAAGGATTTTTGATCCGCTGCAAAAAAAAACAGAACTTCATACAGTCCTAACCCATTGTAGAAAACCTTGTTGACTACAACTTTCTTAAAGCCCTGGTCCAGATAACCTGCTATCTCATTTAGGGCCGGAAGCTTGCCTATGAAATACAACACTATAGCACGACTCTGAAAAGCTCAGACCTGAGACATGACTCTTATGGCAGGGATGCAAACTGTATGTTGCCCTCTAAGGTGCGGGTCGGAGGTTAATGCCTCAGTTAGGCAACTGGTTAGTTCAGCTTTAGAAAGTGTGCCTTTGTCAACCCTTACAGGTGGCATGGATGCTTCCTTGGGATTCAGACAAAACACCGTTGGTACAGCCATGGAGCAAAGTGGTCAAACGAGGACCTGAGATAAGACGGCTAAAGTGAGTGCCAACGGGAGAAGGTCTGATTCTGAGTCTGAGTAGAATACGCGACGTGAGCCTTGTCGGGAGAACGAAGCCCAAGGATCCCTTAACCTCTCATAGAGATAGAGAAGCATCGTTTGAAACGCCAAGCAGATCCCTCGCATCAAAAATCCGCATCTCTCTCTCTCTCTCTCTCTCTCTCTCTCTCTCTCTCTCTCTCTCTCTCTCTCTCTCTCTCTCTCTCTCTCTCTCTCTCTCTCTCTCTCTCTCTCTCTCTCTCTCTCTCTCTCTGTGTGTGTGTGTGTGTGTGTGTGTGTGTGTGTGTGTGTGTGTGTGTGTGTGTGTGTGTGTGTGTGTGTGTGTGTGTATGTGTGTGTGCGCGCGCGCCTGGTGTGGTTGGATGAAGCTTAGGTTTGAAGCTTAGGTTGACATGTGTCCAATGTTGTTGTTGAATTTCCAGCCTCGCTAATAGATAGAATTTATTAACGAAGCATAGGTTGACATGTGTAGAATATTGCTGCCAGAATTCCAATCTCGTAAGTAGATAATATAAATATAGATGAAGAGGAATTGTGTAACGTTGGGTTTACACTGCTCATGCTAAGCTTATGTGGACCAACTAGTTGAAGTGCTTGAGGTTATGCAGTTCACACTGCACATTTTTTAAAGCAAAGGGATGCTAGCATGACATGTTAAGTCAAGAGAAAATGATCAATCTTGCACGGGGGGAGATTGCATCAAGTACTCTCTCTCTCTCTCTCTCTCTCTCTCTCTCTCTCTCTCTCTCTCTCTCTCTCTCTCTCTCTCTCTCTCTCTCTCTCTCTCTCTCTCTCTCTCTCTCTCTCTCTCTCTCTCGTTCTAAGATCATGTATAGACTGATTATATGCTCATGCGACTATCCAGGTATGCAGATTTATCATTTTCGTTGTCTATAGCATGCGTTTTCTTTATTTTGCAAGATTCTCTACGCTTCCAAGTGTAGCAATGGTATCAGAGCTTTGGCTATGTTACTCGTAGCATAGCCAAAGCCTTGATACCACTGCTCCTGCGACTATCTAGGCATGCAAATTTATCATTTTTATTGTCTATAGCATGCTATTTCTTTATTTTGCAGGACTCTCTGTGCTTCCAACTGTAGTAGTGGTATCAGAGTTTTGGCTATGTTACTAGTAACACAATCACAATTATGGAGAGTATAATTTAGGTCAAACAACATAGGAGAGCTGATTTTTCTTCTTTTTTCTACCTTGAATTTTTTATTTTCTTTATTGCTTTATCATTATAGATAAATGTAAACAAGATTTTGTGTGTATCTTTTCATAAAGTAGATAAGTGCAAGGTCTACGTAATAGTAGGTGATCTATATATTAGTAGAAGAGAACAAAAAAAAACTAATTTTATTAGAGTTTGGTTGATGTCGATTAGCATGGAAAGTAGAAAAAGACTTGTTGAACGAAGAAGTAATCAGACAAGTTTTAGTATAATTTGATGAAAACAAAACATCGGTTAGAAAAAGGGGGGTACAACTAGCCACCCTATTTTCCCATTGTAGTAGAGAGGTTGTAACGAAGTAGAAAAAGTAGAGGATTTGTAATAAAGCTATTCCATGAGATTCGAAAGTGAATGAGGCTCTCTTGGGGGAGAAGAGTAAGTTTGAGAAGTTGGACTTTCCACCACATTAGATCACAAAATTAGAATTAGACGACGAAAAGGAAGAATTTGTCGTACTTTTTTTTCCCCTTCTGTAGCAGCGATGAATATAGCCTTCGGGAGCATGCTGATCAACGTCAACACTGATTGCGAAGGGGATAACATGGAAATGGAGCGAACAACATGGTCGTAGCCAATTTTTTTGTTACCACAATATGGGTGCCTTGGGCCCAGAACAACACAATTGTGGCAACATCTCCATCTAGGGAGGACTACTAAATGGCAGCCTACGTACCATCCAACAACATGAAGGTCTACTATATGCACATGAGGTATTGCCCCCGCCCACTCGCAATGAAGTTGTTTCTACCATTCACTTGTCATGTAGGGCCCACCATGTGCGTTGGCATGGAGTGAGCGTTAACCGGGCGCCACTAACGTGCCATCTGCTACCGACGGAGGTCGTGGCGCCTCTGCAAAATATACAAATACTATGCTATATACAACGAAATACATGAATCTGCATACCTGACGCATCCACTAGCACATAATCAACGTTGTACGCCAACAGAGAGAGACAGCAAGTGAGAGAGAGGAAGAGAATAGGCGTGGACGCACCTCCTAGAGCGGAGTGCTACGCCTGGCATGGCGAGAGAGGAGAGAAGAGAGGAAGGAGAATGAGACGGACACTGGGTGCAATCTCCCCCCGTGCAAGAGTGACCATTTCCTTCTTGCACGTATTTGTTTTATAGATTTCTTGAATGGTCATATTGGTTACAGACTGGCCGTCCGGTCATAAATGACCAAATCTCATAAAAGAGAGATTGAATAATAAAATGTACAATGTATATATTTTCATTCGCATAGGCCTAGATCGGTCCAGTCTTTTCCACTTGTCACCTACAATAAAATAGTAAAATATCAATTCCATAACATACCTCTCCGTTGGAAAGCAACTGTCCTCAGTTGCGAAGATAAAAATCTGCAAACAATACTTGTCAAAAACAATGATTAGAAATCTGGATCAAATAGTAAAAGAAAAATCCATAAAATTAGTCAACATTGCTTCTGCCTGCCATCATCCACATACTACCTATTCTAGTGTCCCATACCACTAGAATAAGCAGTATATGTCATACTCTGATGAATCAGGATATCATTGGTCACACTCATCATCAATCTGATAATGTCAAGTCTCATCACATAAACACTGCCGTGATAAAATAATTATCAGATACCAACTCCCAATCAAATTCCAATTTCACAATATAAGTCCAAATCCAAATCACTTTCATTATGTACCCGGGTAACAAAATCATACCAGTTGTAGTCGTGGCCAGCCACTGCAGCATGATTTTGTGATTAGTGTTGCCTAAATCGGCGAATCTACACTAATAAGACGTGCTGCCTAGATCGGAGAATCTGCACTAATGCTGCCTAAATCGGCGAATCTACATGTGGTATAAGTTTAGAAATCATGAAGCTGTAAAGTATCAATGTGCTGCCTAAATCGGCGGATCTGCACCAAGATGACTATCTACACACTGCCTAAACCGGCGAATCTATGTGTCTGTGACCAATGGACTAGGCGAGGCATAAAAAACATTAAAAAAATGTACTACCCGGTTCCTACCACATTGTAGTAAGGTTGAGTAACAAAGTACTGACAAACTGTTATTCATTAACTGAAGGCACTTAGGTTCATGTGAGTAGCTGCATAGCTCAATGTGAAATGATCACAATAGTAATTTCATGTAATACAAGTATTGGCACCATGTCAGAGAATGCAGGTAAGTAAAAGGGCCATGCCTTCTTTCAAAATAAATAAAAATAGATGGGAATCAGGCGGATAAGTAAGCCAGATGTGTTGAATTTATGTAATCGTGTTGTTCTCTGTGGAATGGGATTAGTAGATATGGGGAGGACGATTGGTATCATATATAATAGTTGAGAGAGTGCTATCAGTGTATGATTACTTGTGTTTTCGATAACATTCTCAAAATCAAAATGAAAAAATGCGGAGAGAACTTACTTGTTTTCTCTCTGTAAATCATTAGACTCTCAATGATGTACTGCATCGGAAATATGACCAGTGTTTGCGTGGGGAAAGAGGTAGAAGTAGGAGACAATTGCAACTAGCAAAAGTCGTTTACAATGATAAGCCTTGGATCAGTTAGAAAGTGAGATGGAATTCTTATATTGTCGATTGTTTTTGTTTGAATAAATGAGCAGCCCTTTGATATCGCAAACTATTATTTCTTGTTGGAGCTATATATGGCTCACTCTACTCAACTTGGTCTCACCTATATATTTGTATCTTGTCCTCAATATGAATCAGTCTTCGGGAGCGTATATGGTGTGTCTCTTGTCTCGTCTCTCTCTCTTTCTCTCTACATCTCAACATGGTTTCAGAGCAGTAACGATCATGCGCCGATTCAATTCATGGTGACAAAATAGTATGTGTATGCGATTTGCATGTAAGATTCAAAAATTGCTACAAATTTTATTTTTGAGCATTGATTCTTGTTAATTGTGGTTGTTTTGTGTTAAGAAGAATATGATTAGTGTTTTGTGTGACGTTTATTGCTAATCAATCTAATCGTTGATTA
Organism: Adiantum capillus-veneris; assembly: GCF_014529385.1. Lineage (NCBI taxonomy): Eukaryota > Viridiplantae > Streptophyta > Polypodiopsida > Polypodiales > Pteridaceae > Adiantum > Adiantum capillus-veneris. The sequence goes on along the minus strand of NC_140940.1, from coordinate 60,475,168 downwards.
CGTTTTCTTGTTGATGACACCCTGAACTTCATCTCAATTTTTCTTGCTGTTCTGCTCAAAATTTGGAGAAACGGGAAAAGCGCTATCAAGCATAGCGCAATGGCACTTTTCATCCAAAACTTGTTCGTCTCCTCGAGCTCTTCGATTTGAGTTCTAGGTTTGCGTCAATCGGAGTTCGCAGCAGAAAGTTATGCTGTTTTTACTGCAATTGAGCTTGATGCAGCTTTCTTCGTCCTACTTCTTCGTGAAGCGTCCGCGATCGTTTTTCTTATTTTGGCGTTAACTTTTTCGAGAAGATTTAGCTTTTTGCTATTCATATTGTGGCCGTCAATCTTGCGTCTCACGCCACTCTATTTTGAGGACTCTTTTATTATTAACGTCTCCTTTACCTTGCCCTTTTTGGGTGACGTCTCTCACATCTTTGGAAGTTCCTTGAGCATCCTTCTTACGTTTATCGTTGACAGAACGCAGTCCTCATCTCTCTCTCATTCTCAATTGCGGCCTTCACCATATATGGTGTGCAAATTCTGCGATCTTATTTTATACGTCTTCTCGCAACAAGATATGGCTATGAATATTCTCGTCAACGGCTTTCCTTCTGGCCAGTGTTCTGTTCCTCCTTTCCAAGGTCAAGGTTTTCCAGGCTGGAAAGCAAAGATGTTGTTAATTCTTGAAGGCGATGAACTCTCCGATGTTGTTCTTGGAAATCGTGTTTGTCCGCCTCAGCCTGTTGATACGGATAATGATAACGTGCTTATCACTGAAGGACCTATATTTGAAGATTGGAATGTTGCCTATACGGATTGGCAACGACGTGATAAAGCAGCTCGTCGGTATATTCTTTCTGCTCTTACTGATTCCGTTTTGCTTGATATGTACGAACTGCCTACTTCCCACGACGTATGGAAGTACCTTATTGCAAACTTTCAGAAGAAATCTGTCACAGAAAAACTTTATTTGAGAGGGTTGCTTAACAAGTTACAATATGAAGTTGGTACTGCCATGACGGGACATATTGAATCTTTCAAATCTATTATTAATCAACTTGTTGATGCCGGTGATCCTGTTCCACAAAAGCAACTGATTACACTTCTCCTTGATACGGTGAAGGACTCATCTTATGATATCATTGTTACTATTCTCTCTAATAAAGATGGTCTTGATTTCGACCAAGCCTGCATGTCTTTAATTGAATACTCTCAACGTCAAGAACGTCGTAATGCTAGTCATGATACAGCTATGATTTCACACGAGGAGACTGAGTCACAACAGATGGAACGGGCTTTTTATGCTCGAAGGCGTCCATTTCAACGAGGAAACCGCAGAGGTGGCCGTCGCGGTAATATTTTCTCTCGTCTCAAATTTCCTAATAAGCAATGTTCTTACTGCAACAGAAATGGCCATACTGAAGATGATTGTTGGGCACGTCAATATGATGAAGAACACAATATTACCACAAAACAACCACGTTTATCTAGAGACTCTTCTTCTTCTTCTTGTGAATATTGTGGACGATCTGATCATCCCACTCATATGTGCTATAAGCGTCGATTCGACACAGATCGGAATAGAGCATATGCTACTGAACATCGAAACAACATTGTACCAGAAACAAGCTGCGTCCTATGTTCAGTTGCTCCAGACAGAATACTTCATGTACGCGATGGATCACTTTTTATTGTCGATTCTGGTGCTATAGGACATATGACATATCAGTCTAAGTGGCTCCATAACTATCATCCACTGCCAGTTCAACGTGTTGTTTATCTTGCTGATGATACTACTTGTCAAGTAAAGGGTATTGGAGACTTATATCTTGGTACCTTATCTTCTTCCACTCGAATTTTGCGAGGAGTATTACATGTACCAGATCTTCAACGTAATCTTCTTTCAGTTGCTAGACTTGTTGATCTTGGTCTGTTTGTTGGATTTGATCATACCAAATGCCGAATTGAGAAAGATGGACAGACTATAGCCACTGCTCCTCGAAATGGTAATTTGTTTGAACTCTCTCTCAACGATGCTGTAGCAAATGTTGTCACTGCTCCAGGTGATCATGATTGCAAAGTATGGCATCACCGTTTTGTTCATGCTGATTTCTCAAAACTCCTTGATCTTCAACGTCGTGATCTTGTTCATGGCATGGATCTTAAAGCCTATCTTCATATGGGAATTTGTGAATTTTGTGCTCTTGGGAAACACAATCGCAAACCCTTTCCTCTTTCAAATACAACTCATTCTCATGACATATTGGATCTTGTTCATACTGATATATGTGGACCTCTACCTTCTTCGAGATCACAATATCGCTACTTCATTACTTTCATTGATGATTTCTCAAGGTATACGATAGTATTTCTACTTAGACAAAAATCTGAAGCCTTATCTGTTTTCAAACAATTCCACAAGGCTCCGGAACTTCAAACTGGTCGTCGCCTTAAGAAGCTTCGTAGTGACAATGGAGGCGAATATGTTTCTCGAGAGTTTGTGAGTTACTGTGCTGACAGTGGAATTCATCATGAACACACTATTCCATATTCGTCTCAACAGAACGGTGTTGTTGAACAAAAGAATCGCACTATTCTCAATGTTGTAAGATGTATGCTGATTCATTCTGGATTATCTCGTGTTTTTTGGGCTGAAGCTACTTTGACAGCAGTATTTATTCAGAATCATCTTCCTACTATTGCACCCTCTGGTAAGATACCCATCACAGCATGGACAGGTGACATTCCTTCTGTATCTCATTTTCGAACCTTTGGATGTATTGCTTATATTCACGTTCCCAAAGAAACACGAACAAAGCTTGATGCTCCTGGTCTTAAAGTTATTTTTATTGGATATTCTGACACTTCCAAAGGCTACAAATTCTATGACCCTTCCTGCAAGAAAGTAATTGTGAATCGTGATGCTACTTTTAACGAACAGCTTATGGGAGGCTCATGGTCCATGGATGATTCTGATGATACTAAATCATTGCTTCAAGGTTTTCCATTTCTTTCAGAAGATGAAACTCTTCCTATAGAGCAACTTTCCTCTTCACAACCATCCATTCCGAATGTCGCCAATGATGATATTGATATTTTTGTTGATCTGCCTATTGATTTTGAACATGGCTCATGTCATGTTTATGATGACGATATTGCTGATAATGCTTTTTCTACTTCCGAAGATCCAATTACTTATGATGAAGCTATCTCTTCACCACAAAAGGATCAATGGCAAGAGGCTATGGAAGCAGAGTACGATTCTCTTATCTCTAAAGGTTCATGGATACTAAGTGAATTACCTCCTGGTCATACAGCTATTAAATGTAAGTGGGTGTATAAGACAAAAGTAAAAGCAGATGGATCTTTTGACAATTTCAAGGCGCGTTTAGTTGCAAAAGGGTATTCCCAAGTAGCTGGTGTTGATTATCAAGAGACTTTTTCACCAGTTGTTCGCATTACAAGTGTTCGAGTTTTATTGGCATTACAAGTGTTCGAGTTTTATTGGCATTACAAGCTCATCAAATGGATGTGCGAACTGCTTTTCTTAATGGTGACTTGGAAGAGGAAATTTATATGGAACAACCAGAAGGGTTTGTTATTCCAGGTAAAGAAGACCTTGTTGCTCAACTCCATAAGGCACTATATGGTCTCAAATAAGCTTCACGAGCCTGGTATACAAAATTTGATCTTTTTCTCACCTCTAAAGGATTCATCTCTTGCTCGTCAGACCCCAACTTATACATAAAACGCCAAGGTAGCAGTTTTGTGATTCTTGCTCTTTATGTGGATGATACCATCCTTGTTTCCAATGATTTGGGATTTCTTCAGCAAGTCAAAAAGTTATTGTCTTCTGCATTTGATATGGTGGATCTTGGAGAGATTCACTCGTGTCTTGGCATTCAAATCCAACGGAACCGTACAAAAGGTATTTTATTCCTTCGACAGTCAAAGTTTATTGCAGATACTATTCAAAAATTTGGTATGGAATCTGCACATTCAGTCAACACACCTTGTCTTGCAAGCTCTACGAAGAACACTTCTGACAATGGCGGTCAACTTGTCACAAATCAACCTTATGCTAACTTGATTGGATGTCTTCAGTTTGTTGGCATGAACACTCGTCCTGATATTTTGTTTGCTGCTAATTATCTTGGACAACATCTTGCATGTCCTTCTCTTAAGCATTGGTCTGCTGCAAAGCGTGTGTTGAAATACTTGAAAGGCACTACAGATTTTGGTTTAGTCTATCGACGACAACTCAAATCGGATTCTATGCAATATCTTTCTCTTTTGGGTTACACAGATGCAGACTAGGCAAGCTCACATTTATCTATGCGATCTACTAGTGGAAATTGCTTCTTTATAAATGGTTGTCTTGTTTCTTGGACTAGCAAGAAACAATGTTGTGTTGCAGTTTCTACGACTGAGTCAGAATATGTTGCGGCATCACTTGCAGCTCGTGAGTTGATTTGGCTTCGACAAATGCTGGTTGATATTGGTCACTCTCCTCTTTCTAGCACACCCTTGCGGTGTGACAACCAAAGTGCTATTAGTCTTGCAAAAGACTATGTTCAACATAATAAGTCAAAGAACATTGTTGTCCATTATCATTATGTCAGGTATGAAGTACGCAAAGGAACCATTATGGTTGAACACTGTCCAAGTGACCAGATGATTGCAGACATTTTGACCAAAGGCCTCAACGAGTCACGTTTCATCCTCTTGCGCTCGGAGCTTGGAGTTGCTTCGACCTCACTCTTTCTAGATTAGCTTCTTTGCTATTGTAATAGCTTTGTACATACGACATTGTAATCTTTTAGGTACCATGCACTATGCACACTCCACATTTGCACATTGTGATCTCTAAGTCACTTGAATATTTGTACATAGATGCACAATTCACTTTCACATCATCGCTGGTTCATATTTTCACATTGTATAGGGGCTTGGGTTTTTCCCTTGAACTCCCCAAGGGTTTTTTCATCCAAAGCTAGAGACCTTTGTTTGAGTGGGGGTGTTGGAGCTATATATGGCTCACTCTACTCAACTTGGTCTCACCTATATATTTGTATCTTGTCCTCAATATGAATCAGTCTTCGGGAGCGTATATGGTGTGTCTCTTGTCTCGTCTCTCTCTCTCTTTCTCTCTACATCTCAACATTTCTAAGGTGCTTAATACTGTATTAAAAAAATAAAAATAAATTAAAAAAATATAAAAAAGAATTTTGTGTAATTAAGGACATTAATCATGATGTCACGACCATACTAATGTTTACTCATGGTATCATGAGCATACCTCATGCAAAGGCCATACTATACACAGTAGATTGATCTAGCATTATGCAAACCACAAGAGATAGAGCCTTGTTAGTCAAGATTAAGGGAAGTAATTGTGTAATTAGTTGGGATAGAAGAATAAGGATCACACAAGGGGGGATACCAGTTTGCGTGTTAACGAGACACTCATATAGTAGGTGTGTTTGTGTTGTCACAAGTAATGGCCATGGATGGTGTGCAAAAAATACAATCAGGATAGAGGGGTCACACTGAAAGCTTGCTCAAAATAGCATAGTTGGAATTAATAAGCATATTTTACTAGATATATGATAAACAACTACATAACTACTAATAAACTATATAAACATAATGCTTATCTACGTTCTAACCAATAACATCAAATATATAAAATTGTATATAATAATCTCTTTCTCTATATACTGCATTTTAATTTACTATTTAAAATAATAATAATAATAAATTCAATTGTGCCTAATAGCTTGAGCCGCATCAAGCCCCACTAGTGTCCAACATTGATCGTTGCTAGCTATGAAGCGTAACATCAAAAGGAAACTATCGTAAGAGACATTAAAGATTTATTGCCCGATGGGGAGAGATAGAAATGAAATGAAATGTTATATTAGTATTTTGCAAAAGATAAAATTACCTATGAGAACAAAATGATACAATCTTGGTGTATCTAATACAATGTGTGGGTACAAAATCAAATGAACTAACGTGAAATACTTAAAAATAAGACTAAACTCGTTTATTAAAATCAGCATCATCATTTGCAAGTCAGTAGTTAGAAAGGATTGCGCAGGTCGCTCACTAAAGAGCTTCGTCAATGGCCACCTTAGTAAGTAGCCGTAGTACTGGGAGGGGGCAGAGAGATAGCGAAATGAAATGAAGTCAAAAGTCCAGGAGATCAAAACTCAAAAAATTCTTTTCGATCTAATCCAATGTGTGGATACAAAATAAAATGAAGTACATTAAAATATTAAATTTTAAAAATGCTAAAGCTAAACCCAAAAAAAAAAAACACGATAGACTAATCGCCATCAATAGCGTTAATGCCCAAGGATGCGTTGTAACGAGCACCGTCACAGAGTACTGCATCAGTCTCATGGAGTGTTGAAGCCCATGAGCAAGTCTTCCAACTCATCGTGTGCCAGCTGAGCCCATTGCGATCGGCACAGGGAATCAAGAGAGACTTTGCGCGTCTTGGCATGGCCACCCTTGAAGAGATCCTAGACCTCATGAACGCCCAATTCACCATTTTGCAGCAATAGATTCGACACCATCCTAGCACCGATTCGACAGTAGGTCTGAATTATGCAAACTGAATTGGGACATCTCTAGGTATTGGAGCCCAGTGGTGTCCAAAATGGACTTATTGTCCAGCCAAAAAATGATGACACAGCAGAAAGACAACGTTAGAATGCTGCAGTAGGTGCTGGTCTTGATCATTGAAGTGCGTGTGTGTATAGATGCTATGTAGGCCAGAGAGAGAGAGAGCGAGAGCCGAGATCAGGCTGTTGGATTGAGACTTGCAGGAGGTGGAGTCTAATGAAACGCAGCAGTCAAATGCTCTCATGGGGTGAGAAGTGGGGTGGGGTGGTTGAAGACGCCGTGTGTGTGTAAGAGAGAAGGACATTTACACTGTGGCGGCATGGGAGAGAGAGAGAGAGAGAGAAATGGAATGGCAGCCTCGAAATATGGGCACCAGTAGCTGCATGAGTGTCACGGGAACCGAATAATAGAGATAGACAGCAAAACAGAGGAAGAAATCTTTGTATTGATAGTGTTTGATACAACAGAGGAGCAATTGAATATATATATGGGCGCACTCCGTTGTACGGAGCTCGAACCTCCCGACCACCCCCGAGCTTCAATTCGCTTGCATGCAGCGTCTCACTCGCACTCGCACTCGCACTCTCACTCGCACTCGCACTCGCACTCGCAGAAGAGAGAATGGTGAATCACCCCCAAAACGCACCACCCGTCCTTCTATTCTCCTCCAGAAAGCCTGCGACCTCTTAAAATAGCCGCTTTTCTATTTTTGGCGCTCGGTCGACTCGACTTGCGCGCCAATATACCTGCGAGAACAAGGTAAAAAGAAACGTGATCGTGAAGCGATCCGTAGAGGTTAGTTTTTTTTTTTTTTCTAATAAAAGTCCACAATTTTTCAGCTGTCTTCAACTGAACATAACTCCCAAACGGAGCCAAAACAGCCCAAGTCCGTCTCATACAATCTTGTTGCCCTCGCTGCGCTCTTCGACGGCTATGTGATGGAAAATTTCCATAGCCTGCTCCGATTTGCTGAAAATCAACCTGCAAAACAGCATTTTCTACAAAAACGATGCAAAAACAGCAAATCCAACTTTTTTTCTTAATCTTTGGCCTTCAACGAGCATCAAAACATCAAAATCTCTAAAGACTCAAAGAACCAAAGTTGTTCCTTATAACGCAGGCTTCAATCGCTTCATACATCACTTTTTCAAAATCCCACGTTAACGCCTTCAAAAATGCCCTAGAAAGTGCCTTCCGGATCAAAAAATTTTATCGGACGAAAACAATCCACACATCCTTCTACACAGTGGACTAACTTTAAAATGACAAAAACTTCCTAGAAAACAAAATTTATTACTAAAACACCTCGAAATCAAGTCTTGTTACAATGAGAGTGGTGTTGGGATTAAAGCCCAAGTGGCCTCTTATGCGGATATGGCCGGCCGCCCGCCTAACTCACTTACCTCTAACTCTTTGTATATACTAACATATTCTTTGTGAATACTAAGGATTTGGGAGATAACCCTTCTAACATCTCTCTGCGTACTGTACTGTGTAAGCTCACTGTGTGTGTGTGAGAGAGAGAGTCGACCCACGCTGCGCTCCGCGACTTCAAGTGGTATCAGAGCCTTGGTTCAGTGCGGATTTGCGCAATCGCGCGCGCGCGCACTTTTCCGGCAGATTCTGGATCCGGAGTTCGAAAATTCACACTCGGCGTTCCGGGAGCGTTTCCATCAGGCGACCTGGGGTTTTACCCCCCTTTCGAAGCCGTTTATGCCCTCAGAATTTCGTTCTGAGCACTACAGCAGAAGATAGATTTCAGCCGCAAAGAAATCCGTCTTGTGTAGATTGGCAAGCAGGAGGTGGTCGACATCAATATCGACATTGACATACATCACTTATTCGTCTTCAGAGCATCATCTATAGACCAGGTACACATATATATCATCAGATATATATATTGCAGTCTGCATTGCTACTTCTTGTGCTTGCCAGGTTCCAGGGGAGGTGTGGCCATACGACGGCTTGACACCACTGGCATGTATTGCAGATTGATGTACTGTGATTGTGGGTCTGCTAGTTGTGAGTCACGCTAGCAGACAGACCGCCGCAGCGGTCATAGGACAGTGATTGGTCTATTATAGGATGTATGCTAGTTCTGGGCAGTTTGCTGAGCCATCTGAGAGGGTCGTGTGTGAGGTTTTTTGAAGCCAAGCACTGGGGGCTGGGTTACCCAGTGTGAGGTGGATTAGGTTGCTGGAGTTCCCCTCTACACGCATCTTCTTCGGCGACTTTTATCCCTTAGGATGTATGACTTTGTGTAGACACTGGATTTCATCTTATGCGTCAGGCCGTTGAGGCATTGTTCAGGGTTCAGTCTTGAGACAGATACAGGTTCTGTCATCGCCCAGAGAGGAGACAGTGTATGCTTACAGGACAGCATATTACAGGGATTTTTTAGATTTGTCATTGGTCAGCTATTTATGATTGTTTCTTGAGCTATCTTTTGGTTCCCAGAGCTCAGTTTACAGGGGAGACTCTGTCAAAAATTTTCAAAAATACTGACAGTTCCTGAGGAGAGGTGTTCAGCTTGTTGATTATAGCTTGTTTACTGTGTACAGAGGCCAGTTTACAGGGGAAACTCTGCCGGATTTTTCTCAGGAGTAAACAGTTTGGCAGATATGGCATCTTCTCACAGTGAGACTCTTTACAACATAAAGAAGCTGGATGGCACAAACTTTCCATTCTGGAAGAAGCAGATTTGGCAGGTTTTGGTGCAGAAAAAACAAGTGAAGCCACTGAAGCTCAAAGGGGAGAGACCAGAATTTATGGCTCAAGATGAGTGGGAAGAGCTTGACGAGTTAGCTTGTTCCACAATCATGCTGACACTGGCAGAAAATGTTTACTTCAACGTAGCAGAAGAGACTACAGCGTATGGCGTATGGCAAAAGCTATGTGATATGTACGAGAAACAAAGTGCTGCTTCTCAGATTTACTGGCTCAAGAAATTGGTGGATTTGAAGATGAAGGAAGGGACAGCCATGTCAAATCATCTGAATGAATTTCACTCAATTTTCAGCCAGTTAACAGCACAGGAGATAGTCTTTCCAGATTCAGTGAAGGCTATGTTTCTCTTAATCACTTTGCCAGACAGTTGGGATACTTTTCGTACAGCGTTAAGTAATTCTGTCGCGCCAGAAGGTCTTACAAGTGCCAATGTAGAAGGCAGCTTGCTCACAGAGGAAGTGAACAGGAAGAACATTGACAAAGGCAAAGGCAATAGCGCTTTGGTCGTTCGAGGGAGACAACAGTTTAAAGAGAAGAAGGGTAAGAAGGCACAAAACCGAAGTAAGTCTCGTGATTCGAAGTCAAAGGATGACATAGAATGCTACCATTGTGGCAAGAAGGGTCACATGAAGCGAGACTGTACGAAGTGGAAACAAGAAAAAGGCAAAACAAAGAGTTCTGAGCAAGATGAAAAGAAGAGTTCAGTGAAGATTGAAGAGGTGAATGTCACAGGATCTGGTTCAGACAGTGATTCTGGTATAGCAGGTGGTGACATCTTCCTTACAAGCAATCTTGATTCTGTTTTCTTGACCGCAGAGGATGGACATGCTATGAGTGATTGGATTATCGACTCAGGGGCATCTTTACATGTTTCTCCGCACAAAGAGTGGTTTACATCATATGTGGCTACTAAATACTATGTCAGACTTGGCAATGAGCAGGTTTGTGACATACTTGGAGTGGGAGATGTGCAGTTGAAGAATGGCTCTTCTTTATGGCTCAAGAATGTCAGACATGTTCCAGCAATCCGAAAGAGCTTGATTAGTACAGGGAAGTTGGATGATGCGGGTTATGTGACAGTTTTTGGGAACAGCGCTTGGAAGATCTCCAAAGGTTCGATGACTGTAGCACATGGCAGCAAGTCAGGAACTCTGTACACTTTACATGTTTCAGAGGTTAAAAACCATGTAATTAATGTGATTGAGCAGCCAAGTGTGTCACTGTGGCATCGTAGGTTGGGACATATGTCAAAAAGAGGAATGGAAATACTTTCTCATTATGGTTATTTGCCTGGCTTTTCATTTCAAGATTTCGAGTTTTGTGAGCATTGTGTTTATGGTAAGCAAACACAGGAACCGCACAGATCAAAGAGGAATCGTAGGGACGAACGGTTAGCTCTTGTACACAGTGATCTATGCGGACCAATGCCTAGTTTGTCACTAGGGGGAGCAGCGTACTTTTGTACATTCATAGATGACTATTCTCGCAAAGTATGGGTTTACTTCTTGAAGCACAAGGATGAGGTGCTCAAGGTCTTTAAGACATTCTTGCAGCTGGTGGAGAATCAGAGTGGTCAGAAGCTGAAGTGCTTGAGAACTGACAATGGTGGAGAGTACGTTTCCAAAGCTTTTCAAGACTTTTGTGAAGCAAAAGGGATTAAGCGGGAACTTACTGCACCATATAATCCTTCACAGAATGGGGTTGCAAAACGTATGAATAGGACCATACAAGAGAAGGTCAGAAGCATGTTGTCAAATGCTGAGTTGCCTGATGGATTTTGGGCGGAAGCAGTGGCTACAGCAGTCCATTTGATCAACAGGTCTCCTAGTAGGGTTCTGGATAAGAGTGCAGTGGCCGAGATGCTATGGACAGGCAAGGCACCTTCGTATAAGCATCTCAGAGTCTTTGGTTGTGAAGCTTATAGCCATATTCCTAAGGAGTTCAGAAATAAGTTAGAACCAAAGAGCAAGAAGTGTATATTTCTTGGCTACGGAGAATCGGGCGAGATGGGTTACCGGCTTTGGGATCCTGAGTCCAGAAAGCTTATTCGTAGCAATGATGTGCATTTCAATGAAGCCAAGTTTCACGCTAAGCCAGAGAAGACAGAGGAGATCAGAAGAGTTGTCTTCAGGGAAGATGGACCTAGTGCTAGCACATCAAGACAGCATGGTCAGGCTCAGGAACAGCCTATAGTGGCTAGAGAGGCAGAATCAGTTGTGGTGAGACGTTCTGAGCGTGTCTCCAAACCACCTGATCGTTATGTGCCATCTCTAAATTATGTCATGCTCACAGATTGCGGAGAACCATCTTGTTACAAGGAAGCATTACAAGTGGTTGACTCGAAAAAATGGCAGTTGGCCATGCAGTCAGAGATGACAGCTCTGCATAAAAACCAGACATGGAAGTTGGTTAAATTACCACAGGGCAAAAAGGCTCTACCTTGTAAATGGGTTTACAGGTATAAGATCACCGCTCATGATAGTCAGCCAAAGTACAAAGCAAGGCTTGTTGCCAAGGGCTTTAAGCAAGAACAAGGCATTGACTTTGACGAAGTCTTCTCTCCAGTGGTCAAGATGACTACATTGAGATGCTTTCTTGCATTGGTTGCTATATTGGATTTGGTGTTGCACCAAATGGATGTCAAGACAGCGTTCTTGCATGGTGATTTAGATGTGGAAATTTACATGCAGCAGCCAGAAGGGTTTGTTGAGAAAGGCATGGAACATTTGGTATGCCAGTTGTTAAAGAGTCTTTATGGCTTAAAACAATCACCGAGGGCATGGTACCATAAGTTCCACCAGTTTATGCTTTCTCAAGGCTACAAACGTAGTGAGTTCGATCACTGTCTATATACAAAGAAGGCTAAGGATGGCAGTTGGCTGATCCTTATTTTGTATGTGGATGACATGTTGATTGCTGGCAAACACTTGGAAGAAATTTCAGCTTTGAAGTCAAAGATGGCAAAATCGTTTGACATGAAAGACATGGGTGAGGCAAGTCATATACTTGGTATGCGCATTGAGAGAGACAGATCAAAGAAGTTGATTTGGTTATCTCAAACAGAGTATATTGACAAGGTTTTGCAACGTTTCAATATGGAGAAGGGAAAGGCATTGAGTGTTCCATTGCCACCATATGTGAAACTTAGCAAACAAGATTGTCCTGTGTCTGAGGAAGAAAAGGCTGAAATGGATAAGATTCCATATGCGTCTGCAGTGGGTAGTTTGATGTATGCAATGATTGCTACACGTCCGGATATTGCATTTGCAGTGGGAGTGGTTAGCAGATATATGTCAAATCCTGGCAAGAAACATTGGGAGGCAGTGAAAGGTATCATGAGATACTTAAAACATACAAAGAGTATGCGCATATGCTATGGTAGTCAGGATTTGAGTGTCAGAGGATACACTGACTCAGATTATGCAGGAGACTTGGATAAGAGGAGATCTACATCAGGCTATGTCTTTACATTGGCTGGAGGTGCCATATCATGGCGATCTCGATTACAAGATTGTGTTACGCAGTCTACTACAGAAGCTGAGTATGTTGCAGCAAATGAGGCATGCAAAGAAGCTATTTGGCTTGGTAGATTGGTTGCAGACTTGGGAATCAATGCAGATATGCCAGAGTTATATTGTGATAGTCAAAGTGCTATACAATTGGCAAAGAATCCAGTGTTCCATTCGAAGACTAAGCATATTGATGTGAAGTATCACTTCATTAGGGAAGTACTTGAAGACAAGCAGATACAACTGCTGAAGATCCACACCAAGGACAATCCTGCTGATCTACTCACAAAGGGACTTCCAGGAGAGGGCTTTGTGCATTGTCGTGAGTTATTGGGCATTGGATAGATGGCAGCCATGTAAATCTTTGTACATTTATGTTCATAGATTTACAGTTACTTAAAGTGCCACATTGGACTTTAAGTGGGAGGTTGTTGGGATTAAAGCCCAAGTGGCCTCTTATGCGGATATGGCCGGCCGCCCGCCTAACTCACTTACCTCTAACTCTTTGTATATACTAACATATTCTTTGTGAATACTAAGGATTTGGGAGATAACCCTTCTAACATCTCTCTGCGTACTGTACTGTGTAAGCTCACTGTGTGTGTGTGAGAGAGAGAGTCGACCCACGCTCCGCTCCGCGACTTCAAGTGGGGCGGTTAGTTCGAGTGGTCAGAGTTGATAGCCATGCAAAGCTTCTGGGTGCTGCAGTCGAGTGGTTGTTTGAAGGAGTCGAGTGGCTCAAAGCGGCTGTGAAGTGAACGATACTGATTACATGGTGGGGAGAGTGATAGAGAGAGAGGAGGGTAAGTGAACATGAGTTGGTGACGGGCAGAAACTCAGAGAGAGATAGGGAGTGCGATGTCAATTGGAGAGAGAGAGAGAGAGAGAGATAGAAAACTGATCGTCATGGCTTTTTGCATGGCCTATGGATGGTTGAGGGTCTGTCGTGATTTTGTTGAATTGCTAGTGCTGCATGGGACAGTTGTTTGCTAGCTGTTGTTGACACCGATGATGTGGTCGGCATGCAAGAAAGAGAGAGAGATTGGTTTAGCGGTGTCCGGGTGTTGGGTAGGCAGACTCGCCACAGATAAAGGTGAGGTTGAGAGCGCAGCAACTGGGAGGTGGGAGAAGTAGGTAAACCAAGAAAGATACACTTTTTGTGTATCTTGCGTAGCAACCTCCACACAGGCAGTGGTTGCGGGCTAAAAGGCCGAACGTCCAGAAGAGGGCCGATGGAGGCTGATTTTCCACGTTATGTACGGCCAGTAGGGCCTGCTAAATCCTCTGCAGGTGGAGTGGTGCCCCCCCATCAGCCTGTGAGGCTGGCACAACACAGAGACAGAGAGGGAGAGGAGGCGACAACAAAAAAACACGCTTTTGCTACTGACAGCCCTGCGCTTATGCTCGGACCCTGCGGCTACTGCGTATCCTACATCCTTTATTGTTGGAAAAAATAAAAAATCCATTATTATTAATATTTTCCTTAAGGGATGTTTCCCGTGATACTAATGAGAAAAATTGCTCGGATGCCTCGCCTTCTCGAACTCCAGAGATGGTTCCTAGAGCACTAAAACTCATTGATAACGGCTCTTCTTCTCTGTTCCCGTCTTCTATTCCTTCAAACTCAGTCAACATTCGTACAACATTACTCGTAAAACAATGAAAATTATATGATTCCTACACATATATGCTCCTATCTAAGTACCATATCTTATACTCTACAATAGCCTATGTCGACTAATCAAATAGTACACATAGGCTCTATTCAACCTCCTACTCGATACTTGCATGAAGGCTTTCAATAACAGAAAAAAAAACCTCTTCATATCCCAGAGCAGAGAAAAATCATGAAATAAAATTAGAGATAATCATAAAAGAGAAAACTTATCTTCATGTTAATTGTGCATAGAGATCCTTGTTGCCATGATTCCTGTACACCAGGAGCGTTGATCTACGCTCTGATACCACTGCTACCGACGGAGGTCGTGGCGCCCCTGCAAAATATACAAATACTATGCTATATACAACGAAATACACAAATCTGCATACCTGACGCATCCACTAGCACATAATCAACGTTGTACGCGAAGAGAGAGAGACATCAAGAGAGAGAGAGGAAGAGAATAGGCGCAGACGCACCTCCTAGAGCGGAGTGCTACGCCTGGCACGGCGAGAGAGGAGAGAAGAGAGGAAGAAGAATGAGACGGACACTGGGTGCAATCTCCCCCCATGCAAGAGTGACCTCTTGCACGTATTTGTTTTATAGATTTCTTGAATGGTCATATTGGTTACAGACTGGCCGGCCGGTCATAAATGGCCAAAGCTCATAAAAGAGAGATTGAATAATAAAATGTACAATGTATATAATTTCATTCGCATAGGCCTAGCTCGGTCCAGTATTTTCCACATGTCAGCTACAATAAAATAGTAAAATATCAATTCCATAACACCATCTCACTTGTGTTTCGACTTGCTCGCATGCTCTCTCCCTTTTTCTCTCTAGCCGACCATCAGCCAACACTCTCTATTTCCCTCACATGCAGGATACATTTTGCTGCTTTCTATTCTTGCTCCCCTCCTTTTGTGGTATGCATGGCCTCGACCAACCAGTCGATGAGTGATCCGTCACAATCTTTTTGTCTCTCTCTCTACATTGGCTAGTCGACCGACAACCCTTTTTCCTCTCCCCCTTCATTTTCTATACAAGTGACCACACTCAATTGACAACCATGCAAATCCTCTCTCTCTCTCTCTCTCTCTCTCTCTCTCTCTCTCTCTCTCTCTCTCTCTCTCTCTCTCTTAGTCACGCAATTTTCTTTTTGTATCTCCCTCGTACAGCACACATGCACACAAACCTACATCCATTGACTTGCATGCAAAGGCAGTCACCCACTACATCGAGTCGCAGTCTGACTTTCTCTGTCACTCTCTTCGTACCTTGATGCATGCTTCCAACCCACTTGTCAATCCACCTCTACATGGTAGTGCTACAACGGGATGCGTGGCTGCCTTGCAAAATACCGAAAACATTATACTACAAGCCGTAAAACGGACAAATCTCCATACCTAGCGAATCCACGAGCACATAATCGACGATATACGCAAACAAAGAGAGATAGAGAGCGGGAGAGAGAGAAAGGAAGCCTGGAGGCACACCTCCTAGAGCAGAGTGCTACGTCGGCATGGCAAGAGAGAAGAGGGAAGAGGAGAGAAGAACAATGCAAGCACTGGGTGCAATCTCCCCTCGTGCAAGAGTGAGCATTTTCCTCTTGCACATATTTATTTATAGATTTCTTGAATGCCCAAAAATGAGTACAAACTGGCCGGCCGGACATAATTGGCCAAAGCTCATAAAGAGCACTTGAATAATCAAATATACATAAAATGTCATATCCTTTTGCAATAGCCTAGCTCGGTCAAGCCTTTTCCAGCTGTCAACTGCACTAAAACTAAGACATCAATTCCTTAACATACCTCTCCGTTGGAAAGTAACTGTCCTCAGTTGCGAAGATAAAAATCTGCAAACAATACTTGTCAAAAACAATGATTAGAAATTTGTATCAAATAATAAAAGAAAATTAGACAACATTGCTTATGCCTACCGTCATCCACATACTACCTATTCTAGTGTCCCATACCACCAGAATAAGTAGTATATGTCATACCTTGAGGAATGAGGATATCATTGGTCACACTCATCGTTCAATAATCAATTCTCATCATTCTCAAGTCCAATTCCATAAATACTGCACGACAAAAAATCATCATATACCCTTTCGAAATCCAAATCCAAATATCCTTCATTTTGTATACCCGGGTAACAAAAGCATACCAGTTGTAGTGGTGGCCATCCCTGCAGTATGATTTTGTGATAGGTGTTTCCTAAATTGGCGAATCTACACCAATAAGACGTGCTGCCTAAATCGGTGAATCCGCACTAATGCTGCCTAAATCGGCGAATCTGCAAATGGTATAAGTTTAAAAACCATGAATCTGCAATTTATCAATGTGCTGCCTAAATCGGTGAATCTGCACTAGGATGAGCATTTACACACTGCCTGAATCGATGAATCTATGTGCATGTGACCAATGGATGAGACAATACATAAAGAAAAAAACAAAACAAAATATATCCTAACTGGTGGTGCCCAAATTGGAGTATGCTGCGGTCCCATAGTGCTGCACAAAACTGTTTCTCACTATCCATATCAGCTATTGTGTGTAGTTGTATATCAGCTTGATGATAAAGTTGCTCAATTTAAATTTACATTCAAGGGAAGCAGCAAGCGACAATGTGAGGCTGGGTAATTTTACATACTGTGATAAAGAAGCAAAAGATCTCGTTCCTTTGAAATTGTTCATTCGGATTATGCTGGTTGCAAACTACTAACTTACAGCAATAGATACATGGAAGAACTTACTCATTAAACAGGATTGAAATTCTTTAGCAAAACATTGCAAAATTACGTACCCGGGAGTGGTTCGAAGAAAGGGCTTGGAGTTAAATTGTCAAATGCGAAACAAGTAGTTAAAAAGGAAGGTTAGTAGTAAAATAATCAGTTGGTTAATGTTAATGAAGATAGGCAATTGGATTATCTAATAAAAAGTATAGACTAAAGCAAAGTACAAATGTCAAACCACTAGTAATGCAAGTGTCAACAAGAGAAAGTTAACAACTTTGCAGTATGCAGAAAGGTTAGATCCTACAATATTTTATAGCATCACTAGTGGAGGAATTAGGCAAAACTTATGTAATGAAGATCAATATCAATTTGACAAGGTTTACAAAAATAAGTAAAAGATGCTTCAAGAACGCGTTATATACATGTTGAAAACAATCGCAGTTATTTGCCAGTCTCAATATACATTAACAAGAAGGCGTGCGGAAGACTTCTATGTGTTAGTTGTGCTTAGTAAGTGGAGGAGCTGTGTTTGTCAAGGAGAAAAGATAAAGAGAGTAGTGGGACTGTGAATATTGCCTTGTGAGAGTCAAGAATGTGAAGTGACTCGTTGGTGGATCCCAGTAGGATAGAAGAAGAGACTCGACATGGAGAGGAGAAAGTTGTACAACAGACGTCAGAAGTCCCCTATACTAGAGGTAAATTTATCAATAGAGTCATTATGCTTGGGAGCATAAGACGCCTATGTTTATGAGGGCCACCCCATCAGTGATGGAGGCTTGAACACAGGACCTGGACTATTTTAGCAAGGCATGGGAGACATCCAATATGACTATATTATGGTGGAGTTGATGGTCTTCAGTGTCCGATGCAATACATCCCGGGACAGTGCGCGATGCAAGCCAGTCGCATAAGACACTGATGTTCACTGTAGCCGTTATGTTACTGTCTTTTATTTCGTACCCAGACATGGTAGGAGATCCAACAAGATTGTAGCACATTGATCGCATAGGTCATTTCGGCCTTTGGAAGACGATTAAGATAACCAACTTACCATACGTGGTTAATTTAGCAACATTGGAACAATCTTAGGAGACCTTAAAAAATCACCGAATGAGTGGAGAATCATGTGGGATAACTTGAAAGGTGAAGGATGGTTTGCAAATATATATCTTTGTATTATCAAAAAGAAATTGACAGTAATAATACTAATAATAAAAACAGTGGAAAACTTGAACCGCCCCACAAATTTAGTGTGTATGCTTTGTGTTTTGCTCTTCTTAGCGCTGAACTTCCCATATGTCCCTTCTGTCAAGCTTCCAAGCTGTGGCTCGTCGATGACACGTCCATTAAAAACTCCCCGAGTCTCGTTCATCGTGCATGCAAGCTGGGCAGATTTTAATATTGGAGTGCATTGTGCAAGCATTACTGCGACGCCAGCTCCGAACATTGAGAAATACTAAACACTTGAGAAAGGAGAACTAGGTTGCGAGCTTGGACTCAACCTGCAACAACTAGCAACAAACCAGGTCCGTGGGGACGTGTTGCAAGCTTTTCCCATGCTTCTTCTATGGCAGCCCCGCAGTGGGAGACGTGGAGGGAGAGAGAGAGAGAGAGACTGGGCGCAGTGGCTTTTCCCATTGTCGCTTTCATGTCTATTGTGACCTCAGATGCCAAAGGATTCTGCACACGCACTTTTCTTTGGTTTCTGTGTTGACAGTTTCTCTGCATGTACTCCAAATGCAGGGCTGCAATAAAGCTTAAGGTATTTCTCCGTGCAGGTTACCTCGAAAAGCATGTCTCCGGTTGATGGTCTCCATCCGTGCATGATCAGCTGCAGTCTCTTGCCCAACATTTGCTACTCCAAATACTATATGCAATAAAAGAAATGGCAGTCAACAGTGTCTGCATGGTTTGAGTGCGGACAACAGTGCGTGGAACATAAATATAAAGAGAAGTGGGTGCTCGCTACAGCTCCTAACACCAATCCCTGGTAGCACGGCAGCGTCATGTGATTGCGCTCCAGTCTGGTGACGAATAGGAGAGCAGGTTCCTTGCGCCAGTCATTGAGGAGCTGCGGCACTCTCCGCTAGGGTAGGTAGTCGCCAAGGGGGTGGGGGGGCACTATTCTGTGGGCGACAGAAGTGAGAGAAAGTCAAGGGAGAGCGGGAGAGGGAGAGAGAGAGAGAGATACTGATGGTTTGATTGGCCGAGAACAACTCATGCGCTGATAGCTATCAGTCGCACATGATGTTGGGCAGTGGGCCTACGATGCATGCAAGTGGAATTAGGGGTCAGTTGTTGGTGGTTGCATGCTGACTAGTTTGATGCCCTGCGTGTCCCTCACAACGATCCTGTGGACTCCAATCTCCGCTTTGCACCTGTAGGCCACTCGTCGTAGGAGTGTAGGTAGGCTATTGTTCGTGCCTGCTGCATGGGCCGCCATCTTGGTAGGCATGCATTGGCTGTGGAGTTGCATGAGCCCCTGCAACTATTGTGGCTGGTGTGCTATATGCGCCACTACTTGAGTTGTCTATTGCAAGGTAGTCTCGCAAGAGCAGGACCTTAAGGGTGTGTTGGTTGGCAGGGAAGGCCACGAGCCATTAACCAAAATTTACAAGCACCAAATTGAGTCAGAAAAGGTTAGCTCCACATAATGTCCATGCAAGGGCACGCAAGGTTGGGTGGCTGTGATGGCGAGAGCCAGAAACTGAGCTGGGACAGTTGGTTGGCCAATCGTTGTAGGATGGTTGGGGGGGGGGTAGTCGCATGCCTACTCTGCTGCCTGCAGGTCCGTGTCACGCTTTGAAAAGGAGGGTTGGGGGGGGGGGGGGGGGGGGGGGGTTCGGTCGTCCTTGCTGCAGGTCTGCCAAGTCCGTTGCTGAGGTGACTTGGCCTACTTATGGGTGGACTGCACTTCATCACCAAATCTTAAGTTTGGAAGTCCGCTCCCACATCCCCGGACTACTCTTCCCTATAATCATTAGGTTCGACGTCCGCGTCTTTGCAATGGTCTGCTTTTCATTGGTTTGTAGTAGTGAACCTTTGCGAGAGCACCTCAACTCACCATGGCTCTCATTAGCCCTGATTCCACCAACGCTCTCTTATGTCTCATTAGCCTCGAGAGATCTTGTTTACATAGAGAGTGTCATGCTCAATTTTTCTCGAATTTCTTATGCTACTTCTATTGATTCATTGATTGACCCCCATGCTCTCATGCTTTGAAGAGGGGATCTTGTCTGTTTCTTGCACAATTTTGATGACATTAAAACTACTATTCAAATACAAACTTTTCCGTAACATGCTTCATCATTCCAAGAAAAATACATACATGAGTTACTTGATGGATGCGCACAAAGATCATTGGTAATAAAGATGAGTAATTAATAGAAAAGTATTTAGCTCCGAATGTGTCACAATCACCATTTCTATGATCCATATTTTGTCAGGAGCGATCACCTACGCTTTGATACCACTGCTACAATGGGATGTGTGGCTGTCCTGCAAAAGACCGAAAAATATACTACAAGCCGTAAAACGGACAAATCTCCATACCTGGCGAATCCACGAGCACGTCATCGACGAGATACGCGAACAAAGAGAGATAGAGAGTGGGAGAGAGAGAAAGGAAGCTTGGAGGCGCACCTCCTAGAGCGGAGTGCTACGCCAGCAGGACGAGAGAGAAGAGGGAAGAAGAGAGAAGAACAACCCAAGCACTAGGTGCAATCTCAACCCGTGCAAGAGTGAGCATTTTCCTCTTGCACGTATTTATTTATGGATTTCATGAATGCCCAAAAATGAGTACAAACTAGCGGGCCGGACATAATTGCGAAAGCTCATAAAGAGCACTTGAATAATCAAATATCCATAAAATGTAATATCATTTTGCAATAGCCTAGCTCGGTCAAGCCTTTACCACCTGTCAGCTGCAATAAAAGTAAAATATCAATTCCATAACAAGTAGTGCATGTGTACATGGCGACTGGCAAAGAAGAAACCACGCACCATGGATCCACTTTGTCCCCGATTGCCACAAGGCAGTGCAAGCACCAATCTCTTCCTACCATTTAGCTACGTAGCCCTTTCGACAAGAAGTTTTTTGGTAGTTCCCTTATATGAAAGACTACAGTTCTCTTATATGAAAGACTACAACTTTCACACGTGGGTAGAGATTATGTGGGTAGAGATTTCCACGAGGAACTGAAGAGGATAAGAGAACCCCATATAGTAGTATACTTTCCCTTTAAGGAATTATTATCTCCTACATGTTTTTTTCAAGTGGGATGTGTGACTCCCTCTTGCTAACATGGAAATATTTTCTCCCATGTAGGTGAACTATCCTTTAGGGATTTATTTTCTCCAGCCAAGAGCTTCTCATTATTAATCATGAAACCAATCTTGGTACCTATTTATTTTTGCTTTTATGGTCTTTTATTAGTAATAGATCCTTCTACCGTCACAAGAAGCACTATCAAGAGTCAACTAAATAATAGTGAAATTGATATTTATTCATTGCCATCATTTTGAAGAGTGAAAAAATAAGACTCACCATCACTGAACTTATACTAGCATATTTTCATTGGTTTCTGTTTTCCCACGAGGGATAAAGGTGCTCATTTAGGCCACCCAATGAGCACCTTTCGAGAAACCGTATAATGATAAGGGATGCGACGATAGACGCGATAATAATCGCGGATATATATCCGTAACTATTATCACGACTATTGATGACAAACCATGATACAATCAAGATACATACCAACCTGCTACAAGAACGGTCATCAAACACATTGTCAATGATTTCTTCCTTTGGAACAAGTGGAGACCCAGATTCAAAAGGAGTCCTATACGCAGAGATTGTATCTCTGACAATCCATTGTCATCCATAACCAAGCAGTGTTTCTCCTCTTTTAAAGAGCAAGAAGAATTGTTTAGTGATGAAGGTCTGACTAATCTTCGACATCACTCCAAATCTACATGCCCAACATAACCACTTAGCACTTTACCTCTAATGTGTGATCAGTCTAAAGTTTACACACTGGCATTGGCATGCTCTTCCTCCCCCTAAAAGCAAGACTACAGACAAGACAACGAGAGACACGAGAAAAAGATTGATTTAGCCTTCCCTAGGGTTTCGGCCCCTGATGACAGAGGGAAGAAGGAAGAAGACAACACAGAAACGCTGGTGATGGTAGACATGATATGTGACCATGTCGCTGCTGCCTGTCCATAGCCGGCCCTCTGCCTAGCTCCGTCCGAGATCCACCGCAGGGGTCCTTGCAATATCGCATGGGAATGATGTAGAGGATTGGGGACGGCTGCAGGCTCCCGATTTAAAGCTAACGAGAGCATCCAACTCGCCAAGCAAACGTGCAGTAATATACGGGTGACGAAAGTAGGGCTCGGAGGGGCGACGTCAAGCGGGGAGACTGAGGACTCCGCAGTGACGAGTGAGGACTTGAGACAGACGTCGACAGTTGCCATATCTAGCTGGCGGAGCCGTAACCTTTCGAAAGATTTGAATTTGGCACTCAAAGAAAACCTATCCTGAGGAGATGAAGGAGAAGGGGCATCTCCCGCCAAAATACACTTACGGCGCATTCAGACTGCGCGTTTGCTGTGAGCACTTGCCAATCGGCTTTAGGCTGGGTTCAGACGAAACGGCGGCCGAAATCATTTTATTGGCCAAAAACCTCAATTTCCTTTTTCGGACCCGCCACTTTTTGGGCGACACCCTTCGGCCTCCCTCGAAAATGAACACGCTTGCACATTTCCGCAGCGATCGTCTAAACCACTTGCCCGGCCTTAGTGTTGTTCACACTGCGCAACACACGGCCTACAAAAAGCGCTCTTGTGTAGGTTGCTGCAAGCAAATGTTTGGTTCTTCAAGCAGGTTTCTCCCATTAGGTGGTTGAACCAGGTCAGAACAGAAACATGCGAGAAAACATGGTGCTTGGGCATATACTGGTCGATCGGGCATAAATGACCATAGCTCATAAGAGCACTTAAATAATGATATGTCTATAAATGTGGCCTTTTTTGCATAACCCTTAGCTTTTTCTACATGTCACTTGCAAATAAATAAGTCATTTTTCATTTTTATTATACGTCGTGCTTGTTTATTGAATGACTGATGAATGCCTTTCAAGTTGTATAGAACCAATGGTGAGCAATGGAATCACATGTTCGCTCCACGTCCTTACCATCTATATGGTGAAAAGATATGAATCTTGCAGGTCATTGTGAACTCCAAGAAGCGCTTCTCTATGGATCTTGAGACAAATGGTCCGCCCTTTGATGAGTAGTCCCTTTCCTGACTATTATCGTGAAGTCAAACTCTAGCAATATAAGGAAACATAAAACTATTCGGCCATTATTGCATGGTTTGTTCACTAAGTACAATAGTACCTGGTGATCTACAAAGAATACAAGATTAAAAAATTGATATTGTTCTCCCTAGATTAAGCTAACCTGCATCCTGGGTTGCATGATTCATTATTCCACGTTTATTTTATTCGTGAATAATGGTCGATTAATACGGTTCAAAGATTTATTCACGCTGTGAGCGGGATGAAAACACACACAGCGCCTCTATAACGACCCGACACACACTCTTGGGAAGATACACACACACACTAGGGGGCACCACTCGGCTTACACAACACACCTGGCCGAGACAGGGAACACACCTCTGGAGTGAGAGGAGAGAGACTATCCACTTGCCCACTCCACACAGAGACACACACACACACACACACACACACAAAAAATCAGCTCAAAAGAGGGGAAATTCTGATGTTTAGATACAAATGAGCTTGGGCCAACACCAATGGGGCAAACAGCTCACACAATATGGGTAAAAGATACCAGGTACAATCACAAATTGGAGAAGAATCTTCACTCACCGGAGAAGATTATACAGAAAAAACAGCAGAAAAAGAGTGAGGAATTTGGCTAAATGGACAGCGCCGTCGCGTCTGGAACGGCCTAAAACCCCAGTCTACAATGTCAAAGTGCTCAAATCCGACCTCGGATGAGCAGTTTACGGCCAAAACAAGCTCCAAAATGAGCAAAAACACAGTTGCGGCTGTTCCTCCTCTCTTCTCCACGTTTTTTCTGGTCTTCTCTCAGTTTTTTCAGTTCCCACACTTAGCTTTATTAGTTGAGCACCCTTGGCCTTTTAGATGACCTCAAACGGACCCCGAACATGCCAAAAACTGACCTCGCAGTGCATAATTGTCACCTTCTTGCATCATTCGCACACCTGGCACACCCAAAAAGTGGTCCTAATGATGACCTTTCTGCATAACTCTCACCAGAAAACACCCACATGGTGTCCGTCCTCATCTGCGTGCAAATATTGACCTCGTTCGCCCTCCTGACGCCACTAGATGCCATCTGACGCACCTGCTGACCTCACGTCGTCGGCCCGCGGATAGCTTCCTCGAAAATTTTTATGCGCTACCAACTCCTCATTATTGTATAAAAAACACACTGGTACTGGTAATAGTGAAAATCGCTGCACTATGCCACACATAACCACCTGGCTAAGGAAAATGGGCAATCCTTTATTTGATGCACCATGCATGTATATGTACATATGTGCAATCCCTTGCTCCAAAAAACTCCTGACATAATTTGCCCATCCCCTAGCCTGCTAGATCATTCATGATCAGCAGCAGCGAAGAGAGATATGAGACTCGCCGCATCATAGGTCTCCTCATCCCTCACAGATATCACTCGCTCTTCAGAAATCTTGCTCCACCATCATCAACCTAGCATGATACAACTTAAGACGCAATCCATTTACCCTTGACGTATGTAAAATCCCATCCAGGTTAGCCAACTGATATGTACCATTCGGGAAACACTCCACTACCTTGAAAGGGCCTTCCCACTTAATTTGAAACTTCTTTTGGAAGGTGTTGTCCAGTTTGCTGTTGTAGCGCAAAACCAAGTCATGCTTCTTGATACCCTTACTTTTGACCTTTTCGTTTATCTTTGCCAAAGCCTTATCCTGCATCTGCCCATAATGCTCCAATGCGCTCATCCTATCCAATTGGACCTCTTGTAACTGCAAGAGCCTCTCTTTGAATGCATCACTAGGCGACCCAAGCAACTTCTCTAACATCTTGACCGCAGGCAACTCTACCTCCATAGGCAATAGTGCTTCCTTTCCATACACCAAATGAAATGGAGTAAACCCTGTACCTGTCTTCACTGAAGTACGGTAAGCCCATAATACACTAGGCAATTCCAAATCCCAATTCTTTCCTTGGTGCTCTATCACTTTAGAAAGAATTTGTACCAACTCACCATTGAATCTTTCATTTAAGCCATTACATTGCGGGTAATAAGGAGTGGTATGCTGGTGCCTAATCTTCATCTTTGTGCATAAGAAGTCTAGCAGTTTAGCTCTAAATCCTGGCCCCTTATCTGAAAGTAGCTCTAATGGCACCCCAAACTTGCAACATATTTCATCATACACAAATTTTGCCACATCCTTTGCAGTGATTTGTTTTACTGCTATAGCCTCTGCCCATCTAGAGAGATAGTCCACTACCGTCAAGATATAGCTTTTGCCCCTGCTTGTGATAGGTAACGGGCCTATTGCATCAATTCCCCACTTTTCAAACACATCAAACGCCATAATGGTTTTTCGTAGCTCTGGCTTCAACACTCTCTTCCCAAATGCTTGACACCTATTGCAAGACCTACACCAATGGTGAACATCCTTGTGCAAACTAGGCCATACATACCCCTCTTGCAAAATCTTATGCAAGGTGATCTTTAGAGCAAAATGGCCACCACATGCGCCTTCATGATTCTCTTCCAACACTTTGTAAAGCTCCTCCCGCCAAGGTACACGTCTCAACACGAGATCATCCCCTTTCATGTATAAGACATCACCAATCAGTTTGTACATGTATGCTCTACGCACAAAGCCATACTTCTTAGACTTCTGAATCTCCTTTGGAATGATTCCCGTTAGCAAAAATTCCTCTTCTTGAGCCAAAGTTTCCCGGCCATGATAAAGAGGTAAAGTGGTCCTCAACACGAATAGCTCCCCAATCATGCCTTGAGCTGCTTCATGTGCCTCTCCATTTAGAGCAGGTTCAATGTGTCTGATGCTTCATGCTTCGAAATTTTTTAACAGGCCTTTAATTCTGAAGCACATTTCGTTCAATGAGGTGTTCTTGCTCTTCCACACACCCAGCACTTGCTTCACCACTAACAAGGCATCACCTTTTATGCTCAACCTTCGAACCCCATGCTTCAAACAAATGTGTAATCCGGCTTCCAATGTAGCATATTCAGCCTCATTGTTACTATGCGCATCCAATTTGAACCCTCTCTTGCATACTAGCTTCCCCTCTGGATCATAAAGTGCTATACCCCCTGAAGCTGCATCATGGCTCTTTCTGTATGAACCATCAAAGAACAACACATGTGCATTGCTGATCTGTGGCACTTCTTCAACTACCTTTCTCACCACCTCTTCCTTAACAATAAGGGGATTCTCCTTGTAGGTCAACAAATCAGCTAGGGTAGCCCTTGTACTATCTTCCACTAGAAAAGAGAACTCAAACTCTTGCAGCTCAATTACCCATTTCTTCACGACATTTGACATGTTAGTACCATTAATTAACTGTGGCAAAAAGGCATAACTCGTCAAGAAAACAAAAGGCTGTGGTAGCAAGTAATGACGAAATCGTCGACAAGCAAATATTACACTGGCCATCACTAGCTCTACTTCCGATAACTTTCTCTCCGCTACCAACTTCACTCGGCTTGCACAATACACTGGCCTCATATAATGGCTGCCTTCCCCTTTTGCAATAGCATGGCTCCAATGGCATCATCCCCTACTGATGGATTTACATAAAAAAATTTCTCCCAATCAGGAGCCTGCATGGCTGACAAACCCCCTAACACCTCTTTCACCTCTTGAAACACTTCTTCACACTTGTCATCCCATTGCAATGGATCATGCTTTGCCACTTGTTGTAATGGATAAAGAATCTGAGAAGACAATGGAATAAACCTTGCCATGTACTTCACTTTGTGTATAAAGGTTGCCAATTGCTTCGTACTCGTAGGTGATGGAAGAAGAATAATAGACTTAACCTTGTCTGGATCAGCCTCAATGCCATTTTCTGATACCATGTGGCCCAATAACTTCACCCTTGGCTGTGCTAGATGACATTTCTTTGGATTTAGTTGTCCTCCACATTCATCATATCGAGCCAATACCATCTGCAGCTTCTCATGGTGTTCAGCCCTACTGCTATAAACACAGAAGTCATCCATAAAAGCTTTAACACAACTACCAATGAATGGTTCCAACACCCAATTTGCTCTCTCTTGATAGAAGGAAGGTCCATTTGACAACCCAAATGGCAATACTGTGTAGCAATAGCAGCCCCATGGCGTAATAAAAGTTGTCTTTGTGCGGTCTTTAAGAGCAATCTTCAATTGAAAATAGCCTGAAAAACCATCACACACACTGTACCTCTCATAACCTGCCACTGAATCCAAGATCTGATCAATGAATGGAAGAGGATATGGGTTCTTCTTAGTGGCTGCGTTTAAGGGTTTAAAATTGAAAATAGCCTGAAAAACCATCACACACACTGTACCTCTCATAACCTGCCACTGAATCCAAGATCTGATCAATGAATGGAAGAGGATATGGGTTCTTCTTAGTGGCTGCGTTTAAGGGTTTAAAATCTACACAAATTCTCCACTTCCCATCCTTCTTTGGACTGACTACAACTGGACTCACCCATTCTGTGGTCTCCACAGGGACTATGAACCCTACCTTAAATAACTTGTCCACCTCTACCCGCAAGGCTTCCATTTGCTCTTGACCCATCCATCTTAGCCTTTGCGGCACTGGCTTAGCACCTTCTTTCATCTCTATATGCATCTCTTCACCCTTGAACCCTCTGATCTCTTCATATGAAGTAATGAACAAATCAGGAAAACTAGCCAGCATATGCAAATATATATCCTTCTCCATAGCTGAGAGGTCTCCACTAATCATTTGCGTCATTAATTCCTGCTTCTTTGACAACTCAATCTTGGTTTGCATCAGCCCTTCAATCACTTCATAAGGCCCTTCACTTTCATCTTCAACCTCATTCGCAAATGCAACTAAACCAATCTCCTGGATTTCTTTGTCCATCAAAAGAAATGCAACATCAGCATCCTCATCACTGCTGGTAGTGCTATCACTGTCCTCATCTGTCACCGTGGAAGAGTCTTCATCACTAGACTCATCCTCATCTTCATAAAGCTCCTCTAATCGTTTCCTTGTGTCCATATTATAAAGCTTCTTGGTACCTGTCTTTCCATAGAGGCTAATCGTACCATGTCGCCAATCTTGAACAGCTCCCACTGCACGTAACCATGGTCTTCCCAGTATAATAGGGTATGCTCCCAACCCTCCTGGCATCACATGAAAATCAACCACTGCCTTTGCATCATATGCCTCCACTTCTAAGCTCTTTACAACACCCAAGCATTTTACTTTTTGATGGTTTGCCAATCTGATCCGAAAACCTGACACCCCAGCCACTGTGAGACCCATCTTCTCAACGCATGAGTGTGTTATGACGCATATTTCGGCTCCGCCATCCACATAACCTTGTCCCAAATTTTTCCTTTTATGCCACACATCTACTATTGGACAAATGTCTGGTAGCTCATCCATTGCCAACACCTTTACTGAACCTCTCTCTGGCTCTTTCTCCATTGGGTTAACCATCCTCTTCCACTGTCGCTTTAGTTTAGGAACCATTTCTATGAGCTGCCCAAAAGTAACATCTGCCTTCCTGCTCGTCAGATCCTCCTTCAAGTCATAGCTTAATTGCCCATCCCCTAGTGGAAAATCTGAAACATGAAACTTTCGACGAGCTCTCTTTTTCCTCTTGGCCTTGACATCCTCGCCTTCATGGCTCTTTCCTTTCTTCTTACTAGGACCTGGGGCACTTCTTCCTTCCTTATCCTCTGTGGTCCTCTTCCCAATAGGCATCACTAATGTATCCTCTAGCTTTGATGCCTTCTCCAAGGTGACTACACTTAGCACTTTTGTCTTTCCCTTTTCCTCCTGGGTCAGTCCACTGGTTCCTTCGTCTCCCTTAATTTCGATGCCATAATCATTTGACCTAGTTAGCACCTGTCTTGGCAATGGATACATGTCTCCCCCCATCCTTGGTGGCTTATCACATTGCGGGCTGATGTGACCCAACTCTCCACAATTATAACATGTGGGTGTCTACCTCCAAAACGTACCATTGCTTTGTCCAGCACTTCAAACAGACCCCGAACAGGCCAAAAACTGACCTCGCAGTGCATAGTTGTCACCTTTTTGCATCATCCGCACACCTGGCACTCAGCTTTTTTCAATAATGCATCTCGCCACCTCGTGAAGTGGCCCCACAAAGTGGTCCTAATGATGACCTTTCTGCATAATTCTCACAAGCAAACACCCACGTTGTGTCCGTCCTTATCCGCGTGCAAATATTGACCTCGTTCGCCCTCCTGACGCCACTAGATGCCATTTAACACACCTGCTGACCTCACGTCGTCGGCCCGCGGATAGCTTCCTCGAGAAGTTTTACGCGCTACCAAATCCTCCTTATTGTAGAAAAAACACACTGGTACTAGTAATAGTGAAAATCGATGCACTATGTACACCCTGTCCTACCTGTACACATGTGGGCCCCACGTAACCACCTGGCTCTGGAAAATGGGCAATCCTTTATTTGATGCACCATGCATGTATATGTACATATGCGCAATCCCTTGATCCAAAAAACTCCTGACAACGTGTGTTCAAAGGGGTTCTCAAAGCATTGTAACTTGGGTAGCCGTGGCTTTCTCTTATCTCGAGTTTCATGGAAGAAGTGATGAAGATGTGGAAGAATTTTTGGAAAAGATGGAGGTTGCCTGCATTAGCAACCAGATTCATGACCCTACGCAAATGTTACGCCTTCTCCAAATTTGTTTGAAGAGTGATGCACGAGTTTGGTCTAAAGCATTTGAAGAGGAGTTGCGTGTGACTGATCCACCTGTAAGGTTGAGTTGGGACAATCTACGACATGGGTTGGAAGTGGAGTTTGTGAAGATAGAATATCCTAACAAGGTGTGGCAAGAAGTACAAGGTTTGGTGCAGAAGGAAGGTGAGCCAGTAGATGCGTACATACGTAAGTTTTCATTGGCATGGGAGCGAATGTGCAAGGCCTTAGCACCACAGGTACCCCCGCCTGACATGATGAAGAAGGACAGGTTCTTGGCTAGTCTTTGGGAGAATATACGTTGGAGAGTGGAGCTAAAGAAGCCTAGGACATATGAGGATGCACTAGAGGTAGCAAGGAACAAAGAGTGGAAGAAAGACCTAGGAATGGTGCTGGACAAAGCAATGGTACGTTTTGGAGGCAGACGCCCACATGTTATAATTGTGGAGAGTTGGGTCACATCAGCCCGCAATGTGATAAGCCACCAAGGATGGGGGGAGACATGTATCCATTGCCAAGACAGGTGCTAACTAGGTCAAATGATTATGGCATCGAAATTAAGGGAGACGAAGGAACCAGTGGACTAACCCAGGAGGAAAAGGGAAAGACAAAAGTGCTAAGTGTAGTCACCTTGGAGAAGGCATCAAAGCTAGAGGATACATTAGTGATGCCTATTGGGAAGAGGACCACAGAGGATAAGGAAGGAAGAAGTGCCCCAGGTCCTAGTAAGAAGAAAGGAAAGAGCCATGAAGGCGAGGATATCAAGGCCAAGAGGAAAAAGAGAGCTCGTTGAAAGTTTCATGTTTCAGATTTTCCACTAGGGGATGGGCAATTAAGCTATGACTTGAAGGAGGATCTGACGAGCAGGAAGGCAGATGTTACTTTTGGGCAGCTCATAGAAATGGTTCCTAAACTAAAGCGACAGTGGAAGAGGATGGTTAACCCAATGGAGAAAGAGCCAGAGAGAGGTTCAGTAAAGGTGTTGGCAATGGATGAGCTACCAGACATTTGTCCAATAGTAGATGTGTGGCATAAAAGGAAAAATTTGGGACAAGGTTATGTGGATGGCGGAGCCGAAATATGCGTCATAACACACTCATGCGTTGAGAAGATGGGTCTCACAGTGGCTGGGGTGTCAGGTTTTCGGATCAGATTGGCAAACCATCAAAAAGTAAAATGCTTGGGTGTTGTAAAGAGCTTAGAAGTGGAGGCATATGATGCAAAGGCAGTGGTTGATTTTCATGTGATTCTAGCAGGGTTGGGAGCATATCCTATTATACTGGGCAGACCATGGTTACGTGCAGTGGGAGCTGTTCAAGATTGGCGACATGGTACGATTAGCCTTTATGGAAAGACAGGTACCAAGAAGCTTTATAATATGGACACAAGGAAACGATTAGAGGAGCTTTATGAAGATGAGAATGAGTCTAGTGATGAAGACTCTTCCATGGTGACGGATGAGGAGGTGATAGCACTACCAGCAGTGATGAGGATGCTGATGTTGCATTTCTTTTGATGGACAAAGAAATCCAGGAGATTGGCTTAGTTGCATTTGCGAATGAGGTTGAAGATGAAAGTGAAGGGCCTTATGAAGTGATTGAAGAGCTGATGCAAACCAAGGTTGAGTTTTCAAAGAAGCAGGAATTAATGACACAAATGATCAGTGGAGACCTCTCAGCTATGGAGAAGGATATATATTTGCACATGCTTGCTAGTTTTCCTGATTTGTTCATTACTTCATATGAAGAGATCAGAGGGTTCAAGGGCAAAGAGATGCATATAGAGCTGAAAGAAGGTGCTAAGCCAGTGCAGCAAAGGCTAAGAAGGATGGGTCAAGAGCAAATGGAAGCCTTGCGGGTAGAGGTGGACAAGTTATTGAAGGCAGGGTTCATAGTTCCAGTGGAGACCACAGAATGGGTGAGTCTAGTAGTAGTCAGTCCAAAGAAGGATGGGAATTGGAGGATTTGTGTAGATTTTAAGCCCTTAAACGCAGCCACTAAGAAGAACTCATATCCTCTTCACTTCATCGATCAGATCTTGGATTCAGTGGCAGGTTATGAGAGGTACAATGTGTGTGATGGTTTTTCAGGCTATTTTCAATTGAAGATTGCTCTTAAAGACCGCACAAAGACCACTTTTATTACGCCATGGGGCTGCTATTGCTACACACTATTGCCATTTGGGTTGTCAAAGGGACCTTCCTTCTATCAAGACAGAGCAAATTGGGTGTTGGAACCATTCATTGGTAGTTGTGTTAAAGCTTTTATGGATGACATCTGCGTCTATAGAAGTAGGGCTGATCACCATGAGAAGCTGCAGATGGTATTGGCTCGATATGATGAATGTAGAGGACAACTAAATCCAAAGAAATGTCATCTAGCACAGCCAAGGGTGAAGTTATTGGGCCATATGGTGTCAGAAAATGGCATTGAGGCTGATCCAGATAAGGTGAAGTCTATTATTCTTCTTCCATCACCTATGAGTACGAAGCAATTGGCAACCTTTATACACAAAGTGAAGTACATGGCACGGTTTATTCCATTGTCTTCGCAGCTTCTTTATCCATTACAGCAAGTGGCAAAGCATGATCCATTGCAATGGGATGACAAGTGTGAAGAAGTGTTTCAAGAGGTGAAAGAGGTGTTAGGGGGTTTGTCAGCCATGCAGGCTCCTGATTGGGAGAAAGTTTTTTATGTAAATCCATCAGTAGGGGATGATGCCATTGGAGCCATGCTATTGCAAAAGGGGAAGGCAGCCATTATATGAGGCCAGTGTATTGTGCAAGCCGAGTGAAGTTGGTAGCGGAGAGAAAGTTATCGGAAGTAGAGCTAGTGATGGCCAGTGTAATATTTGCTTGTCGACGATTTCGTCATTACTTGCTACCACGGCCTTTTGTTTTCTTGACGAGTTATGCCTTTTTGCCACAGTTAATTAATGGTACTAACATGTCAAATGTGGTGAAGAAATGGGTAATTGAGCTACAAGAGTTTGAGTTCTCTTTTCTAGTGGAAGATAGTACAAGGGCTACCCTAGCTGATTTGTTGACCTACAAGGTGAATCCCCTTATTGCTAAGGAAGAGGTGGTGAGAAAGGTAGTTGAAGAAGTGCCACAGATCAGCCATGCACATGTGTTTTTCTTTGATGCTTCATACAGAAAGAGCCACGATGCAGCTTCAGGGGGTATAGCACTTTATGATCCAGAGGGGAAGCTAGTATGCAAGAGAGGGTTCAAATTGGATGCACATAGTAACAATGAGGCTAAATATGCTACATTGGAAGCCGGATTACACATTTGTTTAAAGCATGGGGTTCGAAGGTTGAGCATAAAAGGTGATGCCTTGTTAGTGGTGAAGCAAGTGCTGGGTGTGTGGAAGAGCAAGAACACCTCATTGAAGGAAATGTGATTTAGAATTAAAGGCCTGTTAAAAAAGTTTGAAGCATGGAGCATTAGACACATTGAACGTGCTCTAAATGGAGAGGCACATGAAGCAGCTCAAGGCATGATTGGGGAGCTATTCGTGTTGAGGACCAATTTACCTCTTTATCATGGCCGGGAAAGTTTGGCTCAAGAAGAGGAGTTTTTGCTAACAGGAATCATTCCAAAGGAGATTCATAATTCTAAGAAGTATGCCTTTGTGCGTAGAGCATACATGTACAAACTGATTGGCGATGTCTTATACATGAAAGGGGATGATCTCGTGTTGAGACGTGTACCTTGGCGGGAGGAGCTTTACAGAGTGTTGGAAGAGAATCATGAAGGTGCATGTGGTGGCCATTTTGCTCTAAAGATCACCTTGCATAAGATTTTGCAAGAGGGGTATGTATGGCCTAGTTTGCACAAGGATGTTCACCATTGGTGTAGGTCTTGCAATAGGTGTCAAGCATTTGGGAAGAGAGTGTTGAAGCCAGAGCTACGAAAAACCATTATGGCGTTTGATGTGTTTGAAAAGTGGGGGATTGATGCAATAGGCCCGTTACCTATCACAAGCAGGGGCAAAAGCTATATTTTGACGGCAGTGGACTATCTTTCTAGATGGGCAGAGGCTATAGCAGTAAAACAGATCACTGCAAAGGATGTGGCAAAATTTGTGTATGATGAAATATGTTGCAAGTTTGGGGTGCCATTAGAGCTACTTTCAGATAAGGGGCCAGGATTTAGAGCTAAACTGCTAGACTTCTTATGCACAAAGATGAAGATTAGGCACCAGCATACCACTCCTTATTATCCGCAGTGTAATGGCTTAAATGAAAGATTCAATGGTGAGTTGGTACAGATTCTTTCGAAAGTTACAGAGCACCAAGGAAAGAATTGGGATTTGGAATTGCCTAGTGCATTATGGGCTTACCGTACTTCGGTGAAGACAGGTACAGGGTATACTCCATTTCATTTGGTGTATGGAAAGGAAGCACTATTGCCTGTGGAGGTAGAGTTGCCTGCGGTCAAGATGTTAGAGAAGTTGCTTGGGTCGCCTAGTGATGCATTCAAAGAGAGGCTCTTGCAGTTACAAGAGGTCCAGTTGGATAGGATGAGCGCATTGGAGCATTATGGGCAGATGCAGGATAAGGCTTTGGCAAAGATAAATGAAAAGGTCAAAAGTAAGGGTATCCAGAAACATGACTTGGTTTTGCGCTACAACAGTAAGCTGGACAACACCTTCCAAAAGAAGTTTCAAATTAAGTGGGAAGGCCCTTTCAAGGTAGTGGAGTGTTTTCCAAATGGCACATATCAGCTGGCTAACCTGGATGGTGTTCTACATAAGTCAAGGGTAAATGGGTTGCGTCTTAAATTGTATCATGCTAGATTGATGATGGTGGAGCAAGATGAGCTGTCTGTGGATCAAGCAGTGTTGGTGAGGGATGAGGAGACCTATGATGCGGCGAGTCTCATATCTCTCTTTGCTGCTGCTGATCATGAATGATCTAGCAGGCTAGGGGATGGGCAAATTATGTCAGGAGTTTTTTGGATCAAGGGATTACGCATATGTACATATACATGCATGGTGCATCAAATAAAGGATTGCCCATTTTCCAGAGCCAGGTGGTTACGTGGGGCCCACATATGTACAGGTAGGACAGGGTGTACATAGTGCATCGATTTTCACTATTACTAGTACCAGTCTGTTTTTTCTACAATAAGGAGGATTTGGTAGCGCGTAAAACTTCTCGAGGAAGCTAACCGCGGGCCGACGACGTGAGGTCAGCAGGTGCGTCAGATGGCATCTAGTGGCGTCAGGAGGGCGAACGAGGTCAATATTTGCACGCGGATGAGGACGGACACAACGTGGGTGTTTGCTTGTGAGAATTATGCAGAAAGGTCATCATTAGGACCACTTTTTGGGGCCACTTCACGAGGTGGCGAGATGCATTATTGAAAAAAGCTGAGTGCCAGGTGTGCGGATGATGCAAAAAGGTGACAACTATGCACTGCGAGGTCAGTTTTTGGCCTGTTCGGGGTCCGTTTGAGGTCATCTAAAAGGCCAAGGGTGCCCAACTAATAAAGCTAAGTGTGGGAACTGAAAAAACAGAGAGAAGACCAGAAAAAACGTGGAGAAGAGAGGAGGAACAGCCGCAGGTGTGTTTTTTGGGTTTTTGGAGCCTGTTTTGGCCGTAAACTGCTCATCCGACGTCGAATTTGAGCACTTTGACATTGTAGACTGAGGTTTTGGGCCGTTCCGGACGCGATGGCGCTGTCCATTTTGCCAAATTCCTCACTCTTTTCCTGCTGTTTTTCTGTGTAAGTTTCTCCTATGAGCGAAGTTTCTGCTCCAATTTGTGATTGTATCTGGTATCTTTTACCCATATTGTGTAAGCTATTTGCCCCATTGGTGTTGGCCCAAGCTCAATTGTATCTAAACATCAGAAGTTCTCCTCTTTTGAGCTGAGTTTTTTGGGTGTGTGTGTGTGTGTGTGTGTGTGTGTGTGTCTGTGTGGAGTGGGCAAGTGGATAGTCTCTCTCCTCTCACTCCAGAGGTGTGTTCCCTGTCTCGGCCAGGTGTGTTGTGTAAGCCGAGTGGTGCCCCATAGTGTGTGTGTGTGTATCTTCCCAAGAGTGTGTGCCGGGTCGTTATAGAGGCGCTGTGTGTGTTTTCATCCCGCTCACAACGTGCAAGAACCCAAAACTTTTGACTACCCAATCCCCAGAAACTTCAATGGAGCTCAGCTTTAGATAAGGACAAACACATGCACATCAAATGAGTTTTCATAGTTGATCATCGGAATTACAACAGGCAAAGGACATTCCAAGATCTCTCGTAATCTTCTTGGCCCAAACATAAAGACTATGCGCTGCTGGAAAAAGATCTTCCTGGACACCTGAACATTAATCTGAATTCTTTGAGTTAAATGAAAAGGAGTGAACTGAGGGCCATTTTGATCATCCATTAAAGCCAACCATGAAGCTCCCAAGAAGGCACACCTGACTCAAGCTCTGATTTTGCCAAAATTTCAGCAGCATAACAGCATAAATGGCTCAAAATACCAAAAAACCAGCCATCATAACTTGGGAAAATTTCGACAGAGTTTCCCCAGAAGTAGAGCAGTAGGAACCCAAAATATAGACTTTATCTATATGCATAAACTGCCAACAATAGAACCCGAGCATCAAGTAGGAATCACTAGTACATAGCCTATGGCGAGGTCACGAAAAGGGTGCTCCAGCTACCTGTATCACCGAAAGGATCTCCACATTTGAGAATCCCCCAGCTCAATAAAAACCTCACGCTATCGAGCCTCACACGAAGGCTAATGCAAATATCATATAGTCAACTCTCAGAAATGACTATCTTCCAGACCAAGTCTCAGAAATGGCTGGGACTGCCAAATACAACCAAGTATGGCTCCACAAATGCGTACAATGGCAGTTTCCACAAGTAACGTACAATCCAGCAGATAATGCGCTCAAATAGGCGCCAAGTGATGCATACCCACAACAACTGCAAGTGACATCACTGCTAGTATATCACTATACTCCAGCTACCTGTACCTGTGTGAATCACTTGTACCTGTACCTGTCCCTGTAACCTGTAACCTGTAACCTGTAATCTGCAACCTATAACCTGTAATCCCAAATCTCGAAGCTTGAAGCTCGAAGCTCGAAGCAGAAGGTACTCGAAGAAGATGCTCCGTGGGGGCACCAAAAGAATGTGAGCGGGATGAAAACACACACAGCGCCTCTATAACGACCCGACACACACTCTTGGGAAGATACACACACACACACTAGGGGGCACCACTCGGCTTACACAACACACCTGGCCGAGACAGGGAACACACCTCTGGAGTGAGAGGAGAGAGACTATCCACTTGCCCACTCCACACAGAGACACACACACACACACACACACACACAAAAAAAAAATCAGCTCAAAAGAGGGGAACATCTGATGTTTAGATACAAATGAGCTTGGGCCAACACCAATGGGGCAAACAGCTCATACAATATGGGTAAAAGATACCAGGTACAATCACAAATTGGAGAAGAAGCTTCACTCACCGGAGAAGATTATACAGAAAAAATAGCAGAAAAAGAGTGAGGAATTTGGCAAAATGGACAGCGCCATCGCGTCTGGAACAGCCCAAAACCCTAGTCTACAATGTCAAAGTGCTCAAATCCGACCTCGGATGAGCAGTTTACGACCAAAACAGGCTCCAAAATGAGCAAAAACACAGTTGCGGCTGTTCCTCCTCTCTTCTCCACGTTTTTTCTGGTCTTCTCTCAGTTTTTTCAGTTTCCACACTTAGCTTTATTAGTTGGGCACCCTTGGCCTTTTAGATGACCTCATACGGACCCCGAATAGGCCAAAAACTGACCTCGCAGTGCATAGTTGTCACCTTTTTGCATCATTCGCACACCTGGCACTCAGCTTTTTTTCCAATAATGCATCTCGCCACCACATGAAGTGGCCCCAAAAAGTGGTCCTAATGATGACCTTTCTGCATAACTCTCACCAAAAAACACCCACGTGGTGTCCGTCCTCATCTGCGTGCAAATATTGACCTCGTTCGCCCTCCTGACGCCACTAGATGCCATCTGACGCACCTGCTGACCTCACGTCATCGGCCCGCGGATAGCTTCCTCGAGAAGTTTTACGCGCTACCAACTCCTCATTATTGTATAAAAAACACACTGGTACTGGTAATAGTGAAAATCGCTGCACTATGTACATGTTGTCCTACCTGTACCCATGTGGGCCCCACATAACCACCTGGCTAAGGAAAATGGGCAATCCTTTATTTGATGCACCATGCATGTATATGTACATATGCGCAATCCCTTGCTCCAAAAAACTCCTAACAACGCATATTATTCGTTGCCATGTCATCTTTATTCAAAATAACATTTTACTATATACCTATCGATCGAAAGACTATGGATTGATACAATATCGATTGAAAGACTATTGATCGATATGTAAAGATCGAAACAGTATCGATCGATTTTGAAATAGTATAAAAAGCCCAAATTTACGTGTTTTAGGGACAATTCCTTCACCAAAGTGTCAGGTTACCCCCGACATAGAAAGGTTGAATTGTCAACTTAAAAAATCCTTCAATTTCTTAAGAAAATAGATTATTTCTAATGTTAAAACATTATAAATAAAAAAAGTAGATTAAATCATCTATATTTCTAAGCAATAGAAGTTATTCTTTAGCTCTATTGTTTTACTATAAATAAATAATTATAAGCATTAAAGGCTATCTTCTTATCTGTATTGTTTTAGTGTGAATGTATAATTCTAAACATTCGAGGCTATACTCTTAGCTCTATTTCTTTTAGAATAGATAAATAAATAATTCTAAGCATTAGAAGCTATTTGTTTAGCTATAGTGTCTTAGTGCAAATGCATAATTCTAAATTTTAGAGGTTGTACTCCTAGCTCTATTTGTTTTAAAATAGATACTAAAAGTGATCTTTGATGATTAAAATCTATCATAGCTATACTATGTGCATAGATACAGTGTTAATTCATATTTTTTGGAACATATCATTCACTAGGTAGATAAGACATTGATTTAAAATATTAAAATAAAAGTTTCTATGTGCAATTAAAAGGTTACCAAAGGTTCTTTAAATTGCAATACTTCTATACTTGGTTGTTTGAGCAGGGTCTCCTACTTCTAAGTATGGATAAGATATACACATACATGTAGGGTCTTTTGGTTCTCATGAACAAATGTTATTCTCGAATTGCATCTAAAGTGGACACAAGCCTTCATGGCTTGTGGAATGCCATTTAATGTCATAAGATATCTTATTTTGAAAGATGCACTAATGTCAACTGCAAAAAAAGGATTCATTTATCCTGGTTATAATAAACTGCGAACAGAGTATGTGGACAAAGTCAAGATCCTTATAGAAGCGATTCTTAAGCGAATGGTTCTTGACTTTGTTCCAGCGTTTGGCTATACGATAGCACTCCACGGATGGACGAGCTATAAAAAAAACCATTGATTAATGTCATGGTAATTGGTCCCAAAGGTGCAATGTTTTTGGAGGCCATTGATACCTCAATGAAAGAGAAGGTATCTCTTTACTTGACAAAGGTATATGAGCGAGCTATTGC
Organism: Adiantum capillus-veneris; assembly: GCF_014529385.1. Classification (NCBI taxonomy): domain Eukaryota; kingdom Viridiplantae; phylum Streptophyta; class Polypodiopsida; order Polypodiales; family Pteridaceae; genus Adiantum; species Adiantum capillus-veneris. The sequence continues at coordinate 60,435,327 of NC_140940.1, read as the reverse complement.
TCGACTGGGTGGATTGAAGAATGTGACAACTATTGTTATAAAAATGCTTCCAACTACAAAGGAGTGGGTTTAGCCATTATGGAAAAGTACTCAAAAATTACATGGCTTGGATGTACACCACACACCCTAAATTTACTCCTAAAGGATATGGGCAAATTATCATTCATAAAATAATTCCTTATTGACACCAATCACGTAGTCAAGTTTATGTTGAGCTTATATGTGAAGCTACTCAATATATGGCTTCTCTATATATGGCACCCAGGTCCCCTCTATATATACATCATCTCATGTGTGTATTCTACACACTTTGGGGTTCTACTTCTGTGCTCTTTCCTTCTCTCTCAACATGGTATCAGAGCAGTACGTTTTTATTTTCGATTTTTCTCCTGATAAAAATCGATTTTGCAGAAACTACCCGTTAGAGGGAATCGGAATCGATGTGGTCTACAACTTTGCAGAAGGAAGTTTTTTCAAATTCTGCACCGATTTTGAGTTATCGTTCATGGACTGCGTACATACCTGAAAAACAGCTTTCGCATTTTGTTTTTGATTTTTGTGCTAATTGGAAACGATTTTGCAAAAACTACCCGTGATAGACACCGGAATCGATGTGGTCTGCAACTTTGCAGAAGGAAGTTTTTTCAAATTCTGCAGCGATTTTGAGTTATCGTTCGTGGACTGCGTACATACCTGAAAAGCAACTTGCGCTTTTTGTTGTTGATTTTTGTGCTAATTGGAAACTATTTTGCAGAAACTACCCGTGAACGAGACCGTAATCGATGTGGTCTACAACTTTGCAGAAGGAAGTGTTTTCAAATTCTGCACGGATTTTGAGTTATCGTTCGCGGACTGCGTATATACCTGAGAAGCAGCTTTTGCTTTTTGTTTTTTGATTTTTTTGCTAATTGAAAACGATTTTGCAGAAACTACCCGCGAGAGAGACCGGAATCGATGTGGTCTACAACTTTGCAGAAGGAAGTGTTTTCAAATTCTGCACCGATTTTGAGTTATCGTTCGCGGACTGCGTACATACCTGAAAAGCAATTTTCGTTTTTTGTTTTTGATTTTTCTGCTTGTTGAAAACGATTTTGCAGAAACTACCCGCGTGAGAGACCGGAATCGATGTGTTCTACAACTTTGCAGAAGAAACTACCCGCGATGGGGATTGGAATCGATGTGGTCTATAACTTTGCAGAAGAAAGTTTCTCTAAATTCTGCACCGATTTTGGGTTATCGTCTCGGACTGCGAATATGTTTGAAAATCAAAATTTTACTTTTTGCTTTTGATTTTTCTCATAATTGAAAACTTCTCAATTATATTTTTCTTCATCAATCATATATTTGTTACTGACGTAACTTTGCTGCAGAAGCCAGTTACACATCGTTCCGATTCAGTCGAGCCGTTGATGATCGTCCAAATTCTATCTAGCTATTGTTGGTACATGATCTTTTGTTATATGATATACTCGTTCATTGATTCTTGTATAATTATTCTTTTAGAGATATAGTTTACGTCGTTTTATTGATAATTTCTCATTGATACCATAGTGATTTTGATGGTACCATGATGATGTTTTGTTAATACTTTGGTCATGGTGATTTTCGTTGATACCATGATGATATGTCATTGATACCATGGTTATTCTCGGTGGTGCCATGATGATATTTCGTTGATACCATGGTTATTCTCGGTGATTCCATGATGATATTTCGTTGATTCCATGGTGATTTTTGTTGATACCATGATGATGTTTTGTTGATACCATGGTTATTCTCGGTGATACCATGATATTGTTTCGCTGATACCATGGTTATTCTCGGTGATGCCATGATGATGTTTCGTTGATACCATGGTTATTCTCGATGATGCCATGATGTTGTTTCGTTGATACAATGATTATTCTCGGTGATATCATGATGCTTTTCGTTGATACCATGATCATGTTTTGTTGATACCATGGTTATTCTCGGTGATACCATGATATTGTTTCGCTGATACCATGGTTATTCTCGGTGATGCCATGATGATGTTTCGTTGATACCATGGTTATTCTCGATGATGCCATGATGTTGTTTCGTTGATACAATGATTATTCTCGGTGATATCATGATGCTTTTCGTTGATACCATGATCATTTATTCATTTTTATTGATATAATGATGATATTTTGTTAATACTTTGATGGTATTCATTGATCACTACATTGATAAATGTTGTTTTATGTAGTATATACACATATCATTTGTATCACGTTGTCGAGAAATTTGCGGTCTTGCCAGGAAAGCACCGGGCTTATGGCTGTGAGAGTTTGTGAGAGAACTCAACAAAACTATATGAAGGAGTTAAACCATGGATGCCATGAAGACTAGGGTTTGGAAAGAAGTGCAATCAAAGAAGACTCACTCTTTCTCTCTTGCACTCACACACACACAAAGAAAGAACGCAAAAGAGAATGTCAAAACAATACGAAGATGAAAACATCAAGGCTATGGTCATATCGTATCATGGGTAATATGAAAGGGTTAATGGATGAGTTAATGGCATTCAATCTTGGCTGACCAAATAGGCTACGAATTGTTCTTTGGAATTGTAGTTTTGTGCTTACCATAATATATATATTTTGCCTAGTGATTGGGATTAATTGTGTGTACAAATCCTCTTGGTTCATAGCAAGATAACTACGCTTACATCAAAAGAAAAATTATAGTCTATGAGAGGTAGTATGATGGGATCCGGTGATAGAAGTATTTCATTGAGCCTTTCAGGGCCGAAGAGAAACACTATACGTTGTTGAAAGTGTATTTTACGGCTAATCCATACGTTAATTCTAATAGATCGTACAGAGTGAAAGCGATAGAAATGATCATCATGTGGGTTATTCATCTAGGATAGTATGTGAGAAATGTAGATACGAGAGAAGTGAAGAGATGAGAAGTTTCCCTCCCAAGCCCTATTCTTGCCCGTAGGCAATAAGGATACTGCGGGGAGAGATGTACCTGTAGCAAAGAGAACCTAGAGAGGATGAATTACTAAGAATGAGAGAGATAGGTTTGGTTAAGGAGATGAGATTAGATACATATATATATATTGGATTAGAGATGAAAATGAAAACAACAAGAAATCAAGAAAACATCAATGTAGAACACATCTTACTTGAAACCCTTCGGCACCATTATTGATGGGAGAGAGAAGAAGAGGGGAGAATTCAACGTTGATTGATACGCCAAGTACAACACCTTCTTTGATTAGAGTTGATCCTCCAAGGATGGCGTACAAGAATGGCTAGTTTTCCTCTAGGAGAAAGTGTAGGCTTGGGCTTATGTTAATGGGGCTAAGTACAATTAGACATTACTACTCACTCCCTCAAGAATTTCTCTCATCAATGGCTTGAATGCTTGAGTTCCTTCCAAGGAAGAAGAGGTCCCCTTTTATAGGTGAAGGGAACCCACAAGGGTTTACACAAGAAGAGAGGAGCCAGTGTGAACAGGAATTGGAAAAGTTGGAAATGAGCTGTCCTTGCATGATGTGGGCAGACTGGGGTCCAGTATTTTGATCATATCTCCTCAACCGTAGCTCCAAATAAAAAAGTAAAAATATGGGCAGAAACTTCAGCTCATTAGCTACGATTTTCATTTTAAAATCATTTTCCAATTCGGATTGGAACCTTGTGTAAAAAATTCATCAAAATAGGGTCCATTTCTGGCAGCAAAAGTCTTCATGTGGTCCCCTTAGCCTAGACTTTCATTTGATTCCAAAGGACACCTCATGCCATATGAAAGCATGACATTGCTCCTTGACAAAGTTTTGTAATCATGCTTGCAATAATGCATTAAAATAAGTGTATCTTTGAAATCATGCCACCTAGTGTCCCACTAGGATTTGATTCCCTCCTAGTAGCTATTTAAAAAGAAATATAAGAAAAATACATAGAATATATATAGATTGGAAATTACTCTAGATATAGGATCTAAATAGGGTGTGAGATAATAATGAGATGGTAGAAAGAAAGAATCAATGCTTTTTGCCCCAAGTTAAAGAGGTGGAGCTATTGACACTTTTCCCATAGTATTTTTTTGATGGTAAAGTAAGAATACATTACCCTTGAGATAAATAATAAGATGAGATAGAAAGCTTATATTTTTATACTTACATATGCATATGTACATTATAGGAAATATAATTATGTATCTAAAAAAAATACAAGATAGATTTTGTAGCATGCGTTCCTACTATGTACGTGTCACAGCACAACAACGTAATCACACATTTTGTACTTTTACGTTTATACTTTATGTACCATATGTTGTCGTGCGTATATATGTCGTCAAAAGAGTGGCATCGCGAACCATCTCTTATGGCATTGTGAACGTAATTATTTCATTAACGATGCTAATAATTTTCATGACATGTTTTTTTTGGAGTCTATGATCTATGTAGGATTGATCAAAGAATTGATTTTATGAAGACAAACTTGGTGACAATAAAAGATTTATGAAGATATGTTTGGTGATGCCATATTGATGACAACATGAAGACATGTTTGGTGATGCGATATTGATGACAAGCTACACAGCAGATTCACGGAGACACTTTTGATTACAAGCTAATCGATAGCTTTTACACCTCTTTATTGAACCTTTGTATTCATTATTGTATTGATAGGATAGGAGTAATGTAACTCCTCATAAAACATTCATTGTAAAAGGAGTGATGTAGCTCCTCGTAAACATTTGTATATTCAATGTTTTTTATAATATAACGGTGGGTGTATATAGAGCTGTGGGTTTTTTCCTTGATCCCCCAAGGGTTTTTTCATCCACATTTAGGGACCCTTATTTGAGCGGGGGTGTTGAGCTTATATGTGAAGCTACTCAATATATGGCTTCTCTATATATGGCACCCAGGTCCCCTCTATATATACATCATCTCATGTGTGTATTCTACACACTTTGGGGTTCTACTTCTGTGCTCTCTCCTTCTCTCTCAACAGTTTATAGAAGAACCATTGATTAATGTCATGGTAATTGGTCCCAAAGGTGAAATGTTTTTGGAGGCCATTGATACCTCAATGAAAGACAAAGTATCTCTTTACTTGACAAAGGTATATGAGCGAGCTATCGCTCGACTGGGTGGATTGAAGAATGTGACAACTATTGTTACAAAAATGCTTCCAACTACAAAGGAGTGGGTTTAGCCATTATGGAAAAGTATTCAAAACTTACATGGCTTGGATGTACACCACACACCCTAAATTTAATCCTAAAGGATATGGGTAAATTATCATTCATAAAATAATTCCTTATTGACACCAATCACGTAGTCAAGTTTATAGAAGAACATCCATTTACATATGATTTATTTCACTCCAAGTATCTGAAAAAAAGCACTTCAAATTTTATGTGCCACACAATTCGCTACAACATACTATGTTTTGAATAATATCATCGGATCTTATAGAAACTGTTGCAGATCACCGTTGGGAGGCTTGGCTTAGCAAGTATCCAAGCCACCATGAAGCTGCTCAAAAATGTGTGTCCTTGGTGCAATCTCCTCTCTTTTGGTGGAACATTGACATTCACTCCAAGTCTCTAAATAAAGCACTTTAAATTTTATGTGCCACACAATTCGCTACAACATACTATGTTTTCAATAATCTCATTGAAGTGCGAGTGGCTCTTACAGAAACTGTTGCAGATCACCGTTGGGAGGCTTGGCTTAGCAAGTATCCAAGCCACCATTACACAACTCAAAAATGTGTGTCCTTGGTGCAATCTCCTCTCTTTTGGCGGAACATTGACAAACTTGTTGGGGTTAGTAAGCCCTATGTGGAACTACTAAGGGTTGTCAACACATATAATTTTGTCATTGGTAAGGTTTATTGGATCATGTCTGAGGCGATACATCAAACCAAAGAATACAACCATTATAGTGCAAGGGAGAGAACACAAATTGTGCAACTTGTGGAGAAATGATGGGCTCAAATGCACAGACCATTGCATGGTGTTGCACTTCTCTTGGATCCAAAGTTTCAGATGAATGGACAAGCTTCCAACAAAGAGGTAATGAGCTTTAGGTTTTCTTTTGTCGTGCTTCTTGGGAGTTGTTCGTGGAGAAAGTCGTTTCACTAGTTTTTCTGTGATTTTATGGTAGACATAGTCGCCTACTCCCACCAACATGAGCTATTTTATTTTTCTCATCGATCGAGACATTGGCCTCTCAAATTGGTTTTGTTATTTTCTCATTTGTCTCATTTGACATCTCTATTGTCTCTCCAATTTTTGGTTGAGAAAGTCGTGAAAGATTTGCTCTTCTTGATTTGGTGCATTGTTCCCTAAGTCATAACTCCGTGAATCATGGATCTCTTCCTCGTCATTATCCTCACTAAAATATCAAGCAAAAACCTCGTGTACTATTCATTTGCAATCGATCATTTTGTTTTTGTCGTCTCATATTATCCTCTTCTTGTTCCAAGATAGCATTTACCATCTGGAAGGGAATTATTTCATAACCATCTTTGTCGCAAAATATTATGGGAGTTATGATGTCCACCTTATTCACTAGTGCAAACTTCTCTCTTGGTTTCTCAAGTTGTGCTTGCATGTTCTCATCTACAAACTTATCTTGTGGAGGTATTTTTAGCCCCATCTTTTCGAGGTTTTTGCTCATTTGTCTCCATATATGTGGTCTGCCATTAAGATGGCACAACCCACACCTCAAATTTTGTCTCGTGTTTTCCTATAAAAGAAGGTAAAGTAATTTTTAGCATCTCTGGTTTACTCTCCAAAAATAACTCCATCCCTACATCTCCGTATAGTGACTCCTTATCCCCAAGATCCATGTTAACTCTGAGATTGGTACTGACTACAACATGACACTAGCGTCTTTCTTGTTTTTGATCGTCTCCCATAAGGATTGTAGCCACAAATCTTTCACTTCAAGAATTGATTGTATTTCATGAAACTTTGCCCCACTCATCTTGTATTCTACCAATGGCTTTTCAGACCCCATTTTGGTTGGTTTACTTGTTTTTTCTTCTTTTCGTGTGCTTGCGTTCACCTTTTCTAGCACATGCACTACTTGCTTAGAGATTCTCAATGGTTCTTGCTCTATGAGAGCTAGAGCTATCTCTATCAGCCTTCTGCACATTTCCATTTGTTTTGTTTCAATCTCAAGATGTGAAAAGTTCAAAAATATTTGTTCTAGTGTTTGGTTGTTTTTTAGCCTCACGTTGTAGATTTGAAACATGGCATCTAAGTGCTCCTTCACTTTCTCGAACTGCCTGATATTGTTTTTGATGCTTTCGCTTCCTTGAAATTATCCTTACTCTCTTATTTACGTTTGATATGTTCCCCGATTCAATTTAGTTCTATCTCCAAGACAACCTTTTCTTTTAGCCTCTTTGCTTTCATTATGTCTATTTTTGCTTTCCATGCTTTGTGTTGAGTCCTCACTGATCCACTCTAGAACTTGGTCTGTTTTAGCCATTGGTTTATATTTGACTGCTTTCTGAGATTCAGCTCTAGTCACCACCTTGACAGGATTTGTCGGCTTTGACTTAGATCCTCTAGAATAAGGCAAACTCCAATGGCATTCAAAGTCACTTGTTGTTTGGGTTATTGTCACAATGTTAGATAAGGTGATCTTGCGCACAACCATTGAAAAACCCATTTATTGTTTCTCTCTCACCTCCAGATTGTTAGCATGGACCTGTCTATTGGGTAGTTGGCCGTGCTTCCCATTGGCTGTCCTCTCCTAGGAGGATATCCTCTAAGTTTGTAATTTTGTTTGATATGGACATGAGCATTTTTTTTTCCATTATGGATTGATTTCTTATCGGTTGATCCATGTATTGAGGGATCCATAGCTTCCTCTGTGCTTGCCTAAAATGAGTTGTTTTTTGTATTATATGCTATATCCTCAGGCTTTCTCTCATATGAGTTTGTATAGGCTTTTCATAATAAACCTAAGGCGACATTCCTTGTTGACTCATGAGTGGTTCCACTGGATGTGTGTATTGAACAATAGCTCGATTGTCCGAGTAGGAGAAATATGAACCCCAAAAGGGCTTTGTAAGGATCCCTAATTTAAGAGATTAAGGCTAAAAATGTCTGTGATTTAGGAGACAAGGTCATTGAATGAGGGTATTCTCATAAGATTGTTTTAAGGCTATCATAGGCTTTTTGTAGGTTCAAATAGAGGCTAGGGAGGGAGGATAGGTACATTCTCTTTCTACCCAAAAGAGTGGTGGTCCTTATGATAATAACTACCCTCCCCCCCTTTCTTTTGCCACATCATCAAGGCCGGCCATAGCCCTAAACCAAAAAATCACTTAAGAAAAAAAAAATCAAGAAAACCTCATTTTTACTCAAAACTTCCCCAACCTATATACATACCCAAAAATAAATTTTCTCTCTCAAAATGTCATTGCTAGATCTACAAAATATCAAACCTTCCATCTTTTGTATTTCCTTTCAAAATCACTCCCCTCTCTCTCACTCCTTTCCCTCTCTCTTGTCTCTCCTCCTTACCTCTCCTTGTAGTAGGTTCACTCCATAGATCTCCACTCCATAGCTTTGTTGCATCTCGCCCCCCCCATAGGTATCCACTCCATAGCCCTCCTCTCCACTCTGTAGCTCTTCTACAGCTCTCCACTCCATAGCTCTCCTCTCTATTCCATAGCTCTATTGTAGCTCTCCATCCTATAGCTCTTCACTCCATAGCTCTCTGTGGCTCTGCTGCATCTCCCCACTCTTGCTTGAGGCGAGATTTATTCCCCTTGCCATGGAGCTAAATGAAATTACAAACATCCCATCCACAACAAGATCGTCAAGTTTGAAAACGGTTTTTCTACATGTTCGGCTGCCAAAGGACTTCGCACCCTCAAAGCATCCATTAGAAAGAGAATGGGGTCTAGGAGGGACTCTTTATTTGGAAGTTTAAGGGAGTCAAATCTCTCCTATTAAGAGAGCAATCAAAGGTCAACTTTTGAATTCAAACAGGAAAAACGGCTAGTTATTTGAATTCAAATTTTCCCCCCAAAATAAAATTTAAAATCTAGCGGGCAAAATCATATCATCTAACATATCCATGGAAAGAGCTCGGTATGTAGATTACAGATCTATAATCTCCGCTCAAATCGAAGATCCTATGTATGAGTTATGGAGGGCAAAAAATCATGAAGTTATCCACCCCCTTTTTTGGGAGAAAAGTGCATCCTTTGACCACTCTTACACCTCTCTTACATACCCATCATTCTTGCACACATGGCGTGCATGTATTTTTCAAAATGTTAACCACCTCCATAATCTCATGGAAAATAAAGAGGCCCTCCTAGACGCCATACTCTTCCACTTGCAAACCTGCACAACAACGCCATGGTGAACACCAACACCTTGCTTCAATCTTACAATATGTAGATAGAGGGGAGCAAGGTATTCTTGGATACTGCAAGCGATTGTCGACTATTGGAGCTGATAGCGCATGATGTTCTTTGCATCAATGTCAAATTATTTCCCATATCACTAGCAAATTACACGAAAGGATCGTTCATGTAGAGGAGGAAGTGAGAAATCTTAAGCTACAGATAGAAGAGAAGGACGCTAAGATTTAAAAGATTGAAGATAGGATCTTGCATCCTAAAAAGACGCCCTTAAGTACAAGGGAACTTAACACTAGGTTGGTAATGGGACACTTTTATGTCCTGGGACACTTTTATGTCCTGTGAAGTGACCATTTTCCTTGAATTATGTCAAGAGTTTCAAAATGGATTTTGAGGTGCTATCTATTTAGAAATTTGTCTCATGAGCTGAAAAAAACTCGACATTTTTTTGGAATATCAATTCCATCTTTAACATTGTCCTTGCACAACATTTCACAACCTAAACTGTGTGAAAAAACGGGTCCTGTTTTTGGCTTTTTTCAACTTTTTGCAACTATACCACTCTAGAATTCATGTTTGTGAGGTCTATAATGCTAGAGAACTATCTTTAGTAGTCCTCAACATGTCCTGATGCTTCTAGGGAGAAATAAATATTAAAGTTGTAAGTTATGACCAAATTACAAAAATTGTCAAATCCTGTTTTTTAGCCAATTTTAGCTCTTCTATGATTTTTTCGGTGGATTTCATGATATCCAAATTCATTTTTGATTTTCTATGTCGCATATTGTAACATAAAGCTAACATTCCTTGAGTTTTGGGGCACCTAATACCCTATTTTGCATAGTACACAACGATGGTCGATTTTTTCAATTATGGAAGAAAACGAAACATTTCAGTATATCAAGTATAGCTTTTTCAATCTTGTTAGTTCTTGTGACAACTACATGCATTTTGTAGGTAGTAACCATATCTAGTCATAAGGATCAAATTTGGCTAGATATTGAATAGTTTATAAGGGATTCTACAACTCATAATGTTCAACCCAGCTTTTTCATGTTTGCTGTATTTAACACTTCATCTTTGTCCCCAAGATTCCCCTTGGTAAGAGATGTATTATTCTTTTGACATGCTCCATGGCTCCTTATGAACATAAAGGACAATAGGGAACTAAGAAAACATGCATATATTATTTGTATTGAGCGTGGCTATAGAAACTTTGATGATAGGTTTGCAGAATGGTAAAAATTCAACTTTTTTGTACCTATTTATTTTGGCAAATCAAAAAATAGTGAGTGAGAAGCAATCATATGTTCTGATCACCAACCCATTGAAGTTAACTAGGGAATTTATCTCAAGTCCTACAAAAATCCCTAGTCTTATTTTTATGCAACAAAATATAAGAAATGACTGTTTTGATGAAAATTCACTGGTCCATCAACTTTGGAGGCTTGGTGTGACCAAAAGATGAGAAATTTTACAAGTTTCTTATTTTTTCCATGTTTAGTAGGCCTTGAACTATAACCTCATGAAAGGATTTTACAAAATGAGTGGATCTACTCTGGTTTTGGAGGTTTTTTTCAAAACCCTGAAAGGACACTTTTATGTCCTGTTAGGTTACCAACCTAGTGTTAAGGGAAGCTTCAATGCCATAGAGACTTTAGTCCCCGAAGGTGGTGCTAAAAAAAGAAGGGTTATAGCTACAAGGTGCATTTTGCTACAATGCCATCTATGCTTTTGTGGTAATGTTTTTATCCATTTTCGTACGAATTTTATCCAAGAGTTGTGTGGTGGCCATAGCCAGGACAATGGCATCCATTTATTGAGTTTGTGCCTCAAGAAATGCCGTCACAAAGGAGGTGATGCAAAAGTTTTCAAATCTTGTGAGCGATGGTTGATGTACAGAAGGCTTGTGATGAAGTGGGAGTTAGTATTAAGGGCTACATTGCCTTATATGGTCTCCTTAAGGATGCTTTAAGGGAAAGAGGAATTACTACGAATACTTTTCTATACCACTTAAGGTCAATATTTCTAAGAAGTCCTGAAACAAGGATCTGTAATTTCAGATTGGAGGCTATTTGCACACAAAGGAGATAATGCCTCTATCCATCTTTACCAAGAAGTCAAAAGGAGTACAAATATGGTGTACACCTAATGGTGAGGCTATAGTGATCCATAATGTTTGTTTTGAATAGTGGAACTTTATAATTAACTTCCCTCTCAGAAAGGTGCATTTTTCATTTGGAAGAGGATGGGGTATAGGAGGGCCTCTTTATTCTCCAAGAGATTATGGAGGTGATTAACATGCAAATAGATGCATGACATGTGTGAAAGAATGGTGGGTGTGCAAGAACAGGTGTAAGAGTGGTCAAAGGATGTACTTTTCTCCCCAAAAAAGGGGGTGGATAACTTTATGGTTTTTGGCCTTCCATAGCTCCTATATATAATCTCCAATTTGAGCGGATATAATATCTGTTTTGTAATCTACACTCCAAGCTCTTTCCGTAGATATGTTACATGGTATGGTTTTGACTCCCTTAAACTACAAAATAAAGAAGCCCTCCTAGACCCCATTCTCTTCCTAATGTGCACACTTCATGCTTTTATGCCCATCTTTGATCGTTTATTCAAGCTTCCTATTTGGTGATGTCTTTATAATACAGCTTGCAAAGAGGTCGCTTGACACTATCTCAAAATTAGAAGGGCTTCTAAATTCAATAGATTGTCATGGGACCTATACCTCCATTGTTGCATAGAAGAACAATCCAAAATTTGGTGGCAGAGTTCACAAAGGTGGTCGTCATAGCATGGGGTGATAAACATTACACACTATATGGTGAGTGAATTCTGCCTTGTTCTATTCTATTCTTTAGTTTTGATCATCAATGTGTTGTGGCTTTATGGGCAACACATCCTCTATGCACATGGTGCATACTTTATAAACATGTATGATTCATTGCATATTTGGAGCATGCAAGGTATGGAGAAGTCACACTACTGTGCTAGGGGTGTGTACTTCAAGAATACAAGACATGGAGGGGGTTTAGTGTGCTCATTCTATCTTCAAAAAATGTCGAATTGATTTTATCGTACCACCTTTGGATGTAAAGTGTCGATTGAACGTGCAAGGTCATCGTGCTTAGCAAAAGAAGCCCGTCGACTAGCCCATGCTCGTTCCTTAGAGTACTGGTGATCCTCACAAGGTCCAGTACGACATGGAGAGTGGCAAGCATCAAGGACCACGGTGGGAAAACTCTAGGCCAGAAGGCAGTAAATGTACTTGGAATTTGTATAGACATTGTTTGATTGTTTATGAAAATTTTCAAGTAGACGTATAGCTCTATGTGTTTGAATAGTTCTCTACTTTCATGTGATTTTGTAACCCAAAAGCTCTTTTCCACCCTGTGAACCCATACTTATATGTCCACCCTATATCAAGAGGAAAAACCCTCCCCCATCACAAACACAAAACACTCCCTCCCTCACTGAATGCCACAAGCTCTAGGAAGCCTCCCAAACGTTCTTTCTAGACGGCAAGGACCAAAAAAACTGCAAAGAAGAATCCAAAGACCAACGATGGGCACAGAAGGCAGAATAAGTGTGTGAATCGACAACCAAAAGAGCTAGATAACCCCACACTGACCCCGAATGCACAGAGACGGACACATCCAATGAGAATCCATCATGGGAAGGAGAGGACATCCTAGTGAATCATAGGGTGGGTTAAAAGGCATTGCCAGGAGGGATGGGCGCGATGCCATCCGGCCCAGGTCAATAAAATGTGACCGGTAAGTCACTACCCAGGGAAATGGGTGCCATGTCTCTAATCAACCCAACAATGATGAGTGAAGCGGTGATGATGAATATTATGATCCTGATGAAGATGCTCCCCAACCACCTACCAAGCGCCATCAGAAGTTGAGATTCTACAAGAAGCCGCAAAGAGCAGAGCTACAAGGAGCTCAGACCCCCCCACAACACCAAACTCAAAGAGCACGATGCTTTTGTAGAGCATTCACTGAAATGCAACATCACCAAAAGACAACAGAGTTGCTTATCAAGAAAGCACCATTTGCATGGACATTTGTATATTCTCGTTGATACGATGATGTTGTTTTGTTGATACCATGGTTATTCTCGGTGATACCATGATGTTGTTTCGTTGATACCATGGTTATTCTCGGTGATACCATGATGTTGTTTTGTTGATACAATGATTATTCTCGGTGATACGATGATGTTGTTTCGGTAATACCATGGTTATTCTCGCTGATACCATGACGTTGTTTCGTTGATACAATGATTATTCTCGGTGATACCATGATGATTTATTTATTTTTATTGATACAATGATGATGTTCTGTTAATACTTTGATGATATTCATTGATATGACTGTGTTGATAAACATCGTTTTATGTGGTATATACACATGTCATTTACATCACGTAATCATGCATCTTGAACTTTTACGTTCATACTTTATGTACACATATGTTGTCGTGCATATATATGTTGTCAAAAGAGTGGCATCACTAACCATCTCTTATGGCATTGTGAATGTAATTATTTCACTAAGGATGCTGAAAATTTTCATGACTATGTTTTTTGAGTCTATGATCTATGTAGGATTGATCAAAGAATTGATTTCATGAAGACAAACTTGCTGACAATAAAAGATTTATAAAGACATGTTTGGTGATGCCATATTGATGAGAACATGAAGACATGTTTGGTGATTCCATATTGATGATAACATGAGCTAATCGATAGTTTTTACACCTCTTTATTGAATCTTTGTATTCATTATTGTATTTGATAGGATACGAGTGATGTAGCCCCTCTTAAAACATTCATTGTAAAAATAGTGATGTAGCTCCTCATGAAATATTCATTGTAAAAGGAGTGATGTAGCTTCTCGTGAACATTTGTATATTCAATGATTTTTATAATATAACGGTGGGTGTAAATAGAGCTATGGGTTTTTCCCTAGATCCCCCAAGGGTTTTTTTTCATTCACAGTTAGGGACCCTTATTTGAGCAGGGGTGTTGAGATTATATGTGAAGCTACTTAATATATGGCTTCTCTATATACATCACCCAGGTTCCCTCTATATATACATCATCTCATGTGTGTATTCCATACACTTTGGGGTTCTATTTCTGCTCTCTCTCTTTCTCTCTTAACAACTTGTGTGTAGTGGAAATTAGCATGAACATAGTGCGAATTTCATTATAATAGATTCCTAATGAGCATAACAATAGGGCTTGGGTCAAGAGGGCAACAAAAATAATAACACCTAGCTATTGACAACAGTTGAGGACCGGATTTACATGGAGCCAGTCCCTCCTCCGGTCCCTCCTCCAAAAGGCTTTGTATTATAGGTTTCTCCCATCAAGAGAGTCATTTTACAATACAATTCTTTGTGTTCCTTCAATAATAGCTAGTGCAATGAAGATGGAAGCTTCAAGCACTAAGAAAAACACCTATAAAACACAACATCAAGTCCATCACGGTCTCAGGCTCAACACCTCACACATCTTCGAAGATGGTGAGAGCTAGCGGGGTATGAGAGTAGATTGAGAGGAAGAAGGAGTAGTCTTACAAGAAAGATGTACATCTCCTCACATAATCACTCATATTAGCATAGCTGAGCTTAGTAATTAGCATGTTAGAGGAGATGAGCATGCATCAAATCTTGGCTCTTGGATGGATTTGCATCACAAAGCCAAGAGTTGTTGGTGTAGGCCTCCCTTCTCACAACCGTTGGAGTAGATGATAAGCTTTCCTTTAAATCTTGAGAAGAAGAGAGAGAGTCTTCTTGCTTCACACATGAGCTTGTGTGAGTGTGTGTGGAATAATGACTTGAGATAATCAGCCCCCTCTCTCTCTTGGTCGACCCCTCATGCTATTTTCTCATGCTACCACCCCATTGGACCTCTCCAGACTTAGCCAATAAGATTAAAGGAGCATAAGTGATAGCCTTCTGACATGTGTCCCCCTTTCCCCTTTTGTGAGAGCTTTAGGTGATTAATTGATGCAACTAAAGTCTCATTGGACCCCTTTGTCTCCTAGCCAATATGAAGCAGGCAAGCCATTGGGCTGTTGAATGTGCATTGGACCCCTTGAGAGACTGTTCATTAATCTTCTAGAGAGCTTAATTCTTATTGGTTCTTTTATTAATTGTTTTTAATTTGATTGAACTATATTTACTCTAGTCCAATTCTCGTTGGTCCACCTCCATGGCCATCCAATAGGATTTGAATACACCTTGTGGGCATCAGGGCTAGGGAGGTGTCCCGTGTCTCTCATTCCCTTTGTGTAAGGGAGTCTTGTAAATGTGTGTGTGTGTTTCTGTCTCATCCCCTACTTCTAGGGCTTTCCCCCTCTTATGTAGGAACTATGAAGACTTTTTGAACACACAAAAAGCATCCAAATTTCCTAGTGTTTGACCTTTGGACATAACCTTTCAATTTTGGAACCTTAGCATTTTGGAAGTTTTAATGGGCTGATTCTTAGGGTCTTCAAAGCCCATTGTTGCACATTGCTCTTTTGCACATGCCCCCTCCTCTAGATCCCTATTTTCCCTCCTTTGGATCCCTACTTGTGTCGGTCTGCTAGCTTAACCAAATATTCTAGCGTTTTCTCCCCTGGCACTTCCCCATATTAAATGATGAGTTTGACATGAGAAAATCATTTAGGAGAACTAGATATTAGTTATTATGATACTTCTCAACAAGGTATCAGAGCATGCTTGCTTTTTCTTCACAAAAATAGAGCGTTTTTTTGTCTTGCATGGCTTCACCTTGCACAGGCGCAACAAAAATTTGCAATTCAACAAAATATAAAAGCATCATAACTTTCTGCTTGAAACTCGGATTTCAATGTTTGAAGAGTTGTTATCAAGGTTTTGGGATGTTCCGGAGCTGTTGGTCATGACAGATTTGTCAAATTTTGCACCAAAAGTAATTTACAAGAAATTGATTACTATTTTCAACATGTTTTCAATTAAAATCATGAAGAGGTATGAGTTTTTAAAATTTCAAATCTGTTTGTGTTAAGCTTCTTGTTGTGATCTTTGATTTACCTTTCATGCATCATATTCAATTCGATTTGCATAAAAGAACTTAGATCAAGAGTTAATTATGCTGTATTCAATTAGATATCTACATTGATACGTGTTGAGTTTTTTGTTACATGATTCTTGGATTTTCTTTTCATGGATTATATGTAGTGTGATTTGTGTAAAAGAAATAGAGTAAAATTTTAGAATATTGAAATTACAACATCTTTAATCCTTCTTATTGTATAATTCTTGAATTTTTTTGTTATGAATGTTAAAAATTAATCATGTTAAATTTACATCATCTTCACTTCGCTTTATATATTGAAATAAGTATATAAATTGATTGATCTCTATACTTATATTTCATACATATCACATATATTCTGATGCATATACATCGAGTTACATCAAAGTCATATCACTTGAAATCTTTTTAGTTTTCTTTTTGTTTCGATTGTGTGTTTCGATTACTGACAGTTACACATCTTGATAATCTGTGTTGTATTCGAAGATTCATGTTAAAAAATTATGTTTGAATAGTTCTTTTTATTCTTTTTATATGATTATTAAAGTGTTATGTTTCAATGATTTATATACTTACATCTCAAATAATTACAATTTTCATGATTTGTTTTATAATCTTCAATCGATATTGACTTTATTTCTCTTCTTTGTGATTTTTGATGATTTATCAAAGAGTTATATTTTAACGATTTATTAAGGAGTTTTATTTTGATGAATTATTTTCTCTTTTGATTGAAAAAATCAAAGAGTTATATATGATCATTATAATTGATTGATTTATATCATTTATTTACATATAGATGTTAAAAAGTTATAATTTGATAATTTATCGAAGAGATACATTTTTCAGCCAAGTTATAAAAAACTTATAGTCTTTAGTTATGATCATTTTTTATTGAAATTTATAATTTCATGTGATAATTAGGATTCGTTCTTACTAATCAATCATTGTTGAGATGGTTATTACTCCATGGAGTTGTCCCATGATGTGTTTTCATGATGATAGAAGTGGTTCGTATTATTCGTTCATTTCTATTTTCTATTTTAAAATGATTATTACTCCATGGAGTTATTCAATGATGCCATGATGCATTCCATGATGATTACAAGGCGTTTGTATTGACTGTTTGTTATTGAGATTATTATTATTCCATGGAGTTATTCCATGATGCCATGACGCGTTTTCATGATGATTAGAAATTGTTTATACTGATCATTTAATGTTGAGATGGTTATTATTTCATGGAGTAATTCCATGATGTCATGATGCGTTTCCATGATGATTACAAGTCATTCGTACTGATCATTCTATTATTGATACGGTTATTATTCCATGGAGTTGATCCATAAATGCCATGATGTGTTTTCATGATGATGACAAGATGTTATTATTGATCGTTCATTTTATTAAGATTGTTAGTATTTCATGGAGTTATTCCATGATGCCATGATATTTTTTCACGATGATTACAAGTTATTTGTATTGATTTTTTTTTATTATGCCATGGGGTTGTTCCATGATTCCATGATACACTTCCATGATGATGAAAATTCGTTCGTACTAATCGTTCATCTTGTTGATATGGTTATTCTTCCATAGAGTTGTTTCATAATGCCATGATACGTTTTCTTGATGATTATTTCTTTTTTGTATTGATTGTTTACTATTGAGATGGTTATTCTTCTATGGAGTTGTTTTATGATGCCATGATACATTTTCATAGTGATTAAAACTTGTTTGTACTAGTTGTTTATTACTGATATGATTATTGGTTTATAGAGTTGTTCCATGATGCCATGATACATGTTCTTGATGATTAATTATTGTTCATATTGATTCTTTTTCATTGAGATGATTATTCTTCCATGGAGTTTTTGCATGATGCCATGACGTGTTGTCATGATGATTAGAAAGTGTTCATATTGATCATTCGTCACTAAGATGATTATTCTTTTATCGAGTTGTTTCATGATTTTATGATATGTTAGAATTCATTTATACTAATCCTTTATCATTGAGATGATTATTATTCCCTGGAGTTGTTTCATGAGGTCATGATGCATTTTCATGGTGATTACAAATCATTCCTACAGATCATTTTTCATTCAAATGGTTATTCTTTCATGGAGCTATTCCATAATGTCGTGATGTATTTTCATGGTGATATTAGAATCCATTCATATTGATTATTTATTACTAAGATGGTTATTCATTTAAAGAGTTGTTCCATGATTCCATGATGTATTTTCATAATCATCTTTTATGGAGATAGTTATTTTTCATGGAGTTGTTCTATGAGACATGCTATATTTTCATAATGATTAGAAGTCACTTCTATTGATTTTGTTAGTAAGAATTTCTTTCATTCATGGATTTGTTCCATAATACCATGATACATTTTCATGATGATACGGATGGTTTCTTATTGAAATGGTTTTATGTTCCATAGCATTGTTTCATGGATGACTTAGTATAATTGAGATAGTTTTTTGTTAGATACAGTCATTTTAATACGATGATATTTTTTCATGATGATTTATTATAATTGAAAGAATTATTAGTGCATGAAGTCAATTCATTATACCATGTTGTTATTTTAAGCTCATTTGTAATGATAAAGATGACCGTTTTGTGATTCCATGATATGGTTTTATGATATTTTGTTATATTTATTATTCTATAGATTTATTTTATGATGCCATGATGTTCTTTCATAATGATTTCTGGTGATGTAGATAGTTTTTACTTCATTTAATTATTTCGTGATGATTTATTATAATTTCAATGATTTCTTATTTTTATGATGAAAACATTATTTTGAACTTACAATCCTAACCTCTGTTGATCCTAAAAAATGCTTAATTCTGATGTTGAATTAAAATCCATTTTCATGCTATGTTCTTTACATGCATCATGGCATACATTTAAGAATTCCACTAGTGTGCAAAAATCTATGGTCCTTGACAAAAGTTTTGGTTGAATTAAAAGTTCCAATAACAAAGTGCATCGTAAGTAACATAGTGTATTTTAGGAAATTTTCATTAATCTTTGTTTGTAACCTTCAAAGAGGGTCCCAGACTCATTTTCCCCTCACCTGGTCACAAACTAATTTCATTCTAACAACTTCATATCATGAGTTTTTTTCCCTCTTTTGCGTATAGCTCCATGGCTCAAGAGCGAAAGGAGCCTTTCACCATTAAGTAGCAATATACACAGGAGGCTGCCATGGCACGAGAGTTGCCCAGATGACCCTTTTACAATGCACAAAAGTTTTTGCTATTGGAAGCGTGGTGTTCCCAGCTTAGTTTACTTTTGAACAAACTTGAACACTTCACAACAAGTGGGTGTAGCAAGTCTCTCTCTCTCTCTCTCTCTCTCTCTCTCTCTCTCTCTCTCTCTCTCTCTCTCTCTCTCTCTCTCTCTCTTTGCTCATGTCTGACCATAATGTGAAGTTCAAAATTTACGGCTCCGTGTTTAAGTCTAAAAGTTGGTTGGTCATTTGTACCTATGAGCTTTTCAAGATACTCACATGAGTTATCATGAGTTACCATTTAGATATGGGTGGTTGCAAAGGGACAACAATGTTGAAAATCAAGATGTTGCTCTTGGTTTCATTGAACCTCCTCACTGCACCAGGTATCGGTCATATGGGCAATTGGCCCGTGTAGAGGATGCCAATAAGGAAAACATCAGTGTTCTTACGAAGATACTACCACTTGTGTTTTCGAGGACGAAAACGCTTCTCCAAGGGGGAAGTAATGTTAGGCCAAGGGCCGGGATGGACATGTGATCAAGGGGCGCTATATTTAGGGGCTAGGAGTCTATATATGGCACGGTTGGGTGGAGAGTTGCATGGTCCAGTCCCCCGCGGTCTAACAACTTAGTTTACTTTTGAACAAACTTGAATACTTCACAACAAGTGGGTGTAGCAAGTCTCTCTCTCTATCTCTCTCTCTCTCTCTCTCTCTCTCTCTCTCTCTCTCTCTCTCTCTCTCTCTCTCTCTCTCTCTCTCTTGCTCTCTCTCTCTCTAGACTCTCTTTGCTCATGTCTGACCATAATGTGAAGTTCAAAATTTACGGCTCTGTGTTTAAGTCTAAAAGTTGGTTGGTCATTAGTACCTACTACCAAAAGGCTATTGAGATGGAGGATAGTGTGAAGTGAGATCAGGCAATGCAATCTGAGTGCAGCTCGATTATGGCAAATGAAAATTGCTAACTGATAGATTTATGAGAGGGGAAACAAGCCTTGCCTTGCACAAGGCTATATAAGAAAAATGAACAAAGATGTGGACCTTGATGAGATTTTCTCTTGGGTAGTCAAGCTAACTAAATTCCATCTTCTACTTGGACTAGTACCCATTGAGGACATGGAACTTGTCTAGATAGACATTAAGATGGCTTCCCTTCATGGGGGTCTTGACAAGGATTTCTACACAAAACAACTAGAGGATTTTGAAGTCAAAGCTAAGAAGCCTAGAAGGGCAGAATTGGTGTGTAAATTATGTAAGGCATTGTATGGCCTAAAACAATGCAATCCCAAGGATATGAAAGGAGCCAAGAAGATTGTTTCTTGTATACCCTGAAGTTCAATTATCATCTTGATACTTTATGTTGACGATATAATTATTGTCGGGAAGCCAAAAGACAAGATTGTCATTTTGAAGCAGTCCCTTGGCACATAGATTTCTATGAAACATTAAAGAGATGTGTATTACTTCCTTGG
The DNA here is from genome assembly GCF_014529385.1 of Adiantum capillus-veneris. NCBI lineage: Eukaryota > Viridiplantae > Streptophyta > Polypodiopsida > Polypodiales > Pteridaceae > Adiantum > Adiantum capillus-veneris. Next base: position 60,414,134 of record NC_140940.1, on the reverse strand, counting down.
TTGTGAATCAAGAGAGATCAAAAGGGAGAGTTGTCACACAAAAAGTATATTCACAAGCTCTTGCAATGTTTAAAATGTAGGGGCAGGGGAGGGGGGGGGGGGGAGGGGGGGATGCCTCATTGAGTAACCCAATGTAGTCATTTAGAAAATTGAGCAAGAATGATGCTCCCAAGTTTGATGTTGAGAAATCAAAAGGGGCCAAGTTTCCATATTCTTCAGCAATTGACATACTTATGTTCGCCATGGTGGCCATGAGACTAGGCATTGCGTTTGGAGTGGGAATGGTTAGCAAAATTTTGGCAAAAAGGATTGGTAAGCAGTGAAGCACATCTTGAGATATGTGGAGGGTATGATAGAGGACTGCTTATGCTTTGGGAGTAGTAATGCATCCATTGTGGATTACATAGAAGTGGATTATGCGGGTTGTCTCGATAGTCAAATATCCACCTCTGGCTATGGTTTCCTTTTTCCTAGAGTAACCGTGTCATCATGGAGATCATGTCCCTACGACTATATGTCATCTTCCGCCACCACAGAGACAAAGTATGTGGCAGTTTCTGATGTTACCAAGCAAGCTGTGTGATTAGGTCACCTTGTGGGAGAACTTGACATCACTCAAACTCTAGTGTTGTATTGTGATAGTTAGAGTGTCATTACATTAGAGAAGAACCCCTTGTTCACTCTAAGTCAAACACATAGAAGTCTGTTATCATGTGATACACGATATATTGGGTACGAAGTGCATGGAGCTAGTCAAGGTTCATATGGATGACAACCCTGTGGATGATCTCACAAAGAGCCTACCCTCATAGCACTCTTCACATTGCATGGACATAATGGGTGTATGGCGACACCACTTGGATGCTTTATGGTTGTACAAGTTGTACATACATAGGCCTCTTGGGCCATGTTGGTGTTCAAGGGAAAAAGATTAGGGTTTGTGCGAGCTGGTTGGATATCCATCACACTGACCGTACCAATCTTCTCCTTATTTATTGGTAATACATTTTAATAACGAATAGTGAGGCATTTCAATCCTAAGTGAGAACTCAACCCAAAACTCTCTATGTTCTCCTTCCTCACACACCACACCAAGTAGGCACACATTCGTGCACACACTCTTCACAATTATACATCTAAGGTGGAAGATGGGATTGTCTTTCTACTCAAGGCTTTTGAGAAAGTGCCTAAACCTTTTGGAATCTCACTTTTTGGTCCTAGAGTCTCTCGAAGAAAGACCATACTCTTTCCCTAACATTGACAACGAAGCAACAAGCCTTACACTTCAAGATTTTTTAGATAGTATCTAGAACTTTGAAGTACTCATAATGAGCTTTTTTGAGGTTGTTTTTTAAAATATTGTAGTTTTTATCAAATTACATGTGAGCTTCTAGTGGGTGTTCATGCCCTTGACCAATGGGTTGGGTTTTCCCTCCATTCTTGTAGTGTCATTGCTCCAATAGAAACTAGCCACACTATGTAGATCCCTTTTCACGAATGGTTTAGTACATATGAGTCTCATCGAGGCTAATAATTTATAGTCACACGAAGCAAATGCATTGGCACCTTTTTGAAATGACAATGTCTCACGAATGGTCACTTATGCATCATTTATTGCCTTCTAATAAGTAGCTTGCAAGTCCTTTTTGTAGCTATGCCAATTTCTGTATGGTTGTACCATAACATGTTATTGACAGTTGGTGCGCGCATCTACACACTTTCGATTGAGTATATGGGACCAGAGAAATACAGACAATGAGTGTCGGCTAGGGCCATAACAACCTTCATAAGATGTTAGAGGGTTGTCACAATGTCAATAAGGTGGTGGGCCCAAGCATGCTGATCTCTCTCTCTCTCTCTCTCTCTCTCTCTCTCTCTCTCTCTCTCTCTCTCTCTCTCTCTCTCTCTCTCTCTCTCTCTCTCTCACACACACACACACACACACACACACACACACACACACACACACACACAATGTGCCGATCTTAACAAAGTGCACAAATGAAACCAAGACACTTGAATAATTGAATTCTCAAGGACAAAAATCCACTCTTATGACTGTTTCATCGTTTCTTTCTTTCTTGATGTGGTGGTCTGGTCTTGGGGAAAAGTGTGTCTCAACTTATAACTATGCCTCTTTGAAGTTCAAAAATGTTGATCGAGAATAAGAGGGAAAGGAATAACTCCGGAGGCCTGCATTATGAGGAAAATAGTGTAAAAATATTAAAAATTAGCTCAAATTCTCCAAGTTCCGGAAATTATAATTTCTGGCCGGGTCTATATATATGGGAGCTCAGTTTGTAGGGCAAAATAAGTAGTGCAATAGAAAATTTGGGTGAGCTTTTGTTTAAACGACACGATTAGATCAGGAGCTATGGTCATGACGCAGCGAGGATCATCAGAAGGCCATCACTGTAACATCTTCTGGGTTAATGTGGTGCTTGTGGCAATGTTTCTGTGCCCTAATTTGCAGATTGCCGTCGCCAATAACGCGACTGTTGCAGGTAACGCTATATTGCAGCCGCATAAAGTTACATGCATTATATGTTATACGCGATCCATATAATACACCATACACGAGCATATTATAGGTTATCCCATATTATACGGGTGTATTATTAGTGGATGAAAACCATGTGGTGAAATTTCTTAGAGAGCATCAATTTCTATATGCTCTTTTTCGAATAAAAATCACCCAATAAAACTTTACAGATATTTTGTGCGACAAGGTTTGCAATCGCATATCATGTTCTTGCCACCTTGCAAGAAGTGAAGCCTGCTTTGATTGAAACTGTAGCTCATAGACGATGGGATGCATGGCTCAGCAAGTATACTAGCTACTAAAAGACAACTACAAGATGTGCACAACTTGTGAACTTGACAATTTTTTGGCGCAATGTAGAGAGGATTGTTAGTCCGGACAAACCATTTCTTCTTTGGTCAAGTTTATTGGTACATGTCATAGGCATTGTGCAAAGTAATAGAGCATGTTGGCATAATTGGTGCAAAGAACAAAGCTGTCATAATCACAGTTGCCAACATGCGACGGTGCAGTTGCACATGCCATTGCATGGTGTTTCATTTGTATTGGATCCCAAATCCTGAATGCATCAACAATCGGCCAACAAAAAATTCATGATCGACTTCAAAACAGTGTGCTCTTAACTGTTGGGACAGGAGGATGGGGAAATCGCTTTTCATCAACGAGTTGATTATGCTAACATAGCTGGTATGTTCCAGGATCCATGGAATATATATGCCATTTCACACACAAGTGTGCCTATACAATGGAAGGAGTATGGCGAAAGAAAGTGGATCTGCAACACATTGCAGTAAAGGTTTTATCTATTGGAGCATCAAGTGGAAACTGTGAGAGATCTGCAACATGAGATTTGTCCATAAGCCAGTGAACATTGCAACAAGAGCAACACAAAAGCACTATGGTGTCTTCTAAACCCATGGCTATAATGATGATGATATGGAATGGGAGATAGCTTCAGAATGCTCTAATATGGATGAAGTAGATGATATCGCTGGTGTTTTTCAAGCGGACGAAGATGTGTGACTTAAGTCCTATAAGTTTTTCCCGGTGTGATTACTTGAAAATTATGAAAGATAGTCATGCTATACTACTTGATGTTCACCTACTTATAACCTTGAAATAAAAATACAAGATAATTTAATCATGGTGCAAAAAAGAGACAGAATATCTATCACCATGTCATAGAAAAGACACAAGATAACTTGATTAATTATACAATTTACTTTTTCAACTAGATAAAAGACAACAATCAAATCATCACTTTGATCATCAGCTCGCCATAGACCAAAAATCATTACAATGTCATAGCCCACTCTATGGCCACCATTTAGACAACGAGAAAGATCAAAAGCGTTAGGTCGAGTTAAGGGATTGTTTCGCTTGCCACTCTCAAGGTGGGTAAGTACATTGCTTAAACAATCACTTTTGTTTTTCTTTTGAGGCACCAACATGCACTTTAAGAGTTGTTTACGAGTATGACATATGTAGAATATTTCCATGGAGGGGGACTAGTTGATATGCATTCTGGGAGGCCCATGAAAAATATCTCTTGCTTTGATTTCTAGTTTCTATTTGAAAGTTGAGGAGTGGAGGAAATAATGCCGCTGTTTTGGTTTTTGTACATGACTCCAATCCACAATGCCTGCATAGACCCCCTTCTGTCCAAAATGAAGCATCATGTTGTAGGAGTATACGTCATTATAGAGATAGTCGTGTGCATGTAGATACTTCAAGGTCTGAAGAAGAGCATTAATTATTTGCAAAATGTTACTGTGCAATAGCTCTACTACTCTTTTAGTGGTCACATAATTGCTAGTGGTAGGTTGAATTCCATCTGCATTGCACTCTTTTATTCCCTTCTCTACATGGCCGCCATTCCAAAAACATGAAATGAGCTGCATTGCAATCTTTTATCCCCTTTTCTACATGGCCACCATTCCAAAAACATGAAATGAGCATTGGATGATCCATGTGACAAACCATGGCAAGTGAATAAAATAACGTCATCACGAGCAATGTCCATAATTGGTGGCTTTGTCTTTAACTTGTTGATCCACTATAGGTCCATGCAAGTGGATTTTGAAGATCTTCATTGCATACAATGGATCTTTAAACGAAAGATGAGTGACACCTACATGCTTCACGTGTGCCCATCTTTGGGTGGATGGCTGCCTCTACCCTAATGATCCAACCATCAATGTGTATCCAACATTCAATAACCTTGCTTCATTCTTACAATATGTAGATAGAGGGGAGAAAGGTATTCTTGGATATTGCAAGCGATTGTCAACTATTGGAGCTAATAGCGCATGATGTTCTTTGCATCAATGTCAAATTCTTTCCCATACCACTAGCGAATTGCACGAAAGGATCGTTCATGCAGAGAAGGAAGTAAAACATTTTAAGCTACAGATAGAAGAGAAGGATGCTAAGATTGAAAATATTGAAGATACGATCTTGCATATTAAAAAGACACCCTTAGGTACAAGGGAACGTAAGAGGAGCTTCAATGCCATAGAGACTTTAGCCCCCGAAGGTGGTGCTAACAAAAGAAGGGTTATAGCTACAAGGTGCATTTTTCTACACTCCCATCTATGCTTTAAATTGATTTTGTGGTAATGTTTTTATCCATTCTTGTAGGAATTTTATCCAAGAGCTGTGTGGTGGCCACAGCCACAAGGATGGCATCCATTTATTGAGTTTGTGCCTCAAGATATTGGATGTCGTAGGCCTTCTACGAGCACCAAATGCAAAAAATTTAAACAATACTCTCACAAAGGAGGTGATGCAAAAGTTTTCAAATCTTGCGAGCAATGTTGATGTACAGAAGGCTTGTGATGAAGTGGGAATTAGTACTAAGGGCTACATTGCCTTATATGGTCTCCTTAAGGATTCTTTAAGGGAAAGAGGAATTTTTGAGAATACTTTTCCTATACCACTTAAGGTAAATATTTCTAAGAAGGCCTCAAACGAGGATCTGTACTTTCACATTAGAGGCTATTTGCACACAAAGGAGATAATGCATCTATCCATCTTTACCAAGCGGTCAAAAGGAGTAAGAAAAGGTACCAATGCAAGCGTATGTGCAAAGAGGGTGGATAAGGGATTTCCTTACTCAATGTCAAATAATATTTTTGTTGATCTGAGATGTCTTCAAATGGCAATGATTCCCTTTTAATGTGTACACCTAATGATGAGGCTTTAGTAATGCATAGTCTTTTTTTGAAACTATATGTTATTTTTGACATTTTCCACTCATAGGTTGAAAGTTGGTGTTTGTGCTCAATCTAGACAAGTATCAGATTGTGAAGAAATGAAGACTAGAAAGGATGAGTATTACTCTCATAAACGAGGTATTATTTCATGCAAAGTGTACAGTTATGAACAAAGATTGTGCACCATCTTTCGATGTGCAGTGGGAGAAAGAAATTTGGTGGCTTGGTGCTATTGAGGTTCCCAAGGAGACCCATGGAGTGCTTGCTTGGATTTTTGAACGCATTTCGTGGATAATATCAAAACTAAAGCATAGAATAGAACAAGGCAGAATGGAAAGCACTCACCATATAGTGTGTAATGTTTATTTCAACCCATGCAATGACAACCGCCTTTGTGAAATCCACCACCATATTTTGGATTGTTCTTCTATGCAACACTCGAGGTATCGGTCCCACGACAATCTATTGAATTTAGAATCCCTTCTACTTTTGAGATAGCATCAAGCGACCTCTTCGCAGGCTCCATTATGAAGACATAATCAAATAGGAAGCTTAAATAAACGATCAAAGATGAGCATAAAAGCATGAAGTGTGCACATTAGGAAGAGAATGGGGTCTAGGAGGGATTATTTATTTCATAGTTTAAGGGAGTCAAACCTTTAGTATTAAGAAAGCAATCAAAGGACAAATTTTGAATTCAAACACACAAAATGGCTAGTATATTTCAATTCAATTTCTTTCCCAAAATCAAAATTAAAATCAAGTGGGCAAAACCATATCATGTAACATATCTACGGAACGAGCTTGGCGTGTAGATTACATACCAAATATAATATGTGCTCAAATTGGAGATTATATATAGGAGTTATGGAAGGTCAAAAACCATAAAGTTATCCACTCCCTTTTTTGGGGAGAAAAGTACATCCTTTGACCACTCTTACACCTCTCTTGCACACCCACCATTCTTGCAAACATGTCATGCATCTATTTAAATGCTAATCACCGCCATAATCTCATGGAAAATAAATAGGCACTCCTATACCCCATCCTCTTCCTAATGAAAAATGCACATTTTTGAGAGGGAAGTTAATTATAGAGTTCCACTGTTCACTGTCTTTTATGGCATGAGTGGACTCCCCTAGCATAGGACATCGTAGCACCAAATGCTCCCACACACGTGTAATTTGTGAAATTTCCTCTTCCTCTATTTCATCGACCATTGCAATTTTGTGTGCATTTCCCTTATAGCCCTTAATGCAGAATGGAAAAGGATATAGAGCTCCAGCCCCTTGTTTTCACCTTACAATGTACTTGATTGTTTTCAAATCACCACCTAAGTGCTAGTCAACTTCAAACTCCGCTGTGTCATCTACTTGGAGTTTTTCCCTAGCTAGATGTGCCTTAATGACATCTACTTGGAGTTTTTCCCTAGCTAGATGTGCCTTAATGTGCTATAGCATTCTGTCATGACACAAACCTCTGCTCCACTGTCAATGTATGTTTTTGGAATCCGTTGTCCCTTGATTTGAGCCTCCACCAAAGGCACTATATCCTTGAGACCATATGATTTGATTACACTTACTAGCTTACTTCGCTTTGCCCTCGTGCTCACCATTTTTGACCATTGTCGTCCCAGCTTTGGGGAGATATGAAGTAGTTGTGGCCAAGTAATCTTTGGTCCTTGTGAACTCACATCAGCTGTCAAGTCATAAGGTTGTGTCTGAGATGCCATAGGCAAATCAGAGATGTCAATTTGAGACCTAGTACGGGTCTTTCTCTTCTTGGCTTCATCTTTAGTTGCCCGAGATGTACTTGCTTCATTGCTTGCATCCTTGCTTGTTTCTTTACTTACTTCATCTTGGACACGCACACGTTTGATAGGCATTGTAGCCACTTCATCTATCTTCATCTTCCCTTTAGCTATTTCTTCCTGGTTGCTTCTGCCCTTGAGGACCTCCTCCATCCTTATGATGCTCACATTTGGTTGAGTAGCAGGGGCTTGAGCTTGAGCACAAGGTGGCTGCAAAATTTGAGGTTGCGGTTGCTCTTGTGCTTGAGCTCTAGCACGGGGAGGACTTACTTGTTGTCGAGGACCTCTGACAGGGTAGTCATATCTTCGGGATGAGGGAAATTATACATGCCGTGGCCATTTTCCCCACAATTGTAACACAACATTTCCCTTGCTTGACGTCGCATTGGTGGCCGATTCCCACCATTTCCCTCAATAGGCCTTCTTGCACCCTGCACAAGATTTACTCTCAACCCCTCTAGCTGGTTTGTGAGATTTTTTATTTGTTGGATCATATCTTCTTGGTGACCTCTATTGAGGTCTGGTGCATTAGGCACATTTGGAGGTATGTGAGAAGCTTCCATAGTTGTGATATTGCCTCCCAAAGCTAGCTGGCCAGCTTGGGCTTGATAGAGAATCTTTCTATTCTTTTCCCTAGCAATTCTTAAGGCATCTTCAAAAGTATTTGGAAATTTTCTCTTTACCTTCTCCCTTAGCAAGGGGTACAAACCTGAGATAAATCCATCCTTTTGGAGGCAATTGGGAGCTCGCTCACCAGGGTTTAGTGAGTCTGACCATTGCCCCCAAAGTTTCAGAAAACCTTCCTCATAGGTTGCATAACCATGAGGGTCAACTTGATGAAGGGCCAGAAGCTGTTTCCATAGTTCTTCTGCCGAATTGGCTCGTTGAAATCTTCTTAGGAAAGCCGCCTTCAATCCCTCCCAATCAGCTCTTTGGGTTGGATCTAGAGCCTAGAATTATACCCTAGATTCTTCTTTGAGCACCAAAGGAAACGCTCTCAATTTCAATGCTTCGTCATCCCTCCAAGGGACAAGGAAAGCCATCTCCAAGTTATCCAAAAAATCCCCAGCATTTTCCCCACTACGCCCAAAAAAATTAGGAAAGCCATCATAAAATGGGTTGCCTTCCTCTCAATACAACACAAAGATGAAAACGTCTAGGCCCAAATCATATCTTATTAAGGGTAGAATAAATGGATTGATAGATGCATTAATCTCAGCTAGACGACGAGGGCCTAGTAAATTCCTTATGATGTTTTGGAACCTAAGCTTTGTGCTAGCTATTATATGCACAGTTTGTCTAGCAAGAGGTTGGAAAGGTCCATATAAATCCCTATGATTCATGGAGTATGCTTAAAGCAAGATGAAGATGTGAACATCAAAAGATACATTATACTCCAAAATAGGAAATATTATAGGGTCAGGGGACAACAATATCTCTCTCAACTTCTCAGCTCCAAAATAGAAGACCAATCTTTGTTGGAAAAAAATCTTTCTATCAATGCGCAAATTCACCCTAATATTCTGAACTGATTGAAAGTTGTAGAAAATGGGATTATTCATTGGTGCATTAAATACAAACTTCCATGAAGCACTTCATTGAAGTTGAGCTCTCTTGGATCCCACCATTTGAGAGATGCGAAGAATTTGCTCACCAGTGATTAGCCTAGCTTTGGTGTGACCATCTTCAGCTTTGTAGAGTTCATAGGGTTCAATGGCTACCCTCTCAACCACCTCGAGCCTTATTGCTAGTAGTAGTTGGAGTGCATCACCATATGTAGCCTCTTGCCAATACCGCACCCCATTGATGTGTAGCTCCCCCTCCAAAAACTTGTTAATACCCGAGTTTGAGAGTGCTTTCACCACCTGAAGTCGAGGCTTCAAAGGAAGTGTCTTCACACTAGCCACAAAGCACTCGACACAATGCTTTGACCTAGGGACTTGATGACTACAAGATTTTCCTTGCAGCAAAGAAGGGTGTGTGTAGTTAACTCTCTTTACCCGCATACGTGCCGTTTGTCGATAAAGACGCTTCTTTTCTCGAGCTTCTTGGGGAGACCATAGTGGAAGTCTCGGAGAATTTGATGGATCTTCCTTCATAGGATTGACAGAGCGCTGCTTGAGAACTCCTCCGTGGGGACACCAATTTATGATGAAGGAAATTTGGGATGGCGGCCTCTACACCAAAACAAACTCCATTGCGCCACAAGGGAAATGAGATGAGGGCACCACCTAGTCTTGAAAGCGTGGACTAGGACCGCTACACAAAGAGAGAGAGAGAGAGAGAGAGAGAGATCACTATGAATGAAGCATTAACCTTAGTGTGTGTACAAGGAATGGATAACTTCAAACATTCCCAACACAAATAGCATGTAGATTACTAAACAACCACTCAAGGATTAGCCAAAATCACATCAAGCACACTCACACACACATAAAAGATTTCGCTTAATTAACATAAGTAAGAGGAGGGGAGGTTACTAGCATGAAACAATTTGCATTCTAGAATGTGCAAGAATAGAGTGAATGAATGAGCTTTATGGGCTCATGGTGAGTGATACAACGACTCAATGGGGCTGAGGGAGGCTTAAAATTACAAAGGGGAAGGCCTCTTTATATAGAAAAGAGAGTGATTAGGAGTGAGGTTAAGATCCAAGTGTAATTTGTACAAATGAAGCTTCATTAGGGACATTCAACCAATGAAGAAGCTCCTTCCAAGTGATTTGTTGACCAATTTGCAACTAATTGGCTCCATCATCACTTGTGTTGTCTTCACTCCTTCGTCCATAGCTTGAGTCCAAGAGCTTCCTTATTTTAAAATGTAAAGAATCTACATAAAATCAATACATATCTAGTAATAATAGAAAGGGGTTGAATGAGAACTTATGAATTACAACAAGATTAAGCATGACTTGAGAGGTGATTAGAAGAGGAATTTGTGATGGTTTTTTGAGCTTGAGAGAGAGGAGGAAGGAGGGGAGGGTGAGAAGACTAATGGCTGATTTTTAGAGAAGGTCTCAATGTGGAAAAGGAAGGGTGTGTGTGTAAAGGTAGAGGGGGTGGTCTCCACCACAGTTGAAAAAACTGGCGTCCGCCATTTTGGCCATATCTCCTAGGCCGTAGATGCAAAAATTATTAAAAAAATATGGTCAAAATCTCTAGCTCATCAGCTACAACTTTGATGAAGACAACTTTTCTTGGATCAGAGTGGAAGTATTTTTTTTAAAATCCAGCAAAATCATGTGTCTGGTTCCTTCCTTTACCAAGTCTTCCACTTGGGTCCCATCTGTTTGAATCATCATATGGCTCCAAAGCCATAATAATATGAGCCACTCATGACCCTTGAATCATGGGTGCATGGCTCCACAACCACATCATATCTTTTCTTTTCACATTTACATATTTTCCCTTCCCTTTACCACTAGGTTCTCCCTCTACCTTTCACCTTCGGTGAACTAGTCAAGACAAAATTCCCATCAAATCATTTTTTTAATTTTTCCAAGAGGTTGTTCTCACTCTTTCTTTTATTGTAAACCTCTAGAAGCAAGGAAAACCAACAAAATATAGTAAACCAAAATTTATGATAGGCTCCGATGAGTATCAATGAAAAGCATCATGGTATCACCGAGAATAATCATTGTATCAACGAAACAACATCATGGTATAAGCGAGAATAGCCATGGTATCAACGAAACAACATCATGGTATCACCGAGAATAATCATTGTTGTTGAAGCTATATATGGCTCACTCTACTGAACTTGGTCTCACCTATATATTTGTATCTTGTCCTCAATATGAATCAGTCTTTGGGAGCGTATTAAGTTTGTCTCTTGTCTCGTCTCTCTCTCTTTCTCTCTACATCTCAACATGGTATCAAAGCGGTAACGATCACGCGTCGATTCAATTCATGGTGACACAACAGTATGTATATGCGATTCGCATGTAAGATTCAAAATTGCTACAAATTTTATTTTCGAGCGTTGATTCTTGTTAACTGTGGTTGTTTTGTGTTAAGAAGAATATGATTAGTGTTTTATGTGGCATTTATTTCTAATCAATCTAATCGTTGATTACATTTTCTTGTTGATGACACCCTGAACTTCATCTCAATTTTTCTTGTTGTTCTGCTCAAAATTTGGAGAAACGAGAAAAGCGCAATGGAGCATAGCGCAATGGCACTTTTCATCCAAAACTTGTTCGTCTCCTCGAGCTCTTCGATTTGAGTTCTAGGTTTGCGTCAATCGGAGTTCACAGCAGAAAGTTATGCTGTTTTTACTGCAATTGAGCTTGACGCAGCTTTCTTCGTCCTACTTCTTCGTGAAGCGTCCGCGATTGTTTTTCTTATTTTGTCGTTAACTTTTTTGAGAAGATTTAGCTTTTTGCTATTCGTATTGTGGCCGTCAATCTTGCGTCTCATGCCACTCTATTTTGAGGACTCGTTTATTATTAACGTCTCCTTTACCCTGCCTTTTTTGGATGACGTCTCTCACATCTTTGGACGTTCCTTGAGCATCCTTCTTACGTTTATCGTTGACAGAACGCAGTACTCATATCTCTCTCATTCTCAATTGCGGCCTTCACCATATGTGGTGTGCAGATTCTTCTATCTTATCTTATACGTCTTCTCGCAACAAGATATGGCTATGAATATTCTCGTCAACGGCTTTCCTTCTGGCCAGCGTTCTATTCCTCCTTTCCAAGGTCAAGGATTTCCAGGCTGGAAAGCAAATATGTTGTTAATTCTTGAAGGCGATGAACTCTCCGATGTTGTTCTTGGAAATCGTGTTTGTCCGCCTCAGCCTGTTGATACGGATAATGATAACGTGCTTATCACTGAAGGACCTATATTTGAAGATTGGAATGTTGCCTATATGGATTGGCAACGATGTGATAAAGCAGCTCGTCGGTATATTCTTTCTGCTCTTACTGATTCCCTTTTGCTTGATATGTATGAACTGCCTACTTCCCACGACGTATGGAAGTACCTTATTGCAAGCTTTCAGAAGAAATATGTTACAGAAATACTCTATTTGAGAGGGTTGCTTAACAAGTTACAATATGAAGTTGGTATTGCCATGACGAGACATATTGAATCTTTCAAATCTATTATTAATCAACTTGCTGCTGCCGGTGATCCTGTTCCACAAAAGCAACTGATTACACTTCTCCTTGATACGGTGAAGGACTCTTCTTATGATAACATTGTTACTATTCTCTCTAATAAAGATGGTCTTGATTTCGACCAAGCTTGCATGTCTTTAATTGAATACTCTCAACGTCAAGAACGTCGGAATGCTAGTCACGATACAGCTATGATTTCACAAGAGGAGACTGAGTCACAACAGATGGAACGTGCTTTTTATGCTTGAAGGCGTCCATTTCAATGAGGAAACCGCAGAGGTGGCCATTGCGATAATATTTTCTCTTGTCTCAAATTTCCTAATAAGCAATGTTCTTACTGCAACATAAATGGCCATACTGAAGATGATTGTTGGGAATGTCAATATGATGAAGAACACAATATTACCACAAAACAACCACGTTTATATAGAGACTCTTCTTCTTCTTCTTGTGAATATTGTGGATGATCTGATCATCCCATTCATATGTGCTATAAGGGTCGATTCGACACAGATCGGAATAGAGCATATGCTACTGAACATTGAAACAACATTGTACCAGAAACAAGCTGCATCCTATGTTTAGTTGCTCCAGACAGAATACTTCATGTACGTGATGGATCACTTTTTATTGTCGATTCTGGTGCTATAGGAAATATGACATATTAGTCGAAGTGGCTCCATAACTATCATCCACTGCGAGTTCAACGTGTTGTTTATCTTGCTGATGATACTACTTGTCAAGTAAAGGGTATTGGAGACCTATATCTTGGTACCTTATCTTCTTCCACTCGAATTTTGCGAGGAGTATTACATGTACCAGATCTTTAACGTAATCTTCTTTCAGTTGCTAGACTTGTTGATCTTGGTCTGTTTGTTGGATTTGATCATACCAAATGCCGAATTGAGAAATATGGACAGACTATAGCCACTGCTCCTCGAAATGGTAATTTGTTTGAACTCTCTCTCAACGATGCTGTAGCAAATATTCTCACTGCTCCAGGTGATCATGATTGCAAAGTATGGCATCACCGTTTTGTTCATACTGATTTCTCAAAACTCCTTGATCTTCAACGTCGTGATCTTGTTCATGGCATGGATCTTAAAGCCCATCCCCATATGGGAATTTGTGAATTTTATGCTCTTGGGAAACATAATCGTAAACCCTTTCCTCTTTCAAATACAACTCATTCTCATGACATATTGGATCTTGTTCATACTGATATATGTGGACCTCTACCTTCTTCGAGATCACAATATCGCTACTTCATTACTATCATTGATGATTTCTCAAGGTATACGACTGTATTTCTACTTGGACAAAAATCTGAAGCCTTATCTGTTTTCAAACAATTCCACAAGGCTGCGGAACTTCAAACTGGTCGTCGCCTTAAGAAGCTTCGTAGTGACAATGGAGGCGAATATGTTTCTCGAGAGTTTGTGAGTTACTGTGCTGACAGTGGAATTCGTCATGAACACACTATTCCATATTCGCCTCAACAAAACGGTGTTGCTGAACGAAAGAATCGCACTATTCTCAATGTTGTAAGATGTATGCTGATTCATTCTAGCTTTTCTCGTGTTTTCTGGGCTGAAGCTACTTTGACAGCAGCATTTATTCAGAATCATCTTCCTACTACTACACTCTCTGGTAAGATACCCATCATAGCATGGACAAGTGACATTCCTTCTATATCTCATTTTCGAACCTTTGGATGTATTGCTTATATTCATGTTCTCAAAGAAACAAGAACAAAGCTTGATGCTCCTGGTCATAAAGTTATTTTTATTGGATATTCTGACACTTCCAAAGGCTACAGATTCTATGACCCTTCCTCCAAGAAAGTAATTGTGAATCGTGATGCTACTTTTAACAAACAGCTTATGGGAGGCTCATGGTCCATGGATGATTTTGATGATACTAAATCATTGCTTCAGGATTTTCCATTTCTTTCAAAACATGAAACTCTTCCTATAGAGCAACTTTCCTCTTCACAACCATCCATTCCAAATGTTGCCAATGATGATATTGATATTTTTGTTGATCTGCCTATTGATTTTGAACATGGCTCATGTCATGTTTATGATGATGATATTGCTGATAATATTTTTTCTACTTATGAAGATCCCGTTACTTATGATGAAGCTATCTCTTCACCACAAAAGGATCAATGGGAAGAGGCTATGGAAGTAGAGTACGATTCTCTTATCTCTAAAGGTACATGGATACTAACTGAATTACCTCCTGGTCGTACAGCTATTAAATGTAAGTGGGTGTATAAGACAAAAGTAAAAGCAGATGGATCTTTTGACAAGTTCAAGGCGCGTTTAGTTGCAAAAGGTTACTCCCAAGTAGCTGGTGTTGATTATAAGTGTTCGAGTTTTATTGGCATTTGCTGTTCAATTTGATTTAGAAGCTCATCAAATGGATGTGCGAATTGGTTTTCTTAATGGTGACTTGGAAGAGGAAATTTATATGGAACAACCAGAAGGGTTTGTTATTCCAGGTAAAGAAGACCTGGTCTCAAACAAGCTTCGCGAGCCTGGTATACAAAATTTGATCTTTTTCTCACCTCTAAAGGATTCATCTCTTTCTCGTTAGACCCCAACTTCTACATGAAACGCCAAGGTAGCAGTTTTGTGATTCTTGCTCTTTATTTGGATGATACCATCCTTGTTTCCAATGATTTGGGATTTCTTCAGCAAGTCAAAAAGTTATTGTCTTCTGCATTCGATATGGTGGATCTTGGAGAGATTCACTCTTGTCTTGGCATTCAAATCCAACAGAACCCTACAAAAGGTATTTTATTCCTTCGACAGTCAAAGTTTATTGCAGATACTATTCAAAAATTTGGTATGGAATCTGCACATTCAGCCAACACACCTTGTCTTGCGAGCTCTACGAAGAATACTTCTGAGAATGGCGGTCAACTTGTCACAAATCAACCTTATGCTAACTTGATTGGATGTCTTCAGTTTGTTGGCATGAACACTCGTCCTGATATTTTGTTTGTTGTTAATTATCTTGGACAACATCTTGCATGTCCTTCTCTTAAGCATTGGTCTGCTTCAAAGTGTGTATTGAAATACTTGAAAGGCACTACAGATTTTGGTTTAGTCTATCGACGACAACTCACATCGGATTCTATGCAATCTCTTTCTCTTTTGGGTTACACAAATGCAGACTGGGAAAGCTCACATTTATCTATGCGATCTACTAGTGGAAATTGCTTCTTTATAAATGGTTGTCTTGTTTCTTGGACCAGCAAGAAACAACGCTTTGTTGCAGTTTCTACGACTGAGTTAGAATATATTGCGGCATCACTTGCAGCTCCTGAGTTGATTTGGCTTCGACAAATGCTGGTTGATATTGGTCACTCTCCTCTTTCTAGCACACCCTTACGGTGTGACAACCAAAGTGCTATTAGTCTTGCAAAAGACTATGTTCAACATAATAAGTCAAAGCACATTGATGTCCATTATCATTATGTCAGGTATGAAGTACGCAAACGAACCATTATGGTTGAACACTGTCCAAGTGACCAGATGATTGCAGACATTTTGACCAAAGGCCTCAATGAGTCACGTTTCATCCTCTAGCTTTGTACATATGACATTGTAATCTTTTAGGTACCATGCACTATGCACACTCCACATTTGCACCTTGTGATATCTAAGTCACTTGAATATTTGTACATAGATGCACAATTCACTTTCACATCATCAGCGCTGGTTCATATTTCACATTGTATAGGGGCTTGGGTTTTTCCCTTGAACTCCCCAAGGATTTTTTCATCCAAAGCTAGAGACCTTTGTTTGAGTGGGGGTGTTGGAGCTATATATGGCTCACTCTACTGAACTTGGTCTCACCTATATATTTGTATCTTGTCCTCAATATGAACCAGTCTTTGGGAGCGCACATATATGGTGTGTCTCTTGTCTCGTCTCTCTCTCTTTCTCTCTACATCTCAACAATTGTATCAACGAAACAACATCATGGTATCACCGAGAATAACCATGGTATCAACGAAACAACATCATGGTATCAACGAAAAAAGATCATGGTATCATCAAGAATAACCATGGTATCAATGAAACAACATCATGGTATCACTGAGAATAACCATGGTATGAACGAAATATCATCATGGTATCACCGAAAATCATCATGATCAAAGTACTAACAAAACATCATGATGGTACCATCAACATCACTATGGTATCAACAAGAGATTATTAATAAAACGACGTAGACTATATCTCTAGAAGAATAATTATACCAAAATCAATGAAGGCATATATCATATAACAAAAGATCATGTACCATCAATACCTCGACGGAATGTGGACGATCATCAATGGCTCAATTGAATCAAAACGATATTCATGACAGATATCCATGGAAAGATCTATAGACATTTGATATCTTGAAATATAGATATCCAAGAATAAATCATCAGTAAATGTCTCATAACATATTAGACAGCTTGAAATAGTATAGACTTTTGAGAGCATATATCTATAACACTGATTCGGTTTGTAACTGTCTTTTACAGTAAATTTACGTCAGTAACAAATATATGATTGATGAAGAGAAAAATATGATTTATAAGTTTTCAATCAGGAGGAAAATGAAAAGCAAAAAGCAAAATTTGCTTTTTAAACATGTTCCTAGTCTGAGAACGATAACCCAAAATCGATGCAGAATTTAGAGAAACTTTCTTTTGCAAAGTTGTAGACCACATTGATTCCGCTGGCTCTGACAAGTAGTTTCTACAAAATAGTTTTCAATTAGGAGATAAATCAAAAACAAAAAGCAAAAATTTCTTTTCAAACATGTATGCAGTCTGCGAACGATAACTTAAAATCGATGCAGAATTTAAAAAAAAATTCTTCTACAAAGTTCTAGACCACATGGATTATAATACCTTACACGGGCTGCTTTTGCAAAATCGTTTTTTATTAGGAGAAAAAATGGAAACAAAAAATGAAAGTTTCTTTATAGACATGTACGTAGTCTGCGAGAACGATAAGTCAAAGTCAGTGCAGAATTTGGAAAAACTTTCTTCTACAAAGTTGTAGAACACATCGATTCCAGTGCTTCACGAGTGTTGTTTCTGTAAACTCGGTTTCAATCAAGAGAAAAATTGAAAACAAAAAGTGAAAGTCGGTTTTCAGACATGTATGCAATCCGCGAACGATAACTCGAATCGGTGCAGAATTTGAAAAAAGTTTCTTCTGCAACGTTGTAAACCACATCAATTCCAATGCCTCGCACGGGTTGTTTTTGCAAAATCATTTTCAACTAGGACAAAAAATGAAAACAAAAAGCAAAAGCTTCTTTTCAGACATGTATACAGTCCACGAAGGATAACTCAAAATGGGTGCAGAATTTGAAAAAAGTTTCTTCTGGAAAGTTGTAGACCACATTGATTGTGGTGCCTTATGCGGAGTTGTTTTTGCAAAATCGGGTAGTTTCTGCAAAATCGTTTCTAATTAAGAGAAAAATTAAAAACAAAGACGTCCTACTATGATACCATGTTGAGAGAGAAAGACAGAGCACAGAAATAGAACCCCAAAGTGTGTGGAATACACACATTAAATGATGTATATATAGAGGAGACCTAGGTGCTATATATAGAGAAGCCATATATGAGTAGCTTTACATATAAGCTCAACAGTTACTAGGCCATTAAATGTTACAAGAAGGTAGAGAAAGAGAAGAATAGAGAGGTGATACGCAGAGTGTGCAACCCCAAATTGTGTAGAATACACACCCAAGGTAATATATGTATAGAGTAGACCTAGGTCTATATTTAGAGTAGCTTCACATTTAAGTTCAACAAAAGACACGTCGGAAGAGCACTTCAAGGACTACAATTTTAGATCATAATCTCCAATCTGTGATGACCTCAAGAATACTCCTTTTTAGCATCATCAAGGCATATGTTGTTCCTTTAAAGCCGCATCTGACATACATTAATTGTAGAACTAGCTTGTTGGAAAGCCCTAAACACTCATCGTTAATCAGGTAAGCATCAATTAAGCTCAATGAGCATCTTCTTGGTATCTTTCTTAGCATGGGAGAGGAGCTGCACGACAATGGATGACATTCCTAGGGAGAAACCTTGTAAAAGGGAATAAGTTGTCAATAGAACTTCTACATGGTAGTTCACCTCCTAATAAGCCTCTTGATCAGCTCTCACTGGCTCAACAAGAGGAGATTATGACGCATGTGAATTAGCTTGTGAAAAAGGATGCTTAAGGCCGCAAGTAAACTCCTATGCTTAGCCACCATCCCTCAAACAACCCCTCTAGCCAATCCTCCTTTCCTTGTGGATAAAGTTTTTTTTTTTCCAATTTGATATCGTTTAGCAAATTTAGGGCACTAGGTGTACCAAATGGACAATTTTAGCTATTCACAGGATAATTTTTTAGCCTAATTTTCCATCATCTAACATATGCAGGTCATCTGGAGAACCTTTTGTACAGTTGATTATCATCAACTTCAACCATTTAAATAAAATAAATGTAGAAAAATATAGACATTAAGTTTAAATTCATTGACAGATATGCCCTGTAGCGTTCCTGCAAAATGAGCTAAATTACACAAACAAAAAAACTTGTTTCAAGTTTACATAGAGCGACAGAAGATACATGATTGTATTTATCACAAAGTGCAAATACATTGAGTTCCAAAGAAAACTTGATTCTAGTACAAGGGTTCCAAAGCGAACTTGTTTCCAATAAAACGGTTAGTTACAAAAAAGGGTCTGACATCAGAAAGTATCACTCATGTCCTAGGTGACATGCTAGTTGCATGTCCTTGGTCATGATTGTTACACACTTAGCATGGACAACACATAAGAACGTGTCAAAAGAGAGACTGACCAAATAGGTCTATGCAACCTCTTGGTCTGACTCGAGGGCAGCAACAGACATCCAAAGCTTTGTGTTGTATCTTTGTAGAACCTCTTTAAATGTCCATGCAAATGGTAATTTCTCCATAAGCAGGTCTGTTGTCTTTTGGTGATGTCGGATTTCATCAAATGCTCTACAAAAGCATCGTGCTCTTTGAGGTCGATGTTGTGGGGGGCTCTGAGCTCCTTGTGGCTCTGCTCTTTGCAGGTTCTTGTAGAATCTCAACTTGCAATGGCGCTTGGGAGGTGGTTGGGGGGCATCTTCATGAGAATCATAATATTTATCATCACTGCTTCACTCATCATTGTTAGGTTGATTAGAGACATGGCCCCCATTTCCCTGGGTAGTGACTTGCCGATCACATTTTGGTGACTTGGGCCGGAAGGCATCGCGCCCATCCCTCTTGGCAATGTCTTTTAACCCACCCTCTGATTCACTAGGATGTCGTCCCCTTCCCACGATGGATTCTTATTGGATGTGTCCGTCTCTATGCATTCAGGGCGGGGTTAGCTAGCTCTTTTGGTTCTCTATTTACAAACATCTTCTGCCTTCTGTGCACCTCGTTGGTCTTTGGATTCTTCTTTGCAGTTGTTTTGGTCCTTGCCATCTAGAAAGTGCGTTTGGGAGGCTTCCTAGAGCTTGTGGTATTCAGTGAGGGAGGGAGTGTTCTGTGTTTGTGATGGGGGGAGGGGGTTTTCCTCTTGATATAGGGTGGACATATAAGTGTGGGTTCACATGGTGGAAAAGAGACGCTAAAATCACAAGTAAATAATCTTTTGAATTACAAAATCACGTGAAAGTATAGAACTATTCAAACACACAGAGCTATACGTCTACTTGAAAATTTGCATAAACAATCAAACAATGTCTACGCAATTTGCAAGTACATTTATTGCCTCCTAGCCTAGACTTTTCCCACCGTGGTCCTTCATGCTTGCCACTCTGCATGCCATACTGGACCTTGTGAGGATCAGTAGTACTCTAAGGAACGAGCATGGGCTAGTCGAGAGGCTTCTTTTGCTAAGCACGATGACCTTGCACGTTCAATCGACACTTTGCGTCCAAAGGTGGTACGATAAAATCAATTCGACATTTCCTGAAGATAGAATGAGCGCACTAAAACCCCTCCATGTCTTGTATTCTTGAAGTGGGTTTTTCTCTAGATGCAGGGTGGACATATAAGTGTGGGTTCACATGGTGGAAAAGAGCCACTAAAAGCACGAGTAAATAGTCTTTTGAACTACAAAATCAGATGAAAATAGAGAACTATTCAAACACACAGAGCTATATGTCTACTTGAAAATTTGCATAAACAATCAAACAATGTCTACGCAAATTCCAAGTACATTTATTGCCTCTTGGGCTAGACTTTTCCCACCGTGGTCCTTAATGCTTGCCACTCTGCATGTCGTACTGGACCTTGTGAGGATCACTAGTACTCTAAGGAACGAGCATGGGCTAGTCGAATGGCTTCTTTTGTTAAGCACGATGACCTTGCACGTTCAATCAACACTTTGCGTCCAAAGGTGGTACGATAAAATCAATTCGACATATCCTGACGATAGAATGAGCGCACTAAACCCCCCTCCATGTCTTGTATTCTTGAAGTAGGCACCCCTAGCATAGTAGTGTGACTTCTCCATACCTTGCGTGCTCCAAATATATAATGAACCATACATGTTCATAAAGTATGCACCATGTGCATAGAGGATGTGTTGCCCATAAAGCTACAACATATTGATGATAAAAAATAAAGCATAGTATGAACAAGGCAGAATGGAAAGCACTCACCATATAGTGTGTAATGTTTATTTCAACCCATGCAATGACAACCGCCTTTGTGAACTCCGCCACCAAATTTTGGATTGTTCTTCTACGCAACACTCGAGGTATCGGTCCCACGAAAATCTATTGAATTTAGAATCCCTTCTACTTTTGAGATAGCATCAAGCGACCTCTTTGCAGGCTCCATTATGAAGACATAATCAAATAGGAAGCTTAAATAAACGATCAAAGATGCGCATAAAAGCATGAAGTGTGCACATTAGGAAGAGAATGGGGTCTAGGAGGGCTTATTTATTTCATAGTTTAAGGGAGTCAAACCTTTAGTATTATAAAAGCAATCAGAGGACAAATTTTGAATTCAAACACACAAAATGGCTAGTATATTTCAATTCAATTTTTTTCCCAAAATCAAAATTAAAATCTAGTGGGAAAAACCATATCATGTAACATATCTACGGAAAGAGCTTGGCGTCTAGATTACAGACCAGATATAATCTCTGCTCAAATTGGAGATTATATATAGGAGTTATGGAAGTCCAAAAACCATAAAGTTGTCCACCCCCTTTTTTGGGGAGAAAAGTACATCCTTTGACCACTCTTACACCTCTCTTGCACACCCACCATTCTTGCACACATGTCATGCATCTATTTAAATGCTAATCACCGCCATAATCTCATGGAAAATAAAGAGGCACTCCTATACCCCATCCTCTTCCTAATGAAAAATGCACATTTTTGAGAGGGAAGTTAATTATAGAGTTCCACTGTTCACTGTCTTTTATGGCATGATTGGACTCCCCTAGCATAGGACATCGTAGCACCAAATGCTCCCACACACGTGTAATTTGTGAAATTTCCTCTTCCTCTATTTCATCGACCATTGCAATTTTGTGTGCATTTCCCTTATAGCCCTTAATGCAGAATGGACAAGGATATACAGCTCCAGCCCCTTGTTTTCACCTTACAATGTACTTGATTGTTTTCAAATCACCACCTAAGTGCTAGTCAACTTCAAACTCCGCTGTGTCATCTACTTGGAGTTTTTCCCTAGCTAGATGTGCCTTAATGAAATCTGTTATCCACGAAATGCGTTCAAAAATCCAAGCAAGCATTCCATGGGTCTCCTTGGGAACCTCAATAGCACCAAGCCACCAAATTTATTTCTTCCACTGCACATCGAAAGATGGTGCACAATATTCGTTCATAGTTGTACACTTTGCATGAAATAATACCTCGTTTATGAGAGTAATACTCATCCTTTCTAGTCTTCATTTCTTCACGATCTGATACTTGTCTAGATTGAGCACAAACACCAACTTTGAACCTATTAGTGGAAAATGTCCAAAATAACATATAGTTTCAAAAAAAAGACTATGCATTACTAAAGCCTCATCATTAAGTGTACACATTAAAAGGGAATCATTGCCATTTGAAGACATCTTAGATCAACAAAAATATTATTTGACATTGAGTAAGGAAATCCCTTATCCACCCTCTTTGCACATACGCTTGCATTGGTACCTTTTCTTACTCCTTTTGACCGCTTGGTAAAGATGGATAGATGCATTATCTCCTTTGTGTGCAAATAGCCTCTAATATGAAAGTACAGATCCTCGTTTGAGGCCTTCTTAGAAATATTGACCTTAAGTGGTATAGGAAAAGTATTCTCAAAAATTCCTCTTTCCCTTAAAGCATCCTTAAGGAGACCATATAAGGCAATGTAGCCCTTAGTACTAATTCCCACTTCATCACAAGCCTTCTGTACATCAACATCGCTCGCAAGATTTGAAAACTTTTGCATCACCTCCTTTGTGAGAGTATTGTTTAAATTTTTTGCATTTGGTGCTCATAGAAGGCCTACGACATCCAATATCTTGAGGCACAAACTCAATAAATGGATGCCATCCTTGTGGGTGTGGCCACCACACAGCTCTTGGATAAAATTCCTACAAGAATGGATAAAAACATTACCACAAAAGAAATTTAAAGCATAGATGGGAGTGTAGCAAAATGCACCTTGTAGCTATAACCCTTCTTTTTTTAGCACCACCTTCGGGGGCTAAAGTCTCTATGGCATTGAAGCTTCTCTTACGTTCCCTTGTACCTAAGGGCGTCTTTTTAAGATGCAAGATCGTATCTTCAATATTTTCAATCTTAGCATCCTTCTCTTCTATCTGTAGCTTAAGATTTTTTACTTCCTTCTCTGCATGAACGATCCTTTCGTGCAATTCGCTAGTGGTATGGGAAAGAATTTGACATTGATGCAAAGAACAGCATGCGCTATTAGCTCCAATAGTCGACAATCGCTTGCAATATCCAAGAATTCCTTGCTCCCCTCTCTCTACATATTGTAAGAATGAAGCAAGGTTATTGAATGTTGGATACACATTGATGGTTGGATCATTAGGGTAGAGGCATCCATGCACCCAAAGGTGGGCACACGTGAAGCATGTAGGTGTCATTCATCTTTCATTTAGAGATCCATTGTATGCAATTAAGATCTTCAAAATCCACTTGCATGGACCTATAGTGGATCAACAAGTTAAAGACAAAGCCACCAATTATGGACATCGCTCGTGATGACGTTATTTTATTCACTTGCCATGGTTTGTAACATGGATCATCCAATGCTCATTTCATGTTTTTGGAATGGTGGCCATGTAGAGAAGGGGATAAAAGATTGCAATGCAGCTCATTTCATGTTTTTGGAATGGTGGCCATGTAGAGAAGGGAATAAAAGAGTGCAATGCACATGGAAGTCAACTTACCACTAGCAATTATGTGACCACTAAAGGAGTAGTAGAGCTTTTGCACAGTAACATTTTGCAAGTAATTAATGCTCTTCTTCAGACCTTGAGGTATCTACATGCACACGACTATCTCTACAATGACATACACTCTTGCAACATGATGCTTCATTTTGGACAGAAGGGGGTCTATGCAGGCATTGTGGATTGGAGTCATGTACAAAGACCAAAACAGCGGCATTATTTCCTCCACTCCGCAACTTTCAAATAGAAACTAGAAATCAAAGAAAGAGATATTTTTCATGGGCCTCCCAGAATGCATATCTACTAGTCCCCCTCCATGGAAATATTCTCCACATTTCATACTCGTAAACAACTCTTAAAGTGCATGTTGGTGCCTCAAAAGAAAAACAAAAGTGATTGCTTAAGCAATGTACTTACCCACCTTGAGAGTGGCAGGTGAAACAATCCCTTAACTCAACCTAACGCTTTTGATCTTTCTCGCTGTCTAAATGGTGGCCATAGAGAGGGCTATGACATTGTAATGATTTTTGGTCTATGACCAGCTGATGATTTGATTGTTGTCTTTTATCTAGTTGAAAATGTAAATTGTATAATTAATCAAGTTATCTTGTGTCTTTTCTATGACATGGTGATAGATATTTTGTCTCTTTTTTGCACCATGATTAAATTATCTTGTATTTTTCTTTCAAGGTTATAAGTAGGTGAACATCAAGTAGTATAGCATGACTATCTTTCATAATTTTCAAGTAATCACACCGGGAAAAACTTATAGGACTTAAGTCACACATCTTCGTCCGCTTGAAAAACACCAGCGATATCATCTACTTCATCCATATTAGAGCATTCTGAAGCTATCTCCCATTCCATATCATCATCATTATAGCCATGGGTTTAGAAGACACCATAGTGCTTTTGTGTTGCTCTTGTTGCAATGTTCACTGGCTTATGGATAAATCTCATGTTGCAGATCTCTCACAGTTTCCACTTGATGCTGCAATAGATAAAACCTTTACTGCAATGTGTTGCAGATCCACTTTCTTTCACCATACTCCTTCCATTGTATAGGCACACTTGTGTGTGAAATGGCATATATATGCCATGGATCCTGGAACATACCAGCTATGTTAGCATAATCAACTCGCTGATGAAAAGCGATTTCCCCATCCTCCTGTCCCAACAGTTAAGAGCACACTGTTTTGAAGTCGGTCATGAATTTTTTGTTGGCCGATTGTTGATGCATTCAAGATTTGGGATCCAATACAAATGAAACACCATGCAATGGCATGTGCAACTGCACCGTCGCATGTTGGCAACTGCGATTATGGCAGCTTTGTTCTTTGCACCAATTATGCCAACATGCTCTATTACTTTGCACAATGCCTATGACATGTACCAATAAACTTGACCAAAGAAGAAATGGTTTTTCCGGACTAACAATCCTCTCTACATTGCGCCAAAAAATTGTCAAGTTTACAAAAAATTGTGTGTGAAATGGCATATATATGCCATGGATCCTGGAACATACCAGTTATGTTAGCATAATCAACTCGCTGATGAAAAGAAATTTCCCCATCCACCTGTCCCAACAGTTAAGAGCACACTATTTTGAAGTCGGTCATGAATTTCTTGTTGGCCGATTGTTGATGCATTCGGGATTTGGGATCCAATACAAATGAAACACCATGCAATGGCATATGCAACTGCACCGTCGCATGTGAAGGAGTACGAGCGGAAGTGCGATGCGAGAGAGAGAGTGCGAGAAGAAGAGCACGACGATATGGTGAACTCGCTCTACTGTAATGTGTAGAGCATTGTGAGTTCTTATTAGGTTTTTACAAAAGAATATGTGTACATACCTAGCGGCCCACCCACTTACCTGGGCGACCACATTGGGCTGTATACCCCAACAACCTCCCACTTAAAGTCCAATGTGGTACTTTAAGTGTGAGAGAAGCTACTATACAAGCTAATATACAAGAGATGTAGAGAAGTGATGTACTAACCTACACCTAACTGCTTGCAAAAATGCGCAAAGCTCTCTGAGGGAAGTCCTTTTGTAAGTAGATCAGCAGGATTTTCTGTGGTGTGAACTTTGACAAGCTGAAGTTTCTTATCCTCGAGCATTTCCCTTATGAAATGATACTTCACATCCACATGCTTTGTCTTTGAGTGATAAACTGGATTGCGAGCCAATTGTATAGCACTTTGACTATCACAATATAACACAGGCATCTCTTCTTTGATTCCCAAATCTGTTACTAGTCGATTAAGCCAAATTGATTCTTTGCATGCCTCTGATGCTGCAACATATTCAGCCTCTGTAGTAGACTGACTAACACAATCTTGTAATCTAGAACGCCATGATACTGCTCCCCCAACCAATGTAAAGACATACCCTGACGTAGACCTTCGGTTGTCTAAGTCACCTACATAGTCTGAGTCTGTAAAACCCTTTACACTTAGCTCCTGACTCCCATAGCATATACGCATAGTCTTTGTAGCTTTCAGGTATCTCAATATTCCTTTCACTACCTCCCAATGCTTCTTGCCTGGGTTTGACATGTATCGACTTACTACTCCCACTGCAAATGCAATGTCTGGGCGAGTAGCAATTATTGCATACATCAAACTACCCACTGCGGACGCATATGGAATCTTATCCATTTCAGCCTATTCTTCCTCAGACACAGGACAATCTTGTTTGCTAAGTTTCACAGATGGTGGCAATGGAGCACTCAATGCCTTTCCCTTCTCCATATTGGAAAGTTGCAAAACCTTGTCAATATACTCTGTTTGAGATAACCAAATCAACTTCTTGGATCTGTCTCTCTCAATGCGCATACCAAGTATATGACTTGCCTCACCCATGTCTTTCATGTCAAACGATTTCGCCATCTTTGACTTCAAAGGTGAAATTTCTTCCAAGTGCTTGCTAGCAATCAACATGTCATCCACATACAAAATAAGAATCAGCCAACTGCCATCCTTAGCCTTCTTTGTATATAGACAGTGATCGAACTCACTACATTTGTAGCCTTGAGAAAGCATAAACTTGTGGAATTTATGGTACCATGTCCTCGGTGATTGTTTTAAGCCATAAAGACTCTTTAACAACTGGCATACCCAATCTTCCTTGCCTTTCTCAACAAACCCTTCTGGCTGTTGCATGTAAATTTCCACATCTAAATCACCATGCAAGAACGCTATCTTGACATCCATTTGGTGCAACACCAAATCTAATATGGAAACCAATGCAAGAAAGCATCTCAATGTAGTCATCTTGACCACCGGAGAGAAGACTTCATCAAAGTCAATGCCTTGTCCTTGCTTAAAGCCCTTGGCAACAAGCCTTGCTTTGTACTTTGGCTGACTATCATGAGCGGTGATCTTATACCTGTAAACCCATTTACAAGGTAGAGCCTTTTTGCCTTGTGGTAATTTAACTAGCTTCCATATCTTGTTTTTATAGAGAGATGTCATCTCTAACTGCATGGCCAATTGCCAATTCCCGGAGTCCTTCATTTGCACTGCTTCCTTGTAACATGAAGGCTCATTGCAATCAGTCAACATGACATAGTTCATAGATGGAACAAACCTATCAGGAGGTCGCGTGACACGTCCAAATCTACACACAATAGGTGGCTCAGGCTCAGCCACAACCTGTGGTTCCACTCTATCCTGTCCTTGCTCCTCTTGAGCCCTGACATTTTGTCTTGCACGTGCAGGTCCATATTCTTGGAGGACAACTCTTCTAATCTCCTCAACCCTCTCTCGTTTAGAATGATATTTGGATTCATTAAAGTGAACATCATTGCTGCGGACAACCTTTCTGGATTCGGGATCCCAAAGTCTGTACCCCATCTCACTAGAATTACCATAGCCTAGAAAGATGCACTTTCTACTCTTTGGCTCAAGTTTGTTCCTAAATTCCTTTGGAACGTGAGTATATGCCTCACAGCCAAAGACTCTAAGATGTTTGTATGAGGGCATTTTGCCTGACCATACCATCTCTGGCACTAAATCCTTCTGCAAAACCTTGCTAGGAGATCTATTTACAATATGAACAACTGTTGATACAGCTTCAGCCCAAAACCCATTTGGCAGTTGTGCATTAGACAACATACTTCTGACCTTCTCTTGTATGGTCCTATTCATCCTCTCAGCAACACCATTTTGAGGAGGATTGTAAGGACCAGTAAGTTCACGTTTTATACCTTTTGACCACAAAAGTCCTGAAAGGCCTTTGAAACATACTCTCCACCATTGTCAGTGCGTAAACATTTAAGCTTCTTGCCACTCTGGTTCTCCACAAGTGTCACAAACGTTTTGACAACACTAAACGCTTCATCCTTGTGCTTGAGAAAGTAAACCCATACTTTCCTCGAGTAATCATCTATAAATTTCATAAAGTAAGAAGCTCCCCCTAGAGATAGTTAGGCATAGGTCCACACAAATCACTATGAACAAGTGCCAACTGTGTATCTCTTCTACTGCTTCTATGCTTATGTGGCTGCTGTGTTTGCTTACCATACAGACAATGTTCACAGAATTCAAATCATTAAATGAAAATCCAGGAAAATAACCAGGACGAGACAAGATTTCCATTTCCTTCTTGGACATATGTCCTAACCGGCTATGCCACAAAGAAACGTTCGGCTGCTCGGTTACATTGATTACATTTTTAGAGACATTTGATACATAAATCATGTAAAGTCCTCGAGACTTTACTCCATGTGCTACTGTCATAGAACCCTTGGATATCTTCCACATGTTCTGTCCAAAAATGGTGACGTAGCCAGCATCATCAAGTAAACCTGTGCTGATCAAGCTCTTTGTAATTGCGGGAACATGTCTCACATTCTTCAGCGTGAAAGAGGAGCCATTCTGAAACTTCAATTGAACATCTCCAACACCTAAGATCTCACATGTCTACCCATTGCCTAGCCGAACATGATCTTTAGTGGTCACATAAGAAGCAAACCACTCCTTGTTTGGAGACACATGAAGTGATGCCCCTGAGTCTATAATGCATTTCCATCAGATGTTGTAAGAAGAGCTGATTCCATTGTATTCTTCAAGAAGTAGATGTCTCCTGACACTAGACTGTCATCCTCTGCAACAGTGTTTGTCACATTTATTTCTTGAATCTTCACTGAGGACTTGTTCTTCTCACCATGGTCTTCAGCTTTCTCTTTGCCTTTTTCTACTTTCCATTCTCTGCAATCTCTTTTCATGTGACCCTTCTTGCCACAATGGTAGCATTCTATGTCACTCTTGCCTTTACTTGCTACAAGACTGATTCCTCTTTCCACCTTTGTACTTTTCTTTGGTCCTTCCCCTGACAACTAAGGCTGTTCCTTTGCCTTTGTCCATTGTATTTCTATTGGTTTCTTCAGTAAGCAGACTTCCTTCTACACCTGCTATGTTCAAACCATCTGGAGGTGCAGAATTACTCAAAGTTGTGCGAAAAGTGTCCCAACTTTCCGGCAATGTGATCAACAGGAACATAGCTCTAACAGGTTCATCAAACTTGACACCTTGAGCTGACAACTGACTATAGATTGTGTTGAATTCATTCAGATGATTGGACATAGGTGTCCCTTCTTTCATCTTCAAGTCAACAAGCTTCTTAAGCCAGTATACATGTGAAGCTGCACTCTGCTTCTCATAAAGATCACTCAGCTTTAACCATGCTTGATAAGCCGACATCTCGTCTGCTACATTGAAGTAAACACTTTCTCTCGAAGTCAGCATAATGGTAGAAAGTGCTAATTCATCCATTTCGCTCCATTCATCTTCGTCCATATCTTCTGGTTTTATCCCCTTGAGCTTTATAGGTTTTATCTGCTTCTTTTGTACCAACACGTGCCAAATTTTCTTCTTCCACAATGGGAAATTGGTTCCATCCAGCTTCTTGATATTGTAAAGAGCAGTGTCCTGTGATCCAGCCATAGCTACGCTTCACAGTAGTTTACTTTCTTGGGAAAAATTCAGCAGAGTTTCCCCTGTAAACTGACCTCTAAACCAATATCAACCTGTCAAATGAACCAAGAAAGCTTCAGATTCTGCATAAATTTCGGCAGAGTCTCCTTTGTAAAATGGCTCTGGTGTACTAAAAAACAGACCAAAAACAGCTCAAAAAACACTGTCTCTCTGGCACTGTAAGCTGCGGGTAAACCTGTCCTCCACCTGTACTGTCTCTCACTGTCCTGTCACTGTCCTATAAGCATAGACTGCGACAATGCCTCAACGGCAGTAAAGCAAAGATGCAATCCCAATTGTCTAACTCATAGTCAATACATCCTAGCTGCCTATCTAAGGGTGCTCGAGGGATCGCTCCAAGACCTGTATCACCAAAAGGATCTCAAACATCTTTGTAAGAATTTTCTATGTATTCGCTATTGAGTTTGCATGTTTGGTTTTCTAAACGGTTTCATGTACACATATGACTCTTTGTAAGTTACTTGTATTGTACAGTGTATTTTTTTCTACGATCTTTGGTATTTCTCAAGTATTTTTTTTCTACATTGTCTTGTTGCACGACGGGCACACGCATAGACATACACACAACAATACCCAGTTTCTCATAGTACAGAGTGTATATATTTGAGTGATTTTTACAAGGTATATCCAAGGGAAAACTAACACAAGAAGATTTAGAAATTTTCTCATGTAGGAAAACGGAGTCTTTTTCATCAGTGTTTTTCATTCAATGCATAACATAATGAGCTTCTGCTCAAGAGGGACCGCATACCTAGCTAGGTACGATTGGGGGTAGGGGACCACTGGGCCAAAAGTCCCCTACCTCCAATCGTACCTAGCTAGGTATCTGGTGCCTTCCTCAAAGAATCTCATGATGTTGAGGTAAGTCACAAGGTGGGAATTATTGTGAGAATTTGTCCAATTTAACTTCTTGTGGATAACTTAAAATGGATGAATTCCAAGCACTAGTTGAGGCAACAGACCAAATGCAAGAAGTGCTTGAAGCAACAGCTTGTATACACTTCTCAATGATTCCAAATTTTGAGTACGAAGTGAAAAGAATGAGTGCACTTCCTCCCAAGAGATAACATTTTACTAACATGAGCCAAAAGGTCAGGTCAAGGACGTGATGGTTCCAAAAGTTGACGAGTAAAGAGACAAATGAATGAGTTGCTAATGACAATCAGCACAGCATGGTGGCAGAGGCGACGGAGAGGGGGAATTCCACAGCGCTGACGTAGCGAAAGGTGATGCCCTCGCTCGGTGCTAGTGCACCACCGGCCTTCACAACACAGTCGTTCAAGGCTA
The DNA here is from genome assembly GCF_014529385.1 of Adiantum capillus-veneris. Taxonomy (NCBI): domain Eukaryota; kingdom Viridiplantae; phylum Streptophyta; class Polypodiopsida; order Polypodiales; family Pteridaceae; genus Adiantum; species Adiantum capillus-veneris. The sequence goes on along the minus strand of NC_140940.1, from coordinate 60,382,679 downwards.
CCCGATTGAACAGCGCCGGATTGACGAAGCTGTCCGACCCAAACGCGCCGCACGAGACATGAATGTCACGGGAGGAGCAGCCATCGATACACGTGTTGATCATCTGCACCAAGAATTCGGAGGGGCCTACGGGTCCCTGCAACAGAACGATGTCCTCCTCTGCCTTGCACTGCGCTTGTACTGCAAGTAGCTTTCTACAGCCACCGCTTGTAGCCGTCGATGCAGAGACGGCGACATGAACTTTATGCGGCTGCAATATAGCGTTACCTGCAACAGTCGCGTTATTGGCGACGGCAATCTGCAAATTAGGGCACAGAAACATTGCCACAAGCACCACATTAACCCAGAAGATGTTGCAGTGATGGCCTTCTGATGATCCTCGCTGCATCATGACCATAGCTCCTGATCTAATCGTGGTGTTTATACAAAAGCTCACCCAAATTTTCTATTGCACTACTTATTTTGCCCTACAAACTCTCAGTTCCCATATATATAGACCCGGCCAGAAATTATAATTTCCGAAACTTGCAGAATTTGAGCTAATTTTTAATATTTTTACACTATTTTCCTCATAATGCAGGCCTCCGGAGCTATTCCTTTCCCTCTTATTCTCGATCAAGATTTATGAACTTCAAAGAGGCCACCACATCAAGAAAGAAAGAAACGGTGAAACAGTCATAAGAGTGGATTTTTGTCCTTGAGAATTCAATTATTCAAGTGTCTCGGTTTCATTTGTGCACTTTGTTAAGATCGGCACATTGTGTGTGTGTGTGTGTGTGTGTGTGTGTGTGTGTGTGTGTGTGTGTGTGTGAGAGAGAGAGAGAGAGAGAGAGAGAGAGAGAGAGAGAGAGGGAGAGAGAGAGAGAGAGAGAGAGATCAGCATGCTTGGGCCCACCACCTTATTGACATTGTGACAACCCTCTAACATCTTATGAAGGTTGTTATGGCCCTAGCCAACACTCATTGTCTGCATTTCTCTGGTCCCATATACTCAATCTAAAGTGTGTAGATGCGCGCACCTACTGTCAATAACATGTTATGGTACAACCATACAAAAATTGGCATAGCTACAAAAAGGACTTGCAAGCTACTTATTAGAAGGCAATAAATGATGCATATGTGACCATTCGTGAGACATAGTCATTTCAAAAAGGTGCCAATGCATTTGCTTCGTGTGACTATAAATTATTAGCCATGTCCTATGTAACCTCGATGAGACTCATATGTACTAAACCATTCATGAAAAGGGATCTACATAGTGTGGCTAGTTTCTATTGGAGCAATGACACTACAAGAATGGAGGGAAAACCCAACCCATTGGTCAAGGGGCATGAACACCCACTAGAAGCTTACATGTAATTTGATAAAAACTACAATATTTTAAAAAACAACCTCAAAAAAGCTCCTTATGAGTACTTCAAAGTTCTAGATACTATCTTAAAAATCTTGAAGTGTAAGGCTTGTTGCTTCGTTGTCAATGTTAGGGAAACAGTATGGTCTTTCTTCGAGAGACTCTAGGACCAAAAAGTGAGATTCCAAAAGGTTTAAGCACTTTCCAAAAGCCTTGAGTAGAAAGACAATCCCATATGCCACCTTAGATGCATAATTGTGAAGAGTGTGTGCACGAATGTGTGCCTACTTGGTGTGGTGTGCGAGGAAGGAGAACATATAGAGTTTTGGGTTGAGATTTCACTTAGGATTGAAATGCCTCACTATTCGTTATTGAAATGTATTACCAATAAATAGGGAGAAGGTTGGTACGGTCAGTGTGATGGATATCCAACCAGCTCGCACAAACCCTAATCTTTCTCCCTTGAGCACCGACATGGCCCAAGAGGCCTATGTATGTACAACTTGTACAACCATAAAGCATCCAAGTGGTGTCACCGTACACCCATTATGTCCATGCAATGTGAAGACTGCTATGAGGGTAGTCTCTTTGTGAGATCATCCACAGGGTTGTCATCCATATGAACCTTGACTAGCTCCATGCGCTTCGTACCCAATATATCGTGTATCACATGATAACAGACTTCTATGTGTTTGACATAGAGTGAACAAGGGGTTCTTCTCTAATGTAATGACACTCTAACTATCACAATACAACAGTAGAGTTTGAGTGATGTCAAGTTCTCCCACAAGGTGACCTAATCACACAGCTTCCTTGGTAGCATCAGAAATTGCCACATACTTTGTCTCTGTGGTGGCGGAAGATGACATATAGTCTTAGGGACATGATCTCCATGATGACACGGTTACTCTAGGAAAAAGGAAAACATAGCCAGAGGTGGATATTTGACTATCCAGACAACCCGCATAATCCACTTCTATGTAATCCACAATGGATGCATTACTACTCCCAAAGCATAAGCAGTCGTCTATCATACCCTCCACATATCTCAAGATGTGCTTCACTGCTTACCAATCCTTTTTGCTAACCATTCCCACTCCAAACGCAATGCCTAGTCTCATGGCCACCATGGCGAACATAAGTATGTCAATTGCTGAAGAATATGGAAACTTGGCCCCTTTTGATTTCTCAACACCAAACTCTGGAGCATCATTCTTGCTCAATTTTCTAAATGACTGCATTGGGTTACTCAATGAGGCATCCCCCCCTCCCCCCCCCCCCCCCACCTCCCCCTGCCCCTACATTTTAAACATTGCAAGAGCTTGTGAATATACTTTTTGTGTGACAAATCTCCCTTTTGATCTCTCTTGATTCACAACCAAGCAAGTAATACACATCTCTTTAATGTTTCATAGAAATCTATGTGCCAAGGGACTGCTTCAAAATGACAATCTTGTCTTTTGGCTTCGCGACAATAAGCATATCATAAACATAAAGTATCAATATGATAATTGAACTTCAGGGTATACAAGAAACAATCTTCTTGGCTCCTTTCATATCCTTGGGATTGCATTGTTTTAGGCCATACAATGCCTTACATAATTTACACACCAATTCTGCCCTTCTAGGCTTCTTAGCTTTGACTTCAAAATCCTCTAGTTGTTTTCTGTAGAAATCATTGTCAAGACCCCCATGAAGGGAAGCCGTCTTAATGTCTATCTAGACAAGTTCCATGTCCTCAATGGGTACTAGTCCAAGTAGAAGATGGAATTTAGTTAGCTTGACTACCCAAGAGAAAATCTCATCAAGGTCCACATCTTTGTTCATTTTTCTTATATAGCCTTGCAAGGCAAGTCTTGTTTCCCCTCTCATAAATCTATCAGTTAGCAATTTTCATTTGCCATAATCGAGCTGCACTCAGATTGCAGTGCCTCATCTCACTTCATACTATCATCCATCTCAATAGCCTTTTGGTAGTAGGTACTAATTACCAACCAAATTTTAGACTTAAACACGGAGCCGTAAATTTGGAACTTCACATTATGCTCAGACATGAGCAAAGAGAGTCTAGGGAGAGAGACAGAGAGAGACTTGCTACACCCACTTGTTGTGAAGTATTCAAGTTTGTTCAAAAGTAAACTAAGCTGGGAACACCACGCTTCCAATAGCAGAAACTTTTGTGCATTGTAAAAGGGTCATCTGGGAAACTCTCATGCTATGGCAGCCTCCTGTGTATATTGCTACTTAAAGGTGAAAGGCTCCTTTAGCTCTCGAGCCATGGAGCTATACGCAAAAGGGGAAAAAAATCTCATGATATGAAGTTGTTAGAATGAAATTATTTTGTGACCAGGTGATGGGAAAATGAGTCTCGGACCCTCTTTGAAGGTTACAAACAAAGATTAATGAAAATTTCCTAAAATACACTATGTTACTTACGATACACTTTGTTATTGGAACTTTTAAGTCAACCACAACTTTTGTCAAGGACCATAGATTTTTGCACACTAGTGGCATTCTTAAATGTATGCCATGATGCATGTAAAGAACATAGCATGAAAATGGATTTTAATATAACATCAGAATTAAGCCTTTTTTAGGATCAACTGAGTTGAGGATTGTAAGTTCAAGGAATTTTTCTCTCAGCACAGGGTTGGCTTACAATCTATAGGCCACTTTCTGGTGTGTAACCATATGGATCATTCCAAAAGTGTGTACAATCTAGTTGCTCTTCCGGTGTTGTGTAATCACTTGGCTCACTGCGAGGAAGGATTTTAGGATAGACTTATATTCTTACTCGTGTGGTGCAGTAGTATATTTCTCACCACAAAGCTGAGTTAGAATTTAGTGGTCGACTTATGGAGTGCAGTAGGCATGATGCTACACCTCTCACTTCAGAGTGACCTATAGATTTCTCAATTTTAAATCAGGACACATAATCATTTGTACCACATAGAAATGCAAGAGTATTGCTCGTCAAATAGAGAGTGGAGAGATGCATTCTTGATTTCCTCTTCATCTCTGTGTTATGCAGTGTTTATTAATGTGCTTTGGACTCCAAAGACACACCATTCTTCATCACAGGAGATTGTGAAGTTGTCCACTTATGTTTGTGTTGTGAGTTCCGCACACTTCATCAGGGATTAACTTAGGTCACATCATCACTCTTACTACATAGAAAGATGAGGGTTATGCTCGTCTACCTAAGAGTGGAGAGATGCATACCTATGCCCTCTTTATCTTAGCATGATGTGCCTTGCCCTTGTACTTTTTGATCCGTAAAACGCCATTGTTCATCACTAGATGACTTGGTGTTGTCCTGGATGTAGATATGTACAATGTTTAGCCACAATTTGAGATTGTTAAACTGTCATGGTTGTTTTGTGCGTTTCACACACTTCATCAGGGATTAGTTTGATTAAAATATTAATCAACATTACAACAATGTCTAGGACTTGTACAGATCATACCTCACACACGCTGGGTTGATTACATGTACACTTCGATCATTTACGTGTATTCTGCAACGCACATAAGAGGGTCCAGTACTTGTGATGAGCGTCCCTCACACTCTTGACCTCTTCATTCTCTCTCTATCTCTCTCTATATCTCTTTCTTTTTGTTTGTTCTTTGTTTTTTCTTAATCTTTCCATCATTTATTGTATAGTGTATGGTTTGCAATCATAATATAGTATTTTTTGCTACAAATTATGTCACTTGTTTATGCTTTAAGGTCATGACACAATTTTGATAGTTTGCTCTCTCATCTTATATCATTTATGTTTTAAAATTATATCTTACAGATATAGCGGACACCAAGCTGGCGAAACATCAGTGAAAGTTTTCCTTCGAAGTTATAGTACACCACTTTCATCACATGTCAGAGTCTGAGATTTATCGCTCCCTAAACCCTTGTGCAACAGTTGTATAATAAGTTCAAGAGCAAGGAGTAGTTGGAAAGAGCAGCAAAGCAAATGAGAGTGGAAGCCATATCTTTTGATGATACCAAAGAGCTAGGAGATTCCATTAGAATATATCATGTCGCTAGTAGTGCTCTCGGTCTGGATCAGTCTCAGTCCCCCCTTGTATTGCATCTTTTATCAAATACTGCAATCTTCAACATGAAGGCTCCATAGCTCGAAGAAGAGAGATGGGCACATGTGAAGTGTGTAGGTGTCACTCATCTTTCATATAAAGATCGATTGTATGCGACGAATATCTTCAAATTCCACTTGCATGGACCTATAGTGGATCAACAAGTTAAAGACGAAGCCACAACTATGGACATCGCTCTTCACGACGTTATTTATTCATTTGCCATGGTTTGTCACATGGATCATCCAATGCTCATTTCATGTTTTTGGAATGGCGGCCATGTAGAGAAGTGGATAAAAGAGTGCAATGCAGCTCATTTCATGTTTTTGGAATAGCAGCCATGTAGAGCAGGGAATAAAAGAGTGCAATGCAGATGGCAGTCAACCTGCCATTAGCAATTATGTGACCACTAAAGGAGTAGTAGAGCTATTGCATAGTAACATTTTGCAAATAGTTAATTCTCTTCTTCAGACCTTGAAGTATCTACATGCACACGACTATCTCCACAATGACATACACTCTTGCAACATGATGCTTCATTTTGGACAAAAGGGGGTAAATGCAGGCATTGTGGATTGGGAGTCATGTACAAAGACCAAAATAGCGGCATTCTTTCCTCCACTCTGCAACTTACAAACAGAAATTAGAAATCAACATTCAGTTAGAACTGGCTATGTTTGTGCATTTTGCAGGTGTCGACATTGGATCCAGTTGTCATCCATGTCACACCTTTAGACCTAGTTTACAGCTTACCCTTAGGATTGACTCATCTCCCTACGAGATCCTCCACAAGAGGTTTACAACTTCAAAAACTAAAATATATCCGATGTATAAAAAATTAGCAGTATATCCCATGTTACTAGCTCAAAAATATGGTAGCATCCTCAAAACATATTAGAGACTAACATCTTTTTTGTATCTCAAAAAGGATTCCAAAAAAAATATCCTCAATTCTTTATATGTTTATATGCAATGATAACGGATCCCAAGAATAACAAACACCTGTAGTATCATAAACACCCTGTAAGACTATAGCCATTCACAAAGATAATTACTATCCCTTACCTTGGATAGTAGCTTAAAAAATACGGTATCCTCAAGGTTTTCTTTGATGAGTAAGTCATCAGCTAAATTATTCATGAAGTAGAAGCTTGTCAAAAAATAATGCAATGAATGAAGTATCAATATGTCAAATATACCCAATTTGAGCTGTCTCTTAAAATAATTTTCCGTCAATGTCTACTCCCATGTTATCCGGACATATGTCATAGTAGCTGATACTCTTGCAAGTTCATAATTTATGAAAATTCGGCAGCATCTCCCTTGTATTTTGAATAAAGTTTCAAAAAAGCTCCAACAAACTATACCATCCCACCAAGAGACCCTCACATGAGGATTAAGGTCCATGTCACCTTCCCACAATTCTTATAAAATTCTATTCGCTTACAATGGTTTGAAATCCTCTGTGTGTGTGTGTGTGTGTGTGTGTGTGTGTGTGAGAGAGAGAGAGAGAGAGAGAGAGAGAGAGAGAGAGAGAGAGAGAGAGAGAGAGAAAAGAGAGAGAGAGGAGAGAGAGAGAGAGAGAGAGAGAGAGAGATAAAAAGAGATCAGCATGCCTGGGCCCACCACCTTATTGACATTGTGGCAACCCTTTAACACCTTATGAAGGTTGTTATGGCCCTAGCCGACACTAATTGTTTGCATTTCTCTAGTCCCATATACTCAATCTAAAGTGTGTAGATGCATGCACCAACTGTCAATAACATGTTATGGTAAAACCATACAAAAATTGGCATAGCTACAAAAAGGACTTGCATAGCTACTTATTAGAAGGCAAATAGATGATGCATATGTGACCATTCGTGAGACATAGTCATTTCAAAAAGGTGCCAATGCATTTTCTTCGTGTGACTAAAATTATTAGTCATGTCCTATGTAACCTCGATGAGACTCATGAGTACTAAACCATTCGTGAAAAGGGATCTACATAGTGTGGCTAGTTTCTATTGGAGCAATGACACTACAAGAATGGAGTGAAAACCCAACCCATTGGTCAAGGGCATGAACACCCACTGGAAGCTCACGTGTAACTTGATAAAAACTACAATATTTTTTATAAACAACCTCAATACACTCATTATGAGTACTTCAAAGTTCTAGATACTATCTAGAAAATCTTGAAGTGTAAGGCTTTATGCTTCGTTGTCAATGTTAGGGAAAGAGTATGGTCTTTCTTTGAGAGATTCTAGGTAAAAAAAGTGAAACTCCAAAAGGTTTAAGCACTTTCTCAAAAGCCTTGAGTAGAAAGACAATCCCATCTGCCACCTTAGATGTATAATTGTGAAGAGTGTGTGCACGAATGTGTGCCTGCTTGGTGTGGTGTGCAAGGAAGGAGAACATAGAGAGTTCTGGGTTGAGTTCTCACTTAGGATTGAAATGCCTCACTATTCTTTATTGAAATGTATTACCAATAATTAGGGAGAAGGTTGTACGGTCAGTGTGATGGATGTCCAACTAGTCTGCACAAACCCTAACAATCTTTCTCCCTTGAACACCGACATGGCCCAAGACGCCTATGTATGTACAGCTTGTACAACCATAAAGCATCCAAGTGGTGTCACTGTACACCCATTATCTCCATGCAATGTGAAGAGTTCTATGAGGCTAGGCTCTTTGTCAGATCATCCACAGGGCTATCATCCAGATGAACCTTGACTAGCTGCATGCGCTCCGTATCCAATATGTCGTGTATCACATGATAACATACTTCTATGTGTTTGACTTAGAGTGAACAAGGGGTTCTTCCCTAATGTAATCGCACTCTAACTATCACAATGCAACACGAGTCTGAGTAATGTCAAGATCTCCCACAAGGTGACCTAATCACACAGCTTCCTTGGTAACATCAGAAACTGCCACATACTTTTTCTCTGTGGTGGCGGAAGATGACATATAGTCCTAGGGACATGATCTCCATGACGACACGGTTACTCTAGGAAAAAGGAAAACATAGCCAGAGGTGGATATTTGACTATCCAAAAAAACCCGCATAATCCACATCTATGTAACCGACAATGGATACATTACTATTCCCAAATCATAAGCACTTGTCTATCATACCTTCCACATATGTCAAGATGTGCTTCACTGCTTCGCAATCCTTTTTGCCAAAAATTTGCTAACCATTCCCACTCCAAACGCAATATCTAGTCTCATGGCCACCATGGTGAACATAAGTATGTCAATTGCTGAAGAATATGGCACCTTGACCCCTTTTGATTTCTCAACATCAAACTTGGGAGCATCATTCTTGCTCAATTTTCTAAATGACTGCATTGGGTTACTCAATGAGGCATCCCCCGCCCCTACATTTAAAAACATTGCAAGAGCTTGTGAATATACTTTTTGCGTGACAACTGTCCCTTTTGATCTCTCTTGATTCACAGCCAAGAAAGTAATAAGCATCTCTTTAATGTTTCATAGAAATCTATGTGCCAAGGGACTGCTTCAAAATGACAATCTAGTCTTTTGGCTTCCCGGCAATAAGCATATCATAAACATAAAGTATCAAGATGATAACTGAACTTCAGGGTATACAAGCACAATCTTCTTGGCTCCTTTCATATCCTTGGGATTGCATTTACTTTTCCAAATTCATGTACCAGTTCCTTGAGCCTTGTTTTATACACCAATTCTGTCATTGTAGGCTTCTTAGCTTTGAATTCAAAATCCTCTAGTTGTTTTGTGTAAACATCCTTGTCAAGATCCCCATGAAGGAAATCCGTCCTAATGTCTATCTAGACAAGTTCCATGTCCTCAATGGCTACTAGTCTAAGCAGAAAATGGAATTTAGTTATCTTGACTACCCAAGAGAAAATCTCATCAAGGTCCACATCCTTGTTCATTTTGAATCCTTTAGTGACCAATCTAGCCTTATCCTTAGCTTGGGATCTTCTTTCATGCACTTTTTCTTATATACCCTTGTGCAAGACAAGGCTTGTTTCCCCTCTCGTAAATCTATCAGTTAGCAATTTTCATTTGTGATAATCGAGCTGCACTCAGATTGCATTGCCTGATCTCACTTCACACTATCCTCCATCTCAATAGCCTTTTGGTAGTAGGTACTAATGACCAACAAATTTTTAGACTTAAACATGGAGCAGTTGAGAGAGAGAGAGAGAGAGAGAGATAGAGCGATAAACAGAGAGAGAGAGAGAGAAGAGAGAGAGAGAGAACTGTAGTAAATTTTTAACTTCACATTATGCTCAAAGATAGTCTAGAGAGAGAGAAACAGAGAAGGAGACCTACTACACGCACTTGTTGTGAAGTATTCAAGGTTGTTCAAAAGTAAACTAAGCTGGGAACACCACGCTTCCAATAGCAGCAACTTTTGTGCATTTAAAAGGGTCATCTGTGCAGCTCCTACACCATGGCAGCCTTCTGTGTATATTGCTACTTAATGTTGAAAGGCTCCTTTAGCTCTCGAGCCATGGGACTATAAGCAAAAGGGGAAAAAAATCTCATGATATGAAGTTGTTAAATGAATCATTAGTTTGTGACCAGATGACGGGACGATGAGTCCAGAACCCTCTTTGAAGGTTTACAAAACAAAGATTTATGAAAATTTTCCTAAAATAACACTATGTTACTTAACGATGCACTTTGCTATTGGAACTTTTAAGAAGTCAACCAAAATAACTTTTGAAATCAAGGACCATAGATTTTTGCACTAGTGGCATTCTTAAATGTATGTCATGATGCATGTAAAGAACATAGCATGAAAATGGATTTCAATTCGGCATCAAAACTAAGCTTTTTTAGTGTCAACAACTGAGTTGAGGATTGTAAGTTCAAATTGATGTTTTCATCATAAAAATAAGAAATCATTGAAATTATAAGAAATCATCACACGAAATAATTATATGAAGTAAAAACTATCTAGATCACCAAAAATCATTATGCAAGAACTTCATGGCATCATAAAATAAATCTATAGAATAATAAACATAACAAAATATCATGAAACGATATCATGAAATCACAAAACGGTCATCTTAATCATTAAAAATGAGCTTAAAATAACAACATGGTATAATGAATTGACTTCATGCAATAATAATTCTTTCAGTTATAATAAATCATCATGAAAAAATATCATCATATTAAAATGACTCTATCTAACAAAATAAATCAATTATAATAAATCATCATGAAAAAATATCATCATATTAAAATGACTCTATCTAACAAAAAACTATCTCAATTACACTAAGTCATCCATGAAACAATGCTATGGAACATAAAACCATTTCAATAAGAAACCATCCATATCCTTATGAAACTGTATCATGGTATTATGGAACAAGTCCACGAATGAATAAAATTCTTACTAACAAAATCAATAGAAATGACTTCTAATCATTATGAAAATATAGCATGTCTTACAGAACAATTCCATGAAAAAATAACTATCTCCATAAAAAATGATTATGAAAATACATCATGCCATAATGGAACAACTCTTAGTAATAAATAATCAATATGAATGGATTCTAATATCACCTTGAAAATACATCACGACATTATGCAATAGCTCCATGAAAGAATAACCATTTGAATGAGAAATGATTTGTAATCACCATGAAAATGCATCATGACCTCACGAAACAACTCCATGGAATAATAATCATCTCAATGATAAAGGATTAGTATAAATGACTTCTAACATATCATGAAATCATGAAACAACTCTATAAAAGAATAATCGTCTTAGTGATGAATGATCAATATGAACACTTTCTAATCATCATAAAAACATGTCATAGCATCATGCAAAAACTCCATGGAAGAATAATCATCTCAATGAAAAAGAATTAATACGAACAATATTTAATAAGAAATTGTATCATAGCATCATGGAACAACTCTATAAACCAATAATCATATCAGTAATAAACGACTAGTACGAACAAGTTTTAATCACTACTATGAAAACGTATCATGGCATCACAAAACAACTCCATAGAAGAATAACCATCTCAATAGTAAACAATCAATACAAAAACAAAAAAAAAATCATCAAGAAAACATATCAAGGCATTATGAAACAACTCTATGAAAGAATAACCATATCAACAAGATGAATGATTAGTATGAGCGACGTTTTATCATCATGGAAGCGTATCATGGAATCATGGAACAACTCCATGGAATAATAAAAAACAATCAATACAAATAACTTATAATCATCGTGAAATTGTATTGAATGGCATCATGGAATAACTCCATGAAATACTAACCATATTAATAAAATGAACGATCAATAATAACGTCTTATCATCATCATGAAAACGCATCATGACATCATGGAACAACTCCATGAAATAATACTCATATCAATAATAGAATGATCAGTATGAATGACTTGTAATCATCATGGAAACCCATCATGACATTATGGAATTACTCCATGAAATAATAACCATCTCAATATTAAATGATCAATACAAACAATTTCTAATCATCATGAAAACGCGTATGGCATTATGGAATAACTCCATGGGAAAATAATAATTTCAATAACAAACGGTCAATACGAACACCTTGTAATCATCATGGAAATGCATCATGGCATCATAGAATAACTCCATGGAGTAATAATCATTTTAAAATAGAAAATAGAAATGAACAAACAATACGAACCACTTCTATCATCATGAAAACACATCATGGAACAACTCCATGGAGTAATAACCATCTCAACAATGATTGGTTAGTAAGAATGACTCCTAATCATCACATGAAATTATAAATTTCAATAACAAACGATCATAAGTAAAAACTATAAGTTTTTTATATTTTGGTGAAAATAGATTATTAAAATATATCTCTTCGATAAATTATCAAAATTATAACTTTGTAACATCTATATGTAAATAAATGATATAAATCAATCAATTATAATGATCATATATAACTCTTTAATTTTTCCAATCAAAAGAGAAATAATTCACCAAAATAAAACTCTTCAATAAATCGTTAAAATATAACTCTTTGATAAATCATCAAAAATATAATCATAGACATCCACAAAGAAGAGAAATAATGTGAACTTTCAAAGTATAAGTATCAATACTAATTGAAGATTATAAAATAAATCATCAAAATTGTAAGTATTTGAGATGTAACTATATAAATCATTGAAACATAACACGTTAATAATTATCCGAAAAGAATAAAAAGAATTATTCAAACATAAGTTTTTAACATGAATCTTTGAATACAACACAGATTATCAAGATGTATAACTGTCAGTAATTTGAATAATATATATATATATATATATATATATATCAATTTGATATTTATCATAGATTACACACAATCAAAACAAAAAGAAAACTAAAAAGATTTCAAGTGATATGACGTTGATGTAACTCGATGTACATGCATCAAAATATATGTGATATATATGAAATATAAGTACAGAGATCAATCAATTTATGTACTTCTTTCAATATATAAAGCGAATTGAAGATGATGTAAATTTAACATGCATATTTTTTTATTTTTTTATTTTATATAAACCGGATTGCATATGATTCATAAAAAGAAAATTCAAGAATTATACAATAAGAAGAATTAAAGATATTGTAATTTCAATATTCTAAACTTTTACTCTATTTCTTTTACACAAATCAAACTGCATATAATCCATGAAAAGCAAATCCAAGAATCATGTTAAAAAAAACTCAACACGTATCAATATAGATATCTAATTGAATACAACATATTAACTCTTGATCTAAGTTCTTTTATGCAAATCGAATTGAATATGATGCATGAAAGGTAAATCAAAGGTCATAACAAGAAGCTTAACACTAATAGATTTGAAATTTTAAAAACTCATACCTCTTGATGATTTTAATAAAAAAACGTGTTGAAAATAGTTAGCAATTCCTTGTAAGTTACTTTCGATGCAGAATTTGATAAATCTGTCATGACCAATAGCTTCCGAATGTCCCAAAACCTTGATAACGACTCTTCAAACATTGAAATCCGAGTTTCAAGCAGAAAGTTATGATGCTTTTATATTTTGTTGAATTGCAGATTTTTGTTGCGCGCTCGCAAGGTGAAGCCGCGCGAGACAAAAAACGCTATATTTTTGTGAAGAAAAAGTAACCACGCTCTGATGCCTTGTTGAGAAGTATCATAATAACTAATATCTAATTCTACCAAATGATTTTCTCATGTTAAACTGGTCATTTAGTATGGATAAGTGCCAGGGGACAAAAAGCTAGAATATTGGTTAAGCTGGTAGACCGACCACAGTACGGATCCAAAGGAGGGAAAATAGGGATCCAAAGGGGGGGGCATCTGCAAAAGAGCAATGTGCAACAATGGGCTTTAAAGACCGTAAGGTTCAGCCCATTAAGACTTCCAAAATGCTAAGGTTCCAACTTAATTCAAATGTTATTTCCAAAGGTCAAACACTAGGAAAATTGGATGCTTTGTATGTGTTTAAAAAGTCTTCATAGTTCCCACATAAGAGGGGGCGAGTCCTAGGAGTAGGGGATGAGATAGAAACACACACACACACACACACACACACACACTCACAAGCCTCCTTTACACAAAGGGAATGAGGGACACGTGTCAGCTCCCTAGCCCAGATGCCCACAAGGTGTACTTAAATCCTATTGGATGGCCATGGAGGTGGACCAATGAGAATTAGGCTAGAGTAAATATAGTTCAATTAAACTAAAAACACTTAATAAAAGAACCAATAAGAATCAATCTCTCTAGAAGATTATTGAACAATCTCTCAAGGGGTCCAATGAGCATTCAATAGCCCAATGGCTTGCCTGATTCATATTTGCTAGGAGACAAAGGGGTCCAATGAGAGTTTAGTTGCATCAATTAACTACCTAAAGATCTCACAAAAAGGGGAAAGGGGGACACATGTCAGAAGGCTATCATTTATGCTCCTTTAATCCTATTGGTTAAGCCTGGAGAGCTCCAATGGGGTGGTAGCATGAGAAAATAGCATGAGGGGTCCACCAAGAGAGAGAGGGGGTTGATTATCTCAAGTCATTATTCCACACACACTCACACAAGCTCATGTGTGAAGCAAGAAGACTCTCTCTCTTCTTCTCAAGCTTTAAAGGAAAGCTTATCACCTACTCCAAGGTTGTGAGAAGGGAGGCCTACACCAACAACTCTTGGCTTTGTGATGCAAATCCATCCAAGAGCCAAGCTTCAATGCATGCTCATCTCCTCTACCATGCTAATTACTAAGCTAAGATATGCTAATATGAGTGATTATGTGAGGAGATGTACATCTTTCTCATAAGACTACTCCTTCCGCTCAATCTACTCTCATACCGCGCTAGCTCTCACCATCTTCGAAGGTGTGTGAGGTCTTGGTCCTGAGACCGTGATGGAATTGATGTTGCATTTTATAAGTGTTTTGCTTAGTGCTAGAAGATTTCATCTTCATTGCACTAGCTAGTATGGAAGGAACACAAAGAATTGTATTGTAAAATGACTCTCTTGATGGGAGAAACCTATAATACAAAGCCTTTTGGAAGGGGACCGGCTCCATGTAAATCCGGTCCTCAACTATTGTCAATAGCTTAATTTCTCTATCTTGAAGTATTGTTCATGCTATCTAAGTAGGTATTATGCGTTTTGTTGCTCGCTTTACCCAAGCACTGTTATTATGCTCATCAAGAATCTATTATAATGAAATGCTCACTATGTTCATGCTAATTTCCACTACACAAAAGTTGTTGAGAGAGAAAGAGAGAGCACAGAAATAGAACCCCAAAGTGTGTGGAATACACACATGAGATGATGTAGATATAGAGGGGACCCGGGTGCTATATATAGAGAAGTCATATATTAAGTAGCTTCACATATAAGATCAACACCCCCGCTCAAATAAGAGTCCCTAGCTGTGGATGAAAAAAAACACTTGGGGAATCAAGGGAAAAACCCACAGCTCTATTTACACCCACCATTATATTATAAAAATCATTGAATGTACAAATTTTCATGAGGAGCTACATCACTTCTTTTACAATGAATATTTTATATGGAGCTACATCACTATTTTTACAATTAATGTTTTATGAGGAGTTACATCACTCCTATCCTATCAAATACAATAATGAAGGTGTAAAAACTAGCGATTAGCTCTTGATCAAAAGTGTCTCCGTGAATCTGTTGTGTAGCTTGTCATCAATATGGAATCACCAAACATGTCTTCATGTTATCATCAATATGGCATCACCAAACATGTCTTCATGTTATCATCAATATGGCATCACCAAACATGTCTTCATGTTGTCATCAATATGGCATCACCAAACATGTCTTCATAAATCTTTTATTGTCACCAAGTTTGTCTTCATGAAATCAATTCTTTGATCAATCCTACATAGATCATAGACTCAAAAAACATAGTCATGCAAATTTTTAGCATCATTAGTGAAATAATTACATTCACAATGCCATAAGAGATGGTTCGCTCCGCCACTCTTTTGACAACATATATACGCACGACAACATATGTGTACATAAAGTATGAACGTAAAAGTTCAAGATGCGTGATTATGTGATGTAAATGACATGTGTATATACTATATAAAATGATATTTATCAACGTAGTCATATCAATGAATATCATCAAAGTATTAATAGAACATCATCATTGTATCAATAAAAATAAATAAATCATCATGGTATCAACAAAAAGCATCATGGTATCACCGAGAATAATCATTGTATCAATGAAACAACATCATGGTATCAGCGAGCATAGCCATGGTATCAACGAAACAACATCATGGTATCACCGAGATAATCATTGTATCAACAAAACAACATCATGGTATCACAGAGAATATCCATGGTATCAAGGAAACAACATCATGGTATCACCGAGAATAACCATGGTATCAACGAAACAACATCATGGTATCAACAAAACAACATCATGGTATCACCAAGAATAACCATGGTATCAACGAAATATCATCATGGTATCAATGAATATCATCATGATCAAAGTTAGTGTTTTATTTGTCCTTAGATGGGTCATCTTGCAAAGGAATGTCCATAAAGGAGACCCCGACCTTAATCTCAGGCTCACTCTCATCCTCAAAGGGCTAGCCAACAGCAGCAGCAGACTGAGTCGCAGGGTACGCAGGCAGACCCAGCCTCCGAGCCTGGGGCTCAAGCGGAGGAGGGCTGGTAGCAGGTTTGTGGTGGATGTTGACAGGGGCCACCACGTTAGCCTGGCACTCATAGTGGTCCGCAAGCTTCATACCAGTGGCAGGGGGTTTCCACAGGGAACCGTTTTGACCCTCTTTAGAAGGACAAGGTTCTAGCTCCACACCCCCCCCCCCCTCCCCAGTTCCCGTCCGCCTCCTTCCTCCTCCTCCCCTCCTTGCCCTTCACCCTCTGCCGCTACCTACCCCCCAACTCCTCCTTCTCTCGCTACCCCTCTACTTCCACATCTTCTCCCACTCCTGTCCTGCAGCCATCCCAGGGGGCAGGACCATCCTCGGCTGCTAGGAGATTTCTTGGCATCACCTTTGCCATGAGTAGCTTGGCAAGAGAGGGACATCCTTTCTTGTGAACCTCCCTTCTGGTGGAGACATCTCCCTTTGCAACAATTTCTTGTGGACTGACAAGCTTCACCATTCGTTGTAGGTGGGACTTTTTCGCCTACAACTTCACACGTTTTCTCAACAACCCTTCACCAGACTTTGAGGCAGCTTGCTTCAAAGTTCATGTATTGTTCCTTGTAGCTAGAGGGCTAGAGGCCCTAGAATCAGCGGTTGGCTTCTCTTTTTCCCTTTGTGGGACTAACCTAAGTGGACTTTAGACTCAGTGTTGTAGTGGTTGCAGGCACAGATCCCCGAGTTCTGTCACCACATGTGAAACCTAGGGGTCATGGACTTGGTTTAGACTCTATGGACATTCTCCAAGTTCTAAGTGACACCTCCGGACTTGGTAGGATGTAAACACATTGTGGTACACTTCTTTGCTAACATGCCGAGCCCGCCATGCTATGTACACATACATGAGGACTCCTAGACAAAGGAGGTTGCCCTGCGCATGGCTCGTTCTTCTTGGGCCTGGGCTAGACACTCCTTGTAGGCATACCTCTCTCAGGGATGCTCGGATGAAAATTATTCCCCATCCAATCCAACCTCAAAGATAATACGATTAGGTGTTGTTGCTGCATCAATTCTCTCTCGCTCTCCATGAGGATCTTCTCATGGAACGTGGAGGGATTAGGTGGGACCTCATTTTAGCGCCAGAGGGGCGGATTAAGTCAAGAGCTCCAGTGATGCCTTGTGGGAGGAGAGATTGATCTCCTTATGCTACAGGAGCATCATCTATGTGAGAGCCGCATTAGACGATGTGGTCAGCTTTTGCATGGTCGATATGAGACATTTTGGTCAACTGCATTGGACCTGGTGGTATCTAGGGAGGGGTATGTATGACTATTGTGGACTCTTGGCAGCAGGACATTGTGGACAGAGGTAGTCATTGTGCCTGACAGGGCTCAATGTATTACTATGGGTTGCCTCTTGGGCTTCCTGAACATCTATGCATCCAATGTGGTGAGTTAACATGCAGAGTTTTGGTTCACTTTGTACAGTCTCTATCGTATGCAGAGCAATGGTGCATTGGAGGAAACTTCAACATGCTGGAGGACCCCTCTGACAAGATTGGAGGTAGCGATGCTACTGTGCATGGAACTGAGTTGGTAGCTTGGGAGAAGCTATGCATGACTTTGAGGGTTCCAGATGTTTGGCAACACTATGGAATCAGGGGGTTCACCGTTCAGTAACCCCTGTATATAATGTGCGTTCGCAAGGGGTATTAAAAAAAACCCTCTTTTAACATGTCAAAACGAATAAAATGATGCCTTATTTTAGGAATTTTTTCACAATTAAATATAAAAGCCCCTTATTTTAATGTATCTCTGTTAAATTTCCTAAAGTTTTTGCTTTTTAAAACCTGATTACATAGTGAAACCCCCAAGACTCTGGCTTTGTGAGGCCCCTAGACATCTGGCCTTCTTTGGTTCGGACCATAGAGTGGGATAAGTGAATTCTATTCGGATAGATTGCTTCTATGCTAGTGACCACATCTGTGACTTCGATGGGACATTTTTCATTCTAGTTGGGATATCTTTTTGGGACCATGCACCAGTGATTCTCACAGTGACAGATAGACAGAGGAGGCGGAGCACAATGCTACGCATCCTTGAGAGGATCTTGCTGGACTCTGAGCTCAGAGAGTGGGGAGTGGATCTTTGAACAGAGGGCTTGGACATGCACAACTCCCTTGCTGACAGAATGGCCTCTGGACTTAGTTTGTTCTTTCTTGAAGGAGTCTACCACCCGCCTGTGGTTGTAGCGAGACAGGAGGAGTAGCATCTCTGACGGGTGTTGCGTCATTGTAGAGGATGCAAGAGCAGCACCCAAACAGTCCATGGTTGGAGGAGGAGTTGGAGTAGGCTCGCCAGGATCTTTCCATTATAGGGGATAGGCATCATGAGTTTTCTTTCCATTGACAGACATCTCATTGGATCCAGGTGGGTGACAGAGTGATTGGGGCGTTCTCTGAGGTAGTGGGATCCCAGCATGTGCATGCCAGTGTCAGCCAGTTGAGGAGTCCAACATGTCAGCTGCTTCAAATCCAGAGGACATGCGTGTAGTTTCAACTGACTTTTATCGTGACTTGTTATCTGCAGAGCCTCAGTCAAAGCATCAAGATGCATACAAAGAGAAAGTTTGTGCACAAATGCCTTGTCTTGTGACTGAGGAGATGCTCCGGAGTCTTGAGCTGCCTCTTTAACTAGAGGAGATCCACAAGGCCCTTAGAGCCCTTATCCAATGACTTTCAAGCAGTTTTTCATCAATAGATATCATACTCATATGATATCTACTCACTCATACAGATTTTAAACTCCACATCTTTCATCATGAGCATGTTCGCCACCTAGCATAAAGGCCATTCAATTTGGACAAGTTTGAGTAAGATTGTGACCACTTGGAACCCAAAAACAGAGAAAATCCTGGCCTTGGACACATTCTATGGCCCCAACCACATGAGCATCTCCAAATCAAAATATGAGATGAACAGAGGGTTACCCATCACCTAGAGATACTACAGATCAAGGCTAGGCCAAAAATCTCAACAGAGACATCATACTCGTATGATGTCTCCAGAGACCAAAATGACTAATTTGGGGAAATTTCTCACTTCCAATTCCATTATCACATTATTGCTAGCCCACAGCTCAAGTTCTATCAAGTTTTGATTTTGTGTACCCATCTAAACCCAGGTTTTGGAACTTTGAAGCTTTGCACCTGAATTTTGGCTTCAAACACATGAGAATAATTCCAATTCAAATTCTGATGCCGAGGGAGTCTATGCAATGCTAAAGCCCAGCTCTAGTACAAGTTTGAGCCCTTTTGGACAAGTAGACATCGTACATGTATGATGTTTCACTAACCTGAAAATGGACCTAGGAGCTAACTTGACCCCTTCTAAGCCTTCAACACATGATTATGAGAGTATCTACCAAGTTTCACCCCATTTGAACCTCATCTACTCAAAACTAAGCCAGAATCCAACTTCAAATCTTGAAAGGAGTTCTAATGGTCATAGCTTTCCCAAATGACATCCAAATTGAATTCTAGGTATATATACAAGATGTACATGCTATGAGCTATGCACATATGAAGTGAATACCAGAAAAAACGTGGAGAGAAGAGGAAGAACAGTCGCAAGTGAGTTTTTGCTATTTTTGGAGCCTGTTTTGGCCATAAACTGCTCATCTGAGGTCGGATTTGAGCACTTTGACGTTGAAGACTGGGGTTTTGGGCTGTTCCAGACGCGATGGCACTGTCCATTTTTTCAAATTCCTCAGTGTTTTTTACTATTTTGGATGTGTAAGTTTCTCCTATGAGCGAAGCCTCTACTCCATTTTGTGATTGTATCTGGCATATTTTACCCATATTGTGTGAGCTATTTGCCCCATTGGTGTTGTCCCAAGCTCAATTGTATCTAGACATCAAAAATTATCCTCTTTTAAGCTGAGTTTTTTGGGGGTGTGTGTGTGTGTATCTCTCTGTGTGGAGTGGGCAAATGGGTAGTCTCTCTCCTCTCACTCCATCGGTGTGTTCCCTTTCTCGGCCAGGTGGGTTGTGTAAGCCGAGTGGTGCCCCATAGTGTGTGTGTGTGTGTGTGTGTGTGTGTGTGTGTGTGTGTGTGGTGTGTGTGTGTGTGTGTGTGTGTGTGTGTGTGTGTGTGTGTGTGTGTGTGTGTGTGTGTGTATCATCTCAAGAGTGTGTGTTGGGCCATTATAGAGGCGTTGTGTGTACGTGTTTCCATCCCGCTCACAACGCGTATGATATCACATCATAAATCTACACCAAAAATGCACTTTTGACCACATGCATAGCACCCTTAGGCCCTAATTAGCTTATGTTTCAACTTTGACATTGTTTGGATAGCTGGAAACTGAGAAAATGCCAAATTTTGTGAACAACGCTACTTTTTCACTTATAGTGCCTGCAAGATCAATGGAAGCTAACAAATCACCAACAAAGAAGAAGAGGTTGTCCTTAAAGAATATCATTGCAACCACCAAACCCTATACAATACTCGAAGAGACACTAAATCCAGCCAAGGCTTGGGTGGATGAAGCGACATTGGAAAGAGAAGGACTAGAAGTGTACCAAGGTACATTCAGAGTGCCATAAATTTTTCACCGTAGCTCCAATCGATGAGCCGTAAGGATAGGCTAATGGAGCACTTCAAGAACTACAGTTATAGATCATAAACTCCCATGTGCTCACTTTAAAAATACTCCTTTTTTAGCATCATCAAGGCATCTTTTGGCCCTTTAAAGTCACATGTAACATACATTAGTCATTAAATTTTCATGTTATCAAGCCCTGATCTCACTGGTAAATAATCAAGTAGACTTCAATCAAGCACAATGTGCATCCTTCTAATAATTTTCCCATCATGGAAGCGGAGTTGCATGACAGCCACCCCCTCTCAACCTTCACAGCCTCCGGTTTGTGCCAACTGCACTTCAATCTACATCTGCTATAGGTAGCTTAAGATCTTTTCCATCATCATATTCACGTAACTGGTAAATATATGAAAAATTATATGAGGCTTATACCTATCATCAATGTTCTAGATTAATCATTAGGTAGCTACCCATCAAAAATCTTTGAACCGTATCTGTCGTATCTCCAAAGCATTCAAGTATGGATAATATGTTTAGTGAACCCCGCTAGACTCAAGTGATCTAGTTAATGATGCACACGGCTTGACCATTAAGCTCGCTTTAGGGAACCCTGTCAAGCTCAAGTATGCCTTACTCTCTCTGCACACAGAATGGTTGTCAAGTCCTTTACTTCAAGTTCTGGTAGCAGAACCAACTCAACAGATCTGAAGATACTTCATCAATTGTCCAAAGAAGTCAATTGGAAGCCAACCATGTAATCTTGTTGAACATATAACCAAAAATGTTTTTGACTTAGCATAATCTAGAAACCAAAACCTTGTGCCATGCAACATGCTACAATAGATAATTGGTACTCTTCAAATCGCAACTTTGTACTTTAGTAGCCCCCAGGATCAAAATGGGAAACTAATCATTTGTCCCACTATGATCATTCCTTAAAAAAAATTGCACCATCCTCCAGGATTATAGGGAAAAAACAAGAATTTCCAATCATTATAGCATAAACATAAATTTGCCCACAAATCTTCATGAAAACCGCTTGGATCATATGGCATATAATTCAATTGCCCAGGACCATGCATACATCTGTCATCTCTTGGGTCAAAAGCTATCTCAAAATCCCCTATATCATAGGGTAACATCAAATCCCAGATAGCATCAGGTATCATTAAGTACTGCCATATCACCTGTGGAACTCGCTCATCCAATTGTCAATCATCAATCATAGGTAAAAGCATTGGTAGTGCACCTTCACTGTCACTAGTATTGGAATCCCAATCATGCATATCTGAATACATCAAGTCTCTAGTAAAACTCTCTTCATTACGCTCACAAGATGCATCAAAAAAAAATTCTCTATCTTGTAGAGGCTCAAAATCAAGTAGAGCATCATCCAACAACTAGATAAGATCATCATCAATTGCATCTAAACAGACTTGCTCATGCATGAATCTAGATGTATCCATATCCTTAGCATCTATATTTGAGAACCCTTCCAAAGCTTCATCCAATAGGCACATAAGATCTAGGTCCACCGCTTCAAAAGGTTCCTCCATCTTGCACATCTCAGGCTGCTTTAAACTAAGATTTCCACATATAACATGCATACTAAATATGTCTGCTGTAAACTGCTCTTCAAGTCTCTCACCCTCATCCAAATATCTTTTCACTTCTGTAGCACAAAGTTCAGCATGCACATTAAGAATTTCATCTATTGCCCCCTTCTGTCCAAAATGAAGCATCATGTTGTAGGAGTATACGTCATTGTAGAGATAGTCGTGTGCATGTAGATACTTCAAGGTCTGAAGAAGAGAATTAATTATTTGCAAAATGTTAGTGTGCAATATCTCTACTACTCCTTTAGTGGTCACATAATTGCTAGTGGTAGTTTGACTTCCATCTGCATTGCACTCTTTTATTCCCTTCTCTACATGGCCGCCATTCCAAAAACATGAAATGAGCTGCATTGCAATCTTTTATCCCCTTCTCTACATGGCCACCATTCCAAAAACATGAAATGAGCATTGGATGATCCATGTGACAAACCATGGCAAGTGAATAAAATAACGTCATCACGAGCGATGTCCATAATTGGTGGCTTTGTCTTTAACTTGTTTATCCACTATAGGTCCATGCAAGTGGATTTTGAAGATCTTTATTGCATACAATGGATCTTTAAATGAAAGATGAGTGACACCTACATGCTTCACGTGTGCCCACCTTTGGGTGGATGGCTGCCTCTACCTTAATGATCCAACCATCAATGTGTATCCAACATTCAATAACCTTGCTTCATTCTTACAATATGTAGATAGAGGGGAGAAAGGTATTCTTGGATATTGCAAGCGATTGTCGACTATTGGAGCTAATAGCGCATGATGTTCTTTGCATCAATGTCAGATTCTTTCCCATACCACTAGCGAATTGCACGAAAGGATCGTTCGTGCAGAGAACGAAGTAAAAATTTTTAAGCTACAGATAGAAGAGAAGGATGCTAATATTGAAAATATTGAAGATACGATCTTGCATATTAAAAAGACACCCTTAGGTACAAGGGAACGTAAGAGGAGCTTCAATGCCATAGAGACTTTAGCCCCCGAAGGTGGTGCTAAAAAAAGAAGGGTTATAGCTACAAGGTGCATTTTTCTACACTCCCATCTATGCTTTAAATTGATTTTGTGGTAATGTTTTTATCCATTCTTGTAGGAATTTTATCCAAGAGCTGTGTGGTGGCCACATCCACAAGGATGGCATCCATTTATTGAGTTTGTGCCTCAAGATATTGGATGTCGTAGGCCTTCTACGAGCACCAAATGCAAAAAATTTAAACAATACTCTCACAAAGGAGGTGATGCAAAAGTTTTCAAATCTTGCGAGCAATGTTGATGTACAGAAGGATTGTGATGAAGTGGGAATTAGTACTAAGGGCTACATTACCTTATATGGTCTCCTTAAGGATGCTTTAAGGGAAAGAGGGATTTTTGAGAATACTTTTCCTATACCACTTAAGGTCAATATTTCTAAGAAGGCCTCAAACGAGGATCTTTACTTTCACATTAGAGGCTATTTGCACACAAAGGAGATAATGCATCTATCCATCTTTACCAAGCGGTCAAAAGGAGTAAGAAAAGGTACCAATGCAAGCGTATGTGCAAAGAGGGTGGATAAGGGATTTCCTTACTCAATGTCAAATAATATTTTTGTTGATCTAAGATGTCTTCAAATGGCAATGATTCCCTTTTAATGTGTACACCTAATGATGAGGCTTTAGTAATGCATAGTCTTTTTTTGAAACTATATGTTATTTTTGACATTTTCCACTGATAGGTTCAAAGTTGGTGTTTGTGCTCAATCTAGACAAGTATCAGATTGTGAAGAAATGAAGACTAGAAAGGATGAGTATTACTATCATAAACGAGGTATTATTTCATGAAAAGTGTACAACTATGAACAAAGATTGTGCACCATCTTTCGATGTGCAGTGGGAGAAAGAAATTTGGTGGCTTGGTGCTATTGAGGTTCCCAAGGAGACCCATGGAGTGCTTTCTTGGATTTTTGAACGCATTTCGTGGATAACAGATATCATTAAGGCACATCTAGCGAGGGAAAAACTCCAAGTAGATGACACAGCGGAGTTTGAAGTTGACTAGCACTTAGGTGGTGATTTGAAAACAATCAAGTACATTGTAAGGTGAAAACAAGGGGCTGGAGCTCTATATCCTTTTCCATTCTGCATTAAGGGCTATAAGGGAAATGCACACAAAATTGCAATGGTTGATGAAATAGAGAAAGAGGAAATTTCACAAATTACATGTGTGTGGGAGCATTTGGTGCTACGATGTCCTATGCTATGGGAGTCCAATCATGCCATAAAACACTGTGAACAGTGGAACTCTATAATTAACTTCCCTCTCAAAAATGTGCATTTTTCATTAGGAAGAGGATGGGGTATAGGAGTGCCTCTTTATTTTCCATGAGATTATGGCGGTGATTAGCATTTAAATAGATGCATGACATGTTTGCAAGAATGGTGGGTGTGCAAGAGAGGTGTAAGAGTGGTCAAAGGATGTACTTTTCTCCCCAAAAAAGGGGGTGGATAACTTTATGGTTTTTGACCTTCCATAACTCCTATATATAATCTCCAATTTGAGCACAGATTATGTCTGGTTTGTAATCTACACGCCAAGCTCTTTCCGTAGATATGTTACATGATATGGTTTTTCCCACTAGATTTTAATTTTGATTTTGGGAAAGAAATTGAATTGAAATATACTAGCCATTTTGTGTGTTTGAATTCAAAATTTGTCCTTTCATTGTTTCCTTAATACTAAAGGTTTGACTCCCTTAAACTATGAAATAAATAAGCCCTCCTAGACCCCATTCTCTTCCTAATGTGCACACTTCATGCTTTTATGCGCATCTTTGATCGTTTATTTAAGCTTCCTATTTGGTTATGTCTTCATAATGGAGCCTGCGAAGAGGTCGCTTGATGCTATCTCAAAAGTAGAAGGGCTTCTAAATTCAATAGATTGTTGTGGGACCGATACCTCGAGTGTTGCGTAGAAGAACAATCCAAAATATGGTGGCGGATTTCACAAAGGCGGTTGTCATTGCATGGGTTGAAATAAACATTACACACTATATGGTGAGTGCTTTCCATTCTGCCTTGTTCTATTCTATGCTTTAGTTTTGATCATCAATGTGCTGTAGCTTTCTGTCATGAGACAAACCTCTGCTCCACTGTCAATGTAAGTTTTTGGAATCCGTTGTCCCTTGATTTGAGCCTCCACCAAAGGCACTATATCCTTGAGACCATATGCTTTGATTACACTTACTAGCTTACTTCGCTTTGCCCTCGTGCTCACCATTTTTGACCATTGTCGTCGCAGCTTTGGGGAGATATGAAGTAGTTGTTGCTAAGTAATCTTTGGTCCTTGTGAACTCACATCAGCTGTCAAGTCATAAGGTTGTGTCTGAGATGCCATAGGGAAATCAGAGATGTCAATTTGAGACCTAGTACGGGTCTTTCTCTTCTTGGCTTCATCTTTAGTTGCCCGAGATGTACTTGCTTCATTGCTTGCATCCTTGCTTGTTTCTTTACTTACTTCATCTTGGACACGCACACGTTTGATAGGCATTGTAGCCACTTCATCTATCTTCATCTTCCCTTTAGCTATTTCTTCCTGGTTGCTTCTGCCCTTGAGGACCTCCTCCATCCTTATGATGCTCACATTTGGTTGAGTAGCAGGGGTTTGAGCTTGAGCACGAGGTGGCTACAAAATTTGAGGTTGTGGTTGCTCTTGTGCTTGAGCTCTAGCACGGGGAGGACTTACTTGTTGTCGAGGACCTCTGACAGGGTAATCATATCTTCTGGGATGAGGGCAATTATACATGCCCTGGCCATTTTCCCCACAATTGTAACACAACATTTCCCTTGCTTGACGTCGCATTGGTGGCCGATTCCCACCATTTCCCTCAATAGGCCTTCTTGCACCCTGCACAAGATTTACTCTCAACCCCTCTAGCTAGTTTGTGAGATTGTTTATTTGTTGGATCATATCTTCTTGGTGACCTCTATTGAGGTCTGGTGAATTAGGCACATTTGGAGGTATGTGAGAAGCTTCCATAGTTGTGATATTGCCTCCCAAAGCTAGCTGGCCAGCTTGGGCTTGATAGAGAATCTTTCTATTCTTTTCCCTAGCAATTCTTAAGGCATCTTTAAAAGTATTTGGAAATTTTCTCTTTACCTTCTCCCTTAGCAAGGGGTACAAACCTGAGATAAATCCATCCTTTTGGAGGCAATTGGGAGCTCGCTCACCAGGGTTTAGTGAGTCTGACCATTGCCCCCAAAGTTTCAGAAAACCTTCCTCATAGGTTGCATAACCATGAGGGTCAACTTGATGAAGGGCCAGAAGCTGTTTCCATAGTTCTTCTGCCGAATTGTCTCGTTGAAATCTTCTTAGGAAAGCCACCTTCAATCCCTCCCAATCAGCTCTTTGGGTTGGATCTAGAGCCTAGAATTATACCCTAGCTTCTTCTTTGAGCACCAAAGGAAACGCTCTCAATTTCAATGCTTCGTCATCCCTCCCAGAGACAAGGAAAGCCATCTCCAAGTTATCCAAAAAATCCCCAGCATTTTCCCCACTACGCCCAAAAAAATTAGGAAAGCCATCATAAAATGGGTTGCCTTCCTCTCAATACAGCACAAAGATGAAAACGTCTAGGCCCAAATCATATCTTATTAAGGGTAGAATAAATGGATTGATAGATGCATTAATCTCGGCTAGACGACGAGGGCCTAGTAAATTCCTTATGATGTTTTGGAACCTAAGCTTTGTGCTAGCTATTATATGCACAGTTTGTCTAGCAAGAGGTTGGAAAGGTCCATATAAATCCCTATGATTCATGGAGTATGCTTAAAGCAAGATGAAGATGTGAACATCAAAAGATACATTATACTCCAAAATAAGAAATATTATAGGGTCAGGGGACAACAATATCTCTCTCAACTTCTCAGCTCCAAAATAGAAGACCAATCTTTGTTGGAAAAAAATCTTTCTATCAATGCGCAAATTCACCCTAATATTCTGAACTGATTGAAAGTTGTAGAAAATGGGATTATTCATTGGTGCATTAAATACAAACTTCCATGAAGCACTTCATTGAAGTTGAGCTCTCTTGGATCCCACCATTTGAGAGATGCGAAGAATTTGCTCACCAGTGATTAGCCTAGCTTTGGTGTGACCATCTTCAGCTTTGTAGAGTTCATAGGGTTCAATGGCTACCCTCTCAACCACCTTGATCCTTCTTGCTAGTAGTAGTTGGAGTGCATCACCATATGTAGCCTCTTGCCAATACCGCACCCCATTGATGTGTAGCTCCCCCTCCAAAAACTTGTTAATACCCGATTTTGAGAGTGCTTTCACCACCTGAAGTCGAGGCTTCAAAGGAAATTTCTTCACACTAGCCACAAAGCACTCAACACAATGCTTTGACCTAGGGACTTGATGACTACAAGATTTTCCTTGAAGCAAAGAAGGGTGTGTGTAGTTAACTCTCTTTACCCGCATACGTGCCGTTTGTCGATAAAGACACTTCTTTTCTCGAGCTTCTTGGGGAGACCATAGTGGAAGTCTCGGAGAATTTGATGGATCTTCCTTCATAGGATTGACAGAGCGCTGCTTGAGAACTCCTCCGTGGGGACACCAATTTATGACGAAGGAAATTTGGAATGGCGGCCTCTACACCAAAACAAACTCCATTGCGCCACAAGGGAAATGAGATGAGGGCACCACCTAGTCTTGAAAGCGTGGACTAGGACCGCTACACACACACACACACACACACACAGAGAGAGAGAGAGAGAGAGAGAGAGAGAGAGAGAGAGAGAGAGAGAGAGATCACTATGAATGAAGCATTAACCTTAGTGTGTGTACAAGGAATGGATAACTTCAAACATTCCCAACACAAATAGCTTGTAGATTACTAAACAACCACTCAAGGATTAGCCAAAATCACATCAAGCACACTCACACACACATAAAAGATTTCTCTTAATTAACATAAGTAAGAGGAGGGGAGGTTACTAGCATAAAACAATTTGCATTCTAGAATGTGCAAGAATAGAGTGAATGAATGAGATTTATGGGCTCATGGTGAGTGATACAACGACTCAATGGGGCTGAGGGAGGCTTAAAATTACAAAGGGGAAGGCCTCTTTATATAGGAAAGAGAGTGATTAGGAGTGAGGTTAAGATCCAAGTGTAATTTGTACAAATGAAGCTTGATTAGGGACATTCAACCAATGAAGAAGCTCCTTCCAAGTGATTTGTTGACCAATTTTCAACTAATTGGCTCCATCATCACTTGTGTTGTCTTCACTCCTTCCTCCATAGCTTGAGTCCAAGAGCTTCCTTATTTTAAAATGTAAAGAATCTACATAAAATCAATACATATCTAGTAATAATAGAAAGGGGTTGAATGAGAACTTATGAATTACAACAAGATTAAGCATGACTTGAGAGGTGATTAGAAGAGGAATTTGTGATGGTTTTTTGAGCTTGAGAGAGAGGAGGAAGGAGGGGAGTGTGAGAAGACTAATGGCTGATTTTTAGAGAAGGTCTCAATGTGGAAAAGGAAGGGTGTGTGTGTAAAGGTAGAGGGGGTGGTCTCCACCACAGTTGAAAAAACTGGCGTCCGCCATTTTGGCGATATCTCCTAGACCGTAGATGCAAAAATTATAAAAAAAATATGGTCAAAAATATGGTCAAAAAAAATATGGTCAAAAATTTCTTGGATCGGAGTGGAAGTATTTTTTTAAAAATCCAGCAAAATCATGTGTCTGGTTCCTTCCTTTACCAAGTCTTCCACTTGGGTCCCATCTGTTTGAATCATCATATGGCTCCAAATCCATGATGATATGAGCCACTCATGACCCTTGAATCATGGGTGCATGGCTCCACAACCACATCATATCTTTTCTTTTCACATTTACATATTTTCCCTTCCCTTTACCACTAGGTTCTCCCTCTACCTTTCACCTCCGGTGAACTAGTCAAGAAAAAATTCCCATCAAATCATTTTTTTAATTTTTCCAAGAGGTTGTTCTCACTCTTTCTTTTATTGTAAACCTCTAGAAGCAAGGAAAACCAACAAAATATAGTAAACAAAAATTTGTGATATGCTCCGATGAGTATCAACGAAAAGCATCATGGTATCACCGAGAATAATCATTGTATCAACGAAACAACATCATGGTATCAACGAGAATAGCCATGGTATCAACGAAACAACATCATGGTATCACCGAGAATAATCATTGTTGTTGAAGCTATATATGGCTCACTCTACTGAACTTGGTCTCACCTATATATTTGTATCTTGTCCTCCATATGAATCAGTCTTTGGGAGCGTATTAAGTTTGTCTCTTGTCTCGTCTCTCTCTCTTTCTCTCTACATCTCAACATGGTATCAAAGCGGTAACGATCACGCGCCGATTCAATTCATGGTGACACAACAGTATGTATATGCGATTCGCATGTAAGATTCAAAATTGCTACAAATTTTATTTTCGAGCGTTGATTCTTGTTAACTGTGGTTGTTTTGTGTTAAGAAGAATATGATTAGTGTTTTATGTGGCATTTATTTCTAATCAATCTAATCGTTGATTACATTTTCTTGTTGATGACACCCTGAACTTCATCTCAATTTTTCTTGTTGTTCTGCTCAAAATTTGGAGAAACGGGAAAAGCGCAATGGAGCATAGCGCAATGGCACTTTTCATCCAAAACTTGTTCGTCTCCTCGAGCTCTTCGATTTGAGTTCTAGGTTTGCGTCAATCGGAGTTCACAGCAAAAAGTAATGTTGTTTTTACTGCAATTGAGCTTGACGCAGCTTTCTTCGTCCTACTTCTTCGTGAAGCGTCCGCGATCGTTTTTCTTATTTTGGCGTTAACTGTTTTGACAATATTTAGCTTTTTGCTATTCGTATTGTGGCCGTCAATCTTGCGTCTCATGCCACTCTATTTTGAGGACTCGTTTATTATTAACGTCTCCTTTACCCTGCCTTTTTTGGATGACGTCTCTCACATCTTTGGACGTTCCTTGAGCATCCTTCTTACGTTTATCGTTGACAGAACGCAGTACTCATATCTCTCTCATTCTCAATTGCTGCCTTCACCATATATGGTGTGCAGATTCTGCTATCTTATCTTATACGTCTTCTCGCAACAAGATATGGCTATGAATATTCTCGTCAACGGCTTTCCTTCTGGCCAGTGTTCTATTCCTCCTTTCCAAGGTCAAGGATTTCCAGGCTGGAAAGCAAATATGTTGTTAATTCTTGAAGGCGATGAACTCTCCGATGTTGTTCTTGGAAATCGTGTTTGTCCGCCTCAGCCTGTTGATACGGATAATGATAACGTGCTTATCACTGAAGGACCTATATTTGAAGATTGAAATGTTGTCTATATGGATTGGCAACGATGTGATAAAGCAGCTCGTCGGTATATTCTTTCTGCTCTTACTGATTCCCTTTTGCTTGATATGTATGAACTGCCTACTTCCCACGACGTATGGAAGTACCTTATTGCAAACTTTCAGAAGAAATCTGTTACAGAAATACTCTATTTGAGAGGGTTGCTTAACAAGTTACAATATGAAGTTGGTACTACCATGACGAGACATATTGAATCTTTCAAATCTACTATTAATCAACTTGCTGCTGTCGGTGATCCTGTTCCACAAAAGCAACTGATTACACTTCTCCTTGATACGGTGAAGGACTCTTCTTATGATAACATTGTTACTATTCTCTCTAATAAAGATGGTCTTGATTTCGACCAAGCTCGCATGTCTTTAATTGAATACTCTCAACGTCAAGAACGTCGGAATGCTGGTCACGATACAGCTATGATTTCACAAGAGGAGACTGAGTCACAACAGATGGAACGTGCTTTTTATGCTTGAAGGCGTCCATTTCAACGAGGAAACCGCAGAGGTGGCCGTTGCGATAATATTTTCTCTCGTCTCAAATTTTCTAATCAGCAATGTTATTACTGCAACATAAATGGCCATACTGAAGATGATTGTTGGGAATGTCAATATGATGAAGAACACAATATTACCACAAAATAACCACGTTTATATAGAGACTCTTCTTCTTCTTCTTGTGAATATTGTGGACGATCTGATCATCCCACTCATATGTGCTATAAGCGTCAATTCGACACAGATCGGAATAGAGCATATGCTACTGAACATTGAAACAACATTGTACCAGAAACAAGCTGCGTCCTATGTTCAGTTGCTCCAGACAGAATACTTCATGTACGTGATGGATCACTTTTTATTGTCGATTCTGGTGCTACAGGAAATATGACATATCAGTCTAAGTGGCTCCATAACTATCATCCACTGCGAGTTCAACGTGTTGTTTATCTTGATGATGATACTACTTGTCAAGTAAAGGGTATTGGAGACTTATATCTTGGTACCTTATCTTCTTCCACTCGAATTTTGCGAGGAGTATTACATGTACCAGATCTTCAACGTAATCTTCTTTCAGTTGGTAGACTTGTTGATCTTGGTCTGTTTGTTGGATTTGATCATACCAAATGCCGAATTGAGAAAGATGGACAGACTATAGCCACTGCTCCTCGAAATGGTAATTTGTTTGAACTCTCTCTCAACGATGCTATAGCAAATATTCTCACTGCTCCAGGTGATCATGATTGCAAAGTATGGCATCACCGTTTTGTTCATACTGATTTCTCAAAACTCCTTGATCTTCAACGTCGTGATCTTGTTCATGGCATGGATCTTAAAGCCCATCCCCATATGGAAATTTGTGAATTTTATGCTCTTGGGAAACACAATCGTAAACCCTTTCCTCTTTCAAATACAACTCATTCTCATGACATATTGGATCTTGTTCATACTGATATATGTGGACCTCTCCTTTCTTCGAGATCACAATATCACTACTTCATTACTTTCATTGATGATTTCTCAAGGTATACGACTGTATTTCTACTTAGACAAAAATCTGAAGCCTTATCTGTTTTCAAAAAATTCCACAAGGCTGCGGAACTTCAAACTGGTCGTCGCCTTAAGAAGCTTCGTAGTGACAATGGAGGCGAATATGTTTCTCAAGAGTTTGTGAGTTACTGTGCTGACAGTGGAATTCATCATGAACACACTATTCCATATTCGCCTCAACAAAACGGTGTTGCTGAATGAAAGAATCGCACTATTCTCAATGTTGTAAGATGTATGCTGATTCATTCTAGCTTATCTCGTGTTTTCTGGGTTGAAGCTACTTTGACAGCAGCATTTATTCAGAATCATCTTCCTACTACTGCACCCTCTGGTAAGATACCCATCACAGCATGGACAAGTGACATTCCTTCTATATCTCATTTTCGAACCTTTGGATGTATTGCTTATATTCATGTTCCCAAAGAAACACGAACAAAGCTTGATGCTCCTGGTCATAAAGTTATTTTTATTGGATATTCTGACACTTCCAAAGGCTACAGATTCTATGACCCTTCCTCCAAGAAAGTAATTGTGAATCGTGATGCTACTTTTAACAAACAGCTTATGGGAGGCTCATGGTCCATGGATGATTTTGATGATACTAAAACGCAAACGAACCATTATGGTTGAACACTGTCCAAGTGACCAGATGATTGCAGACATTTTGACCAAAGGCCTCAATGAGTCACGTTTCATCCTCTTGCACTCGGAGCTTGGAGTTGCTTTGGCCTCACTTTTTCTAGATTAGCTTCTTTGCTATTGTAATAGCTTTGTACATATGACATTGTAATCTTTTAGGTACCATGCACTATGCACACTCCACATTTGCACCTCGTGATATCTAAGTCACTTGAATATTTGTACATAGATGCACAATTCACTTTCACATCATCACCGCTGGTTCATATTTCACATTGTATAGGGGCTTGGGTTTTTCCCTTGAACTCCCCAAGGGTTTTTTCATCCAAAGCTAGAGACCTTTGTTTGAGTGGGGGTGTTGGAGCTTTATATGGCTCACTCTACTGAACTTGGTCTCACCTATATATTTGTATCTTGTCCTCAATATGAATCAGTCTTTGGGAGCGCGCGTATATGGTGTGTCTCTTGTCTCGTCTCTCTCTCTTTCTCTCTACATCTCAACAATTGTATCAATGAAACAACATCATGGTATCACCGAGAATAACCATGGTATCAACGAAACAACATCATGGTATCAACGAAACAAGATCATGGTATCATCAAGAATAACCATGGTATCAATGAAACAACATCATGGTATCAGTGAGAATAACCATGGTATGAACGAAATATCATTATGGTATCACCGAAAATCATCATGATCAAAGTACTAACAAAACATCATGATGGTACCATCAACATCACTATGGTATCAACAAGAGATTATTAATAAAACGACGTAGACTATATCTCTAGAAGAATAATTATACCAGAATCAATGAAGGTATATATCATATAACAAAAGATCATGTACCATCAATACCTCGACGGAATGTGGACAATCATCAATGGCTCAATTGAATCAAAACGATATTCATGACAGATATCCATGAAAAGATCTATAGACATTTGATATCTTGAAATATAGATATCCAAGAATAAATCATCAGTAAATGTCTCATAACATATTAGACAGCTTGAAATAGTATAGACTTTTGAGAGCATATATCTATAACACTGATTCGGTTTGTAACTGTCTTTTACAGTAAATTTACGTCAGTAACAAATATATGATTAATGCAGAATTTTAAAAAAAATTCTTCTACAATGTTCTAGACCACATTGATTATGGTGCCTTACACGGGCTGCTTTTGCAAAATCGTTTTTTATTAGGAGCAAAAATGGAAACAAAAAATGAAAGTTATTTTTTAGACATGTACGTAGTCTGCGAGAACGATAAGTCAAAGTCAGTGCAGAATTTGGAAAAACTTTCTTCTACAAAGTTGTAGAACACATCGATTCCAGTGCTTCACGAGTGTTGTTTCTGTAAAATCGGTTTCAATCAAGAGAAAAATTGAAAACAAAAAGTGAAAGTCGGTTTTCAGACATGTATGCAATCCGCGAACGATAACTCGAATCGGTGCAGAATTTGAAAAAAGTTTCTTCTGCAACGTTGTAAACCACATCAATTCCAATGCCTCACACGGGTTGTTTTTGCAAAATAATTTTCAACTAGGACAAAAAATGAAAACAAAAAGCAAAAGCTTCTTTTCAGACATGTATACAGTCCACGAACGATAACTCAAAATGGGTGCAGAATTTGAAAAAAGTTTCTTCTGGAAAGTTGTAGACCACATTGATTGCGGTGCCTTGCGCGCAGTTGTTTTTGCAAAATCGGGTAGTTTCTGCAAAATCGTCTCCAATTAAGAGAAAAATTAAAAACAAAGATGTCCTACTCTAATACCATGTTGAGAGAAAAAGACAGAGCACAGAAATAGAACCCCAAAGTGTGTGGAATACACACATTAAATGATGTATATATAGAGGAGACCTAGGTGCTATATATAGAGAATCCATATATGAGTAGCTTTACATATAAGCTCAACAGTTACTAGGCCATTAAATGTTACAAGAAGGTAGAGAAAGAGAAGAATAGAGAGGTGTTCCGTAGAGTGTGCAACCCCAAATTGTGTAGAATACACACCCAAGGTAATATATGTATAGAGTAGACCTAGGTCTATATTTAGAGTAGCTTCACATTTAAGTTCAACAAAAGACACGTCGGAAGAGCACTTCAAGGACTACAATTTTAGATCATAATCTCCAATCTATGATGACCTCAAGAATACTCCTTTTTAGCATCATCAAGGCATATGTTGTTCCTTTAAAGCCGCATCTGACATACATTAATTGTAGAACTAGCTTGTTGGAAAGCCCTAAACACTCATCGTTAATCAGGTAAGCATCAATTAAGCTCAATGAGCATCTTCTTGGTATCTTTCTTAGCATGGGAGAGGAGCTGCACAACGGATGACATTCCTAGGGAGATACCTTGTAAAAGGGAATAAGATGTCAATAGAACTTCTACATGGTAGTTCACCTCCTAATAAGCCTCTTGATCAGCTCTCACTGGCTCAACAAGAGGAGATTATGACGCAAGTGAATTAGCTTGTGAAAAAGGGTGCTTAAGGCCGCAAGTAAACTCCTATGCTTAGCCACCATCCCTCAAACAACCCCTCTAGCCAATCCTCGTTTCCTTGTGGATAAAGTTTTTTTTTTCCAATTTGATATCGTTTAGCAAATTTAGGGCACTAGGTGTACCAAATGGACAATTTTAGCTATTCACAGGATAATTTTTTAGCCTAATTTGCCATCATCTAACATATGCAGGTCATCTGGAGAACCTTTTGTACAGTTGATTATCATCAACTTCAACCATTTAAATAAAATAAATGTAGAAAAATATAGACATTAAGTTTAAATTCATTGACAGATATGCCCTGTAGCGTTCCTGCAAAATGAGCTAAATTACACAAAAAAAAAAACTTGTTTCAAGTTTACATAGAGCGACAGAAGATACATGATTGTATTTATCACAAAGTCAAATACATTGAGTTCCAAAGAAAACTTGATTCTAGTACAAGGGTTCCAAAGCGAACTTGTTTCCAATAAAACGGTTAGTTACAAAAAAGGGTCTGACATCAGAAAGTATCACTCATGTCCTAGGTGACATGCTAGTTGCATGTCCTTGGTCATGATTGTTACACACTTAGCATGGACAACACATAAGAACGTGTCAAAAGAGAGACTGACCAAATAGGTCTATGCAACCTCTTGGTCTGACTTGAGGGCAGTAACAGACATCCAAAGCTTTGTGCTGTATCTTTGTAGCACCTCTTTAAATGTCCATGCAAATGGTGCTTTCTCCATAAGCAGGTCTGTTGTCTTTTGGTGATGTCGGATTTCATCAAATGCTCTACAAAAGCATCGTGCTCTTTGAGGTCGATGTTGTGGGGGGCTCTGAGCTCCTTGTGGCTCTGCTCTTTGCAGGTTCTTGTAGAATCTCAACTTGCAATGGCGCTTGGGAGGTGGTTGGGGGGCATCTTCATGAGAATCATAATATTCATCATCACTACTTCACTCATCATTGTTAGGTTGATTAGAGACATGGCCCCCATTTCCCTGGGTAGTGACTTGCCGATCACATTTTGGTGACTTGGGCCGGAAGGCATCGCGCCCATCCCTCTTGGCAATGTCTTTTAACCCACCCTCTGATTCACTAGGATGTCGTCCCCTTCCCACGATGGATTCTTATTGGATGTGTCCGTCTCTATGCATTCAGGGCGGGGTTAGCTAGCTCTTTTGGTTGTCTATTTACAAACATCTTCTGCCTTCTGTGCACCTCGTTGGTCTTTGGATTCTTCTTTGCAGTTGTTTTGGTCCTTGCCATCTAGAAAGTGCGTTTGGGAGGCTTCCTAGAGCTTGTGGTATTCAGTGAGGGAGGGAGTGTTCTGTGTTTGTGATGGGGGGAGGGGGTTTTCCTCTTGATATAGGGTGGACATATAAGTGTGGGTTCACATGGTGGAAAAGAGACGCTAAAATCACAAGTAAATAATCTTTTGAATTACAAAATCACGTGAAAGTATAGAACTATTCAAACACACAGAGCTATACGTCTACTTGAAAATTTGCATAAACAATCAAACAATGTCTACGCAATTTCCAAGTACATTAATTGCCTCCTGGCCTAGACTTTTCCCACCGTGGTCCTTGATGCTTGCCACTCTGCATGCCATACTGGACCTTGTGAGGATCAGTAGTACTCTAAGGAACGAGCATGGGCTAGTCGAGAGGCTTCTTTTGCTAAGCACGATGACCTTGCACGTTCAATCGACACTTTGCGTCCAAAGGTGGTACGATAAAATCAATTCGACATTTCCTGAAGATAGAATGAGCACACTAAACCCCCTCCATGTCTTGTATTCTTGAAGTGGGTTTTCCTCTAGATGCAGGGTGGACATATAAGTGTGGGTTCACATGGTGGAAAAGAGCCACTAAAAGCACGAGTAAATAATCTTTTGAACTACAAAATCAGATGAAAATAGAGAACTATTCAAACACACAGAGCTATATGTCTACTTGAAAATTTGCATAAACAATCAAACAATGTCTACGCAAATTCCAAGTACATTTATTGCCTCTTGGGCTAGACTTTTCCCACCGTGGTCCTTAATGCTTGCCACTCTGCATGTCGTACTGGACCTTGTGAGGATCACTAGTACTCTAAGGAACGAGCATGGGCTAGTCGAATGGCTTCTTTTGTTAAGCACGATGACCTTGCACGTTCAATCAACACTTTGCGTCCAAAGGTGGTACGATAAAATCAATTCGACATATCCTGACGATAGAATGAGCGCACTAAAACCCCCCTCCATGTCTTGTATTCTTGAAGTAGGCACCCCTAGCATAGTAGTGTGACTTCTCCATACCTTGCGTGCTCCAAATATATAATGAACCATACATGTTCATAAAGTATGCACCATGTGCATAGAGGATGTGTTGCCCATAAAGCTACAACACATTGATGATCAAAACTAAAGCATAGTATGAACAAGGCAGAATGGAAAGCACTCACCATATAGTGTGTAATATTTATTTCAACCCATGCAATGACAACCGCCTTTGTGAACTCCGCCACCAAATTTTGGATTGTTCTTCTACGCAACACTCGAGGTATCGGTCCCACGACAATCTATTGAATTTAGAATCCCTTCTACTTTTGAGATAGCATCAAGCGACCTCTTCGCAAGCTCCATTATGAAGACATAATCAAATAGGAAGCTTAAATAAACGATCAAAGATGCGCATAAAAGCATGAAGTGTGCACATTAGGAAGAGAATGGGGTCTAGGAGGGCTTATTTATTTCATAGTTTAAGGGAGTCAAACCTTTAGTATTAAGAAAGCAATCAGAGGACAAACACTACAAGAGGTTGTGTGCTCTTGTGACGTTGTTAGCGACGGAAATACATTGGGTTTTTATAACCCCCGACGTCGCTAAAACCGTCGCTACGAGCGTCGCTACGAGAGCGTCGCTATAGGCGTCGCTATATGCGTCGCTATGAGCGTCGCTATATAGCGACGTTTACACAGAAGACTATAGCGACGCTCATAGCGACGCTACAGAGCCATAAATAGCGACGCTTATAGCGACGCCCGAGAGAATATTTTTTTGGTGGCAGGGCATTGAATGCCTTGCCACCCATCAACCATATTGTACTTGATTCACTTTTTAAAAAAAGTGCAAAGGTAGATAATAGACCCAAAATAGTCACCCACAAGACGCATTGTTTGCAAAATTGACAATTGTACACATCATAGGCAAAATGAATTGATTGGCAAATGTAATAATGACAATTGTACAACATCATAGGCATAAAGAATTGATTGGCAAAAGGAACTGCGATGACAAATGTAATAATATACATGGTTCAAAAAGACGTATAAAATCCGTCTCATGATACATAAGCTATGAGAAACCCTAAACTAATGCTATCTAGCTACGGCTAAACTGACGTCGTCTAGTCAGACGTCTCATCGCGTCCAAGCGGCGTATCTGTCCGATTCTGCAAAAAAAGACAATAAGACAGCTTTCAGTAAGTATAAACATATAACGACATTTATAAAACAATACAAAAAATAAAAAAGAGTAAACCCTAATACTAACCATGCCGCCGCGAGAACTGAGAATGTCCATCAGGGCGTTTAAGCCCTTCCTGCCTGCGTACTCACGCTCGTACGGTGTGGGATCACGTCCTGTCATCGACCACTGTCAAAACATACAAAGATTTCATTATGTTAGAACTAAAAAACTCATAAACCCTAAACTATCGAACATGCATAAAGAGCAATGTGAAAAGACTTACAAAATCGGCCTCAAATGATGCCCATCCACCGCTCCCCAAGTGGTGCGAGCTCCCTGCCTCTACTCGCGCTCTGGCTGCATCCTTTTGTTGCTTCCACTTGTCGGGATTCTCGCGCGCTGCTTTCTTCGCATTCTTCCAATCTTCTTTGGCCAGCCAATCTGGCCTATTCCACCCATTCTTGATTGCTTTTTGCACTTCGGAACGCTTGTGTTTGCAGTATTCGCGCATTCGAATCTTCATCAGGTCTTCATTGAAGCGCTGATCCCGTGTTGGAACGGGAAACTCATCATGAAGTATGCTGATGACTCTGTTTTTTAAATCACTTGGTACTTCACTCCATTTGTTTAGTATATAGTGTCTAAACAGCTGAGAGCAAAGACCACGCATGCGCGAGATCACCTTCTTGCCGTCATCATCCATGATGATGCCGCCGCTGATGTCGACGGAGTAAGGCAAGCCCTTTGGCCGGTGACGCGTGAACCTGGGTGTCCCGGCAGGGGTCTCTAGCGGCGTGTCGATGGGGGTACGGACGTCAGGTGTCTCCACCGGCGTCTGGGCCCCGAAGCGAGGAGTGTCGAGTGGGGTGGCTCCTGGCGGAGTAGGTAGAGGTGTGTAGCTTCTAGGAACAGTCAGCCGTGCAAAACCTGGCGTACATGGCGATGCTGTGGCTGGTGTGGGGACGGGCAAAGAAGGGGAGGGTAAAGAGCCTCGTCGAACACGAGGCGGTGTGGAGGCATCCGTGGCGGAATCCCCACAACAACCGCCACCGCCACCACTAGAGCGCCGGTGTCTAGACGAGTGTGAAGCTCGTCTCGTCGACGCCGAAGCTTCGGAGCGCGCCGAATGCTCCGAAAGAGAGGGATATGCGGATGGTGTAGGAACGCACGATGATGCGTCAGAGCGCTGACGCTCCACGTACCACTGTCTCTGCTGCGGTGACAAAGAAGAAAGAAACTCCTCATCATCCATACATGCATTAAACACACGAATATTTAAACTTAATATTGAATGAATAGAGTAGACAATGACGCAAAGACCATTAAATACAATGACGTAATGACGCATATAAATACAATGACGCAATGAATCGAGTGATAGAAGAGGCAAGTCGAAAACTCAGAATTTTCAATCAAAAGATGTGAGCGCGAGTAGAAAAGAGCGTTATACACCATGGAAGGTACTTAGAGAGCCAGAGCTTTTACAACACGGAGCAAAATTGTTCAAATACAATATTTGTGGCTTTAAGAGATCTCTCTCTCATCCTCGCATAACTCAGCATAACTTCCTATATCTATATAGAGCTCTCCGTTTAAACACATATCCTCTGTTTCATTTTGTAGCTCCTCTGCATGCACCCCATATAGAGTAGTAGCATCTTGATGCTCGTCTGGCACCACCGCAGCGGCTTCTGATTGAGAATCTTCTCTGATCTCCTCCATTGATGTCGTTGTGATTGGCACATGGTAGCCTTCATACGTCCTTGCACTACGAGGGGCTACCTCTATGACGTACCACCAGTTTGATGTAGACTTTGTAGGATGAAATACTACCTGCCAGAGCCACATAACTTACATGAGAGCTTTCAAGCACATAACTTGTAAAAGGGGGATGTTAACTATTTACATACTTACTTGTTCACAATGCTCGGGTAGTACGAAAGTGTCTCTTAGGTCAGTCCATTTCTTAGTAGAATCCACCTCAAGAAAACCAGACTCTCCTCTACGCACAGTAGCGTTGCGACCCTCCATGATTATCTTGAACCATTGCACGTCGAACAAGTCGACAAAAAATCCTCTGTAATCGATCCTCAAAATCTCTTGCAGCGTGCCGAAGTAAGTGAGTTCCGCCACCACAGGATCTGCATCAGAGGAACGTCGTCGACTAGACTGTTCAAATTTTGCCATGATTCCACAATCTTGAGTAAAACGCTTTTTGTCGATTCGTTCCACCCTAAAATGTCGACCTTTACACCATGCTGCTGTGTATGACTTATACTACAACGAACAAAGATTATGAGTGGCCGTTCAAACGTTTATAAATATAGTCACTTGCTTGTCGTACATTGCAAACTTACCTTGGTCGCGCAACCCCGAGAGTACTCCCACTCTTCTTCAGTCACTTCGTCACCGCATTGTTGTGCGCTTTTCAATTGGTTGTGCAACCATCTTAAGCTCATGAAGGTGGGTAGGCTCTCCAGAACCGCTGGATAGTGCATCGGTGGTCGTCTTCCCTGTCTCCACTCGATTCGTGTCCTTTGTCGCTCTTGCTTTGCATCCTCATATTGTGAAATCCACTTTTGCATCACTGGATTGTGAAGCATGCAAAATCGGTTGATTTTAGCCTCTAGATCTTCCGTCATCTTCTTCTCAACACTGAGATTGCACATGACAATCCCAGATATGCGCTCATCATCTATGGTTCGCCATAGCGTGTCCCGGGATTTATCAAATCCGTCTAGCCACTCTCCAATGTACACTAGGGACTCTGATACCAACCAACCTTCTGCCATGCTACCCTCCGGACGTGCCTTTTGACGCACATATCCCTTAAGCGTTTTCATGAAACGCTCTAAGAAGAACATCCATCTGGAATGAACTGTGCCAGCTATTTCCACCTCATCAACTATGTGAACAAGAAGATGCACCTGAATGGTTAGCATTGTAGTAGGAAAATGTTTCTCAAACATGCACACAAGCTCCGCAGCATTTAGTTTGGCGAATGGTATGGAGTCCACGTTGATCTCCTTTTGTGAGATCCATTGCACCAGCTTTGCAAGTTTGTAGATTGTGTTACGGATGTCGAGAGACAAACATCCCTCAATGGCAACCGGTAAAATAAACTGTAAAGTATGTGCAGCAATGATATTAAAGTCCACATTTTATGCAATGATATTAAAGTCCACTATGAACGTACCTGACACATTTTATGCCAATCGTGTGACTTCAAACCGGTAAGCTTTCCTTCTTTAGTAAAACACGTTCGGAGCGAGTGCATTACGCCAGTGGGGGTCCGCAAAGATGGAATGGCCTCTTTTACTTTGCGTTCTTGGGCTCCTGTGAAAATCCATGGTGCTTTAGGGAGTTTTATCGATCCATCAGACGCTGTTTGCGGCCAATATTGCTCCATACGATCCACATTTCTAAGGTCAACTCTGGCTCCCAAAGTAGATTACCCACATTCTTGAATATGTGCATTGGATCGAGCAAGTGATTGATCATGAGTCGGGGCCAGTATGGTAACTCATACCATAGAGATAGTCTCTTCATCCCTGGAGGCAATCCGTCATCGCACATCTCCTTCTGCTCTAACCATGCTTGTGCAGACATCCTTGGTGGCTCTCTTCCCAAAAATCCGTCGCGTAACACATGATTCTTTGGAAGATACGCTTGATGACCTTCGTAGATTTGCTTCTTCAGTGAGGGTGCCCTACGTGCATTCAGTCTAGGTCCACATGTGACACATGCTCTATATCCGCTTGTTTGAAGCCCTGCATGTATACACATGATAATAGATCAACTATGGGAAAAAACAATATTTACAGTGTCTGAGTGAGGAGTGTCAATAGATCACCTGAGCATTCTGTTATCCCAGGATAGTCATGCATGGTCCACATTAGAATGCCTCTGATCAAAGCATTCCGTCGTCCTGTGTGTCGGCTCATATCCACCACCTCTATGCCAATCCACAATTGTTGTAGCTCTTCCAATAGTGGACGAAGATACACATCCATATTCCCCACTTTATATCGCCCTGGCACAATCAAGCTTAGCCATAGGTGCCCCTTCTTCGTAGTCAACCACGGGGGAATGTTGTAGTTGACGATGACAACGGGCCATACACTGTAAGATGTTGATCTTTGACCAAATGGATTTACGCCATCCATAGCCAGGCCTAAGCGCAAATTTCGAGCTTCCCTGGCGAAATCCGACCATGTTCCATCTATATGTTTCCAGGCTGCGCAATCTGCAGGAATTCGTAGCACACCATCCGAAGATTTATTCTCCTCATGCCATGATGCTAGGGCGGCCATGGACTTACATTCGAAGAAATGCTTGATGCGAGGAAGCAAAGGAAAATGTCGCAAAACCTTTTGTGGAATTTTTGTCCCGTGGAGATCTACTCGATATCTTTCGGAATCACATTTCGGACACTTCTCCATGTCTGTGTATTCCCCTCTGAAAAGAATGCAGTCATTGACAAGCGTGGATAGAATTGTAATCCATCCCCAAGTTTTGCAAAATCTTTCTTGCTTCATCTCGGGAATCTGGCATCACATTGTCAGCTGGTAGTATGTGCTCTTTCAGTAATCTACACAACATAAAAATATGATACAGTCGTGTAAAAATCTATCAGATCATTATACATTTAGAGTTCTATTAAAGTAAACTAACTGTAATAGATCACCTGAAAAGCGTTGTGACGCTAGTGTCACTCCATCCAAACTTTGCCTGCATGTTGAGAAGAACCAGGAGTGCTTTCAATCTAGACATACGTGCTCCATTATACAATGATGTATCGGCTTCACTTTTCATATCATCATAGATAAGACTTTCTGAATCCATGATCGTCTCGATCATTTCATCAATCTCGGGCTCAAACATTGCCTCGTTGGGAATGTGCTCTGCATGATCATCCCCCGAGCTGTCAGAGGCTACATCTTGTGGCCTCACATATGCTGCTTGACCAAAGCGCCTGCGAACACGTCTATCGGGTTGCAAGATTGCTGCTTGTTGGCCAGCGTCAGAGTCCGACGAGTTATAATTGACAACAACTCGATCTATAATAGATGGATCGAACTCGCCAAATTCACGAACGTGCTGCAAAGAAACACGTCTTGTCCGTCGCACAGCATGCTTGCATTGATTACAAGGACATAAGACCCTCGTTGAGAGATAGGTGTTTCGGTT
Source organism: Adiantum capillus-veneris (assembly GCF_014529385.1). NCBI lineage: Eukaryota > Viridiplantae > Streptophyta > Polypodiopsida > Polypodiales > Pteridaceae > Adiantum > Adiantum capillus-veneris. The sequence continues at coordinate 60,338,117 of NC_140940.1, read as the reverse complement.
GGACGGTCCCACATCCTCGTCGCTACTCATAATGAGGATAAAAAACTTATAACCTGGACAACAAATTTAATATTCTATTGGCATTCTTCGTCTTATCTCTCTCTCTCTCTCTCTCTCTCTCTCTCTCTTTACCTCACATTCTCTAGTCATGTCGAATCCCCGCACACCTCGGTCTAGAGGTGCACGGAGATCAGAACCACCGTGTTATAATCTCGTCTTTATTGGTCAATACCTATATTTGTGGGTACAAGAAATCTACACACCCACGTCTACATGATACTGCATGTAGTGGACAAAATCCCTTTGCCTCTTCTCTAGCTGTAGCACTTCACTTCATCTTAACATCTTTTCACAGTAGATCTTTTCACTGTTCGTCTAACTCTAAACCCTAAACCGTAAGTAATTCTTGCGTGGACTCGATCTAACGTAAATAAGAGTAAATCTAAATAAACGTAAATCTAACTAAAAATAAAGCTAAATCTAATTTAACATAAGTCTAATGACTAGAGGTTGTCTAGATGGTCATTGTGTCGGGGATGTAGTGACTCTTGCCGCCCTGAAGATCCACCTTCTTCCCTATCTTCTGAAGACATTTCACCAGTACTTTTGGATCGACGGAGCCCACCATGAGTGAAGGCAGCAATACCCTATATTCCATTGAGGGCTTTCTTCACCCGCTTCATGTAGGCATCGCAGTCTATGGAGACCTAAATCTAATCTAATATAACGTAAATCTAAATCTAGCTTAAATAAACGTAAATCTAGTTAAAAATAAACCTAAATCTAATTTAATGTAAGTCTACATATAACATAATCTTTAACGTCTTTTAAGATAGTTTCCTACGACGTTATAACTCTCTTCTTCTTGTGTGTGTGCGCGTGTGTGGATGTGTGTGCCAATAAAAAGAGATAAATGGTATAACCTTTCTATCACCCATGCCAAGTATGATAGATTGATTATGCCATTTCCCTCTTGAATAATAGGTCTTCAGTTCAACTCCTCGTCGGCTAGATCTTTAGGTCTTTTAATTTTAATTAGTTTCCTACGACGTTAAATTAGTTTCTCTCTCTTTCTCTCTCAATGTGTGTGCATTTTTTTGGATCGTATGAATGTTTTCTCTCTCTTTTCCTCTCTCAATGTGTGCGTTTTTTGTTTATGCATGTTCTCTCTCTCTTTTCCTCTCTCAATGCGTGCGTTTTTTGTTTATGCATGCTCTCTCTCTCTTTTTCTCTCTCAATGTGTGTGTGCATTCTTTGTTTATGTATGTGTGTGTGCGTTTTTGTTTTTGTTTGTACTCTCTCTCTCTCTCTCTCTCTCTCTCAAAAACACTATGTGTGTGTGTGTATGTGTGTGTGTGAGAGCGAGAGAGAGGGAGAGAGAAAGAGGGGAAGGGAACATGAGAATGAGGAGAGGGAAGGAGCATACCTGGCTCTCCTTCCTCTACTCGTGTGTGTGTGTGTGTGTGTGTGTGTGTGTGTGTGTGTGTGTGTGTGGAGAAGAAAAAGAGAGAGAGAGAGAGAGAGAGAGAGAGTGAGGGAGAGCGTTACCTGCTCCTTGCTTGAGGGCGCCGAAAAACTCAGATCTGAGATCTGAGTTTTTGGGCGCGCTCGGTTATTTTTTTACCCCAGCCGGCGTCGCTATGAGTGTCGCTATAAGCGTCGCTGTGTGAGCGTCGCTAATATGAAGAGCCTCTTGTAGTGAAATTTTGAATTCAAACACACAAAATGGCTAGTATATTTCAATTCAATTTTTTTTCCAAAATCAAAATTAAAATCTAGTGGGCAAAACCATATCATGTAACATATCTACGGAAAGAGCTTGGCGTGTAGATTACAGACCAGATATAATCTCTGCTCAAATTGGAGATTATATATAGGAGTTATGGAAGGCCAAAAACATAAAGTTGTCCACCCCCTTTTTTGGGGAGAAAAGTACATCCTTTGACCACTCTTACACCTCTCTTGCACACCCACCATTCTTGCACACATGTCATGCATCTATTTAAATGCTAATCACCGCCATAATCTCATGGAAAATAAAGAGGCACTCCTATACCCCATCCTCTTCCTAATGAAAAATGCACATTTTTGAGAGGGAAGTTAATTATAGAGTTCCACTGTTCACTGTCTTTTATGGCATGATTGGACTCCCCTAGCATAGGACATCGTAGCACCAAATTCTCCCACACACGTGTAATTTGTGAAATTTCCTCTTCCTCTATTTCATCGACCATTGCAATTTTGTGTGCATTTCCCTTATAGCCCTTAATGTAGAATGGACAAGGATATAGAACTCCACCCCCTTGTTTTCACCTTACAATGTACTTGATTGTTTTCAAATCACCACCTAAGTGCTAGTCAACTTCAAACTCCGCTGTGTCATTTACTTGGAGTTTTTCCCTAGCTAGATGCGCCTTAATGACATCTGTTATCCACGAAATGCGTTCAAAAATCCAAGCAAGCACTCCATGGGTCTCCTTGGGAACCTCAATAGCACCAAGCCACCAAATTTCTTTCTCCCACTGCACATCGAAAGATGGTGCACAATCCTCGTTCATAGCTGTACACTTTGCATGAAATAATACCTCGTTTATGAGAGTAATACTCATCCTTTCTAGTCTTCATTTCTTCACAATCTGATACTTGTCTAGATTGAGCACAAACACCAACTTTGAACCTATCAGTGGAAAATGTCCAAAATAACATATAGTTTCAAAAAAAAGACTATGCATTACTAAAGCCTCATCATTAAGTGTACACATTAAAAGGGAATCATTGCCATTTGAAGACATCTTAGATCAACAAAAATATTATTTGACATTGAGTAAGGAAATCCCTTATCCACCCTCTTTGCACATACGCTTGCATTGGTACCTTTTCTTACTCCTTTTGACCGCTTGGTAAAGATGGATAGATGCATTACCTCCTTTGTGTGCAAATAGCCTCTAATATGAAAGTACAGATCCTCGTTTGAGGCCTTCTTAGAAATATTGACCTTAAGTGGTATAGGAAAAGTATTCTCAAAAATTCCTCTTTCCCTTAAAGCATCCTTAAGGAGACCATATAAGGCAATGTAGCCCTTAGTACTAATTCCCACTTCATCACAAGCCTTCTGTACATCAACATCGCTCGCAAGATTTGAAAACTTTTGCATCACCTCCTTTGTGAGAGTATTGTTTAAATTTTTTGCATTTGGTGCTCATAGAAGGCCTACGACATCCAATATCTTGAGGCACAAACTCAATAAATGGATGCCATCCTTGTGGGTGTGGCCACCACACAGCTCTTGGATAAAATTCCTACAAGAATGGATAAAAACATTACCACAAAAGAAATTTAAAGCATAGATGGGAGTGTAGCAAAATGCACCTTGTAGCTATAACCCTTCTTTTTTTAGCACCACCTTCGGGGGCTAAAGTCTCTATGGCATTGAAGCTTCTCTTACGTTCCCTTGTACCTAAGGGCGTCTTTTTAAGATGCAAGATCGTATCTTCAATATTTTCAATCTTAGCATCCTTCTCTTCTATCTGTAGCTTAAGATTTTTTACTTCCTTCTCTGCATGAACGATCCTTTCGTGCAATTCGCTAGTGGTATGGGAAAGAATTTGACATTGATGCAAAGAACAGCATGCGCTATTAGCTCCAATAGTCGACAATCGCTTGCAATATCCAAGAATTCCTTGCTCCCCTCTCTCTACATATTGTAAGAATGAAGCAAGGTTATTGAATGTTGGATACACATTGATGGTTGGATCATTAGGGTAGAGGCATCCATGCACCCAAAGGTGGGCACACGTGAAGCATGTAGGTGTCATTCATCTTTCATTTAAAGATCCATTGTATGCAATTAAGATCTTCAAAATCCACTTGCATGGACCTTTAGTGGATCAACAAGTTAACGACAAAGCCACCAATTATGGACATCGCTCGTGATGACGTTATTTTATTCACTTGCCATGGTTTGTCACATGGATCATCCAATGCTCATTTCATGTTTTTGGAATGGCGGCCATGTAGAGAAGGGGATAAAAGATTGCAATGCAGCTCATTTCATGTTTTTGGAATGGTGGCCATGTAGAGAAGGGAATAAAAGAGTGCAATGCACATGGAAGTCAACTTACCACTAGCAATTATGTGACCACTAAAGGAGTAGTAGATCTATTGCACAGTAACATTTTGCAGATAATTAATGCTCTTCTTCAGACCTTGAAGTATCTACATGCACACGACTATCTCTACAATGACATACACTCTTGCAACATGATGCTTCATTTTGGACAGAAGGGGGTCTATGCAGGCATTGTGGATTGGAGTCATGTACAAAGACCAAAACAGAGGCAGTATTTCCTCCACTCTGCAACTTTCAAATAGAAACTAGAAATCAAAGCAAGAGATATTTTTCATGGGCCTCCCAGAATGCATATCTACTAGTCCCCCTCCATGGAAATATTCTCCACATGTCATACTCGTAAACAACTCTTAAAGTGCATGTTGGTGCCTCAAAAGAAAAACAAAAGTGATTGTTTAAGCAATGTACTTACCCACCTTGAGAGTGGCAAGCGAAACAATCCCTTAACTCAACCTAACGCTTTTGATCTTTCTCGTTGTCTAAATGGTGGCCATAGAGTGGGCTATGACATTGTAATGATTTTTGGTCTATGACCAGCTGATGATTTGATTGTTGTCTTTTATCTAGTTGAAAATGTAAATTGTATAATTAATCAAGTTATCTTGTGTCTTTTCTATGACATGGTGATAGATATTCTGTCTCTTTTTTGCACCATGATTAAATTATCTTGTATTTTTCTTTCAAGGTTATAAGTAGGTGAACATCAAGTAGTATAGCATGACTATCTTTCATAATTTTCAAGTAATCACACCGGGAAAAACTTATAGTACTTAAGTCACACATCTTCGTCCGCATGAAAAACACCAGCGATATCATCTACTTCATCCATATTAGACCATTTTGAAGCTATCTCCCATTTCATATCATCATCATTATAGCCATGGGTTTAGAAGACACCGTAGTGCTTTTGTGTTGCTCTTGTTGCAATGTTCACTAGCTTAAGGATAAATCTCATGTTCCAGATCTCTCACAGTTTCCACTTGATGCTGCAATAGATAAAACCTTTACTGCAATGTGTTGCAGATCCACTTTCTTTCGCCATACTCCCTCCATTGTATAGTCACACTTGTGTGTGAAATGGCATATATATGCCATGGATCCTGGAACATACCAGTTATGTTAGCATAATCAACTCGCTGATGAAAAGAAATTTCCCCATCCTCTTGTCCCAACAGTTAAGAGCACTCTATTTTGAAGCCGGTCATGAATTTCTTGTTGGCCGATTGTTAATGCATTCAGGATTTGGGATCCAATACAAATGAAACACCATGCAATGGCATATGCAACTGCACCGTCGCATGTGAAGGAGTACGAGCGGAAGTGCGATGCGAGAGAGAGAGTGCGAGAAGAAGAGAACGACGATATGGTGAACTCGCTCTACTGTAATGTGTAGAGCATTGTGAGTTCTTATTAGGTTTTTACAAAAGAATATGTGTACATACCTAGCGGCCCACCCACTTACCTAGGCGACCACATTGGGCTGTATACCCCAAAAACCTCCCACTTAAAGTCCAATGTGGTACTTTAAGTGTGAGAGAAGCTACTATACAAGCTAATATACAAGAGATGTAGAGAAGTGATGTACTACCCTACACCTAACTGCTTGCAAAAATGCGCAAAGCTCTCTGAGGGAAGTCCTTTTGTAAGTAGATCAGCAGGATTTTCTGTGGTGTGAACTTTGACAAGCTGAAGTTGCTTATCCTCGATCATTTCCCTTATGAAATGATACTTCACATCCACATGCTTTGTCTTTGAGTGATAAACTGGATTGCGAGCCAATTGTATAGCACTTTGACTATCACAATATAACACAGGCATCTCTTCTTTGATTCCCAAATCTGTTACTAGTCGATTAAGCCAAATTGATTCTTTGCATGCCTCTGATGCTGCAACATATTTAGCCTCTGTAGTAGACTGACTAACACAATCTTGTAATCTAGAACGCCATGATACTGCTCCACCAACCAATGTAAAGACATACCCTGACGTAGACCTTCGGTTGTCTAAGTCACCTACATAGTCTGAGTCTGTAAAACCCTTTACACTTAGCTCCTGACTCCCATAGCATATACGCATAGTCTTTGTAGCTTTCAGGTATCTCAATATTCCTTTCACTGCCTCCCAATGCTTCTTGCCTGGGTTTGACATGTATCGACTTACTACTCCCACTGCAAATGCAATGTCTGGGCGAGTAGCAATTATTGCATACATCAAACTACCCACTGCAGACGCATATGGAATCTTATCCATTTCAGCCTATTCTTCCTCAGACACAGGACAATCTTGTTTGCTAAGTTTCACATATGGTGGCAATGGAGCACTCAATTCCTTTCCCTTCTCCATATTGAAACGTTGCAAAACCTTGTCAATATACTCTGTTTGAGATAACCAAATCAACTTCTTGGATCTGTCTCTCTCAATGCGCATACCAAGTATATGACTTGCCTCACCCATGTCTTTCATGTCAAACGATTTTGCCATCTTTGACTTCAAAGCTGAAATTTCTTCCAAGTGCTTGCCAGGAATCAACATGTCATCCACATACAAAATAAGGATCAGCCAACTGCCATCCTTAGCCTTCTTTCTATATAGACAGTGATTGAACTCACTATGTTTGTAGCCTTGAGAAAGCATAAACTTGTGGAATTTATGGTACCATGCCCTCGGTGATTGTTTTAAGCCATAAAGACTCTTTAACAACTGGCATACCCAATCTTCCTTGCCTTTCTCAACAAACCCTTCTGGCTGTTGCATGTAAATTTCCACATCTAAATCACCATGCAAGAACGCTGTCTTGACATCCATTTGGTGCAACACCAAATCTAATATGGAAACCAATGCAAGAAAGCATCTCAATGTAGTCATCTTGACCACCGGAGAGAAGACTTCATCAAAGTCAATGCCTTGTTCTTGCTTAAAGCCCTTGGCAACAAGCCTTGCTTTGTACTTTGGCTGACTATCATGAGCGGTGATCTTATACCTGTAAACCCATTTACAAGGTAGAGCCTTTTTGCCTTGTTGCTCAATTCCATAAGGCACTATATAGTCTCAAACAAGCTTCGCAAGCCTGGTATACAAAATTTGATCTTTTTCTCACCTCTAAAGGATTCATCTCTTTCTCGTTAGACCCCAACTTCTACATGAAACGCCAAGGTAGCAGTTTTGTGATTCTTGCTCTTTATTTGGATGATACCATCCTTGTTTCCAATGATTTGGGATTTCTTCAGCAAGTCAAAAAGTTATTGTCTTCTGCATTCGATATGGTGGATCTTGGAGAGATTCACTCTTGTCTTGGCATTCAAATCCAACAGAACCCTACAAAAGGTATTTTATTCCTTCGACAGTCAAAGTTTATTGCAGATACTATTCAAAAATTTGGTATGGAATCTGCACATTCAGCCAACACACCTTGTCTTGCGAGCTCTACGAAGAATACTTCTGACAATGGTGGTCAACTTGTCACAAATCAACCTTATGCTAACTTGATTGGATGTCTTCAGTTTGTTGGCATGAACACTCCTCCTGATATTTTGTTTGCTGCTAATTATCTTGGACAACATCTTGCATGTCCTTCTCTTAAGCATTGGTCTGCTGCAAAGCGTGTATTGAAATACTTGAAAGGCACTACAGATTTTGGTTTAGTCTATTGACGACAACTCACATCGGATTCTATGCAATCTCTTTCTCTTTTGGGTTACACAAATGCAGACTGGGCAAGCTCACATTTATCTATGCGATCTACTAGTGGAAATTGCTTCTTTATAAATGGTTGTCTTGTTTCTTGGACCAGCAAGAAACAACGCTGTGTTGCACTTTCTACGACTGAGTTAGAATATATTGCGGCATCACTTGCAGCTCCTCAGTTGATTTGGCTTCGACAAATGCTGGTTGATATTGGTCACTCTCCTCTTTCTAGCACACCCTTACGGTGTGACAACCAAAGTGCTATTAGTCTTGCAAAAGACTATGTTCAACATAATAAGTCAAAGCACATTGATGTCCATTATCATTATGTCAGGTATGAAGTACGCAAACGAACCATTATGGTTGAACACTGTCCAAGTGACCAGATGATTGCAGACATTTTGACCAAAGGCCTCAATGAGTCACGTTTCATCCTCTAGCTTTGTACATATGACATTGTAATCTTTTAGGTACCATGCACTATGCACTCTCCACATTTGCACCTTGTGATATCTAAGTCACTTGAATATTTGTACATAGATGCACAATTCACTTTCACATCATCACCGCTGGTTCATATTTCACATTGTATAGGGGCTTGGGTTTTTCCCTTGAACTCCCCAAGGGTTTTTTCATCCAAAGCTAGAGACCTTTGTTTGAGTGGGGGTGTTGGAGCTATATATGGCTCACTCTACTGAACTTGGTCTCACCTATATATTTGTATCTTGTCCTCAATATGAATCAGTCTTTGGGAGCGCGCGTATATGGTGTGTCTCTTGTCTCGTCTCTCTCTCTTTCTCTCTACATCTCAACAATTGTATCAACGAAACAACATCATGGTATCACCGAGAATAACCATGGTATCAACGAAACAACATCATGGTATCAACGAAAAAAGATCATGGTATCATCAAGAATAACCATGGTATCAATGAAACAACATCATGGTATCACTGAGAATAACCATGGTATGAACGAAATATCATCATGGTATCACCGAAAATCATCATGATCAAAGTACTAACAAAACATCATGATGGTACCATCAACATCACTATGGTATCAACAAGAGATTATTAATAAAACGACGTAGACTATATCTCTAGAAGAATAATTATACCAAAATCAATGAAGGCATATATCATATAACAAAAGATCATGTACCATCAATACCTCGACGGAATGTGGACGATCATCAATGGCTCAATTGAATCAAAACGATATTCATGACAGATATCCATGGAAAGATCTATAGACATTTGATATCTTGAAATATAGATATCCAAGAATAAATCATCAGTAAATGTCTCATAACATATTAGACAGCTTGAAATAGTATAGACTTTTGAGAGCATATATCTATAACACTGATTCGGTTTGTAACTGTCTTTTACAGTAAATTTACGTCAGTAACAAATATATGATTGATGAAGAGAAAAATATGATTTATAAGTTTTCAATCAGGAGGAAAATGAAAAGCAAAAAGCAAAATTTGCTTTTTAAACATGTTCCTAGTCTGAGAACGATAACCCAAAATCGATGCAGAATTTAGAGAAACTTTCTTTTGCAAAGTTGTAGACCACATTGATTCCGCTGGCTCTGGGGAGTAGTTTCTACAAAATAGTTTTCAATTAGGAGATAAATCGAAAACAAAAAGCAAAAATTTCTTTTCAAACATGTATGCAGTCTGCGAACGATACCTTAAAATCGATGCAGAATTTAAAAAAAAATTCTTCTACAAAGTTCTAGACCACATTGATTATAATACCTTACACGGGCTGCTTTTGCAAAATCGTTTTTTATTAGGAGAAAAAATGGAAACAAAAAATGAAAGTTGCTTTATAGACATGTACGTAGTCTGCGAGAACGATAAGTCGAAGTCACTGCAGAATTTGGAAAAACTTTCTTCTACAAAGTTGTAGAACACATCGATTCCAGTGCTTCACGAGTGTTGTTTCTGTAAAATCGGTTTCAATCAAGAGAAAAATTGAAAACAAAAAGTGAAAGTCGGTTTTCAGACATGTATGCAATCCGCGAACGATAACTCGAATCGGTGCAGAATTTGAAAAAAGTTTCTTCTGCAACGTTGTAAACCACATCAATTCCAATGCCTCACACGGGTTGTTTTTGCAAAATCATTTTCAACTAGGACAAAAAATGAAAACAAAAAGCAAAAGCTTCTTTTCAGACATGTATACAGTCCACGAACGATAACTCAAAATGGGTGCAGAATTTGAAAAAAGTTTCTTCTGGAAAGTTGTAGACCACATTGATTGTGGTGCCTTATGCGGAGTTGTTTTTACAAAATCGGGTAGTTTCTGCAAAATCATTTCTAATTAACAAAAAAATTAAAAACAAAGACGTCCTACTATGATACCATGTTGAGAGAGAAAGACAGAGCACAGAAATAGAACCCCAAAGTGTGTGGAATACACACATTAAATGATGTATATATAGAGGAGACCTAGGTGCTATATATAGAGAAGCCATATATGAGTAGCTTTACATATAAGCTCAACAGTTACTAGGCCATTAAATTTTACAAGAAGGTAGAGAAAGAGAAGAATAGAGAGGTGATACGCAGAGTGTGCAACCCCAAATTGTGTAGAATACACACCCAAGGTAATATATGTATAGAGTATACCTAGGTCTATATTTAGAGTAGCTTCACATTTAAGTTCAACAAAAGACACGTCGGAAGAGCACTTCAAGGACTACAATTTTAGATCATAATCTCCAATCTGTGATGACCTCAAGAATACTCCTTTTTAGCATCATCAAGGCATATGTTGTTCCTTTAAAGCCGCATCTGACATACATTAATTGTAGAACTAGCTTGTTGGAAAGCCCTAAACACTCATCGTTAATCAGGTAAGCATCAATTAAGCTCAATGAGCATCTTCTTGGTATCTTTCTTAGCATGGGAGAGGAGCTGCACGACAACGGATGACATTCCTAGGGAGAAACCTTGTAAAAGGGAATAAGTTGTCAATAGAACTTCTACATGGTAGTTCACCTCCTAATAAGCCTCTTGATCAGCTCTCACTGGCTCAACAAGAGGAGATTATGACGCATGTGAATTAGCTTGTGAAAAAGGATGCTTAAGGCCGCAAGTAAACTCCTATGCTTAGCCACCATCCCTCAAACAACCCCTCTAGCCAATCCTCGTTTCCTTGTGGATAAAGTTTTTTTTTTTCCAATTTGATATCGTTTAGCAAATTTAGGGCACTAGGTGTACCAAATGGACAATTTTAGCTATTCACAGGATAATTTTTTAGCCTAATTTGCCATCATCTAACATATGCAGGTCATCTGGAGAACCTTTTGTACAGTTGATTATCATCAACTTCAACCATTTAAATAAAATAAATGTAGAAAAATATAGACATTAAGTTTAAATTCATTGACAGATATGCCATGTAGCGTTCCTGCAAAATGAGCTAAATTACACAAACAAAAAAACTTGTTTCAAGTTTACATAGAGCGACAGAAGATACATGATTGTATTTATCACAAAGTCAAATACATTGAGTTCCAAAGAAAACTTGATTCTAGTACAAGGGTTCCAAAGCGAACTTGTTTCCAATAAAACGGTTAGTTACAAAAAAGGATATGACATCAGAAAGTATCACTCATGTCCTAGGTGACATGCTAGTTGCATGTCCTTGGTCATGATTGTTACACACTTAGCATGGACAACACATAAGAACGTGTCAAAAGAGAGACTGACCAAATAGGTCTATGCAACCTCTTGGTCTGACTCGAGGGTAGCAACAGCATCCAAAGCTTTGTGTTGTATCTTTGTAGCACCTCTTTAAATGTCCATGCAAATGGTGCTTTCTCCATAAGCAGGTCTGTTGTCTTTTGGTGATGTCGGATTTCATCAAATGCTCTACAAAAGCATCGTGCTCTTTGAGGTCGATGTTGTGGGGGGCTCTGAGCTCCTTGTGGCTCTGCTCTTTGCAGGTTCTTGTAGAATCTCAACTTGCAATGGCGCTTGGGAGGTGGTTGGGGGGCATCTTCATGAGAATCATAATATTCATCATCACTACTTCACTCATCATTGTTAGGTTGATTAGAGACATGGCCCCCATTTCCCTGGGTAGTGACTTGCCGATCACATTTTGGTGACTTGGGCCGGAAGGCATCGCGCCCATCCCTCTTGGCAATGTCTTTTAACCCACCCTCTGATTCACTAGGATGTCGTCCCCTTCCCACGATGGATTCTTATTGGATGTGTCCGTCTCTATGCATTCAGGGCGGGGTTAGCTAGCTCTTTTGGTTGTCTATTTACAAACATCTTCTGCCTTCTGTGCACCTCGTTGGTCTTTGGATTCTTCTTTGCAGTTGTTTTGGTCCTTGCCATCTAGAAAGTGCGTTTGGGAGGCTTCCTAGAGCTTGTGGTATTCAGTGAGGGAGGGAGTGTTCTGTGTTTGTGATGGGGGGAGGGGGTTTTCCTCTTGATATAGGGTGGACATATAAGTGTGGGTTCACATGGTGGAAAAGAGACGCTAAAATCACAAGTAAATAATCTTTTGAATTACAAAATCACGTGAAAGTATAGAACTATTCAAACACACAGAGCTATACGTCTACTTGAAAATTTGCATAAACAATCAAACAATGTCTACGCAATTTCCAAGTACATTAATTGCCTCCTGGCCTAGACTTTTCCCACCGTGGTCCTTGATGCTTGCCACTCTGCATGCCATACTGGACCTTGTGAGGATCAGTAGTACTCTAAGGAACGAGCATGGGCTAGTCGAGAGGCTTCTTTTGCTAAGCACGATGACCTTGCACGTTCAATCGACACTTTGCGTCCAAAGGTGGTACGATAAAATCAATTCGACATTTCCTGAAGATAGAATGAGCACACTAAACCCCCTCCATGTCTTGTATTCTTGAAGTGGGTTTTCCTCTAGATGCAGGGTGGACATATAAGTGTGGGTTCACATGGTGGAAAAGAGCCACTAAAAGCACGAGTAAATAATCTTTTGAACTACAAAATCAGATGAAAATAGAGAACTATTCAAACACACAGAGCTATATGTCTACTTGAAAATTTGCATAAACAATCAAACAATGTCTACGCAAATTCCAAGTACATTTATTGCCTCTTGGGCTAGACTTTTCCCACCGTGGTCCTTAATGCTTGCCACTCTGCATGTCGTACTGGACCTTGTGAGGATCACTAGTACTCTAAGGAACGAGCATGGGCTAGTCGAATGGCTTCTTTTGTTAAGCACGATGACCTTGCACGTTCAATCAACACTTTGCGTCCAAAGGTGGTACGATAAAATCAATTCGACATATCCTGACGATAGAATGAGCGCACTAAAACCCCCCTCCATGTCTTGTATTCTTGAAGTAGGCACCCCTAGCATAGTAGTGTGACTTCTCCATACCTTGCGTGCTCCAAATATATAATGAACCATACATGTTCATAAAGTATGCACCATGTGCATAGAGGATGTGTTGCCCATAAAGCTACAACATATTGATGATCAAAAATAAAGCATAGTATGAACAAGGCAAAATGGAAAGCACTCACCATATAGTGTGTAATGTTTATTTCAACCCATGCAATGACAACCGCCTTTGTGAACTCCGCCACCAAATTTTGGATTGTTCTTCTACGCAACACTCGAGGTATCGGTCCCACAAAAATCTATTGAATTTAGAATCCCTTCTACTTTTGAGATAGCATCAAGCGACCTCTTCGCAGGCTCCATTATGAAGACATAATCAAATAGGAAGCTTAAATAAACGATCAAAGATGCGCATAAAAGCATGAAGTGTGCACATTAGGAAGAGAATGGGGTCTAGGAGGGCTTATTTATTTCATAGTTTAAGGGAGTCAAACCTTTAGTATTAAGAAAGCAATCAGAGGACAAATTTTGAATTCAAACACACAAAATGGCTAGTATATTTCAATTCAATTTTTTTTCCAAAATCAAAATTAAAATCTAGTGGGAAAAACCATATCATGTAACATATCTACGGAAAGAGCTTGGCGTGTAGATTACAGACCAGATATAATCTCTGCTCAAATTGGAGATTATATATAGGAGTTATGGAAGGCCAAAAACCATAAAGTTGTCCACCCCCTTTTTTGGGGAGAAAAGTACATCCTTTGACCACTCTTACACCTCTCTTGCACACCCACCATTCTTGCACACATGTCATGCATCTATTTAAATGCTAATCACCGCCATAATCTCATGGAAAATAAAGAGGCACTTCTATACCCCATCCTCTTCCTAATGAAAAATGCACATTTTTGAGAGGGAAGTTAATTATAGAGTTCCACTGTTCACTGTCTTTTATGGCATGATTGGACTCCCCTAGCATAGGACATCGTAGCACCAAATGCTCCCACACACGTGTAATTTGTGAAATTTCCTCTTCCTCTATTTCATCGACCATTGCAATTTTGTGTGCATTTCCCTTATAGCCCTTAATGCAAAATGGACAAGGATATAGAACTCCACCCCCTTGTTTTCACCTTACAATGTACTTGATTGTTTTCAAATCACCACCTAAGTGCTAGTCAACATCAAACTCCGCTGTGTCATTTACTTGGAGTTTTTTCCTAGCTAGATGCACCTTAATGACATCTGTTATCCACGAAATGCGTTCAAAACTCCAAGCAAGCACTCCATGGATCTCCTTGGGAACCTCAATAGCACCAAGCCACCAAATTTTTCTCCCACTGCACATCGAAAGATGGTGCACAATCCTCGTTCATAGCTGTACACTTTGCATGAAATAGTACCTCGTTTATGAGAGTAATACTCATCCTTTCTAGTCTTCATTTCTTCACAATCTGATACTTGTCTAGATTGAGCACAAACACCAACTTTCAACCTATCAGTGGAAAATGTCCAAAATAACATATAGTTTCAAAAAAAAGACTATGCATTACTAAAGCCTCATCATTAAGTGTACACATTAAAAGGGAATCATTGCCATTTGAAGACATCTTAGATCAACAAAAATATTATTTGACATTGAGTAAGGAAATCCCTTATCCACCCTCTTTGCACATACGCTTGCATTGGTACCTTTTCTTACTCCTTTTGACCGCTTGGTAAAGATGGATAGATGCATTATCTCCTTTGTGTGCAAATAGCCTCTAATATGAAAGTACAGATCCTCGTTTGAGGCCTTCTTAGAAATATTGACCTTAAGTGGTATAGGAAAAGTATTCTCAAAAATTCCTCTTTCCCTTAAAGTATCCTTAAGGAGACCATATAAGGCAATGTAGCCCTTAGTACTAATTCCCACTTCATCACAAGCCTTCTGTACATCAACATCGCTCGCAAGATTTGAAAACTTTTGCATCACCTCCTTTGTGAGAGTATTGTTTAAATTTTTTGCATTTGGTGCTCGTAGAAGGCCTAGAACATCCAATATCTTGAGGCACAAACTGAATAAATGGATGCCATCCTTGTGGCTGTGGCCACCACATAGCTCTTGGATAAAATTCCTACAAGAATGGATAAAAACATTACCACAAAAGAAATTTAAAGCATAGATGGGAGTGTAGCAAAATGCACCTTGTAGCTATAACCCTTCTTTTTTTAGCACCACCTTCGGGAGCTAAAGTCTCTATGGCATTGAAGCTCCTCTTACGTTCCCTTGTACCTAAGGGCGTCTTTTTAAGATGCAAGATCGGATCTTCAATATTTTCAATCTTAGCATCCTTCTCTTCTATCTGTAGCTTAAGATTTTTTTCTTCCTTCTCTGCATGAACGATCCTTTCGTGCAATTCGCTAGTGGTATGGGAAAGAATTTGACATTGATGCAAAGAACAGCATGTGCTATTAGCTCCAATAGTCGACAATCGCTTGCAATATCCAAGAATTCCTTGCTCCCCTCTATCTACATATTTTAAGTATGAAGCAAGGTTATTGAATGTTGGATACACATTCATGGCTGGATCATTAGGGTAGAGGCATCCATGCACCCAAAGGTGGGCACACGTGAAGCATGTAGGTGTCACTCATCTTTCATTTAAATATCCATTGTATGCAATTAAGATCTTCAAAATCCACTTGCATGGACCTATAGTGGATCAACAAGTTAAAGACAAAGGCACCAATTATGGACATCGCTCGTGATGACGTTATTTTATTCACTTGCCATGGTTTGTAACATGGATCATCCAATGCTCATTTCATGTTTTTGGAATGGCAGCCATGTAGAGAAGGGGATAAAAGATTGCAATGCAGCTCATTTCATGTTTTTGGAATGGTGGCCATGTAGAGAAGGGAATAAAAGAGTGCAATGCACATGGAAGTCAACTTACCACTAGCAATTATGTGACCACTAAAGGAGTAGTAGAGTTTTTGCACAGTAACATTTTGCAGGTAATTAATGCTCTTCTTCAGACCTTGAAGTATCTACATGCACACGACTATCTCTACAATGACATACACTCTTGCAACATGATGCTTCATTTTGGACAGAAGGGGGTCTATGCAGGCATTGTGGATTGGAGTCATGTACAAAGACCAAAACAGCGGCATTATTTCCTCCACTCCGCAACTTTCAAATAGAAACTAGAAATCAAAGAAAGAGATATTTTTTATGGGCCTCCCAGAATGCATATCTACTAGTCCCCCTCCATGGAAATATTCTCCACATGTCATACTCGTAAACAACTCTTAAAGTGCATGTTGGTGCCTCAAAAGAAAAACAAAAGTGATTGCTTAAGCAATGTACTTACCCACCTTGAGAGTGGCAGGTGAAACAATCCCTTAACTCAACCTAACGCTTTTGATCTTTCTCGTTGTCTAAATGGTGGCCATAGAGTGGGATATGACATTGTAATGATTTTTGGTCTATGACCAGCTGATGATTTGATTGTTGTCTTTTATCTAGTTGAAAATGTAAATTGTATAATTAATCAAGTTATCTTGTGTCTTTTCTATGACATGGTGATAGATATTTTGTCTCTTTTTTGCACCATGATTAAATTATCTTGTATTTTTCTTTCAAGGTTATAAGTAGGTGAACATCAAGTAGTATAGCATGACTATCTTTCATAATTTTCAAGTAATCACACCGGGAAAAACTTATAGGACTTAAGTCACACATCTTCGTCCGCTTGAAAAACACCAGCGATATCATCTACTTCATCCATATTAGAGCATTCTGAAGCTATCTCCCATTCCATATCATCATCATTATAGCCATGGGTTTAGAACACACCATAGTGCTTTTGTGTTGCTCTTGTTGCAATGTTCACTGGCTTATGGATAAATCTCATGTTGCAGATCTCTCACAGTTTCCACTTGATGCTGCAATAGATAAAACCTTTACTGCAATGTGTTGCAGATCCACTTTCTTTCGCCATACTCCTTCCATTGTATAGGCACACTTGTGTGTGAAATGGCATATATATGCCATGGATCCTGGAACATACCAGCTATGTTAGCATAATCAACTCGCTGATGAAAAGCGATTTCCCCATCCTCCTATCCCAACAGTTAAGACAACACTGTTTTGAAGTCGGTCATGAATTTTTTGTTGGCCGATTGTTGATGCATTCAAGATTTGGGATCCAATACAAATGAAACACCATGCAATGGCATGTGCAACTGCACCGTCGCATGTTGGCAACTGCGATTATGACAGCTTTGTTCTTTGCACCAATTATGCCAACATGCTCTATTACTTTGCACAATGCCTATGACATGTACCAATAAACTTGACCAAAGAAGAAATGGTTTGTCCGGACTAACAATCCTCTCTACATTGCGCCAAAAAATTGTCAAGTTTACAAAAAATTGTGTGTGAAATGGCATATATATGCCATGGATCCTGGAACATACCAGTTATGTTAGCATAATCAACTCGCTGATGAAAAAAAATTTCCCCATCCACCTGTCCCAACAGTTAAGAGCACACTATTTTGAAGTCGGTCATGAATTTCTTGTTGGCCGATTGTTGATGCATTCGGGATTTGGGATCTAATACAAATGAAACACCATGCAATGGCATATGCAACTGCACCGTCGTATGTGAAGGAGTACGAGCGGAAGTGCGATGCGAGAGAGAGAGTGCAAGAAGAAGAGCATGACGATATGGTGAACTCGCTCTACTGTAATGTGTAGAGCATTGTGAGTTCTTATTAGGTTTTTACAAAAGAATATGTGTACTTACCTAGCGGCCCACCCACTTACCTGGGCGACCACATTGGGCTGTATACCCCAACAACCTCCGACTTAAAGTCCAATGTGGTACTTTAAGTGTGAGAGAAGCTACTATACAAGCTAATATACAAGAGATGTAGAGAAGTGATGTACTACCCTACACCTAACTGCTTGCAAAAATGCGCAAAGCTCTCTGAGGGAAGTCCTTTTGTAAGTAGATCAGCAGGATTTTCTGTGGTGTGAACTTTGACAAGCTGAAGTTGCTTATCCTCGATCATTTCCCTTATGAAATGATACTTCACATCCACATGCTTTGTCTTTGAGTGATAAACTGGATTGCGAGCCAATTGTATAGCACTTTGACTATCACAATATAACACAGGCATCTCTTCTTTGATTCCCAAATCTATTACTAGTCGATTAAGCCAAATTGATTCTTTGCATGCCTCTGATGCTGCAACATATTCAGCCTCTGTAGTAGACTGACTAACACAATCTTGTAATCTAGAACGCCATGATACTGCTCCACCAACCAATGTAAAGACATACCATGACGTAGACCTTCGGTTGTCTAAGTCACCTACATAGTCTGAGTCTGTAAAACCCTTTACACTTAGCTCCTGACTCCCATAGCATATACGCATAGTCTTTGTAGCTTTCAGGTATCTCAATATTCCTTTCACTGCCTCCCAATGCTTCTTGCCTGGGTTTGACATGTATCGACTTACTACTCCCACTGCAAATGCAATGTCTGGGCGAGTAGCAATTATTGCATACATCAAACTACCCACTGCAGACGCATATGGAATCTTATCCATTTCAGCCTATTCTTCCTCAGACACAGGACAATCTTGTTTGCTAAGTTTCACATATGGTGGCAATGGAGCACTCAATGCCTTTCCCTTCTCCATATTGAAACGTTGCAAAACCTTGTCAATATACTCTGTTTGAGATAACCAAATCAACTTCTTGGATCTGTCTCTCTCAATGCGCATAGCAAGTATATGACTTGCCTTACCCATGTCTTTCATGTCAAACGATTTCGCCATCTTTGACTTCAAAGCTAAAATTTCTTCCAAGTGCTTGCTAGCAATCAACATGTCATCCACATACAAAATAAGAATTAGCCAATTGCCATCCTTAGCCTTCTTTGTATATAGACAGTGATCGAACTCACTACATTTGTAGCCTTGAGAAAGCATAAACTTGTGGAATTTATGGTACCATGTCCTCGGTGATTGTTTTAAGCCATAAAGACTCTTTAACAACTGGCATACCCAATCTTCCTTGCCTTTCTCAACAAACCCTTCTGGCTGTTGCATGTAAATTTCCACATCTAAATCACCATGCAAGAACGCTATCTTGACATCCATTTGGTGCAACACCAAATCTAATATGCAATGGAAACCAATGCAAGAAAGCATCTCGATGTAGTCATCTTGACCACCGGAGAGAAGACTTCATCAAAGTCAATGCCTTGTTCTTGCTTAAAGCCCTTGGCAACAAGCCTTGCTTTGTACTTTGGCTGACTATCATGAGCGGTGATCTTATACCTGTAAACCCATTTACAAGGTAGAGACTTTTTGCGTTGTGGTAATTTAACTAGATTCCATATCTTGTTTTTATGCAGAGATGTCATCTCTGACTGCATGGCCAATTGCCGATTCCCGGAGTCCTTCATTTGCACTGCTTCCTTGTAACATGAAGGCTCATTGCAATCAGTCAACATGACATAGTTCATAGATGGAACAAACCTATCAGGAGGTCGCGTGACACGTCCAGATCTACACACAATAGGTGGCTCAGGCTCAGCCACAACCTGTGGTTCCACTCTATCTTGTCCTTGCTCCTCTTGAGCCCTGACATTTTGTCTTGCACGTGCAGGTCCATCTTCTTGGAGGACAACTCTTCTAATCTCCTCAACCCTCTCTGGTTTAGAATGATATTTGGATTCATGAAAGTGAACATCATTGCTGCGGACAACCTTTCTGGATTCGGGATCCCAAAGTCTATACCCCATCTCACCAGAATTACCATAGCCTAGAAAGATGCACTTTCTACTCTTTGGCTCAAGTTTGTTCCTAAATTCCTTTGGAACGTGAGTATATGCCTCACAGCCAAAGACTCTGAGATGTTTGTATAAGGGCATTTTGCCTGACATACCATCTCTGGCACTAAATCCTTCTGCAAAACCTTGCTAGGAGATCTATTTAGAATATGAACAACTGTTGATACAGCTTCAGCCCAAAACCCATTTGGCAGTTGTGCATTAGACAACATACTTCTGACCTTGTCTTGTATGGTCCTATTCATCCTCTCAGCAACACCATTTTGACGTTTTATACCTTTTGACCACAAAAGTCCTGAAAGGCCTTTGAAACATACTCTCCACCATTGTCAGTGCGTAAACATTTAAGCTTCTTGCCACTCTGGTTCTCCACAAGTGTCACAAACGTTTTGACAACACTAAACGCTTCATCCTTGTGCTTGAGAAAGTAAACCCATACTTTCCTCGAGTAATCATCTATAAATGTCATAAAGTAAGAAGCTCCCCCTAGAGATAGTTAGGCATAGGTCCACACAAATCACTATGAACAAGTGCCAACTGTGTATCTCTTCTACTGCTTCTATGCTTATGTGGCTGCTGTGTTTGCTTACCATACAGACAATGTTCACAGAATTCAAATCATTAAATGAAAAGCCAGGAAAATAACCAGGACGAGACAAGATTTCCATTTCCTTCTTGGACATATGTCCTAACCGACTATGCCACAAAGAAACGTTCGGCTGCTCGGTTACATTGATTACATTTTTAGAGACATTTGATACATAAATCATGTAAAGTCCTCGAGACTTTACTCCATGTGCTACTGTCATAGAACCCTTGGATATCTTCCACATGTTCTGTCCAAAAATGGTGACGTAGCCAGCATCATCAAGTAAACATGTGCTGATCAAGCTCTTTGTAATTGCGGGAACATGTCTCACATTCTTCAGCGTGAAAGAGGAGCCATTCTGAAACTTCAATTGAACATCTCCAACACCTAAGATCTCACATGTCTACCCATTGCCTAGCCGATCATGATCTTTAGTGGTCACATAAGAAGTAAACCACTCCTTGTTTGGAGACACATGAAGTGATGCCCCTGAGTCTATAATCCAGTCACTTAGTGCATTTCCATCAGATGTTGTAAGAAGAGCTGATTCCATTGTATTCTTCAAGAAGTAGATGTCTCCTGACACTAGACTGTCATCCTCTACAACAGTGTTTGTCACATTTATTTCTTGAATCTTCACTGAGGACTTGTTCTTCTCACCATGGTCTTCAGCTTTCTCTTTGCCTTTTTCTGCTTTCCATTCTCTGCAATCTCTTTTCATGTGACCCTTCTTGCCACAATTGTAGCATTCTATGTCACTCTTGCCTTTACTTGCTACGAGACTGATTCCTCTTTCCACCTTTGTACTTTTCTTTGGTCCTTCCCCTGACAACTAAGGCTGTTCCTTTGCCTTTGTCCATTGTATTTCTATTGGTTTCTTCAGTAAGCAGACTTCCTTCTACACCTGCTATGTTCAAACCATCTGGAGGTGCAGAATTACTCAAAGCTGTGCGAAAAGTGTCCCAACTTTCCGGCAATGTGATCAACAGGAACATAGCTCTAACAGGTTCATCAAACTTGACACCTTGAGCTGACAACTGACTATAGATTGTGTTGAATTCATTCAGATGATTGGACATAGGTGTCCCTTCTTTCATCTTCAAGTCAACAAGCTTCTTAAGCCAGTATACCTGTGAAGCTGCACTCTGCTTCTCATAAAGATCACTCAGCTTTAACCATGCTTGATAAGCCGACATCTCGTCTGCTACATTGAAGTAAACACTTTCTGCCGAAGTCAGCATAATGGTAGAAAGTGCTAATTCATCCATTTCGCTCCATTCATCTTCGTCCATATCTTCTGGTTTTATCCCCTTGAGCTTTATAGGTTTTATCTGCTTCTTTTGTACCAACACGTGCCAAATTTTCTTCTTCCACAATGGGAAATTGGTTCCATCCAGCTTCTTGATATTGTAAAGAGCAGTGTCCTGTGATCCAGCCATAGCTACGCTTCACAGTAGTTTACTTTCTTGGGAAAAATTCAGCAGAGTTTTCCCTGTAAACTGACCTCTAAACCAATATCAACCTGTCAAATGAACCAAGAAAGCTTCAGATTCTGCATAAATTTCGGCAGAGTCTCCTTTGTAAAATGGCTCTGGTGTACTAAAAAACAGACCAAAAACAGCTCAAAAAACACTGTCTCTCTGACACTGTAAGCTGCGGGTAAACCTGTCCTCCACCTGTACTGTCTCTCACTGTCCTGTCACTGTCCTATAAGCATAGACTGCGACAATGCCTCAACGGCAGTAAAGCAAAGATGCAATCCCAATTGTCTAACTCATAGTCAATACATCCTAGCTGCCTATCTAAGGGTGCTCGAGGGATCGCTCCAAGACCTGTATCACCAAAAGGATCTCAACATTCGAGAATCCTCCAGCTCAATAAAACCTCACTCGACCCTCAACAAAGGCTGCAGTAAATCTGACAGTACATAGACTTCCCACAAAGTTATACATCCACAAATTTCCCATTGTATGCTGTAACCGCTGCGGCGGTTGTTTGCTGCGTGACTCACAGCCAGCAAACCCTCAACAGACATACATCATCTCTGACAATACATCCCATGTGGAAGTACCTGCAATGTCAGGATGAAATTTGGAATATCAAGCAGCAAACACAAGCTACCTGATGAACTAGTGGATGTCGCCTACAGTCTGTGTGTAGATGCGCCCGTGTCGTATGTGACACGCCTCTAAGAACTCTGAGCCGTCCTTCGATGTGTAGACAGCCACAAATCAACACTCTGGGAGTGTCGATATCCTCAGCACCTGCAGTCGTAGGCCGAAAACCCCAAATTTGCAGAGTCGAATCTACACCCGCTGAGACCACGTAGTCGAAAATGGCCTGCGCAGACCTTTGTCGAAGCCGAACGGTGGTCGAGATGACCTTAGAATGAAATTCTGAGAACACCAAGCCCTTCGGGCTCACCCACAGGATTTGGGACCGTGTCTTCGCCTGTCAAATTTCACTCCAATCTGAGCTGGTGACTCTAGCCTCCTGTAGTGCTGCCCCGAGCCTCGATCTGAGCTCTGATACCAGTTGAAGGAGTACAAGCGGAAGTGCGACGCGAGAGAGAGTGCGAGAAGAAGAGCACGACGATATGGTGAACTCGCTCTACTATAATGTGTAGAGCATAGTGAGTTCTTATTAGGTTTTTACAAAAGAATATGTGTACATACCTGGCGGCCCGCCTACTTACCTGGGCGACCACATTGGGCTTTATACCCCAACAGCATGTTGGCAACTGTGATTATGACAGCTTTGTTCTTTGCACCAATGCCAACATGCTCTATTACTTTGCACAATGCCTCTGACATGTACCAATAAACTCGACCAAAGAAGAAATGGTTTGTCCGGACTGACAATCCTCTCTACATTGCGCCAAAAAAAATTCAAGTTCACAAGTTGTGCACATCTTGTAGTTGTCTTTTAGTAGCTAGGATACTTGCTGAGCCATGCATCCCATCGTCTATCAGCTACAGTTTCAATCAAAGCAGGCTTCACTTCTTGCAAGGTGGCAAGAACATGATATGCGATTGCAAACCTTGTCGCACAAAATATCTGTAAAGTTTTATTGGGTGATTTTTATTCGAGAAAGAGCATATAGAAATTGATGCTCTCTAAGAAATTTCACCACATGGTTTGCATCCAGTAATAATACACCCGTATAATATGGGATAACCTATAATATGCTCGTGTATGGTGTATTATATGGATCGCGTATAACATATAATGCAGCGTAGGCAGGCGCGGGTTCCCGTACAAATGCACACGTGGACTCATGGCGAGTTCAGACTCTGCAAGCGCAGCGAGCCCGCCAAAGCTTTTCCCTCTCTCTTCTATTCACACAACGCAATTCTATGGTGAACATGTTTTGCATGTGAAATTTTTCTCATTGGAAAAATAGAAATCAACAGTTTAATTGAGATTCTTATGCTTGCAAAAGCTTCACGTGTTTGACAACATTAGATTTTTTCAATTATTAGAATTTATGTTTTTGATAATTAGAAAAAAAAAGACACCATCTTTATCATGAAGGAAACTACTTCGTTTCGTAATGCAATTAACATCGAAATATAATCCAAGGTAGGAATTTAAAGTAAGAATGTGTCAAACTCAACATGCAACATAAAAAAGGAGGACAAGTTTATATCTTTTCATGATTGTGCTTTTACGGATTCAAATAGTTTGCCGTAGGTGGAAGGAGGAAAAAGACCAAACTGAGAGATTCCTTATTAAGTGGCCTTGATTTTTATCCCCATTCCAAAGCTTGCAGATCGGTTAAAACCTCTTGGGTAACATAGTAGATGACAAAAATTATCTTGTGCCTGATTTGTGTCAAAGGGTGATGGAAAGACATCTTTGTAAGAATTTTCTATGTATTCGCTATTGAGTTTGCATGTTTGGTTTTCTAAACGGTTTCATGTACACATATGACTCTTTGTAAGTTACTTGTATTGTACAGTGTATTTTTTTCTACGATCTTTGGTATTTCTCAAGTATTTTTTTTCTACATTGTCTTGTTGCACGATGGGCACACGCATAGACATACACACAACAATACCCAGTTTCTCATAGTACAGAGTGTATATATTTGAGTGATTTTTACAAGGTATATCCAAGGGAAAACTAACACAAGAAGATTTAGAAATTTTCTCATGTAGGAAAACGGAGTCTTTTTCATCAGTGTTTTTCATTCAATGCATAACATAATGAGCTTCTGCTCAAGAGGGACCGCATACCTAGCTAGGTATCTGGTGCCTCCCTCAAAGAATCTCATGATGTTGACGTAAGTCACAAGGTGGGAATTATTGTGAGAATTTGTCCAATTTAACTTCTTGTGGATAACTTAAAATGGATGAATTCCAAGCACTAGTTGAGGCAACAGACCAAATGCAAGAAGTGCTTGAAGCAACAGCTTGTATACACTTCTCAATGATTCCAAATTTTGAGTACGAAGTGAAAAGAATGAGTGCACTTCCTCCCAAGAGATAACATTTTACTAACATGAGCCAAAAGGTCAGGTCAAGGACGTGATGGTTCCAAAAGTTGACGAGTAAAGAGACAAATGAATGAGTTGCTAATGACAATCAGCATAGCATGGTGGCAGAGGCGACGGAGAGGGGGAATTCCACAGCGCTGACGTAGCGAAAGGTGACGCCCTCGCTCGGTGCCAGTGCACCACCGGCCTTCACAACACAATCGTCAAGGCTACCCGATTGAACAGCGCCGGATTGACGAAGCTGTCCGACCCAAACGCGCCGCACGAGACATGAATGTCACGGAAGGAGCAGCCATCGATACACGTGTTGATGATCTGCACCAAGAATTCGGAGGGGCCTACGGCTCCCTGCAACAGAACGATGTCCTCCTCTGCCTTGCACTGCGCTTGTACTGCAAGTAGCTTTCTACAGCCACCGCTTGTAGCCGTCGATGCAGAGACGGCGACATGAACTTTATGCGGCTGCAATATAGCGTTACCTGCAACAGTCGTGTTATTGGCGACGGCAATCTGCAAATTAGGGCACAGAAACATTGCCACAAGCACCACATTAACCCAGAAGATGTTGCAGTGATGGCCTTCTGATGATCCTCGCTGCATCATGACCATAGCTCCTGATCTAATCGTGGCGTTTATACAAAAGCTCACCCAAATTTTCTATTGCACTACTTATTTTGCCCTACAAACTGAGTTCCCATATATATAGACCCGGCCAGAAATTATAATTTCCGGAACTTGGAGAATTTGAGCTAATTTTTAATATTTTTACACTATTTTCCTCATAATGCAGGCCTCCGGAGTTATTCCTTTCCCTCTTATTCTCGATCAACATTTATGAACTTCAAAGAGGCCACCACATCAAGAAAGAAAGAAACGGTGAAACAGTCATAAGAGTGGATTTTTGTCCTTGAGAATTCAATTATTCAAGTGTCTCGGTTTCATTTGTGCACTTTGTTAAGATCGGCACATTGTGTGTGTGTGTGTGTGTGTGTGTGTGTGTGTGTGTGTGTGTGTGTGTGTGTGTGTGTGTGTGTGTGTGTGTGTGTGTGTGTGTGTGTGTGTGTGTGTGTGTGTGTGTGTGTGTGTGTGTGTGTGTGTGTGTGTGTGTGTGTGTGTGTGTGTGTGTGTGTGTGTGTGTGTGTGTGTGTGTGTGAGAGAGAGAGAGAGAGAGAGAAATCAGCATGCTTGGGCCCACCACCTTATTGACATTGTGACAACCCTCTAACATCTTATGAAGGTTGTTATGGCCCTAGCCGACACTCATTGTCTGCATTTCTCTGGTCCCATATACTCAATCTAAAGTGTGTAGATGCGTGCACCTACTGTCAATAACATGTTATGGTACAACCATACAAAAATTGGCATAGCTACAAAAAGGACTTGCAAGCTACTTATTAGAAGGCAATAAATGATGCATATGTGACCATTCGTGAGACATAGTCATTTCAAAAAGGTGCCAATGCATTTGCTTCGTGTGACTTTAAATTATTAGCCATGTCCTATGTAACCTTGATGAGACTCATATGTACTAAACCATTCATGAAAAGGGATCTACATAGTGTGGCTAGTTTCTATTGGAGCAATGACACTACAAGAATGGAGGGAAAACCCAATCCATTGGTCAAGGGGCATGAACACCCACTAGAAGCTCACATGTAATTTGATAAAAACTACAATATTTTAAAAAACAACCTCAAAAAAGCTCATTATGAGTACTTCAAAGTTCTAGATACTATCTAAAAAATCTTGAAGTGTAAGGCTTGTTGCTTCGTTGTCAATGTTAGGGAAAGAGTATGGTCTTTCTTCGAGAGACTCTAGGACCAAAAAGTGAGATTCCAAAAGGTTTAAGCACTTTCTCAAAAGCCTTGAGTAGAAAGACAATCCCATATGCCACCTTAGATGCATAATTGTGAAGAGTGTGTGCACTAATGTGTGCCTGCTTGGTGTGGTGTGCAAGGAAGGAGAACATAGAGAGTTTTGGGTTGAGTTCTCACTTAGGATTGAAATGCCTCACTATTCGTTATTGAAATGTATTACCAATAAATAGGGAGAAGGTTGGTACGGTCAGTGTGATGGATATCCAACCAGCTCGCACAAACCCTAATCTTTCTCCCTTGAGCACCGACATGGCCCAAGAGGCCTATGTATGTACAACTTGTACAACCATAAAGCATCCAAGTGGTGTCACCGTACACCCATTATGTCCATGCAATGTGAAGACTGCTATGAGGGTAGGCTCTTTGTGAGATCATCCACAGGGTTGTCATCCATATGAACCTTCACTAGCTCCATGCGCTTCGAACACAATATATCGTGTATGACATGATAACAGACTTCTATGTGTTTGACTTAGAGTGAACAAGGGGTTCTTCTCTAATGTAATGACACTCTAACTATCACAATACAACACTAGAGTTTGAGTGATGTCAAGTTCTCCCACAAGGTGACCTAATCACACAGCTTCCTTGGTAACATCAGAAATTGCCACATACTTTGTCTCTGTGGTGGCGGAAGATGACATATAGTCTTAGGGACATGATCTCCATGATGACACGGTTACTCTAGGGAAAAGGAAAACATAGCCAGAGGTGGATATTTGACTATCCAGACAACCCGCATAATCCACTTCTATGTAATCCACAATGGATGCATTACCCAAAGCATAAGTAGTCGTCTATCATACCCTCCACATATCTCAAGATGTGCTTCACTGCTTACTAATCCTTTTTGCTAACCATTCCCACTCCAAACGCAATGCCTAGTCTCATGGCCACCATGGCGAACATAAGTATGTCAATTGCTGAAGAATATGGAAACTTGGCCCCTTTTGATTTCTCAACATCAAACTTGGGAGCATCATTCTTGCTCAATTTTCTAAATGACTGCATTGGGTTACTCAATGAGGCCCCCCCCCCCCCCCCCCCCCCCGCCCCTACATTTAAAACATTGCAAGAGCTTGTGAATATACTTTTTGCGTGACAACTGTCCCTTTTGATCTCTCTTGATTCACAGCCAAGAAAGTAATAAGCATTTCTTTAATGTTTCATATAAATCTATGTGCCAAGGGACTGCTTCAAAATGACAATCTCATCTTTTGTCTTCCCGGCAATAAGCATATCATAAACATAAAGTATCAAGATGATAACTGAACTTCAGGGTATACAAGCAACAATCTTCTTGGCTCCTTTCATATCCTTGGGATTGCATTTACTTTTCAAAATTCATGTACCAGTTCCTTGAGCCTTGTTTTATACACCAATTCTGTCATTGTAGGCTTCTTAGCTTTGACTTCAAAATCCTCTAGTTGTTTTGTGTAAACATCCTTGTCAAGATCCCCATGAAGGAAATCCGTCCTAATTTCTATCTAGACAAGTTCCATGTCCTCAATGGCTACTAGTCTAAGCAGAAAATGGAATTTAGTCATCTTGACTACCCAAGAGAAAATCTCATCAAGGTCCACATCCTTGTTCATTTTGAATCCTTTAGTGACCAATCTAGCCTTATCCTTAGGCTTGGGATCTTCTTTCATGCACTTTTTCTTATATACCCTTGTGCAAGACAAGGCTTGTTTCCCCTCTCGTAAATCTATCAGTTAGTAATTTTCATTTGTGATAATCGAGTTGCACACAGATTGCATTGCCTGATCTCACTTCACACTATCCTCCATCTCAATAGCCTTTTGGTAGTAGGTACTAATGACCAACAAATTTTTAGACTTAAACATGGAGCAGTTGAGAGAGAGAGAGAGAGAGAGATAGAGCGATAAACAGAGAGAGAGAGAGAGAGGGAACTGTAGTAAATTTTTAACTTCACATTATGCTCAAAGATAGAGTAGAGAGAGAGAAACAGAGAAGGAGACCTGCTACACGCACTTGTTGTGAAGTATTCAAGGTTGTTCAAAAGTAAACTAAGCTGGGAACACCACGCTTCCAATAGCAGCAACTTTTGTGCATTTAAAAGGGTCATCTGTGCAGCTCTTGCACCATGGCAGCCTTCTGTGTATATTGCTACTTAATGGTGAAAGGCTCCTTTAGCTCTCGAGCCATGGGACTATAAGCAAAAGGGGAAAAAAATCTCATGATATGAAGTTGTTAGAATGAATCATTAGTTTGTGACCAGGTGAGGGGACGATGAGTCCAGAACCCTCTTTGAACGTTCCAAACAAAGATTTATGAAAATTTTCTAAAATACACTATGTTACTTACGATGCACTTTGCTATTGGAACTTTTAAGTCAACCAAAACTTTTGTCAAGGACCATAGATTTTTGCACTAGTGGCATTCTTAAATGTATGTCATGATGCATGTAAAGAACATAGCATGAAAATGGATTTCAATTCAGCATCAAAACTAAGCTTTTTTAGTGTCAACAACTGAGTTGAGGATTGTAAGTTCAAATTGATGTTTTCATCATAAAAATAAGAAATCATTGAAATTATAAGAAATCATCACACGAAATAATTATATGAAGTAAAAACTATCTAGATCACCAAAAATCATTATGCAAGAACTTCATGGCATCATAAAATAAATCTATAGGATAATAAACATAACAAAATATCATGAAACGATATCATGAAATCACAAAACGGTCATCTTAATCATTAAAAATGAGCTTAAAATAACAACATGGTATAATGAATTGACTTCATGCAATAATAATTCTTTCAATTATAATAAATCGTCATGAAAAAATATCATCATATTAAAATGACTCTATCTAACAAAATAAATCAATTATAATAAATCATCATGAAAAAATATCATCATATTAAAATGACTCTATCTAACAAAAAACTATCTCAATTACACTAAGTCATCCATGAAACAATGCTATGGAACATAAAACCATTTCAATAAGAAACCATCCATATCCTCATGAAACTGTATCATGGTATTATGGAACAAGTCCACGAATGAATAAAATTCTTACTAACAAAATCAATAGAAATGACTTCTAATCATTATGAAAATATAGCATGTCTTACAGAACAATTCCATGAAAAAATAACTATCTCCATAAAAAATGATTATGAAAATACATCATGCCATAATGGAACAACTCTTAGTAATAAATAATCAATATGAATGGATTCTAATATCACCTTGAAAATACATCACGACATTATGCAATAGCTCCATGAAAGAATAACCATCTGAATGAGAAATGATTTGTACGAATGATTTGTAATCACCATGAAAATGCATCATGACCTCACGAAACAACTCCATGGAATAATAATCATCTCAATGATGAAGGATTAGTATAAATGACTTCTAACATATCATGAAATCATGAAACAACTCTATAAAAGAATAATCGTCTTAGTGATGAATGATCAATATGAACACTTTCTAATCATCATAAAAACATGTCATAGCATCATGCAAAAACTCCATGGAAGAATAATCATCTCAATGAAAAAGAATTAATACGAACAATATTTAATAAGAAATTGTATCATAGCATCATGGAAAAACTCTATAAACCAATAATCATATCAGTAATAAACGACTAGTACGAACAAGTTTTAATCACTACTATGAAAACGTATCATGGCATCACAAAACAACTCCATAGAAGAATAACCATCTCAATAGTAAACAATCAATACCAAAAAAAAAAAAAATCATCAAGAAAACATATCAAGGCATTATGAAACAACTCTATGAAAGAATAACCATATCAACAAGATGAATGATTAGTATGAGCGACGTTTTATCATCATGGAAGCGTATCATGGAATCATGGAACAACTCCATGGAATAATAAAAAACAATCAATACAAATAACTTATAATCATCGTGAAAACGTATTGAATGGCATCATGGAATAACTCCATGAAATACTAACCATATTAATAAAATGAATGATCA
Organism: Adiantum capillus-veneris; assembly: GCF_014529385.1. NCBI lineage: Eukaryota > Viridiplantae > Streptophyta > Polypodiopsida > Polypodiales > Pteridaceae > Adiantum > Adiantum capillus-veneris. The sequence goes on along the minus strand of NC_140940.1, from coordinate 60,307,113 downwards.
ATAATAACGTCTTATCATCATCATGAAAACGCATCATGACATCATGGAACAACTCCATGAAATAATAATCATATCAATAATAGAATGATCTGTATGAATGACTTGTAATCATCATGGAAACGCATCATGACATTATGGAATTACTCCATGAAATAATAACCATCTCAATATTAAATGATCAATACAAACAATTTCTAATCATCATGAAAATGCGTATGGCATTATGGAATAACTCCATGGGAAAATAATAATTTCAATAACAAACGGTCAATACGAACACCTTGTAATCATCATGGAAATGCATCATGGCATCATAGAATAACTCCATGGAGTAATAATCATTTTAAAATAGAAAATAAAAATGAACAAACAATACGAACCACTTCTATCATCATGAAAACACATCATGGAACAACTCCATGGAGTAATAACCATCTCAACAATGATTCGTTAGTAAGAATGACTCCTAATCATCACATGAAATTATAAATTTCAATAACAAACGATCATAAGTAAAAACTATAAGTTTTTTATGTTTTGGTGAAAATAGATTATTAAAATATATCTCTTTGATATCAAAATTATAACTTTGTAACATCTATATGTAAATAAATGATATAAATCAATCAATTATAATGATCATATATAACTCTTTAATTTTTCCAATCAAAAGAGAAATAATTCACCAAAATAAAACTCTTCAATAAATCGTTAAAATATAACTCTTTGATAAATCATCAAAAATATAATCATAGACATTCACAAAGAAGAGAAATAATGTGAACTTTCAAAGTATAAGTATCAATACTAATTGAAGATTATAAAATAAATCATCAAAATTGTAAGTATTTGAGATGTAACTATATAAATCATTGAAACATAACACGTTAATAATCATACGAAAAGAATAAAAAGAATTATTCAAACATAAGTTTTTAACATGAATCTTTGAATACAACACAGATTATCAAGATGTATAACTATCAGTAATTTGAATAATATGTATATATATATATATATATATATATATATATATATATATATATATATATATATATATATATATATATCAATTTGATATTTATCATAGATTACACACAATCAAAACAAAAAGAAAACTAAAAAGATTTCAAGTGATATGACGTTGATGTAACTCGATGTACATGCATCAAAATATATGTGATATATATGAAATATAAGTACAGAGATCAATCAATTTATGTACTTCTTTCAATATATAAAGCGAATTGAAGATGATGTAAATTTAACATGCATATTTTTTTATTTTTTTATTTTATATAAACCGGATTGCATATGATTCATAAAAAGAAAATTCAAGAATTATACAATAAGAAGAATTAAAGATATTGTAATTTCAATATTCTAAACTTTTACTCTATTTCTTTTACACAAATCAAACTGCATATAATCCATGAAAAGCAAATCCAAGAATCATGTTAAAAAAAACTCAACACGTATCAATATAGATATCTAATTGAATACAACATATTAACTCTTGATCTAAGTTCTTTTATGCAAATCGAATTGAATATGATGCATGAAAGGTAAATCAAAGGTCATAACAAGAAGCTTAACACTAATAGATTTGAAATTTTAAAAACTCATACCTCTTGATGATTTTAATTAAAAACGTGTTGAAAATAGTTAGCAATTCCTTGTAAGTTACTTTCGATGCAGAATTTGATAAATATGTCATGACCAATAGCTTCCGAATGTCCCAAAACCTTGATAACGACTCTTCAAACATTGAAATCCGAGTTTCAAGCAGAAAGTTATGATGCTTTTATATTTTGTTGAATTGCAGATTTTTGTTGCGCGCTCGCAAGGTGAAGCCGCGCGAGACAAAAAACGCTATATTTTTGTGAAGAAAAAGTAACCACGCTCTGATGCCTTGTTGAGAAGTATCATAACAACTAATATCTAATTCTCCCAAATGATTTTCTCATGTTAAACTGGTCATTTAGTATGGATAAGTGCCAGGGGAGAAAAAGCTAGAATATTGGTTAAGCTGGCAGACCGACCACAGTATGGATCCAAAGGAGGGAAAATAGGGATCCAAAGGGGGGGAGCATCTGCAAAAGAGAAATGTGCAACAATGGGCTTTAAAGACCGTAAGGTTCAGCCCATTAAGACTTCCAAAATGCTAAGGTTCCAACTTAATTCAAAGGTTATGTCCAAAGGTCAAACACTAGGAAAATTGGATGCTTTGTATGTGTTTAAAAAGTCTTCATAGTTCCTACATAAGAGGGGGCGAGTCCTAGAAGTAGGGGATGAGATACAAACACACACACACACACATACACTCACAAGCCTCCTTTACACAAAGGGAATGAGGGACACGTGTCAGCTCCCTAGCCCAGATGCCCACAAGGTGTACTTAAATTCTATTGGATGGCCATGGAGGTGGACCAATGAGAATTAGGCTAGAGTAAATATAGTTCAATTAAACTAAAAACACTTAATAAAAGAACCAATAAGAATCAATCTCTCTAGAAGATTATTGAACAATCTCTCGAGGGGTCCAATGAGCATTCAATAGCCCAATGGCTTGCCTGATTCATATTTGCTAGGAGACAAAGGGGTCCAATGAGAGTTTAGTTGCATCAATTAACTACCTAAAGATCTCACAAAAAGGGGAAAGGGGGACACATGTCAGAAGGCTATCATTTATGCTCCTTTAATCCTATTGATTAAGCCTGGAGAGCTCCAATGGGGTGGTAGCATGAGAAAATAGCATGAGGGGTCAACCAAGAGAGAGGGGGTTGATTATCTCAAGTCATTATTCCACACACACTCACACAAGCTCATGTGTGAAGCAAGAAGACTCTCTCTCTTCTTCTCAAGCTTTAAAGGAAAGCTTATCACCTACTCCAAGGTTGTGAGAAGGGAGGCCTACACCAACAACTCTTGGCTTTGTGATGCAAATCCATCCAAGAGCCAAGCTTCAATGCATGCTCATCTCCTCTACCATGCTAATTACTAAGCTAAGATATGCTAATATGAGTGATTATGTGAGGAGATGTACATCTTTCTCGTAAGACTACTCCTTCCGCTCAATCTACTCTCATACCCCGCTAGCTCTCACCATCTTCGAAGGTGTGTGAGGTCTTGGACCTGAGACCGTGATGGAATTGATGTTGCATTTTATAAGTGTTTTGCTTAGTGCTAGAAGCTTCCATCTTCATTGCACTAGCTAGTATGGAAGGAACACAAAGAATTGTATTGTAAAATGACTCTCTTGATGGGAGAAACCTATAATACAAAGCCTTTTGGAGGGGGACCGGCTCCATGTAAATCCGGTCCTCAACTATTGTCAATAGCTTAATTTCTCTATCTTGAAGTATTCTTCATGCTATCTAAGTAGGTATTATGCGTTTTGTTGCTCGCTTTACCCAAGCACTGTTATTATGCTCATTAAGAATCTATTATAATGAAATGCTCACTATGTTCATGCTAATTTCCACTACACACAAGTTGTTGAGAGAGAAAGAGAGAGCACAGAAATAGAACCCCAAAGTGTGTGGAATACACACATGAGATGATGTAGATATAGAGGGGACCCGGGTGCTATATATAGAGAAGTCATATATTAAGTAGCTTCACATATAAGATCAACACCCCCGCTCAAATAAGAGTCCCTAGCTGTGGATGGAAAAAAACACTTGGGGGATCAAGGGAAAAACCCACAGCTCTATTTACACCCACCATTATATTATAAAAATCATTGAATGTACAAATGTTCATGAGGAGCTACATCACTTCTTTTACAATGAATATTTTATATGGAGCTACATCACTATTTTTACAATGAATGTTTTATGCGGAGTTACATCACTCCTATCCTATCAAATACAATAATGAAGGTGTAAAAACTAGCGATTAGCTCTTGATCAAAAGTGTCTCCGTGAATCTGTTGTGTAGCTTGTCATCAATATGGAATCACCAAACATGTCTTCATGTATCATCAATATGGCATCACCAAACATGTCTTCATGTTATCATCAATATGGCATCACCAAACATGTCTTCATGTTGTCATCAATATGGCATCACCAAACATGTCTTCATAAATCTTTCATTGTCACCAAGTTTGTCTTCATGAATTCAATTCTTTGATCAATCCTACATAGATCATAGACTCAAAAAACATAGTCATGAAAAATTTTAGCATCATTAGTGAAATAATTACATTCACAATGCCATAAGAGATGGTTCGCTCCGCCACTCTTTTGACAACATATATACGCACGATAACATATGTGTATATAAAGTATGAACATAAAAGTTCAAGATGCGTGATTATGTGATGTAAATGACATGTGTATATACTATATAAAATGATATTTATCAACGTAGTCATATCAATGAATATCATCAAAGTATTAATAGAACATCATCATTGTATCAATAAAAATAAATAAATCATCATGGTATCAACGAAAAGCATCATGGTATCACCGAGAATAATCATTGTATCAATGAAACAACATCATGGTATCAGCGAGCATAGCCATGGTATCAACGAAACAACATCATGGTATCACCGAGATAATCATTGTATCAACAAAACAACATCATGGTATCACAGAGAATATCCATGGTATCAAGGAAACAACATCATGGTATCACCGAGAATAACCATGGTATCAATGAAACAACATCATGGTATCAACAAAACAACATCATGGTATCACCAAGAATAACCATGGTATCAACGAAATATCATCATGGTATCAATGAATATCATCATGATCAAAGTTAGTGTTTTATTTGTCCTTAGATGGGTCATCTTGCAAAGGAATGTCCATAAAGGAGACCCCGACCTTAATCTCAGGCTCACTCTCATCCTCGAAGGGCTAGCCAGTAGCAGCAGGAGACTGAGTCGCAGGGTACGCAGGCAGACCCAGCCTCCGAGCCTGGGGCTCAAGCGGAGGAGGGCTGGTAGCAGGTTTGTGGTGGATGTTGACAGGGGCCACCACGTTAGCCTGGCACTCATAGTGGTCAGCAAGCTTCATGCCAGTGGCAGTGGGTTTCCACAGGGAACCGTTTTGACCCTCTTTAGAAGAACAAGGTTCTAGCTCCACACACCCCCCCCCCCCCCAGTTCCCGTCCGCCTCCTTCCTCCTCCTCCCCTCCTTGCCCTTCACCCTCTGCCGCTACCTACCCCCCAACTCCTCCTTCTCTCGCTACCCCTCTACTTCCACATCTTCTCCTGCTCCTGTCCTGCAGCCGTCCCAGGGGGCAGGACCATCCTCGGCTGCTAGGAGATTTCTTGGCATCACCTTTTCCACGAGTAGCTTGGCGAGAGAGGGACATCCTTTCTTGTGAACCTCCCTTCTGGTGGAGACATCTCCCTTTGCAACAATTTCTTGTGGACTGACAAGCTTCACCATTCGTTGTAGGTGGGACTTTTTCGCCTACAACTTCACACGTTTTCTCAACAACCCTTCACCAGACTTTGAGGCAACTTGCTTCAAAGTTCATGTATTGTTCCTTGTAGCTAGAGGGATAGAGGCCCTAGAATCAGCGGTTGGCTTCTCTTTTTCCCTTTGTGGGACTAACCTAAGTGGACTTTAGACTCAGTGTTGTAGTGGTTGCAGGCACAGATCCCCGAGTTCTCTCACCACATGTGAAACCTAGGGGTCATGGACTTGGTTTAGACTCTATGGACGTTCTCCAAGTTCTAAGTGACACCTCCAGACTTGGCAGGATGTAAACACATTGTGGTACACTTCTTTGCTGACATGACGAGCCTGCCATGCTATGTACACATACATGAGGACTCCTGGACAAAGGAGGTTGCCCTGCGCATGGCTCGTTCTTCTTGGGCCTGGGCTAGGCCTGGGCTAGACACTCCTTGTAGGCATACCTCTCTCAGGGATGCTCGGATGAAAATTATTCCCCATCCAATCCAACCTCAAAGATAATACGATTAGGTGTTGTTGCTGCATCAATTCTCTCTCGCTCTCCATGAGGATCTTCTCATGGAACGTGGAGGGATTAGGTGGGCCCTAGTTTTAGCGCCAGAGGGGCGGATTACGTCAAGAGCTCCAGTGATGCCTTGTGGGAGGAGAGATTGATCTCCTTATGCTACAGGAGCATCATCTATGTGAGAGTCGCATTAGACGATGTCGTCAGCTTTTGCGTGGTCGATATGAGACATTTTGGTCAACTGCATTGGACCTGGTGGTATCTAGGGAGGGGTATGTATGACTATTGTGGACTCTTGGCAGCAGGACATTGTGGACAGAGGTAGTCATTGTGCCTGACAGGGCTCAATGTATTACTATGGGTTGCCTCTTGGGCTTCCTCAACATCTATGCATCCAATGTGGTGAGTTAACATGCAGAGTTTTGGTTCACTTTGTACAGTCTCTATCGTATGCAGAGCAATGGTGCATTGGAGGAAACTTCAACATGCTGGAGGACCCCTCTGACAAGATTGGAGGTAGCGATGCTACTGTGCATGGAACCGAGTTGGTAGCTTGGGAGAAGCTATGCATGACTTTGAGGGTTCCAGATGTTTGGCAACACTATGGAATCAAGGGTTCACCGTTCAGTAACCCCCCTATATAACGTGCGTTCGCAAGGGGTATTAAAAAAAACCCTCTTTTAACATGTCAAAACGAATAAAATGATGCCTTATTTTAGGATTTTTTTCACAATTAAATATAAAAGCCCCTTATTTTAATGTATCTCTGTTAAATTTCCTAAAATTTTTGCTTTTTAAAACCTAATTACATAGTGAACCCCCAAGACTCTGGCTTTGTGAGGCCCCTAGACATCCTGGCCTTCTTTGGTTCGGACCGTAGAGTGGGATGAGTGAATCTATCTCGGATAGATTGCTTCTATGCTAGTGACCACATCTGTGACTTCGATGGGACATTTTTCATTCTAGTTGGGATATCTTTTTGGGACCATGCACCAGTGATTCTCACAGTGACAGATAGACAGAGGAGGTGGAGCACAATGCTACGGATCCCTGAGAGGATCTTGCTGGACTCTGAGCTCAGAGAGTGGGGAGTGGATCTTTGAACAGAGGGCTTGGACACGCACAACTCCCTTGCTGACAGAATGGCCTCTGGACTTAGTCGGTTCTTTCTTGAAGGAGTCTACCACCCGCCTCTGGTTGTAGCGAGACAGGAGGAGTAGCATCTCTGACGGGTGTTGCGTCCTTGTAGAGGATGCAGGAGCAGCACCCAAACATTCCATGGTTGGAGGAGGAGTTGGAGTAGGCTCGCCAAGATCTTTCCATTATAGGGGATAGGCATCATGAGTTTTCTTTCCATTGATAGACATCTCATTGGATCCAGGTGGGTGACAGAGTGATTGGGGCGTTCTTTGAGGCAGTGGGATCCCGGCTTGTGCATGCCAGTGTCGGCCAGTTGAGGAGTCCAACATGTCAGCTGCTTCAAATCCAGAGGACATGCGTGTAGTTTCGACTGACTTTTACCGTGACTTGTTATCTGCAGAGCCTCAGTCAAATCATCAAGATGCATACAAAGAGAAAGTTTGTGCACAAATGCCTTGTCTTGTGACTGAGGAGATGCTCCGGAGTCTTGAGCTGCCTCTTTAACTAGAGGATATCCACAAGGCCCTTAGAGCCCTTATCCAATGACTTTCAAGCAGTTTTTCATCAATAGATATCATACTCATATGATATCTACTCACTCATACAGATTTTAAACTCCACATCTTTCATCATGAGCATGTTCGCCACCTAGCATAAAGGCCATGCATTCAATTTGGACAAGTTTGAGTAAGATTGTGACCACTTGGAACCCAAAAACAGAGAAAATCCTGGCCTTGGACACATTCTATGCCCCCAACCACATGAGCATCTCCAAATCAAAATATGAGATGAACAGAGGGTTACCCATCACCTAGAGATACTACAGATCAAGGCTGGGCCAAAAATCTCAACAGAGACATCATACTCATATGATGTCTCCAGAGACCAAAATGACTAATTTGGGGAAATTTCTCACTTTCAATTCCATTATCACATTATTGCTAGCCCACAGCTCAAGTTCTATCAAGTTTTGATTTTGTGTACCCATCTAAACCCAGGTTTTGGAACTTTGAAGCTTTGCACCTGAATTTTGGCTTCAAACACATGAGAATAATTTCAATTCAAATTCTGATGCCGAGGGAGTCTATGCAATGCTAAAGCCCAGCTCTAGTACAAGTTTGAGCCCTTTTGGACAAGTAGACATCGTACATGTATTATGTTTCACTAACCTGAAAATGGACCTAGGAGCTAACTTGACCCCTTCTAAGCCTTCAACACATGATTATGAGAGTATCTACCAAGTTTCACCCCATTTGAACCTCATCTACTCAAAACTAAGCCAGAATCCAACTTCAAATCTTGAAAGGAGTTCTAATGGTCATAGCTTTCCCAAATGACATCCAAATTGAATTCTAGGTATATATACAAGATGTACATGCTATGAGCTATGCACATATGAAAATCCAATTCATTTTGAGCACTTAAACATCATACGCTATCAGAAGTTTCTTGGAAGAAGTGATTGCGCATATGTACATACACATGCATGGTACATTGAATGAAGGATTTCCCATTTTCCAGAGCCAGGTGGTTATGTGGGGCCCACATGTGTACAGGTTGGAGAGCATGTACATAGTGCATCGATTTTCACTATCATGAGTACCAATGTGTTTCTTCTATAATAATGAGGAGTTGGTAGTGCGTAAAACTTCTCGAGGAATCTATCCATGGGCCAATGACATGAGGTAAGCAGGCGCGTCAGATGGCATCTAATGGCGTCAGGAGGTCGAATGGGGTCAATATTTGCACGTGGATAAGTACGGACACAACGTGGGTGTTTTCTTGTGATAATTATGCAAAAAGGTCATCATGATAATTTTATTTGGGGGCCACTTCACGTGGTTGTGGGATGCATTATTGTAAAAAGTTGAGTGCCAGGTGTGCGGATGGATGCAGAAGGGAGACAACTATGCACTGTGTGGCCAGTTTTTGGCATGTTCGGGGTCCGTTTGAGGTCAACTAAAAGGCCAAAGGTGCCCAAGTAATAAATTTAAGTGTGGAAACTGAAAAACTAGAGTGAATACCAGAAAAAACGTGGAGAGAAGAGGAAGAACAGCCACAAGTGAGTTTTTGCTATTTTTGGAGCCTGTTTTGGCCATAAACTGCTCATCTGAGGTCAGATTTGAGCACTTTGACGTTGAAGACTGGGGTTTTGGGCCGTTCCGGACGCGATGGCGCTGTCCACTTTTTCAAATTCCTCAGTGTTTTTTACTATTTTGGATGTGTAAGTTTCTCCTATGAGCGAAGCCTCTACTCCATTTTGTGATTGTATCTGGCATATTTTACCCATATTGTGTGAGCTATTTGCCCCATTGGTGTTGTGCCAAGCTCAATTGTATCTAGACATCAAAAATTATCCTCTTTTAAGCTGAGTTTTTTGGGGGGGTGTGTGTGTGTATCTCTCTGTGTGGAGTGGCCAAATGGCTAGTCTCTCTCCTCTCACTCCATCGGTGTGTTCCCTTTCTCGGCCAGGTGGGTTGTGTAAGCCGAGTGGTGCCCCATAGTGTGTGTTTGTGTGTGTGTGTGTGTGTGTGTGTGTGTGTGTGTGTGTGTGTGTGTGTGTGTGTGTGTGTGTGTGTGTGTGTGTGTGTGTGTGTGTGTGTGTGTGTGTGTGTGTGTGTGTGTGTGTGTGTGTGTCATCTCAAGGGTGTGTGTTGGGCCATTATAGAGGCGTTGTGTGTGTTTCCATCCCGCTCACAACGCGTATGATATCACATCATAAATCTACACCAAAAATGCACTTTTGACCACATGCATAGCACCCTTAGGCCCTAATTAGCTTATGTTTCAACTTTGACATTGTTTGGATAGCTGGAAACTGAGAAAATGCCAAATTTTGTGAACAACGCTACTTTTTCACTTATAGTGCCCGCAAGATCAATGGAAGCTAACAAATCACCAACAAAGAAGAAGAGGTTGTCCTTAAAGAATATCATTGCAACCACCAAACCCTATACAATACTCGAAGAGACACTAAATCCAGCCAAGGCTTGGGTGGATGAAGCCAACTGCACTTCAATCTACATCTGCTATAGGTAGCTTAAGATCTTTTCCATCATCATATTCACGTAACTGGTAAATATACGAAAAATTATATGAGGCTTATACCTATCATCAATGTTCTAGATTAATCATTAGGTAGCTACCCATCAAAAATCTTTGAACCGTATCTGTCGTATCTCCAAAGCATTCAAGTATGGATAATATGTTTAGTGAACCCCGCTAGACTCAAGTGATCTAGTTAATGATGCACACGGCTTGACCATTAAGCTCGCTTTAGGGAACCCTGTCAAGCTCAAGTATGCCTTACTCTCTCTTCACACAGAATGGTCGTCAAGTCCTTTACTTCAAGTTCTGGTAGCAGAACCAACTCAACAGATGTGAAGATACTTCATCAATTGTCCAAAGAAGTCAATTGGAAGCCAACCATGTAATCTTGTTGAACATATAACCAAAAACGTTTTTGACTTAGCATAATCTAGAAACCAAAACCTTGTACCATGCAACATGCTACAACAGATAATTGGTACTCTTCAAATCGCAACTTTGCACTTTAGTAGCCCCCAGGATCAAAATGGGAAACTAATCATTTGTCCCACTATGATCATTCCTTAAAAAAATTTGCACCATCCTCCAGGATTATAGGGAAAAAACAAGAATTTCCAATCATTATAGCATAAACATAAATTTGCCCACAAATCTTCATGAAAACCGCTTGGATCATATGGCATATAAGTCAATTGCCCAGGACCATGCATATATCTGTCATCTCTTGGGTCAAAAGCTATCTCAAAATCCCCTATATCATAGGGTAACATCAAATCCCAGATAGCATCAGGTATCATTAAGTACTGCCATATCACCTGTGGAACTCGCTCATCCAATTGTCAATCATCAATCATAGGTAAAAGCATTGGTAGTGCACCTTCACTGTCACTAGTATTGGAATCCCAATCATGCATATCTGAATGCATCAAGTCTCTAGTTAAACTCTCTTCATTACGCTCACAAGATGCATAAAAAAAAAATTCTCTATCTTGTAGAGGCTCAAAATCAAGTAGAGCATCATCCAACAACTAGATAAGATCATCATCAATTGCATCTAAACAGACTTGCTCATGCATGAATCTAGATGGATCCATATCCTTAGCATCTGTATTTGAGAACCCTTCCAAAGCTTCATCCAATAGGCACATAAGATCTAGGTCCACCGCTTCAAAAGGTTCCTCCATCTTGCACATCTCAGGCTGCTTTAAACTAAGATTTCCACATATAACATGCATACTAAATATGTCTGTTGTAAACTGCTCTTCAAGTCTTTCACCCTCATCCAAATATCTTTTCACTTCTGTAGCACAAAGTTCAGCATGCACATTAAGAATTTCATCTATTGCCATGTCTGTATCATCGGCACAATGAAACCAATCATATTCAACACCAAGAGATTGCACTTCACTATGCACCCCCTTTGAATCATCATCATCAAGCTCAAGCTCGTTCTACCATAGTGTGAGTTCTGTGTCACAAAATCTTGATAAAGAAGAAGTTTGCTCCCCTTCTAAATCATCACAAAATTCAAGATCAGTTTGCCACATCGGTAGCTCTGGGTCACAGAAACTTGTCAAAGAAGGAGTCTGCACCCCTCTGAATCATCATCATCACATTCAAGACCGATTTTCCACCTTGGTAGCTTGGATTCACAACAACTTGTCAATGAAGGAGTTTGCACCCCCTCTGAATCAACATTTTCTAGATCTTCAAGCACATATTCTTGCTTAACCAAGTCCTCAAAATCTGATACATCCAAATTTGGTAAATTTTGTATACCCCAATCCATGATCATGCTGCTCCCAACAGCAGCATTCTTGCTACCAATAACATATGTATCATCATTCAACTCTATGGTAGAATATATACCAGAAATTGTTTTCTCTAATTCTGAGTTAGTAGCAAAAGTATTAGTTGTAACCGAATCTTCATGCATGTCTACTTGAATATGGTTGCACTCATTCGCCTGCAAAATTTCTCCTTGAGCTTTAGCCACTTCGTTGCTTTGATCCTTTGATTTATTTTCCTCCTGTACTGCATTTATAAGCTCTTTGAAAAATTCACCCTTTGTATCCTGAATCTGTAAAGCCTCACCCTCAAAGACTTCTACTTCATGCACAACATCTGCAAAATCCAACTTTTCCTACACAGCTTTAACTATATCGTCATCATTAGCCTGTAAGAAGGTAGCATCTTGTACAATACACTCATCAGTCACGGCTTCTAATTTTGATCGTACTTGTTCTTGGATATCTGTGTAGTTTGGTAGACTTGGACTCTGTTCTTGATAGTTTTCATAATGCTCATAACTTACTTGTATAATAGATTCTTTGCAACACTCCCAGTCGTCGTTGCAGGCTTTGGTAATCTCTTGAATCTACTCTTTCAAATCTGACACACTAACTGCTCAAAAGATTTGATCATTAACTCTTCTAGTATCCCTCTTAACTTGGTTTCCGACTCATAACACTCTAGGTAGCCCTCTGGATTGTATCCATCAAAGACTCGCCTTTCGTTGTATGCCACATCTAAAGCTGCATCCATTTGATTTTTCTTCTTTACAGTCTCCATTTCAAGCAGATATCCTTGAACCAATTGAAGCATCTTCAGAAAATGTGGAACTGTTGACTTATCATCAAAACCATTTGCACTTAACTCTGCAATCATCTTCATCATCTGCTTTAAATTCTCCATCTGTACCTCCCACCCCAGCTTGTTTCACGTCGGGTTCACCAAAGATGTCGTGGGATATGTGTTAGAAACGTGAGCCGGACATGCGCAGGGTCTCTGGCTGTGAGAGGAGTGAAAGAGAGAGAACAATAGACACTGAAAGCTCTGGCAATCACCGTACGTAATCATCAATTAATTGAATAAATGTTTACGTACAAACACCTATTTAGGAAAATAGGGAAAAATTCACACATTTGGGACGATTCTTTGTGTCTCATGGACTTGAGATAAGGTTGTATTTTACTAGGTTGTTGCACATATGAAAACTGAGATAAAATGTTTAGTGGATGCTTATGAGTCTGCAAGATCCAATATGGTCTGTTTTCAACAACCATACTATACACTAGAGTGTTTTTGCACATGTTAGTTTACAAATACACACACACTCACGCACACGTGCACACACACACACACATGCTCATGCACCGAAAATTTTCTTCCCACACATGCTTCATTTGATAAAACAATTAAAATGTAAGTTGCAAGAAAAACTTGGGTGACTAATGTGAAAAAAAACACCATTCATATTGAATAAGATTTCTTGAAGATTACAAAGGTGGGATGCCATTATCAATGTTGATAATGACCATAGCTATGGGTGGACTAATTGGACCCATTGTGCTAGAAGATTACAAAGTTGAAAGGCAAATGCTAAGCGATCATTCCTCTTCATTTGCATTGACATTTGATGGTTCCTCATGTTCATCAAGTTTCAATTGACTCTCTTTGGCCTTGAGGATTCTTGCCTTTGGAATCTTGATTTTTTCAGGAATCCGTCCACCCTTGGGCTTCCATACCCAAATGATGCAGCTAGTGTCTTCCCAACGTTGAGGATCATTGATGTTCTCTCTCCAATACTTGTTCCAACAATCCTTGTAAACCTCCACATCACTTGCATTCTTCTTCTTTGAAATTGGTGCCCAGTATTGTATCTTCACTTGAAGATAGGTTGCCGAGTCATTGTTCTGATCAATATTTTTTTTGCTGCCACTCCTAACCAAATTGGGTAATTTTCATCACAAGGTTTCACAAGTACAAAGTCTCCCTTTGCCACATCAAGAGTTGGTTTGAACTCCTCAGCAGGTTTGTTGCGCATTGGACCACAATAGTGGCCCTCTATTATGTCTCCCTTTGCCACATCAAGAGTTGGTTTGAACTCCTCAGCAGGTTTGTTGCGCATTGGACCACAATAGTGGCCCTCTATTATGTCAAGTACTTCATCTAGACCATCTTCCAATGGAACTTCAAGAGGATGATCTTGTTCACACATACTCCTTGGCCAAAAGTCATCAAATAAAGTGTTTTCACTTTGTCCAGGGTTTTGCATAGCTTGCATGAGATTCTCCCAGTACATAAGAACTGGGTTAATCCACCTAGCATACTCACTTTCATCTTCTTTCTCTTGCAAGTGATCTTTCCACCGACTAACATACTTCTTTATTCCTTCCATAACTTTCTCACTATCTTTAACATACTCAAAGGGTGGTAATACTTTTGGAACACCTTCAGGAAGCTTTGCTCCTCCTTGGTCATTTCTCTTCCATAACTCTATACCATTTTCGGGTAACCAATCCACATTTTTAGGGTGCACTTTGTATTACATCAAAGGTATTCCATCACTCATATAGAACCTAAATTGCAATGGCTTTGAATGACCCACTAAGCTATCTGCTCCATCATGTAAGAACCCCTTTACAAATCCTTTAAAGTCTGCCACATTTTGTAGGAGAAAAGGTGTTGGATGCATGCTAACACACTCACTGAAGATCTTCGTCAAATGTGGAAATGTAAAAATGGCTTGTTTTCTAATCTTCTCATAAAAGCGACTGAACAATGCATCAATGTCTTCATGAGTGTGACCAACCATAAGAAATCCAAGTTGTACAGTGTCAAAGACTCCTCGTGCAACCAACAATGATAGGTATGCAAACACATATCGATTCTTATTTTCTGAACCACAATTGTCAAGTTGCAACAACAATGTTCTTGGCAACCTCTTGAACCCAAATACATTGCCATCCTCCTGTACATGTGCATTAGTACCAAAGATTGATTGCATCCTTGTAAAATCATTTCCCTGTCTAGAAGCAAAATTCTCAGTGTCCACATTCACATTTGTGATTAGATCAGTCTCCGCCTATTTATTCTGAGCACTCTGTTCCTTGCAGTACTAGTTTTTCTCCTTAATCACTTTCATATGGTGATAGAGAGAAGCTATAGAAAAAACACAATAAAAAAGATTTGTTCGTGTTTCTACACTTGAGTTTTCTAAGCTCAAGTCACCAAACATATGTTTATCTCTTCTTTCTAAGCTTCTTAGACATTTTGAGAGAGATGCAATTGTGAAGTTGGGATCACTCGGCCATAATCCCAATGCAAAGTGACCATAAGCTGTTTTTCCATGTCCATGAGTGAGCATTCCTGTCAAGGATACTGGAAGCCTCTCAACTCCATTGAGAGATTTTGGAACTGGTTTAATTTGTGGTATAGCAGTCTTACTCTGGTCCATCTTGTCATGTATAATGCACAAGAACTTGGTTGGATTCATTTCTGAAGAGCTCCTCCAAGCATAGTACAGATTTCTACAGCTCATTTTTTGCAACATGTGTGATCTCCTCTGTGCCATGTATCTAGCACGCTCCACCTGATTTTTGGTAGACTCCAGCTTGACCTTTATGGATGTGCAAATGTCACATTTAGAGAATGTGCTTGATTTTGAAAAAGTGAATGTCTTGAAGACTGTGTTCCACAACCTTGATAATGTTGGTTGTGACAACGTTTTGTATTCCATTGTGACAAGTGTGTCGTTTACTTCCCGCAAAATGTCCACTTGTTTGTACATCGTTGGTAGAACACGTTGAGTTTCCCGAGTGCCATGCATGGTTGTCCTTGACTTATGTGGCATTTGATCTACATTATTATCTATGAAGCCTTGTATGAGTGCTTTTGCCATCTCAACATGTGTCAAGCTCTTCCTTATTATTCCCGTGTTTCCATGATTTCCATTGCATGCTCCATCCAAGAATTTTTTACGCAGCCTGTAAAATGTTGACTTTCCTATTCCATGCATTACATACCATGCTTTACTACATACCTTCTTTCCATCAAAAGTAAACTCAAAGCATTCCTCTTCTTGATCTTTTCTATGAGCCATTCTCATACAATCCAATACAAATGTGCATCGACTAGTGTAGCTTTGTCCCCAAAAGTCTGCCCTCGCTTGCATGATTTTGGATCTGTTTCCAATCTGGCAGCATCGCATCTCACAACAGTCAATTGTTGCAACTTTGTGAATGTTTGCAGCATCACATTGTTTGTTGAAAGCATGAGCATTACCTTTTTTTTTTCTAGGCCTAAATTTATGTACATAACTCCTTTTCTTACCTGTCCCATCTCTTATATCATAGTCAGCGGCAATGGCATCCTGCTCTCTATCATTTTGAGTATGAAGAAGAATACCTAGTTCTATACTGGTGGTACCTTCTTCAAAACTAGTTTCAGTGTTGTTATGTATGCCATCATCCTCATAGTCATCACTCGAAGCATATAAGTTGTCAAGGGAATCTCCCGTTTCTTCCATGAGGAAATCTTGAATACCCTCAATGGAAAAAGAGGATCCGGTGTCTTTGATCAAGGGCTCACCATTCTTAAATGTGAGCTGCCTAATAGGCAGCTTACCAAATTCAAACTTGAAATATCACTTTGATGTGGATGCATCGACCCTTCCACAATGACACCCAAGCTACTCTCACCTAGTTCAGTACAGTTTATAGCCTCATATGGGTGGACCAGCAATACCACTCCATTACCAAGTTTTGTAGATATATTGTCAGCCCAAAGGATGACTCTTTTCTCTTTCCAACTCGCTCTATCTATCAAGCCATCTTCTTGACCAACAAGAAAATCCTCATCTATTGTGTGAGATTTTCCTCTGTCCATAACAATATTATGCAATGGCCATTTGATGATGCTTCCAACTGCTTGAGACATGGTTCTTGCATCCATTGTGACGAATGGAATCAAGAAGGTGTCATCAAAACTTTCTAGTACATGTATTGCCACACATGTTGTGCCAATCAATTCAAAACCACAACGTTGAGATGCATCAGTGGAATGAATAACCCCACGAGCTTTCCTTGTGGAACCATCAACAAGAAACACTAAATCACCTTGTTTTGGACCCTGCAATTTTTGAGAAAATTAAGAGATATCAGTAAAATTGTATGTCTGAACATATAACTCAGAATTTAATGCATTCCCAAGATACACTCACAATTTTGGCAAAATCTTGCATCCCATTCAATTAAGAAAATCTACACTGAGTCAATCCATGGAGGATGGTAGGAGTCTCGATCTCAAGTTTGAGCCTGTATGTACATCCAAGTGCTAGAAAGATAAAGATGACAAGAGTTGCAAGATAGGGACTATGTTACATTGCAGAGGCACCCATGGAATTTGATAAGAGGATGGAGCCTTTATGCACATCCAAGTGCTAGAAATATATAGCTCACAAGAGTTACAAGATGGATCTCGAGTTATACTGAATCAACCCATTGGGTATGGTAGGAGGCTCGAGAGCTCAAGTTTGAGCCTAAATGTACATCTAAGTGCTAGAAATCTAAATCTGAAAATAGGTCCAATATGGTGCCTAAGTTACAATGCCGGAGCATAGATGGAGCCTAAATGTAGGTCTAAGTGCTAGAAATCTTTAGCTTAAAATAGTTGCAAGATGGATCTCAAGCTATAAGTCAACCCACGCATGACGGGAGGAGGCTTAAGCTCAAGTTTGATCCTAGATGTACATCTAAGTGCTATAAATACCTTAGATAAAAATATTTTCACAAAGCCAAAGTTCCATAGAGGCAAGCATGGAATTTTGTTGGTGGCTCGATCTCAAGCTTGAGCCTAAATGTACATCCAAGTGTTAGAAATCTATACTTGTCACACGGGTTGCAAGATGTAGCCCAAGTTACATGGAGGCACCCATGGAATTTGGTAGAAGGCTCAAACTCAAGTTTGAGCATAGATGCACATTCAAGTGTTAGAAATCTACGAGCAACAACATGTGTGAGAAAAAACCCAAGCTATGTTGAAGTAGCTTTGAATTTGGAAGGAGACTCAAATTGAAGTTCGAGCTATATTATACATTTAAAGATTTGTAAGGTGGAGCCAAGGTAATGATGAGCTTTACAACAAACCCAAGTTTCCTTGAATGACCTATTAAAAGAGTCGGAGCTTACAAGAAGGTGAGGCTTCAAAGTAGTTGCGTGAGTGGCTCAAACTTAAGTTCGAGCCTAGTTAGTCATATAGTTTTCTTTTAGGATAGGACATTAGTTCGAGTATAGGTGGCCTTGGAGATTATGCTATGAAAATTGAGCGTTGATGGACATTCAAAGTACAATGAGGTTTTTTTCTCAGTTGTTTATGTGTAAATCGATTCTTGGTGATTATAGTCCTGGTGTTTTACGTGTTGTAGCAGGACAATTTTACATGCAAAAAGGTGCAATGAAATCGGTTAAGGAAGAGGGTTGGCGGAGGTGGGTCCCTCACTCATTGATCCTAAGAGGTTTTAGCCAAGGGAAGTCAAAACTATGTCCAACTTGTGAGTATTATTTTCCCAAAACTCTCAAAAAACTAGTTCTAGACACCCCTAACTTCGTCGAATTTTTTGACCCCTTAAACGTCGTTTTTTTGAAAACTGTTCATAGAACCTATTGGTTTGTTCAGAAAAGCGTAGAGCCGCTCTCAAGCTACTACAGGCTCATAAAAAAAGTTTTGCAATCGGACTCCGTATGTGAAAGTTATGCTGATTTTCGTGAAAAGTTTTTTTTTCACTTCTTTTAACCATCATGAAAACCGTTAGTTTTGGTCCACGCATGTGAGTTTGCTAATATAACCTTGGTAGGGTTGGTGGGAAAAGCTATTAAAGGCTTTTTAATGCTTTTAAAACCTTCTATATTATAATAGGTTTGGATTTTTCTACAGACTGTGACGAATTCGACGACGGCGCGACAGGTGAGATTCTTTACTCCCGCATCTCCTTGCCCTCTGCGAATCTGCTCGCGGCCCCACAAGGCTCTTTTTCACAAATATAGATTAATTCTCTCTCTCTCTCTCTCTCTCTCTCTCTCTCTCTCTCTCTCTCTCTCTCTCTCTCTCTCTCTCTCTCTCTCTCTCTCTCTCTCTCTCTCTCTCTCTCTCTCTCTCTCTCTCTCTTCTACATTAAAACAGGGTTTCGTTTTTTGTGCAGACAGTGAAAAAACTGACGACGATGTGACAGGTATGGCTCTTTACTTTCCCATCTCCCTCTCCTCTATAAATCTATTTGCAGTCCCAAAACGCTCTACATTAACTCTGTGTGTGTGTGTGTGTGTGTGTGTGTGTGTGTGTGTGTGTGTGTGTGTGTGTGTGTGTGTGTGTGTGTGTGTGTGTGTGTGTGTGTGTGTGTGTGTTGTGTGTGTGTGTGTGTTGTGTGCATATCTTTCTCTTTTTGATTGCAGGTGAAGATCTGATTGCAGTTTAGATTTGAAATTTGAATTTCAAATTCGAAAGGCTTATCCAGGTGCACTTATTTGTCTCTCTCTCTCTCTCTCTCTCTTCTCTCTCTCTCTCTCTCTCTCTCTCTCTCTCTCTCTCTCTCTCTCTCTCTCTCGTGTGTGTGTGTGTGTGTGTGTGTGTGTGTGATATCTTCTTCTAATCTTTCTGTGTAATTACCATCAGCTCCTCTTAATCACTCCCTAATCTCTCTCTGTAATCTCCCTTGCCTCCTCTTAATCACTCCCTAATCTCTTCTAATCTCTCTATGTAATCTCCTTTGCCTCCTCTTAATCACTCCCTAATCTCTTCTAATCTCTCTATGTAATCTCCCTTGCCTCCTTTTAATCACTCCCTAATCTCTTCTAATCTCTCTATGTAGTCTCCCTTGCCTCCTCTTAATCACTCCCTCCCTTCCTCTTAATCTCTCCTAAACCTGCATCTTAAAAGTTCAGTCTTCAATATCATTCTATTAGTTTCTAATCTCTATTTAATCTACTTCTAATGACTACTTATACTCATTATTGTTTGCTACCATCTCCTTGATACACCTATTAAACTCTATCATTAAGTTAATCAAACTACAACTACATCTAAAATCACGCTCTATAAATTGAAAGTAAGTGGCTATTCTTTAATTAGAGTACTTAATCAATAAGTACTTTAATTAACTTTTTTTAAACTGTAATTAAGTAATTAATCTACTCAAAGAAAAAGATAGATAACAACACTTACTTGGTTGGGTATTGAGTGTGACATTTCCACTTGACGTAGATTCTTTGCTTTTGATATTTAGCTCGTTTTTGGTGCCTTGTTTCCTTGTTGAGAAAATAGAACAATGAGCTGATGTAGCTTAAACCTCACCTTCTAATGCTCTCAAATCACTAGCATATTCCACTCTAGTGTGACCTCATGAGCTTATTGTGGATATTTTAGCATGATAGCGTTGCCTCATGCAAGTTCTTGAGACTTAACTACTCTAGGGAAAGCCGCTCAAATTTAAGTCGAACCTCGCCTACATATGCTATTGTAGCAAGTCTGGATTAATGGCATCCTTGTGGCTACTCAGGGAAAGAGGCTCAAGCTTAAGTTCGAACCTTGCCTACATATGCTAATATAGCAAGTCTGCCTTGAACTTAAGTTTGAGCCTCAACTGTATATGTTACTTTAGTACTAGGGTGTACGGTTAGCCTCATGACATCTGTGTGGCTACCAATGCCAATAGGTTCAAACTTAAGTTCGATCCTCACTTGCATATAGTAGAGTAGCACCATCATGTAGGGCTTGTTGCTACACGGGGCATAGAAGAACACCTTTAGGCTCGATCTTAAGTTCGAGCCTCAAGTGCATATTCTTTAGAACTAGGATGCAAGGCTTGCCTCCTAACATCCTTGTAGCTACCAATGGAAAGAGCCTTGCTTGCTGTGTAGCCCTACTATGCAAGGGCACAGCCTCACGACATCCTTGTGGCTATCAAGGGCATGGAAAAATATCTTTAGACTCAAGCTAAAGTTTGAGTATTTCATACTGTAGCACTAGGAGGAAAGGTTAGCCTTGTGAAATCCTTATAGCTACTAAGGTCATAGAATAGCATCCTTGTGGCAAACAATGGGCAAAAGCTTGCACTTAAGTGTAGACCTTGCCTACAAATGTCAGTATAGCACTACGATGCATGTATAGCTTCATGACATCCATGTGGATACCAAAGGAAAAGAAAAACACTTTGAGGCTCGAGCTTAAGTTCGAGCCTCAATTGTATAAGCTATTGTAGCACTAGGGAGTATGTCTAGACTCATCCTTTAGAGATACTAATTTCAAGAGGCTCGAACTTAAGTTTGATCCTCACTTGCATAGGCTAGTGTAGCACTAGAATGCAAGCCTAATGTCATCCTTGTGGCTACCATGGGTATAGAATAGCACCTTAAGTTCAAGCCTCATTTTCATATGCTACTGTAGCACTAGGATGCAAGGCTTTCCTGATGACATCCTTGTGTCTACTAAGGGCAAGAGGCTCGAACTTAAGTTTGAGCCTTGCCTACATATGCTAGTATAGCACTAGCATGAAAGTCTAGCTTCATGAAATCCTTGTGGATACCAAGGGAACATAACAACACCCTTAGGTTCAAACTTAAGTTTTAGCCTCAATTGCATATGATATTGTAGCACCAATGTGTAAGGCTAGCCGAGGGATATCCTTGTGGCTACTTAGGGAAAGAGGCTCGCACTTAAGTTCGAACCTCGCCTACATATGCTGGTATAGCAAGTCTAACCTAATGACATCCTTGTGAAATATACTTAGGGAAAGCGGCTCAAATTTAAGTTCAAACCTTGCCTGCATATGCTATTGTAGGCTATCTTAATGACATCCTTGTGGCTACTTAGGGAAAGAGGCTCAAACTTAAGTTTGAACCTTGCCTACTTATGCTAACATAGCAAGTCTAACTTAATGTCATCCTTGTGTCTACTTAGGGAAAGCGGCTCAAATTTAAGTTCGAACCTTGCCTACATATGCTATTGTAGCAAGTCTGGCATAATGACATCCTTGTGGCTACTTAGGGAAAGAGGCTCGAGCTTAAGTTCGAACCTTGCCTACATATGCTAATATAGAAATTCTGCCTTGAACTTAAGTTTGAGCATTAACTGTATATGTTACTTTAGCACTAGGGTTTAAGGTTAGCCTCATGACATCTGTGTGGCTACCAATGCCAGTAGGCTCAAACTTAAGTTCGATCCTCACTTGCATATACTAGAGTAGCACTAGCATGTAGGGCTTGTTGCTACCAAGGGCATAGAAGAACACCTTTAGGCTCGATCTTAAGTTCGAGCCTCAAGTGAATATTCTTTAGCACTAGGATGCAAGGCTTCCCTCATGACATCCTTGTGGCTAGCCTTATTTGTATATGCTATTGTAGCACTAGGGTGTAAGGCTAGCCGAGGGACATCCTTGTGGCTACCAGAGGCAAGAGGCTTGAGCTTAAGTTTGAGCCTCACCTAGATATGTTAGTATAGCACTATCATGAAATGTTAGTATAGATATGTTAGTATACCAGAGGCATGAGGCTCGACCTTAAGTTTGAGCCTCAAGTGCATATTCTTTAGCACTAGGATGCAAGGCTTGCCTCATGAAATCCTTGTGGCTAGCCTTATTTTCATATGCTATTGTAGCACTAGGGTGTAAGGCTAGCCGAGGGACATCCTTGTGGCTACTAGAGGCAAGAGGCTCGAGCTTAAGTTCGAGCCTCACCTAGATATGTTAGTATAGCACTATCATGAAAA
Source organism: Adiantum capillus-veneris (assembly GCF_014529385.1). Lineage (NCBI taxonomy): Eukaryota > Viridiplantae > Streptophyta > Polypodiopsida > Polypodiales > Pteridaceae > Adiantum > Adiantum capillus-veneris. The sequence goes on along the minus strand of NC_140940.1, from coordinate 60,284,433 downwards.
TCTAGATTCACTAAGTCCTTTTAGGATTCATGCAAGAATAGAAAAACACTTAGGATTGAACTTAAGTCTAGCCTCATGGCATCCTTTTGGTTACCAATGACAAGAGGCTCAAACTTAAGTTTGATCCCCACTTGCATATTTGAGTGTAGCACTAGCATGGAAGGCTAGCTTGATGACATATTTGTGGCTATCAAGGGCATAGAATAGCACCTTTAGGCTTGATCTTAAGTTCGAGCCTCAAGTGCATCAGGGAATAAAAATTCACTTTTAGGCTCAAACTTAAGTTTGAGCTTCCTCTCCATATGCTAATGTAGCACTAGGGTGCATGCCTAGCCTCATGACATACTTCTAGCTAGAAAAATCATAGAGCTTCACTTTTAGGCTCAAATTTAATGTAGCACTAACTTGCAAGACTACTCTCATGACATCCTTGTGGCTAGCAAGGGTACAAAACAACATCTTTTGGCTCAAACTTAAGTTCGAGCCTCGCCTACACATGCTAGTGTTTTTTTTAAATGTACTATTTAACTTAAACATATGCTCCTTGTTTAGGTTCTAACATTGTTCTTTTTGGTTGTTTCAGGAATGGAGGCTTCCAATGTACCAAGTATACCAGAGGAGGGTGCACAAGTCTTCACACTCGATGTTCTTGGAATGTCCACTCACGCCAAAACTACTGCTCCAAGAATAAAGGTTGACAAGACCTTTGAGTTAACAAAAGAAGAAGGAGTGAAGTGGTTTGTGGATACCTACGATACAAATGCAAACTACAAAGGTGACATCCATCTATATTTGTCACAAGGTGATATGAAATATGGAGACATGGGGATTGTTGTGGGTGTCAAAGATGATGTGGATGCAACAACATTGCCATGCTTTGCATGTAATGTGCTACCTATTGGAGAGACCATAAAGGCAAACAAGTTTTGCTTATCATTGGGCACTTTTCATGTAGCAGACATGAATGGTAGCAAACTAGGAAAAGAAAATTCTATTGTAAAATTAGGATTGAAGATCTCCAGCTTCACTAATCAGGAAGACTCGGGTGTGGACTGTGTGGAAGACCTAGTGAAGGCAGTGAAACATGAAAAGCGAGTCTTGAGCTTACCAAAGAAGATTGTACCTACAAAGAAACCAATAGGGGCACTACCTAAGAAAGTTGTGGAGAAGATAGGGAAAGCCATAGTTAGGAGTGCACTTGCAGCATCAAGAGGTGCCCGTGCAAGCACTTCAACACATGTAGAGAAGATCACTGCCACCATTAATTTAGAGGAGCAAGAAGGTTCACAAGGGCAAGATGCACAAGGACTCAAAAGAAAAAGAAAGGCAAAGCATGATTCTCCTCTTGAGGAAGATCGACAAAAACTAGCAAAGAGGAAGATGAAAAAGAGTGCAGAAGAAAAAGAGGTTTCGGAAGAGGAGTTGATGGACATGGAAACTCCATCCGAAGATAACAAGGCACTGACCTCTTTAGAAATCAAGAAGGGATTCTATCCTTTTGGGATCAATGAAGTCTTTAGCATTGACGTGACAAGGTGTTTTCCTGCTCCATCAAACTATGTGTACAGAAGATTAAATCTAGATTGGGTCAGGATTTTGACTTTAGACTTCATTCAAGAACCAAAGCAAGAGGAGATACTAGCAATTTTGATGCCTTGTGATCCTTCCAAAAGACATCCTCTTGACAAACTTGCCAAAGAGGATGTTCGCAATGTTGATTATTGGATCATCTCTGGACAACACTCCATTAGTGCTACAAAATGTTTGCAAGGTGCAAACGTTGCAAAGGTTACCCCTCAATTGCGTCAACAATTCAAATATAGACGATCAAAGATTATTCTCAATTGCCCACCAAAGATCTCTCGTGAAATCTCCAAAGATGCGAATCTATCTGTTGCAATGTCAATGCAAAAGGAGCCATTTCTTGACCAACTTATGCAAGCACGAGCACAGTGGCATGCAAATGGTTGTCCTTCTAAGCCACCACCTGGTGTCAACCAAACCAAGAAGGACTTTGAGACTTGGAAGGTACTTGTTTGATTCTTTGAAAACATGGATGTGAGTCTTTTTAATCAATATCTATTTGTAAACTAGAGTCTATCATAGGCTCAAGCAAGACCTCCACGTGATCATTTAGAACTTAAATTGAGGTTTTAACTTAAGATTTAGTGTCACTTGCATATGAGGCTAAGCGAGGCTCGAACTTAAGTTTGAGCCCCACTTACATATACCCATGTATTTTGGACTTTGCATAGATGTATGTGAGCATATAATGTTATGGAATTGATATTTATCCATTTACTGCAGCTGACTGGTGGCAAAAGCATTAGCAGATAATGGATTATGCGAAGGATAATATATTTTATGTATATTTGATTATTCAAGTACTCTTTATGAGCTTTGGCCATTTATGACCGGCCGGCCAATTTGTACTCATTTTTGGGCATTCAAGAAATCTATAAATAAATACATGCAAGAAGGAAATGCTCACTCTTGCACGGGGTTAGAGTTGCACCCAGTGCTCGTGTATATTCTTCTCTCCTCCCCTCTCTTCTCTCTCGCTGTGCCAGGCGTAGCACTTCGCTCTCGGAGGTGCGTCTCTGCATGTTCTCTTCCTCTCTCTCGCACTTTGTCTCTCTCTGTTCGTGTATCTCGCGATTATGCATCCATGTGGTTGCCAGGTATGTCGATTAGTCTGTTTTATGGTTTGTAGTATACTATTTCGGGTATTTTGCAGGGAACTCCATGCCTCCGTTTGTAGCAGTGGTATCAGAGCACGGGCTATGCTCCAAAGATTAGGATCTCGATAATCAACAGCTAAGTAAATCATTTTTTTTATTATCTCTTTATTCTACTTGAATATGCTTTCAATTGACTGAACTGTTCTTATACATGCTCGCTATTAACTTTATTTTTGATTGATTAGAGTCAGTATGAAAATTAGAGTATTAACATATGAAGCATCTGATGTTCAAAGTAGTTCGTGTTATGATTTCTCTGAATTTTAGAGAAAATCAATCAGGTGAAGGTATACAATACAAAAAGGAGGATGTATATAGGCTTCGTTTGGGATTTGTAAAAGAAGAAGAAGGTAGTAAAGAGATTTTAGAAAAGTAGGAGTAATCGGAATAGACCTTAAGGGAATTGAGTTCAAGGGCTTGAGGAAGTTTGAGAGAGTGGTTTGAAGAACACTTAGATTAAAAACTTTTTGAGCCGTTGACTTGTGAGAACCAACCCCAACAAAGGGTCAACAATTCAAACCTGTAAATAAATAAATGAATACATTAATTAATTAACTCTAATGTTCTCGACAACAGAAGATAGCATGGCCTTGCTACATGTGCTCGAAATCGGCAACATGCTCCAAATTCCCTTTTGTGTGCATCATCATCGTCATCATGTCAACATAAAGTGCCATAATACATTTCACCCTCTCCCTCCCTCGTCAACAGACAGCTACACACACCCATAACTCTCTCTCTCTCTCTCTCTCTCTCTCTCTCTCTCTCTCTCTCTCTCTCTCTCTCTCTCTCTCTCTCTCTCTCATCAGTTGGCTGCCTGTAATTGCGCAGTAGCTTGCTGCCCTACCCAAGGACACTGCTTCTCGAAGCTAGTTGAACACAACTGCAGTGGGATGTGCATGCGCCCACCCACTCAACTCTCTCTCTCTCTCTCTCTCTCTCTCTCTCTCTCTCTCTCTCTCTCTCTCTCTCTCTCTCTCTCTCTCTATTGCCGCCAGCACCCCATCAAACTTTTCTTTATTTCTCAACCACACACACTCCCTCTTTCATGCGACCTTAACCATCACTTTTCGCATACCATAGGAGCACCACCAACTAGCTGCGGTCTCTGCTGCTGTCATGCAACTTTGCACCCACACCAGCCTCAACCACTAAAGTCGTCTCCAGTGGGCAACACATGACGCTGATTGCTTATGCCACGCCATATTTTCACCTACCACTGTCTCTCTTTATCTCTGAACTGCCGTCGTCTGCAAGTATTGAAACCTGCACAACTAGATTCTCAACTACCCTCTAGGTTTGCATGGAATGCTCTCAACCAACTATCCACTACCAACCACCCCCTGTGCATCACACACATACAAAGCCAACACAAGCTGAGAGGTTGTGAAGCAAAGGTTGCAGGTTAGATAAGCCGAGACATAGCTGCTTCTTGAACCCCTGCATTCACTTTCCTGCTTCGATGTGTATGTTTCTGCCCTGCAATCCATCACCGTTGATGTCATATCTACCTTCGGGCTCTATCGATACAAATATGGAGAGTCGCAATCTGCCAATGTCTACTTGGACAGGCACTTTATCAATACAAAAGGTCCTAATCAGTCCCTGATCCGGCAAAGCATGATGATCGAGGCAATGCTAATCGCAGGCAGGTAGACCAGCCTCGATGCTACCTTCACGTTCAAGCTGGATTTCCATCCTGCCGTGCTGGCGAGCATCTGCGAGAGCTCCTGGGATGACCACATGCCACTTCCACATAGCTCATGAGAGACTAATCAGAAGTGCTATAGGGCCCATCCTTGGAGCGCCTAGGCCCCTGTGATTCTGGAACCCTTCCTTCGAGGATTAAGATCAAACTATGCACAAACTCTTCAATCGACCCGGGCCTCTCAAGTTCGAGAAGCGATTTTTCTGTACTGGATGCAAGGGAGTACACAACAACAACAAAAAATAAAAAATAAAAAATAAAAATATATATTTATTTATTTATTTTATTTTTATTTTTTTGAGGGTGATGATCAATAAGGTCCAGTCCTACCTTTCACTTTATTTTTGTACCCAGGCACTGTTTTAGATCTTCAAGGATTGTATGGTTTTGGCCTCTCCCTGCAATGGCGTCCGTTAAAGTGCACCTCTCATATCTACTTTCCACTCTCATTTCAGCTCTAGTCACCTTCTTACATCAAAGGACTGGCAGCTCTTCCCTTTCTCCGCTATATGATCATACTCTCAACGCCTTGTGATCGAAAGCAATAGCAATTTGCTGAGGCGGCGGCTCTCTGATGGCTTCATGAAACAAGGTTCGCCTGCTACGGCAATAATGCGCACTACGGAAATTGCAACCAATGATATACACCCTGTATAGCAACATTGTGTGTGAATCCCACATTTGTGTCCCGCCTTGTGGCATGGGCCATTGCACATGTTTTCACCGTTTTTAACTCATTTCTCATGGAGCAAAAATTGCATTTTACGATGCTACTTGGATATTGGGGAATGTCTTCATCACATTTTAGCTCTTTGTCTGGCCTTTACAACTTTGGTTGCTCTCTGCCATGGGAGCGTACATGCATGTATGCATGCGAAGATAGTCAAGACTACACCTGGGCTTGTGTTGGGTTTGAGATTTTGAGGGTTCATTTCCACCCAATCTGATCCTTAAGTAAGATATGTGCTCCCATGGAGATCCTTTTATACTCAGGGGCTTCGTTATACTGCCACTTCAACTCAACACGCATGTAGTACGATCACAATAATCATATAGTCTTAAATCCATGTAGTTATAGGTAACTCGTTAAATCATATAACCGTCAGTATATAATTACGTCAACATATTGGTAACGTGTACTCAAAATCATTGATTATATATCTCAATCAACTTGTTGCTATCAACTCACTCTATCTCTATTCCCCCTCTCCCCCCTGCTTGCCCTTGATCTCTATTTTTGTTTCGCCTTTTAAATGACTCATTATGTCAAGAGACATTGAAGATTGTTTTATTTTTTTTCACCTTATAAAATGTCAATGTATTTACTAACCAATTGAATTGTTGTTGAATTGAATAGGCAATCACCTTTCTTAGTTTTTTCTTTCCTTGAGTAACACTTTTGCCGATAAAGCTCAGTACAATGCTATCACATTAGAAATCCCCATTAACTATGTTTTGGTCTTAGTCACAACTCTCTCTAGTTTATACAAAAATTCTATTTGTAACACCCTCCTCATCCAAATTATGACTCTTTCAATTATAGCTCACTCCACAAGCAAACACACATGTACATACATTTTTTGATGCAAAATATCCTCCAGGTATGTCCCTCCAGTACGTCACTCCCTTTTTCCTACTTTATTTATATGCATTGTCTTGTCAAGTGAATACTCCAACACTGCTACGGTGAGGACTTACTACTTGTACTGTATGAAATTTTTATAGACATGATTATTCATTAAGCTATGCAGCTACTCATATGAGCTGTGGTGCTTTGAGTTAGTGAACAAAAATTTGTAAGTACTCTGCAACTCAACTATACTCCAATGTGGTGTGACACAGGTAGAAATTGTTTCTTTTTTTTATTTTTTTTAATGTCTAGCCGAGTCCATTGGTCACGAACACACAGATTCGCCGATGTAGGTAGTGTGTAAATACTCATCTTGGTGCAGATCCGCCGATTTAGGCAGCATTAGTGCAGATTCTCTGATTTAGGCAGCACGCTTTATTGGTGTAGACTCGCCGGATGAGGCAACACCAATCACAAAATCATGCTGCAGTGGCTGGCCACCACTGTAACTGGTATGATTTTGTTTCCTGGGTACATAATAAAAGTGATTTGGATTTGGACTTATATTGTGGAATTGGAGTTGGATTGGGATTTGGTATCTGGTGATTATTATGCAGTGTTTATGTGATGAGACTTGACATTATGAGATTGATGATGAGTGTGACCAATGATATCCTGATTCATCAGGGTATGACATATACTACTTATTCTAGTGGTATGGGACACTAGAATAGGTAGTATGTGGATGACAGCAGGCATAATCATTGTTGTCTAGTTTTATGGATTTTTTACTATTTGATACAGATTTCTAATCATTGTTTTTGACAAGTATTGTTTGCAGATTTGTATCTTCGCAACTGAGGACAGTTGCTTTCCAACGGAGAGGTATGTTATGGAATTGATATTTACCCATTTACTGCAGCTGACTGGTGGAAAAAGCATTAGCAGATAATGGATTATGCGAAGGATATTATATTTTATGTATATTTGATTATTCAAGTACTCTTTATGAGCTTTGGCCATTTATGATCGGTCGGCCAGTTTGTACTCATTTTTGGGCATTCAAGAAATCTATAAATAAATACGTGCCAGAGGGAAATGCTCACTCTTGCACGGGGGGAGATTGCACCCAATGCTCGTGTATATTCTTCTCTCCTTCCTTCTCTTCTCTCTCATTGTGCCAGGCATAGCACTCCGCTCTCGGAGGTGCGCCTGTGCATGTTCTCTTCCTCTCTCTCGCACTCTGTCTCTCTCTGTTCGTGTATCTCGCGATTATGCGTCCATGTGGTTGCCAGGTATGTCGATTAGTCTGTTTTATGCTTTGTAGTATGCTATTTCGGGTATTTTGCAGGGAACTCCATGCCTCCGTTTGTAGCAGTATTGCAAAAGAATATCATATTTTATGTACATTTTATTATTCAAGTGCTCTTTATGAGCTTTGGCCATTTATGACCGGCCGGCCAGTTTGTGCTCACTTTGACCATTCAAGAATCTATAAATTAAATACGTGCAAGAGGGAAATGGTCACTCTTGCATGGGGGGAGATTGCACCCAGTGTTTGCGTTGCTCTTCTCATCTCTCCTCTCTTCTCTCTCGCCGTGCCGGCGTAGCACTCCGCTCTAGGAGGTGCGCCTACACGTGCTCTTTATCCTCTCGCGCTCTCAATCTCTCTCTTTGTTCGCGCACGGCTTCGATTTTGTGCTATGGGATTCATCAGGTATGGGGATTTGTCGAATTGTGTGTTATATTGTGTTATCTTGGATGATTTGCAGGGCAGCCATGCCTCCGGATGTAGCAGTGGTATCAGAGTATAAAGAAACAATTCAATCTAGCTAGGCTTGAACTTATTAAGTATATGTCTCAATCCCACAAGTTAGAGCCTTGTCAATATTGATGTTGGAATTTTCAATTTTGCAGACCTTTGTTGAGACAACAGAGCACACACTTCAAAAGGGATTTGTCAAGACTGACTTGCATTTGCTTCTATGTGATGAGAAGATATGGAAGAATTGGGTCAATATCATGAGACAATATGCTTGAGGCTTGCTACCAAATACAAAGGGAGAAACAATTGACGAAGGTTCCAACGAAAATCCTAGATTTCTAACTATGAAGGGTGGTCAGATTCAACAAGCACCTGGCACAGCAACACTGGCACCTACATTGTTTAGGTGCATTTTAGGCCTCGAGAATAAAGAAGTTCTTGAACTACAAAATGCAATCCTGGACAAAACCATCTTGCTAAAGAAGAGGAAGCATACCCCTCATAGAATGGACATGGATGAGATGGCTTGGAAGCTAAAAACAGATCGAGTGTTGAAAGAAGAAATACTATCATTCTTCTTTGATTTGACAAGGGAAAATTTATCTTGGGAGCAAGTTTGTGAGAAGTACCAGCTAGGAGAGCATGAGTACAATCAAATGAGGATCTATAGCCAGTACTATGTCAAGGACTCCCTCAACAGAGCAAAGAAGACTCCACCCTCACTTCCAAAAAGTGTAATAACTCTCCTCAATCATCTTTATAGAGCTAATATGGGCATTATATCTCAAGATGAGTCTATTCCATGGAGAATCAAGGGGGTGGGCTTTGATATGGGGAAGATCAAAGACTTTTGCAATACAGAGCACGTACCATTTCAATTGGTTGTCTTGGATCTTCATGGTACTAAAGAAAAGCTCTCTATAGATTTTTTTGCAAATTTGGCACTCAATTTAAACACATTGAATGCACAATACGAATATGTGCTAGTGTGTTTCATTGATTTCATCAATATCGGAATGCTTGTTGAAGGGGTTTCTAGCCAGTCAACTAAGGTCCATATTGAATATGGAAATATCCAAGCAACAAGAGATGACTCATGGATAGATGGAACTGTGGACTCTGCAATGGTTGCTCTTTTTGTTAGCAAGGTTGATAGATTTGAGGCTATTGACAAAGCTCATACAAAAAGAGTCTTTTTCTCAGGCTCTTGTGGCAAGGATCATGAATTTATTGATAGAAACTTCATTGATGGCCTTATCACAGGGTTTTGTCCTGAGCAAAGCTATGTGTTGTAATTTTTTTGCAGTGGAGTTGTGTTGGAGCAAAGCTTGTCGAAGAAGAGAAGGGAAATTGCTCTATGTAAAGATGATTTTGAAGCAATGGAGCTAGAATCTCAATGCTCTAGTCTTTTGGAGAGCAATCCGTCCTTGCAGGAGTGGTGTGGTGCAAGTCAAGCATCACTTGCGAGACAAACAGTGGAGCTAGATGATAAAGAAAAAGAAGACCTTAACAATCTTGACATCGATGAGCAACAAAGCAGTGGAGAGGATGTTGATGGAAATGAAGGACAACGATAACGTAGACAACACGGATGATAGTGAAGTTCAAGAAGTTACGAATTTTGATCATCATGGGGGGGCAGACAATGTTGGAGAAATGAGTCCAGTTGTGGATATTGAGTGTACAAAAGAAAATGATGAAGATAATTAGGATGATGATGCAGGCAATGAGGATGCACAAGAGGATGATAGAGCCGCTCAAGACATTGTAGTAGCTGATGAAAAAGGTGCGAATGCTGCTTAGAGTATTTTTGATACTAGGTTTAATGATGCATGCCATTATCATCTACCAACAGACTCCTAAAGTATAAAAAGGTAGGATAGTGTATTAAATTGATCAATTGTGATACTTTAGGTCCTTCAAACACTATTTTCTTAATACTATCTTGTGTCTTTATCTAAAAGTATGTCATTTTAATTAGATTTAATTGTTTTTGTTTTAAAAATTGATGGGGGGGATCAAACTTGAGTTTGAGCCATCACAAAGCACATGTCTTTATTTAAAGTGTCAATTCACAAAGCATAGCTAACATACAGATGTGTTTTAAGAGTAAGAAATTTTGGTTTTGGTGAGACAATAATGAAGCATTACCAAACACTAATGAGGCTCAAACTTAATTTCAAGCCTAACAAGGAGAGATAGTGAAGCACTTGTGTATGAACTTCAATCAAAAAAGTCATGGCTGAGTTGTTCTAAGTGAGACTTGAACTTCCTTATCCTAGTGTAGCACTTGCATATGTTACGTGAAACTCATAATGTCTTTGTACTGAGGCGGTCCGGGGCGGGCAACAAGAAGAGTGGCCTCCAAGCACTCTTCTAGGCTCCCATGCTGCTCAATTGGGTTGGGGTTGGAAAAAACAACAAACACACACACAAACCCGCAACCTAACCCTACACAAATTTGGGGCACCACCTAGTTTTGGATGCGAACTAGGACACGTAGAGAGAGAGAGAGAGAGAGAGAGAGAGAGAGAGAGAGAGAGAAATGGAGGTGATAGGACTTTTCATAGTGGGTTAGTGTTAGTAGAGTTAGTATTAATTTACAAATGGAATTGGATATTTACAATGGGAGTATCCATGTAGGATACAAATAAGGAATAAAAACTCTTAAGAGGTAAGAAAAGGTGGATTTCTTACAAGGTTGATGCTCCAAGTGTCTTGAGTAGGGCCAATTTTGACACTTGTTGACGGTCCACTAGCTTTGACGGTACATTTTTTCTCCACTCTTGACCTTCCTTGAGAGACAAGGTAATTGAAGCTGAGTAATCAACCACCATGATGCTGTCTTTTAAGAGAAGAGGCTGAATTTTGTGGTTTTTTTGATAGATATGGGTAATTTGGAGGAGGAAAAATGAGACTAGGTGGTCAATTTTGGAATGGAATTGTGTGTGGGAGGTATGAGTTCACCATGGTTTCTCTTATTCTTCAAGGTTGAGGAGAAGGTGAGTAGGGTGCAGAGAGGAGGGGTGAGAGAGGTGGGGATGATGAGTGGAGAAGTGTGTGTGAAAGAGGAAAATGATAAAGTGGAAGAGAGAGTGTGGCTGCATAGCATGGGAAAACTGGGGTCCACTAATAAAATCATAGCTCACAGCTCGTAGCTCAAAAAAATATGAAAAAATTTGAGGCAAAAGTTCAGCTCACGAGCTACAACTTTTGTTTGTATCACCTTTTCAAATTCGGAGAGCAAGTGAACTTTAAAAATTCAGCAAAATCGACCGTTTTTTTCCACTGCACAAGGTCTTTGTGGGGTCCTTCTTTGGATGATTCTTTTGAATACCTCCAAGAGTGAGCCCTCCATAGTGCATGTATGCATGCCACCTACCCTTGACCTTATTTGGTAGATCTATAATTGAAGATATTGTTGAGATCATGATATAAGTGAATAGTACAACTAAGAAAATCAAATATTGAGGGGTCTAAAAAATATGTACATGTCAAATATAAATAATATAAGTGGAAAAAATATAAAGGGGTCAAAAGAAATCTCTCTCATTATGAGGCTACCATAAAAAGATAAATATTTTTGGTGTTCTAATTTTTTAGAAAAAAAACAAAATAGATGTAGGAAGGGAAAAATCACAATAGTGAAAAAATATACACATAAATAAAACTAGTTTTTTTGGATTTTTGTTGGGGTGGAGTTACACCAAATATAAGAGAAGCTTACATGAAAATATTTCTATATGGAATAAAGAGTATGAAAAATGGTAAGAAAAATTGTGGTAATGGTGAGGCAATGTACAGAGCATAAATAACACACACCTAGGTAAAAATATTTAAATAAATACCAAAATAATTATGAAAAAATCTTTTATTTAGGCCCTATATACAAAGAAACATTTACATACACATGGGCCATAATATAATTATATTTTTTATTTTTTTTGGCTCAACTAGCCCAATGACTAGCTAATTGAGGGTTTTTTTAAGAAGATATGGAAAAAGTCCCGTGACTCACGCACGCCTATGTACAGTGAAATGGTAGGGATAGCCACAGTGTTTGGCTGATTTTGGTAGGGTGAGGTAACTCACTGTGGCAATTACAAAGAGCCGAAAAATGGCTATCATTAGCCCTCCCCCTGGATGATGGTATATTCATGTACCATCATAGAGCATCTTTTCCAAAGAGAGTGCTTCAGAGTCCTTGACGAGATCTTTATTGTTTGGCCCCTCAGAATTTTGGCTAGAGTTACACTCATGCTTCATGTAACAATACTTACATGAGACAGTGGCCTTTTGACAGATCTTTGGTAGATCTTTTTTTAGAAGGCGACTCAAATAGGGCTTCAAGCGATACCCGTTTACTTTCCTGGAGTGCTCTTTACCATTCAAGTCCATAAGCTGATAGTAACTTGAATTGAAAGCCTTCTTGACTATGTATGGCCCTTGCCATCTTGTTTCAAATTTGGCATCAAAACGATTATCGAGTCGATTGTCATACCTTAGCACAAGATCTCCTTCATAAATGCCTTTGTCCTTCAGGTTCTTGTCAAGCTTCTCCTTTGTCTGTGTGGCTTTCCTCTTATAGCACTCGTATGCTGCTTCTCTTTTCCACTCAAGCTCAGCTAAGGTAAGAAATCGATCCATCCATGCTTCTTGATCATCTTGTGCGGATTTTCCATGAAGTCGCATTGTTGGAATGTTTAGCTCAATTGGCTGTAAAGCCTCTTGACCATAGACCAAGTGAAATGGTGTGAACTCCGTGGCTTCCCTATATGTGGTTCGATACGCCCACAAGGCACCATCCAAGAAGTCATCCCACAACTTTGTCTTGTTTTTCACCATCTTTCTAATGATGCCTGCAATGACACCATTAGCTTTTTCTACCAAACCATTTGATTGGGGATAGTAGGGTGTACTGTGACGATGTAGAATGCGAAGTTCTTCACAGACTTCTGTGAGAAATCCCTTTCTAAACCCTGGACCATTATCAGAAACAATCTCCAAAGGTGTGCCAAATCTACAACAAATGTGAGTGTAGACGAATTTGCTCACTGTCCTCTCATTTACCTTTGCCACACTTTGTGCTTCCACCTACCTAGTCATATAGTCTACAACCACTAGAATGTAGAGTTTACCATTTTTTGTCCTAGGCAGAGGACCCATAGCATCAATGCCCCACTTTTCAAAGGGTCCCTTTGCAAGCACAATTTGCCTTGGACCATAAATCAATCTTCTATTCCCATTTACCTGACAATTGTGACAACTTTTACACCAATGTTGGACATCCACGTGCAGACTTGGCCAAACATACCCCGCAAGCAAAATCTTCTTCACAGTTAATTCTTGGGAAAAATGACCACCACACGCCTCTTCATGGAAACCTTTTAGAATGGCTGGAATTTCCACGATAGTTGGTACTCTTCTGCACACTTTATCCTTCCCTCTTTGATAGAGGGAGCCTTCTAGGAAGAGATACATGCTTGCCTTCTTCATGAGTCTCCTCTTCTGAGCTTTTATGAAGTCTGGTGGAAACTCACCCTCCAAAATGTAGCCAATGATGGGAGCCAATGACTCCAATCCCTGGTACCTCGATTGCTTCACAGCAGCCGCCACCATGATGACCTTCACTTCTTTCTCAACACATGTAACTACTTGTTGTGCAAGTAGATCGGCATCTTCATTCTGTTTCCTAGGAATATGATATAGTTGCACTTCTTCAAATTGATTAAACAATCTACGAATGGCATGAACTTTTGTCCGTAAGCTTTCATTCTTGCATGCCCAAATGCCTAAAATCTGTTTAACAATGAGAAGTGCATCTCCCTTTACCATGAGGCGTTGTATCCCTTGGCCAATGCACATCTTCAAACCATGAATTAGTGTGTCGTATTCTGCTTCATTGTTGCTAGCTGAACTTGGTAGATTGAACTTCTCTTTCATGACCACCTCTCCACTTGGGTTGAGCAACACTAGCCCTCCCCCTGCTTTCCCTGTGGCTCGTCAAAAAGCTCCATCAAAGAACAAGGTAAAAGCATTGGGAATACTTTTTGGTGGTGGCAATGGTAGGGTCTTTACTTGAGGCACCTTAATTTCCTTCTCATGTACCCTATAAGTGAGAATCCCTGCCAATTGTGCACGTACACTATCTTCTACCTTTAAAGAGTATTGAAACTCTTGCAACTCCATAATCCACTTTGAGATCCTAGTACTAAGATTCATTTGAGATGACACCCAAGGGAACAAATTCTCTGCGGTGAGGATTACAAAAGGTTTTGGGAGCAAGTAGGATCTAAAATTTCTCACCGCAAACATGAGAGAAAGCATCATGAGTTCTGCTTCTGTGTAGTCTCTCTCCAAAGCATTCATGACCCTACTAGCAAAGTAGACGGGTCGCATCCTTGTACTGTGGGGATCTTGTTGTAGCAACACGGCACCAATTGTTTCCCTTCTAATACTAGAGCTAACAAAGAATGTGTACTCCCAACAAGGAGGCATGAGTGTTGGTAGCTCTGACAAAATGACTTTAATGTTACAAAAATACTCTTCAAGCTCATCAGACCATGCAAATTCTACTTGTTGTGTCAACTTTTGCAAAGGATGAAGCAACTCCGAAGCTAAGTGAATAAAGCGTGACATATACTTCACTTTTTGAATGAATGATATGACCTCTTTGAGATTCTTGGGTGAGGGGAGCTCAATAAGAGCCTTTGCCTTTGAAGGATCCACCTCAATGCCTTTATAGGAAACCTTGTGACCGAGCAAGATCACTTCATCCTCACCTATGTGGCACTTGTCGGGGTTGAGTTGACCTCCCATGTCGTAGAGCTTCTTTAAACCTTCTTCTACCCTTTGTAGATGCAATGATTTTGAGCTATAAATGCAGAAATCATCAATGAACACCCTAATTGACTTTCCAAAGAATTCTTGAAACACCATGTTCATGAAACGTTGGAATGTTGCAGGAGCATTTGTCAGACCAAATGGCATGACTCTAAAAGCATAACAACCCCAAGGAGTGATAAAGGTTGTTTTCAATTGATCTTCCAATGCGATACCTATTTGAAAGTAGCCTGAGTAGCCATCACACACAGTGTACTTCTCATGACCAGCTACCTCATTTAGTATCTCATCCTGAAATGGGAGGGGAAAGTGATCTCTTTTTGTTGCCTCATTGAGGGGACGGTAATCCACACACACCCTCCACTTGCCATTTTTCTTAGGAGTGACAACAACAGGAGAGACCCACTCTGAATTCTCCACTGGATAAATGAAACCTGCTGCTAGGAGCTTTCTTACCTCCTTGAGTAGAGCATGTTCCTTTATAACTCCTAGCCTTCGTAGCTTCTGAGCTTTAGGTGTGGCCTCAGGCTTTAACTCAATCTTGTGTTGAACAAAATCTACCCCACGCACGTCGGTGTAGTCTTTAGCAAAAAGCCTAGGAAACTTCCTTAGCACACATTTGAACTCCTCTCTTTCATCCTTTGTAAGTGTTGTTGATAGAATACCTTCCAGCATCCCTTCCTCTTGAACACCTTCGTTCTCTTGAGGACCTACCTCCTCCAAGCCTTGACAAGAGGTCTCTTGGTTGCTTGGCTTAAACCTTACCCCCATGACTTCGATGGAAGACTCCTCTTCAGTAATGCTGCCGCTACTTTCTTCTTCTGAAGTGCTATCGGTCCAACCTTCTTCCGTCTCACTTTGAGATGATTCTTCATGGAGCTCCTCTTGGCGTTGCTACTTCATGTCAAAGACAACCTTCTTATGATTGTCATTCCTACAAATTAATTTCCCACTCTCCCAATCCTGCAAAGCTCGCATTTTCATTAGCCATGGTCTTCCTAGGATAAATGGATAACCACTTCCCTTGGTCGACATAACATAAAAATCCACCGCTTTCTTAATGCCAAAGGCCTCTACAAAGACATTTTTACAAATGCCTACGCACCTAGCCTTGCTATTTTTTGCCATTTTCACTTTGATTTCAGGTGTCTCATGGATGTGCATGCCTAGTCTTTGCATGAGCCCTTCTGTCATGATGCAAATTTGTGCACCCCCATCCACTAGACCTTTCCTAACCAATCTTCCTTTTATGTAAAAATCTAGCACAGGTGTAATATCCTCGTTCATTTCAGCATGTGCAATTTTTACAACAGGAAAACTCTCTTTTACCTTTCTTCTAGTGCTAACTGCCTTTGTTAAATCCCTCCTAACTTGTGGGCATAATGCAAGAAACTGAGGCCATGAGATATCAGGACCCTTACCTCGCATGTCTTCCAACAGGTTGTATGGAGCCATACCATGTCCAAGAGGGAAGTCTTGGAGATTGATACGACGTCGAGTCCTCTTAGCTTCCTTGGTCTCCTTTGCCTTCTTGTCTTGTCCATGGTCACTCTGTGATGGGACACCCTCTTTCTCTTTACCTTTTCCTCGGCCACGCTTAATACCATTTGCTTCCATGTCAACCTCATTTGAGTTTGTCACCTCTACCACATGCACATTTGGATCTGGCAAAGGTGGAACTCCTTCTACCCCTTGTGGAGGTGGTCTTGGTCCATTTGGCCTTTGTAGAAGCTTTGGTTGTTGACCAGTTCCTTCACCTGCATTCATCACTGGGTAATTCAAGTTAGGTCTCCCTGGCTCCCCACGGGGCCAAGGACAATTATACATCCCATGTCCAGACTCTCCGCAATTCCAACATTGCAAGACTCTCCTAGGTCGTGGATCTCACTCTTCAGACTTCTTTGCTTGTCCCTTTGGACCTACAGCTTGTGCAAGGTGAATTGACAGGCTGCTTAAAGATTCGTTTAACTTCTCAATTACTTCTGCCGTTACCTCAGGAAGCTCCCTCGATGTTGATTCTTGTGACTTACCTTTGAGTCTAAGACATTCTATTGGAACCTCTCCCCTTAAGCACTTGAGTTTCCTATATTTCTAAGCAGCCCTAGTTTCAGCTGCATCGAAGGTAGCAGGTGCACCCGCCTCAACTTTTACCTTAAGGTCAGGAAAGAGTCCGGCTATGAACCTCTCCTTCTTTAGAAATTCTGCACCATCACCAGGGTTAGCAACATTTCGTATCCA
This sequence comes from Adiantum capillus-veneris, assembly GCF_014529385.1. Lineage (NCBI taxonomy): Eukaryota > Viridiplantae > Streptophyta > Polypodiopsida > Polypodiales > Pteridaceae > Adiantum > Adiantum capillus-veneris. Next base: position 60,267,568 of record NC_140940.1, on the reverse strand, counting down.
TAGAGCCCAAAGACGTAGAGACTCTTGCTTGTACAAGTAGTAGTCATCTAAGTCTTTTTGCTTATGAGAAACAATGTCTTGCCATAATTTTTGAGTGTTTTGGGGATCAAAGAAGTATTTCTTGAAACGATTCAAAACTTCTGTGTAATTCCCCTTAACTTTCTCAGGCAAAGAGTCAAACCAAGTGCTAGCATCTTTCCTAAGGACCACCTCAAACATTTCTACACGTTCTTGATCAGTTATTATCCTCTTGATACGGCAAGACATCTTGAAATTCGCTAAAAATAATTCTGCATCCTCTCCAGGCTCTCCAAAGAAAAGAGGATACCCAGACATTTCGCGTTGGCTTTCCATTGAATTGATTTCAAAGTGACACCCGTTTTTGTTTTTCTTTTTAAAAAGATTTACACAATAATGTTTTCTAGCTTGCAATCTATTCTACAACAAAATAAAGATATTCACATCAAACGACCTATGATAATCAATAAGAGGTAGGATGACAGGGTTTGGTGATGCGAGAATTTCTCCTACTCTTTGGGCACCAAACATGAACACCATACGTTGTTGAAAATGGATTTTCCTACTAATTGCAATGTTTATTCTAATGTGTGGAGTGAAATGGAAGGGGAAAACCTCTATTTCTGGGCCATTATCCATGGTCTATGCATGACCTAATGCTTAAAACAAAACAAAAATATAGACGTCCAAACTAAGGTCGTACCTAATGAGAGGCAAAATAAAAGGATTTACTAAAGTGTTTATCTCGGCCAACCTAAGAGGACCTAAAATTCTATGAATGACACGTTGAAATTGCAACTTAGTACTAACAATTATGTGTACCTTTTGCCTTGCAATGGGAATGAAGGGATCATACAAATTTTCGTGATTCATGCAAACTACTTGACTATGCTAAAGGTTGATCCTACACAAAAATACACAAGCCATCCTCCGTGGGGGCACCAATTTGAGGCGGTCCGGGGCGGGCAACAAGAAGAGTGGCCTCCAAGCACTCTTCTAGGCTCCCATGCTGCTCAATTGGGTTGGGGTTGGAAAAAACAACAAACACACACACAAACCCGCAACCTAACCCTACACAAATTTGGGGCACCACCTAGTTTTGGATGCGAACTCGGACGCGTAGAGAGAGAGAGAGAGAGAGAGAGAGAGAGAGAGAGAGAGAGAGAGAGAGAGAGAGAGAGAGAGAGAAATGGAGGTGATAGGACTTTTCATAGTGGGTTAGTGTTAGTAGAGTTAGTATTAATTTACAAATGGAATTGGATATTTACAATGGGAGTATCCATGTAGGATACAAATAAGAGGTAAGAAAAGGTGGATTTCTTACAAGGTTGATGCTCCAAGTGTCTTGAGTAGGGCCAATTTTGACGCTTGTTGACGGTCCACTAGCTTTGACGGTACATTTTTTCTCCACTCTTGACCTTCCTTGAGAGACAAGGTAATTGAAGCTGAGTAATCAACCACCATGATGCTGTCTTTTAAGAGAAGAGGCTGAATTTTGTGGTTTTTTTGATAGATATGGGTAATTTGGAGAAGGAAAAATGAGACTAGGTGGTCAATTTTGGAATGGAATTGTGTGTGGGAGGTATGAGTTCACCATGGTTTCTCTTATTCTTCAAGGTTGAGGAGAAGGTGAGTAGGGTGCAGAGAGGAGGGGTGAGAGAGGTGGGGATGATGAGTGGAGAAGTGTGTGTGAAAGAGGAAAATGATAAAGTGGAAGAGAGAGTGTGGCTGCATAGCATGGGAAAACTGGGGTCCACTAATAAACTCATAGCTCACAGATCGTAGGTCAAAAAAATATGAAAAAATTTGAGGCAAAAGTTCAGCTCACGAGCTACAACTTTTGTTTGTATCACCTTTTCAAATTCGGAGAGCAAGTGAACTTTAAAAATTCAGCAAAATCGACCGTTTTTTTCCACTGCACAAGGTCTTTGTGGGGTCCTTCTTTGGATGATTCTTTTGAATACCTCCAAGAGTGAGCCCTCCATAGTGCATGTATGCATGCCACCTACCCTTGACCTTATTTGGTAGATCTATAATTGAAGATATTGTTGAGATCATGATATAAGTGAATAGTACAACTAAGAAAATCAAATATTGAGGGGTCTAAAAAATATGTAAATGTCAAATATAAATAATATAAGTGGAAAAAATATAAAGGGGTCAAAAGAAATCTCTCTCATTATGAGGCTACCATAAAAAGATAAATATTTTTGGTGTTCTAAATTTTTAGAAAAAAAACAAAATAGATGTAGGAAGGGAAAAATCACAATAGTGAAAAAATATACACATAAATAAAACTAGTTTTTTTGGATTTTTGTTGGGGTGGAGTTACACCAAATATAAGAGAAGCTTACATGAAAATATTTCTATATGGAATAAAGAGTATGAAAAATGGTAAGAAAAATTGTGGTAATGGTGAGGCAATGTACAGAGCATAAATAACACACACCTAGGTAAAAATATTTAAATAAATACCAAAATAATTATGAAAAAATCTTTTATTTAGGCCTATATACAAAGAAACATTTACATACACATGGGCCATAATATACTTATTTTTATTTTTTTTTGGGCTCAACTAGCCCAATGACTAGCTAATTGAGGGTTTTTTTAAGAAGATATGGGAAAAGTCCCGTGACTCACGCATGCCTATGTACAGTGAAATGGTAGGGATAGCCACAGTGTTTGGGTGATTTTGGTAGGGTGAGGTAACTCACTGTGGCAATTACAAAGAGCCGAAAAACAGCTATCATTACCTAACAAGGCATTGAAATTTAGTTTGTACGCTCGAACTTAAGTTTGAACCGGCCTCCACATGTTAGTGTAGCACTACCATGTGAGGCCGAGCTCATGAGCACTACCATGTTATGCCAATCTCAAGAGCATTGTAGTAATATAATCTTCCAAATAGCAATGCTTACAGATCATGAAGTAAAAAGGATCATACCTTGAAAAATTCATAGTTAAGAGGTTTTTTGAATAGGCCCTAGATGTACACAATATAATAATTTTATACATAGTGAATGCATTGCGACTAGACATGGCTTGAGATTTAAGCCTTACACTTGAAACATAAGCTTAAGGTTAAGACTTAAGCCTTAGGCATGAAATTAAGTTTGAGCCTCAAAATTCCTTGTCATAGAATCCTACCTCAGTACTTCCAAGTGAAGCTCACAATTTCATATCCTATTGTAGCGATTACATATGTTAAGAAAGAGAAAGAGTCATAATCTATAACAAGAAACTGAAATTTATTTTGTAGGATCGAACTTAAGTTCGAGCCTTGCCTTTGTATGTTAGTGTAGCACTACCATATGAGTCCAGTCTCATGAGCATTGTAGCAAAAAAATGTTGCAAATAACAAAATACTTATAGATTATGAAAAAAATTGGATGATACCTTGAAAAATTCATAGATAAGGGGTTTTATAAATAGGTCTTCAGTGCACATAGTATAAAAGGTTTTCACATAGTGAATGATGAAGACTAAAAAGGGCTTAGGATTTACATTTTAAACTTCAAACATAAGCATAAATTTTGAGACTTAAGTTTTAGGCTCGAAACAAAAGCCTAAACTTTGAGACTTAAGCCTTAGGCTGGAGCTTAAGATTAAGCCTCACTTTCAAATTTGCTTTAGGTATCATTTTAGGTTAGCATTTTTGTGTTAATGTGCTAAATGGAGCCTTTCTAGCATAAAACGTCTGGGTTAGATGATGGAAATGAAATGGATTCTATGGTTATTGAAAATCCACTAGACTATTTTCTAAATTGGTAAAAATTTGGCTTTTTTCATCTTTCAGATAAAGACAACAAAATAAAAGACGGAGATAACATATCTCAAGCAGCACAAGTGCTACCCACCATTGTTGGAGAGACCGAGTTTCATAAAGGTGATCTTGTAGAGCACAAAAGTGATCTTGTAGAACAAACCTCTCAAAAAACTTCATATGACATGACTAAAGAGAGCGAGAACATGCTACCTACAATTGGAGAGACCCAAATTCATGAAAGTGACATTAGGAATAGTGAAGAGGAGATGGTGGTTGTAGAGCATCAAAGTGATTTTGTTGTGCAAAATTCTCCAATACCTTCACACGACACTAACAACATGCCTCAAAGAGATGAGGATGCAGAGGGTAGTGAGAACAAGGGTGAAGCCAATGAAGAGCTCCAAGAGACTCTTGCAACCAAGGACATACAAGAAAAAACTGAAAAAGGGACAGGAAAAGCGACACCAAATACAAACAAAGTCCAGAGCATTCAAGAAAGGGAGCAAGGGATTGAAGTTGGTGAGAAAAACAAAGGTACTTATTTGTCCAATGTGATTACTATAGATATGGCCCTTTTTGGAAGATAATACAAAATTCTATTATGTTGTCTTTGCAGGTGAAATTGACATTCAAAATCAAGGATCCAGTGTGCCACAAGTAGACATCAACGTTGAGGAGCTACGTCCTGATGCACGAAAACGTAGGCCACTTGGAAGCTTATATTCTTTTGAGAGAGATGGAGATAAACTAGTCTTTCAATCTTCCCACATCAATAGAGAAATGCAATCACTTTTAGGAGACATCATTATAGATGAGTATGGGAGTATGAGACGTAAATAAATGTGTGCAATTTACAATTGTGTGCTGCAAATATATGGTCCCTTGTTTTGAGATTTATAAGTGCAAAAACTTAAATTGTTATCATTCTTTTGTATCGTATGTAGAAAATATTGCTCATGCAATCAGCATGAAGAAACATGCACTCATTCTTGATCTTAATGGAGTTTTACTCAGCAAAGAAGACAAGAGGCATCCATGTACAGATTGTGTCAAAATTGACCTTGGTCACACCACAATTGTTGTTCGCGCAGGTTGTTTTGAATTTTTGGATGAGATATGTCAGTACTTTCATGTTGGTATTTGGTCCACCATGCTACAAAAGAATGTTTGCACTTATGTGAACACTCTTGAAAAGCATGCACATAAAAAATATCATTTCTTTATAGTATGGGGACAAGAAGATTGCTACATCCATAATCTTCGAAAAGTGTATAGACCAGATAAGCCTAATGTTGAGGCTATGTTTAAGCCTTTGTTGAGGGTTTGGTATCAGAGCAGGAATTTATGCAGTACAAAGAATACATTGCTCATTGATGATAGCCCTTTCAAGGGATGTATTAACCCAAATGATAACTGCTTATATCCTGAAAGTTTTCAAGGGAGGCCTGACTATCTTCTTTGCAATGAGCTTCTACCATACCTTTTAAATCTAAATAATATAGATGACATTCGATCTGTTATTTCACTCAATCGGCTAGGACAATCTCCAATCACAGAGGTTCATGAACTATTTACAAAGTTTCAAGACATTATGGAAGAATGGGGCATGTTCAATGTCCAAGTTCTAAGGGAAGAACTTGACAACAATTCAGTCGAAGTGGAAGCTCATCTTGTGCATCTTCATAGCTACCATTGTGCAATAACAAGTTAAGTTATGTTCAAGAAAGTAGTAAACTCCTTAAGCAAGGATCCAGCTATGTTGGCATCCAAGTTTGGTGTGCCAATATTATCTTCAAACCAGCTGAACTTGTTAAAATTGTCTCACAAAACAAAAAATTTGAGTGATCAACATGCTATTGCTTATGCTACTAGCTTGGGGTATGGTCGTGGTCATTTCATTAGCAGAGTTGCAGCAAAAGCATACATATCAAAGCTACAAAAGGCCTACTTAAGCTTATGGGTAGGACTCACTTTAGATTTATCAAAAAATATAAAAATAAATTCAAATTTTTATCTAATCTAGCATATTTGTTATTGCAGGTGAAAGAAAAAAACCAGTAAGGGCTTGGCGTGCGCGTTGACTCAATCACCTGGAATGTTCACATACATCTAGAGTGGTGGAAATGTGTTAAGAAGATTTTGACCAAAACAATGTGTTGGGCTCTAGTATTCCGGCCAAAACAATGTGTTGGGTCCAATTATTTGAACATGAACCAAATATGTACACTTTTATATTTCATCAACTAGATGTTATTCAGCCTTGGAAAAGAAGTCTCTCTTTTATCTTTGTGGTTGGAGCTCTTGGTACAAGATTTCTTCTGTGTATTGAAGAAAAATATTTTCTTTTGTTGTCTTCTCAAGGTTTAAGTCTATATATATCATGGATAAAATAAATAATGTTGGTGCACAGTGTGTTAATTGAAAATAATATCTCTTCCATTGACCATCATGCCTTTGTTTTGGAATAGGAGATTCTGAAGCATATAAATTTGATTTCAAATGTACAAAGCATTTACTATTGAGGTGGCATATGTCATTGAGGACTCATAGGCCTAGAAGGAAATTGATTCCACCACCCTCAGATACTATACAGAAACAAAGAAGAGTATTGATCCTTGAACTCAATGGTGTTTTACTTAAGACCATTGAAATGCAACATGGTGATGTATACCCAGATTGGGGAGAACATATGCATATCGTTGAAGAGAGTACAAATGTGTGGCATTTTATTTGCAAAGATGCATTCACTTTCCTTGATTTTTGCATGCAATGGTTTGAGGTGTGGATTTGGAGCACTAATAGATTGCAAAGGACTCGTTGAATTCTTGAGTTATGCTTTCCACAACACCATCAAAAATTTAATGTCATAGCAGGACAGGAAGCGTGCCAAAAGACAAATCTTCTAATTGGATATCGATTTGTATACCACAAGAACTTGGATGTAGCATGGAGAATTTTTCATGATCTGGATGGAAATAATACCTTAATTTTTTATGAGGCCCTTTACAGTGTAATGTGGAATATGCCCGGAACCTACTTGATTTTTCCAAAAATGTGGAATCAATCAAATGAAGAGCTTGAAAGTTTTTTGGAGAGAACAATCACTGCATGGTTACTTGGTTGGATCTATGCAAGGGACAAACGAGAGTATACTTGCAATATGTTGGTAAATGAAGCAGCTTGTGATACAGAAACCTTGTACGTATTGGAGCAATACATGAGAAAACACAAAGTTTAATGATGTATTTATAGTCATTGAGCCGCTTGATTCTAAAATTTGTTTTTGATTATTGATTCTTTTTATGAGTGTTGATATAGCCAATTCTTTAACGTTAATGTCTCAAATCTGAGCTACTGATTCAAAGATTTTTTTCTACATGAATAATGTAGTATAATGCAAATTGAGTTAGTGCCATGCTTCCCTCATTCTTTTGATGTCATTGTAGTTGATGCATATAAGTATGTATATAAATACACATATCCCTATACATATCTGTTAAGGGAAACATAGAGTGTAACCGTGAATAGATAATAGCTCAAACTACACAAAAATACTAAGTTTTTTAATAGCGTTATAAGAAATGGGACTTGAATAATTCCCAAAATTCCTAAATAGGTCTTTACAACTTAATCGATAGCCAAGGCGGTCTGTTAGAAGCACCGTCACTTGGATCATCTAAAAATTAGGAGTTTAAGGTCCCTTTTTAGACACCGAGACTTAACAGAATGTTTGCTTTGTGATCACTTCAAGCCCATGCATTCACTTTATTTTTGTCCCCTCAGTTGCAGTTGCCCAATCCGGTACGGATCTGCAATTGACTTAAACTTTGAACTGCCATAACTTTTGCACCGTAGCTCCAATCGACGAGTTGTAAACACAGGCTAATGGAGCACTTCAAGCACTGTAGATATAGATCATAAACTCCCATCTGTGCTCACTTCAAACATACTCCTTTTTTAGCATCATTAAGGCATATTTTGGCCCTTTAAAGTCGCATCTGACATACATTAATCATTAAACTTGCATGTTATCAAGCCCTGATCACTGGTAAATAATCAAGTAGACTTCAATCAAGCACAATGTGCATCCTTCTAATAATTTTTCCATCATGGAAGTGGAGCTGCACGACACCGTAAATATGGGGCCAAAACCTGGCTCCACCATCTCTATCAGCTTCAAATTTGACGATCGAACACTTTGACCATCATCCAACCACTTTGTCGACTAAAAACCACTGCTTCCAACCTCAAATTAAAGCATCAACCAGCTCCTCATTGAGGGCACCAGAAGATGGATAGGGGGCAAGGGGAACACACCCAGCACACAGCACAATGCCTCACTATAGCCCATAGTATACACAACACCCCAATCCACTAGAGTTCACCTTCAAAACTCGGTACTATCCATAAGCAAACCATCGCCTCTACACGACCATATACACACACGCTCTGCAAATCATCAAACAAACCCAATCATTCTGCTTTGCCCAATTTACAACCTTCCACACGCACACAGCCTCTCTCTATCTCTCTTTTCACGAAAAACCTCGGGGGAGCACACACGCCGACAGACGCCCAGAAACACACGCACACAAGCAAAGAAGAGAAGGGGGAAGGGGGGATGATGCCAAGAGACAATAATGATGGCTTTCTTACATATACACAACCATGTACAATCGATTATCTCAGCCGACACGACCCTCTGCCAAAAAAAACCCTTATGGCAAAAGCTCCAAGAGGAAAAAAGCTCAAATGGCCAAAAGCCTCACTAGCAAAAAGCTCTTTCAATATCACATTCACATCTTTTTATAGGGATTGCTAAGAGACCCAAAAAAAGTAAACAAAAGAGCTTCTCTAGCTCGTACACTTCAACTTGAACTCACATTAGAATTATCATTGCATTGCACACACTTGGTTCACTTTTTTTTTTTGGAAACAATTGCATGGGGGGCACCTCCCTTTGTCCTTTGTTTTCCCGGCTCCTTTTCTCTCTCACTGCCTCTCATTTCCCTTTGACCGGCGGCCTTGGGCCCTCCCTCTCACACCCTGTTTGCTACCGCGGGAAACCCCCCATGTATTAGCGATATTGCTAGTGGGAGGACCCCTCCCCTCAAAAAACTTTCCCATGAGGGCATGCGGGAATTGGACCCAGCCGAGCGACAGAGCAACATCATCACCTCCGCTTGCGGCCAGTCAAACACCCCGCAACACCGTCGTCCATTTGCCTCCACCAACAATGGCCAAAACCCAGCGCCGCCGCCCCTGCAGGGCCGCGGGCGCCACCACCACAGCACCCCAAGAGGGCCGCCATCTCCACGAGCTCTCAATCACTTCACACGAACCCAATGGTCTCACGATATGCCCTTTATACCCCACGGCGACCCGTCTTGCTTGTGCATATGGGACTATGCCGTCCATGTGGTAGACATTGCGAGATAACCCTCCAAGCCTTCCAAAAGTTCAAAATTCTCTTTCAAAAAAAACCCCTTTTCTTACCCTTTGCTCGGTTTGCCCTTTGCTACCTGGTGATCCAACCTCCAAGCCGTCAAGATCTTTGGCTTCAAGCTGCAGAACCCCCTCTTTATCTGGAATCTGGGAAAACCTGGAATCGAGGCCACAAAAACATGAGCTTTCATCTGCAACCATCCTCAAGCAACTGCACCCAGCCTTCTGACTACTATAACTTTTCGCTCCGGGCTCCGTTTGACAATCAGTCAATTCTTATTGGCTCCATACACTACATAACGCCTTCTCAAACTCTATTGCAGCCCAAAAAATGCCAGATGGCAAAACTCCCCATGTGGTTAGGTGGGCACCAAAACCCGCCCCACAACAAAACTTCAGACGGCCATAACTTGCAATCCATAGCTTCAATCTGCAATCTGAAAAGACAGGTATGTTCCATAACTTGAGTACTATGCATCTATATGCTCACATCCACTTGAGCCACTTGTCCCCAGCTGCCCTGCCCGGCGAGGATCTGCAATGCATTGCACCTTCAAACTCAAATATCTTGGGCTCTCTAGCTTTGTATGAGCCGTTGTCAGGAGTTTTTTGGAGCAAGGGATTGCGTATATGTATATACACATGCATGGTGCATCCAATAAAGGATTGCCCATTTTCCAAAGCCAAGTGGTTACGTGGGGCCCACATGTGTACAGGTAGGACAGCATGTACATAGTGCATCGATTTTCACTATCACCAGTACCAGTGTGTTTTTTCTATAATAATGAGGAGTTGGTAACGTGTAAAATTTCTCGAAGAAGCTATCCGTGGGCCGATGACATGAGGTAAGCAGGTGCGTCAGATGACATCTAGTGGCGTCAGGAGGTCGAATAGGGTCAATATTTGCATGTGGATAAGTACGGACACAACGTGGGTGTTTTCTTGTGATAATTATGCAAAAAGGTCATCATGAGGACCATATTTTGGGCCACTTCACATGGTGGCAGGATGCATTATTGGAAAAAGTTGAGTGCCAGGTGTACGGATGGATGCAACAAGGTGACAACTATGCACTGCGAGGCCAGTTTTTGGCATGTTCGAGGTCCGTTTGAGGTCAACTAAAAGGCCAAGGGTGCCCAAGTAATAAAGCTAAGTGTGGGCACTGAAAAATCTGAGAGAAGACCAGAAAAAAATAGAGGGAAGAGGTGGAACAGCCGCAACTGTGTTTTTGCTGTTTTTGGAGCCTGTTTTGGCCGTAAACTGCTCATCTGAGGTCGAATTTGAGCACTTTGACATTGTAGACTGGGGTTTTGGGCCGTTTCGGACGCGATGGCGCTGTCCATTTTGCCAAATTCCTCACTGTTTTTTTGTTGTTTTGGCTGTGTAAGTTTCTCCTATGAGCAAAGCTTCTGGTCGAATTTGTGATTGTATCTAGCATATTTTACCCATATTGTGTGAGCTGTTTGCCCCATTGGTGTTGGCCCAAGCTCAGTTGTATCTAAAAATCACAAATTCTCCTCTTTTGAGGTGAGTTTTTTGGGTGTGTGTGTGAGTGTCTCTCTGTGTGGAAGTGGGTAAATGGGTAGTCTCTCTCCTCTCACTCCATAGGTGTGTTCCCTGTCTCGGCCAGGTGGGTTGTGTAAGCCGAGTGGTGCCCCATAGTGTATGTGTGTATCATCCCAAGAGTGTGTGTCGGGTCATTATAGAGGCGTTCTGTGTGTTTCCATCCTGCTCACATTCTTCTGGCGCCCCCACGGAGGATCTTCTTCGAGTACCTTCTGCTTCGAGCTTCAAGCTTCGAGCTTCGAGATTCGGGATTACAGGTTACAGGTTACAGGTTATAGGTTACAGGTTACAGGTTACAGGTTACAGGTTACAGGTTATAGGTTACAGGTTACAGGGACAGGGATAGGTACAAGCGATTCACACAGGTACAAATAGCTGGAGTACACTGATATACTAGCAGTGGTGTCACTTGTAGTTGTTGTGGGTATGCATCATTTGGCCTGTTTGAGCGCATTGTCTGCTGGATTGTACGTTACTTGTGGAAACTGCCATTGTATGCCTTTGTGGAGCCATATTTGATTTTATTTGGCAGTCCCAGCCATTTCTGAGACTTGGTCTGGAAGATAGTCATTTCTGAGACTTGACTATACGAGATTTTCATAAGCCTTCGTGTGAGGGTTGATAGCGTGAGGTTTTATTGAGTTGGGGGATTCTCAAATGTGGAGATCCTTTCAGTGATACAGATAGCTGGAGAACTCTTTTCGTGACCTCGCCATAGGCTATGTACTAGTGATTCCTAATTGATGCTCGGGTTCTATTGTTGGCAGTTTATGCATACATATACAGTCTATATTTTGGGTTCTTACTGCTCTACTTCTGGGGAAACTCTGCCAAAATTTTTCCAAGTTATGATGGCTGGTTTTTTGGTCTTTTAAGCCATTTATGTTGTTATGATGCTGAACTTTTGGCAAAATTAGAGGATAAGACAGGTGTGCTTTCTTGGGAGCTGCATGGTTGACTTTAATGGATGATCAAAATGGCCCTCAATTCACTCCTTTTCATTTAACTCAGAGAATCTAGATAAATGTTCATGTGTCCAGGAAGATTTTTTTCCAGCAGTGCATAGTCTTATGTTTGGGCCAAGAAGATTAAGAGATATCCTGGAATTTCCTTTGCATGTTGTAATTCTGATGATTAACTATGAAAACTCATTTGATGTGCATGTGTTTGTCCTTATCTAAAGTTGAGCTCCATTGAAGTTTATGGGAATTGAGTCAGTCAAAAATTTTGGGTTCTTGCACGTGTGTTCGAAGGGGTTCTCAAAGCATCGTAACTTAGGTAGCCATGGCTTTCTCTTATCCGGAGTTTCATGGAAGAAGTGATGAAGATGTGGAAGACTTTTTTGAAAATATGGAGGTTTTCTGCATTAGCAACCAAATTCATGACCCTATGCAAATGTTACGTCTTCTCCAAATCTGTTTGAAGAGTGATGCACGAGTTTGGTCCAAAGCATTTGAAGAGGAGTTGCGTGGGGTTGATCCACCCGTAAGGTTGAGTTGGGACAATCTACGGCATGGGTTGGAAGTGGAGTTTGTGAAGATATAAGATCTTGAAAAAGTGTGCCAAGAAGTACAAGGTTTGGTGCAGAAGGAATATGAGCCAGTAGATGTGTACATACGTAAGTTCTCATTGGCATGGAAGAAGATGTGCAAGGCCTTAGCACCACAAGTACCCCCGCCTGACATGATGAAGAAGGATAGGTTCTTGGCTGGTCTTTGGGAGAATATACATTGGAGAGTGGATCTAAAGAAGCCTAGGACATATGAAGATGCACTAGAGGTGGCAAGGAACAAAGAGTGAAAGCTGAGAAAAATGAGCCAGCTAGGAGTAGAGTCTTTGCCCATGAGGTCTGAATTTCAGCCTGTGGACTCTTTACAAGGTCGCATGCCAAGGGTTCATCATGAACCAGTGGTTTCTGTTACTCCTCAGGTTATGCCAACAGTGGTCACTACAACAGTGCAAGATGATGGGCTAAGGCAAGACATGAGGCAAGTGGTAAATTTAATGAAGAATCTCAGCTTAAAGATGCTAGGTCAAGTAGGAAATAATTGAGGTCGAGGGAGGTTTGCAAATCAGACAGGAGGTGAAGAAAAACCTAGGAATGGTGTTGGACAAATAAATGGTAGGTTTTGGAGGTAGACGCCCACATGTTATAATTGCAGAGAGTTGGGCCATATCAACCCGCAATGTGATAAGCCACCAAGGATGGGGGGGGACATGTATCCATCGCCAAGACAGGTGCTAACTAGGTCAAATGATTATGGCATTGAAATTAAGGGAGAAGAAGGAACCAGTGGATTAACCCAGGAGGAAAAGGGAAAGACAAAAGTGATCAGTGTAGTCACCTTGGAGAAGGCATCAAAGCTAGAGGATACATTAGTGATGCCTATTGGGAAGAGGACCATAGAGGACAAGGAAGGAAGAAGTGCTCTAGGTCCTAGTAAGAAGAATGGAAAGAGTCATGAAGGCGAGGATGTCAAGGCCAAGAGGAAAAGAAGGGCTCGTCGCAAGTTTCATGTTTCAGATTTTCCACTAGGGGATGGGCAATTAAGCTATGACTTGAAGGAGGATCTGACAAGCAGGAAGGCAGATGTTACTTTTGGGCAGCTTATAGAAATGGTGCCTAAGCTAAAGCGACAGTGGAAGAGAATGGTTAACCCAATGGAGAAAGAGCCAGAGAGAGGTTTAGTGAAGGTATTGGCGATGGATGAGCTACCAGACATTTGTCCAATAGTAGATGTGTGGCACAAAAGAAAAAACCTGGGACAAGGTTATGTGGATGGTGGAGCCCAAATATGTGTCATAACACACTCATGCGTTGAGAAGATGGGTCTCACAGTGAGACTGGGGTGTCAGGCTTCCGGATCAGATTGGCAAATCATCAAAAAGTAAAATGATTGGGTGTTGTAAAGAGCTTAGAAGTGGAGGCGTATGATGCAAAGGCAGTGGTTGATTTTCATGTGATGCCAGCGAGGTTGGGAGCATATCCTATTATACTGGGTAGACCATGGTTACATGCAGTGGGAGCTATTCAAGATTAGCGACATGGTACAATTAGCCTCTATGGAAAGACAGGTGCCAAGAAGCTATATAATATGGACACAAGGAAACGATTGGAGGAGCTTTATGAAGATGAGGATGAGTCTAGTGATGAAGGCTATTCCACAGTGTCTAATGAGGACAGAGATAGCACTACCAGCAGTGATGAAGATTTTGATGTTGCATTTCTTTTGATGGACAAAGGAATCCAGGAGGATGGTTTAGTTGCATTTGCAAGTGAGATTGAAGATGAAAGTGAAGGGCCTTATGAAGTGATTGAAGGGCTGATGAAAACCAAGGTTGAATTGTCAAAGAAGCAGGAATTGATGACACAAATGATCAGTGGAGACCTCTCACCTATGGAGAAGGAGATATATTTGCACATGCTAGCTAGTTTTCCTAATTTTTTCATTACTTCATATGAAGAGATTAGAGGGTTCAAAGGAGAAGAGATGCATATAGAGCTGAAAGAAGGTACTAAGCCAGTGCGGCAAAGGTTAAGAAGGATGGGCCAAGAGCAAATGGAAGCCTTGCGAGAAGATGTGGACAAGTTATTGAAGGCAGGGTTCATAGTCCCTGTGGAGACCACAGAATGGGTGAGTCCATTAGTAGTCATCCCAAAGACGGATGGAAAGTGGAGGATTTGTGTAGATTTTAAACCCTTAAATGCAGCCACTAAGAAGAACCCATATCCTCTTCCATTCATCGATCGGATCTTGGATTCAGTGGCAGGTTATGAGAGGTACAATGTGTGTGTTGGTTTTTCAAGCTATTTTCAATTGAAGATTGCTCTTAAAGACCGAACAAAGACAACTTTTAGTACGCCATGGGGCTGCTACTGCTACACGGTATTGCTTTGGGTTGACAAATGGACCATCCTTTTATCAAGAGAGTTAAAATTGGGTATTGGCACCATTCATTGGTAGTTGTGTTAAAGCTTTTATGGACGACTTCTGTGTCTACAGCAGTAGGGCTGAACACCATGAGAAGTTGTAGATGGTATTGGCTCGTTATGATGAATGTGGAGGACAACTAAATCCAAAGAAATGTCATTTAGCACAGCCAAGGGTGAAGTTATTGGGCCATATGGTGTCAGAAAATGGCATTGAGGCTGATCCAGATAAGGTTAAGTCTATTATTCTTCTTCCATCACCTACGAGTACAAAGCAATTGGAAACCTTTATACACAAAGTGAAGTACATGGCGCGGTTTATTCCATTGTCTTCACAACTCCTTTATCCATTACAACAGGTGGCAAAGCATGATCCATTGCAATGGGATAACAAGTGTGAAGAAGTGTTTCAAGAGGTGAAAGAGGTGTTAGGGGGTTTGTCAGCCATGCAGGCTCCTGATTGGGAGCAAGTGTTTTATGTAAATCCATCAGTAGGGGATGATGCCATTGGAGCCATGCTATTGCAAAAGGGGAAGGGCAGCCATTATATGAGGCCACTGTATTGTGCAAGCCGAGTGAAGTTGGTAGCAGAGAGAAAGTTCTCGGAAGTAGAGCTAGTGATGGTCAGTGTAATATTTTCTTGTCGAGACGATTTTGTCATGACTTGCTAGTGTTGACCCTGCACCAGATCATTACTTGTACTTATGTTTGATCAATCAACACTTATCAGTCGGATGTTAGTGAGTCAGAGTTTTGATAAGTTGGATTTTGGTCAATTGGATGTAACTGTTATAACTGCCAAAAGTTCCTATTTAAAGGTCATGCTGGTTCACGCGAGTATGTAATTTTGGCTTAAATGGAAGTTATCCTAGGACCAAGATGAATCAAACTGTGTAGTCTCTTGCTCTATGATTCATGTTTGTTCTTTAGTCTGCTATGTCGAGATTGGTAAATGGTGAAATGCTGATGAGTTGAATGTGTTTGGATTTGTCTAACTCTGTCTTTGGTGTGTGTGACATGTTGTCAACACCTAAGTTCTGTGTGTGTTGATGAACCCCAACACTTTTGGCGATCCTATTTTTGTGAATCTGTGGAGAATCATGTATGTCACAACAAGAGAGGAGAGTAGGCAGAGTTTATTATACTAGGGCACAGGCGAGAGCAGGAAACCTTGATATTGATTCTTTTCATTATGATGTTGCCTTTGATGGAGAGAGGAGTTCGATGACAGTGAACAGGAGTTATTGAACCAAGGGGCTGAGGGTTCTGTGAGAGCATATGGGAGGCATGTGAGGCAATTTGTTGGAGCACTTGCCTTGACAGGAAGACCTACAGGGACAAGAAGAAGGCTTCAGTTTGACCCACTACAGGGGGCTACCAAGCAAAGACCTAGGAGACCACCCAGAAATCCTCCCATGGCCCAACCAGCACCTACGGTGAAAGCAGCCAAATTTAGAGGAAAGTTGAAAGAAGATGCAGACTTTCATGCTGCCCTGTTTGAAACAAAGTGGCATGCTAGTGGTTATCGGGCCTTGCATAATGACCAAACAAAGATGGAGCAATTTGCATCTACATTAGAAGGCAAAGCCATGAGTTGGTTTAGCCAATATGGTATAGCCCATGTTGCTACCTATAATGCTTTGAAAGCAGCCTTTTTACAGAGATTCAGAAAGGTGACGACTCCTATAGACATTTTGAAGAAACTCAGGGTGATCAGACAAATGGATATGGTGGTTGAGAATTTTGCTCAAAAGTTCAGAGTTTTGGTTGAGAGACTTCAGGGCAATGAGAGGCCCACTGATGAGATGTTGGCAAGATATTTTTTGACAGGTTTGAGGAAAGATTTAAAGAATGCTTTGGCAAGTGTAGATATAGGTCCAGGTTTTGCTGGACTGGTTGATGCAGCAATCAAAGTGGAGAAAAGACTTGGCAGACCCAAAATGAAGAGCAGGTCCAAAGAAGATGATGATTCTGATGATCAATCAGACTCCACTGATGCTCATGAAACTGATGAAGATGCTGATTCAGATGATGATACTGAGTCAAGTGATGTTGAAGAAAAGTCAAAGAGGAAGAAGAAAAGCACAAAGAAGAAGTCCAAAAAGGATAAAGCAACTCAGGAATGGGAATTGGTGAGTAAATTAAAGAGCATTGGTTATTCAGTGTTGCCACCCAAAGCTAAGTTGTATTGTGAAATATGTGACAAAGAAGGACATACCACCTCTAGGTGTTGGTTTAACCCCAGGAATAGGGAGCAGCCAAATGCAGGAAGAGGTAGAGGTGAAGCTGCAGCAAATCACGTAGCTCCATTTAGAGAAATACAACCATTTCATAGACCACCAAGACCTCCAAGAACTCCTTGGAGAGAGCAAAACAACAATCAGAGAAGAGGAGACAAAGTGATTCCTTGTGTCTATTGTGGATCACCAGACCATTGGGTTAGTCTCAATTGTGAATTATGGGTTAGACACAGGGGAGAAAGAGGGATGCCCATTGTGAGGCCTGGTCAGGCAGACCAACAGGGAGTGCATCAGCAACCACAGCATAATCAACAAGCTTAGGCTAATGTTATTTTGGTGGAAATTCAGGAGCAGCAGGAACCAGAGCCAGTCATAGTACATCAGACTGAGCAGAAGGAACATGAAGAAGGATGGTATTGTGATTGTTACCAATGTGGTCAGGTGGAAGAAGCTGAAGCATTGGCAGTCACAAGAGAAAAATCTAAGGGACCAATTAATTGAAGAGAGCAGAAAGATGTGAGGGATAAGGTTCATGAAAAAGTGCAGAAGGAGCAGGTTCAGTATGCAGAGGAGAAGAATGAAGAGTTGGAGGTATTCAAGAAGCAGTATAAGCTTGATAGGCCAAGTTTGATGCCAACAAAAGAAGACAAAGATTGGTTTGAGGCACTTGTGAACTCTCCCTTGCAATTGTCATTGGATCAATTATTATCTATAGTTCCAGCCTTTAAGGAGAAATTGTTGAAGAGGCTTCAGGGTCAGCAAGACCAAGTGTTGGCAAACCAGTATCCTAAAGTAATGCTACAGCACATTGATCCAGCATATGTGGATTTTGTAGTACCTATTGTGGCAGTAATGTTTCAAGGCATGCTATTTGAAGAGGTGTTGTTGGATGGAGGATCAGGGGTGAATATACTTCCTGAGGAGGTTTATAGAAGATTGAAGTTAGGAGGAACATTAGCTCCAGCACCATTTCAAGTGAAGATGGCAGACCAGAGGAGAGTCCAGCCTTTAGGCATTCTCAAGCAGCAAGCAATTGAAATTGCAGGTATGGTTTTCTTTGTGAACTTTGTGGTACTTAGAATGAAGGATTCATATTCTTCCTATAAGATGCTATTGGGAAGACCTGGTTTAGACAAGCTAGAGTTAAAAGCTAGAGTTAAGCAAGATTGGGGAGAAAATGTTGTCAAGATGAGAAAGGGGAAGCAGTCAGTAACCATATGTTAGAAGCGGCTAACGGCTACACCAATTATGCACCAAGTTGTGGACATGTTATGGATGTACACAATATTTACTTTTCATTGTATAGGGATTGGGCTCATTTAGGAGTTCCAAAGTTGTATGAGTCTAGGCTAGAGAGCTCACTTTATCCCATAGTTGAAGGGTTTGAGGCCCAAAACTATAAAAGAGCCCTATGCTTAATGAGAGGTCATTCTTGAGTGGTCCTTTTGAGAACTCTCTCCCTAGAGGAGGTCTTGATGGCCTATCCTTTGAGCTTAATGCCCATGCTTAGAAGGCTAGTGCTAATCACATGTAATTAGTGTAATCCTCTCTCAATTAATCTAGTCTTCATTATGTTGTCAATCATGTTTATCTACTTTCCTTCATTGTTTTGAAGTGTTGATCTTCTCTAATCTAACTCTTACTTATGTTAAGCTTCTCCGATTAGTGGAGTCCTTATCTAACTCTCTCGATTAAGCGGAGTGGGTGTACTCCTGATTGAGGGATTAGAGTTGTCCTCTAATGGTGTGCTTGTGTGTGTGTAGGTTTAAGAAGCCTTGAGCTTAATTTGATTATGTGTGACTTGATTTGGACACCATGATGGGCATGGTTGGGGTGGCCGACTTCAATGCGATCTTGTGTGCTTAATCATCAATGCATGTAATTAGAGTTGTGTTTGAGAGATTCCAAGATTAGTGTGTTTCACTTCGTTGCTTGATGTGTGTAGATGATTGCTTGAAATTGGTCTTGATGTGCGATTAGCATTAGTTGAATTGGGATGATTTTTATTTGCATTGGAGGATGCACGCTCTTGAATCCTCTCAATCTTTGCATCCGATGACGCTCTCACACATTCTTTGTGTGATGCCTCCAAGCCCTAGCCGGGTCATGCTCTCTCTCCGGATTGATAGATTTGTGGGAGATTGCCTATGCTATGGCGAGCCTCCAACACCATATCAATGCAGGGAAGAAAACAAATCCCTCCAAAGACTATACCATTATGTGCTCAGACCATAAACTTGGCAGATGCAGTGGAAGATGATGAAGAGGAGGAATTTTTTAGAGCTAATCATACTATTGTGCTTGTCTTTGAGGTTGATGTAGAAGGGATAATTCAGAAGGATGAAGACCATGGTGAGGATGAGGTAGAAATAGTTCCAGGCCAGGAGATTGATGGATCTGAAGTGTTGCAGATGATGGATCGGAATTTAGAGGTGCCTCAGAAAGAGCAGATTGATAAAGAGGAGAAGGAAGCAAGAGTAATGGCAAAAAAGATCTATGATAAAAGGTTTGGTACCGCCACCAGGGTAAAAGAGGATGAAGTCAAAGAGTTTAATTTGGGAACTGAAGAAGATCGCAGGATGGTCAGAATCAGCATCCATGCTGAAGGTAAATTTTTGAAAGGTTTGATTCAGCTGTTTGCAGGAGTATAAAGATGTATTTGCTTGGGATTATTCACATGTAAAGGGCATTGATCCTGAATTACATCAACATCACATTAATCTCAGAGAGGATGCTACACCAATCATGCAACAGAGATACAGAATGAACCCCAATTTTGCAAAGTAGGTAAAGCAAGAAATAGATAAGTTATTGGCAGTAGGATTCATCAAGCCAATTAATGAAGTTTCATGGTTGTCACCAATTATTGTTGTGCCAAAGAAGAATGGGAAGTTGAGGGTGTGTGTGGATTACAAGAAGTTAAATGCTGCAACTATTACTGATTTGTTCCCTATGCCATTTTGTGATGCTGTGTTGGATGCAGTAGCTGGACATGAGATGTATAGCTTTCTTGATGGTTTTTCAGATTACAATCAGATCAAGGTAGCTCCAGGAGACCAACACAAGACATCCTTCATCACTGAGAGGGGAGCATTTGTGTATACAGTGATGAGTTTTGGTTTGAAGAATGGTCCACCTTCCTTCAACTTTGTGGCTCATAAGACATTTGAACCTTATCTTCAGGATTTCATGAGGGTTTTTGTAGATGATTTTTCAGTATTTGGAAAGAAGGATTAGCATTTGGTTCACTTGAAGTTATGTTTGGAAAGATGCAAATTGTTTCACATGGCCTTGAATCCATATAAAAGTGTACTTGCAGTTAGGAGTGGTATTTTATTGGGACATGTAGTATCTGCTGATGGGATGGCCATTGATGCCAAAAAGATTGAAGCAATTCAAGCAGCCAAATCACCTCAGAATGTGAAGGAGCTTAGCAGGTTTGTGGGTCAAGTGAAGTGGCACTCAAGGTATATTAGATATTTGGCTAATATATGTGCACCTTTGACTCATCTTACAAAGAAAGATGTTGCCTTCAAATGGGATGAACCACAGGAGACAGCCTTTCAGATGTTAAAGAAAATGCTATCAATAGCACCAATATTGCAGCCTCCTGATTGAACATTGCCTTTTCATGTTTTTGTTGATGCATCGGATCTTGCAATTGGAGCTGTGTTGACGCAGGAAAAGGTTAGTGGATGGTATAGACCATTGTATTATGCAAGTAGGATGTTGACCCCAGCAGAAAAGAATTATACTGTGACTGAGAGAGAGGCTTTGGGCATGGTATATTCATTGAATAAGTTCTGGCATTACTTACTCAGTAACAGGGTTATGTTTCATGTTGATCACCAAGCTTTGTTGTACTTGGTTAAGAAGCCCATGGTTACAAGGAGATTAGCAAGGTGGATGTTGCTTTTGTAGGAATTTGAGTTTGTGATTATTCACACTCCTGGGAAAGAGCATGTTGTGGTAGATTATTTGAGCAGACTAGAAACATGGGAATCTCCAACAGGTGTGGATGATCAGTTACCTGATGCAAATTTATTTTTAGTTTAGTAGGATGTTCCAAATTTTTGGTATGATCAAATGTTGGTGTACCTAATTGATGGGGTTATGCCAGGAGGGTTTTCACCTGATCAAAGGAAGAAATTTGCATTGAAAAGTAGACCATTTCTTGTGATTGCAAGAGCATTATACAAGAAGGGTATTGATCAAGTGATAAGAAGGTGTGTTCCAAAATTTGAACAGTCAGCAGTTCTACAGGAAGCTCATTATGGAAAAGCTGGTGGATATTTCTCAGGAGACATTACCGGTAAGAAAATTTTGCAGGTTGGTTTGTGGTGGCCTACTTTGTTAAAAGATGCACATGAGTATGCCAAAAGATGTGTGGTGTGTCAGAAGCTTGGTCAACGAGACAATAGGGACAGGATGTCAGATCATCCTATTCTACCCCTGGAACCTTTTCAAAAATGGGGTATGGACTTTGTAGGACCAGTGAAGCCCACTAGCTCTAGGGGGAACAGGTACATTTTGGTTGGTACAGATTATTGTACTAAGTGGGTGGAAGTTGTGGCACTGAAGGATAACAAAGCAGCTAGTGTTGCAAAGTTTTTGTATCATAACATTATGACAAGATTTGGGGGTCCAGTTGAGTTGGTGAGTGATAGGGGGACACATTTTTTGAATGAGGTCATACAGGAGCTGACTAAAACTCATATGATATTACACAAGAAGTCTATCCCATATCATCCCTAGGCCAACGGACAGGCAGAAATTAGCAACAAAATTCTCGTTAAAATTGTGAAAAAGATTGTGCGGGATGATCATAAGGATTGGGACTTGAAGTTGGATTCAGCTCTGTGGTCATTCAGGACTGCTTTCAAAGTCACCACACGGATGACACCTTTCAAGTTGTTCTATGGGTTGGAGGTTGTAGTACCTATGGAATTTGTGGTACCTAGCTTGAGAGTATCTGCTGAGAAAATGTCTCCTACATTGTCAGTAAAGCACAGATGTAAGTATTTGATGCAACTAGAAGAGGATAGGCTGGTGAGTTCTTACATCACTGAGATCATCCAGAGGAGAAGACAAGCCTGGGTAGCTATGAATGTCAAGTTCAAACTGTTCAAAGTGGGAGATTGGGTGATGCTGTATAATTCTAGGCTTGGTTCATTCCCAGGGAAATTGACTTTGAGGTACAAGGGTCCTTATCAGATTGTTGAAGATTTAGGACAAGGCACATTTATAGTTGCTGATGTATTTGGAACCAGAGTGGAAAAACCAGTTAATGGATTCAGGTTGAAGAAATTTCAAGGTAAACCACCTCACCTTGACTGGTTGACACCAAAAGTGGTAGGTGCTGCTTTGTGTGAGGCAGTTGAATTACCAGGTTTTCAGAGTCAGCAAGGAGTGCTATCAAGTAAGCATGGTATTAGAAGCAATGTTGATAAGGTTTTTAGTAGATAACAGGTGATGAAGGAAGGCAGGAGGAGTGCTTTGCAAGGTTCTGATGGGTGGAAATTCACTTCAGATAAACATGATCCAGTATGCAGTCTTCTAGTTTTGTGCGTCGGATGTTGGTTGATCGGGACTTTGGCGCATCGGAATTAACTGGATCATAATTTTTAAACCTGAAAGTAAATGGTTTAACATTCAACAATATTTGGGTTTGCGGGAAGATTATTCGCCACTAGCTGTAATCATTGGGGCGCGGGAGCTGTCAAGGAGGTCACTCAGCAAATGCATGCAACACGATTCTTATGAAATGTTGGTCTCTTCGTTGTGCAAGTACCTCTCTGCTGATTACTTCTTGCAGTCGCCTTCTTCATCTACTCCTTCATCTAGCACTATGGCCCCTAAAGCAAAGCTTGCGGTAGCCATGAGGCCGGAGGCTGAAACTGAGTCGGCAGAGCCTGTCGCAACTAGGTTGAGGAGAAAGGAACTCAACCTGCAGGTGGATGTAAGTGATGAGGAGGAAGAGGAGTTCTCAGAGGAGGAACCGCCACCTTTGTCAGCGAACAAGATGCTTCACAGTCTGATGGACCCGTACACAGATCTCAAGATTGAGATGGAAGCTACTACAGAGAAGAATGAGAAATGGCTTACACAGTTGGGGCTTTATCAGTATGCAATGTTGCCATGGAAAGAATGGAAAGGAAATTTTTATGCCAAGTCACAAGCAGATTTGTTGAGGAAGATGAGAGGAGCAATATCTGACAAGGTCATGTTGTGCCCACAGGTTATTGTTGTGGTTTTCAAGCTTCCATTCACAACAGTTTTATTGTTCCACCAAAGTGTTCAGATGATTGTTTGAAGAAGGAGTTTGGGTCCAGAGAAGGGACAAGATTGTATTACATGCTTAAAAATGTGGAGTATGGCCGCAGGGAACAGTTAAAGTGGTATCTTGAGAGGGTTTGTTTTCTGGCTAAATTTGACTATATGTCAAAAGAAAACTATGCTCCATTGGCGTTTGCAGAGCAGGGAGGCTGTTTCAGCTAGGCCCATTGGGTCCATGACAAAATTCATGCAGAGGTTTTCACTCCAAATAAGAGGAAGCATCAGTGTAGCAGTAGATTGGCTCCATTCCTAGCTGCATTATTCAAGTATGCTGGGATGGTGACAGCAGGAGAAACTATGGTGCCAAATATCTCTGCTACTACTGCTGAGTCGGAAGTTCAGAAGAACAAAAGTGAAGAGCAGGTTGATGAACCAGAGAAGCTGTTTGCTGGAGAACCAGAGAAGAGAAAGCAGTTTCAAGATCTGATGGAGGCTGGTTACACAGAGAAGGAGGCTAGAAAAGCTGTTGCTAGCCCTGATTTCTTTCAAGACTTTGGTGAGTTATCTGTTTTCTCACAAAAAGTATCTGCAGATGTTCAAACACCAGTAAGGTTGGGCAAAACATTTACTTCGTCCAAGAAGAGAAAGGTAAGTGCTAGTGAGTAGGGTGTTGCTAAAGCTTTAGATTTTGTATTTGCTACACCAAGTACATCTTTTAAAGCTGAAGGGGGATGTGAAGATACTGACAGTGTTGTAAGGATGCTTAAGTTGGTGCAACAGTTTGTGCTGGGTCACCAAGTACAAATGGAGGAGAAGCTTAAAGAGGCTGCAAATTCAGCAGTAGGTAAAGTGCTATTGAAGGAGAAGGACATGGAGTTAGAAGCTATGACTTTGCTGAGTCAGATTCAAGAAGTACATCAAAAAGAGTTGGAGGATATGATGAAAAAGCATCATGCAAAAGTTTCAAGAATAAAAATGTCTTTGGGACTGTTCAGAGATTGGACAATGAAGCTAGATGCCAGATTGAATGAGGAAATGGAGCATTTGTCAAAAACTAATGCTGATTTGCAGGTTCAGGTTCAAATGCTACATCAGAGGTTGATTCCTTTGCAAGAGTTGGAGAAGCAAGTAAAAATTGAGGATGTAGATGTCAATGCAGTGCTTATGTCAGAGGGAGAAATTTCTGTCTTGAAAGATCAGCTGTTGCAAGCAGTTCAGGAAGTTTGGAAGTCTATGAGGAATCGACTTGCTGTAGCAATAAAGCATCCATATGAGATGATGAAGCAGGGATTTGTAAGTGAGCATGAGGGTGAATTACTGCAGGAGTTAGAGCATGTGAAAAAGGACAGAAACATGTGGTTCAAAATAGCTCAGGATTTAAAGCTAAAAGCCTTTGCAGGAGGATATGGCTGATGTTCAGTTGGAGGAACCTATCGAGGAAGGTCAAGATTTGAAGGATGATGCAGAGGGGAATCAACAGGTTGATCAGCAGGTTGAAGTGCTTGAAGCAGTGTAAACTGTACCTGTTCGGATAGTGGCACGTGAGTCAGTAGTTGAAGAGCAGGGTATTGCTGAGCTAGATGTGAAGGCTCAAAATGAAGTTGAACCAGTGTAGAGAGTAATGTTGATGGTGCATAATATGCAGATCAAGGGATTGTGGATCCAAGTCGTATTTCAAGGAAATCCACCACCGAGCTGTGCCAGGTGTTGACCCTGCACCAGATCATTACTTGTACTTATGTTTGATCAATCAACACTTATCAGTCGGATGTTAGTGAGTCGGATTTTGGTCAATCGGATGTAACTGTTAGAACTACAAGAAGTTCCTATTTAAAGGTCATGCTGGTACACGCAAGTATGTAATTTTGGATGAAATGGAAGTTATCCTTGGACCAAGATGAATCAAACTGTGTAGTCTCTTGATCTATGATTCATGTTTGTTCTTCAGTCTGCTGTGTTGAGATTGGTAAATGGTGAAATGTTGATGAGCTGAATGTGTTTGGCTTTGTCTAACTCTGTCTTTGGTGTGTGTGACATGTTGTCAACACCTAAGTTCTGTGTGTGTTGATGAACCCCAACAGCTACCAGGACCTTTTGTTTTCTTGACGAGTTACGCGTTTTTGCCACAGTTAATTAATGGAACTAACATGTCAAATGTGGTGAAGGAATGGGTAATTGAGCTGCAAGAGTTTGAGTTCTCTTTTCTAGTGGAAGACAGTACAAGAGCTACACTAGCTGATTTGCTGACTTATAAGGAGAATCCCCTCCTTGTTAAGGAAGAGGTGGTGAGAAGAGTAGTCGAAGAAGTGCCACAGATCAGCAATGCACATGTGTTGTTCTTTGATGGCTCATACAGAAAGAGCCATGATGCGGCTTCAGGGGGTATAGCACTTTATGATCCAGAGGGGAAGCTAGTATGCAAGAGAGGGTTCAAATTGGATGCTCCTAGTAACAATGAGGCTGAATATGCTACATTGAAAGCCGGGTTACACATTTGTTTGAAGCATGGGATTAGAAGGTTGAGCATAAAAGGTAATGCCTTGTTAGTTGTGAAGCAAGTGTTGGGTGTGTGGAAGAGCAAGAACACCTCATTGAAGGAAATGTGTTTCAGAATTAAAGGCCTGTTAAAAAATTTCGAAGCATAGAGCATCAGACACATTGAACGTGCTCTAAATGGAGAGGCACATGAAGCAGCTTAAAGCATGATTGGGAAGCTATTTGTGTTGAGGACCAACTTATCTCTTTATCATGGCCGGGAAAGTTTGGCTCAAGAAGAGGAGTTTTTGCTAACAGGAATCATTCCAAAGGACATTCAAAAGTCTAAGAAGTATGGGTTTCTGCGTAGAGCATACAGGTACAAATTGATTGGTGATGTCTTGTACATGAAAGGGGTTGATCTCGTGTTGAGACGTGTACCTTGGCGGTAGGAGCTTTATAGAGTGTTGGAAGAGAATCATGAAGGTGCACGTGGCGGACATTTTTCTCTAAAGATCACCTTGCATAAGATCTTGCAAGAGGGGTATGTATGGCCTAGTTTGCACAAGGATGTTCACCATTGGTGTAGGTCTTGCAATAGGTGTCAAGCATTGAGGCGGTCCGGGGCGGGCAACAAGAAGAGTGGTCTCTAAGCACTTTTCTAGGCTCCCGTCCTTTCTTATGTTATGCTAATCCAAACCATATTCTAGATCAATTTTTGTTGCCTTGAAATTCAACTCGATCATACAAGTTTTCATGATTCATATGATCTACTTGATTATGCTAAAATTCAAGCATGCATGCAATACAACAACAATAAGCACAAAGTCATTCCTCCGTGGGGGCACCAATTTGAGGCGGTTCGGGGCGGGCAACAACAAGAGTGGCCTCTAAACACTTTTCTAGGCTCTCGTGCTGCTCAATTGGGTTGGGGTTGGAAAAAACAACAAACACACACACAAACCCACAACCTAACCCTACACAAATTTGGGGCACCACCTAGTTTTGGATGCGAACTAGGACGCGTAGAGAGAGAGAGAGAGAGAGAGAGAGAGAGAGAGAGAGAGAGAGAGAGAGAGACAGAGAGTGCTCGGGCTGCTTTAAAATGTATTGGCCATGATCAAGCAAACACAATTATATATGTAAGAAAGAGAGAGAAGGGGGAGGGGATGCTTGTTGCATTAATACCTTCTTACAAATCTGTCACGACCAATCAAAGTGAGATTAGTATTTTTTCAACATAGCTTGAGTAAATTACACCACAACCCATCACAAGAAAAGCCACCCCAATCACTGTCTTAAGGCCAGGGGAGTCCTCTCCACCCTGTCGCCCTCTTACAGTATGTGGGATTTATGGCTAAATTGATGACAACACCCAGAGACAAGCTATCAAGAACTTAAAGAAAACACCAAGACACTTACACATCATTGTTGTCCATTACTTCACATTGGAAGAGAGACAAAGTATCCAAGCTTAGTCCAAATCCACCCTCCTTGATTCAGCAAATGTTGGGCTTACACTAGTAGGAGAAATGATAGATTTCCTATTCTCAATTGAATGATCACTCTCTCTTACAATGGAATAGAGTTCCCTTGCTAATCACCCCTAATACAACACATGCATATCCATAAGACAATGAGCTTCCACTCAAGAGCTCCTCCTAGAGAGGTTGAGCTTGGCTTCTCAAGCTATATCATAGTGCTCTTGCTTATGGCTCCCCCCTTTTGTGCTAGCTACACCCTCCTTTTATAGCAATTTTGAGGGCTAGGGTTACTCCTCTAACCATGGTTGGGTTAGATTTTCAGCACTTATCTAATTTCTTTTTCTTGGAATTATCAAGAAGTTGGTAGGGATAGATGAAGAAAAGAGAGAGGAGAGAAGTGGAGGTGATAGGACTTTTCATACTAGGTTAGTGTTAGTAAATTAATAGAGTCAGTATTTTTATTGATTTACAAATGGAATTGGATATTTACAATGGGAGTATCCAAGTAGGATACAAATAAGGAAGAAAAAATCTTAATAGGTAAGAAAATATGGATTTCTTACATTGTTGATGCTCCAAGTGTCTTGAGTAGGGTCAATTTTGACATGAGTAATCAATCAACATGGTGTTGTCTTTCAAGAGAAGAGGCTGAATTTTGTGGTTTTCTTGATAGATATGGGTAATATGGAAGAGGAAAAATGAGATTAGGTGGTCAATTTTGGAATGGAAGTGTGTGTAGAAGACATGAGTTCACCATGGTTTCTCTTATTCTTCAAGGTTGGGAAGAAGGTGAGTAGGGTGCAGAGAGGAGTGGTGAGAGAGGTGGGGATGATGAGTGGAGAGGTGTGTGTGAAAGAGGAAAATGATAAAGTGGAAGAGGGAGTGTGGCTGCATAGCATGGGCAAACTGAGATCCACCAATAAAATCATAGCTCACAGCTCGTAGCTCAAAAAAATATGAAAAAAATTGAGGTAAAAGTTCAGCCCACGAGCTACAACTTTTGTTTTATCACCTTTTCAAATTCGGGGAGCATGTGATCTTTAAAAATTCAGCAAAACCGACTATTTTTTTCCACTGCACAAAGTCCTTGTGAGGTCCTTCTTTGGATGATTCTTTTGAATACCTCCAAGAGTGAGCCCCCCATGGTGCAGGCATGCATTCCACATACCCTTGACCTTATTTGGAATGCATGCATGTGCATGCATGCATTCCACATACCCTTGACCTCATTTGGTAGGTCTATAATTGAAGATATTATTGAGATCATGATATAAGTGAATAGTACAACTAAGAAAATCAAATATTGAGGGGTCTAAAAAAATATGTACATGTCAAATATAAATAATATAGGTGGAAAAAATATAAAGGGGTCAAAATAAATCTCTCTCATTATAAGTCTACCATAAAAAGATGAATATTTTTGGTGGTCTAATTTATGAGAGTAATAGAGAATAGATGCAGGAAGGAAAAAATGACAATAGTGAAAAAATATACACATAAATAGAACTAGTTTTTTTGGATTTTTGTTGGTATGGAGTTACACCAAAAATAAGAGAAGCTTGCATGAAATTATTTTTATATGGAATAAAAAGTATGCAAAATGGTAAGAAAAAATATGGTAATGGTGAGTCAATGTACATAGCATAAATAACACACCATAGGTAGAAATATTTAAATAAATACCAAAATAATTATGAAAAATCCTTTTATTTAGGCCTTATATACAATGAAATATTTGCACACAAATAGACCATAATATACTTATAATTTTTTAATTTTTAATTTTTTTTGGCTCAACTAGCCTAGTGACTAGCTAATTGAGGGTTTTTAAGAAGATATGGGAAAAGTCCCCTAACTCACACACACCTATATACAGTGAAATGGTAGGGATAACCAAAATGTTTGAGTAATTTGATAGGGTGTGGTAGCTTACTATGGCAATTATGGAAAGCCGAAAAACGGCTATCAGCATTTGGGAAGATAGTGTTGAAACCAGAGCTACAAAAAACCATTTTGGCATTTGATGTGTTTGAAAAGTGGGGGATTGATGCAATAGGCCCGTTACCTATCACAAGTAGGGGCAAAAGCTATATTTTGACTGCAGTGGACTATTTATCTAGATGGGCATAGGCTATAGCAGTAAAACAAATCATTGCAAAGGATGTGGCAAAATTTGTGTATGATGAAATATGTTGCAAGTTTGGGGTGCCACTGGAGCTACTTTCAGATAAGGGGCCAGGATTTAGAGCTAAACTGCTAGACTTTTTTTGCGCGAAGATGAAGATAAGGCACCAACATACCACTCCTTATTATCCATAGTGTAATGGCTTAAATGAAAGGTTCAATGGTGAGTTGGTACAGATCCTTTCGAAAGTGACAGAGCACCAAGGAAAAAAATGGGATTTGGAATTTCCAAGTGCATTATGGGCTTACCGTACTTTGGTGAAGACAGGTACAAGGTTTACTCCATTTCATTTGGTATATGGAAAGGAAGCACTATTGCCTGTGGAAGTAGAGTTGCCTGCACTAAAGATGTTAGATAAGTTGCTTGGGCCGCCTAGTGATGCATTCAAAGAGAGGCTCTTGCAGTTACAAGAGGTTCAGCTGGATAGAATGAGTGCATTGGAACATTATGACAGATGCAGGATAGGGCTTTGGCAAAGATAAATGAAAAGGTCAAAATTAAGGGTATCAAGAAGCATGACTTGGTTTTGTGCTACAACAGTAAGCTGGACAACACCTTCCAAAAGAAGTTTCAAATTAAGTGGGAAGGCCCTTTCAAGGTAGTGGAGTGTTTTTCAAATAATACATATCAGCTGGCTAACCTGGATGGTATTCTACATAAGTCAAGGGTAAATGGATTGCATCTTAAATTATATCATGCCAGGTTAATGATGGTGGAGCAAGATGAGCTGTCTGTGGATCAAGCAGTGTTGGTGAAGGATGAGGAGACTTGTGATGCTGCGAGTCTCATATCTCTTTTTGTTGTTGCTGATCATGAATGATCTAGCAGGCTAGGGGATGGGCAGCCGTTGTCAGGAGTTTTTTGGAGCAAGGGATTACACATATGTATATATACATGCATGGTGCATCGAATAAAGGATTGCCCATTTTCCAAAGCCAAGTGGTTACGTGGGGCCCACATGTGTACAGGTAGGACAGCATGTACATAGTGCATCGATTTTCACTATCACCAGTACCAGTGTGTTTTTTCTATAAGAATGAGGAGTTGGTGACGCGTAAAACTTCTTGAGGAAGCTATCCACGGGCCGATGACATGAGGTAAGCAGGTGCGTCAGATGGCATCTAGTGGCGTCAGGAGGTTGAATAGGGTCAATATTTGCACGTGGATAAGTACGAACACAACGTGGGTTTTTTCTTGTGATAATTATGCAAAAAGGTCATCATGAGGACCATCTTTTGGGGTCACTTCATGTGGTGGTGGGATGCATTATTGGAAAAAGTTGAGTGCCAAGTGTGTGGATGGATGCAGCAGGGTGACAACTATGCACTGCGAGGCCAGTTTTTGGCATGTTCGGGATCCGTTTGAGGTCAACTAAGAGGCCAAGGGTGCCCAAGTAATAAAGCTAAGTGTGGGCACTGAAAAATCTAAGAGCAGACCAGAAAAAACGTGGAGAGAAGAGGAGGAACAACTGCAACTGTGTTTTTGCTATTTTTGGAGCCTGTTTTGACCGTAAACTGCTCATCTGAGGTCGGATTTTAGCACTTTGACATTGTAGATTGGGGTTTTGGGCCGTTCCGAACGCGATGGCACTGTCCATTTTGCCAAATTTCTCACTATTTTTTGTTGTTTTGGCTGTGTAAGTTTCTCCTATGAGCGAAGCTTCTGCTCCAATTTGTGATTGTATCTGGCATATTTTACCCATATTGTGTGAGTTGTTTGCCCCATTGGTGTTGGCCCAAGCTCAGTTGTATCTAAACATCAAAAATTCTCCTCTTTTGAGGTGAGTTTTTTGGGTGTGTGTGTGTGAGTGTCTCTCTGTGTGGAAGTGGGTAAATGGGTAATCTCTCTCCTCACTCCATAGGTGTGTTCCCTGTCTCGGCCAGGTGGGTTGTGTAAGCCGAGTGGTGCCCCATAGTGTATGTGTGTATCATCCCAAGAGTGTGTGTCGGGTCATTATAGAGGCATTCTGTGTGTTTCCATCCCGCTCACACTGTGTAGACCTGCTCCTTCAACACTTCAAGCTCTACATTTCTAGGCCCAAAGACTACACCTTGAACCTCCTTCATCTGCTCCCCAAATTAGCCCCTTTAGGAGCCCTTCTTCGCCTATAAACCGCATCAGCCATACATCTCCGTTGCTACCTGTCTGCCAAGGATCTTTATACTTGCTCTAGCCCGTTGCCATGCTTCTGCTAGCCGGCACATACCTGCCCATGCCATCTTCTATGGTCGACCAACTTTGGTTGCACCATCATTGCCCACCCCCTAGTTGAACATTTATGTTCAACCAAAAAAGATCTTTATTGCACTTCTAACTGCAAAACTTGGCACACACTATCAGAGAACCAAAACCATATTTACATGGTCTTATTGCAGCCTACTACCAAACCTTAACTGGGTTGCCCCACCCCCTGCATCACATGGATTCTGCCTTGATCAACTACCTGCCATTGGTTTTCTCCACCCACTTGTAACACCCTTGCATAGTGCCACACCAAGGCACCTAACCAACTACACATCCAAACTGCCAACAACATACTTCTACCACTCCATGTGCTCAATGGCAAACTGGCCACTCGCAAAACAAAGCACATCAACACTTTCATCAGCCAAAACCATACCTGACCCACCCTCTCAACCATGTAAAGTGGAGGCCTCAATTAGCAGATCCTGCACTTGCTCAACAACCCATTGCACAACTGGTTCTATCACCATTTCTTTCAACCACCACTCACAAACCGCCTTGGAATATCACCCACCATAGAGTGCTCTGACTACATAGAAATCACCTCTATCTTTGACTCCACACTACTCTTCTCACCTACCATGCACTCAATTCTAGCATCATCAAGATCCTCCTCTTCTATTGGCCCTTCAAGGTCAATCAAGGCCACTTGCTTATCAACTTCAACCACCTGCTCTTCAACCATCTTATCTCTCGCTACCTCATACCCTACCAAGGAAGAGAGAAAATCGTTCTCTATTGCATCATCCTCGTCTTCCTTCATAGGCACGACTGCTCTATCCCTCTTGGCAAAACTCCACACCTATTACACCACCATGGCACATTCCACTGCTACTTTCATCAACATGGTCATTAGCATGGCACCACAAACCACCTTTACCTTCATACCATCATCTGTAGGCCTAGACTGCTCCACTTGGTCTTCATCAAGTACATCGGCTTGCTCTGTTCCCAGCTCTTCTTGAACATTGGCTATCACCACATCATCAAGCACATAATAAGGCAGCTTTACCTTTACCAACTCAGGTTCGTCAGACTCCATCTCCTCGCCATAGGATATGGGCTCATTTGCTCTATCCTCCTCGCTTGTCTCCCAGCAAATCTAGCTTGTATCTTCTTTATCACCGCCATCATATACCGACTCCGCATATGCATCTTCATCCACTTGTTGCTCCACAACTACTTGATCATCTCCATGAATTTGCTCACTTTCTTTATCTTTTTCTGAACCCTCAGTATCTGCAACCCAATTGCACTTACGCTTTCAGGTAAACTTTCCACAAGAACAGGCTTTACCTCTTTAATCTGCACTAGAACCTCAACATTTGCTACCTCTTACACCTTGGTTCACCTCAACATGGAGCTTCTCCTCATTGACAAGGTCATCCACCCTCGGCACATTCACATCACAAACCAGAAATCTCCAAGGAACATAACCAACCATAGGCCTTATCTCAATAGGATCTTCACTTTGAACAACTGGAACCGCCTTTGGTCGGACGGACCAAATAACACTCTGCAACCACCACAACAAGCACATAATCAGCCGGCTTCAGTACGCCCAATTCTAGTTTCTACTTTAGCTTCCTGCTCTTCATCATGGCCAGATAGACCATGTCTTCATATGTATCGGCACCGTCTTCCACATTTTCCCTAATTCTTGGATGCAAGCACCATAACAGCTTCAACCACTTCAAATATTGGTTTTTGTTAGCCCAGTAGCAACCTTTAATTGCCTCCAATAGTCTTCAAACTGGTCAATAAAAATGGAAAAATCCTTACTCACATCATGGCGTACCGCCTTCAGCTTCGCACCAGCTTCCTCTGTAGTAATCACCTCTCGAAACCGCTCTAGAAATTGACTTAGCAACTCCTGCCATGATCTTCGATCACTGTTCTTTAAACCATCAAACCAAATCTTGGCTCGTCCTCGCATCAATAGCGACACCACCTACAGCTTTTTTGCATCTACTGACATAAGCATCGACAACAGCCATAACTCGAAATCTACTAACCAATCCTCGGGATCTTCAACACCCATAAATATGGGGCCAAAACTTGACTCCACCATCTCTGCCAGCTTCAGATTTGACCATTCAACATTTTGACCATCAGCTAACCGCTTTTTTGGCTAAAAAACACCACTTCCAACCTCAAATCAGAGCATCAACCAACTCCTCGATGGGGGAACCTGAAGATGGAGAGGGGGAAAGGGGAACACACCTAGCACACAGCACAATGCCTCACTATAGCCCAGGGTATACACAACGCCCCAATCCACTAGAGTTCACCTTTAAAACTCAACACTATTCGTAAGCAAACCACCGCCTGCACACAGCCATACACACACAGGATTTGCAATGCATCAAACAGACCCAATCATTCCACTCTGCCCAATTCACAACCTTCCACGCGTACACAGCCTCTCTCTATCTCTCTTTGCACGACAAACCTCGGGGGAGCCCACACGCCCGAAAACACACGCACACAAGCAGAGAAGAGAAGGGGGAAGGGGGAATGACGCCAAGAGACAATAATGATGGATTTCTTGCATATACACAACCATGTACAATTGATTCTCTCAGCCGGCACGACCCTCTGCCAAAAAAAACCCTTATTGAAAAAGCTCCAAGAGCAAAAAAGCTCAAATGGCCAAAAGCCGCACTGGCAAAAAGCCTTTTAAATATCACGTTCACATCCTTTTATAGGTGTGGCTAAGAGACCCAAAAAAAGAAAAAAAGAGAGCTTCTCTAGCTCGTATACTTCAACTTGAGCTCACATTAGAATTATCCTTGCATTGCACACACTTGGTTCACTTTTTTTTCCAAACAATTTCATAGGGGCACCTCCCTTTGTCCTTTGTCCGCCCAACTTGACTTGTCATTGCCCGGCCTCTTTTTCTCTCTCACTACCTCTCATTGCCCTTTGACTGGCCTTGGGCCCTCCCTCTCACACCCTGTCTTCTGCCGCGGGACCCCCCCCCCCCCCCCCGCATGCACTAGCGATATCACTAGTCTTCCCCTCGCCACGTCATCACCGCCGTTTGTGGCCAGCCGAACACCTTGCAACGCTTTCGTGCGTCCGCCTCCGCCGACAATGGCCAAAACCCAGTGCCATCGCCCTTGCAAGGCCGTGTGCGCCATCAACACAGCGCCCCAAGAGGGCCGCCATCTCCACGAGCTCTCAATCACTTCCTACGAACCCAATGGGCTCACGATATGCCCTTTATACCCCACTGCGACCCGTCCTGCTTGCGCATATGGGACTATGTCGTCCACATGGCAGCCATTGCGAGATCACCCTCCAAACCTTAAAAAAGTTCAATGTTCTCTTTCAAAAAAATCATGTTTTCTTATTCTTTGCTTGGTTTGCCCTTTGCTGCCAGGTGATCCAACCCGCAAGTCGTCAAGGCCGACTGAAACCCCTTATCTTCAACTTCAAGCCTCATAAACCCCGCCCCATCTGGAATTTGGGAAGACCTCGAACGGAGGTCGCAAAAACATGAGCTTTCATCTACAACCATCCTCGAGTAACTGCATCCAACCTTCCGACTGCTATAACTTTCCGCTTCGGGCTCCATTTGACAAGCAGTCAATTCCCGTTGGATCCATACACTATGTAGCACCTTCTCAAACTCTATCATGGCTCAAAAAATGCTAGATGGTGCGACTCTCCATGCAGTGAGGTGGGCACCAACCCGGCCCCCAGTAAAACTTCAAACGGCCATAACTTGCAACCCATAGCTCCGATCCGCAATTTGAAAAGACGGGTATGCTCCATAACTTGAGCACTACGTGTCTATACACTAACATCCACTTGGGCCACCTGTCCCCAGTTGCCCTGCCCGGGCGAGGATCTGCAATGCACTACACCTCAAACTCAAATATCTTGGGCTCTATAGCTTTGTTTGATGAGCCATTTAGACTTGCTACTTCAGCACTTCAAGCTCTACATTTCTAGGCCCAAATATTGCACCTTGAACGTCTTTCATCTGCTCCAGCCCTTCTTGGCCTATAAACCGCATCAGCCGTACATCTCCACTGCTACCTGTCTGCCCATGATCTTTATACTTTCTCTTGCCCGTTGCCATGCTTCTGCTAGCTTGCACATACCTGCCCATGCCATCTTCAATGATCGACCAACTTTGGCTAC
Source organism: Adiantum capillus-veneris (assembly GCF_014529385.1). NCBI lineage: Eukaryota > Viridiplantae > Streptophyta > Polypodiopsida > Polypodiales > Pteridaceae > Adiantum > Adiantum capillus-veneris. Next base: position 60,231,783 of record NC_140940.1, on the reverse strand, counting down.
GACCAACTTTTTGTAGTTTTAAAAGTATGATTGCTTTTCACACCGGCATCGGTCCTAATATTGGACCGGAAGTGTCATTGTGAAATGCTAAACCAACAGGCATTGTTTTACAATGTGTCGATTGTGTTCACTTCGGCATTGGTTCTATTTTTGATCGGAAGTGATGTTGCTAAACATGGTTGGTCACGTTCAATTTATAGGTAGTTCTATTAGCCTTGTTATCAGCATCAATTCTATTATTGGACTGGGAGTATCGTTGTACAAGTTAATAGACTAATTTGTATGTTTTATGAGTGGTATACATGTTGATATGCTAGTTCGGTGTTTCTTTCGGCATCAGTCCTACTATTGAGTTGGAGGTGTCGTTAGATTCATCGAATGATGCCCTAACTTTTAGGCTAGTTTGTTGTTTCTTTCGACATCAGTCCTACTACTGGGTTGGAGGTGTCTCTAGATTCATCGAATGATGCCCTTGCTTTTAGGCTAGTCACTGGTGTTTCTTTCGGCATCAGTCCTACTATTGGGCTGGAGGTGTCGTTAGATTCATCGAATGATGTCCCTATGTTTAGGCTAGTTTGGTGTTTCTTTCGACATCAGCTCTACCATTGGGTTGGAGGTGTCGTCAGTTTCATCAAATGATGCCCTGCTTTTATGTTAGTTCGGTGTTGCTATCGGCATCAACCCTACTATTGGGTTGGAGGTGTCATTAATTGCATTGAATGATGCCCTATTTTATTGGGTTAGTTCAGTGGTGGTCTCGGCATCAACTCTACTACTGGGTTGGAGGTGTCGTCGCTCTCATTGAATGATTGCCTACTGTTGAAGCTAGTATTGTCGTTAGTTTCAATGCATGAAGTATATATTTGTTATAAAATTTAAAGTTATGTTGTCTTTAAAAATCATTAAATATGTGATGATTGTAGCATACATGGATCCTATGAAAATGGAGTTAAAAACCAAGATCAGAACTCTATTGGTCACGTGTATATGTGCCCTGATTACGGAGGAGATCACCTCTATATTGGAGAGTGAGACGCGCAAAGATAGTTTCTTTGATACCATAATTGAAGCAGTTCAAGCACACTCCTCAGTAGTAGATGCAAGGCTATCAATAGGCTACTAGATAGTATTGTGGAAAATATGACACATTGCTTAAGAGACTTGGGTGTTGATGCACCAGTGGATGCGGATCTAGTCAACCTACAATGTTGGACTAATATATGGCATGTAGAGAGGTCAAAGTCAAAAAGAGCGCGCAATATTGATGCTCAAGATGTCCATAGCCACAAAGCTAGATCCATCTTTTATTCAACAGCGTCCTCTCAAGATTTAGTAGAAGGAAGATCAGATACAGAAGCTAGGACGGACCACGAGCATTTCTTATGCACTCATTTTATTTCTCAGTGTGCCATGTGTTTACCTCACACCCGAAGCTATCAAACGTGGTCAAAAGCTTGGGAAAGGGTACCACGGAGCTGTGTCAAAGTGCACAATCAAAGGAGTCACTTGGTTGCCACTAGAAGTATAGTACGTGGTCAAAGACTTCAAAGTAGATGTAGCAGAGAGCCGCCAATCTTTCGCTCTAGAGGCGAGCGTGCAATTGTTCCACAGGGGCATGGTTAGATGCATAGCACAAACACACCGAGAGCCATGGTCCCTGGTTTTTCCTCGCTTCAATGGAATGGATCTAGGTGACATGTTAGAGTGTGTTCCACCACCCAAAGGCAAATTTTCTAACATACTGGCGGCTCAAAAAGAAGATCCTAGACGCCCTCCCACAGAGCAAGAGTTAGAGATGTGCAAGCATATGCTCAATTGGACGCCTTCTTTTATGGATGCTCTGGTGAAGACCATGGCACATGCACACAGCAAAGTTGTGACTTGCACCCATGGAACATCATGACTGACTTCACTAAGGAGGGTGTGCCACGTGTGGGTGTCATTGATTTGGGGTTGGCACTACAAGTGGGCATTGAGAAGCAAGCAACCAACATCAAAGACCCCACAGAGCATGCCCTTTGTCCTTGGAGGGCCCCCGAGCTTTGCAACCCAAAATAGGCTTGTCCGTATTTGAAAGCCACTGACACCTATGCAGTTTCTTTTTGCATTGAGAAACTATGTGATTGGTGCAAAGATTTTTCAGAGCATTACAATGTGCCATGGAAAAAGAGAAAGCAAACCGATTACGGCATGATTGTCGCTATGATGTGGAAAAACTACTTACAACAACCACCTAGGCAAAGAAAGACATTGCAGACAATGAGTGAGAATTTAGATTTATTAGAGCTCAACTCGGAGATGTGTTTGCGTCCGCTTAGTGAGATGATGTCTAGATTTTAGTTTACTTTGGTCACTTTTGTAAACACTGGTCTTTTTTGGATTATCTGACAAATGTAAATGGAGATTTTTGTATATTTATGGACCATTGAGTTAAATTATACCTTTTTATAATGATGGAGTCAAGGTGAAAAGCGATTAATACACAATCTGGTGTATCGTGATATTTTTTGTTGAATTTGGAATCTGTATTCAAAAGTAAAGTCTTTTTATAATGATGGAGCAAAGCGATTAATACAAAATCTGGTGTATTGTGATATTTCCTATTGCAATCTGGACATCTATTTGCAAGTAAATTCTTCTTATAATAATGGCGTCATGGTGTAAAGAGATCAATGCAGAATGTGGTGTGTTGTTATAGTTTTTGTTGAAATCTGGACACTATATTCACAAGTTAAGTCTTTTTATAATGATGGACTCATGGTGCAAAGTGATTAATACAAAATGTGGTGTGTTGTGATAACTTAAACCAAGGTGTACCACTGGCTTTGCAATTGTATCTGTGATGCAAACTTACGTTCTATCGCACATTGAGATAGTGTAAATGTGTTTGTGCCAAGTATGGACAAGCATGAGAAATCTAAAAAAGCTATCGATTGCTTGCATGCACTTGCAGATGCAACTGGCCTAAATGACCAAGCAAGAGTTTCCGCAATGACCAGTGAGTGGGCGTTGGCAAATGGAAAGCAATGGAAAGACATTAACAAAGATGTCACCACAGAGATGGTCAAGGAAGCATGGCCAAATGTAGCTGAATTCTCTATCCGCAAGGGAAGATGGGAGTTGGATAAGTGTGTTGTGTCAGACATTCACACGCATGCCAAAGCTATATACCTTGCATGCACGGGGATTTACACACTAAACCATATAGATTGTCCCTTGGTTTACAAAGATGCTATACATCCAATTTGTTCAAAATGAGCCAGTGGACTTCAGCAGCAGAGCCCCCAATAAGATCTTAGTGGATATCTGAAGTGAGATAGTCACAATATCATGAGAGGTGCTAAGATATGCATTGGCTAACTCTGCTATGTAGACACATGACGTTGTGGAGGAATTGCAACACGGCTTCATACCTCCACACAGACGACGGGGAAAGGGGACTCAAGCAATAACAAAGAGTTACACAGATATATCAAGCTGCTCAGGTGTGAACTCCGTGAAATGGAGGAACGGGTTCAATGACAATCGATCATGACAATGATCGAGCATCCTAACACATTGCGGCCACCTCCAGCTTACACTTTGGATGCAGTGGACCCTTGCCCGGTTTGCGAACGCTTTTTCCATAGTTGGATTGGACACTACAGAATAGCTTGTGGCCACATGTATCATTTTCCATGTCTCATGCAAAACATGGTAAATATTCAAGGCTCCGATTGACGAGCTTATATATTCCATGTTCAAAATGGAGAAAGACTATCAACGCTTTTTGGCGGAAACTGCAAGGGAGAGAGACTCTATTTTGGATAATTTGAATTTATCTTTGTAAATTGTAAACATCTTAACCTGGAGTGGATTGTAGTGACTCTATGATCCTTGTATATGTCTCCCTTGCAATGATCATTGAAGCCTTGTAAAAGTTGTTGTGACTTTTTGATTGTTGGTAAATTGATCCGTGAAGGTTTGATAGTCTGCAAAGTTTATAAAGTCTCCCATTGGAATTGCAAACAAAATTTATGATACTTTTTTAATTCATAAATGACAATACTCATACTACCGTGTTAAATGACAATAAAATAAGAAATGTGGTATGTCACTTGGTCCACGGGCCACAAGCCACAAAAAAAGGGTTTACATGACATTCAATTGTATGAAGTGTTAACCTACAATGCTATCTATGTTTACATCGTTGCTCCGCAATGCCCTCCGTTGCCGAGTAGGAGGAAAATCATCCACCTCAAGGTTCGCATTCAATTAAAGCAAAGTACATCCACCAAGCTCACAGAACTCAAGTTCTTTGACTGACACCTCTTCCCCTTGCTCATGGTCATCTTCATTCAATCCACAGTCCATCATGGACTATTTTCTTCATGCCTTTTTGATTGAATATTGCTAAGTAGCCTGTGATTTCAATATAGTTAAACCAATTTCTCAGCTCGATCATTGAAAAGCCGATTAAAAATAGTTGAGTGTACATAGTTGTACGTACTCTAGTTTCTCTCGAAACTTGAATTGGCAGCAAATTGTGCAAGAACCTTATCGGTCGATTGATGCAATGTAGGTGTCAAAGCACCGTTCATGAGCCACAATCTCCATGCTGGTTGTTCCGGTGTAAGGTTTTTCTCAAACTTCAAATTGAAAAGGCCATCCTTTAACCTGTACTTTGCAAGGTCGATGACTGCTTAGGCTTGATCATCTGGATTTCTATAGAAATTACTTACCACATCATAGAAGTCTTCAATCACCTCCTCATCTAATTCAACACAATCCATGTTCTAGTACTTTGGATCAAGCATCTTGCTTATACCAATCCTGCAACACAATATTCAAGCTATGTGCATTGCAACCTCATTGCAACCAAACGTGTACAATCTAGGAAAGTGCTCCTCCAAGAGACGACCCACTGCTCTACAATTTTGGGCATTGTCCATTATCACTTGTACTACATTCTGGACACCAACTTGATGAATTGATTCTGTGATTATATCGGTTATATAACTCCTTTATTTTATCTCACCCGAGTTGTCAACCGATTTAATAAAGCACTCCCCTCGAGGACTAAATAGCATCACATTAATCAGTGGACTACGTTAGACATTTGACCATCCATCTGACTATAGTGCATCCTGTTTGATCAATTGATTTCAAGATCAATCTATCAACTTCTTTTTGGGTGTCTACAAAGAATTTATCCAAGAATTTTGTGCGCATTTGATGATATGATGGAGGGAAAAAACCAGCCCTATACTCACCGATCTTCTTCCATGCTTCCATGCTTCCATGACTCGTGTGACCGTCAACATAGAAGTGCATGTAAAATAGATAGCTTGTGCAAGAGAAGATTGTGCCTCTTCAAGAGAAGTTGATCGAAAGAGTTGCTCTATACTTACTTGCCTCATTCTATGCATTTCAAACTGGTACTCAGGCGATCCATCTTGAGTGCTAGCTCTTTGTGTGTGTGTGTTGGCCGGCATGGAGGGTGCACCAATATTTTGTTCACCTTGTGTTGAGGCAGCACTGCTTTGGTGCTCTAAAGCATAACGGCTTGGAGTTGGTATTCTAGGTTGCCTTGCATTGGCTACACCTCCTAACAACTCTCTCAAGCGTTTTGTAGCACTCTCACAACCTACACCATTACATCTGCCTCCATTAGACCTATTAGTTGTTCCATTCCCTGATCCAAGGAAGTGTTCCCTAATACGAGGCGCACCTCCTAATTTTTCTTTTCCACATAATTTGCAACGCCAACCTATAAATGACCTTACATTCTCAACAAATTGCCACTCAAGCCCTAACACCTTACCATTGATGGCCTTGCGCTTCCCTTTATTGGAAGCTCCATTGTTTGATACTTCATCACCAATCGATGGGCGACTGATGTTTTGAGAGCAAGCATTGGCATCCATGACAAGTTCACAAGCCATACATTCATACAATCGTAAAAATATTAGGTTTTTGAAAAACAATATTTAATTGAACAATTGTATAATAAAGTAAAATAATATGCATACAAACATAAAGCAAAAAGAAGTGAAAATTCAATTTCAAAAATAGAAATGGGCAGACAAGTATGCCAGTGTAGTGATCTGGAGCACTCCATTCCAACCATAGAAATGAGCCTCAGGCACTTTCATCATCTAACCCTTCACAAGGATGCTCCCTATCCAAACATGTTTCCAGACGGATAGACACCTGGGGAAGGTAACTAAACGTAACAAACAACTACGTCAATGTAGTGATAAGAAGCGGTCCATTCCAACCATAGAAATGAGCTCCAAACACTGGCACCATCTAAACCCTTCACGAGGATGCTCACTACCAAACCTATTTTCAGGTGGATAGACACCCAAGGGAGGTAAGTAAACGTGACAGACAAGTACGTCGGTGTAGTGATAAGGAGTGCTCCATTCTAGCTATGGAAATGAGCTCCAAGCACTAGCACCACCTAACCCCTTCACTAGGATGCTTCCCATCCAAACCTATTTCTAAACAGATAGAGGTAATTATACGTAATAAAACAATACGTAGGTGTAGTGATAAGGAGCGCTCCATTCTAGCCATAGAAATGAGCCCCAAGCACCTTGCACCACCTAAACCCTCCGCAAGGATGCTCCCTACCCAAACTTGTTTCTAGGCGGATAGACACCCAAGGGGAATTAAGTTGTATTTGTTTGTGATGTTAAAATAGGAATCAAAGCTACCTGAATGAAAACCAACACCTCAAGTAAGCCAACAAGTGTGCCAAAATGGACGAATGCAAGGATTGGACATCGTTTATATAGCCGCCTCCAAAAATGGGGAGCAAGAGGAGGATATAGTCGAGCCTGTCCGGCATGACAGCTTGCCCGTCGGGCCCCGCCGGGCTAGACAAAATGCCGGTCGGGCTAACAGGAAGGGCCGGTTCTAGCAGGTGCTTGTGAATTTGATGTTATTAACACTTTGCACTTCACATGAAGACGTGAATGAAATCTCCGTTCTTCATCTTTTGAGACCTTCTCCACGCAGGGTAGGATTTGTGATGTCCTCTCCTCTTGTATTCTCTAGGAGAATAGTTTTTTCTTTCATCGAAAGAGGAGGAAGGTGAAGAAGAAGGAGAAGAGGGTGACCTCTTTCTTGCCTTTTTCTTCCTTTTTTTCCTCTCTTCCCTTTCGGAATGACGAGGAGAAGGACTATGGGTTGACCGTTTCCTCTTGGGAAGAGTTGGCGATCGTTTAGACTGCCGTCTTCGTGGAGCCACATCTTCAAAAGAACTTAGTAATTTACTTCTTTCTCGTTCTTTGGATTCCTCCTCTCTTAAGGGAGAGAGTCTTCTTTTGGGAGTCTCATCACCTAAGCTCTCTCTCCTGTTGGAGAGGTAGGGAAATCCCGTAAGAATGAAGTTGTTGGATAACTTCGGCTTGCAATGCAGGGTTGCCCATAGCTTGTTGCAACCTAGTAACAAGATAATTAACAAACATGGGGGCATCATCATTAGCACCTTCATGTACAAAATCAAAGTTGTCAATATTCATTCTACTCTCTTGATTATTGCCAGCCATGCTAATTAAACTTATGTATAAATTACTTTGTGCTTTGGTACCCTCAAAGACCTTAGTCGCTACTCTTCTTTACCTTTGAAAAATAGTTCCCAAACAGCCACACCCATGGTTCAAAGATCGTTGATTGCAAAGACTAGTGGAGAGGGTCTAACATTGTTCGGTTGATTATGGTTTTGGTGAGCTTGCTAGTAGCTCAATAATGGTTAAGCCAAATGCAAGCCCCGAGAGACTCCATTATTAAGACTGTAGTTCCCAACGGTGTACCTCGAACTAAGTCCTTTTCAACCAAGATAATAGATCCGTGTCCCACTTACCCTATTGCAATGAACAGTATAATAGATCCATGTCCCACTTACCCAATCCTTTTCAACCAAGATAATAGATCCATGTCGCACTTACCCTATTGCAATGAACAGGTCCAACCTTTAATGGACAACTTAAGGACCTCTCTTCTTAAGCAAGAAAAGAGAAACCAATAGCTTTGATACCAATGTAATGAAAATGGTCTATGAACATTGAGAATAGTGAAATTAAGAGAACTGTAGTGAGCATTTTTATGAGACTACTTTGAGAACATAGAGGGTGAACTTAATTACAGGTAGCAACAAAACCATTATACTTAATTAACTTGAGAGAGTTAGCAGGGAATGAAGGTAGGGAAGAGGGAGAAGAAACATTCATATGAGAAAGAAATAGTTCCTCACTTATCATCACTCTTCTTCCTTAGCATAGCATAATAGCATAGTAATGAAGATGGAGAAGATGGCAAGCTTAAGCATTGAAGCATGGCTCTTGGTTGGATTTGCATTCCATAGCCAAGAGTTTTGGTGTATGCTCTCAATTTCTCAACAAGCTTTGAGAAGAAGATGGAGTTGTTGCACTTGGCACTTCACACAATGAGATATGTGTGTGTGTGTGTGTGTAGCAGTTCTAAATCTTTATATATATATACGCAAACGAACATTAACTGTTTACAGACCAACAATTCTAGAAAAGTACAATGGATTTTGTACAATAATCTATTTGCATTTGAAAATAAATTTTGTACAAGGTAATGAAGATAAAAAAATATAGCTCAGGAATCAGCAAACCCAAAGTCTGGGAATTTTTTCTTCACAATAAGAGATCCACCATTTGTTAAAAACAAAGCGTTTTACCTGCACCCATAGCCACAAGAAAACAATTCGTTAGCACGTGACTGTACGCAGGTGATGCTGGGCATCCCAGTTGTTATCCATGTCATCATAAAAAAAACATCGTTCTTAACTTGTATTTTGTTTGTTTTTTTTTTTTAAGTTACTTGGCTTTCTACCAATCTGATAAGGAAATTGATAAACCCCATAGAGCTGCTAAATATCTGATATATTTTTTGAAAAAAATGTTCTTTTACCGATCCTAAGATTTTAGGAGTATATTAGGGAGATTAAAAGAGTACTTCTTTCCTAGACAGATTGGAGAGAATTTCACACTCTAGAGTTATGCACGAGCAATCTCGAGCCAGATTTGAGTTTATTAAAGACCACCACTTTCTTGTATCTTATATGTGTGTGTGTGTGTGTGTGTGTGTGTGTGTGTGTGTGTGTGTGTGTGTGTGTGTGTGTGTGTGTGTGTGTGTGTGTGTGTGTGTGTGTGTGTGTGTGTGTAAAAAAATGAAACTGTTTGAAGAACCAATTTATAACCAAGCTGAGATATCCACCAAAAAAGCTTAAGTATTTACCAATAAACCAGAGAATCGCTCCTTTTTGTTTAGATATATGCTTCCTTAATCAAGAAGTAGCAATGTTATTATGTCATGTTCAACCTACTGCTACCCTAAGCCAGCTATAAATTGCATACCAAAAAGCACTAGACGACTCAGTCCCTTAGAGCAAGCTCAGACACCATCCGAGAAAGAAGTGATATAACAGTCTTAATCTAGGATAAATCTTAAGGGGAAAACAAATTTTATGATATTTCTACATGGTATCAAGCCACTTTTAAAACAACCCATATAGAAGCTTTTTGTTGTATATACAGCAAACTGGTAGGAAAAGACCAGTTAAAGTATACTTGAGCAAGAGGCGAGCCAACATTGGCAAGCACATTTTATTGAATACCCAAGGGTCCAACATACTATGGCCGGTAGAAATCAGTCCCTATGCTGAATTGGTGAACAGCAACCGGATACTTTCACTAACATACACCACTTGTGATGCACTATGGTAAAAAACCACAGAGTAAATATAAAACCAGTTATCTACCATAACCGGTATATGATACCACTTAGTTACTACACAATATCCGAATGTAGGGCTACAAATTTGACATCAATAATCAGTAACTTCAGAATAACCTTTTGTCGATTCAGTAAGAAAAAACAAATCAATCCAGGATTTGTTACCTTACCTAGAGCACTACAACACATCGGTATTACAACTTACCGAGGTAACAGAACCATCAGCTCACTGTTTTGTGTTTAATTATAAGTATACTTTCAAGCTTATTTTTTTGAATTACCCAAGGTCAAACAGCCTCAGCCAGCAGAAATCTGTCAATAGGCTGAATCAGTGATTAGCAAAGGAAACTTTCACTCATCTTCCCATCTTGTGCTATAATACGGAAAAAAAGAGCGAGTAAAACACACATATAATACCTACAAAGTATCATCCAATATGGCAACAAATCTGAAAACAGTCTTCAGTTTATTCAAAGTCTCTTTAGACAATTCCGAAACTTCGGTACCAGTACTATGAATTGAATCAGTCTGAGGTCAGCCAAAGTACATAGTGTACTCCAACCTCCTTAGTATTAAAGCTGACATAGGTCTCCGACCATTACTTGCTCACTGTTTTTGAGCTTTTTTTTATTTGTGAATTTCTGGCTCTATACAAAGACCAGCTCAACTATACATACATCAAGTAGCATTTTTTTAAAAAAATTGAATCATCACCAGCTAACCTCACCATTTCCAACCAAACATAATGCAGTCCGATCCTAAATCATGCCATATATTTAGACATGCTCAAGTCATATTATTCCTTAGCCGATAGGGTCAAACTTATCCCATCCAAAAAAAACTAGCTTACAGAACCAGGTTTATATTTCCCATTCCGCTTATTTCACGGACCTTTACATCATTAGTCGAAGAGAACCATAACTTGCATCATTCCCAAAGCAAACCAATATTACAACTCATCTTACACCCCATAAAACAGAAAGGTCAATATCTGGAACAGGGTTTATTTTTAAAAAAAACTAATTACTGGTTTTTTCACAGCTTCTCAAAACAGTTTCAGCATAGCTTCATAGTATTTTTAGACATTCTCGAGAGCAAGAAAGAATTTTTGTTTAACCTGTAGATTAGGAGACGAAGAAGCTTCCACAATCTCCTTCCCATTCTTTTTCGGCATGTTTGAGCACACAGTAGAAAATAGCTTCTAACCCACACAGTTTAGAATGCACGCACAGGTGAATACAGCACAATGCTAAGTGAGTAAGAGTACTCACTTTTTAAGAGGCATTTATATTTGCTGAAGCAAATCAGGAGCAGATCCGCCTCTAACTCGGACCAGCTACCACACTCGAGGGCGCCCATACAGGCCATATACTTCGGGATTATCCCCAGCAGAAGATCCGGTTGATCTAGACAAAGTCGCCCAAACACTTCGCTACTGCAATCACCTGCCAACTCAACCCTAGCAAAGGTAGTGGCGTGTTGCAGGAAGCCCGACACAAATGCAAAGAAGCTTTAAAATGCTACTGAGTGTATAGAGAGATTTTTTTTAAAATTCAAAGCAAGGTCAAGTCCTATAGTACCAAGTTACACTATGACAACCAACCAAAAAAACTTATGCGGTCGATACCCGGTTCGAAACCCCTTACGAGCTTTTTGTACCTAGCCCAGGTTGATCCCACAAACCCCGTAATCAATTCAACAGAACCTTACAATTAGCTTATGTCATGCAGCCATCCACTAGGACACAGTATACCTGCTATGATCTTAACGGTGTGCGATACACTACATATCCACAACACTTTTTGGTGATCATTTATCATTTCCAATTCTGTCTCGAAGTCAAAAGGTGGGTCTATAAAAGCCAGATGACATTTATACATAACCACGTCCAAGGTATCAGTATGGAGTAACTGTACTCGAGTTATTTACATATCAGTTTATTTGCTCCTCATGTGTATTTATCCAATAATGGCCTACAGTCGAGAACTGGTTTTTTCCATAGCAACAGCACACCTTTATCAATCAGGTGAATCTACTCAGAGAGCTACTTTCCGCAATTAGGAACCTCTGTTTCCCAAACTAAATGGTGGACATATCAGAACCGAGTGACTCGTGTAACCCTTTGGGGTCGCGAGCATTTTAGGAACAATATCAGATTGGCGACGGTAACTGAGGCTTTGGGCCTAGGGCCACAGTATTATTACATAGAACATTCATTGAAGCCAGGTTTTTCTGAGCGGTTATACCTGCTAACCCAATTCCTCCCACCTCATAAGATTTTTTTGTATTGTAGTTATGGTCATCTATTAAGAGGATATTTTAACAGTACTCCACGCACCCGGGAGTATGGATTAGTCTTGGCGACTCGTATCTTACCTTTAGCAAAGCGTCTAAACACCTGCTTTTACTGCGACCGCTGTTTGTGTGATCATGTAATGGGCGGTTTAATAGAGATGTAGATGAGGGGATCCCAAAATACTTATCAGTCAGGCCTCTTTTTGTCAAATTTAATAGAAGAGTCAGTTGAAAGACCTCATGTAATTTTGTGTGTGTGTGCGTGTGTGTGTGTGTGTGTGTGTGTGTGTGTGTGTGTGTGTGTGTGTGTGTGTGTGTGTGTGTGTGTGTGTGTGTGTGTGTGTGTGCGCGCGCACGCGCGTGTGCGTGGGAGAGTGTATATCTTGCAAGCAAGCCCCCTGCATGCTTGGGTCGACCCCCTCTTGTAGCTCATGCCTTATGCTTTGGCTCCTTCAAGCATAGCCAATCACAAGCCTCTGTCCATTCAAGCAATAGGGGTAGTCTTGGACAAGTGTTCTCCTTTCCCCTTTGAGAGAGAGGACTTGATAAATGCATAAACAGTTAATTTAATTAGCTAAATTGTCATTGGACCCCTCTCATTGCCATCCAATAGTCTTTACACAATGTGGGGGCGACTTAGCTAGGGCCTTAACATGTGTCCTATATGCCTCTTTGAGCAAAGGGTGCCCCTTGGGTGAATATCCCCTCCTTGTAGGGCTCGCCCCCTTCTTTGTAGGCATACCTTTTGACTTTCTACCCCTAAGCACCTTGGCCCCCTAGTTGCTTAAGCACCTCAAGCACCTTAGTCACCATGCATGGAAATAGCAAGAGCATGGCCTCTCTCTCTCTCTCTCTCTCTCTCTCTCTCTCTCTCTCTCTCTCTCTCTCTCCTCAAGGGCTCGCCCTCTCCTTGTAGGGGTTAACTTTGACCTTCAAGCACATACTTAGCTTAAGTTGCACCTTAGCTATCAAGCACTTCATGCATATTAATCATCAAGCACCTGAAGCATAGGCCTAGCTTAAACCTAATGTTTAAGGACTTTTACACTAACCATTGGAGGTCTTTAATGAAGCTAACTCTAAGGTCTTCCAAGCTCCATTATGCAAACATTGTTCTTCAGTATACCAACTCCTTGTGAGCCCTTGCTGAGATGGAACCATCTCCTTTTGGCCTCCTGTTGAGCTTGGCCTAAAAGCTCATATTTATGTTCCTTTCCCTTTTATTTCCCCATATTAAATTATCAGTTTAACATTAGAACATCATTTGGGTAAAGCTAGATATTAGGTTTTTTGACATTATGAATCTAAAATAAACCACAACAATGAAAAACAAGACCATCGCTCAATGGGTTCTTAACCTTGGTTGCAAGGTCATTGAGAAGAAGGTGATAACTTCACACCATGGGGTATCCCCATAGGACTTGGAGACTCCTTGGCTCAAATGTGGGAGTGAAGCTGCACCAAGTTCAAATCTAAACTTACCAAATGGCATGGAGCCTCCATCGGCCTTGGAGTCCCTTGGTTCAAAGGTGAGAGTGGATCTGCACCAAGTTCAAAACTAAACTTACCAAATGAAATTTCTAAAGTTGCAAGCCGAGTGATAGTCATCAATCACTACTTGGTCTCTTTTATAATCTTGTTCCTTTCCTATTAGAGAGTCCACCTAGCCCAAATTGAACAAATCTGCAAGAATTTTCTCAAGGTAGGGGATCCCTTCATCAAGAAGATTACAAAGGGCAATTGGGCAACATGTTGCCTAGCCTACAAACTCGTGGTTTCACCGATCAATACCCCCCATAAGGAATTGGCTATACTGGTCTCGATACAGTTTGAGAGATTCGGGTTGCTTGAGCACAAGAGTTGGAAATCTCTCCCTATAATGACTTATCTAGCCAGCGAACATAACACAATCAACTTTGGGTCAAACTTGCTTAGATCCTTATGAGCTACCTTGAATAGGTTTAGATACTCAAGATCAAACCCAGATACAGTCTCTATCTCCCTCAACCTCTCTAGACCCTAAGAGCCCAGTCGCTCGATGCATTAGTGGTATTAAGGAAATTAGTAATATGGATGGTTAGGAAAGTAGTCCCATTGAAAGCATGGGAATGGCAAAACTTAAGTCAAACTACTAAAAAAGAGTGAAAAGAGAATGTGCACTTGATGCTATAAATAAAGGGGGTGGATTTGTCGTTCGTTAGTCTTTCCAAAAAAACTCTTAATACAAGAGAAAAAGTTAGTATTAGTATTACTACGAGTTTTATGGGATGTGTCCCTTACATATTGCTAAAATGGAATGAGGAATGTGTGTCCACAATAAAGGAGTATTTTCTTAATCCCCGCAAGGTTCTTGTTGGTAGGGAGGGTTTAAGCTAACCACTCCCTTCCACTCCCACTCTCCTTTCAAGTTCCTTTCATGTTATTTGTCAACATACACTAGAAAGTCAATCTAAACAAAAAAAAATTGGGAATTCAAATGCAAAGACTTGTGTAAGTTATGCAGATGCAAAAGGGCAATAGAAGATATGGCCCACCTATTTTTGTGAACTATCCTATTCGTTTCTACGTTTTAAGGTGTAGGGAATGGTCATGCAAATGACCATTTCTTGAAGTAACGGGCGACCGACCATGTCATGCAGTGACCATTTCCTGTAATAACGGGCGACCAGAGGAGGCAACAATTCCTCTTAGGACAATCTGTAGGGATCTTCTCTCTTGCTTGGAATAGAATTAGGAACTTTCTGGGTGATTTGGAGGTAGAGGAACATTATTTTGTATGAAGCAGCTTAACAACCTACTGATCAGAAATTTATGTGCAGGACTGCAAACTATGCCAAAAAAAACCAAACAAATTAGGTATGCCTGCCAACACTTCCAAGTTTTCTACCAAGACTATTACCAAAAGAAAGAATTATTAATATACATTCTTGTAAACGGCATGGCTCAAAGCTGTGGACAGTATACAGGCAAAGTAGATACAAAGAAGACCTGGCAGCTTCTAAATTAGATGATCCACACTCATTTGCCTTGAGTTGTCACATCTCTCTTTTCAAAGAATGTGGGTGGCCTGCTGCCTCTGCATTTCAACCATCCATCTACACATTGATGAAGCTCAGACTTGTGCTCTGTACCATTGATGAAGCTTGCACTACTGCGGGCATAACTATTACTGCTTGTGCTCCATTGCTGGCATTCTGTCGCCGCCAATGTTGGTGTTGCTGGTATTCAATACCCATCTGGTTACAAATGCCAGCCACTGCTTTAAGCATAAACCCACTTTTAACAACCAGAAAAGAGAGAGAGAGAGAGAGAGAGAGAGAGAGAGAGAGAGAGAGAGAGAGAGAGAGAGATTATCCAATGGGCAAGTGTTGATGAAAAAGAGAAGGTGAGAAAAGAGCAAAGAAGCACAGATAATGGGTGTAAATTTTCCATAGAAGAAAGCTAGAAAAGAGAGAGGTGATAAGAGCAGTAGGTCAGAAGAAAGAATGTGAAGTAAAATCTTGAGTCCTGAAATTGGGCGTCAGCTGCCTAAGTTGACCTCTTTCGCAAAATCATAAGCCAACCCCCCCCCCCCCCCCCCCCCCCCCCCCCAAACACACACACCCTTCTGGCAATCAAGACACCAGCCATCTGTGATAATCTTTAATGCTCCTTTGAATCCATCACCTTATATGGTGTCCATGATCCCATAAAACTGACCTTCCATGTCGATTTTCCAGAGTCCTCTCTCACTGCTTCTCCGATGCTGACGTTACCGACGTCGTATCAAACCTGTATGCCTTGGTGCTATGTGTGTTGGAAGAGAAAGTAGAGCTAAAGCCAGAGGTTTCAACCATATTGGTCCCTACTACAGCAACGAAGGCTCCACTCTGCGTGTTGCCAATCATGGATTTCGGCATTGCATTCGAGCCTTCCTTATCTAGCCTTTCATACAAAAAGCTCAACACTTGTCGAATGGTTGGCCTTGCTTTGCCCTCTTTCTGAGTGCACATTTTCACAAGCTTCACAAGGCTTCTGAGCTCGTCGGGGTCATAATTGTCTTCAAGGTCTGGGTCTACCATCAATGGGACTTTGGTGTCTGTTGCCAGGTAAGGCTGCGACCATGAGACAAGGTTCCGGTTGTCTTGAACAGCCCCTCTTCCGGTGACGAGCTCGAGGAGCAGGACACCATAGCTGTATATGTCACTCTTCAAAGTGAGTTGTCTGGTGATTACATACTCTGGATCCAAATAGCCTGCATGCAAGTCAAACCAAAGGTTATTCAAAAGAGGATCGTACTGAAGACAACCATTGTGCATTAAATTTGTTGAGCTATGTGATGGCTTGTATATGAAGCTACTCTATATATAGCACGCAGGTGCTATATACAGAGTAGCTGCATATACAAGCCATCACATAGAGTAGCTTCGTATATAAGCTCAACGAAATTGAACAGTAAGTACTACTTGTTCACTGGCACTAAGATTGTCACCCAGTCCCTTTCTATGGCTCAACAGCCTTGAAATAGGATTGACACTGCTTTGTGGATACACATAGTGCTCCCACCAGGCGCGATTTTCTCGACCACAATGCAGCACAAGTATAGTCCTAGAAAGAACCATGTAGAGAAAAATACTCCTTGGCAGTCACATCCTCAGCTTTCGTCTTCGGCACATGCGCGCAGCAATATGTAAAAGTAGTACAAAAAGTTTGCTTGACCATATTTTACACCAATTTAGCATCAAAACTTCCATGCTTTTGAAGTTTTGAGCACCTATGTGAAGTAGTCTACCTCCATAGACAAAATTCCTGAAGGTGCCCTTGGATACCATGTGATGCAGTACCCAACCAGTAGGATGAAATGGACTAGCTCTGTTCTTTGCTTCTTAGCATCTCACCTATTCAAGACATGCAGCCTCTGCTACTGTTTCAATCAATACTCTCAATTTCACCTGTGTGCAAATGGAGCATCAAAAAATTCAGCAGGCCATGCACCTATCGCACTCACCTGGCGTACCACGGACATCTGTACTCATTTGCTCATATGGAGCTGTCGATGTGGGCGTCGGTGTAGCATGAGCAAGGCCAAAATCTGCAACCTGATAAAGAAAATTTAACAGCCTAATTATTCTCTTTTCGGTGTCATATAAAGTACTGTTGCTGGTGATGCCAACAAAAGTCAAACTATATCTACAATCAAAGTGTTAACCAAAATTAAGAAGTAGTTAAGGTTGCCCACAATCAAAAACTAATCGAAGTGGTTAAGGTTAAAAATTTACAGCCAAGCTTTGTATACAATCAAGTGTTTCCAAAAATCAGGAACCATAACATGCATGGTAATGGCACTATGCCCACTTGTTGATAAGGTCTTTATAGGTCCAATATTCAAACTCCCAGCACACCCAAGCAGTAATGCCTATCTCATCTCCGGTACACAGTATCGTGCAAAGTAGTTGGAGGATCAAGACAGTTACAAAAGTAGGTATATATTTCTATGAAAGTATCATCAAAAATTTTGGCTGATCTCCTGCAGAGCTTGTAGAGACAAACAACAAGTGTTCATCAATAATGTGGCTTGAAGTGAGGCGGCGCAAACCTTAGCCACAAAGTGCTGATCCAGAAGGATGTTACTTGACTTGATATCTCTGTGGCATAGCGGAGGATCACAAAAAAAGTGCAAGTATTCCTACAGCATCCAGAAAATTGTTGATAAGGAACATATCAAAGAGAGACCTGAGTCCATGACAGCATGAATTTATCCACATTCTCACCAATGCAGCAGCCACATCTATGGCTACTTGTATCCTTGTTCGCCAATCCAAGGGAGCTTTGCTGTGTCCAGCTGCAAAAACTGAAGACAATTAGATGCATCTATTGCATGGATAAGCACATCGATCGCATTCAGTAAGTGTCACTTGTGCAAATGATACCACATGCCGGGAATCCATTTTTGCTCGCATCGACTTCTAGCATGTACTTAAGCTAAAGGTTGTATTATCCAAACTTATAAGCAAGCAATTCGGTAATTTCTTCATATGATTTTCATCATGATGGGCTTGCAAATAGGACACGTCTTTCAGGTGAATGGCATGATGTGCAGCATTTTACCTAATCCCATATAGCAATATATGCAAGAGCAAATTCGAAATCCGACAAGGAAATTTGTAAGCCAGGGCTTCTCTTTACCTTGGAGATGCTCTTTCAGACTGCCATTCTCCATGTATTCGTAGACCAAAAACCTGACACACATGTAGCAAGTGATGACAGAAACTTGGTTACCCACGATTTCCTATCTCGCTGATGTTGCCATTCCAATTACGCATAGCACTACAATCTCGTACCTTTCCGTCTTTGTGATGCAGAAACCTCTCAGTGTGACAAGGTGCCTATGATGCAAGCGCCCGAGGAACTCCATCTCTTTACAAAACTCTTTTTCTCTCTGTCTTGAGACCCTGTACATCCTTTTCACAGCTGCTACAAGGCCATCATTAAAGTAAGCTTTATATACAGTTCCAAATCCACCCTTTCCAATTATGGTGCTGAAGTTGTCTGTTGCTTTCTGAATTTCAGAATAGTTAAATCGCCGAAATGTGGTCGAATCTGTCAAGCCAGTAAAATCACAATTTTAATTAGTGTAATTATTTCTTGCGGCAGACACGCAAGCCAAAAGTGGTGATTAAGGTGTAGATTAATGGTAATCTTTACCTCTGAGCCATTTTCTTAGAGGATTCTTGGGGCTTTGAAGGATATCTTTGCTCCAGGCAGGAACCCCTGCAACCTCCGTACACGGCTTCTCCAGCTGCTTTTTCTGTCTCTTGATGAGGAAGACCAGCAGCCACAACAAGAGCAGCGCAGAGACCGTGACAAGCACCCCTAAAACTGCAATCAAGGTCAGATGTGAAGCTGGCCCTGATGAAGCATTGCTGTGGTTGATGACACTGCTGGCATTGTGAGTCTTGTTGACATGGTTTTTAGCTGGAGGAGTTGAATGTGGGTACGGAGGTAGAGCCGGTAGAGTTATGGAAGGGTTGGATGGCAGAGTTGGAAGCGACACAGACGGACTTGAAGGTACCGAGGAATGAGAAGGAGCAGGGGAGGGGACGCTCGCCATGTCCGCAGCTATTGCCTTAAATCTGCATGTGCAAGAAATGCTTTTGTCATGGGGGTTGGTGTAAGAGGTGGCGCTGGAACTCTACAGGGAGAATAGCCAACTTGAACAACAGATTAGAGCCCAAGCTTAGCTGGCATGTAAGGACCAACCCACATGCTATCAACTGTTGAAGCGTTTGATTCTACTAAAGCACATTGCAATTGAAGCTTTTGATGGCCTGCTTCTGCTAAAGCTTACTCCATCAACTCTGTTTGTAGCACAGCAATAATAATAAGGCTAGTAGAATTTCTCCTCCAAAGCCTTTGTCACTACAAGAGCTACATTACCCGAAGGCACAGCTTTGCCTGTGAAGCTCAAGGTGTGCTTGCATGCCCAGTACAGCTGATGCAAAAGGCTGAGTGATCAGCTTCTCAAGTAAAGCCTTGGGGAAAAAGAAGCTAAGGCATGTAATTGTGCAATGTCCAGTATAAGCATTCAGTTCATAGCGTTGGGCAGCACAATTTGCAAGAGAAAGCTTACCTGATGAGGCAAAATTGGAGGTGGATATAATGGTTGTAGCATTCACTACCTTGTAAAGGACCAGAAGGATGGAGAGGGGGACAATGAATGTGTCTCTACGAATAAAATTTCTTTACTGAGCTGATTGTGTGCAAAACGGAAATGGGAAATTGGAATGTGTGTGTGAGAGGATTTTTTTTGGGGGGGTTGGGGTTGAGCAATTGGGGGGGCTTCAGCAGGTGAGCTCTAATTAAGAGAAGAGAATGTAAATGGATACGGAGTGTGGGTGTGCAGCCATAGCCAGAAACATACCTGCCAGCTCAGGCCTGGTAAAACCTTGGTATATGCAAGCCAACAGTGAGTGAGAGTGGGTGCACTTGCAATTGCATTGACCTTGCTTGCT
Organism: Adiantum capillus-veneris; assembly: GCF_014529385.1. Lineage (NCBI taxonomy): Eukaryota > Viridiplantae > Streptophyta > Polypodiopsida > Polypodiales > Pteridaceae > Adiantum > Adiantum capillus-veneris. Next base: position 60,211,744 of record NC_140940.1, on the reverse strand, counting down.
GGCATTAAACCCATGGGGGGAGTCTAGGGTTTCACCTTACCATACAAATTCACAATACAATAGTGTAGATGAATATGATATCTTGTAGTATGTACTGCTGCTCCTGCTGCCCACCCCACTTTTCAGGGTTGAGGTTTTGGTCCTTGTCCATTACTCCTACTCATTCAAACGATTCAATTGTGATGAGGGCTGATGGCCATGGCCCATCACCCATGAGCTTTTAATGCTAGCAAAGATCAAAAGTGTTAAGGGGGGCACATGTAAGAGAGACAAATAGAAAGTAGAGAGAGAGAGAAGGAGATAATTGAATCCTTCGAATTCTTAAAAATATTTGTGTGCGTGTGTATGGACAAATTCGCATTCCAGTCTCCAGAATCCAAAACCGTGTGTGTGTGTGCACGCTGCGAAAGAGAGAGAGAGAGAGAGAGAGAGAGAGAGAGAGAAATTAGGTAGCAAACGTGTGTGAGAGAGAGACTGTTAAGAGAACATTAGAGAACGTGTTGTGTGTGTGTGAGAGAGAGAAAGAGAGAGAGAGAGACTAGAACATTAGAGAACGTGGTGTGTGTGTGTGTGTGTGTGTGTGAGAGAGAGAGAGAGAGATCTAGGTATCGTGGAGGGATAAAGGAGGCAGAACAGCTTGGAGACCTTGGGCAATGGGAGTCGTGACATTGGAGACACAAAACGAAGCTTGAGGGACCTTGAGGAGAGAGAGATGTTGGGAAAATGGGCGAAGAGAGAGAGAGAGCGAGAGAGAGCGCAAATTCGCAATTCAATTGTCTCAACTGTGAAAGTGTGTCTCAATTGTATCGATAATCGAAGGTAGAAGAACCCTGACGCAATGCAATGGAGTCGTTGAGCAGATGGGCGCATTGGGCGGGACTAGGGACAAGACCGCTGCTGGAGGAGTCCTGGACCTGAAGTACGTATCTAGAGAGAAGAGAGAGAAAAAGAGCGAGTGCACTGGTATGTCATCGCACAGTGCGCCCTGGCCCATTTGGCCACCCACATAACACGCTCCTCTCTGCGAGTGACAGATAATAGGAAGTGCACGCCATTGGCTAGGAAGAAAGGGGGGGAGGGGGGGGGGGGGGGGGGGGGGGGGGGGGGGGGGGGGGGGGCTCGTTGATAACTAACATGGGTCCAACTCAGGGGATCAACGGAGGGGGAAGATCAGCCGTTGATCGCGTGGGTAGTTTTATAAAAAATTGAGGTTTCCTATTGCGCGTCCCGCCCTTCGACTCCACGACCTCCCACTCCGCACTCCACAGCCTTATCCACCTGCACTATCGCGTATTGCTGAATACAATGCGACTTTGCGTAATGAAAAGCTTTGCCTCCCCTATTGCGTCGATCCGACGGTCCAAATCGCGCGCGATGTCGTCCACTCGCCTCTGTCGTTGATCCCGCAGGTTGGACCCCGTGTTATTTATAAACCGGGGGGGGGGGGGGGCGGGGCAACTTTGAATATATTCGAGAATCTAGCAAGCCTTAAAGTAATGATGCCTTCCGTCATGCGCCCTCCATCTATTGTCGATTCTGAGCAAGAATCCTACCGAGCAGTCGACGGATGGCCCCCATGTCAGCTCTCAAAATCAATATAGACTGCAAGCCAATTATGCCACTCCCGATCAGTGCACATAATGCAACGAGCTGTAAACACGTTAGCATCTGGAATTTTAAGTGTGTTCGCCAATGATATTTATCCAGGTCAGTGGCTAGAATTGATGTCACCTCGGTGCACGGAATATTTTGTTATTGTATGCACTATCGGTTGCTCTACAGTCTTGTCACCTTAGCAACTGGAACCAGCTAAGTTGGCCCCCTCCCCCCGACTTGTGACGGTAAGGAATGGTCATGCAGTGACCATTCCCTGAAAAACATGCTCCCACCCTCTGTCGATCGCCATGTGGTCGCCCATTATTTCAGGGAATGATCACTGCACAACTATTCCCTACACCATCACAACTAGAATGCTCCCACCATGGCTCCCGTCCTCTGTCGATCACCATGTGGTCATCCATTATTTCAAGGATGATCACTGCACAACCCTTCCCTACACCATCACAACCAGGCCTGGAAATTGAAGGGTGCCCTTGTCCTTCCTAGGGAAGGGGAATTCCCTTAGTTGGCCTTCGGAGAAAAAGGGCCATCATACACTTTGCCCGTCATCATGCAAGGCAAAAATGCACCAACCCATCACTCGATACCCCTTAATTCTCTTGCTCCTATGAAATATTCACTTGCTTTTGGTGTATCTTTTATTGTTCCATACTTAGGTATTCTTTAATTAAATTCGATGGTTAGTAAATTTTAGTATATTGGTATATTATACTTTAGCTCTGTTTGCTCCTCTTGCCCCCAAAAGCATCACCATTAGTTTTCATGTCTCTCTCTCTCTCTCTCTCTCTCTCTCTCTCTCTCACACACACACACACACACACACACACATCTTGAGAGCACTCACTTTAGCCAACATGTGCCACAAGAAGAGTATGCAAGAGTGTGCAAGTTTGAGGGACATTTGTGAGGTGAGGCCCTCTGAGAAAAGGAAGAGGAGGGAGGCAATTCAACGAGGTAAGGCCCTCTAAGAGGAAGAAAGAGGAATGTGTCTTGGTCAATGCCTATTGCAACAAAGGCATGGATGACATGATCCAAGAGTTTGTGCAAGGGTTGAGGGGCTAAGATGTGGTTCGAGATTCTCTTGGCATATAGTGGCCCTTCAACGGGCATGCTCCTACTTGCATGCTATAACTGCAAGTAGGAGAGAGGGCAGTGTGTGGCGCAAACAGAGAAAGAATTGTACATAGAAAGTGTTCATCTCTAATGTGAAGCCATGAAGAGGCCAGAAATGCATAGAGAGAGAGAGAGAGAGAGAGAGGTCGTGACTTGTTTCCATGAGCCTCAATGCTATCTCCTCATTTCCTTTAAAAGAAACATGCCCAAACTCAACCGTAGTCACACATGCACTAGAGGCTAGGACATTAGAGAAGCTTAGAGGTCGTTAGATTCTAGAATCATCATGCACGTTGCACACATCACAAGTCTGGTTGCATCAGACTTTGCATTGCAAAGCATCTACATCCGTATAAAAAGCATAACTAGTGAGCTGCCACTCTCAAATCTTGTCACATTTTGATTTTTTGAAGGTCTTCATTAAAAATAACATATTAAAAGTGTTATCTCTTCTTTGATTTAGGTGGTGGGATTCAAATTTTAATAAATTTGAACTTATATTTTACCACCTTAGAGCTTAGGCTTTTTTTTTTCCTAATATATAAGCAATGCTCAATAGGAGCTATTTATATTAAAGAAGAAAAACACTAGAAGTGTCTTGGCTTTTATATGGACCCGCAACCCACCAGTATAGACCATGAAAACCCCATGTGCATCACATGTCACAAGGAGCATAAACACCATAAAGACTAGGATCTTACAAACAATATATTTGGACACAGATCCTGAGCAGTGGATGCCACCACATTGAGGTCCTTGCCACCCCACCCCAACATGTCCAATGGATAGGAAGACAAAACGACACATGGCAGCAAATTATAATCTATCGAAGAAACTTCCTACCACCACAAAGCTCAAACTAAAACGAGTCAATCCTGAATGCAGCACATCCCAGCTACATCTTAGAACTTAGGCTCATGTTTTAACTAAGCAACCTTCTACTTTGAATTTTTTTGGGCTATTCTATAGAATTTATCTTTGAAGGGCATTTTCAAAACTTGCCCTTCCTAGTGAAGGCTTATTTTCAAAGGACCCGTCTATTGGGAAGGGGCCTCTAAACAGCATGCTCTTCATCGGGAAGGCCTATCACAAAAGTGCCATGCATGTGCAGGGCTAGACCCCTAAGGAAGGGTGGGAAGGGTTGCAATTTCCAGCACTGATCACAACTAGAATGCAAGAAACTCCCATGGAAGCAATACACTCATATATCTCAAGTTTGTAGTGTGAACTTCTCCATTGAAAATGAACTAGAGTGCCATGATTATTTTGCAAGGGCACTTTAATTCATGAACATTCGTGAAGTGTTGTAAGTTACGATGTAAATATGGTATACAAGTTTTTCGCACTCTTGAAATTGTGATGATGCTCTTACACTAAGCAATTATTTGTAATGCTTCGGCGTTTGTTGGTGATGATGGTCCTCTGGCTGCTCTGCTTCAATCTATGAGCATGGGCATGTCTAATGTATTTTTTTGGCATGTCTAATACACTATCACTCACAAATGTGAGTTTTGCAACAACCAAAAAAAAAAAAGATGTGTAAAGGTGCATTGTAATTAACGTTTTCAAGATACTTGTGGTTACTAGCGATAAATACTGAGTGTATAGACCGCATAGAGTAGTCATCTTAAACCATATCACCATTGTATTCAAACCTTTTTTTCTTCTACCAGAACTCACATTATGTGAGAGATAATATTAACCATAATCAAAAAGTACAAGACTAGCTTTGCCACTAAACATGCACTCATGAGACTCAAAAACTACAACCAATCCATCGGGCTTTACAAGGAACACGAACCTAACAATAAAACTCACAGCTTATACAATAAATGTCGAAAATCACCTACTAGCAAGAAACAAAGATGGAGTAGGATGTCTGCCACCAATCCAGCACAACTCCTACTACCCGCCTCCACGGACGAAGCTAGCAACAAGGAAATCCTCAGACCCAATAGCAAGCCACCGGTGCCACCAATTCCGACGCCCGCTGTCACCGAGCATCGACATTGCCGGAAGCCATCCCAAAGAACATCGACAAACTCCACCAACCGGACCAATAAAAGACATGAGCGCAACATCCGACGAGCAGAATGAAATCGAAATCAATAGGCCTTAAGGAGGCCAAGCCCTTTCCTGAATGCAAGAAGCATCTGCAACCACTGATCTCCCACACGTGTAGGCCATCGGTCACACTAGGCAGCAGAGGGCCAAACCTTGAGCTCGAATAATAAACTGACCTCAAACCCCAACCAACTGGAAGGTCCACCCACAACCGCAACAAACTTTTATTGCCAAACCCAAAGAACCTCTTGGTAGATGGGTACCTTTATAAAGGATAGTGGTTGGACAGAGAGTCAAGAGTTCAAATTTCCTCTGGTCTCAGAGTGGTGTCAAAGCTAAATAGGGCCGTGTAGCTATTTTCTGCAAAGGCATGCATGGCACCTCTCTGATTCAAGCTCTCGACAAGGAGGATGAAGCGTATGTAGGACCGCTTAGCAGATGGAGGTGCTCCTATTGACCTGCATCATCTCAAGAGCCAGCGAGTTCGGTAGGCTTGCGCTAGGGAGAGGAGGAGGTTTTGACTAAGGAGCTCCTACTCGCAACCCCTATGGTGCACACATCAAGATTCAACTCTCTCTCTCTCTCTCTCTCTCTCTCTCTCTCTCTCTCTCTCTCTCTCTCTCTCTCTCTCTCTCTCTCTCTCTCTCTTTGCTTGAACTCCTAATAGCACCATAGCTCACAAGGTTCTCATACTGGCGCCCAAGGCCACCCACAAAAGCCCCATTGTTCTAAAAAGAAAGCATACTAGGAAGGGTGCCCATGGTATACCCCCCATCCCCCTTCTCTCTTCAAGGGTACATTCGGCAAGCTATCGAGTGAAGGTAGCCGAGGCAATTGAAGGCAAAGTGAAGCTCTTGAATTTTGATAAATTTAAAGAAATTTTAGAGAAATTGGAGTGTTTTCAAAAGCATATATTGATTCAATATTAAAAGCGGCAATTTCCAACTATCCAAAATGGATTTTACCACGGGTTGTGTCGTTTGCAGAGGCGTTTGCAAGGAGGGCAATCTATTCAATGGGGGACCTCTACTCAGGGTATGATCAATTTCAACTTGTAATTGAAATCAGAGATTTGACAACCATGAGGACACCTTTAGGTTTGGTAAGAATATGTACCTTGCCGCCGCAGGGAGCAAGCAACTTGGTTGCACATATGATAAATGGGATGAATAAGGTCTTACGTGACTTTACAATGTCACGTAAGACCTCAAATCACAATGTCATTCATTAATGATTTGCCTATCAAAGGATGTGAAGAATGCGCAAAAGATGAAGCTTTGGACCTCAAGGGGTGCCGTAGGTTTGTGGCAAATCACATAAATGATTGTGATAAAATTTTGTCTAGGTTCGAGGAAGTGAATCTGTGTGGGCCATATGGTAGGAAGCAACAAAGGTAGATGCCATCCAAAGAATGAAAGAAACATGCACCAGTCTCACTGAGGTTAGAAGGTTCCTGGGAGCATGTGTCTTTTATGTTATTTAGATTCCATGTTATGCACATGTAGTTGATCTTCTCTATCAATTGCTTAGAAAGAATCACAAGTTTAAATGGACAGATGCACAATGTAAATGCCATGAAAAAGCTAAAGGAGTTGCTCCAATCAGCACCAACTTTGAGAAAGGTAGACTATGAGCGTAAAAGGCCAAGTGATAATAGACACCTGTACTACAAGAATTGGATGGGCAATAGGGCAAGATAATGAAGAAGGACACATGTATGTGGTGAGGTTTGGAGCAAAGGAACTAAGTGCTTGCCAAAGAAACTATCCACAGATAAAGAGAGTGTTATGGGGTATGGTCACAGCCTTGCAAAATGAGAAAGAGTATCTAAGCGGTGCATGTGTGGTTGTAGAAATAGATTGTCTACCACTTCCTGGGATGATTACAAGCTACTTGACACCAGACATTGCTATGTTGCAGTGGATTGCCTACATTAAGTCCTTAAATTCCAAGTTTAAGCACATTGCAAGTAAAGACAATATAATGGAAAATATGCTATCAAGGGCAAGATATGAAGATGAGTCACAGATGATTGATGAGGGAGATGATGTGGGCACAAAGTTCTATTCTATCTCTCATGTCAAAGGTAACATTGTCTGCATGTCTAATCCACTTGATTTGTTCTTGAAAGAGCTTTATGAAGGTGATTGGCTTCTTATTGAAAGCTACTTGAGTACTCTAACAAAACAGGATGATTGTTTTGAACAAGAATTCAAGAGGATACGCAAGAAAGCATATGGGTACTTTTAAGGATGGTTAGTTGTGGAAACATAATAAACAAACGGGGCTCTTAGCTGACTTTCCCGAAGAGGATTTAAAACACTAGATTCAGTCCTCAAAATTCCCGCTTTGGAGCACTATGGCCAGAATCAAGCCCAGAGACACAATTGGAAGTGTACCTACATTTATAATTTTCACCTTGTTTACTGGTTGCATATCTTGGATGAAGCGTAGAGCACCATTCTTCTTTGGAACTGTGACCCACTCATTTGAGTATGGAGCACAAGAAGGCTCCAAAATCCACATTTTGATCTTTTCATTCAATAGCTCTACTAACTTTGGCAAATGAACCTTTGGAACCAAAATAGGCCATAGATTCCAAGGTACATGAGGCATTGTAAAAATTACCATAGGAGATAAAATAGAAGGATCAACACATCCTACATGTGGCTCAAATGCAAAAGCCTTAACATGCTTTGAAAGCATTTATTTGAAGCTCTTTGTCTCCTCCTGTGTTAAAAACTCCTCACGGCCAATCTGCAACTCTTGAAAAGACTCCTTTGTGAAGGTGTGCCAATCTTTTTAGGATTCCTCAAACTTGGTTGCAAAGAAGCTTGCTCAATCTTTTCCCTGTTGTTGGGTGGTAAGGGTGAAGCTATTGGTTTCACCTTCTTTGCTACACTCTTGTATTTAATTTCAACATGGACTACTGGGCTAGTTTTTTGCTTGAAACATATAGTAGCCCGCACCCAGTGACTTCTAGAATAGTGGCTCCTAGGATTGCCTTGAAATTCTTCCCCATCATCAACAAATTTCACTTGTCTTACCTTCCAAGAAGATTGGTAGCATCCTACCATAGATTCATCACCTTCTTTAGCTTGAACTTGTTCTCCTTGTGCCTTCACAGTATCGCTTTCAACTTGTGGGCGAATAGCCTCTCCAAGTCTTTGCATCTTTCGCTTGATGATGCCAATAATTTCTTCATGGAATTCATGTTTGGCCATGCCAAGCACCTCCCCCAAAGTAAACTCAACCTTGTTGTTCAAAATCCTCTCTTCTACAACTTTCTTCAAGTTTGTAGCAAGCTCAATGTCAAATTGTAGTTTGTAAGCTGGTCCTCTTGGCTTACCTTTTGTTGGCTCCTTCTTCTTCCTTGTTGTAGACTCCTCCATGGTCTTCTGGTGAATGTGGCTTTTGTGTTGGTGGCGCTCACGAAGGTGTTGCATCATTCCTTCCTCCACTTTTTGTAGCTCTTTTTGAAGGCCCTTCATCACCATTTTCACGCCTACGCTTTTCTTCTACAATAGCTTCATGGCTTTGACAGTTTGTAATGTAGGCATGCAAGGACATTGAGACCACTGGATCACTCCAATCTATTTCTAGACGTATACAATCACCTGCTTTATGTAGAATCTCTTTTGTAAGATTTTCTTTTTTGCTAGCTCCATGACATTTGGCCAAAGTCTACCATGGTGATCATTCACCTCTTGATCACTAAGATGCTCAATTTTCACTCCATAAGTAGCTGCCTCAATTGAAGAGGTGGCATGGTTAGCTTCCATATCTTCAACTAAGGTTTGCATTCTCCCCTTGCCAAAGTTAGTTCTCAAGGAAAGACCTATCTCTCTTAAGTGGATTTTACCATCCTTAAAAACACACAACATATTTTCTTAAAGCATCATTAAAACTATCACAATCCCTTCTTAAACACAAGGAGTCACACCCTTTGAGCAAAGATTTTCGAGCGAACACAAAACTGAGTGAGTTTTTATAGATAAAGGTTGCAAGAGAATAAATAAAAGAGATAGATTTCTTGAACCCATTCATCTATGCATGGGTATGTAAAATCTCTTGAACATGCTCAAAGAAAACTCTACTTTTCCCTTCTGAAAGTGGGTGCTTGTGATGCTCTAGGTGTAGAACACATCATGTCACTTCAAATTTGTCTTGAGGAATGCAATAATAGATGACAACGGGGCATGTTTCAATACACTCTAGCATTTTCTTGTAGTGAACACACATGAACGAGCCCGACTCTTTGGTTATCAAATCCTTCAGAACCAATCTTCATAGCCTTCCATGCCACTAAGATTCAGTAAACATGCATGTCCCAGGTGATAGTAAGGACAATCAAGATTGGCACAATGAAGATGACCAGCACATCTACTAATGCTCACTACTCCAGAGAAGTTGTCATTGTTCTTTCTTGTCACATGCTTTGTCCATGGATGACTATCATATTTTTTCTCCATTCCAGTCATGGAAGATATATTTGTTGAAGGTGGCAACTCATATGCAGCAAACCTATCATAGTAGTTAGGAAGTTCTTGTACAAAAGAAATTTCCTCCACCTAGAAAGGTCAGCTTGCAGGTTTCTTTTTGTAGGAGTAATGCCCTAATCAAGTCCAGAACACTTTTTGATGACTTTCTAGTTTTAGTAATATCCCCTATGTCAAGATCTATTGGTGTTGATCTAGAACCTAGTTTTTCAGATTACTATGTAGATTCACCCAAAAAAACCTTATATAACTCACTAACCACATGGTGGAAAACATACACATATTCTCCTTCGGTATTTTGCAATGGTTCAAGATTTTTTTGGACACCAGACAATGTAAGTGGAAGATTGGAAAATTCCTTGCCAGTCAAGTGAAAGTGTTCTCAAACTAGTTGTACTTTTATCTCTTGTCCGGAGTTATCAAAGAGCAAAACAAGCTTTTGACCATGGCGAGGGCCAAAAATGGTTACATGCCGACTCATCGGTACTCTTTTTTTTAATGGTACTTTGCATGAGAATGGATGTTGCACTTTTTTGTGAATACTTGTACCAATGCCAAGGGGACTGTGACCTCAAAAGGAAATCACAGTTTCGAATGTGACGTGAGATCTATTCTGATGTAAAGTATGTTCATATACAAGTCTCAAGTTCAGTACTTTGTAAAATCTTTTTACACAGTAGCCTTAATAAAAGTCCCAAAAAGGAAATAATACTCTAGTAGAGCATATAGATAAACTCTCAATTCTTTTGGATTTTTCTGTTGAGAAGCTTATAGGCTGGTCAGATAGTGTTCGAGAAAAGTGTGTCTCAGCTTAGCCTTGAGCTGGTTAATAAATCAAAATAGCCTACTGAAGAGAGGGAAATAATGAGAAATTCGTTTGGAAAATTCAAAAAAATATAATTAAATTGTTAAAAAAACCAGTTTCTAAAACAATTCCTTTTTTAATATTCCCGTAAAAAGAATTTTGTATGTTTGGGAAATTGATTTTCCTCAAGCGTCGACAACTCGTGTGAACCACCCAGCTACTCAAGTTGTGTCTTGGTGTGAACTGCCCAACCCTACTCACCCACCTACTCATGAGCATTGTCGCACATGAGCAAAATCAGGGGTTTGTGTGCTCATTTTAGGGATAGCTTAGGGATGTCGATAATATCAAGTTTCTAATCTTGCACATCTATGCCACGCACAGTGATTTAGTGAGGTCATCTCAAAATGCTCGGTATTATTGGCTACAGAGAACCTCCTAATCTCTCAAATGGGCATTGCTTATGTTAGTGCCGCTCAATCTACGCTAAGGTGAGTGCCACTAATTATACCCTATAGAGTTAGTGCCACTCAATTTGCACTATAGAGGTTAGAGCTCCACTCAACATGTTCAACAATTCTGAAGATATGGTCAACTTGCGTAGGTAAGCAACAACAAATGACGGCTTCCCTACAAACCCTCATGTAGAAATCCGCGCCGACGTGGTCTCTTTCAAAGAGACATTGACCATGTGAAATTTTTTTGTTTCCAAGATTGCAAAATAATCCTTGCTGTAAAGTAATCCTATAGACAAAAAGAACCAGGCTGTAGCCTTGCGTTGTGGTCTCTTGCAAAGAGATATGCTTTCTGATCCTTCCAAAAAAAAGCAAACTAGTCTTGTTGCACATTAATCCTATAGAAATCCAGCCACCTCGATGTGGCTCTTTCAAAGAGATATTCACAATATGATTTTTTTTGCTTTCAAGGTTTCAAAATAATCAAAACAGGCTTGCAGTAAAGAAATCCTATTGAAACAAGGTGAAAGTTCACTATGGCCTACATAAGGCTATGAGAAGAATTTAATAAATAAAAGGTTTCTTTGTCAGAGAAAACAAGAAAGTGACACTAATTTTCTAAAACATTTGTTATCATGATAAAATATTATGGTTTTCAAAAAAATGTAATAATAAATTATTGGGGAAATTACCATAATACCCCTCTAATTTGTGGAAATTCCCAAAATACCCCTCAAATTCTTGAAATACCCTTGTATCTATTTTATTTGGATTGTTCATGATTTCCTAATCTTTATTCTTTTTTGACAATGGAGATCCATTTTTGAGTGCTTAGCATGTAATTTGTCACAAATTACCTCCCAAAAAAAGACAATTATGTCCAAAAATAATGAAGCAATTCATCTCCAAAGCCTACATAACCAACTCAGATTCTAGTTTTAGTATCTTCTTATCTTTGGATAAATTTACTCTCACAACTAGGGTTATTTTAGGAATTTTGGAAAATTTGAAGGGCATTTTGGAATTTATGACAAGATATGTGGGGTACATTGGGAATTCTTTAAAATTTGAAGGGTATTTTGGGAATTTCCACAAATTAGAGGGGTATTTTGGTAATTTTTCCTAAATTATTTAAATTAAATATATTCCAAAAACATAAAAAATAATGTATGAAAAACCACTTAGAGACATTGTAGCGAATTGAGGGGAAAAAAAAAATGAAAGAGGACAAGAATTTGCGAGTGTGACCCAATACTCAATGGCCCTCTTTAAAGAAAGAGGTACACAAATGTCAACACCTCTCACAAAGACTTAGGAGAAATATTATAAAAGAAAGATTTTTTCCATGTGGTAGTAATCCACAAGCTTTATCCAATGGTCCACAATTGCACCAAAAATCCAACCTTATACTAAGGACTCCTTATGTAGTCCAAAAAAATTGAACCAGGCTAGCTGCATAGTAACCCTGTAGAAAGTCGTGCCATCGCGGTCTTGTTCAAAGAGCTGATATTTGCAGTATGATTTTTTGTGCTTTCAAGATTGCAAAATGATTGTATAGAAAGTAGTGTAGGCAAGGTTTCTTTCAAAGAGGTTATTTATGCCATCTACAAATGCATGAATTTATGTAGGTGAACGGTCATGGCTTCTATCATGGGCGAGGGAGAACTCATTTGAGTGTGATATAGCAAATTAAGAGATGGACGAGGGGTTGATTTATGCACAAAAAAATATAATGAAACACACTGTTTTGACTTGGGTAGCTTTGTTAACCTTAAAGAGCTAAGAAAATTGTGTTGATCTGTAGAAAATTTAATTGATCTTTGCTAAGCTTAATGAAGCTCACCGTGTTGACACTATCTTATTAGCTTTCTTGACCTGACTAAGAGGTCCTTTTCCAAGCAGCTCAAAATTTCTCGTGTCAACATGGGCAGTTTCATGCCTTGATGCTTTGATACTCTGTTTCTATTGAATTGAAATTGCTTGTGTTTCTACCGGCATTTTCTATATAAAATCTCATTGGAATAAATTTATTTTAGCAAGATTCAAATATTATGGCCTTATATAAGATTCATTTTCTATAAAATCTTATTGGAATATAAAATCTTATTGGAATAAATTTATTCTAGCAAGATTCAAATTTTATGGCCTTATAACTTCTCCCCAAAATTGTTTTCATTGTTAGTAATATACTAGTTTTAAGTAAATTTTATTTAGGAAGATTTAAAGATCAAGGCCTTCCTACTTCTCTTCAAAATGTCCGTGTTGACACGGGCAGTTTCGAACATTAAATGAAGCTTTCAATTTTATTGTTTTGTGGCTCAGATATCCTCTCCATAATTGTTCGTGTCTACACATACATTTTCAAGCAGCTAGTTTTGATCAATTCTAGAACTTAATTTTTCAATTATATCAGATGAATGCATGTTTCTAAAATTAAGAGTTTTGTTTTATTAGAGGACGATCAACTGGCAGTAGAGGTAAAGAAAATTCACACACCCATGTTAGAGGGGAGTCTAGTGATATTGTGAGCTCTGTTACTGCATCCAATATTTCCAGCTCAGAGTGGGAAGTTACCCCTGAAGAAGATGAACTGGAGAGCCAAGAAGATGTGTCACTTGAGTCCTTGCATGGCATAGACCTGTTCCAAATGAAGCTTATATTTTTATGGAGGTGGTTCGATATGTTGCAAGGCCCGAGGTAGAGCAAACAACTGATGTTGCTACAAAAAAAAACTTTATATGAAAACAAGAAAAGATATTATTCAAAATACTAGAATACATAGTTGTTTCTCTTATCCTTTGACACCTTTTTGTAGGTTCATTCCATATGCTCAGGTGAGGGTCCTTCGGGATGATGTCTCACTGACTTGAAATCTGCATTCGCTCAAGAGGGCTACATGCAAGAGAAAGGGGCATTTATTGTCTCCATATGGACATTTCAGAAGGAGGAGACTGATGTCACAGGTATGCTTCAATTGTAACATGCTTGATTGTTTTTGTTCTTGATGTCTATTTGCACGGGTCTTGTTTTTAACATATCCAGATGATATCAAAATAGAGTGGGATGATCATTGGAAAGAAATCAATGAGAAGCTTGAAAAGGAAATAGAAGAGAGACTAGATTTGCAATCCATGTCGAATTAGATGCTTACGTACGTATGGGACGGCAACCACTGAACTATTGCTTGAATTGCGGCCATTAGAGAGTTCTTCTTGACAATCAAGGAAAAGAATTGCAGGGTTCTAAGCACAGTTATTGATTCTTCAAAGGTCTGAGAGATTGCACTTCTTTTGGAATTACAATGGATGAATTTGTAAGTTTGGCATGGTTTCAAGTTTGTATGCTCCGATCATGAGATGAGTGTGCTCATAATGCTTTTTGTCTTAATTTCTTTGTAGCATGAATAATCATGCACTTGTTACAACTGTTTTGGAGATGAGTTGGTGAATTTTTCTAATATCTGTAAATCTAACCACAAAACATACTTAGAAGGATTGCCAGATAAAGACAAAAAAAACGTCACTATGACTAGACGATGTTGGAAAACAAGCAAACTGGAACACCTCTATAGCGATTCCACCCAAGAGCATTGAAAGAGCACTACAAGAACACAAAAATATTTGGGAAACCCCTTTGAAACACCACAAATCCAACAAGAGTAGTCCCCTTGGGAATTTACTGGCCGTCGCCCACCCGAGAGACTATGTCACAAAGAAGGAAGAAACCTGTTCCAGTAGAAAAGCCAAGGAGGAGACAGAAACTGAGACTGCAGAAGAAATTGACTGGGATGCAGATACAGACCATTACAAGAAATCTTCAAAAAGGAGTCAGGTTCCTAAGGTGAGAAGAGGCAAAAAATGATGCTGATCGACATGATTAAACCTCTTCATTGAAAATTTATTTTCCAGTGTTCAAGGGTGGGAAGAAAGATGACCCGGATGTTCATATCAAAGCCTTTGAACAGTATGCTGAGCTGAAAAACATTGATGAAGATGACTAGGGGGAATACTTTCCTCAAACATTAAAGGAGGCAGCAAGGAAATGGTACTATCATTACCCAGGTTGCCAACTCAGATCATATAAAAAACTACTCAAAGCTTTCCGACTAGAATATTCAGATAACAGAGGAGATGAGATACCCTCTGTGAACTAGATAAGATAAAGCAAAGAAAATTATTAGTCAGAAGTTATGTTGAGAAAATCAAGGAACTGACTAGGCAGCTACAGGAACCACCATCAGAAAAACGATTGTGGGCATGGTTTTTAAATGGTTTCCACAGTAAGAAGCTTAGGGAACAAGAGGTGCCTGTACTAACAAAGAAATTTAATAATCTCATGCAGCGAGCCCTGAAGCTGGAACAACAGGCTAAGAAGGAAATGAGTCATAAGAAGAGGAGGTCCAATGGTAGCAATACTTCTACTGAGAATTCTGATTCCAGTAAGACCTCAAGTAGTTCTGAAAGCAGCTCGGATGAGAAGAGCAAAGACAAGGCTAAGAAGGGGTCTTGGTCTAGAAAGATTGATGAGATGGCCCAACAGATTGTTGAAATCAGCCAGAAATTAGCCAGATCAGACAACCAGTAAGAAGAGTGGAAACCTGGTGTTCAAAGTGTAAATCCAAAGATCATGTTTCCAATGAATGTCCACAGTGTACTTACCGCAAAGATTACGGCCATCTATGGAACAACTGTGGCATTTGCATTCATCATTTTAAGAAGGGGAAATATTTGTCTGTGGTGGAATTTACCAATGCTGAACCAGTAAAAGTGGAGACTACCAGTGTACTCCAAGAAGAGAAATCAGGTATCAATGATGCTGGTACAGGGTGCGACAGATACCAAGGGGGTACTGGCCATGGCCGAGGTCATGGTAATTTCCAGAGTTGAAGTTTGAATTTCTATACTTGTGGTAAGTATGGGCATTTTGTGGCTCAGTGTCTAGAAACACCTGTTATTACAGCGGCTACTAAGGCAAAAGCCCTAGAACTAGTTCCTGTACGAGCAGTTACATGCAGCAAAGGGGTAGTTATTGAGGAAATCCTAACCCAGCGAAACCAATCAATCCTAAAAGTAGCAAATGGGCTCAACAGAGAGAGGTGTGGAAAGCCAAGGGTAAAGAAAAGGTGGTTGATGAATGGGAGGAGAAGAGAGAATTGGTGGCAAAAATCACAGAGGATTTAGCCAAGAAGCTGCGACAGAATCTGTGACAGAATTTAGAAACTCACGGTGGAGTTAGAGGACATTAGAAAAACTCTGCCTGAAGCAGCGAATTTCATTAGTCAGCAAAGGAAGGCTGAGGCGGAAGCTAGAACGGTTGACTTGGCTGGTGTCAAAGATGATGAAGTGCCGGTGATCCAAGTAGATTATAAAGTTAGAAAATAGTGGGAGCCACTATCTGGTGTCATACTGGATGGAGGAGCAGGGGTACATCCTGGGGGCACATCTTCAGAAAAGGATGGGAATTACAAATCTGAAACCTGCACCTTTCAAAGTTTGAATCGCTAACCATCGAGTAGTGCAGGCAATGGGTATGATAGAAGGTATGCAGATAAGAGTGTGCAAGGAAAATTTCAAAACTAGCTTCCTAGTATTAGACGTGCAAGGCACGTATGGGATGCTATTGGGGCGCCCATGGTTGCGAACGACACAGGCTATTCATGACTATGTTAATCAAACTCTGACAATACAAGGTGCCAGTAGCAGAATTCAGATTCAGACGAACAACACTAGAAGTTGGATAAAGGAGCTGAGACCTGAAGAGATTTTACAGAAGTATAAGGTGAAGAAAATTGAGAGAATGCTGGTAGCAATGAATATTTTTCCATTAACCGCGATAGATCTCAACGCAGGGTTACTAGACAAAGATCAGGCTAAAAAGCAAAAGAAGAAATTTCTAGACCAATTCACTGAGCAGAACTTTGGAGAACAGCCAGTTCTGCTAACTGGAAGGCCAAAAGAACCCGTTAATTCCAATATACCAGTGGATTCTGAACAAATACACTTGGAAGAAGTTATTGAAAATCAGAATAGCAGTTCAAAGCTCAAGGGACCATCCTGGGATTACGCTGAGGAGTCAACCAAGTGAAAAGGCGGAGGGCCTAACTGGTTACTTCCAAATGATCAAGAAATAGAGGAATGGAATTTAGGTTATGAGGAAAATCCTAGATTGATCAAAGTCAACAGACATCTGAATCCTAAGATGGAAGAGAAGGTTCGACATATGTTCCAGTAGTACAAGGATGTGTTCGCATGGGAACATACTAATCTTAAAGGAGTAGATCCAGAAGTATGTCAGCATCAAATACCATTGAAACCAGATGCTAGACCAGTACGACTGCAGCGATACCGAATGAATCCAAATTACACTAAGAAGGTCAAGGAAGAGATTGATAAACTTCTAAAGGTTGGGTTCATTATTCAAGTATCTAGTAGTGACTGGTTGTTCCCTATTTTGGTGGTACGCAAGAAAAACGGAAAGCTTAGAGTGTGTGTGGATTATAGGAAGCTGAATGCTCAAACAATTAAGGATCCCTTTCCATTACCCTTCATGGATATGTTGCTTGATGAAATTGCAGGATATGAGATGTATAGCTTTATGGTTATAGTGGCTATAACCAATTACAGATTGCTCCTGAAGATCGGAGTAAAACCACTTTTATTACTGAGTGGGGAGCATTCATGTATTTGGTAATGCCATTTGGTCTTTGCAACGCACCAACCACTTTTCAACAACGTATGATGGAAATATCCAGTGAATTCCTTCACTGATTTCTTGCCATATTTATGGATGATTTTACTATATATTCAATGGAGGAGAAGCATTTACTTTTTCTTGAAATGGTTTTCCAGCGTTGTGAGGAAAAGCGGATCTGTTTGAACCCATTCAAATCTATTTTCTTGGTCTAGAAAGGACAACTACTAGGACATGTAGTGTCCAGGAATGATATAGAAATGGCCAATGACAAGATCCAGTGTGTCCAACACGCCAAGGCGCCTCATAATGTGTTAGAGTTAAGCTTTTTCTTGGGGTATATCAATTTTTATCAACAATTTGTGCACAAGTTTGCTTCCTAGGCATTACCTTTGTATGAACTTACAAAGAAGACCAGCAAATTCAGTTGGACTGGTGAATGTGAGGAGAGTTTTTAGAATTTAAAGAATGCTATTATTAGTAAGCCATTTCTTCAACAACCAAATTGGGATGTCATTTTTCATGTACATGTCAATGCTTCAGGACTGGCGATGCGATGGGAGCAATACTGGCTCAGCTAGAAGGAAGAACTGATTATTGAATATATACTTTGCCAGTCATCACAGGTTCAGTCAGGCTGAACAAGGGTATACAACTACTAAAAGAGAAGCCTTAGGGATGGTTTTTAGTGCTATCAAATTCAGACATTATTTGCTGGACAAGCTATTTCATTTTTACGTGGATTTCCAGGCCTTATTATTTCTAATTAATAAAGTCATTATTCAAGGCAGACTGATACACTGGATGATGTTCCTAATGAAATTTGAATTTTGTATTTTCCATAAGCTCGAAAAAAACCATTGTGGTGCTGATTTCCTGTCCAGGAGTACGGATGGCTACTCTGAGGTGTCTTTAAGAGACGAGCTAGTGGATGCATAACTATTTCAGTTAACAGCGGTAGAATCAACTGATCCAAAATTGTATGAGGTATATCAGTTTCTTTCTAAGGGAGGATTCCCAAATAACTGGACTCAAAATCAGAAGAAGGCTCTAATTATTAAGAGTCTGAAGTTCACCATCATTGGTAGATCACTTTACAGATTAGGAGTCAATGGGGTTCTTCGCAGATGTGTGCCTATGAAGGGATGAATGCAAGTTATTTCAGAGGCACATAATGGGGATTCTGGGGGAGATTTTTCTACTGATATCACTTCCAAAAAGATTCTGCAGGCTGGTTTGTGGTGGCAGACTCTTTTGTAAAACTTGTGATATATGCCAAAGAATGGGCTGACCCACGACAACAGATATGACTCCTCTCACACCGGTTCAGTCACTGGGTGTTTTTATGAAATGGGGTCTAGATTTGATGGGTCCCTTCAAGAAAATTACTCCAAGGAAGAATAGGTATATATTGATGGCCACTTGTTATGTGACCAAATGGGTAGAAGCTAAGGCTCTTCCCGACAACACAACAAAATCCACTGCTATGTTTCTATTTGAAAATATTGTTTGTTGATATAGATGTCCTATGGACATTGTGTCAGACCAGGGTATGCATTTTATCAATGACACTATGGATATTCTCATGGATATGCTT
Organism: Adiantum capillus-veneris; assembly: GCF_014529385.1. Taxonomy (NCBI): domain Eukaryota; kingdom Viridiplantae; phylum Streptophyta; class Polypodiopsida; order Polypodiales; family Pteridaceae; genus Adiantum; species Adiantum capillus-veneris. The sequence continues at coordinate 60,192,901 of NC_140940.1, read as the reverse complement.
TTAGCCAAGCATCAGAAATCAACACCATATTATCCTAGATGCAATGGGTAATCCAAAAGCAGTAACAAGACTGTCAAGACTATTCTCACTAGATTGTGTAAAAAGAGACACACCAGTGGGATTTGAAACTTCAAACTGCTCTCTGGGCATATCGAACAGCTTATAAGGTCACCACAGGATTGACACCATTTAGAATGGTGTATGGCACCAAAGTTGTTGTGCCTATGGAATTTGTCATACCCAGTCTCAGGATGGCAGTCAAGTATGGGTTAGATTTTAATCACAATCTGAAACAGAGACTAGAGGAGTTAACACAACTGGATGAGTTAAGGCAGAGGGCTATGCTGGAATAGGAAATTGTTCAGCAAAGAAGGAAACACTGGCATGACAGATAAACCAAAGTCAGTGAGTTTCAGAAAGGAGATTTGGTTCTGCTATATCAATCAAAGCTAGGCCCTAAAAAACCAAACTTAAATATAGCTTGGGCAGGTCCATACGAAGTTGATTGGGTATTCTCCAATGGCACAACAAGATTGAAAGATTTATCTGGATTACTGTTGCCAGGGGTATATATTGGGTCCAAAATCAAGCTCTATTATTCAGAAGACAGAGAGACTTCGAGGAATAAGGGTATTGGTAGTCTAGGAACTGAGGATCATGAAATTCCAGAATCAGCTATTTTAAGCCTTTTTCATGTACAGCCAGTTCCAGAGCCAGTCAAAAGGTCAGAAAAGTCTCAGTACGACAACACCATGGCAGTACCAAAATCAGTAAAGCGTCAAAACCAATATCAGCTTTTATGGGAAAAAGGGTCAGTTGGACTATTAGTGGTAATCATTTTAGAGAAGATGGAGAGGATTAGCCAATACATGTGTGCCACATCATTTGTGGTGCACATGACTCTAAGAACGGTAAGTAGTGGAGCTTTTATGGTGCGAACGCATATAATAGTAAGGCGAGTAGGAAAATACCTCGTAAATCTCCTGCGCGACATCTGCCTAATGTTATCCATTCGCCATTGCCAAGCTCTGAAGTTTCATCACTACAACCACAAACTTCTTCGTCTGAGGAAAATGCTGATTGTTGTCTATCTTTACCAGCCACACCAGGATACGGATCTGAAGCTTCAATTAAGTCCTCTTCTTCTCCCTCTACTGATTCATCGTCTTCACGGTGTATGGGTAGGAAGAAAATGTCGAAAAGGATGCAAGAGACTATAGAGGAAACCCAAGCACTTATTGTTGTTGCAAAAGCTTCTCTTCCACTTATCCCTCACAATAAATACAGCGGTATGTGTTTACTAAGCAAGCCGAGGCATTACCCCGATTGTGGGATTTTCATGTGGTTGTGCAAGCTAAAAAAAAAGAGTTTGACACAACTATCATTAGACAGGTTCTTGATTCCTTCAATGTGGAGGATGGAAGTGCTATGGTCTATGGTAGGAAAGTGTCGGTAACACCTGAAAATATTGCTTTTGCATTCAAGATGCCAAATGAGCCAAAGCCATCTGTAGCAACAGCAGAACAGATCAATGCACCTCTGAAAGAAGATAATGCTACTAAGAAGAAACGCAAAGCCAGTGCGCAAGGGGTTCCAGTAGTAGGTCTGGACATTCCTGCTGCTTACTGCTTTGTAGCTGAAGCTGTGAGTCTCAAAAACAACCCAACTTATGTGTCAAAAAAACTATTTGCTATGTTATTGACAAAAAGATTGGACGCCACAGTTCCAATAAATCTATGTTTGATTCTATCACATAATGTGCTTCAGCAAACTGCTAAGTTTATGTCCAAATTGTTTTCAAAGCTTGGTATGTTTGGCAGTTCCTTTACTGCGAAACTTCTCCAGACACTCATGACCAGTTAAGGATGGCTTGGAGCCAGAAGCCCTTTCCGGTAACTAAAAATGTGGATTTATCATCAGATGAAGAAGCCCCAGATAACTAGTTAGCTCTCCCTGGACAAAAGAGGAAAGCCACGCAAGAGGAGGCTGGCAGTTCTAAAAGACCAAAAACTACATTGACCAAAAGTCGTGCTTTCCTTAGACAGCTGGAAAGTCAGGTCAAAACAGTGTTTGTTGAAAAGACTCTAGTAGACCAGACTTTAGCTGACCAGTCCGAACAACCTCTCGTCCAGACCACTAGTGGAATCATCCAGTCAGGGAAAATTTTAGCGACCACCAGTGCAGGAAAAGACCAGTCAGATAGGACCAGTGCTGAGCAGCCAGTGGGTCAGACTGATAAGGAAAAAGGACCAACACCTTCGAGTCCACTTGGTAAGGTTTCCATCCCTTACAGTGAAGCGGCTCTGCATTTAACCAAGAAGGACCAATTACGACAGCTGCAGACTCATCCTCTCAAAGGACGTCTACTCCTGCACAAATCTGATTATGCTACACTACCATATATGGCTCCTATCACAGTTTACGAGCGAGTTGCCTGTGACCCAGCCATAGTGAATGATGGCTGTTCCGTACTTATTCAGTCATCCTGGAACACTATTGTGAATGCTATAGGACAAATGTTGGATGCCTCAGTGTCAAATGATGAATTGACCAAGTTAAAGGCTAAACTGAGGGAAATTGAGTAGCAAGTTGAAAAGCTGGAGCAGGAAAGAGGAGCACAGTCCCTGCGGTACAGTGTCCTTGAAAATCAATCGGCTAGGACCATTTAGCACTTAGAAGTTAAGTTGTCCAAGATGGAGTCTAAGATGTGGACGCTTAGGGAAGAAAAGGTGACAGATTTGAAACCATGCTGCAAATGAAGAGAGTTGATTTCAACTCATTGCTGACTAGCCACACTGCCTTGAAAGCCACTTTAACTGAAAGATATATCTATAATAATTTGGCTAAGATACTGAATCCAGAGGGGAATGCTGTTTTCAATATAGATAATCTAAGAGCGCTTATGAAAACAATGCAGAGTGATTTGTAGGATAAACTTTCTGAATACAATAGTGCTTTGGAAAATTAAGTTATCCTGGATTATATTGAACAACAGAATAACCTCGATGAGGATGATGATAAAGCAGCAGAAGAGGAAGAGAAGGAGGATGAACCAGAAGAAATGGATGATGATGATGACTCTCCTCTATCTACACCTTCAGGATCTAGATTCTGGTGTTGGTGGAGCAAGGGCCACAGGAGGAAATCAGCCCAATATAGACCAGCCAGACCAGTATGAGGGTCAGCAGTTGGGTGATCAACAGGCTAGAGATCAACAACCCAGCAACACTGGGAATTTGCCAGTGCACCAGTCACAACACAGTTTGGATGAGGTGTGCCAACTACCTGAGCATCCTAGCAGAATTCGTTTGCTAGAAAGAGTACCTAAATGGGTACTAAACTTTGATGACAAACTAGCTAGTCCATACTGGTAGTGGCAGTCTATTGTAAACTGTCATTCCCTAACCATCGAATTAGAGCTCCTGCTGGGGAACATGCCAACCTATAAATGTATAAAGGACGTCAGAGGTCAATTAAAAGAAGTTTTACTGCAAATGCAAATTGCTAGGAGAGTTCTGGATCGAAGGGTACAAGCTATTCTTGAAGATCAGGCTAACACTAGTAAAGGGCCTTCAACTCAAATGATAGTGGGAGAACAAGCAAATGCTCTCCGAAGACTGTTTCAGCTGGTTAGAGTAACTAGAAAGATGATGCAGCAGGAGAACTAAGCTGTCCTCAATTTTCTAGATTTGTACCCGATTCTCCAGTCCTCCTGTATGCTTTACTAGCTAGAGAAGCTGAGCTGCCTAGGTTTTTCCCAGCACTGTATCCTCAACACCCAGAACCAGTAGATCGGCTCACATACTACAATATTATTGATGATCTTTGGTATTGGTATGAGCGATCCACTGTCAAATGGAAAACCTGGCAAACACTGCTCAATGATGCTCTTCAATTAAATGATCCTGGGGAACTAAAGGAGGAGATACAAAGGATTAAGCTGTGTATGGGAATGGAAAATTCATCTTAGAGGTCTCACCAAGATCACAAACCAGTTACTGCAACTTAATGTGGAGTCCTCTAAAATCCTTGAAAAGGGTGTTACGGATAAACCAGGCCTGGGACCACAGTATAGAGAGATGGCTGAAATTCTCTTTGAAGCTAGGAATAAAACAAATCAGCCTCTTCCAGAAGGATGGATCCATACAGCTTCACATTGTCACAAATTGACTAGAACTCGTCTAACAAAAGGCAAACGCACGCTCTATGATCCCGACACCAAAACTTATCATCCTCTCATGTATTGAAATGACTACAGAAAGGCGGGATCAACTTGAGCAGGAGGCCATTTACAGACTTATCCATAAGGACAATGCTGTCACTGGGACTTCTGAAAAACCAACATGACCAAAGGGCAAGAGGAAGCGGGTTCAGTGGAAGGATACTGGGTAGTTCCATCTCAGAATCCCATGGTGGAATTTTCCAGCCGTTCTCAAAATCAAACGGTGGATTTTTCTAGCCAATTTTAGAATCAGACGGTGGATTTTCCCAGTAACGTGTTGGAATTTCTTTAGTTGGACACCCTTGGAATTACAACTATAGGTGTGTGAAGCACTCAACAAGCATGAAGTATGGTATAAAGCTAGCAATACCAGGAGAGTTAGCAACTTCAGAAGAGTACTACCATGAGGAACATAGGCCAACTCATGAGGAACATCGGCCAACCGAGCAAGCAGTCAAAGAGGTTCCTCACCACCTCAGAAGAATCGATGGTGGATTTTTTTCAAAAATTTTGGAGTCTTGCCAAAATTCAAGAAAGGAGGGAAGTATGTAGACGACAGAGATAGTCTCAACAGGCGGAAACTGTCTCCTGGATGGAAGCCGAACAGTGGATTACCACGGCGGTTACCACAGTAACCTCAAGAGGCTATAAATAGGACCCATTACATTGTAATCGGGCTGATTTTACTTTTGGGCTGCTTGTACTCTTGACTTCTTACTCCTAGTCTCTTGGTTCTAGTGTTCGAAGCTATCTTGAGTTACAATCTCTTCATTTGTAATTCTACTCTATAATCATTACTATAGTAATCAATTGGGCTTCAGTCAGTTATACCTTGTACTCGTTCTCCATAAACTCTGAATCTGAACCTGAAACACTTTTCCAATCATTCAGTCTGTTTCTAGTCCCAGTAAAGTATTTCAGTTCAGTTAACTATTCCAATTCAGGTTCCATATTCCATTCCAATTTCAATGACTGAACTGGCGACTTCCAGTAGCTGTAAATTTTAACACTGGAATCAGCTATCTAAAGAGAGCAGCTCCAATTCCAATCATGGAATTTTTGCAATCAATGACATTTTCAAGGTAAAGAGATTCTTGACCAAGTCTTTAAATAGTTTATGCACTAAAGCATGATCTTGGGAAGAGTTATTGTGTTGTAATACCATTCTCACTTCCATGCATGGTTTGAGTTCCAAGATCCCTATGAACGTGCTTAATTCATGGATTCAAGCATGGTCATGCGACCGCATCATAATTTGGGTATGGTCATGTGATCAAGGATGCTAACTAGTCCTATGATCAAGCATGCTATTGAAAAACTATTTCTACAAGGATGGCCTTGATATTAAACAACTATCAGTACATGGATAGTCTCGGGACCATGTTCATTTTGTGAATTTAGGCATGGCCATGTAGCCATGCACAATTTTGGACAACTGCTTCCACAAGTATGGTCTTGGGACCATGCTCACTTAGTGAATTTGGGCATGATCATGTGACCAAATTTGGACATGGTCATTTGGCCACCACCCATGACCAAGCATCCTTTTCAATAATTTGGGCATGTTCATGTGACCAAGATTGCTAACATAGTCCCATAACCAAGCATGCTATTAAACAATTGTTACTACAAGGATGGTCTTAGGATCGTGCTCACTTTATGAATTTTGCCATGGTCATGTGACCAAGATTGCCAACATAGTCCCATAACCAAGCATGCTATTAAACAACTGTTACTACAAGTATGGTCTTAGGATCGTGCTTACTTTGTGAATTTTGCCATGGTCATGCAGCCAAGCATGCTTTTGAACAACTACTACTACAAGGATGGTCTTGGGACCATGCTAACTTTGTGAATTTGAGCATGGTCCTATGATGAACCATGATAATATAGTCCCATTACCAAGCATGCCTTTCAACAACTAATACTACAAGGATGGTATTATGACCATACTCACTTTGTGAATTTGGGCATTGTCATGAGACCAACAACCATGATAGCATAGTTCCATGACCAATCTCACTTCCATGTATTTAGATATAGTATGGAAAATCAAATCCAATTAATAGCCATTACTTTATGAAGTATGTCAATCTTGCTTGTTACAAATCTTTAGAACTTTTCTCTTAATTGCTTGTTTTTTGTGAGATACTATCTAATGAACACACTATATTGAAACTTATATTGCATCTTTTTTTTCCCTCTCACAGATTGAAGGATGCCACTCAAAAGAAATCTTAATACTCCAACTAGTATTGATTTGGTTAGCAGTGTCCCTACGTGTTGGTACATAGATGCCTTTGATGTGGAGGGGAACCCATTACCACAATTTCCTCTTTTTGTAAGAAATAACAAGGGAGACAAAGAATTTGAAGACCTTGGACAATTCAAGAGTGTTGGCATTTCATGGCTGGACTCTAATCTAAAAGGTAAATTCTTAGATATCACAGTGGTTGGAGGAAAGTCCTTTCATATTGGATCAAGCTCTTATGCAATGTATCATATGGTAGTAGACAAGAATGATACATCGTTTACTAGAGGATGGAATCTTGAAGTGGATAACAACTTTGAAGTTTGTTGTGAGTCTCTTCAAATGGCGACATTTGAGATGCAGAGCTGGAAATTGGATAAGCCTAGTGGAAAATCAACCAGCTCTTCTAGGAAGTCAAAGAAAGAAGCTTTGATGGATGTCACATTAGAAACTTGTACTTTAGATGCAAGTACATCATAATCCACAAAGACTAAATCTTTGCTATCAAATCCAAAGCTTTTGAGCAATCATGTGGAGAAGGAAAAAGATTCTCTCATTGGTGAGCTAGAGAAGTACAAATATTTCTTTCCATTAGGATTGTATAAGGAGTTTGAAATTCTTGTTGTGAGATGTTGTCAAGCACTCGAGCATGTTATCTGTCGTGCTCTAAATGCCACAAAGATTCAACTAGCTTTGGAAGTGGTTTGCAAAGAAGGCAAACAATCCTTGCTCTTGTGCATACTTGATTCCTATTATGTTTGTCAAGGATAACAAGGGTAAAGCTAAACCAGTTCCATTGGAACAAATTGAATCTAAAGAGGTTAAGATTCAAGAGTATGACTACTAGATTATTGATGGCCACCACTCTATAACCAATGCAAAGAATCTTGTAACAAAAGAGCCGAGTCGATATATTTGCTCCACTTGAAATCTATGTATAGACATCTAAAGTCTCGAATACTTGTTGATGCTCCTATAGAGGCTACAGTGGCCATCTCTAGAATGGCCAATCTTGAAGCTTAGGTGTTATTTACAAAGCAACCCTACAGTGAATTGCTTAAGCATTTAAGGGCCCAGTGCAAGCATTACAATAAACCATGAAGACCACCTTCTGGACATCTAAAGGGACATTCAACTTGAGCAAACTAGGATGTGAGTTATCATTTGAATTTTTTGCTAAATTTATTTTATTTTTTGGTGATGATTGTTGAATCTTAGTTGATGATAGTTTGTCTTCCCTTTCTTTGTACATGAATTTATTACAACTATAAAGATATCCATGGGGAGTAATTTTGCACAAAAGAAATCACACATGATTGCTTGTTGAAAGGATGCCTTTGATACATGGTTGGTTATTATTAAATTTATTGAGAGAGGACAATTGCAAGGAAAGGAATCTAATCCTTCACATTTTAGGCATTTTGATGATGTTCAAATTCTTTAAGAAAAGCTCAACAAAGGATCCTTAGTGCTTTATAAGGACTCAAGTGATGTGGCTAACATAGATGTGGAGGATTAGGTGACACAAAGAAAGAAAGAAATAGTGCTACAAGAAAAATTAGTTGGTGAGTTTAATGAAGCTAACATTTCCAAAACGATTGCAGATTGAAAGAAATTGATTGCTACCATCTATAACATCACCTACGATATTTGTCAAAAGATATTGAACAAATGTATTCCATGGGTAAAGATGCAGCTTCAAATTGGAGTTTGCAAGATTGAGTTTCCCTTGGATATACAATAGTACATAAGATGGATTGTTAAAAGTAGACAAGAGGAAAATGTTTTAGATGATGTTCCTTGAAAAATTCCAATTGTTAGTCTAGAGATGGAAGGTGAATCCTTTTTATCTCGTTTATTCAATAATGGGCTTCCTGTGGGATTATGTGTCTTGGATAGCACATATGGTTATGTATGAGACTTGCAATGGACCGTTGATAAATTTTCTAGCCCATAGGATGTGTTTTGGCAATCACTAGTAAGCCAACATTACATCAATATGTATTTCTTGCCTTCTTAAAGATTGCATAAGTTTTTCAGCTACAAGTCTACAAGATGCTTTGAAGGCTACATCCATTGGGTGATATAAAATGTTCATAGGTGCCATTCATTTTGTCAATAATGAATCATGCATTGGAGAAATAGTGTGCTTGTATATGTAAGCAAAGCAAGCACATTCAAAGGGTTTGATACTTTTACTACCACAGGTGGTCCGACATTAGATGTAGGTCAAACAAGAATTGAATATGACAAAGTGAAGACAATGGAAGCCTTAGCTTATCTCCAAGAGAAGAAGGGCACAATCATAAGAAGATGCATCAATCTCTATTGTTTGTAAGGAGGAATGGTGATTGCTACGTATAGTGCTAGCTTTATAGCAAAGCATGGATTGTGTAAAAAAACAAAGGTTATTTGTCTTGTCCACCATAGTGTCAAGGAGACAAAAAGATTACATGCTGAGCTATTTTCATTTACCAAATTAGATGAAATAAAAAATGGGCAAATTTTCCAGAAGAGAAACCTAAAGCTGTAGACCCAGAACAAGTAAGAGCTATAGATGAAGTTATTGAGGCTTCAACACTCGAGCATGCAAAAACTACTTTAGCTGATATACAAGGAGCCTTAAAGCCATTTGATCCAAAATTATGGATGGAAAGATTCTTTGCTAAGGAGAGGCAAATTTACAATTGATGTTTGTGGATGTTGCTTAAAAGACATGGAAGGACCTTATTTTCCATACTAAATGTAATTATATTTTCTTTATAATAGCATAGGCTTCTTTTGTTTGCTTTTGAAATATTTAGGATTTGTTTCGGGTACTGCAATGCTTTCAATGCATACAAGAGATTTGTTACAAGTGTTTTTTAGTCTTAAGCACATTAAAACTGATTCAATTTTATGTAAATTTCAAGTGATTTTGATCTTTATGTATACGTAGAACTATACTCCAAGGACATTAGTAGGATGGTTGTGCTCTACATACATGGAAATTGGAAGATTAAAGAACTCTAAGCATGGTCCTATGACCATCCTTCGTGTACAAAGTACTATATTCAACATGAGTATTTACCATGCAGATAGTTGTTCTCCAAATTTATGAAAGAAATCAATAAAGATGTCGCTTACGCATCAATACAATCTATAATGTGTTGTTGTCCATATATTAGTGATTTGGCTACTATGAAAGTTCTTTCTTCATCAACATTGATGAGAATATTTATATGCGTCTAACAGTGATGTTCCTTTTCTTTTCTTTGCAGTCTCCAAAAGATATAAGCATTTATTGAACTCTTGCATTGCATGCTACATAAAAAAGAGTGACCTTCTTAGTGCTCCCATATTTCCTGCTCCAATCAATGACAAATTTGAGATAAAGAGCATAGCATTGTGAGTGTGTGCATCCACTGTACAAAATGCAAGTCTTGGCTTATTTATGCATAAATTTATCAAACAAGGTACAACCATCTTGCACTATGGGGGAGCCAATTATAGTAATGAAATTTGGAAGAATTTATGCAAGATCCATCCAAGTATTTTCAATTATTCTCTATTAGAGGATCCCAAAGAAGAAAGCTCAAAGGACATGGCGTACATTGTTGGTGATGTTAAAGATGGAATCCTAATTGGATACACAAATAGCTCTCACAACACAAATAGTTCTCATAATGTTTGCTTCACTATGATAAATTGCCTCTGTGGTGTTCTCCAAAAAACATTTGTAGTCTTGAAGAATTTGGTTCATTTGTGTAAAGTACTTGCGAGACATTTACGCAAATGAGGAGTTATTTACTCAGTATGAGTTTTAATGTATTTTGTATGATAGTTTGAAATCAATAGCCCATATTTTCTTTAAAACAATATGTTAATCCTTTTAGTTTTCTATTTTTGATTATGTTCTTGAGGAGAACTCATTGCTCATGCACATGTTCTCCTAGAAATATTTTAGTCAATGTAAGTCTTTCAATGAGTCAATGGAGCCTTACCTACATAAGAGGAAAAGATTTACATTTGTGCCTTTCACTTGTAAAAGCAAGAGAATATAATGAATGATTGAATATATGATGCTTAATTATATTTAATGTGTTATATTTTTTAAGACATAAGAATTTCAAGAAATCATGTACAAAAGCATGGTCCTGGGACCATGATTTTATGAAGAGTATGTTAGAGGACCATGCTTTCTTGAAGAGTATGTCAAACTATCTCAAAGTGTTAGACATGATTTTTTGGTGGAGGAATATGGAGTTCTCAACCACACACATCAATACATGACATATGTTTCGTGTGACTTGAGTCTTTTAGATAGTGGACTTGACCATTTTTCCAAAGATTTAGAAGATATAAAGGATGTACAATCAAATTTTTTTGTGGTGTTATCGAATTAATTTGGTTAAAAGACTTCAAACTAAAAAAATTTAGACCAGAACCATTATCATAAGGTAGATAATTGTGCCACAACATATTTTTTCATTTTCAAGTGTCAACGTTTGATGCTTTGAGAAAAATTTAGTGGTTACTTTTCATTTTGGTGTTGTCAATTTTGTCTCTTCTACGCATCATGAAATGCTTCTTGTCTTTAAGTGCAAGGTCTTGATAGTCAGACAATTCACTGATTGATGTGGATTACACAAGAGAAGATTCAACTGCATGTATTGAAAGTATGACCACATCAACAATAGGTGGTGAATTGCTTGCAGCTTCTACATGTGATTTGAGTTAGTGAAAATAAACTAAAAGCTAATAGTTTATCTCCTTTATTTGTTCTAATGCACAATATATGTTTATTGATTATAAGAAGGATTGCCATCAAATCATCCTTCTTATAAACAATTATAAGAAGGATGGTCATCGAACCATCCTTTCATGATGGACCTCTTGTGTATTACTCAAGTACATTTTGAACAACTACTACTACAGAGATAGTCTTAAGACCATGATTACACTTTGAAATTGGGAATGATCATGTGACTAAGAATTTTTTTGAACAACAACTACTGCAATGATCGTCTTGGGACCATGCTCACTTTGTGAATTTTGGCATGTTCATGTGACCAAGCATGTTTATGAACAACTACTACAACAAGGATTATCTTCAGACCATGCTCATTATGTGAATTCATGGTCATGTGACCAATCATGCTAATAGAGACCTTTGATGTAACAAGACTTGATTTCGAGGTGTTTTAGTAATAAATTTTGTTTTCTAGGAAGTTTTTGTCATTTTAAAGTTAGTCCACTGTGTAGAAGGATGTGTGGATTGTTTTCGTTCAATAAATTTTTTTGATCCGGAAGGCACTTTCTGGGGCATTTTTGAAGGCGTTAACGTGGGATTTTGAAAAAGTGATGTATGAAGCGATTGAAGCCTGCGTTATAAGGAACAACTTTGGTTCTTTGAGTCTTTAGAGATTTTGATGTTTTGATGCTCGTTAAAGGCCAAAGATTAAGAAAAAAGTTGGATTTGCTGTTTTTGCATCGTTTTTGTAGAAAATGCTGTTTTGCAGGTTGATTTTCAGCAAATCGGAGCAGGCTATGGAAATTTTCCATCACATAGCCGTCGAAGAGCGCAGCGAGGGCAACAAGATTGTATGAGACGGACTTGGGCTGTTTTGGCTCCGTTTGGGAGTTATGTTCAATTGAAGACAGCTGAAAAATTGTGGACTTAAAAAAAAAAAAAAAACCTAACCTCTACGGATCGCTTCGCGATCACGTTTTTTTACCTTGTTCTCGCAGGTATATTGGCGCGCAAGTCGAGTCGACCGAGCGCCAAAAATAGAAAAGCGGCTATTTTAAGAGGTCGCAGGCTTTTTGGAGGAGAATAGAAGGACGGGTGGTGCGTTTTGGGGGGGATTCACCATTCTCTCTTCTGCGAGTGCGAGTGCGAGTGCGAGTGCGACGCTGCATGCAAGCGAATTGAAGCTCGGGGGTGGTCGGGAGGTTCGAGCTCCGTACAACGGAGTGCGCCCATATATATATTCAATTGCTCCTCTGTTGTATCAAACACTATCAATACAAAGATTTCTTCCTCTGTTTTGCTGTCTATCTCTATTATTCGGTTCCCGTGACATTTGACCAAGCATGATTTTAAACAACTACTACTATAAGCTCACTTTGTGAATTTGGGTATGGGCTAGAGATTAAGCATCCTTAAATAATCCGATGACCAAGCGTCCTAGTATTGTTTAAAGTAGTTCCACGATTAGACATTCTAATATGGTTTGAGAGTCTTTAAAATTCTTTTTATTAGCAAAGTGAACTTGGAAACAAGAATCAAATCATAGTATTGAGGGCTATCATGCTAGTGTTATCTTGAGACCAAGTATTGGAGTGTATTCTTGCTCAAGAGACCAAGAATACAAGAAGATTGTTGACATCTACCATTTTGGCATGATATTTGGACCATGCTTACTATTTAGGCCTTTCATCCGTAAATATAAAGAATTCAATTGCCATCTTGGGATTATCATCACATCATGTTCTGGATATGAAAAATGCAAGAATTATCATAGCTTGATTCTTGTTGAAATAATAAAAACATGTCATTGTCCAATTTTATTGTGCCTTTTAAATACAACCAAAAGTTTCATTGAATAATCATTGTTTGTGAGTCAAAGCATAGTTGTTGCATTGCACTATAGGATATAAGAAAACATGACCACACTTGATATCTTCTTTATGAGGGGTCTTAAGTATATTTATGTTTGCAAGGGTTTCAAGGATGGTTCTAGGACCATGGTCTAAGAACATCCTAGACCACTTTTTTTAATCTACTAGCTATGGTTGTTTTGGTTGGATGGATGAGTTATGCATCAAATTTACTAAGCTTGTTGGTGAAACATTGTGAATATTTTCCTTAGCCAAAAGTTTGAAGTATGGAGATGGTAGAGGATGTAGAAGAGGACGATTCTAGAGTTGACTCTCCTTATAAATGCAATGCTACGTCTTCTAAGAATTGCATCTTTCCATAGACATTTGATGTAGATAAAAAGGATGCTTTTGTACCCTTGGAACAATTATTACCGTATTTGATGCACCTTGATGATGTTGATGATGTACGCATGATCATTGATTGTGATTGTTTTGGTCAACCCCCAGTGATTGAAGGTCATCCTTTATTTTTTCTTGTTGGTGATGCTGTGGAATATTGGAAAGAAGAAAATGAAAAATTGGTCACAATAGATTTTCAATGTAGGAAGACTTTAAGTGGCAAAAAAGGTAGAGAATAGCATAGCAATGATCCTTGAGAGAAGGGAATCAGCAACTAGAAGAAGCCCAAAGAATGTAGGTTCTGGTCCTTTAAAGGGAAAAACTTGAATACAAGAAATTCCGAGGATCGAAGGCCCACATGTACCGAGGAATATTTGTTGGCGAGCATTTTCCGGTGAGCACTTTTTTGGAACCCGAGGAGTAGACTCCAAAAAGATTCTTTTCCTCTCTTCTCAACTTTATTCCCTCTCTTGATCCTTTGTCAGTCTCTCTCTCTCTCTCTCTCTCTCTCTCTCTCTCTCTCTCTCTCTCTCTCTCTCTCTCTCTCTCTCTCTCTCTCTCTCTCTCTCTGCTCGGAGAACCCTAAACCCTCTGCTCGGTGAACCCTAGATCCTGCAGTCGCTGGGTGCGAGGGTGGCACCTAGCCCTCCATGGCTATCTCACAAGCCTCGCCCTCCCCGCTGAGGAAACCCCCCAGTCTGTAGCAGTTGACCTACTCACGCATGACACAGGGGCTCATACCCGAGCCCGTCTCTGTTGGATGCAGCACGTTTTAGGCTTCGGGCAGTGCCCTGCTTGACAGCAGTTCCCACTCACTCATGAGCCCATCTCTGTCGAATTATACACCTGCCCACAAATCGTGAGTGTCTAGGTCTTAGGCTTCGGACAGTGCATTGCTTGATAGCAGTTCCAACTCACTCCTGAGTCCATCTCTGTCGACTTATACACCTGCAAGTCTTACTCGGCAGCAGCAAGCCAATCAACTCCCGAGTCCGAACGATGGCCAAAACCAACGATGTCAAGAACATTGGTGGTGCACCCTCAACACCAAGAAAGACCAGATTGTTCGTGGGGGCGACCCCCAAGATAGACCCGCTTGACCGCCTCCAAGCCCAAGTCAAGGAGCTGAAGAACGAAATGAGGAACTCAAAACGCGTCTGGTTGCCCTTGAAGCACGCCTCCAATTGTTGGAATCTCAGAAGGTATCAGACAATGACCTCATCCTAGCAAAGGCCAAAGAAGCAAAGCACACATTCACTCAGAATGTGGCTTCATTAGCCACCCAAATTCAAGCAAATGCTGCTACCATCCCCTTCAAAGTGGAGGAGTGCCTATAGGAATGTTGTTGTAGGGAAGAGCTTGCCTTGACTCTACGCATCGGTGGCTTACCCTCCTCTTGGTGGGAGGAGACTGATGATTTTCCTACTACCTTAACCAATCTCAATAATGCTATCCAACCAGTCAAGTTTGACATTCCCACCATCGATTTCGTCGATCGGGATCCCCGCACCAACCAAGGGAGCCTTGTTTTCAAGACCAAAGAGGATCGCATGGCACTCTTGAAGAAAATGCATCTTCTCAAGGGCACAACCATATAGATTAGCAAGGCTGTAACCCCCACCCAACTCAAGATAAAGAAGCAAGAGCTGCATAAGGTACGAGATGCATGGGCTGCATGTAAGTATGCTGTCTATCATGGTGGTAGAGCCATAATCGAGGAGTTTGGCACACAAAAATCCACCCAACATCCACCTCCTCCCCCTTAACCATCCCTATCCCCCTAAGCAACATTTGTTGAAATTTTGTTGTATCACCTCCCCCCCCCGCCCCCAACCCACCCACACACACACACACACACATCTACATGGGTTATTGCAGCCATTGTACCCTCTTAGATAGAGGAGCCTCTATTGTACATGTTTTATTGGTCCCATAGGTCATATTTGATCTCCGAGGACGATAATGGAATCTATCTATATATATATATATCTCTCTTTCCACCTCTCTCTCGCTCTCTCTCTCTCTCTCTCTCTCTCTCTCTCTCTTCCCTACCCCATGCACCCTCAGCTTTCTCTCTCTCCTGATCCTCCGTCGACCTTGGTATCTTTCTCTCTCTCATAGATTTTTTTTGAGCAATAAACAAGCTAAAAATTAACAAATAAATAGCAAAGAAGCTCAAATGGAAAAACGGAGACACGATGGTGATCATAAAAATAAGGCGGATAAGTACAAAAATTTTCAATGAAATCAGAAGATGGAAGCGGGAAGCCTAAATTAGGCGGCCAGACCTACTTTTGTAAAATTCTTGCAGAATGAGCTACAGGAATCCAATCAAGGAAATTTTTGAGGCTAACATAGATTTCACGGCCTAATAGGACTAACGAGGGAATTGGAGGAAAAATGGTTCGGGAAGTCTGGGTATAGATATCCAAGGTAGGCTAAAACCACCTCATTTCCATTTTTGGTCTTTGCAGAGAGAGCTTTTTGACCTCGTTCGCGCGTCTTTTTCGAAGTCTACAGTTGCCCGTTTTCAGCGCCGTCTCACATGAGACATGAGGGGTAAGTTCTTTACTCATCAATGATCCATTTTGTACGGCCGGTAGCTAGTTTAAACCCCTAGAAAAAACCCTAGAAATCGAGCAGTGCACAAAGACCTACGACCAAAAACTGACCATAGCGGCCTGTCAGCTCGATCAAATCTGACTCCACAGACAGCTTGCCTACGAGGTTCGTATACAATGTATATGATTGGTTTAGTGAAATCAATCAAGCAAAGCCCTCGAAAAGCAGAAAACGACTCGAAGGCCACAAAACGTCAAATTCAACATACGGGGTCAAACTGACTCTAAATGAGCCAGAATCCGATGAGTTGCTTCACGACTATGTTGCGGACAAGTCCAAAGCCTTAAAATTGACTGACCAACTCAACAAGCAGTATAGTCACAAAAATTAGAGATTTCAGAGTCGACAAAGCACAAAGTTATGCCGGCAAGACCAAACTTGACCAAATTCAATTTAGGACTTGTTTTAGGTGTATAGAATGTGTTCAGGTCAAAATTTTTAAGTTTTGCAAAAAAAGGTGATTGCTGTAAATAATTGCGATTATTTACTTTTGCACTATTTTTTCTTGGAAATTGTATCATCACCTCACCTATCATGTGTACACACCTATTATATGCCAAAAGTCAAATATGAGCCAAAATGAGCACCTATAACTTGGAAAATTACCAGAAAATGCAAAGAAGTCTTTGCAAACCAATTTTTGGATTATGGACCACATTTCTTGATTCAAATCACCTCATGTCTCATACACAGAGTCTATACAATGCTTAGAACCAATTTGTACCAAAAAATATTGATTTTGGTAGAAATGTTAATAATCGTGATTATTTACTTTCTAGCCAAAATGAAGGAATTTGGATATTTTGCCATCATGCATTCAAAGTACATGATATGTTAAGCCCACTGGCCAAGTTTGAACCAATTTGGAGCTCAAAATCTCAAATTTTCATTATATCTACTGTATCAAAGACCTAAAGCCAATCTGGTACCATTTTTACCCTATGCATCCAAATGAGCCCATATTTCACTCAGAGTATGTATTTGGTATATACTTCAAGCCTGTGATGCCAAGTTTGCAAAATGTTGAAAAAAATACTCAGCTGTAAATAATCGCGATTATTTACTTTGGTTGCAAAATTTTGTTTGGACTTTACAATTTTTTTCCTTGCATGTTTTTATGCATCTATGCTTGTTCAAAAACTGATTTGAAGCAAATTGGACCAAAATTGTTAGCATTTCAGACTAAAGGATATTAAAGAGAAAAATCCATCAAATCTGCTAACTTTGACACTCCATTTACTGCACCGGAGCCATACAAGCAGCACAAGAGCCAAGAAGAAGCTCAACCAGAAAGAAAAGTTGCAGGAGCTACCTGCATACCAACTGGATCTAGATTTAGTCAAACCCGCCAAGGCAGCCTATCTTTCAAAAGAACAGCTCGAAGAGCATCACACCACAGTGTTCACCGGCAGATGCAAGAGTGAGGAGGGACATCAGGTAGAGTTGCAACTCCTACCAAAAGAAGTGTATGATGTCAATGCGAAGCCTGAGACCAAAGAAGCCAACCGCAAGCTAGGACTCAAAGATTTCTATGAACAGGAGCCGTGTGATGTGGATTTCCAAAAAGATTACCAGCTTTTATCCATGATCAACGAAGATAGAACTGCACATATTTTTGACCCTCAGGGAAATAAAGTTGAAGTGGCGATAACCAAGGAAATAGTGGCAGAAGCACTCAAAGTGCCCATAGAAGGAATGACAATGAGGGCAAGGGACAAGAAAACAACAGTTACTTTCACCAAGCAAACTGTCGCAAACACCTTTGCTAACCTAATTCACAAACAGGTTGAAGAGTCAGCAAGGTTATACCACCAACACTTTCATTTCTTGGTTAAGAGACCACCACGGTGTACCACGCCAAATCATGCGGTTGCCACCACCTTCATGCAAGTCCTCAAGTCAACAACCAGGCAACCGGTGGACCAAGCACAAATGTCTTGACTACTTTGAAAGGCACAAAGAAAGAAGGAAAGATTACTTACCTGGGTGCACGAGAGGTATTGACAAGAATTGCATACCATGCCATCGGCATGGTCGACAACCTACCACCTATCCTAGACCAAAACACTTCGATAGTGTTAGCTCAAGCATCTCCTTGAGCTACAAGATCGGCCCAGAGATCCTACAAATCTGATGAAGAATCGGCTGAAAGCTCGCTGGAAAGACACAGCAGTGAAATCTCGGATAATGAAGAAAAGAGAGCACAAAGAGAGGAAATGAAGAGAAAAGCCATGGCAGCACACCAAGAAGAGTCCGTGCAAAAGCAAGCCCGGTTTGAAAGAGAGAAACATGCATACCAACGCAGTCGACAAGCACAAGGAAAGGACCCGGAAAAATGGGTGCCTAGTGGACTTAATGAACCAAAGACCAAGCATCACACCAGGAAAGAGGGTGAAGAACACGCTGAACTACTGGAACGTATGTACCAAGAAGCAGAAGCTTTAAAGCTAAAGAAAGCTGAAGAAGCAGCAAGGAAGGAAAAAGAGGCGGAAGAACATCAAGAGCATGCAGAGGAGACCATTGCACAAGGAGAATCACTATATGCCCAAGGTGATGTGTCTCCCCGCATCTCTTCTCCTGTCTCTGAACACCAAGATCAACCAATGCCAAGCCCACCAGTTGAAGCTACACAAGAGCCTGAACAACAGAAAGCATTTGAACCTACACAAGAAACTGAACAGCAAAAGGCAGATGAATCTACACAACAAGCAGCTGGATCTACTCAAGAGCAACCAATAGAGAAAGATCCAGAGACAGAAAAGGTAGCAAGTCTTGCAACAGACGAGGACACCACAAGGATTGAGCAGTTTAAAGAACAAGAGGTAGAGGAGCCACCCTCTACCTCATCACAACAAGAGAAGGTAGAGGCACCACCCTCTACCTCCACGGAAAAGAACAGCCACAGCTACAAGAACAACAACAACTAGCCGTCTTGACACAACCAAAAGACACACAAGAGGCTGCAGAAACATCAACTCAGTTGGCACGACATGAAGGCTGGCAATCCAATGACGAAGTCATCCTGCAGGTTAACAAATATGCAAAGCAAATGCAGCAGATGACACAAAGGCTTCACTCAGCAGCACTTGGCCGTAGCACACGGGCCAAAGAGTTAGAGATGATGATCGACGCACTCCAAGGGGAGTTAAGACGACAGACTTATTGTCATCACCGATCTGCAAAGGCAAGTGCAGGAGCTAAGAGCAGAAGCTGAACAACATCAGGTTGCTAGAGATAAGCAACAAAAAAATGGAGGAGCTGGGTTAGCTGCTTACCAAACTGTCAAATGCATGCAAAGCCATGGATGATCAGCTCACGGAAGTGAAAAATGCTTCTAACTACCACTCTATCAGCTTAAAAAATCCAGGTACAGTTAGATGTAGCCAGTGCTTCTCTACAATACTCAGAACAAAGAATCAATGATCAGGCAATAATCTTGCGGCAAATACGAGAAAATCTAGCCATCGCTTCGATCAAAGATACAGACGAGATCTACAAAGAACTAGAAAAGACAAATAAAGACCTCGAGCTGGAGCTGAAGTTAGAGCAATCTCAGCACAAAGACCTGACCTTGATGCGGGTCCAAACTGTTAGGAAATAAGACGTAGCTAAATAGATAATTGAGTAGATTACTTAATGGAGAGAGACAAATTTATATACACGAGATTATAGAGTAGAGAGAGAGAGAGAGAGAGAGAGAGAGAGAGAGAAAGAGAGAGAGAGTACACACGATATACGTGGTTCACCCAATGAGGGCTACGTCCACGGGAAAGCAGCCACTCAATGGCTTTAGTACTTCAAAACAAGAAGTAGTTTACAAAGGGATTATACCCTTAATGGAGCTCCCGCCTTGCTTCACTCTCACCACCTCACACTCACCTTGTTGCATCAACTTTACACTATGAAATGTGTGTAGAAATGGCCTCCTTTTATAGGCCAAAATGGTTGCCCTCTCTTATGAGAGACAGCCATGTGTAGCCGCCCTTGTGCGAATAAGTCCAAATCGGACCCTCCAATCCGCCCATGTGTGGCCGCCCTTGAGAAGACAAGTCCGCTTTTGAATTCAGCCACCGGCCACCGGCCATTGACTTCTGACCACCGGCCACCGGCCATTGACTTCCGACCACTGGCCATCGGCCATTGAGTATCGGCCATCGGCCAACCGACCGGTTGTTTTCCGACCACTTTCCGTCCGTCGTCCGGCCATAATATTCCGGCGAAAAAGAATATTCCGATGAAAAAAAAGTCTCGGGGGCCTTTAAAGTTGCCCCTGATTCTTGTCCGTGAAAATTTTGGTTTCTGGTGAGTGATTTTCCTTCACGCACAATGGCTTCTCCTCATAATGGGGGCCTTACAAATGTGCGCTTTTACCACAGAAAATTACAAGGGTAAATCAAGCTCCATACTTAACAATCTCCCACTTGGAGACTGATCTCCAAACCAAACCTGTGACTGCTTTCCATTCTGGCTTCTTATCCTTGAATGCCGATTGAAGATGAGCAAAAGCTCAACTTCTCCTTGTTGACCACCTTTGTAAACATGTCTGCAGGATTTTCACTTGTATGCACCTTTCCTAGCTTTAGTTGTCCCTCTTCCAAAAGAGTGCGTATGAAGTGATATCTCACCTCAATGTGCTTTGTCCTTGAATGAAAGGCTGAGTTCTTCGCAAGATGGATAGCGCTTTGGCTATCACTGTACAAGACAAAATTGTCTTGTTTGAATCCAAGCTTTTCTAAGAATCTGTGAAGCCACAGAATTTCTTTGCTTGCCTCCGTCATTGCTACATACTCTGCTTCCGTGGTAGAAACTGAAACCACTTTCTGCAGCTTTGAAGCCCAGCTTACTGCTGTGCCTCCAACCGTGAACACATAGCCAGTAGTGCTCCTTCGAGTATCTTTGTCACTTGCCATATCTGCATCAGCATACCCTTCTAGAAAAATATCAGTTCCTCCAAAATACAAAGCATTTGTTGTTGTCCCTTTTAGATACCTAAGTATCCACTTCACAGCTTGCCAATGCTCTTTACCTGGGTTGTCCATGAACCTACTCACAACTCCCACTGCATGTGCAATGTCTGGCCTTGTCCAGACCATAGCATACATTAGAGAACCTACCGCTGCAGCATATGGAACTTTAGACATATAGGCTATCTCCTCTTGTGTCTTTGGACACATATCCTTCGTTAGTTTAAAATGACCAGCCAAAGGTGTAGAAACTGGTTTTGCATTTTGCATTGCAAACCTTTCTAGTACCTTCTTGATGTAATCTTCTTGAGATAGCTTTATTGTCTTCTTCATCCTGTCCCTTGATATTTTCATACCAAGTATCCTCTTTGCAGCACCTAAATCTTTCATTGAAAAAGATTTGGATAGCTCCTCTTTTAGGTCTTTGATGTCCTGCATGTTAGCACTTGCAATCAACATGTCATCAACATACAACATTAGGATGATGAATTTTCCATCTCCCAAATTCTCCGTGTAGACGCGGTGATCCGAGTTGCATCTTGTGAATCCATGATCCAACATCCATCGATCAAACTTCAAGTACCATTGTCTTGATGCTTGCTTTAAACCATACAAGCTCTTCTTTAATCTGCAAACCATTTTCTCCTTACCTTTTACTTCATACCCCTTTGGTTGAAGCATGTAGATTTCCTCCTCTAAGTCACCGTGAGGGAATGCCGTATTTACATCCATTTGCTCGAGATTTAGATCATGAGCAGCCACAAGGCTTAAGACAAGCCTAATTGAGTTCATTTTTACAACAGGAGAAAATATTTCATTGAAGTCAATACCTTTCTTTTGAGAAAAACCTTTTACCACAAGCCTAGACTTGTACCTTTTCTTCCCACCTTCTTCTTCCTTTAGCTTGTACACCCATTTGTTTTGAAGTGCCCGTTTACCTTTAGGCAACTCAACCAACTCCCATGTTTGGTTGCGATGTAGTGAGTCCATCTCCACTTGCATGCTCTTTGTCCATTCTTCTTTGGATTCATGGTGCATAGCTTCTTCATATGATTCCGGCTCTCCAGAATCTGAGATCAAGAGATGGTTGAAGGAAGGAACAAACCTTTCTGGAGGTCTACTTGCTCTTGTAGATCTTAAGGGAATAGGTTGAGGCTCCTCATTTGGTTGACGTTGTTGCACATTGTCACCGTTTGCAGTCCTTGAGTCTTCACCGTCCTCAAGCTCCATGCACTCATCACCTATTTCTTTTGTTTGTTTTCTTTCCAAGTAATCTTTGTACATATTTTGTTCGTTAAAAATTACATCCCTACTCCTTAAGATTTTACCATCTTCAGGATTCCATAGGCGATACCCAAAGTCTCCTTCTCCATAGCCAATGAAGAAACACTTTTTGGACTTTGCATCTAACTTTGATCTTAGGCTTCTATCTATGTGCATGAAAGCCTCACACCCAAACACTTTAAGAAATGCATAATTCACCGGTTTACCTGTCCATGCCTCTTTTGGAACTCCCCCATCCAATGTCGTTGAGGGTGACCGATTGATTAAGTACACAGACGTACTTACAACTTCCGCCCAAAGCTCAAGCGGTAGGCCTGCATGTAGCCGCATGCTTCGTGCTCGTTCCATGATTGTCCTGTTCATCCTTTCCAAAATCCCATTTTGTTGAGGTGTCCTTGGGGTTGTCCTTTGCCTCCGAATGCCATTGCTAGCACAAAAGCTTTCAAAAGCTTGGCTGCAATATTCGCCTCCATTGTCGGATCTGAGGCATTTAACCTTGGTACCTGTTTCATTCTCCACAAAGGCTTTCCACCTTTGAAATATGGAAAATACATCGGATTTATTCTTCATGACATAAACCCATGTTTTTCTAGTCGCATCGTCTATGAATGTTACATAGTACAATGAGCCACCAAGTGATGGTGTACTTGCAGGACCCCAAACATCAGAATGAACCAACTCAAGTTTTTTATTTTTTCTTTCATTTCCTGATTTTTGAAATTTTACCCTCTTTTGTTTACCATAAACACAATCTTCACAGAACTCTAAGTCCACTTCTTTCAAACCTGGTAGAAGCTTCTTTGTTTGAAGGATTTGCATTCCTTTGGCACTCATATGCCCAAGTCGGTAGTGCCACACCGCACTGTCAACTTCTGTAGTTGCTGCACAAGCTGAAGGTTGCGTGCTAACAGTACACAAGTAAAGTGTATCGACTTTTTCACCCTTGGCAACCACCAAAGATCCCTTTAAGATCTTCCACCGTTTATTTCCGAATGCAATGTTGTGACCTTCATCGTCCAATTGTCCTGTAGAGATCAAATTTTTGCGAAGAGAAGGAACATGCCTAACATCTTTAAGCTTCCATTCATTTCCGTTAGCAGTTTTGATAGAAACTGTACCTTTGCCGACAATCTCACAAGCTTCATCATCTCCCAAGTATACATACCCAAAATTACCTTTGGTGTAGTCTTGGAAATGTTGCTTGTGTGGTGTCGCATGGAATGAAGCCCCGGAATCTACTATCCAGGAATTAGACACATTGTGTAATGAGAGAATTAGAGCATTTTGCTCTACTTTACCTGCCACATTGGCCTCCGATGTTGGCTTGTTGTCTTGAGACTCTGTCTCCTTCTTCTTCTTGGACCAGCAATCCTTCTTGACGTGGCCCTTCTTGCCGCAGTTCCAACATTCAAGAACTGACTTTGTGCGTGACTTGCTCCGCCTTGAGCGATCACGACCCTTTTGGTTTTTGAACCTTTCCTTAAGCCTTCCTCTTGTTTCCACTGATAGTGCAGCACTTGATGATTCTCCTGTGCTTCTCCTTTGCATTTCCTCGCTTAGGAGAACACCCACAACATCATTAAACTTAAGAGTATTTGTGCCAGAGATAGAATTACTTACAGCCATCACAAGGCTGTATCAACTATCCGGTAGAGATGATAGTATAAGGAGAGCTCGCACTTCGTCATCGAAATTGATTTTCACTGATCGAAGTTGACTTATGTTTGTGTTAAAGTCATTTAGGTGTTGTGCAACTGAACCATTCTCTGCCATCTTTAGATTGAACAAGCGCTTCATAAGAAATACCTTATTGGATGCCGATGGTTTCTCGTAGAAGTCATCAAGTGACTTCATCAAGTCCTCCGTGGTCTTCATCTCTGAAACATTGAAGGCCACCGTTGATGCCAAGCTTAACCGGATTGTTCCCAGTGCCTTTCGATCAAGGACAATCCATGCTTCATCTGCCATTATTGCGGGCTTCTTCGCAAGACCGCCTAGTGGCAAATAGAGGTCCTTCTGGTAGAGATAGTCTTCAATTTGCATCTTCCAATGTTGGTAGTTTTTGTCGTTGAACTTCTTAATATTGAGCTTCCCTTCCTCCGCCATAACTCCCACTCAATTCAAGGAATCATTTCCTTGAGATAATTTAGCTACGAGCAAACCTTGCTCTGATACCAGTTGTTAGGAAATAAGACGTAGCTAAATAGATAATTGAGTAGATTACTTAATGGAGAGAGACAGATTTATATACACAAGATTATAGAGTAGAGAGAGAGAGAGAGAGACTACACACGATATACGTGGTTCACCCAATGTGGGCTACGTCCACGAGAAAGCAACCACTCAATGGCTTTAGTACTTCAAAACAAGAAGTAGTTTACAAAGGGATTATACCCTTAATCGAGCTCCCGCCTTGCTTCACTCTCACCACCTCACACTCACCTTGTTGCATCAACTTTACACTATGAAATGTGTGTAGAAATGGCCTCCTTTTATAGGCCAAAAGGGCTGCCCTCTCTTATGAGAGACAGCCATGTGTAGCCGCCCTTGTGCGAATAAGTCCAAATCGGACCCTCCAATCCGCCCATGTGTGTCCGCCCTTGAGAAGACAAGTCCGCTTTTGAATTCGGCCACCGGCCACCGGCCATTGACTTCCGACCACCGGCCACCGGCCATTGACTTCCGATCACCGGCCATCGGCCATTGACTACCGGCCACCGGCCAACCGACCGGTTGTTTTCCGACCACTTTCCGGCCGCCGTCCGGCCATAATATTCCGGCGAAAAAAAAGTCTCAGGGGCCTCCGCCCCCGAGGCCTTTAAAGGTGACCCTGATTCTTGTCCGTGAAAATTTTGGTTTCCGGTGAGTGATTTTCCTTCACGCACGATGGCTTCTCCTCATAATGGGGGCCTTACAAATGTGCGCTTTTACCACAGAAAATTACAAGGGTAAATCAAGCTCCATACTTAACACAAACAGAAGATGAACTGCTGAAGGAGATAGATGAACTCAAAAGAGTCAATCGGCTACTGAGAGAGGGAAGGCCGGAAACGCAAGAAGAGGCAGGCACTTCGAAGCAGCCTCAGATAGAAATACCCTCAGTATCATTTGTTGAAAGGGAGACACATTCCATAGTAGAGCTGAGTGGCGAGGAAGATTTTCAGGTGCCTATCACACAAGAAGACAGTGCCCATGGTCCAGCTCTCAAAGGCTGAAGAAGATGCACTAAAAGAAAAAGTTACACAAGAGGTAGATGAGCAGTGGAAGACAGCAATGAATTGGGAGATGAGACTACTTCATTCTGTCAATGTCACACAACTCACTCCCAATCAAATCAATGCGCAATGGCACCAACAGTTCCTGCCCTACCCTCTGATTAAAGTTGAGTTGCTATAGGTAAAAGAAAGGCTTTACACAGACATGCAAGTCGAGGACACAGATAAAGACCACCCGAAGTGGAGGGTAAGCTGACTGAACAAAAACCCAAGATACTTGATTGTGTTCACGAGAGCATGTGCGGCCCTGCAAAAAGATCCAACTTTCTGTCTTGTACCAAGAGTAAGGACTTGGATAGCACATGAGGCACTACTCAAGAAGCGGCCAACTTGGCTAAACTACCTCAGATTGCCTGCTCCAGAAAAGGGACCAAGGACTGAAGAATACATGGTGAAAACCCTAAAGGGCACCATGTCATTCTTTAAAAGTCTACCAACTTTGTCATGTGCTATGCTATATAAGATCTTCTGAATGCTGCTCACATGCATCGAAGTGTTCAATGAACTAGAGCAAGTAGGCGTCCCTTGGATGTCATTCCTTGAGGGTAACAAAGGTTTGTGCTACGATCTCAGTGGCCAACCTTCCGAAGAAGTCCTTTATGGCTTCTACACCAGATGCATGTTTCTACCTTCTCACAATATGCTGGCGTTCGAGAAAGCGTTCTACACGGGATTCTTCACTTGGCGAATGAAGATATTTGCGCCAGTGATTAGCAACCTCACATCAAGGTTTGTAGGCTACTAAGCGATGGAGCTGAAAAACAGAGTAACTATACAGTTTTTGCAAGTGCTAGATAAAGAAAGGAAGATCAGATACCAAAAGGTACTAAGTGCACTTAAAGACCGCCTCGCTAGTCGCCAGCCTGATGACTATTTCATTGTAAAACACTTATTATTTTGATAAATCGGAAATATTGTAACTCCTATTTTCTCAGATAAACTCTGTAATTAATGAGCCGGGGCTACAAGCTTCCAGATTGTATCAGCCTGTCATTACCCATTTTTGGTAGAACTCCCAGATTATTAGTTTTGACCACCAAAACCTTGGCTAAGGTATAAAAGTCAGTTTTGGTAAGTTATTATTAAGTTTTTGGATAATAAAATACGCAGCGTGAGCAAATGGTGCTCACTCATCTCCTTCTCGTGCTTCCTACTCCCTCCTCGGTTGTCACATTGCACTCGTGTTTGTTGCATTGCAACAACCGCAGGTAAGAGCTCTACGCATTGACGTAAACACATCACAGTAATTCCTAGTTTTTGGCGTCGCCAACCCGCGGCCCAATTTCATCATAACTAGGAATTAACACTTTCAAATCAAAAACTAAGCATAGGCCGGATATTGGGGCATCATTGCTAAACATTTAGATGCATTCTAGGTAAAAAACGACTAGGTCAAAAATCCATTGCTGTTAATGATCGCGATTTTGATACTTGACCTAAAGAAGGGTTTGAGACTATAAGCATATGAGCTTAGGTCTTATAAACATATCCTAGAAGTTTCGTTATGTTTGGATGTCATTTGATGTTGTAACGGATGTGATTTGTTTGCCGACGATGAGCAATTGTCTTTTGGTGATTTTAGTCACTTGAGTGTAGCTTGAGTTAGATGCGAGTTGTTAGTTGTTTTTTGAGAGATTGACAACCTCTTGTAGCCTCTATACACTAGTCGAGTTAGCTTTGTCCCATGGATTGACAATTTAATCGTGGTTCTCGCTAATACTACAATAAGATAGGATAGTGAGGTTAGACATGCGTCCCACATGGCCGTACGACGATCGAAAAGTGGTCAAAAATGGCCGGTCGTTAGGCCGCTTGGCCGGTGGCCAATAGTGAATGGACGGTAGATAGTGGTCGGAGTTAATGTCCGGTGCTGGTGGCCGATTTCAAAGGTAGACTTGTCTTCTCAAGGGCGGCCACACATGGGCGGATTTAGTGGTCCAATTTGGACTTGTCTACACAAGGACGGCTACACATGGCTGCCTCCTATGAGAGAGAACTGCCCTTTTGGCCTATAAAAGGAGGCCATTTCTACACACATTTCATAGTGTGAAGTTGATGCAACAAGGTGGGTGAGGTGATGAGAGTGAAGCAAGGCAGGAGCTCTATTAAGGGTATAATCCCTTTGTAACCTACTTCTTGTTTGAAGTACTAAAGCCACTAAGTGGCTGCTTTCCCATGGATGTAGTCCACATTGGGTGAACCACGTATATCGTACTCTCTCTCTCTCTCTCTCTCTCTCTACTCTATAATCTCTTGTGTGTGATAATTTTTCTATTTCCATTAAGTAAGATACTCAAATATCTATTTAGCTACGTCCTATATCTTACAACTAGTATCAGAGCAAAGTGTACTCGTAGCTAAATTGTCTTAAGGAAAGGATCCTTGAATTGCGTAGGAATAATGGTGAAGAGGAGCTCAAGATCGAGAAGTTCAATGGCAAAAACTACCAACATTGGAATATGTAGATTGAAGACTATTTGTTACCATATACATGTGGTAGTGATGTGTGTGAACACATTAGCACTGCCGGGGCATTTTTTTCCCTCTTTCGGAGGGTTTTTCCCCCGAGCATTGTATATACGTCCATCACTCTAGGGCTATCTATCTTTCCATTGCTCACTAAGAAACACACTCTCTATTGGGTGCCTTGAGCTTCCTTCATCTTCTCCAAGCTATGTGCATTTCTTTGCAACCCTAATTCCAACAATTGGTATCAGAGTAGGTTGCATCCTCCCGGACTTAGTGGCCAGCAGCTCCAGCACACGTCTGCTTACTTTCTTCGATTTTTGTGAGCTTTGGCGAGCGTTCCCAGGTCGACAAAAATTTCGGGTAAGCTCGTTGAGCTTAGTCTGCTCAAATTTTTTATTCGCGCTCAATTCGGTCTCCGTTTCCACTACAGGTAGTATTGCACATGCTATTTCGTCATTTTGTGCAAAAATTCTGTCAGTGCCGTTTTTTGCATAACAGGTACCTAACAGTCTTCTACTGTTTATTCTATATAACATGTATTGTTCCCACTTTGTTTCTCCTCTTTTCGGACAGCTTTCACATCAGGTGCAGCATTTACCATGGCTGACAACAACACATATGTGTTCAGCACGTTTGCTGTTGAGGACAATTTAAATGGGGACAATTACTCTATGTGGACTTACATGATGCAACATGTTCTCGTGTCAAAGGGCGTCTGGAATATTGTGCAAGGCATTGATGTACGTCGTGGTTCTGAGGATGGAGGCGATATTGAGGATGTTGCAGGTCTTGCTGCAAGAATTGCTGCTATTAGAGTTATTTTGCCTACGACAGAACAATTTCGTTGGGATGTAAAGGATGCGCAGGCTCATGCATTGATTGCGTTGTCTGTGAAGCGCACCATTGTTCCTCACATTCGTTCAGCAAAATCTGCAAAACAGGCTTGGGATATTCTAACAGGTCTTTATGCAAGCCGCAATGAGGCTAAAATTGCTTTGCTGCGTAAAGAGCTAGATCGATCAATGAGCAACTTATTTCTGCAATTGAAGTCATTTCAAACAGTTCCCTTGTGCAAACTGTTCTTGATGCCTTACCAGATTCATACTAGACTTTTGCTAGTACTTGGAGACTAATGACCCAAGGGAATCTTGAAGTTGTCAAGTTTGATGTACTATGCACATTGGTGTTGCAAGAGTTACTTTCCAGAAAAAACAGGACTAGGCAGCGTGCAGTTGAACAGGCTTTTATTGCTTCTCAAAGAAAGGGTGGTAGCAGCAATGCAGTCACTTCTTATGGTTCTGGTGTAAGTGGCAAATTTTTAGTTCCTAATGCTTCTGCTGGCAGCAATTTGTCTGGAAATTCTGGTGATGAGGGCAAAAAGAAGATGCATTGCCATTATTGTAGAGCTAATTATCATTTCATCAAGCAATGTCCTAAGTTGAAGGCCAAAAAGCTAAGAAGAAAGAGGGTGGTTCCACTGCAAATGTTGGTTCCACTATAAATGTAGCCATTGTTGAGTCTTCTGTAAAAGGATACTGTGATGCTGATGTTGATGCAGAATGGGCTTTTAGTGCAGAGTGCACTTACAATCCTGTTGTCCATGATGCATGCTTGTCAGTTACTGCAGATTCACATGTGTGGTATTTCGACAGCGGTGCTACAAAGCACATTACCTCACATCATGAATTCCTCACCTCTCTTGAGTCTCTCCCTCATGGGAATTCAGTCACTTGTGCCAACAATGCCTCTTATCCGATTCAAGGGGTTGGAAAGATTGAGCTTATTGCTGTAAATGGAAGTTCTTTCACACTTGTTGATACACTTTATGTACCTGGGATCAAGAAGAATCTTTTGTCTATATCCAACTCGCTAGACTTGGACTTGTAGTCAAATTTGTGAATGATAGATGTACACTTCATGATCTCAGTTTTGGTGATGAAATTGTTGCATCTGGCCTTTTGTCCGTGGGCTGTATAATCTCAATTTGTATGACAAGTGTAGAAATTTTTTTGCAAAATAATGTTGTAGATTCAAGGGCTATTTCAGATGTAAAACTTTGGCATGCACGTTTTGGGCATCTGAATTTTGCCAGTTTGCTCTGTTTGCAGTAATCTGATATGGTTGCTTCTTTGCCGCCTCTTGAAGCACCTATTAGACATGTTTGTGAAGGCTGCATTTTGGGTAAAATGAAGCGTTCTAAGTTTCGAAAGGATGGTTCATCAGTTAGGGCCACATGCAGGTTGCAGCTTGTGCATAGTGATGTTTGTGGGCCCATGCAAACTCCGTCCTTCGGCAATTACCCGTACTTCGTGACTTTCATTGATGATAACTCTAGGCATGCGTGGGTATTTCCGCTTAAAGCAAAGTCCAAAGTTTTTATGTGCTTCAAACAATTTCTAGCTATGGCTGAAAATGTATCAAAATGTACTATGGGCACCCTCCGTTCCGATCGAGGGGGGAAGTATATGTCTCATGAATTTAATGCATTTTTGGCTAGTCGTGGGATAAAACACCAATGTACAGTGCCTTATACGCCTCAGCAAAATGGTGTTGCTGAGAGGAAAAACAGGTCTCTTACGGAAATGGCAAGATGTATGGTCAAGAGTCAAGCTTTACCACATTCGTTTTGGCTCGAGGCTATCATGTGTGCCACTTATGTACTCAACAGGTGTCCTACGAAAGCGTTGCAGTCTATGACTCCATATAAAGCATGGCACGATAGAAAGCCATCTATTGAGCACACACATGTTATTGGTTGTTTAGCTTATGGTTTAGTGCCACAAGTGGAGCGCAAAAATTTGGATGATAAGGCTGTAAAATGTATTTTTGTTGGTTATAGTGCTGAAAGAAAAGGTTACAGGTTGTATCATCCGCAAACAAAGCGTATTTGGTTTCATGGGATGTAGTGTTTGTGGAAGATTCTGTTCAGCCCTTGTTGTCATATACTAGAGACAGTAATGTAAGCTCATAGGACATTTATGAAACTTTGTTGCCTCTTTTCAATGATGGAAGTTCGAATGTAAACTCCAATGAGGCAAATGTACAGCCTATGGGGGTTTTCAAAAATGTTACAGATCAGCCTATTATTGATGCATATGTACATGATGTACTTGATGAGGAAAGGGCTGAAACTGAGCAGGCTAGAGGTATGCCAAAATGGCTAGTGCACACTTTGTGTGATAGTAAATTGGATGCACCTTTGTCTAGTCGTATTCGTTCAGGCTCTCGCCATGCATCTTATGCATCAGATTGTTATGCTTTGGCTGTGTCTAGCTTACATGATGTTGAGGAGCCTCTGTCTTTTGATGAAGCACAAACTTCAAAAAATTGGATGGCTGCCATGCAATCAAAATATGATGCACTTGTAGAAAATGACACACGGACTTTATGTGACTTATCTCCTGGCAAAAAGGCAATTGGTACGAAGTGGGTTTACAAGTTGAAACGCAAGCCGGATGGTGAGATCGATCACCATATGGCTTGACTTGTTGCAAAGGGTTATGCACAGCAAAAAGGCATAGATTATGAGGAGAATTTTTCTTCCACTTGTCATATGACTACTGTGCATTTTCTATGTACATTGGCAGCTCATTTTGGTTCGGATGTACATCAATCAAACATTGCTACTACTTTCTTGAATGGTGACATATTTGAGGAAGTTTATGTAGTGCAGCCTCGCGGTTTTGTCAAGAAAGGACAAGAAAACAAAGTGTGTAAATGTAACAAGGCTTTGTATGGGTTAAAGCAATCTCCTCGTGCTTGGTATGAGAACGTTGACACTCATGTGGTCAATCAATACTTTCATAACAGTCCAACAGAAAGCACATTGTATGTAAAGCGTGAGGGTGATGTACTTCTCATTGTGGTTCTTTATGTAGATGATTTGCTGATCACTGGACCAAATGAGAGACATAGTGGTGAATTTAAGGCTGATTTGAATGCTACTTTCAAGATAAAAGATTTGGGGATTTTGCGTCATTACTTTGGCATACAGTTTAAGCAGTGTGATTGTGGTATTGCCTTTTGTCAGAAAAGTTACATAGAGACATTGCTATGTAAGTTTGGACTTGAGGATTGCAAACCTATTGCCACTCCCATGGAAACAGGTTTGAAATTGAGTCTACATGATATTGGTGATCCTGCCAATGTCACTCTTTACCAAAATACTGTTGGATGCCTCATTTATGTATGCAACACGAGGCCAGATATTCAGTTTGCAGTCTCACAGGTTAGCTGATTTATGCATAGCCTAGGGTCTAAGCATTGGCAGGTTGTCAAGAGGATTTTTCGCTACCTTAGTGGCACTTTAGATCTTGGATTGTTCTATCCCAAGGGGAATCATTGCCGCCAGACTTACATGCTTTTTTTGTTGGATTTAGGGTTGCAGAGAAACACACACAGCTTGGAGAAGACGAAGGAAGCTCAAGGCACACAATAGAGAGTATGTTACTTAGTGTGCAATGGAAAGATAGTTAGCCCTAGAGTGATGGGCGTATATACAATGCACAGGGGAAAAAACCTCCTAAAGAGGGAAAAAATGCCCCGGCGGTCCTAGTGTGTTCACACACATCACTACCACATGTATATGGTAACAAATCCCCCCTGGAGTGATGCGGTGAACGAGAGCTGACACATGAGTAAAGGGAAGTGCCATGCCCTGAGGACAGGATCAGTCCACAAAGGGGAGTAAGCCCAAAGCTTTGCGGAAAGCATCAAGCTTCTCACGAGACAATGCCTTTGTGAAAAGATCTGCAAGGTTGTCCTGTGTTGGCACATAAGCCAAGCTGATCTCTCCTGCTGAGAGCCTCTCCCTGACATAGTGGTAATGCACCTCAATGTGCTTTGTGCGAGCATGAAAAACTGGGTTCCTCGCAACTGCCAATGCGCTCTGACTGTCAGTGTAGATAGTGTTGGCAGTGTCCTGTCCAACACCCAAGTCAGCCATAAGGCGTCTGAGCCATACACACTAAACCGTAGCTATGAAGACTGCCCTGTACTCAGCCTCACAACTCGAAGTGGCCACAGTAGGTTTCTTCTTGCTCAACCATGATATACATGAACTGCCAAGCATGAAACAAAAACCACTTGTGGACACTCGCGTGTCAAAACAACCAGCCCAATCTGAGTCCGAAAAAGCATGTAAGTCTGGCCGCAATGATCCCCCCTAGGGATAAAACAAGCCAAGATGTAAGTGCCACTAAGGTAGCGGAAAATCCTCTTGACAGCCTGCCAATGCTTAGACCCTGGGCTATGCATAAATCTGCTGACCTGCGAGACTACAAACTGAATATCTGGCCTCGTGTTGCATACATAAATGAGGCAGCCAACAGCAGTTTGGTAAAGAGTGACATCAGCAGGATCGCCAGCATCATGTAGACTCAACTTCAAACCTGTTTCCATGGGAGTGGCAATAGGTTTGCAATCCTCAAGTCCAAACTTACATAGCAATGTCTCTATGTAACTTTTCTGACACAAGGCAATACCGCCATCACACTGCTTAAACTGTATACCCAAGTAATGATGCAACATCCCCAAATCTTTCATCTTGAAAGTAGCATTCAAATCAGCCTTAAATTCAGCAATATGTCTCTCATTTGGTCCAGTGATCAGCAAATCATCAACATAAAGAACCACAATGAGAAATACATCATCCTCACGCTTTACATACAATGTGCTTTCTGTTGGACTGTTACGAAAGCCTCGTTTAACCAAATGAGTGTCAGCTTTCTCATACCAAGCAGGAGGAGATTGCTTCAACCCATACAAAGCCTTCTTACATTTGTACACTTTGTCCTCTTGTCCTTTTATGACAAAACCGCGAGGTTGCGTTACATAAACTTCCTCAAATATGTCACCATTCAAGAAAGCAGTAACAATGTCTGATTGATGTACATCCCAACCAAAATGAGCTGCCAATGCACATAGAAAACGCACAGTAGTCATACGACAAGTGGGAGCAAAAGTCTCTTCATAATCTATGCCTTTTTGTTGTGCATAACCCTTTGCAACAAGTCGAGCCTTATGGCGATCGATCTCACCATCCGGCCTGCGTTTCAACTTGTAAACCCACTTCGTACCAATGGCCTTTTTGCCAGGAGGCAAATCACATAAAGTCCATGTGTCATTCTCTATAAGTGCATCATATTCTGATTTCATGGCAGCAATCCAATTTTTTGAATTCTATGCTTCATCAAAAGACAGAGGCTCCTCAACATCATGTAAACTAGACACAGCCAAAGCATAACAATTTGATGCATAAGATGCATGGCAAGAGCCTGAACGAGTACGACTAGATAAAGGTGCATCCAATTTACTGTCACGCAAAGTGTGCACCAGCCATTTTGGCATACCTCTAGATTGCTCATTTTCAGCCCTTTCCTCATCAAGTACATCATGTACATCTGCATCAGTAATAGGCTGTTCTAAAACATTTTCAGAAACCCCCATAGGCTGTACATTTGCCTCATTGGAACTTACATTCGTATTTCCACCACTGAAAAGAGACAACAAAGTGTCATAAATGTCGTGTGAGCTTACATTACTGTCTCTAGTACATGACAGCAAGGGCTGAACAGAGTCTTCCACAAACACTACATCCCGTGAAACCAGAATACGTTTTGTTTGTGGATGATACAACCTGTAACCTTTGCTTTCAGCACTATAACCAACAAAAATACATTTGAGAGCCTTATCATCCAATTTTCTGCGCTGCACTTGTGGCACCAAAGCATATGCCAAACAGCCAAAAACACGCATGTGCTCAATAGAAGGTTTTCTATCATGCCATTCTTCATATGGAGTAATAGACTGCAAAGCTTTCGTAGGACACCTGTTAAGTACATAAGTGGCACACATGATGGCCTCAAGCCAAAAAGAATGCGGCAAAGCTTGACTTTTGACCATACATCGTGCCATTTCCGTTAGTGACCTGTTTTTCCTCTCAGCAACACCATTTTGCTGAGGTGTATAAGGCACTGTACATTGGTGTTTTATCCCACGACTAGCCAGAAATGCATTAAATTCATGAGACATATACTCCCCCCCTCGATCGGAACGGAGGGTGCCCATAGTACATTTTGAGACATTTTCAGCCATAGCCAAAAATTGTTTGAAGCACATAAAAACTTCGGACTTCGCTTTAAGCGGAAATACCCATGCATGCCTGGAGTAATCATCAATGAAAGTCACGAAGTACACAAACATCACTATGCACAAGCTGCAACCTGCATGTGGCCCTAACTGAACCATCCTTTGGAAACTTAGAACGCTGCATTTTACCCAGAATACAGCCTTCACAAACATGTTTGACAGGTGCTTCAAGAGGCGGCAAAGAAGCAACCATATCAGATTTCTGCAAACGCAGCAAACTGGCAAAATTCAGATGACCAAAACGTGCATGCCAAAGTTTTGCATCTGAAATAGCCCTTGAATCTGCAACAACATTTGCAAAAAAATTTCCACACTTGTCATACAAAGTGAGCTTATACAGCCCACGGCACAAAAGCCCAGATGCAACAATTTCATCGCCAAAACTGAGATCATGAACTATACATCTATCATCCACAAATTTGACTACAAGTCCAAGTCTAGCAAGTGCGGATACAGACAAGAGATTCTTCTTGATCCCAGGTACATAAAGTGCATCAACAAGTGTGAAAGAACTGCCATTAGCAGCAGTAAGCACAATCTTTCCAACTCCCTGAACTGGATAAGAGTCATTGTTGGCACAAGTGATTGAATTCCCATGAGGGACTGACTCGAGAGAGGTAAACAATTCACGATGTGAGGTAATGTGCTTTGTAGCACCACTATCGAAATACCACACATGTGAATCTGTAGCAATTGGCAAGCATGCATCATGGACAGCAGGATTGTAAGTGCACTCTGCGCTAAAAGCCCATTCTGCATCAACATCAGCAACACAGTCTCCTTTCACAGAAGACTCAACAATGGCTGCATTTGTAGTGGAACCAACATTTGCAGTGGAACCACCCTCTTTCTTCTTAGCCTCTTTGGCCTTCAACTTCGGACACGACTTGATCGAGTGATCATTGGCTTTACAATAATGGCAACGCATCTTCTTTTTGCCCTTATCACCAGAATTGCCAGACGAAGTGCTGCCACCAGAAGCATTATGAACAGAATTTTTGCCACTCACAGCAGAACCATAAGAAGTGGCTGCATTACTGTTACCACCCTTTCTTTGAGAAGCAATAAAAGCCTGTTCAACTGCACGCTGCCTAGTCCTGTTTTTTCTAGAAAGTGACTCTTGCAACAGCAATGTGCATAATGCATCAAACTTGACAACTTCAGGATTTCCTTGGGTCATCAGTCTCCAAGTACTAGCAAAAGTCTGGTAGGAATCTGGTAAGGCATCAAGAACAGTCTGCACAAGGGAACTGTCCGAAATGACTTCACCTGCAGAAATGAGTTGCTCATTGATATCCTTGACACTAGCAAGGAAAGTGTCCATATCATCTTCCTCATGCATAATCTTCGACTCTAGCTCTTTACGCAGCAAAGCAATTTTAGCCTCATTGCGGCTTGCATAAAGACCTGCTAGAATATCCCAAGCTTGTTTTGCAGATTTTGCTGAACGGATGTGAGGAATAATGGTGCGCTTCACAGACAACGCAATCAATGCATGAGCCTGCGCATCCTTAATATCCCAATGAGCTTGTTCTGCCGTAGGCAAAACAACTCTAACAGCTGCAATCCTTGCAGCAAGACCTGCAACATCCTCAACATCGCCTACATCTTCAGAACCAGGACGTACATCAATGCCCTGCACAATGTTCCAGACACCTTTTGACACAAGAACATGT
Organism: Adiantum capillus-veneris; assembly: GCF_014529385.1. Classification (NCBI taxonomy): domain Eukaryota; kingdom Viridiplantae; phylum Streptophyta; class Polypodiopsida; order Polypodiales; family Pteridaceae; genus Adiantum; species Adiantum capillus-veneris. The sequence goes on along the minus strand of NC_140940.1, from coordinate 60,156,005 downwards.
TGCATCATATAAGCCCACATAGGGTAGTTGTCCCCATCCAACCTGTCCTCAGCAGCAAACATCTTGAACACATCTGTGTTGTTGTTGTCAGCCATGGTAAATGCTGCACCTGATGTGAAAACTGCCCGAAAATAGGAGAAATGGAGCGGGAACAACTTGTGCTATATAGCACAAACCGTAGAAGACTATAAGGCACCTGTTATGCAGAAAACGACACTGACAGAAAATCTGCACAAAATGACGAAATAGCCTGTGCAGTACTGCCTGTAGTGGAAACGGAGGCCGAAATGAGCCCAAATCAAAATTCTGAGCAGACCGAGCTCTTTGAGCCCACCCAAAATATTTGTCGACCTGCGAACGCTCGCCAAAGCTCATTGAAATCGGAGAAAGTGAGCAGGCGTGTGCTGGAGCATCTGGCGACTAAGCCCGGGAGGACGTGACCTGCTCTGATACCAATTGTTGGAATTAGGGTTGCAGAGAAACACACACAGCTTGGAGAAGACGAAGGAAGCTCAAGGCACACAATAGAGAGTATGTTACTTAGTGTGCAATGGAAAGATAGTTAGCCCTAGAGTGATGGGCGTATATACAATGCACGGGGGAAAAAACCTCCTAAAGAGGGAAAAAATGCCCCGACGGTCCTAGTGTGTTCACACACATCACTACCACATGTATATGGTAACATTTTTGGGCTCAGATTGGGCTGGTTGTTTTGACACGCGAGTATCCACCAGTGGTTTTTGTTTCATGCTTGGCAGTTCATGTATATCATGGTTGAGCAAGAAGCAACCTACTGTGGCCACTTCGAGTTGTGAGGCTGAGTACAGGGCATCTTCACAACTACGGTTGAGTGTGTATTGCTCAGACGCCTTATGGCTGATTTGGGTGTTGGACAGGACACTGGCAACACTATCTACACTAACAGTCAGAGCGCATTGGCAGTTGCGAGGAACCCAATTTTTCATGCTCGCACAAAGCACATTGAGGTGCGTTACCACTATGTCAGGGAGAGGCTCTTAGTAGGAAAGATCAGCTTGACTTATGTGCCAACACAGGACAACCTTGTAGATCTTTTCACAAAGGCATTGTCTCGTGAGAAGCTTGAAGCTTTCCGCAAAGCTTTGGGCTTACTCCCCTCTGTGGACTGATCATGTCCTTAGGGCATGGAGCTTCCCTTTACTCATGTGCCAGCTCTCGTTCACCGCATCACTCCAAGGGGGATTTGTTACCATATACATGTGATAGTGATGTGTGTGAACACATTAGGACCGCCGGGGCATTTTTTCCCTCTTTAGAAGGTTTTCCCCCGAGTATTGTATATACGCCCATCACTCTAGGGCTATCTATCTTTCCATTGCACACTAAGAAACACACTCTCTATTGTGTGCCTTGAGTTTCCTTTGTCTTCTCCAAGCTGTGTGCATTTCTTTGAAACACTAATTCCAACACTATGTCTACTAGAAGGACCTTTATTTGTCACTAGGCGGTGTTGCAAAGAAGCCCGCAACAATGGCAAACGAAGCATGGATTGTCCTTGACCGAAAGACATTAGGAACAATCCGGTTAAGCTCAACGTCAATGGTGGCCTTCAAAGTTTCGGAGATGAAGACCACGGAGGACTTGATGAAGTCACTTGACGACCTCTACGAGAAACCATCGGCATCCAATAAGGTATTTCTCATGAAGCGCTTGTTCAATCTAAAGATGGCAAAGAATGGTTTAGTTGCATAACACCTAAATGACTTTAACACCAACATAAGTCAACTTCGATCGATGAAAATCAATTTTGATGACGAAGTGCGAGCTCTCCTTATATCTACCGAATAGTTGGGACAGCCTTGTGATGGCTGTAAGTAATTCTATCTCTGGCACAAATACTCTTAAGTGTGATGATGTTGTGGGTGTTCTCATAAGCGAGGAAATGCAAAGGAGAAGCACAGGTGAATCATCAAGTGTTGCATTGTCAGTGGAAACAAGAGGAAGGCCTAAGAAGAGATTCAAAACCAAAAGGGTCGTGATCGCTCAAAGCAAAGCAAGTCACGCACAAAGTCGGTTCTTGAATGTTGGAACTCCGGTAAGAAGGACCACGTCAAGAAGGATTGTTGGCCCAAAAAGAAAAAGGAGTCAGAGTCTCAATACAACAAGCCAACATCGGAGGCCAATGTGGCAGGTAAAGTAGAGAAAGATGCTCTAATTCTCTCATTAGGACAATGTGTCTAATTCCTAGATAGTAGATTCCGGGGCTTCATTCCATGTGACACCACACAAGCAACATTTCCAAGATTACACCAAAGGTAATTTTGGATATGTATACTTGGGAGATGATGAAACTTGTGAAATTATCGGCAAAGATACAGTTTGTGTCAAAATTGCTAATGGAAATGAGTGAAAGTTTAAAGATGTTAGGCATGTTCCTTCTCTTTGCAAAAATTTGATCTCTACAGAACAATTGGAGGATGAAGGTCACAACATTTCATTCGGAAAGAAACGGTGGAAGATACCAAAGAGATCTTTGGTGGTTGCCAAGGGAGAAAAGTCCGTACACTTTACTTGTATACTGCTAGCACGCAATCTTCAACTTGTGCAATAGCTACGGAAGTCGACAGTGTAGTGTGGCACTATCGGCTTGGGCATATGAGTGCCAAAGGAATGCAAATCCTTCAATCAAAGAAGCTTCTACCATGTTTGAAAGAAGTGGACTTAGAGTTCTGTGAAGATTGTGTTTATGGTAAACAAAAGAGGGTAAAATTTCTAAAAGTAGGAAATGAAAGAAAAAATAAAAACTTCGATTGGTTCATTCTGATATTTGGGATCCTGCAAGTGCACCATTCCTTGGTGCCTCATTGTACTATATAACATTCACAGACGATGTGACTAGAAAAACATGGGTTTATGTCATGAAGAATAAATACGACGTGTTTTCCATATTTCAAAGGTGGAAAGCCTTTGTGGAGAATGAAGCAGGTACCAAGGTTAAATGCCTCATATCCGACAATGGAGGCAAATATTGCAGCCAAGCTTTTGAAAGCTTTTGTGCTAGCAATGGCATTCGGAGGCAAAGGGCAACCCCAAGGACACCTCAACAAAATGGAATTTTCGAAAGGATGATCAGAACAATCATGGATCGAGCACGAAGCATGCGGCTACATGCAGGCTTACCGCACTTGAGCTTTGGACAGGAGCAGTAAGTACGTCTGCGTATTTGATTAATCGGTCACCCTCAACAGCATTGGATGAAGGAGGAGGCATGGACAGGTAAACTGGTGAATTATTCATTTGTCAAAGCGTTAGGGTGTGAGACTTTCATACACATAAATAGAAGCCTAAAATCAAAGCTAGATGCAAAGTCCAAAAAATGTTTCTTCATTGGCTATGGAGAAGGTGACTTTGGGTATCGTCTATGGAATCCTGAAGATGGTAAAATCTTTAGAAGTAGGGATGTAATTTTCATGAACAAAATATGTACAAAGATTACTTGAAAAGAAAACAAACAAAAGAAACAGGTGATAAGTACATGGAGCTTGAGGACAGTGAAGACTCAAGGAGTGCAAATGGTGACAACGTGCAACAACGTCAACCAAATGACAAGCTTCAACCTATTCTCCAAAGATCCACAAGAGCAAGTAGACCTCCAGAAAGGTTTGTTCCTTCCTTCAACCATCTCTTGATCTCAAATTCTAGAGATCTAGAATCATAGGAAGAAGCTATGCATCACGAATCCAAAGAAGAATGGATGGAGAACATACAAGTGAAGATGGATTCATTACATCGCAACGAAACATGGGAGTTGGTTGAGTTGCCTAAAGGTAAGCGGGTATTGCAGAACAAATGGGTGCATAAGCTGAAGGAAAAAAAAGGTGGGAAGAAAAGGTACAAGTCTAGGCTTGTGGTAAAAGGGTTTTCTCAAAAGAAAGGTATTGACTTCAATGAAATATTTTCTCGTATTGTAAAAATGAACTTAATTAATCTTGCCTTAAGCCTTGTGGATGCTCATGATTTAAATCTCGAGCAAATGGATGTAAATACGGCATTTCCTCATGGTGACTTAGAGGAGGAAATTTACATGATTCAACCAAAGGGGTATGAAGTAAAAGGTAAGGAGAAAATGGTTTGCAGATTAAAGAAGAGCTTGTATGGTTTAAACCAAGCATCAAGACAATGGTACTTGAAGTTCGATCGATGGATGTTGGATCATGGATTCAGAAGGTGCAACTTAGATCATTGCGTCTATATGAAGAATTTGGAAGATAGGAAGTTCATCATCCTAATGTTGTACGTTGATGACATGCTAATTGTAAGTGCTAACATGCAGAACATCAAAGACCTAAAAGAGGATCTATCTAAATCTTTTTCAATGAAAGATTTAGGTGCTGCAAAGAGAATACTTGGTATGAAGATATCAAGGGAAAGGACAAAGAAGACAATAAAGCTATCTTAAGAGGATTACATCAAGAAGGTACTAGAAAGGTCTGTAATGCAATATGCAAAAACGGTTTCTACACCTTTAGCTAGTCACTTTAAACTAACCAAGGATAGGTATAGATGTCCAAAGATACAAGAGGAGATAGCCTATAAGTCTAAAGTTCTATATGCTGTAGAGGTAGGTTCTCTAATGTATGCTATGGTCTGCACAAGGCTAGATATTACACATGCAGTGGGAGTTGTGAGTAAGTTCATGGACAACCCAGGTAAAGATCATTGACAAGCTATGAAGTGGATACTTAGGTATCTAAAAGGGACAACAACAAATGCTCATTAGGAAGAGAATGGATCTAAGAGGGCCTCTTTATTTGGCAGTTTAAGGAAGTCAAAACTTTTGTATTAAGAAAGTACTCAAAAGACATGTTTTGAATTCAAACAGGCAAAACGGCTAGTTTATTTGAATTCAAAATGTTCTCCCAAAATGAAATTTAAAATCTAGCGGTAAAACCATATCATGTAGCATATCTATGGAAAGAGCTCGATGAATAGATTGTATATTTATGATCTCCACTCAAAAAGGAGATCATATGTGGAAGTTATGGAAGGCCGAAAATGATAAAACTTTCCACTTCCTTTTTGGGAAAAAAAGTGCATCCTTTGACAACTCTTTCACATCTCTTACATACCCACCATTCTTGCACACATGGCATATACTTATTTCTCAAAATGTTAATCACTTTTATAAGCTCATGGAAAATAAAAAGGCACTCCTATACCCCATCCTCTTCCAAATGTTTGTATTTTGGAGGCATTGATATTTTCTTGCAAGGGTATGCTGATGCAAATATGGCAGGTGACAAAGATACTCGAAGGAGCACTACTGGCTATGTCTTCACAGTTAGAAGGATAGCAGTAAGCTGATCTTCAAAGCTGCAGAAAGTGGTTGCACTTTCTACCACAGAAGCAAAGTATAGCAATGACAGAGACAAGAATTTTTTTTTGGTAGCTTCACAGATTCTTAGAAGAGCTTGGATTCAAACAAGACAATTGTGTCTTGTACAGTGATAGCCAAAGCACTATCCATCTTGCGAAGAACTCAGTCTTTCATTCAAGGACAAAGCACATTGAGGTGAGTTATCACTTCATACGCACTCTTTTGGAAGAGGGACAGCTAAAGCTAAGAAAGATGCATACAATTGAAAATTTTGTAGACATGTTTACAAAGGTGGTCAATAAGGAGAAGTTCAGTTTTTGCTCATCTTCCATCGGCATTCAAGGATAAGAAGCCAGGATGGAAATCAGTCACAGGTATGGTGTGGAGATCAGTTTCCAAGTGGAAGATTGTTAAGTATGGAGTCTGATTTACCCCTTGTAATTTTCTGTATTAAAAATGCACATTTGTAAGGTCCCCGTTATGAGGAGAAGCCATCGTGCATGAAGAAAAATCACTCATCGAAAACCAAAATTTTCACGGCCAGCCTCAAGCAAACCTCGAGACTAGTTTTGCTGGAATATTATGGCCGTACGAAGACCAAAAAGTGGTCAGAAAACGGTCGATTGTTTAGCTGGTTGGCCGGCTGATAGTCAATGGACGGTGGCCAGTGGTCGAAAGTCAATGGCCGATGTCCGATGGCCAAATTCAATGGCCGGAGGCCGATTGCAAAGGCGGAGTTTTCTTCTCAAGGACGGCCACACATGGACGGATTTAGGGGTCCGATTTGGACTTGTCTACACAAGGGCGGCTACACACGACTGTCTCTCATGAGAGAGGGCAACCCTTTTGGCCTTTAAAAGGAGGCCATTTGTACATACATTTCATAGTGTGAAATTGATGCAACAAGGTGTGTATAATGTGGTGAGAGTGAATCGAGGCTCTATTAAGGGTATAATCCCTTTGTAACCTACTTTTTGTTTGAAGTACTAAAGCCATCAAGTGGTCGCTTTCCTGTGGAGGTTGCCCACATTAGGTGAACCACGTATATCGTGTGTGCTCTCTCTCTCTCTCTCTCTATAATCTCTTGTGTGTGATAATTTGTCTCTCTCCATCAAATCTCTATTTAGCTACGTCCTATTTCCTACAGATGCGAGCAAGGCAACATGATTTTGTTGATAAAGGATGTGCTTCCAAACAATTTTGAGGCTTTGGTTACGCACTATATAAAGATATTTGAAGCTCCACCCCATCTTACTCATGAAGCTAGACAGACACGAAACCTTTTTCTATCACATCTTTGTACAACAAGCACAAGAGTTGGAGGTTGCTTTCACTAAGGCAGAGTTGCATGCAAGTCCGCAAGACTTAGGAAGATGGAAATCTCCTGGATGGGACGAGCTTACTATTAGTTCTTTCTCTCCTATTGGGAATACCTTATGGAACCTTTATTGGTGATGATGAATATGGCTTGGGAGACGCAGGATGTACCCCTCTCTTGGAAGGAAAGGCTGCTCAAGCTATTGCCAAAGCATGTCTTTTGTGATCCATTTTGCCATTGGCGGCCTATCACCCTTATGCTGGTGGACTACAAATTGATGGCCAAAATGATAGTCAACCGTGTTAAGGATTACTTGCAATAAGGACTTCATCAATCCTAGTATGGTTTCATACCTCGTCGGCACATCACTGATAATTTGGCGAACTTCATCATAGGCATGGAATATGCAAAATACACTCAAAAAGATGTGTTGGTTATGCAAGTGTATATTGAAAAGACTTTTGATATTGTTTTATGGAATTATATCGCAGAAACAATACAAAGGCTGGGATTTGGGCCGAAAATTTTGCAGGTGATCTTCCTCATGTATGCTCAAAGCACTCTGCAGGTCTGTTGGGTGATTCTATCACGGGTACTTGGAATCTAGGGCGTTCGGTCAGACAATGATGTCCTCTTAGTGCTTTGCTTTATGCAATTGCTTCCCACCCCTTGTTACATCTTGAGGCCCTCACTTCCTCGATGATTTGCATGGTCTTGCTCTACTGTGTGGAAAGCAATTTATCAGCCAATCATATGCTAATGACTCTCTTTTTATGCCCAAAAACGTTAAGGATGATGTGCAATAGATTATGTATGCTTTGCATTTATTTTGCTTGGTAGTTGGATTGCATATTAATTTTAGTAAATCCAAGTTGATGTCGTTGAAGGAACTGGATTGGCATAGGCTTCTATGGCCAAAGGAGAATGTTTCCCCTCTTACCATAATAAGACATCTATGATATCCAATTGGAATGTGTCTAAAAAGCAAAAACTTGAATGGGTGCTACAAAGAATGCACTTAAAGCTTAGCTATCAACCTGGCCACTGCATGTGCAACTCGGGATTGCCCAAAGCATAATGATGGCCTATATGTTGAGTTCTATTTGCCACTTTTATGCTAGCCACAACGGTGCCTTGGGTCTCTCATGTCATGTATGTTGGAACATTTCTGACGTACTTCCTCCCACAAGAAAGGATTGCGGTTTCTATATATGGATAAGCAATGCACGCCTAAGTGATTGGAAGGGATCAATATTCTAGATTTACGTCGGCCCAAAAAGCTATGCTTTTGCCTACACCGATGGATTAGCGATAGCAATGGACGGTCATGGTTTCACATTTATGTGATGGCATTGTCACACAATCTTTTGGTCATTGGCATCCTTTGTATTGAGATGTCATTTTTGGGCAGTTGGATGGCCATATTCCGGGTTGTCCCTTCACTTCATCTCTTGTTGTGGATTGGAAGGCTGTTACCTTGTACTTATCCTGGCACGGTCGCCAATCTCCTCCAGGAAATTCACTTCGATTAGAGAGAATTCATTGGAGCAAAGATTTCTCTCTTACTTTGGCTCGGCGTTCTCCTGGACAAGCTTACTTTCTTTCACAAAAAGGGATTTGCCAGGGGATCAAGTGGTGGATAATGCAGGACAAGTTCTTTCTTTTCCGGTCGCTGCTTTCCATTATGATTTGGGAGCTCATTATCAACACTTATGGCAGCAAATTCAACAGCTACTCGTAGATGCCTCTCTAGTGCCTCCACTGTTAGGGGACTCTCAACTTTCTGATTGGCATCTCAGCCATATTAGGATGGACTGCATATTCGGTCGGTCTGTTTATGCCTTGCTGCAATCTGATGCATGAATTGTGGCTCAGGGAAATCAATTGTGGTCACTCTCCAAATCTCAATTACGGTGGCAAAAAACACTCGCATTTGGAAGAATCACTTACCACTCAAAAAACGCATTTTCTTGTGGAGATTCATGGTGGATGCTCTATCGGTTGGTACTTTGTTGCATGCACAACGCATTGCTTCCGCTCATTGTGTACGGTGTCATGGGGATGGTGAGTCAATAACGCATTTGCTTTGAGATTTCCACTACTCTTGAACTTTCATCAGGAAGGTGTCCACCGCTTTGCGCCTTTGTTTCCCATCTAGAATCTTTCATAGACGATTTTAGATCTTTGGAGTTCTTCAGCCGCCACAATCTCCGTTTGAGATCTTCTTTAGTTGGGTCAGATTTTGGGTTATGTGGACCATATGGCACCAACACAACTCCCGGATGTTTAATTCATTAGAAATTGACCCTTTTCCTTTCTTGAAGTTTCCCTTGGGCAAGCCCTACATTATGCTTATGATGTGGGAGATATCTCTCTTGAAGCTTACAAGATTTTCTTTGACTGTTTTTAGCCTTCGGAGCATCATAACACTCTGCTTATTGTACTTTTTTACTGTGGGTTTTCTTCGTTTAGAGATTTCCCACTTGTAAATTAAATCATGATTTACAACAAAAAAAAAAGTGTGTGTGCGTGTGTGTGTGTGTGTGTGTGTGTGTGTGTGTGTGTGAGAGAGAGAGAGAGAGAGAGAGAGAGAGAGAGAGAGAGCGCTTTGCACGGAAGAAAGTAGAGTGATGATACGTCTTGTTCTTCGCATATGGCCAAGCTCGCAAAGAAAGTCTCACCTTACAATGACAGCATACATTGTTGATTGTGGCTTCCTAATCAAATGTGCATCCAGGTGGTAATGATATTTCATACCAATATGGTATGTGGTGTAGCTATTTTGCATGCTGGGAACGAGTCTTGTATTCACTCACTAGGCTTGAAAACAGTGAGTTTTGGTTAGCCAACATTGCTGAGGGTGAGTCGAATTCTTTTACTCTACCTGTTCCACAAAAGCCGCCCACACAAGTCAATTGTCTTAACATTTACTGGCTCCTCATGGTTAATAGTGAGACAAACTGTCTTGACATTCATTCTGTTCATATTCATGCATTTAGTTTTGTTTGCATCCAATTATCTTCATTGATTTGGCATTCGTTCTGATTTTATCGATGCATTTCAAGCAAGTGGACAATGAGTTTGCTCTGTAGAAGCAAGAATTTGCTCTCTGCTGAAACACATGTAGAAAACTGTTCCAAAATCTCAATGCCTTTGCTATGATACATATAGCATATAAATGGTATTGAAGGATGAGAAGCAAGTTCACAGTCAATGCAGTCTTGGAGTAACCACACAAGTACTTGATTATAGGCAAGGAATATGAAAACACCTAGTGATACGCATGCTAATGGTCGAATTTCAAAACCCCATGTTGCAACACACAGAATGACTTATAATTTGCATGAACAGGTAGAAAACTCACACAGATGACTCACAAACACATAAAGAAAATGAAATATTCAAAGCTTATGAAACAAACCTGCATCCATGACAAGCACTCTATCTGAATCCATTACGGTTGGGATTCTATGGGTGATGCTGACAACCGTGCAGTTTTGGAACTCTCTTTTGATAAGGTGTTGGATAATCCCATCAGTTTGCGCATCAACTGACACTGTAGCTTCATCCAGAAAAAGTATTCTGCTGTGCTTTAAAAGAGCACGCCCAAAACACAGTAGTTGTCTCTGACCCACACTCCAGTTCCCTCCATTATCTGTGACTGTGGCATGTAACAAAGGGCACTCAAATCTTTCTATAGCCAGTTATAAGATAACACAAAAAAATCCACAAATAACAGCCACATAAGTAACAAATGTACACCCGCACTCTCCCTCCCTCTCTCTCTCTCTCACACACACACACACACTTTTTTTTGTAAATCTGCTTTGATTAATTTACAAGTGGGAAACCTCAAAGCGAGGAAAACCCACGAAAAGAAAGGGATACAAAATACGGAGCAATATAAGGCTCCAAAGGCTAGAAACAGTCAAAGTAAATTCTATAGGCATCAAGAGTGATGTCTCCAGCTTCATAGGCAAAATGCAGCACTTGACCAAGAGATAATTTGAAATAGGGAAAGGGGTCACCAAAAGTGCCCTGGAACATTAAGGAGTTCCTATGATGCCAGATGGCCCACATAGTCCAATATCTGACCCAGGTGAAGAAGACCGCAAACTGAGATTGTGGTGACCGAAGCACCCCAAAAAGCCAAACTCGTCTGTGAAAAGAACCGGAAGGAAAACGTAGTCGAAGAGCAGCCGACACTTGCCGAATGAAGGCTCTGGAGTGACGACAACACCACAGCAAGTGTGGCACGGTCTCCTCAGCCTCAAGGCATCTGGGGCAACGGGAAGGCGCAATATGCCGAGCATGCAACACACTGCCAATAGGTAGAGCTCCCACCACGCACCGCCACAAGAAAACACGTTCCTTCAAAGGCAGATGACTCTGCCAAATGCGAGACAATGCGTGTTGCCACCACAAGGCTGACTCGGAAAGCGACCACAGCTGATTACCCCGATGCACAATCCATACTTCAGACTGAAGAATGGCATAGACACTGGCAACTGAGATGCAGTCCAATCTAGTAGTAGCCATATTCCAATCAGAGAATGCAAGCGCAACCGAGGCCAGGACAACAAAGGCAAGTAAAACTGCACATAAGCCACAAGGATGCATTGGACAATCCTGAGACGCACATGAAGTGGCCACGTGGACAATTTCCAATTATTCAACTTGGAATGTAGACGTTGGAGCACCCAATCCATTTTATTCATAGCAAATACATTCCAACCTAGTGGATAACCCAAATGGCGAACCAGAACATGGGGGGGAACAATCTCCCCACGCCACAATATCTTATGCCAGTCACACTCTTTCAAAGGCAATAGCTTGGATTTGCAAAAGTTAACTTTGAGACCAGTTGCCAATCCAAACAAATGAAGAGTATGCATAATCTGTTGTACATCATCATAATTATTACAGCATGACACGGGATAGCCTAGGCCCAAAGCCCAAATATCGCATGGTATCCGCAATGTAATCCCAAAGAACAATATCAAATGCCTTTTCAACGTCAACCTGCATGACTAACACATCCTGTCGAGTATATTTTGCATATTCCATACCAATAATGACATTTGCGAGGCTATCAGTAATCTAACGTCACGGAATGAAGCTGTATTGAGCTTGATGCAAGCCTTCATGCAGAAAGCATTTGAGTCGGTTAGCAAGCATTTTTGCCATTAATTTATATACCACAGGCATAAGTGTAATAGGCCGCCAATGTGAAAATTCTTCACACAATGCATGCTTAGGGATCAGCTTGAGCAAACCTTCTTTCCAAGAGGAGGGTAATTCCTGTTGTTCCCAAGCTGTATTCATCATGAATAATAGAAGCAACTTCAAATAATCCCAGAAAGACAAGAAGAATTCCACAGAGAGACCATCCCAACCAGGGGCTCTCCATCGACCTAAATCAAGCAAGCTGGCATACGATTCGGACTCAGTGAAAACAGCTTCCAAGTCTTGAGCCTGCCGCAACGAGAGAATGGAAGTAACATGCGATAGAAACACGTGACGCGCTTGGCAAGCTTCTCTTGTGGGAGAAGAAGGGGCCTCAAAAATCTTGCCATAATGAGAGCGTAGAGCTAGTGCTAGCTCTTGAAGAGTGGAGGTCCACTCCCCTGACGGTAATTTAACTCTCCGTATAGCTTGAGACTGCCTCGAGTGATGCAAATGCTTAAGGAATTGTTTAGAAGCACATCCTTTATCTGCAAAAGCCTGTTGACGAGCCCGAGTCTGCCATTTGGCCAATTTCCTCTCATCATTGTGCCTTAAAATTGCACGAGCAGAAAACAACTCAGTCATTTGAGCATCAGCAAGAGAAGAATGATTAGCCAAGTGCATCAATCGGGTACAAGCATCCTTTGCCTGGTTAACCTGTTCCCTTAATTGTGACAAATAATCCCTGCCATAATCCTGTATAACTGATTGAACACGCATAACAAAACGAAACCATGCTATATTCAAGTCAACATGCATCTGGGATAGCAAAGGCGGGATGATATTCACAATCATAGTGCGAAAAGGCTCATGCTTGAGATAAGCATTATTGACATGCCGAAGTCTTTTCTTGTGTAGGCGATCATTGACATCAAAAGAGCCAAAACGAAGTTTCAAGCATATGGGAAAATGATTTGAGAGACACATAGCATAATCAATCGTCATCTCGCATACAAAGTCATCATATTGTTGCATGTGAAAAAGATACCAGCGATCCAGCCGAGCGCGATACATGGATTGAGCATTGTGCTGAAAAGTAAAGCCTGGATCAGTCGCATGCTCTCTCTCTCTCTCACACACACACACACACACACACTTTTTTTTTGTAAATCTGCTTTGATTAATTTACAAGTGGGAAACCTCAAAGCGAGGAAAACCCACTAAAAGGAAAGGATACAAAAGACGGAGCACTATGAGGCTCCGAAGGCTAGAAACACTCAAAGTAAATCTTGTAGGCATCAAGAGTGATGTCTCGAGCGTCATAGGCAAAATGCAGCGCTTGACCAAGAGATAATTTGAAATAGGGAAAGGGTAAACAAAAGTGCCCTGGAACATTAAGGAGTTTCTATGATGCCAGATGGCCCACATAGTCCAAAATCTGACTTAGGTGAAGAAGACCACAAACTGAGATTGTGGTGATCGAAGCACCCCAAAAAGCCAAAATCGTCTGTGAAAAGAGCCGGAAGGAAAACGTAATCGAAGAGCAATCGTCGACACTTGCCGAATGAAGGCTATGGAGTGACGACAACACCACAATAAGTGTGGCACAGTCTCCTCAGCTTGAAGGCATCTGACGCAACGGGAAGGCGCAATTGCCGAGCATGCAACACACTGCCAACAGGTAGAGCTCCCACAGGAAAACACGTTCCTTCAAAGGCAGATGACTCTGCCAAATGCGAGACAATGTGTGTTGCCACCACAACGATGACTTGGAAAGCGACCACAGCTGATTACCCCGATGCACAATCCATACATCAGACTGAAGGATGACATAGACACTGGCAACTGAGATGCAGTCCAATCTGGTAGTAGCCCGATTCCAATCAGAGAAGCGAGAGTCCACCTCCAGAAGAGGAATAGGTGAATGAGCAGCAAGCATCCTTTGAATCTCCCTGCAGAGAGGAGAATAGTGAAAGCCCAACCGAAAGCGGGAGACGGCATCAACGAAAGAAAGAATATAACCCGAGTCATCAACCACCTGATGCACTTGACAGATTCCTTTTTGGGAAAGAAAATACGCTTGGCGAGGAGACCGTTGATCCAAAGTCGAAGCAAAAACCGTGCTCCAATGCAGACTCTCCAGGCGTAGAGAGTTACCCCCAGAGGATTGTCGACCATCCCAAGCCAAATGCGAAGTGACAACCTTCTAATCAACAATTAGAGAAGAAGTAAATGGACATCCAGGAATGTGTCCTTCAAGCTTCCCAAAAACAACATCCCAATAAGTCAGTTTCCAATGACCAAAAGAAGGGGTGACAATGTACGCACACAAATGTGTCACCATGAGAGCCCAGGGTTGCTGCTGCTCCATCAAAACTGGCAACAACATAGCTTTCCGAGACAGAAGATGACGTCTCAAGTCCAAAATATTCAGCCCTCCTAGCCGCTTCGGAGAACACACCTTACCCATAGATAGAAGCCGAAGGCCCCTCTTGCTAGACGAGGTCCGCCAAAAATGCTCTAAAATATTGGACATGAGGGATTGCAAGCGCAACCGAGGCTAGGATAACAAAGGCAAGTAAAACTGCACATAAGCCACAAGGATGCATTGGACAATCCTGAGACGCACATGAGTAGGCCATGTGGACAATTTCCAATAATTCAACTTGGAATGCAGACGTTGGATCACCCAATCCAGTTTCTGCATAGCCCATACATTCCAACCCAGTGGATAACCCAAATGGCGAACCAGAACATGTGGAGGAACAATCTCCCCATACCGCAAACTGAGATTGCTATGACCGAAGCACCCCAAAAAGCCAAAATCGTCTGTGAAAAGAGCCAGAAGGCAAACGCAGCCGAAGAGCAGTCGACACTTGCCGAATGAAGGCTCTGGAGTGATGACAACAGCACAGTAAGTGTGGCAGGTCTCGTCAGCTTCAAGGCATCTGGGGCAGCGGGAAGGTGCAATATGCCGAGCATGCAACACACTGCCAACAGGTAGAGCTCCCACCAAGCAGCGCCACAAAAAAACACGTTCCTTCAAAGGCAGATGACTCTGCCAAATGCGAGACAATGCGTGTTGCCACCACAGCTGATTACCCCGATGCACAATCCATACTTCAGACTGAAGAATGGCATAGACACTGGCAGCTCAGATGCAGTCCAATCTAGTAGTAGCTAGATTCCAATCAGAGAAACGAGAGTCTTCATCCACCGGAGGAATGGGCGAATGAGCAACAAGCATGTTTTGAATCTCCCGCCAGAGAGGAGAATAGTGGAGACCCAACCGAAAGCGGGAGACGGCATCAGCGAAAGAAAGAACATAACCCGAGTCATCAACCATTCCTTTTTGGGAAAGAAAATATGCTTGGCGAGGAAACCGTTGAACCAAAGTCAAAGCAAAAACCCTGCTCCAATGCAGACTCTCCAAGCGAAGAGAATTACCCCCAGAGGATTGTCCACCATCCCAAGCCAAATGCGAAGTGACAACCTTCCAATCAACAATTAGAGAAGAAGTAAAGGGACATCCAGGACTGTCTCCCTCAAGCTTCCCAAAAACAACATCCCAATAAGTCAGTTTCCAATGGCCAAAAGAAGGGGTGACAATGTGCACGCATAAATGTGTGACCATGAGAGCCCAAGGTTGCTGCTACTCCACCAAAACTGACAACAACATAGCTTTCCGAGCCAGAAGATGAGGTCTCAAGTCCAAAATATTCAACCCTCCAAGCTGCTTGGGAGAACACAGCTTGTCCATAGATAGAAGCCGAATGCCCCTCTTGGTAGAGGAGGTCCGCCAAAAATGTTCTAAAATATTGGACATGAGAGATTGAAAGCGCAACCGAGGCCAGGATAACAAAGGCAAGTAAAACTGCACATAAGCCACAAGGATGCATTGGACAATCCTAAGACGCACATGAAGTGGCCACGTGGACAATTTCCAATTATTCAACTTGGAATGTAGACGTTGGAGCACCCAATCCATTTTATTCATAGCAGATACATTCCAACCTAGTGGATAACCCAAAGGGCGAACCAGAACATGGGGGGGAACAATCTCCCTAGGCCACAATATCTTATGCCAGTCACACTCTTTAAGAGGCAATAGCTTGGATTTGCAAAAGTTAACTTTGAGACCTGCTGCCAATCCAAACAGGTGAAGAGTATGCATAATCTATTGTACATCATCATAGTTATTACGAGGCATGAACAAAGAGTCATCCGCATAAGCCTGACCAGCAAACTGTCGACCAGAAGGTAAAGTAAGGCCATGTAGCCTACCAGTGGAGGTCAAGGAATCCAAATACATAAACAAGGGATGAGTATCGATCGCATAAAAGCAAAGCACTCAGAGGGCAGCCCTGCTATACCGACCGTCCCAAAGGCCAAGATTCTGTGAGAGAACCATCCAGCAAGCCTACAAAAGTAATGTATGCATACAAGAAAAGCACGACACGGGATAGCCTAGGCCCAAAGCCCAAATGTCGCATGGTATCCGCAATGTAATCCCAAAGAGCAGTATCAAATGCCTTTTCAATGTCAACCTGCATGACTAATACATCCTGTCGAGTATATTTTGCATATTCAATACCAATAATGACATTTGCGAGGTTATCAGTAATTTGACGTCGCGGAATGAAGCTGTATTGCGATTGATGCAAGCCTTCATACAGAAAGCATTTGAGTCGGTTAGCAAGCATTTTTGCCATTCATTTATATACCACAGGCATAAGTGTAAAAGGCCGCCAATGTGAAAATTCTTCACACAATGCATGCTTAGGGATCAACTTGAGCAAACCTTTTTTCCAAGAGGAGGGTAATTCTTGTTGTTCCCAAGCTGTATTCATCATGAACAACAGAGGCAACTTCAAATAATCCCAGAAAGACAAGAAGAATTCCACAGAGAGACCATCCCAACCAGGAGCTCTCCATCGACCCAAATCAAGCAAGCTGGCATACAATTCCGACTCAGTGAAAACAGCTTCCAAGTCTTGAGCCTGCCGCATCGAGAGAATGGAAGTAACATGCGATAGAAACATGTGACGCGCTTGGCGAGCTTCTCTCGTGGGAGAAGAAGGGGCCTCAAAAATCTTGCCATAATGAGAGTGTAGGGCTAGTGCTAGCTCTTGAAAAGTGGAGGTCCACTCCCCTGACGGTAATTTAACTCTCCGTATAGCTTGAGACTGCCTCGAGTGATGCAAATGCTGAAAGAATTGTTTAGAAGCGCACACACATGCAAGAGCCAGCCCCCCCCTTCCCGCCCCATCACCGACAAAACCATCGAGAGTTTCTTCCTTTTGGCACTTGTGGACTGTAAATAGCACTTGATAAAAATGACAGTTTTTGAGATTATGGTTGATAATCTTCATTGTCCCTATGGAAAGATTCCGATTAAGCTGTTACAAATGTCTTTCCTGTTAATTTGAAACATAGTTTTAGGCGATATTTATTGAAGCTGTACAGACCTTTTGTGTATCATACAATTTTGACAATCAATATATCACTATCATACAAGACTTGTCTCGAGTCTGTTGCCTTTATGAACCTGTTCCATGGTGTTTAGTTATATCTCTGTAGGAAAAAATATTCACACGCACGAGCACACATTTATTGCATAGATGGCGTCATAAATGCCTTCCACCAGGCATTCTAGGATAGCTGAGAAGGCAAATATGCTTTAACTATGCATCTACTTAAAATACATATCTGCATCAATACTAGCCCGGGGCATTCAGCTTCTGTGGCTTCTCCATCACAACTTTGCTCAATTGACATTCATCTAGGATCTGTGATACATTAAAAGAAACAAAATACCTTGGCTTTCAGAACATATCATATGGTAACAAAGCTGATAAGGAACAACAAAAGGACTTCAAATACCGAAATAATTATGCCATTTCTTCTAAGAAAGCCTCTTTCATGCTACATGATGCCCTTTTTCCTTTCTGCAGGATTTAGCAGTTCAAGCGTAATAACCCTTGCTTTGCAATCCAACCCATATAACGTGTAGTAACCTAGTGTGTGCACAAAGAGGGCTCATACCAACAACTTGGGCTATGAATAACAGATTATTGAAATCAACCCAATTATCCAAGAGTCGAAAAAGGAGCAAACATCAGAATTCTCACCCCCAAATTGAGTATTAGTGGATGCGTAAACAGGCAGACAACTAATGAAGGCATCACGTATCTACTTGAAAAGTAGCATATCATGACCGTGCATAAAGTCTACAAGGACAAGGATCCGCAGAAATGCATACACCAGGCCAGATTGAGAAGAAGAACGAGACGCGCTCGCTGCTGCTGTTAACCCCCCCCGCCCCCTTGCTCGCCATCGCGCACCCCCCCTGCTCGCTATCACCCTCCCCCCCTGCCTGTTTGCTGCCCACCTCCCCACCCGCTGCCCTGCCTGCCTGCCTGCCCACTGCCCCAAGTCCACCTCCTTGCCCTCTCCCAATCCTGCTCGACTGGTATCGACAACACT
The DNA here is from genome assembly GCF_014529385.1 of Adiantum capillus-veneris. NCBI lineage: Eukaryota > Viridiplantae > Streptophyta > Polypodiopsida > Polypodiales > Pteridaceae > Adiantum > Adiantum capillus-veneris. The sequence continues at coordinate 60,137,679 of NC_140940.1, read as the reverse complement.
TTCGACGTGCTTGGTCCAGCAGGAGGTCTTCGTTCGCCGACGCCTTTTCGCCCTTTTTTCACAGCAGCACACACAGATAGAGGCTCAAGCTCCGCCACAAAGGGACTCCGATGAAGTCCCCTCGCCCGACCCTGCTGAGCCCACCATTCGACTTGCTCTCACACCGATAGAGCAAGCGAGCCTAGCCGCAGAGGTGGAACACCTTTAGGCGACTTCCATCATCTGCAAGATTCTCAGCACCAGACCGAGTAGAGGAGAGCTGCATGATCTTCTCCAAGCCCGCCTTCTCGCAGAGGTGGGCAAGATCTTGGATGTTTAGTTCCTTGGACGCGGCTACTATCAGATAGAGTTCGAGACTTCCAAGATGGCATCCAAGGTCATCGCGATGAGCCCTTGGCCATCCGAGCAGCTAGAGCCCACTTCCGACAGTGGAGGCATGGCTTTGATACAGCTAGAGATGTTCTGGTAGAAGAGGCAGACCTTCCCATCTCCGTCTGCTTTCCTGGTTTGAGGAGGGAATACCTGCTACTCTTGTCCAGGATAGGCTCAGAGATTGGGACTGTCCTGGAGACACCTCGCACGACAGCCTATAGCTGCCAAGGAGGCCGTCATCTCCTCAGTACGTGTTCTGGTTCAGGACACCCACACTCCCGAAGGTTATCCTACTTCCATAGGTGAGTGGGGGTTGGATCCGATAAAGCGTGGAGTATTCGGGCCTTCCGAATCAGTGTTTCATTTGTCGACAGATGGGCCATCTTGTGAAGGCCTATCCACGGAGGAGACCCCGACCTACACCACAGGCCCAGCCCCAGGCTTCAAAGGCTGGCCAGCAACAGCAGACAGAGTCACAGAGTACGCAGGCAGAGCCACCCTCCGAGCCTAGGGCTCAAGCGGAGGAGGGTTGGCAGCAGGTTCGTGGTCGACGTCAACAGGGACCACCGTGCCAACCTGGCACTCAGAGTGGTCCCCATGCTCCTGCCCAGCAGCAGTGGGTTCCCACAGAAAACCGATTCGACCCTCTTCAACAGGACGAGGTCCCTGCTCTAGCCTCACCCTCGACAGCCCCTCCACCTCCACCTTCTCCCTCTGCCTCTGCCTGTGCCTCTGCCTCTCCATCTCACCCTCCTCCCTCTGCCGCTCCCCCTTCTCCCTCGAGCCTCCCTGCTCCCACATCTCCTCCCGCTCCGTCCCCACAACCGGTTCAAGGGGCAAGACTTTCCTCGATTGCTAGGAGATCTCTTGGCAACGCTTTTGCCATAAGTCGCTTGGCGAGAGAGGGACAACCTTTCTTGCGACCCCCTCTTCTGGTGCAGACGTCCCCCTTTGAAGCAGTTCCTCGTGGTCTGACGAGCTTCAACATTCGTCGTCCTTGGGATTTCTTTGCCTACGCCTTCATACGGTTTCTCAGCGACCCCTCACCAGACCTTGATGCAGCTTGCTTCAGAGTACATGTACTGTTCCTTACAGCTAGGGGAATAGAGGCCTTGGACTCAGCGGTTGGCTTCTGTTTTCCCCTATGCAGCAGGGACTAGTCTAAGTGGACGCTAGACGCAGTGTTGGAGTGTCTTCAGAAACACGCCCTGGAGTTCTCTCATCACATGGGAGACCTAGGGGTTACAGACTTGGTTCAGACTCTGTGGCCGTTGGCCAAGTTTTCTGTGACACTTCCAGACTCAGCAGGATGTAGATACACTGTGGTTCACTTCTTTGCTGACACGAAGAGCCCACCATGTTATGTACACATACATGAGAACGACAGAGGAGGTTGCTTTGCGCACGGCTTGTTCTACTTGGGCTTGGGCTAGATACTTTTTGCAGTCACGCCTATCTCGGGGACACTCGGATACAGATTACTCCCCAACCAAGCCTGCCTCGAAGATAGCACGGTTAGCTGCTGCTGCAGGATCAGTTCTCTCTCGCTCCCCATGATGATCGTCTCATGGAACGTGCAGGGATTAGGTGGGCCCCAATTTCAGCGTCAGAGGGGCCGACTGCGTCAGGAGCTTCAACGATGCCTTGTGGGAGGAGAGATTGACCTTGTTATGCTACATGAGCATTATCTGTGTGAGAGCCGCATTAGATGTTGTGGTTAGCTTTTGCATGGACAATATGAGACTTTTTGGTCAGCTACATTTGGACCTGGAGGCATCCAGGGAGGGGTATGTGTGACTATTGTAGATTCTTTGCAGCAGGCCATTGTGGGCAGAGGTATTATAGTGCCAGGAAGGGCCCAATGGATCATATGCAGGTTCAAGGTTGCCTCGTGGACTTCCTGAACATCTATGCGCCCAATGTGGCGAGTGCACGTGCAGAGTTTTGGTCTCAGATTGTTCGGTCTCTATCGCAGGCAGAGCAATGGCGCATTGGGGGTGACTTCAACATGTTGGAGGACCCCTCTGACAGGATTGGAGGTAGCCATACTAATGTGCATGGAGTTGAGTTGGCAGTTTGGGAGAGGTTTTGTATGACTGCAGATTTCAGATGTGTGGCAACATTCTAGCTTTGTGAGGCCCCCAAAAAGCCTGGCCTTTCTCTCGTTCGGACCGCAAAGCGGAAAGCGGGAGGAGTGAATCTATCACGGATAGATCGCTTCTACAGTAGTGACCACTTCTGTGACTTCGGTGGGACAGTTTGCATTCTGGCTGGGAATTCCTTTTCGGACCATGCACCACTGATCCTCACAGTTATCGATAGACAGAGGAGGGGGAGCACAATGCTACGCATCCCTATGAGGGTCTTGCTGGACTCTGCGCTCAGAGAGGGAGTGGTGGCTCTTTGGACAGAGAGCTTAGACATGCAGGACTCTCCTACTGACAGAGTGGCCTCAGGACTTGCTCAACTTAGTCGACTCTTTCTTCAGGAGTCTTCGGCCCGCCTGGCTGTAGCGAGAGAGAAAGAGCAACATTTCCCACGGGGCGTTGCTTCCTTGCAGAGGATACAGGAGCATCGTCCAGACAGTCCTTGGTTGGAGGAGCAGTTGCAATAGGCTCGCCAGAAGCTCGCCAGCAAAGGAGAGGCGCCATGAGTTTGCTTTCCATTGGCAGGCATCTCAGTGGACCAAGGTGGGTGACAGAGTGACAAGGGCTTTCTTTGAGGCAGTGGGACCCCGACATACGCATGCCAAGGTCAGCCAGTTGAGGAGGCCCGAAGGGTCAGTTGCTTTAGAGCTAGAGGACATGCATGCAGTTGCTACTGACTTTTACTGGGACCTACTATCTGCAGAGCCGCAGTCAGAGCGTCAAGATGCAAGTAGAGAGCAGGTGTGGGCACAGATGCCTTGTCTTGTGACTGAGGAGATGCGTCAGAGGCTTGAGCTGCCTCTTCAGCTTGAGGCGCTACACGCGACCCTTAGAGCACTTCCCCGTGGTAGCTGTCCAGGTGAGGATGGTTTGACTCCCAGCTTTTTCTTGAAGTACTGGGACTTCCTTGGCTCAAATCTCTGCAGCGCTTTTCAGTACATCCTGCACACAGGAGAGATGCCTGACAGCATGAGTGAGGGCCTGATTTACCTCATTCCCAAGGAGGGTGGCTCCTTGGATGAGATTCGACAGTGGTGGCCCATCACCATCCTCAACTCATCCTACAAAATTCTTGCAAAGGCTCTGAGTTTGAGGATTCAGCCATTGCTAGAGAGCATTACAAACGGGACATAGACAGGTTTTGTGAAGGACCGTAGTATCCTTGACAACATCTTTACTTTTTGGGAGGCTTCTACCCTCGCGCAGCTCCGTGGTGAGGATTTGGTGATACTTCTTCTTGATTTTGAGAAGGACTATGATAGAGTTGACTGGGACTTTTTGGAGGGCACTCTACGCAGGATGGGCTTCTCAGATGCTTGGATCAGAGGTGTGTCGGCTCTGTGAGGACGGGCACACAGTCAGAAGGTAGAGGTGATCGTTTCATGCCCTCACGATCGGTCAAACAAGATTGCTCTCTTGCCCCCTTCCTCTTCCTGTTCTATGCTGAGGTGATGAGCAGGTTTCTGGTTTCACAGCAGGTTGGTTTACGTGGCTTAGCGCTCCCTATTCACGAAGATGAGCTACTGGATGCTGAGTTTACAGACGACTCAGCCTTGTACTTGGATGGCCAGCAGCCAACCTTCACAGGTGTGAGCACGCTCTTGAGACCTTTTGTTGTGCATCAGGCGCACTGATCTACTGGAGAAAGACAGTGGCTTTCTTGGTTGGTAGTGCTCCTACGCCGGATTGGCTGCCAAGGGAGGGTTTCAGGTGGATTTCCCCAGGGACTGCAGTTCGATACTTGGACTGTCAGGTTGGCTTGGACTTGTCTCCCGAGCAATAGATTGCTCCCCTCCTCCTATCCATCAGGAGGAAGTTGTTGCATTGGAGCTCCACACGACTTTCTCTGGCAGGCAGAGTTGTAGTGGCCGACCAGGTGTTGTTGGCTACTATCTGGTACATCACTTCTTGTTGGATCTTTTCGAGTTCTTGCATCAGTCAGCTAGAGAGGCTGATCAGGAACTTCCTTTGGTTAGGGCGTGACACTCAGATAGCCCGGGCAACAATAGCATGACAGGTCATCATTCTTCCTTGTTCTCAAGGAGGGTTGGGGATCATAGACCCAACACAGCAGAGCAGAGCCCTTCTAGGGAAGTTTGTCGTTAGAGGACTCCTTCCAATAGAGGAGCCCTGGAAGGAGTTCTTGCTTCAGCGGCTTAGTGCTGGAGTGCCTCAGGCTGGAGGCCCCTGGCGACCTTCAACCAGATGGATCTTCACAGAGATGCGCATAGTTAGCCTGAGAAGGAGACTGGAGGACCGCTTCGCTGTGGGTCTGCTTCGATCCTAGGAGCAGCTGCGGAGAGGCCTAGAGCAGCGACATCCTACTTGCACGGAGGAGCGCCTAAGACAGCCCCTGGTTTGGAACCCCATGGTTAGTACTCAGAGAGGCCACTTGGTTGGTAGTAGGCCTCATGTTTCCTGGGGTCTCATGGCAGAGGGTCCAGCACGCACTTTAGGTGACTGGCTATAGTTCTCAGGCTTGTCAAAGGAGCTTCAGGGCATCCAGCTACAGGGCATGAGAGGGGTGCACAGCAAGTGTCAAGATATCTCAGAGGCAGTACCAGCTAAGTGGCTCGCACCTCTCGAGACAATAGCGCCCAGATGGATAGGGTCCTTCACGCGACTGGAGGTTCTCATCGCAGTTCGGGCTTGCTCAGAGACTCTACCCTCCCTGTTTTTCGAGCTACAGGGTGAGGGTCATTTACACCGAGTTTCAGTAGAGGCCCCACAGGTGGCAAAGTGTTGTAGATCCGAGTTGTGGGCATCTGTGGGAGGACCTATGTCATAGATCCCAACCCAACAGCTCCAGAGATTGGCCACTGGAGACTATGGGTTTGGGAGAGCTGTACACCGGCACGAGTGCAGTGGGATCCTGGAGAGTGGTTTTGGAGGGACCCTTTCTCCTCAGCAGATCATCCAGGTGTCCCTTTCTTTCAATACACTATTCGATTGGGACGTCACATACTGGCAACATGGAGAGAGGCTCGTCTTGCTGCAACACCTCATTGGCAGGAGGAGGGTCTCACATCTAAGTTCTTGTCAGCTTTTTGGGAGAGGTTGTGGGACTCCAGACAGCTGAGGCGAGTCACTTTGTTCTAGTGGCTGGTTGCACATCGAGCTACAGCAGTTGGGAGCTGGCTTGTACATAGTGGTGCATGTGCTGCTTGTGACCATCTTGTGGAGAGTCGGCGTCATTGTCTTTGGGACTGTCCTTTGGCACAGTAGGTTTGGCTTCGTGTTCTTTGGCTGATGCCAGCTCTTTCCACAGCTTGGCAGTACACTTGGGGGGCAGCTACTTGGTCCACTCTCACCAGCCCGGCACTTTAGTTTGAGCTATCCTCCACCAGCAGGATGATAGTGATGAGGGGGGGTCGACCTACACTCGAGTCTGCTACAGAGCTTTACCCCATAGGAGTGGTGCAGTGAGAGAGAGGAGTGTTGGGAGCTCATCTGGCGGGCCCGCTACTTCCGCATCTTCAAGTCTCACCCTGTACCACCAGTAGAGACTGTTCGGGATCTTTGGCCAGAGCTAATCCATACTCTCAGAGGATAGTTCAAGAGACTCCAGGGCAGCTCCGACGGCATGCGGGAGCGCAGAGAGGCTTTCCTTCGACTCTAGCGCCCTTGGCCTTTTTTCACCATGGTCCAGGGTGTGCTCAGTTGGCACTACCGTCCACCTAAGAGGCTCTTCCCTCCTCCCATCTCTTGATTTAGCCTCATTGTACATATGTTGTTTTTTCATTGGGAGAGTCTCCCCCTCATGATTGTTGTAGCCCTCTCTTGTAGAGGTGGTTGTAGCCCTATGGGCAGTTTCATTAACTAATAGAAGGATCTTTTTCTCGAAAAAACCAAATATATATACCCTCAATCATGCAAGCATCATGGACAGAAGGGTCATATTAACACTGCGCACTAACAACCCATTCTGCATCAAGATTAGAATTTGCAGGTTCTGCAATGGTTGCATTTAAGGGAGACTTTTTTTACGTGACTCTTTAGCCTTTCGATTATTGCTTTATTAGATGATCAACAACTCTGCATTATACATGGGACACAGACATGTTTTGTCAAGGAGCTTAGTATCCTTGACAACATCTTTACTTTTGGGGAGGCTTCTGCCCTTGCGCGTCTCCATGGTGAAGATCTGGTGATACTTCTTCTCGATTTTGAGAACGCCTACGATAGAGTTGGCTGGGACTTCTTGGACGGCACTCTACGCAGGATGGGCTTCTTAGATGCTTGGATCAGAGGTGTGTCATCTTTGTACAGATGGACACACAGTCAGGTACTTTTGTCAGGAGGTAGAGGTGATCGTTTCATGCTCACACGTTCGGTCAGACAGGGCTGCCCTCTTGCCCCCTTCCTCTTTCTGTTCTATGTTGAGGCAATAAGCAGGTTTTTGGTTTCACAGCAAGTTGGTTTACGTGGTTTAGCGCTCCCTATTCGGGGAGATGAGCTACTGGATGTTGAGTTTGCAGACGACTTAGCTTTGTACTTGGATGGCCAGGAGGCAAACCTTCACAGGTGTGAGAAGGCTCTTGAGACCTTTTGTTGTGCATCAGGCGCACTGATCAACTAGAGAAATACAGTGGCTTTCTCGGTTGGTAGTGCTCCTACACTTGATTGGCTGCCAAGGGAGGGTTTCAGGTGGATTCTCCCAAGGACTACAGTTCGATAATTGGGCTATTAGGTTGGCTTGGACTTGTCTCCTAAGTAGCAGATTTCTCTCCTCCTCCTGTCCATCAGGAGGAGGTTGTTTATGCCACTCAGCACACTTTCAAGAGCCTCGCACCAAGGGGTGTCTCTTCGACACTTTGGTGACACCGGCTCTGATGTACGTTCCTACAATGTGGACTCCACACCTATCAGCAAACATCTGGACCCAGATAAAGAGATCCCAAATTTGTATGCTATCTCAGATGACCCACACCAAGCATGCAATACCACATGATATTCTTTCAGCAAAGATGGCAACCCCACCTATACTAGTAGAGGCTTTGTTCAACACTATATGCTTCGTTCACTGGACACAAGAGGTACCTATAGACAGGCTCACACGCAAGGCTTTTGAGGCTTCCAGATAGCTCTCAAAGATTGGGGCGACAAGCACATGGGGTGACACAATAGTTTGAGCTACAAGGGATAGACATGGAGAGACTACCTCCCTTTCTGTATGATCCAGATTCCCCATTGATCTAGCTCACATATAGTCATTAGAACGGAGTACTCAAACACGACTTAAGGCAGCTCTACATCAGTGTCACACCTAGACTGTCTGTCACAAACTGCTGACGTTGTTAGCGTGCAAATGAGAAGGAAAATGAATGCCTCTATAGCCTTGCACGAGCTACACCGTCGGAAGAAAGAACTATTGCACAGCTGAAAACACCTGTGGTAAACACTTGTAGAGATTTATGAAAAACCTTTCAAGCATGGAACACACTCCAAATCACGAGAAACAGAGGACATCATGACGAAGCTCGTCTCGTGGAGATGTCCATAGAGTATCCATGGGCAAAAAACACAGGAGAAATAAAGAAGTTATGGCCACTCGAACATGGAGGTGTCCTTTCTCTTGCTCAAAAATGAGCTCTCTGGAAGTTGTGCAGGTGTTGCAGCTATTAAAATGGGGGCCCTCTTATCTTTTATTCCCCATAAATCTTCTCTCTCTTCTCAGCCGACAAGGCTCCATTTATAGACACCTTTTAATTGGTTCAATTTTGGCATTTTTTGCGTGAAAAATGAGGTGTCGGTGACCCTTTGACCAAGGAATGGGGTGGGGGCAAGTGGCCGGTGGACCAAAAGGGATGTCTAGGCGCCTGTCTAGCTGAGTGTGCATTCAAAAAATGCGCCATTTCTCTCCCGTGAAGCTCACGAGCCCATGAAGCCCACCAAGCCAAGCTTCTCTTCAATTGATACAAGTAATAGGGGGTCCTCCTTTGGGCTATATACCCCCCATTCTCCCCTTTTTCCTTCTCATGTGGGATTATCTCCATGACACATGGCAACCTCCTCCCCAAGGCTCCTAAACTCCCCATTTCCCCACTAATTTGGTCATCATGTCTTTCATATTTCGTTGTAACTGTTCAATATTAGCAACCCTTTGAGCAGGCTGGGCTCCAGCCTCTGCTTGATTTTCCTCCTTTTGGCCAACATTATTTTGCACAGGGACCGCTTTCCCATACTCATTAACTCTTTGAGCCTTCTATTATTTCTCCCTGGCAATAGCGATTTTCTTTAACATGGATGGAGGGATTTCATTCCCCAAAGCTCGGGCCCATTTATTTCATAAGCGGGTGAACTGCATGACAAAATCATCAACACTTTGATTAGCCTTCTGAGTGTACCCCAGAATTTCATGTCAAACTTCATCAAGCACTTCAATGGATCTGTATTGTGCCAGAAAAGCTTGCTTTACACGATTGTAGTCCAAAACTACCCCTTGACTTTGTGCCTGCACCAACTCTTCATGATTGTGTAACCAAACTTTTGCCTCATCTTGTAATATTATTGCAACAACCGCAACAATATAGCTTGGTCTAGTATAGTTCGCAATAAGCAATTGACTTTCAATTTTTCAATAAAAGTCTGTGCATTCTCATTAGTCAATCGATGAAACTGTGGTAACTCATCTACCATGTTTGATTGCCACAAAAACACTTATATGTAGCGCCGAAAGCTCAAGGGATGTCGATGGATCGCTCCAGTACCTAATCCACCTCACACTAGGTAACCCGGCCTCCAGTGCTTGGCTTCACAAAACCTCACGACCCTCCAAAGGCTGCAATCCAATTATACGACCGCCTCAAGTGCTGTCCACAATTTGCACATACATAGGCGGTGGTCCATAAGGATTCATATCCCTTTACATTCTCTACCTGCAGAATAGACATATTTCACAAGAATTGGAGCATGGGAGCACTTGCTTCTCAATGGGGGCACCAAAACGATGTTAGCATGCAAACGAGAAGGAAAATGAATGCCTCTATAGCCTTGTACGAGCCACACCGTCAGAAGAAAGAACTATTGCACGACCGAAAACACCTATGGTAAACACCTATAGAGATTTATGAAAAACCCTTCAAGCATGGAAGACACTCGAAATCAGGAGAAACAGAGGACATCATGACGAAGCTCGTCTCGTGGAGATATCCGTAGAGTATCCATAGGCAAAAAACAGAGAAGAAATAAAGAAGTTATAGCCACTAAAACATGGAGGTGTCCTTTCTCTTACTCAAAAATGAGCTCTTTAGAAGTTGTGCAGGTGTTGCAGCTATCAAAATGGGGGCCCTCTTATCTTTTATTCCCCAAAAATCTTTCCTCTCTTCTCAGCTTACAAGGCTCCATTTGTAGGCACCTTTTGATTGGTTCAATTTTGGCATTTTTTGGGTGAAAAATAGGTGTTGGTGACCCTTTGACCAAGGAATAGAGTGGGGACAAGTGGCCGGTGCACCAAAAGGGATGTCCAAGCGCCTGTCCAACTTAGTGTGCATTCAAAAAATGCGCCATTTCTCTCCCATGAAGCCCACCAAGCCAAGCTTCTCTCCAATTGATACAAGTAATAGGGGGTCTCCCCTTTTTCCTTCTCATGTGGGATTATCCCCATGATACATGGCAACCTCCTCCCCAAGGCTCCCAAACTCCCCATTTCCCCACTAATTTCCAATTTCTCCCCCAACCAAGAGTACTTCTCGGACAACTTTCTCCGAGGCATAACTTGCTGCTCCCATCACCGAATGACGCATTGTAACACACCGCTCGAAGCCCATCATCTCGGATATCTCCAGAAATTTAAAATTTCAGCATTTCTAATCTTAGACCTTGAAGTTGGCCCAGTTGCTTTTGTCGCATGCACCTGCCATCACTTTCTAAGTTGAGACCACCCACTTCACGTGCATGATGTAGAAGTCCGATTCACGAGCTATAAAGCACGATTGAAATTATTTATTAAAGACTATGTTTTCAGAACTCGAACAACCCAAAACATCAGCAGCCAAGCTTGGCAAAATCACACCTTTGTACATGAATTTTTATAGGACCATTTCCAAAACTTGCAGGGCTATGTACACATATATACATGAGGCTAGTGGGTAAGCTTTTAGGCATGACCTAGTGATTTTATGCTCATCCAAAAAATGCCTGACAACGTGTCAAGCCACTGAAGAACGGAGCGAACCTACACATCTAGGCCAAGGAGCCTAAACCCTAGGAGCAACAAAAGAAGTTTCACCAACTTGCAAAGTCTTACCGAGTGGCCTATTTAAAGAAGAGTTCCCACTAACTTATGGGACCCCGTCCGATGGGGCCCAAGTGACCTATAGAGATTAAATAAAGCGTAGCAACTGATGACATGGCAGAGCTATACAGACAGCCCGCAAACGCGTTGACATGTTGACGTGGTAAATTGTACAGACATTCCCGCAAAACGCGTTGGCTGCTTTTGGGTCACATTCTTTTGAGTTTGAAGCTTTTCATGTAACTGCTTTTGAGAGGCCAAGGGCCTTTAAATAGGTGCAGTGGACTCAGTCTCTGGCACTCTTTCGGGTGCAGGTGCAAAGCACAAGTACCGGCATTGTACTGAGTTCAAGCAATATAAAGAAACACCGAAAGAGGAGCTGAGGTTTGGGGCAAGTGCTCTCGGGATGGAACTCCGTCACTCCCAGTCTTTCCTGCATCTCTTTCAATTTAGTTGTTATTGAAGTACTTAAAGTTGTTTAGTCTGTTCTTTTCTATTGGCACGTGGTGCCCGTCCCCGTGATAGTGGTATCAAAGCTTCAGGCGTGTAATTTTCTAAAAGCATACCGGTCCTATTAAATAGGAAATAGAGAAAACCGGCGCTTCTAAATTGTTATAAAGAATCTTCCCGCCCGATTCGGGGGAGTAATGCTCGCATAAAGCAAAGCACTCAGAGGAACCCAAATACATAAACAAGGGATGAGTAGCGCTCGCATAAACCAAAGCACTCAGAGGGAAGCCCTGCCTTACCGATCGTACCAAAGGCCAAGATTCTGTGAGGAAACCATCCAACAAGCCTGCAGAAGTACTGTATGCATACAAGAAAAGCACGACACGGGATAGCCTAGGCCGAAATCCCAAACATCTCATGGTATCCGCAATGTAATCCCAAAGAACAGTATCAAATGCCTTTTCAGTGTCGACCTGCATGATTAAGCCATCCTGTCGAGTATATTTTGCATATTCCATACCAATGATGACATCGCGAGGTTATTAGTAATTTGACGTCGCGGAATGAATCCATATTGAGATTGATGCAAGCCTTCATGCAGAAAGCACTTGAGTCGGTTAGCAAGCATTTTTGCCATTAACTTATATACCATAGGCATAAGCGTAATAGGCCTCCAATGTGAGAAATCTTCACACAATGCATGCTTAGGTATCAGCTTGAGCAAACCTTCTTTCCAAGAGGAGGGGAGTTCCTGTTTTTCCCAGGCTGCATTCATCATGAACAATAGAGGCACCTTCAAATACTCCCAGAAAGACATGAAAAATTCCACAGAGAGACCATCACAACCAGGAGCTCTCCATCGACCCAAATAAAGCAAGCTGGCATACAATTCCGACTCAGTGAAAACAGCTTCCAAGTCTTGAACCTGCCGCATCAAAAGAATGGAAGTAACATGCGATAGAAACATGTGACGTGCTTGACAAGCTTCTCTCGTAGGAGAAGAAGGAGCCTCAACAATCTTGCCATAATGAGAGTGTAGGGCTAGTGCTAGCTCTCGGAAAGTGGAGGTCCACTCTCCGACGGTAATTTAACTCTCCGTATAGCTTGAGACTGCCTTGAGTGATGCAAATGCTGAAAGAATTAATTAGAAGCATAACCTTTATCTGCAAAATCCTGTTGACAAGCTCGAGTCTGCCGTTTGGCCAATTTCCTCTCATCATTGTGCCTTAATATAGCGCGAGCAGAAAACAACTGAGTCGTTTGAGCTTCAATAAGAGAAGTATGATTAGCCAAGTACATTAATCGGCTACAAGCATCCTTTGTCTCGTTAACCTGATCCCTTAATTGTGACAAATAAACCCTGCCATAATCTTGTATAACTGATTGAACACGCATAACAAAACGGAACCAGGCTATGTCCATGTCAACATACATTTGGGAGAGCAAAGGCGGGATGATATTCACAATCATAGTGCGAAAGGCTCATGCTTGAGATAAGCATTATTGATATGCAAAAGTCTCTTCTTGGGTAGGCGATCATTGACATCAAAAGAGCCAAAACAAAGTTTCAAGCATACGGGAAAATGATCCGAGAGACACATAGCATAATCAATCCTCATCTCGCATACAAAGTCATCATACTGTTGCATGTGAAAAAGATACCAGCGATCCAGCCGAGCGCGATACCTAGATTGAGCATTGTGCTAAAAAGTGAATCCTGGATCAGTTGGATGCAAAAAGGGCCATAAATCAAGCCCATTACAGGTCGACATAAATTGGTCCCATGATTGTCGTTCCATATGAAGCATGTGAGAATGGCCAGTAGTATTGTCCGCAAGGTTTGGTGCATTATTAAAATCTTCGCAGAGAAATGCATTGGAACGCCAACAATAAGAATAGATAGCACTTCACAACCGTGCGCTATTTGCAGAAGCTGTGTATGCCTATAATCCTCCAAATTCGAAAACTTCCCCATTAACAATACATTGGATGACCATCCATCTCCCAACCGGGTCATTAAAAACCAAGGTCGGGAAGAGTTCATGTCGAACAAGCATAAGCACTCCAGAATGGCTAGCTGATCCTGCATAAGCTATTCAGTAGCCCGCAAAGTAAGAAGTCTGTCCTGCAAATTGGTGCCGGTTATACTCTTGAAGAACCACAATATCTGCTTTACATGTATGTACTTAGTGCCAGGTAAGCCGCCATTTGTCTTGATTACATAACCCACGCACATTATAGGAGATGCAATTCAAAGAACTATGCATTCTATATGGTATATAGAGTGGACGAGGAAACACGAAAAGAAAGGGGGGAGAAAACTCAAGTACCAGTGCCCATCGACACATCCTCCCCAGTTGTAGGTGCCTGAGAAGGTGGGTCAAGACCTGGACCTGGATAATTGAAAGTAAATGCACCTTGCGATGAAGAAGCTTCTCCGCTAACAACTTCCTTGTAAGAGCGAACCACCTTGTCCCAGGCTTCAACCAAAGAAGCGTTGTGATTACAAGGGAGTTTTTTCTGAGCAACATTCTTCAAAGGAGGCACATAATTACGAGAAGATGCCGGAACGCGAGCTATAGCAGCTTTGGCGGGTTTCTTGGGTACTAGCCAAGTTTGAGAGGTCGAAACCTATTCTTTTCCTTTGTCTTTAATATTTGGAGAAGCAGAAAGTGCAGACAATTGTAATTGTTTCGCCTTGCCTTTATACACCCCAGCTGTGGGGGAGGAGGGTGAAACTCCTTTAGATTGAACCTCAATAGAATATTTTGGAGGCGAGCGAGGTTGAGGAGCAGGGACGGCTGAAGGAGGTGGTTGCAGATTTGGTTCCAGACATTCGGACTGCATATGACCAAATTTGCCACATCGGAAGCAAGAATTTACAAACTTGCCCCATTTAAGCTTATATAGGCGCTTTCCAACCACTGCATCCCCGGAATCGATCGAAATACTTGCTGGAGTGGGGATATCCGTGTCCCACAGAATACAAAAACGGTTTGTGTTTGCTTCCAGCTTAGGAGGGCAAATGACTTTGCCCAGTTGAGCAGCCAACAAAGGAAGAAAATGACGCCAAGTGCTAGGAAAGTCGACCACCTCAACCCAGACGGGACACTTGTGACGAATGAGACTTTGATAGTCCTTGGTAAGGGCCCAAGGCAGCACATGAGTCATTTGCGTATTGAAGAAAAGAGGAGACATTTCCAGCAGAGCATCCCGAGCATCCATGTCAGCCAGCAAGACTTCGTAGAACCCTCATGCGCCAAAGTAAACCCCTCGGATTGCTTGCCGTTTGAGTAGGAAATCAACCCATTGGCCTACATCCTGAGGCGTAGGCATTCTACTCAGGAAAAAAAGAATCACCGCATTAAGTGCATATTGAGAAACAGGATCCATATGCTCCTTTATGGGATGCGCACTTCCATGACAGGAGCGGATCCTTCCCAGGCTTAACATGCATCCTCGAAGTCCTCATGCAAACATTCTTTGTTAAGACTCAAAGCATCCATCTCCGAAGTTTCCATGGCTTTCCGACGCTTATATATACACTGATCAATCGAATCCATATGAAGCTCTCACACACACACACACACACACACACACACTCACTCTCTTTTTTTTGGAGGTTTTGATATATGACTGCTATAACACAGACAGACACACACACCGGCTAGTTGTACAGAAACACACACCTCTCTCTCTCACACAAGACGACGGAAGGACCGCGTGCAAGCGAAATCAAACTTCAACCCCCGGCGCGCTGTAAAGAGCCTGCACAGGGTAGATGTTGTGCAGAACAGAGTCGCGCGACAGACGAGTGGCCGAAGGATTCACCACACATCCAAATCCCCCACGAACATACACACACACGCACCCGACATAGACACACACACACACGTGCAGGCTGGCTGTACAGAAACGCTGCCGTTGGAGAACCTTCGGCCCCTCACATACACCACACACACAGTAAATTTAACCCACACTATAGGTATCACACACTGCACGTAGAACACCTGTAGTTCTACAACCACGCAGGGGTACCCAACTGTCTTCTGCAGTAAGAGGTGCCGAGTCGGAACAGAAGGGTGCAAACGCTGCGACACATGCTAGGCACTTGCAGGCAGCAAGTACGCGCAGGCAGGACTGAGCACTCTGAGGACAAACTGCTGCGCAGATGGCGATAACCCACAGGACTGAGCACTCTGAGGACAAACTGCTGCGTAGATGGCGATAACCCCAGGCTGAGCAGGGCGTAGGGTGCAGATGGCTGCTGTTGCGCGCAGAAGATCCACGCTCCACTGTCGCTGACGAATTGGCTGACAGTTGCTTGCTGCTTCAGCTCTGAAGGGTCGCGTCACACACACACACACACACACACACACACACACTCTTTTTGGGGTTTTTGATTTTGACTGCTATTCACACAGACACGCACACAGAAGGTGGCTGAACACGAACCCACTCTCACCCATACACACACACTGGCTATGCAGCGCTGGAGAAAAGATGGCCAACGATATGCTTCAATTATATGAGCGCTACCTGTTGAGGCCTTTGGGTACTCCAGCATTGATAAATTTCAAACGCTTCTGTTGCACTATACTGCCAACGTTATGACGATTGCTGCTATAGCGCTATTTACAGAGAGCTCTTAGCGTTCAACACATCAACACAGTACCCCAACACACACCTCCTCGGCAGATAAGCAAAGGACACATGATGAAGGGCGAATATGGCGCATCCTAAGAAAGGTACCCACAGGGAGCACACCAAGTAAACACCGCCAAAGAAACAAACGCTCCTTCAACGGCAAACGGCTTTCCCATAATGCAGATATAAGCCTTCGCCACCAAATATCTGATTTATGCATGTGCCAAATAGTGTTGCAATGATCAACAACCCATGGATGAGGCAGAAGAAGAGCATATGCCCGGCCGGCGAAAATATCTTGAAAAGGCATTTCCCCAAGCTTCCAGTCAGACATGCGATTACCATCAGCCAAAGGTGAAACATGAAAAAAACCTATCAACATTTTCTGTAATTCTCTCCAAAACTGGCGATAGTCCATGCCCAATCCAAAGCGGCGAGCGGTAAATGGAAACTCGAAAGTGAAACCAGTTGCATTCATCACATCCTCAACCACTCAATGCCACGGCAGGAGAGGAAATACACCTGGCGAGCGAGCGGTCAACCAAAGTAAGAGAAAAAGCCAGGCTCCAATGAAGGCTCTCCGCGCGAAGTGAATTTCCTTCCCTCCGAGCATTCCGCGATAGATGAATCGTAACCTGTTTCCATACAGAGAGAAAGATGGAAGAAAGTGGGCATCCAAGAATATGACCATCCATCTTACCAAATACTACCTCCCAAATGGATGATTGCCAGTGACCAAATGATGATGTAACCACATGCTGACTCAAGTGTGCAAACATAAGAGTCCAAGGCTGAGATTGTTGCGTACGTGTAGGCAAAAGCAAAGCCTTCCTAGCAAGGACATGCCTACGCAGGTCAAAAATATTCAAACCACCAAAGCGCTTTGGTGTACAAATTTTTGCCATTGACATCAGACGTAGACCTTTATTGTGAGCATGCGTTCACCACAAATGAGACAAAATGGCCGACATGAGAGAATCAAGACAATGGCGAGGCCAATGCAACAATGGCAAAAAGAATTGAATATAAGCCATGAGGATACTCTGAACAATTCGCAAGCGAACATGCAGTGGCCAAGTAGAAAGCTTCCAGTAATGCAATTTAACATTCAAGCGATTCATAACCCAATCCACTTTCTGCATGTGAGTAACATTCCATCCAATCGGATAACCCAAATGCCTGGTGATTACATTCAGAAGAACAATCTCTCCTGGCCACAACAGAGCATGCCAATCACAAGAACGAAGTGGCAAAAGCTTTGATTTACGAAAATTGACTTTAAGACCAGCCGCAATCGCAAACAATTCTAAATCTTCCATAATCACTTGAACATCGCTTTGCTGATTGCGGGGCATAAACAACCAAACATCCGCATAAGCCTACCCAATAAAGGAATGACCCGATGGTAGCTGCAAACCTGCAAACCATGAAGACGATGCGCAGAGGTCAAGTAATCAAGATACATCAACAAAGGATGAGAGACAATTGCATACAGCAAAGCACTAATGGGCCAACCTTGCCTAACCGAACAACCAAGCGGCCACGATTCTGTCAATTCCCCTTCCAGGATCCCCGAAGACGTACTACAATCATACAAGAAATAAACCACATTGGCTAACTTAGGACCAAATCCTAGACATCTCATTGTGACAGCAATGAAGTCCCATTGCACAGTGTCAAAGGCCTTTTCAATATCAACTTTCATGACCAGCACATCTTGTTGCGTATACTTAGCATACTCCATGCCAATCATAACATTGGCCAAATTGTCCATGATTTGACGACGAGGAATGAAACCATACTGAGCCTGATGAAGCCCCGTAAACAAATAGTCCTTGATGCGATGGACCAACATTTTAGCCAAAATCTTGTAAACCACCGGCATCAAAGTTATGGGCCATCAATGAGAGCACTGCTCGCAAAGCGCTTGCTTGGGCAACAATTTAAGTAAGCCCTCTTTCCATGAAATTGGTAGATCCTGTTTCTCCCATGCCACATTTAACATGAAAAGCAGGGGCTGTTTAAGAGCATCCCAAAAGGAGAGGAAAAATTCCACAGTCCGTCCCAACCGGGAGATCTCCACCGGCCCAATGCAAGCAAGGCACAATGCAATTTGGAAACAGAGAAAGGATCCTCAAGGCATTGTGCCTCCTACGAAGACAGGATCGGACGAACATAAGAAAGCAACAATTCACGCGCTCGACAAGCTGCCGAAGAAGGCTGAGATGGAGCAGCAAACACCTAACGATAATGTGAAACCATAACCTCAACAAGTTCCCGCTTCGAAGAAGTCCAAGCACCCAAGGGAAGCATAACCCGCTTAATTGACTGTGAGACCCTTGAATGATGCAAATGCTTTAAAAATTTCTTCGAAGCACAACCTTTATCCATAAAAGCCTGTTGACGTGCACGCATCTGCCATTTAGCAATTTTCCTCTTATCATTTTGTTGAATACACACTTTAGCTTCACATAACTCCATCATTTCAGAGTCAGACAGGAGACGGAAATCAGCCAATTGCTGTAATCGTTGACTAACCCATTTCGCATCAACGACATTCCCCCGAATAAACTGCATACCATAGTCAAAAATCACACTTTGTACTCTCATGAGAAAACGATACAAGGCAACGTCCAAATCAATATGCATTTGAGCCAACAGCAGGGGAACAATATCGGCAATCATGTGACGAAAAACTTCATGAGTAAGATAGGCATTATTAACATGCAACAAACATTTCTTGTAAAGAGGCCGATCACAAAGAGACTGTCCAAAATACAAAGACAGCAAAAGAGGATAATGATCCGATAGCTACAAAGCATAATCTATCCTCATGTCACATACAAATTCTTCATACTGTTGCCCATTAAGCAAATACCAACGATCCAATCATGCTCTATAAGAAGAATGAGCAGCATGTTGAAAGGTAGAACCAGAAGCATCAGGATGCAAACAACGCCATATATCAATCATTTGAGCAGAGGCAACAAGAAGATCCCATTTGTGTTTCTCCGCAAGCAATATATGCAAATTTCTTGTGGTGCTATCAAGCAAATCAGGGGTATTATTGAAATCTCCACAAAGAAATGCATTCAAGGTCCAGGGGTTAGACGAGATTTCGCGCCATAAAGCAGGTCTTTGCCCAGAGGCCGTGTATGCATAGGTACCTCCAAATTCATGAACTCGACCATTCAACAAACACTGTACAACCATCCACTGGCCATGCGGATCATTGTATAGCAGAACAGGCTGAAGCTCATGGCGAACCAACATCAATAAACCCGAGAAATCTTGCAAGCCAGTATACGCAATCCAATATCCGGCAAAATAGGAACATTGACCAGCAAACTCGTGCTGATTATGCTCTTGCAATACAACTATGTCTGCCCTACATGTATGTACATGGTGCCAGTTCATATGCCATTTGTCAAGGTTGCATAACCCACGCACATTGTATGAGATGCATTTAATATGACTTTGCATTGGAAACATATGTACAAAAAGCAACAAACATAATAATCAAGTGGAGGTGCCCATAGACACGTCTCCATCCACTACATCCGTACGAGGACCCAACCTCTGAGTCAACGCAGGAAACGTGTGCGAATCTTCAATGCTTTTTTGGCACCACCCATGTATTGACATCAGCAGGTCCAACTTTTTTGCTTTAACAGCAGTCCCATTCCCAGGATCAGTGAGTTGTTGTACCTTGCCTTTCCCTTTTTCCACATTCGAAGCCACCTTAGCAGTAGAGGCTCCACTCTGCTTGACTTCACTTGTGGGTTTTCCAGTAGGGATAGAGGTGGACAAAGGAACAGCACAGGGAGGGGGTTGCAAGACCGGTTCTGGACATTCGGATTGCATATGACCAAATTTGCCACATCGAAAGCATGAATTCGCAAATTTTTCCCATTTAAGTTTAAAGGGGCGCTTGCCCACCCATGGATCTCCTCATTCAACCATAATACCATCAGGGGTAATCTTGTCAGTGTCCCAGAGAATGCAAAACCTGTTGGTATTCGCATCCAATTTTGGGGGACAAATAACCTTTCCAAGCTGCGCAGCCAACAACGGCAGGAAATGTCCCCACGTGCGGGGGGAATCAACAATTTCCACCCACACCGGGCATTTGTGACATAGTTACCCGGAACGCAGAACGGGAACGGCGACGGGATCCCCGCGGAACGGGGGAACGGCTAGGGGTTCGGAACGGGGAACGGCGCGGAACGGGAGGTATAAAAAAACACCCAAATAGTGCATTTTTTAGCTTCTTGTGTTTAAATACAAGGAGTATTAGAGTGCTTTGACTCTAATACTCACAAAAAACTCGTTTTGAAGACCATTCAATCTTGCTATGACTAGATGATGTGTGTGTGTGAGAGAGAGAGAGAGAGAGAGAGAGAGAGAGAGAGAGAGAGAGAGAGAGACTCGAGAGAGTGAGAGGGAGAGGGAGAGATTTGAGAGAGTGGAAGGGACAGGAAGAGAGCTTGAAGGCTTAAAGCCTTGAGCCTTGAGAGAGTGAGTCTTGAGAGGGAGAGATCTTGAGAGTGTGAGAGGGAGAGAGCTTGAGCCTTGAGGATTAGCTTGTGGAGAGAAAGGGGGAGGGGGGTGCATTTTATGAGTCCTTGAGGCCTTGCACACTTCAAAAAGAAGCCCAAACATTTACTTCAATTTTTTCAATTTTTGCCAAATTTGTTTGTAGCCGTTGGCCGTTCCAGGGGCATTCCGGAACGTTTTGGGGGCGTTCGGAACGTTCCGGAACGGCCGTTCCGGTTTGCACTGGCCACCCAGAACGTCAAACGTTTCAGGACGTTTCGGAACGTTCGGGAAGGGAACTGCCCCCCCCGGAACACCGGAACGGGGGCTAGGGGGCGTTCCCCGGTAACTATGATTTGTGACGAATAAGACTCTGGTAGTCTTTAGTGAGTGCCCACGGGCGAACATGTGTCATCTGTGTATTAAAAAAGAGGGGAGACATCTCGAGCAAAAGATTTCTAGCTTCCATATCTGCGAGCAAAACTTCATAAAATCCACGCGCCCCAAAGTAGACACCACGGACAACTTATCACTTAAGAAGAAAATCTACCCATTGCCCGACATCTTGCGCAGTAGGCATTTTCCCTGGGAAAAACAGGACAACTGCATCCATAGCGTACTGCGCAACTCGGTCCTGTACTGGAATGCGCACCTCAAGAGCAGGCGCCTGACCATTCCATGCCTGTCAAGCCTCCTCAAAGTCCTCATACAAGCATGCTTTGATCTCAGAAGCTGCCTCCGACGTGGGTTCCATTGCTTTCCGACGCTTAAAGACGCACAGGGAGTCAAACATAAAGTAAAAAACCCCTCTCCAAACAAAACCAACTGTCGAAAAAACTCTGCAAACAACTGAGGAACCAAAGCTCTGTACAGACTTCACAGAATGAAGCATCCAAAACCACAGTACGAATACATCAACTGAACAGTGCCCAAACAATTTCGAGCTTTACGTAGTACCAAATCTTTGATCACCTGCCAACTGAAAACAATACAACCTGCCTTGACAATCCTGCACAGCGAGTCGAAACTGACTAAAGAGACCAGCGGCAGACTTCGCACAGATAGGTAGAGTTGCGCAGGCAATTGATTTCTCGAAATATGTGCAGGTATCACTCTACACACACAGTCACACACACACAGCGTTGATACTGTATACACAGAACAGTGCTGGCCACAGCCTCGCCTGCAAAACCTTCCGCACTCCAACAGACACGTGTGCTACGCAAAGTGGCGCTCCTCAACAGCGCCGGGCAGGTGGTCGCGTTGGGCAGCAGGTCGCGCAGGGGCAGAGCAGATCGCGTTGGGCAAATGGTCGCTCACACTCCACGCCACACACACACCTACCACACACACTTTTTCTTTTTTTGTAACTCTGCTTTGATTAATTTACAAGTGCGAAACCTCAAAGAGAGGAAAAACCATGAAAAGAAAGGGATACAAAACACGGAGCACTATGAGGCTCCGAAGGCTAGAAACAGTCAAAATAAATCCTCTAGGTATCAAGAGTGATGTCTCCAGTGTCATAAGCAAAATTCAGTGCTTGACCAAGAGATAATTTGAAATAAGGAAAGGGGTCAACAAGAGTGCCCTGGAACATTAAGGAGTTCCTATGATGCCAGATGGCCCACATAGTCCAAAATCTGACCCAGGTGAAGAACATACTGCAAACTGAGATTGCGGTGACCGAAGCACCCCAAAAAGCCAAATTCATATGTGAAAAGAGCTGGAAGGAAAACGCAGCCGAAAAGCAGTCGACACTTGCCAAATGAAGGCTCTGGAGTGACGACAACACCACAGTAAGTGTGGCACGGTCTCATCAGCTTCAAGGCATCCGGGGCAGCGGGAAGGCGCAATATGCCGAGCATGCCACACAATGCCAACAGCTAGAGCTCCCACCAAGCACCGCCACAAAAAAACACGTTCCTTCAAAGGCAGATGACTCTGCCAAATACGAGACAATGTGTGTTGCCACCACAAGGATGGCTCGAAAAGCGACCACGGCTGATTACCCCAATGCACAATCCATATATCAAACTGAAGGATGGCATAGACATTGGCAGCTGAGATGCAGTCCAATCTAGTAGTAGCCAGATTCCAATTAGAGAAGCGAGAGTCCACATCCAGAGGAGGAATGGGCGAATGAGCAAAAAGCATGTTTTGAATCTCCCGCCAAAGAGGAGAATAGTGAAGACCCAACCGAAAGCGGGAGACGGCATCAGCAAAGAAAGAACATAACCAGAGTCATCAACCACCTGATGCACCTGAAAGATTCCTTTTTGGGAAAGAAAATACGCTTGGCGAGGACACCGTTGAACCAAAGTCGAAGCAAAAACCCTGCTCCAATGCAGACTCTCCAAGCGAAGAGAGTTACCCCCAGAGGATTGTCGACCATCCCAAGCCAAATGCGAAGTGACAACCTTCTAATCAACAATTAGAGAAGAAGTAAATGGACATCCAAGAATGTGTCCTTCAAGCTTCCCAAAAACAACATCCCAATAAGTCGGTTTCCAACGACCAAAAGAAGAGGTGACAATGTGCGCACACAAATGTGTCACCATGAGAGCCCAGGGTTGCTGCTGCTCCACCAAAACTGGCAACAACATAGCTTTCCGAGCCAGAAGATGACGCCTCAAGTCCAAAATATTCAGCCCTCCTAGCCTCTTCGGAGAACACACCTTGCCCATAGATAGAAGCCGAAGGCCCCTCTTGCTAGACGAGGTCCGCCAAAAATGCTCTAAAATATTGGACATGAGGGATTGCAAGCGCAACCGAGGCCAGGATAACAAAGGCAAGTAAAACTGCACATAAGCCACAAGGATGCATTGGACAATCCTGAGACGCACATGAAGTGGCCATGTGGACAATTTCCAATAATTCAACTTGGAATGTACATGTTGGAGCACCCAATCCATTTTCTTCATAGCTGATACATTCCAACCCAGCGGATAACCCAAATGGCGAACCAGAACATGTGGAGGAACATGCTCCCCAGGCCACAATATCTTATGCCAGTCACACTCTTTCAGAGACAATAGCTTGGATTTGCAAAAGTTAACTTTGAGACCAGCTGCCAATCCAAACAAGTGAAGAGTATGCATAATCTGTTGTACATCATCATAGCTATTACGAGGCATGAACAAAGAGTCATCCGCATAAGCCTGACCAGCAAACTATCGACCAGAATGTAAAGTCAGGCATGTAGCCTACCAGTGGAGGTCATGGAATCCAAATACATAAACAAGGGAAAAGCAGCAATCGCATAAAGCAAAGCACTCAGAGGGCAACCCTGCCTTACCGACCGTCCCAAAGGCCAAGATTCTGTGAGAGAACCATCCAACAAGCCTGCAAAAGTATTGTATGCACGACACGGGATAGCCTAGGCCCAAAGCCGAGATGTCGCATAGTATCCACAATGTAATCCCAAAGAACAATGTCAAATGCCTTTTCAATGTCGACCTGTATGTCTAAGACATCCTGCCGAGTATATTTTGCATATTCCATACCAATGATGACATTCGCGAGGTTATCAATGATTTGACGTCGCGGAATGAGGGTGTATTGAAATTGATGCAAGCCTTCATGCAGAAAGCATTTGAGTCGGTTAGCAAGCATTTTTGCCATTAATTTATATACCACAGGCATAAGTGTAATAGGCCGCCAATGTGAAAATTCTTCACACAATGCATGCTTAGGGATCAGCTTGAGCAAACCTTCTTTCCAAGAGGAGGGTAATTCTTGTTGTTCCCAAGCTGTATTCATCATGAACAATACAGACAACTTCAAATAATCCCAGAAAGACAAGAAGAATTCCAGAGAGAGACCATCCCAACTAGGAGCTCTCCATCGATCCAAATCAAGCAAGCTGGCATCAATTCCGACTCACTGAAAACAGCTTCCAAGTCTTGAGCCTGCCGCATCGAAAGAATGGAAGTAACATGCGATAGAAACATGTGACGCGCTTGGCAAGCTTCTCTCGTGGGAGAAGAAGGGGTGTCAAAAAACTTGCCATAATGAGAGTGTAGGGCTAGTGCTAGCTCTCGGAAAGTGGAGGTCCACTCCACTGACGGTAATTTAACTCTCCGTATAGCTTGAGACTGCCTCGAGTGATGCAAATGCTGAAAGAATTGTTTAGAAGCACATCCTTTATCTGCAAAAGCCTGTTGACGAGCTCAAGTCTGTCATTTGGCCAATTTCCTGTCATCATTGTGCCTTAATATTGCGCGAGCAGAAAGCAACTCAATCATTTGAGCGTCAGTAAGAGAAGAATGATTACCCAAGTGCATCAATCGGGTACAAGCATCCTTTGCTTGGTTAACCTGTTCCCTTAATTGTGACAAATATCCCCTACCATAATCCTGTATAACTGATTGAACACGCATAACAAAACGAAACCAGGCTATGTCCATGTCAACATACATCTGGGAGAGCAAAGGCAGGATGATATTCACAATCATAGTGCGAAAAGGCTTATGCTTGAGATAAGCATTATTAACATGCAAAAGTCTCTTCTTGGGTAGGCGAACATTGACATCAAAAGAGCCAAAACAAAGTTTCAAGCATACGGGAAAATGATCCGAGAGACACATAGCAAAATCAATCCTCATCTCGCATACAAAGTCATAATATTGTTGCATATGAAAAGATACCAGCGATCTAGCCAAGCGCGATACATAGATTGAGCATTGTGCTGAAAAGTGAAGCCTGGATTAGTCGCATGCAAAAAGGGCCACAAATCAAGCCCACTACAGGTCAACATAAATTGGTCCCATGATTACCGTTCCATATGAAGCATGTGAGAATGGCCAGTAGTATTATCTACAAGGTTTGGTGCATTATTAAAATCCCCGCAAAGAAAGGCATTGGAACACTAACAATAAGAAGAGATAGCACTCCACAACCGTGCCCTATCTGCAGAAGCTGTGTATGCATATAATCCTCCAAATTCAAAAACTTCTCCGTTAACAATACATTGGATGGCCATCCATCTCCAAGCCCGGTCATTAAAGACCAAGGTCGGGAAGAGTTCATGTCGAACAAGCATAAGCATTGCAGAATGGCCAGCTGATCCTGCATAAGCTATCCAGTAGGCTGCAAAGTAAGAAGTCTAACCTACAAATTGGTGTTGGTTATGCTCTTGAAGAACCACAATGTCTGCTTTACATGTATGTACATAGTGCCAAATAAGCCGCCACTTGTCGTGATTGCATAACCCACGCACATTATAGGAGATGCAATTCAAAGAAGTATACGTTCTAAATGGTATATACAGTCGACGAGGAAACAGGAAAAGAAAGGGGGGAAGAAAACTCAAGTATCAATGCCCATCGACACATCCTCCCCAGCTGAAGGTCCCTGAGAAGGTGGATCAAGACTTGGACCTGGATAATTGAAAGTAAATACACCTTGCGATGAAGAAGCTTCTCCAGTAACAACCTCCTTGTAAGAACGAACAACCTTGTCCCAAGCTTCAGTCAAAGAAGTGTTATCATTACAAGGGAGTTTTTTCTGAGCAACATTCTTCAAAGGAGGCACATGATTACGAGAAGATATCGGAACACGAGCTGTAGCAGCTTTGGCGGGTTTCTTGGGTACTATCCAAGTTTGAGAGGTCGAAACCTATTTTTTTCCCTTGTCTTTAATATTTGGAGAAGCAGAAAGTGCAGACAATTGTAATTGTTTCCCCTTTCCTTTAATCGCCCCAGCTGTGGGGGAGGAGGTTGAAACTCCTTTAGTTTGAACCTCAGTAGAAGATTTCGGAGGCGAGTGAGGTTGAGGAGCAGGGACGGCTGAAGGAGGTGGTTGCAGATTTTTGGTTCCGGACATTCGGACTGCATATGACCAAATTTGCCACAACGGAAGCAAGAATTTGCAAACTTGCCCCATTTAAGCTTAAATGGGCGCTTTCCAACCACTGCATCCCCAGAATCGATCGAAATACTTGCTTGTGTGGAGATATACGTGTCCCACAAAATACAAAAACGGTTTGTGTTTGCTTCCAGCTTAGGAGGGCAAATGACTTTGCCTAGCTAAGCAGCCAACAAAGGAAGAAAATGACGCCAAGTGCGAGGAAAGTCGACCACGTCAACCCCAATAGGACACTTGTGACGAATGAGACTCTGATAGTCCTTGGTAAGAGCCCAGGGCAACACATGAGTCATCTGCGTATGGAAGAAAAGAGGAGACATTTCAAGCAAAGCATCCCGAGCATCCATGTCAGCCAGCAACACGCGCGCCAAAGTACACCCCTCGGACTGCTTGCCGTTTTGAGTAGGAAATCTACCCATTGGCCTACATCTTGAGCCGTAGGCATTCTATCCGGGAAAAAAAGAATCACCGCATTAAGTGCATATTGAGCAACAGGATCCATAAGCTCCTGTATAGGGATGCGCACTTCCATAACAGGAGCAGATCCTTCCCAGGCTTGACGTGCATCCTCGAAATCCTCATGCAAACATTCTTTGGTAAGACTCAAAGCATCCATCTCCGAAGTTTCCATGGCTTTCCGACGCTTATATATACACTGATCAGTCGAATCCATGTGAAGCTCTCACACGCGCACACACACACACACTCTTTTTTTTGTGAGTTTTTGATATGACTGCTATAGACACAGGCAGACACACACACCGGCTAGCTGTACAAAAACACACACCCCTCTCTCGCACACAAGACTACGGAAGGACCGCGTACCTTAATTCTTGTGGAGCTTATTTGGCCTACTGATGGCCAGTTTGGTGTTGGCAAGCAATCTCTTACAATAAGATCTCCCTCACTTCCTATTTTTGTAAATTGTGCAATCCGCTCAACAGAAACCATTTTGTTCTCAACCGAACATGATACCCAAACTATCCAAAATAGTACTGTATTGAGTCCTAAAGCATAGGACAATGCAAGTCCAACAAATTCTGTAGACATCAACATGGAAACTGTTGGAAGTGTGCCTATAAAAAGTTCTTATCCCACACCATGAGTTGAAATATACCCTTCACATTAGATGAAACATTGCCAATTATGCATGGTCTTAAAATTAATCCATAATGAAAATGCACACAAACGGTTATGTGCTCAAATCCATCAGTTTTTATGTGCTATGGGCCAACAGAGGGGAAAGGTTCCCATATGCTGTCGTACTCTTTGGCCCCTTTTTGCTGAGTTCCCCTTTTATTGTCTTACTAAGTACTTTAATTCGCAAACCCTGGAAACGTGATACACCATTGGTATATCATACAGCATACATTGTATAAAGAGGTGTGTTCATTCGCATAGGAGGACTACCTTTAACTTAAACTGTTTTCTATGCAATCATTCAACCTTGTATCCCTTTGTCAATATAGCATTCATTTTGAAAGCAAGGATGCCTGATTTTTTTGAAACATGAAGAGCCCAAGAGTGCAAGCACCACCTGAAGAGAGAGGAATCGTAAATCAAGGGGCTATAGACCATGTATACCAAGTCTCAATAAATGTGCAAAGTGCATCCTCCTCTCTCTTGTCCCCCCTCTCCCCCTTCCCCCTTTTTCCCTCCGGAGAGTGTGACTAAATGGTCAAATTGCTTCTTGAAAATGTCAGTGGCCATGCATCAGATAGTGTTTGAAATAGGGTTACAGGTTCGTATGCACAAAGCTTGGAGAAGGAGAAGCTCAAGGGCACACAACATGGGAAGTAGTATTACTCAGTGTGCTAATACAATGAAAAGGCTTGCTCTAGTGTTACAGTGTCACTTGCGTTGGACAGGCAGTTACAGTTGGTCTTGAGTTCACACTGGGTGGGACTCTCGCCTGGCAGTAACATGTGGCAGTTACAGCGAGTAGTGGTCTTAAGGACGTCATGGCCAGTTCACCATCACTACTGTAATGTGCAGCGGAAGTGATTGATGGTGAATGCTCAGGATGAGTGCTCCGTGCGTACTGAAGGTTGCTTTAACTTCATGAGAGAACTGTGCCATAGACTAGAGAGTGAAGAGAGAATGATACTATGAGTGAAGGTTGTGTGTGTGTGTGTGTGTGTGTGTGTGTGATGACGACCCGTTGTTTACGCCCCGTAACTGCCAGGCTGATATTCGAATGATTATGGAAGCTTTGGATCTGTATGGGCTTGCGGCTGGTCTCCGAATCAACTTTCGTAAATCAAAGCTTCTCCCTCTCAATTCTTGTGATTGGCATGAGTTTTTGTAGCCAAGAGACATTGTTCCTCCGAATGTGATTGTGAGGCATTTGGGGTATCCAATCGGTTGGAATGTCAATCATGCTCAGAAAGTGGATTGGGTTATGCAACGTTTGAATGCCAAATTTCATTACTGGAAGTTGTTTACATGGCCATTGCATGTTAGTTTGAGAATTATCCAAAGCATCATGATGGCATATGTATTTACCATTGTTATGTTGGCCTTGACATTGTCTCGCTTCACTCATGTCATCGATTTTTGTCTCATTTGTGGCGTACTCTTGCTCACAAAAAAGGCTTGCAATTGATGTCCATGGAGAAACTTTGCACTCCAAAGCACTTTGGTGGGCTCAATATTTTGGACTTGCACCGGCATGTTCTTGCCCGGAAGGCTATGTTGTTACCGACTCTCATGCAACAAACTCAGCCGTGGGCTCTTATGTTTGCCTCCTTGTGTCGGCATGTTATTACTTCCTCCTTTGGCCATTGGCAACCAGCCTTTTGAGAGGTGGTGTTTGGCAAGATGGAAGGGCGTATTCCTGGATGCCCTGTCACGATTGTGACTATGTTAACAGTAATACATCTACTCCTAGTTGCAGATACGCGAAGTGCCATGCCAAGGAGGACCCCTGCGCTTGGATGGTCACACCCCTTCGCCCAAAGGACGTGTCTCTTCGCCAAAAGTCACACTCCTTCGACGACTGGTCACACCCCTTCGCTCTACGGGTGCGACCCTTCGCCCAATGGTTGCAGCTCTTCGTCAAAAGGATGTGTCTTTACGTCTAAAGTCGTGCCTCTTCACCGAGAGACGTGTCTTTTCATTTATGTCTCTTCGTCTCCTATATAAGGAGCCCTTGTATCACACATTCAATCAATCAAACACAGAGTCTACTAAGTCTTGTCTCGAGTACAGTTCAAGTTTCTTAAGTCTTAATCATGAGTTTAAGTACTTAATTAAGGATTAGCAAGTAGAATCCTCACAGTGGTATCAGAGCAAATTTTTTTCCCGGGCCTTTGGACTTGGCGTCTACCTAGCCTCGCCGTTGCCGACCCTACCCGCGACACTCACCTCGTGTGTTGTATGGCCGCAGAGGAAAGATGGTGTACTTCTACTACGCGTATGAGGTAACTTAAATTTATTCTGTTCCAATTACATACATATAGAATAAAGGACAGAGATGCAGATGTGTGTGTGCGGGCGTACCGGTGATTGTGACCCTTCATGAGGAGGTTCAAGCGGATGTGCCTTATCGAATCACACTCACACCCCTTCACGCAAAAGGGCACAAGACGCATCTTTTCCCCAAGTGCTCGAGCCTCACACCCCATATACCCCGTGCTCGCACCCGTTCCCGGCGGCGTGCCTTTCAGTTTGCGCATCCCTTCTTGATGCCTCTTCGTGCGCTGGCTGCCTTTCAAGCTGAAAGGCTGCCATATTGAACGCTGGCTGAATTTCCACGCGCTGAACGTTTTGCTGGGCATTCTTTTGCGCTGATTTTAAATTCTCCAAGCGGCAAAGTTTTGTTTGCGCTGTCCAGCCAGCGCTGCTCTTTCTTTTTACGCTGGGCAGATTTTAACGATGGCAGCCTTATTTTGACGCTGGGCAAATTTGCCTGTTCTAAAGTTTAAGTGGCCGCCCAAATTAACTCATTAAGTGGCCGCCCAAAGTTCACTTGCCTTGAGTGGCCGCCCACTACCCAAATTTTTTAAAACCCCATGTGAAAACCCCCAATCTTTTTTAAAAACCAATGTGAACTCACTCACTTGATTAAAAAAAAAAACCCAAATAAACTAACTTAAAAAAACAAAGAGAAAACCCACCCGCGTTGGCCTTGTGCACACTCTACGCACAGTACCTTTCGCCGATGAGAGCAGTTGGATAACCTGTCAGACAAAATTCCCCGATGGAATCTTGCCCGAGAATTCCACTACACATGAAGTGTTCGTGATTCCGGATTCTTCTGCTCAGAGCCGGAAGTGATAATTATTCCCGATTCCCCGACTCCAGAGCGCGAACTTATTCCAGAGAGATTTTCCACTCACGGAGCACCCATCCCAGAACCTATTCCCAACCCAGAACTTGCACCTGTTCGAGTTCATTTGAGGCGTAACCATGCCGAATTCTCAGGACAGAGGTAGACAATCTGACGATGCCCTTACTCTTATTAAGGAGCAGATGGCCACATTTTCCATAAGCCTCGCATCACTTCACACTCAGTTGGATGAGATGCACACGGAAAACACTTCTCGAAGTCGACCTGCTGTTTCTCGAACTACTAATGCAGCATCTTCAACACCTTCTTCCGAAGCTTCAGTGGACGAACCAAACGAACCAGATCCAACTGAAGAGGTAGACAATCGGGAACTTCAATTACTTTACAAAATTTTTAATGCTGCACAGAAGAAGAAGCTTGATGTTAAATTGCCGGAACCAAACATTGGTCGCCGCGACAAGCGCGTGCTAGACCAATGGCTATTCAAAATGGAGATTTACTTATCGAACACAGACTTGGTCGAGAGTAAAAAAGTTGCACTTACTAGTTCTCTGCTCAAGGACGCAGCATTTCTTTGGTGGCAACGACGGGTTGCTCATGGTAAACACACACCTTCTTGGGATAAATTCCGGCGTGCTATTCGCAAGGCGTTCAAACCTGCCAATGCGGATTTTCATGCCCGGTCCTCTCTTCGCCGCCTGAACCAGACAGGTTCCTTGGCCGCGTACATCACAAAGTTCCAAAGACTAACTCTAGAGATAGAGACTTTTAGTCCCTCTGATAAACTTCCCAGCTTTATCGACAGACTCGAACCCAACCTGAAGGATGATGTGCACAAATACAACCCTACCACTTTGGATGCTACAATTGCCTATGTGGAGCGTCTTGGCGATAATTGGCGCCCTACACGGAATTTTCTCCCTGGTAACAGATCTTCAAATAGCGCTCGCTTTTCACAGCGCGATCGCAGAGACAACTATAGTCAAAGTCAGCAACATCAGTCTCAGTTCAAACAGCAGGCAACGCAACCTTATTCAACTTCAAAGTTCTATTCTCAAGATCGACAATCTGAAAGCAGGTCTTCTCGACATGTTCCTCCACTCGATCGTAGTAAAGAACATGATTTTTCTCAAGATCGGCATTCCAATACTCAGCAAGGCTCTTCGTCAAATGCATCTTCGACTTCAAAGAAGGAAGGATTATGCACAATTTGCAGTGGTGACCATAGATGGTATCAATGTCCAAAGAGACCAAATCCGTCTAATTCGAAAAGAAATTCCAACGCGGAAACATCATCGAATCTTGAACAACCAGATTTTGCTAAGGATAAAGGAAAATCTGTGGTCAATACGATTCGTGTCTCAGAGGATACGAGTATTCTTATGAAGCATGCTCAGTGTAATTCTTCAGTTTTGGAGCCTCTCTCAAATCAAGTTTTGAGCCTTCTTAGACTACTCAATGGTCGCTCCATCAATATTTTGGTGGACAGCGGATGCTCGAATCATTTCGTCAGCACTCAGATAGCTCAACAGCTTGGGTTACCAACTCAGAAGACATCTCACTTATATGATGTGGAATTAGCAGATGGATCAATTTTGACTTGTGATCAGACAGTTCGACAGTTGCAATTTGAGGTTCAAACGTATACAAATCAACTGGATTTTGAAGTCATGCCTTTATCTTATTACGACATGATTCTTGGTCAGCATTGGTTATTCCAATATGATCCAGCAATTAGCTTTCGAGGACATACTATCAATTTGTTCAAAAATGGACGTGAATTGACTTTACACGGGCTTTCTCATGCGGAAAGAGTGATTCAAGCCTCACGTGTACAAGTCAAACAGCATGATGCAGTGGATTATGAAGAGAATATGATTTCCGATGCAGATGCAGATATCATAATTGATGAATTTTTGAATTCATTAACTTCTCCTGAATCAATTGATGAAGACAAAGACAAGAAGATAGTTGCAAATTCCGAGTTTGAAGACGACTATGCTTTCTTTGATTCTTTACTGGATGATGATATACCAATTACAAGTCACGAAGTTACAGTTCCAGAAGATGATTCTGAAGAATTTTGGGATTCGTTATTGGAAGATGATTACAATCTCAAGCCAAAATCATCTCTAGTGATTCATAAAGCTGAAGTTACCCCATTTGAAGAGTACCTTGAGAAGATTTCCTCTTCCCCAAATATTTCACAGTTATTGGAAGATTTTGAACCAAAAATCTTACATCACACGAAGGATTTTGAAGATCAACCTCTTCTTGCAGTCAACCTGATTATGCCAGATTCCTCTAAAAAGTCTTTGAATAATGCAATGACATGGGATTTAGCAGTCAAAGCAAAAAGGTTTCGCCCAAGAAGCAAAGGTTCAAGACAAAGACTTCAGATAACTCAAAGACTGAAGATTTTCGAAGATACAATGCTTTTCCAGAGTTCTATCAACATCAGAAGTCATTTCTTTGACACGGGCTCTCATTTTAAATGGGAGGGAATGTCACGATTGTGACTATGTTAACAGCAGTACATCTACTCCTAGTTGCAGATACGCGAAGTGCCATGCCAAGGAGGACCCCTGCGCTTGGATGGTCACACCCCTTCGCCCAAAGGACGTGTCTCTTCGCCAAAAGTCACACTCCTTCGATAACTGGTCACACCCCTTCGCTCTACGGGTGCGACTCTTCGCCCAATGGTTGCAGCTCTTCGTCGAAAGGATGTCTCTTTACCATAGTAACAGGGGACGCCCTTTTTCGGGCTTCTCGTCCCCACTTTTCCAGCCCCACTTGCCATCCCGCCCTCTTTTTTATACTAAAAATCCATTTGAGTCCCGTCCCCCGTCCCTCGTTCCCCGTCCCGGAATGCGTCCCTTGTGACTATGCTCTTTACGTCTAAAGTCGTGTCTCTTCACCCCTATATAAGGAGCCCTTGTATCACACATTCAATCAATCAAACACAAAGTCTACTAAGTCTTGTCTCGAGTACAATTCAAGTTTCTTAAGTCTTAATCATGAGTTTAAGTACTTAATTAAGGATTAGCACGTAGAATCCTCACATGCCCTCACCTTCAGATTCATTGCTGATTGGAAGGAAGTTACAGTGCATTTATCATGGCAAGGCCGACAACAACAGGACGGGAACTCGATTCGATTAGAGAGCCTTCATTGGAGTCAGATGTTCTCTCTTACGTTGGTCGACCGCCCGCCTCGCCAGGCCTACTTTCTCTCATGTCGTGGCCTTCGAGTGGTTGGTGACGTAGTTGATGATACATTTTCCAGTTTTCAGTTGTTGCTCGTCGACCTGAATTGGGTGTGCATTACCGTCAGCTTTGAAAAGAGCTTCAGCACATGCTGGCTGACTTTTTGTCTGTTCCGCCTCTGCTAGTTGGGGATCGCATGTTTGATTGGTGTTTGCTGGACAAGCCCTTTGACACTATGTCGGCCAATAAGATTTATACTCTTCTTCTGCCTCAGCCCTGGATTGCTGATCATTGTAATGCCCTATGGCCACTGCACAAGCTTGACATTTGGTGGAAAAAAGCGCTTTCTGCCCTTTGGAAGAGTCATTTGCCTTTGAAGGAACGATTGTTTCTTTGGCGATGCTTGCTTGGAGTTCTTCCAGTGGGTTCTTTTCTCAGTGCGCGTCATTTATGCTTCTCCCGCTCTGCTCGTTGCTCGGCTCCAGAGGAGACTGTTAGTCACCTCCTTTGGGATTGTTGCATTACTAGAGAATTTTTTCGTAGTATAGCAGCTAGCATGCGGCTCTGATTCCCCTTCATGGTTTTCCATAAAA
This sequence comes from Adiantum capillus-veneris, assembly GCF_014529385.1. Classification (NCBI taxonomy): domain Eukaryota; kingdom Viridiplantae; phylum Streptophyta; class Polypodiopsida; order Polypodiales; family Pteridaceae; genus Adiantum; species Adiantum capillus-veneris. Next base: position 60,103,336 of record NC_140940.1, on the reverse strand, counting down.
GGTTTGGGCTTTCGGCATTCTCCCACCATCTGCTTGATTGTTTGCAGCTTTCTTTATGTAGGTCAGATTTTGGGCCTATTGGACCTTGTGGCGTCAACGCAATAGGTGCATGTTCTCTCGTGCCAATGCAAATCCACTTCAATTTTTCAAGATTTACCTTAGGCAATCCTTACGTTTTGCTTGGGAAGTGAGTGATATCACTTCAAACATGTATCAACTTGCTTATGAATGCTTTTAGCCCTTTTTCGCGGATGAACACTTTAGTGTTCACGCCTTTGTGTTTGCTCTTTTCCGTGGGTTTTCCTTACCTTGAGGTTTCCCACTCGTAAATTAATCCCAAAGATTTACCAAAAAAAAAAGGGTATGTGTGTGCGTGTGAGAGAGAGAGAGAGAGAGAGAGAGAGAGAGAGAGAGAGGACCAAACATCGGATGGGGTCCAAACCCCCTTCCAAGGGCCCCCCTCTCTATCGCTAGAGAGATATTTGTTTAAGATTGCACAAATGTTAATACAATGGTCCTACATGTTGAGATGCTGATGGGATCTTGCTACTGATGCTTGGATCTACAAGGCAATAGGCTGAAAATGCAAAACACGCTCTCGCATGTGGCCGGAGCTGCCTTGAAGTCTCTCGAACTGCGACGGGCCCACAAAATGAACGAGAGTGTTAGGCCACAGACGAGCTCCCAACACACCTCTCTCTCATTGCACCACTCCTGGGCGGAAAGCTCTGTAGCAGGCTGAAGTGTAGGTCGACCCCCCTGATCACTATCATCCTGCTGGTGGAAGATAGCTCAAACTGGAGCGCAAGGCCCGTGGGGGTGGACCAGGCAGCAGCACCCCAAGTGTACTGATGCGCTGTGGAAAGAGCTAGCATCAGCCGAAGAACCCGAAGTCAAACCTAGCGTGCCATGGGGCAGTCTCACAGACAAAGACGCTGACACTCCAAAGGATGGTCGCAAGCTGCACAGGCTACCGAAAGGCCACTATGTACCGGCCAGCTCCCCACTGCTGTAGCTCTGTGTGCAACTAGCCACTGGATCAAAGTAACTCGTCTCTGTTGTCTAGAGTCCCACAACCGCTGCCAAAAGCCTCACAAGAACTCAATTGTGAGACCCTCCTCCTGCCAATGAAGTGTTGCAAGAGGTGCTTGTCTCAAGGTCTACTGGGTCAAGTTTTGTGACACAAGTCCTCCCACAAATGCCCACTACTCGTATCCTTTGAAAACAACACTTTGCAACTTGTGGAGCCTCTACTGAAACTCTGTGTAGTCGACCCTCACCATGGATCTTGAAGAACATGGGGGTACGGACTCCAAGCAATCACGAACTGCGATAAGGACCTACAGTCGCGCAAAGGCCCCCATCCATCTGGGAGCTGCTGTCTCTAGAGGGGTGAGCCACTCAGCTGGTAAAGCCTCTGTAATGTGCCAGCACATGCTCTGCACCCCTCTCATGCCCCATAGTTGGGTGCTCTGTACCTCCTCTGGCAAACCTGAGAACTGAAGCCAATCACCTAGAGTGCGGGTTGGGCCCTCTACCATGGGACCCCAAGAAACATGAGGCGTACTACCAACCAAGTGGACTCTCTGAGTGCTAACCATGGGGTTCTAAACAAGTGGCTGTCTCAAGCGCTCCTCCCTTCAAGTGGGCCGGTGCTGATCCAGGCCACTCCGTAGTTGCTCCCAAGAGCAAAGCAGGCTCGCAAAAAATCAATCCTCCAGTCTCTTGCTCAGACCAACTCTGTGTATCTCTGTAAAGATCCGCCTTATGAAAGGGCTCCAAGGGCCTCCTGCATCAGGCACTTAAGCTCCAAGCCATTGAAGCAACAACTCCTTCCAGGGCTCCTCCCCTGGAAGCAGTCCTCTGACAACAAACTTCCCAAGAAGGGCTCTGTTATGCTGTGTTGGGTCTATGATCCCCAGCCCCCCCTAAGAACATGGTAGAGTGATGACCTCCCAGGCTACTTTGGCCCGGGCTAGCTGAGTGTCGCGCCCTGACCAAAGAAAGTTCCTGGCTGAGTGTCGCGCCCTCTCTAACTGGCTGATACAGGAGCTCGAGAATATCTAGCAAGATGTGATGTACCACATAGTAGTCAACAACACTTGGTTAGCCACTACAACTCTCCCTGCCTGCCGAACTCCAATGTAGCAACTTCCTCTTGATGGGCAGGAGGAGGGGAGCAGTCTACTGCTCAGGGGACAAGTCCAGGCCGACCTGACAGCCCAAGTAGCGAATTGCAGTCCCTGGGGGAATCCATCTAAAACCCTCACAAGGCGACCTATCAGGCGTAGGAGCATTGCCAACCCAAAAAGCAATTGTCTTTCTCCAGTTGATCAGTGCGCCTAATGCACAACACAACACCTCAAGAGCCTACTCACACCTATGCGAATTGGCCTTTTGGCCCTCCAAGTACAAGGCTGAGTCATTACCAAACTCAGCGTCAAGAAGCTCATCTACCCTAATAGGGAGTTCAAGACCAGGCAGCCAACCTGCTGAGAATACAAAAATCTGCTCATCGCCTCAGCATAGAACAAAAAAAGGAAGGGGGCAAGAGGGCAACCCTGTCTGACAGAACGTGTGAGCAAGAAGTGCTCCCCTCTTCCCCCTGCCAAGAGCATCTGACTGTGCGTACGCTTGTAGAGATCTGACACACCTCTGATCCAAGCCTTTGTGAAACCCATTTTGCGTAGAGTGCCCTCCTAGAAGTACGAGTCAACTCTGTTGTAGGCCTTCTCAAAATCGAGGAGTATCATCCCGTCCTCTCCTCGAAGACGTGCGAGAGCAGACGCCTCCCAAAAAGCGAAGATGTTGTCAAGGATACTACGCTCCTTGACAGAACCTGTTTGGGTCCCATGTATAATGCTCTCTAGTAATGGCTGGATTCTCAAGCTGAAGACTTTGCTAGAATTTTGTAGGATGAGTTGAGGATGGTAATAGGTTGCCACTGTCGAATCTCATCCAAGGAGCCTCCCTCCTTGGGAATCAGGTAAATCAAGCCCTCACTCATGCTGTCAAGCATCTTGCCAGTGTGAAAAATGTATTGGAATGCGCTGCAAAGATCTGAACTAAGCAAGTCCTAGTACTCCAAGAAAAAGCTGGGAGTTAAACCATCCTCCCCTGGACAACTACCTCGGGGGAGTGCTCTGAGGGCCTCATGGAGTTCCTCTAGCTAGAGGAAAAGCGCAAGTCTCTGTCGCATCTCCTCAGTAACAAGGCAAGGCATTTGTGCCCAAACCTGCTCTTTGCATGCATCCTGGCACTCTGACTGAGGCACAGCCGACAACAAAACGCGGTAAAAGTCAGTAGTAGCAACTGCACGCATATCCTCAGGCTTTGAAGCAATTGATCTATCAGGTCTCCTCAACTGACTAACATTGTTGTGCGCATGGTGTGGCCCCACTGTCTCACAAAAATCCCCAATAACTCTGTCACCTACCTTGGTCCACTAAGATGACTGCCGATAGAAGGCAAACTCATGACGTCGCTCTTCAATGCTAGTCAACTCCTGTCTAGCCTGATGCATCTGCTCCTCCAACCATGGACTGTCTGGATGCTGCTCCTGCATCCTCTGTAAGGAAACAATGTCCCGTCAAAGACGCTTCTCCTCCTCCCTGGCTGCAGCCAAGCAAGTTGCAGACTCCAAAAGGAAGAAGCGACTAAGCTCTACCAGTCAAGAGGCCACTCTACCAACAGGGATGTCCTACGTGTCTAGACTCTCTGTCCAAAGTGGCCCCACTCACTCTCCAAGCTCTCGATCTAGCAAGATCCTGAAGGAAGAAGCCACTAAGCTCTACCAGTCCAAAGGACACTCTACCAGCAAGGGTGTCCTACGTGCCCTGACTCTCTGTCCAAAGTGCCTCCACTCGCTCTCTAAGCTCTGGATCCAACAAAATCCTCTCAGGGATACGTAGCATCGCACTCCACCTCCTTGTCTGTCTGTCACAATGAGAATCACTGGCGCGTGGTCAGAAAAAGTAGTCCCTACTAGGATGCAAACAGATCCCCCCATGTCACAAATGTGATCATTGGTGTAGAAGCAATCTATCCGAGATAGATTCACCCCTCCTACCCTGCGGTCAGAGCGAGAGAAATATAGGCTGTCTCGGAGTCTCACAAAACCTGAGTGTTCCCAAACATCAGAAACCCTCATAGCCATAGAAACGCTCATAGCCATACATAGCCGCTCCAAGGTTGTCAACTCAGCCCCGTGCACCGTAGCATGGCCACCTCCAATCCTGTCAAAGGGGTCCTCCAGCATGTTGAAGTCCCCTCCAACGCACCCCTGCTCTGCATGCGACAAGGACTCAAAACTCTGCTCATACACTTGCCACATTGGATGCATATATGTTCAGGAAACCCATGAGACAACCCTGAACCTGCATAGTAGTCCACTGAGCTCTGCCCCACACAATAATACCTCTGGCCACAATGGCCTGCTGCCAAGAATCCACCCCTCCCTGGATACCTTCAGGTCCAAATGTAGTTGACCAAAACATCTCATAACGACCACACAAAATCTGACCACATCGTCTAATGCAACTCTCACACAGATGATGCTCCTGTAGCTTAAGAATATCAATCTCACCACCCACAAGGCATCATTGAAGCTCCTGACACAACCGACCCCTCTGACGTTGAAACCGGGGCCCTCCTAGTCCCTACACATTCCATGAGAGGATCCTCATGGGGTCAATGAGAAAAAATAGATGCTGCAGCAGCAGTCAACCTCGCTATCTTTGAGGCACGTTTGGATGGGGAGTAATCCGCATCCGAGCAACCTCTAGACAAGCGCGTTTGAAGTGGCCGAGCGTGCAACCAATTGGGCTACATCCTCTGTCGAAGAAATTTTCATGCACAAATACATAGCAAGGGGGCCTCTGAGTGTCAGCAAAAAAATGCTCCACAATGTGCCTACCTGCTACATCTGACGGCATCACACTAAACTTGGCTAAAGGCCAAAGTGTCTCTGTCACCTCTAGGTCCCCTATGTGGTGTGAGAACTCAGTGGCTTGGACCTGGAGCCAGTCAAGAATTGTGTGCAAGGTCTACTCTGTAGGATCCCTACCGCACAACAGAAAGGAGAAACCTACCACTGTATCCAGAGCCCTGTTGAAACCCAATGTTGCAGAGCTGCAAGAGGTCAATCACCAGGGGGAGCAGTGTGGCGAGCCCGTCCCTGTTCGACGGCGGCCAGGCACCTCCTGCCAACCATCACTTGTCTGATTGCTGGCCTCTATCAACGTAACAGCCTGTGTGTCCTGGGTATCTGTCTGCTCAGCATGCTCAGCCTTGGGAGGTTGCACGTGCGCTGTGGGTCGAGATCTCCTGCAAGGACAAACCTTTGCTAAGTGGCCCATCTCCCTGCAAATGAAGCACTAATTCGGGAGACCCAAATACTCCACACTCTGTCTCATCCAACCCCCGCTCACACGAGGAAACAGTATCACCTTCGAGAGGGAGTGTGTCTCGAACAAGAACCCCCACAGAAGGTAAACCTGCGGCCTTGGCCACAACTGAAGTTGCAGTGCACGGTGACTCCAAAATTGTCCCGAACATGGAACCAATCCTGGGAAGAAGAGGGAGCCATCGTCTGAAGTAAGCTTGAGCTGCTCGGATACCGAGCGGGCTCATTGATATCACCTTGGTTGTCATCTCTGGAGACTCGAACTCTATCTGATAATACCCTCTCTCTCGAGGATCTGGACATCGGTGATCTTGCCCACATTGGAGAGGAGTCGGGCTTGTAGTAAATATCAAGCCTCGCCTCGGCTCGGTTGAGTGCCAATAATCTTGCACATAAGGAGGCTTGCAACCGTTCCACCTCGGCCATCAAGCTCGCTTGCTCTTTTGGTGAAAGAGAAAGTCGAACGGTTGGCTCGCGGGGTCGGGACAATGGACAGCGGGCGGAAGGGGTAGCAGTGCGATGAGTGGATGGGCGAGTGGCGGGCACAATGGGCGAGTGGCTTGCGACAGGGGTAGCAGCGCACTGGACGCGCAACAGTGGGGGGGGGGGGGGGGGGGGGGGGGGGAGCAATGGCAAGGATGCGCAGGCAGATGACGAGCAGCAACGAGCTCACGTTTTTCGCATTTCCCATTGGAGACAACCAAGTATTGTTAGTACGACATAATTGATGTTGCGAGCTTACTTCGGTCTTGGGAGTAGCTGTTGGTCAATACAAAGAGAGGTCACATGGCAGTAGACCTCATGTCTCGTGGGGTCCCATGATAGAGGGTTCAACCCACGTACTGGGTGACTAGTTGCAGTTTACAGCACTTCTTGAGGAGAGTCGGAGCATCCAGCTATGCGGCATGGGGGGGTACAGAGCATGTGTCATGGCATCGTCGAGGCTATAACAGCAGAGTGGCACGCACCTCTCGAACCGGGGTCTCCCAATTGGATGGGGGCCTTTACTCGCCTTGAGGTCCTCATCATAGTTCGGGTCTGCTCCGACTTGGGTCTTCGCATGTTCTTTGAGGTTCAATGGCAAGGTCGCATTCGCAGAGTTGCTACTCAGGTACCAGAGGGAGCAGAGTTCAAGTTGTGGGCATCAGAGAGAGAACATGTGTTGGATCCTGACCTGACATATCTTAGATTGGATAGTGGAGGCTCTCGGCTTGGGAGAGTCACTCTTTGTCACGAGTTGCAGTGGGACCCTAGGGAGTGGTTTTGGCGGGACCCTTTTGCTTCAGCTCATCACCCAAGGATCCCTTTTTTCTAATACACAACATGATTGGGGCACCACATTCTTGCTGCTCGAAGGGAGGCCCACCCTACTACAGGGTGGGCCTAAGAGGAGGGTCTCACGGAAAAGTTCTTGACAGACTTTTGGAAGTGTTGTGGGACAGCAGACAGCCAAGAAGTCACCATGTTTCATTGGCGTGTTGCCCGTCGAGCTACCGCAGTGGGGAGTTGGTTGGTCTATAGTGGTCATCCGGCGATGAAGCGTGCAATCCAATAGCGAGCAATGGAAGCGAGCAATGGAAGCGAGCCTCAGAAGCAGGGAACACACACACACACACACACACACACTCACGGCTCCACCTCTCCCTTCTTTTGACCCGTGAGGGCCACCGCCAGCCTGCATGGGTAAATCCCCTTTTCATTAGACGCTTGGCCTTCTTGGCCCTTATCCATGCTCTTGAAGGCGATTCCCACAATGCACGACCCCTAGCCATAGTGTGTGCATGCCCTAACTATATGATACTTCACATTCCTTCCCCCTTAAGAAGAATTTTCTCCCTTGACAATTTGATTGGAAAGAACAATTCTTAAGTTAGAAAACCTATTCTGAATAATGCTTACTCGCTCCCATGTCGAACTCTTCAGCACAATCTTTCCTCTTAACTAGACACAATTTATAGATTGTCTTTCTAGTACTTTTTTCTCTTAAGTCTAGTATTTTCTCTGGCTCATGTGGAAGAGATTGAGTATTTATGAGTTCCACTAGCTGATCATCTTGAATAAGATTGTCAGATTGACCCAGTTTCTTTTTGAGTCTGCTAGCGTGGAATACTAGATGTATGCCACTTGTCTCTGGTAACTGGAGTTTGTAAGCCATATCTCCAACCTTTTGCTTTGGCAATCCCACTTCATAAGGAGCTCTAGGCTGAAATCCATACATTAACATGAATGGACTATATCCCATGGAAGAGTGCTTGGTACTATTATATGCAAACTCTACTATAGATAAGTACTCTTCCCAATTAGTTTTCCATTTAGTTATATATCCTCGTAGCATATCTTCAACGATTTGATTAACCCTTTTAGTTTGACCATCTGTCTGAGGAAGCTCAGTTATACTCATGCTTAGTTTAGTGTCCAACCTCTCAAAAACAGCTCTCCAAAAATGGCTATTACACTTTTGGTCTCTATCAAAAACAAGATCTGATGGCAAATCATATAATCGATTTACTTTTCATTACCATTTATCGGAAGTGTTTGGACAACATGGATTTGCATGTCTTTATGACTCTTGTCAGGACCTTTATATTTTTCATCATCTTTTCTTCTTCTATTCTTTGGACAATTCCATTGAGAATGGTCGGGTGACAAACAAGTGAAGCACAAGTTTTCTTTTTCAGCCTTTGCAAAGTCCTCTTGGCTCAGTCTAGGTCCTGCTGCAACTCTCTTTTTAGACAGTAATTTACCATCCTTATTAAATGGAAAATTCCTTTTTTCCTTTTGAAAGGGCCGTGATACCCCCGTATCTGTGGACTTGGGCTCAGTTTGAGTGGGATTAGAAGCAGTCAAGCAGTATTATCTTCATAAATTTGTGCAAATTTAATTGCTTCCTCCAAAGTTTCTGGTTCACTTCTCTTTACCTCTCGCTTGAAGTGTCTATCTAACCCCTGGATAAACCCTCTTGTTTTGCGAAAGTTATCTAACCCCTAAAGTCCAAGGATTATTTCTCTTTACTCTGCGATGAAAGTAAGCAAAGGCCTACCCCGTTGCATAGCTTTATCCCAATCCTCCTAGTTTCTTTCTAGTTCATTTTCAAGGAGAAATTCTTTTACAAAAATGCTCTCAAATTGAGCCCAATCCCCTAGAATCTTTTCTGATGCCTTTAGGCTCATCCACCATTTGTAGGCTTTTGGCCCCAATGACAGACTAGCCTCGAGTGGTTGGTACTCAGGTGGAATGTTTTGGGAACACGTTTTTCTCTAGGTCTCGATTGGGTATCAAGAGAAGGTATAGTAGCCTCTCTAGATACGGCTCCATCGTCCCTAGAAGTGGAAGGCACAATTGGATCAGATGGCACAAAAGATCGTGTCTTTGACTACTTCCCTTTCTGAAAGTATTCATTTAATTTACTCATCTGATCTTTGAGACCATCTAGAGCATCCAAGAAAGTCTGCAATTGTAGTTCCATGTTTTCTACCCTATGCACTATCATCTCATGCTGTTCAGGGGATGGCACATCCCACTCTTCTCCCATGTCCTCAATCCCATACATATTTTGGTCTTGACTGGTGTTGGTTTTTTTATTTTGGTCCTTTTCCATTTTGTGAGTTTAAAAAGCAGAACTCACTTTAAAACTTTGAAAGAGACTGAAAAAGTAAGCTTAGAGACTATGCACAAATATACAAAACACTCCCTAAGAGATGCCAAAATGGCGTTGAGCTCTTACTGAGTGTATTGATGACAATCTAGCTCTACACATGAATACCGTTGATACCCGAGTGTTGCCGATCCTATTCGGGTATGTGTAAGGTCTGCAATAAATTTGCTCTAGTTCGACTACTATGAGACCTCGATCTCAACTAGTTGCCTTCGACCATGGAGTGTTGCTCGGTTGGTTGCTCTCGGGACTAAAAGCGCAAGTGTATTGTCAGGTGCTTTGATTTCCGACCTCTAGTCTTCCACTGAGTGGGAAGCCTTCCTTGCAGTAACATACAAGCATAAGCTTATGGATTATGCACGCTTGCAAATGTTGCAGCAGGTGGCCAAAAAATAGAGCTAACACACTAAAAAGCCTCAAAAGTGTCGGGCAGTTGGGTATCGATGCAGTCAGTAGTCCGAGAACGGAATCGGGCGCACTGCAAGAATTGCAAGTGTCGAGCAATAGTGTGTTGGAGCATAGCCTGCTAAGGCGAGCTAGAGAGAGAAAAGAACACATTGCTTGCCTATGGTTGTGTAGCTGTAGGCCCTACAGCCAGCAGTAGTGGGAGATGGCTGAGGTGAGAGCAAGAAAGGAAAATCAGCCTGCTTTGATACCAGTGAAGCGTGCCACCGAGTAGCGAGCAATGGAATCGAGCTTTAGAAGCGGGGAACACACACACACACACACACACACACACACACTCATGGCTCCACCTCTCCCTTCTCATGACCCGTGAGGGTCTCCGCCAACCTGCATGGGTAAATCCCCTTTTCATTAGACACTTGGTCATCTTGGCCCTTATCCATGCTCTTAGAGGCAGTTCCCACGGTGCACGACCCCTAGCCGTAGTATGCACATGCCCTAACTATAGGATACTTCACAGTCGAGATGTGTCGCATGTGGCCACCCCCTTGAGTCACAGAGGCATTGTCTATGGGACACAATAGGTTTGGCTTCGGATTCTGTGGTTGATGCCAGCCCTGTCGTCGGCTAGTCAATATACTTGGGGTGCTGTTGCTTGGTCCGCCCTCACGGGCCTAGCACTTCCATTTGAACTATCCTCATCTAGCAAGATGGTTGAGATACAGGAGGGCCGGCCTACACTCCAACTTGTCACAGTGATAGATTTGCTGGGAGCTTATCTGCAACCTGACTCTCTGGTTCATATGGAGAGCCCGTTGCTTCCGCATCTTCGAGGCCCTCCCCATCCAACCAGTGGAGACTATACGAGATATATGGTTGGAGCTGATCCACACACTTCGAGGTCAGTTTGAGAGGCTACAGGGTAGCTCCAACCGCATGCGGGAGTGCCACAAGGCATTTCTACGACTTTGGCGTCCACAGCCTTTCTACACCATGGTCCACGGGGCTCCTAGATGGCACTATCATCCACCTGTGTGGTTGTTCCCTCCTCCCATATCTTGATTAAACCGTCATTGTACATATCTCACTTTTTCATTGGGAGAGTGTTGTGGCAACGACACTTTCTTTTGGTTGACATGATCCGGAGAGTTTGCCGCAGCATGGTGCTGTAGCAGCTTCTTTCCCGTTATGGATTACAAACGTCGGCATCTTTTCGCAGTTTTCCAATGTTTTCTCTCACCAAGATGGTGAGTGGTTTTTGTGGCAGGCAACTTGTAGAAGGGCTACAATGTCACTTGCACTAGATGACAGTTCCAGTTGGTCTTGGGTTCACACTGGGTGGACTCTTGCCTGGGTAGTGACATGTGGCAGACACACGGAGTAGTGGTCTAAATGACACCACACCAGTTCACCATCACCATAGTTCGGAGATAGGCGTAGCTGGACTATCAGAGATATTTCTGTTAGTATGCAAGTTTACGAGCTTTTGCCATATGTTTACATTTTTACATGAGTGAAGCCTCAATAATTCATATCGCATTAAACCATCTAATTGATTTGGTTCGCATTCGAGAAGCTTGTCCACACATTCACAAACTAGTACACACATCTCGACTTTCAAATACCAATTAGAGCGCACACAAGCCACACACAATCTTGTCCAAGCGGGGGGATTTGGTTTGTGCTTGTTGTTCCAAAGAAGCCTCAATTGCAAGACCTTTTCAACAACCACTTCCTGGTTCACTACCCAAGTCAACCGACCTCCTTAATACAAGACCAAAACAAGAACACAAAAATAGTGTATATAACTAGAATCCGCATCCATAGGAATACCAGAACAAAGTGGCACGCGAGGTATAGATGCAAAGTCAGTCATCTTCATCAACCGGTGGACTTTGATGCTCTTTTATGAGAAAGTTGTCACCAAGATTTAATGAAGCCTCAATCTCACTGAAATATTTAGCGACCAGCAATTGCATCAGCATGTAGCCAACAAGACGGTGATCATTGAAAGATGAAGGTGAACGGCTAGAGTCTCACTGAGCCAACTGCTATGAGTCCTCTGTTTCTTTGTTACTATCTATAGGGCCCGACACCAATTGTGTGTTTATGAAAATCTACAGGAAAAGCCTTCATGTCTCATCCCCAGGAAACATACATCGAACATCATCTAGCTTGGCAAGCTTTTCTGTCAAACTCTGTTCTATAATGATGAAACCACCCTCGAAACTAGGCAAAATCCATGTGTCAGGCTACCTCTAGCACAAGTGACATGCACAACCTCTGTTCTATAATGATTAAACCACCCTCGAAACTAGGCAAAATCCGTGTGCCAGGCTACCTTTAGCACAGATGACATGCATAGCCCTCCATCCACGAAGAGAGCTACAAAGGGCAACAGCACCTTGAAACTTGTGAACTTCTAAAAATATAGTCTGTGTACTGGTCTTCATCATTACTGATGCTGCTGTTGTGTCATTTGAATCTGCACTTTTGCAAAAAACTTATTCACATAATTACTTATTTCCATAAGTTTGACATAAGAAGAAGTAGTTAAGAGAAACTTCACCTGGCTTGATAAGATTGCTGGGAAGAACAACAAAGAGTAGGCCAGTAATGAAAAGTATAGCTGCACCAATGCCCTCGAGTCTAAGACCAAGCCACTCAATTGCAGAGTTGTTATTGAAATCCATTTTCATATTCATGTTGAGATTTAGAAAATTTTTGTCAGAAAACCCTTCTTGTTTCAAAAAGCATCGAATGGTCTCAATGCCTGCAATTGTCTCTGAGAAGTGGTAAATGAGAGGTGCTTTCGTGATTGAATCAAGTCGGGTAATTTCTCGCGATGAAGTAAGATAGAAATTCTGGAGCATAATGAAAAAAGCTTTTCAGTGAGTCTCTCTTCACCCTCTGAACTTGTGTAAGAAAATGCATTCTCCTACTTTATAATGTGATTTGTTTTCAAAATTCGCATATTATGAAAGTTATAAGGGTTCAAACAATGCAATACTCATAAGCTTTTGCTGCTCTATTTAGCTATTCTATTCATCCAACGTTCCCCTATTCATATTGCCCATCTTTGCAGCTACTATAACCTATGGGATGCCCTAAACTAGAAATTATTATGGGAACTTCTGCGTCTGTTCCTCCCCCTCCTCACCCATTTTCACTCATTTATTTCTCCCCTCCCCTCTCCCCACTATAACACTTGCAATGTAAGATTTGCAGTTTCGTGATAGAGGTGACTCCACGAAGACTCCACAAGCTCCTAGTCCAGCTCTCTCTCTCTCCAAATAGGAGAATGCAAGATGGCAGCCCAAGATTGACTAGTTACAAGTTTCATATACATTCGAGGGTCTGAATTTGAACAATTTTCCATGAATTGGATAGCAGCAACTAGCTTAAACACCTGCTTCAAGAGCAAGAAAAATAGTGTATGACTTGCAAGAATTTTGACATGCGGTTTCTCTCAACCAAATTGGCAGCCTTCACTTGAGAACAAAGATCTTGAAATTGCTAATGGATTTTGATAAATCCAATCATTATTGGCAAAGCAGCAGTATGATCTACTGAAGCAGAAGCAACGAGCTCTGTCCCGCAGCATTCACAAGTGAGCAGCAGGTCATAGGTGGAAAGTGCACTTGTTATTGCGGCCTCTCCCTCTTCTCTATTACTTCCTCGCCAACATTCTTCCCACTCGGCACTAAGACGTGGCAACCTTCATTCAAGTTCATTGAGTTAGTTACACGAAATTAAAGGTGAGGAAGGGGAGCTGCATAGTTTGCTAAGCAGGGGCTTGCTTGATTGGGCATGCTTGTTTCTCAAGACAGACCCCAAATTGCAGAACAGATGGTTACGTTGAACAGTTTCACATGAGTTTGACAGCATCAAGTAGCTCAAAAACCTGCTTTAAGAGCAGCAAGAAACTTTTGGTTGACTTACAAGCACTTTAACATTCTGTTTACATTAGCCAAAATGGTAGCCTTCACTTGGGAACAAAGCCTCTTGCAAGTGCTAATGGGTTCTGATAAATCCGATCATTATTGAAGAAGACACACCATGATCTACTAAATAAAAAGTAGCAGAGCTCAGTCCAGCAGCATTCCCAAGTGAGAAGATGGGCATGGGAGATCGCTCCTCTTGTGAAAACAAGAGAAGCACATCGCTCTGATACCACTGTAGCCAGCTGGCACCATGTGCTAGGTGGTCGTCAACTGAAATAGACTTGAAACAGATCAATTGTAAAACACTGCACAAGATCAACAATAAAGAGACACACGAGAGATGGAGCTCCCCTCGGAGAAGATTGTTCTCCAGATTGTCTTTATAATATAGATCTCGTATTGACCACGTATGAGCCAAGGGTTCACTAGCAAGGAAGTGCATGGAGGAGCGTGTGCAATAATTAGAAATCATCTAAAATCGTTTCCAAAGGTTAAATATGCTCGTTCATCATTTACAAAGCATGAATAGAAATGCCACGTACACATCTAACCCTATGTGCATGTGGACAAGCTAACTCCTCCTCCTAGGGTTTAGGACAACCTAGGAAGTGTTATGGCACCCTTGTAACCCTATACGTAGGACGTGCATGTCTAGGCACTGTAGAGTAGTTGTATACCCTCTGATTGAATATTTGCACAGCCAGTGTTTGCTAGTAGGATACACCCCTTATTAAAAGCATTAACTTATCAATAATTGAGCATTTACTGAAGTTGTGGGGGAACATCTGGCATTTTGACTGCTCGACCCACCTCTTCTGGCGTTGTAAGGGGTTTCACCAGGGATAAGCCACTACCACCAGTACCCTATGGGCAGCCAGCCCATCAGCACCCCAGATCATCTAGCGTCTTCTCATCAGCAACGTGGCGTTTCAATTAGCACCATCAGCAATTTACATGAAGTCTTTAGCTATCGCCTAGCGCAAGCAGTTGAGCATCAGGTCAGCACTCAGCATAGCGTTTTGCCACAGATCAGCATTGCAGTTTTCAACCCTCGGATCCATCAACAGGACCAGCGTTTTTCAATTTTCATTCATTAGCATCCTCGACATCGGCAATAGCAGATCAGCCCTTACCCTCGTCAGTTTGCACATCCAGACTCAAATTTCCTAGCATTTTGGATTTTCAGCCCTTAGCCTCACAGATCCAAGCATCCCTAGTCAGATCCCAGCAGCATTTCGGCATCTAGGACCCAGTGTGACATGAAACGTTTCAGGGTTTCGTGCGTTTCAAGGTTTTTGAAACGTTGGTACAGCTGAAGATGGCCGACCTATGGAAATGCAAGAAATCCGGGCATGGCAGTTTGCAGGCAAATGACGGGAACATTGGGCAAGTGCTTGATGCAGTCAAAGGACAGGTATACCCAGATGGAGCACTCTCTAGTCGAAAGTGCAATTGTTTCTTCCTATCACAGGTGGCAGGAGAAAATGTTTATATCACAAGCTTGGCAACGAGACCAGGGATGCTGGATGCAAATGACATAGAGTTTATGATATGGGATCTGGAGCGAAATGTCTACAGGAGACTCTACTTGCCAGGTTGTGTATGCCAAATGCGGCATTGTACAGGTCATTCGTGGTGTTAATATAATGTGTCTGTCAGATGTGACACATAACAGGTCAAAGGTCTACATTGGGAGGGGTTTAGCATATAGAAACCCTAAGTGGTGGTGCCATGGTGTATGCAATGCAGGTGCTAAAGCTTGAAGGTCATTATTTGGCGACTCTCAAAGTGGGTGACATAGCAGTCATATCATTCTCGGTGTGGTGCTTTTGGTCAGATGTCTATTGTGCAAAGAGCTATATCCGATTGTTGGCTGACGACCGTGGACGGTACAAGAGGAGCTTTTTTTACGGGCATCATGTGATGTGAGATCGACTGGGGTAGGAGGATCAGTTTTCTTCACCATAGTGAATATTGTCAGCAAGCGGGCAAAGCAAAACTAAGTTGTGCAGAAGTTTTTTTTAATCGACTAAAGTCGAGTATAGTTGGCGTGTGAAGTGGAACTAAGGGAGTTTATTTTTAAAAGTAAAGCTTAAACTTAACAGGAAAAACGAGTATTTGCATGGGGAGGGCGCCACTGCAGATCACGGGTGGCCGAGAGTGGAAAGTGAAGCGCTGTGAGCAGGAAGAGCGCCATCTGTGGCATGCAGGGCGTGAGCACTGAGGAGGGGTGGCCTGCAATAGACAAGGGAGGACCGCCTTGAGGTGGCAGGCTGGCAGAAACCGAGAGCAAGCAAGGTGGGGTCGCCATCACGGGTGGCCGCCAGTAGGTGAAGGAAAGCCGCCAGGGCCAGTAGCAAAGAGACTGGGAGAGCCTCCACAGAATGGGGGCGCTGCCTTGCAGAAAGGAGAGCATGAAAGCAGACGACCAAGGACGAGGGAGAGCCGGAAGGCTGCGGTGGGCATTGAGTTGGGGGAGCGCCATGTGATGGCCGACGGGGGTTGCTTGTGAGCGGGCGCCAGGACAAGGACGACACTGCAGGAGGTGAGGAGAATCATGGGTCGCAAGCTCGATAGAGGGAGAGGAAGCGGGGCTGGCCAGTAGCGAGGCACACTCGAGGAGGTAGAGAAAGGGTTCTCTAAGCCAGGGGGGGCTCGCCATCAAGTTGAAGGGCTGCATCACCTGCTGAAGGAGAATCATGGGCCGCAAGCCGTGAGCAACAGGAGAAGGTCGTGAGCACTTGCAAGAGGAGTTGAGTTTGTCATGGCCATCAAGCAACGGGTCGCACCAAAGGAGGCATTTGGTTGATGCAGTAATTGTACCTGGAGTTTTTATGTTGATGCAGAGTTTGTCTATTGGGTTTTTTATGGCTCGATTGTGATCATCCACTTCATCTCGTCTTGTGCGTCTCGTCCGTGGAAGCAGTGGCTCCGGATTGATTGTGTGTGTGTGCGCAAAGAGAGAGGAGGAGAGAGATAGAGTGAGCCATGTGAATGAGGGATTGCAGATTGATTTGTATATGCGTCAGCCAATGTGAGTGTGTGTAGTCGGGACATTTGAAAGCAAGTCGGAACAGTGTAAATTTGCAGAAGGTGTGCGTGTGTGTGAGTTTCTGTGTGGTTAGGGGTGCCAGATATTCCCTAGGCTATAGAGAGGCAGTGTAGAGTGTGCCGGGTGTTATTCCCATTTCCCCCTTTCCAATGTTTCGTTACGGGGCTCAAAGAGAGTGAAACACAGGTTTCGTTTTACAGGTATGTACCTATAAGAATATACATACAAATTTACCTGTCAAGACATGTGAAATACCAAAATCTAGATGTGAGACTTGAGTCACGAGTGCATAATGTATGAATTTTTTGAGCAGCCTTTGTTCATTGCTTAAAAAATCCCCAAATGGGTGGTTTGAGGTAAACTGGTCAAAAAGGGGCCAAAAAAAAAATTTGACTCGTTTCGCCCGTTTCACTAAAACATTTCGGCTGTTTCAGGGTTTTGGAGGGCCAAAACGCGTTTTTATGTCATTATGCTAGGACCATTGTACCAACATTTGGGAAATCTAAAGCAAATACCTCTCTATCTAGCAATAGAGAGGGGGGCCCTTGGAGGGCGGTTTGGGACTCCAACCAGTGTTAGTCTTCTTTCTCTCTCTATCACTCACAGTATCTCTCTCTCTCTCTCTCTCTCTCACACACACACACACACACACACACTACTAGCATTCTCATAGACCGAGCATTGGAGTTAGGCACATCTAAACGACCCCGACGGAGAAGAGGAGCTACACAGTTTCGAAGGAGGCTACAGCAAAGGATTCAAGCCATACTTTCTTGTCATCCAGAGTGTAGATGAAGATGGATCTCTACTTCCCTCCCATATTGTCTATGAAGATGAAGATGGATCTCTATGAAGATGGATCTCTACTTCCCTCCCATATTGTCTACACATTGTACTACTTAGTTCACACATTTCACGCCTTTCATCTTTCACACCTGTCAGCTTAGTTTAGGATTCCGCAATATTTATATCTTGTTATCCTAGCTTAATTATTTTGTTAATCTGACTTTGTATCAGATACACCGCATTGTAACTTTCTGGTCTCATAGGTCACTTTGGCCTTTTGAAGACGTTAATATAACATTTCATTTCTCTATGTCTCTTACACGGGTGGAGATTACTAGACTCATTCGTCAAGACCTGATCCAGCGGGATACCAGGAGGACATGGATAGAGCCGCCACAAGAGTTGGGCACGAAGATGGTTTTCTATAGAGAGCATCTTCTCCACCTCACAGGAGATGGGTTTGTGATTCAACTCAGCTACATGGACACACATATGTCTCATGGTTTGCGGTGTGCCATTGGTCAGATACGCACATCCTCACATCAGCTAGAGATTGAGACGGCTAGATTTAGAGGGATACCAGCAGACAGCAGGATATGCCGCTTATGCCAATTAGAGCCAGAGACAGAGCTACATTACATATGTCATTGCACAGTGTACTATGAGATACGGGGCCGTTTCCATTGCTTATTCAGAGAGGGTTTCGGTCCTTTCTCTACGGTCATGAGTTATGAGGATCAGAGATGTCTTGGGCTATATCTACTCGAGTTACAAAGATATAGAGACACTTTACTAGGGAAAGATAGAGAGAGACAGTCCCAAAGACAGATTACAGATTTCTTTTCACTAGATATGGGACAGCCAGAGGAGCAGTCATCATTGCACAGCTCGGCCCACACTCATTCGGCCACTACC
This sequence comes from Adiantum capillus-veneris, assembly GCF_014529385.1. Taxonomy (NCBI): domain Eukaryota; kingdom Viridiplantae; phylum Streptophyta; class Polypodiopsida; order Polypodiales; family Pteridaceae; genus Adiantum; species Adiantum capillus-veneris. Next base: position 60,085,175 of record NC_140940.1, on the reverse strand, counting down.
GGCACTTTCATCGACCGAGCACTCGAGCTACAGAGATCCAGACGGCCATGATTGAGGGGAGGGGCTACACAGCATCGACGAAGACTACAGCAAAGGATTCGAGCCATACTCTCTCGATATCCAGAGTGCAAATAAGGATGGATTCTAGTAGTAGTATCTAGTTTTTTTGTACCCAGACATGGTATTAGATTCACCATTTTGTAATAGATTGATCTCATAGGTCAGTTTGGCCTTTTAAAGACGTTAATATAACATTTCATTTCATTTCTGTTGCACTTCTCTCCATCTCCAGGAGGTGTATTTTTCTTGTTGCCTTTTTTAAATATGTTCTACATATTTTTGTTTATTTTATTTTTACTTGTTTTGCCCCAGAACCATTGAAAAGGTGCAAGTGGACATTGCATGGCCAGTGTGAAACGGCTGTAGCCAAACTGATTTCTCACGTTGGGAATCTAGGTCGGTCGGTCGGTGACTAAACCAGTTAGCACTCAATTCTAATGAGTATGGAAGCTTGTGTGCGCCTAAATAGAATTTGCCACTCGGCAAGTTACTAACAACTTTAAAAGTTGGGAGGGATTAGGAAACTTAACCATAAAGGGCATAATGGACACGTGGCAGAAGGAGAGCCAACTGCTGGTCAACACACTCCAGCAGCCCTCTCCCAGCTGAGGACGCCCAATATGAGTGTGGAGGCTGCATTTTCAGCTTTTGTGACTGCATTTTCAGATTTGAAGCTTTAATGGAAAGCTTGCCTTCTTCCCTTCTCTCATGCAGCGCGATGATTCAGCTCGCGTGCATCTCCTCCTCCTTAAACATATGCTAATGCCCCACTAGTTGGGCTACTCAAATGACTATGTACAGTCTTGTGGATTTTATGCGTGTTTGCCAATGCAAGAGCCTTTGAACACAAACCGGATTAACTAATTACCAATCCCCCTCAGGTATGCACAGTTCAATCATGGAAAATTGCAAAAATGAAGAGCTTTCTTGGTGAAAACTCGTCCAAATCAAAGGGGAATTGTCACATTGCATACGAGAGCTCCTAAGACACACATAGACATGTTTGATCCGCTAAAAACGATCCAAAATGAGCCTTCGCATGGTTATACAGGAGTTTGGGCACTTGTCAATGACCAAACAGAAAACTACAGCATGCTGAAATTTACTTTTACAGCTCACTGCGAAGCTTCTAAAATGCAATGGAATGTGTCCTACGCTTGTACTTTTGACCTACAAAGATTTTGGCATAGTTATGCTAAAATGGAATGTGTCCTACGCTTGTACTTTTGACCTACAAAGATTTTGGCATAGTTACGCTTGTACTTTTGACCTACAAAGATTTTAGCATAGTTATGCTACCAAAACTGAGTTGACATCCTCCTTGACAAGTTTGGACAGCTTAGTGAGAGTTGGGTGTTAAGTGTTCAGGTCGTTGGTTTGCAATTGAATAAAGTTGGTTTGCAATTGAATAAAGAAATACTGAAAGGGGTGCCAATCTTTGGGACCTATAGGGTGTCGATCAACATGTGCATAGTGACATTCTACTCGCTGGACGCATCTGTGTTCTTTCATCTTCTCAACCCTCTGTGTACACTATAAAGTTAACAAGTGATTGAATTAATACCGCCCTCTACTGTGTACTGACTGGCTTATGGCTCCATCGCCCGGATACTCACTTTTTCTCCAAAAAGTGCAGCGTGGATTATTGTGGGTGAAAACAACACAGAGCATATCATTATGGCACAAAAGAGAGACGAGATAATTGAAGAGGGATCTTCCTGGCATGACACAGAGAAAGTTCCTTCAATTCTTCAAGAAGAGGATAGGTTGTTTAAAGCTCAACCACTTAGCTGCATGGAAATTTTTTAGCAATTGGTCAAGAACCGAAGGATGCAGGAGTACTTACAGGCTCTACACAAGGTTTTCAAGTTCCAATGCAGAGCATGTCTGAGCTGTTGCAGGAAAAGGAGATTTCCCATGCATAGGGGTCGTGTGATGCTCGAGTGAAAGCCCGTGTGATTGAGCAACCAACGGTGTCATTGATTCAAAGCAATTTGCTTTACCTAGACATGAACTACTTGTGAATGGTCAAGGGAGTAATGAGCAGGCTATGTGTCAAACCCTTTCATTACCTATTTCATATCCTGGTTATTTTAGAGGTGGCTTAGTGTTTCAAGCTATGGCTGGACTTTCCACAAGTTTGTAAGGTTATTTGCTAGGAAATGTGTTTGGGACAATGCAACCAGGCATGGTTAGCCCTCTGTATGGGAACATGGGTGTCCAACCAACTTTTCAAAGTGCCTATGGTCATTTCAAATGCTTGGAACACAGTTTGGGATGGCTGATTTTTCACAACCATACAGGTGATGTGAGTGGTGGAATGGTCAATTCTAGAGCACCACTTTTACGGGCACCTGTTTATGACGATTTGACTCCTTTGAGTCAACCTAAAGATTACAAGGTAGGCGGGCAGGCAAGTAATAAAGTTTGAAACTTTCAGAGAAACTGAGGATCAATTGAAGGCTTTGATCTTCATACAACAATTTGATGCAGCTCATGCTGGAGGAAACTGCATAGAGTCTTCAAAGATACACAAGGCTACCACTTTCTGAAAAGAAATGTGCTTCAATGGTGGACCACATTGTTGAACCAGGGTCAAACACCTACAACATGGGTCTAGTTTGAAATGCTTTTTGCACCTGCGTAGCTTACAAACACTTTTGAAGTGGATGTGCTGATAGCATGGCACGAGTTAAATGCCGCAAACTGTGCGAATCATAAAGAGCACAATAAGCAATTCTGGGTTGCACTCTTGCTAGTAAGCTCCTACAAGTTTTTGCCATTGTCAGGAAAGATTGAGAAGTACTGTTGTGGATTGCCCAAGGGAATCAAGGACCACTGCACAAAGACCATTGTTATGGATATGGAGCAGTTGATTGAGAATGCGAGAGTGGCCAATAAGCTGTCGAAAGGAAATTCCAATGGATTTAAGGGCAACAAGAGGAAGTCCCAAGGTAAACAATTTCAACCAAGGGCCATGTTGTGGAAAAGTCTTTTGTGCCTCCCACAAAGAAACCCTTCACTGATGTTGCTGACACGTCCAAGAAGCTGTCTAAACCTTCTTCTAGGCAAGGACAAGGACAGAAAATGTATTTTTTTGGCAAACTTCTTGAATAAAGGAAAGCTCTGAAAGAGGCCAAGAAATGCTTCATTTGTAAACAGGAGCGGCATTTTGTGAAAGAATGCTCACAAAGAAAGTCACACGATAAGGATGACAAGTCAGAGCATAAAGGAAATAAGCGAAAGCCCAGCGCAAGACTTGTCCTAGATTTGGTTGGTGATCAGTCAAACACAAATGCCACGAAATTGTGCAAAGCTTGGGGCAAAGTTAGGGACCAAACAGTATTGGTTACCTTTGATCCAGGAGCGCGTACAAATTTCATATCACTAGAATTGGCATCAAAGTTGGGCATTCGTGCAGAGAAGATGGGTATGATGGGTGAAGCAGGTTTGGCATGCCAAGGTCATTCAGAGCCTATTACTCCCATTTTGGGGACGCCTCGTCTGCACATTCGGAGTTATGTGGATACGAAAGAGTTTCATATTATGCCTCTTGAGGGCTATGATGTGTTATTGGGTATTCCATGCTGTTACAGGTTGCATGCTATGGTGGATACTAGCAACATAAACTTTACCCTTGTACATAGAGGAAAGACTCATGTTCTTGATGTAAAGCTTAGAGGCGAGTCTTTTCCAGTTGTTTCCGCTTCTGCTACTTCATCTGTAATAAAGAACTATCTTTCTGCGTACTTGATCTTTGCAAACAAAGTAAATGGAGTATCTAATTTGTCTACCTTAGATAAGACAGGACAACTTTTTTGAGTGGTTTTATTGATGTTTTTTCGGACTCTTTGCCAGGGGAGTTACCTCCTGAGAGACCTGAGGATCATAGCATAGATCTTGTGTCAGGTTGTAGTCCAGCGAACAAGCCACCGTACAGGGTTAGTGCAGCCCAGCAAAAAGATGGTATGAGTCAGGTCAATGAGCTTTTAGAGAAAGGGATGATTCAGCCCAGCTCATCCCCTTTTTGTTCGCCTATACTCCTAGTGCAGAAGAAGGATGGTTCATGGCGCATGTGCATTGACTACTGCCCTTTGAATAAGAATACCATTAAGAATAGGTTCCCCATACCAAGGATAGATGACTTTCTTGATCAGCTTGAGGGAGCGTCACTATTTAGCAGGATAGATTTAAAGAGCGGGTACCATCATATGTCCATAAGACTGCGTTCAAGACAACATTTGGTCTCTATAAGTTTCTTGTTATGCCATTCAATCTCACAAATGCTCCTGGCGCGTTCAATAGAATGATGGACAGAATATTTAGACCACTCAAAAACTTTGTGGATACGTTCTTTGATGACATGATTGTCTATTCAAAATCTGAACAGGAGCATAGGGATCACTTAACTGCAGTTTTCAATGAGCTACGCAGGAACAGGCTACTCATTAATGCAAAGAAGAGGAGCATAGGGATCACTTAACCGCAGTTTTTCAATGAGCTACGCACGAACAGGCTACCCGTTAATGCAAAGAAGATTGAGTTTCTCGAAGACCTTCACTTTCTTGGGCACATTGTTTCAAAGGATGGGGTACATATGGATCCTGCTAAAGTGGAAGCAATTAAGTCATGGCGAGATTTGAAGTCCGTACATAATATTCGAAGCTTTCTAGGCTTATGTTCCTATTACAGGAGGTTCATCCAAAAATTTTCTGAGATTGCTTCTCCACTCCATGTACTACAAGGGAAGAGAGTTACTTTCAAGTGGACAACCAAGGAGATTTTAGAACTTTAAACACTTAAAAGCTGACTTCGGATTCGGTAATCATTTTGCTAGATTCTTCAAAACCTTTTGTGGTTCAATGTGATGCAAGTGGACACAGCCTTGGTGCAGTTCTAACGCAAAATGGTCAAGTAGTGGCATATGAGTGCAGAATTCTCTTGAAGGCCGAAAAGAACTTACAAGTTTATGAGAAAGAATTATTGGCAGTAATTCACGCTCTCACTAGTTGGCAACATTATTTGCTAGGGGCTGGTTTTGTTATCCAAACAAATCATCAAACCTTGCAATACTTTCTCACACAAACCGAGTTGTTTGAGAAACACATGCTATGGCCAAACATCTTGTCAATGTTCCGTTCTCAGATTGTGCATGTGGAAGGGAAAAAGAACGTGGTGGCTGATGCCTTGTCGCAAAAGCTCCAAATTTCTGCAGTGTCAATTCCGTACCATTGTGAACTAAAAGAAATGAAAGACACAATATGCTAAAGATTCAGATTTTGCAAGAATTTATGATCAACTTGTTGATGGGCAACATCATGGACACTATACCCTCAAGAATGACATTCTCAGGATGCATGGAAAGTTATGCATTACTAAACATTTACGACCAAAGGTTTTCATGGAAAGTCATGCTCCACCATATGTTGGGCATTGTGGAATTGATGCGACTGTGAAAGTGGTTGAGGTATTTTCTTATTGGCCAGATTTATGCCAAGATGTTGACACATTTGTAAGATCATACCTAGTACGCCAAAAAGTCAAATTTGACAGGCAAAAGCAACCAAGATTGTTGCAACCATTGCTGATTCCTGATAGGCCATGGAAAAGCACAGCCATGGACTTTTATCTTTTCTTTTTTTGCAAAAAAGAGATCCTTCTATTAGTTAAAAATCACCCATTGGGCTACAACACCCCTGAAGGGAAAGATACATGAGGGGAGACTCTCCCAACTGAAAAAATATGTACAAATAAGGCTAGTTCAGGAGATAGGAAGTGGGAAGAACCACAATGGTGGGCGGTAATGCCATCGAGGGGTCCCCTGCTCGATAGTGAAGAAGGGGCCCGAACTCCATAGCCGTAGGAAGGCCTGTGGACGCTCCCTCATGTGATCCGATCCACCCTGAAGCTGGTCAAACTAGCCTCGTAGGGTGTGTATGAGCTCCAGCCAAATGTTTCGTACTGTCTCGGTAGGTAGAACTGCTCTGGCCTCAAAAATGCAAAAGCAACGGGCCCGCTATATGAACCCATGGACTTTATCTTTGATCTTCCAAGAACGCAAACAAGTAATGATGAAATTTGACTATCATTTGCAGGTTTAGTAAACACGCTCATTTCAAAGCCATAACATATGGTTATAATATTTATGAGCAATATCTTTAGGTACCATGGGATGCCTCAGTCAATTGTCAGTGACAGGGATCCACGTATGAAGAGTCTTTTCTCAAAGACATTATTTAAGAACATGGGCAGTACGCTAACATTCTCATCATCGTTTCATCCATAGCATGCCTCGACCTTGGCCAATCTTTTGCACATTGTAGCTTCCACAGTCCCATTGATTGCTGCCAGGAGGTGGTTGAAGGCCTCTTTTGCCTTCGAGTTTGTATTTGTTGAAGACTTGTCTCGGTCTTACAAGATCCTTAGTACTTGTTTCTGTTCATGGTGTGGATGGTGGATTTAGCTTTCGCGTTGTCCCGGTGATTTGGACGCTAGATCTAAAGAGATTTTATGAGGGTTGCATCGCTTGGTGGCCGCAGATGTCCCAGGCAGATTTATGCGGTGTGCTCCTTCATCTCCTCTCCTTGTATATTATAATTTGTCTTTGCCCGTATTTTGTAAACTGGCATCTTGCCTTCTATGTATAATTCGAAGGGTACAAATCCAGTCTTTCTTTTTGAGAATCACTCAGCTGGAAAAACTATGCCAGTTATTCGAGCATTACCCAAACAGCAATTATTTGGCATGCAAAACAAACACTTTCAACGGGAATTCCCAAATTGTAAAAACTATGCCAATGATTTGAGCTCAAACAGCAATTAACAGGCACAACAAATTCAGAACGTGAAGCCTACTGTCAAGATCAAGTGAGCAGGAAGAGAAAACATGCCTATATTGCAACAAAAACAGTGTTTGGAAATTTTCAATTTTGTAACTTACCTGATACCAACCGTAAAGGACTGTCAGTGGGACGATGAAGATAATGACTGGCCATGCTGATATAGATATGACAATAATAGTGCCAATTCCACTCATTAAGATACCACTGAGGGCCCCCAGGAGAAAATGAAGTAGGTAGTCTAAGTTTGTCTGGTCTGAAGAGAACTGTACATCCATAGTCCAGTTGTTAATGAATTGCCCACAGATGTAAGGACTCGCATGGTCATTCATGTCATTGATGCAAATACCGTCAGGAGCACATGCCATGTATGACATCAAGATCCATGTTTCATACATGTCATTTATACAACCCTCCAAGTGCATGTCATTGAAGCATTGCAACTACGATAGGACCAATTTATCATGCCTTTCGCATTTGAGGTCCTATATAGTGAAATGCAGTGAATACAGTGAATCAATGACCACTTGAAACTAATTTGTGAGGAAAAGAAAGGAGAACATCTTTATGATGGAAAGAAAGCATATTTCATTCTAGAATGTCTGAAAATTGCCATTGTTTATTTTAAACCCTTGCAACCACCACAAGTCTTACCCTGCTAAGAATTCTTCCAGAAGGTGTGGTATCGAAAAATGACATAGGAGCCCGAATGATGCTTTGCAGCATTTGCGAGAAAAACAGCTGAGAAGTCTTCAATCCAATCACTGGTACTATGATCACTCTAATGATAACAGCAAGCCAGCTCCCCGCATTCAAGGCAATGTATACAAGAAGAAATTTAGTTGAGTTGTAGCTTTGCTTGGCATCTTCAGGTATCTCCTTAGATATCCAAAAATCAGCAGATAAAAGCAGTGCTTGCCAGATTGCTTGATTCAAAACAAGGACAATGAGAAGCGACCAACCAAAATCCTTTGTTAAGTACATTATGTAAACTTTCAAACTAACCCTTCCAAGTTCTCTCTGCTCAGCTTCAATCAACTTGGAAGTTCCTTCAGCTTTGATGTCTGCAGAGATGGTTGAAGGAAACGTTTCCATTAATCCATCGAAAGAGCCTGACGTTCGCTCTTCCATTGAGACAACTCTTTTAACACTCAAAGGCTCAGAAATGTCTCTGACAGAGAGGGCTGTTCCCATGCCATCATCATTCTGCACCGATTGCATAGCCTTATTATGAGCAGCCACTAAAGCTTCAAAGTCCGAGCCTTTGGTTATAATCTCTTCATACTGCCCTGCTTGTGAGATTCTTCCATCTTTCATGACCTAAACACAAAGAGGAGTGACATCCAATACCCTTATCAAAAAGAAACTTACAGCGAAGCTATTTGATGTGGGACTACTGCTACTGTAAGCACAATTGTGAAAAGGTTAGCTCAGTAGCAAAATTGCTTGTGTACCAGGACAAGATCAGCTCCAGCCAGAAATTCAACTTGATGGGTAACGAGTAATATTGTCTTTCCAGAGAGCATCCCAAGTACACAATCCTGCACCACAAACCACTGATAACATTAGTTTGGCTAAGCTTGCCTGAAAAACAACCTGGATAGGTCTCATTTGGATCAAAACTTTAAGCAGCACAAGTGAAATCTATGTGCAGTTTCTTGCTAGCCATCCTCCTTCCAGATAATACACTCCATTATTTTGACTCAGCAGGGTCAGAAGCTTACTTTGAAAGCTGTGAACCTGTATGGGCATCCACTGCACTGAAAATGTCATCAAGAAAATAAACATCTCTGTCTTGGTACACAGCACGTGCAAGCTGAATCCTTTGCTTCTGCCCGCCACTCAAATTGATGCCCTTTTCTCCAATCTCTGTCCTATCTCCATAATCCATTGACTCAAGGTCTTGAACTAATGCACATGCATGAAGAACCTGATTATAGCGGACAGTGTCCTTTGGAGATCCAAATAATATATTGTCCTCAATTGTGGCATTCTGAATCCATGCATTTTGTGCAACATACGCAATGCTCCCACTTGTTTTTGCCTGTGTATAGAAGTTCAAGAAGATCTCTCTCTCTCTCTCTCTCTCTCTCTCTCTCTCTCTCTCATAACAGGTCTTGAGTTCAACTCCTCATCGGCTAGATCTTTAAGGTCTCTTGGGATAGTTTCCTACGACGTTAAAACTCTCTTCTTTTTCTTCTTCTTCTTCTTCTTTTCTCTCTCTCTCTACGGGAAGTGCTACACGCTGGAAGTGCTACACGCTGAAGGCTGACGGGCTCGCGTAGGAGAGCGCGCAGGCGCAGCAGAGGGGGAGCCTGGAGCAGCAGCAGGTGCAACTGCAGGAGAACGCGCAGGCACAGCAGCAGGGACCAGCGTGCAGGTGGCTGATGTCGTCGTCCTCCTAGCAGCGCACACTGGTGTAGAGTCACAACAAGTAGCGCGCGCGGTTTGGACTCTCTCTCTCTCTCTCTCTCTCTCTCTCTCACAGTGAGGCAGTGAGGCAGCGGGCTCACGCAGGAGACGCGGTACTCCGTGATTCCCTACGCGTAAAATGTCCTCGGCACCTCTCCTTTACCTACGCGTAGAAGGTCCTCGGCAGCCCTCCTTTACCTACGCGTAGAGGGTCTTACATTTTCTACGTTAAAGTTTAAAGGTTTTCTAAGCCTTGAAATAAACTCTTAAAGTTTAAAGGCTTTTAAGCTTTAAAATAAACTTTTAAAGTTTGCCTTATTCTCGGTCCCTTACCTTAGTACCCTACCCCACATTTGCGGGGCGGGTTCGATGGATCCGCTTACCGAAGAGGAAGGGTCGGGTGTAGATAGCTACACCATCCCAAAAAAAACAACAGTCACATTTAAGCGGAGAAACAGAGATATTGTACTATCACTAGGATCATTACGAGTGGGGAAAACGTCCAAAGTACGTGATGAACTAATGATGGAGAAGGTCCAGATGATGCTCAAATCAGAGCTAAACTACATGAGACATGACATCAGGAAGGAAATGCACGCGAGCGCGGAGAGCTACAGGAACTCCATGTATGGAGACATGATGAGAGAACTACGGGGAGAGACCCGGGGGATACAAAATGAGGAGATTCAGATCTTGAAAACAGAATTACGAAACCTAATCAAGGCCGAAGTAAATGTAACAGAATGCGTTATGCAAAAGAAACTCGATGAGGCAGTAGCAAGTTTCGAAGCATGGAGAACAAATATGGAAAAGCACATGAGGGAAAAAGATGCAATAATCGAGGAGCTAAAAGGAGAACTTGCGGCCTGCAAATCTACAACTAAGGAGAAGGGAGACGACCAACCTTCGGTGCTCAAGGAGCTTGAGGACATGAAGGATCAAATGAAAGCTCTACGGGAAGGAGATGAACAGAAATCGAAGACGGCATCTTCATGGGCGGAACGTCTCTTTAAGACACAAGAAAAGGTTGATGAAGCAGAGAAATGGATTGAGGATGCGAAGAAAGGGAAGACCCAGATGCCCGAGACCACACCTACCTCCACCATTATTAATATGACAATTGAGGAAGAGCAGAAAAGGAAGACTCGGGCTCTGCATGTGCGGGTAACAGGAGTCAAAGACAAAGAGAATGTAGATGAAGAAGTGAAGGAACTGCTACAACGCATGGGCATCACAGAGCCCACTCACACGAGTGCATGGAGAGTGGGCAAGAAAGGAATCGATGAGAAGGGAAACGTAAAGGATAGGGCACTTATTCTCCGCTTCCCGAATATAGAAATAAGGAAAGAATTTCTAAAGAAGAGGCCAACTCTTAAGAAAACCGGTATTTTCCTGTGAGATGACCTTACATTGGCACAAGTGGCACACATGCAAGAGTTGATGCCAGAGATCAGGGCTGCACGAGAAAAGGGGAAAAACACCTTTTATAGAGGAGGGAAAGTAGTGGTTTTGGAAAAGCGCTCAGCATGACGGTGCGAGACCTATGGGACGACACTACAGATAGCGGCGTGGAATTGTAATGGATCATATAGGCTAGATGTAGGTGCCTTTGAAGACAGCTTTAGGGACAGAGACATAGTTTTCTACTCAGAGACACACCAGATACCGGGACAGCGTATGCCACATGTGAAGGGTTATTTATGGGAAACAGCTGGTCGACCAGACAAGAGATCTCTACAGGGTGGCCGGGGTTCAGGAGGAGTAGCAGTCTTATTTAAAGAGGAGCTGAAACCACTACTACAGATTATCAGGAAAGATGAGCAAGCAAGGTATATGTGGGTGAGAATGAGAGCCGAGACAGGTAGATTTCTATACATCGCTATATGCTACTTCCCTCCAAATACCTCAGTCTACTCCTCACCTAAAGGACAATCCCCTTTCTCCATATTGAATAATGACATATGGGAGTTCTCTAGAGATGGAGACATCGTTCTCTTAGGAGACTTTAATGCCAGAACGGCCTACTCTCAAGCAGTATTCTATGATACTTCTGAGGAAATGCTTGCAGAAGTGGATTTATCATAGAGGGGGCTTACTAGAAACTCACAGGATAAAGAACACACTGAATATGGGAGACATCTCATGGAGATGGCAACTATACATGGTTTGGCCATACTTAATGGTCTAGAGAATTTCCCGTTATCGGGGGGATTCACATGCTTCCCGCACAGGCATGGGGCCAGTACAGTAGATTATGTCATGACTTCACCAAGCTTTATTTCTAGTATCAAGGAATTTAAGGTGGGACCCAAACTGAGTTGGGATTGCAGTGGATCATGCTCTATTGACCTTATCAATCTCCTTCCAATACAATGCCTCTCAAGTACAAAGGAAGAAGACACACACAAGATATATTTTCACGCCAGAAACTCATTCAGTCTATGTGGAAAAGATCTATAATAGGATGTGGACAGCCGAGCCAGTATATACTGTAGAGGAGATTACTTCTCAATTAACAGAGATACTACATGGAGCAGCACAAGAGGCATACCCACATACTCAACCTGATCAGAAGAGAGGAGCTGGGAACATGCCTCAAAACAGCTGGTATGACGAGGAATGCAGAGAGACGAGAACCCAGGTCCAGAAAGAGCTTACACTTGGGATCATCACATATAAGCAGTCTCGGATTGCTCTTCGGCGTATAGTACGTCGCAAGAAAAGGGCATTTTTAGCCAAACTGGAGAAGGATTTATATCAGCTCTTCTTGAGTAAGGACTCACATGAGGCATGGCGCTTATTTCACGAGCACTCACCGCCTCCGACGATTACTTCTCCTGAGATATGGGGTCAATATGTAACATCATTATATATGGTATCTGGACAGCCTCCATTACCAGATCCACTAGAGCCATGCCCTGCTACTAGTACTTTCTTTACTACGGAAATGGTGGAAAAAGCCATTGATAAGATGAAGACAAGAAGAGCATATGATCATGATGGTTTAGTAGCAGAACATCTGATCCATTGCAGGGATCTACTTTCAGAAGTCCTTGCTCGTCTGTTTAATCGGGTCATGTGTGAAGGATTCCCTGAATCTTGGAAATTATCTACTATCGTACCTATTTTCAAGTCAGGGGATCCTATGATACCCGGGAACTACCGTATCATTATGGTAGGTCACACTTTGACCCGACTGTACGCATCCATTCTTGAACAAAAATTGAGTAGATGGGCAGAGAATCAGGGCATAAGGGCAACGGGACAAGCTGGATTCAGAAGGGGTTATTCCACTTTAGATCATATTCTTACGCTCAGAGCCATTATTGAAGAAGGAAGAGCAAATGGGAGAAGAATGTATTGTTGCTTTGTGGATTTTCGGAAAGCTTTTGATACAGTACCAAGGGCCAGATTGATGCGCAGGATGCAAGAGTTAGGGGTCCCCAAAGAGATTATTTGGGGGATCATGGCCTTATACGGATCAGTAACTGGTTATGTACGTACTCCAGAAGGGGATTCCGACATTGTTCACTCCACCGTTGGAGTAAAGCAAGGATGCCCACTGTCCCCAACTTTATTTGGTATGTACATAGATGAGGTATCAGATTACATTGATAGAGAAGGTGACAGAGGTGCTCAACTTGCAGGGTCATGGATCCCGTTGCTGTTGTATGCAGATGATATTGTATTGATAGCAAAATCACCAGATGGAATGCAGAGGCAGCTAGATGCTTTACCTAAATTCGCGGAGGACAGTGGACTGTCGGTAAACTTGGGTAAAACCAAAGTTATGGTGTTTAACACCACACCGCAGTGGGTTAGGAGATCGGCACCTACATTTGCATATGGCCAGGATACAGTAGAGTACACAGATGCATACACATACCTTGGGGTGGTATTTGCAGGACCGAAGTTTACTCTTAAGAAAGCAGCGGATGCTAGATTATCCAGAGCCTCTGCAGCCCTGGGAGGGTTGGAGAGGATGTGTTCACAAGTGCAGTTTCAGGAACCACGAACAAAACTTTGGCTCTTTGATACTGTGGTGGCTTTGGCTATGCTTTATGGGGTCCAAATTTGGGGACCATCTGTGGATCAGGATAATTGGAAGTCAATGGAGAGACCTTTGGTATCTATGATTTCCTGAATGATTAGAGCCAAGGCCTCCGTACCACATGCGATTACCCGAGCGGAACTAGCGGCCCGTCCGATAGAAATTGAAGCTCTTACCAGATCAGTGTCCTTTATACATGGTTTGTGGGATACAAATAATGGCCGATATACTAGACTGGCCCTCGAATCCTCTCGACAACTGGCAATGAAAGGGGATACATCATGCTGGTATGCGCAACTGTCCTCGTGGTTTCAGAAACACGGGTTCAGTATGGAAAGATTGCCCCCCTTCCAATACTCTCTTGAGGCTCCATCACTGGCAATTACACGAAAGGAGATTAATAAAATCATCTGACAGGATCTTATACAATTGGATACTAAGAGGACATGGGTAGACCCTACACAAGAATTGGGCACGAAGATGGCCGACTACAAAGAAAACTTCCTACAACTATCTGAAGATGGATTTGTGATTCGCCCGAGTTACATGGATACCCACCTGTCTCATGGGGTGAGATGTGCTATTGGTCAGATTCGTACATCCTCACACCAGTTGGAAATTGAATTTGGCAAATTTAGGGGAATCCCACCTGAGAGCAGAATTTGCAAGTTATGCGGAATGGAGCCGGAGACAGAATTACACTATATATGCCACTGCACAGTATACTACGAGATACGTGGGCGTTTTCACTGTCTCTTTAAAGAAGGCTTTGGACCTCTAGATAGAATCATGCAATACCAAGATCAAAGATGCTTAGGCTTGTACCTACTGGAACTACATCGGGGCACAGGGATAATCTAATGAGAAGACAAAGAGCACTACAGCCTCAGAGGCAGATCACAAACTTCTTCGGATCGAGAGAAGCAGGAGTGGAAGGGGAAGCAAGAGGCCAGCAGCCAACACAAAGGAGTACCCACATTCATACCAAAGGCACCCTAATTGACAGAGCAATTGAGCTTAGGAAATCGAGATGACCACGACCAAGATGCAGAAGCACACTTCACCGGAGGAGACTACAACAAAGGATTAGAAGCATTCTAGCTAGACACCCAGAATGATCCTAAGAAGTTTATTCAATACTTTGTATTTAGTTTGTTTCACATTTAAATTTCACACTTTTCACACTTAGTACTTCAGTACTAAGGTACCTAGACATTGTAACAGATTCACCACTTTTGTATCAGTTTGGTCTCATAGGTCATTCTGGCCTTTTGAAGACGTTAATATAACATTTCATTTCATTTCTCTCTCTCTCTCTCTCTCTCTCTCTCTCTCTCTCTCTCTCTCTCTCTCTCTCTCTCTCTCTCTCTCTCTCTCTCTCTCTCTCTCTCTCTCGCGTGCGCGGGGGATATCTGGTTTAGTGCACTCCACGATTGGAGTGAAACGAGGTTGTCCATTGTCCCCTACTCTATTTGGTATGTATGTACATTGTAGATGAGGTTTCTGATTGTATCGATAGAGAGGATGACAAAGGCGCCCAGTTGGCGAGGACATGGATTCCATTGTTGCTACATGCTGATGATATTGTGTTGATATCGGACATTTGATGCATTACATAGCTTTGTAGAGGATAGTGGATTGTTTGTAAACCTTGGTAAAATCAAGGTTATGGTGTTTAACACCACACCGCAATGGATCAGGAGATCAGCACCTACATTCACCTATGGTCAGGAGAATGTGGAGTACACAGATGCATACACTTATCTTGGGGTAGCCTTCACTGAGCCAAGGTTTTCTTTGAAGAGAGCAACAGAGACTAGACTAACCCGAGCATATGCGCCCTTGGGATGATTGGAGAGGATGTGTTCACAGGTTCAGTTCCAGGAATCCCAAAAAAAAATTGGCTCTTCAACACCTTAGTAGCTTCAGCTATGCTTTATGGATTCAGGTTTGGGGACCCTCTGTAGGTCAGGTTGGTGCACAGGTATGGAGAGGCTCTTGGTATCTATGATCTCTCGGATGATTAGAGCCAAGGCCTCCGTAGCACATGAGATCACTAGAGCGGAATTAGCAAACACCCCATGGAGATAGAGGCACTTATCGGATCAGTCTCCTTTATGCATAGCTTATGGGATACTATCAGAGATAGATATGCCTGATTGGCCCTTGAGTCCTCCAGACAGTTAGCTTCACAGTGGGAAACCTCATGCTGGTATGCCCAGATGTCATCATGGTTCCAGATACATGGCTTCAACATGGACAGCTTACCCCCCTTCCAGTTAGCAGCCCGGTGCTGACCCGGCTTACCTTCGAACCCTTAATCCCCCAACAACGCTAGGTCCACCAGATAATTTGGTCAAAGGTACTTTTTGGCCCTCGATGCAAAGTGGATGAAGGAGGAGAACATCGCAAATTCTCTTCAGAGAGAGCTATACCTTGAAACTTTTTGACTATTAGTAGTGTCCATGCCAAAAGTTCTTGATGAATCGGCAGGTTGAATCTGGTGCGGTGATGACTGCACAAGAGGGAGCCACTCCACTCCTTTGTCAAGGATTGCCTAGATTAAATGAAGTCATTAATTTATCTTTGAAATTTTAGGGATACTAACGGGTTGATAGTATTTTGCGGAATGACTTTATGAAAAGATGTGCAGTAATTTGGAAGTTTCCTTAATTGAACTCAAGACATGTGCTCTTTCATGTGTGTATTGTTAGAGACATGTAGAGAAAGATGAAATGTCTGCAACATTTGATCTGATGAATGATTTGAGCTTAGTGCATCTAGACATCTGTTAGAGATGAGCGAGATCTAGATGTGATGGGTAGATAAATGAGAACTGAATAAGATTCTAGTATGTCTATCTGGATGGGAAGACTCGATATTGGTGTGTGATGTATACTATGTGGATGTACTATCTTGTCGGGATGGTCGTGGGCATGGTTTGCTTGATTGAAATGTGAACACAAAGGATATGAATATGATAGTAACAAGATTTAGTAAATCAAAACATTTACGAAAAGATATACATGGTCTGGATGTGATTGCTAAATAGGTTACAATGATCATGATTGGTATCTGAGTCCCTCGACAGAAACGTAATTGATCAGCGACTAATGTCTTTGTAGAAGTGTTAAATTGGTGGAGTCTGCTGCATGGGTACAAAGAGTCAGTGTCTACTAAAAAAGTTCATGTCCTTTGGTTGTTTTGCATGCATAATCGAGGGCAATTACAATTCTTTCAAGAGGGGTGAATGTCACAAAGTGATGATGTTGCGTGCCCAATTGGAAGAGAAATTGTGGAGTGGACAAGAGAAACAGAACCCAAGAACAGAAGTTTTGAACCCTGAAGATTTAGGTGAGAGGCCTAAAAGGGGTTAGAATTAAAAGCCTAACCCCTACCAACTTAAAAGAACTTATGAGCACCCGTCGAGGGGCCTAAAATCTTAAAAAAATTGAAAGCTTGAACTCTGAGACTGATTTCCGTAAATCACACTGGCTGCCACGTGACACTGCTTAACAGATTTCCGTGATTTGTGTTGGCTGTTTTGGGCAGCTTTTCATGTCAACTTTTGAGAGCAGAAGCTTTTGGGCTTAAGTGCTTTTGGACCTGATGCTTTTGGACTCTACTTTTGGGCACCCCATGTAAGTTTATATATGCCCAGTAGACCACTTCTCAAAGAGCATCTAGACGTAGAGTCTCGGAGAGAGTTGGACACTCAGGGAGTTGTACTTTGCAGACATAATAATAAAGAAATACCGGAAAGGACGCCAATCTTTGGGGCCAGTGCATCTTGGCTTGGAACTCCGTCGTGCCGGTTCGACTCTTCTCTTCTCCCTCTCTTCAAGTTCGGTGATTTTGTAGTTTATGTTCGTGTGTTGCTATTGATTTCTCGCTTGAAGTGTCCAAGCTCGTAACATCGACGATAATGCGTCACGTGCAAATCTAACCCTATGTGCATGTAGACAAGCTAATCCCTACTTCTAGGGTTTACGACATTCTAGGAAGTGTTCTAGCACCCTTGAGAGCCTGTACGCAAGATGTGCATGTCTAGGCACTTAGATTAGTTGCATACCCTCTGATTGAAAATGAGCACAGATAGTGTCTGCTAGGTGTAGGCCCTGGGGAGTGTTCACATAGTCTAGTATCAGTATCCCAGCCTAGGTAGTTACCGTGTAAAGGACCTCTTATAAGTGAGTTTATTAACTTATAAAATTTGTAAGTGACTTTAGCCCATTATTAGGAATCATGCGTTTTTTATTGGCATTGCCCGACCCAGCTTTAATTCCATATATAAGTGACCCCTAATAAGTGACCCTAGGGTCACTTCTCAATAATAAGTCAGTACCCTCAGTACAAGCACCAAGTACCTACAATACCACACCATGCTTGCATTTTTCACCATCACCCCCAACAACCGTGGCGTTTTTGCCTACCATCACCCTACATTATCAAATTCAGCCCGCAGTACCAAATCAGCCCCAACGTTAGTATTTTTCAGCCCTTCAGCATACAGCCAAGTTGGGTATTTGCATCAAATCAGCCATTGCAGATTTGAGCCGTCAGTTCAGCCAGCGTTTTCAGATTTCAGCCATAGCCTCGTCATCGGGTTCGCAAATCCAAGTCAAGTACACTAGCCTTTTTGCATTTCAGCCCTTAGCCTCGTAGATCTAAGTATAACTAGCAAGATCCTATCAGCATCTTAACATCTAGGACCATTGTATCAACTTTTGTGCAATTTGAAGAAAATATCTCTCTAGCGATAGAGTGGGGGGCCCTTGGAGGGGGGTTTGGGACCCCATCTGGTGTTAGTCTCCTCTCTCTCTCTCTCTCTCTCTCTCTCTCTCTCTCTCTCTCTCAAACACAAAACCTCACAATATCATTCTCTCTTCTCTCTGTCTATTGCACATCTCTCACATGAAGTAAAAGGAACCCTCTCATGCAGTAAAAGGAACCTTGAGTGCAGACTGCGCACTCATCTTGAGCATTCATCATCAATCACTTCCGCTGCACGTAACACTTACCATCACCGTATCCATGCCATTATCGAAAAGCATAGAGCAACTTGGCAATATACATTCCACTTTTGATCAAGCATTGTCTTTTGGGATGATATACCCTCAATCAAGGGGGGTACACTCATCAATATGGCTACACGGCCCTACTTTTTTGGCCCAACGGCCACACATAATCGCACATTTGAAGGTAGCCTCTTTTTGGAAAGTAGCTTTTAGTCCAGATGTTTTTGGAGCCTACATAAACAGATGAGGTCTTAGGAGCTCACAAATGCAAAAGCAAGTCCTACTTTTGGCCCCGATGGTCACACACACTCACAGATACAGTTAGCTTTTGAGGGTGCCTTGTTTTTGGGGAGAGTGCTTTTGGGTCTACATAAACATGCTGGTGGAACTGGGTTGGTTCAATTTATGAGTCTGTGTTGACAGATTGCTGCATTCACCTGTCCGGGGTGAAACTCATTTACAAGCACATTTAAGGCAAGTTTAGAAGGGGGGCCAGTTTTAAGACCAGTCATTCTCTCCAAGTTTTGGTCTTACTAGTCCCATGGCTAGCTTAAAAGTCTAGACTTTTGTTGTGTTTTTCCTTCTTGAAATTGTGGATTTGCAGTCATTGTGAGTGACTGCCTCAAATAGAGTGATTGCCAGTTTCATTTTTTCTATAAATGCAAGAAAATCTTACCTACAATATGAAATACACAAATATCAGGTGGAAGGTCATTTGCACAATTGAGGCTACTATTCATATCATCAGAATTGCTTTATAAAGTGTGACACACCTTTCCAGATAGTTTCACCATCTCTCCAAGCAAGGCACAAAGCAGAGAAGACTTTCCGGATCCCACTGTCCCCACAATTGTAACAAGGCTACCCTTCCTAATTTGGAGATTTATATCCCTGAGTATGGCCCTCGCATCACTCTCATTCCAAGCAAAAGAACACTCTTCCACAACCACTGGAAAGTCATCAACAACAAGATGCTTGGAGATTGCTCCTTCCCGGAGCTCAGCACTGAGCATGAACTTGTCCAGTCGCTGAAATGAAATCATCACCTGTGTAAGCGCCACCAGTGATTGAGGAAAGTTTCTAATGGGAGCCTGAATCATGCGAAATATTGATGCTGCTCTGAATATAATGGACGTTGACAGGGGGGTGCCAATTAAGACAGCCACCGAATAGGTAACCACCGCAACTAGGGGTTGTGTGTTCCACAAAAGGCCAAAGTTGCATGCAACCGTATAGACAAACTTCGTTAACCATCTAAACTCTTCCTGCCTTAAATCTTCAATTCTCTTTCTGAACTTCTCTTCCCATGCCTGCAGCTTTATCACTTTGATGTAAGCAAGCGTTTCTATGATTGCCTTCATCCTGGTGTCCCTGCCCTTCATCAAGAGCTGCTGATAATACTTCTGCACCTTTGAAATGGACGTTAACACGAGAGCAATAAGGATGAGGACAATAAGACCAGCCATAGAAGGCAAACCCAGCACAAAATACAAGAGGACTACAGCAATCACTATGCCCATCCATGGCATGCGCTTGCGTCCAATATAGCCCTAGTCATTCTATTTTACTCTGCATGCATCTTTTTTGAAGCCACTCCATAAAAGCTCCACACATACTTATGTAAATAAACGCGACGGCGCCTAAATGCCTGCTGGCCCGTAAGCTATGTCCTTTATCATGACCTTAAATGAAAAAATCCATGGAATCTCTAATTCACCATTTTAAACTTTGCATTGTCTAGCAAACGATGCGCGGCCTCAGAGGTTGCATAGTAGCAAAGAAGAAATGCCAGCAACCTGGCCGAGCCGCGAAGGCAACTAGTCAGAACAAACCTTAATTCAACGTTGGCAGCCAGTACGTATGCGTTTTAAGCATCTTTAGGCGATCGATGCACAAAGTATGGCTTGGGATCAGTGCTTACCAGTTCCCCCGGCTTAGCAGAATTCCTTCCAAAGGTACAACATCGCAATTTGCATAGGCACAGCCCAAACAATGTGGAATTGCAAACAAGCATCGGATAATTGTTGAGCATCCACTAACATGTAGTTTGTGATCTGTCCCACGCCATGTGCCTGTCTAGATGAGTTTGAAAGGCGCAATGCCTTCTTATACAGCATTGTCAGTACCCCTGTCCTGATGTTATTGCCAAGCTTGTAGCTTAGAAAGTTAAACTGGTGAGATGAAACTACCTCCACTGTCTTGGACAAGAAAAGCAGTAGAACAAGGACATAGCCATCATAGGGAGTGACATACACACCTTGTGCATAGCTTGTGAAACTTGGTATCAGAAGGGGACCTCCAAACATGACCATGGATTTGAGGACCTGTAGAAGGCCTGTGTAAATCATTTGACGCCAGAATGATTTTAGAATAGTGAGGGTCATGAGATAAGTGCAGTCACGGTTTTGCGGCCAATTTTTTTCAAACAAATTGAACATGCTTTGTGCGTCATCTCCGGGTGCCAGCTCAGGAACATCTTTTATTTCAAGCAATCGATGGGATCCCGCAAGAAGTACGGGGTTTAGCCAGCTGATTGTCAGTTTGCTGAAAAAGCTAGCTACAGCGAAGCCACTAGTTGAGGCAGAGCTATACATTGCATGCTTGCTGAGAAGAGGTGTTTCAACACCGTTTTGGTCGGTACATACCAGTGCATACATGCCTGTGAGTTCATACACAGATTTGTGCATGAGGTAGACAGCAGCAGGAAACTTTACAATTGCATACATGTCCTCTGCTTCAAGAAGTACATCATAGTGAAGGCCTGAGGCCTCAACCAGCCGAAAGACACAGCTCAAGAGCTCAAAGCATGAGTTGATTCCCATTAAGGACCACCACACCTGTAGCGCATTGCCATGTTTGAGATTTAAGCGCTTCATGTCAATGACCACAAGTGCGATGCTTGACAGCCAAGCTATGGCCTCCAAAAAGAGGAAGACCAGTTCACGAGTTGCGTTCATGGTGCGCCCATACCGAATGCAATCCCATATGGCAAACGCCAACAAAGCTATGGAGATGATGCTGCCATATATGGAAAGGGAAAGAGTGGTGATAAAACCTGCACTCAAATTTCTGGAATTGGTGAGGGCATTGTGCCGTGGCACTCGCTCTGCATTCACTCTGGGAATGGATATGGTTGCGAGGAAGAGGATATGGATGGTGGAGGCAAGTAAGTGTTCTGGGCACTGCGCAAACAGTATGAAAGCAAGCCATTCCTGAACTTGCTCAAACGCAGAAACGCTAGAAATGGTAGTAAGCGAGGGACCGTTGCAACCTGTGGAAGTGACCCAAGGCATGGAAGCTTGCGAGCGGCCTGAGCATGAGGAACCTGGGGTGTGTGCCGGTGTGTCACTGTGTCACATTATGTAGGGTAAAGGAGCCAATTGTAACACATGTGCCTTTTAAAAGTTATGCATGCCTCAAATTTGAAATATGAGAAGAATCTTGTTTATGTGTCAACTTATGATTTGCTGAAAATTGTACCACTACTGGGTTTTGAGTGTTTCTAACCTTTAAAAAACCTCAAAATTTAAACTTTCTAAAATTGATTGTCCAAATTAAATCAAAAAAATATCAATTTTGGTATTACCTAGTCCGCTTTTGCATGAGGAATTTCATGCAAATTTTAAAATTCAAATCTAACCAAATTTACAAAATCTCATCCAAAATTACACTTTTTTTTTTTAGTGTCTCTAAACTGCCTCCTTTACCCTAGCCAACATGCGAGCGCTTGTTAAAAGGCGTTCACATTGTTGGATTAAATTTTTTGAGAAAAGAGAAGGTCTTCATGTGTCACTCATTGGTTCATTTAAAAGAGAACCTTGAAAAACATTCAATCTCAAAGCAAAATTGAAGGGTAAGATTTAAAATGTTAAAGTGAAGGGTAAGTTTGTATGAAATGAAAAGCTTATGGAGTATAAAGTGAAAAGACTTTCTACTATAAGGTAAGATTTAAAATGTGAAAGTAAAAGGTCTGTTTCAGTTCAGGAAATGAAAACTTTTGACAATGTAAAGTCAAAATACACATAACAAAACAAGTGAAAGGGTCAAGACTGCTTTCAAAAGAATGAGAAAGTGATAAAATTGTTTAAACTCATAATAGTATCTGGGAAAGGATTGCATCAGCTTAGTCTTGAACTGATTGAAAATTGAGACTAGCTAGCTGCAAACCATGGTAAACGAAAAACGGATGAAATATGTGAGAACGTCGTCCAAACATTTTACAAATCTCGAAATTTTTGCTAGTATTTTCCGTTTTTTCCTTTGTGAGGAGGAAACTCAGTAACCACTTAATAAAAGAGACTTTCTTGAATGTTAACACTAATTGGAATCAAGCTATAAAATGCAAAAAATATAAAGCCATGTGAAGTTGTGAAATGTAAGGTGAAATAAAAAGAACTAATTAATATATGTGTGTAGAATTTATTAGAATTATGCAAGGTGAAGCTTCACTTTAGCATTCCAAAACAAATAGTTAGTTCAAACGTATGAATTAGATGGAATCACAATACATGCCAAGCTGAAGTTTGACGGAAAAAAATGGAAAAGTAGAAAAGTCAAGGGGTCTCTCTCTCTCTCCCCAACACGTGGGTTCAGGCATGCAGCTCGAGGTATCGCGTGCAAGGCTGGAACAATGAGATCTCTTTTTTTTTTATCGAGTGTGTTGCACACTGAGCACGAAGCCAATGAGACGATCAACTGGCTCAGTGCAACGACTAATCGCTGACTGTGACGTCTTGAGTTCGAAGTCTGGGACTTGCATGGGAAATTCACTACAACTTTTACAACGGATGGAAGGCCTTCAAGGGTTCTGGTGAGATTCCATGTAACCAATAGAAGATGAGTGAATAAAGAGGATGTCAAAATAGGTGAGAATGCAAAAAAAACATATATGTTGTGTGTGTGTGCAAGTGTAAACTTTACTAAAATTATGTAAAGTGAAACTAATAGAATGCAAGAAAAGTAAAGAAGGATGTGAAATGAAAGGTAAGTCTCCATCATGCACTCAAAACTACGAAGTCCCCCTAACCCAGCCCAACACTAAGGGTTTCTTTTAGAGAGCCAAAAAGATAATTTTAGTGAAGATTTGTTATTTAATAGAAAAATTCTTTTAATAAAAATATTTGGCTTTATTTTTTCAAGAGACTTCTTTCAAGACTAATATTGATGTTTTTTATTTAAATATTTATCAAAGTTTGTATTTTTTTTAAGAGATTGAGAAAAAGAAAAACACTCGCCTATTCATGCGTCGACTCGGGAGAGGGATGTCTCCTGTTGAGGACATGCATGCAAATGAAGAAATTGTTATCCACGTTAGAGAGAGAGAGAGAGAGAGAGAGAGAGAGAGAGATTTTTAATCGTCAAGCTCATAGGGACTCCATCTCACCCCAAGGGATATTTTTAAAAGGTAGCTAACATTTTTCATCCGTTGACAATGAGATAAATGCTTTAAAGTAGGTAAAATCCCAACAAAAACCAACCCCGACATTAGCACCTTGAATAGGGAGAGACATTTCCCAGTTGACGGACCTTTTACCAATTGTGGATTATTTCACTTCTTTTAATTTTTAAGAGTGAAATTGTGGGCCACGTTTAAATGTTTATGAATGCAGGGATTGTTATACACGCTCTTGAGAGAGAGAGAGAGAGAGAGAGAGAGAGATTTTATCGTTAAGCTCATAGGGACTCCATCTCACGAGGGGATATTTTTAAAAGGTAGCTAATATTTTTCTTCCGTTGAAAATGAGATAAATGCCTTAGAGTAGGTAAAATCCCAACAAAACCAAACCTAACATTGGCACCTCGAATAGGGAGAGACATTTCCCAGTTAATGGACCTTTTACCAATTGTGGGATATTTCATTCTTTTAATTTTTAAGAGTGAACATGTGGGCCACGCTTAAATGTCTATTTATTCTATGAATTTTGGCAGGCAAAGGTGCCTATCAAAAATCAATGAGAGAGAGAGCAATCATAGCCATCTATGCTTTTCTTTAAAGAGATTGAGAAAAAGAAGATCGCTCCCCTGTCCACGTGTCGACTTGGGACCGTCTCTTTAGCTACAATGCCAATTAATCAACTACGATGCCACATTGGCCAGTCATGTGTATATGCACACTTAAAGGGGGGGGGGGAGAGACAAAAGCAAACTATATAAATTTTGAATGTCATTGTTAATAAATTGAAACAATAGCAAAAGGCCTTGAGATCTATGTGACCAATTTTTGATTCAAAAATATATATATGTGTGTGTGTGTGTGTGTGAGAGAGAGAGAGAGAGAGAGATAATTTGACACTATAAGAACAATGATAATTTCTCTCAAATATCTATCTATATGGTCTTGAACTCATGCGCACATTGTGTGTGTGTGTGTGTGTGTGTGTGTGTGTGAAAGAGAGAGAGAGAGTGAGAGAGAGAGAGAGAGTTCTCAACTTATACGTGTCACCTATGTATCATTCCAATTTTATTATATGCTTCAAATCTTTAATATAAGTTGGGATTTTGTCTATGATGTTAAAATATTATATAACCTTTTTTATTGACATTAAAAGTTTCATAAACTCTTGACATGTCCACACATAACCGTCCCCTTCTATCATCGTATAGTGCCCAACGAGAGAGGATGCTCACAATCGAGCATATCAACAAAGAGTGGCGAGCGTGTGTGTGTGTGTGTGTGTGTGTGTGTGTGTGTGTGTGTCTCCCTTGACTAGGTGATCTCTCTCTCTCTCTCTCTCTCTCTCTCTCTCTCTCAGATCTTTGAGGTTTCTTGGGATAGTTTCCTACGACGTTAAAAATTTCTCTCTTCTCTCTCTCTCTCTGCCCAAGCCCTCGAGACCCTTTTTGACATGCTCTTTGTAGCCAAAATGCCCTTCATTTTGTTGATGTATTCAGGATGCACATTTCGTCCCCATTAAGATGGAGACCAAAATTACTAAAAAAAATTGAAATTTTAGAGCATTTTTTTGACTATTTTTAGCCTCTTCACTTCATGTTAACCCGATTTGAGGTCAGCTAACCTAAACTCTCAATTACTAGGCTTAAGCAAACCTTCTCCAAACACTGTTGGCAAGGAGTCCTCCTATTGCATAGCTTGAGAGAGAGAGAGAGAGAGAGAGAGAGAGAGAGAGAGAGAGAGAGAGAAATAGATAAATAGATAGTTCTATTATCGTCCTCGGAGGTCAAATATGACCTATGGGACCAAATGAACATGTCACGTGGTGTGAGTGGAGGTCATAAGTGACTCTCGATGCTCAAAAATGGCTGAAATGAGCGTCGCAATAGAGAGTCCACATCGTGGTTGGGAGAGGAAGGTATGTAGGAAGAGCTCATGGCTGAATATATGGGGAAAAGAGGACCTAATGTGGTCAAAAGCTGAGCACTCAAGTAGTGTGTGGTACTCACTCTCTCGCACTTGATGAAGCATAAGGTGCAAAGTCAATGAGACTCCTCGCTAGTGCCCCAAGGTCATGTCTCGCAGCATAGAGAATGGGAGCTAAGACGAATGGAGGCAATGATGCGGATCGCACTCAACGGGATGGGCTCAAGGATGTAGAGATGGGTTTGGTTACCTCGTTCGGAGAAGAAGAGAGATTTGTAGTTTGGGGCAACGTGTGTGGTGTAATGGCTGAAGAGAGAATCTCCGGATTTCTCCCAAGCCGTGATACATTGGCGTTGTAAGAAGGCCTCATTAACTTGGGAGTCAATCGACGCATCCTTGACCAACAGACATGCATCCCATCTTCCAAACCATTTCTTGATGTCAAGCATTCACCCTGAACTTAGTATTTTGCTCTTGCATGTCTTTTGGACCTTTTGACTTGCTTCATATGCGATTCTAGGAAGTCGATGCAAAGGGCTACGTTGTGTCTTAAGCATGTACTCCATAACCCTTTGCATGCCCAAGACCTCAATGGGAACCGATCCGGACTCAAGAAGTAAGAGCATGTAGGGTGTTTGTGTCTTGACTTGGAGAAAGTTGGTGAGAAAACGCTTTTGAACATTCTCAAACTCTTTCCAAGTAGACTTCCCAATGCTTCCACCCCACACCTCCACTCCATAAAGAAGCAACGGTGTCACCAATGTATCAAAGAGGTACTTTTTGAGATCCCAACACTTAATCTCTCCAGCATTGCACATGTTCTCAAATGCATAATAAGCCCTCTTTTCGGCTTCCAAGCGACGCATTGCACAATCCTTCCATTTATGATTGGATGGAACCTCAAGGCCAAGGTACTTGAAGTGATCTACCACTTCAAGTTGCTCATTGTTGTATACAATGCATGGATTTTTGTCATTGAGGGTCTTTACAGCATAACCTTGGTTTTGGATCCATTCACAATTAGCCCGCTATGTAGGAAAAAGCGTTCCAAGACACTCATAAGCTTTTGTGCATCTTCTAAGGTATGTGCTAAGAGCACTACATGATCGGCATAAAGCAAAAGCATGATCACCGCATTTCCAATCTTAACCTCTTCTATGCCTTCTTGCTGCATAAATTCAAGAACCATGCATTCCAAGTCATCAATGAGTAGCCCAAATAGGGTTGGGGAAAGTGGGCATCCTTGTTTGACACCAATGGTGCTTGCAAAAAATTCTAAAACTCCATCTCCCATACGTAATCGACATATCACTTTTTGGTAGATGCGAAAGACTGCATGCATAAATTCTCTCAGCACTTGAAGGCTTTGCATACGTCTCCAAAGATTTCCTCGCGGTACCATGTCAAAAGATTTTTGAAATCCACAAAGCAACAATACAACTTTTTTCCTTTCAATCGAAACGCTTCCATAAGAACTCGAAGAGTGACAAGGTGATCAATAGGGCTATGATGCTTTCGAAAACCTGCTTGGCCAAGCACACGCTTGCCATTCTTTTCAGCACATTCACTTATCTTCATCTCCATGATACATCCAAATAACTTTGCTATCAAAGAACCAACCATTATAGTGCGATAGTTGTTCACATTGTTTACATCTCCTCCTTTGTGCAAAGGTTGGATCCAATTTGCACTCCAATCATGAGGCATGCCATGCTGAAGTGCAAGGTTAAACATATCGCATATCCAATATCGTGTTTTGTTGCTTGTCCATTTAATCATTTCAGCCTTGACACCTTGAAGGTCCCCTGCCTTGCGAATAGAAAGTTTCTCAAGCGTGCGGCATACATCTTCAATGGTAAAGAAGGGAGACATAAACGGAAGGGAGCTACAAAACTCCATCTTATCAACATTGGGTTGCTCATAGAGGTTCTTGCAATGCATATACATATCCTCAAGAGTCAATTCACCAAAACTCTCAATGCGCTTGCCTTTTAGATTTTGCCAAAACTTGCCACATGCATGTGCTTTCTCTTGAGCTAAAAGAAGTTGTTTTTTGACTTCCCAACTTCTCCTCTTCTTTTGAACAAGTGCTTTGTATATGTGTGAAAATTCCAAGTAAACTTCCTTGTCTTTGCTTGCATCCAATCTTAGCAAGTGTTTTCGGGCTTGACAACATTCCATGTCAAACCATTTCTTCTTGGTGCTACCCTTCTTAGATCTTTTGCAATACATGTGTTTCACTGAAAAGCATTCCTTCGCACAAGAGCAAATTACTTCTTTGACAACTTTCAACTTGCATTCTAATGTTGGGCTCTCTTGGTGCTCTATCATGCTTAACATTTGGTCCACCATATTAGCATATATAAGTGCTCGTTTTAAGTCTAGCTGTAGGTAGAAATGATTCACATCATGATTGGAGGCTACATGCTCGGGCCGTTTACCACACTTGAGGTCAATACATAACATTCTATGATCCAATTCCGGATTCCATTCACCAAGTATAAATCTTTGTATGCATTCTAGAGTGGCTTCCGAGAACAACATATAGTCAATCACGCTATCACCATTGTGCTTTCTACATGTAAAGTCATTGGTGCCTTGCCATAGAGATACACCATTTGCAATGAGCATTCCGGTACTATTGCACATATATAGAAGCGAATTTCCATAGTGATCCAGTTCTTTTGCATCATTAGAACTTCAATTATACATGTATGAGTCATCCATTCTTCTTGAGACATGTGGCATGTCGACTTGTTGTGTGTCATGTTGTAACGTATTTGTGTAAGCATCATGTCTCCAAAAACAATGACTTCACCTTGATCCTTGTAATGAGCAATGTCTTCCTCAAAGTTCACCAAAGGGCTAATCTCTATCCATATCCAAGCAAGCATAAAAGTTGGAGTCATAGTGAGGAATGTAGCAACCAGCCACAAACATAACTTGACCATTTGATGGGCTAATTTTCAACCATAAGTAGCGTTTATACTTATCTTCTTTGACAATGGAAACATCTTTCAAACCCTTTTTGGTCATACATGTTACGCCTCCTTAGCCTCTTCGTTGCTTTGGATTTTTGGCCCACATCAAAGAATGCACATCGTATTTGTTAAATCCAAGAATTCGTTGCGCATCATGTGGGTCCCATGTTTCGACAAGAAGTATCACATCGGAGTCATTGGTAAGCTCATCAATGCCAATTCCCGCATTCCATGGATACCCATTACAATTCCAAAAGCTTAATCGCAAGCGTGAGTTGGTCTCATAGATCATGTGTCCCTATTTGTTGGGTGGACTTGCATCCTCCTCAAGTGGATTTTCTTCTTAAGATGACACCTTAACCTTCTTGATTCTTCCTCATATGCTTTGCGACATACATTTTGTTGCATAAGAGTGCGATCCTCATATACATTACAACCCGTTCCTTTGAAGTAGATCCAACTATTGTCAAGGATGATCTTTCTCTTTACCTCATCAGCCATGGTACATACAATAGGTCTTTCTCCCAAGTGAGGGACTCCTTGTTTTCCAACTCGATGTGCACCATAAGCTATGATTCCTGACATGCCAAAGTGTGTAGCAAAAAACTATTCAATAGCAACCGCAAGAGATTGGGGTGTTTCCATGCTTTCTTCCTTGATCCACAAATGACGATGTTCTTTGAGCGTTTTTGTCGTTCTTACAATTCTTGAGTGTCCACATTCTCTACATTCTTTGCTTGGACAACGTCTTGCATGCTAGGAGATGTAGAAACCACATTATCCTTACATATATCAGCCCGTGATTTGGATGCATTTCTCATCTCACATACATCATGTCGTATTGTATCTATCGTTTCCTCTTTCAATACATGATCACTTTCAACTTTGCTCAAGTGCTCTTTCAATACATTCATGTCAACAAGAGAGATTTTACATTCTTGAACTTCATTCTCAAGATGTATCAAGCGTGTTGTTTGCATTTCAAGAACCTTCTTGAGGTGCTCATTCTCCACAACGAGAACTCTTAAAGTGCCATTCTCCATTGCAAGTGCGCGCAACTCTTCACCTTGCTTGTTGACAGTTTCTTGTAATGAGATCAAGTAAGCCATGATCATTGCTTCCGTTGTTTTAGACGATGTGGTTGGATTAGCATCCAAATTCCTTGGAGATTTTGCATCATTCTCCATGGCAAGTGTGGATTTTCCACCCTTGCGAGTTTTGTCTGACATTGCCTTCAAGTCGACAACAAAAACGAAAAGTTTTGACAGTTTTTCAGTTCTGAGATGCTGTTACAACAGATCCTTCCATTACATAGAAAAATTATGTCTTTACATCAATGCGTAGAGGGCTTCGTGCTCTTTGATTGAGGCTATAGATCACCTAAATCGGAGTTCAAATGAGAGAGAGAGAGAGAGAGAGAGAGAGAGAGAGAGAGAGAGAGAGAGAGAGAGCATTTAACATCACCAAAATAAACAATTGAGTGAAAAATAGTATCTAATGAGTTCTAAGAGGGGGGGAAAGATTGACAGAGAGAGAGAGAGAGAGAGAGAGAGAGAGAGAAGAAGAAGAAGAAGAAGAAGAAGAAGAAGAAGAAGAGAAAGAAGTACACAAGAGACCTAAAAGATATGACCGATGAGTTTTGATTTTTAAACGCAAGTGATTACATGTTCTCATACTTTCTCAAGGAGGGAGAGGAGGCTAGGAGCTTTATTATTGTAGTAACAATCACATTCACCATAAAGTTGTGAGAGAGAGAGAGAGAGAGAGAGAGAGAGAGAGAGAGAGAGATTGTCCTTAAAGATTAGATTTACCTATGGGACCAAATAGTAGGCCATGGATTGGCGTGCTAAAATGTAAGAAAAGCAAGTTTGATGTGATCAAAAGTTGAGCACTTCAGTAGGATATGATGCTCATGATCTTAAGTTTTGAAGGGGCATAATGTGCATACATGAAGAGATCTCTTACACTACCTCAATGTCCGATTTCACATTTAAGGGAATAGGAGCTAAGACAAATGGTTGGTGTTGTGTAGATTGGGCGTAATGAAATAGGCTCAACCATGTATATGGTTGAACACAGTCTGCTCTCTCAAAGAGGAACATGCTTTTGTGATTTTGGAAGAGAAGGAGAGAGAGATGAATGACAGGCATGATTTTAGGTTACAACCTCAATTTTGCACGACATCCTTCAGTTTAGCATAATGGCAAAAAATCTTGCCAAAATAAACAATTGAGCAACCTAATTTCACTTTCATTCCTATCACATTTTAAGTTGAATATGGCCTGAAAGTGTACGTGAAAAAATAGTGTACACCTTATTGTAGTAAGCTACCTATGCATTGTTATGATTAGGTGATGATGTACAGTATTACCATGCTTGTGCACAAAACATAGATAGAGATGCAAATGAGGCAATTAGAGATCACATAGATGGAATGGTCAATCATATTCTTGATATTAAAAGAAAGTCAACTCATCTCTTTAAAACTTGAAGCTCTCATGGTATATTGGAAACTATGAGCCGTAATATTTTCAGAAATCCACTCTTAGACATGAAAAGTTTTATGATAACATAGAAGCAGTTTTGGGTCTTCATCTTCAAAAACTTGATGACTTACCCAATTTGTACTTTTGGACTAGGTGGAAATAAGAGAGTGGAGCAGATACATTGAATCGAATTGTGTTTCCATTGTTGGCACCAATCCTAAAACCCACTCCATCTTTTCACACCATGCTAACTTATCTTATGTGTATAATCAAGCTTGGTTGAATTTCTAGTCAAAGATAGACCAAAAGGAGGACTCTCTCTCTCTCTCTCTCTCTCTCTCTCTCTCTCTCTCAATAAAAGAAGAGCACTCCTAAGTTTGTTGAGCAAGGGCTAGCACCTCATAAAAAATCTCGTGAAAAATAATGTCTATGAGAAGCTCCCAATCTTGGTACCAAAGAATAATTTGCGGCATTTTACATATATTCATGTTTGTTAGAATCTATCAAGAGATCACGTCATGCATCACTTTTGGAAATGCGAGAGACTATACATGTAGAAAGAGAGTATTGATAGTGTTCCACTTGGAATATAAGATAGCCCTATGAGAATAGAGGTGATATTTGTGGTATCTTTTATATATTCATGTTTTTTAGAATCTATCAAGAGATTGCGTCATGCATTACTTTTAGAAATGCGACAGACTATACATGTAGGAAGAGACTATTGATAGTGTTCCACTTGGAAGAGAAGATAGCCCTTTGAGAAAGGGGGGTGTCGGTAAGGCCTTCCACCGCACCATGGCGAGCTCCTCTAAGCCATCCTACACCGATGCAGTGGCAGGCAAAGAGCAGCTCGACGCTCCGAAAGCTGTCGACTTTGCAAAACCGAGCACCGATGATAGCGGTAAAAGCTCTCTCACTAATCTGAGTAAGGAGGAACTGAAACAAAGAAAGACGCAGGTGGAAAAAGACCTTGCGTCAATCCTCTATGCACTGTCATTGAGCAAAAGGTCTCACAAAGATTCGACGATGCAGGAGGATGCTGCTGAAGTGGCCAAAGGGGACAGAGCTTTCCAAGCACTCAGGAAGGTGCTCCCACAACGTGTCGAGGTGGAAGATGCTGTTACGGTGGTTGTTCCCCCTGCCATTGTGAAAAGACAACTTACGGAGGTTGCAAATTCCACTTTGGTCTTCGGGTTTATAGGGAGAGTTCCTAATAGAATTGAGCTCAGTTATTGGCTCTGCAGTCCAGTGGTTTTGAATCAGCACGGCTTGGTAATGTTCACCCAATATATAGCAAAAGGATTTGTGTCAATTTAGTTCAACGATAGTGCAATGGTTGAGAGGGTTTTGGCAAAAAGCCTGCTGTCCTTTAATCACACTCCGGTACGCGTGCTCCCTTGGGACCCTCTGTTTGAATCTAACGAGGCATTCAAGGATCTCTGCCCAGTATGGGTGGAGTTTGTCAACCTCCCCGTATGGCTTAGAAATAACTTGAAGGACCTCGCAGCTTCGCTTGGTGATCCACTTTTTATCCCATCTACTAGAGCTTCGGGTGTAGCAGCAAACAAGGTCTATATCTGGTGGGATCTACGGAAGCCACAACCAAAGAACTTGGTGGTGAATGTTGGGGTAGGTCTAAAGGTCATTCCTCTCGACTTTAACACCTTCTTCGGGGCATGTTTCAAATGCAACAAATTTGGGCATTATGCAAGGGCGTGTCCCGCTGAGGTACTAAAGCCTACAGACCAGGTGATGGAGAGAAGCGAATTACTGGCTACCCCACAGGGTGGCACAAATATAGTAGATCCAACAAAGAAGCCTACTAAAAATCTTGGCAAGCCAGAGGGGGATCAAAATAAGGTCAACTCGGATAAAGATGTGGAGAAACAAGATAATGGCAACCGGGGTAAGGGCAAGACCACTCAAAGCTACCGCTCTTCATCCACGGCTCAACAAAGAACAACCACCCCAGTAATCCATAAGATCGTGATGTCTCCAACTCTTAGGTCAAAAGATGAGGGCTGGCAACAAGTATCTCATATTTCATGTAAACGATTCAAAGCGCAGGCTAGGGCCTTGGGATAAATCAAAGGTCTCCCGCCGGATTTCCCAAAGCCTCCTTTCCTATATGACAACATATTCGAAGTTTTGGGGAAGACGAATCAAGAGGACCTTTTCACTTCCAAGCTGGATACCATGCAAGTTCCAACAGAAAAGGAGCCAATGGAAGAGGACAACCGGAATGGGAACTCTATTGAAGGGTTCCTGGAGGCAGAAGAATTTGTCCCCCTTTCCCAATGATGGATACTCTCTCTATTCAATCGTGGAACGTGAAGGGTTTAAAAACCCGGAAGAAGGGCACTTTCTTTTGGGAAGAAGTGAAGAAAGAGAAGGCAATCAATTGCTGGGCCATCCAAGAGCACCATTTGGATGCTCATAGCAAGAGAAAACAGGCTGTAGGAAAAAAACTTATCTTTTATGGGGAAGGAAGTGACGGTTTCAGTGGTGTCTTGTTCATTGTTGACAAAGATTTGGAGCCAAAGATAGTGCTAAACCACCCCTCCGGACGAGTCCTTGGGGTTAGAATCAGATGGGACAATCAATCTATCACCATAGTAAATGTTTACGGCCCTTGCAACACAAAGGATAGAGCTAAACTGTGGATGCAGCTCAGGGATACTCTGATCGAAGGGGAGTGATTGATGGTTGGAGATTTCAATATGGTCGAGAAAAGCAAGGACAAAATAGGCTCTGCCAGGTTGGCTCAAAAAAGTCCAAATGGCTGAGCTGATGTGAGAAGTGGGCTATGATTGACTTGTGGGAAGTGGGCCCATAGAACAGCATGCATGGATTCACCTACACAAGCCTTCAATATGCCCGCACTGCCTCTCGGTTGGACAGATGCTATTGCTCTCATCAAGCCGACTGAATCTCATCGACTCTAGAGATGAAGGTAATCTCAACAAAAAGCCTCTCCGATCACATGCCATTACACTTACAACTCAAGAAAGATAAAGGGGGAGGGCAATCCCCAAGAGGGGAGAAAAAGCTTCTGGTTACAGAGACACACCTGTTCAAAGACCCTCTGTTCAGAAGCATT
The DNA here is from genome assembly GCF_014529385.1 of Adiantum capillus-veneris. Taxonomy (NCBI): domain Eukaryota; kingdom Viridiplantae; phylum Streptophyta; class Polypodiopsida; order Polypodiales; family Pteridaceae; genus Adiantum; species Adiantum capillus-veneris. The sequence goes on along the minus strand of NC_140940.1, from coordinate 60,050,908 downwards.
ACCAAGAAAGCATTGGGAAAGCTAAAGAAAGATGTGGGGATGAATAAACCTAGTGCTTGGAATATATTTGTTCGGAGTGTTCAAAAAGCTATCAAAACTTCGTTTCCTCAAGTTAAAAAAGCCAATGAAGCACACGTCAAACATCTCACAGAGAAGGTAGCACAATTAGCCTTTAGGAAGGCTGCCGGACTGGCTACCGAGGATGAGCACAAGCGATGGCTTGAAGCTAAATCTCACCTGGCCAATGAATAGCTAGAGGAAATCAAGAAGGTAGATTACTCTCTAGGGAAACTTTTCTTCAACCAGAGCCTTCTAACCAAGAACATTTTTTTAGGGCTCTGAAAGTGAGGAAGAGTCGAGGCCCCGTGCAAGTGCTTGATGATGAGAAAGGGCATACAATTCAAAACCAAGATGAGATGGCTAGACTTATGCTCAATTATCTCAGCTAGATTATCGACCAACCAGAGACCCAATCTCAGGAAGTGGAAGAAGCCCGAGCGTCTTTACTTGGGAGTGTTGAAAAGAAGGTTCCCCAGGAGGAAGCCAGCCGCATGGAAAAGGCCTTCTCTGAGGAGGAATGTTCAGTGGCACTAAAAGCTCTTGGCAATGAAAAGTCCCTCGGTAGGGATGGACTGACGACTTAATTCTTCAGGGAATTTTGGGACGATCTCAAGGGCCCAGTCACATGGATGGCCAATCAAGTTGTTTTCGAAGAGTCATTGGATGCAAGTGTTAAGAGAGGGCTTATCAAGCCCATCCCCAAACAGATCTGCTGCTCTCAACTTAAACATTAGCGTCCCATTATGATGATGTCAGTAGCATACAAAATTATTGCCAAGGCGATAGCTCTTAGACTTGCCCCCCTCCTGAGTAGGATCATCTCTCCCCATCAACACGGGTTCATAAAAGGGAGATCTATATATGACAATATCTTGGCAGCAATGGTAGGAATAGAGTATGCATCCTTCTCCAAGTAAGAGTGCATCTTGCTACAGCTGGACCTCGAAAAAGCCTATGATAGAATAGAATGGGCCTATATAGAAGAAGTCATGGGAGCTCTGGGCTTTGGGCCTCGCCTTTGTCGCCTCATACGCACACTAGGCATTAGTAGCCAATCAGAGCTCCTGTTTAATGATAGAATTGTGGGCTCTTTTGAGGTTAAAAGGTCTATAAAGCAAGGATGTCTCCTGTCCCCCTTGCTCTTCGCCATCGGGTCGCATCCTCTCATTACGATGCTCGAAGCCAGTGCTGCGCGGGGAGAGATTCAAGTTCTGGCATTACCGGGCAACGACCAACTACTGGCCAAAATGTTTGCAGATGATTTGCTCCTATTCTTGAAGGCATGCCCTCAAGCTGTCAGGAGAGCTCTAGAGATTGTGCAAACATTTGCCGTGGCCTCGGGATCCAAGTGCAATATAGAGAAGTCAAGGCTTATCTCCCTGTCGAAGAACGACTCTTTTGCCCCTGCAGTCTGGACAGGAGAGATTATCTCAAAAGGGAGTGTATTCAAACACCCGGGAGCCCCCCGTAGGGGTGGATGAAACCCACAAGCAAAGATTTCAATGGGTCCTTGAAAAAATAAGCTAAAAAATGAGAAGATGGGAGTTTGTTCTCCTCCCCTTCCAAAGCCGGATTAGAGTGATTAATGCTTTTATGATCCCGTGTATTGCTTTCCTCAGCCCTGTGCTCAAGATGGCTAAGTGTAACTGGAAAGAATCCTTAAATCCAGTGAAAAGGTTTCTTTGGAAGAACAACACGAAAACCTCCCGGCCATGGCATTGGGCTAGATAGGAGGTAGTTGCTCGGCCGATAGACCAAGGAGGGCTTGGCATTCTTAACCCTGTATCCCATGCTGAGGCCCTTTGTGCCAAATTTATGGTCTCATTGGCTAAACAGGACCAAGCTTGGGCTATCATGACCAAGGAAATGCTTGATGCAGTAAAATTGGGATCAAAAGGGGGAAAGTGGAAGGGGGTTGTGATGCACGACAAACTTCTCGCCCCAAAGTGGTCTTATCTTAGATATGGTGGACTCTCAAGGGAGCTAATGAGGAAGTGCAAAAGAGAAGCTGAGGTTTTGGAATGGGGGGAAGCAACCAGATACTTTAAGAACTCCATTTTGCACTGGTCCCCGTGGCTTTCTAGAATATTGGGGCCGCTGCAAAGCCCCTTTTGGATAGAAATGGCCAGAAATGTGAATAATAAGGGACTTGCTCGACTAGAGCAATTTTGGGATGGCAACAAGAAGTGTTGGAAAACTGTTGACTCTTTAGCCATCCAATTTCAACTAATGGCTTTGAGATCTTACTAGTCTGCAGGGTGATGAAAGAACTTGAGAAAGTGGCGATGCCAATTTGTGAATCCAACTTTGAATGGGACGCTTGGAGATGGCCCGGGAGTAGCCTCTTTTGGAAACCACATTCTAAAGGCATTTACCATGCATTAATGTACGAGGCTAATTGGTGTAGCCCTCAAAAAATTATGGAAGAGGCAGGATGGAAAAAACGGTGGGAGGGAGTCATGGAGCACATCCGGAAGCCAAGGTGGCCTCAGTATATGAAGATATTTCTGTGGAAAGTGATGTGGGGTGCTCTGCCAACGGGCGTAAAGATACAAGAAAGAGGAATCGGGTCCGATCGGTGCTCGGGGTGCAGAATAGCTAGTGAAGACCTAGCCCACCTTTTCATGGGATGCCAGGCAATCAGTGGCATGACTGGGAAAATATGCAAGTGGATTCAAAGGACATGGAAAATTAAGTTCTTCAAGACTGATTTGTTCTTTGGTAGTAACAGGTTGGGAAGTGCTGCTCTGCTTGTCTGCATAAATAATCAGGTACTACTTCTTTCACCATATTTGGCAAGCAAGGAACCGCCGGGTGTTTGAGGGGGATCTGGTTGTGGCAAGCTTTTGTGAAATCATACAAGAGAGCAGAGTGACGATCCACATGATCGGAGGTAAACAAGTCTCAGAGGACTGGTCTAGAACAATACATGTCATGATAACATCTTGTAATAAGTAAAGCCTAGGAGTAGTTGTGGTTTCTTTGTCAAGCAGAGAACTTGTAATCCTTTGACCCTCAAGGCTCGGTCTGAGCTCGAGGTTGGTGTATATTTCTGATGTTCTTAATACTATCCACTCACAATTGTGAGTTTTGCAAAACAAAAAAAAAAGATAGCCCTTTGAAAATACAGGTAATGTTTCTTTGACCGTAGAAAGCGTGGGTCACATACTAGTTCTAGCAATGTGTGCAACTTTTGTTCTCTTAAAGGCTTACACATTACTACATCTCCTTGTTGGCTTAATTAATTAAGTTCCCAACGTGCTTTATAGATGGGGCATCATTTGAAAATGCAAATGATTGAGCATCCCACCCTTCTCCAATGCAAATAATCCCATAATGCATTCTACACCTAAAAATTGCTCAGCTTTTTGCATTTCCTTTACATCAATATCATTATTACCTATACCAATAGTAACGGAAAGCTCTAGCTCCTTTAATTTTTTTGAGAGTGAACACTCTTTGGAATGAGATTCCTTGCCTTTGTTGCCATCGGTTTGCTCTACAATGTGACATTTCTTTATTTTTTATTGTGTGACAACGACCACATCATTATCTCTTATTAGATCATACACTACACACATAACAACACATAGCAACATGCCAAGTAAAGAAATCACATATATGAAAACCCAAGTAAGTATGTCCCTACAATCTTTTTCCCATTTCTTTTAAAGGAAATCAAACGAGATGCTATTTGAGTTGAGATCCGTTTTTCCACTGCTTGATTATGTTTAAAATTAATGAAGCAATGCATCTTCAAAGTCTACGTAAGCAACTCTAGTTAGTATCATCTGGGTATTTTGGGAATTGCAGAAAATTTGAAGGGGATTTGGGGAATTAAATGAGAAATATCAGAAGACCTCTAGGAATTTCAAATTTATACATTTGTCACAATTGCGAAGGAACTGAGAGAGAGAGAGAGACGGCGACGCTGCAAACAAATGATATATAGAGAGAGAGCCATCCTCTCAGCACGAAGGCGGATGGGGACGAGAGTTTTTGATGTCTCTAGTTGCAAAGGTCCAGTGGGAGCAACGGCTGATGTAGGTGCAAGAATTGCCATATCTCTCTCTCTCTCTCTCTCTCTCTCTCTCTCTCTCCAGGGTTCTGAACATGCGCGCCATTCATGGTCAATGGGAAGGAGCCGCAGACGATGGCAGAGGCCAACAACCATGGGTGAAATTTTCCTATCTCTATGTCCCGATGCATTCGACGGAGACGACGACGAGGACGAACATGCAAGGGGGGACTACAATCGTGTTGGGTGGTTGTTTCTCTGCACTCTGAGATTGGGGTCGAGTGTTTGGATAGGTCGAAAGACTGCACAACCGAGCACAGCGGGGCGGGACAAGAGGAGAGCGGGGGAGGGAGAGAGATGTAGAGTGTGTGAATCGGCTCCAGTTGAGCGTTACTTTTAAAACTTAAGATGTTGTGGAATCTTGCTGGGAAATTAATTAACGGATACGTAAATAAACCCAAATATAAACACAAAACATTATTTGTCCCTCTAATCTTTTTCCCATTTCTTTTTATAGGAATCTCTCTTGTAAAAGTTTGGATGAAAGCTAAACTAAGTGGAGAAAGGGGGGGGGGGGGGGGGGGGGGGGGGGGGGGGGGGCATTGCACATGGAGAAGATAGGGAGAGGGAAAGAGAGAGATTATGTTTGTGTTCGAACGCTAAGGGAAAGCACAAGAGGCAAATTTTTTCCGGGTCAGAGACCATTGCGAGGTTTTGATGCGTGTCTTAGTGTGAGATTTTTTTTGCGCGAGGACAAACGGAGACAAAGGTACTGTTAGAAAAAAACTAGCTCCAATGTATTTTAACCGTATGAAATCTTGATATGCTGGTTAGATCTTGAGCTTGCCTTGAAGAAAACCATAATATTTTCACAAAGTTCAGTGTAATTTCCGGCAAAAGCTTCAAAATTTCACCTAAAAACCTAGAGAACTTGAAGTTTGCCCTTATTTTTTCGAGAAAATTACCGAAATACCCCTCAGCTTAAAACCAAGAAACTTGAAGTTTGCCCTTATTTTTTTGGGAAAATTACCAAAATGCCCCTCTGATTTGTTCAAACTCCCAAAATACCCCTCACATTTCAAAAATTCCCAAATTAGCCCCGATATTTTGTCATAAATTCCCAAAATGCCCTTCGAATTTTCCAAAATTCCCAAAACACCCCTAGTTTCGAGATTAAATTTCTCCAAGGATAAAAAATTTGTAGCTTTTTATGAGAAGATTGATTGTTTGTCAGTAAAATTAGAATTTGAGTTGGTTATGTAGCCTTTAGAGACGATTTGATGCTTCATTATTTTTAAACCTGATTGCCCTTTTCTATGAGGTTATTCGTGACAAATTACATGCCGAGGACTAAAAAACGGATCTCAATTGTCGAAAAGTATAGATTAGAAAATCTTGAAATTCAACCAAAATAGGTACAAGGGTATTTTCTGATCGTGCACAAATGGCAAGCGAGCGGCAGCCTTGGATTTTTCTGAGGCACGCGTTATCAAAGAGAGACACAGAGACATTGACGCTCTGGAGTCTGACTCTCTCTTTGTCTGTGCCTATCTGCCTCCCCTGCTGCGCTTTGGAGTCACAAATTTTTGAGATGGTGGGCAAGGCGCAAGCCTGCAGTGTGCCAGGGCGGATGCGATGCATCTGTCTGTCTCTCTCCCTCTCGTTTCTTTGCATGGCCTGCATCTATCTATGCACGGGAGGGTATGAGATGTGGGGCACGTTTGCAAAGGGAGGGGTGGCCTCAAATGGGGAACAAGTGCACATTCTGCATGCGATCGCGTGGGAATCGGGGCATTGCTAGAGGATTTGCATTCATGAAAGTGGTAGAGAAGAATCTGCGGCTCTAATTAATTTATGCAGTGCAAGTTAGACCCAACATGTCCCTCTAATAAATGATGCATGAGAAGAAAAACAACAATTTCTGGTCCGTGCTTTCTTTTTTGCATCATGTATATTGCGCGGCTATGATGAAGACACTTAAAGAGGGCTTATCTAGACTATTATAATGCGGGAAAGGATTTTGACCCCTCCCCTCTGACACGTGTCACAAGCACATTCATCCGTCTAGTGGGGCTTGCAGCCCGACGTCACAAGCGACTAGCCTGGAGAGAGAGAGAGAGAGAGAGAGAGAGAGAGAGAGAGAGAGAGAGAGAGAGAGAGGCTATTGAAGGCGATCGACGACTAGTACTTGTAAAAAGCGCTTTTGATTTAATCATAGTAGTTAACTTAGCCAAATAAGACCCTAATGAGAAAATGAAGGAAAATCTCATTTCTAACATGGTTGTGTGCAATTTGTTTACTTCACAAAGCAAGAAGCTATTGAAATTGTAGATTAAGATGGACTAACGTGTTTTCGGGCCTCTCTCACCCCATACATTTGTCCAAAGGAGCTACTTTGGTTCTTTGAGCATTCGTCTATCGTGACCTAGATCATGGATTTGAAGGTGGCCAAGTGACTAGGATGATGCTCATAGAAGTGCTTTGTTTCATGCAAGCAAAAATGTTCATGCTACTACAAACAAGTGAAGTCTTCACGGGGGGCTTCAAAAGGCAAAAAAGTGACTATTGAGAGGTCATGAAAGTTGAAAATCTATTTTAAAAAGGTAAAAACTCAGCCTCTCACTTGCAATTGAAAGCCAAGCGTTGCTGATATGTAATCAAACTATTAGATTTTGCTATTTTCAGCACGCTGGAAAGCCAAAAATCATCGGATTTTTGGTAATGACACCATGACAGCTAGCTTTAAGGACATTATCCACGAAAGCAGTGAACTAATTATTGCCATGGAAAAAAGAAGAATTTGAACGAGTGGAGCCAGGCATCTCTAGCGGTCATGACCTCTTGCAACGAGTAAGGGTGCGTGGGTAATGGTTCGTCGTTACTTGGCAGTGTGTAATGTCTCAAACGGCCCCTCAAGGCTTGATATGAGCTTGCACCTCTTAACAAAGACCTTCATTCTATGCGGCCAATGCAGGTGCCATATGTTTTTCAAACCCGTTTTTCATCTTGACTGTGACCATTGCTTGCCCCATAATTTGTTGAGTGGAGAGAACCAGTCGTTTGAATACATAAGTGAGAAGTACACTCCCTTGATTTGTGGCTTCAAAAAGTGTATGTTCTCCGACCATTGCCAGGCTTTCCACTCAATCTAAAATCACCGTCTAGAAAATACCATCTGTTTAGCTGTGTCATAAAATATAATATCTAACTTTACCAAATGATTTCTCATATTAAATTGATCACTTAAATATGAGAAGATAAAAGGGGAACAAGAGTTAGTATATATATATATATATATATGTGCTTCTAAACCTATCTCAACAGGGGAGCGAAAGGAGAAATGGTTGCATCTCAATAAGGGTCCAAAAGGAGACGGTCTACCGAAAAGCAATGTGCAATAAGTGCTTCTAGATTTACCTCAGCAAGGGACCAAGAGGAGATATGGTTACATCTCAAAAGGGGTCCAAACGGAGGTACTCTATCAAAGAGCAACGTGCATCTAATGGAGCTTAAAAGACGTTAGGGTTAGCTTCATTAAAGACCTCCAAAAGTTAGTGTTAAAAAGTCCTTTGACCTTATGCAAGCTAGGGCTAGCCTCGAGATGGGAATCATACCCAAGCATGAGGTGCTAAGACACTTAAAGTGGTTGTGGGAACCTTGCCCAAAGCTTGAGGTGATTTTTATGCTTAAATGACTAAGGTTTTTGAAATGTTAAATTCAAAGATAAATTCTCAAGAGGCATGAATGTCCATGCTTGATTGACTAAGGTTTGAAGTATTCAATTGTTCAAACCAAATGATTTAAGAAGCATAAAAGACACATGCTTGCTTGATTGACTAAGTCCTTGAAGTATTCAATTCAACCAAATGCTTTAATAAGCATAAAAGACACATGTTCAAATGATCCTCCACATGTGGCTCTCATGTTATGCTTAAATGCTATTGATTAGGTTTTAAAGGGGTCCAATGAGAATTTAGATACATAAAAATAAATAATTAAGTTCTTTCTCTCAAAGAGAAAAAAGAGGACACATGTGCAAATGAAATAATAAAATAATACGAGAGCGAGAGAGGGAGAGAGAGAGAGGGAGGTGTGGACCAAGCATGAGAAGGGGGGTATAGTCTCCTACACACACACACACACATTCTTTCATTGTGTGGAGTGCAAAGTACAAGAGCTCCATCTCTTTCTCCAAGCTTGTGGAAGCTTGTGGAGAGCTTACACCAACACTCTTGGTTATGGAACCAAGAGCCATGCTTTAATGCTTAAGCTTGCCATCTTTTTCATCTTCATTACTATGCTATTATGCTATGCTAAGCAAGAAGAGTAATGATAAGTGAGGAACTATTTCTTTCTCCTATGAATGATTCTTCTTCCTCTTCCCTACCCTCATTCCCCGCTAGCTCTCTCCACCTTCGAAGGTGTTTGAGGCCTTAGAACTGAGGCTTGGGATAGTTAATGATTTTTGTAAAGTTTATGTTAAGCTTGTGATGCATAAAGCTTTCCATCTTCATAGCATCACCAAGGTCACAAGGAACACAAAGATTGTATTGTAACAAAGTCTCTCTTGATGGGAGAATCTATTATACAAACGCCTTTTGGGGGGGGGGACCGGCTCCAAGTAAATCCGGTCCTGATCTATTGTCATGTTCTCTAATACTCTCTCGCTTGCAAAATTATTGTTCATGCCAAGTTAATGAAGTACTATGTTTATGTTGCTACCATCAATTAAGTTCACCCTCCAAGTTCTCAAAGTAATCTCACAAAAATGCTCACTCTAATTTTCTTAATTTTGCTATCCTCAAAGTTCATAGGCTATTCCCATTACATTGGTATTAGAGCGTTTGTTTTCTCTTTTCTTGCTTAAGAAGAGAGGTCCTTAAGTAGCCTATTAATGGTTGATTTTGTTAATTATATTAGGATAAGTGGGACTGGCATCTATTGTCGGTTTTGTTGACCCACTATGTGAGATATGGTGCACCTCGGGAGCTTTGGTTTTAATGATGGGGTCTTTTTAGACTTGCCTATGGTTTTACCATTATTGAGCCATAAGAAGTCCAAAAGGAGCCATCCCTCGACAATTTTGCTATGCTAGACCCAGCCCACTACTCTCTATAATTAACCAATTTGAGCCGTGGGTATAGATACTTAAGTGCTTATTTTCAAAGGCTAAGAGGAGTAGCAACTAAGGTTCTGAGTTGCCACAGAATACACTAAGTAAACACATAAGTATAATTAGCATGGCTGACAATAACCAAGAGAGTAGAATGAACATTGATAACTTTGATTTTGCACATGAAGGTGCTAATGATGATGCCCCCATGTTTATCAATTATCTTGTTACTAGGTTGCATCAAGCTATGGGTAACCCTACTTTGCAAGCCGAAGTTACCCAACAACTTCATGGTTATGATATTTCCCTTCCTCTCCAAGAGGAGAGAGAGTTGAGGAGGCCTCTTGATGAGACTCCCAAAAGAAGACTCTCTCCCATAAGAGAGGAGGAATCAAAGAACGAGGAAAAAGTGAATCCCTACGATCCTCTAAAGATGTGGCTCCATGAAGACGGCGGTCTAGACTATCGCCAACTCCTCCCAAGAGGAAACGGTCAACCCATAGTCCTTCTCCTCATCACTCCAAAAGGGAAGAGAGAAAACAAAGGAAGAAAAAGGCAAGAAAGAGGTCACCCTCTTCTCCTTCTTCTTCACCTTCCTCCTCTTCTGAGGAAATCAATAATTATTCTCCTAGAGAATACAAGAGGAGAGGACATCGCAAATCATACCCTGCATGAAAAAGATTACAAAAGCTCAAGAAGTTCAAAGAAGGAGAAAAGAGTACCTCTTTTCTCACGAACCTTTTGTTCCACAGACAAAGTATTGGCCTTCATCCAACAATTTGATGTGTCCTTTGGAGACGAGGGCTTAACGAAGTCCTCCAAGCTACACCATGTAGCTATGCACTTCAAGAAATCTACTCGTCAATGGTGGGCTAGCCTGCATGGCAATGGCGAGGCCCCAAAGACATGGAAAACTCTATGAGTTTTCATCATGAAGCAATTCTTGTAAATGATGCAAAGGACAAAGTGCTCACCGAATGGCAAAGTTTGAAGTTTCTATCACATGAGTCTATTCACAAATATGTGGACAAGTTTTGGGATTTACATCTCAAGGCTACAGTCTTTCAAAAGATAGACTTCACCAAGAAAAAACAACAATTTTGTGTGGGATTACCTAAAGAATGGCAGAGTATGTCAACTCTCAATGGCCTGGTTCTATCACCGAAGTAATCCACCAAAACATGGTTGCTTCCCGCATCAATTTCCAACAAGGGGCTAGACGGAATGTCAAACCCATGGAAAACAAAGACAAAAATGATGCAAAGGGGAAAACCAATACCCAAATTCTTCCCAAGGCACTTCCTACTACAACAACAATAGGTCCAAGGAGAAGGGAGGTTACAAAGGTAAAAACAAACTCTCTCATGAAGAGCTTGAAGCTTTTTGCAAGGACCATAAGTGTTTTAAGTTCTTGACCCAAAAGAAATGTACTCAATGACACTCCTAGAGCTTCCATGGTTGAAGCTCCAAGAGAGGATACTCATTGCAAAGGCTCATCCCTCTTCTATGCTTGGGGAAAGTAAGGGAGCATGATTCCTTCATCTTGTTTGACCTTGGCTCTACTCACAACTTCATATCAACGGAGTTGGCCACCAAGTTGGGCATTTAAGCTTTTGAGATGGGAGATATTGTAATTGCTGACACAACTTTCAAGGGATAGCAAGCCTCCGTTAATCCCTTGATTGGGAAGTTGAGGTTTCATGTCCAAAGCTACGTCGACAAAGAAGACTTTTTTTAAATCTCTCCTCTCCAACATGAGGATGTTATCCTAGAGGCACCATGGTTCAATCGCTTGGCTGCCAACATGAAGCTCCCTGAAAGGAGAATCTACTTCACCTACAGGAAAAAGAGCATGTACATAGATGCTAACTAGTCGGGGAACACCATATCCCTGGTAAATACACTTGCTTTTGATAAGTCAATGAAAAGATCTATTTTTTAATATATGATTTTTGCTAGAGAATCTGTAAATGATTCTAATGTTTCACAAGTAGCAATAAAGGGAATCAAGAGGAATTAGAGTTGTCTAGTTTCCTAAATGGATTCCAAGATGTTTTCAATGATGACATCCCTAGTGAGCTACCTTCAAAACGAGGGGATGATGAGACCATGCAATAGAGCTTCTACTAGAAAGCTCACCTCCTAATAAACCTCCTTATTGAGTTTCACAAGCTCAACAAAAGGAGATCATGAGGCAATTGTATCAATTGGTGGAAAAAGGGATGGTGAGACCTAGCTCCTCTCTATTCTGTTCACCAATACTTTTAGTGCAAAAGCAAGATGACACATATCACGCATGTCGACTTTAGAGCACTAAATACGATCACTGACAAATGCTCCAGTTGCATTCAAACTTACGATGGACAAAAATCTTCAGGCCACTCAAATTCTCTTGAGGAGTACAAGTGACACCTCCAGGTAATCTTTCAAGTTGTGAGAGAGAATACGCTTTTCATTAATCAAAAGAAAAGTGAATTTTTCCTACAAGAGATCCAATATTTAGGTCACATTATCTATCAAGATGGTATATTTATGAATCCATCAAAGTTGGAGGTAATAAAAGCATGGCCTAATCCAAGGAATAGCCGTGCTTAATGGATCTTTTAACCTCAAAGTCTCCCACAATTCTTTCATTGAAAAGAAGGTTTGAATGGTTACCAGCACACTGGGTACTGACGAGTTGGCACATTTGGGGTCTGAATCTAAGTGCCTTCATGGCATCCTTAATGAATGACCAAGTGATCCTATCGGTATACAAAGTCTTTCTTTTCATTTCTTTCTTGAATCCTCCGCTTTATTTGGAATCTCCAAAAAAAAAAACACAAGACCTCCATGAGGTTGTTTGGCGCTTTACTAAATCTCGACTCTCCGTTTCCTTTCTTTCTAAAACCTTTTTTTTTGTTGCAAAACTCACAATTGTGAATAGATTATATTAGCATAATAAAAAAAGCATAAATTCATGGAGAGCCATGATAGCTTTCAAAGGGTCATAGATACATCGACTCATAGGGGGGCCACCCTATGACAAGGGATGATCCAACACCTTTACCAATATAGGTTAGTCAATAAGATGCACATGGTCCTATTCCACTCATTAGAGTTTAACTGTTTCCCAATGGTGATGATCGCCCCCTTGGTTTCTTGGATTATCTCCATGAACTTAGTTGTTTCCATGGTGTTCTCAAAGATCCGATAGTTCCTTGCCTTCCAAACATGTTTGAAGTGACAAAATCTAATGATCTACATTAAGATGAGCAATGCCTGGCTCTTGAACACCTTCCCTCCCAAGAAGAGATCGTTCTTGAAGAATCCTATTTTCCAGGTCTTTTGAACCCATTTGCAAATCTTCCCCGCTAGGCCGCAAATTGTGGGGCACTCCTTGAAAAGGCAAGGGAGGTCTTCACTAGCATTCTGCATTGTGAGCATCTATCCAAGTCATTGACAATTCCTCTAGTGAAAACCTTCACCCCAATTGGCATGGATCCCCATAAAACTTTCCATATGAAGACCTTCATCCCATGCAGTCAAGGTGGCCTCCCTAAGTTCTTCATGACAATTTTCCATCCATTGCTTGCCCCACTGCTTGTTAAGCGGGGAGAACCAATCCTTCGAATACATAAGAGTGAAGTACACTTCCTTGTTTTGTGGTTTAAGGAAATTTCTGTTCTTAGGCCACTGCCATGCTTTCCATTCAAACATGGATTCATAGTGCATTTGCCACCACCAGTTAAGTTGTTCTAGGGCTCTACTAATCAGTAATCCTTTAGTCCCACTAAGGTTAAACTTTAGAGCCAGTTGGTTCGTTCCTTTCCAACAATGTGTCGTAATACCAACGTTGTCCTATATGTTTAATACCTTTGTTATTAATTTTTATAGAGACTTTCCTCCCAAAAGGGATCAAAAGGATGCTTCCAACCTTAGAGAGCCAAGGGAATGAGTTATGGAATAGTGAAAATATCTTGATGTCTCTCCCCATTCCAAGGACTCCATAGCCCTATTGCATTTTGAGTGTTCTCGCTTGTCAAACCCCCAAGTTTCAAGATGGACCATCAAGGGGCAAGCAATTTTTTTGACACCTTGAGCCCTTTCCACTGGACACCTTCCAAGCATAATTTGGAGTTGTCCATCATAGCTTAAGCCATGATAGCCTAATCCTGGTCTTGCTTTGCGAGTACTACCACAAACTTGGCACATTGGGTCTCTACACGAGTGCCAGGGTTAAGATTCTTGAGGTCGCCTTGATCCACCAGTCTCACGACTATCTCTCATTTAGCCCATTGCTAGGGCATCGAGTCTTTATTGTTTTTTTCCATAGGAATCTCTTCACAGGTTTTAAGAATTATTTCCAGTTGCGTTTGGCTAGCTTAAGCTACAGAAGCTACAGACCATTAAAGGCTATATAAGGGAGCATAAAGTAATTGATTACCTTTACTCAGAAAGGGGAGAAGCACATACTCCCACCTTTGCATCTTGTTCCTTACCTTCTCCATGACCGATAGAAATCTTTGCTTTTGAGTTACATCCACCCCCAGATGGGCTCCTAGATGCCAAAAAATCTTCCCTTTTGACACTACCTCCCTTGTCCACATTGATGGATCAAATGACTCATTCTCAAAGGGGGAGATTAATCTTCATTTTTTAATACCACACTTAGACCCTGATGCTAAGGCATATGTTTACACAATTTCCAGAGCCTTTTTGATGACTTGAGGGCACACTTTGAGGAAAAGTAGGAAATCATCCCCAAAAAGCTTAGCCAAAAGTTGATCATTGTTAGGAAGAGTCAACCCTTGAATCTCCCCTTCAGCAGCATCCTCTTTGAGTAATGTTACCCGTAGAGGATGGTATCCAATGGAAAACATTAGAGGGGCAAGTGGACAACCCTATTTTATTGATCTTTGACCTCAAATGCACCCACAATTCCCTCATTAAAAAAGAGCTCCAATTGGCTACCAACACAAAGGGTGTTGACCAGTCGGCACATTCACAGTCCAAAGCCTAGTGACTTCAGGACATCTTTTGACCTCGAATGCACCCACAATTCTCTCATTAAACAAGAGCTCCGATTGGCTACCAATACAAAGGGTGTTGACTAGCCGGCACATCCGCAATCCTAAGCCTAGTGACTTCATGACATCTTTAATGAACGACCATTGATCCTATCATAGGCCTTATCTTTATTTTTAAAACCTTCTACATAGTCTCTTTTCCTCTTTTTTTGAATCTCCCAAAAAACCACAGAACCTCTCAGGTCTTGAGGGTGGCATATAAATATCTTTTTTTTTGTCCATACTCACAATTGTGAGTTGAGAGAATTTACATTAACCCAAAAATAATACAAATGCCCTCAAACACTACATTGAGTGTTCTAAACAACTCAAAGCATGCATCCATCCTTCATCTTTGTCAACTACCCCTCTTCTTGCTCCTACCATGTGAATGAGCTCAATGCTCAACCGCACAATATCATCAAAGAGAGCTACATCCAGCTTGCCCTCAAAGACTTGAAGGTTCTTGGACTTCCATACTTGGTTCAGGTAGCAGAGTCTGATCATTTGAGTGCATACCAGAATGGCCTTGCTTTGGATACCTCCCAAGATCAGTTCATCCATAAAATAGATGACCTTCCAAGTCCTTCTTACCCACTTGCACACCCTGACGACTAGTCTCCGCAAAGTAGGGTGGGTCTTTTGAGACTGACTTGCAGCCTGAGCAAGTGCTAGATTCAAACCCTTGAGCTTGCACCTTAATCCCAGTGGGAAAAGCTCCCCAGAGCACCTTCCAGATGAATATCTTTATGTAGTCCGGCCCTTTAGTCTCCTAGATAATAGTAATCCTCTTTTGCCAGCATTCTTATGAACGAATTTTCTTTGGCAGATTCTTTTGAGTGGGGAAAACCAATCAGCTTTGTACACTAGCACATCACATGTACTCCGAGTCTTGGGAAGCAAGAAAACTTTGTCTTTCAGCCAATGCCAGGCTCTCCAATCAATTTCTGATCCGCAGACAGAAGGAAATGAGGATGCCAGCACTTCCAAGAGTCTACTAATTAGAAGCCTTTCATAAAATCCCAATTTATGTTCCATCACCATGAGCTCCACATCCTTCCAACAAAAGCTTCTATCATCTAGAGATGTGAAAGCTTGGAGATTCCTTTGTTGTTCACTTGCCATGCAACTTCCCTCCAAAAGGGCCCCAAGGAGCCCCTTCCAAGTTTGGAGAGCCATGTGACCAACTGCGGGAGGAATCCTTGAAGTATATGATAATCTCTCTCCATACCAGAGTGCTTTGTTACACGTTCGTGCTAGTTTCCTTGTGTAGCCACCAAGCTTGAGGGATGTCCAACCAGGTGCCAAATTCTTGTCCGCCATCATGTCCACCTTCCATATGCCCCCTTTTGAGGCCAACTTTGCGTTGTTGATCATATCCCAGGACATAATAGCCCACTCCTATTTTTGGTTCATCAAAGAAACCACGAGTTTGGCACATAAAGATTTTGCATGCACCATAGGGTTAGTAATCCCAATATTGCACTAGTTCTTAGATCTTGTTACCCATTCCCATCTCCCCCATTGGTAAGGGGTTGTGGCTTTCATGTTGCTTTTCCAATTAGATTTTCTCATTTTTCGCAATGGTGATACAAATGAAATGTACGATATCATGAAAGCATTGAAATTTGGGTGGATCTCAAGGATCAATCTATCAAAGGTTACTGGTGCATCATGGGAGGCTTCAACATGGTCACCAACAAATCTTGGCTTTGTGATGCAAATCCAACCAAGAGCCAAGCTTCAATGCATGCTCATCTCCTTTACCATGCTAATTACTAAGCTATCCTAAGCTATTAAGAGGGATTATGTGAGGAGAAATACTTCTTTCTCATAAGAATACTCCTTCTTCCTCTAGATCTACTCTCATACCCCGCTAGCTCTCACCATCTTCGAAGGTGTGTGAGGTCTTGGGTCTAAGACCGTGAGGGAATTGATGTTGTGTTTTACAAGTGTAAGCTTGGTTCTTGAAGCTTCCATCTTCATGGCACCAACAAGTTATTGAAGGAACACAAAGTATTGTATTGTAAAATGTCTCCCTTGATGCACGAAATCTATAATATAAAGCCTTTTGGAGGGGGAACCGGCTCCATGTAAATCCAATCCTCAACTGTTGTCAATAGCTTAATTTCTCCCTCTTTATGAAGCATTGTTCATGCCTATCTTATTAGGTGTTATGCTTTTGTTTCTCTCTCCATCCAAGCACTCTTGATATGCTCATTAGAAATCTATTCTTAATGAAATTCTCACTATGTCACTGTTATTTCCGCTACACACAAGTTACTAGACCATTAAACGTTACACTACCAAAGGATCTGCAAGAGCATCACCAAGAAGCTATATCATCATGTAAGTCTTGTAGTTTGTTTTGTGTTAGTAGTTCAAGACAAGGTGAAGAAGAACTACAACATGAAGACTTGTTTGAGGCACAAAACATTGCAAATAGCTTGGAACCACTCTCATTGGAAAAGATGCCTTATGATGGTACATGAATGTACCATCATCCTGGGGGAGGGCTAAAGATCCGCTTTTTGGCTATCAGCAATTGACATAATGAGCTACCTCACCCTACCAAAAATCACTAAAACATTGTGGCTATCCCTACCTTTTCATTAGCATAGGCATGTGTGAGTTAGGGGACTTTCCCCATATCTCCTTAAAAACCACCCTCTCTGCTAACTAGTCATTGGGCTAGTTGAGCCAAAAAAAAAAATTAAAAAAAAAAATAATATTATGGCCCATATGTGTATAAATATTTTATTGTTTACAGGGCTTAAAATATAGGGATTTTTATATTTATTTTTTGTATTTATTTAATATTTCTACCTAAGTGTGTTATTTTTCTCAGAATGTTATACTCACATTTCCACATTTTTTCTTATCAATGTGCATACTCTTCAGTATATAAATAAATATTTTTATGCAAGCCTCTCCAAATCTCACTGTGAACCCACTCCGAGAAAAAATCACAAAAATACATTTTACCCAGTCATTCCCTTTTACTAAACTACCATTTTTCTACATGCATTTTTCCTTACTTCTTGTAAATAGTCTTTAATCAATAAAGCAAATGAGGGGCCCCTCATTTGATTTCCTATATTTTCATATATTTCTTTTTTCCAATTTATATTTATATATAACTGACACTATTCTAGATTCAATAGGTTGTTTATATACTAACCTCTTTTTTCCCATCATATCCATATATCATATTTGTGAATAATCCTACTCCATGTAAATTTTCAAACCCTCAAGAATCTATTAGGTCATGCTTTCATGCAAGGAGAGGGGCTCACCTTTGGAGCCTTATGCAAATTTAACAAAAGGAGGGCCATTGAGGACTTTCGTAGGAAGAAAAATAGGCAATTTAATAAGATTTTCGGCATCCACCTCCACTCCAAATTTGAGGAAGTGACCAAAATGGAAAATTTAACTCACAAGCTGAATAATCACCTCAAAATGTTTCATAATTTTGGAGCTGCTACCAGTGAGATATGATCTTTTTGGTGGACCCTAATCTGTCAACTTTTTCTCACAAGTCACCCTAGTCTTCTCTCACCTCCATTCACTTCCACACACACACACACACACTCATTCCTCTCCATACCCTCACTCAAACCTACATCTTCCATGGTTTCCCTCACCCTCGTCACCATTAAACTCCCCTCTTACTTCTATAGCTCTCATATGAGCTCTACATGTACATACACCATCTCTATGTCTCTCTCTATTACCTCTAAATTACAAATCCTTTTACCTCTTCTCTATATACATAAAATCCAGCATGTAAAACCTTGATTTATCTCTGCAAACTAAGGGATTCTCATCAACCAACATTGTCACTTTCATCATGGGGTTCAACCTTTGCAACGATGATGTAAGAAGAGAAGAAGAAGAAGAAGAGGGTCGACAGTCATTTTTGAGAACCTACACAAGTAAGTTCAAAACTTCTTCAAAGCTTCACCATCACAAGGATTCTCTCACTTCATTCAACTATCCACCTCATTCTACCCATTGTAATATATCATTAACGTTTTAGTGATTACTAACACTAACCACTAACCTACTAGCACAAAATAACCATTGACCTAACCATAAAAGGCACCATATCTCAAGACATGTGCATAGTAAAAACTCTCTCTCTCTCTCTCTCCTTCCTTAAAACTCTACTTTTACTTTATCTACCACCAATAATGCTCTCTTATGAGTCCACATCCATGACTCAAGCAGACAAAGAAGGCCCGCAATGTTTTGATATTCAAAAGAAACCCTACTCTTGATTTGATTAGTGTGTAAATAAAATTATCAATAACCTTAATGAGGGGTCTCCAACCTATAAATAATCCCCTCTGCTTCTTGTAAATCATCCTCCAATCTCTCACATAGCAGCCCAATACTATAGGCATGAGGAGAGGCTTGGTGTAGCAACCACTTTGTGAGCTTCACACTTTGTGTGAGAGAAGCTTTGATGCTACACATTGCAAAGTGAGAGAGTGTGAGTGCCCTATCTCAAACCACTATTGTACATTTTCTTCTACTATCAACAAATGAGGTTTTGGTGCTTCAAAGGCGTGTCTTGGTTCTAGAATCATCATCCTTTCACTTGTGCTACATGGTTTGGTGAATGCAAGGTGACTAGTATCTTTTAAGTTCCATCCTTTGAGATTGTTTGAGAAAGTGGTTAGTGTGATCCTTGTAGAACTTTTGATTTTGGTCAAATTTAATTTTTGTTAAAATTTTCCAAAAATAGAAATTTTTTGACCCCCGGCATGGTCAAGGGTCGACCGGCTCGTCAAACTGTGCATTGACCCAAATTTCCTTAGAAATACGGTCCAAAAGTCAGAAGCTGCTATTTATGGCAGGTAGTCGTATCTGTTACCTGTAGGTCTGTCTCGAGCTAACAAGTTTCAGAATAGAATTTGGGTTAGTACAGATCAAGTTAGCCTGAGGTTTGCATTTCCTAAGGTATGTGTATGGCATGTATGAGGATGTGCATGCATGGGCATGCATGGTCATAAGTATGCATGGGCATGTAACCCCATCATGTATGGCCATTGGTCATATGTATAGGTAGTCTTGTGCCAAGTGTTGGGTCAAGTGTGGGAGTGTGGCATGGAGGCTAAGTATGGACTAGAGAGGTGTATCACTTAATTAGGTAAAAGGGGACACCTCTAGTGGTTAGTGAGAGGCTTGTGACACCTCTACTTCTTTCTTTGGCAAGAGGGGGCGAGCAAGGGAGGTATGGGCAAGAATTGGCCATCAAGCAACCCCCAGAAGCCTCTATAAGGAGCATTGCCACCCAATTTTATACACAATTTCCCAAGACAGTGCAAGGAAGTGTTGCTGCGGGACACCTCTAGTGGTTAGTGAGAGGCTTGTGACACCTCTACTTCTTTCTTTGGCAAGAGGGGGCAAGCAAGGGAGGTATGGGCAAGACTTGGCCATCAAGCAACCCCCAGAAGCCTATATAAGGAGCATTGCCACCCAATTTTATACACAATTTCCCAAGACAATGCAAGGAAGTGTTGCTGCCAGATCAATCTTTTGTGAAGCCTTTCTACATCACATAACACACAAAGGAGGTCTTAATTGAGGATAATTTAATTATATTTATGTTAATCCTCTTACTCCATAGCTTCTTTTGTCTAGAGGATTCCTATGTCGAGCTTAATTCTGCTATAGCTGGCTACAACATTAAATAATCTATTCTCTGTTATATGTGGGTTATTGTCAATGGTTTCCATCCATTGATTGTATTTCCATTGTTGGGTTAAGGAGCACCTTGTTTCTTAAAGATAGTTATTTCCTTTAATTACGCACGAGTTTATGCATATAATCATCATTGCGAGTTGTGCATAGTTATGTTGTAAAGCTCTTCACCTATGATTCTCTCAGATATGGTGAGACTTTTTGTGCATCCAACTTGAGGATTAATCAAGGGATTAAACCCTTGATTTGCCCATGAAATTAGGACATGAATGTGAGACGTTGTGCATACAAAAAAAGATGTACAGCTAGGGTATTGTGTTGCATTAGCAAATTGTGTATGATAAAAATGACATCTGATCACTGAAACTTGCTAAAAATAGCATCTTTTGCCAAACTGATAATTAGACTTAAAATTTTACATAGGTAACCCTCTTCTAGGGCAGGTGGAGACCTTACATTCTACCCAACGTGAAAGAATTGAGATATCCTCATCTCAAGGGTAAATCGGGGTAATCCTTTTGAAGTGTTAGCTGACCTTCCCACGTTGTGTCTTCTTCTGGAAAATCCTTTGACTTGAATAGATGTTCGATGATGTTCCTATTCCTTAGTTTTCTTTCCCGCGTCTCAATAATGTAATCAGGTTGTACCTCAAGAATGCCTTGAGTAGGAATAACAACTTGTTCTGCATCGACAAGATGATTGGGATTGGGAATATAGGGTTTAAGCTGGTGACTTTTTATTTTCGTCTGTTGTTAGCAGCAAGCTAACCCCGATACCATTTTTTGGAGCTCTCATTGTAAAAACAATTATTATTTTGATGAACCGAGAATATTGTAACTCCTATTTTTTGGATAAACTTTATAATCGATGAGCCGGGGCTACAAGCGTCCAGATTGTATCAACCTGTCTTTAGTTAGAGCTCTCAGATTATTAGTTTTGACCACCAAAAACCTTGGCTAATGTATTAAAGCCAGCTTTTGTAAGTTATTATTAAGTTTTGGATAATTAAATACACAGCGTGAGCTAACAAGGCTCACTTCTCTTCTTCTCGCGCTTCCAACTCCCTCCCCGGCTGTCACATTGCAGTTGCGTGTGTTGCGATGCAACCGTGGGTAAGAGCTCTACACATTGACGTAAGTATTTCACAGTATTTCATAGATTCTAGCGTCGTCGACCAGTGGCCTAATCTCATCATAAGTAGGAATTTATACTGCAAAATCAAAAACTAAGCATAGGTGGCATATTGGGGCATCATTGCTAAGCATTTAGATGCATTCTGGGTTGAAAACGACTAGATCAAAAATCCAATGCTGTTAATAATCACGATTTTTGCACTTGACCTAAAGTAAAAATTGAGACCATAAACATGTGTATTGAGGTCTTTTAAACATGTCCTAGAAGTTTCGTTACATTTGGGTGTCATTTGATGCTATAACGGATGTGATTTGTTTGCGGATGAGCGATCGGTTTTTGGTGATTTCAATCACTTGAGTGTAGCTTGAGTTAGATGCGAGTTGTTTGTTGTTTTCCAAGAGATTGACAACCTCTTGTAGCCTCTATGCACTAGTCGAGTCAGTTTTGTCCCATGGATTGACAATTTGTTCGTGGTTCTCACTATGTTTGCAATAAGATAGGAGTGAGGTTAGACACATGTCCCACATTTGGCGCCGCTGCTGGGGATCGAAAAGACCTAAACTAGGAAAAAACAAGAGCGTCTTGTGAAGTTATCCTTTTAACTTCCTCTAGGATGTCCTAGAATAAAAACTTTCTTTTTAAACCGCATAGCTTAAGATTGTCGTCTTTTACTGTGTAGAGGTAGCTTGTAAGTAATCGTATTTGTTGAGTGCCTTTATGATTGTAGGATTGTAGAATTAGAGTAGGGTTTTGAAAATTATTGATAGACAAGACAAGTCTTAAGATCAATGCTCAAGAAACCATAAAGAACAAGAGAACGAGTGTTTGTGGACACTTTCCACAACCCCATTGCAGTAGAATCTAGGAGTAGGGTAAGTAGAATCCGAGGTGGGATCTCAGAACATTGCTCTCTCCGAAAGAATCAATTGTGAGTAGTTATGTGAAGTTGTAGAATTTCAGGTCTACAGCCAGAAATAGCACGAAAAGACTGCCAACCACTCAATCCGACTAGAGAGTATGCGTTAAAAGTTGTATGAACCAGTGGGTAAGCTCAAGGACACATTGAGGTAAAAATTTCAAGAGTTTGTAAAAACTCAGATTATTTACTTTTTCTTGACATTTTTTGCCAAATTAAGTTTTGACTTGACTCAGAGGCTTAAAATAGCTCATGAAAAGACTGTCCACTGAAAAAGTTGAAACAAAAGTTTATTTTACGTCAAAAGTAAATAATTGCAATTATTTACTTTTGGAAAATAGCTGACCAAGCTTGGTACCAGAGACTCTATACATGTGTACAAACAACTTTTGTAAAGGCACGTAGGATTTGGATCACCAAACTGACCAAAAACTGGGTTAAAAAACTAAAGTCTGTACTGACTTTCGGGAACTTGAGTGTAAATTGGGAAAAACTTTGTTCAAACTCAATGAAACATCATTCATAGGCTTATATTGATGTGATAGACATGTGTACATACCAAAAAGATGCAAAAATTTACCATAAGTAAATAATCATGATGAACCTTGATTCATAGGCTTATATTGATGTGATAGACATGTGTACATGCTTACTTGACCAAAAAGATGCAAAAGTTTGTCATAAGTAAATAATCACTTATTTACATCTGTCCCATTTTTCACTTTTTTGACCAAGTTAGCATATCACTAGCCTTACCATGTTGTATTAAGCTTTGGTAAGATTTGGATCATTGGATTAGAAATTGTAACCAAATTTGCAAAGACAGTCTGCGGACACAAAACTGATGACCATTTGAACAAAAATTATCCAAACTTGATGAAACCTGGCTAGGGAGCTTAAGTTGAGGTGCTTAACAGATCTATGTCAAGATTGGTACAAAAACTTGCAAAAAAATAGCTGGAGTAAATAATCGCAATTATTTACATCTGCTTCAAAATTTGATAATCTTGCACATTTGAGTATACCACAAGGTCAAGCATATCAAGTAGACCACAGAAATCAATTTTGGTGAAATTTGGATCACAAAAGTGAGACTTAAGCCAGATTCTTGAAAATTGAATCTACGGACACGAAACAGTTGCTAAACTTGAACAAATTTTGTCCAAACTTAGTCAAACTTGTCCAGAGACCTTAACAGATTAGATACTTGGAAAATCAAGCCAAAAAGTGCAAAAAGCTAAGAAAAGTAAATAATCACGATTATTTACTATTGCTACTACATAGAGATACCAATTTTGACTTTTGAACTTGTACAGTGTTAGACCAACATAATACAAGGCCACCGGGCAATTTTGGGTTCAATCAGATCCTGGCACATGTTCACTCAGTTTTCAGGTTGCAGATTAGTCCTTTAGCTTTTTGCAAAAGTGATATCTGAAAGTTTCAACTACTGACTCACTTAGCTCTATTTGGAGTGATACACATAGACTAGTCACAATAGTTAGCAAGAACTATATAGTCTTTGTGAAAGAATAACTAATTTGATCAAAATTGATAAGGAAATCAGGTTGCAGACAAGGAATTGGCAGCTTGACAAAAGTTGCAATCAAGTCAAGTGGACAAAACTGACAACATGTTAATCCAACGGTAAGTACTCTATCGAGGGCATCACAAGTCTTTATGAACATTAGATCTGGTCGTGTACACACTAGGAAACCAAGACTTATTTGGAGAAACCTCCAGTAGAGTATACACCGAAGAAAGTGTGAATCAAGGCAATCCCTTGCACACTATCCTTGAGGAAGACTCAGACACTTTTTTGGATTCAACATCTGAAATGTCTTCCTATTCGACTCACTCAAAAACCGGAATGACAGTGCGCTATAAGCATATACTCTCTTTTTATAAGTCTAATCGCCATGGATCTCAGGTTTACCTGGATCCTAATGAAGAGTATGCTATTCACATTGATGACCATGGTATTGAGTTTGAAGAGGAGATCAAGGCAAACAAACAAGGAAAAATGTACATAGATAGACACGGAACTCAATATTTACAAGTTGAAAACCCTGACCTGATAGGTAAATGGGGATTAGAAGTAATTAACATAATTCCATATATGGCAACAAAAGAAGGACCACCTATTTTAGAATTCGAGGGATATGATCAAGTTGATTTGAAGCCTTTGAAACGGCTTAGTACAGATAATCCTAGGATCGGAGTCTATTGTTGGGAGGATAGAAACGTCAAAGATCTTCTATGGACTTTACATGCCAAATCATGACAACTAACACCCATGAAGATCATTTATATCTTCAAGATCAAAGATAAAGGTTCAGCAGATCTACCATCCTAGCTATTTAGGGATTGTTATAACAACAACTTTGTTATGATGACTCCTGAGGAGGTGGAACAAACCAAATACCAGGGGTATTCCCTAAGGGATTGGATATTGGGCCAAGGACCAGAAACTGTTCCAAGAGATAAACACCCTGAGAGATCTTCTTAGAATAATGTTAAGAAACTAGAAACCACCTCATCATGAAGAAAACTGGGTGACACTAAATCCAGTCCAGAGCTACGTGAGTCACTATTTCCACAGATTGGTTTGAAGGACTCGGAACGGGATCAACTGCCAGGAGACCGGGAGTTGAACCACATAGACGTGTCAGACCAGCTCATTTTTAGAAATGGGTCAAAAAATATAGTGGATTTGGGATCCATATGACCACTTAGCAAGCTTTAAACAAGTGCTAAGAGCGGAATCATATTTTATTTTCATACTCAATTCGAGGGGTTTGGAATGATATTAGAAGGAAAAGCATTGACATGGTTCCAAAACATTCCACCAAGGTCAATCATGGACTTAAATACATGAACTCAAGGATCTGTAGCGGCTTATTTCAAAACGGGGATCAAACACAATATAGTAGCTCAAATCTATAGCTTTAAATAGAAATAAAGGTGAATCTGTTAAGGATTGTGCAACTCAAATGAAACAATACATTGCAAGATGCCCAGAACTAGAGATACCTACAGAAGAAAGACTAGTATCATTGTTTCTAGAGGGACTCTTAAACAAAAAACTTCATGCTATACTATATTGCAAGAAGCATACAACCCTAGAAGAGTGTGTGTCAAATGCTATTGACTTACGAGACAGTTGTGATATTTTCAATGAAGAAGATGTCCCTAAGGATAACCAAAGCAACAAAATAGCATCCACCAAACCAGCACAAGTGGGAACGGCTGCTGCAGCACCGCTTTCAGCCATAGAAGACATGCTCAAAAGTATGAATGACATGATGAATAACATGCAAAAGGCACCTATGAGAGGACCAAGACAAGGGATACCTCAACAGGGACAACCAATTAGGCCAAAAAAATGGCGTGCAATCGAGGGCAAATGGACAAACCATGAGACCAATGAGTACTATTACCAACCAAAGTATGATGGGAATGTTCAATACGTGCCTATGAGACCACAAGGAAAACCCATGTACAGGTATCAACGTAATATGGCCTTAGCTCAAAGACCACCGATGGGTATGGAAAGACCTCAACTCGTGTTGGGCCAAGAGCCTCCATATCCAGGACATAATGCAGTGCATGTAAAGTACATGCATCTATAGGGAGTCATAGATGACCAAGCACTAGTGCATGTTACACCCTATGCTGAGCCTAGTCCATCTACAGTAATGGTAGAAAGAGATTGGTATAATTCGCATCCACCACCAATGGAAGAACCTGTGACTTATACTACACCAGAGCTTGCACCAATGTACAATGTAGCTAATCAAGGTGTTAGACATCCTACAAATAAAGGGTTGAAATCAAGGAGAAAGCAAAGAAGCTATTCGAGGAAAAAATGAAAGAAGCTGGAAGCAAAATCAAAGAAACCACCGTGAAGTCTGGAGGATCAATTTTGGTGGACAAAATTTTTGAGCTTATTAATGCAGCCTTGGAAGCTTACCAAGCAGGACTTAAAGCTGGCCAAAATATGAAAAACAAATGAAAAAAGTATCCTTCAGACGTGGAAGCAGCTAAGCTTGAAGCTTAACAAAATTTGGTAAGAATCATGCAAGAGATACTGGAAAAACAAAACCCGAGCTCAAAAGTATGGAAAAACCTAAGGAGCTTGTCGTAGGAACCAATTAGGAAAAATTTAAAGTGGTGGTAGAACCCCACCTTGAGACAAAAGAGCCAGAACTTATAGTGCCGGACAGCGAAGATCCCTTGGACGGAATTCCATTCGTAGAAGAAGGCTGGCTAGGACACTTATGGAAAAACGTTAGAGAGATTAATGATGGGAGCTTAACTCTAAAGTCACCTCCTATAGAGGAAGTTTGGTTAGACAACCTACCTCCTGATATGGACATGGATTTACAACCCTTGTATGGGGATTTCAAGAATGTCAAAACCACTGACCTTGAAAACATTACCCTCTTACTTGGGAGGAGACAACGAAGATGAAACCATAGTGTGTAACACCACTCAGGTCATACGAGTAGAACAGAACCTAGAGGTAGACAACATCCATTCAATCATGTCTACACCCATTCAATGCACTCTTACTTTAGGAAAATTGTTAAAAAATCAGACCATATTTATGGAATGATCTTAAAAAAAACTCTAGAGAAGGTGACAATAACAGGGCTAATTGCAAAAAATTTGGGAGAATTGAAACACGAATTGGATATCAAAGAGATTAGATCTATTCCAATGAACAAAGCCGAAGAATACGATGAAGGAGAAGAAGGAAATACCACCCTTCCAGTGAAATATAATGACATAGAGACCATGCCAATACTAGATAGTGGGGCAGGCATAGCCATAGCCACGAAAGCAGTATGGAAATCCTAGGGACAACCAGCCATTAAACAAACTCATATGAAATTACAATTGACTGATGGACATATCGAAAGACCCTTAAGATTGCTTGAAAAACTCGGGGGGTGCACTATGTAATCATGTTAATGTATAACGTGAGTTCGAAAGGAAGGGTTTTAAAATGCAAGAATTTTAGGCAATTTAATAGAAATACATTAAAATAAGGGGTTTTTATATTCAATATTGGAAAAGAATCCTAAAATAAGGGGTCATTTTATTCATTCAAACATGTTAAAAGAGGGGTTTTTTTAATACCTTACAAACACACGTTATATAGGGAGTTACTGAACGATGACTCCCCCGAGTTGAAAAAGTGGTAGTTAATTCATGTGGGATTGAATATCAACACACTTTTTCCATAGTAGACTTTGGGAAGAAACTCAATTATGAAATCATCTGAGGAAGACCTTTCATGCGACAAGTACATCTTATTCAAGATTGGGGAAACAATTATTTGTACTTGAAGCAAGTGGGATCAATAACAAGGGTTAATCTAAAAGATCACACATATAGAGATGTCATGAAAACGCATATACAAGAATTTGATTCACCCTCTTCAGCTGAAACTAAGCTTCCATCTTGGTTGAACAAAGATACACATATTTGGATGTGCGAAGCATCAAAAAATGGGAGCTTAAAACGAGAAGAATGTATCTTAGAGAGGGATTGCACAGATGAAGCCTATGTACTTGAACTCTTTCTCAAGCATTTGTTTGAGCCATTTGAGTGGACTCAAATCGTAGCAACAATGGATGTATGTGTAAACACTTCTATGCCTACTCAATTTTGCAATGAGGATGGCTATGACATAATTCCCATACAAATGATTTTAACCCTTCACATTGAAGACAAAACTCATGAACCCAAAGAATTGATAAAAGCTCAACAAGTCTTTTCAAACCTCTACTATGATGCAACAGATGAGTTAGAAGAACATTCAACCACCTTAGATGAATCACGGTCGGAAAAAGAACATGTGAGAGCTAAACTACTCATGAAAGAAGGAGAGGAAAAGATTTTTGACTTTCCAAATTAAAACCCGAGAAGACATAAGTAGTATAGACAAAAAAGAGACACCAGAAACCTGAAAGCTAGACCTATGCAATCAATCTCCAGTAGAACACAGTTC
The DNA here is from genome assembly GCF_014529385.1 of Adiantum capillus-veneris. Taxonomy (NCBI): domain Eukaryota; kingdom Viridiplantae; phylum Streptophyta; class Polypodiopsida; order Polypodiales; family Pteridaceae; genus Adiantum; species Adiantum capillus-veneris. Next base: position 60,022,891 of record NC_140940.1, on the reverse strand, counting down.
TTGATGCAGATAGATGCACATGATTGTGTCAAGGACAAAATCACTAGTAGATATCCTTTAAACGAAGAACATGAAATGACGAAAACATTGAGAAAAACGAGAAGGAAACTCAAGCAAAACCTAAAAACCAAGACAAGGATTCAACCATGACACGAGTTGAACAAAAAAAGAAGTATCAAGAGTTGAAAAAAACTCTAAAGGAGATATATACGACAGAAGTGGAAACCACAAAAGAGGGTGGTAAAGATGTAATGAGTGTTCCATCCCATTACAAGAAATATACTCTCCAATATCGGAAAATCAAAGTCAAACAACCTGTCAAGGAACTACAAAAACAGAGTGAGTCCTATGAAGGATCATAAAATGCAAAAAAGATAGATATGGCCGAACGAAGAGAAGAGCCTAGACTTGTCTACATTGCAAATGACCTGAGAGAAGAAGAAGAAGAGATTTTGTTAAGCTTATTGAAAGAATACCGAGATATCTTTGCTTGGTCTTATAAGGATCTCAAGGGTGCCAATCCAAAAATCTGTCAACATACCATACCCATCCATGAGAGACGATGCGAAACCAAGTAGACAAAGGCCATACACATATAATGAAACATTTTCCAGGAAGATCAAAGAAGAGATTGAAAAGCTAAAGGAGGCCGAATTCATTTTTAAAATTGAACACACAGATTGGGTGTCTCCAATTGTGGCAGTACCCAAGAAAAATGAAAAATTACAAGTGTGTGTCAATCTTAAGAAAGTGAATGCAGCTACCATTAGAGACAGCTTTCCTCTTCCAATCACTAGCATGTTTTCGAACGAGTTGCAGATAAATAAGCTTACATCTTTCTAGATGGCTTTTTGGGATACAATCAACTTTTGGTTGACCCAAAAGATCGGCATAAAACTGCCTTTGCAACGGAATGGGGTATTTTTGCCTATCGGGTTATGCCTTTTGGGTTAATTAATGCTGTTGCCACCTTCTAAAGATTGATGAGCCATGATTTTAAAGAATATCTTAGGAATTTCTTGGAAGTATATATGGTTGATCTATACGTATATTCATCAATCCGGGCTGATCATTTAGAATACCTCAAAAAGATATTTGAAAAATGTAGACTTTATAGGATTTGCTTAAATCCTGAAAAGTGCAAGGAAAAATTCTTGGACATATAGTGTCAAAAAATGGCATAGCTACTGATATGGATAAAATTCATGTTATTACTGATTTGCCTAGACCAACAACAGTCAAGGAGGCTCAATCCTTCATGGGACATAGTGGATATTACAAACGTTTCATTTACATGTACGCTATAATTGCAAAACCCATGTATAGCTTGATTACACACTTTGAATGGATTGATGAATGTGAAGAATCCTTAATGAAGTTTAAGCAAGCATCACTTTAGCTCCAATATTGAAAGCACCAGATTGGAATAAGACATTCTACATACATATAGATGCTTCCAATTTTGCCATCGGATGTATACTAGCTCAACCAAGAGACGGGAAAATTGATTTTCCTATTCCTTATGCTATCCAACAATTGAACATGGAGGAAAAGAATTATACCACCACCAAAAGGGAAGGACTAGGAATGATCTATGTCGTAAAACAGTATAGACATTACCTATTAGGAAACAAATTTTATTCTTTGTGGACCACCAAGCTTTATTGTACTTGGTCAACAAGCCATGCAACACAGAAAGAATAGTGAGATGGTTCATCATTCTTCTAGAATTTGATTTTACTATAGTTGTGAAAAAGGGTACCACTCATCAAAGAGCAAATCATTTGTCTAGGATTGTTTCATGGGAACCACCTAAAGGAGTAGATGATGATCTACTAGATGCATATTTGTTCTCCGTTGAAATGATACCTCGATGGTCGGAAAACATGGTATCATTGATGACCATAGCTCAAGTGGATTTGCAAATACCACTTTCTATTACAATCGGATTAATTGAGCAATCGACTATGTATCAGTTACTAGCTGAAACGTTATTCAAAAGAAATAAAGATGGAATATTGCTTTTATGCATTAATCTTGAGGAGAAAACCCAATACCCAAGTCAAACACATATTACCATAGTAGGACTTCACTTTGCGAAAGACCAAAATATGCAACAAATCTTGAGACTTGGAGTATTTTGGCCAACTATGAGGAGTGATTTTTATTCTTTTGTGAAAAAATTTTCTCAATGTCAGAAACAAACACCCATATCTCATGTGCCAGTGTTCCAAATATCACTTGTTTCTAAGTGGAGTAACTATCTAGTTACTTTCTTATCAAGTCGAACATTTCCTGAGGATATGAGTAAACACTGTCAAAGAGCAATTGAAATTGAAGCAAGAGACTATGCTCTTATTGGAAACCAATTCTATTGGAGAGGTCAGGATTAACACTTGCATATCTGTGCAAATGAAAACAAATACATTCCTATTATAGAACAAGCATATGCTGGATTAGCTGGAGGTCACTTTTCTAGTGAGACCACCGCAAGAGAAATCTTAATGGCAGGTACATGGTGGCCAACACTCTTTGTAGATGCCAAGGAGTATGTTTGGAGGTGTGATGCTTCTCAACAAGCAAAAATTCCAACCCGTGTAGATAGCATGCCCTTGAGACCAATGATGGGGGCTAGAGCTTTCACAAAATGGGGTATAGATTTTGTTGGGCCAATACAGCCACTTGCTTATAGAACCCAAGCTCAATATATCATTATAGCTACAGACTATTTGACCAAGTGGGTCGAAGCTACAACAACTCAAAAGAATGATGCGAGAACAACCGCCGCATTCTTATATGAGTATGTGTTCACAAGATATAGACTGCCAATAGAAATAGTCAGTGATAGGGGAACTCATTTTCTTAATGAGGTAATTGAGTATCTCCTTAATGAATTTATGGTGATCCATATCAAATCAGCTCCCTATAACCCACAAGCAAATGGACAAGCTCAGCATACGAATAAAATTCTTAGCTCGGTATTTACAAAAGTGGTTAGTTCAAGAAGGATAGATTGGGAAATGAATCTCCATGTAGCTCTATGGGCTTATAGAGTTTCAATAAAAATAGCTTTAAACGCTACACCTTTTAACCTTGTTTATGGTCTTGATGCCATACTGCCAATAGAATTTTCTATTGCCGACACTAAGGGTAGCTAAGGATCTTGAGTGGACTAGACATGAATTGTCAGAAAGACTTGAAGATTTAGAAAAGCTAGATGACCAAACGTTAACTGTTGTAGCTCACATATATGCACAAAAGTAGAAATAAAAACAGTTTTTTGATTCCCATCTTACAAAATCCTTCAAAAAAGGGGACTTAGTTTTAGTCTATTCCCTTAAGCAACACATTTCCAAGTTTAAGAAAAAGGAAAACGGACCGTTTGTCATTAAAGATGTATCTCCAAGTGGAGCAGTTAAGTTGTCCACCCTAGATGGTGAACCAATGACTAATTGGATTAGTGGATGTCGTTTAAAGAAGTACAATTTACCACTAACCAATGAATTGCTAGAAAGGATGCATGCAGCTAAGCAAAGAAAGATAAAACGATAGCAGGTTATTGATGAAGCCCAAGAGGAAGCTCGGCTTTGAGTACTCACAAGGAAAGCTGCTCTCAAGAATCAACAAATACCTATTCCCATCAACACTATGGAATTAGATGACCGACAATGGGAATTACAGAAAAATGTCGTGTCAACAGATGATGAATGGTTAGATGGAATGCACCTTTGCATCAAAGTACATCTAAACAATCATTGCACAAATGCATTGGTCAACACAGGAGCTCGAGTAAATGCAGTCAGTTATTCCACATACAAGAAATCAACAAGTCAGTCTTTGACAACAGGAATAACGACTATCAAAGGATGCAACAAGAACCCAATACCAACATTGGGAGTAGTCAACTTAAATGTGATAGTGCATGGATGTTCATGTCCTGATCAATTTATATGCTTACCAGATAAACACATGAATGAGACAATGATTCTTGGAATCCCATGGATGTGGACATACAAGGCAATACCAGATTGGGATACCAATCATCTTAAGCTATCACCTAAAGGTGGACAACTCATTGTTCCAATTGCACCAAACAAAGAGGAATGGAAAAGAGGTTACTAGCAGAGAAAACCACAAAGCAATCAATCTTCTCCAACCTATCGACAAGAAAATGCTCAAGTAGCATGCAAGGAGTCACGCAAATTTGGGTACCAAAAGCACAGCTTAAGGACAAGCCGATTCAAATTTGGGTGCCTAAAACATCATCTACTGTACCGGAAATGGTTCCAAGGTTCAAAACACAGAGAGGAGCATCTCCAAGCAAGCAACCTAACATGAAATGGATTTGGAGGAAAAAGAAGCACTTCTCTTCTTCGCAACCTGTAAAAACGATTAAGCAATGGAGGGTGAAGTCTCAGAAGACTCAACCACACCATTCTGACCAAGACAAACCAAGATATCAATGGTGGATAAAAGATCAACAATAATCATTATTGATACTAACAGCTAAGGAAATCATCATGCCAAAGCATCCTAACGGTACAATCAAGCAAAGAGCACACAAGCTACAAGATTTGCTCTTTGGACGAAAGCATCATAAAACCTCGACATCAGAAACCCTTGAGTTAATTACTCAAGACTTAACTCTTGCACAGCATAATGGTTTGAACTGCATTGATCTTCAAAGCATGGTAGATCCAACCAAGGCTATGCATAGACATGATTGTTCAACCCATGCACACAGTCATCCCGGAGTACGCCATCTAGGAGGGGTGGAAGGGAACTAAGTAATTAAGGACAGTGTTTGAAGAGAGAGGAAAACGTTTGATGTTAACGTGTGATTTTTTGTAAAATTACCTAGTAATTCCCTTATAAATCATCAACAGGGAAAGTTTAACTGATAACATCTTCTCGATGAGCGTAAATAGTGTATATAGTATGAGAAAATCATAAAAAATTAGTCTTTTTTGGTAATTTTTATCATTTTCTAAATATTGGGACTTAAAAATGGAGAAATCTAACAAAAAACAATAAAGTTGTGTTTTTCAATGGATTCTCTTAATTATTGAATTTTCACTTTGCTTTTTTAGCGCATTTTGTTATTTTCTTTGATTTTCTTAATAAACAGATCAAAAATTAATAATAAATAGCAAATGAGCTCAGATGGAAAAATTGAAGACACGCTGATGATTAGGAGGATAAGGCAGACAGACACAAAAAATTTCAATCAAATCAGCAGATGGAAGCGGGAAGCCTAAATTAGGCGGCCATATCTGGAATCCGATTGAGAAAATTTTTGAGTCTAAAATAGATTTCACGGACTAGTAGGACTAGCTGGAGAATTTGGGGAAAAATGGTTGGGGAAGTCTGAGTATAGATACCCAAGGTAGGCTAAAATCACCTCATTTCCACTTGTCTTCTTTGGAGAGAGAGCTTTTCGACCTTCTTTGCGCACATTTTCTGGAGTCCACAGTCGCCTGTTTACAGCGTCGTCTCACACTAGACATGAGGGTTAAGTTCTATACTTATCAATGATCCATTATGTATGGCCGATAGCTAGTCTGAACCCCAAGAAGAAACCCTAGAATCCGAGCAGTGCACGAAGACCTACGATAAAAAATTGACCATAGCGGCCTGTCAGCTCAACCAAATAAGACGAGACTTGAACTGTAGCATGCCCCTAGATGATAGAACACTTCTATATCAACAGTTGACCATTCGGCAAGGGTCGAGGAGGGTCCCAAGTAGAAAATCTAGGTTTTTGGCAGATGCTAGAATTGGATTCTGACTCCACAGACAGCTTATAGACTTGGTCTATACACAATGTATATGGTTGATTTCATAAAATCAATCAAGGCAGGCCCTCAAAAAGCAGAAAACCGCTCGAAGGCTACAAAGCGTCAAATTTGACATACAAAGTCAAACTGACGCCAAATGGGCAAAAATTGGATGAGTTGCTTCAGGACTATGTAGCGGACAAGTCCATAGCTTCAAAAGTGACTAACCAACTCTACAGGCCATGCAGTCACAAAAATCAATGATTTAGAGTCGACAAAGTACGAAGTGATGCCGGCAACACAAAACTTTACCAAATTCAATTTTAGGACTTGTTTTAGGTATATAGACTATGTTTAGATCGAAATTCTCAAGTTTTGCAAGAAAAGTTGACTCTTGTTAATAATTGTAATTATTTAATTTTGTAATATTTTGGCTTGAAAATGATGCCATCACTTTACCTATCACTTGTGCACACCTATTACATGTCACATTTCAAGTATGCGTCAAATTGATCAATGATTACTTGGAAAATTGCAAAAAAATGCAAAGAAGTCCTTTCAAACCAATTATGAGTTATCTGTCACATTTTTTGATCTAAATCACCTCAAATCTCATACACACAGTCTACATCATGCCTAGAACCAAGTTGCTTTAAAAAACATTTATTTTGATGAAAAAGTTAATAATCACAATTATTTACTTTTTGGCCAAGAAGGGGGGAAATTGCAACTTTGAGTTCATGGGACCAAAGCACATAATGTCCTAAGCCCACTAACCAAGTATAAACAAATTTGGAGCTCAAAATCTCAAAATTCCTTTATATCTATTGTTTCATAGACTGAAAGACTAAATTTGGTACCATTCTCACCCTGTGCACTCAAATGAGCCCACACTTTACTCAGAGTATCTATTTGATATCTACTTCAAGCCTATAATGACAAAATTGCAAAAAGTTGAAAAAATTCATAAGCTGTAAATAATCGAGATTATTTACTTTGGTTGCAAATTTTTGCTTGGACTTCATGATTTTGATCTTTACATGTTTTTATGCATCTATACATGTTCAAAAATTGATTTGAAGCAAATTGGACTCAATTTGTCAGCAATACAAACTAAAGGGCATTTCAAAGTGAATTTGCAAAAATTTTCTAACTTTGGCACTCTACTCACTGAACAGGAGCCATGCAAGATATTGAAAAGGCAAAGAAGAGGGTCTCTCTGAAGGGGATCGGGGAGCACCACAGACGGAGAGTGAGAGAGAGAGAAGGAGACAGACACGATGTGGGTGGGGAGACTCAAAAGAGTGAGCAGCCCCCTATACACTTATGCTATGTATAAGGTATACAAGTCAGTGGGGGCCCAGACTCTGGGCGGCCGGGCAAGGCACAGACGCCTATACCCCAACAACCTCCCACTTAAAGGCGACTGTGCCTTTAAGCAAGAGAACCTAGTCTAAAGACTACAAAAGGCGAGAGAAAACCGCTCTCAATCGATGTCCACTGGCTGGCTGTGATCGTGTGCATCCGGCTGTCCTGCTCCCGTGTAAGTCCATACACCACCAGACGTACCACACACGTACTGCAAGTATGTACGCAATACCTGCATATCTCCCTCGTGCACTATGCCATCATCAGTCAACAAACGAGTGACAACCCCAACTGCAAATGCTCCCACTGCAGCTGCGATATCCGGTCTCAAGATCAACATCTCATACATGAGACCATCGAATGCCGATGCAATGCTAGCGGGCCCTGCTAGCTCTACGGAGCATGCATCAACATATATATCCCTGGCAATAGGCATCTCTGACTGACAAGGCGTGTCAGTCACATGCATCTCCTGACTGTCTGGAAAAGACGCATCAACCTGTCGTGCAACCTCAGAGCAAACCAGTTGCTCTAGATGTCTGCTGGAAGACATATCCTGCACAACTATATCCCCATGCTCACTGTCGATCATAGAAAGGAATGACTGCATAATCGCTGACATCTCAGTCTCCTCTGCAATCATCCACAGTAAACATGACCACTCAATCTGTTGTGACTCACTAGAGCTCTCATGCTCTAACTCCGTATGCATAGACTCTTGCACAACATCCTCCTGTCGTGACTCACTAGAGAAAGACCGCTCTACCTGTCTATCCTGCATAGAAGTATCTCGCACAACTGACTCTCTGCTTTGCTCAGTCACTAGCAAAGCATGCATGTCTGACTCTGTCACCTCTCTATGTGACTGCTCAAGTCGTGCCCCAACTGTGTGCACAACGAGCTCACTACTCTGCACTCCATGCAAAGTACCCTGCAATCCATGAGCAAAAGAGACTCGCCTGCTCTCTCGCTCTCTACCTGGTTGCATGATCACAGAGACAACACCGTCTCTCGCGTGATCCACATGCAATGGGTAACCTGTACCACTCCTGGCACCTCTCGCAATCACTAGCGAACCCAAATGCATCACAAAATCTCGCTCTCGTAGCGAAATCTGACATCCACTATCCCGTAACTGTCTGACTGAGATCAAATCCCGTCTCAGATCTGGCACATAACGCACATGACGCAGGGTAAATCTCATACCACTGGGCAAGGACAAACATATGTCTCCTGCACCTTCAATGTCATACACAACACCATCAGCCATGTGCACACAACCAAGTCTCCCACTAGAAAACGTGCTAAACCACTCACGATGCGACGTGACATGGAAAGTAGCATCTGAATCTAGTAACCAATGTGAAGACAATGTGCAATCCGATATGCAATCCGTAGACATAAGATCTTCTGAAGACAAGCTAGATGTAAATGTGACATCGCCGTCACAAGCATACTCAGTAACCACCGTACTGATCTCACTAGCATCTGTCATGCCCAAATCTGCATCACGCATCTGTCGCCTCCGTTGTCTCAAACGCCTGAAACATCGACACCTAATGTGCCCTCTATGTCCACAATGCCAACATCTCAAGTCTCTATGCCGTCGAGACTTGCGTGTGGGACCAATCTCTCCCATGGACATAGAAGTGGGACTAGACTCCCCTGTAGACATGGATGTCGCATACATAGCATGTAAACTCTGCCATAAAGCATGAGTTGTAGTCTCCCTTGAGACCTGCCAGTAAATAGACTCAACCAGATGCAAACGAATCGTAGACATTGCTAACTCATCAAGATCCTGCCAATCATCATCACGCATAGACTTGGGCTTCGCCGATAAACCACGCAAGGGTTTATCCTGCCCCAAATCCGCCAATGCAACAAGCATATGCTCCTTCCAAGAAACAAAATCTGCACCATCAAACTGTTTGAGACCATAACGTTGGAAGTCAAATGAAAAATCAGCCATAATGCTCGCAAAAGAGCAACCAACAATGAGTAGCAAATGTCAACCAAATCAGCCCTAAACTGGCTCAAATCGCATCAACAAAAGTCTGCAAATATGGCTACAAATCAGCCCCAAAATTCAGCTCTTAAACAGCTGCATAAACAAGTCACAAACGTGTCCCAGATCAGCCAACAACTGAGCCATACATGGACACCTGCAAAGAGGAAACAATGGCTGAAAATTCAGCGCCAAAATAAGTCCTCAAACCTGCCTGTAAACTTGTAAACCTGTAGCTGAAACCTGCTGAAAAACCTCAAGCCATTAGTGCTCGAATCCGGCTACCTAGCTCGTAGCCACACAAGCATACATCACAATACTCACTCCTGTGAGTGTGCTAAGATAACTGTACGCCTGTCAAACCCGTGAGCTAATCACCAAGCCCACACTGTGCGGTATCGATGCATACACACGCACAAATCTCCCACCTGCAGAGAACACTGCACGCAAATGCTGAGTGCAACCCGCAATCTCTACCTAGATCGCATAAATGATACGCATAAAACTCCTGGGAAAATTTCGCCAGAGTTTCGTCAGTAAAACGGCCACAAAATCAGTAACCAAACTGACTGCACGCTCAAAATCATGAGCAACCAAAGCGCATCAAACCGCACTCCAAATGCATGTACGAATCTCCACACTTTGCATACATCATTGCAAACACCTGCAAATCTAGTACACAAATATCTGCTCTACCTGTGACTTCCCAAAAATATGCTCAAGGCATACATTGCCGAGCTCAAAATGCAATCACATTAGTGTCCCTGAGCATCAAACCACATAAGGCATACATCGTATCCTCCCACCTGTGAGGAAACTTGCAGCAAATATCACTCTCACATCTGAGAGCAAGCCATGTGTGAAATCCTCGACACACAATAAACAACTGCTGCTGCAGAAAATTCAGCGTTCAGAATTTTAAAATTCTGATATGACGAGCGCGTCCGGAGCATGCCAAAACCCCAAGGTAGACTCCTGGATCCCATGTATCCGAGTCCGAGTGTCCAAAATATGCCAAAAACACTGTTTTCGGCCCAAAAACGCAGCAAAAACTTGCTGCTGCTGCAGAAATTTCAGAGGTCAAAATCAGCTCAAATGGACATCACCATTGCGTCCGGAGCGTGCCAAAACCCCAGGTTACACCTTAACCTTGCATAAATCGCATTCCGTATGCAAAAGTTATGCAAAAAACACTGTTTTTGGGGCCCGAAAAATGACCTGCGGAAATGAAAATCTACATTCTTCCTGCAAGTATGGCTGCAAATAACCATACACACTTGCAATACACTCTTCCCTCAAGCTTGGGAATTCCCCTCAAGCTTCCATGAGCACAGATCTGGTGTTTGCTCACCGATCTCAAGCTTCCACCGAAAGCGAGCTCACCATAGCCGAAAGCTTACTTCTCTGTAGCACTCCATCTGTCACGAAGCCAAAGCTCTGATACCAATTGAAGGGGATCGGGGAGCACCACAGACGGAGAGTGAGAGAGAGAGAGAAGGAGACAGACACGATGTGGGTGGGGAGACTCAAAAGAGTGAGCAGCCCCCTATACACTTATGCTATGTATAAGGTATACAAGTCAGTGGGCGCCCAGACTCTGGGCGGCCGGGCAAGGCACAGACGCCTATACCCCAACACTCTCAAAAGGAGAAGCTGCAAGAGCAACATATCTATCCAGGGAACAACTTGAAGAAAACAACACCACAATGTTTACAGGTAGATTTAAAAGTGAAGAAGGACATTAGGTAGAACTACAGCTTCGGCCAAAAGGGGTCTATGATGTCACGACAAAGCCTAAAATGAAAGAAGCTAACAGAAGGCTTGGACTCAGAGAATTCTACGACCACGAGCCATGATAGATTTTCAGAAATCCTATGAGCCCATGTCCACAATCAAGGAAGATGGAACAGCCTAGATTACTGACTAGCAAGGGCAAAAAGTAGAAGTGGTAATTACAAAATAAATAGTGGCTAAAGCGCTCAAGTTTCCGATAGAAGGGATGACGATGAGAGCTAGAGATAGAAAGACAGCAGGTGCCTTCACCAAGGAAACCCTACGACAACCTTTGTTGATCTCATCCAGAAGCAAGTGGAAGAACCAGCATGGTTATATCACCAACACTTCCACTTTCTCGCAAAGAGACCACCAAGATACACAACACCCAATCATGTAGTTGTGACTACATTTACACAAGTGTTAAAGTCGACAACCAGGCAACACATCGATCACGCACAGTATGTGCTATCCACACTGATATTCACCATGGAGTACAAACCAGACAATAAGTTTGTGGTTGAGGCAATTAGTCTAGAAAACAACTTTATAGATGTGTCAAAAACATTGTTCAGTATGTTGCTTCCTCAAATGAAGAACTCTCATACACAAATTAATCTCACCTCCATATTATTCAATAGTGTCATCATTCCAACTACCAAAGTGAAAACCCAAAATTTGTTTAAAGCATGGTATGTGTGGCTATTTTTATACTAGGCAACATGCATTCCAATACATGTTAATGTGGGACGGGTATCTAACCTGCAAGGGTGTCTAACCTCACTCCTATCTTATTGCAGACATAGCAAGAACCACGAATATAATTGTCAATCCATGGGATGAAACTGGCTCAACTAGTGCATAGAGGCTACAAGAGGTTGTCAATCTCTTGAAAAACAACAAACAACTCACATCTAACTTAGGCTACACTCAAATGACAGAAATCACCAAAAGCCAATCGCTCATCGGCAAACAAATCACATCCGTTACAGCATCAAATGGCATCTAAACGTTATGAAACTTCTAGGACATGTGTATAAGACCTAAGCATGCTTATGGTCTCAAATCTCACTTTAGGTCAAGTGCAAAAATTGCGATTATTAACACTAGTGGATTTTTGGCGTAGTCATTTTTGACCCAGAATGCATCTAAATGCTTAGCAATGATGCCCCAATATCCCGGCTATACTTAGTTTTTGATTTAGAAGCTTAAATTCCTACTTATGATGAAATTAGACCACGGGTCAACGATGCCAAAAACTACAAAATATTGTGAAATTATTACATCAATGCGTAGAGCTCTTACCTGCGGTTGCAATGCAACAGACGCTACTGTAATGTGACAACCAAGAGGAGAGTAGGAAGCGCGAGAAGGAGAGAAGTGAGCGTCGTTAGCTCACGCTGTGTTTCTATTATCCAAAAACTTGTGAAAAATTTACAAAAAAATTGGCTTTTATACGTTAGCCAAGGTTTTTGGTGGTCAAAACTAATAATTTGGGAGCTCTAACTAAAGACAGGTGGATACAATCTGGAAGCTTGTAGCCCTGGCTCATCAATTATAATATTTATCTGGAAAGTAGGAGTTACAATATTCCCGATCATCAAATGAAAAATATTTTTACAATGAGAGCTCCGAAAAATGGTATCCGGGTTAGCTTGCTGCTAACATTCCCCCCCTCCTTGCATGTGTCATCCCTTGATATGGCTTTACGGACTGAATTAATCTTCGGGTTGACGGCTGATGAGGCGGTCTTTCAGTGCATATGTAAAGCTTTCTCATATCTCATCTTTCTTTCTTTGTTTGGAACCTGTAAGAACTGCATGGTAATTCTGTTTTTGAGCTCAATGGTTGAGTAGCCAACAAATCTGGAGGTTAGGTTGTTGATCACTGGCCCAAAAATCTTCGTTCGCCAAGTGAAGAACTCTGTATAGAAGGCTTCCTCAAACGCCAACATATTGCTAGATGGCAAGAACATGCATCATGTGTAAAAGCCATAAAGGAATTCTTCGGAAGGCTGTCCGTTGAGGTCATAGCAAAGACCCTTATTGCCCTCAAGGAATGACATCCATGGTGCTCATGCTTGCTCTGGCTCGTGAAAAGTTTCAATGCATGTGAGCAGCATTCGGAAAATTTTGTAGAGCATAGCACAGGAGAGATCAGGGAGGCTTTTGAAGAATGTCATGGAGCCCGTTAGGGTTTTCACCATGTATTCATATGTCGGTGTTCCCTTTTTTGGAGCTAGCAATCTTGGATAATTTAGCCATGTAGGCCGCTTCTTGGTCATTGCTTCATGTGCTTGCCATGTCCTTACCCTTGGTATAGGACAAAAGGTCGGGTCTTTCTGAAGTGTTGGAGGTGCTCTTGTGAACAGAATCAAATATCTGGGATTCTTGTTTAGCCAGCTGTTTCTCCACTTGGGGTGGCCTTCCTTTGCGCCTTCTTATTGCATATCTTTGTATAATCTTTCTTTGACTTGTAAAAGTTCTACCTTGATCAAAGGATATGGCAAGGATTGTTGATGCCATTGTGCATTGATTTGGTTGGGAGTGAGTTGAGTAACATTGATTGAATGGAGAACTCTCAACTCCCAATCTATCGCTGCTTTCAATTGTTCATCTATCTCTTGAGCAACCTACTCCTTGAGTGCATCTTCTTCAGCTTTAGACATCTGGACCATTGGCACTTGCTCAGCATCTGTTAGTGGTACCTAGAAATCTTCCTGTCCTCCTAGCCCTTGTGCCAGCTGTGTTTCCATCTCAGCAAAAGAAACTCAGGGAATTTCAATGCTTGGTTGCTCTGAGGTACCCGCTTCTTCTTGCATCTCTGGTTGTCCCTCTCGCAGCAGCTGATTGACTCGCTTGAGCTCTACTATCTCCTTGAGCAGTTGTTCTTCTCGTTGTACCCACATCAATGCAAGGTCTCTTTGTTGTGACTGTTCTAGCTTTAGCTCGAGTTCAAGATCTTTATTCTTTTTTTCCAAAGCCTTATATACTTCATCGGTACCTTTGATTGAAGCAACTGCGGGAGTTTCCCTTATCTGTCTCAAGAAAGCTGCCTGATCGTTGATCCTTTGCTCTGAGTACTACAGTGAAGTGTTTTCTACGTCAAGCTGCACTTGGATATTTTGTACTGACAGAGTTGTAGTAAAGAGTTCATTGGTAACCTCTGTCAGTTGTTTGTCTTTGGTCTTGCAGGCATCTGATAACTTCGCCCAATTCTTTTATTTCCTTTTGTTGCTTCTCTTTGGCCAGCTTGTGTTGTTCAGTTTCTGCTCTTAGCTCTTGAATTTGTCTTTGCAGATCTGTGATGACATTCATCCTGTCCTCTAGCTATCCTTGGAGAGCGTCGATAACCATATCCAACTCTCTAGCCTTAGCACTGCGAGTAAGTGCTGCTATTCGCATTTTCTCTGTCATCTCCTGCATCTGTTTGGCATATTCGTTTACTTATAGAATAATTTCATCATTTGTCTGCCAATCTTCAAGCTCTGTAGACTGTCTAGATGTTTCATCCGTTTCTGTGTGTTCCTTGGGTTGTTCTGTAGGTTGCTTGTGGTGTGACGGGGGTTCTACCTCTCCTTGAGTCTGTGTGGTTGCCTCGGCTGCTTTGTCTTCCTGAGGCTTCGTGGATGCCTTGGTCGTTTCCTGTTGGGTGGTTGTAGAAGGTGTGGTTTTTGTTTCTATTGCCTTGGGTTGCTCAAAATTTGTTGTCTCCTCTGGTACAGGCTCCTTCTCTTTGGATTGCTCTTCCTCAACGGGTCTAACTGTTGGTGAAGGTGGAGGGCTTGGCATAGGTTGGTCTTCTTGTTCCGTATATGGTGATGATGGTCTAGGAGACATCTTACCTTGTTCATGTTGGCTTTACTTTATTGGGCCACTTCAGCTTGTCTCTGCTGCAAATGTGACTACATGGCCTGTGGAGTTGGTTAGTCATTTTTGAAGCTATGGACTTGTCCGCTACATAGTCTGGAAGCTACTCATCCAATTTTGGCCCATTTGGAGTCAGTTTGACTTCGTATGTCAAATTTGACGCTTTGTAGCCTTCGAACTATTTTCTGCTTTTCAAGAGGTTGCCTTGATTGTTTTTATGAAACCAACCATACACATTGTGTACAGACCCAGTCTATAAGCTGTCTGTGGAGTCAGAATCCAATTCTGGCATCTGGCAAAAACCTAGCTCTTCTACTTGGGACCCCCTCGACCCCTGCCGAATGGTCAACTGTTGATATAGAAGTCTTTTATTATATAGGGGCATGCTATAGTTCAAGTTTCGTCCGCTATGGTCAATTTTTGGTCGTAGGACTTTGTGCACTGCTCGGATTCTAGGGTTTTTTCATGGGGTTTAGACTAGCTACCGGCCGTACAAAATGGATCATTGATAAGTATAGAGCTCACCCCTCATGTCTTGTGTGAGATGGCGCTGTAAACGGGCGAATGTGGACTCCGGAGATCGCGAGGTAGAAAGCTCTCTCTCCAAGGGCGACAAGTGAAAATAAGGTGATTTTAGACTACCCTAGATATCTATACACGGACTTCCCGAACCATTTTTCCCCAAATTCCCCTGTTAGTCCTACTAGGCCGTGAAATCTATATTAGACTCAAAAAATTTCCCAATCGGATTCCTGTAGCTCATTTTGCAAGAATTTTGCAAAAGTAGGCCTTGGCCGCGTAATTTAGGCTTCCCGCTTCCATCTGCCGATTTGATTGATTTTTTTTTTGCCTGTTTGCCTTGTCCTTCTGCTCATCAACATATCTTTAGTTTTTCCATCCGAGATCATTTCCTATTTATTATTAATTTTTGACATGTTTATTAAAAAAATCAAAGAAAATAACAAAATACGCTAAAAAAGCAAAGTGAAAATCCAATAATAAAATAAATCCATTAAAAAACACACTTTTATTGTTTTTTGTTGGATTTCTCCATTTTTAAGTCCTAATATCAAGAAAAATGATGACAAATAACCTAAAAAGACTTTTTTTTTAATGATTTTCTCATAGTATATACACTATTTACACTCATTGGGAAAATGTTATCAGTTAAATTTTCCCTGTGGATGATTTGTAAGGGCATTATCAGGTAATTTTGCAAAAAATCACACATTAACATCAAACTTTTCCCTCCCTCTTCAAACATTGCACTTAATTACTTAGTTCCCTTCCACCCCTCCTAGATGGCGTACTCTGGGACGACTCTGTGCATTGGTTGAACAACTGTGTCTATGCATAGCCTTGGTTGGCTCTACCATGCTTTGAAAATCAATGCAATTCAAACCATCATGTTGTGCAAGAGTTGGATCTTGAGCAATTAACTCAAAGGTTTCTGATGACGAGGTTTTCTTTTGTCATCTTCCAAAGAGCAAATCTTGTAACTTGTGTGCTCTTTGTTTGATTGTACCGCATTAGTACCACCATCACACTGCTTAAACTGTATACCCAAGTAATGATGCAACAGCCCCAAATCCTTCATCTTGAAAGTAGCATTCAAATCAGCCTTGAATTCAGCAATATGTCTCTCATTTGGTCCAGTGATCAGCAAATCATCGACATAAAGAACCACAATGAGAAGTACATCACCCTCACGCTTTACATACAATGTGCTTTCTGTTGGACTGTTACAAAAGCCTCGTTTAACCAAATGAGTGTCATCTTTCTCATACCAAGCACGAGGAGGTTGCTTCAACCCATACAGCCTTCTTACATCTGCACACTTTGTCCTCTTGTCCTTTTATGACAAAACCGCGAGGCTGCGTTACATAAACTTCCTCAAATATGTCACCATTCAAGAAAGCAGTAACAATGTCTGATTGATGTACATCCCAACCAAAATGAGCTGCCAATGCACATAGAAAACGCACAGTAGTCATACGACAAGTGGGAGCAAAAGTCTCTTCATAATATATGCCTTTTTGCAGTGCATAACCCTTTGCAACAAGTCGAGCCTTATGGCAATCAATCTCACCATCCGGCATGCGTTTCAAATTGTAAACCCACTTCGTACCAATGGCCTTTTTTCCAGGAGGCAAATCACATAAATTCCATGTGTCATTTTCTATAAGTGCATCATATTTTGATTGCATGGCAGCCATCCAATTTTTTGAATTTTGTGCTTCATCAAAAGACAGAGGCTCCTCAACCTCATGTAAGCTAGACACAGCCAAAGCATAACAATCTGATGCATAAGATGTATGGCAAGAGCCTGAACGAGTACGAATAGACAAAGGTGTATCCAATTTACTGTCACGCAAAGTGTGCACCAGCCATTTTGGCATACCTCTAGCCTGCTCATTTTCAGCCATTTCCTCATCAAGTGAATCATGTACATCTGCATCAGTAACAGGCTGATCTGTAACATATTCAAAAACCCCCACAGGCTGTACATTTGCCTCATTGGAACTTACATTTGTATTTCCACCACTGAAAAGAGGCAACAAAGTGTCATAAATGTCCTGTGAGCATACATTACTGTCTCTAGTACATGACAGCAAGGGCTGAACAGAAGCTTCCACAAACACTATAGCACTATAACCAACAAAAATACATTTGACAGCCTTATCATCCAATTTTTTGCGCTGTGTTTGTGGCACCAAAGCATATGCCAAACAGCCAAAAACTCGCATGTGCTCAATAGAAGGCTTTCTATCATGCCATGCTTCATATGGAGTAATAGACTGCAAAGCTTTTGTAGGACACCTGTTTAGTACATAAGTGGCACACATGATGGCCTCAAGCCAAAAAGAATGCGGCAAAGCTTGACTTTTGACCATACATCGTGCCATTTCCGTCAGTGACCTATTTTTCCTCTCAACAACACCATTTTGTTGAGGTGTATAAGGCACTGTACATTGGTCTTTTATCCCATGACTAGCCAGAAATGCATTAAATTCATGAGACATATACTCCCCCCCTTGATCGGAACGGAGGGTGCCCATAGTACATTTTGAGACATTTTCGGCCATAGCTAGAATTGTTTGAAGCACATAAAAACTTTGGACTTCACTTTAAGCGGAAATACCCATGCATGCCTGGAGTAATCATCAATGAAAGTCACGAAGTACAGGTAATTGCCCAAGGACGGAGTTTGCATGGGCCCACAAACATCACTATGCACAAGCTGCAACCTGCATGTGGCCCGAACTGAACCATCCTTCAAAAACTTAGAACGCTGCATCTTGCCCAAAATACAGCCTTCACAAACATGTTTGACAGGTGCTTCAAGAGGCGGCAAAGAAGCAACCATATCAAATTTCTGCAAACGCAGCAAACTTGCGAAATTCAGATGACCAAAACGTGCATGCCAAAGTTTTGCATCTGAAATAGCCCTTGAATCTGCAACAGCATTTGCAAAATTTTGTCCACACTTGTCATACAAAGTGAGCTTATACAGCCCACGGCACAAAAGGTCAGATGCAACAATTTCATCACCAAAACTGAGATCATGAACTGTACATATGTCATCCACAAATTTGACTACAAGTCCAAGTCTAGCAAGTGCGGATATAGACAAGAGATTCTTCTTGATCCAAGGTCCAAAAAGTGCATCAACAAGTGTGAATGAACTGCCATTTGCAGTAGTAAGCACAATCTTGCCAACTCCCTGAACCAGATAAGAGGCATTGTTGGCACAAGTGACCGAATTCCCATGAGGGACAGACTCGAGAGAGGTGAATAATTCACGATGTGAGGTAATGTGCTTTGTAGCACCACTGTTGTAGCACCACTGTCGAAATACCACACATGTGAATCTGCAGCAATTGACAAGCATGCATCATGGACAGCAGGATTGTAAGTGCACTCTGCACTAAAAGCCCATTCTGCATCAACATCAACATTACAGTCTCCTTTTACAGAAGACTCAACAATGGCTACATTTGTAGTAGAACGAGCATTTGCAGTGGAACCACCCTCTTTATTCTTCGCCTCTTTGGCCTTCAACTTGGGACACAACTTGATCAAGTGATCATTAGCTTTACAATAATGGCAACGCATCTTCTTTTTGCCCTTATCACTAGAATTGCCAGAAAAACTGCTGCCAGTAGAAGCATTAGGAACAAAAGTTTTGCCACTCGCAGCAGAACCATAAGAAGTGGCTGCATTACTGTTACCACCCTTTCTTTGAGAAGCAATAAAAGCCTGTTCAACTGCACGTTTCCTAGTCCTGTTTTTTCTGGAAAGTGATTCTTGCAATAGCAATGTGCATAATGCATCAAACTTGACAAATTCTGGATTTCCTTGGGTCATAAGTCTCCAAGTACTAGCAAAAGTCTGGTAAGAATCTAGTAAGGCATCAAGAACAGTCTGCACAAGGGAACTGTCTGAAATGACTTCACCTACGGAAATCAGTTGCTCATTGATATCCTTGACACTAGCAAGGAAAGTGTCCATATCATCTTCCTCATGCATAATTTTCGACTCCAGCTCTTTACGCAGCAAAGCAATTTTAGCCTCATTGCGACTTGCATAAAGACTTGCTAGAATATCCCAAGCCTGTTTTGCAGATTTTGTTGAACGAATGTGAGGAACAATGGTGCGCTTCACATACAACGCAATCAATGCATGAGCCTGCGCATCCTTTACATCCCAACGAGCTTGTTCTGCCGTAGGCAAAACAACTTCAATAGAACCAATCCTTGCAACAAGACCTGCAACATCCTCAACATTGCCTACATCCTCAAAACCAAGATGTACATCAATGCCCTGCACAATGTTCCAGACGCCCTTTGACACAAGATCATGTTGCATCATATAAGACCACATAGGGTAGTTGTCACCATCCAACCTGTCCTCAGCAACAAACATCTTGAACACATCTGTGTTGTTGTTGTCAGCCATGGTAAGTGTTGCACCTAATGTGAAAATTGCCCGAAAATAGGAGAAACGGAGCGGGAACAACACTTGATATAGAGCACAAACCATAGAAGACTATAAGGCACCTGTTATGTAGAAAATGGCACTGACAAAAATTCTGCACAAAATGACGAAATTGCATGTGCAGACCTACTTGTAGTGGAAACAGATGCCGAATGAGCCCGAATTAAAAATCTGAGCAGACCTCATTGAAATCGGAGAAAGTGAACAGGCATGTGATGGAGCAGCTAGCGACTAAGCCCGAGAGGACGTAACCTGCTATGATACCAATTGTTGGAATTAGGGTTGCAGAGAGACACACACAGCTTGGAGAAGACGAAGGAAGCTCAAGGCACACAATAGAGAGTGTGTTACTTAGTGTGCAATGGAAAGATAGATAGCCCTAGAGTGATGGGCGTATATACAATGCTCGGGGGAAAAGACCTCCTAAAGAGGGAAAAAATGCCCCGGCGGTCCTAGTGTGTTGACACACATCACTACCACATGTATATGGTAACACTTTTGGTACCCAAATTTGCATGATTCGTTGCATGCTACTTGTAGCATTTGCTTTTCGATAGGATGGAGAAGATTGATTGCTTTGTGGTTCGTTCTGCTGGTAACGTCCTTTCCATTCCTCTTTGCTTGGTGCAATTGGAACAATGAGTTTTTCGTCTTTAGGTGATAGCTTAAGCTGATTGGTATCCCAATTTTGTATTGCCTTGTACGTTCGCATCCATGAGATTCCAAGAATCATTGTTTCATTCATGTGTTCATGTGGCAAGCATACAAATTGATGAGGGCATGAACATCCATTTACTATCACATTTAAGTTGACTATTCCCAATGTCGGTGTTGGTTCTTGTTGCATCCTTTAATAGTCGCTATTCCTGCTATCAAAGATTGACTTGTTGCTTTCTTGAACGTGGAATAACTCACTACATTTACTCGAGCTCCTGTGTTGACCAATGCATTTGTGCTATGATTATTCGGTTGTACTTTGATGCGAAGGTCCATACCATCTAACCATTCATCATCTGTTGACACTGCATCTCTTTGTAATTTCCATTGTTGGTCATCTACTTCAAGAGTGTTGATGGGAATAGGTATGTGTTGATGCTTGAGAGCATCTTGCCTTTTGAGTACTCAAAGCCGAGCTTCTTTTTGGGCTTCATCAATAACCTGCTGTTGTTTTATCTTTCGTTGCTTTGCTGCATGCATCCTTTCTAGCAATTCATTGGTTAGTGGCAAATTGTACTTCTTTAAACAGCATCCACTAACCCAATTAGCCATTGGTTCACCATCTAGGGTGGACAACTTTACTAATCCACTTGGAGATACATCTTCAATGATAAACGGTCTGTTTTCCTTTTTCTTAAACTTGGAAATGTGTTGCTTAAGGGAATAGACTAAAACTAAGTCCCCTTTTTTGAAGATTTTGTTAATTAGATGTAAATCAAAAAACTGTTTTTGTTTTCGCTTCTGTGCATAGATGTGAGCTACATCTGTTAGCCTTTGCTCATCAAGCTTTTCTAAATCTTCAAGCCTCTCTAACAATTCATGTCCAGTCCATTCAAGATCCTTTGCTACCCTTAGTGTCGGCAATAGAAATAGTGCTTGTTCATCCATGACTCCCTCTAGATGCATGTACTTTACAGGCACTACATTATCCCAGATATGGAGGTTGTTGACCCAACACAAGCTAAGGTCTTTCCATACCCATCACTGGTCTTTGAGCTGGGGCTATATTAGGTTGATATATGTACATGGGTTATCCTTGCGGTCTCATAGGCACGTATTGAACATTCCCAACATACTTCAGTCGGTAATAACACTCATTGGTCTCATGGTTGGTCCATTTACCCTCGATTGACCACCATTCTGCGTCCTAATTGGTTGTCCTTGTTAAGGTATCCCTTGTCCTGGCCCCCTCATAGGTGCTTTTTGCATGTTATTCATCCTGTCATTCATCCATTTGAGCATGTATTCTATGGCTGAAAGCGGTGCTGCAACAGCCGTTCCCACTTGTGCTGGTTTGGTGGATGTTGTTTTCTCGCTTTGGTTATCCTTAGAGACATCTTCTTCATTGAAAATATCATAATTGTCTCGTAAGTCAATAGCATCTAACACACACTCTTCTAGGGTCACATGCTTCTTGCTATACATTATAGCATGAAGTTCTTTGTTTAGCAGTCCCTCTAGAAACAATGATACTAGTCTTTCTTCTGCAGGTATCTCTAGCTCCGGGCATCTTGCAATGTATTGCTTCATTCTAGTTGCACAATCCGTAACAGAATCACCTTGTTTATGTTTGAAGCTATAGATTTGAGCTACCGTATTGTGTTTTTTTTTTTTCAAGAAAAAGATCCTTCTATTAGTTAAAGAAAGCTGCCCGTAGGGCTACAACCACCTCTGCAAGAGAGGGCTACAACAAACATGAAGGGGAGACTCTCCCAATGAAAAAAAACAACATATATACAATGAGGGTAAATCAAGGGATGGGAGGAGGGAAGAGCCACACAGGTGGTCGGTAGTGCCATATGAGCACACCCTGGACAATGGTATAGAAAGGTCCAGGGCGCCAGAGTCAAAGGAAAGCCTCTCGGCACTCCCGCATGTGGTCGGAGCTGCCCTGTAGTCCCTCAAGCTGTCCTCTGAGAGTATGGATCAGCTCTAGCCAAAAGTCACGAACAGTCTCTGCTGGAAGCACAGAGCGGGCCTCAAAGATGTGAAAACAACGGGCCCGCCAGATGAACCACAGTGTCAGGCCACTGATGAGCTCCCAACACTCCTCTCTCGCACTGCACCACTCCTGTGTAGTAAGCTCTGGAAGATAGCTCAAACTGAAGTGCCGGGCCCGTGAGAGTGGACCAAGTCGCTGCCCCCCAAGTGTACTGTCTAGCCGTGGAGAGAGTAGGCATCAGCCAAAGAACTCGTAGCCACACCTGTGGGCCGAAGGACAATCCCAAAGACAATGACACTGACTCTCCACCAATTGGTCACAGGCTGCACATGCGGCCGAGAGACCACTATGCACAAGCTAGCTCCCTACTACTGTAGCTCTGTGTGCAACCAGCCACTGAAACAATGTGACGCACCTCGGCTGTCTGGAGTCCCACAGACTCTGCCAAAAGGCTGCCAAGAACTCGACTGTGAGGCCCTCCTCCTGCCAATGACGTGCTGCAGCGGGGTGGGCCTCTCTCTCTGCTGCAAGTATATGACGTCCAAGCCAAATAGTGTACTGAAAGAAGGGGACTCCTGGGTGGTCTGCGGAAGAGAAGGGGTCCCTCCATAACCACTCACCAGGATCCCACTGTACACGTGCCAGTGGATAGCACTCCCAAGCCCATAGCCTCCAGTGTCCAGTCTCAAGAGCTGCTGGGTCAGGGTCTATGACGCAAGTCCTCCCACAGATGCCCACAACTCGGATCCTCTGAAAACAGCACTCCGCTACCTGCGGGGCCTCTACTGCAACTTGTTGTAATCGTCCCCCACCCTGAAGCTCAAAAAACAGGGCTGGGACAGTCTCTGAGCAGGCCCTGAGTGAAATGAGAACCTCCAATCGTGTGAAGGCTCCCATCCACTAGGGTGCTACTGGCTCGAGAGGCGTGAGCCACTCAGCTGGAACTGACTCTGAGATGTCCTGACACATGCTCTGCACCCCTCTCATGCCCTGTAGCAGCTGGAGACCCTGCACCTCCTCTGACAAACCTGTGAACTCTAGCCAGTCACCTAGAGAGCGCGTTGGACCTACCGCCATGGGACCCCAGGAAACATGAGGTCGACTACCAACCAAGTGGCCTCTCTGAGTGATAACCATGGGGTTCCAGAAAAGGGGTTGCCATAGGCTCTCCTCCGTGCACATTGGCTGTCGCTTCTCCAGGCCACACCGTAAAAGCTCCCAAGAACGAAGCAAACTCACAGCGAAGTGGTCCTCCAGTCTCCTGCTCAAACCAACTCGGCGCATCTCTGTAAAGATCCATCTCGTCGAAGGTTTCCAAGGGCCTCCTGACTGAGGCACCCTGGCATGAAGCCTCTGCAACAAAAATTCCTTCCAAGGCTCCTCACCTAGAAGGAGTCCTCTGACTATGAATTTCCCTAGAAGGGCTCTGCTCTGTTGTGCTGGATCAATGATCCCAAGCCCTCCCTCAGAACAAGGAAGCGTGATGGCCGACCAAGCCACCTTGGCTTGAGCCATCTAAGTGTCACGTCTTGACCAAAGGAAGTTCCTGATCAGCCTCTCTACCTGGTTGATACAAGAACTTGAGAAGATCCAACAGGAGGTGATGTACCACATAGTCGCCAACAGCACCTGGTTGGTACCTACTACTCTACCAGCCAGCGACGACAGACGTGCTGAGCTCCAATGTAATAGCTTTCTCCTGATGGACAGGAGAAGAGGAGCAATTTTTTGCTCGGGAGACAAGTCCAAACCAACCTGACAACCCAAGTACCGAACTGAAGTCCCTGGGGGAATCCACCTGGAACCCTCTCCTGGCATCCAATCTGGCATAGGAGCACTACCAACCGAGAAAGCCACTGTCTTTCTCCAATTGACCAGTGCGGCCGATGAACAACAGAAGGTCTCGAGAGCCTGCTCACATCTATGAAGATTGGCCTCCTGGCCATCTAAGTACAAGGCTGAGTCATCGGCAAACTCAGCGTCCAGAAGCTCCTCTCCCCGAATAGGGAGTGCTAAGCCCCGAAGACCAACCTGCTGTGACACCAAAAATCTACTCATCACCTCCGCATAGAACAGAAAGAGAAAGGGGGCAAGAGGACAACCTATCTGACCGAGCGTGTGAGCATGAAGTGCTCACCTCTCCCCTCTGCCAAAAGCACCTGACTGTGAGCCTGTATGTACAAAGCTGACACCCCTCTGATCCAAGCATCTGAGAAGCCCATCCTACGGAGAGTGCCCTCTAGAAGTCCCAGTCAACACGGTCGTATGCCTTCTCAAAATCGAGAAGAAGAATCACAAGGTCCTCACCATGGAGCCGTGCCAAGGCAGAAGCCTCCCAGAAAGTAAAGATGTTGTCAAGGATATTGCGTTCCTTGACAAAACCTGTCTGAGTCCCATGTATAAGGCTCTCTAAAAGTGGCTGAATCCTCAAACTCAGAGCCTTGGCAAGAATTTTGTAGGCTGAGTTGAGGATGGTGATGGGGCACCACTGTCGAATCTCATCCAAGGAGCCACCCTCCTTGGGAATGAGGTAGATCAGGCCCTCACTCATGCTGTCAGGCATCACTCCTGTGTGTAAAATGTACTGAAAAGCACTACAAAGATCTGGGCCAAGCAGCTCCCAGTACTCCAAGAAAAAACTGGGAGTCAACCCATCCTCACCTAGACAGCTACCACAAGGGAGGGCCCTCAGAGCTGTGTGCAGCTCCACAAGCTGAAGTGCCATCTCTAGCCTCTGGCGCATCTCCTCTGTCACAAGACAAGGCATCTGTGCCCAAACCTTCTCCCTGCATGCATCCTGCCACTCTGACTGAGGCTCAGCCAACATTAACTCACGGTAAAAGTCAGTAGCAACTGCACGCATATCCTCGAGCTCACAAGCAACTGACCCATCGGGCCTCCTCAACTGAATGACCTTGGCATGCGAGTGCCGAGGTCCCACTGTCTCAAAAAAAGCACCGGTCACTCTGTCACCCACCTGAGTCCACTGAGAGGCCTGTCGGTGAAAGGCAAACTCATGACGCCTCTACTCTATGTTAGCAAGCTCCTGTCAAGCCTGCTATAACTGCTCCTCCAACCATGGACTCTCTGGATGCTGCTCCTGCATCCTCTGTAATGAATCAATGCCTTGTCTGAGACGCTGCTCTGCCTCCCTCGCTGCAACCCGGCGAGCCAGAGACTCTTGAAGAAGAAAGTGGCTAAGCTAAGCTAGGTCTGAGGCCACTCTGTCTGCAAGTGAGACCTGATTGTCCATGCCCTCTGTCCAGAGAGCCTCGACGCTCTCTCTGAGTGTTGAGTCCAACAAGATCCTCTTTGGGATGTGAAGCATCGTGCTCCCAATCCTCTGTCTGTCTGCCACCGTGAGAATCACAGGTGCATGGTCCAAGAAGGAGGTCCCTCCCAGGATGCCCATTGAACCCCCAAGTCACTGAAGTGGTCACTAGTGTAGAAGCAATCTATCCGCGATAGATTCACTCCTCCCACTCTCGGTCCGATCTAAAGAAGGCAAGACTGTCAGGGGGCCTCACAAAACAAGAGTGCTGCCATGTATCCGAGACCCTCAAAGTCATACAAAACCTCTCCCAAGCTACCAACTCGACTCCATGCACAGTAGCATGGCTGCCTCCAATCATGTCAGAAGGGTCCTCCAACATGTTGAAGTCCCCCCCTATACACCAATGATCGGCCTGCGACAAAGACTCAACAATCTGTGACCAAAACTCTGCACAAGCACTCACCACATTGGGCGCATAAATGTTCAGAAGCCCACAAGGCCACCCTGAACCTGCATAGTAATCCACTGAGCCCTGCCTGGCACAATAATCCCTCTACCCACAATGGCTTGCTGCAATGAGTCCGCAATAGTCATACATACCCCACCCTGGATGCCTCTAGGTCCAAAAGTAGCTGACCAAAAGGTATCATAGTGGCCACGCAAAAGCTGACCACATCGCCGAATGCGGCTCTCAATTAGATGGTGCTCCTGAAGCATAAGGAGGTCAATCTCTCCTCCCACAAGGCAACACTGCAACTCTTGACGCAATCGGCCCCACTGTTGTTGAAACTGGGGCCCACCTAGTCCCTGCACATTCCATGAGACGATCCTCATGGGGAGCAAGAGAGAACAGATGATGTCGCAGCAGCAAGACAGGCTATCTTCGAGGCAGGCTTGGATGGGGAGTAATCCACATCCGAGCGTCCTCTAGATAGGTGTGTCTGTAGTGAGTGCCTAGCCCAAGCCCAAGCAGAGCGAGCCGTGCGTAGTGCAACCTCCTCTGTCTAGGAGTCCTCATGAATGTATACATAGCAAGGCAAACACTGCGTATCAGCAAAGAAGTACACCACAATGAGCCTACATCCTGCTGAGTCTAGGGGTGTCACCGCAAACTTGGCCAATGGCCACAAAGTCTATAGCATATCTGTAACTCCAAGTTCTCCCATGTGGTGAGAGAACTCTAAGACCTGTGTATGCAACCATCCCACCACTGAGTCAAGGGACCACTCTGTCTCGGCCCTACCACAGAGGGGGAAGGAGAAACCAACTGCTGAGTCTAGGGCCTCTGTCCCCCTAGCAGCGAGGAACAAAACATGGACCCTGTAATAGGCTGCCTCGTGGTTTTTTGCGGAATTGCCGAGAAAACGAGTGAACCCGTAGTCGAAGAAATCCCACCGGCGTCGGATGTCAATGCTCCTCAGCCCACGAGGGATGGCTGCAAGGGAGGATATCTGAATCTGCGGAGGGGGCCGCAAGAAGGGCTGACCCTCTCTTGCTAGGCGACTCGCAGCAAAGGAACTGCCAAGAGATCTCCTAGCCGCCGGAGAGGGACCAGTCTCCTAAGCCGACTGAGGAACTGGAGCAGGAGGGGGGGGAGAAGGAGCTGGGGAGAGTGGAGGAGAAGAGGGGCGGGATGGGGCGACAGAGGTAGAGGGGCAAGGTGGAGAGGCGACGGGAGCAGAAGGCGGGGGAGAAGAGGCAAAGGCGGGGAACTCTGAGGGGGGAGCGGCTGTCGATGGAGAAGCGGAGGTGGGGGCTGATGCAGGGATCTCCTCCTGCTCAAGAGGACCAAAACGGTTCCCCGTGGGAACCCACTATTGCTGAGTAGGCACCTGAGGACCACTCTGAGTGCCAGGCTGCCGCTGTGGCCCCTTGCGTCGACGGCCACGGCCTGCTACCACCCCTCCTCCGCTGGAGCCCCAGGCTTGGAGGGTGGCTCTGCGTCTGTACGATGTGCCGCTGGTTGTGGCTGCAGGCCAGCCCTGGTAGGCTAGGGCTGAGGCTGTGGTGCAGGCCGCGGCCTCCTCCATGGACATGCCTTCGCTAGATGGCCCATCTGTTGGCAAATGAAACACTGGTTTGGGAGGCCTGAGTACTCCACACTCTGTCGAAACCAACCCCCACTCACCCGAGGTAAAAGGATAATCTTCGGGAGCGTGTGGGTATCTCTGACCAAAACGCAAACTGAGGGAATGCCAGCCACCTTGGCAGCTACTGATGCTGCCGTGCGAGGAGTCTCCAGGACAGTCCCAATGGCGGAACCGATCCTGGAAATAAGTGGTAGGTACTCCCTCCGTAAACCCGGAAAGCAGACTGAGATGGGGATGTCTGCCTCCTCTACTAGAACATCCGAAGCTGGGTCAAAACCATGTCGCCATTGTTGAAAGTGGGCACGTGATGCACGGATGGCCAGTGGACTCATAGCTATGACCTTGGATGCCATCTCGGAGGACTCAAACTCGATCTGGTAGTAACCCCGTCTGAGAATCTGGACATCCAAAATCTTTCCCACCATTGCGAGAAGGCGGGCCTGAAGAAGGTCTCGCAGCTCTCCTCTGCTAGGTCGGGTGCCGAGAATCTTGCAGATGACCGAGGCCGCCTGCAATCGCTTTACCTCTGCAGCAAGGCTCGCTTGCTTTGTA
Source organism: Adiantum capillus-veneris (assembly GCF_014529385.1). Lineage (NCBI taxonomy): Eukaryota > Viridiplantae > Streptophyta > Polypodiopsida > Polypodiales > Pteridaceae > Adiantum > Adiantum capillus-veneris. Next base: position 59,994,523 of record NC_140940.1, on the reverse strand, counting down.
GGCGAGAGAGCAAGTCGAATGGTGGGCTCAGCGGGGTCGGGCGAGGGGGCTTCTGGCGAGTCCCTCTGTGGCGAAGCTGGAGCCTCCATCTGTGTCTATTGCTGTGGCGTAAGTAGGGGACGACGAAGGGATGCTGCAATTGGCCGTGCCAACACTGCTCCAAAGAGTTGAAACAAATGCCGAAGATGTCGAGCTGCAGGGAGTATCCGAGGAGGGGGACCCAGACTGGCGGGAGAACGGGCCGGGGCGGGGGGGGGATATCGCGGGCTGAGGTAAGCGGGCAGGCGACGCCAGCAGGGGCTGAGGGCGGGCGGGCAGGCTGGGATAAGGGCAGCGCGAGGGGGGGTAGCGGGGGCTGAGGGCAGGTGGGAGGGCTGGGATAGGGGCAGCGCGAGGGGGAGCAGCGGGGGCTGAGGACAGCGGGCAGCGCTGTGGGGGGGGTGGCGATGGCGAAGCGTGGAGGTTACAGCAGCAGCGAGCAGAGCGATCGACTCTAGTCCGAGCTACCGTATTGTGTTTGATCCCTGTTTTTTAACAAGCAGCTACAAATCATTGAGCTAAGTATTTTGATTGACCTTGGTGGAATGTTTTGGAACCATGTCAGTGCTTTTCCTTCCAATGTCATTCCAAATCCCTCGAATTGAGTATGGAAATTGAATATGCATTTTGCTCTTAGCACTTGCTTGAAGCTTGCTAAGTGGTCATATGGATCCCCAGATCCACTGTATTTCGTGACCCATTTCTGAAAATCAGCTGGTCTGACACGTCTATTTGGTTCAACTCCCGGTCTCTTAGCAGTTGGTCCTGTTTTGAGTCCTTCAAACCAGTCTGTTGGAAGTAGTGACTCATGTAGTCCTAAACTGGATTTATATCACCCAGTTTTCTTTGTGATGAGGTGGTTTCTGGTTTCTTAACATTACTCTCAAAAGATCTCTCACGGTGTTCATCTCTTGGAATAGTTTCTGGTCCTTGCCCCAATATCCAATCCCTTATGGAGTACCCTTGGTATTTGGTTTCTTCCACCTCCTCAGGAGTCATTATAACAAAGTTATTGTTATAACAATCCCTAAACAGGTAGGTCGGTAGATCTACTGATCCCTTGTCTTTGAGTTTGAAGATATAATTGATCTTCATGGGTGTTAGCTGTCCTGATTTGGCATGAGAAGTCCATAGAAGATCTTTTACTTGTCTATCCTCCCAACAATAGACTCCGATTCTAGGATTATCCGTACTAAGCCGTTTCAAAGGCTTCAAGTCAACTTGATCGTATCCCTCAAATTCTAAAGATGGTTTTCCTTCTTTTGCCACCATATTTGGAATTATGGTATTTACCTCTAACCCCCATTTGTCTATCACGTCAGGGTTTTCAACTTGAAAATACCGAGTTCCATTTCTATCCATGTACATTTTTCCTTGTTTGTTTACCTTAATTTCCTCTTTGAACTCAATACCATGGTCGTCAATGCAAATAGCATACTCTTCATTAGGATCCAGGTAAACCTGAGCTCCATGGCAATTAGTCTTATAAAAAGAGAGTATATGCTTATAACGCACTATCGTTCCAGTTTTTGAATGAGTCGAATAGGAAGACATTTCAGATGTTGAGTCTGAAAAAGTGTCCGAGACTTCTTCAAAGATAGTGTGCAAGTGATCTCCTTGATTAACACTCTCTTCGGTGGATACTCTACTAGCGGTCTCTCCAAATATGCCTTTATTCGCTAGTATACGACCAGAATTAAACTTCATATAGACTTGTGAAGCCTTGGATAGAGTACTTACCATCGGATTGACTTGTTGTCAACTTCTTCCACTTGACTTGATTGCAACTTTGGTCAAGCTTTCAATTCCTTGTTTGCAACTTGATCTTGTATCACTTTTAATCAAGTTAGCTATTCTTTCACAAAGACTGTACAATTCTTGCTAACTATTGTGACTGGTCTATGTGTATCACTTCAAATTGAGCTAAGTGAGTCAGTAGTTAAGACTTTCAAATTCTACTTTTACAAAAAGTTAAAGGACTAATCTGCCATCTGGAAACTGAGTAAATATGTACCAATTTGGATCCAATTGAACCGAAAATTTCCCAGTGGCCTTGTATTATGTTGGTCTAACACTGTACAAGTTCAAAAGTCAAAATTGGTGTCTCTATGTAGCAGTAGTAAATAATCACGATTATTTACTTTTCTCAGCTTTTTGCACTTTTTGGCTTGATTTGCCAAGTATACAACTTGTTAAGGTCTCTCGACAAGTTTCAGTAAGTTTGAACAAAATTTGCTCAAGTTATCATTTGTTTTTTGTCCGCAGACTAAGTTTTCAAGAATCTGGCATCTGACATTTGTGATCCAAATTTCACCAAAATTGATTTGTATGGTCTACTTGATAAGCTTGACCTTGTGGTATACTCAAATATGCAAGATTATCAATTTTTGTAGCAGATGTACATAATCGTGATTATTTACTCCAGCTATTTTTTTGCAAGTTTTTGTCCCAATCCTGACACAGATGTGTTAAGTATCTCAACTTAATCTTCCTAGACAAGTTTCATCAAGTTTATACAATTTTTGTTCAAATGGTCATCAGTTTTGTATCTGCAGACGGACTTTGCAAATTTGGCCACAATTTTTAATCCAATGATCCAAATCTTACCAAATTTGATTTGTGGGCTTATTATAATATGCTAAAGCTAGTGGTATGCTGACTTGGTCAAAAAAGTTGAAAAATGGGGCAGATGTAAATAATCGTGATTATTTACTTCTGATAAATTTTCACATCTTTTTGGTCAACGGAGCATATACACATGTTTATCACATCAATATAAGCCTATGAATCAAGTTTCATTGAGTTTGAACAAAATTTTTCCCAATTTACACTCAAGTTCTTGAAAGTCAGTACAGAATTTTGTTTTTACCCAGTTTTTGGTCAGTTTGGTGATCCAAATTCTATGGGCCTTTACAAAAGTTGTTTGCATACATGCAAAGAGTCTCTGGTATCAACCTTGGTCACTTTTAAGCTGAAAGTAAATAATCATGATTATTTACTTTAAGCCTAAAATGAACACTTTTTTGAACTTTCTCATTGGACAGTCTTTTCATGGGCTATTTTAAGCCTCTGAGTCAAGTCAAAACTTAATTTGGCCTAAAATGTCAAGAAAAAGTAAATAATCTAAGTTTTTGCAAACTCTTGAAATTTTTACCTCAATGTGTCCTTGAGCTTATTACCCACTGGTTCATACAACTTTTAAGCATACTCTCCAATCGGATTGAGTGGTTGGCAATCTTTTGGTGTTATTTCTAGCCGTAGACCTGAAATTATGTAACTTTACATAACAACTCACAATTGATTCTTTTGGAGAGAGCAATGTTCTAAAATCCACCTCAGATTCTACTTACCCTACCCTAGATTCTATTGCAATGGGGTTGTAGAAAGTGTCCACAAACACTCATTTTCTTGTTTTTGACGGTTTCTTGAGCATTGATCTTAAGACTTGTCTTGTCCATCAATCATTCTCAGAATCCTAACCCAATCCTACAATCCTAAAGGCACTCAACAAGTACGACTTACTTCCAAGCTACCTCTACACAGCAAAAGACGACAATCTTAAGCTATGCGGTTTTTTAAAAAAAAGTTTTTACTCTAGGAGATCCTAGAGGAAGTTAGAGGATAACTTCACAAGATGCTCATGTTTTTTTCCTAGTTTAAGTCTCTTTAGTCCCCGGCAATGGTGTCGAATGTGGGATGGGTGTCTAACCTCACTCCTATCTTATTGCAAACATAGCGAGAACCACAAATATAATTGTCAATCCATGGGATGAAGCTGACTTGACTAGAGCATAGAGGCTACAAGAGGTTGTCAATCTCTTGGAAAACAACAAACAATTTGCATCTAACTCAGGCTACACTCAAATGATAGAAATCATCAAAAGCCAATCCCTCATTGGCAAACAAATCACATCCTTTATAGCATCAAATGACATCCAAGCATTATAAAACTTCTAGGACATGTGTATAAGACCTAAGCACACATTCTTATGGTCTCAAATCTCACTTTAGGTCAAGTGCAAAAATCACGATTAGTAACAATAGTGCATTTTTGACCTAGTTGTTTTGGACTCAAAATGCATCTAAATGCTTAGCAATGATGCCCCAATACCCCCCTATACTTAGTTTTTGATTTAGAAGCTTAAATCCTAATTATGATGAAATTAGGCCATGGGTCGACGACGCCAAAAGTTGCGAAATATCGTGAAATGCTTACATCAATGCGTAGAGCTCTTACCTATGGTTGCATGCAACAGACGGGACTGCAATGTGACAAATGGGGGGGGAGTAGGAAGCGCAAGAAGGAGAGAAGTGAGCGCCATTAGCTCACGCTTTGTTTTTATTATCCAAAAACTTGTGAAAAACTTACAAAAATTGGCTTTTAAACCTTAGCCAAGGTTTTTGGTGGTCAAAACTAATAATCTGGGGACTCTAACTAAAGACAGGTTGATACAATCTGGAAGCTTGTAGCCTTGGCTCATCAATTACAATATTTATCTGGAAAACAAGAGTTACAATATTCCCAATTCATCAAAATAATAAATGTTTTTACAATGAGAGCTCCAAAAAATGGTATTGGGGTTAGCCTGCTGCTAACAGTTAATGTCACCAATGCATTGACAAAAGTTAGTGGGGTAACACCAACCACACACCAAATAACGAAGCTAAAAATTTAGCTAGAGAAAACCACTAAACAAATGACCTTGGTAATAGTGCAAACAATATAAGATATCACCCAAACACCACCTGCAACATCAAAGGTGGCATCAAAAAGACAGAAAAGCACATAAATTTCCTCGATTAAATCAAGGCTCAAAGAAAGACAGTGCCTGCAGCAATTGCTCAAACAGTTACAAAGCCACATGCTAGCAAGACTCAGGTGACCTTAGCAAAAAAAGAAATTGTACTACCTAGATCTCCACCAGAAGACATAAGAGAGATTCGTAAAACATTTGACCAAGCCAGTACCTTTGAAAAGGATATTGTTTATTAGTAAGCTCTTTCCATCATGGACACGACACTTAATTAATACGTTACAAGTTCTACAGAAGAAACCAATGGTTGGCAACTCGATAGTCAGCACATTAGGAAAATTATCAGGTCCTTATTAAACCCCAGTCATTGCCTATGAAACATATTAGATAGATAGGGATACCATAACACATGGCTGCATATCTACAATTTGGATAGAATAAAGTACCATAGTGAATGCAATAGGGCAGATAATGGAAGCTGAGGGATTCATCTAGCACTTTGATATTCTCCATCTAGAAGCTAAAATACAATAGTCGAGAATCTTAGGTGAAGAACATAGACAGGAGAATCCACGCATCAAAGAGAAAAACAAGAAAAGGACAAGAACACAATGCAAGTACAAAAAAGATATTAAGGAACTGAAATCACAAAATTCAATTTTGGATGAAGATAAAACCCAGCTCATCCATGCTAATAACACTTAAAGGGTGTTGATTAATTAGAAAATAGCTGCATTGAGCAGTTTAAAGGAAGTGCATGCCATCTTAAAGCAATTTGTTTTGAATAACTACATATACCAATCTCTAGTGGAGATATTAGATTAAGAGGGGAACATAACATTGAACCTTAAAGAGCTTTAGAATCTTTTTAGTACTATCAAGACAGATTTGGAAGGCAAAATTGAGGTCTTTATAGCCACACTGGTGGAGAGCATGCTTTGATGGAACATCTCAAGGATGATGATGAGGAGGAGAAAAAATTGGGTCACATCAAATTGGAGCTCTCCTTAGAGAAAATAAGGGTAAAGCGGTGTTGATTGATGTAGATTAAAAAAATGACCTTGATTACTCCAACAAAGTGCCTCAATCCAAATAAGAAGCAAGGGGGGGGGGGGGGGTCTCCAAATATAGAATTTCCTCCATGATGAAGATGCATACTCAAACTTGAGAGATTTCAAATGTTATATGTGAGATATAAAAGGATGATAATAAATGGAAGTAGATTGGCTACCACAAATAGACTACATGTAGGCTCCCCCTCACCCCAATACCATCCAACTATTAGCATGAGTTCTTGAATGTGTGCTAACACAAGATGATGTGTTGGTTAATCCTCAAGGACACAACTCACTACCATGAATGTTCAAATTCTAGGATTGCAGATATATATGCACAATTGGTCCCTACTTGCAAGATTCATTTTCTCCTATAGTGGCTCCATTACCATTAAAAGTTATTGAAGCAGAAGAGCAAAGCTCAAAGTGTTAAGTATAGAGCCTGATTTACCCTTGTAATTTTCTGTGGTAAAAGCGCACATTTGTAAGGCCCCCACTATGAGGAGAAGCCATCGTGCGTGAAGAAAAATCACCCACCGGAAACCAAAATTTTCACGGCCAAAAATCAGGGGCAACTGAGACTTTTTTTCCCTCGCCGGAATTTTATGGCTGGACGGTGGCCAAAAAGTGGTCGGAAAAAAACCACTCAATTGGTCGGTGGCCGGTAGTCAATGGCCGGTGGCCGGTGGTCGGAAGTCAATGGCCGGTGGCCGAATTCAAAAGCGGACTTGTCTTCTCAAGGGCAGCCACACATGGGCGGATCGAAGGGTCCGATTTGGACTTATCTACACAAGGGCGGCTACACATGGCTGCCTCTCATGAGAGAGGGCAGCCCCTTTGGCCTATAAAAGGAGGCCATTTCTACACACATTTCATAGTGTGAAGTTGATGCAACAAGGTGAGTGTGAGGTGGTGAGAGTGAAGCAAGGCGGGAGCTCCATTAAGGGTATAATCCCTTTGTAAACTACTTCTTGTTTTGAAGTACTAAAGCCATTGGGTGGTTGCTTTCCCGTGGACGTAGCCCACATTGGGTGAACCACGTATATCGTGTGTACTCTCTATCTCTCTCTCTACTCTATAATCTCTTGTGTGAGAAATTTACCTCTCTCCATTAAGTAATCTACTCAAATATCTATTTAGCTACGTCATATTTCCTAGCACAAAGAGACAAGGAGTCAGATCAATAACACCAAAAATATTAGTGGGAAGTCAGAAGAAGTCATTCTCTAAAATGATGCAAGGAGGATTTGTTGATAAACTGAAGCAAAGAGAGGTAAGATGAAACAGTAGGTGGAAATCATTGAAGATGATGTGTTTGATACATCATTGACAAAGGGATGAAAGGCCTTATTAAAATTTGCGGTCAGATTCTCAACCAAAAAAAAAAAGCTTTTTAATGAAGACAACAAGATAGCTAGAAGTGGTATGGAAACGATTCATGAAGGACAGATTAGAAAAGCAAAAGAAAGGAAGAAGTAGAGAGAGGATGTGATAGAGTCTTTGATTACTTCTAGCATGGAAATGGATTATGTAATGAAGCGGGGTGCACATTAGAGATGCACACAATTTGATTGAAGCTCAAATAAGAAAAAAGTTAATCTTTAAAGGTCAAAGTTATATGGAGTAGTTTGAGGAGTGGATCAATGAGATCAAGGCTTTATTTGTGGGAAATTTAAAAGGAAACGGGGGAAGAAAACACTAGTTTGTGGCTGAAAATGAAGTATTGAGGAGGAGAATAGAACCACTATATATGATGGAAAAGAAGGATTTGAAGAATGAGACATAGAGTTGAAAGGCATATGACTCACTAATGCTAAAGTAGAGGTAATGGAAGGACATAGAGTTGCAAGGCATATTACTCACTAATGCTAAAGTAGAGGTAATGAAAGAGTAGGTGTTAAATACTGGAAGAAGTGTATGGAAAATTTTTAGGAAAAAACTGGAAGCTATTGTTACCATATACATGTGATAGTGATGTGTGTGAACACAATCAGGACCATCGCAGCATCTTTTTCCCTCACTAGGAGGTTTTTTCCCTTGTGCATTGTATATACACCAATCATTCTAGGGCTATCTATCTTTCCATTACACTAAGTAAAATACTCTCAGTTGTGTGCCTTGAGCTTCCTTCATCTTTCCAAGTTGTGTGTATTTTCTTGCAACCCTAGTTCCAACAATTGGTATCAGAGCAGGCTGCATCCTCCCGTGCTTAGTCGCCAACAGCTCCAGCACACGCCTGCTCACTTTCTCCGATTTCAGTGAGCTTTAGCAAGCATTTGTAGGTCAAAAAAAATTTCGAAAGGCTCTAAGAGCTCAATCTGCTCAAATTTTTTATTTTTTTGGCCTCCGTTTCCACTATAGGCAGTAAGTACTGCACTAGCTAATTTGTCATTTTTAGCAGAATTTCTGTCAGTGTCATTTTTTGCATAACATGTCCCTTACAGTATTCTATGGTTTGTGCTATATATCAAGTGTTGTTCCCACTTTGTTTCTCCTCTTCTCGTGCAGTTTTCACATCAAGTGCAGCATTCACCATGACTAACAGCAACACAGATGTATTTAAGATGTTTGATGTTGAGGTCAGATTGGATGGGGACAATTACCCTATGTGGGTTTACATGATGTAACATGTTCTTGTGTCAAAGGGAGTCTAGTATATTGTGGACGGCATTGATGTACATCCTGGTTTTGAGGATACAGGCTAAATTGAGGATGTTGCAGGTCTTGCTGCAAGGTTTTCTGCTATTAGAGTTGTTTTACCTACGACAGAACAAGCTCATTGGGATATAAAGGATACGCAGGCTCATGTGCTAATTGCGTTGTCTGTGAAGTGCACCATTACTCCTCACATTTGTTCAACAAAATCTGCAAAACAGGCTTGCGGTATTCTGGCTGGTCTTTATGCAAGCCCCAATGAGGCAAAAATTGCATTGATGTGTAAAGAGTTGGAGTCAAAGATTATGCATGAGGAAGATGATATGGACACTTTCCTTGCTGGTGTCAAGGATATCAATGAGCAACTTATTTCTGCAAGGGAAGTCATTTCAGACAGTTCCCTTGTGCAGACTGTTCTTGATGCCTTGCCAAACTCTTACCAAACTTTTGCTAGTACTTGGAGACTTATGACCCAAGGAAATCGTAAAGTTAACAATTTTGATGCATTGTGCACATTGCTATTGCAAGAGTCACTTTCCAAAAAAAACAGGACTAGACAACGTGCAGTTGCACACGCTTTTATTGCTGCTCAAAGAAAGGGTGGTAATATTAATGCAACCACTTCTCATGGTTCTTTTGCGAGTGGAAAATCACATGTTCCTGATGCTTCTTCTAGCAGCAATTTGTCTAGAAATTCTGGTGATAAGGACAAAAAGAAGATGCATTGCCATTATTGTAAAGTTAATGTTTTCTTGATCAAGCAGTGTCCTAAGTTGAAGGCCAAAGAGGCTAAGAAGAGAGAGGGTGGTTCCACTGCAAATGCTGGTTCCACTATAAATGCAGCTATTGTTGAGTCTTATGTGAAAGGAGACTGTGATGCTAATGTTGATGTAGAATGGGCTTTTAGTGCAAAGTGTACCTATAATCATGTTGTCCATGATGCATGCATGTCAGTTGCTACAGATTCACATGTGTGGTATTTTGACAATGGTGCTACAAATCACATTACCTCACATCGTGATTTGTTCACCTCTCTTGAGTCTGTCCACCCTCATGGGAATTCAGTTACTTGTGCCAACAATGCCTCTTATCCAATTCAAGGAGTTGGAAAGATTGTGCTTATTGTTGCAAATGGTAGTTCTTTCACACTTGTTGATGCACTTTATGACCTCGGATCAAGAAGAATCTTTTGTCTGTATTTGTACTTGCTAGACTTGATCTTGTAGTCAAATTTGTGGATGACAGATGTACAATACATGATCTCAATTTCGGTGATAAAATTGTTGAATCTGGCATTTTATGTCGTGGGCTATATAAGCTCACTTTGTATGAAAAGTGTGGGCAAAATTTTACAAATGCAGTTTTGGATTCAAAGGCTTTTTCAGATGCAAAACTTTGGCATGCATATTTTGGTCATCTAAATTTTGCCAGTTTGTTTGCAGAAATCTGATATGGTTGCTTCTATGTTGCCTCTTGAAGCACCTGTCAAAGACATTTGTGAAGTCTATATTTTGGATAAGACGATGGTTCAGTTAGGGCCACATGCAGGTTGCAACTTGTGCATAGTGATGTTTGTGGGCCCATGCAAACTCCGTCCTTGGGCAATTACCTTTACTTCGTGACTTTCATTGATGATTACTCCAGGCATGCATGGATATTTCCGCTTAAAGAAAAGTCCAAAGTATTTATGTGCTTCAAACAATTTCTGGCTATGGCTGAAAATGTCTCGAAATGTACTATGGGCACCCTCCATTGTGATCGAGGGGAGGAGTATATGTCTCATGAATTTAATGCATTTATAGCTAATCGTGGGATAAAACACCAATGTACAATGCCTTATACGCCTCAACAAAATGGTGTTGCTGAGAGGAAAAAGAGGTCACTTACAGAAATGGCATGATGTATGGTCAAAAGTCAAGCTTTGTTGCATTCTTTTTGGCTTGAAGCCATCATGTGTGCCATTTATGTACTAAACAGGTGTCCTACAAAAGCTTTGCAGTCTATTACTCCATATAAAGCATGGCATGATAGAAAGCCTTCTATTGAGCACGTGCGTGTTTTTGGATGTTTGGCATATGCTTTGGTGCCACAAACACAGCGCAAAAAATTGGATGATAAGGCTGTCAAATGTATTTATGTTGGTTATAGTGCTGAAAGCAAAGGTTACAGGTTATATCAACCACAAACAAAGCATATTTTGGTTTCACAAGATGTTGTGTTTGTGGAAGATTCTATTCAGCCCTTGCTGTCATGTACTAGAGACAATAATGTAAGCTCACGGGACATTTATGACACTTTGTTGCCTCTTTTCAATGGTGTAATTTGAATGTAAATTCCAATGAGACAAATGTACAGCCTATGGGGGTTTATGAAAATGTTATAGATCAGCCTATTAGTGATGCAGATGTACATGATGTACTTGATGAGGAAAGGGCTGAAAATGAGCAGGTCAGAGGTATGCCAAAATGGTTAGTGCATACTTTGTGTGACAGTAAATTGGATGCACCTTTGTCTAGTCGCACTCGTTCAAGCTCTCGCCATGCATCTTATGCCTCAGATTGTTATGTTTTGGCTATGTCTATCTTACATGATGTTGAGGAACCTCTATCTTTTGATGAAGCACAAAATTCAAAAAATTGGATGGGTGCCATGCAATCAGAATATGATGCACTTATAAATAATGACACATGGACTTTATGTGATTTGCCTCCTGGAAAAAAGGCCATTGGTAAGAAGTGGATTTACAAGTTGAAATGCAAGCCGGATGGTGAGATTGATCGTTGTAAGTCTTGACTTGTTGCAAAGGGTTATGCACAGCAAAAAGGCATAGATTATGAAGATACTTTTTCTCCCACTTGTCATATGACTATTGTATGTTTTCTATGTGCATTGGTAGCTCATTTTGGTCGGGATGTACATCAATCAGACATTGTTACTGCTTTCTTGAATGGTGACATATTTGAGGAAGTTTATGAAATGCAACCTCGAGGTTTTGTCAAGAAAGCACAAGAGAATAAGGTGTGCAAATGTAACAAAGCTTTGTATGGGTTGAAGCAATCTCCTCATGCTTGGTATGAGAAGGTTGACACTCATTTGGTCAAAGGGAGCTTTTGTAACAGTCCAACAGAAAGCACATTGTATGTAAAGTGTGAGGGTGATGTACTTCTTACTTTCAAGATGAAAGATTTTGGGATGTTGCATCATTACTTGGGTATACAATTTAAGCAGTGTGATGGTGATATTTCCTTGTGTCAGAAAAGTTACATAGAGACATTGCTATGTAAGTTTGGGCATGAGGATTGTAAACCTATTTCCACTCCCATGGAAACAGGTTTGAAATTGGGACTTCATGATGTTGGTGTTCCTGCAGATGTCACTCTTTACCAAATTGTTGTTGGATGCCTCATTTATGTATGCAACATGAGGCCGAAAATTTAGTTTGCAGTCTCATAGGTCAGCAGATTTATGCATAGCCAAGGGTCTAAGCATTGGCAGGCTGTCAACAAGATTTTCTGATACTTGACTGATACTTTACATCTTGTCTTTTTTTATCCCAAGGGGGGATCATTGCCGCCAGACTTACATGCTTTCTCGGACTCATATTGGGCTCGTTGTTTTGACATGCGAGTGTCCACAAGTGGTTTTTGTTTCATGCTTGGTAGCTCATGTATATCATGGTTGATCAAGAAGCAACCTACTGTGACCACTTCTAGTTGTGAGGCTGAGTACATGGCAGTCTTCACAGCTACGGTTGATTGTGTATAGCTCACGCACCTTATGGATGATTTGGGTGTTGGATAGGATGTTGCCAACACTATCTACACTAACAGTCAGAGCGCATTAGCAATTTCAAGGAACCCAGTTTTTCATACTTACACAAAGCACATTGAGGTTCATTACCACTATTTCAGGGAGAGGCTCTCAGCCACGAGAGATCAGCTTAGCTTATGTGCCAACACAGGACAACCTTGTAGATCTTTTCACAAAGGCGTTGTCTTGTGAGAAGTTTGAAGCTTTCCGCAAAGCTTTGAGCTTACTCCCCTTGTGGATTGATCATGTCCTCAAAGCCTGGCACTTCCCTTCACTCTATCAGACAGCTCTCGTTCACCACATCACTCCCAGTGGGATTTTGTTTGTGTGTGAACACACTTAGGACCATCGGGGCATTTTTTCCCTCACTAGGAGGTTTTTTCCATTGTGCATTGTATATACGCCCATCATTCTAGGGCTATCTATCTTTTCATTGCACACTAAGTAAAATACTCTCAGTTGTGTGCCTTGAGCTTCCTTCTTCTTCTCCAAGTTGTGTGTGTTTTCCTGCAACCCTAATTCCAACAGCTATGGTTTCTAAACCATTTGTAGGCTTGTCACGGGAGTTTATGCCAAAGGAAGAAATGGAGCTTTTAAAGGAAAACGAAGAACTTAATGACATACTGGGAAAACTAAAGCAAGCAAACATGGACTTAAAGTTGCAAATAGATTTGATGAAAGAGAAGAAAGAAGAAAAAGTATTCATGTTTCATACCCCTCCCTACAATTACATTTTTAGGTACAACAATTCAGTAGTCAATATATCAAGACACTGATGTGGGTCAGTCAGAGATTCAAAAAATAGGATCAAAAGATCATGATTAGATAGAGATGATTTCTAAAGTTTCACTAATTCAATATGTAGGTGTTGTGAAAAATAATGAGGAATGAGACTGGCTAAATAAGAAAAGAATGAAACAGGTGAACAAACTAATGTGGAATGATGGATAGGAAAGGTGAAGACCAAGAAGAGATAGTCAAGGAGAGTGAGGAAGAGAAGACTGGTCAAAAGAAGGTTGCAATTTTTGTGTGAATTTTATGTTGTGGGGTTGTAGGTAGGTCAAATTTTTCTTTTATAGCTCTGAATCTTGGATTAAGTTCCAGGAACTTTAGCGGGTACAAGTAAGTTTAACTTAACCTACTAAAAAAAAGGAAAACTTTTTGAAAAAGGCACTTGACATTCTTTGAGAAGTTTGATCAGTAATTGTGGGAAACGGATCTGATTTTTGCAAATCAACCACCACATTGTGTTAGTTGTAGAGGAGGATATTGTAGACCTTGATATTGTAGAGGTGGATATTGTAGACGTTGATAGGCCTTAGGATAAGTGGAGATGTGAAAAGGAAACTCAAGTTTCAACTTCTATATAAGGAGTTGTTCTCTTGAATTGTATATGTAACTAATGTAACTGAATCCCTGAAATATGGCACGCTCGCATGTTTTTTTGTGTTATGAGATTCTATGGGAGTGTTCATTCTTCTCAATGAGAGATAGGTGTTGTGTATTTCTTTTCTTGTTTCTAATAAATTAGAATTTAGTATGTGTGTGTAATTGCTCGGGTCATGAAAAACTTACCGCACCACGTAAGTGCAGGGGAGGAGGGTTTTTTTACAAGTTACTTAAGCGTAATAATTTATCTCCCAAGATTAAAAATAAGGGAGAGGGGTATCATATCTATTACGGGGGGGGGGGAGCTTACCCGTGCTGATTACTTATAACGATTGGTCATTGGTGTGCACTAGAACTGGGATGAATTTTGGGGAAGTTTTTTATCAGGTCACACATCAAATTTTGCATCAATCCGATCATAGATAAGGGCTGATTTAGAGTAGGTCAAGGGTTGCTTTACGCCAGCTTTAGATGGGTTAGAATTGGACAAGTAGCCAGAGTGCAAGCTGATCGGGCACATAGTTTGAAAGTCAAACTAAAACACATTGAGGATACATCTAGTTATCAAGGGAAGTGGTTCCTTAGTTCATTGCCGCCAGTCACTATGCTACACACTCTTTTACTAGTTTTACTCAGTTAGATCATGTGAGACCTACATTTTATATGTAAGATAGGGGTATGATAGTTTTCTTCATGATATGTACAAAAACAACTCAGTCTTAGAATTATCTTTGTATATGGATTATGAGAATGAAGCCTCGTTCCATTATAAATTGATAGTAGAAGTACTTCCCAAGCAGTAGGAGCAAGTGTAATCATGGATAGACATTTGCTTTAAGCCAAAAAAAATCCAAGAAAGGATAGAGTCCTCACCTGCATCCATGCAAACAAGATAACACATACGTTAGCCTTGGATGTGTTTTGCAGGTGTCAATGGACTATATCAGTTGTTATCCATGTCCAACTTACAACTTTTTAACTTAAAACCAATGTCCAGAGTTTTTAAAAGTATTCTAGATTTGTTTGTAGAAAAGTTTTATTGAACCCAAAATTATATTATAAGTATGGTCCCTATCTTTTAATTGTACCTTAAATCAAACATATTATCATAATGCCACCATTCTTTCCAATCCAAATGTCTTATTTTCTATAGCAACTAACTATTCAATATCACATTTTCCCAGATTTTTCAGGCACTAATCCCTTTTGTTTTTTAAGTACTATGAAGCTGTAAAGTAACCAAAAAAGAACCTTTAAATACCTCTTATCAACCCAATTTTGAGAACATCACACACACACACACACACACATGTTGGACAAAAGAGGGAGAAGAGAGGGAGGGGAATTCTTTCAAAGCATGGCCAAAGCCAAGGAACCCTCACTAGAAAGGGGACACTATGTGCAAATTTAAATGGAGAAATATCATACTCAATGCAAGGCTTGTTCTCATTGAGAGCATTCAGTCAACCATTAGATAGGATTTCATGCAAGGACTCCCACCAAAAGGCACCTTTCTACATGCACCCTTGATCTTGGAGAGATCCAATGGCTAGGAAGGCATACCCTCTCAAAAGGTGCCTTTGAACCTCCACCCTTGATCTTGAGCAAGATCCAAATGTCTAGATTGCACCCCCCACTTCCTATGGCACCTTTCAATAAGAGCCCTTACTCTAGGGCTACATCAAATGGCCAACAAGCCTTGATCTTTTATCCATTGAAAAAATATCACGAATTAATGGTCCCAAATTTCAAGGCAATTCTTCTTTTTTTTTTTTGTACTATTTTGGTCTATTGAATATGGGCCAAAGACACCACTAGTCACTTTCTTTTGAAAACTGACATGTTGTAGATCAAAACCACCAAGAGATTTTGTGTGTCCCCTTAACCCCTAACTAACCCTAAAGCTTACAAGGCCCCAAAGAAGTCCAATATTTTCCTACAAATAAGACAAGGGGACTAGCGTGCTGCACTATATTTTCTCACTGTGAGCATGACTAGCACGACTTTGCTTCCCTAAAATATTCTTTCAACTAACACTGAGAATGAGGTGCATAATACGACTAAGACAAAATCAACCCTTATGCCAAGCATCAACAATAATACCAATGACCAAACAAATAGTGCTACAAACTATCGCCATAGGATAGTGAACACTCTTGGAGCCTCTTTAAAATTTGAGAATTCTTTCTCAATTTGTTTATATGCTCCAAATTGATGATCCTATCCTAGAGTGGGATAAATTTTTTGAGTTAAACAAAGTCGCAAATAATCCATAAGATGAACCCCAAATAGATTTTTAAGAGAAACGATCAAAACTCTAAAGACTATAGAGCTAAGACAACTCATTGAGAGCCACCTGTGAGCCAAAATCCAAAAAAAATGAACAACATGTTACTGTGCACCTCTTGCAAGAGGCTGGTAGTGCTAAAAATCTAGATGAGAACCTAGACAATGATGAGTCCGTGATACAACTCTAGATGGTATCTAGCAATCCACCACTAGATTATTGATAAGAAGATAAATTTGGATTCAATTTCGCAAGGTGAGGATTTAGTAGATAAGAGTCTAGAGTCCCCATTATTCCTAGAATCAAGATCCAAAGATATCCGATCATGGGAGTCATTGTATTCATGGATAAATTGGGTAATGGTTAAAGGCCATGACATCATGCTCCTCAAGGAGTGATAGAACCAATGAGCATAGAAGTTTTTGAAGAGCTTCACATTCTACATCATCACAACACTCCTTACTATCCCCAGTCAAATGGTTTGGTAGAGAAAATCAATGGAGTCATTGCAGGCATCATCAAGAAGATGGTAAAAAACAAGACAAAATTGTGGGATGAATTCTTGGATGTTGCACTGTGGGCATATCAAACCACATACAGGGAGGCCACATAGTTCACACAATTTCACTTGGTCTATGGTCAAGAGGCTTTGCAACCAATTACCTAGTGGAAGTAGAAATTTATTTTCTTCTTGAACATATTACTTGGTATCAATATGTAAGTTGTATAACAATTCTCTTTAGTAAACTAGCAATGTCCTGTCCATCTTCCATGTTGAATTTTAAAGTTACTTCTTCAAGCCTTTGCTTTGTGTGCTTTTAGCTCTAGAGTTTCATTAACTATATCTTAGATTCATATGCACTTGTGCATTCATAAAAAAATCTACATAATTTGTTTGCAACCTACTGATGATAGTCCTCAAGGCTTGCTCAATTTTAGTAGCCAATCAAGAGGAAATTGTGGAATAGGATTCCCTAGTGTGGTTGGGATCAATCTTGAGTTGTTTATCATGGGAGCATTTACGCTTGATCATAAATTCTTTTTTATTAGGTAACCCCTCATCTTGGTTTGCTAGATATAGAAAATTTTGGCCATTAAACAAGTCACTACATCTTTTTCCTCAGGTTGTCTTTAGGATTGGTCTTAACAACCTTTAGAGACTCTTTAAATTATTTTTAATGCATAACGTCTTTTATGATGGCAAGATAATCAAAGAATCTCCCCAAAAAGGACATTAACATACATATTTATAAGCTCTAGGTTTTTCATGGATGCACAAATTCTAGAGAGAGAGAGGGAGAGGGAGAGAAAGAGAGAGGAAGTGTGGAACACTTAAGGAGAAAAAAATTTTATCCTTGGAGTGAGAATTACAAAAGGTTTTGCTAACAGGTAGGGCCTAATTTTCTTTCCCTCAAACATGAGAGCAAGCATCATGAGTTTTGCTTCTATTTAGTCCCTCTCCAAAGCATTCATGATTCTACTAGCAAAGTAGATGGGTTGCATCTTGGTACTGTAGGGATCTTTTTGTAATAAAAAAAAGCACCAATTTTTTCCTTTCAAACACTAGATCTAACAAAGAATGTGTACTCCCAAAACAAGGAGTCATAAGTGTTGGTAGTTCTAACAAAATGACTTTAATGTACATACAAGCTCATTAGAGCATACAAAATCCACTTGCTGAGTTAATTTTTGCAAGGGGTGAAGTAACTCTGAGGCTAAGCGAATGAAGCATGAGATCTCAAACCCACAACCAAACCAAACAAGAAAAGCGGCACCACCTAGTTATGGGATGTGAACTAGGATGCAAGAGAGTTTTCATCACAACCAAGAAGAGGCGCAAGAAAACACACACAAGCAATCTTATGCCAAAGATGTACAGCAAAGGGGAGAGAGACTAGAATGGATCTTGTGCAATACATGATTTGCAACTTGAAAGTGATGTTGTTTATTATGATGCTATCACAGAGCTTGTGTAAACCAATGTTGAAACTTGAGTGAGTACTAAACATTGTCATCACTCACACACACATTGTCTTAGGGGTGTGGAAAACCTCTCACCACAATACTCTCTGAAAATAGACAAGAATTTGGCAATGAAAAATGCACCAAAACACTTTTACCAAACTCAAGTGACACAGATTTTAAGATACAAATCACCTTGAATTCAGGATGAAGATTTGAAAGCCAAACACACCTTTGAAGCACCAAAACCTGAAATTTTTGATAATGGAAGAGCATGTATAATAGTGGTTTGAGATATGGAACTCACACTCTCTCACTTTTGCAATGTGTAGCATCAAAGCTTTGCTCACTATAAGTGTGAAGATCCCAAAGTGGTTGCTACACCTAAGACTCTCCTCATGCATATAATGTTGGGGTGCTATGTGTGAGATTAGAGATTAGAGATGATTGATAAGAAGGAGAGTGTCCTTATTATAGGCTGGAGACCCCTCGTTAAGGTTATTAGTCATCATATTTTACAAGTTAGCAAATCCAGATTATGATTTTTGGAATGTCAAAATATTGCAGACCTTCTTTGTCTGCTTGAGTCATGGATGTGAATACATGAGAAAGAATTACTGATCTTAGATAAGATAAAATAGAGTGTGAAGGGGGGAGAGAGACAGACAGAGAGAGAGAGAGAGAGATAATTTTTAATATATGTACATGTCTTGAGGTGAGGTGCCTTTTAAGGTTAGGTCAATGGATATTTAACTTAATAGGTTAGTAGTTAGTGTTACTAATCACTAAAAAAGCTTAATGATAAATTTACAACGGATACAATGAGTTGAATGGTTAAAGAAAGATGGGTGAATGAAGTGAGAGAATTCTTGTGATGGTGAAGCTTTGAAGAAGTTGGAGTCACCCTTGTATAGATCATAAAAAATTACCATCGGTATTTTCTTCTTCCTCCTCTTCTTTATGCCGCTTCCACCAAGGTTGATCACCAAGGATGAAAATGGAAATTAAATCAATGGGACCTCCCAATTTACATAGGTTAAATATAGTTTACATGTTAAATTTTATGTATCTAGAGAAGAGGTAACATGAAGTTGTAACTTACAAGTGACAGAGAGAGATATAGGGATGGTGTATGCATTAAGAAGTTCATATGAGATCTATGGGTAATGGTGAAGAGAGTGAGAGAGGCCATGGAAGATGCACATTTGAGAGAGTGATGGAGAGGAATGTATGTGTGTGTGTGTGTGTGTGTGTGTGTGTGTGTGTGTGTGTGTGTGTGTGTGTGTGTGTGTGTGTGAGAAGTGTAAAGAGAGGTAAGAGGAGAATATGGGTGATTTGTGAGGAAAAGTGGGTGAAGTGGGGTTCACCAAAAAATTCATATCTCACCATTGGTAGCTCCAAAAATTATATTGTTTTCCTCAAAGAGTATTTAGCTCATGGGATACACTTTCTATATTGACCACTTATTCAAAATTAGAGTGAAAGTGGATAACAAAAATTCCTTTAAAATACCTATTGTTTCTCACTACAAAGTCTTTAGTGGCTCCCCTTTTGTTGAATTTGCATAATGATCCAAGACTGAGCCCCTCCTTACATGAGAGCATGACCTAATAGATTCTTAAAGGTTTGAAAAAATGTATAGATTATGATTATTCACAAATATGTTGTATGGATATGATGAAATAGAAAGGTGAGTCCATAAACAATTCATGGAATCTAGAATAGTCTTACTTATATATAAATGTAAAATGAAAAAAATTAAAAGATATAAAAATATAGAGGAATGAAATGAAGGTTCCTCATTTGTTTTTATTGATGTCTTTTTTTAGCTTTGGGTAAGAGAAAATGTATGTAAAAAATACTTATCTATTGAAAATTAATGACTGAGTGAAAAGTAATTTTAATGATTTTTCTTGGAGTGGGTTCACACAAATCTTTAGGAGACTTTCATGAATAGGTCTGTTTGTAAAATAGGGGATATGTACAATGGCAAGGGAAATTATGGTAACGATGAGTCAATGTACATAGCATACTTATGCTAATAATGCACACCTAAATTTAAATATTTAAATAAGTACCAAATAATAATAATAATAATACTTATATTCAAGCCCTCTATACAATGAAAGACTTATACATAAATGGACCATACTATAAAATTTTTTTAATTGACTATTTGATTTTAACTAGCGCAGTGACTAGCTAGCTGAGGATTTTCAAGGAGATATGGGGAAAGTATTCTAACTTACACATGCCTATGTACAATGAAAAAGTGAAGATAGCCATAGTGTTCATGTGATTTTGGTTGGGAGAGGTAGCTCACTATGGAAAATACAAATAGCCAAAAAATGGCTATCATTTACTCTTCCCTCAAGATGATGGTACATTCATTTACCACATCAAAAAGCACTTTTTTCAATGAGAGTGGTTTCAAGCCCTTTGTGATGTTTTGTGTCCAGTCAGATTTTTATATTTTAGTTCTTCGTCACCTTGGCTTGAACTACTTACACAACTTAAATTGCAAGACTTACATAATGGTGTAGCTTCTTGACAATGCTCTTGCAATCCTTTGGTAGAATGTGACTCATGTAGAGATTTAGCCAGTACCCATTCACCTTCTTAGGATGTTCCTTTCCATCTAAATCCATGAGCTGATAGTAACTTGAATTAAAATATTTTTTTACCACATACGGACCATCTGGTGTTAAATTTGGTATCAAACCTATTGTCAAGTCAATTGCTACCTTAACACTAGCGATCCATCCATGCTTCTTGATCATCTTGTGCCCCTTTGCTGTGGAGCCGCATTGTTGGAATGTTGAGCTTAGAACAACAAGTATACCCATTGCGAGAATACATGCCATGCACATGTCATATGTTTCTACAAGGACCAAACAAAGAAGAAGACCATCAACACGAAGCAAATAAGACCAAACCAAAAATTGCAAAATAGGAGAAGATCATAGATTACATGTGATAACTGCTACCTCATATGTTTATATCACATTGGAGATAGCCAAGGGGAGTGCTTAGTCTCGATTATGAGCATGAGTTTGAAAGCAGAGTTTTATAAGTCATCATGGAATTATGATTATGAATATTTTAGGTACCTATGAGCCATATTTTTGTCACCTATAATATGTACCATTTTTGGCATGGCAACCATGGTATGAGCCATCTTTGATAGGGAAACCTATGAGCCATTTTGACACCCATGAGGTGTATCTACGTTTATTAGTGCCTAGACCCCAAGAGGAAGTATTGATGAGAATGGTCCTTAGCCTATGAAGCTACTCTTAGGCCATTCACATGACATGATATGAGATGAAATTACATTACCTAAGATGAAGATTAAGTGCATTTGTTAACTTTCAATTGCAACCTCCAAAATCTAGGGTCGATCACTCTTCTCAGGGATACTTATTCGCAAGCATTTGGCCTCTAATGTGTGTACTAAACATTATAGACCCCGTGTACAAAGCCTAAGTATTTGTAACAAAGAGAGCCCCTTTGTACTCTCTTGTGGCTAGGTCAATAATCAAGTTCTACTTTCATTTTCACTCTCTTGTGTTGTGTGTGTGTGTGTGTGTGTGTGTGTGTGTGTGTGTGTGTGTGTGTGTGTGTGTGTGTGTGTGTGTGTGTGTGTGTGTGTGTGTGTGTGTGTGTGTGTGTGTGTGTGTGTGTGTGTGTGATTATGTTAATGATGGATGCTACTCTGTTAAATCCTCCATAGATCCATACCTAACAGAGATTAGGATATCCAAGAGGAATTGGGAAAATGGAACAAGGAGGCCATGTTTGTAGTCCATATGATAAAGCTAAAGGTCAGAGATGGCATCCGAGCCACCTAGTGGATATGAAGACTGCTGCTAAGGAATCTTGGGAGACATTGAAGAGCATCATGAGTCAAAGAGTACCTCAAGATAAATTTCCCTGAGAGATAAACTCACTAGCTCAAAGAGGAAGCAAGGGGGAAATGCAACAAAATTCATCAAAAGGGTGAAGGATCTACATCAACATCAAGTCGTTGTTGGAGACAAGATGACAATTATCTCTTTCCAATCATCTTAAATGGGTTGAGAGAGCGATGTGAGGTCCTAGTCCAAAGCCTCATCATTTTGAGAAAGAAGCCATCACTTAGACATGAAGACCAAAGAGAAGCAACCCTAAGGACCATTCAAGATGGAGAAAGGTCTACAAATATCTGAACTCTAACAAATGCCCAATTTACAACAAGCGGACGAGGAAGGATCAATACACAAAGAGGAAAATGAAAATTTCAATCTAGCTATAATAATGATTAGCAATCTAACAACATAGAATCACTAAACCTTTTCTTGATTTCTTTGGTGCTTGATGGCTAGTCACAACGATACAATGTCATAGCCATTTTTGGTAAGACTAAGGAAACTGCCAAGAAGGATTCTCCGCCCTACCGCCCATAATATAGGCCCTTGGCCATCCATACTTAGAATCCCCTGTCCACACCTAGCAGTCGGCCCTTGGCCTAGGTTTGTGACCCCCTCTAGATTTTCCCTTGGCATTACATTACTCCCCCCTTGGAGAAGCATTTTCGTCCTCAAAAACAAAGTGGTAAGATCTTCTCAAGAACACTAATGTTTTCCACATTGGCACCTCTCACAGGTCCAACTGTTCATGTGGCCAGTACACAATTCAGTAGGAGGTTCAATGAAACCAAGAGAAACATCTTACTTTCCCACATTGTTGTTCATTTGCAGCAATTGATGTAACTGGCTTAAATCCAACATAATGTGTAGGCTGTATTTATGACTCACTTGAGTATTATAAACGAGTTACCATTACTAGAGATGTCTACATGAATGACCAAAAGTCAAACTTTCTAGAGAAACAAGAACAATCAGAAATACCTCTTCTCAACTTTCCATGAAAGTGACATGTTGACATAACTCATCAACGTGTACGACATCCTTGACTTGCTATCATTTATGTTAATAGGAAACCCCACCATAATTGTGATCAAGGTTGAAAACATGACATAAATATGCATGGACTAAACTTAGTCGCAACATGCTTTGCATCATGATAAACAAACTCCAAACTAGAAAGATAATCTTTCCATTTGGGTTTATGCTCATAGCGTGTGATTAATACTTACCAACGGCCTATCCATCTTGGAAAGATTGGCAGTATTGTAGTGAGTTGTTATCTACAAGCACCCATACCGAGCCATCAACTCATATGGTGGTTGGTAGCTCCACACTAAATATCATAGAGATACTGCACATGTGGTGCAAAATGCTTCGTAAGCTACCATGTCCATGAATTTTTATGCCGTTCCAAAAAAACATGCATTAAACACTAGGGCCCATAACACCTAGTGTGCATGCAATTAACACAAATTTATTCGAACCTGCATTTTCATGACTAGACTTTCCACAGTACGTACGTGAAAGACTTGCGAGAAAAGTTGGGCCGTAATAGAATGTGAAAATTCAATCACATCTAGATACCAACCATGAAACATTTCCATTAACAGAACATAGCCTTGCTATAAGTGTAAACAGCCATCCGCCAATGTTGTTTACGATACTTGTAACATCAACAAGTCTGTACTTAGTACCCGATAATTTCTAGCCACCAAAATTCGGCCTAATAGTGTGTGCTAAGAATGGTCAAACAAATGGATGTGACCATCACCTAGGGACTCTATCACGACACATCATTAAGAAACAAGCGCCATTGTTAGACCCAGAGACTCATATTCTCCACATGTGGAATATGTCTCAGAAAACAATGTCAAAAATGTTAACATCTAGCAAGAACGAGATGTACTTGTGTGATGGAGGTTTACAAACAGTCAACGATGTGAGCAAGAGGGACCCTCATATACTTTTCTCCACATGGCTAAACCGAACTCCATGAGTTCATGGACCATGTTGCACACTTTGTGACAAATAGCATGTGCCAAACAAAACCGTACCATATAGGCCTAGCACTGCAAATTGCGAAAATTTTCCGGTACAATACTTCCTCAAAGTGCTTTTCTTCAACATGACCTTGTCATGTGTCTGGCAAGCAAAATAGAAGCAGCATATACATCCCATTCTAGGAACACTTAATCAAATAATATACAAATAGGAAAAAATAACCAAAGTATATATTGAGATTAAGTTGGAAACATACCGTGGGTACCAAAACCCTACTTCAAGAGCTTAGTATTGACACAACTTGTCAACTAAACACTAAAAAGAAATTAGTGAATAGACACAAATAGTTACCTGATGATTATTGCCCGTGTCTTGGCAATCTAAAACCCTTGGCAGATTTCAAATGATACAGAGATTACCTCATGGTAGATGAGAAAATCTTTCATTGAAAGTACAAGTGTGAAGGTTCCAAGAATTGACTATCAACACTTAGTGAGTGATTTAGTAATCTTGAAATAGGTCTTACCCCAAAATTGTGCTTCTATAGACACTCTCAGTGCTATAGACAAAGCAGCAGATCCACTGAAGTTGGAATCGTAATCACAACTAGATCTTTGGTAGACTTGAAAGCCCATAATCTTGAATTTTTTTATGGACAGTCATGCTATCTAAAATGTTTGCTTCATCTATACACCTTGGTATAGATAAGCCTTTATAAGTTTAAGACTTTCAGTAACTCAACTTGATCTTCGCACTAGAAGTAGTACTAAAGTGACACCCAAAAAATCGACTCTTGCTTGTCCAGTAGAATCAATGGGTACTCAACTGGATAGAATTGTTTGATCCTAATAGCAATCACTGATGGATTACAAACAGATGGCTAAGACAATCGAAAGTAGATGGCTCATAGCCTTTCTAAGTAGATGATCCTTAGCCCTTCCTATTACCATACCAACTTAGAAATACTTTGGTAAAATCATACCTAATTTCACTATCCCTTCAAAGAATTAGTAGAGAGAGAGATAATGTTGGCATAAGAAAAATCCCTTAAGGTATATGTTACTGGTGGTCGACCATGTCAAGCACCCTTGTTGCCTTCATGAAGCAAAGATAGGAGAGAAGGAATGTGCATGACAAGTTCACAGGCAGTGCCTTGACTTGCCTTCCTGCGGTTGAATGACTTATCAACCGGTGAGGCTCGTAGGCCCGTTAGGTGTGTGAAGCTCTCCTTGAGCTCCACCAATTCATCTTTCTCCTCCTTGTCATGCTTTTCTTTCCTCTTCCTCTTTCATGCCAAAAAAAACCCTCTTCTATATATGGCTCAAAAAAAAACTCCTCCTTTGCTTGTCACGGCGGCATGACAAGCCGCTTGACGACATGACAGGGCTGCGGTGGAGGTTCATGAAATCCCGCTGAGATTAGACCGAATAGGAACTCCTTGAGCTCCTGAGCAATTTTCGTTTCATGGCACACTTCACTCGCATTTTCTGCTTGTGCCATCTCCACCTTTTGTTTTTTCTTCCATTCACGCATAATATGGTTTTTCTTTATTCAATGGGCGGCCATTTTCTCCTTACTTTTGGCGGCCACATTGGACACCATATTTGGCAATCATGTCGGGCAAGGCACCGCCTCGCACAGCATCCTTCTCGAGCATCCCCTGCCGATCATTCTCATCAGCTATTCTCTCACCCATAGCCTGTTGGGTAAATCCCGTAATCAACACGCTCTAGGGGATGACATTTCGGACAAAGAGCTCGTTAAGAACTTTTTGTGCTTTCGTAAAAATAACCACATTTGGCATACATATCGGTGATCAAAGCTTCACCAAATCTTTCATTTGCCCTTTGCTGACAATATGATCGTGATTTTGCTACCATTTATGTGTCAGGGATATTGCCACAGCCTTCAAGATGCTAGTATAGGTGATTGCATTTGGCAAAAGGTCTTCACATTGGATTCGGTTAATACTTTCGTGAGATTCTTGCCACAACCATATCTGTATCTCTTGCTATCAATATTTTCCAAATTGCACACCGACTGAGCGGACCAAATTGGTACGGAACCGGCCCTCGATGAATCTTTAACGGCCAATATCTTGGAAACTAGAACTCCGATCGCTGATCTGAAAAGATCGACGCGCTCCACAAAGTGAGCACTTCAAGCCCATGCATTCTCTTCATCTCTGATCCCTCAGCTGCACTTGCCCAATCCGGTATGGATCTGCAATTGACTCAAACTTCAAATAGCCTTAACTTCTTGACGGTAGCTCCAATCGACGAGCCGTAAAGACAGGCCGGTAGAGCACTTCAAGCACTGCAGTTTTTAGCTCAAACTTCAAACTACCTTAACTTCTTCACCGTAGCTCCAATCGACGAACTGTCTTTCCGGCCCTCGGTGAATCTTTAACGGCCAATATCTTGGAAACTACACCTCCGATCTGATCTAAAAAGATCGACGCGCTCCACAAAGTGAGCACTTCAGGCCCATGCATTCTCTTCATCTCTGATCCCTCGGCTGCACTTGCCCAATCCGGTATGGATCTACAATTGACTCAAACTTCAAATAGCCTTAACTTCTTGATGGTAGCTCCAATCGACGAGCCGTAAAGACAGGCCGGTAGAGCACTTCAAGCACTGCATTTTTTAGCTCAAACTTCAAACTAACTTAACTTCTTCACCGTAGCTCCAATCGACGAGCTGTAAAGATAGCCCAATAGAGCACTTCAAGCACTACAGCTCTAAATCATAAACTCCCATTTGCGCTCACTTCAAGCATACTTTTTTTTAGCATCATTAAGGCATCTGTTGGCCCTTTAAAGCCGCATATGGCATACATTAATCGTATAAATAGCTTATTGCCAAGCCTTGAACACTGATCAAGGATCATGTAAGATTCAAGTAAGCTCGATGTGCATCTTTTTGGTATCTTTCTTAGCATGGGAGCAGAGCTGCACGACATCCACCCCCTCTGAACCTGCACAGTCTCGGGTATGTGTCAATTGTACTTCAATCTGCATCTGCTTACAGGTACCTTAAGCTCTTTGCAATCATCAGACTCACGTAACTAATAAACAAATGGAAAATAATATAAGACTTATACCCTATCATCGATGTTCTAGCTTAATCATTAGGTAGCTACCCATAAGAAATTTTGAACCATAACTATCTTATCTCCAAAGCACTCAATTATGGAAAACGTGTTTAGTGAACCCCACAAGCTTCAAGTGCTCCAGTTAATGATACACATGACTTGACCATCAAGCTCTGTTTAGGGAACCGTGTCAAGCTCAAGTATGCCTTACTCTGTCTGCACACAAAATGGTCGTCAAGTCCTTTACTTCAAGTTCTGGTAGCAGAACCAACTCAAAGATGTGAATATACTTCATCAATCCAAAGAAGTCAACTAGAAGCTAGCCATGTAAGCTTATTGATCGCATAGCCAAAAACTCTTCCCACTTAGCATAAATATAGAAAACAAAACCTTGTACCATGCAACCTGCTACAAGAAACTATTGATATCCTTTGAATTTCCAACTTGCACTTCAGTAGCCCCCAGGATCAAATGGAAAACCAATCATTTGCCCCACTGTGAGCATTTCAAAATTTTCAACCAGTAGAGTATAAACATGAATTAACTCACCAATCTTCATGAAAACCACCTGAACCATATGGCATATAAGTCAATTGCCCCGGACCATGCATATATATGTCACCTCTTGGATCAAAATCTAGCTCAAAATCCCCTACATCATAGGGTAACATCAGATCCCATATAGCATCACATATCACTAGATACTACCATATCCCCTGTGCAACTGGCTCGTTCAATTGTCGTCATCAATCACAGGTAAAAGCATTGGTAGTACACCCTCACTCTCACTAGTATTGGAATCCGAATCATGCATATCTGAATAGATCAAGTCTCTGGCAAAACTCTCTTCGGCTCGCAAGATGCACCTGAAAATAATTCTCTATCTTGTAGAGGCTCAAAATCAAGTAGAGCATCATCTAACAGCTGCATAAGGTCACCATCAGCTGCATCTGAACAAACTGGCTCATGCATGAATCTAGACTGATTGGTATCCTTAGCATCTGTATTTGAGAACCCTTTCAAAGCTTCATCCAATAAGCACATAAGATCTAGGTCCACCGCTTCAGAAGGTTCCTCCATCCAGCACATCTCGGGCTGCTGTAAACTAAGATTTCCACATACGACATGCATACTAAACACATCTGCTGTAAACTGCTCCTCAAGTCGTTCACCCTCATCCAAATATCTTTACATTTCTCTAGCACAAATTTCATCTATTGCCATGTCTGTATCATGGGCACAATGAAACCAATCATATTCAACACCAAGAGATGGCACTTCACTATGCACTCCCTCTGAATAAGCATGATAAAGTTCATGATCATTCTACCATGGTGTGGGCCATGTGTCACAAAATCTTGATAAAGAAGAAGTCTGTACCCCCTCTAAATCATAAAAAAATTCTGGATCAGTTTGCCACATTGGTACCTCTGGGTCATAGAAATTTGTCAAAGAAGGAGTATGCACCCCCTCTGAATAATCATCATCACACATTTAAGATCAGTTTTCCACTTGGGTAGCTGTGCTTCACAACAACTTGTCAATGAAGGAGTCTGCACCCCCTCTGAATCAACATTTT
Organism: Adiantum capillus-veneris; assembly: GCF_014529385.1. Taxonomy (NCBI): domain Eukaryota; kingdom Viridiplantae; phylum Streptophyta; class Polypodiopsida; order Polypodiales; family Pteridaceae; genus Adiantum; species Adiantum capillus-veneris. Next base: position 59,965,991 of record NC_140940.1, on the reverse strand, counting down.
GTGGATCTTCAAGCACATACTCTTGCTTAACCAAGTCCTCAAAATCTGGTATATCCAAATTCGATAAATCTGATATACCCAAATCCATGGTCCTGCTGCTCTCAATTGCAGCCTTGCTTTGACCTATAACATCTGCATCATCAATCAACTCTATGGTAGAATCTGTACCAAATAAATTTTTCTCTAATTCTAAGTCAGTAGCAAAAGTATCAGTTGTAACCGAATCTTCATGCATGTCTACTTGAATATGGTTGCACTCATTCACCTGCACAATTTCTTCTTGAGCTTTAGCCACTTACGTTGTTTTGATCCTTTGATTTCTTTTCCTCCTATACTGCATGTATAAGTTCTTTGCAAAATTCACCTTGTGTTTCTTGAGGTTGTAGAGCCTCACCCTCAAAGACTTCTACTTCATGTAAGGCATCTGCTAAACCCAGCTTTTCATACGTAACTTCAACTATATCTTCATCATTAGCTTGTAAGAAGGTAGCATGTTATACAATACACTCATCAATCACAGCTTCTAATTTTGATCATACTTGTCTTCGAATATCTGCGTAGTTTGGTAGACTTGGACTCTGTTCTTAATAGCTTACAAAATGCTCATAACTTACTTGTGCAATAGCTTCTTTGAAGTATTCCCAATCGTCGTTGCAAGCTTTGGTAACCTCTTGAATCTGCTCCTTCAAATTTAAACTCACTAACTGCTCAAAGGATCTGATCATTAACTCTTTTTGCATCTCTCTTAACTTGGTTTCTAACTCATAACACTCTAGGTAGCCTTGTGGATCATATCCATCGTAGACTCGCCTCTCGTTGTATACCACATCTAAAGCTACATCCAAAGCTTCATCCATTGGATTTCTTCTTCATGACCTCCATTTCAAGCAGAGGTCCTTCAACCAATTGAAGCATCTTCAAAAAATCTGAAACTATTGACTTATCATCAAAATCATTTGTACTTAACTCTTCAATCAACTTCATCATCTGCTCTAAATTCTCCATCTTTATCTCCCACTCCAGTTCGGTTTTGCGTCGAGTTCACCAAAGATATCGGGGGATATGTGTTCAAAACGTGAACCGGGAAAGCATCGGGCCTCTGGCTATGAGAGGTGTGAGAGAGAACAAGAAAAACAAATGCATATGGCTTTGGCAATCACTGTAATCTTCAATTAATCAATTCAAACTCTAACTGCATTTTAATCAATAGCCAAGGCAAGCTGTTAGCAACATTAACACTTGGATTAACTGACAAATAGGAGTTTAAGCTCCCTTTACATGATTACGAGGGCCGCTTGCACAAATTAGCCGAGGTCAAAATCAACTTAAATCTCTCTAACGGCGGCAATCTTGCTATGCCGACTTCCTTGCCAATTATGCATATCAAGCAGTAAGTAGTACTTGACCTGAAATACCTACTGATGATCTTTGTTCATGAAAGTTGGTGCATGTCAACACGCTAAATGTCAAAATTCTGTAATGTTGAAGGCTTTGCCACTACTGTCACAAGTGCTGCGCCGTTGTAGGTGCTTGGTACTACTGTCATACCTTGCCGGAGCTTTCAAACCTGAGTGTGTTCAAACATCTGAACAAAATAACGCAGCGATGGCGGGTCTGTAAGACAACTGCGCAGGGAAAAAATGCTCAAAGCAGCTCGCTTGCTGCTCGTCACAAGACAGTACATACTACAGAAGCGTCTTCTCCTCAAGAGGGGATAGCGATCCCATTTGGTAGCAGCCTTACGGATTTCTGCAGAGGTTGACCCTATCCTCTCCTTCATGTAAGAGGGCTTTCCCACGGTCCGTGTGTCCTCTGTTGGCCCTGTCTTGCTCGACCAAAGGGGCCATGCCCACACAGTGTCGAGAAAAAGGAGCTCCTCCTGGCCCCTCGAGATCATACCAGCTGCCTTGGCAGCTTTAGCACGAGAGAGAGAGAGAGAGAGAGAGAGAGAGAGAGAGAGAGAACATGCATCACCATGCTAAAGACATAGGAGGCTTTCCCCTCTTCCATAGATCCCCCCTCCCCTAAGCTCTAATACCAATGTAAGATTGAGGGAACTGCCATAAAGGATTCTCCGCCCTACCACCCATAATATAGGCCATACTCAGAATCCCATGTGCACACCTAGCAACCAACCCTTGGCCTGGGTCCGTGACCCCCAAGGTTTGCACTTGGCATTACATTTTCATCACAAAAGTATGTTTGTATTGTTGCTAAGATTGCGTTCTTGATTGACAAAATTTTCAGCAAGAACCCTTGGTATCCTCCAAAAGATATCGTCTATTATAGTTGCAACATAGTCATCATATCCATTTCTTCTACCTCAAATAGCCAAAAGTTGTTCTCGCTTTGATAACTTTCTAATTTGTTTACGACAAACAGGTTGTAGACTCAATGTCCACCATATAAATTCTCACTATATATCTATAATCCTCAATAGTTGTGTTTACCCTAATGGTTACCTCATCATGCCGGAGGTCTTGGTAATCATCATATCCTTGCCCTCTAGGTAGATGATCCAATGGCACAATCAATATAGTGCACATCTTAGAAGCACCTTCTGCGTGGAGGTGTGCAAGCTTCCTCTCAATCTTTTGTCATGGTAAACATAATTTGCATCTCCAAATTTGTAGGTATGCTTATTGCCATTCTAGACTCAAATCTCCAAGCCACATATTGTGACCCTCCTCATTCAACAATTTCGAGCTTCTCTTTAGAGAAACCAAAAAAAAAAATCACATTTTAGCTTGGAAAAGGAAAATCCTCCTTTGACACAAAAAATGGAAGTTTCCATGCACTTTTTCTGACGAGTTGTGATAAATATGACCGATAGATCAGACCTTCGTTTATGAGCTGAAGAAAATACATGTAGCATTATTGCATGTTTGTTCCTCTTTATCACTAGCTCATTTTGAGAAATTACCATAGCACTATGCCATACTAAATGTCTACCTATTGTGGAGGCAAGTACTGAGAGGACTTCCTTAGTGTTGGGGTTGATAACCTTACAATTCATGAAAGGGTCACAGTAGTATGGGTGTCTCCATTCAATCAAGAAGCCACTTGGCAATAGTGTTTGAGTTATGGTCCTCTAATGATGAACTTTCACTACAACCGGAGGCATACTTCAGAAATAAACCTGATGACTATTAATCCACACATAAAAAGGAGTGATGGATAATCTGATAATCTACTTCATCCTTCCACCATGCGCACATTCACTTTGAGCTCCTACCTCTTCAAGAGCAGTCACTGAATTGGGGCTTGATTTAACGATCCCATTTGAGCTTTCCACTTTCATATGAGAGACAAAATCCTACATTCACATCATTTACAGGCCCCCAAAAAGGGGGCCAAACACTTGCTAGTCTATCTCTAGCCCTAGCTTCAAAAATACGCACATCTTCAGGTTCTGTACATCAAAATTTGCAGGAGACAACTACATCACCATTCCTCAATCCTCTAGCTTTCAGCAGCATAATGCTCAAGTCCCTGCTGACAAGTGTCCCTCGGCAACACATGAAGGTGAGCTTGATGAATATACTGGCTGGAAAAAGGAAGAACCTAAGTCTTGCCCATGCGTGCCACCGATGCCGAGGCGCTTCAATAGACAGAAGTCGAAACCCATCCCTCGGCCCAACATCTTTGAGGATGTAGCAAGTACTTCACTACCATTTCTCTCCATATTGGGAGCAATGGGGTTTGACGAGCTCACATCAAACCGAGTGCTTCCTTTGAAGCTTTTGTCTGCAAGGCTACCAAGCTCTTGAGCTTCATTTGAAATCGGTGGCCTCTGAGTAGATGACAATCCCATAGCTGCAAACGAGGCGAAGGGCAAAGGACCTGCGGACGCTCCATTTGCCTCACGAGCGCTGCCCCGAGCTGCAGGCACATTGTGATTGTGCTTTCCCTCATATGCTGTCATCACAGATGTCGGATCGGTTGAAGACCGCTCAACATGTTTCCTAACAACACACCCTATGTTTGTGCATTTGTAATAGCTTCTGCACATTACAGACACCAAATCTTATTAGGTTGCTCTCTCTCTCTCTCTCTCTCTCTCAAACAAATAACAAAGCAAAATACAAGGCAAAACATGGAGATAAACACACGCCATTGCAGAAGAGCATACACACCAAAAGAAAATGCAAAAATTGACAAAACAGAGGGAGGTAAGTATCAAAAACTGACAACACGGGGAGGTACATAGCAAAAATATACCTCTAAGAGAAACCACCCTGCCCTCTCGACAAGGAGGTGAGCCATAAGCATTGCCAAGGCCCATAATGATGGAGGCAGGTAGCATAATCCTCAAACCATATAGGAAATACTGGAGAAGAGTGAAGACAACCACAAATAAGGCCCGCAACCGAAGAAATGGTCTCGATTCTCCCTAAATGAAAAGAAAAACCAGAACAAAGAGAGAGAGAAAAACCAAAAAAAGGTAGCCTCCCCAACAAGCAATGTTCAATCAACTCTACACTGAAAACTTTTTTGGAGTCAATCAATGTCCCAGAAAGAAAGTACTCTTGACCTGAAGTCATTAGCTATTGAAGCCAACACTACATGGTCGTCGAATATGGCAAAGGTCAACAGCCTCATACAGACTCTTGCTTACCAAAGAAATGCATAAGAGGGTGTGAAAACCTCTCAAAAAAGCCGCAGACCTCAAACCCGGGCATTACAATGCCCAAAAACGAGCCCACTCAAATCAGGTCTTGAATCTCCGCAAAGCACCTCCTCCATTACAGTTTACAAAGCTCAGCATTGAATTTGCAGAGCTCACAGAGTGAAGTGGTGCTTTACAAAAAGCATCACTCAAATCAAGAGAGGGAATCAATGAAAGCTGTATGAAAATCCCCTCTGCAGAAGCATATCACAGTGCCCAGGGACGCTCTTCAAAGAAAAACATTTTAGAGCACTTCTGCACACAAGCTTAGGCAGCGGTGAGCTAATGTCCAAGTTCTCCACTTTGAAACGCTGCCCCCAAGAGCTAGCTCTGCCTAGTTAAAGGAGGAACAAGCCCTTGCCTTAGAATGGGACCCACAGACTTCACAACTGACTTTGCAAGCTCTCCACTCACTGCCAATGACCCATGCAATGTTCACATTCTCAAGATCATAACCATATTTTCCACTTCTGAAGCCAAACTTTACAAACTAGAAATTGATAAGTTGGAAAATCAGGCCTGAAGAAATGGAAAATGAGGAAAACGAGGAAAACACATGCCCAAGTGGGATGAGAGCGCTAGACAAGAAAGGTCATCATTCTCAATTGAGACAAAAACTATCAAGTCTACGGCTCTTCCTCATGGTATTTACAATTAACCCTTCCCCCTGCCAAGAAGCGGCCACAAACGTTCAACGGCACCCCACGCCTTCCATCTGCAAGTGAATTTTTCTCTTGTCCCTCTAAGGGACACAATTTTAAACATCTCAACCTTCTTTGGATCATCTACAGGCTAGTGATTATCTGCACTTATTCTAGGCTGGGTCGACTTTATTGGCAATTGTACTATGGATCATGAGATAGACTTGAATATCGTGCATGCCACTATCCGACCATCCTATTCCTGAGAACCCTTGACATTTAACCAGGAGTCGAGAAAATTCAACGACCACCTTTCGGAAATGCCACGATGATGATGAACTTCTATGTCCCAATGATGTGTTAGTGCAAATTTCCTACGAACAAACTTTCTTAAAGATCCAATTATCATGCCAGCTGATGCAAAAAGTACTCAGCAAATGCATCTACTGAAGCTGCATGCAAACAGCCAAAGAAACACACAAACAGTCCTCAGGAACTCAGAAGTCCAAATTTGCACTCTCAATTGAAAACATAAAAGGTCCACAGATATCAAACCTAGGAAATCGATTTCCCTTTACGACTTTCTGTCCATATTTGCGCCATCTATAGCCATCATCAAGAATGTCAACCTCACTTGTGGTTTGCACAACAACGCGTGGTTCTCGTATGGTCCTGATTGGTGCACTTGAAAGTGTCTCTCTGAAGTCTTCAATTCTCCTGATAAACCATGTCGATACTCAATAATTATGAGAAAAAGAATAATGCAACCTAAGCAATCTGACTGGGGATCACAAGGATACCTGCGTTTTGAATCTTGTTCATCATCTCCATCGCCCTCATCTTCACCTTCCTCCATACTGGGTGAACCAAAAGATTGCTCAGGTGTTCCAGCAAGACCGCCAACTAGAGAGGAGGAGGACAACTCTGTTGAAAACCTATCAGACTCTGTTTTACTGACCACAGCGGAAGCTTCCACCTTGTTCTCATGTACTAATGATTGGCCTCCGGTCCTAGCACCTCTACGAAGTGCCTGTGGTTTTGCATGATTGTGTTTGCCCTTATACAAAATCTCGGTTATTTCACCCTGATGTGAACACTCCACTTGCTTCTTTACAGGACAATTAGGATGTGTGCACTTGTAGTAGCTACGGGGAAACTCCGTCCCCTTCAACTGTTTCTGACCATATTTTTTCCAGTTGTATCCATCTATGGCTGTCCTTTCACTTATGCATTGAGGAGGGGCATCCGATATTCGACAATTTGGAAATGCTGATTCTGGTGAATTTTGGTGTTTTGAACCATTTTGCAGGAGCCCATGAGCTTGAACGGATGTTGGCCCCTGTGAGGAAGCTAGTTGTGACATACTGTCTGGAGGGACAGAGACAAGCTGAGGAACCATTGCTCCATCTCCTGGATTGTGTGAAGATCCAAACGAACCCTACAGAAAAATTCAAGGCATTCTTAAAAACAGCTTCAGCAAACAGTAAATCTAGCATTGGAGCATTTGAAAGCACAGTGCTGAATGCTTGCTGTGGTGAAAGTTACAGCTAATAATTAAACTAACCTGCTGCTTGAAGGTGGTGTCTTCTCGGTTGACCGCTTCAACGACAGCAGATGAATGCATGAGCTCTGTTTTTGCTGCACTATACAGTGAAGATGTCGGTAGGGACGAATCAAACTGCATGCAAAGAGATATGTTTAGAGGTAAAGAGCCCCAAAGCGAACAAACCGACAACTAAAACATAGCATTAATGACGAATCAGCTCAAATTACCAGCTCTGAATTTAAGAAAACAGGAGACTCCAGAAGTGTTGTCGGACTAAGGCCAGGTGGTATGGTGAGGTATGTCGAAGTGGACAGAATGGGCAATCTGGAGGGCATCATAGATTTATAATTGGCATTTAATTTTGACAAATTCTGCTCTTGTGCATTCACAATCCAATCTCTTGTGCAGCTACCGCTGCAAGCCAGTGCATCCATAGCACCTAGGCTATTGAATAAAGGGAGCTCTCCACCGCTGTTGAAAAAGTTTGTAGAGGGCAAAATTCCAGCAAGAGAGTCTGAAAAGAGCTTGGAGCCTGTAAAGGGATCACTGTCTCCGAAGAAGGTCGAGAAAAGGGTCATGGGGCTGGATGACAAGTTTTCTGATCCTCCCCTTACAAAAACATCGCTTGGATTTTTTGGAGAAATTGTTAAAGCAGGGGGTAGTGTGTCCGCTTTAGCTAGAGCTGCTGCCACACCCGCTTCCCTCATCATTTGGAGCTGCGAACTGCACACATAGTCCATGGCTATGAGCGACTCCAGCACGCACAAGCTGTTTTTCTGATGAAAATTTGCACTAGAGCTCATGGTAGGAGGGATGATAATCAACTAGCACACACTCTCTTTAAAACATGCATGGAGGGGGTGAGATGCATACACACTCACAGAAAATGTGGCAACTAGCAGCTACCTCTGCACAAAGCGCACATAAACAAAGGTTGAACACAGAGACATGCGGGCGGACACACACAAAAGCAGAAAATACAACTATCTTGTTCAAAATAATTTCACAGAATTCAGCTCAAAACAACTAGCACAGGAATGTTCTTGATCTTGCTGAAAGCAAAACGTACACTTAGTTCTAAGCAACTGCAACGAAATACTCATGCGCACTCAAAAATTTGAAATGGGTGCGGAAAGGTACCTTGAAAATGGAAGAGGGAGGGAAGGGGAGTGTGTGCACTGTGTATCAAATCGCCCACCAACTTTTGCTGGGAACAGGGGCAACGCCGCCACGCCCAAAACTCAGCCGTGTGTGTGCGAGGCTCGAGCGCGAGCGTGCTAGTGTGTGTGCGAGAACTGGGTTTATCGCGGGGAAACAGAGGCACCCCTGTTTTGAGACAAGGAAGAAAGTGTTCTTGAGCGCCAAGGCAAGGGTGACGGGCCACGGCAGACTCGCAGAGGCAAAATGAGCGCCACCGTGTGTGTGTGTGTGTGAGAGAGAGAGAGAGAGGGAGAGGGAGAGAGAGGGGGTCCTGACTCGTGAGGGACTCGCGTCACTCAAGAGCTGCTTCAAAATCCGACCTGAGATTTCAACACACGAGAACGCGGCAAACGAGCGGACAGTAACGCGTTATTTGTTTGCCTTTTCGGACACGAGATTTTATTCTCTCTCTCTCTCTCTCTCTCTTCTAGCCTTCAGGGAATCCGAAAGAGTTTAAATTTCAAAGCCGTTGAAATTGATAAAATCTCTCTCTCGTTGATGGGAGCCCTGACATCACCCCATAGAATTAGAAATGTTGACACCCCGCCCCCCCCACCACATTAGCAGCCTTGACTAGGGTCAATAAATTTACTCCCTCTCCATCGGCTTTTGAAACTTTCAAGGCTAGCCTCAACCAGGCTCTCTCACTCAATGATCAATCTGTGTTCTCAAAAAACCGGCGTTTATCAAATTTTTGATAGGCCACAAACGCAAAACTCGGCTAGATTCCACGCTTGCATTCAAGAAAATCGGCAAAGTTTCACATTTGTCGAGTGTAAATTTACAGTGCTCAACATAGATTTAGTGTAATCCCACCTAAACATTTTGAGATTTACCTCTAAATTTTAAATTTGAGGGTGAGAAAACCTACAAATTTTGGAGAAATCTAGTGTAAGGTAGTGTAATAACCTTCAAATTTAGTCGATTTACTTGTCAAGTTTTGGGGAAAAAAAATCGAGCGTTGGTGTAAAATCAGGTAAATCCTTCACATTTCTTTTTTTGTAGCAGTACGAGCAGTCCCACTCGTTCAGATACAAAGGACGTCCATGGACACCATCTTAGTCACTTGGCCACATTCGAATCCATGACCCGACTCACGGCAATCGAATGCTCAACAAACCACATCTCATCTGCCAGATGACCAGGCTAGATGGCTATTGAGAAGGCTCATGCGACTAGGCTCTCAATTTTCCAAGAAAAATTTGCAATCTGAAAAGTTTAATCATAACAAGTGAGACTCTCGTCGCCTTTGACAGCGGTGCTACCACAAAAAGCTCAAAGTTAATGCTAAATAAGAAGATCATGGAGAACATTTTTGTGCTTTCATCATGAAGAGGCCTTGCTTTTTATTCACTATAAACATCCAAAGTAATCTTTGTTAGGTATTTGGTGAGACTATAATTTTTCCCCACATTATCAAAGTGTGTTTGGCCCTCGTCCAAAAGACTTGACATGGTAGAAGCACATGAAACCAAAGTGATTGCATCAATGACAATACCTTATTGTTACACTTTAGGAGAGTAAAGTTGTAAAGAAACCCTCATACTAAATATGGCATACACGTTGATGAGAGAGAGAGAGAGAGAGAGAGAGGTGTGTGCATGAAGCACAGTACCTACTTAAATTTACATCTTTCTTTGTTTTCATTGTGGCAATATATAAGAAGAAACCTCACCATATAGTTGCTTAGCTTTACATCTTTCTTTGTTTTTATTGTAGCAATATATTAGAAGAAGCTTCGACATATAGTACAATAGCGCAATTGCACACCATATTACAATCAAGGAGGATGCCTAACCATGATAAAGATTCGTGACCTCAAAAAGAAGAGTTGTCACACTACAATTTGAGGGTTGTGAATCAACCCCACCGCCTCTGCTACAGATGAAAGTCGTAGCTCCCTGCAAAATACATAGAATAACATGCTACAGACAATAAATCTATAGATCTCCATACCTGTGCAACCGTGTACGCGTAAACGCCATAGCAAATTTGACATGAGAGAGGCAAAGAGCAAGACAGAGTAAGCGAGAGCGTGCAGGCGCACCTCCTAGAGTGGAGTGCTACGCCAGTACGATGAGAGAGAAGAGAGAAGAGAAAAGAAGAATACATAGACACTGAGTGCAATCTCCCTCGTGCAAGAGTGAGCATTTCCCTCTTGCACGTATTTATTTATAGATTCTTCAATGCTCAAAAATGAATACACATTGGCCGGCCGGACTTAAATGGCCTTAGCTCATAAAGAGCATTTAAATAATGAAATGTCCATAAAGATGATATCCTTTTACATAACCCTTAGTCTTTTCCACCTGTCACCTGCACTAGATAATAAAATATCAAGTCCATTACATACCTCTCAGTTGGAAAGCAATTGTCCGCAGTTGAAAAGATAAGAAATCTCCAAACGACAGGAAATCCCTATAGACAGGAAGGGATTACCAAAGAAAGGCTGCACGCCTATCATGCCGAAAAAATCATTGTGCACTTACACACATCTCTTATGCTGATGATTAATACACACACACACACACACACAAACACATCGTCATCATCTTCGACATCTCGATGGAACGGACCGCATCTCCCTACCCAAGAAGATACATTCGGACGTGTCAATCTCTCTCGCAAAGTAAGCCGCAACGATAACCATCACCGTTTTCGCCTAGACCATGCTTGTCGCACCTATCCAACAGCGTGGAATCGGGTTAGTCGAATTTATTCACCGCAAATCTTCTACCCCGGATCGGGATTTGCAGCAAATCAATGTAATTACCAATTTTCCCACTCATCATGGAGACAAATGGCGCCAATAACCCCCCCGCGAAACATTTCAAAATTACGTACCTGGGGTGGTTTGAAGAAAGGACTTGGAGTTAAAATTGTCAAATGCGAAACAAGTAGTTAAAAAGGAAGCTCAGTAGCAAAATAATCAGTTGGTTAATGTTAATGAAGATAGACAATTGGATCATCTAATAAAAGTATAGACTAAAGCAAAGTACAAATGTCAGACCACTGGTAATGCAAGTGTCAACAAGAGAAATTTAACAACTTTGTAGTATGCAGAAAGGTTACATCCTACGATATTTCATAGCATCACTAGTGGAGGAATTAGGCAAAACTTATGAAATGAAGATCAGTATCAATTTGACAAGGTTTACAAAAATAAGTAAAAGATGCTTCAAGAACGCGTTATATACATGTTCAAAACAATCACAGTTATTTGCCAGTCTCAATATACCTTAACAGTGTGTAATCAAGAAGACTTGCGGAAAACTTCTATGTCACTAATGAAAACATACAAGTGAGATATTGATATGTCCATATCTAGGTGTTAGGGTGCTTAGTAAGTGGAGGAACTATGTTTGTCAAGGAGAAAAGATAAAGAGAGTAGTGGGACTGTGAATATTGCCTTGTGAGAGTCTTGTGAGAGTCAAGAATGTGAAGTGACTTGTTGGTGGATCCTAGTAGGATAGAAGAAGAGACTCGACATGGAGAGGAGAAAGTTGTACAACAGACGTCAGAAGCCCCCTATAGTGAGGTAAATTGATCAATAGAGTCATTATGCTTGGGAGCAAAAGACGTCTATGTCTATGAGGGCCACCCCATCAGTGATGGAGTCTCGAACAAAGGAACTGGACTATTTTAGCAAGGCATGGGAGACATCCAATGTGACTATATTATTGTGGAGTTGATGGTCTTCAGTGACGAATGCAATACATCTCGGGATAGTGCCCGATGCAAGCCAGTCGCATAAGACATTGATGTTCAGTGTAGCCATTATGTTCTACCTTTTATTTCGTACCCAGACATGGTAGGAGACCCAACAAGATTGTAGCACATCGATCTCATAGGTCATTTGGGCCTTTGGAAGACAATTAATATAACCAACTTACCATACGTGGTTAATTTAGCACCATTGGAACAATCTTAGGAGACCTTAAGAAATCACCAAATGAGTAGAGAATCATGTGGGATAACCTCAAAGGTGAAGGTCAGCAAATATATATATCTATATGTATTATCAAAAAGAAATTCACAGTGATGCAGCGATCGAGAACGCTATCTCAGCTTAGCACAGGAATTGCCGAGATGGACCAAGACCGACGATGGTGACTGGGATTGTACATGATGGCGCGATAATAATAAAAAATAAAAAAACAATCGACGATGGAAAATTTGAACCGCCCCACAAATTTAATGTGTATGATGTGTGTTTTGCGGTTCTTAGAAATGAACTTCCCATATGTCCCTTCCTGCCTCACTTCGCTTTTTCTTTTTCTGACGTAGTGGACGTAGAGGATCAGGGCTTTCTCACTTTGTAGTTAAGCCGTTCTATCCTTTGCGCTCCCCAATAACTCAAGTTCTCAACTCACATACTGGGCTAACGAGAATCTCTACAGATTCACCTTCCTCCCCTCGATGTCCATTAACCCTACCTGCAATCCTTCAATCCTGCACCATTGTTGGTTACAATCCTCCACCACATTTTCACTCATGGGTGGAGCTGATTACATGGGTTCTCTTGCAGTCTATTACACTGAGCTTCCCCAAGCCTGCCAACTATGTCAAATGCTCTGCATCTCATGCCGTTTCCGGAACACAAAGCAAGAGAGAAGCACAATACACCAACATGGAGCAAGCACGACATCGCAGTGGCATAGCAAGGGAGCAAGGAATTTGTGCTTCCATACAGAGCATTGCAAGCTCCAAAATCTCTCTCCCTCTGTCTCTGGGCTCGTCCTCATGCACCGCCTGCACATGCACTAACATCGGCTCATGTCGCCTCTCTCTTCCCCTCCACGTGCCTTCTCCCTCCCTTTTTCACTTAACCCTGAAGGAAGCATCTCGTGAGCTTTGCCTTATTACGAGCAATTTGCACAATAATATACACCAAGAATATTCCTCCCTCCTTATTACAAAAATAAAGTACAGTGGTAGTGCGATAATAAATAAATGGTATATTATAATAAATAGTATAACACAACCGCCATGCGATTAATCATTACGTGGATCGTCCCCAGTGGAAAGAATATCAACATTGCATCCCACTTTCTCTCTCTTTCTATCTTCCCCAGTACGACCGCTTACAATGGCGGGCAGTGAGGATGATGATAATGGTTTACTCCGACAATTTTAGACTTTCAGTTTTTTGCTTTACTTAATTTTATTTTTGTTCCCAAGCATTGGGTTAGATCCACAAGGATTGTCTCAGTTTGATCTCTTTAACCTTTTCAAATACGCATATACACACACAATACTGTGCGCGTTCTATATAATTTTTCATAGCTTAGAGTTGATGTTCACGTCATTGTCAAAATCGATCAATCACATTAGCAGACTTTTCAAGTTTATTTTTTTTGTAAAACGATGGATATAGAGCCTATATTACCAAGACCTAAGCTAGGGGTTGATATTCAAAATTTGTATTATGTATTTGTTACTAGTTTCTCTTCTTGCCACAGGTAGTAAACATTTAAATTTTTGCACTTCTTGGGCCAAAATAAGGCAACGAATCCTTCCATATTGCTGATAGGTCCTTTCTTTTTATCTCATATAAATAGTCTAAATTATTTACATACGTACAATTCGTAAACCTTGAAGAGAAGAGACCCTAGTTGTAGTTTCAACCAATTGAGATAACTCGTGCTAATTGCCGAAAGTCACCCCATGTTATTGTTGATTTCAATGGAGACAGGTAGTGAGTGACCTTGGTGTTGTACTTTTGATATTCTTCTTAAGCCCACTCTTAGCTGAGACTATGGTTATGACTAGGAAGATCCCTACCATTCGGAGTGAGTGTCACTCATTAATGAATCTCTACCTTGCATCCCAATTCTAATCATCAACTTACTCTACCTTCATTTCACAGATGGGCCATGTTTTCTTTCAATTATCACGCGTATATTGACCCACAATTTTACGTTACAATTTTGTTAGTCCTTGGGATATATTCATGTTGAATCCAATGTTTTACACACATTTTTTGCTCCCAGATAGGTAAATTGTTGCATAATTTCATTTTATTTTATTTTTAAGTAGATCGTATGGATGATTATTGCGAAATCTCCCCTCACACTACAATATTGCAATTTTGTGTGCTTATTTTGTGGAACTTTGAAACTCTCACCTGGCACATGGGCTGCGTATTCTAACCAGGCATCAAAACTTCTCTCTTTTGTTACCTAGAAGGGTGCAGGGATGATGTTTGCATATACTCTACTTATGCGGCCGTACATTTCACTCATACACTCATTCTTAACAATTTTAAAAATTAATTGGATCGTTGACCTTCTAATTTCAAAGTATGTATTGAGAAACAAATGATGGTATAATAAATGGTATTTACAAGAATAAATTTTCAAGCAGTATGAGAGTTATATTGCTAAACACATGAGTTAAAGTACTACACGAACCTCATGCTCGCCACACACACAGGTACGTACATATTTCAATGCAAAATAACACATACATCATTCCCCTTTTCATATTTCATTTCTCTTCATTGTGTTCTAAGTTAAATACTTAAACACTGCTACGGTCATGGCTTCTAATTTACTGAAAGAACTTTTTATTGAGATGATTTTTCAATAAGCTATGCAGGTACTCATGTGAGCTAAGTTGCTCTGGTATACTGAACAAAAATAAATAAATTGTAAGTACTTTGTGTTATAATGCACAATGGTGTCAATCACAAATATATATATATATATATATACTTTTTCTCCCTTATGTCTTGTCTAGTCCATTGGTCACAAGCACACAGATTCACCGATTTAGGCAGCACGTTGATAAATTGCAGATTCATGATTTTTAGACTTATACCAAATGAAGATTCACCAATTTAGGCAACATTAGTGCATATTCACCGATTTAGGCAGCACGTCTTATTGGTGTAGATTCGTCTATTTATGCAACACCAATCACAAAATCATGTTGCAGTGGCTGGCCACCACTGTAAGTGGCATGGTTTTGTTATTCGGGTATAGAAAATGAAAGATATTTTGGATTTGGATTTGGAATTTGCATATGATGATTTTTTTGTCGCGACAGTATTTATGAAAGTGAACTTGAGATTGATGAGAATTGATTTATACAATGATGAGTGTGACCAATGATATTCTAATTCAGCAGGGTATAACATATACTGCTTATTCTAGTGGTATGGGACACTAGAATAGGTAGTATGTGGATGACGGCAGGCATAACCAATGTGTCTAATTTTATGGATTTTTCTTTTACTATTTGATATAGATTTCTAATCATTGTTTTTGACAAGTATTGTTTGCAGATTTTTATCTTCGCAAACTGAGGACAGTTGCTTTCCAACGGAGGGGTATGTTATAGAATCGATATTTTATTGCAGCTAACAGGTGGCAAAAGCATTAGCAGATAATGGATTATGCAGAAGGATATTACATATTATGTATAGTTGACTATTCAAGTGCTCTTTATGAGCTTTGGCCAATTATGTTCGGTCGGCCAATTTCTACTCATTTTTGGGCATTCAAGAAATCTATAAGTATACGTGCAAGAGGGAAATGCTCACTCTTTCACGGGGGGAGATTGCACCCAATGTCTGCGTTATTCTTCTCCTCTCCTCTCTTCTCTCTCTCTCGTCGTGCCGGCGTAGCACTCCACTCTAGGAGGTGCACTTGCACGTGCGCTGTCTCGCTCTTGCTCTCTCTCTCTCTCTCTCTCTCTCTCTCTTTGCTTATGGCTTTGATTCTCTGCTACGAGACTCGTCAGGTATGCGGATTTGTCGATTTTATGGTTGCAACGTGTTATTTTGCTATTTTGCAGGGAACTCCATGCCTCCGGCTATAGTAGCTGCCGCAAACGGGAGCGCCATGGCCCTGCAAAATACTCATAATATCACAATACATACCATAAAAATGATAAATTGACATACCTCAATCGTCGCACATTCACATGATCGATCTCAACACAAACATAGAGAGATAGAAATCAAGATAGAGTGAGGGAAAATGTGCAAGCGCACCTCCTAGAGCGGAGTGCTACGCTGGCACGATGAGAGAGAGGAGAGGAGAAGGGAGAAGAAAGACACAAACATTGGGTGCAATCTCCCCCCGTGCAAGAGTGAGCATGTCCCTCTTGCACGTATTTAATTTATAGAAAAGTACATGCTCAAAAATGAGTTACACCAGTTCGCACTTGGGCATAAAATAGTCATGGCTCGTAAGGAGCTCAATATAACAATTAACAGTTGTCTACATCTCAACTAATAACTAAACCATAAAATACTAAGGCTTGCCACAAAATCCAATGGTGGCAGTTTTATTTTGAATAACTGCTATCGCCTTATTGTCCAGCAAGTTCCAATCACTGACCTGCTCACACAACACCCAACAAGTGATCATATTCCACAATTCAAATCAACATTGGAATGCTTCATCAAAATATCAAATATTTCACAAATATATCATCAAAATACCAATTCCATTACATACCCCGGGGCTACAAACGGAAGTCACGGCGTCCCTGCAAAAATACCAAAATAACACGTTGCAAACCATAAAACGATAGATCTGCATACCTGACGCATCCATGAGCACATAATCGACGATTTACGTGGACAACGAGAGACAGAGAGCGGAAGAGAGGTAAAGAGCACGTGAAAGTGCACCTCCTAGAGTGGAGTGTACGCCGCCACGGCGAGAGAGAAGAGAGGAGAGGAGAGAAGAATACACAGACACTGGGTGCAATCTCCCCCCGTGCAAGAGTGAGCATTTTCCTCTTGCACGTATTTACTTTATAGATTTTTGAATGCTCAAAAGTGAATACACACTGTTTGGCCCAACATTAATTGGCCATAGCTCATTCAGAGCACTTTAATAATACAATGATAATAATGGGGTATCCTTTGTACATTCCATAAAGCCTCTATGTCTTTGCCACTTGTCAACTGCAATAAGCAATAAATACAATAATTCTACTCCAAACCCATTTGCCAGTTTGCTGAGTGGCGTCTATCTATCCTGCCTCATGCTTCTAGCTTGATGTCCTCCCATGCCAAGTGTTGTACTTCCGTGCTCCACAAGTATTGATCCTCATGTAGCCGCTATGTTTCAATGGTCTCTCTTTGATTTACACACACTACATGCCTCACATGCCTACCAACATGCTTGATACTGCTTGGGTCATGGTGGCCACTAGTCACTCTTTACCCCGTTTGTCGACAATGTTGTACACTTTGTTTGTCATTGTCTAGTGTTGGCTCCCCCTTAGCAAGCTCTCTCTCAACCCCTATAAGTATCAACTCTTTTAATGCCCTCAATTGAGTTGTTGCCAACCTTACCTAGGTGTGAGTGCCACTTGATTCGGTCTCTACCCATGTGTGATTGCCCTTGATCACATGGATATATTGTCCCATCTACTCTTTGCATAATGCCGCAATTGGTGGAACACATGGCCCATACATATTGCAAAGAGAGAGAGAGAGAGAGAGAGAGAGAGAGAGAGAGATTTGAATCTTCTAAAGTTGTAAGACATCTAAAGGGCCTAAATTTTGGTGCCAACAACATATTACCCGGAGAAAGAGATAAATCGTTCTTATTCTAAGAGATTGTTTTTTTCTTTGATGACCGTCCTCAAAAAGTTAAGTGAAGAAAATAGTTTTCTTTGAGCAGTTATTAACTTCAAAGGTTTTACGTTCTCTGAATAGATCAACTTGCTTGACACTCAAGAGTCAGCATAGAGAGAGAGAGAGAGAGAGAGAGAGAGAGAGAGAGAGAGAGAGAGAGAGAGAGAGAGAGAGAGAGAGAGAGAGAGCAATGCAACATCAATACCTCTACCTAAGAAGAAAGAGAGAAAAGGGGCTGCCAACATGAGTGTAATATAGAGTACTCTCGTGCAGGGTGAGCGATACCATTCCGAGAGAGAGAGAGAGAGAGAGAGAGAGAGAGAGAGAGAGAGAGAGAGAGAGAGAGAGAGAGAGAGAGAGAGAGATAGATAGATAGATTTTATTATCGTCCTCGGAGGTCAAATATGACCTATGGGACCAAAGTTACATGTGATGTAGTATGTGTATGGCTGATGAGTGACTCTCGATGCTCCAAAATTTTAGTGATGAGAGTCGCAATGGAGAGCCCACACTTTGGCTGGGAGAGGAAAGTGTGTAGGTCTAAGTTATGGCTGAAAATGTGAGAGAAGCAAGTTCGGATGTGATCAAAAGCTGAGCACTCTAGTAGTGTGTGGTACTCAGACTCTCGAACTTGCAGTGAGCATAATGTGCACAATCGATTTGACTCTTCTCCATTGCCCCAACGCCCTATCTCGCATCGAAGGAAATGGGAGCTAAGCCGAATTGCTGCGATAGTGCGTATCGCAGACAAGGGGATAGGCTCAAGCATGTAAGTGTGAGTACGGTTTCCTCTCTCAGCGAAGAACATGGTTTTGTAGTTGGGGGCAATATAGGTGGTGTAATGTATGAAGCGTGACCCACCGGATTTCTCCCAAGCCGTAATACATTGGCGTTGTAGAAAAGCTTCATTCACTTGAGAGTCAATTGAAGCATCATGTAGCAAGTGTAATGCATCCCATCTCCCAAACCACTTCTTTATGTCTTGCATCCATCCCGTGCTCAAGATCTTGCTTTTATGCGTCTTTTGAACTTTTTTGCTTGCTTCCCATGCAATTGTAGGAAGTCGATGTGAGGGGTTTTGACGCATCTTTATCATATGAGAGAGAGAGAGAGAGAGAGAGAGAGAGAGAGAGAGAGAGAGAGAGAGAGAGATTTTATTATCGTCCTCGAAGGTCAAATATGAACTATGGGACTAAAGTTACATGTGATGTAGTATGTGTATGGATGATGAGTGACTCTCGATGCTCCAAAATTGTGGTGATGAGAGTTGCAATGGAGAGCCCACACTTTGGCTGGGAGAGGAAAGTGTGTAGGTCTAAGTTATGGCTGAAAATGTGAGAGAAGCAAGTTCAGATGTGACCAAAAGCTGAGCACTCTAGTAGTGTGTGGTAAGACTCTCGAACTTGCAGTGAGCATAACGTGCACAATCGATTTGACTCTTCTACATTGCCACAACGCCCTATCTCGCATCGAAGGAAATGGGAGCTAAGGAGAGAGAGAGAGAGAGAGAGAGAGAGAGAGAGAGAGAGAGAGAGAGAGAGAGAGAGATAGATAGATTTTATTATCGTCCTCGAAGGTCAAATATGAAATATGGGACTAAAGTTACATGTGATGTAGTATGTGTATGGCCGATGAGTGACTCTCGATGCTCCAAAATTGTGGTGATGAGAGTTGCAATGGAGAGCCCACACTTTGGCTGGGAGAGGAAAGTGTGTAGGTCTAAGTTATGGCTGAAAATGTGAGAGAAGCAAGTTCAGATGTGACCAAAAGCTGAGCACTCTAGTAGTGTGTGGTAAGACTCTCGAACTTGCAGTGAGCATAACGTGCACAATCGATTTGACTCTTCTCCATTACCACAACGCCCTATCTCGCATCGAAGGAAATGGGAGCTAAGTCGAGAGAGAGAGAGAGAGAGAGAGAGAGAGAGAGAGAGAGAGAGAGAGAGAGAGAGAGAGAGAGAGAGAGAGAGAGAGAGAGAGAGAGAGAGAGAGATAGATAGATAGATAGATAGATTTTATTATCGTCCTCGGAGGTCAAATATGACCTATGGGACCAAAGTTACATGTGTAGTATGTGTACGGCTGATGAGTGACTCTCGATGCTCCAAAATTGTAGTGATGGGAGTCGCAATGGAGAGCCCACACTTTGGCTGGGAGAGGAAAGTGTGTAGGTCTAAGTTATGGCTGAAAATGTGAGAGAAGCAAGTTCGGATGTGATCAAAAGCTGAGCACTCTAGTAGTGTGTGGTACTCAGACTCTCGAACTTGCAGTGAGCATAATGTGCACAATCGATTTGACTCTTCTCCATTGCCCCAACGCCCTATCTCGCATCGAAGGAAATGGGAGCTAAGCCGAATTGCTGTGATAGTGCGTATCGCGGACAAGGGAATAGGCTCAAGCATGTAAGTGTGAGTACGGTTTCCTCTCTCAGCGAAGAACATGGTTTTGTAGTTGGGGGCAATATAGGTGGTGTAATGTATGAAGCGTGACCCACTGGATTTCTCCAAAGCCGTAATACATTGGCGTTGTAGAAAAGCTTCATTCACTTGAGAGTCAATTGAAGCATCATGTAGCAAGTGTAATGCATCCCATCTCCCAAACCACTTCTTTATGTCTTGCATCCATCCCGTGCTCAAGATCTTGCTTTTATGCGTCTTTTGAACTTTTTTGCTTGCTTCCCATGCAATTGTAGGAAGTCGATGTGAGGGGTTTTGACGCATCTTTATCATGTACTACACAACCCTTTCCATGCCCATAACCTCAATTGGAAGAGATCCCGACTCAAGAAGTAGGAGCATATATGGTGTTTGTGTCTTAACTTAGAGAGAGAGAGAGAGAGAGAGAGAGAGAGAGAGAGAGAGAGAGAGAGAGAGAGAGAGAGAGAGATTTTATTATCGTCCTCGAAGGTCAAATATGAACTATGGGACTAAAGTTACATGTGATGTAGTATGTGTATGGCTGATGAGTGACTTTCGATGCTCCAAAATTGTGGTGATGAGAGTTGCAATGGAGAGCCCACACTTTGGCTGGGAGAGGAAA
The DNA here is from genome assembly GCF_014529385.1 of Adiantum capillus-veneris. NCBI lineage: Eukaryota > Viridiplantae > Streptophyta > Polypodiopsida > Polypodiales > Pteridaceae > Adiantum > Adiantum capillus-veneris. Next base: position 59,945,296 of record NC_140940.1, on the reverse strand, counting down.
GTGTGTAGGTCTAAGTTATGGCTGAAAATGTGAGAGAAGCAAGTTCAGATGTGACCAAAAGCTGAGCACTCTAGTAGTGTGTGGTAAGACTCTTGAACTTGCAGTGAGCATAACGTGCACAATCGATTTGACTCTTCTACATTGCCACAACGCCCTATCTCGCATCGAAGGAAATGGGAGCTAAGGAGAGAGAGAGAGAGAGAGAGAGAGAGAGAGAGAGAGAGAGAGAGAGAGAGAGAGAGAGAGAGAGAGAGAGAGAGAGAGAGATAGATAGATAGATAGATAGATAGATTTTATTATCGTCCTCGGAGGTCAAATATGACCTATGGGACCAAAGTTACATGTGTAGTATGTGTACGGCTGATGAGTGACTCTCGATGCTCCAAAATTGTAGTGATGAGAGTCGCAATGGAGAGCCCACACTTTGGCTGGGAGAGGAAAGTGTGTAGGTCTAAGTTATGGCTGAAAATGTGAGAGAAGCAAGTTCGGATGTGATCAAAAGCTGAGCACTCTAGTAGTGTGTGGTACTCAGACTCTCGAACTTGCAGTGAGCATAATGTGCACAATCGATTTGACTCTTCTCCATTGCCCCAACGCCCTATCTCGCATCGAAGGAAATGGGAGCTAAGCCGAATTGCTGTGATAGTGCGTATCGCGGACAAGGGAATAGGCTCAAGCATGTAAGTGTGAGTACGGTTTCCTCTCTCAGCGAAGAACATGGTTTTGTAGTTGGGGGCAATATAGGTGGTGTAATGTATGAAGCGTGACCCACTGGATTTCTCCAAAGCCGTAATACATTGGCGTTGTAGAAAAGCTTCATTCACTTGAGAGTCAATTGAAGCATCATGTAGCAAGTGTAATGCATCCCATCTCCCAAACCACTTCTTTATGTCTTGCATCCATCCCGTGCTCAAGATCTTGCTTTTATGCGTCTTTTGAACTTTTTTGCTTGCTTCCCATGCAATTGTAGGAAGTCGATGTGAGGGGTTTTGACGCATCTTTATCATGTACTACACAACCCTTTCCATGCCCATAACCTCAATTGGAAGAGATCCTGACTCAAGAAGTAGGAGCATATATGGTGTTTGTGTCTTAACTTGGAGAAAGAGAGAGAGAGAGAGAGAGAGAGAGAGAGAGAGAGAGAGAGAGAGAGTTTTGTCACTCCAAACTTCCTCGAGTCCAACTTGAGTGCATGCCATTGCCCTTCCGCTTAGTGTCATTGAAGAAGAAGAAAATTCTCAGAGAGAGAGAGAGAGAGAGAGAGAGAGAGAGAGAGAGAGAGAGAGAGAGAGAGAGAGAGATAGATAGATAGATAGATAGATAGATAGATAGATTTTATTATCGTCCTCGGAGGTCAAATATGACCTATGGGACCAAAGTTACATGTGATGTAGTATGTGTATGGCTGACGAGTGACTCTCGATGCTCCAAAATTGTAGTGATGAGAGTCGCAATGGAGAGCCCACACTTTGGCTGGGAGAGGAAAGTGTGTAGGTCTAAGTTATGGCTGAAAATTTGAGAGAAGCAAGTTCGGATGTGATCAAAAGCTGAGCACTCTAGTAGTGTGTGGTACTCAGACTCTCGAACTTGCAGTGAGCATAATGTGCACAATCGATTTAACTCTTCTCCATTGCCCCAACGCCCTATCTCGCATCGAAGGAAATGGGAGCTAAGCCGAATTGCTGTGATAGTGCGTATCGCGGACAAGGGAATAGGCTCAAGCATGTAAGTGTGAGTACGGTTTCCTCTCTCATCGAAGAACATGGTTTTGTAGTTGGGGGCAATATAGGTGGTGTAATGTATGAAGCGTGACCCACCGGATTTCTCCGAAGCCGTAATACATTGGCGTTGTAGAAAAGCTTCATTCACTTGAGAGTCAATTGAAGCATCATGTAGCAAGTGTAATGCATCCCATCTCCCAAACCACTTCTTTATGTCTTGCATCCATCCCGTGCTCAAGATCTTGCTTTTATGCGTCTTTTGAACTTTTTTGCTTGCTTCCCATGCAATTGTAGGAAGTCCATGTGAGGGGTTTTGACGCATCTTTATCATGTACTCCACAACCCTTTCCATGCCCATAACCTCAATTGGAAGAGATCCCGACTCAAGAAGTAGGAGCATATATGGTGTTTGTGTTGACGGGAGCAAAGCGAACCCCAAACCCCCGACGGCCTCTAAAACACCGGGGACCGAATGGCGCGCCTCGAGCCTGTCATGGTAAAGCAAACAGGGGGCACCACCTAGCTTCAGCGGCTAGGACGCAAACAACACACCACCATAACAAATTTTTCATCCAAGAGAGATGGATACTTGGGAGTAATGATGAAGAGGAAGGGAAATGAGATCAAGTGAGAGAGAGAGAGAGAGAGAGAGAGAGAGAGAGAGAGAGAGAGAGAGAGAGTGAGGGAGGGGGTATTGCGGCTTATTACTTAGGCACCACAAAAGGATGGCGAATCCGCACACCCTTCACACATACACAAATTCACTTCAAACACAAGACTAGGTGGCGATTCCGCACACCTCACATGTGCAAAACATTGCAAGAAAACATACTCACAAAACCTCAAGCTTTATTTAGAGAATAAGGCGATGAAATGGGGAGCATTGGGTAGGGGAATGAGAAGGGAGAGAGTAGTAGAGCACATGGCGGATAGGTGGGAGTTGATGGCGAAAACTCGCACGAGGGTTATGACCATCATCCTTCATTTAGTTGCCCTTCATCTTCCATATCCCAAGGGTGTAGAGGTCATGCTCAAGACGAGCATGGTGATTGCGGTGATGGTGATGGTGTGGGTGTGTGTGTGTGCACTAGGCACACACAGTGCATAGTGTTTTCTTTGGTGATGTTGTGTGTATCCTTAGTGTGATGGTGACCCCTCTTTATATAGGGGAGGAGGGGGGAGAAATTCTAGAATTTAGAAATGAAGAAATCATTATCTACATAGGCCATGTGACTGTGGGCCCCACTTGTCTGGCTGTGTGTATATGTGCCAGAACAGTAGTCTCATGAGAGAGAGACTAAGAGAGAGAGAGATGGGTGAATAGAAAATGAGAGGTGACATGGAGAATAAAGTAATTACAAGAGGGGAGAGAGGGGAGTGTGTTCAGAGGTGAATCTGTGTGCAGATGTGTGTGAACACAAGAAAAATCAGGTAACCACCGGGTGGGGATGGGTCTGTGGGCACCTTTTTCAGTGAAACTGAGTGTGGGGGAGGTTATTTAGCTACAAGACAAGAGACAGGGTGCCCTTTAGAGAGAGAGGGGGGTATTTGGGTCATGGGATATGATAGGAGAGAGAAAGGGGGGGTGGGGTGTACTATTTTGGAAGATATGATAAGTTGCATGTGAGTTAGGGTGCATTATTGGTGAGAGGTGGGGTAGCTTGAGGGGAGAGAGAAAGGAGAAAGGACAAGGGGAAGAGAGAGGGGGTTGACCTTTTGAGTGGAGGAGAGGAAAAGGGACACACGGCGGGGCATCAGTGAAGAAAAAGGAGGCAAGGTGGGGATGGGCTGCCCCGCAGGCATGAGGTGGCCTATTTTACCTTTCTCATATATTTACATAATCATACTTTATTTTTTTTCTTACTTTTCCAATGCCTTTTATCACTCCCTCCCTAAGAGGAGGTTTCCATGGGGTGGGGACGAGAGAAGAGGGGTATGGGAGCTTGGCTTGTGAAAAGCCCCCATCATTAGCCCTCCCCTATTGGCTAGAGGCATTCATGTCTCTAGCTCTGTCTATGATTCTTCTTCCGCTTAGCTGTAGGATCCGATATCGAGTTGCCTTCTGAACTAGCCATTCCATTTGGCCATTGGTGAGATTTCTGGGATATTCATGAATCTGTAACAGGTCCGAGTGATAACTTGTTCCTTGGAATAGTGTCGGTTGATTAAATGGGAAGCCCATGGCTTCCAGAACTTTGTGCCAATGTCCTCCTAGATCCCAAGTGAAAAATAGGATCATTGTTTGCAGTGTCCGAACAATAAAATTTGCATGCCAAATTGGATCAAATTTGTAACCACCAGTAGCGAGAGGGGAAATGAGCATCTTGGCTCCTGCAAAGACAGAACTGAAAATTATGATTCCCAAGAGTGTACCAAGAATCCACCATATATGGCCGCCTTGTTGGTGTGGTGAGCTCAAGTTGTCTTCAGAGTCCTGCTTACTGCCATTAGAAAAAACTGCAAGCATATCATGCTTCTTTTGGGTGTGCTCAAATATGTCAGCTTCCTTTACTGATGCTAATAGCAAGCCACCTACCTTGTGTCTTAAACACAAGTGTAATCCACTTACCTTTCTCCAAAGAGAGGATGCACTATTTGTAAAAAATTATACCAAATTGCGAATGAGGTCTTTATTCTTGCATTCTATCAGGCTTTTGTCTATCCATGGCTCCTTTGCTCTTATCTCCATGCTGATCTTATCTCTATATGTTAGAGCAGCTAGCCATAGCCATAGGTCTGATGCATCCCATGCAAACACAATGTTGTGTTGTGGAGGAGTTTGGAACATCCTTAAAAGGTTGGAAGCATATTGATCATCAAACTTACTCTGAACATCCTCACATGAACTGGAGGCATTACCCATCTCCAAGTTTATAACACCCTTCAGTAGACTAGAGGCATTACCCATCTCCAAGTCTATAACACTACACAATAAAATCTTGCTCGGCTGCCAAGCCTTTGGAGAAATATCCAACTCCAAACCTTCAGTTATACTTACCTCTTTGTTATGGTCCTCATGTGAAACTGCCTTGATGCAAGATTCCTTTAGCTTGCTACACTGTCCTGGGTCCATGCTGGTGCACAGGCTTCCGCTTTCAAAGCCCTCCCCTTTGCTTGATATGTTGTCCATCTTCTGCAAAGCCTTGCTAACAAGCTGGTTTTCCTCTTCTCTTGTATCTTTCATGACCTTTGCATTCCTCTTACTCTGACGAGGCCTAATCAACACTTTACACCTTCTTATCCTTACTGCCCAATGCTGTCGATTGATCGCTTTGGTGCCTATTTCATCCAAGGTTAAAGATGCACTCACATTTGTAACACAATTTTCTTGACTTACCTCCCCCACCTGGGTAGCATCTTTTGATTCTTTAACCTCTTGTTCCACTGCTTCAGTTCTTTGAATAGTATTCTTACTTAATCCTTCTTCTGTTACACTCATCTTGACCTCTTCTGCAAGACCAATGATACTTGGTGTGCGGGTACCAATTGGTGGTGGGCGTAGGATGATTGTAAGTGGTGATTGTGGTAGTGGTTGCATTGGTGACTGGCGTCGAATTGGTGTGGCCAGCTGTGGTTGCACCACTGGTGGTGTGATTTGAACAGGTGGGATTGGTTGCCTGAGTGGCGGAGGTCTTGCTCTTGGTGGAGAGATCTGATTCTGTCTCCCCCCTCTATTGAAATTATGCCTCCTCGGGTGTGGGCAGTAGTACATTTCATGGCCATCTTCCCCGTAGTTGTAACAGTGGTACTCTGGGTTCTGCCTTCGTTGTCCTCTTCCTTGTTCTGGGTTCCTGCCAGGTGTATGCCCTTGCTGCACCAGATGCACAGATAAACTCTCTAGTTGGGTGGTGATACGACTCAGCAGGTCTTGCTCTTATGATGCCTCCTGCGGTTGGACTCTATGATTGGCTGTTGTAGTCATTGGGGTTGGTTGTATCGAGCTTGTTTCCTCTGACTCGTTTACTCTTGCTTGCATGCGTAGCTTCTTGTCTTTAAGGCGGGCTACTTCGACTGCCAACTCATATGTTGCAGGAAACCTTCCCTTCACCTTCTCTATAAGCGGCGACCATAGACCAGCAATGAAACGGTCCTTCTTTAGGAAATTAGGCGCTCCTTCACCTTCCTCCAGCGAGGCAACCCATCTCTCCCATAAGTCCACAAATTTGGACTCGTAGGTGGCATACTCCAGCAGGCCTCCCTGCTTTAATTCTGTCAGTAACTGCCATAGCCTCTCCGAGGTTGTGCCTCCACCAAACCTCTTTACAAAAGTAGCCATTAACACATCCCATGCATTCTTGGTGGCCTGGGGCAATGCATTATACCAGGACTTGGCCTCTACTCTCATCAGTAGAGGAAAAATTCTAAGTCGTGAAGCATCGTCATCTTTGTTGGAGACGATACAAGCAATGTCGAAATCATCCAAAAAGTCGGTGGTGAGATCCTCTCCCTTCTTTCCACTGAACGTGGGGAAAGAAACATTTGCCATGGTAGTGACTCAGGAAATTACAAACCTTTTTTTTCTTTTTTTTTCTTTTCTTTTTACATTACATTAACAGTGCGGCTCATAGCAGCTTTTTACAAGGGTGGGTGGATAGGTTAAAACAAGATAAAGATAGAAACATTAAAGGAATGATGGTAATCTAATATGGGGAGAATGATAGGGTTCGGGGAATTGAGGATTTCTCCTAGTACCGCCGCACTGAATAGGTGTACGATCTTCTGTTGGTAGAAGACTTTCCTATCTACATAGATATTCACATGCATATGCTGCAAGAATCTGAACGGGAATGCCGTTGGCCCGTTTTCCATCATGCACAGAGGATGAAATACTTACTTATACTCTTATCGTGCCAGTGTTGATGAGTTGGCACATCCACAAGAGGTCGTCGCCTTTCATGGGCTCTACCTTTCCTTCGTTGCTCAGCACGTACGGGGTGATGGCGACGTGTCTGACCACTCCTAGCCTCTTGGCTAACAACAATTGCAGGTAATTTCCGTAGTCGGCGTGTTGCATGAATTCTACTCCATTCAGTTGCAACTCGTCCCCAGCCCATTGGGTTTCTCCCGTGGTAGAGAGCTTCTTCAAGATAAGTTGTACCGGGAGAGGAGGAAGATCCTCCACTCTCTTTCCAAAACAGCGAGAGCAGTAGCCGAACCACTCTTCTTTAGGACATGGGAATCTTCTTACCACTTCTTCTTCCGGATTGTCGAAGTGGATTGGTAGCACTCGCATGCGTCGTGCAAACCGGTAGGCGACCTTTCGCCGCTTAGCTTCGGATGACTTCCTCTTTGGCAAACTGGGTACAACCCGGATTTCAGAGCTTGAAGCACTTGCTTGGCCAGATGCTTCTCCCTTCGGGGTCCTGTGTTTCTAGACTGGCTTATCTTCTCGTTGCCTTTGGCTCGAGCATCCCCTTTAGGCCACTTTGGAGTTATAACTTTGACTATAGTTTCTTTAGGGAAAAGAGGTCTCACCGTTTGCTTCCCTTCCTTGATGTGAATGACTTCTTTGCGATGAATGTCGATGTAGCTGACTTAGGCCCTTTCGCTGCCTTCGTTGCTGGCACTCATTGACAGTGTGCCTTGGTTGACAACAGTGATGGCACTTCACCGACCTCCCACCTGATGCTCTCAATTTATAGTTAGAACAAGCGACACGAGATGGAGAATTTACCTCTTGAATGCTGACGACACTGCAGCCTGGCAGTAGCACCTCAATGAAGGCGGCTAGTGCCTCCTTCGTCTCTTCTTCTTCCGTCCTCCAGTTAAAAAATTCCTTCAGCCATTCGTCCATGATTGATAGTGGGCGTCACTTTCAGCATTGTAAACTGAAGGGTCTTAGAAAGCCCTCCTCCGTGGGGGCACCAAATGACGGGAGCAAAGAGAACCCCAAACCCCCGACGGCCTCTAAAACACCGGGGACCGAATGGCGCGCCTCGAGCCTGTCATGGTAAAGCAAATAGGGGGCACCACCTAGCTTTAGCGGCTAGGACGCAAACAACACACCACCATAACAAAGTTTTCATCCAAGAGAGATGGATACTTGGGAGTAATGATGAAGAGGAAGGGAAATGAGATCAAGTGAGAGAGAGAGAGAGAGAGAGAGAGAGAGAGAGAGAGAGAGAGAGAGTGAGGGAGGGGGTATTGCGGCTTAGTACTTAGGCACCACAAAAGGATGGCGAATCCGCACACCCTTCACACATACACAAACTCACTCCAAACACAAGACTAGGTGGCGATTCCGCACACCTCACATGGGCAAAACATTGCAAGAAAACATACTCACAAAACCTCAAGCTTTATTTAGAGAATAAGGCGATGAAATGGGGAGCATTGGGTAGGGGAATGAGAAGGGAGAGAGTGGTAGAGCACATGGCGGATAGGTGGGAGTTGATGGCGAAAACTCGCACGAGGGTTATGGCCATCATCCTTCATTTAGTTGTCCTTCATCTTCCATATCCCAAGGGTGTAGAGGTCATGCTCAAGACGAGCATGGTGATTGCGGTGATGGTGATGGTGTGTGTGTGTGTGTGTGCACTAGGCACACACAGTGCATAGTGTGTTCTTTGGTGATGTTGTGTGTATCCTTAGTGTGATGGTGACTCCTCTTTATATAGGGGAGGAGGGGGGGAGAAATTCTAGAATTTAGAAATGAAGAAATCATTATCTACATAGGCCATGTGACTGTGGGCCCCACTTGTCTGGCTGTGTGTATATGTGCCAGAACAACAGTTTCATGAGAGAGAGACTAAGAGAGAGAGAGAGATGGGTGAATGGAAAATGAGAGGTGACATGGAGAATAAAGTAATTACAAGAGGGGAGAGAGGGAGTGTGTTCAGAGGTGAATCTGTGTGCAGATGTGTGTGAACACAAGAAAAATCAGGTAACCACCGGGTGGGGATGGGTCTGTGGGCACCTTTTTCAGTGAAACTGAGTGTGTGTGAGTGTGGGGGAGGTTATTTAGCTACAAGACAAGAGACATGGCGCCCTTTAGAGAGAGAGGGGGGTATTTGGGTCATGGGATATGATAGGAGAGAGAAAGGGGGGTGGGGTATACTATTTTGGAAGATATGATAAGTTGCATGTGAGTTAGGGTGCATTATTGGTGAGTTAGAATGCATTATTGGTGAGAGGTGGGGTAGCTTGAGGGGAGAGAGAAAGGAGAAAGGACAAGGGGAAGAGAGAGGGGGTTGACCTTTTGAGTGGAGGAGAGGAAAAGGGACACACGGCGGGGCATCAGTGAAGAAAAAGGAGGCAAGGTGGGGATGGGCTGCCCCGCAGGCATGAGGTGGCCTATTTTACCTTTCTCATATATTTACATAATTATACTTTATTTTTTTTCTTACTTTTCCAATGCCTTTTATCACTCCCTCCCTAAGAGGAGGTTTCCATGGGGTGGGGACGAGAGAAGAGAGGTATGGGAGCTTGGCTTGTGAAAAGCCCCCATCAGTGTCTTAACTTGGAGAAAGTTTGTAAGAAAACGCTTTTGGACATTCTCAAACTCTTTCCAAGTAGACTTTGAGATGCTCCCGCCCCACACTTCAACTCCATAAAGAAGAACCGGTGTCACCAATGCATCAAAAAGATACTTCTTGAGAACCCAACACTTGATGTTTCCCGCATTACACATGTTCTCAAATGCATAATATGCTCTCTTTCCCGCTTCCAAACGACGCATAGCACATTCATGCCACTTGTGATTGGATGGAACCTCAAGGCCAAGGTACTTAAAGCTCTCAACAACTTCAAGTGTCTCGTTGTTGTACACAATGCATGGCTTCTCCTTATGGTTGGTTTTCACAAGCATAACCTTTGTTTTGGATTCATTTACAATCAGCCCACTATGCAAGCAAAAGTTCTCAAGGACAACCATAAGATTTTGTGCATCTTCTAAAGTGTGTGCTAGAAGCACTACATCATCCGCATACAACAAAAGCATGATTACCGCATTGCAAATAGTGACCTCTTCAATGCCTTCTTCTTGCATAAAGACAAGTACCATTTGTTCCAATTGATCGATGCATAGACCAAAAAGAGTTGGTGACAATGGACATCCTTGTTTAACCCCAATAGTGCTTACAAAAATTTCTGAAATTTCTCTTCCCATGCGCAATTGACAAATCACCTTCTCATAGATTCGAGAAACCGCAAGCATAAAATCACTTGGCACTTGGAGTTCTTCCATCCTTCTCCACAAATTGTTACGTGGAATCATATCAAAGGCTTTCTTAAAGAGAGAGAGAGAGAGAGAGAGAGAGAGAGAGAGAGAGAGAGAGAGAGAGAGAGAGAGAGAGAGAAAGAGAGTTTTGTCACTCCAAACTTCCTCGAGTCCAAAGTGAGTGCATGCCATTGCCCTTCCGCTTAGTGTCATTGAAGAAGAAGAAAATTCAGAGAGAGAGAGAGAGAGAGAGAGAGAGAGAGAGAGAGAGAGAGAGAGAGAGAGAGAGAGAGAGAGAGAGAGAGATTTTACCCAAAAAAAGAACTTGCGATAAAATTTCTCATATGGACGTATACCCAAAAGATACATAATGAACAGACTTGCAAAAGCACATGAATCTTTCTTTTTTGTAAAACTCACAATGGTAAGTGAATTATATTAGCTTAACCAAAAAACTACAGCTTCAAGTCATGCTCGAACCGAGCCATGACGTCTCCTCAGTAACCATAGATACATCGGCTGATAAGGGAGCCATCTTGTGATACTTTGTTAGAGACCTCTACCACAGAAAGCATCCAAACGAACTATTCAGTCATTATAGCAATAATAGCCCTATTCCACTCAGCCGAGTTCAATGCTTTCCTATGGAGACAATCAGTTCCCTTCTTTTTTGTATAATCTCTGTGAAATCAGATGTTTCCAGGGAGTTCTCAAAAACTCGACAGTTCTTGGACTTCCACACATGTTTGAGAAGTAATAAAATCTGACAATTTGCGTGCCGATAATCAGCGCATGGCTATTGTAAACCATCCTACTTAGGAAGAGATCGTTCTTGAAGAATTCCATCTTCTAGGTCTTCTGCATCCATTTACAAATCTTTATTGCCAGTTGTGTCATCGTCGGGAACTCCTTGAGCAAGTGAAAGAGGTCCTCTCTAGCCATTCTGCATTGCGAGCCAAGGCTTTTGGCTTGAATCATCACACCTGTAGGTTAACCCCCCCCCCCCCCCCCCCCCTTAGAGCTTTCTAAAGAAAAACCTTCATCTCAAGTGGCAGATGAGGGCCCCATAAGTTCTTAGCAATTGACACCCATCTTGACTCTTGTTATTGCTTTCCCCATTGCTTTTTGATGGAGAGCAATCCATCGATATCATAAGGGTGTAGTACACATCCTTTGTTTGCGGTTTAAGGAAATGTCTGTTTTTCGGCCACCGCCATGCCTTCCACTCGAAATTGGATTCACAATAGGGCAGCCCAACTCTATCAAGTCGTTCCAAAGCTCTATTGGCAAGCAGACTTTCAATACTGTATGGGCGGAATTGGGAGACCAATTGATCTATTCCTTTCCAACTTTTGTTGCTCCTATCCCAAAATTGGCCCATGTGACTAAATCCTTTCTTACTGATCTTTCTGGAAATTTTCCTCCAGAATGGATTTAACATCAAGCTTCTTGCCTTATTTAGTCAAGGGGACTAGTGAATAGCAGAATTGTGAAAGTAGCTGGTTAATTCTCCCCGTTGCATTTATGAACTAGTTCGCATGATGATGAGCCACCAAGTTTTAGGACCACCCACCAAGGGGCAAACAACTCGTGCACCTCCAGACCTTTCTACTGTCCACCTTGTGAGTGCAGTTGAGTCATGTATACCATGGCCTTAGTCATGATAGTCCATGCCTGATCTTGTTTTGTGATTGCTACCATAAACTTAGTACACTAGGCGTCCGCATGAGTAGAAGGGTTAAGGATCCCAATACCACCTTCCTCAAAAGGTCTTGCAATGGAATCCCAACTTGCCAATTGCCAAGGTGTCGAGTCTTTAGTATCGTTTATCCACGAGAATCCTTCACACGTTTCAAGAACTCTTTCCAGTTACATTTGGCTAGCTTAAGCAAAGGCCCATTGAAGGCTATGTACGAAAGCATAATTGAATTGACCACCTTCACTTGACTCGAAAAGGGCAAAAGCACATACTCCCATCTTTGCATCTTGCTCCTCACCTTATCCAAAAGACCTTTTCTTTTGACACTATCTCATCGAACCATAATGCTGGATCACCCGATTCATAAGAGAGATCCATCTAGATTTTTCAATACTCCCGGGGGATTCACCATGGAAAACTTACCGCACCACGTAAGTGCAGGGGAGGGGGGTTTTTTTACAAGTTACATAAGCGTATAAGTTAGGGGCAAGCCCCCAAAATTTATCTCCCAAGCTTAAATATAAGGGAGGGGGGTATCATACGTAAAAGGGGGGGGGGGGAGGACTGACCCGGGTTGATTACTTATAATGATTGGTCCCAGTGTACACTAGAACTTGGATGAATTATGGGAAAGTTTTTTATCGAGTCACACATTAAAAATTGCATCAGGCTGGTCATAGATAAGGGCTCATTTGGAGTAGGACAAGGGTTGATTTATACCAGCTTTGGATAGGTCAAAATTGGATAAGTAGCCAGAGTGCAGGTTGATCGCGCACATAATTTGAAAGTCAAACTAAGACACGTTGAGGGTACATCTAGTTATCAACAAAAGTGGTTCTTTAGTATGTTGCTAGTCACTATGCTACACACTCTTTTACTAGCTTTACTCAGTTAGATCATGTGAGACCTAAATTTTATATGTAAGATAGGGGTATGATAGTTTTCTTCATTGATTCTCGTATAAGCATAGAAAGGGGGGTCATATTCCCTAATATGAGTCGTTATAGGAGTTTTATCAAAGTTGTCTGCTCACAGGTGGCGTCCCGTTTTGTATATAGAGTGAATCCCGCGGGTCAATACTACACTTTGACCTTGATGCAATGGAAAACATTTGCACAATCTGCAGAGCCTTCCTGATCATTTGAGGGCACGCGTTTTGGAATATAAAAGGGAATCATCTGCAAATAGCCTTGCAGATGAAAAGGAGTTAGTCGTTACTAAGAAGAGACAATCCTTGAATCTCCCCTCTAGCAGCATTGTCTTCAAGCATTGCTACCAAGGATGCGATCCAATGGTGAATAGGAATGGGACTAAGGGGAAGCCTTGCTTGATTGATCTTTTGACCTCCAATGCCCCCACAACTCTTTCATTGAACAAGAGCTCATATTGGCTACCAACACCAAGGGTGCTGACCAGGAGACACATCCATGGTCCAAAGCCTAATACTCTCTTGAAATTTGCGATGAATGACCATGTGATCATATCATAAGCTTTGTCAAGATCTAGCTATAGTAGAACCCACTCTTGTTTAGTGAATGTTGCATACTCTATGCTGACAGTGGTGGCAATAATGTTATCATAGATTGATCTCCCCTTGATAAATCCAAGTTGGTTGGGAGTGATAACTTTGTCCAGGAGGGGAGAAAGCCTTAGGGCTATGGACGTGGCACTAATTTTATAGGCCATTGACATCATAGTAATGGAATGCCAATATTTCAATTGGAAGTAGCAGACATGTTTGGGGATAGGTTTGATGAGGCCTCTTTTAATGCTTGAGTCAAGGACTCCCTCGATCAGGGCTTGGTTAGCAAACCTTGCAATCGGGGACTTAAGATCATCCAAAATTCTTTGAAAACCAAAATTCTTTGAAAAACTCGATAGTGAAATCGTCTCACCCTGGAGACTTCTCTTTATCCAAATCTTATAATGCTAAAGAGCATTCCTCCTCAGTGAACTCCCTTTCCAACAGGTTGGCGTGTGAGAGGGAAACCAATTTTTTAAAGAAGAGTAGCTCTGGCTTCACCAACCTTTGGGGAGTGGGACTCATGTTGGCCTATAATTTGACATAGGTGATCAAGCATCAAGTGGGCCATTTTATCTGGGTCATTAATATCCTTTCCTTCCCCATTAGTGACCGTGTGGACCTACCCCAATTTCTCTTGACTTTGAGGGCCCTGTAGAAGTGAGCTTGATTACCCTCCTCGGGCAAGCAAAAGGACTCTGTAGATAAAATTTTGGCCTTTCTCACCTCCTCAAGCCACAGTTCGGACAATTCAAATCACTTTCAATACTCACCTTCAAAAACCACTCATGCTTGTTTTTTAATTGTTAATAGCTCTACTTCACTAGCGAGCAACTTTAGGCGCTCCTCGTGGTCTTTCTTCCTTCTAGGCCCTGCAGTTTTGATTGCTTTTTGAATATTCTTGGCAAAGATATCCCAAGACTTAGGACTTTTTGAATCCACATCTTTACAAAGCTTCTTCATAGCTTTCAATGCCAGGCTTTTGAACAAGGGTGTTTAAAAAGATGAACCCCTGTTGTTGTAAGAAGCTTCTTAGGCCCTTGGGGGCAAAGTCCTTCCCCTTTGTTCCATTTTAATTTCAAGCTCAAAGGCAGGTGATTTGACATGCATTGAGAGGTTACATAGGCTCAACCATTTATTCCTTTCCAATCTCGCTAACATGTTGAGAATCCAGTTCTATCCTTTCTCTTCTCCACCATATTGAAGTCTCCCACCAATAGCCATTCCCCTTCCACATGGATATCTTTGAGGTGCTCCTAAAGTCTGGCCCTTTCCTTTGTCGATCAGTGTCCATAGATGTTGAAGATAGTCACATGTTGATCTGCCCGCTTGATCTTGACTCGTAGAGCTCTCCCAGAGGGATGATTGAAGACCACCTTTGGCTCTAACTCCCTATCCACAATAGACAAGATGCCATTATATCCATCAGCTCCCTCTCCATAGAAAACTCGTTTCTTCCCTACTACTTGCTTTCTTTTACTTTTAGCATCAAGGTGATGCTCCTAGATCGCCCAACCATTGATATCTTTTCCGTTTTTTACTTCTTCCTAGAAGAGTGAGCTCTTCTTCTAGGTTGAGCCCCTTCACGTTCCATGATTGAAGAATATACTCTTCCATTATTGGGAGAGAAGTAAAAACTCCTCCACCTCAAGGAACTCTTCTTTCGTGCCCTCTTTCCTGTTATCCTTCTCCATTGATCCTTTCCCCTTCTCCTCAATCACCTTGAGGTTTTTTGGGTTGGCATCTGGAAGGACCTCTAAGATGTTATAATGTGGTTTTGGGAATATATGGCAGGGCTTCTTTCATAAGCCTGGCTTCCCTTGCATATGATTTGAACCTCTTGCACGAGATGTTGGATCTTTGCTGCCAACCTTCATCTCTTTTACCAAATGAGGGTGAAATTAAATATCTTTCAAAACATTGGGGAGGACTTTTTTTTTCGTACGACAGATGTGAAGAGGTATCTTGGGGTGGCCTTTCTATTACTACGCTAGGCTTTGGCATGCTTCTCCAGATTCTCAAGGGTCTCATTGTTTGTGGTAGGTAGCCCTTCCACTCATGTCTTTTCATTAATACTCCATGGAGGAGACATCAATTTCGTATCCATCTGAAGCGTAGCATGCATGCTTTTTTCCCCACCAGCTGGGCTAGGGGTCGAGACCACGGCAACTATGCACGACCTAACAAAGTGCCCACATTTGTTGCATTTGAAGCAAGCACCAAAGAGGGTGCACAGTTCAGAGGAATCACCCCAAGAGGAATTCACAACCAGATTTTTGGGTTGAGGCTTTTTAAGATCCCACCAAATACACACTTTATTGGCGGCGGAACCGAGGGTGCCTACAAGATCTTTCAAGTTGCTTCTTAGCCACATTGGTAGGTTGAAAAATTATACACATACTAGGCATAGTATCTTGGAATGGATCAGGGGATTCCAATGAAGGATCCCAAGGAAGTACACACACTTGGGACCTGTAGAGAAAGAGAAAACTTTTGGACATAACCTTGGTAGCTGCTATCTCGTCATTGAATTGCACGGAGAAGAAGCATTTTGCGAGATATTGTGTGTTAAATACTGCTCCTCCCTGATTCAAGACGTAGGATCTTTGCAACCAATTGATAAGCTCAGCTTTGGCAGGCACCCCGCCCATGAATCCGAAGACAAGCAAATATCTAGCAACCTCGGCAAGTTGTTTCTTGATCAACACCAAAGGGACAACAACAAGTAAGTGCATCCTCCACTTCCACTCTTTGCGGGAGCATTTTTTGGAGAACTTAAAAGGCCATATCACCCTGGGCGGCATCCAAAGGCCCAATGGGCGCCTCTGCTTCCTTCAATATTATTTTATTTAAGGATAGCGCGCTTAAAATTGCTGCCAACTCTTTCTGAATTTGTGTCTTGTGTTCTTGTAGTACCTCCTTATTCATCCCCAAAAGGCCACCCTGGCTACCCCCATTGGGAGGGCCCAAATCACCTTATGGACCTTTATCTGTTGTGCCAGGTGCTGGAAAACGTTGGAAAGGAGGACCTTCCTTCTCCCATGATCCATGAGGCTAGACTAAGATTTTTTTCTCCACTTAGACATTGGTGGAATTCAACCGTGCATGGTATTTGGAAAGGCCCTTCACTTTGGTGGATGACTCTCAAAAGGATGGGAACGGAGAAATGCCCAGGTTGGGATGGGATCACGATCGAGTTTTGTTAAGAGTCCTGGGAATTCTTGGGCCCGTCCTTCTTACTTATGGTCAACAAGGCATTTACCAAAGGTGCACTCAAATTGGATCTAAAGAAAGGGTTTATCAAACTCATCCCAAAGCAGGTAGCATGCTCTCAGATTAAACACTGGAGACCTATTACAATGTTGACGATCGTTTATAAGGTTCTAGCAAAGCTTTATTGTTGAAAGGATGGGGGATTATATTACTACAAGAGGTCACTTGAATTTCGACGCCACATTACTGACGTCACTGGTGGGCGTCGGTATATGTGTGTGTATTTATGGAGGGAGCTAAGTTTTTTTTTTTTAATTTATTTTCAAATTTTCGAAGCCTATTCCGGCAAGTCTTCCGACGCCAGTGCGAATGCGCATTCCGACGCCCCTTCCGTTGACTATTCTGACGCATGTACCGATAACTGTACCGTCGATACCTACAAAAATCAAAACCGCGGGCTTTCTCTGCGCATTTCTCCTAATTCTTGCGCCACATCTCAAGCTCTCCTCTTCACCCTCTCTCACAGATTTGCTGTGATACACGCCGTCGGAGGTGCTAATCGTGCTTGTCTGTTAGCGCATAACACTAAGGTAAGATTGTTTTCATGTTTACTTGTAGATTTGGGGTTTAGGGTTTAACTTTGTGTTTGTGTGTGCGTTTTTGCAGGTTCTAGGACTTTTACAAGGACTTTCATTGCTCAAATAGGATTAATGTGAGTGCTCAAACCTTTTAATGCATATTAAGTTTATTTAAATTACTTTGTATATTAAAAAAAAAAAAATTCATGCTTTAAACTTTGAATGCTTTAAACTTTCAATGCTTTAAAAGAAATTAGGATTTGTTATGTGAAATTTCATTTTAAATTATGAAAAAAATTTGTTTAAGTTTATGAAAAATCTTGTTTTGAAATTTTTTTATATTGAATTATGTCGTTTTTCAAATTATGTAGTTGATGGGGTTTATGTTTTAGGTTAAATTTAAGTCATAAGTTAAGTTAGATTAGGTTAGGTTATGTTAAGTTAAGCTACGTTGTTATGCTAGGTTATACATTAGGTTAGGTTAGGTTATCTTATACGTTAGGTTAGATTAAGTTAAACTACGTTAGGTTAAGTTATATTAGGTTAGGTTAGGTTAAGCTACATTAAGTTAGGTTAGGTTATCTTATATGTTAAGTTAGGTTAAGTTAATCTACGTTAGGTTATGTTACATTAGGTTAGGTAAAGCTACATTAGGTTAAGTTAGGTTAAGCTACGTTCGACAATACGGCAAGCTATAGAGCTTACCCACAACGCATATTAAAAACAACACAATGGCGATCCGCTCGTCAATACGACAAGCCATAAAGCTTACCCACAACACATACACATTGTGGGCAAGCTCTATGGCTTTCCGTATTGCCAACGGCCCACCATTGTGTTGTTTATATGTCCGCGAGCAGATTTCAAGTCCTAAAATAGCACCATGGCGAGCCGTTTGGCAATACGGAAAGCCATAGATCTTGCTTACAATGCATATGCATTGTAAGCAAGATCTATGGCTTGCCGTATTGCCAAACGGCTCGCCATGGTGTTGTCTATATGTTTGCGAGCGATTTTCAAGCGCTAAAATTACCTCGTGCGGCAATACAGCAAGCCATAAAGCTTGCCCACAAGGCGTATGCATTATGGGCAAGCTCTATGGCTTGCCATATTGCTAATAGCTCGCCATTGTGTTGTCTATATGTCTGCAAGCGATTTTCAGGCCATAAAACCGCTTTGCAACTCTAAAAACAACACAATGGTGAGCCGTTTGCCAAATTGGCAAGCCATAGAGCTTGCCCACATCGCATATGCATTGTGGGCAAGATCTATGGCTTGTCATTTTGCTAAACGCCTCACCATTGTGTTGTTTTTATGTTAGGTTAGGTTATCTTAGGTTTAGGTTATATGTTAGGTGAGATTATAGGTTAGGTTAGAGCTATCGACGGCATAATAGTCGAGAAAATACAAACAGACTTCGAATATGACTCGTGTACTTCTAAAAACGCAAACGGACTTCGGTTAGGTTAGGTTATAGGTTAGGTAGATGTTATAAGATAGGTTACATTGAGTTAGGTTAGGTATAGGTTTTACGTTAGGTTGGATTATATTATATGTCCCAATTGTGGATCAAACACGTACAGGGAGGACACACAAGGAAAATTTATCCCAGCAAAGGTCCTTCGACACTTTCCTATCATTCCAAGAATAAAGAGCATGTTCAGGTGCAAGTCCATAGCCGCTTTGATGACATGGCACTCAAATACTAGATCGACAGATGATGTTATGCGGGTACTTGCTGACTCTCGTGCATGGAAGCACATAGAGGAAAGTTGGCCTACATTTAAGAACGAGACTCGATGTATCCGCTTTAGTCTGGCAATGGACGGAGAGAACCCATTCAGATTACGGAGTTCGTCATGGAGCACGTGGCCTATTTGTCTGGTTAATTATAATCTTCCACCATTGATTGCTATCAAGAAGGGCCATCTGTTGTTGTCATTGATCGTCCCAGGAAAGTACAAAGCAAATAACATGGACGTCTATCTGGCACCACTTAATAGAAGAGCTCCAAATCTTGTGGACAGGAATCGATGTGGTTGATATGTCCCAACCAATCGAACGACGAAATGTACATGTGCAAGGCATTCTCATGTGGACCATGCACGATTGGCCAGGGTTCGGTGAGTGCTCAGATAAGTGCCTTTAAAATCCTCACACGCATGTGATTCATGGCTATGTCAATGCTTTTCAATATTAATATGTGATGTTTCAGGCTTGAGTTACTCGAGCAACATGCATGTCCGAAATGTGGTCCTCGACTTGGCTTCCGCCGCTCTGAGCATTTGAACAAGACAGTTTACGAGGAGCATGGTAGATTTTTGCCTGAAGGACATGAGCTACGTGGACCAAACATATGCAAACATGATATGCATCCACTGAAAGCAAGTGATTGGAAAAACATGTGGCTGGAGAGGGGATCGGAGATTGGATGCCACCTGGAATGAAAAGACTTTCTATTTTCCATGATCTCCCGTACTGGAGTGACCTGCTGATTAATCATTTGCTCGACCCAATGCACATCTTCAAGAATGTGGGAGAGATCATATGGAGGACCATCACTGGAAAAAGGGAGAGCAAGGCCCAAAGAGGTGACCTGAAGGCTGTGGGTCGAATGCCAGAGATGTGGCCTCGACTTAAACCCAATGGAAAGTGGTCACACCAAAAGGTCCATGGGTTCTGAGTCGCACAGAAGAGCAACAAGTGAAGAAGACTATATCTTCATTCAAGACTCCCACAGGGTGCATGCGATGTTTGAAAACGGCTTTTACGAGAGATGACAATCTCAGTGGTCTTAAGTCCCACGATTGGCACAAAGTTTTACAGCTCATCTTACCAATTGCCATAAAGGGTTGTTTGACAGATGACATTAGAAGAACAATCTACAAAATCAGTGAGTTGGTACGTTGGATCAGTTCAAAAGAGATAAGAGAAGACATCATCGATGCAACACGCTTAAATGCTATTGAAGCAGTGTGCATGGTGGAGAAGTACTTTCCAACAAACATTCTTACCATCCAAATGCATGTACTTGTACATGTGGTCGATGAAGTTGCAGTTGCTGGGGAGGTCCATAGCAGGAGGATGTTCTTCTTGGAGAGATTTATGAAGACTTTAAAGGGGTTTGTTCGCATGGCCGAAGGATGGCTTGTACAAGAGTCTCAATTGATCCATAGATGCCCCGAATGTGAACTACTGAGGCTAGAGAGGTCATGCATTCTCAACTCAGACATCATGCAAAAGTGGCTAGAGAGGTACGAAGGGGAAAAGCAACAACGTTTGACAGATCACCTTCAATTCAAGCACAACTGCAACTAGAAACCTGCCTTTTCCATACCATCTTCAGAAATTGCCTGACTTTCCAACTGGGTGGTGGTTAGATGTGACACTATCAAAGGCAAAGAGGAGTGGAGTGTTGATTACATAAAGAGGAAGAGGAGATTTCAAGGGGTTGCGATTGGCATGTACATTTTACAAGTTCCTTTTCGAGTTGTGCATGAAAATTAGTTTGCTTTAATAACTTTTAGTTTGTTTCAATTTGTGGCTGCATTATCACAAATATGGAGCTTTGTGGTCGCATGGGAAGCACTTCAGAGTGCAACGGATTGACGAACAAAGGGTCATTTTCGATAGTGGTGTTAGGGCAAGCTTTGTCCAAGAAAGTAGGAGTAGTGCTAGGGATGAGAATACAGAGACTGGCCAGCTTGAATACTTTGGCTACATCCAAGACATCTTGAAGATTAGCTTTAGAAAGTTTGATATGTTTATCTTTGATGTCAAGTGGTTCAAAGTTATTAACATCGGCCCTCATGCAGCTGTGCGCAAAGACAAGAGTGGATTGATTCAAGTGAACTCTAGGCGGGTGTGGACGGATGTGTGGGATACATTCGTACTTCCGCAACATTGTGAACAAGTTGTGTTCATACACGATCCAATATGGACAGAAAATGATGAGAATGATCTGTCTAAACCCTTCTGGCTCTATGTCGTTCAAGTAGCTCGACGTAGCAAGCAAGTGTGTGAAGGATTGGATGTTGAGCTCAAAGAGGTGATTCATGAACAAAGCACAGGACCGACTCCAACTTTAAGTTTAGATTTTGAGGTAGATGTTAGCATTGAGCAATTGTCTGAACCTAGAGATGAGGTGTCAAATAGTGAAGCTGATGTGGAGAGCGACGAAGAAGTAGAGTTCGATGACAAAGATGCAGAAGTACAGATTGAGATAGACATCTTTGGTGCATCAGATCTCATAGAGGATGAGAGATTAACTAATGAATTTTGCTAGGAAACCTTTTGCATGGCTCTTTTTATTAGTCTATAATACACTTTAAATTTTGGTCATTTATGTAGCAATTTCATTGATTTGTTTCATTTGTGTAGCAGTTTCGTTGATTTGTTGTTTATATTGATTAAGCTTTCTTTACATAAACTAACGTATTTTGTGGGTGTTGTTTGTGTATGATTAGCCATGGCAGATGACGATGAGCCCTACTCTCCTAGTTTTAGTTTTCCAGTCACTCCGACCGGCATGTCACCCGAGCAGATGGGCTCATTTTTGTCTCAGTTCACACCTGAGCAGATTGTGATGGCACAACACCTTTGGGGTGCATGTGCAGGTGCAGGTACCTCTAGACCTACTACGGCCGACCCTACACCCGGGACTAATGTGGTCCCTACACCGAACGGTCCATACCTCAGTCTAGTGTGCCCCCTACGCCTAGGACTCGTGTCCCCTCTACACCGACGGGTGGTTCATCCTCGAGACGACGTCACAGTTGTTTTGGAGGTGGTGGTTGCTGTGGTAGCAGTTCTACTGATGCGTCCACACCACCGAGAGAGCGCCCACCACATCCTTCAGTAGATAATTCACCGATGGACACACCGCGTACACCTTGGGGATCACAGAGGGAGCAGGGATGGGCCTGTTGTGGCAGATAGGGTGGGAAAGGAAATGCGACAGAGGATTCAACAGCTCTGTACGATTCGGTTTGGTCATACTATGATGGAGATTTGGGAAAATCTCGATCTTGAGAGAAAGAATTACATTGTTGATGCCATTCGGAGAGAGTACAGGCCGGCAGAGGGGTACGACCAGGTCTCGAACGCTTGGATTTTGAGCGTGGCAAGGTCCACAATGTCACATCGTCGGTCAGAGGCCAGAGACAAGTTCAATGACGGAGATCCCAAGCCGGCATGGGTGGATGCAGAGGAGTGGATTGGGATTGCACAAGAGACACAAGACAATCCCAATAGATTTCAGCAGCAGAGAGACGTATACTACAAGAGGCTCTTCACATTAGCGACGCTCACACAGCGACGCTCAAAAAAAAATTCCCGGCGTCGCTATGAGCGTCGCTATAAGCGTCGCTATGAGCGTCGCAAATTTACAAAGAAATTTGCGACGCTCATAGCGACGCTTATAGCGACGCTCATAGCGACGCCAGCTGGGGTAAAAAAAATAACCGAGCGCGCCCAAAAACTCAGATCTGAGATCTGAGTTTTTCGGCGCCCTCAAGCAAAGAGCAGGTAACGCTCTCCCTCATTCAGTCGATCCAAAAGTACTGGTGAAATGTCTTCAGAAGATAGGGAAGAAGGTGGATCTTCAGGGCGGCAAGAGTCACTACATCCCCGACACAATGACCATCTAGACAACCTCTAGTCATTAGACTTACGTTAAATTAGATTTAGCTTTATTTTTAGTTAGATTTACGTTTATTTAGATTTACGCTTATTTACGTTAGATCGAGTCCACGCAAGAATTACTTACGGTTTAGGGTTTAGAGTTAGACGAACAGTGAAAAGATCTACTGTGAAAAGATGTTAAGATGAAGTGAAGTGCTACAGCTAGAGAAGAGGCAAAGGGATTTTGTCCACTACATGCAGTATCATGTAGACGTGGGTGTCTAGATTTCTTGTACCCACAAATATAGGTATTGACCAATAAAGACGAGATTATAACCCGGTGGTTTTGATCTCCGTGCACCTCTAGACCGAGGTGTGCGGGGATTGGACATGACTAGAGAATGTGAGGTAAAGAGAGAGAGAGAGAGAGAGAGAGAGAGAGAGAGAGAGAGAGAGAGAGAGAGATAAGACGAAGAATGCCAATAGAATATTAAATTTGTTGTCTAGGTTATAAGTTTTTTATCCTCATTATGAGTAGCGACGAGGATGTGGGACCGTCCAACCGAAACACCTATCTCTCAACGAGGGTCTTATGTCCTTGTAATCAATGCAAGCATGCTGTGCGACGGACAAGACATGTTTCTTTGCAGCACGTTCCTGAATTTGGCGAGTTCGATCCATCTATTATAGATCGAGTTGTTGCCAATTATAACTCGTCGGACTCTGACGCTGGCCAACAAGCAGCAATCTTGCAACCCAATAGACGTATTCGCAGGCGCTTTGGTCAAGCAGCATATGTGAGGCCACAAGATGTAGCCTCTGACAGCTCGGGGGATGATCATGCAGAGCACATTCCCAACGAGGCAATGTTTGAGCCCGAGATTGATGAAATGATCGAGACGATCATGGATTCAGAAAGGCTTATCTATGATGATATGAAAAGTGAAGCCGATACATCATTGTATAATGGAGCACGTATGTCTAGATTGAAAGCACTCCTGGTTCTTCTCAACATGCAGGCAAAGTTTGGATGGAGTGACACTAGCGTCACAGCGCTTTTCAGGTGATCTATTACAATTAGTTTACTTTAATAGAACTCATGGTGTATAATGATCTGATAGATTTTTACACGACTGTATCATATTTTTATGTTGTGTAGATTGCTGAAAGAGCACATTCTACCAGCTGACAATGTGATGCCAGATTCCCGAGATGAAGCAAGAAAGATTTTGCGAAACTTGGGGATGGATTACAATTCTATCCACGCTTGTCCTAATGACTGCATTCTTTTCAGAGGGGAATACACAGACATGGAGAAGTGTCCGAAATGTGATTCCGAAAGATATCGAGTAGATCTCCACGGGACAAAAATTCCACAAAAGGTTTTGCGACATTTTCCTTTGCTTCCTCGCATCAAGCATTTCTTCGAATGTAAGTCCATGGCCGCCCTAGCATCATGGCATGAGGAGAATAAATCTTCGGATGGTGTGCTACGAATTCCTGCAGATTGCGCAGCCTGGAAACATATAGATGGAACATGGTCGGATTTTGCCAGGGAAGCTCGAAATTTGCGCTTAGGCCTGGCTATGGATGGCGTAAATCCATTTGGTCAAAGATCAACATCTTACAGTGTATGGCCCGTTGTCATCGTCAACTACAACATTCCCCCGTGGTTGACTACGAAGAAGGGGCACCTATGGCTAAGCTTGATTGTGCCAGGGCGATATAAAGTGGGGAATATGGATGTGTATCTTCGTCCACTATTGGAAGAGCTACAACAATTGTGGATTGGCATAGAGGTGGTGGATATGAGCCGACACACAGGACGACGGAATGCTTTGATCAGAGGTATTCTAATGTGGACCATGCATGACTATCCCGGGCTAACAGAATGCTCAGGTGATCTATTGACACTCCTCTCTCAGACACTGTAAATCTTGTTTTTCCCCATAGTTGATCTATTATCATGTGTATACATGCAGGGCTTCAAACAAGCGGATACAGAGCATGTGTCACATGTGGACCTAGACTGAATGCACGTAGGGCACCCTCACTGAAGAAGCAAATCTACGAAGGTCATCAAGCGTATCTTCCGGAGAATCATGTGTTACGCGACGGCTTTTTGGGAAGAGAGCC
This sequence comes from Adiantum capillus-veneris, assembly GCF_014529385.1. Taxonomy (NCBI): domain Eukaryota; kingdom Viridiplantae; phylum Streptophyta; class Polypodiopsida; order Polypodiales; family Pteridaceae; genus Adiantum; species Adiantum capillus-veneris. The sequence goes on along the minus strand of NC_140940.1, from coordinate 59,920,647 downwards.
ACCAAGGATGTCTGCACAAGCATGGTTAGAGCAGAAGGAGATGTGCGATGACGGATTGCCTCCAGGGATGAAGAGACTATCTCTATGGTATGAGTTACCATACTGGCCCCGACTCGTGATCAATCACTTGCTCGATCCAATGCACATATTCAAGAATGTGGGTAATCTACTATGGGACCATTTGACCGGCAAGAAAGATACTTTGGGAGCCAGAGTTGACCTTAGAAATGTGGATCGTATGGAGCAATATTGGCCGCAAACAGCGTCTGATGGATCGATAAAACTTCCTAAAGCACCATGGATTTTCACAGGAGCCCAAGAACGCAAAGTAAAAGAGGCCATTCGATCTTTGCGGACCCCCACTGGCGTAATGCACTCGCTCCGAACGTGTTTTACTAAAGAAGGAAAGCTTACCGGTTTGAAGTCACACGATTGGCATAAAATGTGTCAGGTACGTTCATAGTGGACTTTAATATCATTGCATAAAATGTGGACTTTAATATCATTGCTGCACATACTTTACAGTTTATTTTACCGGTTGCCATTGAGGGATGTTTGTCTCTCGACATCCGTAACACAATCTACAAACTTGCAAAGCTGGTGCAATGGATCTCACAAAAGGAGATCGACGTAGACTCCATACCATTCGCCAAACTAAATGCTGCGGAGCTTGTGTGCATGTTTGAGAAACATTTTCCTACTACAATGCTAACCATTCAGGTGCATCTTCTTATTCACATAGTTGATGAGGTGGAAATAGCTGGCACAGTTCATTCCAGATGGATGTTCTTCTTAGAGCGTTTCATGAAAACGCTTAAGGGATATGTGCGTCAAAAGGCACGTCCGGAGGGTAGCATGGCAGAAGGTTGGTTGGTATCAGAGTCCCTAGTGTACATTGGAGAGTGGCTAGACGGATTTGATAAATCCCGGGACACGCTATGGCGAACCATAGATGATGAGCGCATATCTGGGATTGTCATGTGCAATCTCGGTGTTGAGAAGAAGATGACGGAAGATCTAGAGGCTAAAATCAACCGATTTTGCATGCTTCACAATCCAGTGATGCAAAAGTGGATTTCACAATATGAGGATGCAAAGCAAGAGCGACAAAGGGCACGAATCGAGTGGAGACGGGGAAGACGACCACCGATGCACTATCCAGCGGTTCTGGAGAGCGTACCAACCTTCATGAGCTTAAGATGGTTGCACAACCAATTGAAAAGCGCACAACAATGCGGTGACGAAGTGACTGAAGAAGAGTGGGAGTACTCTCGGGGTTGCGCGACCAAGGTAAGTTTGCAATGTACGACTAGCAAGTGACTTTATTTATAAACGTTTGAACGGCCACTCATAATCTTTGTTCGTTGTAGTATAAGTCATACACAGCAGCATGGTGTAAAGGTCGACATTTTAGGGTGGAACGAATCGACAAAAAGCGTTTTACTCAAGATTGTGGAATCATGGCAAAATTTGAACAGTCTAGTCGACGACGTTCCTCTGATGCAGATCCCGTGGTGGCGGAACTCACTTACTTCGGCACGCTGCAAGAGATTTTGAGGATCGATTACAGAGGATTTTTTGTCGACTTGTTCGACGTGCAATGGTTCAAGATAATCATGGAGGGTCGAAACGCTACTGTGCGTAGAGGAGAGTCTGGTTTTCTTGAGGTGGATTCTACTAAGAAATGGACTGACCTAAGAGACACTTTCGTACTACCCGAGCATTGTGAACAAGTAAGTATATAAATAGTTAACATCCCCCTTTTACAAGTTATGTGCTTGAAAGCTCTCATGTAAGTTATGTGGCTCTGGCAGGTAGTATTTCATCCTACAAAGTCTACATCAAACTGGTGGTACGTCATAGAGGTAGCCCCTCGTAGTGCAAGGACGTATGAAGGCTACCATGTGCCAATCACAACGACATCAATGGAGGAGATCAGAGAAGATGCTCAATCAGAAGCCGCTGCGGTGGTGCCAGACGAGCATCAAGATGCTACTACTCTATATGGGGTGCATGCAGAGGAGCTACAAAATGAAACAGAGGATATGTGTTTAAACGGAGAGCTCTATATAGATATAGGAAGTTATGCTGAGTTATGCGAGGATGAGAGAGAGATCTCTTAAAGCCACAAATATTGTATTTGAACAATTTTGCTCCGTGCTGTAAAAGCTCTAGCTCTCTAAGTAGCTTCCATGGTGTGTAACGCTCTTTTCTACTCGCGCTCACATCTTTTGATTGAAAATTCTGAGTTTTCGACTTGCCTCTTCTACCACTCGATTCATTGCGTCATTGTATTTATATGCGTCATTACGTCATTGTATTTAATGGTCTTTGCGTCATTGTCTACTCTATTCATTCAATATTAAGTTTAAATATTCGTGTGTTTAATGCAGGTATGGATGATGAGGAGTTTCTTTCTTCTTTGTCACCGCAGCAGAGACAGTGGTACGTGGAGCGTCATCGCTCTGACGCATCATCGCGCGTTCCTACACCATCCGCATCTCCCTCTCTTTCGGAGCATTCGGCGCGCTCCGAAGCTTCGGCGTCGACGAGACGAGCGTCACACTCGTCTAGACACCGGCGCTCTAGTGGTGGCGGTGGCGGTTGTTGTGGGGATTCCGCCACCGATGCCTCCACACCGCCTCGTGTTCGACGAGGCTCTTTACCCTCCCCTTCTTTGCCCGCCCCCACACCAGCCACAGCATCGCCGTCTACGCCAGGTTTTGCACGGCTGACTGTTCCTAGAAGCTACACACCTCTACCTACTCCGCCAGGAGCCACCCCACTCGACACTCCTCGCTTCGGGGCCCAGACGCCGGTGGAGACACCTGACGTCCGTACCCCCATCGACACGCCGCTAGAGACCCCTGCCGGGACACCCAGGTTCACGCATCACCGGCCAGAGGGCTTGCCTTACTCCGTCGACATCAGCGGCGGCATCATCATGGATGATGACGGCAAGAAGGTGATCTCGCGCATGCGTGGTCTTTGCTCTCAGCTGTTTAGACACTATATACTAAACAAATGGAGTGAAGTACCAAGTGATTTAAAAAACAGAGTCATCAGCATACTTCATGATGAGTTTCCCGTTCCAACACGGGATTAGCGCTTCAATGAAGACCTGATGAAGATTCGAATGCGCGAATACTGCAAACACAAGCGTTCCGAAGTGCAAAAAGCAATCAAGAATGGGTGGAATAGGCCAGATTGGCTGGCCAAAGAAGATTGGAAGAATGCGAAGAAAGCAGCGCGCGAGAATCCCGACAAGTGGAAGCAACAAAAGGATGCAGCCAGAGCGCGAGTAGAGGCAGGGAGCTCGCACCACTTGGGGAGCGGTGGATGGGCATCATTTGAGGCCGATTTTGTAAGTCTTTTCACATTGCTCTTTATGCATGTTCGATAGTTTAGGGTTTATGAGTTTTTTAGTTCTAACATAATGAAATCTTTGTATGTTTTGACAGTGGTCGATGACAGGACGTGATCCCACACCGTACGAGCGCGAGTACGCAGACAGGAAGGGCTTAAACGCCCTGATGGACATTCTCAGTTCTCGCGGCGGCATGGTTAGTATTAGGGTTTACTCTTTTTTATTTTTTGTATTGTTTTATAAATGTCGTTATATGTTTATATTTACTGAAAACTGTCTTATTGTCTTTTTTTGCAGAATCCGACAGATACGCCGCTTGGACGCGATGAGACGTCTGATTAGACGACGTCAGTTTAGTCGTAGCTAGATAGCATTAGTTTAGGGTTTCTCATAGCTTATGTATCATGAGACGGATTTTATACGTCTTTTTGAACCATGTATATTATTACATTTGTCACCGCAATTCCTTTTGCCAATCAATTCTTTATGCCTATGATGTTGTACAATTGTCATTATTACATTTGCCAATCAATTCAGTTTGTCTATGATGTGTACAATTGTCAATTTTGCAAACAATGCGTCTTGTGGGTGACTATTTTGGGTCTATTATTTACCTTTGCACTTTTTTTAAAAAGTGAATCAAGTACAATATGGTTGATGGGTGGCAGGGCATTCAATGCCCTGCCACCAAAAAAATATTCTCTCAGGCGTCGCTATAAGCGTCGCTATTTATGGCTCTGTAGCGTCGCTATATGCGTCGCTATACTCTTCTGTGAGAGCGTCGCTATAAGCGTCGCTATAGGCGTCGCTATGAGCGTCGCTATATAGCGACGCCTATAGCGACGCCTATAGTGACGGCTATAGCGACGCATATAGCGACGCTCTCGTAGCGACGCTTTTAGCGACGGTTATAGCGACGCCGGGGGTTATAAAAACCCAGTGTATTTCCGTCGCTAAGAGCGTCACAAGAGCACATAACCTCTTGTAGTGGTAGCCAGAGTACGTTTGGAGTCTGTTGGAGCGTCACATCTTGGGAGTGGAGGCTACGATACGATTCGACATGAGTTTGTAAGTATTATACGTATGTTGTAAATTATTGATAGTATATATGTTATTTGAATATTTATCTAATGAGTAAACCATAATTTTGCAGGAAGTTTTCGTGAAGCGCCTTCCGACACGCCAAGAGGAGAAGTATGGGTACAAGCATGGACTTGTTGCCATTTTGACCCAGCTTATGCAGGAGGAGGGAGAGGACGTCGATTGGGAGGCATTACCATGAGGGCTTCTCACTCAGTGACCTCTTGCATATGTACAGTTTTGTATGCTTATGGTTTTGCTATGGTTATGGTTATGGTTGTGCAAGGTTATGGTTATGGTTATGGTTTTGGTTCAGGTGATTGTTATGGTTTTGCTATGATGGTTTAGCAATCGTGCTATGGTTATGGTTTTGCTATGGTTATGGTTATAGTTATGGTTATGGTTGTGGTTGTGCAAGGTTATGGTTATGGTTTTGGTTCAGGTGATGGTAATGGTTTTGCTATGATGGTATAGCAATCGTGTGATGGTTATGGTTATACAAGCAAGTTATGGTAATGGTAATGGTTATGGTATGGCACACAGGTTATGTTTATGGTTTTATAGTTTTCGACTCATGTTTTAATCATGTTAACAAGTTATGTTATTTTTACAATTTTTCTAATTGCCATACACTCGCTCTTTAGCGTCAGCTTGTAGGTGGAGTGCAGTTGCTTGTGCACTCTTCCTTTGGGCAGAGAGGGCTGTTTTCTTTTGTTGCAGTACATGCAACATTAGTTCCCAACCCTCTCTGTCCAAAAAAATTTTGCAGGTTTTGGTCGTCGGTACAGGTTACGGTATGACCGTCGGTAGGGGTCACGGAATAGGCGTTGAAATTTAATATATTAATACCGGTGTTTATTCCGTTGATTATTCCGACGCCTCTTTATAGGCCTATTCCGACACCTGCCACACCGATAGTTATACCGACGCTACGATACTAGCATCTCTTTCGAACCTTATTTCAGCTCTTTTTAGTTTAAAATTTAGCGCTATTTCGTCGGTACGTGCGCCGACTTTTGCGCGACCTCTTGTAGTCAAATTTATTAAAGGGAGATCAATCTATGATAATATCTTGGCGGCTTTGATTGGTATGGATTATGCAAAGTTCAAGAAATAAGAATGTATTTTATTGCAACTTGTCTTGATAAAGCATATGATAGAATAACCTAGACATTCTTGCAAGAGATGTTGCAGAGATTGGGATTCCGTCCATGGATCTGTCAAGCGATCAATACTCTTGGTGAAGGTAACTCCTCTGAGCTACTCTTCAATTCAGGAATAGTTGGTTGCTTTAATGTAAAGAGATCCATTCGTCAAGGATGCCCCTTAGCGCCCCTCTGGTTCGCATCATGCACCCATCCTTTAATAGCCTTGCTGGAGCAAGCGGATGCAAGAGGAGAGGTTAAAGGGCTGCAAACCCAGAATATATGGTAATCAATTGTTGATTAAAATGTTCACTGATGATTCCTTGCTTTTTCTCCAGGCGGAAAGTGATAATGTAAGAAAGGCCTTGGAGGTAGTTCAGGTGTTTTCCACAACATCAGGATCACAATGTAACATAGAAAAGTCAAGACTTGTCTCTTTATCAGAAGAAGACAATTTTGATTTCTCAGGATGGACCAGAGAAATTGTTAAGAGAGGACACGCCTTTTGACACTTGGGAGTAACTGTCAGTGAAGGAACTACTTACAAACAAGCTTTTGATTGGGCTCAAGAAAGAAATAAAAAGAAAATGAAGCGTTGGGAGTTCATCCTCACTCCCTTCCAGTGCATGGCTACGATTATTAACACCTTCTTCATCCCCTACATACCTTCACTTCACCTTTCTTACAACTTTCTAGGAAGAATTGGAATGCCTTTCTCAAACCAATCAAAGAGTTCTTGTGGAGAAATAATCTAACTACACACAAACCATGGCAATGGGGGAAATGGTCGGCAATTGCTAAACCTAAGGCTCAGGGTGGTCTTGGAATTCTCGACTCTGTCACTCATGGTCTGGCATTATGCGCCAAAGTGTTCTACACCCTGACTAATTCAGAAGAGAGCTGGGCATGTATGGCAAGGGAAATGATTATGGAGTCTTGCATGGAGTCTAAAGGGGGGTCTTGGCATGACCTAGGCTTACTAAACAAGATTCTCCCACCCGCTGGTGTAAAGGTTAAACTAGGAGGATTTACGGGAAAATTTATTGATAAATGTTGTAAAGCCGCAATGTCGCTCAGCTAGAAGGAAGAAAGAAGGTACTCGAAGGGAACGGGTACTGGAAGGTAATGGGTACTGGAAGGGAATGGCAAGACATTGGTCTCCTTGGGGCCAAATGGTGGAAGACCTAGGCCTGAATCGACATTGGATTGAAAGTGCCAGGAATGTCAACAACAAGGGCTATAGCACTATAGAGCCTTTTTGGGATTATCATAAAGGGGATTGGTACTCCCTAGAGCATCTAAAGCTGATCAACAGACTCTCAATCTAGGAGGAGATCCTCATTGGAAGAGTGCTAGAAAAAATCTCAACCCTAATCCTCCCTCCTACTTCACACCAATACATTGGAAGGCTTGGTGGGTTCACCCAGTACTAAAGCTATTTATGAGAAGATGTGCAGCTCTGAAGATTGGATCCAACACCTCAATAGGATTGGGGCTAAAAAATGGACTTCATCCTGATGCAGCTAGGTAGCTGGCAACATTTGGAAGGCCAAATGTGATGAACCGGATAAAATATTCCTTTGGAAGGTGATTTTTGTTATCATTCCTACATGCAAGGGAGAAGGCCAAAGCAAGAGGCTTATGCAAAGGTTCTTGCATCAGATGTAAACACCAAAATGAGACCCTCTTGCACATGTTCTGGGAATGTCTAGTAATCCGAGGCTTCATAGGTTTAGTCTATAGATGGTTGTACTCCTAATTGGTCACTCCCTTCTTTAAACATGACCTGGCTATGGGCCCTAGATGCATCGATAATGAGGATCTCCTAACTGACATTTTTATAGTGAGAGCGATGGCTTTATGAGCAATTTGTCAGTCCAAAAACGTGCTACTCTTTCAGAAGAAGTGTGATCCTTTGGACAAAGTACAGATTTTGGAAACTTGCTGGTGGCTTATCCTTAGTAGAAAAAAGTAGCAGAGTAAGCTTCGCTAGAAAGAGTTGGAGAAATCGATCACAAGAATCTTGAAATAAATTGTAAGGATCCGTGTGTGATTAGTGACATCAAATCCCATAAGGGGCTATGTGCCATTGAACGAACTTTGTTGTATTGGGTGGAAACCCCTGTGTAAAGGATATGCCAGAGTTTACTTGTTGTTTTTTGAGATAATACAAATCTAGCTCGAATGAGCATTTAAAAAAAGAAATGGTGTATTTTTCCACATTTACAACTATGAGGATTTCGTAGTTATGTAGTGCCCTACAAAGTGTTAATGCATTATAAAGCACTCGTATGGCCGGCGGCCTTCGACCGCCTCTCTCTCTCTCTCTCTCTCTCTCTCTCTCTCTCTCTCCTCCTAGCACGTTTTCGTTCGCTCAGTCCCTGTTCGATAGCTGGAGCTGCAGAATACACTACCAGATGAAGGAGGGACTGCCACGGGTCCAAGGGAGGGGATCAAAATCCCTCCCCCTTTTATAATAGTATAGATAGATGGTGCATTTAAAAAAAGAAATGGTGCATTTTTCCACATTTACAACTATGAGGATTTCGTAGTTATGTAGTGCACTACAAAGTGTTAATGCATTATAAAGCACTAGTACGTATGGCCGGCGGCCTTCGACCGCCTCTCTCTCTCCCTCCCTCTCTCTCTCTCTCTCTCTCTCCTCCCAGCACGTTTTCGTTCGCTCAATTCCTGTTCGACGATAGCCGGAGCTGTAGAATACACTACCGGATGAAGGAGGGACTGCCACAGGTCCAAGGGAGGGGATCGAAATCCCTCCCCCTTTTATAATAGTATAGATAGATGGAGTCACCACTACACAATAATATCTTTAAGACATTGACATTGACACACAATTGGAATGGATAAAAAGGAAAAACCTAGAAACGTATTCCACGCAAAAATTAAGCGATGGGAATTACCATCGCCTCTATGTCGTAATAAGCAACCACGCTTATGAGGGGCTGCATGAATTAATTCATGGAGTATTTGAAGAATCTTATGTGGTTTTTCTCGATTGTAAATTGAATGACAGACAGTGTAAGGTTGCTTTCATGCACCAGTGCTCTGCGGGTAAACGACCTTATTGGTGATGCTCTTTATTGCAAGAAGGGCATGCAAGCCTAAGTCATTGTGGAATCAGGATTGCTTTGAAACGCAACAAGGCAAGCCGTCCATCTCTGCTACCACAATAATATGCGACGACAGAAGAAAGGAGAGGTCCAGCCAAACCATGCCCTCTCCATGGCTTCCAGCATGAACGAGTGCCCACTACTACAACCCACACCTAAACAACACACAAGAACTAGGGCGTAGCTGGGCGTGAACTATGGAAAAAAAGAAGTGTACAACATCTTTTGCAGATGAGGTGAACGTAGAAAAAGCTTGGCAGGGGGTAGACTGGCCACCATGCGCTCCACCAGCTTCTCCGGAAGCTGCCTTAGGATGTGGCACGGCACTGCCAGTTGATGGAGGTGCTCTCCACAGTAGCAACGGCGACAACAATGTTAATCGTGAGCTGGAGTATCTCTCGAGGAGTCGGCTGCAAGAGCTATTGCTACATCATGAGGTCATGCTGCATGTAGTCCTATACATTATCGTCCTCATCAGCAAGCTTCTCATAGGTGTCCACAGAGCTGCCACTTGACTCATCCTAGCTTACAGAAAGTACCTTCTTCCCACACTGCTAAATGTGATGCTTCATCAAAATAGACGAGTATATACACTACAACACATCCCCCTCCTGCTGGCTGTCGCACTCTTAACTCTCTGCAGTTGCTCATCAGCTCAGTAAGAAGGTACCCTTTTCGATAGCGTAAGCATTCAATAATTCACAATTGTGACGTGACCCACATGCGAGAGTGGGAGAGAGAGATCCTCGATGGAGCACCTTGGCTTTGGAGCTTCTATCATGACAACTTACCAACCTCCGTTTTGCTACCGGCCGGTTAGCCTTGTGGTTCAATAGTGCCTCAGTACTATTTAACAGGGGGTCTTAATTATCCTAGGGTGGTGGGATCAACGATCGCGGACGAGTTACCTCGAGGATCTCAAGGAGAATGCACTGAGGGGAAAAAAAGTAAACGCATTGACCTACGACCTCCCGCATTGGAGACTCGAACTCAAGACCTCCTCGTTGGCAGCCCAATGCCCTAACCATGTGCCCGCATGGGTTTGCCTAACCCCGAAGTGAAGCTTCTCTCTCATAAACTGAACTCAGACAGGGGCAAAAATAAACATGGACAAAACGGATGGCGTCCGTGCTTCACGGGAAATGTGCTTCACTTCACTGCCCTAGATCCCACCGCTTATACTTCATTCAATACCCCGTGTTAGATAGTGCTGAGGTCAATAGTGAACATGTAAAGTGTCTTCCACCTTTCATGATGATATGAAACTCATCCTTACTTTTACAAGCTCTCTCTCCTTAATAAATGTCCACAATGAGATTCCACCAATCGAAAAATGTGGGCTCGTCGATAGCCACAGGTGGCGCAAACAGTATGGACAGAGGAGATGCACAAGGATGCTGTGTTGACTCTCCTGTCACCTCTGCCGAGCTCCCTTGCCCTAGCCCCCTTGGCTACTTGTAGACATGCCATGCTTCATCACACATGTTGAGGCTTGTGTGTGTGTATGTGTGTGTGTGTGTGTGTGTGTGTGTGTGTGTGTGTGTGAGAGAGAGAGAGAGAGAGAGTCCGTATCGACCTCTTGCAACTACCTCCAACCTGATGCCTATAGCTGAGTAGCCCCAACGGCAGCTCTACGCCCCTAGCTGCCATCATCCTTGCTCATGCACACAGCCCTCTGGTTGCGTTCACTACCTATTATGGCCCGCACCTTGTGCGCATGGGGGGGGGGAGAGAGAGAGAGAGAGAGTTTTTTCAATAGACACAGTGAGAAAGTGCTCTAGCGTAGAGAGAGAGAGAGAGAGAGAGAGAGAGAGAGAGAGAGATGCTTCTAGCTCAAAGAGAGGCATCTGGAACATCCATGCCTCCATTTTCCTTTATATTTAAAAAGGGACATCTCGATTTGCACTTTTTGACAAATTTGTTAAAATAGTTCAGATATATTTGCCTCCCCTCACCTTGCCTCCCTCCTCCTACCTCTCTCACCATCCTACTCCTTCCATTTTTTCCATGCCCTGGATTCACCCTGCCCCCCATTTGCGCCTCCCTCCTCCTCTAGGCATGGACCCCCTCTATTGTGTGACCTTCTGCTAGACAAACACACCATAGATTTCCAACTCTCTACAATGATGAAGACAAACATAAAAGGGCTACTTGAAGAGACACACCCTCTGTTACTCTATGCTGAAGTAAACAAAGATGGGGTTGCAAGCTCGTTGTGCAGAACATACCAACGTACACACACAAATATATGTATATATATATGTGTGTGTGTGTGTGTGTGTGTGTGTGTGTATATATATATATGTGTGTGTGTGTGTGTGTGTGTGTGTGTGTGTGTGTGTGTGTATACACTACAAGACATGGCACAGAAATCGGCACAGGTACCGACAAAATAAAGTTACTTCACTACAAGAGGTTCTTGACACTTGTGACGGCCTTAGCGACGAAAATACACGGGGATATTTTTACCCCCGGCGTCACTATAAGCGTCGCTATGCGCGTCAAAAAGAGAACGTCGCTATGTGCGTCTCTATATGTGTCGCTATATAGAGACGATTATAGAGACGCATATAGCGACACAAATAGAGACGCAAATAGAGACGCTGCAAGTCCAAAAATAGCGACGTATATAGCGACGCTCGAGAATAATTTTTTTTGGTGGTAGAGCATACATTACCCTGCCACCCCATCAACCATTTTGAACATAAGTTTTCAAAACTAAGATGCAAAACTGACGAAAGTATATCGAAAAAAGTGAATTGACAAAATTATACACATCATAGGCAAAATCACTAATTGATTGTTAAGCTTTGATTAAATTGTACTAGCTACAAAGCAATTGTCATTAATTATTGGAAAAATATATTGTTGGCCAATAGTTATAAAATTGACGTACACACGTCCTCTCCTAATACATGCTGTGAAAAAATAAAACTAGTGTTATCTAGCTACGACTACTTTGACGTCGACTAATCTGATGTCTCATCGCGTCCGAGTGGCATATCTAACGGATACTGCAAAAAAAACAAAACAATAAGACTTTATGTAAGTATAAATATATAATTACAAAACAACCTATTTTTTAGCTTATTATTAAAATATAACAAATGTAAGAGTGTAAGGTTCAATACTAACCAAGTCGGAGCGATAACTCTGAATGTCTATAAGGACATTTAAGCCCTTTCTGTCTGCATACTTGTGCCCGTATGGTGTGGGTCCATGTCCAATCATCAACCACTGTTTAAAAAATACAAAGAAAACGTTATGTTAGAATTTAAAATTATATAGACCCATAACTACCAAACCTAAAGGGCGATGCAATAAAACGTTGGCCTCAAATGACGTCCATCCGCCGTTCCCCAAGTGGTGCGAGCTCCCGGCTTCTACTCGCACTCTGGCTACCTCTTTCTGTTGCTTCCACTTGTCGAGATTCTCACGTGCTGCTTGCTTTACGTTCTTCCGATCTTCTTTGGCCAGCCAATTTGGTCTGCTCTACCCATGCTTTATTGCTTTCTACACTTCAGAGTGCTTCTGCTTGCAGTCCTCACGCATCCGCACATTTCAGCAAGTCTTCATTGAAGAACTCATCTTGATTTGACATGGAAAACTCGTCATGCAACATGTCGATGACTTTGTCTTTTAATTCATTCACCACTTCACTCCAGGTGTTTAGTATGTAGTGTTGAAATACCGAAGAGCTTTCCCAAACCATCCATAGTTGATTAGGTAAGTTTTAGGCAATGTCAAGAGCGCGTATGGCAAGCCGTAAAAAAAACCGTAAGAAGAAACACCAAATATACAAGCTGTTTCTGAAGTCTGTTAGCGTTTTTCTATGGAAAAATACAAACGGACTTCGAAAACGGCTTGTGCGCTTGTCCAAACTATCCATAATTGATTAGGTAAGCTTTATGCAAAGTCAAGAGTATGTATGGTAAGCCGTAGACAAAACCATAAGAAGAAACGCCAAATATACAAACCGTTTCTGAAGTCCGTTCACGTTTTTCTACGAAAAAACGTAAACGGACTTCGGAAACAGCTTGTGCGCTTGCCCAAACCATCCATAGTTGATTAGGTAAGCTTTAAACAATATCAAGAGCGTGTATGGCAAGCCGTAGATAAAACCGCAAGAAGAAACACCAAATATACAAGCCGTTTCTGAAGTCCGTTCGCGTTTTTCTCAAAAACGCAAACGGACTTCCGAAAGGGCTTCAACACTTGCCCAAACCATCCATAGTTGATTAGGTAAGCTTTAGACAAAGTCAATAGCGTGTATGGCAAGCAGTAGGCAAAATCGCAAGATGAAAACACAAACGGACTTCAGAAACGACTTGTGTACTTGTCCAAACCATTCATAGGTGATTAGGTAAGGTTTAGGCAAAGTCAAGAGTGCGTATGGCAAGCCGCAAGAAGAAACACCAAACACAAGCCGTTTCTAAAGTCCGTCTGCGTTTTTCTACGAAAAATACAAACGGACCTAGGAAACGACTTCAACACTTGCCCAAACCATCCATAGCTGATTAGGTAAGCTTTAGACAAAGTCAATAGCACATACGACAAGCCGTAGTAAAACCGCAAGAAGAAACGCCAAACATAGATGCTATTTCTTAAGTCCGTTCGCGTTTGCGTTTTTCCATAGAAAAACGCAAACGGACTTCTGAAACGACTTGTATATCTGACGTTTCTTCTTGCGGTTTTGTCTACGGCTTTCCATACACGCTCTTGACTTAGCTCAAAGCTTACCTAATCAACTATGGATGGTTTGGACAAGCCGTAGACAAAACCGCAAGAAGAAACGCCAAATATACAAGCCGTTTCTGAAGTCCGTTCGCGTTTTTTCATAGAAAAATGCGAACAGACTTTAGAAACGGCTTGCATATCTTTAGGTAAGCTTTAGGCAATATTAAGAGTGCGTAGTAAGAAAGAACACCAAACACAAGCCGTTTCTGAAGTCCGTTTGCGTTTTTCTACGAAAAAATGCAAACGGACTTAGAAAACGGTTTCAACACTTGCCCAAACCATCCATAGTTGATTAGGTAAGCTTTAGGCAAAGTCAATAGCGCATACGACAAGCCGTAGTAAAACCGCAAGAAGAAACGTCAAACACAGAAGCTGTTTCTTAAGTTTGTTAGCGTTTCTTTGCAAAAAAATGCAAACGGACTTCGTAAATGGCTTGTGTGCTTGCCCAAACCATTTATAGTTGATTAGGTAAGCTTTAGGAAAAGTCAAGAGCGCGTATGGCAAGCCGTAGACAAAACCGCAAGAAGAAACGCCAGATATACAAGCCGTTTCTGAAGTCTGTTCATGTTTTTTTATGGAAAAACGTAAACGGACTTCAGAAATGGCTTGTGCGCTTACCCAAACCATCCATAGTTGATTAAGTAAGCTTTAGGCAAAGTCAAGAGTGCGTATAGCAAGCCGTAGACAACCGCAAGAAGAAACGCCAAATATACTTATGGTTTAATCATTAGATAAATCTTCAAATAATGTATATATTATTAATAATTTAAAGCATACGTATAATACTTACAAACTCATGTCAAAGCGTATTGTAGCCTCCACTCCCAAGATGTGACGCTCCAGCAGACTCCAAGCGTGCTCTCGCTGCATCTCTCTGCTGCTGAAATCTATTAGGATTGTCTTGTGTCTCTCGTGCAATCCCCGTCCACTCCTCTGCATCCAACCATGCTGTCTTGGGACTGTCATCATTGTACATGTCTCTCGCCTCTGACCGACAGTGTGACATTGTGGACTTCGCCACGCTCAAAATCTAGTTGTTCGAGACTTGATCGTACCCCTCTGTCGGTCCGCACTCTCTCTGAATGGCCTCAACGATGTTATTCTTTCTCTCAAGATCGAGGTTATCCCAAATCTCCATCACAGAGTGACCAAACTAAATCGTACAAAGCTGCCAAATCCTCTATCGCATGTCCTTTCCGACCCTATCTGCCACAACTCTTGTACACCTTGCTAGGATCATGCTCATGTGATCCCCAAGGTGTACATGGTGTGCCGATCGGTGAACTATCTACTAAAGAGAGTGGTGGATGCTCTCTCAATGGTCTTGACGCATCAGTAGAACCGCTACCATAGCAACCACCACCTCCAGAACGACGCCAACCTCGTCTCGAGGATGAACCACCCGTCGGTGTAGGGGGCACACAAGTCCGAGACGTAGGGGGCACACTAGACTGAGGTGTGGGGCCACTCGATATAGGGACCACACTAGTCCCGGGCATAGGGTCGGCTGTAGTAGATTTAGAGGGACCTGCACCCCAACGGTACTGTGCCATCGCGATCTGCTCTGGTGTGAACTAAGACAAAAACGAGCCTATCTGCTCGGGTGACATGCCGGCTGGAGTGACAGGAAAACTAAAACTAGGAGAGTATGGCTCATCGTCATCGGCCATGGCTAATCATACACAAGCAACACCCACAAAATACGTTAGTTTATGTAAGAAATGCTTAATCAATACAAATAACAAATCAACGAAATTGCTACACAAATGACAACATCTAAAGTGTATTGTAGACTAATAAAAGAGCTTTACAAAAGGTTTCCTAGCAAAAGTCATTAGTTAATCTCTCATCCTCTATGAGATGAGATCTGATGTACCAAAGATGTCTATCTCAATCTGTACTTCTGCATCTTTGTCATCGAACTCTACTTCTTCGTCACTCTCCGCATTAGCTTCACTATTTGACACCTCATCTCTAGGTTCAGACAATTGCTCAATGCTGACATCCACATCAAAATCTAAACTTAAAGTTGGAGTCGGTCCTGCGCTTTGTTCATGAATCACCTCTTTGACCTCAACATCCAATCCTTCACACACTTGCTTGGTACGTGGAGCAACTTGAACAACATAGAGCCAACAGGGTTTAGACAGATCATTCTCATCATTTTTCGTCCATAGTGGATCGTGTATGAACACAACTTGTTCACAATGCTGTCGAAGTACGAATGTATCCCGCACACCTATCCACACCCGCCTAGAGTTCACTTGAATCAATCCACTCTTGTCTTTACGCACAGTTTCCTTAGGGCCGTTGATAATAACTTTGAACCACTTGACATCAAAGATAAACATATCAAACTTTCTAAAGCTAATCTTCAAGATGTCTTGGATGTAGCCAAAGTATTCAAGCTGGCTAGTCTCTGTATTCTCATCACTGACACTACTCCTACTTTCTTGGACGAAGCTTGCCCTAACACCACTGTCAAAAGCGACCCTTTCTTGTCGATCCGTTGCACTCTGAAGTGCTTCCCATGCGACCACAAAGCTCCATATTTGTGATACTGTAGCCAAAAAATTGAAACAACCTAAAAGTTATTATAGCAAACTAATCTTCATTTGGAGCTCAAAAAGGAAGTTTTGAGATATACATGCCAATCACAACCCCTTGACATCTCCTCTTCCTCTTCAGTAATCAACACTCCATTCCTCTTTGCCTCTGAGAGTGTCGCATCTAACCACCACCCAGTTGGAAAGTCAGGCAATTTTTGAAGATGATCTGGAAAAGGAAGGTTTCTAGTTGCACGGTTGCGCTTGAATTGAAGGTGATCTGTCAAACGTTGTTGCTTTTCCCCTCCGTACCTCTCTAGCCACTTTTGCATGATGTCTGAGTTGAGAAGGCAAAATCTCATAACCTTTTCTCGCATTGTGATGCCATCTTCCTAGCGATGCCTTGTCCCTGCGGCTGCTCATCACCTGTCACCTTGATGTTGACCTCAATAGTCCAGATTTGGGGGCATCTCTGGATCAATTGAGACCAAAAATTCACTGATGAGGACAAGAGACTCTTGTACAAGCCATTTTTCGGCCATGCTACCCTCGGGGTGAGCCCTCTGACGAACAAACCCCTTTAAAGTCTTCATAAATCTCTCCAAGAAGAACATCCACCTGCTATGGACCACCCCAGCAACTGCAACTTCATCGACCACATGCACAAGTACATGCATTTGGATGGTAAGAATGTTTGTTGGAAAGTACTTCTCCACCTTGCACACTGCTTCAATAGCATTTAAGCGTGCTGCATCGATGATGTCTTCTCTTATCTCTTTTGAACTGATCCAGCGTACCAACTCACTGATTTTGTAGATTGTTCTTCTAATGTCATCTGTCAAATAACCCTTTATGGCAATTGGTAAAATGAACTGTAAAAATTTGTGCCAATCGTGGGACTTAAGACCACTGAGATTGTCATCTCTCGTAAAAGCCGTTTTCAAACATCGCATGCACCCTGTGGGAGTCTTGAATGAAGAGATAGTCTTCTTCACTTGTTGCTCTTCTGCGCGACTCAGAACCCATGGACCTTTTGGTATAGACCACTTTCCATTGGGTTAAAGTCGAGGCCATATCTCTGGCATTCGACCCATAGCCTGAAGAATCATCTCTTTGGGCCTTGCTCTCCCCTTTTCCAGTGATGGTCTTCCAGATTATCTCCCCCACATTCATAAAGATATACATTGGGTCGAGCAAATGATTAATCAACAGGTCTCTCCAGTACGGGAGATCATGGAAAATAGAAAGTCTTTTCATTCTAGGTGGCATCCAATCTTCCCTCTCCAGCCACATGTTTTTCTAATCGCTCGCTTTCAGTGGATGCATGTCATGTTTGCATATGTTTGGTCTATGTAGCTCATGTCCTTCAGGAAAAAATATACCATGCTCCTCGTAAACTGTCTTGCTCAAAAATGCTCAGAGCGGTGGAAGCCAAGTCGAGGACCACATTTCGGACATGCATAATTACGCGAGTAACTCAAGCCTGAAACATCACAAAATTAAAATATAAAAGCGTTGACATAGCCATGAATCACATGTGTGTGAGGGTTTTAAAGGCATTTTACTGAGCACTCACCGAAGCCTGGCCAATCGTGCATGGTCTACATGAGAATGCCTTGCACATATTCATTCCGTCGTCCGATTGGTTGGGACATAGCAACCACATCGATTCCTGTCCACAAGATTTGGAGCTCTTCTATAAGTGGTGCCAGATAGACGTCCATGTTCTTTGCTTTGTATTTTCATGGGATGATCAATGACAACAACAGATGGCCCTTCTTGATAGCGAGCCATGGTGGAATATTATAATTAACCAGACAAATAGGCCACGTGCTCCATGACGAACTCCGTAATCCGAATGGGTATATTCCGTCCATTGCTAGACCAAAGCGGATACATCGAGGCTCGTTCTTAAATGTAGGCCAAATTTCCTCTATGTGCTTCCATGCACGAGAGTACCCACATAACATCATCTGTTG
The DNA here is from genome assembly GCF_014529385.1 of Adiantum capillus-veneris. Taxonomy (NCBI): domain Eukaryota; kingdom Viridiplantae; phylum Streptophyta; class Polypodiopsida; order Polypodiales; family Pteridaceae; genus Adiantum; species Adiantum capillus-veneris. Next base: position 59,902,662 of record NC_140940.1, on the reverse strand, counting down.
ATCTAGTATTTGAGTGCCATGTCATCAAAGCGGCTATGGACTTGCACCTGAACATGCTCTTTATTCTTGGAATGATAGGAAAGTGTCGAAGGACCTTTGCTAGGATAATTTTTCCTTGTGTGTCCTCCCTGTACGTGTTTGATCCACAATTGGGACACTGTTCCAGGTTTGCTTACTCATTGCAAAAAAGTATACAATCATTAGGACATGCATGTATTTTCTGATAATCCAAGCCCAAATTAGTAAGAAGCTTTTTAGCAGCTAGACAGGTAGGGGGCATGTGATTCCCTTATGGCAAGATTTTCTCATTCAGCAACCTGACGTTACATGAACAAGTCAGCCCTTTGATCACTTTATATGAATTGTAATCTACACTTTACCATGCTTAGGATAAATATGTTTACGTGAAAAGCTCTGTGATGATTGAGGCGTCAGACCAACTGTAGACAGACTGCAAATTAAGCATCGATGTGTCCTCCATGTACGTGTTTGATCCACAATTGGGACACTGTTCCAGGTTTGCATACTCATTGGAAAAAAGTATACAATCATTAGAAATGAATGTATTTTTTGATAATCCAAGGCTAGATTAGTAAGAAGTTTTTTAGCGCTTGGACGGTTAGGGGGCATGTGATTCCCTTCTGGCAAGATTTGCTCATTGAACAACCTGACATTACATGAACAAGTCAACCCTTTGATCACTTTATATGAACTGTAATTTTCACTTTACCATGCTTAGGATAAAATATGTTTACATGAAAAGCTCTGTGATTGAGGTGTCAGACCAACCGTAGACAGACTGCAAATTAAGCATTGCCAACATGGTACGGAGAACTGAGATTTTTGCAGCAGTGTAGGGAGGCATGCGTGCATGACTTTGCATCATCTTGCCCTCTTCATCGTTGCTATCATGCCGTCGATATGAACGGGATGGCTGAGGTTGGTCCATAGTACTGCGTTCAATGTTGTCGCCTTCTATGTTGGAATCCATGTCAAAGAACGCATCCAACATCTGCTCCATCTCTACTTCTTGAAATGCCGCTCCAGGTATTAGTTGGGAGGACTCAGTTGATGGCTACTCATTTGAAAATCGTCTTCTCTGGGATGAAGTTGGAGCAATATCTACTTGCGGACTTTGACCTTCAATCTTAGACCATGAGATCGATAACGTAGGTCTTGTACTTGCTCTATTGGAAAGAGACCATGATTGCGTATGTGTTGGTCACAGATTTTTCGTTTTTGAAAGATCTGATGCTTGCAATGCGCACAAGGACACGCCATCCTATCGTCCATACTTTATCTACCAATGATGCAACAAATAATTAAAACACTTTAGTTGTTATAACTACACACTACTAAGTGCATGACAAGCTTTAACAACCTCACATTCTCTAGCCAGGCCCGATCCCCGCACACCTCAGTCTAGAGGTGCACAGAGATTAGGACCACAGGGTAATAATCTCGTCTTTATTGGTCAATGACTATATATTAAAGTTCTTGAAGTCTGTGTGCAGTTTTGAAGTCCAATTGTGTTTTTTCAACTATTTTCTGTTAGCTCTAACAACCTCACATTCTTTAGCCAGGCCCGATCCCCGCACACCTCGGTCTAGAGGTGCACAGAGATTAGGACCACAGGGTAATAATATCGTCTTTATTGGTCAATGACTATATATTAAGGTTCTTGAAGTCTGTGTGCACTTTTGAAGTCCGATTGCATTTTTTCTACTATTAATTTGACAGTAGCTCTAACCTAACCTATAATCCAAGCTAACCTATAACATAAAGCTAACCTAACTTAGTGTAACCTAACTTATAACCTAAACCTAACCTATAACCTAACCTAACCGAAGTCCATTTGCATTTTTAGAAGTACACTAATCATCTTCGAAGTTCGATTGCGTTTTTTCTACTATTAATTAGACGCTAGCTCTAACCTAACCTATAACCATTATGCATAACCTATAATCTAACCTAACATAAAACCTATACCTAACTTAACTTAATGTAACCTAACTTATAACCTAAACTTAACCTATAACCTAACCTAACCAAAGTCCGTTTGCGTTTTTAGAAGTACATGAGTCATCTTCAACGTCCGTTTGTATTTTTTCGACTATTAATTTGTCGATAGCTCTAGCCTAACCTATAATCTCACATAACCTATAACCTAAACCTAACCTAACCTAACCTAACAGAAAAACAACACAATGGTGAGCGTTTAGCAAAACGACAAGCCATATAGCTTACCCACAATGCATATGCGATGTTGCCAAGCTCTATGGCTTGCCAATTTGGCAACAAACGGCTCACCATTGTGTTGTTTTAAGAGTTGCGAAGCGATTTTATGGCTTGAAAATCACTCGCAGACATATAGACAACACAATGGCGAGCCATTGGCAATATGGCAAGCCATAGAGCTTGCCCACAATGCATGTGCCTTGTGGGCAAGCTTTATGGATTGCCGTATTACCAAACGGATCGCCATTGTGTTGTTTTTAGGGACAGGAGGCAATTTTAGCGTTTGAAAATCGCTCGCAAACATATAGACAACACAATGGCCAGTCGTTGGCAATACGGCAAGCCATAGAGCTTTCCCACAATGCATATGCATTGTGGGGAAGCTCTATGGCTTTTCGTTTTGCCAAACGGATCTCCATTGTGTTGTTTTTAGGGATGCTTATCTATTTTAGGGCTTGAAAACCGCTTGCGGTCCTAAAAACAACACAATGGCAACCCCTTTGGCAATACGGAAATCCATAGAGCTTGCCTTCAATGCATATGCCTTGTGGGTAAGATTTATGGCTTGCCATATTGCCAAACGGATTGCCATTGAGTTGTTTTTAGGGACACGAGGCAATTTTAGCGTTTGAAAATCGCTCACAAACATATAGACAACACCATGGCGAGCCGTTTGGCAATACGGCAATCCATAAATCTTGCCCACAATGCATATGCATTGTAAGCAAGATCTATGGCTTGTCGTATTGCCAAAAGGCTTGTCATTGTGTTGTTTTTAGGATTTCTTAGCTATTTTAGGATTTGAAAACCACTTGTAGACATACAGAAAACACAATGGGGAGCCGTTTGGCAATACGTCAAGCCATAGAGCTTGCCTATAACGCATATGCATTGTGGGAAAGCTCTATGGCTTGCCGTATTGCCAAATGGCTCATCATGGTGTTATTTTCAGGGCCGCTTAGCTATTTTAGGACTTGAAAACCGCTCGCGGACATATAAACAACACAATGGCGAGCCATTGGCAATACGGAAAGCCATAGAGCTTGCCCACAATGCATATGTGTTATGGGTAAGCTTTATGGCTTGCCGTATTGACGAACGGATCACCATTGTGTTTTTTTTTAATATGCGATGTGGGTAAGCTCTATGGCTTGCCGTATTGTCGAACGTAGCTTAACCTAACCTAACCTAATGTAGCTTAACCTAACCTAACCTAACGTAGCTAAACCTAACATAGATTAAATTAACTTAACCTAACCTAACTTAACGTAGCTTAACCTAACTTAACCTAATGTAGCTTAACTTAATCTAACTTAACGTATAAGATAACCTAACCTAACCTAACCTAACATAACCTAATGTATAACCTAACCTAACAACGTAGCTTAACTTAACGTAACCTAACCTAACCTAATCTAACTTAACTTATAACCTAAACTTAACCTAAAACATAAACCCCATCAATTGCATAATTTCAAAAACGCCATAATTCAAAACAAAATTTTTTCATAAACCAAAACAATTTTTTTTCATAATTTAAAATGAAATTTCACATCACAAACCATAATTTCTTTTAAAGCATTCAAAGTTTAAAGCATGAAATTTTCTTTTATTAATATACAAAGTAATTTAAATAAATTTAATATGCATTTAAAGGTTTGAACACTCACATTCATTCTATTTGAGCAATGAAAGTTGTTGTAAAAGTCCTAGAACCTGCAAAAACGCACACACAAACACAAAGTTAAACCCTAAATCCTAAATCTACAAATAAACATGAAAACAATCTCACCTTAGTGTTATGCACTAACCCACAAGCAAAATTAGCACTTCCGATGGCTTGTTTTGCACCAGATCTGTGAGAGATGGGAAAGAAGAGAGCTTGAGAAAACGCGCAAGAACAAGAGAAATGCACAGAGAAAGCCCACGGTTTCGTTTTTTGCAGGTGTCGTCGCTACAAATGTCGGCTTAGGCGTCGAAACAGCTGTTGAAATAAGCGTCGAAAAGTCTATTCGCGCTGATGTCAGAATAGGCACCGGGATACACGTCGGAAATTTGAAAATCAATTTTTTTAAAAAACTTTATCTTCCTCCATACATACACACACATATACTGACGCCCGCCTGTGACACCGGTAATGTGGCGCCGGAATTTAAGTGACCTCTTGTAGTGAGATATATATATATATATATATATATATATATATATGTGTGTGTGTGTGTGTGTGTGTGTGTGTGTGTGTGTGTATGTATGTATATATGTATATATAGATAAGGGCATTTGTAGACGGCGGAGATAGTCTCAACAGGTGGGAATCATTTGCAGGAAGCCAAACAACGGACCAACCAGTAATTACCATGGCGGTTACCACAGTAACCTCAAGAAGCTATAATAGGACCCATTACATTGTAATCAGGCTGATTATACTTTGGGGGCTGTTTGCACTCTTTGACTTCTTACTTCTAGTCTTTTGGTTCTAGTCTTCAAAGCCGTTATGAGTGACAATCTCTTCACTTGTAACTCTACTCTGTAATCATTAATCCAGTGGTCCATTAAGCTTCAGTTTGTAATACTTCGTATCCTTAAACTCTGAATCTGAATCTGAAACACTTTTCTAGTTATTCAGTGTGTTCCTAATTTCAGTAGAGTATTTCAGTTCAGTAACTCATTAGGAGAAATATGGACCTTGCATGGGCCTTGTAAGGAATCCTAATTTTTAGGGATTAAGGCTAATGTTGTGTAGGGTTAAGGGGACAAGGGTATTCAAGAAGCTAGTTTTGAGTAGGCTTTTCTGGCCTTTTTTTAAACACATGTAGGATGTGGACCAAGGAGGTCACCTTCTCTCTCTAGCTTTTTGAAAGTGAAGGGAGTAAAGAGGTGTGGCCACATCAGCAAAACGTGGGTCACTAAGAGCCAAAATTTGACTTTTTTTCAAAAAAATATATTTTTACTTCTTTTTCACTTAAAACTTCCCCCCAACATATATGCATATCAAAAAATTCCTTTTTTGACCTTTTTTAAAACTTACAAGCACTAAAAGTCCAATTTTTCAAAAAAAAAAAAGCCCCCCCAAAAAAAAACTTTTGTTCTCTCTTCCTCCTCCCTCCTTTCTCCCTCTCCTCTCCCTCCTTGTTCCCTTCTCTCCTCCTCCTCCCCTCTCTCTCCCACTGCCCCCTTCTCTCCTCCCATGTTCCTCCCTCTCCCTTCCTGTCCCCTTCTCTCCTTCTCCTCCCCTCTCTCTCCCTCTCCCCCACTGCCCCCTTCTCTCCTCCCATGTTCCTTCCTCTCCCTCCCCCCTCTCTCTTTTCATCTTTTGCTTCCTCATGCAACAGCTGCCATGGTGCTCACGGACATTAGAAATCGTATGCACACATGTTTTATTGTCCGTGGCGTTTGTACCGAAGGCCACACTTAAGGGTGAGCAGAGGTCATCCCAAGAATGTCGTACCGTCGGTGAAATGAATGTTGATGGTTCTTCAATATCTTGCCAATCCCATCACATATTTGAATAAAACACCCCTTTGTGCAAGGTAACAATATACTTCTTTCTTTTGGTTGTGTTCTTCTTATCATAAACTTTGAAGTATAATGTGTTGCCTCTACTTGTTTTGTAGTGCTTGGCACAAAGGTTGTTTTTGTTCACAAATAGTGAAAAGCTGCAGGTTAGAGAGGCCAAGTGTCACCACTGTTCCTTTAAAACAATCTTCTTTATTACATCTTGCAGGTAGGTGCTTCAAATCCATGATTATTAGAGGTGGGTAATCTCATCATAATGTATATTTTAGGATTGTTTATTCTCAGTTGGATGGAAATACTTGCACATTTGTACAACTTATACTTAACAAGTGTCTTTATTATACAGCTTGCAAATGTTGAATTCATACATGTTTTTGTTACAAGGTGACGTCTTAATATGCTAGTTGAGTGGTGTTGTTTGCAAGAATGGCTCAAGGAACTATCATAATATGAAGCTTTTATGGTGGCACAAAGCTCTCCTCAACGGCAATGTGGCTCCCACTACACCAAAAATCATTATGCTAACATGGAGAGATCCCTAGTAGGACAATGCAACATCTTTTCATCATCAGCAACACACCCTTTCCTAACATGAGGGCACTCCTACCAAAGATATTTTTATGTGATAGGTCACCCCATACCATGCCATATTATGGAATGGATGTAAGAACTATGACCGCACTACTCCTTGGAAGTTAACTGTTCACAAATGTATGTTTATCAAAGTTAATGAGAAGAAATTTGGACTTTTTTGTTTGTTAATGTGAAAGAGCACTCTAGGTCTACCATATTTTAGATTGTTTGATAAGTTAAATAAGATTTTTAGTCATTTAAATTGTAAATTTGTTTTTGTTTGGTAAGATTGTACATGAGAAGACATGATAAAGTAGAAGAGATCTTGACGGAATAAACCTTGATGCCACATCTCTCCTTAAACCCTTTGATTTCTATCTTCGTGGGAAGTTCAAGGGAAGTCTATTTTCAAATTTTTAGTAATAACTTTTTTTGAAAGAAATTTTGGTTATTTTAAAGTTTGTACAGAGTTTAGGAGTTCATTCTGATTATTTTCCTTCAGTTTCAAATTTTGACCGAGGGCACTCCTTGGAAGCCACTTTTGAAGGTGTTAGGGTGGGATTTTGGGAAAGTTTTGTATGTAGGAAATACAGTCCTTAACACAATAAAAAACATTGGTTCTTTGAGTATTTTCAGATTCCATGGTTTTAATGCTCATTGGAGCCCGCAAATTAAGGAAAAAGTAAGAAATGTCTGTTTTACATTAGTTTTTAAGAGATTGCCAACTTGCACGTTGTTTTTTAGAGAATCCGAACAAGGTATGTTTTTTTTTTTTGCATCAAAGTCTACAAGTTCAACACTAAAATTAAAAAAATTAAATATAAAAAAGTGGCCGCAAGGGCGCGCGAAATGGCCATCCGGGACTTTTGGATGGCCATTTTGCGCGCCCTTGTTGACACTCTTGTTGAGTGCCCTAGAAGCTTTTACATGGCAAAAATTTACAAAATTATTGCGTATAAGTATGAGATAAGGCTGTAAGTTAGATGTACAGAGAGCAAGAGCTCACTCCCTGGGGCCTTTGAAGGTGTTAGAGCAAGATTTTGAGAAAGTATTGTATGTAGGAAATATAGTCCTTAACACAATAAAAAACATTAGTTCTTTGAGTATTTTCAGATTCCATGGTTTTAATGCTCATTGGAGCCCGCACATTAAGGAAAAAGTAAGAAATGTCTATTTTACATTAGTTTTTAAGAGATTGCCAACTTGCACGTTGTTTTTTAGAGAATCCGAGCAAGGTATGTTTATTTTTGCACCAAAATCTACAAGTTCAACACTATTATTTAAAATAAAAAAAAAAGTGGCCGCAAGGGCGCGCGAAATGGCCATCCGGGACTTTTGGATGGCCATTTTGCGCGCCCTTGTGGCCACTCTTGTTGAGGGCCCTGGGAGTCTTTATATGAGAAAATTTTGTAACACTATTGTGTATAAGTATGAGAAAAGGATGTAAGATAGATGTACAGAGAGCAAGAGCTCCCCCCTTGGGGTCTTATAATGACAAATAGGGGCTTTTTTAATGCATGGCCATGAGATAGAGGTGTAGCGTTTGATGTAATCAGAGCACCCCCCCCCGGTCCCTTTTTCTATGTGTTCAAAGGTCTGGAACATTCACTATGTAAAATTTTCCTATATCATGTGCGTTCACCAAATGGATTAAAAGTACCCCTTATAGACCTTATCTACACATGTTTCTGTAACTTTACAAGAATACAAAATCACTTATGTTGAACACGTGTGCTATGTTACATATACTTTAGTGAACTCCCTAGGTCAAAGGCTTCACAAATCCTATGCACTAAACATTCACACTAGAAATTGACCAAATAAGGAGCCAATTTTTACTTCCTTGTGTCCACCTCATGTTCTTGGGAATGTTTTGGTTAAGCCATTTCTTTGGTATTTGAAACCACATGTGACCCCTATTGTTATAGTATCCAACCAAAGGTTTCTTGGTTAGCAGTTTACATAGGCTCGATTGGTACATATCTTCTATGTTAATAATGCATGTATCTTTAATTTATGTTACACTTTCTCTATCCAAATGAGCTACATAGTAAAAATCAAATCCACAATTTAACAGTTAAGTTCACAAGGTAATAGCTATTGATATCATCTTTAGCAATACCAAAGAAATAGCTACCAATAGCTCATGAATAGGGATATTTAAGAAGATTTGATACCAAAAACTTGTCAACACTACTCAAAAAGGTGGAAACTCAAAGGCTTTACAATATATGTATGATGAAACATGAGTCAATAATAAGTCACCCTTATACATTGACACCTTCATCTCAAGTTGTCATTTCTCTAAGTCAAGCTTGGCATAGGCATAGTATGGAAACAATAACATGTTGGAATGCAAGAATTTAGCTTTCTCAACTTGTGAAACATTGTTAATGATATATATTCAGCATCCCCAAATGAGGACATCTTGACAAAGGTTATGATTCACTTTAATAAGAATAACCATTAATGATTAAACTGAAATCAAAATATTGCTTGAATTTCTGATTAAGAGTTGAGACTTGAAACATCTTACAGGCAAATAAAAATATCCATAAAGTTCAACAATAATTCTCAAATCTGTATGAAACTCCAGTAATCTAAATTAAATACTCTCGCTCGATGCAACACCATTTAACAAAAAAACACATTCATATTGCATTTATAAAAGAATCCAGCCTCATGAAAATAATTACAAACGGAGACAATGTTGTTGTTATTAGGCTTCTCTTACAAGTATTTGTCTTCCTCATCTAGAGATTCATATACACTTGAGTATTTGTGTGTCTATGACACTAGGGAAGATAGTAGTACTATATGGATGGCTTTTCTAAGAGCTCCTAGAGAGTACCTATTGGTTCAAGATTCTACAAAAATTCTACTGTTCTTATCAAAATCCTTTAACATCGTAGTGAAAGGTTCCTCATGGAACAAAAATAGAGTGATTTCCATCTTTGCACATGTTTGCTTGCTCATGTCCTCTGAAAAGAAGTTGAATCTGTAAGTAAACCACAGATTATGTGAGCACAAAGTTATAAAGTAGAAAATGATAATCTAATGACAACTATACAAAGAATAAATTATAAGAAAAACCTTTGATGACTCTCTATAGATAACACAACTTACTTGCATTGTGAGACTCAATCACATGCTACACAACTATAGATAGCGTGCCAAAGCCATCAACAAAATAGCACCACCCAGTGTTATGAGGTATGAAGCCTAAACATTGAAAGCCATAAAGAGGTTTATTCTCTCCAGCATGATAAACTTAAAGATGGAGATGATGTTAAGCTCTGAATGTAAGCTACAAGGGTAGTTTTCTTACCATTTTATCTTTATGTTGGAGATGAATCCCTTGCAAAGCCCACACACTATTCACACCTCCTATTGTTGTGGTATACAAGTCATGTGAGCTCATTTTTTTTCCATCTTCGGGAGTAGAGGTTTCCATGTAGTGTGAGTGAATAAAATTAGAAGGAGTAGAATCTTGTTTCATGGTGTAATGGAGGTGAGAGAAGGAAGAGGAGCTAGCTTGGTGTGAAACTATGTGGTGGCCAAGGGGAAAGATGGGGGAGGATCTTGCTTGGTGCTACGATGGAGGTGGGAGAAAGCTAGCAGAGAGATAGTGTTACACTATAGGGGGTGCATGTGGTTGTTGCAGCAATGGAGAGCTTAGAAAAGAGTTTGTAGAGAGAGAAAATCACTTTTTAGCTATAGAATAGGTTTGGAAAGACTTTGGAGGGTGGAAAATGATGTTTTGAACTTTTTTGAAAAAATTCAAATTTTTGTAATTTTTAGTACACATTTTTGACTTTTGGAGGTCAAAAATACTTTTTTGACCATGAAATAAGTTTGGGGACCTTTTAAAAAGGGAAAATTTGAAATTTGATTTTTTTTTAAATTTGATTTTTTTAGTGTATTTTTAAATTCGAACCAAAAAGTGAGGGAAAAAAGGTCAAAGTGGTCCCCTCCCCCTTTCCCCTAGCCACCTCCCTTACCTTCTCACTAGGTAAGAGGCCATAAAGAGGTGTAAGGCTACCTTGCCCCCCTACTTTTTTGAGGGTATAGAGTGTGTCCACCACCCTCTTCCTATTGGCTGGCCTCTAATTAACCTTAATCCCAAAGGGCGCCTAGAGGGTTCACATTTTTCCTAATGTATTCCAGCTCAGTTTCTATACTCCATTTCAATCTCATTAACTGAACTGACGACTTTCAATAGCTGTAAATTCTAACACTGGAATCAACTATCTGAAGAGATTAGCTTCAATTCCATTTTGGCGATCACGGTGGCTAGAGCTGTTTGCTCATTGACCAGACCGCTTCTCCCAGTTTGAATTTTTAGATGAAAGATATGGCACCCAAAACCTGCCGTGGTCGAAAACCATCCTACCGCATTGACCCTATTCCTGAGGAGTCAAAAAGAGATTCTGATCCTAAGACTGAACCAGGGACTGAGACTGAGGCTCTGGAGGAGCACAGTCAAGCTGATGAGGCTAAGGGCTGAAAGGGAAGAACGCAAGGCTAGGAGTTGTCGGACAACACATGGGGATGAAGGAGCCAAAGGCAGTAAAGGTAGTTGTCACAGTTCCAACAGAAAAGACAGGTAAGAGACAAAAACTGAGACTGCAGAAGAAATTGATTGGGATGCAGTTACAGATCATTACAAGAAATCTTCAAAAAGGAGTCAGGTCCCTAAGATGAGAAGAGGCCGAAACGATGCTGATCGACATGAGTACACCTCTTCATTGAAAGATTCTTTTCCAGTATTTAAGGGTGGGAAGAGATATGACTCGGATGTTCATATCCAAGCCTTTGAACAGTATGCTGAGTTGAAAAACATTGATGAAGATGACTGGGGGAAATACTTTCCTCAGACATTGAAGGAGGCAGCCAGGAAATGGTAATACCATTACCGAGCTTGCCAACTCAGATCATATAACAAACTACTCAAAGCTTTCCAACTGGAATATTCAGATAACGGAGGAGATGAGTATATCCTATGTAAACTGGATAAGATAAAGCAAAGGAAATTATTAGTCAGAAGCTATGTTGAGAAAATCAAGGAACTGATAAGGCAGCTACAAGAACCACCATCAGAAAAACGGTTGCGGGCATGGTTTTTTAATGGTTTCCATAGTAAGAAGTTGAGGGAACAGGAGGTGCCTGCACCAACCAAGAAATTTAATGATCTGGTGCAGCGAGCCCTGAGCTACAGCAGGCTAAGAAGGAAAGAAGTCATAAGAAGAGTAGGTCCAATGATAGCAGTACCTCTACTGAGAACTCTAATTCAAGTAAGACCTCCAGTAGTTCTGAAAGCAGCTCAGATGAGAGGAGCAAAGACAAGACTAAGAAGGGGTCTTGGTCTAGGAAGATTAATGACATGGCCCGGCGAATTGCTGAAATCAGCCAGACCAAACAACCAGTAAGAAAGTGAAAACCTGGTGTTCAAAGTGTAAATCCAAAGACCATGTTTCCAATGAATTTCCACAATGTACTTACTGCAAAGCTTACGGCCATCTATGGAACAATTGTGGCATTCGTATTCATCAATTCAAGAAGGGGAAAGATCTGTCTATGGTGGCATTTACTAATGACGAACCAGTAAAAGTGGAGACTACCAGTGTACCCCAAGAAGAGAAATTAGGTATCAACGGTGCTGGTACGGGGAACGGCAGATACCAAGGAGGTATTGGCCGAGGCCAGGGTCGTGGTAATTTTCAGAGTCGAAGTCTGAATTGCTATACTTGTGGCAAGTATGGGCATTTCATGACTTAGTGTCCAAAAACACTTGTTACTGCGGCTACTGAGTCGAAAATCCCGGAACCAGTTCATGTACGAGCGGTTACACGCAGCAAAGGGGTAGTGATTGCAGAACTCCCAGAAATTCCAGCAAAACCAGTTAATCCTGAAAGTAGCAAATGGGCTCGATAGAGAGAGGTGTGGAAAGCTAAGGGTAAAGAAAAGGTGGTTGATGAATGGCAGGAGCGGTGAGAATTGGCGGCAAAAATCACAGAGGATTTAGCCAAGAAGCTGCCAGAGCAATCGAAGAATTCTGATGCTCGGGTCATCAGAAGATACCAGCAAAGTCTTCTAAGAAATCACAACCAGATCAGTCAGGGTCTGGAACACATGAGGCCATGTTGACTGTAGTTCAGGGATTGATGGAAGAACTAGGGACTGACAAGGGAGCTGAAAGCACTGAAACAAAGGAATGGTATTGTGCAGATACTACCAATTCTTCAAGTTCTGATAGCAACTCCAATCATGAGAAGGAGAAAATTCATGTCAAAATTTGTGATAGAATTCAGAAACTCACGGTGGAGTTAGAGGACATTAGAAAAACCTTGCCTGAAGAAGCGAATTTCATCAGACATCGAAGGAGGGCTGAGGCGAAAGCTAGAATGGTTGACTTAGCTATTGTCTGAGATGATGAAGTGCCAGTGATCTAGGTAGATTATAAAGTTAGGAAACAATGGGAGCCACTATTTGGTGTCATACGAGCTCGGGGAGTTCACTATGTGTAAAACTACCATATCGCGTGCGTTCAAGACATGTTTGTAAAACCCCTTATCTGTGAATTTTGTTAGGAATATAATGTACCCTTTTCTTTTAAAATTTGTAAGTTCTTTTGAAATTTGAAAAAATAATACCCTTTTGTATATATATTTTTGTAAGTTTCAAGAACTTTAAATACCCTTCTGTTGAACTCACGTGATAGGTTACATTTTTATTAGGTGAGCTCCCCGGGCATACTAGATGGTGGAGCATGGGTAAACATCTTGGGGGTACATCTTTAGCAAAGGATGGGAATTACAAATTTGAAACCTGCACCTTTCCAAGTTTGAATGGCGGACCATTGGGTAGTGCAGACACCTAGTATGATAGAAGGCATGCAGATAAGAGTGGGCAAGGAAAAGTTCAAAACTAGCTTCCTAGTATTAGACGTGAAAGGTGCATATGGAATGCTATTAGGGCACCCATGGTTGCAAATGGCACAGGCTATTCACGACTATGCTAATCAGACGCTGACAATAGAAGGTTCCAGTAGCAGAATTCAGATTCGGACGGACAATACTAGGAGCTAGAAAAAGGAGCTGAGACCTGAAGAGCTTTGCCAGAAGTATAAGGTGAAAAAAATTGAGAGAATGCTGGCAACAATGAATATTTTTCCATTAGCCGAGATAGATCAGGCTGAAAAGCAAAAGAAGCAATTCCCAGACCAGTTCACTGAGCAGAACTTTGGAGAAAGGCCAGTTCAGCTAATTGGAAGGCAAGAAGAATCAGTTAATTCCAGTATACCAGTGGATTCAGAACACTTGGAAGAAGTTACTAAGAATGAGAATGGCAGTTCAGAACAGAATGGCAGTTCAAAAATCAGAGTACCATCCTGGGATTACGTTGAGAAATCAACCAAGAGAAAAGGCGGAGGGCCTAACTGGTTACTTCCAGATGACCAGGAAATAGAGGAATGGAATTTAGGTTCTGAGGAAAATCCTAGATTGATCAAAGTCAACAAGCATCTGAATTGTAAGATGAAAGAGAAGGCCCGACATATGTTCCAGCAGTACAAGGATGTGTTCACATGGGAACATACTGATCTTAAAGGAGTAGATCCAGAGGTATGTCAACATCGAAAACGATTGAAACCAGATGCTAGACCAAAACGGCTATAGCGATACAGAATGAATCCAAATTACGCTAAAAAGGTCAAGGAAGAGATTGATAACCTTCTAAAGGCTGGGTTCATTACAGAAGTATCTAGTAGTGACTGGTTATTCCCTATTGTGGTGGTACCCAAGAAAAATGGAAAGCTCAGAGTGTGTGTGGATTATAGGAAGCTGAACGCTCAAACAATTAAGGATCCATTTCCATTACCATTTACAGATATGTTGCTTGATGAAATTGCAGAATATGAGATGTATAGCTTTATGGATGGTTATAGTGGCTATAACCAGTTACAGATTGCTCTTGAAGACCGGAGTAAAACCAGTTTTATTACTGAGTGGGGAGCATTCATGTATCTGATAATGCCATTTGGTCTTTGCAACGCACCAGCCACTTTTCAATGGTGTATGATGGAAATATTCAATGAATTTCTTCACCGATTCCTTGTCATATTTATGGATGATTTTACTATATATTCAACGGAGGAGAAGCATTTACTTTTTCTTGAAATGGTTTTCCAGCGCTGTCAAGAAAAGAGGATTTTTTTGAATCCATTTAAATATGTTTTCTTAGTCTGAAAAGGACAACTACTGGGACACGTAGTGTCCAGGAATGGTATAGAAATGGCCAATGACAAGATCTAGTGTGTCCAACAGGCCAAGGCGCCTTGTAATGTGTCAAAGTTAAGCTCTTTTCTGGGATATATCAATTTTCATCGACGATTTGTGCACAAGTTTTCTTCCCAGGCATTACCTTTGTATGAACTTACAAAGAAGACCAACAAGTTTAGTTGGACAGAGGAATGTGAGGAGAGTTTTCAGAATTTAAAGAATGCTATTATCAGTAAGCAAGTTCTTCAACAACCAAATTGGGACGTCATTTTTCAATGTCGATGCTTCAGGATTGGTGATGGGAGCAATACTGGCTCAACCCGAAGGTAGAATAAATTATCCAGTATATTTTGCCAGTCGTCGCAGATTCAGTCAGACTAAACAAGGGTATACAACTACTGAAAGAGAAGCCTTAGGAATGGTTTTTAGTGCTACCAAATTCAGACATTATTTGTTGGGCAAGCTATTTCGTTTTTATGTGGATCATCAGGCCTTATTATTTCTGATCAATAAAGTCATTATTCAAGGCATATTGATACGCTGGATGATGTTCCTCATGGAATTTGAATTTCGTATCTTCCATTAGCCCGGCAAGAACCATTGTGGTGTTGATTTCCTGTCAAGAAGTACGGATGGCTACTCTGAGGTGTCTTTAACACATGAACCAATAGAAGCAGAACTATTCCAGTTAACAACGACAGAATCAACTGATCCGAAACTGTATGAGGTATATCAGTTTCTTTCTAAAGGAGGATTCCAGATAACTGGACTCAGAATCAGAAGAAGGCTCTGATTATTAAGAGTATGAAGTTCACCATCATTAGAGGATCACTTTACAGATTGGGAGTTGATTGGGTTCTTCACAGATGTTGCCTATGGAGGGATGAATGCAAGTCATTTCAGAGGCACATAATGGGAATTTTGGAGGACATTTTTCTACTGATATTACTTCCAAAAAGATTCTGCAGGCTGGTTTATGGTGGCAGACTTTAATATCTGATGTCATAAGATTTTGTAAAACTTGTGATATATGCCAAAGAATGGGCAAACCCACAACAACAGATATGACTCCTCTCACACCAGTTTAGCCACTGGGTGTTTTAATGAAATGGGGTCTAGATTTTAAGGGTCCCTTCAAGAAAATTACTCTAAGAAAAAATAGGTATATATTGATGGCCATTTGTTGTCATAATAATCAATATCTAATTCTCTTAAATGATTTTCTCATATTAAACTGATCATTTAATGTGGGGAAGTGCCAGGGGAGAAAAAGCTAGAATATTGGTTAAGCTAGTAGACCGGCCACAGTAGGGATCCAAAGGGGGGGCCATCTGCAAAAGATCCATGTGCAACAATGGGCTAAAAAGACCCTAAGGTTCAACCCATTAAGACTTCCAAAATGCTAGGGTTCCAAAATTCAAAGGTTGTGTCCAAAGGTCAACCCTAGGGGAAATTGGATGCTTTGTGTGTAACTAAAAAGTCTTTGCATATCCCTACATGGGAGGGGGCGAGCCCTTCTTTTAGGGGATGAGAGAGAAAGTCACACACACACACAAGCTCCCTTTACACAAAGGGAATTAGGGACACATGTCAGCTCCCTAGCCCAGATGCCCACAAGGTGTGCCCAATTCCTATTGGATGGCCTTGGAGGTGGACCAATGAGAATTAGGCTAGATTAATCTAGTTTAATTAATTAAAAAGCACTTAATAAAAGAACCAATGAGAATTAAGTCTCCTAGAAGACTATTGGACAGTCTCCCAAGGGGTCCAATGAGCATTCAGGAGCCCAATGGCTTGCCCGTTCCTATTGGCCAGGAGGCAAAGGGGTCCAATGAGAGTTTAGTTTAATTATTAAATTACCTAAAGCTCTCACAAAAGGGGAAAGGGGGACACATGTCAGAAGGCTATCACTTATGTTGCTTAATAGCCCCATTGGCTTGACTTGGGGAGGTCCAATGGGGATCCTGCAAGAGCAAATAGCAAGAGGGCTCGCCCAAGAGAGAGAGGGGGCTGATTTTTGCAAGGCATTATCACACACACACTCACACAATCTCATGTGTGAAGAAAGAGAAGACTATCTCTTCCCAAGCTTTAATGGAGAGCTCATCACCTACTCCAAGCTTGTGAGATAGAAGCCTACATTGACACACTCTTGGCTTGTGGATGCAAATCCAACCAAGAGCCAAGCTTCAATGCATGCTCATCTCCTCTACCATGCTAATTACTAAGCTAAGCTATGCTAATATGAGTGATTATGTGAGGAGATGTACATCTTTCTCGTAAGATACTCCTTCTTCCTCTCAATCTACTCTCATACCCTGCTAGCTCTCACCATCTTCGAAGGTGTGTGAGGTCTTGGGTCTGAGAACGGGGATAATTAAAGTTGTGTTTACTAAGTGTTTTGCTTAGTGCATGAAGCTTTCATCTTCATTGCACTAGCTAGTCTTGAAGGAACACAAAGAATTGTATTGTACAATGTCTCTCTTGATGGGAGAAACCATAATACAAAGCCTTTTGGAGGGGGGACCGGCTCCATGCAAATCCGGTCCTCAACTGTTGTCAATAGCTTAATTTCTCTCTCTTTTGAAAGTATTGTTGATGCTATCTAACTAGGTGTTATGCTTTTTGTTGCTCTCTCCACCCAAGCACTCTTGTAATTCTCATTAGGAATCTATTCTAATGAAATACCCACTATGTTCATGCTAATTTCCGCTACACATAAGTTTTTAGACCATTAAATGTTACACTTGTTATGTGACCAAATGGGTAGAAGCTAAGGCTCTTCTCGACAACGCGGTCAAATCTACTGCTATGTTTCTATTTGAAAATCTTGTTTGTCGATACGGATGTCCTGTGGAGATTGTGTCAGATCAGGGTACGCATTTTATCAATGACACTATGGATATTCTCGTGGATATTCTTCTAGTCAAGCATCAAAAATCCACACCATATTATCCTAGATGCAATGGGCAAGCTGAAAGCAGTAACAAGATTGTCAAAACTATTCTCATTAAGATTGTGCAGAAAGAGCCACATCAGTGGGACTTGAAACTTCAAACAGCTCTACGGGCATATCGAAAGCTTATAAGGTCACCACGGGATTGACACCATTTAGAATGGTGTATAGCATCGAAGCTGTTGTGCTTATGGAATTTGTCATACCCAGTCTCAGGTTGGTGGTTGAGTATGGGTTAGATTTTAATCACAATCTGAGGCAGAGACTGGAGGAGTTAACACAGTTGGATGAGTTAAAGCAGAGGGCTATGCTGGAACAAGAAATTTCTCAGCAAAGAAGGAAACACTGGCATGACAGACGAATCAGAGTAAGGGAGTTTCAGAAAGGAGATTTGGTTCTGTTATATCAGTTAAAGCTAGGCCCTAAGAAACCGAACTTAAAAATAGCTTAGGCAGGTCCATACGAAGTTGATTGGGTGTTCTCCAATGGCACATATAGATTGAAAGATTTATTAGGATTACTGTTGCCAGGGGTATATAATGGGGCTAAAATAAAGCTTTATTATTCAGAAGACATAGAGAATTCCAGAAATAAGGGTACTGGTAATCTGGGAACTGAGGAACAGGAAATTATTGAGGACCAGGAAATTCCAAAATCAGCTATTTTAAGACTTTTCCATGTACAACCAATTCCAGAACCAGTCAAAAGGTTAGAAAAGTCTCAGTACGATAACACCATGGCAGTATCAGAATAATAAAGTGTCAAAATCAATTTCAGCCTTTATGGGGAAAAGGGTCAGTTGGACTATTAGTGATAATCATTTCAGAGAAGAGGGAGAGAATTAGCCAATGCATGTGTGCCACGTCATTTGTGGTGCACAGGACTCTAGGAACGATAAGTAGTGGAGTTTTTATGGCGCGAACGCGTATAACAATAAGGCACGTGGGTATTTTCTTCGTAAATCTCCTGGAAGACATCTGCCTATTGTTATCCATTCGCCATCGCCAAGCTCTGAAGTTTCGTCACTACAACCACAAACTTCTCCATCTGAGGAAACTGCTGATTACTGTCTATCTTTACCTGCTACACCAGGATACGAATTTGAAGCTTCAAGTAAGTCTTCATCTTCTACCTCTACTGAGTCATTGTCTTCATAGTGTATGGGTAGGAAGAAAATATTGGAAAGAATGCAAGAAACTATAGAGGAAACCCAAGCGCTTATTGATGTTGCAAAAGCTTCTCTTCCACTTATTCCTCACAGTAAAATACAACGGTATGTGTTCACTAAGCAAGCCAAAGTGTTACTCCGACTGTGGGACTTGCATGTGGTTGTGCAAGCCACAAGAATAAAGTTTGACACAGCTATCATTAGACAGGTCCTTGATACTTTTGATGTGGAGGATGGAAGTGCTATGGTCCATGGTAGAAAGGTGTCGGTAACACCTGAGAATATTGCCTTTACATTCAAAATGCCAAATGAGCCAAAGCCAGTTGTAGCAACAACAGAACAGATCAGTGCAGCGTTGAAAGAAGATGAGAATGCCAAGAAAAAATGCAAAGCCAGCACGCAAGGGGTTCCAGTAGTAGGTTTGGACATTCCTGCTGTTTACCGCTTTGTAGCTGAAGTTGTGAGTCTAAAAAACAACCCAACTTATGTGTCAGAAAAATTGTTTGCTATGTTACTAGCAAAAAGATTGGATGCCATAGTTCCAATCAATTTATGTTAGATTTTGTCACATAATGTACTTCAGCAGACTGCTGAATTGAAGTCCAAAATGTCTTTAAAGCCTGGTATGTTGGCAATTCCTTTACTGGGCGACTTCTCCGAATGCTCATGACCAGGTAAGGATGGCTTGGAGCTAGAAGCCTTTTCCAATAACTAACAATGTGGAATTGTCATCATATGAAGACGCCCCATATAACCAGTTAGCCATCACTAGGCAAAAGAGGAAAGCCACGCAAGAGGAGGCTGGCAGTTCCAAAAGGCCAAAAACTACATTGGCCAAAAGCAGTGCCTTCCTCAGGCAGCTGGAAAGTCAAGTCAAAAAAGTGTCTGCTGAAAAGACTCCAGCAGACCAGACTTCAACTGGTCAGTCACAACAAACCCTTGTCCAGACCACCGGTGGAGTTAGCCAAACAGTAGGGCAAAGTTCAGTAACCACCAGTGCAGGAAAAGACCAGTTAGATAGGACAAGTGCTGAGCAGCCACAGCGGGTCAGACTGATAAGGGAAAAGGACCAGCGGTACCTTCGTGTCCACTGGGTACGGTTTCCATTCCTTACAGTGAGACGGCTTTGCATTTAACCAAGAAGGATCGATTACAATAGCTGCAGACTCATCCTCTCAAAGGACGTCTACTCCTGCACAAATCTAATTACACTACACTACCATATATGGCTCATGTCACAGTTTACGAGCCAGTCGCCTGTGACCCAGCCACAGTGAATGATGGATGTTCTGTACTTATTCAGTCATTCTGGAACACTATTGTGAATGCCATAGGACAAATGTTGGATGCCTCAGTGTCAAATGATGAATTGACTAAGTTGAAAGATGAACTGAGAGAGACTGAGAAGCAAATTGAAAAGTTGGAGCAGGAGAGAGGAACTCAGTCCCTACGACACAATGTCCTTGAAAATCAATCAGCTAGGACAATTCAGCACTTAGAAGACAAGTTGTCTAAGATGGATTCTGAGATGCAGACGCTTCGAGAAGAAAAGGCAGAGGCTGAAAGAGCTTTTGATAGATTCAAAACTATGCTGAGAATGAAGAGAGTTGATTTCAACTCATTGCTGACTAGTCACACTGCCTTGAAAGCCACTTTAACTGAGAGATATATCTATAATAATTTGGTTGAGATATTGAATATAGAGGGGAATGCTGTTTTCAATATAGATAATCTAAGAGCACTCATGGAAACAATGCAGAGTGATTTGCAGGATAAACTCTCTGAATACAACAGTGCTTTGGCAAATCAAGCTATCTTAGATTATATTGAGTAGCAAAATAGTCTCAATGAGGATGATGATAAAGCAGCAAAAGAGGACAAGAAGGAGGATGAACCAGAAGAATGGCATGATGATGATAAATCTCCTCCATCTCCACTTTCAAGATCTGGTGTTGGTGGAGCAGGGGCCACAGGAGGAAATCAGTCCAACACAGACTAGCCAGACTAGTATGAAGGACAGCAGTCGGGTTATTAGCAAGCTGGAGATCAGCAACCCAACAACACTGGGAAGCCACCACTGCACCAGTCATAGCACAGTACGGATGAGAAAGGGAAAGGCAAAGCTGTGACTCAGGTCCTGAAAGGTGATGAGCAACATTCATTGCAGCTCATCACACTGAATAGGAGACTAAGACATCAGCAAGCTCCTTTAACCAGGAGGTATCTGGAGGATGATGATCTTTTGTCTGATCTAGAACGGTTTCAGCAATTGTATGTCGGAGCTAGAGAAATGGTCCAACATTGGAAATCAGTTGTTTTCCATGACCAAGAGGTGTGCCAACTACCTGAGCGTCCTAGAAGAAGTCAATTGCTAGAAAGAATACCTGAATGGGTGCTAAATTCTGGTGACAAAATAGTTAATCCACACTAGCAGCGGCAATCTACTGCAAGTTGTCATTCCCTAGCCATTGAATTAGAGCTCTTGCTGGGGAACAAGCCAACCTATAAATGTATGAAGGATGTCAGAGGTCAATTAAAAGATGTTTTACTGCAAATTCAAATTGCCAGGAGAGTTCTGGATCAGAGGGTCCAAGATATTCTTGAAGATCAGGCTACCACTAGTAAAGGAAATTCATCTCAAATGACAGTAGGAGAACAAGCAACTGCTCTCCAAAGACTGTTTCAACTAGTCAGAGTCACTAGAAAGATGATGCAGCAGGAGAATCAGGCTGTCCTTAATTTTTTGGAATTCATACCCGATTACCTAGTCCTCCTGTATGCTTTACCAGCCGGAGAAGCTGAGCTGCCTAGGTTTTTTCCAGCACTGTATCCTCAACATCCAGAACCAGTGGATCGTCTCACATACTACAATATTACTGATGATCTTTGGGATTGGTATGAGCGATCTACTATTGAATGGAAAACCTGGCAAACACTGCTCAATGATGCTCTTCAATTAAATGATCCTGGGGAATTAAAAGAGGAGATACAGTGTATGGGGCAATGGAAAATTCAGCTTAGAGGTCTCACAAAGATCACAAACCAGCTGTTGCAACTTACTGTGGAGTCCTCTAAAATTCCTGAAAAGGATGTTACGACTAAACCAAGCCTAGGACCACAGTACAGAGAGATGGCTTAGATTCTCTTTGAAGCTAGGATTAAAACAAATCAGCCTCTCCTAGAAGGATGGATCCATACAGCTTTGCGTTGTCACAAATTGGCCAGAACTCGTCTAACAAAAGGCAAACGCACGCTCTATGATCCCGACACCAAAACCTACCATCCTCTCACACCTTATGATATAGAAATGACCACAAAAAGGCGGGATTAGCTTGAACAGGAGGCCATTTACAGACTTATCCAGAAGGACAATGCTAGCATTGGGACTTCTGAAACACCAACACGATCGAAGGGCAAGCTGAAGCGGGTTCAGTGGAAGGATACTGGGTATTTCCATCTCAAAATCCAATAGTGGATTTTTCTAGCCATCCTCAGAATCGGACGGTGGATTTTTCCATCCAATTTTAGAATCAGACGGTGGTTTTTTCAGTAAGGTGTTGGCGTTTCTTTGGCTGGACACCCATGGAATTACAACTATAGGGGTGTCAAGCACTCAACAAGCATGAATTATGGTAAATCTAGCAATACCAGGAAAGCTAGCCATTTCAGAAGAACACTATCATGAGGAACATAAGCTGACTCATGAGGAACATCGGCCAACTTAGCAAGCAGGCAAAGAGGTTCCTCAACACCTCAGAAGGATCAGACGGTGGATTTTTTTCACAAATTTTGGAGTCTTACCAAATTTCAAGAAAGGAGGGAAGGATGTAGACGTCGGAGATAGTCTCAACAGGTGGGAATCATCTCCAGGAAGCCGAATAGCGGACCAGCCAGTAATTACCATGGCGGTTACCATAGTAACCTCAAGAAGTAAATAGGACCCATTACATTGTAATCGGGCTGATTGTACTTTGGGGGCTGTTTGCACTCTTTGACTTCTTACTTCTAGTCTTTTGGTTCTAGTCTTCAAAGTTGTTTTGAGTGACAATCTCTTCACTTGTAACTCTACTCTGTAATCATTAACACAGTGGTCCATTCAGCTTCTGATGCATGGTTTTTAGGACCCCTTCTGAAGATGCAATAAAGGCACAGTCAGTTGCTGGGGAGATGAGGATACTCTAGTCCAAGGGATCTCGAAAGAGAAGAAAAATCTACTTCACAAGCACCAAAGAGTAAAAAGTGCCATGGACAGAAGATACGTGGGAACGAGCTCTTATGCATGCCTACAACCTATATCTTACAGAATAGCCCATTCTAGGTGTGAATTTCTAGTGAAATTTACACGAGGATGTTCGTGTGGACTCACAACACAGCATACTCCATTTTCACTTTTTTACCAACAGTAAATATTTTTTTACCACAGTAAATATTTTTTACCTACAGTAAATATTTTTCACCTACATGGTAAATACAAATCACTTTTTACCTATAGTAACTTTTTTTACCCATGGTAAATATTTTTTACTGCACCATAAGTATTTGGTAGGTAACAGTTCACTGTTACTAGAAGCAGTGATTGGGCATCAACAATGCAGTTACAGGAGGAGAAAAGGAGAAAATCTTATGGTAAAGGTGAGTCAACAGGGATAAAGACTTTTGAGTTGAAAAGAGACATGCTGATTTTTTCAAAGAACACATGTCAAAAGAAGCCATGGTTGAGGATTTTTTGAGAATTTGACATTCAGGAGGACCCAGCAGGTCCCCCCCTGACATGTGCAGAACCTCCAGTTTCAACAGCCACCTTACCTGCTCTTAAATGCTGGTCAAGGCCTTATCCCCATGTGTCACAATCAGAAAAATCAGCATTTACCCTCCCCTCTCTAGAGAATATCTTGATGGTGACATATCAAGTGACCTCAATCTGTTGACCACCCTAAGCAAAAAGTAACCCCAATCAACGGATTTAAGCATGTTTATCCCTAATCCTAAACCCTCTCAGAAACCTATATAAGGAGGCCTTCTCTCACTCAAAACCAACACCAAGCAATGAAGCTATGACGACATTGCTCACAACGAGGAGCTATGGATGAAGCTCTACTCTCTCTCCCTCTCTCTCTCTCTCTCCCTCTAGTATGCTACATTACTAGCCCTAAAACCTAAATAAGGAGTCTTCTCTCATGCTCCATGGCCACCATCCTCGCCATCATTCTCTAAGGTATTGATGTGTTGCTAGTAGGATCATACCTACTTGCTGGGTTGATTGTTTTTGACAAGGGATTATGCCATCCTTGGCTTGATTCTCTATATCCTTGTTATGTATGATCAGATGCCGTTGTATTGTTAAGCTGATGTCTTGTGTATATATATGCTACATAAGGTCCCTAAGCTTCGTTTCTATGTGTTTTGCCATATGTTTTGATGCCATCATAATGCCAGAAGTCTCACTTGCCTATGTGCACTATGTGTGAGGTCCCTAAACCTCTTAATTTAGAGTGGTGCCCCCTTTGTTTTGTTCTTTGCTTGTTTGCATGAGGCGTGGTTTGTGGAGTGTGCACGATGTCGAGAAATTTGCGGTCTTGCCAGGAAAGCACCGGGCTTATGGCTGTGAGAGTTTGTGAGAGAACTCAACAAAAACTATATGAAGGAGTTAAACCATAGATGCCATGAAGACTAGGGTTTGGAAAGAAGTTCAATCAAAGAAGACTCACTCTTTCTCTCTTGCACTCACACACATAAAGAAAGAACGCAAAAGAGAATGTCAAAACAATACGAAGATGAAAACATCAAGGCTATGGTCATATCGTATCATGGGTAATATGAAAGGGTTAATGGATGAGTTAATGGCATTCAATCTTGGCTGACCAAATAGGCTACGAATTGTTCTTTGGAATTGTAGTTTTGTGCTTACCATAATATATATATTTTGTCTAGTGATTGGGATTAATTGTGTGTACAAATCCTCTTGGTTCATAGCAAGATAACTACGCTTACGTCAAAAGAAAAGTTATAGTCTATGAGAGGTAGTATGATGGGATCCGGTGATAGAAGTATTTCATTGAGCCTTTCAGGGCCGAAGAGAAACACTATACGTTGTTGAAAGTGTATTTTACGGCTAATCCGTACGTTAATTCTAATAGATCGTACAGAGTGAAAGCGATAGAAATGATCATCATGTGGGTTATTCATCTAGGATAGTATGTGAGAAATGTAGATATGAGAGAAGTGAAGAGATGAGAAGTTTCCCTCCCAAGCCCTATTCTTGCCCGTAGGCAATAAGGATACTGCGGGGAGAGATGTATCTGTAGCAAAGAGAACCTAGAGAGGATGAATTACTAAGAATGAGAGAGATAGGTTTGGTTAAGGAGATGAGGTTAGATACATATATATATGTTGGATTAGAGATGAAAATGAAAACAACAAGAAATCAAGAAAACATCAATGTAGAACACATCTTACTTGAAACCCTTCGGCACCATTATTGATGGGAGAGAGAAGAAGAGGGGAGAATTCAACGTTGATTGATACGCCAAGTACAACACCTTCTTTGATTAGAGTTGATCCTCCAAGGATGGTGTTCAAGAATGGCTAGTTTTCCTCTAGGAGAAAGTGTAGGCTTGGGCTTATGTTAATGGGGCTAAGTACAATTAGGCATTACTACTCACTCCCTCAAGAATTCCTCTCATCAGTGGCTTGAATGCTTGAGTTCTTTCCAAGGAAGAAGAGGTCCCCTTTTATAGGTGAAGGGAACCCCCAAGGGTTTACACAAGAAGAGAGGAGCCAGTGTGAATAGGAATTGGAAAAGTTAGAAATGAGCTATCCCTGCATGATGTGGGCAGACTGGGGTCCAGTATTTTGATCATATCTCCTCAACCGTGGCTCCAAATAAAAAAGTAAAAATATGGGCAGAAACTTCAGCTCATTAGCTACGATTTTCATTTTAAAATCATTTTCCAATTTGGATTGGAACCTTGTGTAAAAAATTCATCAAAATAGGGTCCATTTATGGCAGCAAAAGTCTTCATGTGGTCTCCTTAGCCTTGACTTTCATTTAATTCCAAAGGACACCTCATGCCATATGAAAGCATGACATTGCTCCTTGACAAAGTTTTGTAATCATGCTTGCAATAATGCATTAAAATAAGTGTATCTTTGAAATCATGCCACCTAGTGTCCCACTAGGATTTGATTCTCTCCTAGTAGCTATTTAAAAAGAAATATAAGAAAAGTATAAAAAATACATAGAATATATATATTCGAGTTTACCCTAGATATAGGACCTAGCTAAGGTGTGAGATGATAATGAAATAGTAGAAATAAAGAATCAATGCTTTTTGCCCCAAGTTAAAGAGGCGGAGCTATTGATGCTTTTCCCATAGTATTTTCTGATGGTAAAGTAAGGATATGTTACCCTTGAGAAAAATAATAGGATGAAATAGAAGGCTTATTATTATACTTAAATATGCATATGTACACTATAGGAAATATAATTATGTATCTAAAAAAATACAAGATAGATCTTGTAGCATGCGTTCCCACTATGTACGTGTCACAGCACGACAACGAGTACAGAGGCCATCCGATTGCACTGCTCTTTTTCCCGCTATCATTTTGGTGCCCCCACTGAGGAGGGCTACACAGACCTTCAGTCCACAAGCAATGAAGATGTGCAATCTACAACATGGACGAATGGCGTGAGCAGTTTGCAAATTGGAGAACAGAAGAGGAGGAGGCTTTAGAGGCCTTAAAAGCTGTCATCGAGGTCTTGTTACCAGGTTGCAGTGTCATTGAAATTCAAGAAGTAAGTTCTTCTACATGCCTTGTTCGTGATCGTCGCCAACGAAGGAGAGTAAGAAGAAGAGCTTGATATACCTCTCCTCTCATTGCCATATGTTTTGATGCCATCATAATGCCAGAAGTCTCACTTGCCTATGTGCACTATGTGTGAGGTCCCTAAACCTCTTAATTTAGGGCGGTGCCCCCTTTGTTTTGTTCTTTGCTTGTTTGCATGAGGCGTGGTTTGTGGAGTGTGCATGAGTACAGAGGCCACCCGATTGCACTGCTCTTTTTCCCGCTATCAGCTTCAGTCCGTAATACCTCGTATCCTTAAACTCTGAATCTGAATCGGAAACACTTTTCTAGTCATTCAGTATGTTCCTAATTCCAGTAGAGTATTTCAGTTCAGTAACTATTCTAGCTCATTTTCTATACTCCATTTCAATCTCATTAATTGAACTGACAACTTCCAGTAGCTGTAAATTCTAACAGTGGAATCAGCTCTCTGAAGAGAACAGCTCCAATTCCAGCATTAGTATGCCAGTTAGAAGTTGACTCCAAGGGCTGCAGTCGAGTATTAGGAGAAGGGACGATGTAAGGAAGACTATGTGTAAGATCCATATATACATTCATACATACATATACACACACACACACACACATATATATATATATATGTGTGTGTGTGTGTGTGTGTGTATGTATATGTGTGTATATATATATATGTGTGTGTGTGTGTGTGTGTGTGTGTGTATACACACACACACACACACACACACACACACACACACACACACACACACATATATATATATATATATATATATATATATATATATATATATATATATATATATATATATATATATATATATATATATATATATAGAGAGAGAGAGAGAGAGAGAGAGAGAGAGAGAGAGAATAAGGGCATTGGTATGCTAGTTAGAAGACTCCAAGGGCTACAGTCGAGTATTAGGAGAAGGGACGATGTAAGGAAGACTATTGGTAGAAACTTCTCTTCAAGGGCTGCTTTGGTAAGGAGATCAATACCACTAGAGACAAATTTAGAGGCAATTATGCGATTATAGAGTTTGCATCGAAATAGCCCTTCATAATCTTGATAGGTTTCAGGATGAATACATGCCAATGCTGGAGGAGAATGGCATCGATGTGAAGTTGATGCCGAGGCTTGACTAGCTAAATAATCAGATGTTTCAAAGGACATCTAGTATGTTGATTTCTCAATCAGAGAAGCATTATCCTTTTTAGATTTGGATCTACCTAAGATTTTGTATTGTGCGGTCGATCAAGGCTTTTGAATATTGAGAGATACTGGTTGTTGCACCTCATTGAGCAGAGTCTTAGAAATATCCAATTTCCATTCTGCAGGAAATTCAACTTCTTGCCAATTCACCATTTCAGGCAAACTACCTAAATTTGTATCATCCACTTTGGTAACAATAGTCTGACCTCAGATTTGAGATTCATTATCTCGCAAATAGCCAGATTTATATACTGAGGGTAAACAAGTATTGATAGTGAGGATTAGCATGTGATAGGCTATTTGTTGGCAGGATGGTCAGAGTTATGTTTCAGATCTAAACCATGTGTTTTAATAAGGAGAGAGATTACCTCATCAAGATATTTATCTGTCAAACTACATGGAAAGTTAGGAAAAAATTATATGTAGATTGGACCATTAGACAAACTTCCTTGTTGCAAGGCACTAATTGTTTGGACAGGTAAGTTTCTATGCCTAGTATCAAGTAGGGCTCCTATACAAGAAGCATTAAGGCATTTTTGAAACAAAGGTAGTATGCCCACGGCAATATAGCCTATGTGCACAAACTCATGTCCTTTGCTTAATGTCTTCTTCTTAAACTCAAAGAGTTCTTCTAACAGATGGATTATGTGATTATCAGAATCACTATCTTTGATGGTTAGTTAACCATGAGTTTCATGGTACAGGATATTAGCAGAAAGAGCAAAAACTTTGTTATGCTTATATACCTGGGAGGTACAAACCTTAGGTAAACTCCATTTACCAGTAGGGTTAGCTTCTTCAATCTCAACATTGTCAGAGAGGAGTCTCTTTATCATTGCCATGTTGAATATTTGATTATGCCAACGAAGTAGCTAGCTCTCTAGGGTGTCAATGGATTGCAGATATGCAGAGCACTAGATAGTGGGGTTAAAGGAGTTTGAAAGAGCTGATGATGTCTGTGTCTAAGCGGCACCACGCCTAGCGACGACAACGTACAACTAGAAGAGAACCTACTATGAAGAACAATTTCAAATACAACAATCAACCACAAGGCTAACATGGATTCCAAAGAAGCATCAAACAGATAAGTAAGACTTAAAAAAAGCTCTACAGCCTTCAATCAAGCAAAATGACACAAGAGCTTCAAAGAACATCACATTGCTTACAATAGGAAGCCTCGTCAACAAATGCCAATAAGCAAATTGCTTATAACCACATCTTGCACCGCATAAATCTTTTCCATGCATTGACTATGTATGCATAATAGGGCTACATTAATCAAGGCCTACATAGGCACAATTTTTTATTTCCCAATCACAACACATACCCTTGGTGATACCCTCTCATCAAGGAGGACTCCAAATAGGAGAGGGGGGGGGGGGGGGGGAGGCATTCTAGCAGATCTAATATATGAATATTAGAGGGCAATGTTTTGTGAGTTGTATTGAATTTTTGTGTTTGATTGTGATGATTTTTTGACAAAATTCATAGTATATGCCCTCATAGTAGAGTTACAAGAGAAGTACGGGGACAAAAGCCATATATGAGCCCCTAGGGACATGTGTATAGTTTACATAGCGTTTAGAATTCTATTAGAATGATTTTGCTTTTTGGTTGAGTTGATTTTCTGTTTTATTTAGTCGTTTTTTGAGATTTCTTGATTTTTTAATTTAAAAAATCCATAATCCAGATGAAGAATAGACTAAGAACATATTGAAGAGATGTTGAGTCGTACAAAGCAAAGAAGGTCCAAGAAAATGACGACACTTCACGAAGCATGTCTCAAAATCCATATGCACAATGGGTAATGTCAGAGGTAAGAAAAGAATGCCAATCACCCTTTGACTATAATAGAATGGTCATAACACTTTGAGATGGACTTCAAGGACAAAGAAAGTTGGTGATCGACTAAACAAAAGCAACCATCAAGTGTAAAGTTGCCATCAGACACTTCACGCGACAACAAGGCCGTATATAGGAAGTAGATCTTTATATTGTAATCTTCTATCTTGTATGTGACTTAATGAAGCCTAACAAACAAAAGGGACTAACAGTAATGACAAAAGAAAAAGGGTCAGAAATGACAATCCAGTCATCTCTCGTGATAGATGTCTTCAAGAAGAAACCAAGGGTCAAGCCAAACTATGGTCATGATCATTAGTTCTACATGTAAAGCCAAATACAAGGCCAAATCAAGCCAAACTTTGTTAGGAGGCTCTGCATAGAGAGAAGCTAAGGGTTTCACCAAAAAAGAAAGGGACCCCTAGCTAGCCAAAGATACAATTTTTTCAATATGAAGCTATGATAGCCATCTACATACCCTGTACATCATGTATATGACCTTTGGGGACAAATGGACAATGATAGCTCATCGATAGTCATCTATCACGATAATGTTGGATAAGGCCCTTTTGAAGCAAGTTACTAACATGGGGAATTCACTGGGGTTTGTCGGCTAAAATTAAGTCATGTATCAAGTAGAAGCAGTATAATGATTTACAAAACACGCAAAAGCTAACAATGGTAAATGCGGCTTTGATCACCTTGATGCAGGAACAAGGAAGTCACCAATGAAGAAGAGCAGACACAAATGGTAGACAAAACCAACCTTCACAGGGTTACATATCTTGTGCTTGATGAGGCAGATTGAATGCTGAACATGGGTGTTGAACCTCAAATCAAAAAATTATCTTTTGGATTCGACCTGATAGACAGACCTTGTATTGGAGTACAGCTGGGCCTAAAGAAGTTGAAGATTATAAAAGTTTCTGAGAATGAAAAATACTTAGAATTGACAGGTTTGTTGGAGCAAGTGATGGATGGAGCTTTCTCTATCCATGATGATAAGAGTCAAGCTGAATGAGATTGGGTTCTTTCTGAATTTAGATCTGACAATAGATCTATAAGAACAAAAACAGATGCTACAACTCGGAGCATGGATATGAAAGACATAAAGTTCGTCATCAATTATGATTTTCCCGAATCAGGTGAAGACTATGTACATCGGATTGGACAAACAGGACCTCCAAAGGCTATAGTCTATACTTTCTTCCTATCAGCAAAACAACAACAAAGACCGCACCGACATCAACAACCAGGTCATGTCAGGGACGACATGAACGCGGAGGGGGGGAGTGTTGACGGCTGGGTCAACAACACGACATAACTCAACAAAGCCTTATTTCCTAAGAGTTATGGAATGCTGAGGATTATGGTCATAAACATCATTTATAATAAGTAGCTAGTCTAGTTGCAGAAGCCGGGGTGCAATGGAACTTCTAGATTGTAAATAGAAAGCCATTTGACCCCTCAAACTCTATTTTAGGTTTAACCTAAGGCGACCTTAGTAAATAAGGTACCTAGTTCATTTTTGTAGAAATTCTTTTTCATAATCATAAGTTTTAAGCTGTCCTCAACTGTATGTGAGAGAGGAAGAGAGAGAACGTGAGCTTTATCTTGCTGCTACTCCCCGCTCGCTCATTGCATTGTAGAACCGACAACACCATCGTGCTAGCCTCAGCAAGAGCTACGCGACCACGCCAAGCATTCCTCGCGGAATGGAGCATACGCACTTATGCATCTATGAGTTACTCGTGGTCGTAAGTGTATCAAACAATGTCTTTTTTTTGCCTGCAAGTAGTCATTACAATCGTGGCGACATAAGCTACACATAGGTACTCATATATTTTTAGTTTTGGGCACCAAAATTCGGCTCTGTCTTTATATGCATTTTTCACAGATGGGTTTAGAGCTAGGGTTTTGAGTGTAGGGGGTTAGGGAAAGGTGTATCCTAGTGAGGGGATGGTGTTCCTTCAGTTTCGTACGATTCTTGTATGATTTGATGAGTTTTCTTCTGTTGTGTGTATGTGGCTAGGTGGTGTAGTTGAGAGCAGTGAGATTCTAGGTTGTGGTTTAGTTGGCCTTCGAGAGTGTTGTATGTGTAGGATGGTCTCAACCTGACAAGCTAAAGAAAAAATTTCCTCTGTGTGCCTATCGTGTCATCTGTGTCCTCGATTGACGTTATGTTGATCTAGGTTGTGTTACATGCACCTTATGGGTGGTGTGATTCGCTCCCGCAACATATATATATATATATATATATATTATATAGAGTGTTGTATGTGTAGGATGGTCTCAACCTGACAAGCTAAAGATATTTCCTCCGTGTGCCTATCGTGTCATCTGTGTCCTCGATTGATATTATGTTGATCTAGGTTGTGTTACATGCACTTTGTGGGTGGTGTGATTCGCTCCCGCAACACACACACACACACACACACATACATATATATACACATACATCGCCTTTCAGTGTGGTATGTAGAGGAAGATGATGAAGGGGTTTCAATCTTTACATCCTGTGTTTGCATTTTAACTGGATTAAGAATTCGAACTTCATCTTCAAAACTGATGTCTGAAGAATTATCAGAAGATTCATCTGGGACTGGGAATATGTGAGGAATGACCATATCCATTCCATCCAATTCCTGCTCTTCATATTCAATACAAATGTCATCCTAAAAAACTGTCCATTGCATGTCTTCTGGTAGAATAGTTCGGACTACCTCCCCCATTTCTTGCCATTGATGGACTGAATCAAGACCAATTCTAGAAAGTCCTTGAGTTCATTTATAAATTTTCCCATTATGGAATTCATTACAAAGACTTGACGCAAAGACAATCAGTCTCTATTATCATAGCAGGATTTCAAGGCATGCTAAGAGCATGGTGGGATGATCTAAGTGCAGATAGCAAGGCCTACATTATGCAAGGAGGTCCTGATGGTCATGAAAACTTTGTCAATGTTATTTCACTGTTCTTTGCAGCTTTAGTTATGCAGTTCCTTGGATCAACCGACAAGATTCAAGAGAGGAACAAAGAATGCTTCTTCAAAAGTAAGCTATGTGACTTAACCTAGATTAAAAGATATCAACAACATATGACTCATCTAATGTACCAGTTCCCTTGCGGATACTTTAAATCAGAATATAAGCAATATTATCTCAATTCTTTCCCTGAGTCATTTGCTAATTTGGTAAAAAAATGAATTAAAGCAATTGGTTTACATCTGGACGAAAATATTTCCATAGCCCAAATAAATGCTTTCATTGATGAAGTCACTGATCTAGAGTTTGCCAGAATCAGGATGAAGAAGGCTATCAAGCAAGTGAAAGGATTCAACTCTCACTTCTACGACAAAGAAACAAAGGTGAAAACTTTGATTGCAAAGATAAAGGTAAATGCAACTGCAAGATTAAACAAAGAAAAAATAAATATGGGAAAAAGGTTTAAAGTAGCACGCCGCAAACGCAAGCTAAGCAAAGAAGAAAGGAAGCAGGTAAGGTGCTACATTTGCAACAAGCAGGGACATATAGCCCCACAATGCCCTCAAAGGAAAACAAAATTAGGAAATGTAGTCCTCAAAGACAAATACAAATATGAAGTCATTTACTACAATATGCTGCAACATCATGACATTCCAATTGCGAAGTATGAAGAATATGATTTTGATCAGGAACAATCTGAAGATGATTCAACATCAACTTCTTCCCATGATATAGAAATGCCAGATTTCTCAGATGATAATGAGCCCAGATTAACCAATATGGTTAAGAAGCCTTTTTCATTTCCACACAAAAAAAAGTATGTTCCTTCATCTACCTCGAGCTCTTGTCCTAACTTTTCTAATGAAACAGAATCTTGGCAAGAGCAATGACCTCTAAAGCTAAATCTATCCCTCAAGGAGCAACAAAAGTATACTCCACTGCCCTTATTTAGAAATATGGTTGAGCAAGAAAATGCCATCGCTCAATAAGATGAATGGAAAGCATTCATGCATCCAGGACTTTGAACTACGACCAGACATCAAAGGCAAGAAGTCATGCATAATAATGAAGTTAGAAGTCATCCTCGTAATCAAACCACTACTTCTACACTCTAGCCAGAAGCTTCCACATCAGTTATGAAATCTATGATAGAAGTTGCTGACTACATCCAAATTTGTAGTAAAAATGACAAAGCTATCTTGGAATCCATCCAACAAGTAGGTACTCAATGCAACCAGCTACATATTAGTTGTTATCCGTCTAGTCACAACTTGCAGCCACTGAAGCCAAATTGGATCAAGTCTATGGGACAGTTCAATATTTATCCGAACTTGCTACATTAGCACAAATTGCCAATGAACCAACATCTGAATGGATATTTGAACGGAATAATAAATGGATGCCATATCCTTCAATTCAATCCAACCTACAACAGAGCATACTATTCTAAGGTATGAATTAAATTTCCTCAAGAACAGTCCTTTCAATTGGATGCTCTTTGGGATTCTAGCTCTGTTATTTCATATATCAAGCAAGCATTGGTTCCAGCACACCTTGTCCAAAGCTTGGCTTATAGCATCACTGTTTCATATGCTGATAATTCAAAGGGTCGAATCAACAAAATTGTTCTCTGTAAGCTGGCCTTAGGGAATGCCAAGATGCAAATTTATTTATATTTACATTGTTATCCTAATACAGATCTTACCCTTGGTGCTGATTTGATTTCCCAACTTACCCCATACACCATTCACCCTGATGCTTCTATTCAGTTCTCTCTGGATGGTCTTTCTTATACTGTCCTCACCAAGCCATGTGGATCTTTTTTACTGGGGGGAGTAGTTCCTATGCTATCGAATCCACATAAAAATGAGCGGTTTTTACAATGGTTTGTTGATGAAAGAAAGAAATACTCTTGAGCTTATTGCTTCTCAACTGGCACAACAAACAAGTGACCACACACTAGCCTTTTGGGACAGAGAAGAATATTGGATATCTCTACCAGGAGATCCTAAGCCGACAGGGCTTAAAGGTACACATCCTAGTATGTCTCTAGAAGATACTAAGTTGTGCCATGAAGAGATTGATCATCTTCTTGCAAACGGCTTAATTGCTCCATCCAAAAATGAATTCGCATGTTAGGCCTTTTATGTAAATAATCACTCTGGGCAAAAAGAGGAAAAAAGAGATTGGTGATTAATTACAAACCTATCAATGACTGGCTAGAACACATAAGATTTCCTTTGCCCCTATAGGATGAATTGCTACAAAGGACAGGTCTTTTCCAAGTTTGTTGACCTAAAGAGTGGCTTTGGGCAGTTCAAGATCAAGCCTAAGGACAGATACAAAACCAGATTTGTTGTCTCCCAAGGTATGTACGAGTGGAATGTGCTTCCTATGGGACTCAAGCCAGCTCCTTCTCTCTGTCAGCAGGAACGAATAGAAATTATCTTTGTTGATTGTAAAGAGTTTCTACTTCTTTATATTGATGATATTTTGGTCTACTCTAAAGATGTTCAGAGCCATATCAAGCATCTTCAACTCTTTATACAGAAGCTACGCAAGATAGGGTTGGTGCTGAGCTTAAAGAAGATAGAGCTTTGGAAACCACAAGTAGAGTTTTTGGGAATTGAAATTTCTACAGGATGTATTAAAATGCAAGAACATACATTGCACAAGCTACAAAGTTTTCCCAATCAACTCAAGGATCACAAAGAAGTCCAATCCTTTATTGGATGTTTGCAATGGATTGCTCCTCAGTACCCTCAAGTGGCCAAGGACTTACTACCCTTCAAAACTCTTGAAAGAAGTAAAAGTTTCTTTTGGTCTGATGAGCTATCACCAGGGAGTGATCAAGATCAAGCATGTTTGCCAAAAATTTCCTCCCCTTTATATCCCTATTGATAAATCTCTTATGGTTTATTCAAATGCCTCTGAAGAAGCATGGGGAGGAATTCTCTGCAAAGATCATCATGGAACCCCCATCATCTATCAATGGGCTTCAGGGTGCTTCAATGATGCACGAATCCAATACCATTTAATTCAAAAAGAACTTTTAGCGGGAGTCAATGTTGTTCTATCTTTCCACCTATTCCTAATGGGAATTCCCTTTACGCTTCAAAGTGACCTTAAACACTTTGATAAATTTTTAAAAGAAAAGAATGCTGGTAAAGTCGACAATGCTCAAATTTACCAATGGGCCTACAAGCTTAGTCACTTCGATATTTCCTATGAATATATTCTCGAGAATAAAAATAATATTGCAGATCTTCTCCCTTGTATAAAAAGTGACCAAAGCACTAATGTCATACAGAAAGAATAAAGAGAGATCAACAATGGTGCAAGCAAAACCCACTACTATAAAAAGGGTACTTTACCTGAGAATGTAACACATAGCCTCGCATAAATATCACACAAGTGCCCAATCCTCTATATAAAGGAGGCCTTGTTTCCTTGTGAAGGGCGAGTTTTTTGAATCACTATCTAACTATCTATTTGTATGTCAACCATCTCCATAGCTCTCAAAATTTTACCCCTTGTACCCATTTTCAACCTTTGTCAATATAAGTATCTTTAGGGTTTTACTGTGTATCCATTGTCTCTGTGCTTCCGCCCTAAATTGGTATTAGAGCCATTGGTGTTTATAGATTACTATTAATCGTGTGAGGTATCACTAGTAAACTCTGAGTGCTCGTGAGGATTGCCTAGAATTTGTGGTTTGAGATTCCTTAACTATAAGAGGAATTGAAAGAATTCAAGCGGCGGTGTAATACCAGCATTGTGATTGGTCACCTTTGGGACCCACTTATTTGTGATTATTGGTTGTTTCGTTGATACTGCTTGTTTGTGAACCTATACTTGTCCTTACTTCGTTTGTGTTTGAAGAGACTTCTTTGGGATCCACCTTGACTTTGTGTGAGTCTTCAACAGTCTTTGCTTCATCTCTTGTACGCTTGGTTGAGGACGAGATTCGGGCTTTGGTAGTTGATACTTTAATTGCTTTGGAATCCAATTGAACTCTTGACTTCTTTGTGCTTGAGTCAACTTCTTTGGAACCCAAATCTAAGCTGTGGAAGCTTGCAACTTTGGGATTTGCTTAGCTATTCTTGTAGGCTTCGACTGTTGCTCTTTTGGTGTTGGATCTTGTGATTTTTCATTAGAGATCTTTGTCTTCTTGATCCATACTTGTTTTTGGCCAATCTGGCTCTTTGGTATCCAAATTTGTCTAACTTTTTGGTTGTGACTCATTCTTTTCTTTTGGCCTTCTTTGGTTGTTATGGAAGCTGCGAGTGATGGTGATGACCTGAGTTTCTAGTAAGGAATTTCATAAGAATCATCACTATCATTGCTATCCTCAGCAAGGTTGCATTCTAGCACTTTCCCTTTTTTGTGGTTTGGTTGGTTATGGAAAGTTATTGTTTGCTTGCTCTTGGGTTGTTGTTTCTGGGATAACTTTGGTATCCGCTTACTTAGCGCGCTGTTAGCCCGTTGACATGGCTGTGTTCTTCTTGGCTGAGTCGTTTCTTCATGTATGGGAGCCACATATGAGGATGCTTGTTACGGTTGCGTTTCCATCGAGGATTTTGGAATCCACCTTTGATGCACTTTATTCTTGTAGCGATGACATTGGTTCCTGGGTTTTTGATATGGACAATCATAAAACCGTGCATTTGTTAAAGTTTTTTTTATGTCACCGTCTTGGTTGTTGAGATTCTCAGTGTTGGCATTTCCTTGAATCTCCAAGTGTTCTACAGAGTCGTAGAAATCGTCTTCTTCTGCGTCTTCGTTTTCTTGGATTACACTCATTGCAAAATAAGGAACAACATCATAGCCATTTTCATCACAAAACTTTGTTGTTGGATCGTCTTGAATAGTGCACACATCAAGAGTAGCCAAGATGTGTTCCCATTCAAGTGGATCTAATTCTTCCTCAAAAAAGGGTTCTAGGATATAATCCTCATCTTTTGTTGCCCTTTCTAGGATGCCTTCCTCTTGATTTAAGCTTCCGCATTGCGAAGCTCCACACATCCACAGTACTTTAGGCTTACCCAACCATGTTGGAAGTTCTGATCTTGCTACATTAGCGGAATCAAACTCCTCCATAGGTGTTCTCGTCACATCCCTGTAACTATGTTCCTTCAAGTTTATCTTTGTCGTCGTTTCCATATGTCTCAGGTAGATATGGTCATAACCCCAGTCTTGGACCATTTTTAGTTGTCTCATGAATGGTCTTCCTAGGATGATGTCATAGTTGTTCTTCTTGCCAAAGTCAACAATAGTAAAGGTTTGCTCATATTCAATGCCACAAGAAGTAACAATTGCTTTTTCTAACAGTCCTATAGGCCTTTCTCTATGTCCGTTTGCAAGCTCTAGTTTCATCCTTGTAGCCCTCACTACTGTTTTTCACATGTTTTCTAGACTTCTTTTGTTGCAATGGAAACACTGGCTCCATTATCAAGGATTTCCATGGTTTTTACACCTTGGAATTCCACAGGAAAAGTGATGTTCCCATTTTCTCCCTCATAGTACTCACCTACCTTGTTTAGTGGCACTGGCTGAGTGTTTAGCTGAGGACTTTCAAGCTCTTTGATCCCTTCTTCGATTTGAGTCATTGGTTTTTTAACACCAAATTTCTCTAGGAATTTTCCCACAGTAGCCCACATGTTTGGTCTTATTCTGAGCAACTTGGCCAACGTTATCGTACAATTGATTGGTGTTGACAACATGTCTATCAGCCCTTTCGAATCTGTGACCTTGTTGGGAGACAGTCTCTGTGATGGGATTGGAATTACATCTGACTTGGCCTTGTGCTCTCCTGTATAGGATGGTAGTGTTCTTAGCGAATGGGATTGATTGTCCATAGACTGTACAAATCCTTTGTCTTCCCAATATGATTCCATTTCTAGATTCATTTGAGATCCAACCTCAAATTCCTCTATAGACACTCCCCTTCCATCGCCTGTTTGGTTTACTCGTCTACTTATCTTGCTTGCTTCATTGGCCTCTCTGACTTGTTTCCACAATTTGTCAAGACCATCTATTTCTTTACAGCTGTCAGGTATAGTTATGTGAAATCCCTCGGAAGAGTTATCCATGGTATTCAACACTATCCTTGGCTCTAATGCGGGTCCTTGAGCTTTTGTCCGTGCTTGTGACTAGAATCTAGCTCTTTTTGTTCTTGGTTTGGTGGGATTATTGGTGTAGTTGGGACAAGGATCACACCATCGGGTTTTTCAACTTGTGATTCTAATAAAGCTTGGGATTTTTGAATCATTTTCTTGCACATTTCAAGCCTATCCTTTTCTAGTTCCGCATATGTATATGTCATCCATATGTGTTCTTGGGTTTGGTTGTTTTTGAGTCGTGTTTAATTGGCTTTTAGGAGGGCTTCTAATAGCTCATTAACCTTCTCAACCAACACTGATCCTCCTGAACTAGCACTTTGTGGCTCACGTTTTGTCGATAGTTCTGTTGGAGGTTGAGATGCCTCCACAAGAGAAGATGCAACCCTTTCCTCATGTTGTCTTATCTTCTCTTCAACTTGGGTAAGCTTCTCAGCTAGGGATTTTTGCTCTCGTTTCCTACGTACTTTCATCCTAGCCTTTCTAAATTTCCAGCTATTCTGTTTGCTCTTGGTCTTTTGACTAGGTGCATCAGTCTTTGGTTCACCCATCTTTGGACTTGCGTCAGTTTTTGTTTTCTCTGTCTCTGGGTTCTCATCATCTTCCTTTTGAGCTTGTGCTCTCGTAACTACTTGAATTTGTACGACGTTGTCATTTTTTGAGCTACCATGTAGCTGAACAATTTTTGAGACATTCGTTGTGATCTTGATGACTCGGTTTGGGTTTTTTGGACAGTTGGGGATCAAGTGAATGATACCACAGTCAAGACAATAGGCATTCACTTGAGTGATCTCCGTCTGAGGACATTGTTCAACCAAGTGGTTGCCATAGCTTTTGTGGCAATCTACCTTTGGTTGAGGAGCTTCTTCTTCCAATTAAGCTTGGCTGTAAACAGGCTTTGACCTTGCTAAGCGTCAATTAGCAATGAACCACAATGTCCTTCGTCCATCTCGTATCTTCTTTCTTCATGTCAAAACACAAGAGGTGGAGGTTGTACAAGCCACACCACTCCATGTGTTTCTCTCATCTTCTGTCGCTTTGAAGTAATATGCCCACTTTGGTTGTTATAATACATTGTAGCTGGTACTAGCGCTTGTTTGTTGGATGGTTCCATCATTTGTGTATATCTCCTGTCTATAGGCATTCTAGCACGTGGTAGTATAGGTTGTTGTCTGAAGACAAGTTGTGGTCTTGCAACTACTACTGGTCCCGGCGCATTCCTCATAACAAATCTGGGTGGAGTAGATGCTACTGGAACAGGTTGTACATACCTTTCCTTAGCATTTTCCATGCTATAGTAACACTCTTCTCTCGTATGGTTTGTCCATT
Source organism: Adiantum capillus-veneris (assembly GCF_014529385.1). Lineage (NCBI taxonomy): Eukaryota > Viridiplantae > Streptophyta > Polypodiopsida > Polypodiales > Pteridaceae > Adiantum > Adiantum capillus-veneris. The sequence goes on along the minus strand of NC_140940.1, from coordinate 59,862,618 downwards.
TCCTCTTAATTTCGCACCATAGAGGTTCTTGATGGTCAGATTTGACTAGAGGAGCAAGTCTCTAAACTAATCCTTCTATAAGCTTCATTTGCTCACTAGATACCTATGGCTTTATTGTGGGTTGGGTTCTTGGTGAATCACTCCTCTAAGAAGATGTGTCACTCTCACTCTTAGTATCATGTCTTTTCAAGGTTCTACTTTGATTTGGATAGGAGTAAGTTATAGGGGTTGGTGATGGTACAGATGGTCCTGTTGTGACCGTAATTCCACCTCTATAAGAGTCATGTTCTATGGTTGGATTTGGGTACAACCATGGTCCATTAGGCAGATTCACTTGAGGAGGCATGTCTGTCATCTCTGTGATCATTTCATATATCGTTATCGCTCTAGAAGGGAATCCAAGTGGCTCCCTTTTTGAAATTCTTGTAGGAATTCTCATGCTTGGTGGAGATATCTGTGGTCCTTCATTGACCAAACATCCACCTCTTTCTAATGCATTGTGTGGGTTTGTGTCAAAATGTGGATAGATTGGCATTTCAGCACTTCTAGCTTGGCTTGCCATACCACTGGTCATATCTCAAAAGGATTGGTATATTGGCTTTCCATCCTGATGATCTTAGCTTTCTTAATGTTAGGCCCACTCAATCTCTCAAGATAGTCCTTAACAAGCCCACCTTGGCTTAGTGCAACTTATTCCTTTTTGCCTTTGATCAAGTCTCTTAAAAGTTAGGAATTTTTGACACTTTTGGTCTCTGGAAACTAGTTCTGGGTACCCTAAAAGTTTGGATTTAGGAAACCTGGAAAAATTCAACTCTAAATCCTATTACCCACAAGCTTTTCTCCTGGCTATACCTGACTCAATTTGGAGTTGTCTAGGAGAGAGAAGCATGCGGCATTGAGGAATGTTCAACAGACTCAATGTTAGAAAGAAAATGAGACAATGAGTAACACAAGAAAACCTAATCTATTTCATTATAAAAAATGAGCTGCATAAGCTCAGCGGTACTGTAACATTTAATGGCCTAAAAACTTGTGTGTAGCGGAAATTAGCATGAACATAGTGGGCATTTCATTAGAATAGATTCCTAATGAGAATTACAAGAGTGCTTGGGTGGAGAGAGCAACAAAAAGCATAACACCTAGCTAGATAGCATGAACAATACTTTCAAAAGAGAGAGAAATTAAGCTATTGACAATAGTTGAGGACCGGATTTACATCGAGCCGGTCCCCCCTCCAAAAGGCTTTGTATTATGGTTTCTCCCATCAAGAGAGACATTGTACAATACAATTCTTTGTGTTCCTTCAAGACTAGCTAGTGCAATGAAGATGAAAGCTTCATGCACTAAGCAAAACACTTATCAAACACAACATCAATTCTCTCCGGTCTCAGACCCAAGACCTCACACACCTTCGAAGATGGTGAGAGCTAGCGGGGTATGAGAGTAGATTGAGAGGAAGAAGGAGTATTCTTACGAGAAAGATGTACATCTCCTCACATAATCACTCATATTAGCATAGCTTAGCTTAGTAATTAGCATGGTAGAGGAGATGAGCATGCATTGAAGCTTGGCTCTTGGTTGGATTTGCATCACAAAGCCAAGAGTTGTTGGTGTAGGCCTCCCTTCTCACAAGCTTGGAGTAGATGGTAAGATTTCCATTAAATCTTGAGAAGGAGAGAGATTCTTCTTTACTTTACACATGAGATTGTGTGAGTGTGTGTGTGATAATGCCTTGCAAAAATCAGCCCCCTCTCTCCCTTGGTCCAGCCCTCTTGCTATTTGCTCATGCTACAGTCTCATTGGACCTCCCTAGGGCTAGCCAATGATAATTAAGCAGTATAAGTGATAGCCTTCTGACATGTGTCCCACTTTCCCCTTTTGTGATGTATTTAATAAATGCAACTAAACTCTCATTGGACCCCTTTGCCTCCTGGCCAATAGGAATCAGGCAAGCCATTGGGCTGCTGAATGCTCATTGGACCCCTTGGGAGACTGTCCAATAGTCTTCTAGAGAGCTTAATTCTCATTGGTTCTTTTATAAAGTGTTTTTAAATTAATTAAACTAGATTTACTCTAGCCTAATTCTCATTGGTCCACCTCCAAGGCCATCCAATAGGAATTGGGTACACCTTGTGGGCATCTAGGTAGGGAGCTGACATGTGTCCCTCATTCCCTTTATGTAAAGGGAGCTTGTGTGTGTGTGTGTGTGTGTGTGTGTGTGAGTTTCTCTCTCATCCCCTACTCCCAAGGCTCGCCCCCTCCTATGTAGGGATTGATAAATACTTTTGGGACACACACAAAGCATCCAATTCCCCCCATGCTTGACCTTTGGACACAACCTTTGAATTTTGGAACCTTAGCATTTTGGAAGTTTTAATAGGCTCAACCTTAGGGTCTTTTAAGCCCATTGTTGCACATGGATCTTTTGCAGATGGCCCCCCTTTTGGATACCTATTTTCCCTCCTTTGGATCCCTACTGTGGCCGGTCTACTAGCTTAACCAATATTCTAGCTTTTTCTCCCCTGGCACTTCCCCATATTAAATGAAAAGTTTAACATGAGAAAATCATTTAAGAGAATTAGATATTGATTATTATGACAGGTACAAATCAGTGGTGATGAAGGTATATCTTTTTCTCCTAACAACAACACATGTGAGCCATGGGATTCAAACATCAAGCTATTGTGCTCATAGCTACGCTTCAGTGATGGTCCTAGGCTATGCAACCACTCCCTACCAAGAACCACATCAGCCCTTTCCATGTTCATAACCTGAAAATCCAAACATGTAGAGTATCCTTGTACTTCCAATGGAACAGCTTGGCATTGAGTATCCCTTATTTCAGTATCATGTCCATTCATCATTGCTACCTTGTAGCGGTGGGTACTCGGAGTTTGAGGCAGTTTGAGTTTTTTCACCAATCCGTAATTGACAAAATTATGAGTAGCACTGTCATCTACCAAGATGCGCACCTTGTGTCCTTGCAAATATCCGTGCATACGTACTTACTCATGTGGTCCAAAGGTTGGTTGCCACATGGAAGCTGTGAGACAACATTCATGCACCACCTCAGTGTGTGTTACTTCCACTGTAGAGAATCGTGAGGAAGACTCAAGAGGTAGCAGTTGCACCGTGTGCACTGCTTTACCCTTGCCCTGAGCAGCAGATTTTCCCTTGGAACAATCCTTTTTGCCATGACCTCTTCCTAAACATTGAAAACATAATTTTCAAACTGCAAACTGCTTACACCCTATAGGGAAGCACATCTCATTTGGCTTACACCCTATAGGGCAACGCATTCTTTCACACAACAAGGTCTCCTCTCTCTCTCTCTCTCTCTCTCTCTCTCTCTCTCTCTCTCTCTCTCTCTCTCTCTCTCTCTCTCTCTCTCTCTCTCTCTCTCTCTCTCTCTCTCTCTCTACATCAAAAAAAGGCTCGCTTTTTCTTTCACTCTACTATTTCTCTCACTACTTGCGGATTTGCCTCTAGGAACTCTCCCTAGTTGCAATAAATGAATTCAAAGACTCCCCTTTTTTTAAAAGAAACTTCTCTCTCCCTTTCTTTTAATCTGCAACAACACAGGGAGGACGCCCCTCGTTCCTCTTTCTATTGCTCTTGCACAGTGCTCCTACGACACTCCCTCATGCTCTTTTGCTAACTCCTCTCAGTTCTCCTCATCCTGGCCCCGTCTTGCACCCTCTATCACCGCCATCTTGCACACCGACCAAGCACGTTCCTCATGTACGCGACTCCCCATCCAAGACTGGTGTCCGTTACATTTTTTTCTAAATGGACATGTAAAAATAATATTTTTATACACATATACACATTAAAAAAAAACTCCCCCATGGACCTTGTTCACGCTCTGGCTCTGAAACCCTGCAGAGGGATTCCCTCTCTTCAATCAATATTGTAGAGAAGTCACCCTCCTTCCCTCGGCTCTGACTTGCATGTCTTGTACCCTCATTTGGTTCTTTCTTCACATTGGATGGTCATCTTGCACAATCGACATCTCTTGCCTCAAACATAGTCACCAGCTTCATAAAGCATGCTTAGTTAAACTAGGTCTTTGTAGCAGCTTCAAACGCTTCATTGCATGCCAAAACAACCTCCTCATGGTAGATCAAGTGCAAATATCATTGTCAAATAGCAGATAAAATGATTCATTTTTAGTGCAACATGCTCATGCAAACGTGCTCCTGGAGGCTCGAAAAAAACTCTAACAGTGGCATCTTGCGGGGAAAACTAGCCTGCTAGTATCGAGCCCAGAATTATGGTGAAGACCAATGCCTTATCCATTGGGCTTCTCTTTCTCCTTCCATTTAAATTTTACCCTTTTTCTATTAGTTTCTCTCTTTCTTGTATCCATGTTTAACCCCCATGTATGGGAAACAAACTCACTCTTTGGCACATGTGGTATCCTGTGTGGTATAGGAAAATTAGTAACTCTAAAAGGTGGAATGGGCACCATCAGGGCACTCTCCATAGAATTCAAACAAGCCTCTCTTTGGTATTGCTCAGCTTCAAAAGTTACCCTCCATGGGACTGCTACGGCAGTGGCTTCAAAGGCCAAACCCACGATGTTAGCTCTAGCGTAGGCATCCTCAAGTGTCTTTGGACCCAACAACCTCACATAGAGTTGAATATTCGTCAAAATACCCTTAGGAAAACATACCAATACAACCCTTTCATCAAAACAATCACAACGCTCCCTCTTGAAAGCTTGAAAATGATTAATATACTCGGCAACTAGTTCACTCTCCCATTGGAAGAAGTCTAGTAGGTTTCCAAAGGTTAAATTAGAAGTAAAATAGGAGAAAATTTAGCAACAAAATCTCGGCCCAATCCATCCCAAGTTTGCATCAAATGTGGAGAATGCCGTTGCATAGCTACACCAGTTAAAAAGGCAGGAAAGTACTGCATGAGGTCTTCAGTCTTGTCATAACCCTCAAACCAACAAGCTTGCACAAAGTGTAATAAATGGGAATCAGCTGCATCAGCCCCAACTCCATCATAGGGTGTCAACTTGACAATCCATTGATCAATAGGTCTCTCCCTAGCTTAAGGGAATAACGGGTTACTCAACAACATGAGAAGCAATAATTACGGGATCAAGTTTCTCCTCCGTGAGAACATCGCCCAGAGAAGGCTCAACATCATCCAAAATATCAAATGAGCAAAAAGTTGAGGCATCAGGAACATCATCAATAAGAACATTATCTTCAAAAAGCTTGGCTGCAACTAATGTCTTATCTCTTGGTACAAACACCACCTTTCTAAAGGCTGCATCTCATAATCAATATGGTCAAAAGAAGCAGGAAACCCCACTCCATACTGCACCTCTTGAACAAGGGTCGGAGGGTGGGAAAGAACAAGAGGTAGGGCAACATTCTCCTCCTCAAGAAGAGTCCTATGGTCAAAAGTGGCATCATGAACTAAATTGACTAGAAAGCCATCCCAAACACTCTTGTCAAGAGTTTCACTCTCACTATACTCTTTGCTCCAAGCAATAACCTCAAGGAAAATGCCCTCATCTTCATCATACAAAAAGAGGACATGGGGGGTGGTTTTAGAGGACGACTTTGGGAGAAAATTAAAGAAAATTTTGAGCCTTGAAATTGCAATAAAAATAAACTAAATTTGTGGGCGCCGCTTTGGTGGTTGATTGCGACGTATTGCGCAAGTGAGGGGGACTATACAAAGTAGGTGGTTGCATGCAAGAGTAGTTGGCAACCACTACACGACCTCATGAGCTATGGCAGTTGTTGCATGTTGACACAGGTTGAGTCGGCAGTGTTGTTTGCCTAGTTTTGCTGCCCTAAAGGCTATTATCGATCGTGTTGTCCTTGTGGTTTGCATGTGGTTCATATTCAATTCCAATCAAAGCAACTACTACATGTGCCATACGACAGCTCTTGCCACCTCTAATAGGCGCCACTCTATAGCTAGCGCTGCTAGTTGTGCTGATGTGTGTGAGCGAGAGAGAGTGTGTGTGAGAGAGAGTGAGCGAGACAGGGACTATATGTGTGTGTGTACTTACCTTCTCTTAGGAGACACTAGCCAGAAACACACACACCCACATGTGGTGTATGGAGTTGTAAAGCCTCCAAAAAGCTAGCTGCATGCAAGGGAGTTAGAGAAATAGACAATCGGTGCTTTGCATAGCTATAAAGTGAGGCGCATGTTGATAAGTGGTGATGGTTGGCGAGAGAGAGAAAAAGATATGAGGCAATTTTCTCCTACGCAGTGATAGGAAATAGAACCGGTCGCCCGCACAAAAGATCATTTCTTCAATGCCACTCCATTTTGCATGCACGCCAATGCTTGACAATGCATGCTAAGCAAAAGCGCCAGTTGTGTGCATTGGCATGTTAAAAATAAGAAGAAGAAGAAAAAAAGTGCTGCTAGTGTGGCATGTGCTCATGTTGTTTCTTATAGCTAGGACCAACATCACTGCATCTACATTGTGTTCACTGTTGACGTTCTCAGTTGCTTCCGCTAGCGATTGAGTCCCCAGGGTTGGTGGGTACAATTGGGGGGAACTGGCAGGCTACGGTTCAAGGAGACCATGGAGTGAAAGCAACCAAGGAATCAATCTCTATAGGAAGAAGTTGATAAAGTGTCTCATCCAGTGTAAGATAGAGGGCATTCTCACCATTCTTATAGTTGTTTCTTCCAAGGTGGTGTTGCTTCCCATGAGGTAAAAGAAAACGTAAAAAGAATAAAGAGGAGAGAAAAAGGGACAATGATACTTTAGACTTTCCTTCCCATTTTGCTTCTTCTTTTCTCTTTCTTCTCCTTCTCGTATTACTTTATTAAGTATGTGAGTGGCTACGATGTTAAAATTGCTTATATTATTCTTTCAGTAAGCTTCTCTAATTCTTGAGAGAAAGATCCGTCAAGCTTCTTTAATTTGAAGAAATATGTTGCAAAGTCTTTTCCCCCCCTTATTTATTTAAATATATTGAAGCTTATAAAACTTTTTCGGCTTCTTCTTCTTCTTCTACCTTAAAAGGAACTCATCAGACCTCCTCTACATATAATTCTACCATTTTAGATTTAATTAATACAAGCAATATGATAGCTTAGTCTCTTTCTCTCCGTCCTTGATTTGGATTGCATGGATCAGATTCAGTGCTATTATGCTCTAAATTGTGTTTATCTTATAACCAATTATCCTCACCTATATAGATTTTCATTCAACCACAAAATCCATAATTCCTAAACAATCCAAAATACTTGTGATCCAAGCAGATTCATAATAGTCACGTACATACAATTTTAAAGAAAAAAATTGAAGTTCAAGTAAGCATGACTTATCTTTGTTCACAATAATCTCCATAGCCATCACCGTTGCAAGCCCAAGAGTATAGCTAGAGCTCTAATACCACTCCTACAAATGGGAGCATAGAAGACCTGCAAAAACACCCAAAATAACATGCTACAAATAATAAAATCACCAGTCACATACCTGCAAGTTGAATACACACGAAATCCCTAAGCAAAACCACTTTGATTCACAATGAGACTCTCCTTAGGGAAATAGAGTGCAAGACAGAGCGTGAAAGTGCACCTCCGAGAGTGGAGTGCTACACCGGCACGGCAAGAGAAGAGAGAGGAGAGGAGAGAAGAATAATAGGAGAATAACGCAGACACTGGGTGCAAACTCGCCCTGTGCAAGAGTGAGCAGTTTCCTCTTGCATGTATTTATTTATAGATTTCTTGAATTCTCAAAGTGTTTACAAACTGTCCGCCCAAACATAAAGAGACCATAGCTCATAAGAGCACGTTGATAATTGAATGTCCATAGTCTTGCTATCCCTTTGCATAGTCCATAGCTTTTGCCACTTGTCAACTCTAGAAATTACAAATTTATATATTTCCATTACAATCTCTTTTGGCCACTCCCACCCTTTGCATAGCCTCTGTGTGTGTGTGCGTGTGCGTGCGTGCGTGCGTGTGTGTGTGTTTTGTTGCAAGGCAATGGAGGTTAACTCTCTAAAGAGCTTGCAAGGATTTTTCCTACACGTTATAATTACTTCTCTTCTGCTCAATCTATCACCATGCATGGATTGTTCATGCAGCTTCACGAAAATTTTACTTCTTTTCTTCTCTCTTTAGAGGAATGGCTCTTACAATGCTTTAAATTCTTTTCTTCTTCTTCTCTCTATGGAGGGAAAGGCTGAAAGTTGGTAGCAAAATTGCTACATGTCCCCTTAACTTCCCTTGGAATCTGAACGAGTCCCTCTTTGCATGGAGTTTGATTGGATTCTCTTCATGGGTCTCAACTCCATCCTCCTCTAAGCGGTTTGTGCATTCATGTGCCAAATGTCCAACCTTAAACTTATTGGATGCCGAATGTCCACTCCTAACTCCTCTTTTGATGCCCCTTGCTCCTAGCAATATCTACCTTCCTGCACCATGTCTCAACTGCTCCATCTATGCCTTTGTCCTAGTTGTACTTTGTGTTGATCACTTTGTACTGTGCCCAAGGTGACATACGCAATCCCTGATACACTGTAGCAGTGACTCAAAATGCTTATGAGTTTGGTTACAAAAAACGTCCTCAACAAGGTGGAGTGTAGAGCTAAGAGTGATTCATCTCAACGACACAATTCCCTTCAAATCTCAAAAAGTTAGACACCTCACTCCACCAACCATACCAAAATGTCAAGTTAGCTGGCATAGAGTAGATAAATAGCTCTCTCTCTCTCTCTCTCTCTCTCTCTCTCTCTCTCTCTCTCTCTCTCTCTCTCTCTCTCTCTCTCATTTTGCAGCGCACAATTTTTGTCCAAATTGCTCAAAATGTACATCCACATACTCTTCAATTTATGCCAAGTGGACATTATGAGACTTCTCTCTCTCTCTCTCTCTCTCTCTCCCTCTCTCTCTCTCTCCCTCTCTCTCTCTCTCTCTCTCATTGTGTGGCCAAGAAGAAAGGCAATGGGCTGCATCATATCTAGTGGCTTGCACAAGCTGGAGGAGGATAGTTCTTTGTCAGTGAATGCATGGATGAGGTGCTACAATCCAAGCATATTGGATGACAAGTATAGCAAGCAGGTTTTTGGGCTCTTGAGCCCTTGTAAATCGGCAAAGACTGTGTAGAAAGGAAGGAGAAGGTATGTAGGATGTGTCATACTTATCACAAGCTCTCGGAGAAAGACATATTGATAATGCAACCATGCTAACATTGGCAAGAAGTGGAACCTTTAGCAATTTGAGAGTAGGTAATGCGAGGCTCATAAGTTTGACAAAAGGGTATGAATGAAGAAGAAGCAATGCTAATATTGACCTTTAGCAATTTGAGAGTAGGTAATGCGAGGCTCATAAGTTTGACAAAAGGGTATGAATGAAGAAGAAGCAATGATTGAATGTTGTAAAACTATAGAGATGCACAATTTTGAGTTCATCAAGCAAGCAAGATTCCGCCACACCATGCACTCAAAATTGTACAATGAGCCAAGACCCCCCCCCCCCCCCCCCCCCCCCCCCCCCCCTCCCCCAACCCGCAACCATATAACTCTTTCATGGATCATATAAATTCCACGTTTGTGATTCAACAAGAGCTACTAATTTTATGTGGACCACTCCTGGTTGTTCATCTTTAGTAGATCATAGCTTAAGCATGGGGCCACATGCTTTCTACTCTTTAACTATAGAAAGCTTTTAATTTCATTAGATTACAAAATGCTACTAATTTTATGTGGACCACTCCTGGTTGTTCATCTTTAGTAGATCATAGCTTAAGCATGGGGCCACACACTTTCTAATCTTTAACTATAGAAAGATTTTAATTTCATTAGATTACAAAATGTTGTTTATAGCGGTCCTCAATGCAAGCCTCAAGGCTATTTTCCAAATGCACCCAATATTTCTTTTATAGAAATGTATATTATTTAGCTTTGGGTGATGCTAACAGAAACATGGACATCAAGCAAATGCGAGGCTCATAAGTTTGACAAAAGGGTATGAATGAAGAAGAAGCAATGATTGAATGTTGTAAAACTATAGAGATGCACAATTTTGAGTTCATCAAGCAAGCAAGATTCCGCCACACCATGCACTCAAAATTGTACAATGAGCCAAGACCCCCCCCCCCCCCCCCCCCCCCCCCCCTCCCCCAACCCGCAACCATATAACTCTTTCATGGATCATATAAATTCCACGTTTGTGATTCAACAAGAGCTACTAATTTTATGTGGACCACTCCTGGTTGTTCATCTTTAGTAGATCATAGCTTAAGCATGGGGCCACATGCTTTCTACTCTTTAACTATAGAAAGCTTTTAATTTCATTAGATTACAAAATGCTACTAATTTTATGTGGACCACTCCTGGTTGTTCATCTTTAGTAGATCATAGCTTAAGCATGGGGCCACACACTTTCTAATCTTTAACTATAGAAAGATTTTAATTTCATTAGATTACAAAATGTTGTTTATAGCGGTCCTCAATGCAAGCCTCAAGGCTATTTTCCAAATGCACCCAATATTTCTTTTATAGAAATGTATATTATTTAGCTTTGGGTGATGCTAACAGAAACATGGACATCAAGCAAATGCGAGGCTCATAAGTTTGACAAAAGGGTATGAATGAAGAAGAAGCAATGATTGAATGTTGTAAAACTATAGAGATGCACAATTTTGAGTTCATCAAGCAAGCAAGATTCCGCCACACCATGCACTCAAAATTGTACAATGAGCCAAGACCCCCCCCCCCCCCCCCCCCCCCCCTCCCCCAACCCGCAACCATATAACTCTTTCATGGATCATATAAATTCCACGTTTGTGATTCAACAAGAGCTACTAATTTTATGTGGACCACTCCTGGTTGTTCATCTTTAGTAGATCATAGCTTAAGCATGGGGCCACATGCTTTCTACTCTTTAACTATAGAAAGCTTTTAATTTCATTAGATTACAAAATGCTACTAATTTTATGTGGACCACTCCTGGTTGTTCATCTTTAGTAGATCATAGCTTAAGCATGGGGCCACACACTTTCTAATCTTTAACTATAGAAAGATTTTAATTTCATTAGATTACAAAATGTTGTTTATAGCGGTCCTCAATGCAAGCCTCAAGGCTATTTTCCAAATGCACCCAATATTTCTTTTATAGAAATGTATATTATTTAGCTTTGGGTGATGCTAACAGAAACATGGACATCAAGCATTTAGAACCGTTGTCCATGCCTTTGCAGGAAATAATGGATCAACTATCTTCCTTACACAAGTACAAAATGCACTTCTCTTTCCTTGGGTATTTTGTATCAAAGTCGGGAATATTGTTTGTTTGAATTTGTCTAATGTCTTTTGCTACCCCTCTCTTTTAATCCATGAATGTGACTTTGTGCTGCATAAATACTTGCTATAGAAGTCCTTCTTGTGACATTCCCCTTGCAAAATATCATCTCTTCCTCAAATGTTGCGTCTCTTGGAATATGTTTGGCACTGTCTTTTCAAAGTGCGTCCTTTTATTTTTTGGGGACAGAACTCACAAATTGTGAGTGAGATTTGTATTAAAAACCAAAAAAATTACATTGTAAGCCATGCTCACAATGAGCCATGGCATCCAACCTATCACAAGTATCCATTGTCAAAACAAAAGTACCCTTACATCGGCTGATGGAGGGAGCCACCCTGAAGTAGGGAGCACAACTAACATGGGAGCCACCCAAACATAGCATAGACTGTCCTCTAGAGCCAGAACCAGCCTAGGACTTCCACCAAGGAAGATGATTTGCCGCATAAACTACCCTGTCCACCAAGTAACGTCAAAGAAAAAAAGGAAAACCTACCGACCAATCAGATCTGCCCACAAGAAACTCCACGAAAACACAGGCATGGAATCCATCTCATCTACACCAAAACAAACAGGATCAACCGAACACAGAAGAAACCACTGGTTGCCACGAGGTAGGGCAACCCTTCCATGATCGTCCAGAACCCCACCAATAGAGAACTCAGAACCATAGCACCACCAAAGACTTTGGTCTCGAACCGTAACCGCACATTCGAGCTCTACTTCTCAGAAGACCGACCTAGATCCAATGCTCTGCATCCAAGAGCCCTCCTCAGAAGATCGACCCCAAACCCAGGAGCCCTCCTCAGGCAAGCAACCTCTCCCACATACCAACCACACTAGCGACGTCCAACCGCACATGGAGACCATTGTCCCGAGAGGAGGTGGGAGGACCTCTGTCTCTCGACATTCCAAAAAGACCAACTGCATGTGGTTGGGAACCGCTGGCCTCGCCCTATCGCAACATCCCCAATTGCCCCCCAACCCTCGGATTGACCTTCTAGGCTAAGAGAACGCATAGTCTCAACCCGCATCAAACCCTACAACATCCTAGCAGTTTTGTGCCAAAGTGTCTCTTCTCAAAGTGTGTCTCAAGTGCATGCTTTTGGAAGCTCTTCTTCAGGCAATAATGCAAATATCACATAAGGCTAGTGGGAGCAATGAAGATCCATTACTAATAGATTTGTGCAAATTTTGCAGCCAAAGTTTCCTTTCAAATGTAAAGGCATGTGACAAAATGGGAGAAGTTCACATGTACAAAGTGAATTGATTAGCGACTAAAGTAATTTTGAAACTAAATCATACCCAATTCTTCTCTTTTCGTCGTGATGCAAAGTGTGGTATAAGTTTAGAAACACACAAGTTTTGGACATGATTTCTATGTGGAATATTGTCTCTTGGATTGCACTGATTGCAAAAGCTACCCAACAAGGTAGGCCCTCACATATTCCTTGCGAATGTGGAACTTAGCTTCTCTCCAAATGTGATCATCTATGCATGCATCTTGAAGGCGTATGGTAGCATGAAAAAAGTTGACATGGGTTAAAATTTTTATGAAGAGATACATGGATTCATGCTTATTTCTTCTCTCTCTCTCTCTCTCTCTCTCTCTCTCTCCACTTCTTCTTCTTCTTTTTTGCTAGCTTAGTTGGCACCACCACATTCATATCTACATTAAAATCTCAAGAGTGAAGTCCACGAGACTGCAAATCCATGTAGCCACATTGGACCACTCATGTAGGAGCCTACATTGCCACATTGCTTGATCCACGTGGGAGCCTCCTTCTTAGCCATGCCAACTACAAGTCCATGCCAGCCTGCAAGTGGAGACTTGCTAGCTCTACCCTCTCACACAAAGAGAGTGAATTATCTTTTGAAATCAACGTCAAACCTATCAATGACATTATCATACACAAAATTTTAATGGTGGAACTTGTACACTCCACCGACTACCCATGGAAGCTTAAGCGGCACCTGTGACTTCGAAGCTTAAGCAATGAGTCTCTCTCTCTCTCTCTCTCTCTCTCTCTCTCTCTCTCTACAACAATGCATGTGTGAGCTCAAAATGAAGGTCGTCATCTTCTAAGGATGGGGAACCATTAAGGGTGTTTGTTTTGCCTGTATGTAGAAAGGAGGTAGAAAGAGTGTCAGGTTGAAGACGTAGCTATTAGGATGTATGGGTACATGCTACCCCTAGATGCGTGTGCAAAATGGAGAGCCATCATGTTTGCAACTAATGTTGTGGGTGTGGTGCAATTGGTAAATATGTATAGTAAATAATCGGGATTGACGAAGAGCATCAACACAAACAAAGCTGATGTGTGCTATCTCCACCTTCCGTGAGCACGTAGTCGTGGCCAAGCCCATGAACAAGCAAAAGAAAGAGAAGATGGAAGAAACAACAACAGTTGTAGTGAAGAAGAGGGTAGTTGGAAGCACGTTGAGAGGGTGGTTGGAAGATCATATTTGGAAGCCCGTTGAGAGAATCTATCAGGTGTAGAGCACCATTCCTCCATATATTACGCACCTAAGCACACTCTTTCCTTATTCCTTCCGTGAGCATGTAGCCGTGGCCAAGCCCATGAACGAGCAAAAGAAAGAGAAGTTGAAGAAACAACAATAGCTGTAGTGAAGAAGAGGGTAGTTGGAAGCACGTTGAGAGGGTGGTTGGAAGATCATATTTGGAAGCCCGTTGAGAGAATCTATCAGGTGTAGAGCATCATTCCTCCATATATTACGCACCTAAGCACACTCTTTCCTTATTCTTACACACATATAGGGACATGCATATCCATGGCTATTGATGTCTACTCATAGAATATCAATTTCTTAAAGAGTGGCCCTCTCTCTCTCTAAATTGAAATGGTGGCGTTTTTTACCTTCCATTACTGCTCTCATGGGTAGACCTTTGATTTTATCATTTTTTTAATGCTAACCTACTGGATCTGCTTCGTATAAATCATTTCTACCGAATATTCTCATCTATGCCTGCAAGTGCCGCCCTCAGAAATTTCACATATGCCTTCTTGGCTTTGTTGCAACTGCCCTTCCTAGATCGAACCACCATATCCTACTTCCCTTCTCTACAACAAACCCTCCTCTACCTCCTCCCCGAGGCCCCTCTACCTTCTGCCCTTCCCCCCACCTTGAGGCAATTATATTGATGTTGCCCTCTCTCCGAGTTGGGCTTCCCCTTTTTGTGTTTTTGTGAAGGCTACGTTTCTCCAACAGTTAGCAAGCCTGTCGTTCCCCATGTGTAGATTGTCCTGCACGTCACAAGAGGACATAAAGTAGAGCAGAGACTGCTAGAGATGAAGAAGGTGTGAGCATGGGCAAGGATAAACCCGAAACCAGATGAAGACGGGGTTGTGGGTTGGCTTGTTGTCATGCAAAAACGATCTCTCTCTCTTTCTCTCTTTGGTAATGCAATTCCACTAGAACTCGAGGTAGTCCTACTCCCAAAGCTGAGAGCATATTTGAAGATTCTCTCTCTTGTTTTCTTTTCAAAATGTGACACCTACTGCATACGCTTGATTTTATCATTCTTTTTTTTTGGGTTTTTTTGTTTGTTTTGGAGGCCTAAAGAAAGACGGAAGGGCCAATTGTGTGAGGACATGTGCCGCCGTGAAAGTAAAGCTCATAAAATCCCATCCTGGCGTGCCGTCAGTGCCACGTCCGGCCGGTAACTCGATAGTGGCTTGGCGGGCTTGTAAGAGATGGTGGCTGTGGTGTTCGCCAGGCTGGTCTTTGCCTTGCTTGGGCTTCTCACATGTGGGACTGTGATTTTTACTCTCATTACCGATGGCAGCCCCTTTCGTATGGAGCTCTTAACAAGGTACTCTCTCTCTCTCTCTCTCTCTCTCGCGCGCGCGCGCACGCACACACACACACACACACACACACACACACACACACACACACACACACAAAACACGCTGTAACGTCTTTGTGCCTGTTTAAGTGCAGATGGATGGCTGCAACGCTAGTAGATTTTTATGTCAATGTTGTTCCCATTGCGGTACTGCATCTGCTCCTGGGCTTTTCTTTTTAGTCTTCATTTTAAGCTAGGAAGATACTTTTTGATTGAGATTGTTGATGAAGACTCTCAAGAAAGTTGTTACTGCAAAGCCACCATAAAGTAAGCATGCTGGAATGATATTGATCATCCTTGCCAAGCCATGACAAGTGTGAACTCCTCTAGTCAGAGATTACTGTCTATGATACTCTTCAGGAGCAGATGCTGGTAGGCTATTTTGTGTTGGTGGCCATACCGACTGGCACTAAGTAGAATGAAGAAGGAAATGTGGAACCAATACATTAATGACGGTGAAGACTTAGAAAGATCAATGGAACTACATACATTGACTATCTATGACTTCTGTACTGTGACACAACTCGTTAATGAGATGCAAATACAATTTACTTACAATTTCCAACATCCACATTGCGACACAGTTAATGCAATAGTGAGATGGATTGGGAATTATACATGGTAATTAGACCATGTTGAGGTGTCAAAGTGTAGCGGGAGTGAGTGGGGAGCCTTATATAATCTTCCTTGGTTGTCCTTGGGTCAGACTGAGAGGCTGATTATGAGGAAGATATGGAGAGAAGCTAGCGTTATGGAAGCTTAACTTATGAGAGAATGTAAGACAGAGGGGAAACAGACTTGCGAATAACCACCCAACCGTCCTATATATAGGCCTCTGTCCCTCTGGCTCTCAGCTATACATAGACCCCTATACTGCAAGTGTGTCCGGCACTTTGCCAGGGCCGTGTCCTCCTAGTCCTACCCTTGGCATGACATTACTCCCCCCTTGGAGAAGGGTTTTCATTCTCGAAAACAGAAGTGGTAAGATCTTCTCAAGAACACTAATGTTTTCTATAGTGGCACCTCTCAGAGGTCCAGCTGTTCATATGACCAGTACACAGTTTAATAAGAGGTTCAATGAAACCAAGAGAAACATCTTGATTTTCCACATTGTTGTCCTTGTGTAACCGTTGGTGTAACCGACTTAAATGCAACATAGTGTGTAGACTCTATTTGTAACTTACTTGAGTATTGTAAATGAGTTACCATAACTAAGAGGTGTTTAAGTGAATGACCAGGAGTCAAGACTTTCTGAAGTTACTGAAACCTTTGGGAGTATCTCTTCTCAACTTTCCATACAAGTGATTTGCTAACATAACTCATCAGCTTGTATTAAGTCCTTGACTTGCTGTCATTTCTATCAGTAGACAACCCCACCAGAACTGATGATCAAGGTTGAAAACTTGACATAAACATGCAGGGACTAAACCTACTCGCAACATGCTTTGCATCACGATAAACAAACTCCAAACCAAAAAGATAATCTTTCCATTTGGGTTGCTTCTTGCTAACGTATGCTCATAGCATATCCCTTAGCACTAGATTAATACTTACTAGTAGCCCATCTGTCTTTGGAAGAGTGGCAGGACTGTGGTGAGTTGTGTCTCCCCAACCATTTACAGACAGTCTTCCAAAAATGATTGTTGAACGTGGGTCACAGTGACTCATAACCAACTTGGTTAACTTTAGAGATTGTAAGGAACTGAACAAACTTCACCAAGTCCAATCAACTTATCTATAAGCACCCATACCGAGCCATCAACTCGTATGGTGGTTGGTAGATCCACAGTAAATCTCATAGAGATACTGTACCTGTGGTGCAAAATACTTCGTAAGCTATCAACTTCATGAATTTGCATGCTTCTCCAAGTAAGCCTTTGCTAAACACTAGGGCCCATAACACCTAGTGTGCATGCCTTTAGCAAAAACGTACTCGAACACCTACATTTTCATGATTTTAATTGCCAATGTGTATGGTGAATGTTATTCTTATAGCACTTCGATAAGAGGAGGAAAAACAATGGGTAAATAGCCCATTGTAATCACTTGAAAGCCTTGCTAAACCGTTGGACCATAGTAGACTCTGAAAAATAATCACATCTAGGTACCAACCATGAAACATTTTCATTTTAATAGAGCATAGCCTTGCTATAAGTGTCAATAACCATCCGTCAATATTGTTTACAATACTTATAACCTCAACAAGTCTGTACTTAGTACCTAACAATTTCTGGCCACTAAAATTGTTCTTGATACTGTGTGCTCAAAATGGTGAAACAAACGGATGTGACCAGCATCTAGGGACTCTGTTGCGACACATCATTAGGAAAAAGGCACCAATGTCAGTCCAAAGACCCATATTCTCCACGTGGAATATGTTCCAAAAAACGATGTTAGGAAAGTGACATCTAGCAAGTACGAGATGTACTTGTGTGTGGAGGTAATTGCAAACACTCAGCGACGTGAGCGAGAGGAACTCTCATACACCTTGCTCCACACTAGCTAAACCGAACTCCATGAGTTCCTAAACCATGTTGCACACCGTGTGACTAACAACATGTGCCAAACAAACCCTACCATGTAGGTCTGTAACTGTTGCAATAGGGAACGAAACTGTGACGGCATCCTAATGAATAGTGAAGAGAGAAAGTGACGGGTTGCCAAAGTGGTACCTGAAACATTACTTTCCCAAAATGCAATGCTCTTATATGACCTTGTCATGTGGCTGAGGAGCAAATTGGATGAAAGCCTTCAAGCTTATGCATCCCTCTTGCAAAACGTAAGCAAACTTATGCGGAAATAAAAGTGAACCAAAAACATATACTTACGATGAGGTGAAAAATATCTTATACTTACCTGAAGGTCAAGTGCATATTTCACCCTGTAAGGATACATTATCCAAATTCTTTTGACTTGCTAATCACTAAAAATAGAGATTATTGAAGATAAAGAAATTTAAACTGTTAACCTTGGGTGTTACCTTGGCAATCCGAACCCCTTGGTATATCTTGCCAGTCCAACGCCCTTGGTGAGAGTCTGAAAAGGACTTTTTGACTACCCCTTGGCAAGTTGGTAGATAAAGAATATCTTTGCCTGAAAAGAAAAGTGGAAAGGTTTCCAAAATTGACCATCAACACTTATTGAATGATGTAGTAATCACAAGCTGGGTCCTAGTACCTACCCCAAAAATGGTGCTTCTACAAACACTCCCAATGCTATAGAGGAAGTCGGGGATCCGCTCAAGTGGGACTCCTAGTTCTTGTGGACAGCTGTGCTATCTGAAAAAGCTTGCTGTATTTATACATGATGGTAGAGATAAGCCTCTAGGAGGTTAAGATCATAAAAAACTCAACTCGATCTTCGCACAAAAAAACATGTAGTGCTAAAGTGACACCCAAAATATCATTAATGGTAAGACTCTTGCTTGTCCATTAATGTCTATGGATACTCCACTGGTAGATCTGTTTGATCTTGAGAACAATCACTCATGGATTGAAAACAGTTGGCTCGTAGCCCGTTGAAAACAGATGGCTCTTAGTCTTTACGCCAGTTTTAAATTAGCATTCAATGTACTGACCATTGATGACTATTTTTTGTGGTGTCATTGTCTCTTTCCTGCTGAGAGTCAGAGCACCCTGGCTCATGACTACGCACAACCAAAACATGTATCAAAAGCCTAATTAGAAGACTTTCATTCATAGTTTCCCGGAACGCGGAACGGGAACGGTGACGGGATCCCCCGCGGAACGGGAACGGGATCCCCCGTCGTTCGGAACGGGAACGGCGCGGAACGAGAGGTATAAAAACACCCAAATAATGCTTTTTTTTTTTTTTTTTTTGAGAAATAGATCCTTCTATCAGTTAATGAACCTGCCCGTAGGGCTACAACCACCTCTTCGAGAGAGGGCTACAACAACCATGATGGGGAGACTCTCCCAATGAAAAAACACCATATATACAATGAGGCTAAATCAAGAAATGGGAGGAGGGAAAAGCCACACAGGCGGACGATAGTGCCATCTGAGTACACCTTGGACCATGGTGAAGAAAGGCCCAGGATGCCAGAGTCGAAGGAATGCCTCTCTGCGCTCCCGCATGCGGTCAGAGCTGCCCTGGAGTCTCTTGAGCTGTCCTCTGAGAGTGTGGATCAGCTCTAGCCAAAGATCGCGAACAGTCTCTGCTGGTGGTACCGTACAGGGCGAGCCTCAAAGATGCGGAAGGAGCGGGCCCGCCAGATGAACCAGAGTGTCAGGCCACCGATGAGCTCCAGCACTCCTCTCTCTCACTGCACCACTCCTGTGGAGTAAGCTCTATGGCAAGCTGGAGTGTAGGTCGCCCTCCCTGCATCACTATCATCCTGCTGGTGGAAGATAGCTCAAACTGAAGTGCCGGGCCCGTGAGAGTGGACCAAGCAGCTGCCCCCCAAGTGTAGTGCCGAGCCGTGGAAAGAGCAGGCATCAACCGAAGAACACGAAGCCACGCCTGCTGTGCCAAAGGATAGTCGCAAAGATAGTGACACTGACTCTCCACAAGATGGTCACAAGATGCACATGTGATCGAGAGACCACTATGCACAAGCGAGTTCCCAACTGTTGTAGCTCAGCCACTGAAACAAAGTGACTCGCCTCGGTTGTCTGGAGCCCACAACCTCTCCCAAAAAGCTGCCAAGAACTTAGCTGTGAGATCCTTCTCCTGCCAATGAGGTGTTGCAGCAGGGCGAGCCTCTCTGTGTGCTGCCAGTATGCGACGTCCCAGCCGAACAGTGTACTGAAAGAAAGGGACACCTGGGTGGTCTGCAGAAGAGAAAGGGTCCCTCCAATCTCCGGGATCCCACTGTACTCGTGCCAGTGGACAACACTCTGAAGCCCACAGTCTCCAATGTCCAGACTCAAGAGCTGCTGGGTTAGGATCGATGACACAAGTCCTCCCACAGATGCCCACCACTCGGATCCTTTGAAAACAGCACTCTGCCACCTGCGGGGCCTCTACTGCAACTCTTTGTAAGCGTCCCACTCTGTAACTCGAAAAACAGGGAGGGAACAATCTCTGAGCAAGCCCCAACTGAGATGAGAACCTCCAGTCGCATGAAGGCTCCCATCCACCCCTCTCATACCCTGTAGCTGAAAGCCCTGCAGCTCCTCTGACAAGCCTGAAAACTGTAACCAGTCACCTAAAGAGCGTGCTGGACCCGCTGCCATGGGACCCCAGGAAACATGAGGCCGACTACCAACCAAGTGGCCTCTCCGAGTGCTAACCATGGGGTTCCAAACAAGGGGCTGTCGCAGACGCTCCTCCGTGCAAGTAGGCTGCCGCTGCTCCAAGCCTCGTCGCAAATGCTCCCAAGATCGAAGCAAACTCATAGCGAAGCGATCCTCCAGTCTCCTGCTCAAACCAACTCTGCGCATCTCTGTGAAGATCCATTTGGTCGAAGGTCGCCAGGGGCCTCCTGCCTGAGGCACCTGCACGAAGCCGCTGCAGCAAGAACTCCTTCCAGGGCTCCTCTCTTGGAAGAAGTCCTTTGACGATGAACTTCCCAAGAAGAGCTCTGCTCTGTTGTGATGGGTCTATGATCCCAAGCCCTCCCTGTGAACAAGGAAGAGTGATGACTTGCCAAGCCACTTTGGCCCGGGCTATCTGAGTGTCATGCCCTGATCAAAGGAAGTTCCTGATTAGCCTCTCTACCTGGCTGATACAAGAACTCGAGAAGATCCAGCAAGAAGTGATGTACCACATAGTAGCCAACAACTCCTGGTTGGCCACTACAACTCTGCCAGCCAAAGAAAGTTGTGCGGAGCTCCAATGTAGCAACTTCCTCTTGATAGACAGGAGGAGGGGAGAAATCTGCTGCTCGGGAGACAAGTCCAAACCAACCTAACAGCCCAAGTACCGTACTGCAGTCCCTAGGGGAGTCCACTTGAAAGAGGTTGAAACCCTCACCTGGCATCCAATCGGGCATAGGAGCACTACCAACCAAGAAAGCAACTGTCTTGCTCCAGTTGATCAGTGCGCCAGATGCACAACAGAAGGTCTCTAGAGCCTGCTCACACCTGTGAAGGTTGGCCTCCTGGCCATCCAAGTACAAGGCTGAGTCGTCAGCAAACTCAACGTCCAGTAGCTCATCTCCCCGAATAGGGAGTGCTAAGCCCCGTAAACCAACCTGCTGCGACACCAAAAACTTGCTCATTGCCTCAGCATAGAACAAAAAGAGGAAGGGGGCAAGAGGGCAGCCCTGTCTGACCGAACATGTGAGCATGAAACGATCACCTCCTGACAAAAGTACCTGATTGTGTGCCCGTCTGTACAAAGTGGACACCCCTCTGGTCCAAGCATCTGAGAAGCCCATCCTGAGTAGAGTGTCCTCCAGAAAGTCCCAGTCAACTCTGTCGTAGGCCTTCTCAAAGTCGAGAAGAAGAATCACCAGATCCTCACCACGTAGCCACGCTAGGGCAGAAGCCTCCCAAAAAGTAAAGATGTTGTCAAGGATACTACGCTCCTTGACAAAACCTGTCTTAAGTCCCATGTATAAGGCTCTCTAGAAATGGCTCGATGCTCAAACTCAGAGCCTTGGCAAGAATTTTGTAGGCTGAGTTGAGGATGGTGATGGGGCGCCACTGTCGAATCTCATCCAAGGAGCCACCCTCCTTGGGAATGAGGTAGATCAGACCCTCACTCATGCTGTCAGGCATCTCTCCTATGTGCAAGATGTACTGAAAAGCACTACAGAGATCTGGACCAAGCAAGTCCCAGTACTCCAAGAAAAAACTGGGAGTCAAGCCATCCTCACCTGGACAGCTACCACGGGAGAGTGCACTAAGAGCCGTGTGCAACTCCTCAAGCTGAAGTGGGAGCTCAAGCCTCTGACGCATCTCCTCAGTCACAAGGCAAGGCATCTGTGCCCACACCTGCGCCCTGCATGCATCCTGCCGCTCTGACTGAGGCTCTGCTGACAGTAACTCACTGTAAAATTCAATAGCAACTGCACGCATGTCCTCTGGCTCAGAAGCAACTGACCCGTCAGGCCTTCTCATCTGACTGACCTTGGCATGCGTATGCCGAGGTCCCACTGCCTCGAAGAAAGCACCAGTCACTCTGTCACCCACCTGCGTCCATTGAGATGCCTATCGATGGAAAGCAAACTCATGGCGCCACTCCTCTGTGCTAACAAGCTCCTGCCGAGCCTGCTGTAACTGCTCCTCCAACCAAGGACTGTTTGGATGTTGCTCCTGCATCCTCTGCAAGGAAGCAACCCCCCGTCTGAGACTGCTCCTCCTCTCTCGCTGCAGCCAGGCGAGCCAAAGAGTCCTGGAGAAAGAAACGACTAAGCTGAGCTAGTACTGAGGCCATTCTGTCAGTAGGAGAATCTTGCCTGTCCAAGCTCTTTGTCCAAAGAGCCTCTACTCGCTCTCTGAGTGCAGAGTCCAGCAAGACCCTCTCAGCGATGCGAAGCATCGTGCTCCCCCTTCTCTGCCTATCTTCCACTCTGAGGATCACTGGTGCATGGTCCGAGAAGGAAGTCCCTGCGAGAATGCCGACTGTCCACCCAAGTCACAGAAATGGTCACTAGTGTAGAAGCGATCTATCCGCGATAGATTCACTCCTCCCACTCTGCGGTCCGAATGAGAGAAGGCCAGGCTGTCTGAGGGCCTCACAAAGCTAGAGTGTTGCCATACATCCGAAACCCTCAGTCATACAAAACCTCTCCCAAGCTTCCAACTCAACTCGATGCACAGTAGCATGGCTACCACCAATCCTGTTAGAAGGGTCCTCCAACATGTTGAAGTCACCCCCTATGCACCACTGCTCTGCTGCGTGCATAGCGATCCACTGAGCCCCGCTTGGCACAAAAATCCCTCTGCCCACAATGGCCTGCTGCAAAGAATCCGCAATAGTCATACATACCCCACCCTGGATGCCTCCAGGTCCAAAAGCAGCTGACCAAAAAGTATCATATTGTCCACGCAAGAGCTGACCACATCGTCTAATGTGGCTCTCACACAGATGGTGCTCCTGTAGCATAAGGAGATCAATCTGTCCTCCCACAAGGCAACGTTGAAGCTCCTGAAACTAGTTGGTCCCTTTGACGTTGAAACTGGGGCCCACCTAATCCCTGCATGTTCCATGAGACGATCCTCATGGGGATCGAGAGAGAATAGATGCTGCCGCAGCAGCTAAACGTGCTATCTTCGAGGCTGGCTTGGATGGGGAGTAATCCGCATCCAAGCGTCCTCTAGATAGACGTGATTGCAAAGACTGCCTGGCCCAAGCCCAAGTAGACCAAGCCGTGCGTAAAATAACCTCCTGTGTCCAGGAGTCCTCATGAATGTGTACATAGCATGGCAATCACTGTGTATCAGCAAAGAAGTGAACCACAATGTGTCTACATCCTGTTGCATCTGGAGGAGTCACAGCAAACTTGGCCAATTGCCACAGAGGCTGAAGCATGTCTGTAACTCCTAGGTCCCCCATGTGGTAAGAGAATGCTAGGACGTGTGTCTGGAGCCACTTCAACACTGAGTTGAGAGTCCACTCAGTCTGGTCCCTTCCGCAAAGGGGAAAAGAGAAGCCAACCGCCGAGTCCAAGGCCTCTATCCCCCTAGCTGCAAGGAACAGAACATGAACCCTAAATGAGGCTGCCTCAAGGTCTGGTGAGGAGTCACCGAGAAAGCGTGTAAAGTCGTAGGCAAAGAAGTCCCATCGACGCTGAATGTCAAAGCTCGTCAGACCACGAGGGACTGCTGCAAAGGGAGACGTCTGTACCTGTAGAGGGGGTCGCAAGAAAGGCTGTCCCTCTCTCGCCAAGCGACTCGTGGCAAAGGCGCAGCCAAGGATGGCCGCGCCCCCTGGGTTGACTGTGGAACTGGAGTGGGAGGGGGGGTTGTAGGAGCAGGGGGAGGAGAGGGGCGAGGAGGAGAGGTGATGGGAGCAGGAGGCGGGGGGGGGGGGGGGGGGGGGCCTGTCGATGGTGAAACTGAGGTGGAGGTTGGAGCAGGGTCCTCGTCCTTCTCAAGAGGACTGAATCGGTTTCCCGTGGGAACCAACTGCTGCTGGGCAGGCGCCTGAGGACCACCTTGAGTGCCAGGCTGTCGCTGTGGCCCCTGCCGTCGTTGACCATGAACCTGTTGCCATCCCTCCGAGGGTGGCTCTGCCCGTGTGCTGTGTCTCTGCCTGCGGTTGCTGGCAAGCCCTTGCAGGCTGGGGCTAGGTCTGTGGTGTAGGTCGGGGCCTCCTCCGTGGATAAGCCTTTGCAAGATGGCCCATCTGTCGACAAGTGAAGCACTGATTCAGGAGGCCCGAATACTCCACGCTCTGTCTAAACCAACCCCCAGTCACCCGAGGAAGTAGGATGACCTTCGGGAGAGTGTGAGTGCCCCTAACTAGAACGCAAACTGAGGGAATGCCAGCCGCCTTGGCAGCTAGTGAGGCTGCCGTGCGAGGTGTCTCCAGGACAGTCCCTATCGCTGAGCCTATCCTGGACAAAAGTGGTGGGTACTCCCTCCGCATACCAGGAAAGAAAACGGAGATGGGAATGTCTGCCTTCTCTACCAGAACATCTGAAGCAGGGTCAAAACCATGTCTCCACTGTCGAAAGTTGGCTTGAACTGCTCGGATGGTCAAGGGGCTCATGGCGATGACCTTGGACGCCATCTCGGAGGTCTCAAACTGGATCTGATAGTAGCCTCGTCCGAGGATCTGAACGTCCAAGATCTTGCCCACCTCTGCGAGAAGGTGGGCCTGGAGAAGATCACGCAGCCCTCCTCTGCTGGGTCTGGTGCCGAGAATCTTCCAGATGACCGAGGTCGCCTGGAGGCGCTCCACCTTTGCTTCGAGGCTCGCTTGCTCTGTCGGTGAAAGGGCAAGTCGGATGGTGGGCTCAGCTGGGTCGGGTGAGAGTTACTTCTGAGGAGTCCCTCTGGGGTGGAGCATGAGCCTTGATGTGTGTCTGCTGCTGTGGTGGTAAGGGGGGATGCGTGAAGACAAACACTTGCGAAACCCGGCGAGTAGCGTCCCAGCGAGAACACCATTGCAGCGTTGAACAGAGCGAGGCCTTGTGTGAAGGGGGGGGGGGGGGGGGCTAAAGGTGCGCAAAGGGGGGGAGAGCGGCGAAGGCGGGCTGCGGAGGGCGGGTTGAGGGGGCTGCGGGTTGAGGGAAGGCGGACAAGGTAGAGCGGGGGCGGGCAGGGGTAGAGGCAGCGGCGGGCTGGGGGGGGGGGGGGGGGGGGGGGGGGGGGGTTGCGGGTTGAGGCAGCGGGAGTGGCGGAGGGGGGGGGGCTGGCGTGAGTGGGCAGCGGGAGGGGCAGAGGGGGGTGGGCTGGCGCGAGTGGGCAAGGGGGGTTGGCGAGACTACGCAGTGCAAGGCAGGGGCGGTGAGTAGCGAAGCAAGGGGGGGGGGGAGGCAGGGTGGCCAGCGAACAGCAGCAGCGAGCGCGTGAGGCCTCCCCAGTAGGAGGAGTTTCCCCCTTTGTTATGAGAGTGTTTTCAAATAATGCAATTTTAAGCTCTGTGTGATTGAATAATAGTAGTGTCAGAGTCCTTTGACTCTAATACTCATTGATTTGAAGACCGTTCAAGGTTACTATGGCCAACGTGTGTTGTATAGACTTGAGAGCTTGAGGGGGAGGGACGCGCAGAGAGAGAGAGAGAGAGAGAGAGAGAGAGAGAGAGAGAGAGAGAG
The DNA here is from genome assembly GCF_014529385.1 of Adiantum capillus-veneris. Classification (NCBI taxonomy): domain Eukaryota; kingdom Viridiplantae; phylum Streptophyta; class Polypodiopsida; order Polypodiales; family Pteridaceae; genus Adiantum; species Adiantum capillus-veneris. Next base: position 59,836,774 of record NC_140940.1, on the reverse strand, counting down.
AGAGAGAGAGAGAGAGAGAGGGAGACTTGACTCTCGAGAGAGCTTGAGAGAGAGGGGGTGTAAGGTGTAGCGGAATGAATGTTGTATTTTCTCAAGATTAGTGATCTATATTTGCTCATCTGCCCAATTGTGCTAACTTGGGTTTGCTTATATATTAACTTACCCAATTTGCCCTACTTAGTTCCCAACAAAAGTCACTTAATAAATAAGTGAAAAATGTCAAAAATAGGGAAAATAGGATAAAGTCACTGGAAAAATCCCCAAATTGACTCTGATGGAAATGTTTATGCTTATGCAGTGTGTGCAATCAGAGGATACGCATCTATACCAAGTGACTGGGCATGCACGGTCTACGAATAGACTCATAAAAGTGCCAGATCACTTCTAATCTAGACCGACTTGACTGACGGGAACCCTGCTATGGTGTAGCTTGTCCATGGACACATAGGGTTGGATGTGTAACGTGACATCCCCTCCTTTTTAAAGTGAGGTACTGTTACCGAGCTGCATGGCTTCCTTGTAATCTACCAACAACTCTGGATAATCCTTGAAGAAGTCTTCGTCTACCCACACTGCTTCATGGATTCCTCGATCTTTGAACTTCAAAAAGTATTTTCGTACTTGTTTCTTCGAACCATGGCGAAACTGATGCAACAAGACTTGCTCCGGCTCCATGACTTCAGCTTCATCGATGATCTCCTGTTCTTCTTCTTCCGAAACGTCCTTTGGAGGTGTTCCTTGAAACACTTTCAACCAAGAAACATGAAAAACGTTGTGCATTGACCATGAGTTAGGCAACTGCAATTTCATTGAAACCTCATTAATCTTTTTGATGACTGGAAATGGACCATACATACGAAAAGACAACTTAGGACATTTCTTTTCAACTTGCTTAAGACGTTGTTTCATGATTCTTAGATATACCCAATCTCCTTCCTTGATCGAGACCTCCTGACGATGCTTGTTAGCCTGTCGAGAATAAGATTCCTGAGCCTTGCTTAGCCGAAGCTTCACACTCTCAGAAATCTCATCCAATGACTGACTCTCAGCATTGGCATCAGGCATTTGATTGACCGATCTAGTCAAAAGTGACTGGAACGGATGGCCAAAAGCTGCCTCATACGGAGTTTGACCAATAGCAGAAGAAAAGGAATCATTTAGAATAGCCTGAACCAATGGGAGATAGAGCTCCCATTGAGACTGCTGATCATGAACATAAGATTTTAACACATCAAAAGCCAATTGATTATAAATTTCTATTTGACCATCTGACTGTGGATGAAAAGCCGATGAAAAATTCAACGTTGTGCCAAAATTTTCAAAGAGTGCGTGCCAAAAGTTGGACGTGAACTTAACATCCCTATCTGAAACAATGGACTTTGGCAAACCACAGAGGGGGTACCAATGCTTGATGAACAATCGTGCTACATCTTGTGCAGTAATTGTGGCTTTACAAGGAATCAACATGCAAAATTTGCTGAAACGATCAACAATTGTTAAACATTGAGTGTTCCTTGAATGCAAACTTGGTGGTTCTTTGCACTGTAAAATGCTCGATTGCGAAAGAAGTCTTTGCTATTGATTGCACAAATCTCTACAATGGTCTTGCCGACGATGATGGCGACGACCAGACGGGCTGAAAACTGAAAACGCTAGGGGCTGAAATCTGCAAATCTTGTATCTGCTGAATTGTGACTCAATGTCGGTGACGACGATGCGACGACGACGCCTGAAAATGCAGATGCTGAAATCTGCGAATAGAGGGCTGAATCTGCAAACGTTGGTTGATCTGACCGTGTGGCGAGGATCTGTTGTGGGAAGGTGAGATCTGTGAGGTTTGGGGGCTGCGGTATGGAGTCGGACTGCTGAAAATGCCAAACGTTGATGCTAATGGGTGTTCTGTCGCGGAGAATCTGCAAAACGCTAAGGGATTCGCAAGTTGCAAAAACGCTAGGGCTGTTGCTGCAAAAACGCTAGACAATCTGCTGTGAAGTGCTAATGCCAGGCTGATCTGCTGTCTGCAAAACGCCAAGGCTGATCTGATGAAAAACGCTAGGCTGGTCTTTGGTGGCTGAAAACGCTAGGTTGCTTGCCGGGGGGTCTTGCTGAGAAGGTGCACTGTCGAACACTTAGTCCCTGCTGCCTCTTCTGCTAGAAAGTGCTAGCGCTAGCTTTTCCTTAGTCATTTTGCCCTACCCAGTTTCCCAACAAAGTCACTTATTAAATAAGTGAAAAATGGCTAAAATAGGGAAAATAGGTTCTGTGCACTGTAAAATGCTCCTGATGGATTTGGATGATCATGCTGTGTGCAACCAGAGGATATGCATCTACTCTTAAGTGCCTGGACATGCACGGTCTTCGAACAGACGCACAAAAGTGCTAGAACACTTCCTAAGCTAAGCTGACTGAACTGAACCCTAGACATAAAGTAGCTTGTCCTTCGTACACATAGGGTTAGATGTGCACGTGACATTTCTAGACACCGAGGAAGCTTAAATTGCTCATGAATGTGAAAAAGAGCGAGTTTTTCTTGCTTGAGATACATCTCTTGGGACACATCATCTCAATAGAAAGGGTACAGATGGATCTGGCCAAAAGTGACACTATCCGCAATTGGACCGCCGACTTGAAGAATGTTGAACAATGTTCATAAAGTTAGAAGCTTTTTGGGCTTGTGTTCTTACTACCTCAGGTTCATTCGGAAGTTTGCAGAGGTAGCTTCCCCTTTGCGCTTTTTGAATCAGAAAGGAGTCCCTTTCTCGTGGGGACTGACAGAGGTGACTGCCTTTCAGACACTTAAGGAAAAACTGACTTCTGGACCAGTGTTGGCTTTATCAGACTTGCAAAAGCCATTTGAAGTATATTGTGATGCTTGTGGTCGTAGTCTGAGAGCGGTCTTAATGCAAGAAGGCCATGTGATTGCCTATGAAAGCCGATTGTTTTCAAGGCCGAAATTAACAGCACAGAGTTTTGAGAAAGAGCTATTGGCAGTGACCCATGCTCTTGCTCAGTGGCGACATTACCTACTCGGAGCCGATTTCACGGTCTTTACCGATCATCAGAGTTTACGCTACTTCTTGTCATAGAAGCAACGTTTGGTAAAGCAGATGCGGTGGACTAACATCTTGTCACGATTTCACTTCCAGATTGTCCATGTGCAAGGACAAAAAAACTTGTTGGCAAATGCATTGTCTCGGAAGCCCCTAGTCTTGGCTATTTCCGCAATTCATCATAGAAGCTTCGAGGATATGGTTGATTATACGCCATCGATCCGAATTTTTTCCGATATATTCACTCGAATACAGAATGGGGAGGTAGTAGCAGGATATTTCATTTGGGATGGCTACTTGATGAAGAAAACGATGTGTGTCACACAGCCGCCATGAGGGAAAAGGTTTTGACTGAGTGCCATTCATTGTCCACCTTTTACGGGTCACCGCGACATCGACACCACTTTGGAAGGTGTGGAGCGTTATTTTCTTTTGGCTGAGACTCAAGAAGGATGTGGACGACTTTGTTCGTAGTTGTTTAGTATGCCAGAAGGTCAAGTTTGATAGGCATAAGGCACATCGATTACTACAGCCTTTACCCATTCCCACCCGCCCCTGGGAAAGTATTGCAATGGATTTCATCTTTGATCTCCCGGGGCATGATGGCCTTTGGACGGTCATCAACAGATTCAGTAAGCAGGCTCACTGCTCTGCAGTAAAGAAGACAGTTAAGCCCGATCCTTTGGCAAAATTGTTCGAATATATGGCATGTTTGAGTCCATTGTTTCGAACAAAGATCCCCGGTCTACTAGTTGTTTTGGACGGCAATCTGGGAGAACATTGGCACGTGGTTGCAGTTCTCGTCCTCGTTCTACCGGCAGACAGATGGGCAATTTGAAGTAGCCAATTCAATGGCTTTGAATTTGTTGAAGTCTTCTTCTTCGGATCAGAAGACTAAATGGGAAAAGTATTTGCCCGTGGTGGAGTTTGCCTACACCGACACACAAGGAAGGTGCCATTTGAAGTGTTCGAGGGTGCTAAGAAGCTTCTTCAATTTCTAAGCACCTAAGACAAGATTCTTTTGAAGAAGATTTTTGAAACAAAGTCTAGAAGGCATGGAAGGCCATCTAGCCGTTTAAAGGAGGAGAGATCCTCCTCTTTTGACAATGACCAGCTCAACAAGAAAACTAAGGAGTTCAAGGAAGGGAGTCAGGCCACAACACCCATCACGCCCTTGAGTTTGTACAACAGTTTGGCGTCACCTTCTCTGGAGAGCAGTTCTCAGAACATTCCAGGGAGCGAAAAGCAGCATCTTACTCTGTTGTTGTGCAAAGAAACACATGCGACGTGGTTTTTTTTTTCACGTCAACTTGGATATTAGATGAATATGCAAGAGAACATTCCAGGGAGCGAAAAGCGGCATCTTACTCTGTTGTTGCGCAAAGAAACACATGCGACGTGGTTTTTTTTTTAACGTCAACGTGGATATTAGATGAATATGCAAGAGATGTCATCACGCCTTGGCATCACTTGAAAATGATTGAGAAAGATACATTGGATGCCTACTGCCAGAGGTTTTGTGATACTTGTGGAAGATTCTTTTGAAAGATCAGATTGAGCGGTTTTGCTATGATTTGCTAAAGAGATTCAAGACTATGGTTTAAACCAAAAGTCTGACTCCATTCAGAGACTTATGGGACATGACTAAGCAACGATTTGGAATTCATGCCGGCTCATTGACTTTTGCGACGGGCAGGATCACTTCAAAAAGGCAAGAGTCTGCCAGTGACGAGAATGAATCAAGGGAACCAGATGATAGCTCATCACAGGATTTTGGAGAATCAGAGGTTTCGATGAACTAAGGAAACTAGATGCAAGTTCATCAAAGGATTCCAGAGAAAGAGGAATCAGATGATAGTGCGTCTTAGGGTTTCAATGATTGCCTCTAACGTGCCAATGGACAGGGGAAGCGAAAGACGCTACCCGAGGTCCTAGGGCACAAGGAAAGAAAGGAAAAAGGGAACCAATTGATAGATCATAACATTCCCAGACTCAGGATAGGATTTTTGAAGCCGACCAGTATACGAGGGACTTGGACACTGCTTTTGCCAAGGTCCGGGAGGCTTTACAGAAATTTCAAGAACGAGACATCGTCACAATTTGAAATCAAAGGAAGACGATTGGGTGCTCTTACGTTTTGAAAAGGCACGCCTAAGAAAACGAAAGGGAAAGGAGCGGCTTTTTTTCCCCCAAAGCTTAGGCATGATGAGCAACTCGAAGTGGAGGAAAGCGAGGAGATACTCGTTCCAGAACAGATTTTGGCACACAAGGAAAGAAAGATGAAAGGTAAAGTGATTTGGCGGTTCTTGGTTAAATTCAAGAACTATCCCGCATTGGATGCGAATTGGATGGAGGAGGAGGACCTAGTAGACACACCTCAGATTTTGGAACTTTACCTTGAAGCATTCAGGTTTAGCACAGTCTACTCTGATTGAACCCCGAATTCAGCAAGGGTGAATCTAGTGCAGCGGGTTTGCACAAGAGGAGAGTCACTCAGCTCCTTTGTCAATGGATTACCCCGATTTCGAATAAAGTCACTGATGTCCCCTTTGGGTTTGAGGGATACTAATGGGTTGACCAGTATTCTGCTGTATGACTTTATGACACGGAATTCCCGAAAAAGAATATGATTGATTTGTACTTGACTTGTTTGAGTGCAGGAACTGAAAGACAAAATGATTGTAGCATTTCGGTCTCATAAATCTCTATAGACATGATCGCAATAAGGATTCGTTAATCTCGGATCAGTGAGGTCCGGAATGGATCTAGATGCGATTACTCAATACGTTGCCGATGGTCATGGTCTGAGATTTGGAATGAATTTTTGTGTGATTTGTCATGTGATGTCCTGTGATGTCGAGTGATGTCCTGTGATGTGACTGTCGATTTGTATAAGTGCTAGATGTGTCGTGTCTAGTGCATCGGTACTAACAGTTAGTGTCTACTAAGACAGTTGATGGCCTCTATCTGTTTTGCAGATGTAATCGAGAGCAATTACAATTCTTTCAAGAGGGGGGTATGTCACAAACTATTGACGTGGCAGTGCCCGGACACACATACACAGCACGGACGTGATGATGTGGCTGTCAGTATGGATTCCTGCAATGTACGCTGATTGGCTGACGTGGAAGCTGTACGGAATCCTGTAATTTACGTTGGCTTGCTGACGTGGCAGAACGTACGGATTTCTGTAGTCTACGTTGACTCGCTGACGTGGCAGAGCGTACGGATTTCGTAGATTACGTTGATTGCTTTTTGTTGGCACATTTTAGACCAGCTGTTTTTGGGGACAATTTGCTTTTGATTTTAATGCTTTTGGGGCTCTGCTTTTAGCAACCCTTGTAATGTTTATAAGAACCCAAGGGGGGCTCACTCTGCAAAGCATCTGGACACAGAGTCTGAGAGCGAGCACCCACTGGCAGTGGTTCTTTGCTCAAAGATTTAATATAAAAAGAAATACCGAAAGGGGCACCAGTCTCTGGGGCCAATACCTCTGGGCACGGAACTCTACCGAGCCGTGTCGACTCTCTCTCCCTCTATTAAAGTTAAGTGATTATGAAGTTTCTGTTTGTGTGTTGCTATTGATTTCTCGCTTGGAGTGTTCAAGCGGGTTACAGTCGGAGAGACGGAGAGAGAGAGAGAGAGAGAGAGAGAGAGAGAGAGAGAGAGAGAGAGAGAGAGAGAGAGAGAGAGAGAGAGAGAGAGAGAGAGAGAGAGAGAGAGTGTCACGTCCGTGGACAAGCTTCTTCAATAACAAGGGTTCCGTCAGTCCAGTCAGTCTAGATTAGAAGTGATCTGGCTCTTTTGTGAGTCTGTTCGCAGACCGTGCATGCCCAGGCACTTAGTGTAGATGCATATCCTCTGGTTGCACACAACATGATCATAAGCATTCCCATCATAATCCATCAGAATCCTTCAGGGGAATTTTCCAGTTCATTTAGCCTATTTTCCCTTTTTTTGACATTTATTATTTTTAAGTGACTTTTGTTGGAAAGTAGGTAGGGCAAATTGAGTAAGTTTGTATATAAGCAAACCTAGACTAGCACTACTTGGCAGAAGAGGCAGCAGGAGCCCAAGCTCAACACGCAACTTCTCAGCAAGAACCTGGTGGCGATTTCCCTCCAAGCAGAAGATCCCCTAGCCTAGCGTTTTTCATCAACCTCAGCCCCTTGGTGTTTTCATCAAGGCTCCATAGCAAGGACAGTCCCAGACCTAGCATTTTTGATCCAAGCCAGCATCGCCAAGCATCTGCAGCCCTAGCGTTTTTCCTCAAGCAAAGATCGCCACAGCTTTCAGCCCTTGGCGATTTTCAGCAGGTCATTTTCAACAAGTTTCCATAGCCAGTTCAGCCCCACAACAGTTAGCGGATTTTCAGCCCTAAAGACCAGCAAAGGCAGCGTTTTCTCTTGCGTTTTCAGCCGCAGCAGAATTCAGCCTATCAGCGTTTTTGGACAACAAATAAAGAGTAGCAGTTTTCAGCCCTTAGATCGATCTCGCCATCCCCGTCGTCGTCGTCGTCGATCTAGCCTAGACTTGCATCAGTCACATGCATTCAATTTGTACCCGTTTGTGCAATCAATAGTAGACTACTCTCGCCGACTAGAGTGGGGCCTTCGGAGGAGGGTTTTACAACGTCCTTGGTGTCGTATTTCTCTTCTCTCTCTATCTCTTAGTCTCATACACTTGCACGCACAGTGTCCATTCACTTTGTTTGTGATCATAGCACTCTCTCATTAACAATGGAAGGCTCTCTCTTCCATAAGAACAAAAAGGAACCTTGAGCACAGTTCGGAGCACTCATCTTGAGCAAAGTTCAACATTCATTCCGTTGCACCTACATTGGTATCAGAGCTTGGTAGTGTTCTGTATCACTCAAGGAAAGAACCACAAGAATCACAAGAATTTTTTTGCTTGTTCCGGTCTCACAAACCCAAGTTCGCTTGGGCGTGTCGATTCCTAATCGTGTTTTTGAAGAGTGATAGGAATCCCAAGAAAGAAGGGCTTGTCCAGCCTCCCCTTGTGCCTCTTTTCACTCATTGAGAGCGGACTGTGAACTTGGCGGCCGGCCAATCGACGTGAGGTGGAAAAAAGCAACCTTGGTGTGAGTGCAAGGCCGCCAAGGGGTGCGCCCGCGGAAAAGAGCAGTACTCGGGTGAAGAGAACCTTCTCAAACAAAGATTGCAAGCGAAAGAAAACCTCAAGAACCTCAAGACCCTCAAGAACCCAAGAACCCAAGACCCTCAAGAACCCAAGTTCCTCGTGAACTTAAGAACCAAATATCATAGTGCATGGTCATCACCCGAAGCGGAATGGATACTTTGCATACAGGTGATGAGCATGAGAGAGGCGATGAAGAGTTTCCCCACCAAGATATTTTTCCGACTCTCCCCCTTCCCCATCTACGCCACAAGTTGTACTCAATTCTATGGAGGTGATGGTCAAGTCGATGATGGAGATGATGGCACAACTAAAAAGAAAAGCAGAACGACAAGAAGCCAAGGACCGCGAGCGCGAAGAAAGAAACGAAAGAATTTCCATACAACAAGAAGCGACTCGCATTGCTTTGGAACGCGAGCGCGACGAACGAAAAGAAAGAAAAGCACAAAGAAAGGAGGAAGCCGAAGCAAGACGAGCGGCCTTGGAGGCCGATCGGAAGGCTCAAAGAGAACTCCGCACTCAAGAATTGGTTCGACAAGTGCTTGCCTCGAAGTCCGAGCTAGCCAAAGATCGTGAGAGTTCCTCAAGTGACGCAAGCCATGATGCGGATTCCAACAACCCAGTCACAGAAAAGTTGACTTTTAGTGAGTATGATGGTAAGATGGATGCTACGGTTATTCATTCTTGGTTGCATCAATTTAATGCTTATTTTGCGACAACTAAGAAGATAGGGAATAGCAAGGTTTTGACGGCAGCCATGTACCTTGCCGGTGATGCCATCAATTGGTACCACACATGGCAAGAGGCACAGTTAGCCGCGCACCTAGAGGAAGCCGACGAATTCACGCCCCTTTCCTTCAATTGGGCTGATTTCCAAGTGTCACGTGACACATCCAACCCTGTGTCCGTGGACAAGCTACAACACGACAAGGGTTCAATCAATCCAGTCAGTCTAGATTTAGAAGTGATCTGGCACTTTTGTGAGTCTATTCGTCTCTATATTTGTGTAACTCAAGTAGATATAGCCCAAGACATTTCGGATCCTTATAGCTCATGACCCTAGAGAAAGGACCGAAACCCTCTCTGAATAAGCAGTGGAAACGGCCCCGAATCTCATAGTACATTGTGCAATGACATATGTAATGTAGCTCTGTCTCTGGCTCTAGCTGGCATAAGCGGCATATCCTGTTGTCTGTTGGTATCCCTTTGAATCTACCAGTCTCAATCTCCAGCTGATGTGAGGATGTGCGTATCTAACCAATGGCACACCTCAAACCATGAGACATGTGGAGAGAGAGAGAGAGAGAGAGAGAGAGAGAGAGAGAGAGAGAGAGAGAGAGAGAGAGAGAGGAACCAACCAACCAGGCATTGAATTAGTGATTATACAATGGGGGCAAGGTGTTGCTTATATACTAGCTTGGAGAGCCTTAAGTACCCCCCTTAGTAAATTGCCCTACCCAAGACTTTGACAAATAAGTAAAATAAAGCCAAAATGAATATTGGGATCACATTGGGCTATTCGCTTGAGATGCTATAACATTCATAGTTACAGGGGACGGAGGGGACGGACCCTAGGGACGGGGGACGCCCATTTCCGGGACGGGGACGGGTGGGGACAGCAGGGGACGGACGGAAAAATGGCTCCCAAGTGGGAACGCAGGCAAAACGTCCCGGGGACGGTAGGGGACGGAGGGGATGGGAGGGGACTTTTTTTAAAATTTGAAAACCTGATCATTTCTAGAGGCTAGTTTCTCTCTAATAGCCATATGTTTGAACTTTGAAGCACCCAATGGCTATAAAAGCCACCCTTTGGGTCCTCATTTCTCGATGTTTTATTAGCACATTTGCGTCTATATGACTCATGTTCTTTGGTCTATTTAGTGTAAATTTGTGGTCAAAGTGATGCTCTATGTGTGTGGCATGTATATAGGTCAAAAAATGCCAAAAAAACTCTATTTTTTTTTTTTGCCGTCCCGACCCCCGTCCGCGTTTCCTGACTTTTGCCGTCCCGTCCCCGTTCCCGACCCCGACCCGCCGTCCCATGTAACTATGATAACATTAACAAAAATTGGTTTAATCTTTGTACAATACGCATGAATGCTCAGAACAGGCTGTTGCAAGGCCAAAAAAGTATGGAAGAGATGGGGCTTCACTCACTTGCAGCCAAAGACCATTAACGGTGCCAATTGTGAACATGAGAAGCATAGTTTTAGTCACTTCGGGCAGCTCAAAGACTGCTTCACATTATGTTTCACAGCTGCTGACAATACTTTCCGTAAGAGAGCCTTTGTTGAATAGTCCCTCAAATGGTCCCTTTTTGATTGCTCGAGACAAGCTTGTTGATAACGAATACAGATGTATTTTATAGCTTACCTCTTGTTCATCTTTTGGTTTTTTTGTAGGTGTGGGTTTGGTACAAAGAATCCTCATGGCTTAGTGGAATCCTCTGGATAGTTTTGTTAATATGTTTCGGCAGGTATCAAGTTTCCTATTTATGATAGTTGTATTTGTTCATGAGGATTGTTATTAGCTGGTAATTTGACTCAATAGAGTAGCTGCCCAGTTGTTTGCTTTCTCATAAAAACATGAAAATATTTAAACTCTTTTGCAGTGTAACAACTTGTTGGTACATTACATGGAAGCTATTTCAACTTTCACCACAGGATCCATTATATATGGTTCTTTTAAAAGAGAGCCATGCAAGGTATGGCTTTGTTCTTGTCTCAAGCGGGCGTCAAATCTGGTCGTACAGACCCTAAAACCTTGAATTGAAGTCTTCCAACTATAGCAACCGTTTTGTTTGGGCAAAAGTTTTTTTTTTTGGTTAGCATGTCCTCCTTTAATTAATCCTTTCACATCGTAAGCCTTTTAGTTGATGGACTCCACAACATCACTTACAACCATCAAAACAAGATGATAGGGTGACCTCTCTTGAAAAAGAAGCATGGACTGATTTCTCTCACAAAAATTAACTTCTATAAATTCAGCCTACCCTCACCTATCTTCGACTGGGTAGGACTAGTTATCCACTATACAAGCACAATGCCTATGATGATCTCCACAGCTGAAAAGCATAAAAATATCTCAACATGCAGGGAATACATCTCCATAGCTTTTCTTGTTCTACACATCTCTAAAGGGCTACGTAAGGAAAACGTTCTTGACTTAAGATCAGGCATGAATCAAAACTCTTTCATTCAAAGGACACTCCAAACAAAAAGTATTATACATGGGAAAATGCTGAACCATCATATTATTTTCTTTTGTCTTATGGCTGCCTGGTTGTATGATTTTTGAAATCTAGAGATAGTCTTTGCATTGGCTCATCCTTGCTCTATGTCATTAAAGTTGAGATTTCATACAAAGTACGTTGAATTTACATTTAGTTTTTCTATATAAAGATCTTGATGACCAAGGCCTCCAAATTGTCTGTGTGGATGGCTCGTCATACACGTAGTGTCCATTGACTAGATGTCCCCACAACACTAGGAAACTTCTTCAAAATTATATTGAAAGAGATCAAAAGCATGTGGATCGATAAAGAAGTGCTAATTTTGGTTATATTTGTGCTTGTAAAATCATCGATACACATGATAGTCATGTACAAACTGCTATCGTCTTGCACACACAACCTATAGACAAACAAAACCAACAATCTACAACCAGTAAAACACCTACCTAAGCAGGCACAAGCATTGTACAAAACATCTAAATGTAGGCTAACATAAGGGCTTGGGAGGCAATGCTTGGACAGATCCATTGAGCCCTTTTTAGGTACTAAATATGACCACAAAGCTGCCTTCTTCTTCTTCTTCTTCTTCTTCTCTCTCTCTCTCTCTCTCTCTCTCTCTCTCTCTCTCTATTTTTTTTTAAATTTTTAAATTTTTGGTACTCAAACATTGCATCAGATTCACCGCGTTGTAACTTTTTGGTCTCGTAGGTCATATTGGCCTCTCTCTCTACTCTGGAAGCTAGGAAGCTAGGAAGCTAGGAAGGAATTCCTGAAGAAGAGACCAACACTCAAACAAACTCGGATATTTTTGGGTGATGACCTCACTCTAACACAAGTAGCACACATGCAAGAGTTGATGCCAGAGATCAAGGCGGCAAGGGAGAAAGAGAAAATTGCTTTCTTAACAAATATACTCAGGCGAGTCGGTGCTTGCTGCCCCCCCCCCCCGCGCCCTCGCGCTGCCCTTCCGCCTGTAACCCCCTATGCGGTCTCTGCCCCGCCTGTTGCCCCGCTCGCTGCCCAACCCCGCCCGTCACCCTGCCTGCTGCCTGCTGTTGCCCTACCTGCCTACACACTGTCCTTAGCCCTTCACCTCTCCTTTCCTACTTGTCGAGCCTCGCCAGCACCCTCGACGTGCTCGGTCTAGCAGGAGTTTCTCGGTTCGTCGATGCTTCTCCGCCTTTCTTCACAGTAGCAGACTAGATGGAGGCTCAAGCTCCGCCATAGAGGGACTCCAGTGAAGTCCCCTCGCCTGACCCCGCTGAGCCCACCATTCGACTTGCTCTCTCACCGACCGAGCAAGCGAGCCTAGCCGCAGAGGTGGAACGCCTGCAGGCGACTTCCGTCATCTGCAAGATTCTCGGCACCAGACCCAACAGAGGAGAGCTACGTGATCTTCTCCAGGCCCGCCTTCTTGCAGAGGTGGGCAAGATCTTGGACGTTCAGTTCCTCAGACGCGGCTACTATCAGATAGAGTTTGAGACCTCCGAGATGGCGTCCAAGGTCATCACGATGAGCCCCTTGACCATCCGAGCAGTTCGAGTCTACTTCCAACAGTAAAGACATGGTTTTGACCGAGCTTCGGATGTTCTGGTAGAGGAGGCAGACCTTCCCATCTCCGTCTGCTTTCCTGGTTTGAGGAGGGTGTATCTACCACTTTTGTCCAAGATAGGCTCAGAGATTGGGATTGTCCTGGAGACACCTCGGACGGCAGCCTCAGTAGCTGCCAAGGCATTCCCTCAGTACGAGTTTTGGTTAGGGACACCCACACTCTCCCGAAGGTCATACTACTTCCTTGGATGAGTGGGGGTTGGTTCCGATAGAGCGTGGAGTATTCGGGTCTCCCGAATTAGTGTTTCATTTGTCGACAGATGGGTCATCTTGCGAAGGCCAATCCACGGAGGAGACCCCGACCTACACCACAGGCCCAGGCCCAGGCCCAGCCCCAGCCCCAGCCCCAGCCCAGCAGCAGCAGGCAGAGACACAGAGTACACAGTTAGAGTCACCCCCGAGCTTGGGGCTCAAGCTGAGGAGGGTTGGTAGTAGGTTCGTGGTTGACGTTGGCAGGGGCCACCGCGCCAGCCTGGCACTCAGAGTGGTTCTCAGGCTCCTGCCCAATAGCAGTGGGTTTCCACGGGAAACCGATTTGACCCTCTTCAGCAGGACGAGGTCCTTGCTCCAGCCTCCACCTCAGCCTCACCCTCGACAGCCCCTCCACCCCCCTCCTCCTCCCTCTGTCTCTCCATCTCGCCCTCCTACCTTTGCCGATCCTCCTCGCCCCCCCTCTCCCCCTGCTCCCTCACTTCCTCCCGCTCTAGTCCCGTAGCCGTTCAAGGGTGCAGGGCCCTCCTTGGCTGCTAGGAGATCTCTTGGCAGCGCCTTTGCCACGAGTCGCTTGGCGAGAGAGGGGCAGCCTTTCTTGCGACCCCCTCTTCTGGTGCAAACATCTCCCTTTACAGCAGTTCCTCGTGGTCTGACGAGCTTCGACATTGGTCGTCGTTGGGATTTCAATTTCTTTGCCTACGACTTTACGCGGTTTCTTGGCGACCCCTCACCAGACCTTAAGGCAGCTTGCTTCAGAGTTCATGTGGTGTTCCTTGTAGCTAGGGGGATAGAGGCCTTGGACTCAACAGTTGGCTTCTCTTTTTTCCTATGCGGCAGGGACCATGAAACCGGCCTGTTCAATCCAAAAAGGGCGGTAGACTTTACTTTAAACCTTGATTTAGCTTTCACCCATTATTAGTCGTCTATTTTACTTGTACTTTTAAGACACAACAAAGGGGAGAGGGATACAGGTTGCTAGATTGCACCTGTATGAGTAGACGGACCCCACTTTGGCTAACCATAGTCCTTGTCCAACCTTAGTGCTCTCTTGCCCTCAGGCCTGGACTCCCTCTGGACAGTTCCACACTAGCTATGCAATGCAAGGCAGTTAGATTTCCCGAGGGGTGTTTCCAAAAAGTGAAAGTAAATAGATAATAAGAAAGAAATCAACAAAAAGGATAGATAGTAGTCACACGCTGGTGACATACCCCCCTCTTGAAATCTCAAACGTCCTCGTTTGCATCTATGTCGTACATGCTTACTGTCAACACTGATGTATTCAACACCTGTCGACACATATACGACACATACATGCTCATTGTCAACCCTGGTGTATTCAACACCTCGTCGACTCATGTATTGTCTGCGTGTGAACCCTGTCCCAATGACATAGTGGTAGCTTCGCACTCTGCCATTGCTTTGAGTCACTAACTTTCCAATGACAAAATGGTAGTTGCACATTTTGCCACTGTCTTATAGTACACGCTGGATCCCGTAACACTTTCGAGCATACCCAAACCGGCAGTTTAAGAATGCAGTTACACATGTACTCTTTAATAGAAGGAATCACTGTATCCTTGACAAACTGACAAGAAATACTCACTTCTATAGCACTAACCAAACTTTTGGACATTCCATAAGAGCAATTGCCAAACTGACAATCTGTACAGCTCTAACATTCATGTAACAGGTATTTCATTTGAGCTCACTATAAATACCATGTACATCATTTGTTTCAGAAGCCATTGTCACACTGACAATCCATTTAGCTTTGAAACTCAAGGGGTCAAGGTAGATTGCAAATCGAAGGCTTCCAGGTAAAGTGATAACACAGTTGGTGACTCTGCAAGTTCACCTTCTTCCATCCACTTAGCATCCATTGGTGGATAGTTTCTGAACTTTACCAAGTAACGCCTAGCAACCTTGCCTTTCACTTTCCTTTCTTTATGTGCCAAAATCTGTTCCGGGACCAAGATCTCGTCAAGTTCCTCGACTTCCGGCTGATCTTCAACTGGCATATCTTCTGGCACATCACCCACATAGGGTCTGAGAAGACTCACATGAAACGCATTGTGAATCTTCCAACTGTCAGGCAATTTCAGCCTATATGCAACATCACTGATTATATCGCATACTTGAAAAGGCCCATAGTAACGCATGCTGAGCTTTGGAAACAGTCTTTCCTTGCCCTTCATCTTCTTTAACCTTGCCTTTTCAAAGCGTAAAAGCACCCAATCACCAAGTGAATATACCACTTCACGACGGTGACGATCAGCTGCTTTCTTTTGCTTTGCCTGAGTCCTTTCTAAGGCCACTTTGACCTTCTTGTACATTTCATCCATGTCCTGAACATACTTATCTGCTTCAAATATCTTGTCCTTTATATGCAGTATGGGAGGAACTTTCTTGCCACCTTCAACTATCTCAAAAGGTGCCTTGCCAGTTGATGAATGCACTGTATTATTGTATGCATATTCCACCAATGGCAAATACTGCTCCCACTTTCCTTTATGCCTTGACACATAGCACTTTAGCAGATCTAGGACAGTAGAATTTGCCTCTTCTGACTGCCCATCTGTCTGAGGATGAAATGACGAAGAGAATTTGAGCGTGGTGCCCATATTCTCAAACAAGCCTCTCCAGAACAAACTTGTCATGCGTGGATCACGGTCGCTAACAATCGACTGTGGCATGCCATGATACTTGAAAATATTGCTCATAAACAAGCGTGCCATCTGATCTGGCTTTATCTTCTTCCTGACAGGAATAAAATGAGCCTGTTTGCTGAATCTGCAAATAATGGTCCAAATACCATCGTTTCCTGTCTGCGTTCTCGGAAGATCAAAGATAAAATCCATAGCAATACTTTCCCATGGTTTATCTGGAATAGGTAGTGGTTGCAATAACCCTGGTGCCTTTTGCCTGTCAAACTTGACCTTTTGGCATATTAGGCATTCTCGTACAAAGGCATCCACATCTCTTCTCAATGTAGGCCAATAGAAGAATGTCTCAACCGCTTTAACTGTAGCATCGATACCACGATGCCCTGCATACGGTGGGACATGACTCTCTTCCATAACTTTGCGTCGCAATGGCTTGTGACACACAATCTACCATGCATCATCATGAACCCATCTTTGAGAAGATAGTGTTCATGACGTTGTCCATCCATTAGTTGCTCGAAGACCCTTGCAAAATCTTCATCATTTGCATACTGTTCTCTCATATCATCAAGTTCATGATGATAAGGAATCGACACAGCTGAAATTTGTGGCTTCCTTGACAAGGCATCAGCCACAACGTTCTTCTTGCCTTCCACATGCACAATTTGAAAATGGAACATGGACAAGATATTTGCCCATCGCATATGCTTCTCAGATAACTTTGTCTGTGTCAAGAAGTATCGCAAGGTCTGATGATCCGTTTGGACAACGAAATCTGCACCTAGCAGGTAGTGTTTCCAACTTAAGAGCGCATGAATCACAGCCAGTAACTCTTTCTCATAGACCTGCATGGTCATCTCTGGCCCTTGCAAAATTCTGCTCTCATAGGCTACTACCCTGCCATCTTGCATTAGCACTGCACCAATGCTACTACCGCAGGCATCACACTGGACCACAAATGACTTCCTAAGATCTGGCAACACAATGACTGGATCTGAAGTCATCTTTTCCTTTAAGAGATTAAAAGCTGAAATCTCTTTCTGTGTCCATCTAAAAGTGACTGCCTTCTTTTGAAGAGCATGTAAAGGTGAAGCAATCTCAACGAAATTTCGGATAAACCTTTTGTAATAGGAGCATAGTCCCAAAAAGCTTCGGACATCATGCACCGCCTTCAAATTTGGCCATGACTTGATCGCTTCAACTTTTGCAGGATCCATTCTGACACCATCCTTTGAGACAATGTGTCCCAGAAAGTGAATCTCTTCCAGAAAGAACTCACTTTTCTTTGCATTGATGAGCAACCTATGACTGCGTAGCTCTTTGAACACAATGGCCAAGTGATGCCTATGCTCCTCTTCATTCTTTGAGTAGACTATCATGTCATCAAAGAATGTACCAACAAACTGTTGGTATGGACGGAAAATTCTGTCCATCATCCTATTGAACATAGCAGGAGCATTTGTGAGACCAAAGGGCATCACTAAAAATTCGTAAAGGCCAAACGTCGTTCTAAAAGCAGTCTTGTGCACATCCTCTGATCTAATGCGGATCTGATGGTACCAACTCTTTAGATCTATCCTGCTAAACATAGCTGCTCCTTCTAATTTGTCCATAATATCATCAATTCTAGGTATAGGGAACCTATTCTTGATGGTATTCTTGTTCAGTGCACGGTAGTCGATGCACATACGCCATGAGCCATCCTTTTTCTGCACCAACAACACTGGAGAACAGAATGGAGATGAACTGGTCTGAATCAGCCCCTTTTCTAACAGCTCCTGTACTTGGCCCATTATCTCTTTCTGCTGAGCCGCACTAACCCTGTACGGAGGCTTATTTGGTGGGCTACTGCCTGGCACCAAATCTATCGCATGGTCCTCGGGTCTCTCTGGCGGTAATTGAGATGGTAATGAATCGGAGAAACAGTCACTATACTGTTGTAAACATTGACCTTTCTTTATCTAGCACAGATAAATTTGATTCATCACAATCTGACACTTCACGTGCAAAAACCAAGTATGCAGAAAGATGCTTTTTCATTACAGAAGTAATAGCAGAAGCTGATACAGTAGGAATAGACTCCCCTTTAAGCTTTACATCTAGAATGTGAGTCTTTCCCCTGCTCTGTACAGTGATCTTTTTGTTGTAGGCATCCATGATTCCCTGTACACGAAACAACCAAGGAATACCTAACAACACATCACATCCGTCCAGTGGCATGATGTAAAATTCTTCAGCATCTACATAGGACTGGATATGTAGACGCAACTTTCCAATGATGGGCGTCACAGCCTCTGTATGGCCAAGACATGCCAAACCTGCTTCTGCTGTATACCCCATCTTTTCAGGTCTGATTCCCAACTTTGAAGCCAATTCTGGGGAAATGAAGTTGGCTTTGGCACCTGGATCAAAGAAGATAAGCACTGTTTGATCCCTGACCTTTCCCCATGCTCTGCAAAGCTCACTTGCATCTGAATTTGGCTTGTCGCCCACCATATCTGGCACTAGACCAGCCATGGGCTTCTTTCCTTTCCTGTCCTCCTTGTCTTCAGAATCAGCTGGCCTTTTCTTTGTAGGGCAGTTGTAAGCAATGTGGCCAGGCTGCTCACATATAAAGCATTTGTTTTCTGTCCTCAGGACCTTCTTTTGCTCTTCTGACTTGCGAGGAAAACGTCTTTTCCATTTCTTCGCTGGTCCCTTTTCTGATTCAGCCGTAGCTTTGTCTTTCCCTGCGTTGGCTGACTCCTGAGTCCCTTTAGGAGCCTCATTGGGAACGTGCTTCTTGGCTGAATTTTTCTTGCCTGATCCTACCTTGACACCAGTGTTAAATTCACAATCTTCTCCCTTGAGCAAACCATTGCCAGTGTTTGCTACCTCGATGAGCTGCTTCAAAGTAGTGACTTTGGTCTTGCGCTAGCTAATCCAGTACCTGTACAAGAGGCTCTTGCCTCGGCAATCGCGCATGAACCCACACAACTGTACATTGGTCAAATGAAGAGCCCACTAGAGGGGCATAACATACTGCCAAAGGGGAGAGAGAGGGCAGTGCGTAGCGTGCAGGGCATCACTCCTGGCACCGCACTGTGCATAAGAGGGAAAGCAAGCACTCCATAGCTCTTAACTTGTGACAAATCTGAAAATGAGGCTCTCCCCCTCCTAAATTCAGCGCCACTTCTTGTTGCATGAGGCAAGTGCACCAGAAGGTGCCACTTGGCACATTTACAAGCATTTTCCCGTTTCGGGGTTGCCGCCTAAAAATCTCCCAACCGGCTGCCCAGTTGACTTCATGGCAGAGCAAGAAAATGTTCCCCTTGTCATTCCGGAGGTAATGACGTCAACACATTTTCAGGTCCCAAAATAGCGGTTCCCTAAATTTTAGAAGATGCTGCCATTGTATCTTTCTAGGTCATCCGACCCTCTTTGTACACTGCGGCCACATCCAGAACTGAAATGTAGCCTCTGTAGCAAAGGATTGCACTTTGGCTAGTCAATGACCCCACTTGGCTAACCATAGTCCTTGTCCAACCTTAGTGCTCTCTTGCCGTCAGGCCTAGACTCCCTCTGGACAATTCTACACTAGCTATGCAATGCAGGGCAGTTAGATTTCCCGAGGGGTGTTTCCAAAAAGTGAAAGTAAATAGATAATAAGAAAGAAATCAACAAAAAGGATAGATAGTAGTCACACACTGGTGACAGACCAAGCTGAGTGGACTATAGATTCAGTGTTGGAGTGGCTGCAGACATAGGCCCTAGGGTTCTCTCATCACATGGGAGACCTAGGAGTTACAGACTTGCTTCAAACTCTTTGGCCATTGGCCAAGTTTGTTGTGACACCTCCAGACGCAGCAAGATGTAGACACATTGTGGTTCACTTTTTTGCTGACACGCAGAGCCCGCCATGCTATGTACACATACATGAGGACTCTTGGACAGAGGAGATTGCTTTACGCACGGCTCGGTCTACTTGGGCTTGGGCTAGACACTCTTTGCAGTCATGCCTATCTCGAGGATGCTCGGATGCAGATTACTCCCCATGCAAGCCTGCCTCGAAGATAGCACGATTAGTTGCTGCGGCAGCATCAGTTCTCTCTCGCTCCCCTGAGGATCGTCTCATGGAATGTATAGTGATTAGGTGGGTCCCAGTTTCAGCGTCAGAGGGGCCGGCTGCGTCAGGAGCTTCAACGATGCCTTGTGGGAGGAGAGATTGACCTTCTTATGCTACAGGAGAACCATCTGTGTGAGAGCCGCATTAGGCGTTGTGGTCAGCTTTTGTGTGGACGATATGAGACTTTTTGGTCACCTGCATTTGGACTTGGAGGCATCCAGGGCGGTGTATGTATGACTATTGCGGATTCTTTGCAGCAGGCCATTGTGGGCAGAGGGATTATTGTGCCAGGCAGGGCTTAGTGGATCAATATGCAGGTTCAGGATTGTCTCGTGGGCTTCCTGAACATCTATGCACCCAATGTGGCGAGTGTACGTGCAGAGTTTTGGTCTCAGATTGTTGAGTCTCTGCCGTAGGTAAAGCAATGGTGCATAGGGGGTGACTTCAACATGTTGGAGGAACCCTCTGACAAGATTGGTGGTAGCCATACTACTGTGCATGGAGTTGAGCTTGCAGCTTGGGAGAGGTTTTGTATGACTCTACAGGTTTCAGATGTGTGGCAGCATTCTAGCTTTGTGAGGCCCCACATAGCCTGGCCTTCTCTAGTTCGGACCGCAGAGTGGGAGGCGTGAATCTTTCTCGGATAGATCGCTTCTACACTAGTGACCACTTCTGTGACTTGGGTGGGACAGTTGGCATTCTGGCAGGGACTTCCTTTTCGGACCATGCAGCAGCGATCCTTTCAGTGATTGATAGGCAGAGGAGGGGGAGCACGATGCTACGTATCCCAGAGAGGGTCTTGCTGGACTCAGCGCTTAGAGAGCGAGTGGAGGCTCCTTAGACAGAGAGCTTAGACATGTAGGATTCTCCTGCTGACAGAGTGGCCTCGGGACTTGCTCAGCTTAGTCGACTCTTTCTTCAGGAGTCTTCGGCTCGCTTGGCTGCAGCGAGGAGTAGTAGCGTCTCCGACGGGGTGTTGCTTCCTTGCAGAGGATGCAGGAGCATCATCCAGACAGTCCTTGGTTGAAGGAGCAGTTACAGCAGGCTCGCTAGGAGCTCGTCAGCACAGAGGAGAGGCATCATGCGTTTGCTTTCCATCGACAGGCATCTTAGTGGACCCAGGTGGGTGACAGAGTGACAGGCGCTTTCTTTGAGGTAGTGGGATCCCGGCATACGCATGCCAAGGTCAGCCAGTTGAGGAGGCCCGATGGGTCAGTTGCTTCAGAGCCACAGGACATGCGTGCAGTTGCAACTGACTTCTACCGTGATCTACTGTCTACAGAGCCTCAGTCAAAGCGTCAGGATGCATGTAGAGAGCAGCTGTGGGCACAGATGCCTTGTCTTATGACTGAGGAGATGCGCCTAAGGCTTGAGCTGCCTCTTCAGTTAGAGGAGCTACATACGGCTCTTAGAGTACGCCCCCGTGGTAGCTGTCCAGGTGAGGATGGCATGACTTCGAGCTTTTTCTTGGAGTACTGGGACTTGCTTGGCTCAGATCTCTGCAGTGCTTTTCAGTTCATCCTGCACACAAGAAAGATGCCTGACAGCATGAGTGAGGGCCTGATTTACCTCATTCCCAAGGAGGGTGGCTCCTTGGATGAGATTCGATATTGGCGCCCCATCACCATCCTCAACTCAGCCTACAAAATTCTTGCCAAGGTTCCGAGTTTGAGGATTCAGCCACTTCTAGAGAGCATTATACATGGGACACAGACAGGTTTTGTTAAGGAGCGTGGTATCCTTGACAACATCTTTAGTTTTTGGGAGGCTTCTACCCTCGCGCGGCTCCGTGGTGAGGATCCGGTGGATTTTGAGAAGGCCTACGACAGAGTTGACTGGGATTTTTTGGAGGGCACTTTACGCAACCTTCACAGGTGTGAGCAGGCTTTGGAGACCTTTTGTTGTGCATCAGGCGCATTGATCAACTGGGGAAAGACAGTGGCGTTCTCGGTTGGTAGTGCTCCTACGCCTGATTGGATGCCAAGTGGGTTTTTCAGGTGGATTCCCCTAGGGACTGCAGCTCGATACTTGGGCTGTCAGGTTGGTTTGGACTTGTCTCCCGAGCATCAGATTTCTCCCCTCCTCCTGTCTATTAGGAGGAAGTTGCTACATTGTTGGAAAAGAAAATAATATGTACCATTACAATATTTAAGTAACTCAAAGTTTTACATTATCGTTTATACTGGTTTACAAAATTACCTATTGTTGCTGAGCTCTAGGATTGTTAACTGTGGCCAAGCGAGTGGCTCTTTCATCTTCCTCGTTCATTAAGGTTGGTTCTCCCATGATTGCATAAGCTCTGGCTCCTCTTGCTCTTCCTCTACCTCGTCCTCCATTTCTACCTCCTCTTGAGATTGTCTCCTTGATTTGAGGAATGGCTGTAGCAGTAGTTCGAGGGTTTTGCTCTTCAGGACAATTATTTCTATAGTGCCCCATTTGATTGCATCCATAGCACCTAACATTTGGGAAGGTCTGCTCCAAGTTCACTGGTGCAGCTACTCCACGTTGTTGATATCCTTGGTTGAAAGTTCCCCTGGCTCTTCCCCTAAAGTTATTAAATCCATTATAGTTCCTTGTAGAGTTGATTCCTTCAGCTGCAAGAGGCTTTTGGCCCTGAGAAGGGCGGATCTTTTTGAGTTCTTGTATCAGCCAGGTTGAGAGGCTGATTAGGAACTTCCTTTGGTCAGGGCTGACACTCAGATATCCCGGGCCAAAGTGGCATGGCAGGTCATTACTCTTCCTTGTTCTCAAGGAGGATTGGGGATCATAGACCCAGCGCAATAGAGCTGAGCCCTTCTTGGGAAGTTTATTGTCAGAGGACTTCTTCCAGGAGAGGAGCCCTGGAAGGAGTTCTTGCTTCAGCGGCTTAGTGCTAGGGTGCCTCAGGCTGGAGGCCCCTGGCGACCTTCGACTAGATGGATCTTCACAGAGATGTGCAGAGTTGGCTTGAGTAGGAGACTGGAGGACCGCTTCACTGTGAGTTTGCTCCGATCTTGGGAGCAACTGCGGAGAAGCCTGGAGCAGCGTCAGCTTACTTGCACGGAGGAGCGCCTGAGAAAGCCCCTTGTTTGGAACCCCATGGTTAGCACTTAGAGAGGCCACTTGGTTGGTAGTCTGCCTCATGTTTCGTGGGGTCCCATGGCAGAGGGTCTAGCACGCTCTTTAGGTGACTGGCTACAGTTTTCAGGCTTGTCAGAGGAGCTTTAGGGCATTTAGCTATAGGGCATGAGAGGGGTGCAGAGCATGTGTCAGGACATCTCAGAGGCAGTACCGACTGAGTGGCTCACACCTCTCGAGTCAACAGTGCCCAGATGGATGGGAGCCTTCACGCGGCTGGAGGTTCTCATCTCAGTTCGGGCTTGCTCAGAGACTATACCCTCCCTGTTTTTCAAGCTACTAGGTGAAGGACACTTACACCGAGTTGCAGTAGAGGCCCCACAAGTGGCAGAGTGCTGTTTTCAGAGGATCCGAGTGTGGGAATCTGTGGGAGGACTTGTGTCATCGATCTCGACCCAGCAGCTCTTGAGACTAGACACTGGAGATTGTGGACTTGGGAGAGCTATCCACTGGCACGAGTACAGTGGGATCCTCGAGAGTGGCTTTGGAGAGACCGTTTCTCCTCAACAGACCATCCAGGTGTCTCTTTCTTTCAGTACACTGTTCGATTGGGACGTCACATATTGGCAGCGCATAGAGAGGCTCGTCCTGCTGCAACACCTCATTGGCAGGAGGAGGGTCTCACAACTGAGTTTTGGCAGCTTTTTGGGAGAGGTTGTGGGACTCTTGACAGCCGAGGCAGTCACTTTGTTCTAGTGGCAGGTTGCACACCGAGCTACAACAGTTGGGAGCTGGCTTGTACGTAGTGGTCTCTCGGCCGCATGTGCAGCTTGTGACCATCTTGTGGAGAGTCAGCGTTACTGTCTTTGGGACTGTCCTCTGGCGCAGCAAGTGTGGCTTCGTGTTCTCCGTCTAATGCCTGCTCTTTCCACAGCTCAACAATATACTTGGGGGGCAGCTGCTTGGTCTACTCTCTCGGGCCCGACACTTCAGTTTGAGCTATCCTTTACCAGCAGGATGATAGTGATGCAGGGGGGTTGACCTTCACTCCAGCCTGCTACAGAGCTTACTCCATAGGAGTGGTGCAGTGAGAGAGGAGTGTTGGGAGCTCATTGGCGGCTTGACACTCTGGTTGATCTGGCGGGCCCACTGCTTTCGCATCTTCGAGGCTCGCCCTATACCACCAGCAGAGACTGTTCGGGATCGTTGGCTGGAGCTGATTCATACTCTCACAGGACAGTTCGAGAGACTCTAGGGCAGCTCCGACCGCATGAGGGAGCGTAGAGGGGCTTTCCTTCGAATCTGGCGTCCTGGGCCTTTTTTCACCATGGTCCAGGGTGTGCTCATATGGCACTACCGTCCACCTGTGTGGCTTTTCCCTCCTCCCATCTCTTGATATAGCCTCATTGTACATATGCTGTTTTTTCATTGGGAGAGTCTCCCCACCATGTTTGTTGTAGTCCTCCCTTGCAGAGGTGGTGGTAGCCCTATGGGCAGTTTTATCAACTAATAGAAGGATCTTTTTCTCGGAAAAAAAAAAGAAGAGAAAATTGCTTTCTACAGGGGAGGGAGAGTAGTGGTGTTGGAAAAACGCAGCGCATGACGGATTGAGACCTATGGGACCAACATTAAAATGGTAGCATGGAATTGTAATGGATCAATGAAGCTAGATGTAGGTGCCTTTGAGAATAGCTTTAAGGGAAGATGTCACAAACTGCTGCTTGTCAAGTCAATGAAGAGCAGAGCCAAGCTTCAGATCACGGCCGAGGGGCCTAAACCCTAAGAAGAACAAGCAACAACAGAAGAAGAAGTCCTACCAACTTATGGGACCCCGTCAAACATAAAGGAATTAAAATAAAGCAGGACTCGCACACACACAAAGGCTTGCGCAGTTGCTGATGACGTGGCAGCCGTATGGATGCTCCGGATTTTCCGCTGATTGATGACGTGGCAGACTATGGATTTCCGCGTTTTGCGTTGATTGTTGACATGGCAGTTGTACGGATTTCCGTGATCTACGTTGGCAACTTTTTGGGCATTGCTTTTGAGGCCAATTGCTTTTAAGTTCGAAGGCTTTTCATGTAAATTGCTTTTGGGCCTAGGGCCTTTAAATATGAGGCCATGGGCTCATTCTCTGGCATGCTTCTTGGAGAAGGTGTAGAGTCTAGAGTACCGGCTTGTACTAAGTTGATGCAATATAAAGAAATACCGAAAGGGGCGCCAAGGTTTGGGGCCAATACTCTCTGGGGTGGAATTCCGCCACTTTGTGTCGCGTGTCGTCTCTCTCTCTCTCTCTCTCTCTCTCTCTCTCTCTCTCTCAATTCAGTTGTTATTGAAGTGCTCAAAGTCTGTTCAGTCTGTTCTTTTCTATTGGCACGTGGTTGTTGTCTTGTGATAGTGGTATCAGAGCATCATGCGTGTGCTTTTCTAAAAGCATATGGGTCCTACAAAAGAGCAGACAAAGCAAACCAGAGACTTATCTTCGGGTCCCGACCCCGGACTTATTAGCCACTCCCACCCTTACTTCATCGTGCATCGGGCGCGCTCCCATCTTCATCGCTCCGTCTTACAGGGCATAAAGCCATAAAGAACCCAAGACATTGCGTTCATGGGTTCAATAGAATGTTTACAGTTTCTTCTCGACGAGCTTCACGACATTCTTTCGCGGCATCCTCAATAGAACCTTCCGATGCTCCAAAGTTCTCAACAATTTTTGAATTACAGGTTACCCCCTCAGATGCCGCAGGTGGTACCTCCTCCTCCGGCACTAGAAAGTACGAGGGCTTCCAACCGACAACCTTCCTAGCCGTCTGTGCCGATCGGGGAGTCTTCAGGAATATGGTGCAACCATCTGACCCTGATCGAGTGCAACCGCCTTTGCCACCGCCGTTGCCCCCACCTCCCCCACCACCACCGCCACCAGGCTACAATGGTTGGAGCCCATATGGATACCCTTATTATCCGTACGCAGGATACGCGCCTAACCAACCCAAAGATTTCAAGGATGGCGGCACGACAATCAAATTTTTCACTTTTTTCGGGGTGAAAGATCGGAAGAAAGCATTGCAGTCCCTACAGCAATTCGACAACATCTATGATTTGGGAAAATATACAGAAGAATCCAAGATTTCTTGAGCAACGGGATTTCTTAAAGATAATGCTATGCAATGGTGGAGCTCAATTGCGACACAACTGCATGCTCCAAGGACCTGGCAAGCTTTCAAGACAGTTTTTGCACGTAGTTACGTGACTTCTATGTTTGAAGTCCAGATTAGGTCAGAATGGGGCAACTTGAAAATGCTTGCCACAGAGACCATGGAGGACGATAACCAAAGATTTCTTGACGTCTACCTTCCGATGTCCTTCTTTAAGTTCATTCCCTTGGAGGACCAGTGCGAGCGCTACACCATAGGATTACTATTACCATTGCAGGATTATTGTTTGTCCAAGCAAGTTTCACCCATGCAAGAGCATATGGACCATGCCGTGGTCGGCTACAAAATGATGAAAGGAAAGTTGGAGTTGCGGTCTGGGGAGCGTTTGGTTGTACAGTCCTCTGAGCTCATGGCCTGGACCTTTTTAGGTTATTTGCGAGGGGAGTGACGAGGTAATCGTTGAGTAGCTTCATACCGCAGACCGTTTGTCTCGGGGGAGTGCTCAACGGCGTTGTTTGTTGTGTCTTGTAACATGCATATGTGAGCATTTGTGTTGCATTGTGATGTGCTGACTATTGAATATTCCTAGCTGGATGAGATTGCCTAGGTATGTAATTTTAGTGCATCAAAACCTGTGGAAGATCAGTGTGGTCTGGGTATGATGGCTAATTTTACTATGGCAGCATATCAAGAGTTCCGATCTGGACGAAAGGAGAAGCCAACTCCTTGATCAAAAGAGCCGAAAAGAGAAGCCAACTCTTTAACAAAAAAAAAAGAAAAAGCAAACTGATTGTCCCTCAAAATGACCCTCAGAATTTTTTTTAAAGCTAACTTGAGTTGTTTTGCGGATAAGCTGTAATCGCGGACGATTACTCTCTTTCAAGAAGGGGGGATGTCACAAACTGCTGACGTGTCAAGTCACTAAAGAGCAAAGCCAACCTTTAGATCACGGCCAAGGGGCCTAAACCCTAAGAAGAACAAGCAACAACAGAAGAAGAAGTCCTACCAACTTATGGGACCCCGTCCAATGGGACCCAAGAGACATAAAGGAATTAAAATAAAGCGAGACCCACACACAAAGACAGAAGAGATATTATTTTTTACTCAGAGACACGTCAAACTCTTGGCAACACATTACTTAGAGGGACGGGATACCATAGGGAGACTACTTTTAGGTAGGATGTGAGATCAACGCATATAGGAGGTGGATCAGGAGGTGTGGCAGTCCTATTCAGGGAGGAGCTTCAGTCGCTCATTCGTATTGTTCAGAGAGATGAGCAAGCCAAATATATGTGGGTCAAAGTGAAAGCGGAGACGAGAGGCCGCTCTACATTGCAATATGCTATTTTGTCCCCAGCACATCTCATTATGCATCGCCCAAGGGGTAGTCACTCTACATGATATTGGATGAGGGCATATGGGAGTTCTCTAGGGATGGAGATGTCATTCTTCTGGGAGACTTTAATGCCGGGACGGGCCAGTCTCAAATAGCTTTCTATGATACCTCTGAGGAAATGTTGAGAGAATTGGATGTCAATGTTTGAGGTAAATGTTGAGAGAAATGGATATCAATGATATGGGATTGGCCAGGTGTTTGCAGGATGAGGACCATAGTGGATATGGGGAATATCAGACAGATATGGGGAATGCACATGGATTGTCCATCTTGAATGGCCTCCAGAGATTTCAACCGTCGAGTGGGTTCACTTGTTTTCCTCATAGACATGGGGCTAGCACAATGGGGATCGCACATGAACTGGCCATCTTGAATGGTTTTCCTCATAGACATGGGGCTAGCACAATGGATTACCCTCTATTCAGGACTTTACAATGGCGCTCAGGCCTATCGGGGTAGCAGTAGATCATATCCTCCTCACGTTTATCGTCTCATTCTAGTTCAACACAACTCGACCGGCAGAGACATCTATGCATACCCGATACACTTTTACTTCAGAGATTGATTTTGTCTACATAGATGGTATCTACAAACACTTATGCATAGAGGATCCGGGGAGACCTTAAGAGGACCTCACTTATATACTGACAGTGACACTGCAAGATACAGTAGCAAAGGCATATCCACACACTGAGCCTGGGCAGCGACGATGTTTTGGGGGCATACCCCAGAATAGATGGTATGATGAGGAGTGCAGAGAGACCAAAGCCCGACTGCATATGATCATGATGGCCTAGTAGCAGAGCATTTTATACATGCCAAAGATCTGCTTGTAGAGCTTCTAGCAGTGACGTTCAACTGTGCCATGTGCGAGTGCCTACCTAATACGTGGATTTTGTCTACTATCGTGCCTATCTTCAAGTAAGGGGTGTTAGATTCTTCATCTCCAGATGCTTCGCACCCTGCCTACAGGCTTCACACACATCACGTGCACTGGCCACCCGTACACCTGCTGGACAGGGATCTTGTAAGGTGCAGCGGAATGAATGTTTGAACTTTGCTCAAGATGAGTGCTCCGAACTGTGCTCAAGGTTCCTTTTTGTTCTTATGGTAGATAGAGCCTTCCGTTCTTAACGAGAGAGTGCAATGATCACAAACAAGTGAATGGACTCTGTGCGTGCAAGTGTATGAGACTGAGAGATAGAGAGAGAAGAGAAATATGACACCAGAGACGTTGTAAAACCCTCCTCCGAAGGCCCCACTCTTGTTGGTGAGAGTGGTCTACTATTGATTGCACAAACTGGTACAAAGTGGATGCATGTGACTGATGCAAGTCTAGTCTAGGTCGATGTCGACGACGGGGATGACGAGACCGACGCTATGGCTGAAATCTGCTACTCTTTATCTGTTGTCCAAAAACGCTGCTGGCTGAATTCTGCTATTGCTGAAAACGCTAGGGAAAACGCTGGTTTGCTGGTCTTTATGGCTGAAAATCTGCTAGTCTTTAGGGCTGAATTTTGCTGGTTCTTAGGCTTGTCAAATGCTGAACTCTGCTGGTGCTTATATGCTGAAAATCTCCATGCAAAGGGAGGGCGATCTGGGTTTTGGAAACGCTAGGGCTGCAAAGCCATCCTGGATGGAAAACGCTAGCAGACTGGGATAGTCTGGCGAGGTTTTGTGATGCAAAACGCTAGTGCTAAGGTTGTCTTGGCGAGGGTGGCTGCTGATGAAAACGCCAAGACTGATGTTGACGGAAAACGCTAGGGCTAGGGGAGTCTTTCTGCTTGGAGGGAAAACGCCACTTAGGGAGGTTCTTGCTGAGAAGTTGGCTGTTGAGCACTAGTGCTCCTGCTGCCACTTCTGCCAATTAGTGCTAGTCTAGTTTGCTTATATACAAACTTACTCAATTTTCCCTACCTACTTTCCCACAAAAGTCACTTAAAAATAATAAGTGAAAAATGTCAACAATAAGGAAAATAGGCTAAATGCACTGGAAAATTCCCCTGAAGGATTTTGATGAATTCTGATGGGAATGCTTATGATCATGCTGTGTGCAACCAGAGGATATGCATCTACACTAAGTGTCTGGACATGCACGGTCTGCGAACAGACTCACAAAAGTGCCAGAACACTTGCTAATCTAGAGTGACTGGATTGACTGAACCCTTGTCGTGCTGTAGCTTGTCCACGGACACATAGGGTTGGATGTGTCACGTGACATCCCCTCCTTTTCAAAGTGAGGTACTGGTACCGAACTGTATGGCGTCGAGGGAGATTACCAATAGTATTCGGAATCCTGGAAGGGACTCTTCGCCGGCCCACTCTGATGTGTGGGTCGTGCGGTACTTGAACTTCATAAAGGTCTGCAACGCTTGCTTCTTTGGGCTGTGCAGAAAGCGACACAAAGTCTTGTGTGGCTCCTTCAATGCTTCAACTTCGTCGAGTGTCATGCTTCTTTCTTCTTCAAGAATCTCCATGGCTGAAAATTCTTGAAACCATTTCCAACACAAAACCATGAACATACCTATTCCATGTAAAGTGAGTGGAAAAAATATTGTCTTCCTAAAAGACTGTGCATGCAATGTAGATGAACAAAGAGACGGAGTGCCAAACCGTTCACCACACACATGCAAACAATGAAATCGAATCTTTCTCTTCTGATCTAAAGCAATCAACTGTGGCAATTCACAACGGAAATGCCCATGCTTGGTGCTCATACTTTCATGTGCTCTTGCTACAACTGTGTCATGCCAAGGAAGAGACATGAAATGTGACTTCCTTGAATGCATACTTTTCAACTTTTCATGAAAAATCCGCATACATCCGTGCTCATTCATGAGTGGAACATGCTCAACGTACAATATGTCATGCCTAGTAAAAAGAATCACATAAAGACGCTGACTAAAATACAGGAAACGATCACAAATGAAGCACTCGAACAATGTGTGCGTACTAATCATGCGAACACATAATACTTCCTGTGAGGGTTCTTTGGACCTAGGCTTGAGAGCCAAGAGCGGTTCTTCCCGAGGGGGTTCTTTGGACCTAGGCTCGAGAGCCAAGATCGGGTCTTCGTGATTGATTGTCTCTGCAATGAGGTTAGCTTCACTAGAGAAAGTATCAACTAACACATCATCCTTGTTGTGAACAATCACATCCTTTTCATGCAACTCATCATGCTTGTGAGAAATCACATCTTGATCATGCAAATCATCATGCTTGTCAGTGTCATCCAAATCATCGTGCTCATCGTTATCATTCAAATCATCATGCAAATCCTGTGTGTCCTGCTTTGGAGAAGAAGAGACTGAGAGAGTCTCCTTCTCCTGAATCCGTTCAATCTTCGCCTGCACATTTGCAATGAGAGAGGGAGAATGAACAACTTTCTCTCCACGAATGACAATGGGAGAGTCACTTTTGGCATTGAAAGTGAACGTATTTTCCGCCCAACCAATGAGAGGGTTATGCTCACGAAACCATCGAATGCCCAAAATCATATCACATCCTGAGAGAGGAGAGACTAAAAATTTTCTTCGGAAAGCAACTTGTTGAACCGTAAACAACACACCAAGACACTCTTTCGTGATGAGAGAGTCCATACCGGGAGCAAAGCCAGAGACCTCGAGAGGAGATTTCTGACTAACCTCTAGGCGGGCTTTCTCAACAAGAGAGGGACTGATCACATCATGCATACTACCTGGGTGAAACAATATGACAAAATGCTGCCCCGTCATATGACCATAACATTTAATGAGAGACTCATCAATGGGAGGGTCAGGAGAAACTTGGGGCACACTCGTGTTGTCATTGATTGCATTGACAGAGAAAGTGGGTTCTGTGGATTCTTTAGATTCATTAGAGTTAAGCTTAGGACATGTTCTTTTTATGTGACCCTTAATGTGACAATGAAAACAACGACCTTCCTTAGAATAAGTGCTTTGCTCTTCCGACGTGATGTATCCTCCTAAAATTCCTTGTGCTACCTTTTCATCTGGAGTAAGCTTAGGTTTAGCATTTGTGTTAGCCTTATCCTTAGGTCCATTGGAAGAGTTCTTTTCTGAGAGACTATTGGAAGATTGGTTAGAAGAGTTACCGTTCTTACCGTTCTTACCATTCTGAGGGTTCTGAGAAGTCTGAGAGGTACTTGTGGAAGTCTTGTTCTCCTTAGGCTTTCGCTTGTTGTGCTTCATCTCTTGTGCGAGAGCAATCACTACCGCCTTGTTGAGATCGATTGGATCGAAGACTTCTACATCAAACTTGATGTAGTCGTCTAACCCAAAAAGGAATGCCTCTTTGCGCTCATCATCCGACTTGCGTAATTGGGTACCTAGCTGCAAAACACGATTAGAGAAAGACATAACCGGCATACCATTTTGCTTGAGAGCACTCCAATCGTCCTTCAATCGTGCGAGGTATTGAGGTGGCATAAACCGCGCCTTGAGCTTGTCTTGGAAATTAGCCCAGTTGAAGGAAAGAGACGTGAATTCGTCGGCTTCCTTTAGGTGCGCGTCTAACTGTGCCTCTTGCCATGCGTGGTACCAATTGATGGCATCACCGGCAAGGTACATGGCTGCCGTCAAAACTTTGCTATTTCCTGTCTTCTTAGTTGTCGCAAAATAAGCATTAAATTGATGCAACCAAGAATGAATAACTGTAGCATCCATCTTACCATCATACTCACTGAAAGTCAACTTCTCTGTGACTGGGTTGTTCGAGTCCGCATCCTGGCTTCCGCCACTCGAGGAACTACCAACATCTTTGGTTGGTTCAGATTTCGAGGCAAGAACTTGTTGAACCAATTCTTGAGTGCGGAGTTCTCTTTGAGCCTCCCGATCGGTCTCCATGGCCGCTCGTCTTGCTTCAGCTTTCTCCTGTCTTTGTGCTTTTCTTTCTTCTCGTTCATCTTGCTCGCATTCCAAGGCAATGCGAGTCGCTTCTTGTTGTATGGCAATTCTTTCGTTTCTTTCTTCGCGCTCACGTTCCATGGCTTCCTGTCGTTGTGCTTTTCTTTCTAGTTGTGCCATCGCAACTCGATTCGTTTCTTGTTGTTGTGCCGTCATCTCCATCATCGACTTGACCATCGCCTCCATAGAATTTGGTACAACTCGTGGCGTAGATGGGGAAGGGGGAGGGTCGGGAAACCCTCCTGGTGGGGAAAACTCTTCTTCGCCACTCCCATGCTCATCACCTGTATGCAAAGTATCCATTCCGCTTAGGGTGATGACCATGCACTATGATCGTTGGTTCTTAAGTTCTCAAGGAACTTGGGTTCTTGCGGGTCTTGGGTTCTTGAGGTTCTGGAGGGTTTTCTTTCGCTTGCAATCTATGTTTGAGAAGGATCTTCTCTTCACCCGAGTCCTGCTTCTGCTCTTTTCCACGGGCGCACCCCTTGGCGGCCTTGCGCTCACACCAAGGTTGCTTTTTCCCACCTCACGTCGAGTGGCCGGCCGCTAAGTGCACGGTCCGCTCTCAATGAGTGAAAAGAGGCACAAGGGGAGGCTGGACAAGCCCTTCTTTCTTGGGTTTCATGTCACTCTTCAAAAACACGATTAGGAGTTGACACGCCCAAGTGAACTTGGGTTCATGCGACCTCAACAAGCAAGAAAAAAATCTTGTGGCTCTTGTAGTTCTTTCCTTGAGTGATACAAAACATTGCCAAAGCTCTGATACCAATGTAAGGTGCGGTGGAATGAATGTTTGAACTTTGCTCAAGATGAGTGCTCCAAACTGTGCTCAAGGTTCCTTTTTGTTCTCATGGAAGGTAGAGCCTTCTGTTCTTAATGAGAGAGTGCAATGATCACAAACAAGTGAATGGACACTGTGCGTGCAAGTGTATGAGATTGAGAGATAGAGAGAGAAGAGAAATAGGACACCAGAGACGTTGTAAAACCCTCCTCCGAAGGCCCCACTCTCGATGGCGAGAGTGGTCTACTATTGATTGCACTAACTGGTACAAAGTGGATGCATGTGACTAATGCAAGTCTAGGCTACGTCGATACCGACGCTATGGCTGAAATCTGCTACTCTTTATCTGCTGTCCAAAAACGCTGCTGGCTTAATTTTGCTACTCCTGAAAACGCTGGTTTGCTGGTCTTTATGGCTGAAAATTTGCTAGTCTTTAGGGCTGAATTTTGCTGGTTCTTAGGCTAGTCAAATGCTGAACTCTGCTGATGCTTATCTGCTGAAAATCTCCATGCAAAGGGAGGGCGAGCTGGGTTCTGGAAACGCTAGGGCTGCAAAGCCATCTTGGATGAAAAACGCTAGCAATTGGGATGGTCTGGCGAGGTTCTTTATGGGTTTATGAGGTTTTTTCCTCATTTATGGGTTTTTTGTGCATTGTTGTTGGGGCTTCGGGTCTGCCCTACCTACTCCCTATTCTCCTATATATAGGAGTGGGGGGATGCACTCTCCCATTCATATCTTGCCATCTTGTACACATCAATTTTTGCCATCTGGAGTTATGGGGGCTTGCCAGCCTTTTCCATCTGTATCTTGTGTGTCCATCGCCATTCTCTCTCTCTCTCTCTCTCTCTCTCTCTCTCTCTCTCTCTCTCTCTCTCTCTCTCCACCTTCCGCTGCTCACTTTGACATGGTATCAGAGCTCTAGGCTTGGATCTGCCATCGCCTACGCTTGGGAGGACCTTGCGGAGGTTTTTATCGCGAAGAATCACCTCAGATCCACTCGCTTTTTTTTTTGGGACCAACGTTTTTTGCTTCAGCCCTAGCGTTTTGTGGATCTGCATCATCTTCTGCACCCTCCCTCCCTCTGCCTCATCGCCACCACCTGCCCTCTCCTCTGCCTTGCGTTTTTCCCATCCATGGCCTAGCATTTTTTTGCAGGAGAGACTCTGTTGCATCTGTGGTTTTTCAGCGAGCCTGTGAATCTAGTGTTTTTTGCAGGACAGCAGCCCACTAATCTGCGTTTTTCAGCCCTAATCCGTAGCGTTTTTTGGGCAGGACAATAACCAGCATTCCTATCGTTTTTTGTGGCAGTCAGGACACCATTGGACCAGCGTTTCTAACCTTCACTTCAGCGTTTTCTTCTTGCAGATCTTGGATAGCCGGAGCCCCGTTCTTGCCCCTTGGCCTTCCCGCTTGGAAGCTGAACAGTTGTGACTATTGCCGGAGATTTCCCGATTACTTACCTGCTGATTTTCAGCCTGTTTTGGTGCATTTATAGACCTCACCTTACCTTCTCGGTATCCGGTGTTCATCACCTGGCATTTTTGCTCAAACCCCTGCGTTCTCACGGTGTTTCGAGCTCCCTTTTGCTGCGATTTCAGGTTTGAACAACACCTCGACTTTGCTTCATCGGCATTCCTTCGGGTTTCCGTTGCCTCTCCCGTCACGTACCCCCTACTTCACGGTCTTTTGGCGTTCTATCCAGCGTGTTTTTCCGATCCTATTCTCACCTTTGCTTCTGATTTTACACACGAGACTTCTTTGTTGAGTTTTTGTCTGTATCTATGGCAACACTCCCAGCCATGCCCATCTTTCCTCTCGGCGAAAAGCTTGACGGCTCCAACTCTGTCGTCTGGAAGATGAAAATCATGGTGATGCTTATGCAGTTTGACCTTTGGGACTGGCTTATCGATCCTGCCAATGCCTTGTGTCCGGCCTTGCTTCTGCATTTGGTGCTTCTACATCGACATCATCAACTGCCACTTCTGTAGTTACACATGCTGGCTCCTCATCTACTTCTTCTCATGGTATTGCTTTTGGCGGATCAGGTACTGTGGTTACACAGGCTATGGTGGATCAATGGAATCTGAACCATCGCAAAGTTTACTCTTTCTTACTCTTCAACTTTGCAGACAGCGTGTTGACGGCTTTACGCTCTCACACCACTGCACATGGGGTATGGGGTTTCTTTTGCAACATCTACGAGGTGAAGACACCCGGAAGGATCCTCACTCTGGAGAAGACTTTGATGGACTTACAGGTCTCGTCATTTTTGACTATCGAGGACTTCATATCCCGCATGCTGCTAGCTTTGTGATGAGCTAGCAGCTTGTGGACACCAGATCTCTTCCGAGGGCATGGCAACTCGGTTGCTGCTCAAGCTTCCCAACACTTATGATTCCTTGTTCTAGTCACTTACTACCTCCACGCGTCCTACTCCTATCACTTGGGAGGAGCTCTTACCCGCTGTGCATGCAGCAGATAGCTTTGCGCATTCAGGACAACAATCTCAGACGCCTTTGCGGGTTCTACTGCATTGGTCTCTACATCCAGTAGGGGTGGTAGTACTCTCGGACAATCTGCACCTAGTTGTACACCTTCTCACCCTGACATTACTTGTACCTATTGTGGAAAGAAAGGTCATTTTGCGATAAAATGATATAAACGACGGGACCGCAAGAAGGATTCAGATCCTAAGGATGGGACGGCTTCTTGACAGACGTCTGCCACCGCCATCTCTAGCCCTTCCCAGGCCGATGGCTTCACCCTCTAGTTTCATCCACCTCCTTCTTCCCTCATATGATCGAGATCACTTTTTGGCTTGGAGTTTACCGGTTTACCTCCTTGGCTTTCTATCCTTTTGTGTCAGAGTGCTCTACTTCAGGGGGGTTTCTCTCTCTTTCGTCTCTCTTCTGTTGACCTCCACTGATGAGCTCCCTGCTCATCTCCTATCTTTCCCACATATATCCTCTTCAACCACTTGTTCTGTTGTTAGCCTCTCCCCATCAGCTTCCTTGTGCGAATTGATCAACCTGACCTAGCTTCGGTCATCATCACATTGGTGTTGGACGGTTCATCGTTTTTGTTTGCCTGGCGCTTCTTCTTTTCACACTCCAGATTTTCCAGGCGTGTTGCATCTTCTTCCTCAGCGACTTCGCATCTGTCGTTGAGGGGGGGTGTTAGATTCTTCATCTCCAGATGCTTCGCACCCTGCCTACAGCTACCCGGAACGGGAACGGGGCCGGAACGGTCCACTTAAGTAAGGCTTGAATTACCTCCATTCAGCTTAGTCCCAAATAAACTCTTAGACAACCCCAAAACTGCTCCCAAACTTGCCCCCCCTAACTTGCCCTCAAACTGCACCAAGTATGTTTCCCAACCAGCCCCAAATCTGCCCCCAAAAGCCCACTTTTTTGCCCCCAAATGCCTATTTTTATCCATTCTGCCCCGCGTTTCGCCGTCCGTCTCATGTTTCGCCTCGTTCCCCCCATTCCGGAACACTGTTCCGGTTACACCCCGTTCCGGAATGGCGTTTAGTTCCCATCTCTGTTTCGGGAGCGGGACTCGTGCGGAACACCGTTTCGGAACGTTTGGATTGTGTTTTCCCCGTTCCCTGTTACACTGGCCTACAGGCTTCACGCACATCACGTGCACTGGCCCTTGGTTGTGGGTTGGCCACCCGTACACCTGCTGGACATGGATCTTCAAGCACATTTAGGTTTTTGCTTAGCACTTTGCGCAGTTGGACCTATTCTGGTCCTTTTCCATTTTTTCCTCATTTATGGGTTTTTTGTGCATTGTCGTTGGGGCTTCTAATCTGCCCTACCTACTCCCTATTCTCCTATATATAGGAGGGGGGGGATGCACTCTCCCATTCATATCTTGCCATCTTGTACACAACAGTTTTTGCCATCTGGAGTTATGGGGGCTTGCCAGCCTTTTCCATCCGTCTCTTGTGTGTCATTCGCCATTGTCTCTCTCTCTCTCTCTCTCTCTCTCTCTCTCTCTCTCTCTCCACCTTCTGCTACTCACTCTAACAAGGGGACCCTATGGAGCCTAGGAGCTACCGCACTATCATGATTGGAGCAGCATTGGCACACTTATACGCATTCATCCTTGAGCAATTGCTGAGTAGAAGGGTAGAGAGAGAGGGTGTACAGGCAACATGACAGGCGGGTTTCAAGGGAGGTTTCTCTACCCTTGATCATACTTTGACACTCAGAGCCATTGTTGAGGAGGGGAGATCACGTGGGAGACGGCTCTATTGTTGCTTTGTGGATTTCCGTAAAGCCTTCGATACAGTGCCTAGAGCTAGATTGATGCGTAGACTGTAGGAGATGGAGGTACCCACAAAGGTGATTTGGGGGATCATGGCTCTACACAGGTCAATAGTGGGGCATGTACGCACTCCAGAGGGGATTTCTTATTCGGTTCACTATCGGGGTGAAACAGGGCTGCTCGCTATCTCCTATACTATTTGGCATGTCTGTGGATGAGGTTACTGACTACATTGAGAGAGATAGATAGATAGATTTTATTATCGTCCTCGGAGGTCAAATATGACCTATGGGACCAAAGTTACATGTGATGTAGTATGTGTGTGGCTAATGAGTGACTCTTGATACTCCAAAATTGTGGTGATGAGAGTCGCAATGGAGAGCCCACATTGTGGTTGGAAGAGGAAAGTGTGCAGGTCTAAGTCATGGCTAAAAATTTGAGGGAAGCAAGTTTGGATGTAACTAAAAGCTGAGCACTCTAGTAGTGTGTGGTACTCAGACTCTCGAACTTGCAGTGAGCATAATGTGCACAATCGATTTGACTCTTCTCCATTGCCCCATTGCCTTGTCTCACATCGAAGGGCGTGGGAGCTATGCCGAATGGCTGCGATAGTGCGTATCACTGACAAGAGGATCGGCTCAAGCATGTAAGTATGAGTATGGTTTTCCCTTTCAACCAAGAACATGGTTTTGTAGTTGGGGGCAATATGAGTGGTGTAATGTATGAAGCGTGACCCACCGGATTCCTCCCAAGCCGTAATACATTGGCTTTGTAGAAAAGCTTCTTTCAATTGCGAGTCAATCAAAGCATCGCTCAAGATCTTGCTTTTATTTGAACTTTTTTGCTTGCTCCCATGCAAAAGGAAGTCGGTGTGAGGGGTTTTGACGCATCTTTATCATGTATTCCACAACCCTTTCCATACCCATAACCCCAATTGGAAGAGATCCCGACTCAAGAAGTAGGAGCATATATAGTGTTTGTGTCTTAACTTGGAGAAAGTTTGTAAGAAAATGCTTTTGGACATTCTCAAACTCTTTCCAAGTAGACTTTGCGATGCTTCCACCCCACACTTCAACTCCATAAAGAAGAACCGGCGTCACCAATGTGTCAAAAAGGTACTTCTTGAGAACCGAACACTTCATGTTTCCTGCATACACATGTTCTCAAATGCATAGTATGCTCTCTTTCCCGCTTATAAACGACGCATAGCACATTCATGCCACTTGTGATTAGCCGGAACCTCAAGGCCAAGGTACTTAAAGCTCTCAACAACTTCAAGTGTCTCATTGTTGTACACAATGCATGGCTTCTCCTTATGGTTGGTTTTGACATGCATAACCTTTGTTTTGGATTCATTCACAATCAGCCCATTATGCAAGCAAAAGTTCTCAAGGACAACCATAAGCTTTTGTGCATCTTCTAAAGTGTGTGCTAGAAGCACTAAATCTTCCACATACAACAAAAGCATGATTACCGCATTGCAAATAGTGACCTCTTCAATGCCTTCTTCTTGCATAAAGTCAAGTACCATTTGTTCCAATTGATTGATGCATAGACCAAAGAGAGTTGGTGACAACGTCCGGACTTCTTTGTTTAACCCCAATAGTGCTTACAAATTTTTTTGAAATTCCTCTTCCCATGCGCAATTGACACATCATCTTCTCATAAATTCGAGAAACCGCAAGCATGAACTCACTTGGCACTTGGAGTTCTTCCATCCTTCTCCACAAATTGTTACGTGGAATCATATCAAAGGCTTTCTTAAAGTCCACAAAACAACAATATAATCGCTTGCCTTTCAACCGACTTTCTTCCATGAGAACACGAAGAGTGACAAGATGATCAATGGTGCTGTGGCATCGATGAAAACCCGCTTGTTCTTTTGCACGCTCGTCATTCTCTTCAACTGAATCACTTGATTTCATCTCCATTATGCACCCAAATAACTTTTCCATAAGAGACCCAATTATTATAGTGCGGTAGTTGTTTACATTCTTTACATCTCCTCCTTTATGCAAATGCTTGACTCAATTAGTACTCCAAACACACATCCACTCGTGTGTAAAATCTCCCGTCCATTTAATCATCTCCGGCTTGATACCTCGAAGATCTCCCGCTTTGCGAGTGGCCAACTTTTCAAGCCCACCGCATACATCCTCATTAGTAAAAAAAGTGGGCATACATTGGAGTGAACCTTAAAATGACATTTTTTCAGCATTTGGTTGCTCATATAGTTGCTTACAATGTGTGTACATATCCACAAGACTCAAGTTACCAAAATTCTCAACCCGCTTGTCTCTCAAGTTTCTCCAAAATCCCACATGACGTGCCTTTTCTTGGACTTAAAAAAATTGTTGCGTTACTTCCCATCTTCTCTTCTTCTCTTCTTTTGAATCAATGCCTTGTATGTACGCAAATGACTTTGATAGTTGTCTTTGTCCATAGTTGCATCAAGCTTTATCAAAGACTTTCGAGCATCTTAAAATTCTTTATCAAATCACCTTTTGCGTGATCTATTTTTATTGATACCATGGACATGCTTTATGGCAAAGCATTCTTTGGCACAAGAAAGAATAAATAACTTTCTTGAAAGCTTTCTATTTAGTTCCTAATGGTGCGTCATATTGAAGCTTTGTCATCTATA
The DNA here is from genome assembly GCF_014529385.1 of Adiantum capillus-veneris. Taxonomy (NCBI): domain Eukaryota; kingdom Viridiplantae; phylum Streptophyta; class Polypodiopsida; order Polypodiales; family Pteridaceae; genus Adiantum; species Adiantum capillus-veneris. Next base: position 59,796,531 of record NC_140940.1, on the reverse strand, counting down.
ACTTTTGCTCAAGCATTTCAATGTACATTGGTGCTCGTTTCAAATCCATGCATAGTGATAACTTCTCTTCCCTTTGGCTGAGATTATTATGCTTAGTTGCTTTTTCACATGCAAAGTCAGGTCCAATGGTCTGATTCCGGGGTCCATTGGCCAAACATAAAACTCTTTATGCGATATATGATGGCTTCGGAGAGTAGCATATAGTCAATCACACTAGCCCTATTATATTTTCTACATGTAAATTCATCGGTTCCACTCCATAAAGATACACCATTGGCAATGAGCATACTCGTAGTTATTACACGTGTAAAAGTAACTTTCCATAGTGATCTGGCTCTTTCTCATCCATTGAAGTACGATCATACTAATGAACTTCCTCCAACTTCCCTGAAATGTATGGCATATCAAATTGTTGAGTATCTTGTTGCAATGTTTTTGTACGAGCATTCATATCTCCAAAGACAAAAACATTACCTTCTCCTTTGAAATAAGCAATGTCCTCTTCTAAATCAAAAAATGATTGATCTCTATTCATGCAAGCATAAAAGGGGGAATCATGATGAGGAATGTAGCAACCGGCTACAAAAATGGGTGCTCTTTTTGGTGTCATAATTTTCAGCTATACATAACACTTGTACTTGTCATCTTTCACAATTGATACAAAATCTTCCAATCCTTTCTTAACCATACATGCTACCCCTCCTTGCTCTCTTTGTTGCTTGAGATTCTTTGACCACATCAATGAATGTACATCGTAATCCTCCAAGCTGTTAATCTTTTGTGTATCATGCCTCTAAGTTTCAACAAGAAGTACAACATGGGCTTTTCTTGTTAGTTCATCAATGCCAACCGTTGCATTCCATGGTTATCCATTGCAATTCCAAAAGCATATTTTCAATTGTAACTCGGCTTCATAGGCCTATTTGCTCAAAAAACTTGCCTTCTCCTTGGACACATTTTCTTCGTGAGAGATCTCCTTGTTTTTCTTATTTCTCTCCTCAAATGCTTTGCGACACATTTTTTTTGCTTAATAGTGCGATCTTCACATACAAAACATTTTGTATCCCTCAAATAGATCCAACTATTATCAAGGGTACATTGTAAGGTGTAGCGGAAAGTGAATATTGAACTTTGCTCAAGATGAGTGCTCTGAACTGTGCTCAAGAGTTCCTTTTAATTATCGAAGGGAGAGCCTTCCGTTCCTTTAGTGAGAGAGTGCAAATGATCACAAACAAGTGGTAAACACTGTGAATGGAGGTGCTAAGACTGAGAGATAGAGAGAGAAGAATACGACACTAGAATGTTGTCAAACCCTCTATTGATTGCACAAATCTCTACAATGCAATAGACTTGCCGACGATGTCGACGACGACGAGATGGGCTGAAATCTGCAAATCTTGTATGTGTTGAATTTGACTCTATGTTGGTGACGACGACGCGACGACGATGCATTGAAAACGCAGATGCTGAAATCTGCGAATAGCGGGCTGAATCTGCAAACGCTTGCTGATCTGACCGTGCAGCGACAATGTGCTGCGGGAAGGTGAGATCTACGAGGTTTGGGGGCTGCGGTACGGAGACTAACTGCTGAAAACTGAAAACGTTGATATAAATCTGGGATCTGTCGTCAAGGATCTGCAAACGCTAGGGTTGATCTGCAACTCCAAAAACGCTAGGCTGAAAATGATATTCGCTACAAAAACCCTAGGGATTTCGCTGTCGCAAGGCTGATCTGCATCTGCAAAACGTTGGGGTTGATCTGCACTTGATGAAAAACGCTGGCTGGGTCTTTGGTGGCTGAAAACGCTAGGTCCTCTTGCTGTCTTGTTGAGAAGGTGCACTTCAGGTGGTATCTGCTGCCTCTTCTGCCAAAAAGTGCTAGCGCTGCTTTTATATATAGATCCTTAGCGAGATTGCCCTACCTAGTTTCCCAACAAAGTCACTTATTAATAATAAGGAAAAAATTGCTAAAATAGGAAAAATAGGTTTTCTGCACTGTAAAATGCTCCTGATGAATTCTAATGGTACTGCTGATAATCGTGTTGTGTGCAACCAGAGGATATGCATCTACTCTAAGTGCTTGGACATGCACGATCTGCGAATAGACTCACAAAAATGCCAGAATACTTCCTAAGCTAAGCTAACTGAACTGAACCCTTGTCATGAAGTAGCTTGTACACATGTACATAGGGTTAGATGTGCACGTGACATCCCTTGGTTTTTAAAGTGAGGTACTGGTACCGAACTGTTTGGCGTCGAGGGAGATCGCCAATAGCGTCTGGAATCCTGGAAAGGACTCTTCGCCGGCGCACTCTGATGTGCGGGTCATGCGATACTTGAACTTCATAAAGGTCTGCAACGCTTGCTTCATTGGGCCACGCCGAAAGCGACACAAAGTTATCTGTGGCTCCTTCAATGCTTCAACTTCGTCTATAGTCATGCGTCTACCTTCTTCAAGAATTTCCAAGGATGAAAATTCCTCAAACCACTTCCAACACAAAAATATGAACATACCCATTTCATGTAAAGTGACTGGAAAAATTCTAGTCTTCTTTAAAGACTGTGCATGCAATGTAGATGAACATATAGACGGAGTGCTAAACCGTTCATCAAACACACTCAAACAATGGAATCGAAACTTGTCTTTCTGATCTAAATCTATGAACTGTGGCAAATCACAATGGAAATGCCGATACTTGATGCTCAATCCCTCTTGTACTCTTTCTGAGACTATGTCATGCCAAGGAAGAGACATGGAATGTGAAATCCTTGAATGCAAACATTTCATCTTTTCATGAGTAATCCGCATACATCTGTGCTCATTCATGAGTGAATCGTGTTCATCGTACAATATGTCATGCCTATCAAAAGGGAACACGTAAAGATGGTGATGCAAATACAAGGAACCTTCACGAATGAAACACTCGAATAATGCGTGCTGACTAATTATACGAACACAAAATACTTCTTGAGAGGGTTCTTTGGACCTTGACGCGAGAGCCAAGATCGGTTCTGCGTGATTGATCGAATTTGCAATGAGGTTAGTTTCACTAGAAAAAGCATCAACTAAACCATCATCCTTGTGAAGAATCACATCTTTATCATGCAAATCATCATGCTTGTGAATAATCACATCTACATCATGCAAATCATGTGTGTGGTGCTTTGGGGAAGACAAGACTGAGAGTCTTCTTCTCCTGATTCTTTTCAAGCTTCGCCTACACATTAGAAATGAGAGATGAAGAATGAACAACTTCCTCCCCATGAATGACAATGGGAGAGTCACTTTTGGCATTGAAAGTGAAAGTATTGGTTGCCCAATCAATGAGAGGGTTACGCTTACGAAACCATCGAATGCCTAAAAGCATATCACATCCTGAAAGAGGAGATACTACAAATTTTCTGCGGAAAGACGCTTGTTGAACAGTGAACAAAACATCAAGGCACTCTTGCGTGATGAGAGAGTCCATACCGGGAGCGAAGCCCGACACCTCGAAAGGAGATGTCTTGCTAACCTCCAAGCGGGTTCTTTTGACAAGAGAGTCACTAATCACATCATGCATACTGCCTAGGTCAAACAATATGACAAAACGTTGACCCTTCACTTTGACCATAACACTTAATGAGAGACTCATCGATGGGAGGATCATGAGAAAGTTGGGTCACACTCGTGTTCTCTTTTATTGCATTGACAAAGGATGTGGGTTCTGTGGGTTCTTTAGATTCATTAGAGTCAAGCTTAGGACATGTTCTTTTTATGTGACCCTTGATGTGACAATGATAACATCGACCTTCCTTAGAATAAATGCTTTGTTCTTCTGACGTGATGTATCCTCCTAAAATTCCTTGTGCTGCTTTTTTATCTGGAGTGAGCTTAGGTTTAGCAATTGTGTTAGCTTTACCCTTAGATTCATTGTGTGAGTTCTTTTCTGAGAGAGTAGATAAAGATTGGTTAGAAGAGTTACCATTCTTACCGTTCTTACTGTTCCGAGGATTCTGAAAAGTTTGAGTGGTACTTTGAGAAGTCTTGTTTTCCTTAGGTTTTCCTTTATTGAGCTTCATCTCTAGTGCGAGAGCAATCGCTACCGCCTTGTTGAGATCGACCGGATCGAGTATCTCGATATCATACTTGATATACTTGTCGAATCCATAAAGGAATGCCTCCTTGCGCTCATCATCTGATTTGCGTAATTGGGTTCCGAGCTATAAAACACGATTAGAGAAAGACATAATTGGCAAATCATTTTGCTTGAGATTGCGCCAATCGTACTTCAATCGTGCTAGGCACTGAGGTGGCATAAACCGCGCCTTGAGCTTGTCTTGGAAGTTGGCCCAATTGAAGGAAAGGGGTGCGTCTTCATCGACTGCCTCTAGGTGTGCGACCAACTGTGCCTCTTGCCATGCGTGGTATCAGTTAATGGCATCACTGACAAGGTACATGGCTGCCGTCAAAACCTTGCTATTCCTTGTCTTTTTAGGTGTCGCAAAATAAGCCTTCAATTGATGCAACCAAGAATGAATAACACTAGCATCCATCTTAGCGTCATACTTACTGAATGTCAACTTCTCGGTGACAGGGTTGTTGGAGTCCGAATCTCGGCTTGCGCCACTTGATGAACCACCAACATCTTTGACCGGCTCGGGTTTCGAGGTGAGTACCTGTAGGATGAACTCTTGCATGCGTTGGTTCTCTACGCCTCACGCTCAAACTCCAAGGCCGCTCGTCTGTCTTCGGCCGCTACTTGTTGGGCTTCGTGTGCTTGCTCACGCTCTAGCTCAATAGCTGCCTTTCTTTCTTCGGCCGCCAAGCGCGCTTGCTCACGCTCACGCTCCAAGGATGCCCTTTGCTTTTCGGCCGCCAAGCACGCTTGCTCGCGCTCGCACTCCAAGTCGGCCTTTCTTTCTGCTTTTCTTTCTTCGCGCTCGCGATCTAATTCTGCTTTTCTTTCAGCTTTTCTTTCTTATCACTCGCGATCCAAGATAGCCTTTCTTTCTTCGCACTCGCGCTCCAAGGCGCGCGTTGCGCTTCTTGTTTTAACATCATGTCCATCATCGTCTTGACCAAAGCCTCCATAGGATTTGGTGCAATCCTTGGCGTAGATTGGGAAGGGGGAGGGTAAAATAAATCTCCTGGTGGGGAAAATTCCTTTTTGCCACTTCCATGCTCATCACCTCCGTGTGAAGTATCCATTCCGCTTCGGGTGATGACCATACACTGAAGTCTTGAGTTCTTAAATTCCCGAGGAACTTGGGTTCTTGTGGTTCTTGGATTCTTGAGTTCTTGAGGTTCTTGAGTCCTTGAGGGTCTTGGGTTCTTGAGGTTCTTCTTTAGCTTGCAATCTGTGTTAGAGAAGGATTTCCTCTTACCCGGGCTCTTCTATTTCCCGGGGGGGCACCCCTCAGCGGCCTTGCGCTCACACCAAGGTTGCTCTTTCCCACATCATGTCGATTGGCTGGCCGCTAAGTGCACGGTCCGCTCTCAATGAGTGAAAAGAGAAACAAGGGGAGGCTGGACAAGCCCTTCTTTCTTGGGTTTCTTGTCACTCTTCAAAAACACGATTAGGGGTTACGTGCGACCGCAACAAGCACAAAAAAAAAAGTGGTTCTTTCCTTGAGTGATATAGAACACTGTCAAAGATCTGATACCAATGTAAGGTGCAACGGAAGTGAATGTTGAACTTTGCTCAAGATAAGTGCTCCGAACTGTGCTCAAGGGTTCCTTTTAATTACGGAAGGGAGAGCCTTTCGTTCCTTAAGTGAGAGAGTGCAAATGATCACAAACAAGTGGTAAACACTGTGAATGAAGGTGCTGAGACTGAGAGATAGAGAGAGAAGAATACGACACCAGAATGTTGTCAAACCCTCCTCCAAATGCCCCACTCTCTATGACGAGAGCGGTCTACTATTGATTGCACAAATCTCTATAATGCAATGGACTTGCCGATGAGGACGATGACGATGAGGACGATGACGATGAGGACGACGACGAGACGGGCTGAAATCTGTAAATCTTGTATCTGTTGAATTTTGACTCTATGTCGGTGACGACGACGCGACGACGATGCACTGAAAACGTAGATGTTGAAATCTGCAGATAGCGGGCTGAATCTGCAAACGCTTGCTGATTTGACTGTGCGGCGAGGATCTGCTGCGGGAAGGTGAGATCTGCGAGGTTTGGGGGCTGCGGTACGGAGGCTAACTGCTGAAAACTGAAAACGTTGATATAAATCTAGGATCTGGTTTCAAGGAATTGCAAACGCTAGGGCTGATCTGCATCTGCAAAACGTTGGGGCTGATCTGCACTTGATGAAAAACACTCGCTGGATCTTTGGTGGCTGAAAACGCTATGTCCTCTTGCCATCTTGCTGAGAAGGCACTTCAAGTGGTATCTGCTGCCTCTTCTGCCAGAAAGTGCTAGCACTAGCTTTTATATATAGATCCTTAGCCAGATTGCCCTACCCAGTTCCCCAACAAAGTCACTTATAATAATAAGTGAAAAATTACTAAAATAGGAAAAATAGGTTTTCTGCACTGTAAAATGCTCCTGATGGTATTGCTGATGGTGGTCATGCTGTGTGCAACCAGAGGATATGCATCTACTCTAAGTGCCTGGACATGCACGGTCTGCGAACAGACCCACAAAAGAGCCAGAACACTTCGTAAGCTAAGCTAATTGAACTGAACCCTTGTCATGAAGTAGCTTGTCCCCATGCACATAGGGTTAGATGTGCACGTGACATGCATACAATTAGCCGTTCTCCCGAGCGAGGAGCTCCTTGCTTACCGACTCAATGTGTTCCATAGACCATAACTCCGGACATGCCAAAGTGGGTTTTGAAGATATCTTCGATAACAATGGCAAGAGAAAGAGGCGTCTCTAACTTCTATTCGGGAATTCCATGAATAACAATGTTCTTTGAACGTCTCTCCCGTTCCTTCAACTCCTCCACATCCACATTCTCAACATTCTTTGTTTGAGCCATAGCTTGCATGAGGGAGGAATTAGAAACCACATTGCCACCACATACATCAGTCCAAGACGTGTTTGTGCATATATTTTTCATGTCCCATGCATCCCGGCTCATGGTGTCAAATTTCTCTTCTTTCAATACATGGTCATGCTCTACTTTGCTCATGCGCTCCTTCAAAGCATTCAAGTCCACAAGAGAGCGTTTACATTCCTTGACTTCCTCTTTAAGTTGCATCAAACGTGTTGTTTGCATCTCAAGTGCCCTCTTGAGATTCTCATTCTCAACCACAAGGACCCTTAGCGTGCCATTCTCCATTGCAAGTGCCCGTAAGTCTTTACCTTGTTTGTTTACGGTCTCTTACGATACGAAGTATGCCATGATCATGGTTTTCGATGTCGTTGGTTGAGTGGTTGTGTTTCTATCTCCACACTCAGGAGATTTTGGATCATTTTCTACAATGATTGTGGACCTTGTTGAAGAGGAAGAACCCTTACGAGTATCGGAAGACATTGTATGTAAAATAAGAGATGAGAGGCAACTTTTTTGAACCTATTCACTTCAGAAATGCTGCTACAGAAACGCATTCCATAACTCTGAAAATTTCTGTCTTTACATCAATGCGTAGAGGGTGTCGTGCTCTTCTAATGAGGCTATAGATCAACCGAATCGTAGTTTGGATGAAGAGGGGGAGAGGAGTGCAGTTGGCAGGGACATGGATTCCACTATTGTTAGATGCTGATGATATTGTGTTGATTTTTGACTTCCCGGAGGGGATGCGGCGTCATTTTGATGCTTTGTACACATTTGCCCACAATAGTGGATTGTTTGTTAACCTGGGGAAAACCGAGGTTATGGTGTTTAACACCACACCATAGTGGGTCAGGAGGTCAACACCCACATTTACATATGGCCAGGAGATGGTGGAGTATACAGATGCATACACCTATCTTAGGGTAGCCTTCAATGGACCGTTGTTTTCATTGAGGAGAGATGTAGAGACTAGATTGACGAGAGCTTATGCAGCCTTGGGAGGATCGAAGAAGATGTGTTCGTAGGTTCAATTTCAGAAACCTCGAACAAAGCTGTGCCTTTTTGACACTCAAGTGGCTTCAGCTATGCTTTACGGGGTTCAAATTTGGGGACCCTTAGTGGACCACCATGGCAGATCTAGTAGCACTTATGGATGGAGATGTATGGAGAGACCGCTAGTCTCTATGATCTCTCGGATGATTCGGGCTAAGGCCTTAGTGCCACATGAGATTATTCGAGCCGAGCTGGCTGCCCCCCCTCTTGTAGTCGAGGCCCTTACTAGATCAGTATCCTTCATGCATAACTTAGGGGACCTCCCTAGAGATAGATATGCTCGGCTAGCCCTTGAGTCATCTCGACAGCTAGCGCTACAAGGGGATATAGCATGCTGATATGGGTAGATGACATCATGGTTTTAGTCACATGGCTTCAGCATGGATAGACTGCCTCTGTTTCAGTACTCCTTGGATGCACCGTCTTTATCTCTCAGACAGAGAGAGATCACTAGCATTATACACCAAGATTTGATTCAGCTAATACCAGGCGCACATGGATACGACCGATACAGGAGTTGGGCACAAAAATGGCTTTCTATAGAGAGCATCTTCTCCAAGTAGATGCGCACATCATCGCATCATTTAGAGATTGAAATTTAGGAGAGTACCAATAGAGGCCACGATATGCCAGTTGTGTCATATAGAGCCAGAGACAGAGATACATCACATTTGTCATTGTCCGATATACTACGAGATACGAGGCCCCTTTCATTGTCCATTCAGAGAGGGCTTTGGACCGTTGGCTAGAGTCATGAGATATCCGGATCAAAGATGCCTCGGATTGTTTTTGCTAGAGCACATAGGGGGAGACTCTTGAGGAGATCAGGCAGTGGGAGACATTCACAGAGGAAGAGCATTGAATTCTTTAGAGCAGGGACTTAGCAGCCAGATGACCATGCTTTATAGCAGACTTCAGAGCCCACTTATACCAGAGGTATATTAGTGGATAGAGCCACTGAGCTCAGGAGAGTTAGATGCCCACGTGAGAGGATGACCATGACATTGATGGAGGCTCCATCAGAGGATCAAGACTATTCTAGCATGACATGGGAGATGCCCAATACGACTATTTACAGAGGTGGACATTGACAAAGCTCTTCAGCGGACTGATGCGATACTTTCTCGGACAATGCCTGATGCCAGGCATCCTCTGGCATTGATGATGATGATTTTAGTCTTTCACTTTACTTCATTTTTAGTTTTGTACCCAAACGTTGGACGATTGTATTAGTTTGGTCTCATAGGTCATTTTGTTCTTTTGAAGACGTTTAATATAACATTCATTTCATTTCATCTCTCTCTCTCTCTCTCTCTCTCTCTCTCTCTCTCTCTCTCTCTCTCTCTCTCGGAAAGTCAAGAGAGCCATACTGTTTATCAATATCAGAGATCCAATAGTTAGAATCAAAGGTAAACATGTACTTCCTCATCACATGACAAGATCAAGGTGATGAAGCAAATAAGATCACTACAAGAAAGATATCAAGGATGACATGAGCAATATTTAGGTGCACCACTTGGTAATATGTAGCTCATTTTCATGGAGATCATTTCTATTTAATGCATTTTTTCTTTGGGCTTAAAAGGACACTACTCGAACGGTCTTTCTTTCTTTCTTTCATTTTCTCTCTCGTGACCTTTGGCAGTGTGCAATTACAATGTTGTTATTTGGTTAGATCCCAAACACTCGAGGAGATTCTTGGGGATAGAGACATTTTCTTCCATGAGGAAGACACATCAGAGCCATGAGAGAGGGCTGCCCCGTGTGGAGGGTTATCCTTGGAAGTTGGCATGTAGAGAGAGTACCCATCATCCTAAGGACACGAGAGGGTCAGGAGGAGTGGCAGTCCTATTTAGGCAGACGGTCAAGGACAAGAGGGCATGTATGTGGGTTAGGATTGCCACAGGGAGAGAATATTTTTACATAGCGATATGCTGCATTGCACCACAACATTCTAGATTCACAAACATTGATGGCGGAGGTAGGACGAGGAAAAGAGGGGAGCATGGCTCAAGGGAGCATGGAGAGTCACTCTACGAGATTCCATCGGGTAGGAATTCTACGGTATTCAGGAATGGGGAGAGTAATCTAAGTGGGGGATTTCAATTGGCGTGCCCAGAGCCTATAGTGTGAAAGGTACAAGATGGAGGAGCTGTAGTTGCCATTAGAAGATGACTCCACTTTTTACAGAATGTTGGAGAACTCTTATTATGGGAGACGATTACTTCAACCAGGAGCACACCACCATATGCTGCTCTACAATGGCGTGGCGAGATGGCCGTGGCTGAGAGATACATGTGCTTCATGCACAATGGTCAGAGCACGGTGGATTCCACCATGGTTGCTGAGCAGCCAGCATAGTTTATACATGATTTTCACATACCCCTCTGTCTCATCGGGACAAACCATGCTTATGTATTTTTCACCATAGCAGAACTCTCATACTACCACCGTCATCTACTATTACTCAAACTACCATACATTTCATACATGAGTGACATCATGTACATGCACACAATATATGATAAGCTTATGCTTGTTGACCATCATGTCACGTGACACATCCCAACCCTATGTGTCTGTGGACAAGCTACACCACAACAGGGTTCAGTCAGTCTAGTCAAGTCTAGATTAGCAGTGATCTGGCACTTTTGTGAGTCTATTCGTAGACCGTGCATGCCTAGCCACTTAGCATAGATGCATATCCTCCGGTTGCACACAGCATGATCATCAGAATTCCCATCAGAATCCATTAGCATCAGTTAGGGGAATTTTCCAGTACATTTAGCCTATTTTCCTATTTTTAGTTATTTTCACTTATTATTTTTAAGTGACTTTCCAACAAAAGTAGGTAGGGCAATTTTGCTAAGTTAATATATAAGCAAACCCAAGTTAGCACTTTCTGGCAGAAGAGGCAGTAGGAGCTTCCCGCTCAACAGGCAACTTCTCTGCAGTAACCCCCCTCAGCATCCCCTAGCGTTTCCAAGCAGTAGATCGACCTCCCTTCAGCCATCGCCTACAAGTCCTCTTGCCTGGCGTTTTCCAACCTCAGCAGATACATCCCAGCCAGCGTTTTTCAGCCTTGACAAAAACGCCAGCATCACTTGCAGATTCAACGTTTTTTCAGCCTTGTCAAAAACGCCAGCTTAGCAGTAGCAAAAACGCAGAATTCAGCAGTTGGATTCTCGCAGTTTTCAGCCTATGACACAGTAGCAGATCAGCCCCTAGACGGTTGCAGATGTTCCCCCATTTTCAGCCATAAAAACGCAGCCAAAACAGTCATTTCCAGCCACCGAAACAGTCCCCGAATTCAGCGATTAAAAGATCCCAGATTTCAGCCATCAAGTTGTCGTTGTCATCATCGTCGTCGTCATCGGCATAGTCCCATTGCATCAGTCCATTGCATACGCATTGTACACCTTTGTGCAATCAAAGTTAGACCACTCTTGCCGATGAGAGTGTGGGGCATTCGGAGGAGGGTTTTACAACCTCTCGGGTGTCGTATCTCTTCTTTCTCCTTCTCTCAGTCTCATTCATTTGCACACACAATATCCACTCACTTTATTCGTGATCATAGCATTCTCCACAAGACGGAAAGCTCTCTCTTTCCCTAAGAACTAAAAGGAACCTTGAGCAATAAAGATCACTAATCTTGAGAAAATACAACATTCATTCCGCTGCACCTTACACATCATCACCCATAGATAAACTTGCTACACAACTCACTTTTATATTACATGATTCGGCTACATCTAGCTTTCCTCACTCACGAGAACTTGGAAAAGCCCAAGTGGGATTGATGCCCCAAAATAGTTGGTATGATGACTCATGTCATGAAACTAAACCCTAACTCAATCGCCAATGGCTAACTAGGGAAATCTTGGCCAGCTGCATAGAGATATCCAACTAGTGAATAGGCGAAAGGCCGGTTTTCAAAGTTAAGCATCGCTCCGAAATGTGCTGTTCGAAATGTGCTGGCAAGTTACAGTGGTAACAAAGATCCAGTTGATTCTTCTTCTACGGAGGATCCAATCCAACTTTTTACAGTAGACGCCATGGATGCAGCAGCAGATGGACACTGACGAAGAATACGAGTATGTTGTTGGAGAAGTACAAGAGGAAGTTGACAAAGAAGCAGAAGAGGAAGCCTAGCATGAAGAGGCAGCAGTAGGGGAGTTGCAGAGCCCAATGGAAAGGTTGATTCCGCCAAGGTAGCAAACCAAAGGCGACAGGCAGATGTGCAGCTTCACATGGATTGCTTACTTGCTTTTTCCATGGATCTCTTTATGCCAACCGCATGCGGACTCGATCACTGGTTACAGTTTTCAAGCAGCGGCAGGCTATTGAGAACCCTAAATCAAGTGTTTTCAGGCAGATTCAATACGTACGTACAAAACTGAAACGGGTTTAGAAAAGCGTTTGAAACAAGCGAACTGCGGGAGTAAAAAAATCATTTATGTAAGGAAGATAGGCACTGACAGGGTGTAATCCTTGTGCTGTTCACCAAGGGTAAAGACAAGCCAGGGAACGTGGTGAGGGCCATAGCACCATGACGAAGTAAATTCAAGACAACAAAAGGCCCTTGCTAGGCAAAGACCAATTTCTTGGCACTTTTCAAATATTTGGCCTGATAGGTTATCACCAAAGACCCCTTAGGGAACCTAGGATGGTGTGGATGGTGATGATGCTATGCTGTTTTGCAGAGTCATCTAGCAGCCAGAGCCTGAGCAGCTAGAAGTCCGGTTTCATTTTCATGCACCATAGTCAACCTGGAAGCGTTTGCTTGTGTTGGCTGCTGGGTGATCCACGTTGGGGGGGCCAAGCTGAACTCATTACATATAGCTTCTAATCCATAAACAAGCTGAAAGGGCGTTTGTTGAGTAGAGGCCTTGAAAGCTGTTTTGTAAGCTCAAGTGACTCCCAGGATTGATTGCCCATGCCCCAAGTGTTGTGGCCCATGTGTGAGGATGCATGTAGCAGGCCTTCTTCAATAGAGAAATTATTGCTTTATTTGTGCTTTCCGCCTGATCATTGGCACGTGTGTACGAAGAGCAAGACTTTCGAGTCTTTATATTTAGCAAACATAGTTGTCAGCATCTCATAACAAAGTGAGATCCTTGATCACCAGTGATCTCGAGAGAGCAGCCATATCTGCAGAAGATGTTCTCATATAGAAACTTCTCAGCAGTAGTAGCATAGCTTTGACCTCTGTCCATATGGTTGCATAATCGGTAGCTACCAAGATGCACCAACCCCTACTAGGCTGGGCAGTAGGAGTCATAGGCCCAAAGAAATTAATGCCCCATCTCTCAAAAGGAAGCGAAGCCATGGAGATGTGAATAGCTCTGCTGGCCTGTCTTGTTGACCTTGAAGCGCACCTTCAGCAAGTGTCACAAGACTGAGCATCCCGAATGGAATCTCTGAAAACATGTGCCGTTTTGTAGAGTGTGTTTCGCAATAACGTGCCCTGAGTAGTTGTTAGCTGCAGCTCCACCATGAGCATCCTTAAGAACACTGAACCTCATGAGGGCTGACACAGCGTTTTATTAGCTCATTCACTCTCTCAAAGGATAATATGATAGCATACGTGGAAACTCCGATAAGCCGAGAGAATGGCAGGAATTTATTCAAATGTGGTGGCCTGGACCCTTCTTCAAGGTGGACCATTGACATAACTGGCATCACAGGCCATCTGTGTGGCCCTTCCCCCTTCCCAATTTATGATTTAGCCATTGTACACTTGCCGATCATAGGAGACTCTCCCTTTTCCTTTGTCCAGTGTATCGCCTTAATGGGAGAGATGTAGCCTGCTGGGCAATCAAAAAAATAATTTAAAAGAAAGAAAACCTTCAAGCGACTTTAGTTCAGGAGTCCCCAAACCTTTGTTCTCATGTGCGTCATCAAGGAAGGGCATTATGTTAGTTTCTTGCTTTAGGACAAGTGTTGAAGTGTCCTCATGGCAACAGTCAAGGGACAATTGCTTCCATGTTTAACATACTTAAAGCTTAGGAGAAATGCTTGAGTCGGTCTCTATAAGTAACTTCAAGTCATTATGTCTGTTAAGAAGAATGCTTCCATCAAGGTCTGCACCCTAGATCATAATGCAATGTTCTGTTGTATGTGGCAAGACAGGAGCCTTAAGTATTTAGTCTTTCCACATGGAATTATGCAGGAAATGAATCTACTTGCTCACATATTTGATCACTTTCTTACAGGCAAAATTACAGTACACTTTATTGAGGAGCAAGACTTTTATTCTTGTATTTTTCCCTTGTCAAGATTACATAGTGCATCACCTTAGGCAAGACCTTTGCCTTTTAAACGACGTCTCCGACTTTTGTGTCACTTCTTTCCGATGTTTTAGAATGGCTCACAAAGCTGCTGTTAGCAGGTGGGGTCTATGTGATTCCTGTGATTGGTTCTTGCTTCTGCCAGAGCAAATTGTCAGCCATATTTGGCAAAGGTTCTATATGATTCACATGATGCACTGAAAGAGGTCCAAATGGGATCTAGTTGGTACCATTTTTTAACGAAACACACGCAGGCAAGTCAGAGGAATTGGCCTTCATTTTGACAGAAGAATCAAAATGAATGTCTGTTGGAGGAGCTCTTCCAGACAGCTCCTGTTGGTGCCATTGTCCATTGAGATGTTGCACGCCTCTCTAAGGGCTCCCCGATAGACCCTCTAAAGGTGATATTAAGGGGTCCTCTATAGTGCAGGCTCCATAGGCTTGCTTCAGAAGTGGAGTCGTCCAAAGGGCCCTTCTCCTAAATTCTCTCACATCAAATGTAGAGGGTGCTTCAACCACCCCCTAAATGAGAGAAATTTTCCACTTGTTGCAGGAGGTCATGAAGTCCAAAAGTAGTGTGCACTCCAAATTGAGGTTTAGAGTGACATGGAAACTTGGTTTTAGGGGGCATATGGAAACTGGTGCAAAATTTGAATGGGCCCTTCAAATTTGAGAGGGCCCTTTTGGGGGAGCCCTCTTTGTACGCCCTCTTCTTCTCATAGCTCTTTGTGTGGATGACCTTTGTTTTTAGAACCATGACTTCCTTCTTAGCTGGCTATTGAGGCCTTGTTTTCCTTCTCTTATGCTTTCATATTACTGCTCTATGCAAGGCACACTCAAGTCGAAGGTGATTCATGACAAGAGCCATCACATGATACCAGAAATGGGAGCATATGCTTAACACCAAACAATACTCCTTTTTGTATCAAAATTTGTTTAGAAAATGATGATATGTTGACTAGGTTGAGCCCTGGGTTAAAGTGATGTAGAAAGTTGTGTGTATTTTGAAGGGCTGTGCTTTAAACTAAAAGTAGTGATACATCGCAGAAGTCAAGGATTTGTCAACCCATGTTATTGACTCTTGACAGTTGTGTCTCTAAGTGCACAGATTGATGGACTCCAAAAAGTTGAGTGATGGGGTTCCAGAATCTGAGAGAGCCAAGCTGATGAGATAGGTGCTGCTAAAGCATCTTCAAGCATGCACTTCTTGAAGACGTGTAGTACATGCGAAAAATGCATGGCATTTGTAGAGAACCTATACATATATAGCTTTGCATTATTTACAATGGCCAGGACTGCTTGCCCAGATTGTAACAATTTTTGTAATTTTGAATATGGCACATGTTTAAAAAAAAAGACAATGAAGTCATTGATATCTTGTGAGCTATCTTCAACGCTAAAGTTTCTCAATCCAAAAAGCTGATTTAGCTTGTTGGTATATGGTGGCTGAGTGTTGGCTTGCTGTCGCTGTTTTTGATGGGAAGGACAATGATGAGATAGGTCAAGAGAAATCAAAATCAGTATGGTGCATGGCCTCAAGAATTCAAATCCTAAATGGACGATTTCACAAAATCTATTTGATCCAGACGCATTACCCAGTAATTTTGAACTTGTGTTGCTTGGTTTTATGCAAAAAGATGCAAAAAGCTACAATGAGTTTACTGGAAGCTCTCAACAACAATGAATCACATCTATTACAATCTCCAAACAAAGCATGGAATGGGGAGCTCTGTTGGTGGCTCACCTACCCACCACCCTTCTTCTACTAAGAGTGAAGGCAAATAGATATAGTAAAGGTAAGATATGCATTAGACAAGTAGGCTTTCAATTAAGACGACGTATAGTTGGTCATGTGGAGCAGAAGACATAATTTTCTATTGCTTGTAGTAGCATGTTTGATGAATAATGTACATTGACATAACCTCTTGTAAGCAATTGGTTTAATTGAATTATGAAATGTGTTGCCATAATCATTGAGAAATGCATTTACCTTTGTAGTGCCAACCCACACATGAAGTAAAGCCAAGAAGATTGAAATAGCTTGTTGTAAACTGTTGGTTAGATTGAATTATATTGCCATAAGTACTCCCAGTAGCAGTAACCTAGACATGATGTGAAGCCAAGAAGATTGAAGTTCCCACAGCGTGAAACTTCAAAGTCTTGAATAGCCTTGTTATGACATTGTCTATGTTGTGCAAAGACACAGGGAAGAAGATAAGCAACCAGAGAGAGAGAGAGAGAGTAAACAAAAGAATACTATGTGCAAAAACAAGATCTCAGTCGAACAAGAATCTACACATTCTATATATAAGCCTTTTAGAGCTCCATGCAAAAATTGACTATGACCACTCTCGTCAACCACGAAAAGTGATGGTGAATACCTAGCATGCTGTAAGTGTTTATTCTCACTTTCATGGAGCATGAGAGGTCTTGTTCAATAGTCTGCCCTCTCGAGTGAGTGAGCTGGGATGCTTGGGAAATCGCCATGTTGGTGTGGTTTGGCATCATCATGTATATTACAGAATAGCTAAGCTTGTTTATTTTTTATTAATACTCCTCTTGCCTCTTTTCAACCGTTTATCCCTCTAACCAATTCATAGGAATCCTCTTCTTCTATTTGACTTCCACTTCTTTACAAGCTTAAAAGAAAACCAATGAGTATCGACATTGAAAATTGACATGCTGATTTTGATTGGCGACAATCGAAGATGTACAAAGATTAACTGCAAATCCAATTAGTGTATTAGATTTTGGTTTTACGAATTCAATGCTCGTAATTAAGATGTGTCTTCAAGAATTCAAAATTTTTGTTGTTGATTGCTTCAATTTACTCTTTGATATCATTGTTGGGGGGAATCACACTATAAACTAAATCATGGAGTTGTGCATACCATCAAGCTTCCCTTTCATGTTTTCCAAATCAAATACTGACCTGTCTATACACAAACTTACACACCTAATCAATCAAGCTATGATGTTATATTAGATTGAGAATAAGAGATTGATGCAAACAAGATCAATAGCATAAATATAGAGTAGAGACGAGAGGAAAGATTATGCACATTTATAAGATTCTGCACAATAAATGTAAGATTGCTCTGTTGACTCATTCACACGTTAGTTAAACCACTAGCCACAAGAATGACAATCAAGAGTAAACAAGTTCAACTAACCCCTATTTTATATGATGATGCTAAACCACAAAAAACAGAGTGATTTCTCAAGCATTCCAAGTCAATCACTCGAGAGGGAAACAATACCAGAACACTCTGAAATTGATTACTCATACATATAACAATGAATCAATTTACTTACAAACAATAAATTACTAAATCACTTACACTCAAGAGAGAAACAATATCATAACACTCTAAAATTGAATACTCATACATATAACAATGAATCAAGTCACAAACAACCACTAAATCTCATAAAATCACACTTTTATTTCACACTCTAAGCAAGGTAATCCGTAAAAAAGAAAGATGTTAGTAGTTCTCGTTAATGAAGTAACCGCCAACGAAACACCCACATGAAATGAACTATGCAAGCCATTTCTCACTTTTTCAATTTCTAATTTTTTTGATGAATGAATAGCTACCTTGTCTGCTACCTTTAAATTAGAAGCCCATAGAATTGACCTTATTCTTGGAAGTGAACCACTATGTCGTGCACCTTATCATATAAATTTACTTGCACACATAGAGATATAAACCCAAATTCAAGAATCTTTAGATAGAGGACTTACTAGAATTTGTAGTTCACCATATGGAGCACTCGTTCTTTTTGTTAAGAAGAAAAATGGTACCTTCATATATGCAAAACATGGCAGCATTCACCTTGGATCGCATCTGTAACATCTTTCATGACCTCATCTTAAAGGCTTTCTACACCAATTGAACTAATTTGCCCATACATAACTTCCCACATGCAATCATCAACCAAGCTCGAATTTGTCTTTGCTTCTCCACATATGAGGATACTGGGAACTAACGCATGCAACTCGTCACCAAACCACGCTATATATAGACCCTTGGCCTGCCAAATATACCACCTTGAACCGCATGAGCCTTTTGGCCCTTGGCCTACTATCCAGATCTACCTTAGGCTTGGCATTACTCCGCCCTTTGAGAAGCGTCTTCGTCCTTGAAAACAAAAGTGGTGATGTCTTTGTAAGAACACTAATGTTTTCCACAATGGCATCCTTCATGGATACAACTGTCGATTTGACCGAAACATGGGTTCAATAAGAGGCTCAATGAAATCAAGAAGAACATCTTGATTTTCCACATTGTTGTCTCTTTGCAACCGTCTTGTGTAACCGCCAACATAGTCTGTAGACTCCATGTATAACTCACTTGAGTATGCTGAACGAGTTACCATAGTAAATAGACTCCATTTAAAACTCACTTGAATATGCTAAACGAGTTACAATAACTAAGATGTGTCTAAAAGAATACCTCTTCTCACTTTTTATGAAAGTAACATGCTGACATAACTCATGATCAAATGACAAGTCCTTGACTTGTTATCATTCTCAGTGGACAACCCCATCATAATTGGCGTTCGAGGTTGAGAACCTGACCTAAAAATGAAGAGATCAACTTAAACGCAATATGTTTTACCTCATAGTAAGCAAACTCCAACCAGAGAGAGAATCTTTCCAATTGGATTACTTGGTGCTAACATATGCACGTAGAATATCCTTTATCACAAGAGTAACACTTGTAATCTGTCTATCCTCTTTGTATGACTGACAATATTAAGGTGTGTTCCCCTAGATTACACACAATCCTCCAAAATGGATGGTAAACTAGGATCACAATTTCTTGCAACATTGTTAAGTAATCAACAATGTTAAGAATAACCATCTTAGCCAAATTTAGTCAGTTGATCTATAAGCATCCAAACCGAGCCATGACCTCTATTGGTGATTGGTAGATCCACAATTAATCTCATAGAGGGATTGTATATATAGTGCAAAATGACTAATTTCATGAATGTGCATGTCACTCTAAATCATCCTTTGCTAAACACTAGGGACCATAACACCTAGTGTGCAGGTATTTAGCAAAAACAGATCCAACCTGCATAATCATGACCATACTTGTCAATGCTTATGGCTAATATTATGCTCATAGCCCACAGGGGCACTAAATACTTTCCATGTGAAAGCCATGCTAACATATTTGGACCATAATGGAATGTGAAAATTAATAACATCTAGGTACCAAATAAAACATGTTTATAAATAGAACATAACTTTGCTACCTGTATAAACAACCATCCATTAAATTTGTTTAACAATATTTGTAACCTTAACAAATCTTACTATGTACTCAACAATTTCTGGCCACTAAAATTGCTCATGATACGACGTGTTCAAAATGGCCTAACAAATGGATGCGACCAGTGCCTCGGGACTCTGTTGAAACACATAATTAAAACAACAATGCCGATGCTAGTTTTAGAGACTCATATTATCTACATGTGGAATATGTCTCATATAAGGATGTCCAAAAAAATGACATCCTTCAGGTACGAAATGTACTTATGTGTAAAGGTAACTATAAACACTCAGCGACATCAGTGAGAGGACCCCATAAACTGTTCTCCACAATGTCTAGATTGAACTCCATGAGTTCCTAGACCATGTTGCTCCTCTTGTGACAACATGTGCCAAACGAAACCCTACTATGTAGATCTATAATTGCATTATGTAGAAATGTATGTGGGACACTACGTCCCCAAAATTCTTTGCTTCTACATGACCTTGTCATGCTTCTCAAAAGAAAAATGGATGAAAGCATTCAAGCTTATACATATTACTTATCCAAATCAATCAAACCTATGCAAAAATGAAATCGAACCAAATCATACGTACCTAGAGGTTGAATATAGTGTTCACTTGTAGTCAAATGCAGATGACCAAATTTCCTACTTGAAAAGGCCTAGTAACACTAATTAAAAGTAGTGAAAATCAAGTAGTATTGCACTGGTAACCCTGGGTGTTGTTTTTGCAATCAAAACCCTTTGGTTAAAATTTGTAATTTCAAATCCCTTGGTTAGACTCTTGATAAAAACTGCCCAAACTAGCAATCAATAGTTACCAACACAGTCTACCGTGTCTAATAGTGAAGGGAATCAACTTGGGAAGTTGAACTTGTCACTATGCCTTGGCAGATTGCAAACTTCTTCCCTTAAAGTACAACTATGATGAGATCAAACTTCACAGTTGAAAGTACAACTGTGATGAAGGGAATCAACTTGGGAAGTTGAACTTGTCACTATCCCTTGGCACATTGAAAACTTCTTCCCTTGAAAGTACAACTGTGATGAGATCAAACTATGATACTCAATACCTATGGAGTGATTCTGTATTAGCTAGGTCATATCCATGAAAATACCACTCCTAGATGTTAGAATTCGAGTTGCAAAAAACACACACAGATTGGAGAAGACAAAGGAAGCTCAAGGCACCCAACCGAGAGTGCATTACTAAATGTGCAATGGAAAGATAACAACAATTGATATGCATGCATCATGGACAATAGGATCATCAGTAGACTTTGCACTAAAAGCCCACTCTGCATCTACATCTACATCAGCATCACAATCTCCTTTTCATAGAAGACTCCACAATAGCTGCACATGTATTGTTGATCCAGCCGAGATCCAGCCTCTTTCTTCTTAGCCTCTTTTGCCTTCAATTTTGGACACTGCTTGATCAAGTAATCATTAGCTTTACAATAGTGGCAACGCATCTTCTTTTTGCCCTTATCACCAGAATTCCCAGACGAAGTGCTTCAAGAATAAGCATTGAGAATATAAGATTTTCCACTCGCAGAAGAACCATGAGAAGTGGTTATATTGTTGTTACCACCTTTTCTTTGAGCATCAATAAAATCTTGTTCAACTGCACGCTATTTAGCCTTTTTTTTTTGGAAAGTGACTCTTGCAACAGCAATGTGCATAATGTATCAAACTTAACAACTTTTGGATTTTCTTGGATGATAAGTCTCCAAGTACTAGCAAAAGTCTGGCAAGAATCTGGCAAAGCATCAAGAACAGTCTGCACAAGGGAATTGTCAGAAAAATGACTTCACCTGCAGAAATAAGTTGCTCATTGATATCCTTGAAACCAACAACGAAAGTGTCCATGTCATCTTCCTCATGCATAATCTTCAACTCCATCTCTTTGTGTAGCAATGCAATTTTAGCCTCATTGTGACGTGCATAAAGACCATCCAGAATATCCCAAGCCTGTTTTGCAAATTTTGCTGAGTGAATATCAGGAGTAATAGTGCACTTCAATGGCAACGCAATCAAAGCATGAGCCTACGCATCTTTTAAATCCCAACAAGCTTGCTCAGCCGTAGGAAAAATAGCTCTGACAGTAGCAATCCTGCCACCAAAACCTCCAACATCCTCAATATTGCCTTTATCCTGAACCAAGACGTACATCAATGCCCTGCACAATATTCCAAATTCCCTTTGACACAAGAACATGCTGCATAATATAAGCCTACATAGGGTTATTGTCCCCAGCCAATCTATCCTCAACAACAAACATAATGAATATGTTGTGTTGTTGTTAGCCATGGCAAATGCATGCACCTGATGTGAAAACTGCCTGAAAAGAGGAAAAACAAAGTGGGAACAACATGTGCTATATAGCACAATCTATAGAAGGTGGTAAGAACCTGCTATGCAAAAAACGACACTAATAGAAATTTTACACAAAATGACGAAATAGCCTGCGTAGTGCTGCCTGTAGTGGAAATGGAGGCCGAAATGGGCCCAAATAAAAATTCTGAGTAGACCAAGTTCTAGAGTCTTCTTGAAGTAGTTTTTGACCCACTCACGCTCAACAAAGCTCACAAAAATCGAAGAAAGTGAGCATGCATGCCTTGGAGCTGTTGGCGACTAAGCCCGGGAGGATGCAACCTGCTCTAATACCAATTGTTGGAATTAGGGTTGTAGAAAAACACACACATATCGAGAAGCTCAAGTCACACAACAAAGCAAAGAGTGTATTACTTAGTGTGTAATGGAAAGATAAGATAGCCCTAGAGTGATGGGCGTATATACAATGCATGGGGAAAAACCTCCTAGTGAGGGAAAAAATTCCACGGAGGTCCTAAGTATTTTCACACACATCACTACCACATGTATATGGTAAAAAATGGTATCAAATTTTTACTGTATACATGTGGTAGTGATGTGTGTGAACACACTTAGGACTGTCGGGGCATTTTTTCCCTCATTAAGAGGTTTCTCCCCTCATGCATTGTACATACGCCCCTCACTTTAGGGCTATCTTATCTTTCCATTGC